>NC_092652.1:683116-3360616 GCF_032118995.1 Asterias amurensis
AAGTTACCCCCTTTACAAAGTCGCCCCCTGACAAAGTTACCCCCTTTTCAAAGTCGCCCCCTGACAAAGTTACACCCTTTCCAAAGTCGCCCCTGACAAAGTTACCCCCTTTACAAAGTCGCCCCCTGACAAAGTTACCCCCAGTACAAAGTCGCCCCCTGACAAAGTTACCCCCTGTACAAAGTCGCCCCCTGACAAAGTTACCCCCTGTACAAAGTCGCCCCCTGACAAAGTTACCCCCTGTACAAAGTCGCCCCCTGACAAAGTTACCCCCTTTACAAAGTCGCCCCTGACAAAGGTACCTCCTTTACAAAGTCGCCCCTGACAAAGTTACCCCCTTTCCAAAGTCTCCCCCTGACTAAGTTACCCCCTTTACAAAGTCGCCCCCTGACTAAGTTACCCCCTTTACAAAGTCGCCCCCTAACCAAGTAACCCCCTTTCCAAAGTCGACCACTGACAAAGTTACCCCTTTTAAAAAGTCGCCCCTGACAAAGTTACCCCCTTTACAAAGTCGCCCCCTGACAATGTTACCCCCTTTACAAAGTCGCCCCCTGACTAAGTTACCCCCTTTACAAAGTCGCCCCCTGAATAAGTTACGCCCTTTACAAAGTCGCCCCCTGAATAAGTTACGCCCTTTACAAAGTCGCCCCCTGACAAAGTTACCCCCTTTACAAAGTCGCCCCTGACAAAGGTACCTCCTTTACAAAGTCGCCCCTGACAAAGTTACCCCCTTTCCAAAGTCTCCCCCTGACTAAGTTACCCCCTTTACAAAGTCGCCCCCTGACTAAGTTACCCCCTTTACAAAGTCGCCCCCTGACAAAGTAACCCCCTTTCCAAAGTCGACCACTGACAAAGTTACCCCTTTTAAAAAGTCGCCCCTGACAAAGTTACCCCCTTTACAAAGTCGCCCCCTGACTAAGTTACCCCCTTTACAAAGTCGCCCCCTGAATAAGTTACGCCCTTTACAAAGTCGTCCCCTGACAAAGTAACCCCCTTTCCAAAGTCGCCCTCTGACAAAGTTACCCCCTTTACAAAGTCGCCCCCTGAATAAGTTACGCCCTTTACAAAGTCGTCCCCTGACAAAGTAACCCCCTTTCCAAAGTCGCCCTCTGACAAAGTTACCCCCTTTAAAAAGTCGCCCCTGACAAAGTTACCCCCTTTACAAAGTCGCCCCCTGACAATGTTACCCCCCTTTACAAAGTCGCCCCCTGACAAACTTACCCCTTTACAAAGTCGCCCCCTGACAAAGTTACCCCCTTTCCAAAGTCGCCCCCTGACAAAGTTACCCCCTTTAAAATGTCGCCCCTGACAAAGTTACCCCCTTTACAAAGTCGCCCCCTGACAAAGTTACCCCCTTTACAAAGTCGCCCCCTGACAAAGTTACCCCCTTTCCAATGTCGCCCCTGACAAAGTTACCCCCTTTCCAATGTCGCCCCCCTGACAAAGATACCCCCTTTCCCAAGTCGCCCCCTGACAAAGATACCCCCTTTACAAAGTCGCCCCCTGACAAAGATACCCCCTTTCCAAAGTCGCCCCCTGACAAAGTAACCCCTTTTACAAAGTCGCCCCCTGACAAAGTTACCCCCTTACAAAGTGACCCCCTGACAAAGTCACCCCGTTACAGAGTCACCCCCTTACAAAGTCGCCTCTTACCAAGTCACCCCTTTACAAAGTCGCCCCTTACAGAGTTATCCCCTTTACAAAGTCACCCCCTTACAAAGTCACTCCCATTACAAAGTCACCCCCTTACAAAGTCACCCCCTTTACAAAGTCACCCCCTTACAAAGTCACTCCCATTACAAAGTCACCCCCTTACAAAGTCACCCCCTTTACAAAGTCGCCCCCTTACAAAATCGCCTCTTACCAAGTCACCCCTTTACAAAGTCGCCCCTTACAGAGTTATCCCCTTTACAAAGTCACCCCCTTACAAAGTCACTCCCATTACAAAGTCACCCCCTTACAAAGTCACCCCCTTTACAAAGTCACCCCCTTACAAAGTCACTCCCATTACAAAGTTACCCCCTTACAAAGTCGCCCCCTGACAAAGATACCCCCTTTACAAAGTCGCCACCTGACAAAGTTACCCCCTTTCCAAAGTCGCCCCCTGACAAAGTTAACCCCTTTACAAAAACGCCCCCTGACAAAGTTACCCCCTTTCCAAAGTCGCCCCCTGACAAAGTTACCCCCTTTACAAAGTCGCCCCTTGACAAAGATACCCCCTTTAAAAAGTCGCCCCCTGACGAAGATACCCCCTTTCCAAAGTCGCCCCCTGACAAAGTTACCCCCTTTACAAAGTCGCCCCCTGACAAAGTTACCCCCTGTACAAAGTCGCCCCCTGACAAAGTTACCCCCAGTACAAAGTCGCCCCCTGACAAAGTTACCCCCTGAAAATGTCGCCCCCTGACAAAGTTACCCCCTTAAAAAGTCACCCACTTACAGAGTTACCCCCTTTACAAAGTCACCCCTGACAAAGTTACCCCTTTCAAAAGTCGCCCCCTTTCCAAAGTTACCCCCTTTCCAAAGTTGCCCCCTGACAAAGTTACCCCCTTTCCAAAGTCGCCCCGTGACAAAGTTACCCCCTTTACAAAGTCGCCCCCTGACAAAGTTACCCCCTTTACAAAGTCGGCCCCCTTTTTATATTGTATAATTATATTTTTATCGTTGGCAGGGGTCTGGTTTTACACATCTTTTGATGACAGATTTATACGTTTGTTTTAGCCTTGACAGCCCCTGTACAACTTGCAACTATTGTGTATGTCTAAAGATTTAAAATAAAGTTACCCCCTTTACAAATTCGCCCCCTGACAAAGTTACCCCCTTTACAAAGTCGCCCACTGACAAAGTTACCCCCTTTCCAAAGTCGCCCCCTGACAAAGTTACCCCCTTTCCAAAGTCGCCCCTGACAAAGTTACCCCCTTTACAAAGTCGCCCCCTGACAAAGTTACCCCCTTTACAAAAACGCCCCCTGACAAAGTTACCCCCTTTCCAAAGTCGCCCCCTGACAAAGTTACCCCCTTTACAAAGTCGCCCCCTGACAAAGATACCCCCTTTACAAAGTTGCCCCCTGACAAAGATACCCCCTTTACAAAGTCGCCCCCTTACAAAGTTACCCCTTACAAAGTCACCCACTTACAGAGTTACCCCCTTTACAAAATCACCCCTGAAAAAGTTACCCCTTTCCAAAGTCGCCCCCTGACAAAGTTACCCCCTTTCCAAAGTCGCCCCCTGACAAAGTTACCCCCTTTCCAAAGTCGCCCCCTGACAAAGTTGCCCCCTTTACAAAGTCGCCCCCTGACAAAGTTACCCCTTTACAAAGTCGCCCCCTGACAAAGTTACCCCCTTTACAAAATCGCCCCCTGACAAAGTTACCCCATTTGCAAAGTCGCCCCCTGACAAAGTTACCCCCTTTACAAAGTCGCCCCCTGACAAAGTTACCCCTTTTACAAAGTCGCCCCCTGACAAAGTTACCCCCTTTACAAAGTCGCCCCCTGACAAAGTTACCCCCTTTACAAAGTCGCCCCCTGACAAAGTTACCCCCTTTACAAAGTCGCCCCCTGACAAAGATACCCCCTTTACAAAGTCGCCACCTGACAAAGTTACCCCCTTTCCAAAGTCGCCCCCTGACAAAGTTAACCCCTTTACAAAAACGCCCCCTGACAAAGTTACCCCCTTTCCAAAGTCGCCCCCTGACAAAGTTACCCCCTTTACAAAGTCGCCCCTTGACAAAGATACCCCCTTTAAAAAGTCGCCCCCTGACGAAGATACCCCCTTTCCAAAGTCGCCCCCTGACAAAGTTACCCCCTTTACAAAGTCGCCCCCCTGACAAAGTTACCCCCTGTACAAAGTCGCCCCCTGACAAAGTTACCCCCAGTACAAAGTCGCCCCCTGACAAAGTTACCCCCTTAAAAAGTCACCCACTTACAGAGTTACCCCCTTTACAAAGTCACCCCTGACAAAGTTACCCCTTTCAAAAGTCGCCCCCTTTCCAAAGTTACCCCCTTTCCAAAGTTGCCCCCTGACAAAGTTACCCCCTTTCCAAAGTCGCCCCGTGACAAAGTTACCCCCTTTACACAGTCGCCCCCTGACAAAGTTACCCCCTTTACAAAGTCGGCCCCCTTTTTATATTGTATAATTATATTTTTATCGTTGGCAGGGGTCTGGTTTTACACATCTTTTGATGACAGATTTATACGTTTGTTTTAGCCTTGACAGCCCCTGTACAACTTGCAACTATTGTGTATGTCTAAAGATTTAAAATAAAGTTACCCCCTTTACAAATTCGCCCACTGACAAAGTTACCCCCTTTACAAAGTCGCCCACTGACAAAGTTACCCCCTTTCCAAAGTCGCCCCCTGACAAAGTTACCCCCTTTCCAAAGTCGCCCCTGACAAAGTTACCCCCTTTACAAAGTCGCCCCCTGACAAAGTTACCCCCTTTACAAAAACGCCCCCTGACAAAGTTACCCCCTTTCCAAAGTCGCCCCCTGACAAAGATACCCCCTTTACAAAGTTGCCCCCTGACAAAGATACCCCCTTTACAAAGTCGCCCCCTGACAAAGTTACCCCCTTTACAAAAACGCCCCCTGACAAAGTTACCCCCTTTCCAAAGTCGCCCCCTGACAAAGATACCCCCTTTACAAAGTTGCCCCCTGACAAAGATACCCCCTTTACAAAGTCGCCCCCTTACAAAGTTACCCCCTTACAAAGTCACCCACTTACAGAGTTACCCCCTTTACAAAATCACCCCTGAAAAAGTTACCCCTTTCCAAAGTCGCCCCCTGACAAAGTTACCCCCTTTCCAAAGTCGCCCCCTGACAAAGTTACCCCCTTTCCAAAGTCGCCCCCTGACAAAGTTGCCCCCTTTACAAAGTCGCCCCCTGACAAAGTTACCCCTTTACAAAGTCGCCCCCTGACAAAGTTACCCCCTTTACAAAATCGCCCCCTGACAAAGTTACCCCATTTGCAAAGTCGCCCCCTGACAAAGTTACCCCCTTTACAAAGTCGCCCCCTGACAAAGTTACCCCCTTTACAAAGTCGCCCCCTGACAAAGTTACCCCTTGTACAAAGTCGCCCCCTGACAAAGTTACCTCCAGTACAAAGTCGCCCCCTGACAAAGTTACCCCCTGTACAAAGTCGCCCCCTGACAAAGTTACCCCCTGTACAAAGTCGCCCCCTGACAAAGTTACCCCCTGTACAAAGTTGCCCCCTGACAAAGTTACCCCCTTTACAAAGTCGCCCCTGACAAAGGTACCTCCTTTACAAAGTCGCCCCTGACAAAGTTACCCCCTTTCCAAAGTCTCCCCCTGACTAAGTTACCCCCTTTACAAAGTCGCCCCCTGACTAAGTTACCCCCTTTACAAAGTCGCCCCCTGACAAAGTAACCCCCTTTCCAAAGTCGACCACTGACAAAGTTACCCCTTTTAAAAAGTCGCCCCTGACAAAGTTACCCCCTTTACAAAGTCGCCCCCTGACAATGTTACCCCCTTTACAAAGTCGCCCCCTGACTAAGTTACCCCCTTTACAAAGTCGCCCCCTGACTAAGTTACGCCCTTTACAAAGTCGTCCCCTGACAAAGTAACCCCCTTTCCAAAGTCGCCCTCTGACAAAGTTACCCCCTTTAAAAAGTCGCCCCTGACAAAGTTACCCCCTTTACAAAGTCGCCCCCTGACAATGTTACCCCCTTTACAAAGTCGCCCCCTGACAAACTTACCCCCTTTACAAAGTCGCCCCCTGACAAAGTTACCCCCTTTACAAAGTCGCCCCTGACAAAGTTACCTCCTTTACAAAGTCGCCCCCTGACAAAGTTACTCCCTTTCCAAAGTCTCCCCCTGACTAAGTTACCCCCTTTACAAAGTCGCCCCCTGACTAAGTTACCCCCTTTACAAAGTCGCCCCCTGACAAAGTTACCCCCTTTACAAAGTCGCCCCTGACAAAGGTACCTCCTTTACAAAGTCGCCCCTGACAAAGTTACCCCCTTTCCAAAGTCTCCCCCTGACTAAGTTACCCCTTTACAAAGTCGCCCCCTGACTAAGTTACCCCCTTTACAAAGTCGCCCCCTGACAAAGTAACCCCCTTTCCAAAGTCGACCACTGACAAAGTTACCCCTTTTAAAAAGTCGCCCCTGACAAAGTTACCCCCTTTACAAAGTCGCCCCCTGACAATGTTACCCCCTTTACAAAGTCGCCCCCTGACTAAGTTACCCCCTTTACAAAGTCGCCCCCTGACTAAGTTACCCCCTTTACAAAGTCGTCCCCTGACAAAGTAACCCCCTTTCCAAAGTCGCCCTCTGACAAAGTTACCCCCTTTAAAAAGTCGCCCCTGACAAAGTTACCCCCTTTACAAAGTCGCCCCTGACAATGTTACCCCCTTTACAAAGTCGCCCCCTGACAAACTTACCCCCTTTACAAAGTCGCCCCCTGACAAAGTTACCCCCTTTACAAAGTCGCCCCTGACAAAGTTACCTCCTTTACAAAGTCGCCCCCTGACAAAGTTACTCCCTTTCCAAAGTCTCCCCCTGACTAAGTTACCCCCTTTACAAAGTCGCCCCCTGACTAAGTTACCCCCTTTACAAAGTCGCCCCCTGACAAAGTTACCCCCTTTACAAAGTCGCCCCTGACAAAGATACCCCCTTTCCAAAGTCGCCCCCTGACAAAGTTAGCCCCTTTACAAAGTCGCCCCCTGACAAAGTAACCCCTTTTACAAAGTCGCCCCCTGACAAAGTTACCCCCTTACAAAGTGACCCCCTGACAAAGTCACCCCGTTACAGAGTCACCCCCTTACAAAGTCGCCTCTTACCAAGTCACCCCTTTACAAAGTCGCCCCTTACAGAGTTATCCCCTTTACAAAGTCACCCCCTTACAAAGTCACTCCCATTACAAAGTCACCCCCTTACAAAGTCACCCCCTTTACAAAGTCACCCCCTTACAAAGTCACTCCCATTACAAAGTCACCACTTACAAAGTCACCCCCTTTACAAAGTCGCCCCCTTACAAAATCGCCTCTTACCAAGTCACCCCTTTACAAAGTCGCCCCTTACAGAGTTATCCCCTTTACAAAGTCACCCCCTTACAAAGTCACTCCCATTACAAAGTCACCCCCTTACAAAGTCACCCCCTTTACAAAGTCACCCCCTTACAAAGTCACCCCCTACAAAGTCACCCCCTTACAAAGTCACCCCCTTTACAAAGTCGCCCCCTTACAGAGTTACCCCCCTTTACAAGGGGGTGACTTTGTAAGGGGGTGACTTTGTAAGGGGGTGACTTTGAAAGGGGGTGACTTTGTAGGGGGTGACTTTGTAAGGGGGTGACTTTGTAAAGGGGTGACTTTGTAAGGGGGTAATTTTGTAAGGGGGTGACTTTGTAAAGGGGGTCACTCTGTAAGGGGCGACTTTGTAAAGGGGGTAACTCTGTAAGGGGTGACTTTGTAAAGGGGGTAAATCTGTAAGGGGGTGACTTTGTAAGGGGGTAACTTTGTAAGGGGGTGACTTTGTAAGGGGGTGATTTTGTAAGGGGGTGACTCTGTAAGGGGTGACTTTGTCAGGGGGACACTTTGTAAGGGGGTAACTTTGTAAGGGGTCGACTTTGTAAGGGGGTAACTTTATAACGGGGTAACTTTGTAAGGGGGTGACTTTGTAAGGGGGTGACTTTGTAAGGGGGTGACTTTGTAAAGGGGTAGACTTTGTAAAGGGGTGACTTTGTAGGGGGTGACTTTGTAAGGGGGTGACTTTGTAAAGGGGTGACTTTGTAAGGGGGTAACTTTGTAAGGGGGTGACTTTGTAAAGGGGGTCACTCTGTAAGGGGCGACTTTGTAAAGGGGGTGACTCTGTAAGGGGTGACTTTGTAAAGGGGGTAAATCTGTAAGGGGGTGACTTTTTAAGGGGGTAACTTTGTAAGGGGGTGACTTTGTAAGGGGGTGATTTTGTAAGGGGGTGACTCTGTAAGGGGTGACTTTGTCAGGGGGTCACTTTGTAAGGGGGTAACTTTGTAAGGGGTCGACTTTGTAAGGGGGTAACTTTATAACGGGGTAACTTTGTAAGGGGGTGACTTTGTAAGGGGGTGACTTTGTAAGGGGGTGACTTTGTAAAGGGGGAGACTTTGTAAAGGGGGTGACTTTGTAAGGGGTCGACTTTGTAAGGGGGTAACTTTATAACGGGGTAACTTTGTAAGGGGGTGACTTTGTAAGGGGGTGACTTTGTAAGGGGGTGACTTTGTAAAGGGGGAGACTTTGTAAAGGGGGTGACTTTGTAGGGTGTGACTTTGTAAGGGGGTGACTTTGTAAAGGGGTGACTTTGTAAGGGGGTAACTTTGTAAGGGGGTGACTTTGTAAAGGGGGTCACTCTGTAAGGGGCGACTTTGTAAAGGGGGTAACTCTGTAAGGGGTGACTTTATAAAGGGGGTAAATCTGTAAGGGGTGACTTTGTAAGGGGGTAACTTTGTAAGGGGGTGACTTTGTAAGGGGGTGATTTTGTAAGGGGGTGACACTGTAAGGGGGTGACTTTGTCAGGGGGTCACTTTGTAAGGGGGTAACTTTGTAAGGGGTCGACTTTGTAAGGGGGTAACTTTATAACGGGGTAACTTTGTAAGGGGGTGACTTTGTAAGGGGGTGACTTTGTAAGGGGGTGACTTTGTAAAGGGGGAGACTTTGTAAAGGGGGTGACTTTGTAAGGGGCGACTTTGTAAAGGGGGTAAATCTGTAAGGGCGATTTTGTAATGGGGCGACTTTGTAAAGGGTGTGACTTTGTAAGGGGGTGACTTTGTAATGGGAGTGACTTTGTAAGGGGGTGACTTTGTAAAGGGGGTGATTTTGTAAGGGGGTGACTTTGTAATGGGAGTGACTTTGTAAGAGGGTGACTTTGTTAAGGGGATAAGTCTGTAAGGGGCGACTTTGTAAAGGGGTGACTTGGTAAGGGGCGACTTTGTAAAGGGGGTGACTTTGTAAGGAGCGACTTTGTAAGGGGGTAACTTTGTCAGGGGGCGACTTTGTAAAGGGGGTAACTCTGTAAGGGGCGACTTTGTAAAGGGGGTAACTCTGTAAGGGGCGACTTTGGAAAGGGGGTAACTTTGTCAGGGGGGCGACTTTGTAAAGGGGTAACTTTGTCAGGGGGCGACTTTGTGAAGGGGGTAACTTTATTTTAAATCTTTAGACATACACAATAGTTGCAAGTTGTACAGGGGCTGTCAAGGCTACAACAAAAGTATAAAACTGTCATCAAAAGATGTGTAAAACCAGACCCCTGCCAACGATAAAAATCTATTGATACAATATAAAAAGGGGGCGACTTAGTAAAGGGGGTAACTTTGTCAGGGGGCGACTTTGTAAAGGGGGTGACTTTGTAAGGGGGTGACTTTGTAATGGGAGTGACTTTGTAAGGGGGTGACTTTGTAAAGGGGGTGACTTTGTAAGGGGGTGACTTTGTAATGGGGTTAACTCTGTAAGGGGCGACTTTGTAAAGGGGTGACTTGGTAAGGGGCGACTTTGTAAAGGGGGTGACTTTGTAAGGAGCGACTTTGTAAGGGGGTAACTTTGTCAGGGGGCGACTTTGTAAAGGGGGTAACTCTGTAAGGGGCGACTTTGTAAAGGGGGTAACTCTGTAAGGGGCGACTTTGTAAAGGGGGTAACTCTGTAAGGGGCGACTTTGGAAAGGGGGTAACTTTGTCAGGGGGACGACTTTGTAAAGGGGTAACTTTGTCAGGGGGCGACTTTGTGAAGGGGGTAACTTTATTTTAAATCTTTAGACATACACAATAGTTGCAAGTTGTACAGGGGCTGTCAAGGCTAAAACAAAAGTATAAAACTGTCATCAAAAGATGTGTAAAACCAGACCCCTGCCAACGATAAAAATCTATTTATACAATATAAAAAGGGGGCGACTTAGTAAAGGGGGTAACTTTGTCAGGGGGCGACTTTGTAAAGGGGGTGACTTTGTAAGGGGGTGACTTTGTAATGGGAGTGACTTTGTAAGGGGGTGACTTTGTAAAGGGGGTGACTTTGTAAGGGGGTGACTTTGTAATGGGAGTGACTTTGTAAGGGGGTGACTTTGTAAAGGGGATAACTCTGTAAGGGGCGACTTTGTATAAGGGGTGACTTGGTAAGGGGCGACTTTGTAAAGGGGGTGACTTTGTAAGGAGCGACTTTGTAAGGGGGTAACTTTGTCAGGGGGCGACTTTGTAAAGGGGGTAACTCTGTAAGGGGCGACTTTGTAAAGGGGGTAACTCTGTAAGGGGCGACTTTGGAAAGGGGGTAACTTTGTCAGGGGGCGACTTTGTAAAGGGGTAACTTTGTCAGGGGGGCGACTTTGTGAAGGGGGTAACTTTATTTTAAATCTTTAGATATACACAATAGTTGCAAGTTGTACAGGGGCTGTCAAGGCTAAAACAAAAGTATAAAACTGTCATCAAAAGATGTGTAAAACCAGACCCCTGCCAACGATAAAAATCTATTTATACAATATAAAAAGGGGGTGACTTAGTAAAGGGGGTAACTTTGTCAGGGGGCGACTTTGTAAAGGGGTGACTTTGTAATGGGGTGACTTTGTAAAGGGGGTAACTTTGTCAGGGGGTGACTTTGTAAAGGGGTGACTTTGTAAGGGGGTGACTTTTAAAGCGGGTGACTTTGTAAGGGGGTGACTTTGTCAGGGGTGACTTTGTAAGGGGGTGACTTTGTAGGGGGTGACTTTGTAAGGGGTAGCTTGTAAGGGGGTGACTTTGTAAGGGGTTAACTTTGTCAGGGGGTGACTTTGTAAGGTGTAGTTTTGTAAGGGGTTGACTTTGTAAGGGGGTGACTTTGTAAGGGGGTGACTTTGTCAGGGGTGACTTTGTAAGGGGTAGCTTTGTAAGGGGTTGACTTTGTAAGGGGGTGACATGTAGGGGGGTGACTTTGTAAGGGGTAGCTTTGTAAGGGGGTGACTTTGTAAGGGGGTAACTTTGTCAGGGGGTGACTTTGTAGGGGGTGACTTTGTAGGGGGTGACTTTGTTAGGGTGTGACTTTGTAAAGGAGTGACTTTGTAAGGGGGTAACTTTGTCAGGGGGTGACTTTACAAAGTCACCCCCTTACAAAGTCACCCCCTTACAAAGTTACCCCGTTATAAAGTTACCCCCTTACGAAGTCGACCCCTTACAAAGTTACCCCCTTACAAAGTGACCCCCTGACAAAGTCACCCCCTTACAGAGTCACCCCCTTACAAAATCACCCTCTTACAAAGTCAGCCCCTTACAAAGTTACCCCCTTACAAAGTCACCCCCTTACAAAATCGCCTCTTACCAAGTCACCCCTTTACAAAGTCGCCCCTTACAGAGTTATCCCCTTTACAAAGTCACCCCCTTACAAAGTCACTCCCATTACAAAGTCACCCCCTTACAAAGTCACCCCCTTTACAAAGTCACCCCCTTACAAAGTCACTCCCATTACAAAGTTACCCCCTTACAAAGTCGCCCCCTGACAAAGATACCCCCTTTACAAAGTCGCCACCTGACAAAGTTACCCCCTTTCCAAAGTCGCCCCCTGACAAAGTTAACCCCTTTACAAAAACGCCCCCTGACAAAGTTACCCCCTTTCCAAAGTCGCCCCCTGACAAAGTTACCCCCTTTACAAAGTCGCCCCTTGACAAAGATACCCCCTTTAAAAAGTCGCCCCCTGACGAAGATACCCCCTTTCCAAAGTCGCCCCCTGACAAAGTTACCCCCTTTACAAAGTCGCCCCCTGACAAAGTTACCCCCTGTTCAAAGTCGCCCCCTGACAAAGTTACCCCCAGTACAAAGTCGCCCCCTGACAAAGTTACCCCCTGAAAATGTCGCCCCCTGACAAAGTTACCCCCTTAAAAAGTCACCCACTTACAGAGTTACCCCCTTTACAAAGTCACCCCTGACAAAGTTACCCCTTTCAAAAGTCGCCCCCTTTCCAAAGTTACCCCCTTTCCAAAGTTGCCCCCTGACAAAGTTACCCCCTTTCCAAAGTCGCCCCGTGACAAAGTTACCCCCTTTACAAAGTCGCCCCCTGACAAAGTTACCCCCTTTACAAAGTCGGCCCCCTTTTTATATTGTATAATTATATTTTTATCGTTGGCAGGGGTCTGGTTTTACACATCTTTTGATGACAGATTTATACGTTTGTTTTAGCCTTGACAGCCCCTGTACAACTTGCAACTATTGTGTATGTCTAAAGATTTAAAATAAAGTTACCCCCTTTACAAATTCGCCCCCTGACAAAGTTACCCCCTTTACAAAGTCGCCCACTGACAAAGTTACCCCCTTTCCAAAGTCGCCCCCTGACAAAGTTACCCCCTTTCCAAAGTCGCCCCTGACAAAGTTACCCCCTTTACAAAGTCGCCCCCTGACAAAGTTACCCCCTTTACAAAAACGCCCCCTGACAAAGTTACCCCCTTTCCAAAGTCGCCCCCTGACAAAGTTACCCCCTTTACAAAGTCGCCCCCTGACAAAGATACCCCCTTTACAAAGTTGCCCCCTGACAAAGATACCCCCTTTACAAAGTCGCCCCCTTACAAAGTTACCCCTTACAAAGTCACCCACTTACAGAGTTACCCCCTTTACAAAATCACCCCTGAAAAAGTTACCCCTTTCCAAAGTCGCCCCCTGACAAAGTTACCCCCTTTCCAAAGTCGCCCCCTGACAAAGTTACCCCCTTTCCAAAGTCGCCCCCTGACAAAGTTGCCCCCTTTACAAAGTCGCCCCATGACAAAGTTACCCCTTTACAAAGTCGCCCCCTGACAAAGTTACCCCCTTTACAAAATCGCCCCCTGACAAAGTTACCCCATTTGCAAAGTCGCCCCCTGACAAAGTTACCCCCTTTACAAAGTCGCCCCCTGACAAAGTTACCCCTTTTACAAAGTCGCCCCCTGACAAAGTTACCCCCTTTACAAAGTCGCCCCCTGACAAAGTTACCCCCTTTACAAAGTCGCCCCCTGACAAAGTTACCCCCTTTACAAAGTCGCCCCCTGACAAAGATACCCCCTTTACAAAGTCGCCACCTGACAAAGTTACCCCCTTTCCAAAGTCGCCCCCTGACAAAGTTAACCCCTTTACAAAAACGCCCCCTGACAAAGTTACCCCCTTTCCAAAGTCGCCCCCTGACAAAGTTACCCCCTTTACAAAGTCGCCCCTTGACAAAGATACCCCCTTTAAAAAGTCGCCCCCTGACGAAGATACCCCCTTTCCAAAGTCGCCCCCTGACAAAGTTACCCCCTTTACAAAGTCGCCCCCTGACAAAGTTACCCCCTGTACAAAGTCGCCCCCTGACAAAGTTACCCCCAGTACAAAGTCGCCCCCTGACAAAGTTACCCCCTTAAAAAGTCACCCACTTACAGAGTTACCCCCTTTACAAAGTCACCCCTGACAAAGTTACCCCTTTCAAAAGTCGCCCCCTTTCCAAAGTTACCCCCTTTCCAAAGTTGCCCCCTGACAAAGTTACCCCCTTTCCAAAGTCGCCCCGTGACAAAGTTACCCCCTTTACAAAGTCGCCCCCTGACAAAGTTACCCCCTTTACAAAGTCGGCCCCCTTTTTATATTGTATAATTATATTTTTATCGTTGGCAGGGGTCAGGTTTTACACATCTTTTGATGACAGATTTATACGTTTGTTTTAGCCTTGACAGCCCCTGTACAACTTGCAACTATTGTGTATGTCTAAAGATTTAAAATAAAGTTACCCCCTTTACAAATTCGCCCCCTGACAAAGTTACCCCCTTTACAAAGTCGCCCACTGACAAAGTTACCCCCTTTCCAAAGTCGCCCCCTGACAAAGTTACCCCCTTTCCAAAGTCGCCCCTGACAAAGTTACCCCCTTTACAAAGTCGCCCCCTGACAAAGTTACCCCCTTTACAAAAACGCCCCCTGACAAAGTTACCCCCTTTCCAAAGTCGCCCCCTGACAAAGATACCCCCTTTACAAAGTTGCCCCCTGACAAAGATACCCCCTTTACAAAGTCGCCCCCTGACAAAGTTACCCCCTTTACAAAAACGCCCCCTGACAAAGTTACCCCCTTTCCTAAGTCGCCCCCTGACAAAGATACCCCCTTTACAAAGTTGCCCCCTGACAAAGATACCCCCTTTACAAAGTCGCCCCCTTACAAAGTTACCCCCTTACAAAGTCACCCACTTACAGAGTTACCCCCTTTACAAAATCACCCCTGAAAAAGTTACCCCTTTCCAAAGTCGCCCCCTGACAAAGTTACCCCCTTTCCAAAGTCGCCCCCTGACAAAGTTACCCCCTTTCCAAAGTCGCCCCCTGACAAAGTTGCCCCCTTTACAAAGTCGCCCCCTGACAAAGTTACCCCTTTACAAAGTCGCCCCCTGACAAAGTTACCCCCTTTACAAAATCGCCCCCTGACAAAGTTACCCCATTTGCAAAGTCGCCCCCTGACAAAGTTACCCCCTTTACAAAGTCGCCCCCTGACAAAGTTACCCCCTTTACAAAGTCGCCCCCTGACAAAGTTACCCCTTGTACAAAGTCGCCCCCTGACAAAGTTACCTCCAGTACAAAGTCGCCCCCTGACAAAGTTACCCCCTGTACAAAGTCGCCCCCTGACAAAGTTACCCCCTGTACAAAGTCGCCCCCTGACAAAGTTACCCCCTGTACAAAGTCGCCCCCTGACAAAGTTACCCCCTTTACAAAGTCGCCCCTGACAAAGGTACCTCCTTTACAAAGTCGCCCCTGACAAAGTTACCCCCTTTCCAAAGTCTCCCCCTGACTAAGTTACCCCCTTTACAAAGTCGCCCCCTGACTAAGTTACCCCCTTTACAAAGTCGCCCCCTGACAAAGTAACCCCCTTTCCAAAGTCGACCACTGACAAAGTTACCCCTTTTAAAAAGTCGCCCCTGACAAAGTTACCCCCTTTACAAAGTCGCCCCCTGACAATGTTACCCCCCTTTACAAAGTCGCCCCCTGACTAAGTTACCCCCTTTACAAAGTCGCCCCCTGACTAAGTTACGCCCTTTACAAAGTCGTCCCCTGACAAAGTAACCCCCTTTCCAAAGTCGCCCTCTGACAAAGTTACCCCCTTTAAAAAGTCGCCCCTGACAAAGTTACCCCCTTTACAAAGTCGCCCCCTGACAATGTTACCCCCCTTTACAAAGTCGCCCCCTGACAAACTTACCCCCTTTACAAAGTCGCCCCCTGACAAAGTTACCCCCTTTACAAAGTCGCCCCTGACAAAGTTACCTCCTTTACAAAGTCGCCCCCTGACAAAGTTACTCCCTTTCCAAAGTCTCCCCCTGACTAAGTTACCCCCTTTACAAAGTCGCCCCCTGACTAAGTTACCCCCTTTACAAAGTCGCCCCCTGACAAAGTTACCCCCTTTACAAAGTCGCCCCTGACAAAGGTACCTCCTTTACAAAGTCGCCCCTGACAAAGTTACCCCCTTTCCAAAGTCTCCCCCTGACTAAGTTACCCCTTTACAAAGTCGCCCCCCTGACTAAGTTACCCCCTTTACAAAGTCGCCCCCCTGACAAAGTAACCCCCTTTCCAAAGTCGACCACTGACAAAGTTACCCCTTTTAAAAAGTCGCCCCTGACAAAGTTACCCCCTTTACAAAGTCGCCCCCTGACAATGTTACCCCCTTTACAAAGTCGCCCCCTGACTAAGTTACCCCCTTTACAAAGTCGCCCCCTGACTAAGTTACCCCCCTTTACAAAGTCGTCCCCTGACAAAGTAACCCCCTTTCCAAAGTCGCCCTCTGACAAAGTTACCCCCTTTAAAAGTCGCCCCTGACAAAGTTACCCCCTTTACAAAGTCGCCCCTGACAATGTTACCCCCTTTACAAAGTCGCCCCCTGACAAACTTACCCCCTTTACAAAGTCGCCCCCTGACAAAGTTACCCCCTTTACAAAGTCGCCCCTGACAAAGTTACCTCCTTTACAAAGTCGCCCCCTGACAAAGTTACTCCCTTTCCAAAGTCTCCCCCTGACTAAGTTACCCCCTTTACAAAGTCGCCCCCTGACAAAGTTAGCCCCTTTACAAAGTCGCCCCCTGACAAAGTAACCCCTTTTACAAAGTCGCCCCCTGACAAAGTTACCCCCTTACAAAGTGACCCCCTGACAAAGTCACCCCGTTACAGAGTCACCCCCTTACAAAGTCGCCTCTTACCAAGTCACCCCTTTACAAAGTCGCCCCTTACAGAGTTATCCCCTTTACAAAGTCACCCCCTTACAAAGTCACTCCCATTACAAAGTCACCCCCTTACAAAGTCACCCCCTTTACAAAGTCACCCCCTTACAAAGTCACTCCCATTACAAAGTCACCACTTACAAAGTCACCCCCTTTACAAAGTCGCCCCCTTACAAAATCGCCTCTTACCAAGTCACCCCTTTACAAAGTCGCCCCTTACAGAGTTATCCCCTTTACAAAGTCACCCCCTTACAAAGTCACTCCCATTACAAAGTCACCCCCTTACAAAGTCACCCCCTTTACAAAGTCACCCCCTTACAAAGTCACCCCCTACAAAGTCACCCCCTTACAAAGTCACCCCCTTTACAAAGTCGCCCCTTACAAAGTCACCCCCTTTACAAGGGGGTAACTCTGTAAGGGGGTGACTTTGTAAGGGGGTGACTTTGAAAGGGGGTGACTTTGTAGGGGGTGACTTTGTAAGGGGGTGACTTTGTAAAGGGGTGACTTTGTAAGGGGGTAATTTTGTAAGGGGGTGACTTTGTAAAGGGGGTCACTCTGTAAGGGGCGACTTTGTAAAGGGGGTAACTCTGTAAGGGGTGACTTTGTAAAGGGGGTAAATCTGTAAGGGGGTGACTTTGTAAGGGGGTAACTTTGTAAGGGGGTGACTTTGTAAGGGGGTGATTTTGTAAGGGGGTGACTCTGTAAGGGGTGACTTTGTCAGGGGGACACTTTGTAAGGGGGTAACTTTGTAAGGGGTCGACTTTGTAAGGGGTAACTTTATAACGGGGTAACTTTGTAAGGGGGTGACTTTGTAAGGGGGTGACTTTGTAAGGGGGTGACTTTGTAAAGGGGTAGACTTTGTAAAGGGGTGACTTTGTAGGGGGTGACTTTGTAAGGGGGTGACTTTGTAAAGGGGTGACTTTGTAAGGGGGTAACTTTGTAAGGGGGTGACTTTGTAAAGGGGGTCACTCTGTAAGGGGCGACTTTGTAAAGGGGGTGACTCTGTAAGGGGTGACTTTGTAAAGGGGGTAAATCTGTAAGGGGGTGACTTTTTAAGGGGGGTAACTTTGTAAGGGGGTGACTTTGTAAGGGGGTGATTTTGTAAGGGGGTGACTCTGTAAGGGGTGACTTTGTCAGGGGGTCACTTTGTAAGGGGGTAACTTTGTAAGGGGTCGACTTTGTAAGGGGGTAACTTTAAAACGGGGTAACTTTGTAAGGGGGTGACTTTGTAAGGGGGGTGACTTTGTAAGGGGGTGACTTTGTAAAGGGGGAGACTTTGTAAAGGGGGTGACTTTGTAAGGGGTCGACTTTGTAAGGGGGTAACTTTATAACGGGGTAACTTTGTAAGGGGGTGACTTTGTAAGGGGGTGACTTTGTAAGGGGGTGACTTTGTAAAGGGGGAGACTTTGTAAAGGGGGTGACTTTGTAGGGTGTGACTTTGTAAGGGGGTGACTTTGTAAAGGGGTGACTTTGTAAGGGGGGTAACTTTGTAAGGGGGTGACTTTGTAAAGGGGGTCACTCTGTAAGGGGCACGACTTTGTAAAGGGGGTAACTCTGTAAGGGGTGACTTTATAAAGGGGGTAAATCTGTAAGGGGTGACTTTGTAAGGGGGTAACTTTGTAAGGGGGTGACTTTGTAAGGGGGTGATTTTGTAAGGGGGTGACACTGTAAGGGGGTGACTTTGTCAGGGGGTCACTTTGTAAGGGGGTAACTTTGTAAGGGGTCGACTTTGTAAGGGGGTGGTAACTTTATAACGGGGTAACTTTGTAAGGGGGTGACTTTGTAAGGGGGTGACTTTGTAAGGGGGTGACTTTGTAAAGGGGAGACTTTGTAAAGGGGGTGACTTGTAAGGGGCGACTTTGTAAAGGGGGTAAATCTGTAAGGGCGATTTTGTAAGGGGGCGACTTTGTAAAGGGTGTGACTTTGTAAGGGGGTGACTTTGTAATGGGAGTGACTTTGTAAGGGGGTGACTTTGTAAAGGGGGTGATTTTGTAAGGGGGTGACTTTGTAATGGGAGTGACTTTGTAAGAGGGTGACTTTGTTAAGGGGATAAGTCTGTAAGGGGCGACTTTGTAAAGGGGTGACTTGGTAAGGGGCGACTTTGTAAAGGGGGTGACTTTGTAAGGAGCGACTTTGTAAGGGGTTAACTTTGTCAGGGGGCGACTTTGTAAAGGGGGTAACTCTGTAAGGGGCGACTTTGTAAAGGGGGTAACTGTAAGGGGCGACTTTGGAAAGGGGGTAACTTGGTCAGGCGACTTTGTAAAGGGGTAACTTTGTCAGGGGGCGACTTTGTGAAGGGGGTAACTTTATTTTAAATCTTTAGACATACACAATAGTTGCAAGTTGTACAGGGGCTGTCAAGGCTACAACAAAAGTATAAAACTGTCATCAAAAGATGTGTAAAACCAGACCCCTGCCAACGATAAAAATCTATTGATACAATATAAAAAGGGGGCGACTTAGTAAAGGGGGTAACTTTGTCAGGGGGCGACTTTGTAAAGGGGGTGACTTTGTAAGGGGGTGACTTTGTAATGGGAGTGACTTTGTAAGGGGGTGACTTTGTAAAGGGGGTGACTTTGTAAGGGGGTGACTTTGTAATGGGGTTAACTCTGTAAGGGGCGACTTTGTAAAGGGGTGACTTGGTAAGGGGCGACTTTGTAAAGGGGGTGACTTTGTAAGGAGCGACTTTGTAAGGGGGTAACTTTGTCAGGGGGCGACTTTGTAAAGGGGGTAACTCTGTAAGGGGCGACTTTGTAAAGGGGGTAACTTCTGTAAGGGGCGACTTTGTAAAGGGGGTAACTCTGTAAGGGGCGACTTTGGAAAGGGGGTAACTTTGTCAGGGGGACGACTTTGTAAAGGGGTAACTTTGTCAGGGGGCGACTTTGTGAAGGGGGTAACTTTATTTTAAATCTTTAGACATACACAATAGTTGCAAGTTGTACAGGGGCTAGTCAAGGCTAAAACAAAAGTATAAAACTGTCATCAAAAGATGTGTAAAACCAGACCCCTGCCAACGATAAAAATCTATTTATACAATATAAAAAGGGGGCGACTTAGTAAAGGGGGTAACTTTGTCAGGGGGCGACTTTGTAAAGGGGGTGACTTTGTAAGGGGGTGACTTTGTAATGGGAGTGACTTTGTAAGGGGGTGACTTTGTAAAGGGGGTGACTTTGTAAGGGGTGACTTTGTAATGGGAGTGACTTTGTAAGGGGGTGACTTTGTAAAGGGGATAACTCTGTAAGGGGCGACTTTGTATAAGGGGTGACTTGGTAAGGGGCGACTTTGTAAAGGGGGTGACTTTGTAAGGAGCGACTTTGTAAGGGGGTAACTTTGTCAGGGGCGACTTTGTAAAGGGGGTAACTCTGTAAGGGGCGACTTTGTAAAGGGGGTAACTCTGTAAGGGGCGACTTTGGAAAGGGGGTAACTTTGTCAGGGGGCGACTTTGTAAAGGGGTAACTTTGTCAGGGGGCGACTTTGTGAAGGGGGTAACTTTATTTTAAATCTTTAGATATACACAATAGTTGCAAGTTGTACAGGGGCTGTCAAGGCTAAAACAAAAGTATAAAACTGTCATCAAAAGATGTGTAAAACCAGACCCCTGCCAACGATAAAAATCTATTTATACAATATAAAAAGGGGGTGACTTAGTAAAGGGGGTAACTTTGTCAGGGGGCGACTTTGTAAAGGGGTGACTTTGTAATGGGGTGACTTTGTAAAGGGGGTAACTTTGTCAGGGGGTGACTTTGTAAAGGGGTGACTTTGTAAGGGGGTGACTTTTAAAGCGGGTGACTTTGTAAGGGGGTGACTTTGTCAGGGGTGACTTTGTAAGGGGGTGACTTTGTAGGGGGTGACTTTGTAAGGGGTAGCTTGTAAGGGGGTGACTTTGTAAGGGGTTAACTTTGTCAGGGGGTGACTTTGTAAGGTGTAGTTTTGTAAGGGGTTGACTTTGTAAGGGGGTGACTTTGTAAGGGGGTGACTTTGTCAGGGGTGACTTTGTAAGGGGTAGCTTTGTAAGGGGTTGACTTTGTAAGGGGGTGACATGTAGGGGGGTGACTTTGTAAGGGGTAGCTTTGTAAGGGGGTGACTTTGTAAGGGGGTAACTTTGTCAGGGGGTGACTTTGTAGGGGGTGACTTTGTAGGGGGTGACTTTGTTAGGGTGTGACTTTGTAAAGGAGTGACTTTGTAAGGGGGTAACTTTGTCAGGGGGTGACTTTACAAAGTCACCCCCTTACAAAGTCACCCCCTTACAAAGTTACCCCGTTATAAAGTTACCCCCTTACGAAGTCGACCCCTTACAAAGTTACCCCCTTACAAAGTGACCCCCTGACAAAGTCACCCCCTTACAGAGTCACCCCTTACAAAATCACCCTCTTACAAAGTCAGCCCCTTACAAAGTTACCCCCTTACAAAGTCACCCCCTTACAGAGTTACCCCCTTTACAAAGTCACCCCTTACAGAGTTACCCCCTTTACAAAGTCGCCCCTTACAGAGTTACCCCCTTTACAAAGTCACCCCCTTACAAAGTCACCCCCTTTACAAAGTCGCCCCTTACAAAGTCACCCCCTTTACAAAGTCACCCCCTTTACAAAGTCACCCCCTTACAAAGTCACCCCTTACAAAGCCACCCCCTTACAAAGTGACCCCCTGACAAAGTCACCCCTTACAGAGTCACCCCCTTACAAAGCTACCCCTTACAAAGTCACCCCCTGACAAAGTTACCCCCTTACAAAGTCACCCCCTTTACAAAGTCGCCCCTTACAGAGTTACCCCCTTTACAAAGTCACCCCTTACAAAGTCACTCCTTTTACAAAGTCACCCCCTTACAAAGTCACCCCCTTTACAAAGTCGCCCCTTACAGAGTTACCCCCTTTACAAAGTCGCCCCTTACAGAGTTGCCCCCTTTACAAAGTCGCCCCTTACAGTGTTACCCCCTTTACAAAGTCGCCCCCTGACAAAGTTACCCCCTTACAAAGTCGCCCCTTACAAAGTCACCCCCTTTACAAAGTCGCCCCCTATCATGCTCGCTAAGCGTCCGTGGTGGTGGTGTGTGATGATGTAGACATGTCTCGTCTTTCGCAGGCATTATGGTAATGAGCTGACCGTGGGAACTCTTATTATAGTAATGAGGTCAGTGGCTTAAACACAGACCCTACAAGGCTGTCGGCCTGACGGACTCCACATGCGGATAGTGTACGGGGGCACCGTGTCCTGCGATGTTACGCACAGTGAGTACGGGTGGGTTTTATACAACGGCGGTCTTTTTTAGGAGTGAATAATTGGACTGCCTTGAGCAAGGCTATTCCTGAGTAAAACGGCTAAATATCTAGCCTCCAAAAAAACACATGCCGTCATTGTTTCGGTAAAAGGGTTACACATGTAGCCTTTCCTGAGTAAAACGGCTACATATCTAGCCTCTAAAATCTACATGCCGCCATTGTTTCGGTAGAAGGGCTCCACATCTAGTCTCCGAAAGCTACATGTAGTCTCCGAAACGGCTACAAATCTAGCCTCCAAAAAATACATGCCGCCATTGTTTCGGTAAAAGGGTTACACATGTAGCCTTTCCTGAGTAAAACGGCTACATATCTAGCCTCTAAAATCTACATGCCGCCATTGTTTCGGTAGAAGGGCTCCACATCTAGTCTCCGAAAGCTACATGTAGTCTCCGAAACGGCTACAAATCTAACCTCCAAAAAATACATGCCGCCATTGTTTCGGTAAAAGGGTTACACATGTAGCCTTTCCTGAGTAAAACGGCTACATATCTAGCCTCTAAAATCTACATGCCGCCATTGTTTCGGTAGAAGTGCTACACATTTAGCCTCCGAAAGCTACATGTAGCCTTCCCTGAGTAAAACGGCTACAAATCTAGCTTAAAAAGCTACACTCTGCCGTTTCTCACCAGGAAACGGCTACAAAACGCCCCCGATACGCCCATTTTGGGGCTAGATTGGGCTAGATTTTAAAGTGAAATGCGACAGTGTAGCCTTCGATCGGGAAACGACTAAACAACCTAGCGTCCCGGACGAAAAACGGCGAGGTTTTTTGGCGACCCTGATGGAAAACGAATAGGTTTTGACCTACCCTAAACCCTACCCTAAACCCTAAACCCTAAACCTGACCCTGACCCTGACCCTGACCCTGACCCTGACCCTGACCCTGACCCTGACCCTGACCCTGACCCTGACCCTGACCCTGACCCTGACCATGACCCTGACCCTGACCCTGACCCTGACCCTGACCCTGACCCTGACCCCGACCCTGACCCTGACCCTTACCCTGACCCTGACCCTGACCCTTACCCTGACCCTGACCCTGACCCTTACCCTTACCCTGACCCTTTCGAAACCAAAGAGCACAGACCAAACAGTGAGCAATACTTCTTTGCCACAACTCCCGGCGTCTAAGCAATACCAAAATTTCTTTGCATTCATAAAGTGAAGTTTGACAAGAAAGCTTAAAGCTGTTTTGTTATGCAAATTAGTTATGTCTACCGCAAAGTTACAATGGATGTGTTATCGGGCTATTGCCCACATGTACACACTTCTCATCACACAGTAAGTCACTTGTTGCGTAGAGGCACCACCACTCTACATGGACGCAGGAGATGCACATCTGTTTCCCGTGATCAATTGCGAGATCTATCAAATTTCTGTCGGATTTTATTACTGCTTGAACTTTGAAACTTCACGAGAATACATGTGAGAAGAAATTGTACTGCTTATAATCAGTGACTTCAGAGACTTTCGTAGCTAATTTGAAAACAACACTACATTATTGGCAAAAATTGCCGCCTTCTACCGCCAACAGACATTATTATCGCAGATATGTGAGGTAGGTCATTTTTATTTTATTTTATTTTTTGGGGGGTTGAAAGTTCCAGTCAATTGTGTTTCTTAACTTGAAGAATTTCAGGAATGTATAGTGGTGACAAGATTTGTTTTCTATTGCTACGTTGTTTAAATTATGCTTTTACAACTTTGGGACCGTGAAAGACCTATCACCACGTTTTAAAACAGCCGCTCATGACGTAATTTGATCTAATGGTTTGTGACTTCAAAGACTGTTTCGGCGTAAATATTCACAGGTTTGATTGAATTATGTTAGTGTTATGACACTAATACCTTTTTTGGAAGTTACCGATGAGGTCAGCGTGCAGAAAGAATACACTTTAAAAAGTGTCTATAAATTACCGTGCGCCAGAAAAGAAGAAAACAGTATGATGGAAAGAAGTTATTGCATCCAACAATATTACCCATGGTCACTGGGCCTTAAAATTCATTCCTTAAACCATCTTAGCTCCCTGGGGAGTTTATAGCATGTACAACATTAACATTCCATGCTCGACTAACTCGAACAAAAAAAACACTTGATTTTACATGTACCCTCTCAGGTAGGCCCCTACCTATTTACCCCTAGGCGGAAAGAAGCAATGATAGCGAAGTATCTGGCTCAGGGACACAAGTGCCTTGATCAGACATCGAGCCCACACTCTGCTGAACAGAAGCACAAGAGCTTGAGTTCGGTGCTCTTATCCGCACTGCCAAGACACTGTTACCCTTCCCCAACCCTAACCCAAACCCCACTGGGTCAAACTAAAAAGTAATCGGTTGTTTCAAAAATTTATGAATTTCAAGTTTTCAAAAAGTTACAAGCAGGAGCAATGATTTGACACCAAAGCTATATCGAGTAGTTTCATCGATTGCAACATTTGACTTGCCAAAGACACATGCATGGTATTGATACTACGGGTGTTTGAAACTTTCTGTGAAAGTTCACGCTCTAAACTGTCTGCACAAAATTCGCTTTACTGATTCTGACAGGCAACTCGTTCACGCATGCAATCCTCAATGCTTTGGTTTTAAAAGACGATTGCTTTTCCAAATACAAAACAATGGCAATAAATTCTTTAAGTAAGGTACACCCCCCGGCCACACCTTTAACTTTGTGGAATTCACGTATTTCAATTGCTTCATTGGTACTTCTCTGACATAGAAGGTGGCAGCAATATTCGCGCCACTTCACCTTGTAGTCCTTTCAAGGTGTTGAATTAGAGTTGCTTCGTCTCATAAAATCAATCTTAACATCCTTCGCCAGACTTCATAATCCGGGCGCCAAGAGTGTCATTTATTAATCATTCATTATGAGAGACATAGTGCATTATAAATGTACATTGTTAATGTATTATTGTAGGTATTAATAATATAGACAGCTGCATGTTGTAACCAACCTATGTGTACACAAAACAAGGTTTGTCCCATGCTTTAATTATGTCGCACACCATATAATATAATTTATGGACAACTTATCTCACAACATACTTTTAGTCATACGTGCTTGACAAAGCGGAACAATATTATTGTTTAAGTTTTGGTGTGTTTTCAGCGAAGAATATTATTGAGTTGTTTCCCTTTCTGGACCGGTAGCTGGTGTCTTGCCAGCAACATAGGCGACAAAAATCAGTTCATTTACAATACCTGGCCTAGTGTTTCATGCTGGCTTGTCTACGATTAAAATGATGTTTCATCCCTTTCTTGTATTGATAAACACACTGCACCGGTTGGGATGTAGCAAAACGTTCCATTGTGCGGGTTACAAATGTTGTGACTAAACTAAAAACGAATGCAATCATTTACATTAAAAACAGTTTTTATTGTATTTTCCCTCATATACAAGTTAGGCCTGCTTTGTTTCCGTTTTAGCCCTACCGTTGATGGCGTTCGGAATTGGGCTAGGTTGGGTTGTGGGTAGTGGATGGTAACATTTGGTGCTATGGATTTCCGTGACCTCATGTTAACCTTAACATCCGGGTCAACCGGGAGTTTGATCCACTAAAAATGTTTTTTTTAATAATCAGCATCTGGTAAAAATGACGCATTTTTTTTACATTGACTTTGTGGTCAACCGGAATTGTTTCAAAATGAGGGCATATCAAAAGGTGAAGGGTCATCCATCTCGAGAACACAAAGCCAATGCACAAAAAAAAAAAAAGGAACAGTGTTTGCCTCATATTGGGCGTGATTGGATGTGGTCTATAGCTACAGACTGTGTTTTAGTGGTAAATGTGTCCCTGACAGCATGCACAGGATGACCTCCATGTTGGCTGAAAAAATTGCACCGTGCGACATGACCTTTATAGTTACACTTTTATCCCAATTTGGTATGAGCAGAGACTGATGCTTAACAGTCTTCTGCTCTGCAAAACTTAGCAAGTTACAAGTTACAAACTGTAGACGTGCCTTGGTAGTCTCACTAGTAAACAATGTTAAATATATATATTTTGTTGTGCTAAGCTACTTTTTGTTCTTAAGCAGCTATATGAAAATGGTCAATGGACAGTTGCTATCAATAATTATTGGCAAAGACTTGATCAAATTGGAATAAATCGTAATTGTGGATAGATCCAAATGGTAGCGACCATGATTTAGAAACGCTTAATACAATATTCAATCCGGACAATGTCAAGGTTATGTAATCGAAAGCCATCGACACAAATAATTGAGACAACCAAAACAATTTCATGTAACTTTTATCTATGACCTTTTATATATTATTTGCAACTACATTACACAAAGATGTATTTACAAACACGATTAATTTATGTACATTAACTTGTTTAATTAATACATTCAGTAATACACTATGTCAAAGTTGAGGTCACAATATACAACACAGAATTAACAACCATCAACAGTGTTTATATTTTGTTTTAGAATATACGTTTGTTAAGACTAAAAAAAAATATGCTGGTGTTTACGAAGTAGCTGTGCAAAATTAAAAATCATTTCACCTCAATTTAATCAGCGTAAATTTAAACACCGTGTGTTACTTACAAGTCTTAAAAAGGCCCAAACCTGCGCTGCTGCAATCTTGTGTCTGGTTCCTCGTCACCATCATGATCACTGATCGATATATGATACAGGGGGACCGTACTATTTTTGGATTGACTCCCGCCACGGGTAACGTTCACTGTTTCAAATAGCATTTGAAAATTATATTATGCATTCAAGTATTGTACTAAGTATGGTCCAATATTGATTTAGAAAAAAATGGTAATTATAACCATCTAGAACTTTTCAGGAATAAATAATCACTGCAATTTTTTTTTACGAATAGTTTTACTTATAACTGTTCGAAGAAATAAAAAATAAAAGAACAAACAAACTACGACGGTACAAATTTGTTAGTACTTTGCACAGACATCTCGAGGAATTCCTACAACCTCTTTATATTTGTTTCCGAAGTTGAAACGGATGGATTTCAGTTGTCATGATTACCAGATTCAGTATCACATTCTTATCAAGTCAATATTTCACACAACAACATTAATTTGGACAACGCCACCCTTGCCACTGACCGTCCCGAATGAAACATTTTACAATTATTTCTACACACTCCAAACTGAACCTGTCAAGACTAATTTTGAATTGTCACAACGTTATTTTGTCCGTCAGAAGACGACTGAAGTTTTGGAATCTTAGACTCATTGTTGGTTCCCAAAAAGTAAATTTCCTTACATTTTGTAAAGAGGTCCCCAATGTCGTCAATAAGTCATTTTCTTTAAAATGGTTGCACACAACGTTGATGTGTGGTTGTAAGTGTTTCTGTCCGAATACATGTCCCTGTACAAACGTCGGGGTAATGTACAGGATTGGTAATAATTGAAACCAACAAATTGTTTATTCTAGTCTGCAACGCTCACTGATATGAAGTTAATACAAGTGACAGCAACAGCTGATCTCGGTTGTTAAAAATAGTAAGGCAAATTTTAATACCGAAAACTGTACATGTTTGCTCATTATTTTCACCCTACTCACACAACGGAATAAAACCAACTGTTTACAGTTGTTAGCATTCCATTGGTATGATTGATTAAAAAAAACACGAACGCTGATATGTGATTATTTTGTCAGATGTATCAGTCCTTTTAAGAGATCCGTCTAATGGTGGTTATGATAAGTTTGCTCAAGTCGTCGTCATTCAAGTTTTGTCTGTCGTAAAATCCACGTTATGTTTTTAAATGTCTTGTCCGTCATGCCGTGTGTCCGTTTCCATACAATCGAAATTAGCAAGTAAACAACGTGTTAGATAACGAGCAACCCCTAAAGCTTACGGGACGATTAGCCCGGTTTTCAGGTCCCGGGGAAGTTGACCTTGTTTTCGGTCCGAGGTTTCGGACACCTTTTTCCCACAAACAAACAAAAAGCACCGTTGATTATCAACAATGGTTGAAGGGTTCACATTTCTGCCATGGCTATCTTTTTGTGAAAACATTATCCATTTCTTTGTGTCTAGTTACACTTCAGCCTCTTCTATCGAGCATTAATTACCCAACTCATCTTCATATGTACTAGTTCCAGAGTGTACCGATAATGTTTTTTATGCAGCTGTTCTAAAACTAATGTCAACGTCTTGGTCTGGTTGTCTGCGGGCTGTATTACTGGGGAATTGGAGCGGTTGATTTCGTCAATCGATTCGGAAATTGTATTAGACAATTAAAGCATGCATGGGATAGGTTTTCAGTTACTAGAAATGAACACACAATGATAACGGGAGCTCACAGTGATACTCTGTCTACAAGAGACAAATGCATTGCGTCACTGTGACGTAGATGGGGAAAGGTTTACTCTGTAATTGGATGCCTGATAACATTGCTTGGCGGCCAGCCGGCTCCAAAGCTTCGTGATTTACCCATAATTAGTATGTATTACGTAAGTGGGATGTTATACCCGGGAGTACCATTTTTATTCCCAGTATATTATTATTAATGGTTTATTTTAATCTGAATAAAAAAACAACCAAAAGGTTGTCGACATTCAAATTTACAAAGTTTTTACAAAATTAAGAAAAATGGAATAACAATAAACAGCCAAGCCGTATAAGAATACGGCTTGGAACGAAAATGAAACTGTATTGCTTGACAAATTAACAACCCCCCTATTGTTGAAACAACAGTGTGGTATTGAATTTCTTCCGAAAAAAAAACTTCCCCCAGAAGTGACGTGTTAAGCTACACTTATTTTCTTTGTTAAGTATCCAACCGTTCCCAAGTGCACAAATTTAATAACGTATAGTTCGCACAACTTTCAACATGAGAGCCGAACTGGGAATAGTAGTTGACACATTTTGATAAGGATATTTCAGTCTCTCATCCCATTAGGGATACTGTGAGTGCGTTATCTTGTTTGTTCAGTCAATAAATTGCTGAGGTACTTCCAAGCTGCTGTAAAAATACCGACGTCTCTCACCAAATAAAAGCCTGGAAATGTTGTAATATAAATAGGCAACATTCGGAATTGTTCAAATTATTCATTTTTCGGTAGACTGGGTTAAGTTTGCAATGGCCATGGTTGGACGTATGACAGGTATCCATGGAATGAAGAATTATTAGCTGGTGAAAAATGCAACACCTCCCGACGTCTGGAGTACATTAAAACACACACCGAACGGGCTCGTTAGTGTGACAAAAATCAAATCAAGTTTTCCAGGGCTTAACGCTTTGTTTAACCACTCTAAGCTTACAGCCGCAACGGGGAAATTTTAATAAACACTCGAGTTGCGCGACGGAGCTTTCATCTAAACACAACTCTACATTGTTAAACACCGTTATTTTGATTGCGGGTTGAAACGGCGTGCGTTGCACTGGCTGGTCACTAGTGAATTATAGTTAAACGCTATTGCATGCCAGACATAATTCTGTCAATTGGGTCAACCATCTGTCCCGTCACTCAAAGATAGAATTGAAAATTAACGTTGGGGAAGGATGGGAGGTAGAGATGGTCAATATAAGGAACAAAAACCTACAAATCGACATATAAACCGAACTTCTCACTTAACAACAAACCGACCAACACAAAAAAAAACCACATCAAACCCAAAAAGAAAAACAACATGAAAACAAAAGTAAGACAGACAGACAGACACACAAACATACAGACAGACAGACAGACAGACAGACAGACAGACAGACAGACAGACAGACAGACAGACAGACAGACAGACAGACAGACAGACAGACAGACAGACAGACAGACAGACAGACAGACAGACAGACAGACAGACAGACAGACAGACAGACAGACAGACAGACAGACAGACAGACAGACAGACAGACAGACAGACAGACAGACAGACAGACAGACAGACAGACAGACAGACAGACAGACAGACAGACAGACAGACATACAAACAATCTAACAAACAATCTAACAAACAAACAAAAACAATAATGTTTTGGTACCAAATCAATAAAACTCGAACCACCCGTAATTTCAGTGACATGATACAGAAACAACAAAGACACATTGATGATGCAACAGCACTGATGCAACTTAAACAATCTGGTAATTGTGATTGGCATTAACTTCCAATGACCTTTATGGAGTATTTTATTCCGCATGTTCTACAAAATAAACAAGTTATACTGCGGAGAGAACCTAAAACAACTATGACCATAAGAGACAAGAAGCTGCCATTAAACACAGTTTTAAACATACATCGCCCGAAACCCTCACGGGTGACTCAAAGCCTTGTATAGTTCAGTTATATTGGTTTGCTTTATAGAGACCAAGTACGTCACGATGCCTGTCTGGTCCAGTCTTTCATAATGTCAGTTGTGTTTATAGACAAAATAGTTGTGTAATTTTGTGCGTGTTTTTTTGTTTTAATGATGGGACATCCACTTGGGTAATTTGACTCGAGATTTATTGGGTACTTACAGACCTTTAACAATGAACTAAGCTATACCTCGTTACTGATGTAGGTGGTCAATGAATTAGTTCAAGGTATTTACAAATGAATTAATTTCATGTTCGTGTAGGTACATCAATCTAGCCTAGTCAAGGAACATTGTAACTTAAAATAAATTGCTATTAACAAGGATGATCCAAGGGGTTATCAAGTAGACACGACTCATAACAAGAGGTTCCAATACATAGGTCTGCTTGCCACGTGACGTTTTTGCTTACAGTGTAAACTAGCATTTGTTTAGCCGTGAATTGCACCATACCCACTTCAAGCGTGGATTTGTAAATTTGTTTAGCTAACAGTCTCAGCAGAGCCCTCAAGTTTAGGGCCTAGTGTCACGGAGGTTGACAATTTGTAAACGAAAGTGATTTCTAAAGGTGTCGAATAACTTTGGAAACTTACTTTAAGATATACCGGATTGGTATGGATGAAAAAACACCATTGTTTCAACTTCAGTCAGAGAGCTATGCAGTTCTTATTAGAACCATCTCACGCAACAACTAAATTGGGTTGTTACAACAATTAAGGGCATAGTGGCTACATGCTGAACATTGTGTAATAATTTCTTCTTAGCCAACGAAATAAACGCAAAGTTTGTAACAGGTTTTCATAATTCATGCAATGTGGATGATTACATTAAACATAAACAATGTCTGCGACTATTTCGTCTAATAAGGTTATCAGGGTCTGTGGAAAATATTTTTTTTTTTTACATATTCATTTAATGTATGGGAAATATTCCAAATATAGGTCATGTCACTTAATCCTCTCAGCTTTTCAATATCAGTGATACCGCATTGAAACAAAACAACTTTATAAACAATAACCATCAATGATCACATAAAAAAAAGCATGACAATTGGAAGTGGGGTTAAAATAAGCAAACATTTCTTGTCTTGCCAAATAAAGCAAAGGCATCATAAGTGGAGTGCGGTGACGATTAAATATATCTACTGTGTATACAATCAAGAGTACATGTACGGCCAAAACACATGCTCTTTAAATTGATATAATTTTTTAATAAATGTACACAATTTATGAAAATCTACATAAGTGTTAAGCTATTCCGTAACCACAATTTGTTTTTTAGCTATATAGTTACATATTTTATTATTAACATTTAAGGCGTTAGCATGCCGAGAGGATTCGCAATCAGTGATTATGTTTAGTGAAAGATGATTGACAGCAGCATTAAACACAACCAAATCTTTGCCAACCAAAATACCCGCTGTTATGTAGAAAAACACATTACTTTAATTTTAACCGAGGTCGCCTCCCGTTATATACAATGATAAGACCGACAACAGGCAAAAGCAGTTACAACCATTTGTTATAATTATAGAGTAGCGTTTCCGTACTAAGGTAAATCCGTTAAAACGGAAGGGCGACATGCTACTGTTACGTCACTATATTAGGCCCCTGTGATTGGTGTGGTGAACCCCCGTTTTGTCTCGTCGGACAACGTGCGTTTACGTCAAGTGACGTAACTGTACCGTGACACATGACAACAAGAACCGTTTATTGAGAGAGTTGCGACTTTTTACAATTTGGAAGTACGGGGTGCCAGATTAGTCTACCTTTTTGGTTTTGTTGTTGCATTTTGTACCACAATGACCCAACTCTCTCAATACTCCAGCGCTGATGCAATGTCACGATTGTCACATCTTCCATTTACACCAATAAATTGCGCGTTGACCGTGCAGATTATGGTTTGCACGCAAAACATGCTCCGAACAAAAACTGACACCAGAGCATTTAACGAGAGCATTCGTAAATGGCTGGAAAAAACATAGAGAGTTAACCAGTGAAGACAGTTTGATGATTTGAGCTAGGTTTGATACTAAACCTGTCAGATGACGTACATGGCACCATAGGCTCTTGAAAAAATAGGCATACGTGCCTAAAATACCCTGTAGACCTGACAGCAATGTAATGCAAGAGGTTCTGATAGCCGCTGGCAAGAAATATTCTTTATGGGTCATTCCGATTATTTCAGCTTGCATTCATGGTGTAGAACCAGATCATCATTGCATAAAAACAATATTCCCGTAACGTGAATATCAATGCGTATACAAATTCCATCTCATAAGAGATCAATTATGGCTAAGGAACTCGTGGCTTTGAACATACTTATCGAATGATAAACAAAAATCCTTTTATTTTACCTGTAAAAATCCTTCAAGTTAGCTCACTAAATATTTTTGGATTACAAAATTTTGTTTTAAAATTGAATAACAACTTGTGTTTGGATTACCAAAACCTGTTTAAATACACATTACATGTGTTTGGATTAACAGCGGGGCATTTAGTTACGGTCTGCCAAATGTATCAGGATACATAGGGTGTTTATCTGTAGATTATCGAAAGCTGGTTTGGTGACTACCAAGAATACCTCTTAAATTAAAAGTAGAATACGCGGCTTATCAATTTGTTATTGGTTTAACGGATGAATGAGACTAATTGACGTCACAGCAACGTCACAAACCTTTTCCAGCCATTATAGACTCGCTTATTTAACATCGCTAGTCAGCACACAATGACTGTTTTTCAGTAAAAGTTGTCATTGAACTGGCTTAGTATACTTGGTCTTTACTAAAGATTTAACCACACTGACAAATCGTTATTTTTATAGGCGTTTGAACTCGCTAGACGGCTGTATGGTGACATGGATCACGAGCGCAGGACAGTTAAGTAAACAAAAATACACAACATGACTGATGTTTACTTAACTGTCCCTGACATGTACATGATTTACTGTTAACGACTACACATTACTTTAATAAAGGACAGTCCAAATGCAAGGATATAACACGGTCTTGCAAGTGTAAGCACTTTACGTAAAATCTCTTCCAAGCGGTTTTATCGTGTCAAAGTCAGACAGGAACTGCAACGGTGGGGGGGGGGGGGGGGGAATTAGAGAAAGTAGCTCAATTGCCCATCATGCGTTCTGCGTGTGCATAGCTGTGCGTTTTCCACGTTCACCGTCTGTGCTTTACCCATAAACGGTGGGGTGATGACTTCAATGAGAATTTTTTGGGGAAAAAACATAATCGAGTTAGAAAGGAGTGTGCTGTTTCCACCTACAAAGGGACGGGTTGGGGTAAAAGCCTTGCATGTGCGCAAAAATGTTTTTGACAAAATGTAAATAACCGCGAAACTAAACAAATCTCATTTCGGGGGATGTGGGAGCCTACCAGGGGATGTGTGTTAGCGTTATGTATCTATTATTTAGATTTTTATGCGACCACTCCGAATAATATGGTACGTCATTGTCCTTTAATTTAACAATAAAACAAGAAACAGCCTTTGGAAATCGAAGCACCACTTCATTCAAATCAAGTGAGTCGGCTTTCTAAGTGTAATGTATTTACATTATCAAAAAAGCTGGTATCAAAGTTTTAAGAGTCTTACAAAAATACGATCTCTGCTTTTGCGTCATAGAGGCCTAGGCTAAGGTTATGACAGCGCTGGACAATGCTAATGGTTAATTAATTCTCTGCAAAGTCTGTAATGACACCAACAAGTGCCATAATGTGAGCAGCATTTGCGGATCTACTGCGTCAACACTGATACACAGTGAGAAACAACCCTCCTTCAAATACAAAGTACACTAAATTTATAATTAAGTTTGTTTTAGTCAGAAACGCAAGCCTTACGCCAACTTCTGCTGATGACGTAAGAGTGTAAACTTACTGTCACATGAAACATCCACATTATTAATCTAGGTCTATGCTCGTAAATGGCCTGGAAGCCAATATCTCAAACGTTACGTCCCGGAGGACGGATTTGTCACGTTAGCAGGACGTTAATGATGACGTATAATGGTCGGTAGCGTCAAAACGTGAGTTTCACTTGGTTTCAGCCCACATGCTGGCGGTGTACTTGGTCGTCTTGCGGTTGCAACTCGACTGTTCGTGGTTGGCCTCCCCTCGCTTTGGTAGACAGCAAAGAAACGTGTCGTGGAACGCCTGACGATACCTGTCACTCATGATATTGTATATGATTGGATTGACAGAACAGTTTGTGTACAACATGATGCGACCTACGTTCACCAGCACCCACTGCGAGTTGGGCGGTAGACTAAACTCGTAAATCGAAAACAGGTTCAAAATACGAAACGGTGTCATGCAAATGACGAACAGCGTTATCGTCACAATTAGCATGCGCACAACCTGCTTCTTCATACGTGTAGATGAGCTACTGCCAGAACCTCGGATCATAGTGGACTTTGCCAGTTTCTGTAGCTGTAACACAATTAACGAATACATCACCATTGTGATTGGAATCACCATCAGCAACAAGATCTGATCCAATGTCAGTGATTTCTTAAAAACTTTGCACGTGTCAGAAGTCATTGGGTAGCAGAAGTTACAAACATACATAGAGTCCGGGTAGTCTTTCTTCGGGGCGCTAATTAGCCAAACGATGGGTGTTTTAATAGCAGCGGAGAAACAGAGGGCGGGGATTTTGTACCCGAGGGCGAAGAGCCAGACTAACGCACAGAGAAGCACAGCACGTGGTTTGGTGCTCAGCTCCTTGAATTTGTGGGGCCAGCAAATTGCGACGTACCGCTCAAAAGTTACCAAGATGACGGTAAAGCAAGAAGCTATGATACTTGACTCCGTCAAGTATATTGACATCTTGCAGTAGCCCGTCTGTAGAACGCGGTAGTCTGCTATGATGGGTGACGTCACGTACATGACCCAGAACTGTGGCACTGATAGCACCAGGAAAGTCAGGTCAGCAATAGCAAGACTTACCAGGTAGTGGTTGGTGACCGTCCGCATCGATCTCACACGGATAAACACAGCTATGACAGCAAAATTTCCCATGACACCGATTGAGAAAATTAACGGCATAGCTACAGTTACCAGCATAGTATCGACTGTTGTGTACAAAAACGTATGAAGGTTCTCATCCGTGACGTTGATTGGCGAGTCGGTTGGATCTAGTGTGGCCCCATCCTCTATAAGGTCTACTACCGAACCACCGAAGGTACTGTTGTTGATTGAAGTGACTTGGTCATCAAGTAAACTATACCCTTCAGTCCCCGTCATCTTGTCCGGTAATAGTCAAGGAGCAGGATGATCTGTAAAACAAGAATTCGAAAAAAGTTTTTTAAAACATAAAACACGGCATGTTCAAAACACTTTAGAGACATTAATTTTCAACCTCGCTACCATTGGCAGCAGGCCGTATCACCCGCTAGCTCTGCGTACGTCTCTAACCCCTGGGAGGGAAACTACGATCCGTGTCTTTGATTGGCTATCGTATACGCGCAAGATTTGAAACGCCGTGCGTCTTCAAAAAGCTCGATATGCCGAAACGCGTGCGTATAAAGGTGTACGTATTCACTTTTTGTCACGCAACACTGCGCCAAGGCAAGTTTACGACTTGTATTACACACAGCGCATCCAACGTGTGCGCAACTAACGCCCAACACAGAACGGATCAACCACAGGACTAATAGTAATATCCAATACATTTTGTTATAACACCCCTTACCAATATTCTGCCTTTTCATTGGTTTAGAGCGCGTCACATGATATGTCTTAGTTTTACTAGATACGGCCGTGTGATAGTACATCGGTTTACCGTGTAATAGTGCGTCGACTTGCCGTGCGCTAGTCAAAAGACTATTACACGGCGTGCAGTACCCAGAAATCCGTTGCGTCTACGAGGATGATAAATTAATAGTCTGTAACCATTTCAGATTACATGACACTACAAGCAGCACAGTAAAAGTTTTCGCAATCTGTATTCGCGTCGTCCGTGGATTGTAGCATTCAGTTCTGTAACTTAATAGTACAGTATTTAGAATTGTTTGGGGTGTTATAAAACAAATATTGACTGCTTTTACTCGTGCAATGGTTAACACTATGACTCCCTCAGTGATCCGCGGAGCGTTATATTTTCCCTCGGTTTCGCCTCGGGAAAATAGATCGCTCCGTGGATCACCTCGGGAGTCATAGTGTTAACCATAGCACTCAAAGCAGTCAATATTTGTATAATATTTTGAAGTCACATTTCCAGGAGTTATGATCGAGCAAGGCATGCTGGGAAAAATTGGCGCGGCGAGATCGATCACCCCTTGGAAACGGGGTTGAGTAATTCTATACGACACAGGCGAGCCAGGGGCCTTTCTCAAACCACGCCTTGGGCTCCGGCTCAGGCTTAAGCTCCGCGTGCTGTGTACGCAGCTTGCTTTTAATCTGCATTTTGGAGCAGCGCGTATTGCAGGGATATCAGCACGCGGAGCCTGAGCCGGAGCCCAAGCCGTGGTTTGAGAAAGGCCCCTGACATCGAGACGCACGGATGTGAACGCGTGGCGCACAATGAATAACCTCCTTTTGACCTCTAGGTGAGGGTGCTCTACTGAAATGACGTCATGTGCATATAAGGTCTATGGGGGACTTTTGGGACTTAGGTGGCAGCAGAATTACCAGGTAAAATCCATTGTCCTCGGCAATGTGCGCAAGCTCTAAACTACGTAAGCAAATGGCAATTTACCTGGTAAGTCTGCTGCCACCTAACGTTTCAAAGTCTCAAATTGCATTGATTTGAAGCTCAACATGCACTGGAGTCATGCTCTGGTGTTTTTGATCAGCAGTGTCCGAGTCCGAGTCCTGATCGTGACATGTGCGTCACACTGAGCAAGATACGTTTTATCCTTCGGGTTGGACATCTAGGTGGTACACGTATTAAACAAACCTAGAACACGGCATAGTGCGCCCAGTCATAAAGATTATTTATTTATAAGGTAAGTAGAGCCAATTAAATGTGCCCAGCTGGACTGTTCGTTTACTAATGTAGTTCAAACAATAACTACGGAACCTTTCAAATAATTCATTTGCGTCTGTTCAGTAATATTCACTTATGAAGCAGCACTTGTCAGGAAGGAAGAACAAAGTAAATGCTAAACTCCTCATAATTATAAACATCGAGTCATAATTATACGTTTGGCAAGCACTCTTAGAAATTCATGACAAGACAAACTTTTAGTTTGATGGCCTATATAAACAGCAGCTTTTGAATATTATATCGGTTATCAGTAATGCTTTGTTTCAGATTAGGTAAACCGTTACCACCTTGAAAATGAACTGTGACATGTTAGTTTGATGGCCTATATAAACAGCAGCTTTTGAATATTATATCAGTTATCAGTAATGCTTTGTTTCAGATTAGGTAAACCGTTACCACCTTGAAAATAAACTGTGACATGTTAGTTTGATGGCCTATATAAACAGCAGCTTTTGAATATTATATCGGTTATCAGTAATGCTTTGTTTCAGATTGGGTAAACCGTTTACCACCTTGAAAATAAACTGTGACTTGTAAGTTTGGTGGCCTATATAAACAGCAGCTTTTGAATATTATATCGGTTATCAGTAATGCTTTGTTTCAGATTGGGTAAACCGTTTACCACCTTGAAAATAAATAGTGACATGTTAGTTTGATGGCCTATATAAACAGCAGCTTTTGAATATTATATCGGTTATCAGTAATGCTTTGTTTCAGATTGGGTAAACCGTTTACCACCTTGAATATAAATGTTGACATGTTAGTTTGATGGCCTATATAAACAGCAGTTTTTGAATATTATATCGGTTATCAGTAATGCTTTGTTTCAGATTGGGTAAACCGTTTCACCTTGAATATAAATGTTGACATGTTAGTTTGATGGCCTTTATAAACAGCAGTTTTTGAATATTATATCGGTTATCAGTAGTGCTTTGTTTCAGATTGGGTAAACCGTTTCACCTTGAATATAAATGTTGACATGTTAGTTTGATGGCCTATATAAACAGCAGCTTTTGAATATTATATCGGTTATCAGTAATGCTTTGTTTCAGATTGGGTAAACCGTTTACCACCTTGAATATAAATGTTGACATGTTAGTTTGATGGCCTATATAAACAGCAGCTTTTGAATATTATATCGGTTATCAGTAATGCTTTGTTTCAGATTGGGTAAACCGTTTACTACCATGAAAATAAACTGTGACATGTTAGTTTGATGGCCTATATAAACAGCAGCTTTTGAATATTATATCGGTTATCAGTAATGCTTTGTTTCAGATTGGGTAAACCGTTTACCACCTTGAAAATAAACTGTGACATGTTAGTTTGGTGGCCTATATAAACAGCAGCTTTTGAATATTATATCGGTTATCAGTAATGCTTTGTTTCAGATTGGGTAAACCGTTTACCACCATGAAAATAAACTGTGACATGTTAGTTTGATGGCCTATATAAACAGCAGCTTTTGAATATTATATCGGTTATCAGTAATGCTTTGTTTCAGATTGGGTAAACCGTTTACCACCATGAAAATAAACTGTGACTTGTAAGTTTGGTGGCCTATATAAACAGCAGTTTTTGAATATTATATCGGTTATCAGTAATGCTTTGTTTCAGATTGGGTAAACCGTTTCACCTTGAATATAAATGTTGACATGTTAGTTTGATGGCCTTTATAAACAGCAGCTTTTGAATATTATATCGGTTATCAGTAATGCTTTGTTTCAGATTGGGTAAACCGTTTCACCTTGAAAATAAACTGTGACATGTTAGTTTGATGGCCTATATAAACAGCAGCTTTTGAATATTATATCGGTTATCAGTAATGCTTTGTTTCAGATTGGGTAAACCGTTTACCACCATGAAAATAAACTGTGATTTGTAAGTTTGGTGGCCTATATAAACAGCAGTTTTTGAATATTATATCGGTTATCAGTAATGCTTTGTTTCAGATTGGGTAAACCGTTTCACCTTGAATATAAATGTTGACATGTTAGTTTGATGGCCTATATAAACAGCAGCTTTTGAATATTATATCGGTTATCAGTAATGCTTTGTTTCAGATTGGGTAAACCGTTTCACCTTGAATATAAATGTTGACATGTTAGTTTGATGGCCTTTATAAACAGCAGCTTTTGAATATTATATCGGTTATCAGTAATGCTTTGTTTCAGATTAGGTAAACCGTTACCACCTTGAATATAAATGTTGACATGTTAGTTTGATGGCCTATATAAACAGCAGCTTTTGAATATTATATCGGTTATCAGTAATGCTTTGTTTCAGATTGGGTAAACCGTTTACCACCATGAAAATAAACTGTGACTTGTAAGTTTGGTGGCCTTTATAAACAGCAGTTTTTGAATATTATATCGGTTATCAGTAATGCTTTGTTTCAGATTGGGTAAACCGTTTCACCTTGAATATAAATGTTGACATGTTAGTTTGATGGCCTATATAAACAGCAGCTTTTGAATATTATATCGGTTATCAGTAATGCTTTGTTTCAGATTAGGTAAACCGTTACCACCTTGAATATAAATGTTGACATGTTAGTTTGATGGCCTATATAAACAGCAGCTTTTGAATATTATATCGGTTATCAGTAATGCTTTGTTTCAGATTGGGTAAACCGTTTCACCTTGAATATAAATGTTTACATGTTAGTTTGATGGCCTATATAAACAGCAGCTTTTGAATATTATATCGGTTATCAGTAATGCTTTGTTTCAGATTGGGTAAACCGTTTCACCTTGAATATAAATGTTGACATGTTAGTTTGATGGCCTTTATAAACAGCAGCTTTTGAATATTATATCGGTTATCAGTAATGCTTTGTTTCAGATTAGGTAAACCGTTACCACCTTGAATATAAATGTTGACATGTTAGTTTGATGGCCTATATAAACAGCAGCTTTTGAATATTATATCGGTTATCAGTAATGCTTTGTTTCAGATTGGGTAAACCGTTTACCTTGAATATAAATGTTGACATGTTAGTTTGATGGCCTTTATAAACAGCAGCTTTTGAATATTATATCGGTTATCAGTAATGCTTTGTTTCAGATTGGGTAAACCGTTTCACCTTGAATATAAATGTTGACATGTTAGTTTGATGGCCTATATAAACAGCAGCTTTTGAATATAATATCGGTTATCAGTAATGCTTTGTTTCAGATTAGGTAAACCGTTACCACCTTGAATATAAATGTTGACATGTTAGTTTGATGGCCTATATAAACAGCAGCTTTTGAATATTATATCGGTTATCAGTAATGCTTTGTTTCAGATTAGGTAAACCGTTACCACCTTGAATATAAATGTTGACATGTTAGTTTGATGGCCTATATAAACAGCAGCTTTTGAATATTATATCGGTTATCAGTAATGCTTTGTTTCAGATTGGGTAAACCGTTTACCTTGAATATAAATGTTTACATGTTAGTTTGATGGCCTTTATAAACAGCAGCTTTTGAATATTATATCGGTTATCAGTAATGCTTTGTTTCAGATTAGGTAAACCGTTACCACCTTGAATATAAATGTTGACATGTTAGTTTGATGGCCTATATAAACAGCAGCTTTTGAATATTATATCGGTTATCAGTAATGCTTTGTTTCAGATTGGGTAAACCGTTTACCTTGAATATAAATGTTTACATGTTAGTTTGATGGCCTTTATAAACAGCAGCTTTTGAATATTATATCGGTTATCAGTAATGCTTTGTTTCAGATTGGGTAAACCGTTTCACCTTGAATATAAATGTTGACATGTTAGTTTGATGGCCTATATAAACAGCAGCTTTTGAATATAATATCGGTTATCAGTAATGCTTTGTTTCAGATTGGGTAAACCGTTTCACCTTGAATATAAATGTTGACATGTTAGTTTGATGGCCTATATAAACAGCAGCTTTTGAATATTATATCGGTTATCAGTAATGCTTTGTTTCAGATTAGGTAAACCGTTACCACCTTGAATATAAATGTTGACATGTTAGTTTGATGGCCTATATAAACAGCAGCTTTTGAATATTATATCGGTTATCAGTAATGCTTTGTTTCAGATTAGGTAAACCGTTTCACCTTGAATATAAATGTTGACATGTTAGTTTGATGGCCTATATAAACAGCAGCTTTTGAATATTATATCGGTTATCAGTAATGCTTTGTTTCAGATTGGGTAAACCGTTTACCACCATGAAAACAAACTGTGACATGTTAGTTTGATGGCCTATATAAACAGCAGCTTTTGAATATTATATCGGTTATCAGTAATGCTTTGTTTCAGATTGGGTAAACCGTTTACCACCATGAAAACAAACTGTGACTTGTTAGTTTGATGGCCTATATAAACAGCAGCTTTTGAATATTATATCGGGTGTCAGTAATGCTTTGTTTCAGATTGGGTAAACCGTTTACCACCATGAAAATAAACTGTGACATGTTAGTTTGATGGCCTATATAAACAGCAGCTTTTGAATATTATATCGGTTATCAGTAATGCTTTGTTTCAGATTGGGTAAACCGTTTACTACCTTGAATATAAATAGTGACATGTTAGTTTTAATGTATACATCTAGAAATAAATAGTCGAACGGTTCAGAAAACCGAAGGTATGCTTTGACTTTGACTGTCGTGGTAAACAAGTCCGTACATTCGTTTCTTTATCTGAGACAATCTTTTTTGTAATTATTTTCTCTTCCGACCCAAAAAGCTCAACCCAAATATTTAACAAATTGAAAAGTTGACACAATGGAAAGCAAGTAAATATGACGAAGACGTGAACTTCCGTCGTAATGGAAGACGAAAGCATCCTTGGCTAGACAAAGTGTCTAGCCTGGATAAAGGTTCAAACAATAAAATAAAACTTGAGTACGTGAGACCCGAGTGGCGAGACCGCACATTCGATAACAAAGAAACAATACGTTAGACGAAGTAACGAAAGGGCGCCGCCGAGCTTTAAAGGAAAATCATAACGCATTTTTGCCACAGCACTTTTATGTTGTATTTATCTTTTACAATGCTAACACACATCGGTTGATGGGTAAAAACCCAAATTAATATATTTCTCATCCCCCACATGCATAATTAACATCTATTATCGCTCCAATAGCGTTTTATTCAGTTTACTTGCAGCGATGTCATGCAAAAAATAATATGTAATCGGTTGTTCGTTATTTTATCGTGACCCAGATCGACCTGATAGTTCTACCGATTTGTCAGTTTATGACAAATCACATAAAGTGTTAACACTGCCAGCAAATGTTTTGTGAGGCAAAAACCATTCTGTAATGTTCCTTTAAGCCAGATGATGTTGGTAACTTGTAAAACCCACATGTCGGCTCCATGTCCACATTGATAACTTCGTTTTGACATGTCACAAAGATGACAGTTGATTACTTTTCTTTCTTGCCAAGCCATTCTTCAGATGATTTGTTAAAGACAACACTGTTATTCTGTGATTAGTATTTCGGTGGCTCGACGTTCATGATTGGTAATTTTGGGATGAACAAAAGAAAAAGAAAAAGTAGGATTTGAAGTGTCATTGCATAATATGGCATTACCCCTACTCTACACTCTTGGGAGCACAGCCCCAAGCTATTTGAGTTAGTGCCAAGGAGTGAACCTAACGCATTTTGTCTCAGCCCTCTCAGGTTCTCATTTATACACATGAGTTTACAGAAGCGATGATCTAGCTACACGCCTTGCTCAATGAAACAATTGTCACAACCGGGAATAGAACCCAAACCTCGATGATTCAAACATCGGAATTTAAGTCATGATGCATTAGACAATATTGTCGCCCACAATACACCACATCGATCGCCAACAGAAACATAACATACTAAAGTTTTATTTAGACAACCTCTAAATATCTCTTTACTAATTTTTTTTATAAAATCAACCGAAATACATATTTACTACTGAAGGTACCCTAATTCACAGGGGGTAACAAAACATAGTGACCACTTGTACACCAGCGTGACTACGTATAAGTTGTCAAAATTTTAACAGGTTTGCAATGATAATTGAAAGGTAATTTTAATATTCGCAAAAGCAATGTAGTATCCCTTTAAAGCTGTCCCTTGCTTATAAAGTACATGGGCTCCGTATTCTACATGGGTCAATACTGGTGTACTGGTACCCCGAATACACAAACACACGAACCATCCACAAAAGAAGAACTAATGCACAGCTCCCCGACCTGATAGTTTGAAATCCTAGACAGGGCCAGAGACAGAAAGAGCGCGAACGACAGACAACACGAAGCAATGTTCTGGTGTGCCTTATTGATGCAGACAACGTGTGCGCCATTCCCGTTTAGGGATTTATTCCTAACGGTTCAACGTGCTGGCTAAAATTTACTAAAAACTAATTAAACAGAGTAAGAGGCGACTGGTGAAATCTTAAGTAACGTTGTAATAAATGGCAGAGGGAGTGGCATGACCAAGAATCTGTATTCTGGATTTGTGTAATCGTGCATCAGAGTGAAAACAAAAATTGGTTGAGGGCACCATTCTATATGTGTCTTTCTGCGGCCAGAAGTTTTCCGAAAACAAGAGCAGATGTTCGGTGCAGAAACCTTCCTGTGAATAATTCAAGTCAACTTAGTTATGCCTTCGTGGTTTCCCAAAATGAATTCAATCTTTTCCTTTAACTGCTAAGGCACATCAGATGAGGAGCCACTGCATTCAGTCATGCGTTCAAGATCTGTATTAGAATCTCAAGAGCGGAACATTTTTGTTTAAGGTTGGAAAATTGTAGCTGCCAGGTCTTGGTGTACAGGCTCATGTGAAAGAAATTATTTGTGTACTGAGATAATTGCACAGATCTGACTTCCTTAGATAGTTTTCCTCATGCAGGAAGTACATAGATGCGGGAAGGTTCCACTCAGATAATAGCTCCCCGTATGCCAACAGTTTGATCGGCAGAGAAGAGGTTTTGGAAAACAATATCAAAGGCTGTTATCAAGACATCCAGAAGCCTGCTACAAATAACATTGCGCCACACTTTTGAGAGGTTCAGCTTTGTGTAGGTCATGACTCATATGACGTAAAGTATGTATGTTATTTTCACAGTGACATTTTCTGTCAGTCCCTCAAACACTTGACCCCTCCCCTCTCAGATATGTGCACTGTTCCATTCTAGGATATCAAGGACTGCGAGTCACAGGGCAGTGCACCTTCGGGGAGAAAATAGTGAAACAAATAACATGTTCCATGACTAAAATGTTACCAGCACTCACTAAAAAGTAAAAATGGTTTTAAAACAAACCGGATCAGCAGAGTTTAAGTAAAATGAAGCCGGTGTCGCAGGGAATTCTGTCCAGTAGAGATTCGGTCCCCCATATGGGAAATTAACATTGATGGGAAATTAACATTGGCTGGAGTAGGATGACACAACACCGGCCCAGAATTGTCATCAGCTCGAGACACCCTCTGAAATGCTATCATCCATAAGTCTGTAACCCAATATCCTATGTAAACCCACTTCAACACAGACGCTGGGCTGAGACTGAGAAAACGGCCGAGTCAGAATTGGTGGCTACGTCTAGATTTTCACATGCGTTGAAGGGTAGCACGCGTTCTTTGCAGCACCTTTTCAGCATTAGTCGCACCCGAAGTCTCGCGTTTAATCGAACAACTGGACTTAAAGTGTGCGAGTTTGTTTCCTTTATGTACTTATGTCCCAAAAATGGTCGAATACGGGCGAGAATTGCAATTGGATACAGCCTTCGGTTCAACATTTCAAACCTTCTACATGCAACTGCACCAACCCCAACAACTTCGAACGTGTAGACACCTTGCAAAATTGTTATTTGAAGACACCACCCATAAAATAATGTTCCATCCTTATATTGTAACAATCATACAATGAAACAATTCCATATGCACCCCGCACCTGGATTTGAAAACTTTTAGTAACGGTGCGAAGGACAGCGCGTATAACCTCGCGTTATTGTTTGGGTATCACTTCTGAAAGCGCCGGGCAGCCATTTCGTCAACAACGGGCCAAATGTTTCCAGGCAAATCGGCGTGTTGGGTTTACGTAGAAACAGACAAATCAAATTAAGTTTATGTACCCACATCCTCACCATGGTCCACCTTTTAATGCACGACAGACCGGTGGAGGGTATGAAATACTTAGGGTGCTAAAGAAAACCCTAGTGGAAATCCAGTGTGTTGCCCGACCACTAATTGTTTGATCAATAAAAAGCAATTAAGCGTCGATATTCAATTTAAGGTCTGCTGCGAGAGGGCATCCGGAACGTGGGCACTGACCATAAGGAGTTGCTAGCTACCCTGGTATGGCAATTTGGTACGCCTCGTTTGGGGTATGTGTCTCCTTATAAAAACAAATATGAAAATACCATGGCGACTCGAATGAAAGAAGAAGACAAGGGATGGCTTAGTTTACAGTTGTCAGGGTATTGAATTAGTTAGGCACAGTGCGAGTAACATTGGATAGCATATACATCATTGAGAATAATTCATATAAAGCTTCATCAATATGTTCTAGTCGAAGTCACCAGTGTTTGCGAGTCTTTAGTTGCAATGTCATCAGACAACTTATGTTTGTGTGTTAGCTTACGGGAGTGCCATTGTGGGGTCTTTTACAAAATCAAGTGAAATTATTTATTCAACTTGGACCCCGCAAGACAATTCTTTACAAAAAGGGAACATTGGTACAACAAAACCAGGACCCACAAACCGGAGTGTCACACACATCCACTAAGTCTGGTGACCTGGACGTCTTCTGTAAGGCTGGGAGCAAAGTTATATAATTATGTTGCATGCATTTCAAACACCCTTTTTATGAACACTGGATACCGTTCTTTTTGCATAATACATCAAGGATTGATTTAACTGATGCGGCTCAGAAACTGTACATGGAACGATAGTCTATGTAATGGAGCAGCATGTATCGTAAAGTATTGTTGAGTTCGTGCTGGTAAATATTGACTCACAGAGCCCCTGCTGGTAGAATCGATGATTTATATTTGATTAATTCTTCTCCTTTGAACCCTGTCGATTGTTATTCAGCAAAACACTGCTCTTGCATCACAGTAAAATCAAATGACTACTGTCAGTATAAATCATACCACCACGTAGATCAGGCTCTCCTGGTCATACGTTCAGTAAAAATGACCCTGACTACTGTCAGTAATCATACCACCACGGAGATCCGGGCTCTCCCGGTCTGTATACGGTCAGTTATAATGACCCTGACTGTCTGTCAGTAATCATGCCACCACAGATATCCGGGCTCTCCCGGTCTGTATACGGTCAGTTATAATGACCCTGTAAGACTACTGTCAGTAATCACCATCACGGAGATCCGGGCTCTCCCGGTCTGTATACGGTCAGTTATAATGACCCTGACTGTCTGTCAGTAATCATGCCACCACGGATATCCGGGCTCTCCCGGTCTGTATACGGTCAGTTATAATGACCCTGTAAGACTACTGTCAGTAATCACCATCACGGAGATCCGGGCTCTCCGGTTCTGTATACGTTCAGTAATAGTGACCCTGACTATCTGTCAGTAATCACGCCACCACGGAGATCCGGGCTCTCCCGGTCTGTATACGGTCAGTTATAATGACCCTGAATACTGTCAGTAATCATACCACCACGGAGATCCGGGCTCTCCCGGTCTGTATACGGTCAGTTATAATGACCTTGACTACTGTCAGTAATCACCATCACGGAGATCCGGACTCCCACGGCCTGTATACGTTCAGTAATAATGACCCTGGCTACTGTCAGTTATCATACCAAAACGGAGATCCGGGCTCTCCCGGTCATACGTTCAGTAATGATGACCCTGACTACTGTCAGTAATCACCATCAAGGAGATCCAGACTCCCACGGCCTGTATACGTTCAGTAATAGTGACCCTGACTACTGCCAGTAATCATACCACCACGGAGATCCGGGCTCTCCCGGTCTGTATACGTTCAGTAATAATGACCCTGACTATCTGTCAGTAATCAAACCACCACGGAGATCCGGGCTCTCCCGGTCTGTATACGTTCAGTAATAATGACCCTGACTACTGTCAGTACTCACCATCACGGAGATCTGGGCTCTCCCGGTAGGTATACGTTCAGTATGACCCTGACTACTGTCAGTAATCACCATCACGGAGATCCGGACTCCCAAGGCCTGCATACGTTCAGTTATAATAACCCTGACTACTGTCAGTACTCACCACCACGGGGATCCGGGCTCTCCCGGTCTGTATACGGTCAGTATGACCCTGACTACTGTCAGTAATCACCATCACGGAGATCCGGACTCCCAAGGCCTGCATACGTTCAGTTATAATAACCCTGACTACTGTCAGTAATCATACCAAAACAGAGATGCAGGCTCTCCTGGTCTGTATACGGTCAGTAGTAATGACCCTGACTATCTGTCAGTAATCACCACCACGGAGATCCGGGCTCTCCCGGTCTGTATACGTTCAGTAATAATGACCCTGACTACTGTGAGTAATCATACCACCACGGAGATCCGGGCTCTCCCGGTAGGTATACGTTCAGTAATGATTTCCCTGACTATCTGTCAGTAATCACCACCACGGCGATCCGGGCTCTCCCGGTCTGTATACGTTCAGTAATAATGACCCTGACTACTGTCATTAATCATACCACCACGGAGATCCGGGCTCTCCCGGTAGGTATACGTTCAGTAATAACGACCCTACGCTTATTTGGTACGAAGTGCAACAATTTTGGATAGTAAAATGCTATTTGACTGTTCACCTTTAAATGCTGCAAATAATTGGAAATATTCAAATATGAAAAGCGTTACTGATGATTGTGTATTCAACTGCAGAGTATTCCTTAAATTATGCGCGTGGACATTAACGGTCCAGATTTTCGACACTGTCTCAAAAAATGGTGCACATTGTGAAATGCACTTTCCATAGGTTAGGTTGATTGTATCTTTCTATAGGCCTACAACTATATGAGGATTGAAAAAACCCGATCGGTTCTAGGTACCAAACGTACACAATCCCTTTAGTTAGGTAGAATGGACGTCGTCGGTCTGATAAGTGATAGTTTTGAAAAGTACATTCATATAATATATATAAAATAAAAAAAATTATGAAATAGTTTTGTGCACAAACGTAACTGGTGTCAGCAGCTTTCCTTCAGTCTACCTGCAGGTCACTAAATTTCCTTTCCTTTTATCTTCAAATTATGCATCGTTTTTCGTGCGTGACCTCTGTGAATGATTATAAAATAAGTCAAAAGTGCTTCTGGAGTTCGGTAGTTTTTCGATCTTTTCTGAAAAGTATCAACCAAAATAATGTACCAGTAAATTGAAACCAAGAGCATCTGTCGTTATGTATGAAAAAATCGGTGCCACTCAAATTCCAAAAAAAGAAAACTGTACGTAAAAAAAATGTGTCAAAAGAAAGAAAACAAGTCACATAAACACGGCAAATTTTCCCGTAAAGAATGTCAGTAACAGTCCCCAATTAGTATACATGGATTATTTCATATTCTTCCCGAAAATGTTAAAAGCGAGACCGGATCGTAGCTAGTCCAGTAGCGATTTCCACCGTTAATCTAAAAACTCCCATTAGACAGCATGGTTTTCCTGCACGGTGATTGGCTGACGATGACATCATCGATTGACATGGCAGCATGCTGTTTTTTTTTGTGGGTTTGGTGCCCCGGCCACCAAGCCAGCATTAGTCAATAACAAAAGAGCCGCCCATCTACTATGAGCTGACCCTCATTGCAGTGACTTGTCTGAATGGCAACTTGTCCCTACTTGACTTTAGTACACGAACAAGGAATCAATATAATCAATGGTACAAATCAGTGCCCCATAGCAACAAACGAAGATCAATGCTATAATGTCAGAGGTCGTCCAAATAACAGCCTCCTCGCTGACTTGATTTCTTCTCTTCGGAACATTAAATGCTGCATACCACTCAACTTGTGTATAGACCATTCTAAAATTTAGCACCCGAAGGCATAATACAAGTAATAAAAAAACAAAACAAATCGTTCCTTCTCCCTAAAGATATGTTTTTTCTGACATTTCGTGGTTCAAAGGGTTCTTAAAGGCGCAATCGCTTCAACACACATCTTGACATTCCGAATCGATCAAAACTTCCTAACCTTGGTAATATATAAAAACGTATTGTGTTTTTAGTCGCATCGCCAACTGTGAAAAGCGAATTTAGTGTTCGTATTTCTTCAAGAACTCTAAACATCTTGGTGACCTTTTCCGGCCCTTAAAAAAGAAGAGTTTATTAACGATAAATGGAGTGACTTTCTACATTGCTATTTAAACAAGATCCCACCGGTCAAACCACGGTTTCCGTATCACGTCTATTTTCGAAGTATTCACCGTTCTGGATATATTATGTACACAGTAAGTGGATCCACTGGCTTGGACCTTTTCACACAATTAAAACAAATTGTGGGGGGATATTTCCTGTTGAAGCGTAAAAGTAAAAAGGGGGAAAAGAGAGGCGGGGTTGGTGAAGATGGCGCACTGCAAACCAAAGAACTCCGACGTTTTCTATTGAAACCTGAACACTGCATTCGTGTAACAGTAGAAGCCGCAGGGTTTCTGAAGTCAATATCAAAGGTTATTAATTTAGAATGATATTGAGGGGAAAAATCCATAAATGGTAAACGAAACACGGGCATGAATATCAATTGAGTCGGATATATTACATTCATTTCACTTAGACGTCTCCATTTTGACTATATGGGGCGACCTTAAAGCGATTGTTTTTCATCTAGCATTGGTTCTTAGAAGAATTTATTTTCTCGACCAAAGTTTTCATCTAGTTTTCAATAAACGCGAAAAACGCTCTACGTCAAACTCGTTTGTGAAATATCATCACAATTTTACGTCAACAATTATTAATTGATGAATACGTAACGCACGTTCCTATACCCGATTTAAATAACTACTTGAGCGAACGAGTTAGACAGGAATGCTTTCTAAACTTTCTTTTTTTTTTTTTTTTTTTTTCAATGTAACATTGAGTTGATGACTTCTAAAATGTTCTTAATTTTATACCCTAAAAGGAAACTATTACCCTACCTCGAGGTTTAGAAAAACAAGAAAGTGCCGTTGGTGGCGTGCGAACAAATTACAAGACTTCGCTGTCGTGTTTGGAATGTTGCTTTAATATGCTGCAACCAAGCGGCTATATTATGCTACTCTCACACTTGGGCGAATATGAATATTTTTGAAACTCGCGATGAATTCGCCCAAAAGTTGCGATTTGAAAGTGAATAATGTTCTTGGTCGTCCTTAAACCCCTCCATACCAATATCTCACGCATAAAAAGCACGGTTTACCAAAATGGCTGACCAATGCTTACGAAAATCGATGGCAAATAACCGTCTTTACAACATTCGCTGAAATTTAGGAAGTGCTTCGTATTGCTGCTCTCACAGAGTGACGAACGTTCTTGTGAAGATGAATATTTGAATGCGATGAATTCGTCCAAATTGGCGGTTTGGTAGTGAACATTGTCATCTCGATCTCACCCCTCGATCGTCCTCTCCTTACAATATCTTATAAATATAATTATACAAATGCTTACCGACGCTTGCCAATGCCTTTACGAACGTTGCAAACGCTTACGCACGCTTCACCAACGTTACCAATTCGACGACGAATGACCGTCTTCGCAACATTCGCTGAAATTTTGAAACCGGTTTCTAAATTGATCGATCTTCGTAAGGAGGTGGATAATGTCTTGTCAGCGTAACGAATTTGTTACAAACGCTTAAGAGGACACGGAGCTTGCGAAGTTTGAGCGATTGTTGAATTATATTTCCGAACGTAAGCACATTCGCTAGCATATTCTCCCTACTGTGAGCTCTCACAAATGATGTAACATTAGTGATGACGTACTACTGCTTTCCGGAAAAAGATATTGACATGATATTTATAAAAATAAAACTTATCTCATGTTAACTCAACATTTCTGGTTGATAAAAGAAATGTTAAATGGATTTTAGCAAACATATTCTTGATGCCGTTTTTGTTCGAGACGTCTTTACAAAACAATTTTTATTTGTTTTTTGCACATGACGTGTGTTTCAAGTGAATCCTTTTCTAACGTAAATTATACGAGATTAGTTCAACCCCCAAAAAACCTACAAAGTAAACAAGTTTAAACTCAACCACTTATGCGTTGCTACTGCCAAACTTACCCTTTTGGGGGAAATATAATACATGACAAGCACAAAGCTTCTTCATAAGTTATGAAGATATAACATAGGAAAACTGTTTTCGTTTGTCATAATTTCCCAGCTTACATTAATTATTACATTATTTTAAGTCGTCTAAGAACACACTCCATGCGTGGGCTCACTCATAAACGAAGTCATATTAATGATTTATAAACTCAAGAAATGGTCGACACCTTATACAATAATAAAAACCAAAATATGTTACAATGGACTCAATTGTGTGTATTTATTTCCTAAAAAGATTTTGTGTTGTTGGTGTTTCAATCAAAATCGCTGTTGACCTCGAGTGGAGTATTAGATAAAGAGAGAGAACATGTTTTAAAGCAATACTCTATAAACAAAATTCACTTGAAAAGCGTACCAGAGTAGAAAGTCCTTAATTTAAAACTTTAATTAGAATCATACTAGAAGGAGGAAATGGACAACAGTTAACAGAGAGGTATCTCGATAGTAAATTCGATAAATGCGAAATGAATCGAAATGAATTGAATTGGGACATAGCGCTGCTTCTTGACTTCTGTTTACTGATTTTCATTGCGCAATCTCAGTTTTCTCAGAATCGTTCAAAACAGATTTCGAAGCTGTGACACGTGTCCTTGTATATCGATTGTTATTAATCGTATTATTTAAATCCCATTACAATTATAACAGACAGAAATTATAATATGATTAAAAAACAAAATACTGCCAGCAATATTATGTTGACTAAGTCATCATCTAAGCATCGTCCCGTGCCACTAAATCATGGGACTTAACAAAATTACATTTCACAAAAATAACGAATCTTTTTAAATTTGTTGTTAAACATTTTGTTAGGCAGAGTGTGATTTGTTTTTACCCCGCGGCTAAACGTTCCATTACCTCGACCGTATTGGTGTGAACAGTTATAACCGCGGGCATGACCCGTTTGGTCCCGGGAGGTCCGCGTCCAAAATGGGCTACATTTTGATTTGTCTATACCTGCTAAAAAACTCACCTGTACACAGTTAAACGTTTATTTATGAAGTGTGGAATGCTTCGCTAATTATAATACTGTGTTGCCTTTATACGCTGACGCTGCTTGTCTCTTGGGCCAATATGCCTCATCATTAGGGAGTTATACGTCTTAGGATCCCCTGATGTTGGCTCACTTTAGAGCTATAGTTAACTTCTTCTCGCTTTTATCAAATGTAAAAAATAAATGGATTGAACGACAACCTTGCGGGGAAAACTGTTCTTGCAAGTGCCGGCGGTATATCGGTGTCCTGTGTGCTACACTCTTGTCACGAAAGCTGATGAGCGGTATATATAATATATCACTTATTGGTAATTATATAAATGCATGTTCCATGTACACTTCACTCCATCGTGTTACCACCAGGCGCTCATCTCAAGTGTCGAGTTGGTTCAGAGAAGATGCTGAGATTGGCTTAGATTTCATATGTGTGTCTTGAAATAGACTCTTTTGACCTTTTCGTCATTTTGTGTCAGCATTTTTTAAATCGTGAATTATTATAAATATTTCACGGAAGATTATAAAGGGGAAGTTTTTGTTCAATCGGTTTTGGTAGGAAGTTGCTGTTGGATCAATAATTAGCTAAATACTTTATATTACAGAATAACAAAAGTGATAACTTTCAATCAGACATCCAACTTATTTAAAACTAGGAGTACTCCAATATTATCCATATTTTTGGGGGATCCGAAGAATAAAATGTATAAATAAGTACAGTTGTTCCAAAACTTCACTCGAACACGCGTAAGCATACGTTTGGATCACAACGCACAAACAACATTTAAAGTGAAGGCACACGTTTGGTAGTTACTCAAAACAAACATTAACTTAAAAATAGACTTGGTAACGAGCTTTGGAGAGATGTTGATTTCTCACTAAAATATTTAAAGACTTCTAGCGAGAAGTCCTTTATTTCTATCTGAAAGCACACAAGTTCGTTCAACAAGGGTGTTTTTTCTTTCATCGTTTTCTCGCAACTTCGATGACCAATTGAGCCCAACTTTCACAGGTTTGTTATTTTATGCATGTTGAGATAAACCATGTGAAACGCATGGTCTTTGACAATTACCAAGAGTGTCCATCAGTGTCTCTAATGGTCATTTATTAAGGCGGTCACATCGGGAAACCCAAGTGAGAAGACTGGTCTTAGACAATTACCGAACGTGTTCAGTGCATTTTAGCCCAATCAGTCAAACACAAATCTCACCACAACAAAACCATTTATCCAACGGAACGTTACATTACCATGTCCAATCTCACCATGTATGTACACAACTTAAAACCAGATTAGTTTTGGGGGACTCTCCTTTCGGCCGTTTGAAAAAGTACCTCTCTTTATAAAATTAAAAGTTGCTTTACAAACGTGTGAAGGACCATCTGTTTAACCTTAAAGGCATTCCAGCCTGAACAAAACAAGAAAGGTTGGACAATAAATGCTTCGTGTTTTCGGTTTTCATTTTACTTTCGCTCTACTCAATACAGCAATTTATTTTGTTAGTGTAACCTTTATACTACACGGAGGTTTTGAGCGGGTAAATTGATTACTGCATACTCCATTTGTTACATTAGTTGTATTTCAAACATGCCCTAACCCATTTCAAGCTGTATCAGTTTGTAAAACCTCGTATAAGACAATTCAATTAAGCAAGGCTCTAAAAGCTTATAATCGAGTCCACAATTGGACGTGGAGTTTATGAATTTCATACCGGCTCAAATTTTATTCGAACTAGAAACCATGTATAAAAAGCTTTATTATACAACCCCAATGTTATTTCACTGTAATTGTTGTTATCGAATCAATCTAAGTAATGATACTTTGTAAAACATATCTCCCACTTCCCATGTTTGTTGGGCTTGTTAATGAAGATTATTGGAATGAGGCGCTGCAAAATAATTGTCCTGTTTGCTAAGATTGACGCTTTTTTTCTTTCTTCAAATTTAAGAAACGTTGGGGGTGTGTGTGTGGGGGGGGGGGGGGGGGTGGGGGGGGGGGGGGTACCGCGTGTGTACACGGCTCAAGTCAAAGTCTCCATAAAAACAACACGACCAGCTTGCCCTCAACAAATTAAACATGTACCAAAACATAAACAATTTCACGGGACGCACAAGAAGTGAATCGAATGAAAAAAAACAAAAAAAAACGAAGCTTAACAAATAATTGTATTTTTTTTCTTAGACTGACGTTCAGTCTGACTTTGGAGAAGTACACCAATCCTCTGTTGGCAGACCGCACTACACTGCCAATAAAGAGGGTGTTAAAATTGACACCATGGGTATTGCCACATTATTGATACCGACACAACTTATTCAAAATGTTCACTAGTGTGTTAAAATAACAGTAATTTCTGACGACACAATTGAATTCGTTTTATTTTAACATCCGATGCTGTTATTTTTGTAATCTCTTGTATGGATATAAATAATGTGTGACAACACCCACGGTGTCAACATTAACACACAAGTTGTTGCAGTGTGTGGTTAGTGTACACATTCAAAACTGGGACCTATATTACAACAGATGTGACAATTGTAAATGGAAGCCAAAAATACAAACAAAAGCGGAAAATTAGGCGTTTGAGGGTTGGGGAGCAGCGGTAGATAGATTATTTGCAGACATCGTCACCAAGCCATCATGTTGGCGCTAAGTCCATTGATTGTAACGCCAGTCCTACAAAATACATCTCCCCTGAACACATAAATACTCACTGTTATTTGTGTTGTATTGTACCAATACCTTGAGAAGCTAAAAGGCTCATACAAAATTAAACATCTTGTTTGCAGCCATCTTTGACATTGTCTTTCCCGCATCCTTTGAACATGAAAATTAGTCAGGCACAGAGGTCCTTATGTCTGCGATTGGATTTGTTTTAAAGCTTGCAATATAACCTTTAAAATTGTATGGGTTACGTTTTGAAAACGTAGCAAGGCTTTTCTATTACATTATGACAATACCCCCACCCCCACACTCACACCTTTCCCTGGGTGGGAGGGGGGGGGGGGTGTCAGAAAATGGTTTGTCTCATCACTATACCTTTCATAGCTTTCAATTAAGTGTTGGGTGAACTTCGGCCCCCTCTAGTCTAAAAATCTTTTTTTTTTTTTCTTTTTTTTTTAAGGTCTTGTTATTTTGTTGTTAACACAACTGCCACAGAATGTCAAGGACTTCACTCAGAAGCTATACATCCCAACGACAATAGACAGCACAAATTGCGTAATTAGTCCCTAGTTCTTTGTGTAACACGGATCATGGAAGAAGAAAATAGCGTCTTCCTCCATGTATGGATGCAATTAAATGTATGCTAAAATTGTATGAAATTATACGCAAATTAGGCTGTGGCAACTGGCAATATTCATAAAAATCACCTATCATAGATGTCTTTCGTCTATTCTTGGTATGATAAATCTTTCAAAAACTATTTTTTTCAAGTAATTCACCAAACTACGGTGTAAACATAGTTTAATCTTACTAAGTGCCCCCTCCCGTTATAGACAATTATTTCTTTTAAACAAAATTTATCTCAATATTAAACAATACTGCATTTATTTCCCACAATCATACGTATCATTCTAACTTGCACTGTTTTCTCTTTTTGATTTGATTTGATTTGATTTGAACATAATAATAGGGCTACAGCTTTATTTATGCACACAAACAGAATTAGCAATACATTAATAACTCACATTGAAGGAAGTCCACCGAAAAAGAAAGAAAGTTGTTTTGCGTTGCATGGAAAAGAAAACCAATGCATCTTATTTAGATGTGAAGCACAATCAATCCGTGGCTATGGTTGAAATCTTCAAAATGAAACTAGCTGGGTGTGATAAGTAGTCGTTCAAAATATCACGGAGCATGAGGAAACAATGAAGTCAAGAAACCCGAAACCCTTCTCTGATACAATGGCAGGTGCAAGAATAGTCAGAATAGTCGCGTCCCTGAATGATTGCTATAAATGAAACACTGCTAGTATATTGAGCTATTTTATTCCGCTGTAAAGTGAAGCTATTTCGGGGAATTGAATTCGATCATACTGGGGAGGGGGAGGGGGTGGAGCGGATCTGTCAGTCAATTTACTGTAATTTAGTACACATGGTTAGGTCTAAGCCCCCCTGATGACTGACTGTCAATCATCGCATCAAATCTGAAGGACTGAATAAGAAGATTGTTTGTTCAGTAAATTTAGGTCCAGATAATACGGGGGTTTTTTTTTTTCTTTTTTTTTTTTCTTTCTTTTTTGGGGGAAATTGGAATCTTAGCACTAAAGGGCATTGAGCACAAGGTTATTGCGTATGTGGATAGCTTGTTCGCAAAAATGCCAAAAAGTACAAAGATAAATCAGGCAACTACCAAATAACAACATTACAATAAAAAGCAATTTAAAAAAAAAAACAACTACGGGTCAATGTTTAAGGTAGTTTTAAAGCTTAAAAAAATGAGCCGATGTGCCATTCTTAATTTAATAAAGTTATTGTAAATTTGAATGTTGTCAATTTTTTACTATTTTTTTTTTAATGAAATTATCCATTCATAAATATCCAGCTTAAATATTAAACCTTCTACTATACATATTGACGTGCTGTACAAAGCAATTGGTGCATTACATCTATTTAAGTATTTTGATGCTGAATAAAGAAATGCTTTTACCTAAAATATCGCTTCGCCACAAGAAAATACAACGAAGAAGAATAAGAAGAAGAACGAAAAAAGGGAGAACTCGGTTGGTTTGTTCGAAGAAGAGCATGTATCAACGAGGGACACTGCCTTCATGACATTTCCATGGAGAAAATAATATACAAAAGATAGAATTCATTCGATCTGGACCAAGAGTCGAAGGCAAGACGAAGACAACAAACCCCACGGGATGAGGTTGAGAAAAACCTCTATTGAACCATGGAAAATATAAGTCGTCCCGGTGGGTTCTTCAAGCTCGCCCAGTGTCTTCACATGTAACTTCAAGATGTTATTATGACTGATACAGCCTCCCTCCCACGCCTCGCACACATCGTAAGGAAAAGAGGCCGTCTTCTGTTTTGGATGCGAGAGCGTGCACTCTCAATATCTTGGGAGGATGATTTCTGATTTAAAAACATGGACACGAATCTGGAGATGAACATGGCTGGAGATTGGGGCTTGAGATAATATAGATTGTTGCGTTTTTTGGGATTATAACAATCAAACTATAAACACATGACCCGGTCTGGCATGTATTTTATTTATTGTATAGTCTTCCGCCGTATAAAGGCAAACAACTTGGTTAGATGATGTGCATACCATGATGGATCAAGCATGATATTTACCATGAATATTTGATAGCAGTTTTGGATCCGTGTTTTTCAGATACTTGAGAGGAACTGCCAATATTATTGTGACAGGGTCGTCAAGTCGAGAATTGGGAAACGGACAAGGAACTGTAGGGTATTGTTCCCATCACATCTCGTGACTTGTTCTAACCGTTTAACTGTGCCTCAGCGTCTTAAAACAAACTTTTGATTCTGATCATGGTTTATCTTGTTATATCCCCGTCCATAGAAATCCTTTATTGTATTGTTCACGTGCCGGAATTTACTTTACCGAGCTATAATTGTAATCGTCTTCAGCTTTAGTACCGAGAGTAGTATGTTCGCGATAACGATTCTCCCACTTTGGATGTAAACTTAATCAACAAAACTTCCTTAATCTTGTAATTTTTAAAACATTCTTGTACTATCTTAATGTAAAGGAGTGAAAACTTTTTCGAGAGTGAAAGTCAATATTTTTTAGTGAGATTAAAACAAATTTCACTCTAAATCGAGCTCAAACAACCTGCTTTCACTCTAAAAAAAAAAAAAAAAAGGGAAGAGTGGTATGTCAGACAAAACAATGGGATCAATCTGGGATTGCAAGCGTTCGATATAATATTGTCGTTCAATTAACAATTCGTCGTTTGCTGATTTAGATACTTAGCTAAACATTATGAACATAGCTTTTCATCGTTTTGACTTTTTAAATCCCAGTGGATGACATTCACTGGGATTTAAAAAGTCTGACATTCAGATCCGTGATCCATCTGGGAACTGATCACGCCACGTCAAACTGAAGCCACATATATAGATAACACAACCATATAGGATCAGTTCGAAGTTTACTGAAGCAACAATAACCCACGGGGGAAAAGCTGTGAAGTACTAATGAAGAAAAAGTCTGACAGTCCAAGTCACTAATTGTCTTTATTTTGAGATAAGGCATGGCCAGGAGACGATGTGGTCCGCGTCACGTTGCGTCGAGAGGACGTTACCAAGCAATGTAATTATTCCAACGTAATTAAGCGAAAACAATTGTTTCGGATGATATGACAGTAAAATAAAGGAGGCAAAAATAGTCATTTATTAATAATAAAATAATCTAATACGCTGTTTTACCCGTTAGCAATTTGCGCGAAGACCTTTGGTTTGTTTTGGATCTATCATGCTTTATTATTGGATTCTGACTGACGGGATTTGTTTTGGTCAAGTTTAGTTAAAATAATAATAACAAGTCTCTCGTTATTATGTTAAGAGTTAACACTCGTATACTAATGTGTAGGCCAACGTGCTGATGAATGGTCATTTAGTCGATCAAACGGATACGCGAAATGAACTTTTGGATTAATGTCATGAAAGCTTGCAATAAGTGATGCAATTAATGTAATAAAGCAAATGTTGTCCCTCACGGAGGTGATGAAAGCTTTGTGTTTCTGTTTCCACGCTCACAGCCAACTCCCACGCATCACCAGCCAAAGAAAACTTGGACGCTACCCGCTCAAAATGTACATCTCCCTCCAACAATTTTAAACATCCGCATCATCAACAGTCCAGCATTTAACATACTTCTCGAAACGTCTTCAAACTTCTCGAAACGTCGTTAGAGTAACGGTTCTTCTCAGAACCAACACTCCTGCCAAAGGGTTTCATACTTGATTATACGCGTAAGTTGTTTCAATTTCGTTGCGCAGTTGTCATAACTGTAGTTTTTACTATCTGTTTTCAAACAAACTATTGTTCCACTACTCTCCGACGTCATATTGTGCTTTAGTGGTTTGGTTCTTCGCCAATTAATGATATTGGGCGCTTCCGTGAAATCTTATTGAAACTTCCTTCTGGTGTAGATTGTCTTCCTTTATTTCGTTGTACAGGCTTTATTAACTTCATCTCCTCAACATCATGAAAACAAGTCTATTTTTCTTTTGAAACCTTCTTAATCTTGGTATAAGTTCCTTCTTATTAGTAGTTTCGGTATTATTTTGATATTGGTATGCTGTTGACATAAACTCCGAGAGACGTTCGGATAAGATAATCTTTTTTCATCTTGTTTTGGTGAAGCAAGCTAAGTCCATCTCAAGCTCATGGCATGTAAACATTTACCGCTCAGAGAAATAAGTACTCTGACTTTACCGACAGGTGCAGAAATGACAAGAGCTCCAACCGTAATAATAACATAGCCATCAATCATCTCTCAATGTTTCAACCGTATCCCTTAAAAGTGAACTGATTGGGGTGATCTATTGTTCTGGTGTAGCTTATTCAGATCAGGGGTCAAGCTCACTAGCAAAGACATTTTGAAACATGCGTTTGACAGAGGTTCTGATTTGGAACGATCTCGGATAAATTTATGGACGGTAATTCGGATCGAGTCCGTCTTCATAAAGCATTACCACCATGTGGTGTATGTATAGTTTGAGATCCTTGCGCCAGGTGAAATGAAATGTATATACACGTTTACTCCGGGTGTAATATATGACCCGGAACAGGAGTGGACACCAGAACACCATATAATAAGTAGGAATCTAATTTATGGCTGTGCCATCATGATGGCAACGGAAATAACAGCGGGAGTCTGCTGCGTGCGACAATTACTTGTAACATGACAGGTATGCGGACGTGTGGGTATCCATGTCATGGTTACCCGGTATAGATCCCCAATATTCACCAGGCCGCAAATAAACCGTTCTGAGTTTGACAACTTCTTTCCGCGAGGATCGCTTGTTTGCAACCCTTACTAGTTGCTGAGTCTTTTGTTCACCTTTTTACTTTCAAAACTTGCGGTACATGTTCCACACATTAATGACAATTCGCAATAGACACCCATGTACAAGTGGATGTACCGGGACTGCAGACAAGTCAATAACTCGATAAATATAAATCGACGGAACCAGGTAAGCGTAACTAAAGGTTTAATGACTGCCTATAAGCTGTACATTAACAATTAACTGACTGCCGCTTCCCAGGTTGCATCGTAATGTGGGTGTGATCCCTGGCTACACGGCAGTTAACGGTTGTATGGCTTCTGATTGGCACCCCCGAACAAAGATATTGGCCAAATAGGGACACCGCCAATATAGGGCTAGATAGCTCCGTTGGTAGAGCGCCGGCACGGTATTTCGGAGGTCGTTGGTTCGAATGCCACTCTAGTCAACTCTTTGTTCAACCCCAAAAATCATTTCAAAATTTACCCAGTCAGTTTCCCTTGTGGTTTATATTGATATTAACAATTAACATAACAATAGTAGTTTTACCTCAGTCTTGAGTTCAATTGTAGTGCCAGAACAAACTCAGCTTAAAATACCACTAGGCATCAGTGGATGTACTAATATTTTTTTGTAATAACAGTTTAAGGTCGTAATATGTACCGAACAAATCCTCAACAGTCCTCAATTAGTATAATGTGCAACACTTCCATTGCCTCGGTTTTGAATTACACCATGTTCCAAATTTAGTCAAACCTTAGTTAAAGAATAATTCAAAGTCAGACAATCCTGCCCGCACAAAACGTTTCGGCAGCCGTCGGTTTAAAGTCGTGATATCTTCAAGAGAAGCGTGGATTAAACGTCAACAAAAAACTAAGATTTTCAAAGCGAGTTTGCTAATCTCTGCGAATGCGAGGCGTCCACGCATTCAGCACGTGTCGATATGGATCTTCATAGCTCCCGCACAATTTATCGGTTTGGAATCTATACAGGGTCAGCACGTAGGTAGGAGTGGGTATGATTTAGTAGAATAACGCTGCCTCACGTTGTGTTCACGACAGTTCCCGTTAATTCTATCCCTAACGATCTTATCGCCCCATCAGCAAATTAGCCGTAGAAATTAAACATTAGTTCCGGTTGGATCATACGCGGGCAATTATCTTTTTTTTTTCAATCGTTGGTGGTGGTGAACGGTCAGAGACATACACTTTTTATTTTTTCTGGTATATCCTTTTGGGAAAAAAATCAACAACAAACAACTCTAGATTACACTTGCAACCAAAAAAACAACAAGACACAAACATGGCCATTATAGTTGTAGCTGACTTCTCTGTCCTTATGTCATTAAGAATCAAGAATAACAAAATAATTGCTAGAAACATAAGGACAATGATGTGAGCTCAAATGTGTGCATTAAAAAATCAAACAAAATATAAAATGATGATTTTATTACGTGGAAAATGAATGAAACTTTAATAACTGTCCACTTACTTACTCATAAAACATAACCAAGACCGCTATTACTAAAATAATTTGAGAAAACGTCCTACTCCAAGCATGTCCATAGGACTTGTTTTAAACAATCATTATTAAAGATGAGTCATCTTGCTACGTTTTATGCTATTGTGAGCAACGAACAATCAAAATTCGATGATTCTGCTGTGCAAAGACCCCTTCTAAAGGTTATACATATACATTGTAAAGTTTCATCAATGTAAACTTTTCATATGCAAACTTTTTGATGGATGAGTGTCTTTTTTTATATCATATATAATTTTCAAATTCAATTTCACCTGTGTTTGAAATATTTAAATCAATATTCTATGAAGTTGTTCCATTATAAAGGCACGATGCCCTGCCGGGAGTATCAATTTGAAATTGTAATCATCCAGGTATTTTTCCTGCAATTGAAACAAATTCGTTTTGACTGCGAGCTTTGAAACTCTTCTGGGAAATTAAGCACACGTACATATGAGACCCAATGTTAAAACACAGTTAAAGGGTTGACATAAGCCCGTGTTATAGTATCTTTACATTGAGTTATGCCCGTGGCAAACACACATCCCCACAGAGATTTGGAATGTTCTTATTCTTCCACAACCGAATAATTTCGATAGAGCGCCTAAACTCACAGCCACCATCCTTCATTTGTCTGTTTCGAAAATGGCTCTTTGGCCATCTTTACACTGTTGCAATGGCATGGTAACTCGTACCCGACCCGAGAGGAAAAACACCCAAACTGCACGGACCCCCGTCTAAAATGATGGATTGTAAAATGATGTCCGAACGAACATCTCTCAATCGTTAGTCACCTCAAGTTATCATTGCGTCTCACTCTTCCCCTACTCAGAATTGCGATGGGACTCCAGCAGAAAAAGGCACATGCGTGCAAAAAATGAGTGTTTAATCTTTGCTTGGCCAAACATGGCGGAACACGGCCGCCACCTCCTTTAAACGATCGTCCACCGACTTAGAATCCATACAAAAGTACAATGAAAGGCAAAGTGTACATCTAGATTTTGGAACCGTTTAATCGTTTTAATCCTGTCTAAATGTTGACATAATAATTTTAAGAAAACAAACACGTGTAAGTCGTTTTATTTTTTTAGTGGTCGCGTTCAAATCGAGAAATCGCCGAAAATGCGGAGCGAATATTTCCACGTTGGAAGATTTATCTCTATACAGAAAACACAATCTAAGATGCGCTACTGCATAACATGGGGCATAAACGAACATGTTTGGACATAATATCACAATTTCTTCGAAATCTATCAAAAGCTGATAATTATTGTATAAGAAAACAAAATTGTACTGCCTTTAAATTAAGAGCGAAACCAAACGTACACCTTCCCTTTAAATAATAGCAATATTATGATTTTACCCTGATGTAAGTATTATGTTTACAATACTGACACATGTTGGACGCATTATCGGAGTTAATATTCAATCTAATTAGTTGCTTTGATACAAACCACGGCTAAATATATGAATGTTCCATGTGTGCCGCATTGACAGCATGTGCCATTGTTCACAATATAATGACACCCGTTGTTGAAAATCAGGTTTGGTTAAGCGATCTGTTCATGACATTACGCTCTCGTTATGACTATCTCAATGCTATAGTGCTACCGTCGCATGAATTTTACATAGTACAACAATTACAGCTCGTTTGTTTGTTTAGACGATCTTCTCATCAAGGGATTAGACAAACTCTCACAATACAAGGGGTTATATACACCAAGCTGGCAACATAATAACAAATATCTCTCATACAAACATATTGGTTTAACGTCTATGATTACGAATTGCGCAACATTAATTAAGAATTTTCGATTCATTTTCTAGACGCCAATACTTGCTCTATCATTGTGAAAAAAATGTGATTAGCTGGGTAGGAGTCGAACACACAACCTTGTGATTGCAAGTTCAGCTGTCTTACTACTTCATAATGTTTTTTGTTGGTCCCACACTCCTGAGGTATTACCCATCCACTCGGGGAACTTCATACCGCCAATTCAGAATGCATTTATTTTAAACTTGCTCTTTTTTGGTTTATAAATGCTTGAACACAACAACTTGCAGATATCTTTCAAATTTAAAGGATTTGGGGTATTTTTTGTAACACAAAACACAATGTCCACAGATTTACATTAAACTTAAACCGTTTGAAGATAATTGTAGAATAGGAAACGTACCATAAAATATTAGTTGCTGAGGTGCTGTATAGCTTTTGAGAATATTGAGCAAAACAATGTAATGAAAATACGTTTTCATTGCTGAAATAACTTTCGTCTCATGATCACTGAGACGAAAATTATTTGCATGACATTGTTTTACTCATTTCTCAAAATCTACTGCTCCATCAGCAGCTAACATGTTCAGGGAAGCTTTCTACCATCACTATCTTCAAACAGTGTAAGTTAAATGTAAATCTGTTGACATTGTGTTTGTCCTACAAAAAAGTACCCAGACCCGTTAAAGTAATTATTACACTCATCCACCTTATCTTCGGTCCACACTTGACTTCCTTAAAAATTCACAAATTTAAAGGGATCACAATATAGGAAATGCTGTATCCACAGGGCGCGATCGGAAGGCAGATTGTATTAAGAATAAGGAGGGGGTCATAATTCTTATTCTAATGGCCTTAACATATGAATAGATCAGTTCCCTAAACCCAAACAAGCATTCTGAGAATTTACACATGCGGACGTACATGTATAAGTTTTTGTGTGCAAACAGTCGATTTTGTGTGTGCACATTATAATGGGTCCAATTTGAATAATTGCCATCCCAAACTAATTGTCAACCTCTGCGTTTACCTAACCCAAAAATAATAAAGTATATGAAAGTGTGATATTAAGAAAACTCCCAAATCAGCAGAATCCACTCATTGTTTAGTTATTACAACAAGTATGAAGCAGCAGCCGATTTCACGAAACTTTACGCAACTGCGTAAGTCCACTTGGGCAACGTTTATGCCGCAGTTGCGTAAAGTTTCTTGAAATCGGCTGCTGGTCTTTTAGCCCCCGCCCTTTGACTGATAGCCTTGATTCAAGGCTGTTGGCGTAGTGTGCCCCGGCCCGGTGCGCGGCACGATTCAGCAACAAAAACTGCACGCAGTGTATACACGAACAACGTATACACTGTTTGTGCAGTCATTGTACAGCGAGAACAGTATGGCGTAGTCATGGGTACGGTCGTGTATTCAACCTCGTGCGTGTAGCTCAAACAAAGTACTCATGTACCGTAAGTGTACCGTACGTGTATCGTACAGATGGTACATGTACATAGTATGTGTACATACGCTGTACACGTATTATATATACTGTGTTATGTATGGGGGGGGGGGGGGTGCGCTGGCGGAATTGAGTGATTGGGACTGGGATTTTGCAAGTCGTGACTGGCTGGAGCGCCTTGATCAAGGCTATATGACTGCACGAGGGGTAGCCTTGCTCAAGGCAGTCGAATTATTCGCTCCGAAAAAAAGACCGCCGCTGTATAAAAAACCCACCCGTATTCACTGTGCGTAACATCGCACGACACGATGCCCCCGTACACTATTCGCATGCGTCGGCCGTCAGGCCGACAGCCTTGTAGGGTCTGTGTTGAAGCCACTGACCTCATAACTATAATAAGCGAAGAGTTCCCACGGTCAGCTCATTACCATAATGCCCGCGAAAGACGAGACATGTCTACATCACACACCACCACCACACACGCTCAGCGAGCATGATAGGCGTGCGTGATTGGACGTAAAAATGAATAATTCAGTTGCCTCACATCCTGTGTTGTCTGATAGGTCTGACGAAAGATATACATATTCATGGGCTGCATACTAGCATATCCGAGAGCCCCCCCCCCCAAATTTTTTCCACTTGTGGAAATTTTTCAATACAACACATTAAACCCAGAAATTACAGACCCGACAAGGCTGTCGGCCTGACGGCCTCCGCATGCGGTTAGTGGTACGAGTGCGGATGACTTGTGTGCACAGTAGTCGTACGATGTGACAGTGTGTATAAGGGTACGGGTGGGCCATGCGGTGTGATTGCACGCACCACGCACAGGGTATACGGGTGGGTTTACAGCGGCGTCTTTTCAGAGCGAATAATGCGACTGCCTTGAGCAAGGCTACTCGAGGGGTTAAATGTCATGACATTTGTGTCTCACTTGAATGTTCCCGTGCAAACAAAGTTCTAGGTAAAAAACAATCAGTGCAGATCGACCAATAATTTGGAATACTGTTCCTGCTGTCATTATGTCTTATGAGGTCAAACTATTAAGACTAACCTATTTTTATAATAATTTGCATTTCGTGCGCTACGACCTTTATGGAATAGCGCCATATGAAACATTTTTTAAACGTTATTAGCTGTTCTGACCTACCGTCTTTGTTTCCGCCTAAAACCCATAGCAATTGCACACGTTTATTTCTTTAAACCTAATATCCTAAAATATAAGGACAAATGAGTTAAATCATATACCAAACTGAAGCTTAGAACATAAGCTTTACTCTAAATGAAAAAAATAATAACATTCTTAATTAATTAACCACGTTACCTTCATTTGCATATTTAAGTTGACCTCTTCTTGACCTCTAAGTTGACCTCTTCTTCCGGGTCAACCGGAAGTAGGACCATAAAAAATATCAAGAACTATATGACCGATTTCAAACTTTTTTTCAATTATAGACTCCTTAGTCATTGAAGCACATAATCCAAGCAAAACAACACGGAACAGCTTTGTGTGTGATCACAAACACATAATGTCTATTTTCCGTGTCGGTATAAACCAAAACAATTCAACGACCTAAATTTGGTGCACATTTTGTGTTGTTGTTGTTTGACAATAAATGACAGCCTTGCTTTTAAATTCAGCGTCATTGAGTTTCAGATTAATTCTTACGATTGCCCAGCGATTAAAATAACATGAAAAAAATAAAAATAACAGAATGCGTGAGATCAAACTTGCACCTGTTCTACATATCAAACTGTATAAAGTGAAAACGATAATTATATTAAAGGAGTAATATTTACACCTGTTTTAACAGGTCTGTTGTTTGCTGATGATTGTTTTGTTAAACAAATAATTTAGAACGAAATTATAATACCAACGACGACGACGACGACGACGACGACGACGACAACGACGACGACAACAACAATAATAGAGTTTATTCTCCTTTTGTTTGTCTTCTTCACAGTTTCCTTTGGAGTCAGCTTAACATATTGAGGAGTAAAATGCATCAATTGTTTCTACTGTGAGTACATGAGAGTAAACGGGACTAAACAATTTACATTGTAAAAGGTTTAGTCCCGTTGAATTCTTGGCAAACAGTTTGCTTCTTTTAAGAGCTACCGCACTCAATACATTCACACTGCTATAAAATAATAATAATAATTATAAATTAATGAGAACATTATCATACCACCCACGGAAGCTTCTTATATAAATAATAATGTCAACATTGCCATAGTAAGATATACTGGCGTTTGTGTATACCCCAGTAGTGTGCCCTGTGACATGAATGTTTAAGGGATACCCCCTGTCAAATGTTGGTGTACATCTTATCACATTACATAGCAGTTGATGGCATCGATCATCACCGTTCTGATAATTCTTATTCTCGGTGAAATACTTTTAAAGTGTGGACCGACTGATTAAAAACAAACTTTGGTAAGGGATCGGCAAGATTCCCTTTAGAATGTATCAAGACGATTGCATTCATTTGTCGTAAAACATAAAGTGTGTACTGAAGCAAAGGCGTGCAACCAACACTCATACAACATTTGGTATAATAGACTGGTGCCCTGCTCCTCTTAGCAAGTTATTTCTTGTAAGCAGGAGTCTATTATTTGACAGCTCAATGTAATTGAGTTCAGTTTAATAAAGGTCGTAAAAAAGACAGTGTTGGTTGTAACAATAATATTATCATGCTTGTTGTTGGTTATACAACGGGAACATTATAAACCCTTCCAATTATGTGTGGTATACCTATTACTGCCGTAGATATGAGCACAGCGATACTACTAGTCAATGCTTTTATCAAATACAAGATCATTGTTACTTGCGGGAGGATGGGGATGCCCAGAGAAGTAATTAAAGAGAATGAAATGCTATATTTGTTTGTGGTTATTAGTATCAACTTGATGTAGTTTAGACTTCGTTAACACTCAAACATGTAATATTTAAACCATGATTTATAAACCCCCAAAACAACCTCTATTTATAAGCATAATCCATCCTTCAACGATGAAATATTTATGATTGTTCGGGTGTTTTTCAGTCATTTGTTTTCGCTAGTGTACCACTGAATTCATGTTTTATTTAGTAGTTTTAATGTGTAAATAATAATGGCAACAATTGTATTACGGACAGCTTCGCCAAATTAGGCCAATATGCAAATTAACGTCCAAACAGGCTAATATTTTAATCTCGAAGTGTTTTTACAAAGAGATGACCAGGAATACATGATGGACATTGTACGTGTTTGTCAGGCACAGTCCCAAAGTTAAGAAAAAGAAGAAAAAGTCCGCCAAAAAAGTTTCTGCGTAGGAAATCACAAACAACCCAATAATACGCGAAAATTAACCAACATGGCTACAATTGGGCCTTCTTATAAGAAAACAATGTTCTCTATGCGTTGCTGTTTGTAGAACTCTAAATGCAAGAAATACGAAAACTAACATTAGTACGAAAATGATTGCATTGATGCAATTCCTCGAGAAACGTTGACAATTTCAGATGTTTAGGTACTCAAGTTCTCGAGGATACGCACAAACAATGGTCAAAGTTATGTCACAAATTGGTTAGTTCTTGTTATCGGTTATTTATAAATCGAAGTCTAAGAACTGATTATTACTAGGATTTTATCTGCGCGTTTACATTTTTCAGACAGAACTTAACCTCATGACATATACTCTAAGATTCGTGTTTAGAGTTTAAAAGGGAAACGGCGAGTTTCTGATCTTTTCTGGGCATTACATTACTATAAATAAAAGAAAATCACTTCTTTGCCATATAATGTTGTCATCATCTTACACAGCGGCGAATGATAAACTGTCCCAAGGCACGGTAGAAACTATCTCTGGATCTTGCTTTCATCTTTATATGACTGTGATTATTTCTTGAAGTTTGTTTGAGCTTAAGTGGAAATATTCGTGAGAGCACTTATCTCCCGTTATGACAATGTAAGGACAGTCTCAAACGTTGTCATGGAAGCCAAGATCAACACTACTTTCACTAGTAACTAACTAACAACAAGAAAGTATCTTCAGGTCCATTATTAGATCAAGAACCAATATTAATTTTAGAGTCGGTTTGCTTTCAAGATCTACAAAGAGAGTGTGAGAGAAAAACATTACATTATGCGATTCCTTGCTATTTGCGGTACTCCTTAATCATTCTTGACAATTAAGTAATCACACGACCCCTCGTTGTCTTGACGAGTGTATAACTGCGTAGAGGGGAGTATATGGGAAATGTCCGTTGTTAATGAGAGATGAGTATATGGAAGTTAACTAGCGTTAATTCAAGAGGTCCTTATACCAAGTTTTAGTGTGCAAGAAAAAGAAAACAAGTCTACACGGTCACTGACGTGGTAGAACGGTTGAAGTCGCTCTTCAAGCAATTTGAAAACAAAATACGGTGAACTTCGACATAGATTTTGATTTTAAAGGTATCTCTGACCCAATTAGAGTCAACTGGACCAACTATTAAAAACTGACCAATGTTTTTAAAAATCCGGGAGGACAGTTGTTAATAATCAACACTCCCGGGGTCAGAAATTACACACGTGCCGGGTCCTATTGGTTCTAGTCCATTATAAAGGAACCTTGTCTGACCAATTTCTGAGCCAATTTGACAAAGAAACCAAGTCAGGCCCAATGGGACCCTCATCCGGGTCAATTCTGACACTATTATTTATTTTTTTTTGTTAGAGTGGAGTTGAATTGGGGTCGAATTGATCCGAGAATGGTATGTGTTCTAGATGTATGACTCTGTTTACGTACTAATAGTTCTGAAAGTGTGAAATAATACAGTAAATGTAAGCAGTAAATACCTGGCGCTTTGTATCCTTTGGAAAAAGGCGCGTTATAATTATACGGTTGTTATTATTATTATTATTATTATTATTATTATTATTATTATTATTATTATTATTATTATTATTATTATTATTATTATTATTATTATTATTATTATTATTATTATTATTATTATTATTATTATTATTATTATTATTATTATTATTATTATTATTATTATTATTATTATTATTATTATTATTATTATTATTATTATTATTATTATTATTATTATTATTATTATTATTATTATTATTATTATTATTATTATTATTATTATTATTATTATTATTATTATTATTATTATTATTATTATTATTATTATTATTATTATTATTATTATTATTATTATTATTATTATTATTATTATTATTATTATTATTATTATTATTATTATTATTATTATTATTATTATTATTATTATTATTATTATTATTATTATTATTATTATTATTATTATTATTATTATTATTATTATTATTATTATTATTATTATTATTATTATTATTATTATTATTATTATTATTATTATTATTATTATTATTATTATTATTATTATTATTATTATTATTATTATTATTATTATTATTATTATTATTATTATTATTATTATTATTATTATTATTATTATTATTATTATTATTATTATTATTATTATTATTATTATTATTATTATTATTATTATTATTATTATTATTATTATTATTATTATTATTATTATTATTATTATTATTATTATTATTATTATTATTATTATTATTATTATTATTATTATTATTATTATTATTATTATTATTATTATTATTATTATTATTATTATTATTATTATTATTATTATTATTATTATTATTATTATTATTATTATTATTATTATTATTATTATTATTATTATTATTATTATTATTATTATTATTATTATTATTATTATTATTATTATTATTATTATTATTATTATTATTATTATTATTATTATTATTATTATTATTATTATTATTATTATTATTATTATTATTATTATTATTATTATTATTATTATTATTATTATTATTATTATTATTATTATTATTATTATTATTATTATTATTATTATTATTATTATTATTATTATTATTATTATTATTATTATTATTATTATTATTATTATTATTATTATTATTATTATTATTACTGTTTAAAATAAACTTAAATACCCCTGTTAAACTTGCCGACTAAAATGTAACCAGCTTGAAATTCTCCGTGGACAAAGCATTTTGGAATACTGTAAAAATGAAAAACAGCCCTCAAGCTCGTCTATAAGCCACCAGGACTTGATGCAGTACGAATAAGATAAAGTATTTGTCTGTTACCGTTGGTGTGGGAGGGAGCAAGCCGAGTCAAATGCTTCCAGGGAAATCCCACCTAATCATATAGGGATTAAACAAAAACAAGACTTGACGAGTCTGGACTTCGTATAAGATCCTGCAGGGATTCGAACCGGTCCCGTAGAGATGGAAAGTGCAAGTGATGGGCTATAAAACGTTTAGGTTTCTGGATGCAACTAATTTCCATCTGGTTCAGACTATTTACCACTCTAAAAATAGAATAAATCACGTTACTGAGAAAGCCTTATTATGTCATGCATTCAACAACAAGCTGTTATTCTTAAACAAACTATTGATGTAAAGAAATCATTGAAATGGTCATTACACTTCAATTTACGACGTCTAAGCTACTATTTGTTTAGCAAAATGTTTCTTGAATCAAAGTATCACTGATATGTACACCAGTTTCCTGCTAGCGCCTTCATTGTCTAAATTTACTTTTAAAACTGGATGTATACGTTCCGTTTTTTTTTTCTTTTCAGAGAACAACACAGAGCAAGTTTCAATACATAACTATGTCCTGTTTATGATGTCTTTAAAACATACATAAAGCGTTTTGGGTTTCATTAAATATCATTAACTTTATTATGAGTCGAGGTGACGAGGTTCATTTCCAAAGAACATGTGCCCCACCCCCTCCCCTATCGGTTTAAGAAACACTCAGTGTAGATGTGGACACACGTACATTACAAACAAAGACCGGTTAGTTGAATATATGAATTGAGTGATCAATCATTTCCTACCTATAGATAGATAGATGCGAGTGAGCCATTACCAGAGTAAACAATAGGTAAACAATTAACCATAATTGAAAAGGTTGCCCCATTTGCATCGTGTGTGACAAGCCCGGCAATATCATTTTTTTCAAAAACAAATTGTAGCCTACTGAGCGTGTTTTTGTATTACTTAAACCTACAATATCTATATATAATACATGTTAAATGTGTATGTGTGCTATGACACTGCTCTATAACTGTAATAGCCATGGGTTCGAATCACATCCGAGTGATATGCCCGTGATTTTGTTCACAGAGTACACAATGCTAAATCGGTATTACGGGTAAAACCAAAATGAGTATGTATATGCTATGTTAACATTAACACAAAAACGGGCGATATTTCCGCCTAAGAATTCTCAAATATAATTATATGTTGATTAAAACTTAAGACTCTAAACGAAGCCAGTCGATGTTCCTTATGTTTGTTTAGAATCACAGAGTCTCAAGTGTAAGAGAGTGTCGTGACCAATTTTAAACAAAGTGGTGTACAAATATTTAACAAAACGCACATGGTTAGATTTTGGCTTTGAATTGCATTGCAAATTGCAGGTCTTAACCTTTACGAACCCAAATAAAGTTGAAGTCACGATATTTATAAAAACAAGTTTTGTAAAACATTCAACCATTCAAACACTCACCCTTTTTTTTCTTCTAAGAAATGAATTTCAAAGCCAAATGATTCAATCTAATATTAGCTACTAACGTATAGTTGTATCTTGCTGGGGCGCAACGCCAGTACCGAAATCAACCCAAAAACAAATTATCTAAATTGAGAGAAATAAATTGAATAATTTATTCTGAAGGCTAACTACAATCATTAAATGTCACTTTGATTTACCCCTGTATCCCTCTTCCTTGCTTATAAACTTGGGGCCAGACCTCTTCAAAGAGAGCACTGAATGAGCTTTCTAGGTGGTTAAGGTTACTTACACCAAAACGCACGTTAACCGTCCCAAGTCCTGATTTAACACCAGCCACTGTATATCTCAGTGGATAGTCGGAGCACTGAATGAGCTTTCTAGGTGGTTAAGGTTACTTACACCAAAACGCACGTTAACCTCCCAAGTCCTGATTTAACACCAGCCACTGTATATCTCAGTGGATAGTCGGAGCACTGAATGAGCTTTCTAGGTGGTTAAGGTTACTTACACCAAAACGCACGTTAACCTCCCAAGTCTTGATTTAACACCAGCCACTGTATATCTCAGTGGATAGTCGGAGCACTGAATGAGCTTTCTAGGTGGTTAAGGTTACTTACACCAAAACGCACGTTAACCTCCCAAGTCTTGATTTAACACCAGCCACTGTATATCTCAGTGGATAGTCGGAGCACTGAATGAGCTTTCTAGGTGGTTAAGGTTACTTACACCAAAACGCACGTTAACCTCCCAAGTCTTGATTTAACACCAGCCACTGTTTATCTCAGTGGATAGTCGGAGCACTGAATGAGCTTTCTAGGTGGTTAAGGTTACTTACACCAAAACGCACGTTAACCGTCCCAAGTCTTGATTTAACACCAGCCACTGTATATCTCAGTGGATAGTCGGAGCCAAGTCTCATAGCGTTACCACAGATTGTCAATTTACCATGGCATCGAGAGTACCAGTCACGTTTCGAGGTGCAGTAGTTTCCATTTTAGGAAGGAAATTCAACTGCTACAAGTGCTCGCTTTATCAAATCGATTCCGTCGATTTTTTCTGCCCTTTTTTGGGGGGCAGGGATGGCAGAAAATGTCAAGTTAAATGTACGTGCTGCTCCATAGTGATCTAGATATGAACTAGCCATCGGTTACTTGTAATCAATGTCGTAACGGCTGTAATTTTGAATTGGATCAAGATTGTCCGTGGTGACCACGCAGCCAATGAAAAACTCGTTCCATGTATAATTTGGAGTTTGTGAGTAATAACCGAATAGAAGAATTGACGTTTCGTGGTAGTTCAACCAATTATACAGTTTCCATGCACTTAGAGGTATTTTGAAGGGCACCCCTTTAGGTTTTCATTTGATATTACTCCCCATAAATACCAATATTTCACACACCTGGACCCAAAGATCTGCTTCAGCAAAAAATACTGCTTAACAATATTATGCTTAAAGATTCCATGTCAGATGTTGAGCCCCAAACATTAAAAAATAGATATGTTTGAGTGAATGGTATTTCAAAGAGTATCACCCGCTCTAACGAAAAGTTTAACTTTTACTTTTAATGGTCAGGAACCATGACAACAATTTAAAACGTTTCTTATAAAACACATAAGAATTGGTCACGTGATATAATTTTCGGGATCCCGACAAAAACTAATTTTGAGCACTTAATTTCACTGCTACTTATAATTGGCGGACTTTTTCGAGCAATGGCTCAAATGAAAGCTTGTAACTTTCTCGAACCCATCAAAATACCTATTAAATTTTAAATCAAAGTTTTGGGGTTAAATCCGCAAAAAATCTGACATAGCATCTTTAACAGAAATGAGCAGGATACAAGTCACAGATTGAACATGTGACATAGAATTTTGGCTGGTAACACTGTTCTGGTTTTAAGCAAAAGTGTGTTGTGCTTGAGGCTATTTTTGTGCTTAAGCAGCTTTATCAATTTTGGCTTTTTGGCTTTGCTATATACAGGCGACAACAGGTTTTGCGCAACTTTATCAGATAAGCAAAAATTAGCAGTTGACCAGTCAAGACACAGTGCACTTGACATGTCTTTTACGGCTGATACCCGTTAAACTGGAGAGGATGCGTGTGTGCGGGTGTGTGTGTGTGTGTGTGCCGACGATCCACCATTTATAGCAGCCCTGGATTAAAGTACATTGCATGAATTAATCTTGCAGACTGATTGCCAACCCATGCATACCAGAAGAAGCCTATTCGGTAAAATGTTTAATTATGTAGAAATCTTATCCAGTAAATCCAATACATCATTGGTGGGTTTCGAACCGAATACCTTGGCTTTTTGCGCAGATTATCATGTCACGTGGACAGTAAATGAACAAGGGTTACATTTTAGGGGGAGGGTACACACGGTATACACCATTATTTACGTGGGGCTGTTTGTTTGGCCATTTAAAAAATATAGTTTCCATTTGCAATTTTTCCCCAAAATGGACACCGGGGGGTTGGACGTGGATGGAATGGGGGGGGGGGGGGGTAAGTACCCCTTCACATTGTACCTCGCTACGTTATAACCGCAAGTCCAACAAGCTTGGGCATTAGCTAGAGACAGTTCTGCTTTAAAAAAAAATCAAAACAAATTCAAGGATAAAGCATTTATTTGTCTCTCCGTCAAACACAACTTATTGTTATGGACTGGAATAGTAGCTAAAAACACAACACATTTGAAGGCCATATTATTTTAAAACATTCAGTGCGATAACGAAAGATCCAATTTAGTATTTTTTTTATGTTCTGTTTTGTTTTAGCTAATTATAACAAACCATTTTCAATTGCATTGCCAGCTTAAGTCCAGTTGCAAAAATAGATTTTAATTTGGCGAAACAGGAAGTCAATTTCCTAAAAATTATACGGGGGTAGGGCCTTTACGGAATAAATTGAATTAAAACACAATCTGCATACGTAAGTTGTCATAATTATGCACTGCAGTATCCAACGACACGGGAAACCCTTATAAATACAAACGATATGAGGACATTGCATTTGGTGTTGAAACGCTCTTCATAAAATACCCGTTCATGTCGGAATTGGTTCTAACAAGAATTAAAAATGTTATTTTACAAAAACCGTTTTGGAATTAGATCGTACAAGAATTAGACCGACTTTCGTTCAAAATAACCGTTCGTAAGGAATTTGTTCTTGCATGGTAACAATAATAAAATGTTCAGTTTCAAGACCAGCCTACTCTGCCTCCTCCGATAATACATTTTTGATATTCCATATAAAGCAAAAGAGGAGCAACAAAACAGCACCCTTAAAATAACATATTATGAATAAAACGTTAAACGTAATAACGAGACAGTTTCTGATCTCATTCGGCAATCAATACACTCGGAATAGTCCACTAAGAATCTCAAATTGTTTTATTTTCTTTAAGAGAAACAATACATTTCCAGGACGGGAAACGAAGGACGGGAAACCAAACAATTTTTACACCGAAGTCACCATGAATGGCCTTATAAAATACAAACAAAAAAAGACCTTCACAGCGCTATATGAAACACACTTCTCTCTACCTCTTCATTATTTATTTGCTATTTTGATAGAATTTTAAAAAAGAAAAAAAAAAAATGAATATACTTTTTTTTTAGAATCTCAAATGCGCTGGATAGCTGATGTTATTTTATTTGTCGAATGTAAGGCAATCCTTTGATCGATAGTTTAAATCGAGCTTCACTAATTCGAAAGAATCCCAGGAAAGAATACAAAAAGAAGAGGTTTCTGAAAAGAAGGTCATACAAAGCCAGCAAGTGTATTGTTCTTTTTGTTGTCTGCTGTTTATGTAGGATCACAAAGGACTCTAAATTATGCTGCAAGCGTACTGGAGCGACATTCACGTCAATGCCTTTATAGAACTGATAAGCATTGCATAAACTAAGACAATATCAAGCATAAATAAATAAATAATATAGCAAGACAACACATTAACTGTGTGTTTGTGTTTGTTTGCTGTTTATAGAAGAAAACACGGACACGTCATCAATCACACAATCCTTGGAAATATATAAAGACTTAAGTATATAAAATATAAATAATGCCAATCCGCTATAGCGGATTGATTTTATCACGCTATAGCGGATTTATATTATCACTTCCGTTTTTTTTTTCTTTTCTTGTCTTGTTAAATTTGTGTGTGAAGGTTTTTTATCGTCGTTTTCGGCGAGCCTGAAGTAAACAATGTAACAAAATAGCGCACACGTCTGTCAGTGGTAAAACGACCGTGTTCGATCGGAGATGTGGTCCAATCTTGGTGCACAGTGGGGGCCCCAAAGAAACACATCATCATTGGTTAGTGCCGCGCCGGATGAAAATTGAGCAATTTGAGAAAATTCAATCAAAGCAAACCATAATTCCAAGTACCAGCTGCAATATCATTCACCAGATAGCCAATTATCAAACAGAGTCCGGAGAAAGATCAGCAACAGTAAGGAAACCCAGTCGCTCAGAATAGATCATGGGCAAACTGCATCTATCTGTCATTTATCTCTTTAAATTCCCGCGGGATTTTAATTACGTATAGGTCTACAGTTGCATAGTTTGTGTGTGGTAATAATACACAGAAATAATTGAGTTGTCTTAACTTCATCTAAGATAAGATAAACATGACGGGTGTGTGTGACTCTGATAAGATCTGGTCAACAGTGTTAAGACGCTGGTACTTTGCTTATGTAACAACCAGACAAACAACACAAGACGGCTTCTCTCTGCGTCATTGATTTCTTAAGTACCTGTAAGCCTGCTGGTAGTTCAGTTTAAAGACACTGGAAACTATCGGTAATTGTCAAAGACCAGTCTTCTCACTTGATCTCGAAAAATGCATAAAATAACAAACCTGTGAAAATTTGAGCTCAGCTGGTCGTCGAAGTTGCGAGAGAATACATGGAAGAAAAAACACCCTTGTCGCACAATTTATATGCTTTCATATGCTTGATTTCGAGACCTCAGATGAGGTCTCGAATTCAATTGAAATATTTTAGTGAGAAGTTACTTCTTTCTCAAAAACTATTCAGAGGGAGCTGTTTCAAACAATGTTTTTTGTTTTCTCTTTTTCTTTCCTCTCACTTCACAACAGCTCTCTGTTGCTCGTTATCAGATAAGTTGTTATGTTAACATTTATTTTGAGTAATAACCATAAGTGTCTATGTGTGTTTAAAGTTGACATTATCACTACTTGTTTGCCATTCCAATGGCCGGCCTATCATAACTGACGCAGCAATACCTACATACAATTGTGTAATGATGTGATTCAGTTTTTGTCAATATACATTATATTATAGCATTAATTATTCTGTTCTAATTTTGTTTAGTTGAATTTTAATTTCAAGTCGCAGCTAATTAATGTTTATGGGGTTTTTGTGTGATTGTGTTTGTCTTACTATTTGGTCATTCTGGTGAAATGTACCGGTATGTGTAACTCAGTGACCCTGTTTGTATGTGTTTCTATTGTTTTATCAAATGAAAAATAAAGGCCTGCTCGATACATTTAGTTATTGTTTTATGTGAACGCTGCGACATATAACTTGTTTTAAATATTTGTTGCGTTAGCGTGTTTTGTTCTATGTCATAATCATAAAGACTTGACAGTTTTCTTCACTGAAATGTTATCTGCAGTCTTATACCATTGTTGAGTTGTTTCTTTCAGTAAGACCATATTACCAGTTGTAGTCTGCAACAGCATCAGCCTTTCCCATTGAGTAAATTTATACATAAGGCCTAAAGCATTTTGTGTCATAATGTAACAATCCAAAAGGATTTACCCGAGTGTAATAGTAGCTTACGTTGCTGTATGTATTGTCACATTGATCTTCTGTTTAATTATGAAACCACGTACCTATCAAGCGCACGTGTTTTTGCTTTCTTCCAAATGTTAAATTATACACAAATTAACCATAAAACTCTGTAATATTATTTTAATCTGAATTTATGCAAAATTATCGGATTTGTACATGAATATATAGATGAAATCGGCCCACGCGTTTAAAGCTAATGTTTTACAAAAATGAGTGACTTGTGATAGTGCATTTTGTTGCAACTGCACACGAATACATAGAAACAATACGAAGAAAGAACAAAAAGACAAAAAAAAAAAAAAATGGCTGCTATCAACACAAACCGAAACAAGAAAACCGAAAATCTCGGTTGAAAAAAGATCATCTCAGATAGTATTGTGCTAATAAGCCCCAATCAGTACATCATTACTTCGTGGCGCAGCATGTTATTTGATTCAAATTTACAAGGCTTAACCACCCATCGTGATTCTTTTCAAGATTCGAACTTATTAATTTCCATTTGCTAATTAATTTCCGCCCTTGCCAAGGTAAAAATGATAGGAGAAAACGAGTAAGAAGTTGTGTTGTTTACTAAAGGGGTTATGTATGAACAATTTTGGTTGATTTAGACCAATCATGCAAATGACGGAATTGTATACTAAACGGGTTCTGTGACCGACCGGAGATATAAATTCCACACACTTGGGTATTAAAAGAGCAGCACCAGTGTAACCCTAAATAATTCAACGAACAACAATTTTCTTTTTTACCAAGATGATATTTTTACAGCACATTTCTTTTGGGGTTCGTTTCGCAGACGGATAATTACCTCGTGCGCGAGAACGATGTTTAAATGCAACTTGGGTGCTGCTTAATTCTTAAAAATGTTACGGCTTTGTTTTTTTGTATCGGTCAAAATCTTTCGCCTGGAGATATTAAATGAGTTGGTTACTAGTGTCCTCCTCTTATTCGTTCCATACATGAATTGACTTCGCGTTGCATTATCATATATTTTGTTCAATCCGGTTATTTGGCGAATGTATTTCGTGTATAGAAGCACTTGTTATTTGATATTTCCAATACTGTGTGTAACGGGAGATGCTGTGGCACCACTCAGTGCTATCTTACACAAAAGAGGCAAACAAAGAGTTTCTGACTTGCCTTATTTTTCCAAAAAATACTAAAGGAAATTTGTTTGAAGTTTCTCTTTCGGTTCGACCGACGGGTTGAAATGTTATTGAATTGTGTGCAACCGCGTTTCAACGATTTCACGGGGTAAACAAAAGAAAACATAATAAAGGTTCGTAAAATTGTCTATACATTAAAAAAAAAAAAAAAAAAAAAAATCGCGGGGGGGGGAAGACAACTGTAACAATTAATTAATCTTTGCAATTGAGTTAAAGAGGTTAATGTGTTTACTCACCGATTGTTTAACAGACTATTTGATGTCGACCATGGTCTCAGTCAGCGTAAACAATTTCTTTAGTTTGGCGATCAACGCGTCCAGTTCCGTCGGCGTTAATATGAACACTGACACACGTCGTAGCTCGCGCTCTCCTCATAGACTGGTTGGCCAGCGCGATAGAGGTGTGAATAGAAGACGAGGCCTGGGTCTCGCATCGTAGAGACTTCTGGGTAGGGGCTAGCTAGCTGCATACACGCGCACACACAAAGAGGGAGGGAGATGACACGTTATTGACGTCACAGTCTACTTAGCAACCAAATGCTGAACGCTAGAGGAGGATCACTCTCTTATTTGGCGGGAGCTGAGTTGCACTGACGGTCTACTTGGATTCATCAGCATAATATTGAACAATTATTATGAATATATTTTTGTTTTCCATCCAACGATTTGAACCTCGTAACGTTATCTATTCGACCACGAAAACAGGTCACGGAGAACTCTAATTCATTGTGTTTAAACATGGAGAAACCACGTCCTTAACGTAATTCAACCTAGCTACATTATTCCATAGCAATATTCTTGTTTGAAAATCATTCATTAGACGCTCTTGCCTTAAAACCATCTTAGGATGATTAAATGCGTGTCGCAGTTACTGAATCATGTCACTCACTCATATCGAAAAATGAATTTACAGTCGGCAAAAAAACGGACTAAAGGAAGATATGAATCGGTTTCAAATGTCTTTGCCAGATGATGTAAAAGTCTCGGGGCTGGAATTATCAGTGAAATATGCCACATCTTGTGAAAAGTCACGCTTTCTTATGTACAGAGCCACTTTGTAAGATCACAACTAAATGTTGACGACTTTTCTCCTGGTTTTTTTAGAACACGCCATACGAGGGTTTTGAGATTTGTTCTGTAATTTCCCACTACTTTGATGCAATGTCAAGGCGGTTTCACATGGGAATGTCGGAGCAATGTGAGTGTGTGGTCCCAGCGCACAGTAATCTGGGCGTACACCGATCAAATAGGTCTCAACAAAATTCGGAATGTTAAAAACTCCGGACAAACGCACATGTGTTCTACTCTATCCAAACGAAAAAAACACAACATATTTAGCAGACATCCCCCGGTCGGACACGTTTCACAATTTTATTATTAATCAAGCCTGGTTAATATTAAAAACGTGTATCAAACGGCCTTTAGATTATGTTAGTGGAGGACAAAGCATAATTCTGTTATGATAATTATCTGCCGGAATTTGCACAATTTGCTGTATAGTTTTTTGAATTCTTGCATGAACAGTAGATACCTCGTTAATAGAATGGAATACTTTGTTATGCGTTTGCTGGGGGCAGGGATTGGGTGGGGTGGGTTGCAGCTACAAGGATATTTTTAATTATATGTTGGATGGGTAGTAATTTATTTAATTGAATTGAGATTCAATAAATCCCATGGGAAAAAGCTCACACTTTTATTGGACATACAATTGAAATATATATAAATGTTTTTAGGTGATCTTCCTGTCAAGGGAACTCGGCAAATTCACACAAACGGATTTACTAAACCGTAATACGGCTTTACGATTCAACTTATTTTTTAAATCGAACTACTTTTATATTATGGCACAGCTGAGTTACGACATAACTGTTATTATGGAGTAGTTTATCACTGTACTACCACAGCTCCCCGTTGCTTGCATTAACCAAACAAGTTTCTAATAACTTTTAGTAAGTGCCTTTTACATATCAAGCAATAAACCACAAGGGAAATGTTCAAAGGGTCAGATGCCACAATCTAGCCAGGTTGGTATAATTATTCGAGATGGGACGGTACAGCATTTGCGAAAACATTACTAAAATGAGTTTTATCTCTTGTCGACGAGACAACATCATCACTAAGAAAACTTCCGAACCCTAAAGGAATTTTGCTTTTATTTATTGGAATCAAGAAACTTTCCGGATAACTTTATCTAAAATTTCCCTTGTCATTAAAGATTATGAACTTCTTACAGTAAAACAATTTCCGCTACAAAACCACCCCCGTTGTTTAACATAAATGACCGAGAATAAAATATCATGCCATAGTCTCGTTCTTGTTTACAGTCTGTACTAAAGAAAATTGTTCAGTTATTTTTATACAAAGACAATCAAAATTTATTAAGTAAAAGTAAACAGTCGTAAAGACTGACATACAACTTATAAAAAAAAGGGATTTTGTACAAGATACAATACTCCATGCCCAGCATATAAAATGTTGTAAAGCCTACTGTATGATTTGATGGAATCCTTCTAGCATTTGTACTACGTATATACAACTCTCGGGAAGTAATATTAATGTTGTATGTCAAGCCATATATAAAACAAACAAGAAGAGAATAAAGCCTGCCCACTCACGTGCTTTCATTGTTAGTTCAGTCTAGGTCTTGGTGAGAATTTTACCCATACGTGGACTGACATAAACTCGTCCCGTCTTTCCTGACAACAACGGGATAATATTTCAGTCTGTTTTGCCGCCGTTTTCGATCGTGAAATACAGAGAGGGATTCTTCTTTCATATGGATTTTTTTCTTCTTGTCCCTTTCTCTTGAAAATCTCAAAATCTCGTAAAGCACGCCTCTTTTTTTTCTGGGTATGTCGAAGGAAGGATAACCTTTTCGAATCGAGCTTACTGATCTGGATGTTCAATCGTAATAAAGAGTGACTTTTCAAACAACCTTTCATACATAGGATTTGAGGCATTGCATGGTGGGGTATCAATATATATTGGTTTGCGGTAACACCATGTGTGTATATCTACTTGCCAGGTAGAGTTGTTCTTAGGGAACTGTCTTGCTTTATTCTACTGCCGTGGAGTAACAATCGGAGGTTCGGGAGACTTCTCAGTTCTGAAAAGAACTGTCCTGCTTTATAACTATTACCAGGGCGGATGGTATAGAAATTTGACTGGACTACTACTTTAGCTTATAGGATCGTAATAACTGTACTGCCGCGGAGTTTCATACAGTTATAATCATTCCCACACGGTGTATTTAAATAATTAGTTCAGTTGTTCATGGTCATAGGTTCATAGGTGCATTTCCCTTGGCCCACTGGTGTCATTTCCTAGGATGTGATATCAAATTAAACACATTTATGTGAGGGTTATTCTTAATAAATGATTCGACGGGTACTTGTTCAAAAAGTCCACATTTTTACATTAAACTCAAACGGTTTTATGGTAATGTCACCAGAAAGCATCCCTTCAAATATTACTTACTGAGTGATGTTGTGTTTGAGAATTGAGTTAAACAAGTCACAAAATAGTTTTCGTCTCAGTGAGAGGCAAATTTATTTAGCATTAAAAACGTATTAACCAATGATAATATATAATAATATGCCATAACTGGTTAATACGTTTTTACATGCTAGAACATAGACGGAAATAGTTTTCGTGAAATTGTTTTACCCATTTCTTAAAAACTACAGCACCGCACTGGGGATGCTCACCACATGTGATTGTTTGCATACAGTTCAGACATTCAATACGTCAAGTAACATCACATTCAACATGGTTTCTGACCCCAACTGTCTGTCTCTAGTTTAAACTCTATCTGTATTTTTGAATATATAACATTTTGAACTGTATGCTATAGGGGGCTTAATATTAGGTACATGTGTATTCGCCTTTCCTCATCTCAAACCTTGTATCGAGTGGTCCCCATTCAAGATCAATGGGCTCACATGCCACAAACCCATATCCAAGCCCAGCTAAACTTGAACTTCCGTACGCAAATTTGTTTCTGCACATCAAACTTGCCATCTGTCGTAGTGCTTTTCAATGGGAATTTCGTTTTTTAAATTAATAAACAATTAATCACGAACATGTTTGAGAGTATGGCAATTATATACTACAGATGAAAACAAATGTCCCCGTAGCCTTGACCCAACCTACACCATTACCTAACCCAAACTACAGACAAAGCAATGATATAATCCACGATCAGATCTCTCTTCAATTATGCACATTCATAATGGAGATAAAGAGCAGGGTAAAATACAGTAATACGACTGGGAATTTTAACAGATGTAATGGCACAGCACGACCATATATCAAGATAACGACGATTTTATGTACGAGTACTGTATGTACATCACAGTTTTTGTTTGGCTCTGCTTTCGAAGCGGGCCGACTTAAGTGAAATACCTTTAAATGCATTAATTTGCAATAAATATTACTATCTACTTGTAATGTTATGAGATATGCATGCGAAGTGGTACAACACGGTTTGTTGGTTGTCCTAAAGATGGGGTTAAAACCCTTTGGTGGTACATTGTCAAATTACAGTGGCACGTGAACAACTGTTTGTCTGCAGATTTGTCATTTAAAGGCGGGTGTACCTTTAGTAATTACTAAAACTTACTAGGTACAGAGCACTGGATATAACTGTTAATAACTCAAACTATTGATAAGTAGACCTCCTTTGAAGTAATGTAGTTTTGAGCAAGATAACGTTTTTTTGTTTCACAAACAAAATTTGAAGTAGAGAAACTGAAAACACACGCAACACGACCATTTATTGTTTTCTCCCATCTCTTTCTTGCAGTTTCGATGACCAATTGAGCCTGAAGGCTAATAGATTAGGTATTTTATACATAATAATTATGTTGGGATACACAGTAAATTTGCTGGTCTTTGACAATTATCTTGGGCATACTTAAACGTTACAACCACAGTTAACAAGCAATCGCACCAATTTCAAAAGTTGTTTCTTTTTAACATATTGGTTTTGTGAGCTCAAATCTGCGATGACCCTTTGCCCAATAATCTCATGGCTTACTCTGACCATAGAGTGATGTGGATTTGTGATGGGGTTTTCTACTTCCATGCACACCACTTGTTCTGTCTCTGTTGCAACTTGAGTTGTTGTCCTAATTTTTGTTTTCATATTTTTATACTAAATGTATTTTAACACTTTAACACTAATGTATTTCTCTAAATGTGTTGTACCTGTATGTTTTGTGATATGTCTGAAACAAAGTATTACTAAGGGAATCAATGTGTGGTGAAGAGGTTTTCAACAAGTGGTTTAAACCCAACGAGGCCTGGTTCTTGATAATTTTACCGAGACGAAATACTTTTTCGGTCAAAAAAAAAACATCAACACGTTTTGATCAAACAGTAAAATAAATGCAAAAAATATAATTGTTCACTGGTTTCTTTCAACAAACACCCCTCCAGCTATGAAATGGTAAGGCCCTCGTGTAAACAACTCCCTATAAGGGAATGCTGTGCGCGTCGCGCGTATCGCGTGATGTGGCACAACTGTCCCGGCCGTTCTCTCGACCAACGAAGAAACTGTCTAAGCACAGGTGCTCGCGTGTCACGCCCATGTTTAAACACTTTTTACTGGTCATTAACAAAGGTTTATACACACCCACGTGACGCGCTCTCCACCAACAGGAATAGCGAAACTGTCTGAGGTATTTATGAATAATAGTATGCTTTGACTCTGTGTTCACATTCAGGTGTGTATAATCAACAAGCACAAGCCACACAACTATGGCCCCTTTCGAATCAACGGCGTCAGGCTTTGGATTCGGCTTCTGGGGCTCAGTTCTCTCGTCTGAAGCCCTGAGCTCGTACGCAAAGCTCGCGCATCAAAACAACCGTGGGACCAAGCTAGCCTGAGCAAATAAACTAGGAGACGAAGCCGTGGTTTCGAAAATGGCGTATCTGTAGTAGCAATTGAATTGAAAGGTTTTTCGAACAGAGGTCCTCTTCACATGTTTAGTTATAATGTCCCACATGCTGAATGCTTTTAAAGTTCTGTAGGGAAAAGAAATAATAGTGTCATTCAAACCCACGACCGCAACAGATAAGGTTCATAATGCAATTCGAAAACCGACGTAAAATTGCTGATGTTATATTATTTCCGTGGGGGCGAAAGAAACAAGATAATTGGTTTACCTATTATAAATCTTGTTACATTACTAAACAGGAATACAACTGGAGCAAGGGCAAGGGCTTTTAAGGTTACAAAAGTTAAACGAGACCTTCACAGCAAGACCACCACCAGAGGTAACACATATTTTAAAATAGATGATACACATCCAAGATTAAAATGAATATTGCACTGAAGTCTTTTAAAATCACACAGCAGTAAACTATTATCCCAAAAGCAAATCCAGTAAGTGACAGAAACGACACATATAAAACAATACGTGAAAAGGGGACAAAAACAACAGCCCAAAACATGGAGGGATGGATGGAGAACAAAACAATAACCCCAAACACGAATACGGTTCCGAGACGACAATGGAACGAAAAAAACACAAAAAACCCACAATGAACAACAAAATTGATAACCTTTTTGTTAGAGTTCCATACACAACATCAGAAGTTGTGAGAAATAAAATCGACCCACTTTATCTCCGTCCCTATTTTTATTGATGGTTCTATATCTCACTGCGATTGGCACAAGTTCCAACTCAACCTCAAGTAAACTTGTCCATGTACATAATTGTATTTTATCGATAGTCAGTTCAAGTGTACTTGCACGGAAAACGCTGGGCCATGTAATCCCCTTCAGGGTTGAGTAAGCAAACGATCGGAATCAATTTGCTTGTTATCGATCAGTATTGGTTTAACAAACTAGTGCACGTTACCACTTGTTACAGTTTGTAAAATGGCGTAGGTGTTACATAAACTGTTTTCTTGTGCCAATTGGTAACATGGGTACGAGTTACATAAACTGTCTTCTTGTACCAATTGGTAACAAGGGTACGAGTTACATAAACTGTCTTCTTGTACCAATTGGTAACAAGGGTACGAGTTACATAAACTGTATACTTGTACCAATTGGTAACATGGGTACGAGTTACATAAACTATCTACTTGTACCAATTGGTAACATGGGTACGAGTTACATAAACTGTCTACTTGTACCAATTGGTAACATGGGTACGAGTTACATAAACTGTCTTCTTGTACCAATCGGTAACATGGGTACGAGTTACATAAACTGTCTACTTGTACCAATTGGTAACATGGGTACGAGTTACATAAACTGTCTTCTTGTACCAATTGGTTACATGGCGTACGTGTTACATAAACTGTCTTCTTGTACCAATTGGTTACATGGCGTACGTGTTACATAAACTGTCTTCTTGTACCAATTGGTAACATGGCATACGTGTTACATAAACTGTCTTCTTGCACCAATTGGTTACATGGCGTACGTGTTACATAAACTGTCTTCTTGTTTCAATTGGTAACATGGCGTATGTGTTACATAAACTGTCTTCTTGTACCAATTGGTTACATGGCATTCGTTTTACATAAACTGTCTTCTTGTACCAATTGGTTACATGGCGTACGGGTTACATAAACTGTCTTCTTGTACCAATTGGTAAGATGGCGTACGTGTTACATAAATGTGTAACTTGTAATGATTGGTAAGATGGCGTACGTGTTACATGATCGCCCTACTTACAGAGATTGGTAACCATGCATGGTGCCAGGTTACATGAACGTCCTACTTGTAACGACTGGCAACATGGTGTCCATTTTACATGAACTTCCTATCTAACAAAAAATGGTGACACGTGTGACAGGATTCACGAGCGTTGCATGCGAAGATGTTCGTCTTATCTACCAATGACCTATACTTCGATTCAGATTAAACCAAAACTGAAGTTCAGAGTGAATTCAGTCTGGTCCCCATTGGGCCTAGTGAGAATCGGTGTTCTTGAATGCTTTTTGTACAGAGGGAACGTGACGAGGATGGTGATTTGTAAGTTTCCCTGTAGTGTAAGGGTGACAACCACTCCTTGGGCAGTATTCAATGGGTTTTAGATCAATATCATGTTTTTTTTGTGTACAATAATGTTAAAGCAAGACCATCAGTAACATGAAGAAATGCCGGGATGCACAATATCCCATGATGTATGCTTTAAAACTGAATCATTAAAAGGGAAGAACGTTAGAGCGATAGGAATAAAATATGTCTAAGGACCTGTAAATTAAAAGTAGTTCTTTGTAGAGCACGTGTCCGATATCAATGAGTGCTACACGACCGTGTTTTTAACATAACCGTGTTCATTCAGTGACTAATGTTTAAAGTACCCCTTTGATATAATAGAGAGACAGCAATGTCTGTCACTTATATATTCAACACACAATACTTTGTATTCACTGCAGCAGCAATGCCCTTCTTTACATATACAATATCTACCAAGATACCAAAATCGCTTGGTTCTGTTGTAGATAACGATACATATTTGGTTAACATCAACTGATGAGGAGTGATGGCCGTAGCTTGCTATCAAAACCGGACCTTCATCAGAGGCATAAACAAGCTAGAGTGTGTCAATTTAAAAGCACAACCAGGAAAAGGAGGTGTGGGTATAGGCATCCAGAAATAGGCAGGAAAAGAAAGCCAATCAAACTTTTTAAATTAAAAACAAAGGGATGGCAAAGTTCCAATCACAGTGAAGTAATGCTTGTTGAAAGAGTGTATTACTGGACCAAAGATGGTAACTGCATTCTGTGTAAACCGGGAAGCTAGTAAAGACAGGTGGAATGGGCAAGCTGCTTCTGAGTTAAAGACACTGGAACAATTGGAAACTGTCAAAGACCAGTCTTCCCACTTGGTGTGTCTCAACAAACCTGTGAAAATTTGAGCTCAGTTGGTAATCGAAGTTGCGATATAATGATGAGAGAAAAAAAACACCCTTGTCACACGAAGTTGTGTGCTGTCAGATGCTTGACTTCAAGACCGCGAGTTCTAAATTCGTGGAAAGTTACTTCTTTCTCGAAAACTGCTATATTTATATAATTTTATTATTATTGTATTATTATTTTATTATTATTATTTCATTAATACGTTACTTTGGAGAGAGCCGTTTCTCACAATGTTTTATACTATCAACCTCTCCCCATTACTCGTTACTAAGTAAAGTTTTATGATAATAATGATTTTGAGTAATTGCCAATAGTGTCCACTGCCTTTAATGCAAGTAGGGGGGCACTGTGGCAGGACAAAATAACTCTGTGAAAGGGAGGTAGGGAGGAAAAACATAATAATTGTAAATAATAATGTTGAACATTTCTAGCGCGCCATGCCTATCAATTATAACACCCTGGCGCAAAGAAAACATTCTGCTATTATACACAAAAGTTTGAAGGCTGTGGTTCCGAAATAATATATGTTTTGGGGTGGATTTTGCAAGATGATTCAAAATCATTTCCTAATCTAAAGAGCTGTATCATCAATATTTAGAAAGTAAAAATAATTGACCAGTCGGTATCCATTAGCCGCTAATATGTTTTATACATGTAATTGATTATAGATTGAAGTTATCAATCTTGTGTTTGTTTATTCCTTGACAAGGGTGCGAATTCCACGGGTGATGTTAGTTCTGGTTTTATCCATGCTAGCTTTTATGAATCATGGTTTTGTTTAAGAGTACATTTATATAGACTTTGGATACCATGCTACGGTCACAGGAATCCATATACATCGCGTGGTGAGCATATTTACACCATGTGGAACCCATTCCATTCTGTCCTCACTAGTTAAATTACCCTCACGGCTGTTTGGCATATGTCTTCGCCTCAGAAAAAAAAGAAAAGAAAAGAAAAAATAAGAAAAAATAAGATGGCAAAGCTATATCGATCCAACCCGTGTGTATAATTATTATACACATATTTATGGCACAGGAAAAGAGATGCAAGATATCATGAAAGTATGGCGTAAACGTTTAGCCGCTACAGTAACCGATATAAACAAGTTGTGCTTTGTTTTGTTAGCGCGGCAACTGACCCACGCCTTAGTCCGTATAAAAAGAGACACCCGGGAAGATTTGCCGCTGGCTAGTCAGTTAGACCTCGTACCCTAGGAACAAATATGGGAAAATTATACTTTGTTGTTTTTTCGTCATCTAAATTGTATTTTGTTGGATTTACACCAGGCAGACTTATTGGGTGGGGCGGGGCCGGCAATTCTGAGGCGATTCACACAATTCGCAGTTTTCGCTAAGTGGAGCTCGGGGTTAGAGGGGTGTGGGTGAGCGTAGAGGGTAGGGGGGGGGGGGGGGGGCTCCCACGTCACGAATATCATGTTTTGTTTCATATACTCAATGTGGCAAATAAAAACTGTTGTTGACACCAAAAATGCCTAAAGAACATAAACGACACATTAAAGTGACATTTATATTTGTTTCCCCTTTTAAACTTGGGTTGAAGAGTATAATGGAAACATACATAAATGGAAAGGCAGCCCGAAGCAAAACCTTTAATCAAGTAGTATAAAAGTAACTACGACAAAAAGTATCAATTGGACAGTTCTATGAATCCGTAAAAAAACGAGGGATGTGAAGCTGTCTCAAATTGGGCGCTTTGGAAACATACTTTACTGGAAGTTAATGTCTAGATTACCCACTGGCATGGACTGGTTTGTCCGTCAAATGGTCAAATTCATTGCCGTTTCGGCTATAATTTTTAAAAATAACTCATGAATTAACTTCCAGTAAAAATGTAAAAACTCATGCATTGGAGTGTGACGTCATTTGATGCTTTTGTGGATTTATTATTTCAATATAATGGTATTAACTACAATCCTGAGATTGTCCGGTATCTATAAGAGGCAGTTAGAATATGTTTAAGTAGTGGGTATTGCAACAATCTTTAAAACCTATATTTAAAGGAAACCAAACTACATCACATTAACATTGTTTTGGGTAATCAGAATCGAGGGAAACGCCACCGTACCGGTAAACTCTGCATAACATAAAGACAACACTGTTTGTGCGTAATAGAACTGCATACATGAAACAAATTTAATGGCCAAGCATCGACAGATGTAAATAATGTATGTCAATTGCTTTATTCAGAAGACAAACTATAGCTTCGAATGGATAAACCATTATTTCAATAGATAATCTAGTTGTATTGACTGACCCTTAAACATTGATGTTCAGCAACGAGACGTCTTTAACGATTAACTAGAGGTAATAAGTACATTCAATGGGTGAACAAAAAATGTTGGGTAAAGCTAGACACAGGGAGGTAGAACATAAATTGGAACAATCAGAACTGAATTTGACAAGAAAAACCGCTTTCTGGTGTACGCAGTAGGCTACCCTTATAATAATCACACATCTATTAACGACATATTATTATATAACAAAGAGCGAAAAGCGTCTCGACTGCTATTTGATGCATACATTTTCTTAATTTATGCGGGTATGGAGTTGGGTGAGTAGACCCGCAAGACAGTAAAATTACACGACGGTTATTCTTTTCTTCTAAGGGCAGATTGCGCGCTCTGCATCCTCGGGGGTACAATTATGGTTTATGCTGATCAGATATGGCACAATTGTGACATCACGTGTTTACCGTGGACCGTACCCATGCAAAACTAACAACTTCATACGGGAATTACATATTTGGTATCGTAAGAGTTCGCATTCGAAACCGCGCACCCCCATACCCCCTACCCCGATTCGATACCCCTATCCCAACCCGATACCCACTACCCCGATCCGATATCCCCTACCCCGATTCGATACCCCTATCCCGACCCGATACCCCCTACCCCGATCCGATACCCCCTATAAACCCCGATCCGCAATCGTATTCACTTAATGGATGTTTCGTACACATCTTGGATGATTATGGAGAGTTCGTGGTACGGAGAATATAAGAAACCCATTAACTGATGACATTCTAGGGCTGGGGTTATATTGACCAATTTGATTTGATTTGCGTGTCCTTCGTCGGCAAAGCCCTGCCTTTAAAGCTTCATATAATATACGATAGTTCTGCAGTGGAGACATAGAAAAAGATACAAATTGAGAGATATACTAATAGAGTACCACATGAAGTGACGTCATTAAGCCCATTCCATGCACTGATAGCGGTGAGGACAAATAAGGGAGGGGGAATTATGATGACCAAAACAGTGCTAGTTTTTTATTCATTGAGATTACAAACAAGGAATAAGTATGTGATGCGAGGTTATAGTTGTGCGTACATTGTCTGACTATAATTTGGCAGAAAACTGAGTAATGACAAGTTGACATGGCTGTTCCAATTTCTACATCATGCACGAGTAGGTCAAATTCATCCATAACCATTCGCCATGAACGCGGTTGAAGAAATATTGTACACATAACATTACTTCAACTCAAAAAGAAACACTCTGAAAATACTCTTTTAGGAAAATAATATACAAACATACTTTAGCCTTTGAGGAAAACACTGTCATAGGGTCGCAACGTCAGACCAGAAACAAATTTTGTTGCATACAATACTTTACATGATATTGAAATAAAACATGGTTACATGGCTTCAACACACACAATTCATACATGTTTATTTGTTTTGTATCAGCACACATTCCTTTGGTCTGGATACAAATACATGGTTGTTCTTCTGGAAGTTACAAACCCCAATCATTTGCTCGTACCAATGATCAACAGTAAACGACTAAAGCATGCCCGGGGCCCGATAAGACATTACTACAGTTGTGATAAAGCATCGATTTGAAGTAGCTGAGGCCGGTCAAGTCAATTTGTTTGATTGTTTTGGCCACCACACGAGCATTTTCACCAATGTCCTTAAGGCCAGCAACAAGGGGGGGGGAGCCTCCATCCCCAATCGTCGCCACCGAGCGATCATCGATTAAACGTAATTACTTTCCAAGCTTCTTTCTTGATGAAGTAAGGTGCAACTTGAAGTAAAGATTGTCAGAACGGGGCTCGATGGCCAACTTGACAGAAATCCACGGGCTGAATGAAGGTATCTGTGACCAAATAAAAAAGTCCCTCTTATATTAAGCAGACATGTATTTATAGTAAGGTCTCTATGAACAAAATATGCCACGGGAGAATTCTCTATAAAAGAACGGACTAGTTTCAGAAACGAAATTAGGTATGTGCAGGTGCCAGTCTAATATTCTAGGGTTAGTCTGATCTAGAAGCTGGGTTAGAGGGCGTGTATAGACAGAGTGAGAATACAGGGAACTAGGTCGGGATCAATGGGCATCAGTGGGTTGACCCAAATTCTGGCTTTCAGATATTTCAATTTTATAGCACGTGTCACTTTTATGGACCAGGAAGTATGCACTGTGTGTAATAAAGCAAAATAACAGCATATGACAGTTACATCCATACACAGAGTAGAAATCTGTTTCCACATTAGTTTCTCACCAAACACTTAATTTCAAGTGCGTTGAGAATTAAGGCAGTTATATCCGAAAAAAACTGAGGAGGGAATGGGAATACGAGAGTGGCAAGAGCGTTATGGGATGGGCATGGACGAGTATAAAGAAACAACCTCAGGAAGCTCCTTGGTTTACGCTGACAGTGCACTAGGGTAAGAGACTATTGTCAGAGTGTTAGAAAGCATCCGGGGAAAAAGTCATCATCGAAAACAAGTACAGGAAAAGGGAATGTCTTCAAACATTATACCCACGCAATGGTACGCGACCACATCTGCAAGCTCTCCTTGCTTAGATCAACATTCTAAATGCACGCCTGTGTACAGGAAAGCGGTTGACATTTTCTCTCCCAAGCTCGACCTTTCCTTCGTTTGACCTTTCCTTCGTTCGATGCAAGAAAACAACAAAATCGAATCAACAATAGGACTCAAAACCATCAGTTTGTTTTGTGATTTGAGATGATCCCCCCCAAATAAAAAAAATAAAAAAAAAAAAAACGCGAGGAGTCAGCATTTTTGATGAAGTGAACATTACAAGGGATTTAAAATATCTGCTCAAAGTAGCCTCTGATAGACAATTCTCCAATTTAGTCTAAGCCTTAGAAACAACAAACCTGAATTTATCAGCAGTACAGGCCCGATGTATGATTTAATTTGAAGACTGTGGGTCAATTGATTAAGTCGAACATTTCGTTTAGAGGCCGCTAAGTGGGGACATCACGTGATGTTAATTTGGAGGCGGTACCCTGCACTGAATAAGGTTACATTTTTCAAAATGAATTGTCGTAGAGAATCTTGCCAATCGTTTTTAGTGAAGGCAATAGAGTGTTATAATATTACCTTGAAATTGTATCGACCTTTTAAACCTGTCCGTACTCATAATTTCTGTCGTTACATGTGAAAGTGAATGCCGTATTCAAAGTGAATGCAAGGTACATAGTAAATCCTAACGCCATAATGGGTATTTGAAGGTGCCATACCGTCGGGTTATCCATGAAAGAAGACCGACATGAAAACTCAACCATTGACCCGCTCAAAAACAGTTACATCAAGAGCTCAGTCTGTCTGTGACACACGTTGGACCACATAAAAAACTCGTTCGTTCGTTTGCCCCTTTCGGCAGCTTTTTCTTCACAAGTTTGCTTCACAAGATTGGTGTAATTACTTAAGAAATAAGATTGCTTAATAGTAATCCCGTCTATTAAACACGATTATAAAACATACAGCATGTGGAAGTTCCAGCTCTTGATTTACTCTAAAAATATATAAAAATAAGAAAAGTTCAAAACTGAACTATGAACTCTGAACAACAACTCTTGTTTTTGATAACTGATGAAATAAGTCCATTGTTGATGAACAACAATTCCCACGTGGAATTTTATTTGATTTATTTATTTTACTTAGTCTTAATAAACAGTTAGTTTGCCTATATTTCAAGGCACGTGTTGTTGTGAGGGAGTAATTGTACGCTCACCCCAGTGTTTTTGTTTATAATTAGTCCCGCTCGAGCCGGGAATTTAATTTGATTTTCGCGCACCGACAGATTACAGGTTCACTTATAGTCGTCTGCCACCCCCCCCCCCCCAACACACACTTGGTCGTGAGGTAGTCTTCGCTTAACTCAATGTTGTGAATGCATGTGTAGTAGTACTGGCTGCTTTGTTGGGTTGAAAGGGGGGTGGGGTGGACAATAACTGCACTTCGTCATGTAGTCTTTACCTTAAAGCATAACATAGTGACAATGCTGTCTGGCACGGATGTGTGTATGCTTAGGAAAACATCAACCACATGGGGTGATAGGCCGCTGTGATATTCCATAGAGTCTGGAGAGGTGTTGAAGGAATTCAACGGGTTGATCTAGCCTTTTTCTAAGATGATGATAACTCGACGTGGAAGGATTAAGCTCATAATGTACAAAGGGATGCTGCATTACCTGTGGGTGCAACATTCGTGTTGTGATTTCACACCAGGTTGGCTTGTAGTTTGCCAAAGGTGTTTTGGTTGTCTTCTTCTTTCAGCTTCTCTTCATCCGGATCTGGCAGAATCCATGGTAAATTGGATGAAGTGACTTGGATAATCTATAGGCCGTCTTGGTCACCCACTTACAGAGGCAGCTGCGCTACTTACTAAAAAGGTCAGGTCGGTCAGGGATGTTGGCACTGCATACCGACAGGGAATAAGAAGAAAACAAAGCACATTCCCGGGCTCCAGTGTTGTATACGACAACCTCTTATAAAGCTCCTTAGCTCCTGAATCACTCTTTACACTTGCAAAATATTCCACCAAATATTTGTCCTAAAAGGTTTTGTTGGTAATTTAGCGAGAGGACCTTCAATATTGCCTCCAACACAATTCCCAAGAAGGCTTCAGGGGAATCAGAATATTGTTGATTTTCCAATATAAACTTCACGAGCATATTGGCATACTATCATATTACTTTTTAATACACAAAGGTTCCCCTGTGTTCAAATGCAGTATAAGGTAATTTATGGCCAATCGATTTTTAAGCCGCGTAAAAAGAGCAAATATTTGAAGTTATAACAACCTTAAATAACTTTGAGAAACATCGAGATATCTAAAAGCCACCTGAATGGTACACAATCATGGGGTATTTGTGCCTTATTTTTTTCACGAAAGCACTGAGATTTGTCGGCTCTTCTTTACACATTCCAAAGAAAACCATGAACCGTTAACATTAAAGCCCAACATGCATTGTTTTTCCCTCATGCTGCGCCTCAAACCGCGCATTTTCTAGAAAGCACGAGAAACTAATGGAACAGAACCTGATAAACATAGGTCTACCGCCCAAAGTTGATCATGTAAGAAATGGACCGATGCTCCTTTGGCATTTTGGTTGGTGACACGCTTTGTTACCATTGATGAACAAAAGGGATATGCATACAGGCTTCGCGGAACTTACGGCTAAAGATTATTCACATTGTATGAAAAATTGTTTCAAACGTTCCAGCTTGAAGGGAGAAGAGAAATGACGCATTTACAAAAAGAGCTAAAAGATCTTCATTCCACAAAATCACCGAGCATTCTTTGGGCCCTGTATGCAGTCAATGATAGAAACACCACCCGAAGGCATCGAGCGTTGAAATGGACTAAAGACCCTCCTTCACGCGCTAGATCTGTCAGAAGAACAAGACCAGTGTTGGGAGCGCTGAGATTGTACAATGTCTTGTTATTCCTGTCGGCATCAGCCTTCAAAGGAATGTCGGCAGCAAGGAGGTTCTTCTTCACTTGGGATTACTTGCAATCGAGGTTCTAGATTACCTAAACATAGGGTCTGCTCGGGTTCGGATGTACGACTGATCACACAGAATTAGGAATGGAATCGGATGGTTCCCATCAGCAGTTACCATGCTGAAAATTTACAAATGATGTATGTTGCTAGAAGGGGATAGGGGGAGGGGTAGCTACGGTGGTTTAAAACTGCCACTGCAGTGTTTTCTATAGCAAGACGTTAAATTATTTATTTGCAACCTGCGGACAAATGGCAATCACGTTGTATAACCACGAATGCGTGTTAGTGGCTCATTTTTATTCGTCATTACATCACTTATTATAATAAATTCAAACTAGTGGTATTTCCCGCGTGTATCATCGTTAGGTCATCGGTTTAAATCCAACCGATGACACTTATTGGATTAGTTTTCCAGTGCCTACCTGACTACGCGGGTTTTCACTGGAATAATACTATTGGGTTTTCATACACATCTAAAACCGTGAACCCCACGATCAAGTTCCTCTTGGAGTCCTTCGAATCTGCAATTAGAGATGTTGTCCTTGGTTTGCCCAGCTTTTCTCTACGAGAATATCACGTGATCAGCTCGAGCAACCTAGCAATAAGCGATGTATAGTGCTATCAAATACAAATATAGTTTCGCCCCAAACAAGGCTAAAAAACACTCTTGGTAAGAGGCTGAACTAATTTAGAAGCGAACAAAATAAGATGAAATAACTAAGGGGAGCTGAAGGTAGAATTTTATATTCTACACATTTAAATTGACACATTTACAACAATCAAAACTTACCTTGTTGGAAATAAAGCAGTTTCGATAACAAGCATGTTGAGAATCATTTCACTTTAAAGAAAAGTTGTTATGGACATTTATATTGGTTTTTATCGCCCAAATGTTGAATCTAAGAACATTTACACTGTCAGACATGTTTCTCAGATTGTGTATTCAAATTTCATGATATTCATAGGCGGGGGCATATAACTGCTCTGGCTTTTCGGCGAAATCTAATAAACGCAACCACCCTTTGAATTAAAATTTCGACACGTTAGTTTTATTGTATATCACAAACTTGCAACTATATACATGATTGGAAAAATCGAACGGTTCCACAAACCAAATTATATACTTTCCCGTTACAACAGTCTAGAATAATAGAATGGAGCAATAAAACTGCTATCAAGATCTCCGTAAGGTTCATGTGACCACTTTGTTGATCTAAAAGACATCATGTCATTGTATGTAGACGGTCGCAGGTTCAGGCTCAATCTCAGTTGCCTCGTGGAAGTTCCTCCTTGGGAAGTTTCCAAAAGCAATGGCTAGTGCAGTTTGTACCATGCATTAGGATACCACCTACCACACAAACACACACATACACACACACGCAAAAACAAAAACAAAACATCATTTGCTTGGAATCATTAAAACAGGTAGTTAATGAAATAGTAATGCGTTTTAAATTCAATCTCGAAATCGAATCACATTGTATAACACATTGGCAAAGGCCTTAGGTAGTCCTACACGGGAAGATTGCTTCCTTCTTTAATACAGTTATCCAACACAATTGGAAGGTAATAACTTCCTGTTATAAGGGAGAAATAATTATTTGCAAATGTTGATTTTTTATTTTTTTCAAATCCACCTAATTCACTACAATGTTGATGAGTTTATTCCCCGTGTTTTAGATTTATTTGCACAGCAAGACATAAATGGACTGATGACAAAATAAACGTGGGTTTTGCTCTTTCTCCAGTGGTCGTCCCTTGGCCTGTCCCCTGACCTGAACCCTGACCCTTGACCCGTGACCCGTGACCTCTGTCTGACCCTGAACCTGTATGTAACTATTTATTTATTTATTTTTTTTTTTTTACAATCCTTCATAATACCCCTTTTATACACAATCCTGTATTTAAACGTAATGATTGGGATTGTATGCGTAAAGTTACCAAATGGTCATAGAGAGTGTTGATGTAATGTTGGATCAACCAAGAACTAACAAAGTTTGGGCTTAAAGGGAATGTACCATTGTAATAGATATACCATTGTGCTTTATTTATTAACAAACATTGTATACTTGTGTTATAATTATAAGTGGGGTGTTGTTTAATGATGTGAACTCAAAAGACAGTTTTGTTTTTGTCTTTCGGAGTTCTGAACGCATAATGAATCCACGACAAAATCAGTATAACATGAAGTGTTTTGTTTTCTTCTTCTTTTTCGGTGAAGCTAAATCAATTTATTTTCCTTATTTTTTATAACAATATTTTGTTAAATCTTGATCAATATTTTGCAGCAACCCTGTTCTGGCATCGACGTTACTTCACTCTTGATTAACCCACAATACTTCGCATATGTCCACAAAATCTACAGAAAAAAATAAAGCAACATTCTATTTTTGTGACTGTACGATAGCGGAATAATAATGGCAAGTATGATAATGTAAATCAGTTACAACACATTCCTCGTCTGTTTAATTACATGGCCTTGCACCGTACAACAGGTGACAACGTCTGGGTTGAAATGAGTCGGGAGTTAGTTCTGGAAAGCTAAGAACAGGTGCCAGATTGAAATGAAATATATTCGGGTCCATTGCAATATATTATAAGTACTTCTATACATTTAACCACGGGTATAATACAACGTGATTCAGTGGGGTACAAAATTAGCCTGAAAATGTAAAGTAAAACAGAAAGGGTTATTCCAGTAAACATAAAATGCACTATGGACTGACACAAAAGAAAACTGCTCACAGAACGTATCACTCCCACTGATTACGTGTGTTTGCCTCCCTGATTGAGTGCAGTTTTACTCATCGAATCAACAAGTCTCATAATTAAGTTATATTTAGCTAGTTAAGCCAACAAACTGTTTGAAATAAGAGAGATGAGAACTGTCCACAAATGGAACGGGATTTGTTTCCCTTTTATTTGTAGCTTATCTTTATTTGCTGAGTTACCCAAACCGTGAGGTTCACAATTTGCAAGAAGACTGTATCACCTGCCTCCTAAACGAATCACATTCTGGTTCTCAGCTTTTCAAGTTCACCAATTTCTAGTCTCCGTTATTCCATTTTGAAGTTGTTTGATTGGGTTGTGGAGAGGAGGCAGTGAGCTTGATTTGGTTAGACAGGCAAGAATCTTTCGGTCCATGAAACATGATATACGAACTGGCATATCCACACAACAACTGTGAGTTCAGCTCTAAAAAGGAACCATCCTATTTCTTCATCTTTTCTACGAGAAGAGGAAGAATAATGCCATTTCCTTGATATCCATTATGTGTATAACAATACGGCTAAAGCGTACATTGACGAGTTGGGAATTGTAGTACTTTATTTGTTTAGAGGACTCGGCTATTTTAATTTGCTCTCTGGTCTTTACTTCTTCCTTTACTCATAATCTTCCCACTAATGGCAAACACGTACGGCCATTTAAATGTGTTATTTTTCGTCATTTAGCTCCAATGTCCCTGTTTCTGTACATGTTATTGTACGGTTGTATCTTGTATAAGCTGTATACACAATTTAGGTATATAAAAACAAATCATACGATATTATATTTAGACAGAGAGTAAAAAATGACAGTAGAATTAATGGAACACGAGTGTTCGATCAATTCATTTTAAGAATGTTGGAAATACTTTACACCAATCTTGTTTTCCACGAACAAGTTCTTTTTCTTTCTTGATTCTTAAGTGGATTAAGAGTTGTTGAGTGTTTGTCAAAATATAAGTCATAGACATTTAAACCATGTGGCTTGTGACATTTCATTTTACGACAAACTATCATTGACCAACAAGCCAGATTATAATGTTATTTATAAATTATTTGTATTGGGTAACTTTGAACAAAATTCATAACAGCTATTAAAATTCATAACAGCTATTAAAATTCAAATTAAAAAAATCCATGATTTTAATTGTATTGTCTTTGACATACCAAAACGAGTCAAATTATTTTAATTGTCAATAACACGAGTGTCACAGTGGACGCTTATCAGAGTCTTCCGAATATTAGATACACTACACATCACCACTTCAATCGAAACATATTGATGACAAATAACGCCCAATAATAACTAAGTCGCATCAGCAATACAAACTTTATTCCCCTCCAAAAAACGGAGACCGTAACCAGACTCTCTAGAAAACAAAACGAATTCAGAGAATTAAACAACAAATATCCCTCTTTCATCGACCATAAACAACAAATATCCCTCTTTCATCGACCATCACCATCAAAAAGGTGAGCCATTTAGATCGCTATATAAAACCTGCATTATACTGTAAAATTAATCCATCAAACGAGCTCTGTATTAAAAAAAAGCCCCAAAAATAAATATCTTTTTCATTCTGCTTAACCAAAGATTTCTATTTTAGGGTTGTCAGGGTAGCTTTTAGTGAAGACGTATTTTATCCAGCGGTATAACGATGCAATATTCCGGTGTAAGTGTACAGTCCCTGCGGCTAATCACCTTGCGCATTGATATTTCGATCCAGTATTGGTACCGGCTCGTACAGCCACACCTGCCCAAACGACTAGATTAAATGTCCACCACTTACGTCATGGCTTGTCCACTGTCCAACGGACTCGGTTACATCTCTCCAACTCTCCATCCATCACCAAGCTCTCTCTTTTTCTCTAAAAATCCTGTGAGATTTATGGCTTCCTATATGTACGAATTAAAGACATAACTTCTTGGTCTTTTGACAGTTCCAATTTAATGCGCAAGCGATCAGGAAAAAATTGTCAGCTTTGAGGACATCTGTTTGTGGTAATTGTGTGTGTTAAAATACCCATCAAAGATACACTGAACATTATTTTTGGAGGGGGGGGGGTGCAGGAACAACGCTCATTTACTTATAATGTTTGGTTTGTTTAAGACAAAAAACAGGCACAGATAGTTCATTTTGCAGTTCACCTCAATGTTCCGTTTACTGGTCAGTTTATTTTGTTATGTGTATGTTATGTTCTTGAGGTGTGATCTTTGATAACATTCTTGAGTTTAGCAGACTAACTTGAAGCTAACGATCCGTCAAATAACTGGAATACTTTCATTGATACCCGTCGGGATCCTCTGCTGTGAAGATCAACGACCAGTTTCGTCTCTTTACAAGTTAATTGTTTGTAAATTACCCGTGCAGACATGGAGTCTGACATGAGCCTAAAGGTGTCAATGTTGCGGATGAAAGAGGTCGACGACTGATTAAGAGACTAGCGGCCGGGGCAAATTTCATTATTCCATCTTTGATAATACGCTCTTTTTACGAGTGGGAGCAAATTGGCGCCATTGAGCAAAACAAAGAAGGAGGGGGGTGGGGATTTGCATGTAGTCGGTTAAATACAGGCAACTTGCTCATGGTTTTGGGCTACAATGACGGGAACCAGCTGAGGTGAATGACATTGATGTATTAAAGGCCGGGAACCAGCGTCAAGCAGGCAGACACAAATTGCACGGACATAAACTTGTTTTTAAAATAGAACACGGACTTGATTTATACGGCGCACTTTTCTTTAGAGTTAGAACTGCGCAAGACTATCCAATTGGCAATAACGAAGATTCTAAAACAGATGCTCATATTTTTGCTAGTCAGATTAAAATACTCTAAATCAGCGCCACATTCGTAGCCAGACGTAACAAAGTAAATTTATACAATGGAGTCATTGTACCATGTGGACAGACTACCCGGCTGCACATAACATACACAAGCAGTAATGATCCCTACAACACGACAATGTGTATAGCGTAGCAGGAATGCCCTGACGTCACCGCGCACAGTTAACGTAGCAAATCAGGGGAGGAGACCTAAAACGGGACAAGAGTGTTTTTAGCTTTAGCAGACGCAGGAATTCAACTCAGGAAAGTTGCTTTTTTTGTTGCATGCCAATGTGTAATCAAACCCCGTACTTCAAATACTCTAGCGGCAGTTTAGCTCGGCGCAAAACTGACACATTCATGGACGCTTTTTCTTATTTGCAAACCATAGCTGTGCCAAACCACCCTGCATGAATCAGTGAAGTTTATGCACACTTTGTTTAATGTAATCATTCAACGAAGGATAGGGAGTTTCACAACTAACAAGGTCATCTAGAGTTTTAATGAAACTGTGTTATGAGTTGGTGAGATGTAAATTTAAAAAGCATACAGATTGTTAGAGATGTGCAATTGATATGGAAAAAACAACTGAATATTTATATCGAAGAACTTGTTTTGATGAATTTCTAAAATAGCTACGAGACTATCTGAAGTAGAGCTTTTGTCAGGTGCTCCAAAGTCAGTTCTTATTTTGAGTTGGCGAATCAAAATAGGCGCACGATGAACGATTTCCCCGAAAACACACTATTGTTACAATAATTACCTGACAAAACACAAACTTTTATAATAATATTTGTATTGTATGCAAATTATCCCCCAAACAAAGCTAAATGGCCACCTTGGTGCGGGGCTACAATAAGAACATTTATTGAATGTGAAAAGAATTCAGGGGAGCTGAAGGTAGGAATTGATATTTCTCTTAAACAGTAAAGATTGTAAACTGGCTCCTGGCGCAACACATTCCCTGGTAGTATACCACTAGTACACCAACTTCCTTGACAATACACCACTGGTACAACAACTTCCCTGACATTACACCACTGGCACAACAACTTCCCTGACAATAATCCACTGGTACAGCAACGTCGCTGGCAATACACTATTTGCACTGCAAACAGGTTCACATTTAACTACACGTTTTCACATTTCACGTTTGTTTTGAAATACATAGCAAGTTGTCTTTAAAATGTTACATGAGCTAATCAAATGCCAACTTCAACCATTATTCACACCACACCAATGACTATTTAGACAAAATTAATACAGTTTATCCTAGGAGATACTGTCTCGGGGACGTTGTACCAAAGATAAGCCAATTATTAACTTGTCTAGGGAGCATATCCATCGGGGGGGGGGGGGGGGAACATTAATCTCTGCCCACACCGGTTCTTTAACAGTGCTCGACATCATCATTATTGTTGTTTCAGTTTGATTATTGATATTATTAATTACAATTTAAAAATATTATTCCCATTCTCCTAGTTGTTCTTCGTATATTTTTCTATACAATTTGTTAGCCTCCCTCGTATAACGATGCCATGAAACATTTTTAGCAAGAGTTGGCAGTTACACAAACGTTCTAGGTAATTGAATCAACTATTTTGATAGATTGACCAGTATCGCCATATATAGTGGATGTATTTGTATGCACTTTACAAGCCACATGTCATTAAGGAAAATATGTTATTACAAGACCCGTTGACATATTTAGTTGTCAGATAGAAATGTGCTCTCTTCGGTGAAACTGTTATAACAATTGTTTGCATATTTTTAAAGGGAAAGCATGAAAACTACTTTTAATTATTTGTTTTATGTTCTGCAAATCAACAATCAGATTTGTGTTTATTCCAAACAAGAACTTCAGTCAAACTTTGTAAATCTGAAGAGGTCGGTTGCCAATTAAAGTAATATTTATAAGGTGAACAAACTTGCTTGGAGTCTAAACATACTGAGAGACCATCCAAGAATAGACGCTCAACACATGGATTAGACAACGCGTCAAGAATTAGCCAGTGTTCGTATTAAACTTTAATTGCTACGATAGGTCAGTCAACAGCTCCCAATCTTCCCGTCCCTTTTGTAATATTTCAACGACAAATTTTACTGGTAGAGTGACGTTTCTGTTTCACCCAAGAGCTACAGACGACGTTCGTGTCCAGAAGGAAAGTTGTCATATTATCAGATTCTAATTTCCACATCATTATTAAACAGTCGGGGCAGGGTGGGGGGGGGGGCGGGGGGTGAGGGGGAAAGGCGTATCTCGGTTGCTTACGTGCATATAGACTAAATAGCTATAACATACGTGACTGTTTCCTCAACTCAAACACCAGAGCCGTTAGGGATTGTTTCTAAACGAGGAGGGGAAAAGCGAGAGTTTAGTTTGAACGGGCTAGGGTAGTCGTTCAACCCCCTACTCGGATGAGCACTTGACTCACGCCGTCCAAATGTCATAATTACATCATTCACATCGAGGCCGCAATCACTTGAAAGTCAGAAGTGGGCCCGTTAATTCAAATTACACGTGGTGGTAATGAAAGAATAGAACAGAGTTGGGGGGGGGGGTAGCAAACGGAAACCGCTACAGGCATTTCTTTCACATGCGCGCCCCAAACGCAGAAAATTGTACTCTGAGAATGAGTAATACAACGAGATTTGAAGAGGAGCTGAAGTGTTTCTCTTCTTGATCCCAAAGAACCCTTTGGGAATTTCACTTCTAATACTTACGTACATTTATAACTCTCGGTGTAAAATGGCAGACCACATTGCTAGAAAGTGAGAGATAGAATTAATGACGAATGGCACTTCCGCTTGAAGCCGCTGGACGTACTGCGGCGACGTAAGGGCTTCGGTAGAGTGAATATTTGTTTAGCATGCTCAGCCAGTAAAGAGGACGCAAATAACAAAATAACACCTGGGGCTCCACCTGAGCTATAAGACGACGGACTACACTGATGGTTTTTTATTGTACATGCCTGTCGTTTCAATCACCAAACATCCGGGTTAGTGACCTGTTTGCCAGGTCATGTAGGACCTAGCTCAGGCAGGTCATGTAGGACCTAGCCCAACCAGGTCGTGTAAGACCTAACCCAGCCAAGCCATGTAGGACCTAGCTCCGCCATGTCATGTAGGACCTAACCCAGCCGGGTCATGTAGGACCTAACCCAGCCGGGTCATGTAGGACCTAGGTCAGCCAGGTCATGTAGGACCTAGGTCAGCCAGGTCATGTAGGACCTAGGTCAGCCAGGTCATGTAGGACCTAGGTCAGCCAGGTCATGTAGGACCTAGGTCAGCCAGGTCATGTAGGACCTAACCCAGCCGGGTCTAGTAGGACCTAGGTCAGCCAGGTCATGTAGGACCTAGCCCAACCGGGTCGTGTAGGACCAAGCCCAGCCAGGTCATGTAGGACCTAGCCCAGCCAGGTCATGTAGGACCTAACCCAGCCAGTTCATGTAGGACCTATCCCAGCCGGTTCATGTAGGACCTAGCCCAGCCAGGTCATTTAAGATCTAGCCCCGGCAGGTCATGTAGGACCTAGCCCAGCCGGGTCATGTAGGACCTAGCCCAACCGGGTCGTGTAGGACCAAGCCCAGCCAGGTCATGTAGGACCTAGCCCAGCCAGGTTCATGTAGGACCTAGCCCAACCGGGTCATGTAAGACCGTCCCAGCGAGGTCATGTAGGACCTAGCCGCCCAGCCAGGTTATGCAGGACCTAGCCGAGCCGGGTCATGTAGAACCTAGCTGAGCCGGATCATGCTTGACCTAACCCCGCCAGGTGTAGTACCTAGCCCAGTCAGGTCACGTAGGACCTGACCAAGTACGATCCGGAATGTGTGTCAAAAACAACGCCGTGTTCGAGTGTAACCGGTGTCTGGGTCAGCACGACCAACGATATCCTACTACATCGCTTTCGTGTCGTTTCGTGATCACTGGAACTGCTCTTCAGTGGTTCTCGTCCTACTTCACAAGAAGAACACATTGGGTCCATTATGCAGGTGCCAACTTTGATGTCCATCACATTGAGTTCGGTGTCCCCCAAGGTTCTGTTATCGGTCCACGTGCATTCACCATGTACGCTCCCTATCGGGGACATCCTTCATCGGCATGGAGTCAACTACAACATGTATGCTGATGACATTCAAATCTACCTAGGTTTTGATCCTACCATCCCGTGTGATGCTGAGTGCTGCTTGTTCAGGCTATCCTACTGTATCCATGATGTCCTGGATGCTTGCAAACAAACTCATGCTGAATGAAAACAAAACAGAGTGTTTCATAGCATCGTCTCCACATCACTACAAACGCCTTGTGCTACTAACCCTCACCATAGGAAACACAACCATCAATCCTGTCTCATCCGTTCGGAACCTTGGAGCTACTAACCCTCACCAAAGGTAACACAACCATCAATCCTGTCTCATCCGTTCGGAACCTTGGAGCTACTAACCCTCACCATAGGAAACACAACCATCAATCCTGTCTCATCCGTTCGGAACCTGGGAGCTACTAACCCTCACCATAGGAAACACAACCATCAATCCTGTCTCATCCGTTCGGAACCTCGGGAGTAACGTTTGAAAACTCCATGTCAATGAGTGAACATGTCACTGGTGTGCAGGTCCGTTATCTATCACATACGCAACATCACTAATGCTCCGCAAATACCTAGACTACGACACACCTGTCATTCTGTTGTTCGTGCACTGGTACTCTCACGCCTCGACTACTGTAACTCCCTTCTCACTGGACTGAAGCAACATGATCTCAACCGCTTACAAAGACTCCAAAACAAGGCCGCTCCACTGATCCATAAGAAGCCAAAATATTCTCATGCCACACCTCTGCTCACGGATCTCCATTGGATTGCAGTCAACCAGCGAATATACATTTTAAGACGGCACTGAACATGTTTGTTTAAAACTGTATCCAATACTTTCCCATCCTACTTTTCAGTCACACTAGATCTCAGCAAACCCAAACGTGAAGTACCTCGATCCTCAAGGAAGTTTGGAGACCGTGCATTCTCCATCGCTAGTCCCCGCAACTGGAACTCACTCCCAACAAACATCCGGAATGCTTCTTCTGTAGAACAGAAGCACTTTTAAAAACACATCTGTTTAATCGTACTATCTAAATAAATGTATTTTGATTCTGTCACTTTTTGTATTTTTGCTTAATACATTGTGTACTAGTCTTTCTTTTTTTTTCTTTTTTTTTTTTTGCATTAGCCCTAGCGCTTTGCATCCTTTGGAAAAGGCGCTTTATAAATTCGGTTATTATTAACAATTGAGTCAGAAGTTAATTGGGACTAGTCCTACGAGATATTAACAAACTTAAAGCTAGTCCTCATTTGAGACGAAAGCTCTTTGTGAAGTCCATCCCCTAAGACCCGGAATCCTCGTCAATGCTGAACCGGAAATGACAGAGTGTTGACTTTCCGCGTAACGTTTTAAAAATGGGAAAAATACAATTTTGGTTGTCACAATTCAATACGCCTTTTATTACATGGAGCACATCATGACTTTCAAGGGGATTATGTGCTCAATTTAGAATGTCATTATTTTAACAGTTAACGAAGCTGAAAGTGAGGGAAACTCTAAAAACTGCCAACTAATCATTAAACCAAACTGTAAAAGGCCTACTTTGTTTTAATTGTTACCATCACCGCCATGTGGGATGAAGCACTTATTAATAGATACTTCGGTTTTGTTTTAGGGTTCAATCTGCAGACACTAATTAAGTGGAGCCCACCAATCATTGAAGAAGTAATGGCAAGTAAGTTGAACACCATAGGAAATTTAACTATACGTTGGCAGTTTCGATCAGCTTGTCCTACCAAGAACTGATCATTTAAGACATCATTTATTTTTATTATTAAATATATCGTTGCCTCAACGAGTTTTTTTCACAGAAAGAGGTTGTCCAAAATATTGTTTGATTTATAATTAAGTATGGTGTGCACAGAAGGCAATGACGACCTACACTGCGTATTTAATACTCCGATACATTCAGTCTGACGTTATGCAGTCGCCAATATCCGAGTTGGCATTCATGAGCTACATTGTATAGAGTCACCTTCGATGATGAGTAGAGAGAAATGCCTCACTATTTGCTACCTCGGCGCGCCGTTAAATCAACAGAAGAAAGAACAAAATATGACAGGGTCCCTTAGAGTGCTTTCATCTCGGACTCGACAAGTGTCTCGGTGGACTTAAAAGGGTGGGCACATTCTCACGAACCGGGCGCGCTGTTGTCTTACTTCCCATATCACTGTTGCTTTACGCAGATGGTTGTGCGAGTCTCATGCCGGTGAAAGAATCTGCATTTCCGAGCTCACCCATCACGGAAGCTGTGGCTCTTCTGTTTAAAAGCCTTAGAAGGCTAGGAATGATTTCAGATGGTACAGCACAATCAATATACAGCGGAATATATTTCGCAGGTTGTGAATGGATTTTGCAGTCTGCTAGGCACTATACCGTAAGCTCTTCTCGAACATAGGTGTTTAGTAAACGCAGCCTGAGAGACTTTGGAGAGGGAAGGCTTATTAAAATTCCAGTAAATTCGATAGGGTAAATATTTACAAAGCATGTCGTCCATTACAATGGGGCGTTGACTTAACGGTTGGTGTTTGCTAAGAACAGCCGAGGAAAGGAGAGATTACGAAAAGCATGATGGTGTTGACTGCATACGTCGTGGATAACTCCACATTCCTATTCCCTAGATTTACCAAACTATGCCTTCCAATATTGGTTACAAAATTAAAACAACATGTACGTTACGTCTACATCAATCTGTACAAAACGACCGAAAATTGGTCAAAGTGACGCATGATCAGAACTAAAAACAGGTTTCCGGATTAGCCTGACCAAGAAATTGGTCGGAGTTCCCGGAACCCATCAGCCGATTCCCCCCCCCCCCCCCCCAAAAAAAAAAAAAAAAAAAAAAAAAAAAACGATAGGATTAATCTCATCTTGAGTTATAGGACGAGTTACTCCTATTGTATAGGATGGGTTCAATGCGTCATAATGTCATTTGAAACGGAACTTACCTCGGTGAAATTGACGGCTGGATCCAGGTAAATTCCAACCAGGGAGTCTTTTAGTGTGTAAATGGACACTATACTAAATTAGACTAAAAACAACAAATTCAATGACACCCAAACAAATCACTCGAAACAACGCCCAAATCCCAAGTGCAATTATCTCCCTTTATAAAATATATCAATGTAAATTTAAATCAACGAGCATGTCTGTTATCAGAAACTTAATGTTTTCGCTTCTGACAAAATGAAAAATTACTTGATCCCAGCGGTTTTCGCCCACGCGACATAATTGTTGGTTTAGGGTTTAAGATAACAATTTGACTTTTAAAATGGGTCAGCTCCTGCGTATACAGACTCTACAACGTCGCCCGTGTCACTCAAAAGGGAACATAAAACAATTCAACAATTGAGGCATATCACTAACAACAACAAAGACGTAAAAAGCCACTATTAAAACTTTTCTAAAAGTGTCTCAAAGGAAAATTTACTATTCTTTATCGGAAATTCAATCATTGTTGTTGAAAAACCGATTGGCGCTGCCCGCCCACGTAAATCAATTTCTGCACACACCCATTAAGAATTGTGATCGATCGTCTCCATGCATTTACACTTCAATGTTTTACTGATTGGTCCAGAGAATTATTTTAAAGAAAAGATCAAAGGAAAAAAATGTTTGAGAAAATAGAATTAGCTGTTACAACAACTGACCAACCAAATGGACCGAGGGTATAAATGCAAAAAATAGTAAATGGCCTGACGTTTCGACCCTAGCAGACACTTTCTCGAAGGCTAAATGACAACACAACAAACATGAACGGGTAACCGTATAAATGTCTGTTACACTTGACGAGTTCTTTGAAAGTTGGTAATTGTCAAAGCCCAGTCTTCTCACTTTGTGTAACTCAACATATGCATAAAATAACAAACCTGTGAAATATTGAGCTCAAATGGTTGAGATAATGATACAAGAAAAAAGTTACTATTTCGCCCTTTTCGAGACCACTGCTTGGGCCGAGCCCCGCTCTCTGTCCGCTTGTTTGAAGCCCTGCGCCAATAGTGTATGAATGGCAAAAAAATAGCTTACAGAGCCGAGTCGGGTCCAAAGCAAAAACCACGGTTTCAAAAAGGGTCTATGTTGGCCGAAATTGAGTCGAGTGGCCCCATATTAGTTTGTGTCCCTGCGTTCATCTTAGCAATGAAAATGCATACAGGGCCAGGAGACCAGACTACACTTGGGTGAATTTCTGCGACTCAACCTTGCTCAGAGATAAAAAGGGGGGAAGAGGGGAAAAGGGCTTGTACTTTTACATTAGGGTGAAAGTACAATGCATCGTTACGTTTAACCAATAAGTTTGTTATCGGATACAATTACGATCACTGGTAAGCGGATGGTTAGACTCGTCGAACAAGAACAGAATACTAAAAATAGATAAACGGCAAGAGGGATATAGAACTAGACTACCTTTTAGGCTCGAGAAAGCGTGATTGGTGTTGAACGACGCAATCCGACAAAGTGTTTGCTAGGCTTAACAAAATAGCAACTATTATTATACGGATCCCGACACTATCTGTTTTCGTTGTGAAAAACACCCATGGCTAACCCATACGACTTCAACAATTAGTCAGAAGACTATTCTACCTCGACCAGGGTCCTCTACCAAACATATAAATCACATTGACACTATGGGTTTGTCTTTAGCGCGATGGAAAATTACTCGATACATTTTTTTCTAAAAAAAAATTCCGCCATTTTTGTTTGGGAAAAAAGCCCGTTGCTAAATCGTTTTCGAAATTTATGTCGGTTATATATTATTGTTGTTATTTTGCTGCTGTTGTTGTTGTTGCTACTGTTGTTGATCTGTTTGCTGTTGTCGTCGTCGTAGTTTTTCGCTTTCGTCATCGTCGTTGTTTTCGCTTTCGTTGTCGTCTTCGTTTTCGCTTTTGTCGTCGTCGTCGTTTTCGCTTTCGTCGTCGTCATTGAAATTAACTAAAATAGAGCCAGCCTGACTCGGATTGGTCAATTCTGTGTTTATGGTGTACACGATCTAGAGTACATAAATTAATCCTCACGTAAGAATATTACATTTATTTACATTTATTTGTTTAACGCCTTTGTGCGGACCGTATGTGGGGGGTAATCGTAATGAAGTTACCAACGAATGAGACGGTTCAATGTGGATTTATTGTACATCAAATCTCCTAGGAACCTCTGCCCTTCTGTGAGAGTAAAGGTCACCTTGTTCGGGCCACCAGGTAACTACTAAGGTATCAAACAAGATTATAATTTTCTTGAGGACTGCATGGTGATCAATTCGAGTTGTTGGTAAATCACACTGTCACGCATCAAGTGAGAACAATGGTTAGTAAATAAGCTCCCCCACATCATGATTGGTTGCGGTTCAGCCATACGTTGGGGCCAATACCCTTTTTTTCACGGATGAAATTTTGAACTGTTGTGAGCGGTAAGCAAATACGCAGAGTGATTGCCAACATGAGACACGCGGTAATCCGAGACTTAAGTCTGTTCTCTTCCGGAGTTAAAAGCTGTTCAGAATCTGCTTAATGTATTGCACATTATACAGAACGGGAGCGGGAATGATTGTTTCTGACAAGGACGGGGTTATATGCCATTTCGTCCAACTCACCCCCCCCCCCCCTCATCTTATCCGGAAGCACAAGATCAGAGAAACAGCGGAATGGAACACCGTATTGGTGGTTCCACCCCGGGATATCAAACTGTGATACCCATCCGTGAAACCACCCACATTTTCCACCGTGTTTAATGTATCAATATTCTGCGAGAATATCAAAGTAGTGGCACTTCCTTCCTGGGCCCAACCTGTGGCAGTTTGGCGAGAGAATTCCCCAGAGGGTCCGTCCCCCAGCTTGGTTTTGCATTCCAACGAGAAACGGAATCGATGATCAGGCTTTGAAACTCAAGCCAACTTCTGCCGTGATCAATACACGCACGACAGCGCCAACATCTCTTTCCGGGGAAACGGAAAACGTATTTCCACGACTGCCGTGGTTTCTCTTTTCCTTGCTGTAACTGTTGATTGGAAAGAGGAACAATTGTATTTTCTGTCTGTTTGAAGAACACATGAAACACACTTGAAAATATACCGAAACCGATGATTATATATGAATTATCCATTCATCTTTCTAAAAAAAAAAAACACGCTTTGAATGATACGGTGTGGAAAAACACTCAATGATCTTGCACTAGCCATTTTGTCCGCAGCTCTAGAAGTAATTTACATTTTCTAGCATGTCTACTCCGTCTCGGGTCAAATTTCTGTCACCAATCCCTAAAGATTTCGGCTGACTTAAATTTCGCTCTGGATGGAAAAAAATGTTACAGGGTTCGGGTGTGGTTACTCAATCGAATTTATGAAAACCCTACCCCGTCCAAACTGCTCTGATTGTATTAACTCGGAAAACCTAATTATAAAAATAGTTCAATCATAGAATTTTGCAGATGAGTTTGATATTTAGTAGACACTATTTATGACAAAAATGGTGAGCAGTCGAAATGAGATCACATTGTAGTTTCTTGCTGACAAACACATTTATGGCAGGTTATATTATGTGTTATAATCGGATTAGGGAAAAATATCGGTTTGTGTTTCATATCGATACACTGCCACACGGGGAAAAATTCATGAATATTTCTAGAACAAAAGAAGGGGAATTCCACATTACAGTTTATCTTAATAAAATGCTGCATGCATATACCTTAAAGAAAGCGAGAGAGGGCGTCCTATAGTCAGATGTAATACATTATAACAATGCACCAATTGATTGCAGGTAATATTGGAAGTAATCTGTTTTATTGGTTGTTAGTATCTGTGATTATAAATAGCACAAATCAAGAACTAGACGTCAAAACTTAAATTAGTTATTGTGAAACCAGCGTTTAGCATGGCTGGGTTCGAACCCACGCTCTTGCAAAAGCACGTCTTGCAGTGTAACCATGACCATGTTGATAATTAAATAATAATGATACCAATGACTAAACCCGGTCATAATATAGACCCGACCCGTAGGGCAAAGCTGGTGTGGGTCTGTGTATGGGTGAGTGTTTGTCATGGGGATGAAATATGAGTCAGAACTTGAGTAAAAGCAATTGAATTGTTTGGACCTCCGTCTCGGTTAAACCAGTATTCCAGATTCGTCTGTGACCGGATCAACTCCCAAGCTACACCAATAATCCGGTCTCAATTTGACCAGGGAGTGATATGTCTATAGAAAGCAAAGGTTCAAATCTCCTGTACTATTTACTGGCATTAGCATACGTCCCTCTATTTAAATACCAATTTACGGGCCAGCAAATGGGGGGTAGATAGGGGACAGTTCCAAAGATCCAATTTGTGAGTTCGTCAATGGTGGGTTCTTCTTGCAATATTTACCCACTATTCCCAGAGCTCCCTGCACACAGCAGAACAATAATCTATCTCAGCGCAATAAATAAGACGTGCTAGCTGGCCCTTTCAACTTCACGGAGAATGTATGACAAGCAATATTTCTTTCTTGACTCTATAGTCCCCAACGTTGGACTGTGGTAGGATATATTCAGTCACTGGCATTAATACTAACGATTTCAATGTGACCTATATACTGCTACATGATCAAAATTATTTTCTTTGTCCAGTTTCATTCTGAACGCTTTGATCAATGTGATAACAAGTGCGTAATATAAGTCTTTTTCAAAACGAAAAGGGAACAGAAACATAGAAAGAAAACAAAGGAAAGACGAAAAACACAGTCTGACCAACTATGATTTGTCCATTACATTCTGTTTTCATTCATGATTGGCTAATCAATGTCCGAAAAACTGGGAAAAGTCCAGATCACGAAAACATATCCTGTCAAAACATAATTCGAAATACTGTTCTATGAAAGTTTAACTGTAAATTAATGCTCCAAGAAAACAACCTTCCAAATTGTGTCATTCAATAAAGTGTTGAAGAAATGCCAGAGTATTTTTTAGGCCTACCCCGAGGGATTTTCGACTGAACTTTTAAAGAATCACGCAATTAATTTAATTTGTTAAATTAATGTCAGTACTCACATTTAAATTGTGCAGACGCAATTAATTGATTTTGTTTATAATTGTTTGTATTGTTATTTCCTAAACAGACTGCAATCAAGCTTTGCGATATTATGCGGTGTGATTGGAAAGTGGCTGCACATACAAACCCTATGCATGATAAAAAAACAAGTAATTCTGCTTGTCTTTAGGAGAAAGCCGGACTACTGCTTGGTGATGCAGTTTTGACCTAATGTGCTTGATGATAATCTCTTCATAAAACATTTTACACATTAAACCTGCGAGTTTACTCTTGTAGAAAATGTCTATTTTATTTTCCACACGTTGCTTAGCATCAAATCACCATTTACAATACAATACAATACAATACAACATAACACAATGGGTTTTTATATAGCGCCATTTACAGGTAAAAGTTATTATCAAAACCATTCAACATGTTTCGTTTACATAACAATAGGCATTGAAAGATCACTTTCGTCAAGATCAACTCACACTTGTTATATAAATAATCATGGATAAAGGTGAGTCTTAAGAACTTTAAAGTTGGAAATAAACTAGGATAAAAGTGAGTCTTAAGAATTTTAAAGAATTAAGACGTTAGAAATAAACATAGGTTTGACAACTTTAAGGAATTAAGATAAACTAATACAGGTGCCCTAATGATAGATTCCTGAATGACAAAAAGGATTCGAGATACATATTGAATGCTAGCATGACCCACAACTTTGTTTGCGCGGGGAACATTAAAGCATAGTGAATGTTGTCATAGGGTTGACCGAAGACATCTTGGAAGAGTGTAATGACAGTTAAATAGCACTATCAAGACATTTGAAGCAATTATTTAATAATTTGTTCTGTAATTTGTAGCAAATGAAAGTTTATGAGTAAGGAGTCAAAATGATTTATCAACGGTGTTGGACGTAAACGAGCTGCACTGTTTGTTCATCTTTTGTAGTCAATCTAATTCATGTGACGTAGTAACCAAGTTACATAACATTGCCATAGTTAAGACTAGCGCTGAAACTATGATGAAGAGTGTTATTGTTGTTTGAAACAGATTTTGATTCTAAAATTGTAAACACCACATACAGATCGACTGTTGGAGTATGTTGCCACGGTCGAGCTAGGGTACTATTTAAGCATTAAAAGACATTTTATAGATATTGTTTCTGTTTTAAAGGCAGTGGACACTATTGGTAATTACTCAAAATAATTATTAGCATAAAACCTTACTTGGTAATGAGTAATGGTCGAGAGGTTGGTAGTATAAAACATTGTGAGAAACGACTCCCTCTGAAGGGGAGTAGTTTTCGAGAAAGAAGTAATTTTCAACAAAATTGATTTAGAGACCTCAAGTTTAGAATTTGAGGTCTCTAAGTCAAGCATCTGAAAGCACACAACTTTGTGTGACAATTTTTTTTTTTTTCATAGTTATCTCGCAACTCCGACGCCCAATCGAGCTCAAATGTTGAGCGCATATGTTGAGATACACCAAGTGAGTAGACTGGTCTTTTACAATAACCAACAGTGTCCTCCATTGTCTTTAATAAATTAATCTCTATGAAATGTCATCCTTTGGCTGACCGTTTTTAATCAATTGCTCTACGTAAATAACAAGTTTCTTATTTTTATTTTTTTATACAAGGGCACCCGTACTTTTTATCCGGTGTTACTAGTTGTTTCAAATCGACTTGACGTATAAAAAATAAACATTTCAGAACAAGCGATCTACAGAATTATCATATCCTTGTAAAAGAAAACAATCAACTGTCGGTTTTACTTTACTTGGAAGACCTGATTGATTTGATATTCAGATTAATAAGTCGAGGAGAGATCTTGTTAAACATTTTGTTATTAGCTATGAGCATTAGCTGGAATCGGTGTTCCGTCCACTTTTAATTGAAAATCGATAGATTAAGTGCACGGGAAATTAATGAACCCGGCAATGGTAGGCTTTTGTATATAATTGAAAATGAAGCGAAGAGTCAACGAATGTTTTAATTCGGTCGCTTATTTTATTATGTGTATCTTTTTATAATTGAAAGAAATAGCAAGAGGGGAACAACAGCGACATGTTCACGTATGAGTGATTTGTAGCTCAATTTCCCACTTCTCCCAACGGTATTACTCAAATCGACGGCAATATATTCGAGTATGTATACATGGGGACTTGTAACAAAAGAAGACAATTATGGTCCACAGTTAGGGAAAGGTCCACAGTTGGAAAACGTGCATGTACAAACCAATGTGACCTGTTGCATAAAAGTTAGGGGTTAAGCAAGAAAGGAAAATAGGAGGTCAACAATTGCAGGCGTATATACATTTGTTGGCGTTCGTGAAAAGTGACTTTTTATAGTTTCAAGTAACACAAGGTTTTCACACATAGGCAGAATTATCAGGAATGCATTTGGAATAAGCAACTATTAGGCCCCATTTTTATAGCCGGTCAGATTTTGCTCATGTTTAAAACTTTCCAGGTGCAAATAGAGAAATTTTAAACGGTATTCTAAGTGTTTTAAAATTGCACTCTGACTGCATTCTTAAATATTCTTATGGCATTCCAACAGCATTTGAAACATTCACTTTTCATTCCAGGGAGAAGGCAACATGTCCAGGGGGTCCATACTCAGTGGTGGTTGAGCTGAAACTGATGAGAATGCTAGACTCGGCAGCATGTTATAGTACCCTATATGGGACATTCGCAGTACACTCTTAATATTACTGTATGTTTTGCAGACTGCCGCGTAACAGCAACATTAATTTTTGTTATGACCACCAAATCCCGGTGTTGTTTTATTTGCAGGTGACATACTAGGTCTTTGCATTTACTCCAGTTATTAAAAAGATTTCTCGAGAAGATTGGTACTTGTGGCAACTTGACAGGAACGATCTTTCAAAAGTTAATTTCCAAACGGTGACGTTACCACATCTACCCCATCCGGCCGTCTAATTAGTTATATTTGTACGGCTGAGCTGATGGTGCATTATGCTGTTCGGCCGTTTTTGCACGGATTCAAATTTTCCCCCGGGTTTTTGTGTACCCATTTTTCCGGAAGAGGTTTTTCCCCGCTCACCAAAATTTGACAATCTTACCAGTAAATCCCAGTGTATGTCCGTCGAAGGAGTGAGGAGAATGCGTCACAGGACAATGACATGAGCCACACCAGCCCTCTGGTAAGGAGCCTGCCAGTCGATAATAATTTAGAATAATTCCTAGACTAGGCACAGTGTTTGTTACATCGTGGGTCAACGCCCGTAAAGTCAGCACAGAATGCGTTCCATTGGAAGCGTTCCAGTGGAAGCGACCCGGGGCTATCCGTGGGTATCATCCACCTAACAACAAACTCTTATCTTCACCCCGTGGTTGAAAGGTAGGGACAGAAACACAAAAACAGAGTTCATGTGCACACTAATGGCTCTAAATATTGCTCCACATTCTCAATTGGAATATCAACATGTGCTAGCTGAGATTTTCCCTATTTCGATGCGTCGTAAGAGGGCTTTCCCCCCGACCACTTGTGTGCTACACTGGCGGTGGTTCTGTGCGGTGGAACACCACCACTGGTATATTCCATTTCAAGCAATACTATCGATTAAGTAATTGCGGGAAAAATGATCAACGATTGCATTCGATTACACCGATAATGTCCACCGAGGGGCAAATTGTGTTGCTAGCGTGATAGTTAAGTAGTCTGAGCATGAAGAACACATGTTTTGATGGCATGCAATTATAGCTAACAAGAGGGGTATGCTACTTTACAGGGCACTTATCCTCAGTGGTTACCATTTTGTTTTCCGTCCGCTCAATATTCAACGAAGGAGGGCGTAGGTGTAACAACATTTTCGCATTTAACTTTTGTCATTAACAAAACAAGTTATTATCCGAAAAGATACTGTCAATAAAATCAGCACAAAAAACTTACAAAGTGTAGGAATAGTAGCCTACACCAAACAGTATGACGGATTCGAAGCCCTGTATTGACCGTTTCTCCTGTTTTCTCAGCAAGTACACACTGTGATAAGCTTAACGTCATTGTATGACTTTTATCTGTTTTTGTGTAATGTTGCACCATTAAGTTTACAAAACCTTAGCTATAATAAAACCAACCTTTGAAACCGGCAACTAACGAACGACACATTAAAATAGTAATACAAAATAATAAGACCAAGAAATAATAATTGAGATGACAAACTCGTGGCTAGAGTTGTGATATTTATCTTTCTTTCTAATCAAAGACAGGGAAATTGTAAGGATTCCGAATTAAAACAAAGGAGAAAAACAAATATAACATAATTATAAGTAATGAAATTAAGCAAGCTTTTGACTGAGTATTCCTGCCGGTCTGAGAGAAGCGATCCCGTTGCCTGTATTCAAAGGTCTCATGAAGACATCTCCTCTTCTGTTTCTCAACCAATCATAAATAGTTTTTTTTTTTTTTTTTTTTTTGTCCGCGTCTCCGGTAAAGCGCTCTGTTCTATAGCGCTTTATAAATGTTCCGTTTTATAATTATCCAACGCCACAAAGAACTTTAAAACAACTAATTTTGTTACACAAAAAATTGCAAACCCGCACAAAAAAAAACAATGGTAGCGCCCCTCACATTGAAGTTGGTTTGACGGAGTAACTGTCTGTAGTAGATTAACTATTATACACATGTAACAAAAGAATGCTCAAAATTTAGAAGATATTGAACATACGTGTAATAACAAAACTTTATTATTACAGCGCAAATCACCGTGAGGTCCCCATGCGCTGTAAAAGGAAATCGACAGTTATTGTACAAAAGTAAATAGATGTGTGTTTAACCGGGTTTTGAATCGTTCTGATGTCTCAGCCTGTTTGACAACCTCTAGAAGACTGTGGGTTACGTTTTAGCCTAACCTTTATAATAATACAAAATCAAGTTTGATTTGTAAACACTCTCAATCATAAAGAATACTAATTTTGTTTTTTACACATACACCGATGTGTGTAAGCACTGTATACTCAGTACTCGAACCCACGACCCTTGGACTTCTAGAGAAGTGTCCAAAATTAATATTCTTTATCCACAATGCAAGTTTAACATCACCTATATCGTTGCGGTACCCGCTGCCAAAACATTGGATTCGAACTGCCTCTAGCTACCGGACAACCTCGGTAGTCTAGTTGGTAAGACACTGCTCTAGAATTGCAAGGGTCGTGGGTTCGAATCCAACCCGAGTAATATGCCTGTGATATTTGTTCACAGGACTCGGGAAAGTACTGAGTATACAGTGCTAACACACATTGGTGTACGGGTAAAAACCAAAATTAATACTCTCAATCATAGTTAGATCTTTAAAAATAACCGCAAGATTCATTTGGTCTTTGATAATAACCAGAAGATTCATTGGATCTTTAATAATAACTGTAAGATCGTAACAAACCTACTCCGATTACATGTTCCTTGTCATGTCATCAACACATTATGGTTAGAAACACTCAACACACGCTCGGTCGATAACCCCCCAAATCACGTTCAATTCAAACTTCCACGCACCCGACGGTAGTTTCAACTGTTTTTCCCTCGGCTTTTAACTCTTTTAATACATAACATCATAGTTGTTCCTAAAACAAGGGTTATAACGTTGTGTTCCTCACTTTGCTGAGTTTTTTCCTTAATTGTTTGAGGCGAAGAAGGGGATAGTGTAAGAAAACGGAGAATGAGAAAAAGAAGAAGAACTGAGAACTTGGGTCAACGCTTTTTTTTCCTCACCAGCCTCGGGGATTTAGAAATGAAAATGAATCTTTTTCAATCGCTGCTTGTCAATTTCCATCACATCAATTCTCATCAAAGTGACATGCATTACTATCCCGGGTACCTTTTTTTAAAGGCATTGCTCTTACTTATATTTTAACGATTGAAAAATGCGCACGAAATACCAAGTTGGAAAGGCACAGGTGTTAACATTATACAAACATGGCACAACATTGTTGATGTAAGCCTAGCTGTACCAATAAGTGCTAGTAGGTTTTTTGTTTTCATTTTAGATTCACGATGGCCGTGGAAAGTTACATTATGAAATAAATCATAGTTCCATGCGATGTCAGAAGCCATTAGAGAATCTCATTATGTAAAGGACCAGACTACTTTCTGGCTCAGCCTAATTTTGTTTTAGCTTAGAGCTAGAACCTGTTTTAGTTAAACCATAAACCGGAGGAGGGGCACACCAAATTGGCTGGCACGATGATGATTTTCTGCTAGGCATGTTGTTTTTATTTCAATCTTTTGTTTCATTTATTTGTACCACAGGTGTGTGTACTGAACCACAAAAGTGGCTGCTATATCGAGGATATTGACAGCAGCGTTAATAATAATGCTCTTTTGGACAGTGGACACAAAAATTGTCCTATCACGTATCTTAAATGAACTGACCACGCCCTGTTGTTATCAAAATTGATTGCTTGTGACAATAAACGTGTTTTTAATTAAGCACGGGAAATTATAATCTACATCAATATTCAAAGTAGGGAGTGATATGCAACAATATAAACCAAACTTATAGAAATACTAAACTGTTCGTTATATTGACCTTTTTGGATTAATACAAAACATCGTAGCCAACTCAGTTCATGAACTCATGCAAATGAGTCTCCCTAAATACCACTTCGTAGAACTATTAGAAAACATCCCACGGAAACTCGACAAGTTTTCACATGTGTAGTTTTTATAAAAGTAATTCTCCGTGGGCTCTATTACTGAACCAGCACTTAGTGCCTTGGACATTAGGTGCAGAAACGTGAATACCAATCTGTTCGGTTCCATTTCCATAACTTCTCCAAGGGACGCTTTTCTCAGAGGCTTATACATTATCCACTAATAATGAGGAAAGCATATCTGAAGTTAGGACGTCACTATATTGACTTGTAAAATGTCAATCGGTTTAGGAATGCCACATTATGCTTTGATAGGAAGTATTTCTCCGCATAGGCTGTCATAAAAAAAAAACACTTAAAAAGAGATGTTAAATACGAAACAATACACGCATGGGACTCAGATGTCAATATTGGCTCAATACTTTCTGTATATGAATTTGTTTATTTATTTGAGTCGACATGATGGTATGAGAGACGTATCTTTCTATATATGAGGCAGTACGAAATTGGCTGTTCTTTGAATACGAACTGGCAATGATTGAGGAAGTATGTGGTACCTATGGTAAATCAGTATCAGCTTGGATTCGAACAACTAACGCTGTAATTACAGGTCATCTAGCAAGATCATTTTGGGCACATGTTTGTCTCAATGTCTCAATGTGCTTTTTGCTTGTATATTTATTGTATTCGTTATTATTTTGATTGGTTCGTTGCTTTTTGTTTAACTTTTGCTGTGCTTTTTGATGTACTTGTATTTTTGAGGTCAAATAAATAATAATAACAATAATAATGTCACCATAGAGCTAATGTTTGTAGAATTATATCCACACAGCTACTTAGCTCCAATATAAGCTACCATACTGTTTCTGACATTCATAAGCGATAAGAGAGCAAATCAAAACCTATTCAAACCATTCACAATGGGGAAGCCGCTATAGCTTGAGGTGACGTGGATCATGTGCAAGTCAAGAATCATGAATCTTTATTTTTGCCGCATACTTTTACCCTTACACAATCTGACATCAATATTTCTTCAGCAAACTCAAGCCTTTAAAGAAATAACTCAAAGAATAAATTCATATTGAGCAAAGAATTGAATACACAACTTCGTGCTTGCAATCCATGTAGAGTCAAACCATCTACTTCGCACGGTACCTTTCCCCATCTGTCCAACCCTGCTTAATCTGTATAAGAGAAAGTGTGTGAAAACTTAAACTAAGTCATCAAAATCACCAGACAGATCACACCGTTCTTTCCAACGTATAGTATATCCAGGCGACGCCGCCAATATGGCGCCTAGGGCAATGCTATTATCCGGCAGGGTAATGTGAATATATACACGTTTTGAGTATGAATGTTTCATGAACAATTCCCTGTGCAGTTTCAATGGAAAGTTGTGTTGACTGAGCTGGAACGACTTTAAAGCAACGGGGTCCTAGAATTGTGCTACCCGATTTGAATGTTCAAGTTTACTTTATGTTGTACATTATACCATTATCATGTATCATTCTTTGATGACTTAAATAAAACAACAAAGTATCTTTTGAAACCAAAAGTTTAAATTTCAAAGGTGGTTATCATCTTAATGTACATAACAAAAAGTGCCCAAGTATTAAAACATTACTGTTTTTAAAGTTAACAACAACAACAACAGTAGCAGCAACAACATCACTGCAACATCAACAGCAGCAGTTACATCAACACCAACAGCAACAGCAGTAGCAACAACAATAGCAACAGTAACAGCAACAGCAACAGCAACAACAACAGCAACAGCAACATTAACAGCAACAACAACAACAACAACAACAACAGCAACAGCAACAGCAACAGCAACAGCAACATCAACAGAAACAGCAACAACAACAACAACAGCAACAGCAACAGCAACAGCAACAGCAACAGCAACATCAACAGAAACAGCAACAACAACAGCAACAGCACCAGCAACAGCAACAGCAACAGCAACAACAACAGCAACAGCAGCAACAGCAACAGCAACAGCAACAGCAACAGCAACAGCAACAGAAACAGCAGCAACAACAGCAACGGCAACAGCAACAGCAACAGCAACAACAACAGCAACAGCAGCAACAGCAACAGCAACAGCAACAGCAACAGCAACAGCAGCAGCAGCAGCAACAGCAGCAGCAGCAACAGCAACAGCAACAGCAACAGCAACAGCAGCAGCAGCAGCAACAGTGGCAACAACAGCAGCAACAGCAGCGACAGCGACAGCAGCAACAGTGGTAACAACAACAGCAACAGCAGCAGCAGCGACAGCAGCAACAGCAACAGCAACAACAACAGCAACATCAACAGCAACAGCAACAGCAGCAACAGCGACAGCAACAACAACAGCAGCAGCAGCAGCAGCAACAGCAACAGCAACATCAACAGCAACAGCAGCAGCTACGAAAGCAGCAACAGTGGCAACAGCTACTGCAACATTATCAGAAACCGCAACAACAGGAACAACAAAGAAAAAACTTTAGACCCTCTGAAATGCATCGACTAAATAAGCATTTGAACACACTACCCAAAAGTAATCGGTTACCCGAGCTTGCAAAAGTTTCCAGTTAAACTAGCTGGCTGGGTCAAATAACATCGATTGTCATGGTAACCAGTGTCGTAAAGTACACCTTCAATCTATGTTGTGCATTGATTAGAAGAGTTGACGATGTTACACACGACAACCAAGTGTCGTGTCAAGATTTGAGTTGATGTTATTCTCATTAAAATATATGTTATATTCGTATTGCAAACATCTTCAGACTTTGGTAATACTTTTTGTACAAACAAAGGCTGAGAGAAAAATGGTTTGGTATATTATTTTGTCTCAACATTCAAGGTCAGTTATTTATTCCCCAAGCAACAGAAAAGTGCGTGCCAGTAGAAATACACAGAGCTTTAGAACAATGAAAGTCCACATAGCATTAAATGGTAAATATATACAGACTGAGCTGCATTCAAAACACTACAAATCGATGTAGCAGGACAACACAGATCTGCAGAGTTGCAAAAAAGTAACAAAACTCAAAGCTAGAGAAGTCACTAATCATCTGCAAAGCTGCAGAATTAAACATCAGTATTAAAGATCAACAAAGCTGCAGAACAGTATATATCAGAGCGAAAAAACAGTTCATCTGTATAGGGTTGCCAGACAATAAATAGATCTAGAGCTATACAACAATACATATCTGAAAAGTAAAAAAACACATTCACTATCTTTAAAGACCCTGAACACTATTGGTAGATGTCAAAGACCAGTATTCTCACTTGGTGTATCTCAACATATGCATAAAATAACAAACCTGCGAAAATTTGAGCTCAATTATTAGTCGTCGAAGTTGCGAGATAATAATGAAATAAAAAACACCTTGTCACACGAAGTTGTGTGCTTTCGGATGCTTGATTTCGAGACCTCAAATTCTTAATCTGAGGTCTCGAAATCAAATCAAATTCGCGGAAAATTACATCTTTCTCGAAAACTACGTCACCTCAGAGGGGGAACGTTTTCTCATATTTTTTTTTTTGTATTATAACACCCCTTACAAATAGTATGCCTTTTCGTTGGTTTATTTAGAGCGCGTCACATGATATGTGTTAGTTTTACTAGAAATGGCGGCCGTGTGATAGTGCATCGTTTGCCGTGTGATAGTCCGGCGACTATCACACGGCGTGCATGCACAAGATGTACGAGGATGATAAATTAATAGTCTGTAACCATGTTCGTTTATGACACTACATGCAGCACAGTACAAGTTTTTGTAATTTGCATTTGCGTCGTTCGTGGATTGTAGCATTCAGGTATGTAACTTAATAGTAGTATTTAGAAATGTTTGGGTGTTATTAATGACTGCTTTTACTCGTGCTACGGTTAAAACTAAAACGTAAAGTCAAATTTTAACTGTAGCAGTCGAAGCAGTCAGTATTTGTATACTATTAACCTCTCCCCATTACTCGTTACCAGATAAGGTGTTATGCTAATAATTAATTTGAGTAATTACAAATATAGTCCACTGCCTATAAAGCTGCAAAATATAAAGCTCTACAGAGCTACATAAAAGTTATAACGATATTCGTATTTGCAAGGATACTGGATGGAGAATATATTAAAACATCACTAAATCAGTGTAGTCTCGAATCAGCGAACTGATAAAGAAAACCACGATTTCTTAAATGACATTGAAACCGATTGTCTTTAACCTATTCTTGGTTCAGGTTTTGAAACCTGATCATTAGTGCTTTCTAACAGATATGTACAAAAGAAGGTAAGACAATTTACCTTGAACTAATTACCAATCGAGGGGGTGCATCCCTGTCTAGACTTGCTGCCAGGAGACAGCCCCAACTCGAACGTCTCTCTCTGTGCGGGGCATACAAAGCAGTCGAAGGAAAAAATTGATGTTGGCAACTATCTTTAATAATCGGATAATTTTAAAACAAAAACTGCTTGTAGCATTTTCTCGGTTCTGTCGTGTATCGATGTTAGGGTATTGTTTGATAGACCTAGCAGCGTGGACTTAATAAGTATTGGCGAAACGAGAGTGGACATGCGTTAAAACACTGGGAGTACTTGAAAAACAGCTCGGTGTAATAGCTAAACATTGAAACGCTGCTCGAGGCGAGACTAGCGATGAGCGCGCTGCTCATTTAACGCACCGTGTAATCGGCTCTGAGGCGAGTCCCACTCGTTTTATTGTACGCTCGTGGGCTGAATTTTCATCATAGTTAGCCTTGCCTACCAGTCGTATTCATTGACGAAGTTTCCATTCCCCGTGGAACATGTTTTGGGTGCACGTAAAATATTGCTGACAACGTCTGAAGTGTCCTTGAGATATATATGGATTGCATGGAAGGACGCTAGGAAACACGTCAGAGACGATTTGTACAAATGCCTTCGATTAAGCATTGATTTTTGTTTCTTAAATTCAAACAATCTTTTAGGAGCTAAACTAAGTAAAACCATGATATAAATGTGTCTTATTTGAAAATTTAAACGTCACTATTTTGGGCGAAATTGAAAGACCTTAAAATAGTCACTCATTGTCACCCACTGTACACACAACGTTCTTTCAATAACAAAGCACAACACAAATGCATCGACATTTTGTGGTTTTCTTTCTGCTTCGGGAACTAACACAGTCCGTCAGTTTTTGGAAACAGTTTTTACTCGTTACTATTAATCATTTTTCCAACCAATCTTGTTCATTTCATAACGAACCCTTTCAAACGCTCTTTGTAGCACAAGTTTCCCTAAACAAAGGGCAACGTACTAGGTTATATCATGTTTGGTTCTTTAAAATCAGTGGACACTATTGGTAATTACTCAAAATATTTATTAGTATAAAACCTTTCTTGGTAACGAGTAATGGTGACGTAGTTATCGAAAAAGAAGTAATTTTCCACGAATTTGATTTTGAGACCTCGGATTTAGAATTTGAGGTCTTGAAATCAAGCTTTTGTCCGCACACAGACAAGGGTGTCTTTTCTCTCATTATAATCTCGCAACTTCGACGACCGATTGAGCTCAAATTTTCACAGGTTTTTTTTGTATGCATATGTTGAGATACAGCAAGTGAGAAGACTCGTTTTTGAAAACTACCAATAGTGTCAACTGTCTTTTAAGCAATCGCAAAACATCGGTAAACAGTATTGTCCAAAGGCCAACACTTCGTGTATCACAACTTACATATAAAATATTCAAACCTGTGAACATTTAAGCTCAAATTACGAGGAAACCCACCCTTGTTTACGGTACGTTTCACCGTGTCACTACATGTGTTTAAAATAAATCCGTTATTCTCGATATCGAGAATTGATAATTGTTTTAATGTTTTCTTAAAAAGTAAAGAATTTCATGGAATATTATTTAAAAGAAATTATTTCACCAATACCTTCTGTATCCAATGTAAGTTATTTGTAAATCTGGGAACTTTTAATTTATGTTTTGTTCAGAAAGTGTCTAATGGCTGTAATTGCGGTGCACAAGTTCATTTGTCATGATGATTTAAAGATAAATGTGCAAAAAGAAGAAGAAAAAAAAACAAGGGACAACAACCAAAGTGAAGATGTATAAATAAAATGAAATAAATTAAACATAATGAAACTAGGATTTACGATCTCAAACTTCTACAGGTTTGCCAGTTTATGTATGTGGTGGATTACATAAAGTGCTTACACTACAAGCAACTTTTTTGGCTAGCAAAACCAAATCTGTAATGTTCCTTTAAACAGCGAGGAGACACCGTCAAATAGAACAGAGCGAAAGCCTTGCCAGTCCTAAGCCCACACAAACCCGCCCGAAGGAGAACTTTATAATACGGTCCATAGCCAGCCTGGTTCTACCCTCCTGAGTATGTGGACAGTATGAGATTGTGCGTTATCACATGGGGTTGAAATATAGTACCAGGTTGAGTATGTCTAACAATGTAAGCCGGGGTATTAGTGCAGTGGTTTGGTTTAAAAACAAAACGGAAGAATTACAAAAACAGAAGCTACGGATTTACGAATGAGCATTTGGTGTTATCTAATAACAAACGGCAACGCGTATTAATTTGATATATCCTATAGTTGTGTTCAGTCGAAGCGACGATGACTTGAAGGCATCCGTATGAATATATCATCTTGGTAAAAACAAGTCGAATACCGTAATCCCTCGAAAAGGTAACGATCGTGACGTCATAATTACGATAAAGAGGCATACATTTTACGCATTTTAAAAACGATGAATTTAAGGTTTGTTTGTTTTTACTTTAGGGGAAGTTACCGATAACAAAGCCAGCCGAGGTAGGGGACTATAACCATATAACTCACATCCCTTTCATACTTAGATAGCACAGAATAGGCATTGTGAACACATCTGTGAATAACATAAGAATATTTATAAAAACATTTTTGGAATCACTAGAACGGTAGTGACTGTTTGTTTGTTCTCTCATTACACAATGCAGGGAAAACTAGTGATGCTATACTGATTAAATAATAGCACTGAACCACCGATGTGGGCGTACGTCATCGAAAAACAGGCGATACTTCAGTTATTGGAGAAACCGGGAATGAACTTTGATTGTTTCTTCATTTTCGGGCAAGACCACCGGGAATTACATAAATTATGCGAAGTGCTAATTACCTCGGTGAGTATTCGCCAAGAGAAGTCTACTTGGGGGACGGAGGACCCACACATCCCGAACGAGTGTGCATGGATAACGCCCGTAAGGGTAAGGGTTAGTTTGAATGCGTGATGTGCCACGAGGAGTAGGGATTTTACGCTGCGGTGCCTAGTGCCCGAAAGGGTATATGCTTGAATGAAAACATGACGAAATTGGGACAAGTTATGCAGAAGTGCAGAACGATAGCATGCATGGGGTGTTTTGGGTTTGTTTTCTTCCTGGTGCTAGTAACTCCACGCCAGACCCCTATACCATAACACAATTTAAAACTATAGGACATGTTGACAAAAGACTTGTTGTTTAGAGGCTGTTTGTTTCACCAGTTAGCTTTATATTACACTCAACTTAAAATATGCCGATCACGCATTTGAGAGAAACACTATACCCGAATCTACAGTTTTATTCGATTACATTATTTTTGTCCATGAATTATATTCTCAAAAGCTTGTGGCCTCGCCCTGCTCGGCTATATTATACCGAAGTTTCACGGGATAAATATGTTTTAAACCTTTTCATGCCGGATTTCAAGAAGCATGTGTGCAAATTATAGCCATCATTCTGTTGCCATACTTCTTTTTATCCAAATCGTAATTAAGTATCCCCTATTTTTCACTGTCTTAAAAGGAACTCTGGAAACATGATTAGTTATTCTGAGATCGTTTTTCCATGGTTGATGATGACACAATTAGATTGTAGGCTAAGCGATGACCCCTACTGTTGTCCCCGATCGTGGTAAATAAATTATTCAATCTCCTAGAGTTCTAGAATACTCAGCGCCCATCAATTTTCCATTTGGTGCGGTAATAATTTAACATATGGATCTCTGGTCATAAATCGTATATATCAATAATATACTAAATCCACTAAGCCGACCAGTCTGTAGTCGGTGGACCCTAAACTGATCGAAATCATTTGCTAATAATTGTTATAATTCCCAGACTCACAAAGTGGAATCTAGTTCATAATTGCCAAACATTGCGGTAAACCTATAGCTTGTGTTTTCTTTAGATACGACCTACTATTCGGGATAAGCCTGTACCAACTCTATGGTTTCCCAGACGTTCCTAATGGACATTCTGAAAGTTGAACTCTTTAAAAAAAAGACACCTTTAAAATAGCTAAAAACAGTAATAGACTTATTAAGGATAATTTATTGAGGTTTAATGTTGGGTCAACGTATATTTGTCATCGTGATGTTGATTTACAGAAACAAAATAGATTAGGGTTCAAGTTAAAACAAATGTGAACTTGTTGAGAAAAAAAAGTGAAATGTTGAATCGATCAGTTGTATCGAGGAAACAGCGGGTACCAACTGCATCAGTGGTCGTAATGACACAGCGGGTACCAACTGCATCAGTGGTCGTAATGACACAGCGGGTACCAACTGCATCAGTGGTCGTAATGACACAGCGGGTACCAACTGCATCAGTGGTCATAATGACACAGCGGGTACCAACTGCATCAGCGGTCATAATGACACAGCGGGTACCAACTGCATCAGTGGTCGTAATGACACAGCGGGTACCAACTGCATCAGTGGTCGTAATGACACAGCGGGTACCAACTGCATCAGTGGTCGTAATGACACAGCGGGTACCAACTGCATCAGTGGTCGTAATGACACAGCGGGTACCAACTGCATCAGTGGTCGTAATGACACAGCGGGTACCAACTGCATCAGTGGTCGTAATGACACAGCGGGTACCAACTGCATCAGCGGAGGTAATGACACAGCGGGTACCAACTGCATCAGCGGTCGTAATGACACAGCGGGTACCAACTGCATCAGTGGTCGTAATGACACAGCGGGTACCAACTGCATCAGTGGTCGTAATGACACAGCGGGTACCAACTGCATCAGCGGTCGTAATGACACAGCGGGTACCAACTGCATCAGTGGTCGTAATGACACAGCGGGTACCAACTGCATCAGTGGTCATAATGACACAGCGGGTACCAACTGCATCAGCGGTCGTAATGACACAGCGGGTACCAACTGCATCAGCGGAGGTAATGACACAGCGGGTACCAACTGCATCAGCGGTCGTAATGACACAGCGGGTACCAACTGCATCAGTGGTCGTAATGACACAGCGGGTACCAACTGCATCAGTGGTCGTAATGACACAGCGGGTACCAACTGCATCAGTGGTCGTAATGACACAGCGGGTACCAACTGCATCAGCGGAGGTAATGACACAGCGGGTACCAACTGCATCAGCGGTCGTAATGACACAGCGGGTACCAACTGCATCAGTGGTCGTAATGACACAGCGGGTACCAACTGCATCAGTGGTCGTAATGACACAGCGGGTACCAACTGCATCAGTGGTCGTAATGACACAGCGGGTACCAACTGCATCAGCGGTCGTAATGACACAGCGGGTACCAACTGCATCAGCGGAGGTAATGACACAGCGGGTACCAACTGCATCAGCGGTCGTAATGACACAGCGGGTACCAACTGCATCAGTGGTCGTAATGACACAGCGGGTACCAACTGCATCAGTGGTCGTAATGACACAGCGGGTACCAACTGCATCAGTGGTCGTAATGACACAGCGGGTACCAACTGCATCAGTGGTCGTAATGACACAGCGGGTACCAACTGCATCAGTGGTCGTAATGACACAGCGGGTACCAACTGCATCAGTGGTCGTAATGACACAGCGGGTACCAACTGCATCAGCGGTCGTAATGACACAGCGGGTACCAACTGCATCAGTGGTCGTAATGACACAGCGGGTACCAACTGCATCAGTGGTCGTAATGACACAGCGGGTACCAACTGCATCAGCGGTCGTAATGACACAGCGGGTACCAACTGCATCAGCGGAGGTAATGACACAGCGGGTACCAACTGCATCAGCGGTCGTAATGACACAGCGGGTACCAACTGCATCAGTGGTCGTAATGACACAGCGGGTACCAACTGCATCAGTGGTCGTAATGACACAGCGGGTACCAACTGCATCAGTGGTCGTAATGACACAGCGGGTACCAACTGCATCAGCGGTCGTAATGACACAGCGGGTACCAACTGCATCAGCGGAGGTAATGACACAGCGGGTACCAACTGCATCAGCGGTCGTAATGACACAGCGGGTACCAACTGCATCAGTGGTCGTAATGACACAGCGGGTACCAACTGCATCAGTGGTCGTAATGACACAGCGGGTACCAACTGCATCAGTGGTCGTAATGACACAGCGGGTACCAACTGCATTAGCGGTCGTAATGACACAGCGGGTACCAACTGCATCAGCGGAGGTAATGACACAGCGGGTACCAACTGCATCAGCGGTCGTAATGACACAGCGGGTACCAACTGCATCAGTGGTCGTAATGACACAGCGGGTACCAACTGCATCAGTGGTCGTAATGACACAGCGGGTACCAACTGCATCAGTGGTCGTAATGACACAGCGGGTACCAACTGCATCAGTGGTCGTAATGACACAGCGGGTACCAACTGCATCAGTGGTCGTAATGACACAGCGGGTACCAACTGCATCAGTGGTCGTAATGACACAGCGGGTACCAACTGCATCAGTGGTCGTAATGACACAGCGGGTACCAACTGCATCAGTGGTCGTAATGACACAGCGGGTACCAACTGCATTAGTGGTCGTAATGGTGGTATTCAAGAAATCACAACGCGCATTTTACAAATCTTTGGACATTCACATTTTCGACAAATATTCATGGTTTTCTTAAAGTAATCTGATAGGCCATTCTTTGTAACTAAGTGGCTCTCAGATATAAGTCAAACAACTATTTAAAACATGGTGGACTTTTATACCGATTTTGTTTTCTATTGCAAGTCGCCATCCACAAGGCATGAAGGTCACTTCAAGTTATTGGCTACGAATCAAGTATATTTCTAGGGGTCGTTGCCACCTACTCTTTGGGCTGAAACAGAGTTACCCCCCTTACAGTCCACACGGATGTAGGCTTGGGTATCATCCATCGGAAGCCTTGCTGGTAGAGCAGAATGCACTTCCTCCGTTTGTTGCCTCCCCCCTTCTTCCAATCCCATGTGGTACAACCAAAACTGTCAGAGAAAAATATACTGACCACTTGTTATTCTAATGGTAAGAAGTACCCATGATCACACAAGGAACACGACAAACACAGTAGAATAACGTTCCCAATCTCTATTCAAAGCACGTCCATAGCTAATGAAATTCCTCACTCGTTAGAAAACAAGTACATTCTTGGACTTCCCTTTAATCACCAATTCATCCCCTTTGTGAGGAGCGCCAAGGTCAAATTCAGTTTGGTGATGAACTCATTCCCAGCGAAAGGGGACATGAATGAGTTACAAGTCTGAGAAAATAGAATTAGCTGGTGCAAACTGCTTATCAACCAAACCATACATGAACAAAATTAGTGGCCTGGTGTTCAACCTTTCGACGTGCAGAAAGGCATTTATGGTGAAATTTTGACTGAGGCGAAACTTCCTCTTTGGATCGTCCGTACCCTATTGTTGTTGCAGTTACCCAACCACGCCATGTTTCAAGTTTCGCATTGAAGGAGTGGGGCAAACACATTAATACATCCATCGCAACGTGAGGATACAGACTTTCTTCACCCGCTTTCAACTCGAGGACTGTATCTATTGGAAAATCAGTGGATGGCAAAAATAAGTCGTCCTTGAAGATCCTGTTTCAGAAAGATACAGTGATTCAGCTAAATAATATAATAAATAGTGGTTCGCTGGTTGCTAATAAACTGTGTTATTTTAACTCATCCAGAGATAAAAAATTGCCGATGTGGCAATTATTGTGAGTTTCCTATTAATAAAAAAAAACGGTAACTTGAGATATTAATTTATGTGAACATGTGGATTCCCAGCCAAAACAAACAAATATCAACAGAGGGCGCATTATTTTTCATAACAAGAGGGTTTTCAGCATTAATACGTCCTGAGTCGCAATAGGGATTGTCACGCCAACGTGTCTTTTCAGTTATCCAGGTGTAAATAATATGCTTTGAGGCAGAGAACCAAGACTAACATTTCCATTGATCTTATGCGACTTAACACGGAAAACTCAAATTGCATTCAATAAATCCTAATCAATGAAAACCAATGTTCGATTTTCATAATATACGGCGAGTTATTGATTTCAGACGAGTAACACGAGAATGGAAGTGTAAACTAACAACACAGCCGTCTGTTGAATCTATTTGGTGATATAAAATGTATTGAGACTTGCGGAAACAAACCAGATTATATTGTATTGGACATGGAAAGGAGCATGGACTGGCGCCTTAAGTGAGATACAGCCAGTCCATGTGTAAGTCTCGTTTAAGGCTACGACCCAATTCCATCGAATGGAGTTGCTATCCCTCCAGCGTATTAATAATTACATGAAGTTTCAGCAAAAAAATCCCGGCATGTGTTTTTGCACCAACGCTGCCGTTTGTTTTTTGGTGTGTTTTTGGTGGAAAACTAAACGCCGAACCAATTATAAGGATCATACTTGGCGTTTGAAGGGAAGGAATACCCACGGCATTGGGCAATATGAAGTCACCCTGTAGTCTCACAAGTTAACCGACACAACGTAAAAGATACGCATTATGTAAATGTTAATGTTACTCGGTTCATAGCCGTCAAACAGTTCTTGGTCTGATTCAATTCAATGAAGATAAATCTACAGTTTGGGGTAGAACTGGCCGAAGTAAGAAAGCTATAATTAGCAGAAGCTGACTGAACTTTCAATGCAGTCCGTCTGAAGCCGAATATCAAGTTGAAATCGCACATGGCGGTGGGCATGAAGACATATGATACTTAGGCAACACTCAATTGTGCAAATTGCAAGATAATTACTTCTGAATCTAGCGGAGGGCAGGATAAATACGATCTTCACAACGATGCACGCTATTGCCTCCTTTGGGACGAGGAGTGCGCTGCACTTTAGCGAATTAGCTCATTGTTTATCGACAACAATCATTGTTGGTTCCGAGCAAAATAAATTTAGACTCTTGAATCTGTATCTTTATGTCCTTGGAGCATGTCCTTGCAATCTAGTGAATTGCAGTCGGTGTTATGTCAACTACATCAATTACTAGCTTATATGCAATATCGATGGGTTGATACAACTGTATATTAAACTTTCAAATCAATGTAAAAAACAAGTGTAGTCCAAATGTTATTATGTAACAACCCCTACCTAAAACTAAAACACTAAATATTTACAAAGAAACTGCTTTCATCTCATTTACACAATATTGCGATAAATTTCGTATCGTTTATGGATTGGTTTACACATGACTTATGCGCAGGGACTTATTTTATTTCATACAATAGCTTAATATTTGAGATGTACTTACTGTTGCGTAAGTATTATGCAAATAAGCATGTTTTATAATAGTCTTGAATAATATGCCATCCTTCTAAAACTTCACGCTGTGTGTTTACGCCTGAACGCTAGATTATTCCCACAGGCTAAGTCTTTCTTGAAGTGAAATTTCCACTTTCTTGACGACGGACCCACCTCGGGCAACATTATTTTCGCTTAGATGCAAACTTTAATAAGCTTAATGTCAGGTTAAATTAATTCATACCAAAATACGGTATTGTTAATTTGTATTGCATAAATCATGCGAGAGTGTATTTTGTTTTAATATCTTTGACAATTTGCTTAAAAGAAGATTAATTAAATAACAAACGAAAAAGCAATCTTTTATTTTAAGCAAGTCGGCCGGCTTGCTAACTAGCTTATAACAATCAGTTCTATCCATATAGGAGCCGACATCCCTTCCACACATTCTAAATAAATCGAAGCTTATTTGATTAAAGTTGAGTTGATTAGATTTGTTTCTTTTGGAGGGCTTTTTACTAGAGTAGACCCCGATCTAGTTATTTGCTTTCCAGATGCTATCATGATGGTGAGGTCACACTCAATGCAAGGGGCTCTCTGTTGATAATGTAGGGGAGTTTCACAGCATCCACATTATTATTATAAAAGGGGACTCTTAAATTCAAAGAATTGTTTTCTGTTTGAAACGAGTCTGTCGTGTTACCAATACAAACCTCCTTTTTTTTTTGGGGGGGGGGGGAGATTTTTTTCACCCGGACGGAATTCGATTCCGGTCGTTCCTACGTCGACCCAATGAAGTCACTGGACAATGTACACGTGAACACTTGTCACGAGTCCTTGTGTAAGCTAAGTCCTAAGCTATTGCGTAATTCATAGATAATGGAGATTTAAACAATGATCAAAATCAATAAACATAAACCTTTGGGTAGGCCTATGCTTCTATGGCGACAGAAATTGCCGTTGAACCTTTCGAAAGCTCCAGAGTACAAAACTTGTCATCAATATACCTACTACAAAGTAAAAGTATCAAAACATAAGCTCATCGACAACACTAATCGAAAGCGGGGTTTAAGTTAAATTTAATAAAACTTGTTTTATCTTACTCACGTTTCGACATATATTTGAAGAAAATAAGAGTATAGTAATATTGTTTAGGCTTTATGATTAGTATCAGTCTTCATATATACATGTAAATGCCAAGATACCCCAACGGCTTGCTGTGGCTGAGACATTCGTGTACAACGATATAGCAAGCGATCTTGTTCCTGCGCGTAAGGGCGCGAAACACTCACAAATAGAATACCATCAGAAGGCGGTGACAACACATTCTGTCTTTATTCGTTTCTTGAGCGTTTCCTGCGTGATATATTAACGACGCCCCTTACTGTCGTCTCACTTTACAGCCACCATACTCTGCTCAAGGGCACATGGAGCCCTTTCTCTCCGTCATGTCCTTTTTTTTCTAATCTCAACGGTTGAGCGAAACAACAAGCTGCAAAGAGGCGCCTTGGCAATGGCAATTGAATGGCTTATGCACGCCTCTCTCTAGTACTACTCACTATTCAATTCGGCTGGCCGTAGTGTCACTGACTTTAAAGGAGATCGGAGGGCTTCGGTTTTGTCATTTTCTCCAGAGGTAATCCCATACGACAAGTTCTTAAATATCACGGCATCTTTTTGTCTATCCTTTTTTTCTTTTTTTTCCATCTGAGTGGTCAATATTGGAGATTTGGTCCCTCGGGGATGTAATATAATAGAACAATCTGCTTCATTTCTTGTTGACATTGTCCGTACGTTATTTACGGAGATACCACTTGGGGTATGGGTCACTGTGTGTAGAGAGACCTGGACGTTAATTAAAAGACAACAGGTAAGACTTACTAGGCGCTTACACGTTGTATCCACAATCGTCTAATAATTTATCAACAAATAATTATATAAAAGTGATAAGTGACGGTTAATACAACACTGACTCTAAGTCTGTGGTACATTTAAAAACATAAATATAAATAAAACAACAACCCCGGTGGAAATAAAATAATTATTTTAACACAACTTAAAACACGGTAGTGAAAAAGAAAATTAAACCCCGAAAAATAAACAAATACAAACGAACTGTCAAAATACAGAAAAAAACTTTTCATTTTAATACGATCCGGACTTATCCTACATGCCAACTCCATTATATTGACACTTTTTGTCACCGTGATTACGTGGTTAAAATATATAATTTGGAAGCACAAAGGCGTGGATTCGAATCCATCCAATGAAGTTACTGCTGATTTCACAATGACTATCTATAGAATAAGTTTGTGGTCTTGTTTTAATGAATCATAATTTCTTGATTGTATGCAGTTTCTGACTATGGGCGTTAATATCAAGTGAATGGCTCATATAGCTTGGTGTTTATACCCCATTGTGGGTTTGTCTAGTTCTCTTGTTGGAAAGACCATCCAAAATACCAACTTCACAGTCATCCACTTCTAATTAATCAATTGCAAATGCTCATTAGTGAATATTTCCTGATTTATAAACTTTATATGAAACACTAAACGAAAATGCAAACAAAGTGTAGCCTTTACCTTTATTACGCTAACTACACTGAAGTTTTGTTTTGTATCACCACATCTCAGTAAGTCATTCATAAAGCTTTGCAAAATAAGACAAAATAATATAACCCCTAAAAAACAACTCCGTAAAAAATTACTCCGGCTTTAATGAGTTTTGATTCGGAATTAAACACATGTTAATAGCGGAAGAAATTGATGTACTTTTGCCTTTTAATGGCTCACAGTATTTTTTAAGCAGCCCATATTTAGAAGTGGTTTTCACTACATTGATAACAACGTCCAAATCCTGAAGGCCTATCTGAATTTCAAGAGACTGGAAACACTGTCTCCACGTTATCAGAGAGAGAATCGGGCACAAGTCAATTCCTATTATTTACTTACCGTATCAATTGCTAAGGTCGTCTGGCTAAGATGAGATCGCAATCCCCTTTCCACGTACAGCGAGCAGTCAGGAGACCTTCCTCCTCCTCAAAAACTATTCAGCCTTCGTTTGGAGGAAATAAGAAGCTGTGGGAAGATCAAGATGAGGGGCCGGCTATTTTTCTATCTCAAGACGACTAGCGAATTGGACACAATCGTGAAAATGTAAGCCCAAAAGGCCGATGGGAGTTTTCATTGATATAGATATATACATATTCCTGTAGTAAAAAGTATGGTGAGATTGAATGTGAGTCAATCCCTCCCTGATGAGAAGAGGGTATGTGGATTTTGAAGAGATATATATCTTTTTATCTTAAAGAGAGAATGACTGAGTCGTTTAATCAACTCCCCTGCCTAGCCTAGACTCTCGTTTCAAAAAGGTGGCTGGAATGGTTCAATTGCAAACTAGATATCATCACTGTGGGCTAATAAACGGGACTGAGTCGTATTGGTTGTGTCTATATCCGTCAGTGATAACGGCTTTAAGCGATTTAACTGCCCCTCTCGCTCTCTCTCTCTCTCTCTCTCTCTCTCTCTCTCTCTCTCTCTCTCTCTCTCTCTCTCTCTCTCTCTCTCTCTGGCTGCTAACAAGGACACCCTCCAATGGAGCTCACATCACATCAAAAGAAATGGTATAAGAAAAAGAAGGGTGAGACATCATCAAGAAAGGGCAGTCCCCACCTTCCATGATGGGATAGGATTTCAGATTGGAATTAATGAAAGCAGCTCTCCTAATAGAGCCAGTTTGAAACACCATGGATTCTAAGCATATTACGTATATTATATGGGCCTCGTTAAACAGGGTGAGTTGGGTTCCGCGAACATGAATTACTATGGCGCCGAGTGTGTTCACTGTTTTAGCTTTGAGTTTAATTATTACGCCCTAGTTCATTGTTTCACTGATTGTTCACGATGGTAATCCGTTGTTTTACGTATCCCGTTATCTAACATAGATTTACAGTTTAGGTTGCGGTTGATCTTTAAAAACAACAACAACAACAACAACAACAACAACAACAACATTACATAATCTCTAATAATATTAATGTTCCTTTACTTAGAACAGCCATAAATCATGTTCAGTTATGAATGTTGTTTTGTGTGTTTTTCCACCAAAATGTCTGTTATAACTTTTAAAAAAGGAAATATTCATACACATTATTAAGAAACAAAACTAAATTTAGTTTTATCATTATTATTTATTTTTCATTATGTAAATTTAAACAAATAAATACGTTGTTTTCAAATAGGCCTTTTTTACTTTAATTATTATCTTTCTTTTTTGTTTATGTATTGATTGTTTGTTTTGGAGGGGGGGTCAATCCTACTTGACGAGAAAGTGGACTGAGTCTTCAAAGTGGACTTGCGGGCATATTCCTTTCTCTGTGACTAAAATCTCAATCCTTACTTATTCTGCACACACTGCACACCCCCCCCCCCTTCTCATTGTGAATAGCGCGCACGTAAAACATTAGCAAACAGGGGAGAAAAAACACAGTCATGGTTCCGAAGTTCCGAAGTGAGTGTCACAGTACACGGTCTCCACCCGCAGAACCTATACAATGTCTGATGACATAATAATCGAGAAGTTTGCCTCATCTTGCCAACGTCCGGATCATCAAAGGACGAGAGTTAAACGTGGCATGGGAACGTCCCGTTACTCAAAATGCCAAGCTCGGTTGTTTTTCGTTACGACTCGAGTTCTTCATATTTACTTTCCATTGACTCATCTGTCAATTTGTTTTCTTCTGAGGTTGAGGTAGGTGGGGATGGGAGGGGGAGGGGGGGAGTTGCCTTGAGATGTTGGAGACAATGTCAGTTATGATGGACAGACACATAATTCTGAATTGGAAGACAAAACCTCCGCAGGTGGTGCAGGTGTAACTCATCATACCAGATCACAGTAAGTTGTGTTGAGGCTGACAGGTTATCTTAAAGAGTGTGTGTGTTTGTTAAGAATTTGGGTTCAGCTCAGAATAACCTTCAGAGCCACGACAACCGTGACGTCAACACGGGGTCGCTTTGGCCGCCATGACATTTTATGACGTAAAATCGCTGTGGGTTTTCACTAACATCCAATACAGACGACATACATCACGTTAGCGTTTATTCTCAAGTGGCACTTCCTGATTATTTAAAAATCATGGTGACTCTAACATGCTCTTCAAGATTCGCAATCAGATTTTCTCTGTTTCCCAATTGGTCATTCCAGTCTGTTCACGCTCGATTCATTCAGGAGTCACTGCTCGTGAAAAATCAGTTTCATACTTGAAAGAACCGAGATAAAGTGATAACATCCGACACCAATGGAGCATGAATGAAGGACACTGCCCTACACTCCAGTGAGCTTTCGACCCGTTAGAATTCAGAAAGAAAGAAGAAAATATTCGCAGACACAGAGGATCTCAAGGACTTCTTAAAAAAAAAAAAAAAAAACTCTGCACGCGGACATTTTGTTTTCACAAATTCAGGTCATGAAGGATGCAGTACAGACAAACAAATCTGGACCATTGTTTAAAGTAGAATCAGTATCTTAAAGACGTTGGACACTATTGGGAATTGTCAAAGACCAGTCTTCTCACTTGATGTATCTCAACATGTGCATAAAATAGCAAGCCTGTGAAAATTTGAGCTCAATTGGTCGTCGAAGTTGCGATATAATAATGAAATAAAAAACACCCTTGTCACACGAAGTTGCGTGCTTTCAGATGCTTGATTTCGAGACCTCAAATTCTAAATCTGCGGTCTCGAAATTAAATTCATGGAAAAATACTTCTTTTTCGAAAACTACTCCACAATGTTTTATACTACCAACCTTTCCCCATTACTCGTTACCAAGTAAGGTTTTATGCTGATAAGTATTTTCATTAGTTACCAATAATGATCACTGCCTTTAAGTTGCCAGTGCAAACTGGGACTAGACAATAACGACGTTACAAAGTAATGGAGTTAAATAGTTACATGTTCCTTTGGCTCTTTTTAAAATGTTTATTTATACTTTTATTTACAGGTGCAGGCTTGTTTTGCTTTTAGTTTTTAGATACTTGTTTTTTGTATCTTCTGGTGGTTTTTTGGTGGGTTTTTTTCCTTGTTGATTTTGTTCTTTGTTTTCGTTTTTGCTTTTGATTTGTACCAGTGAAGCAAATTGGTGCGCTCACATATGGCGCTCTGAATTGTTATCATATATAATTGTTATTAAAGACTGGATGTGTTCGTCGCAAAAAATTTAAAGGATCTGTTTGCTCGGTCAAGTTCGACAATGCTTTTTTTCTAAATCTATCCTTCACTCTGGCGAGACAAACCCATCATACAATTTATTTCCATTTCGTGATTGATGTTTTCTTGCAAAGACGATGTCCAGGGACTTCACAACCACCTGCTACCCGCCGGGGCATTACAATGTTGGAGTCGCTGTCGGTACACCTCTAAGACCCTGGGTCCAGGCCTCAAACACCTGTAACCCTTAGGGAATATGGCTCTCGGTACAACACACTGCTTGAGAAAGAGTTCCGTAAACTATATCATGCAATTCCTCAGGTGTTACCACCCTACCTTCATAGATAACTTCACAGATCTCACAATTGTTGACTTTATGTACCCGGAGTAACATTGTGTGCTATAACAGGTCAAACTAAAGGTGAAAGACGTGGCAGGATTTGCGCCCCTATGTTCCGACACTCCTATGTTCCGACACCCTCTTGTGCACCAGTAGTCCTAACGTTGATCCTAAACCCTACCCTAGCATGTACATCGCAAGGGGATATCATCGAAATATGTATGAAGACATAGGCTCATCTCGGCTCTAATTGGCACCAGTCTATGTTGGTTGTCGGAACTATAATATAATCATTATCGGAACGTTGTAGTCGGAACAGGGATGCCCGAACGTACTGGAATATGGAGCCACTATGAAATTGCGTTGTTAATTAGTTTCAATAATAGCCTATAAATAATTTTAAAGCATTGCCCTCTCGTCTCAGTTGGGTTCAATTCCATATATTGCGTGTCAATAGAGCAATCATTTAATGACTGAACATGGAGTTGGCGACTCCACTGCAATTCGAACACGAAATAAGTTCGCCTCTTTGAATTGGTCGATTTAAAGCCATTGGACACTTTCGGTTAACAGTATTGTCAAAGGGCCCACACTTCGTGTATCACAACTTATATATAAAATAACAAACCTGTGAAAATTTATAAGGTTCAATCGGTCATCGGAGTCGGGAGAAAATACCGGGAAAACTCACCATATTTTCCGCACGTTTCACCGTGTCATTACTTGTTTAAAATAAATCCGTAATTCTCGATGTCGAGAATTGATATTGTTTTAATGTTTTCTCAAAGAGTAAAGCATTTCATGAAATAATTTTTCAAGAGAAATCTTTCACCATTACCTTCTGTAAACCCTGTAAGTTAGTTGTAAATCTGTGAAATTTGATTTTTTTTTTTTGATTTTTTTTTTTTTCCGAAAGTGTGCAATGGCTTAAAAAAGGAAAATGTGTACAAATAAAGACCTATACCAAATTTAAAATAGGAAAAGTATAACCGAACAGGTGGAATACTGGCCTATTCATTGGTTAGTATGCAACAACCAAAAGAATTGTCTCATATTACCCATTAAAGGTCACAGTGGAAAAGGTACAACACAGTTGGTTATTCATAACATTGCAACCTTGCCTTTAGCACATTAATTAAAAAATGAAAACAACTCTTTTGAAGTCTTAAATCGTTTCACTTACAATCCGGTTATCACGAGTTTTTCCCCGGTTCGGGTTTCCTGACGGGCAGATCAGCCGGAAATGCAACAAACTGACAATGTGGGAAAAGGTCGCATGAAGCAGGGTACAACTAGAAGACAGTAGCAGACTCGAGTATCATAGCTGAACATTAAATTGATGTTTTCATCTGCACATAGTGAATTATTTAATTAATGTGTAACTCTATCTGTACTTACTGTGTGGCGAGAATCAGTAGAAAATGAAACGTATTCCACAGAGGGAGAGAGATTGCATCTCAAGCGTGTTGAAGCAGCCAAGATAAACGGTAGCAAAACCATGCATTGCTGCTGACAGCACGGATATAAATAATTGTAATATTTCCATTGTTTTATGGTACACAATCATACTATGATCGGTTAGACCATGCCACACGTCATAGAAAGGGTGTCAATCTACAGGCTGGGGTCAATGATTATGTAAGAAGGGGGCAGACAAAGAGTGTTTAAGCCTTTTCTTTCTTGATATTATACCAACTAAAAAAATATTGTTTATTTTGGTTTAACATCAGGGTCGATTGAATACAGTTATCCTTAGGACAAAATAATGTATTTCTAACTGTCCTTAAAATTCTTCATGAAGTATCTTTCAATATGTTGTATCATCATCTTGAATCGTTATAATTAAATTGTTATCTTCCAACCATTGAGTTTTATACATTTCTTAGTCTACTGACAGACAGCATTTGATTGTTCCAAATCTTCTCACAATACGTATGTTTGTGTTTACCGTCAATTTCCATTTTGATGTGTTTTAAAAAAAAACGAACTCATTTTCCAATAGATGGAGTCTATGAATGAAAGGGAAACCAGAATTTTCTTTAAAACTTCGTGTTGAAATTGTATATTGTTGTTATTTGATACTCAGTGCGTCACTAATCTAAAACATCTAATGACGTCATTTTTCAAATAATATGGTTGTGTGCATTTGTGTGCAGGAAACGTTTCATTCTCAATGTTGATGCTTTTCAATCAAAAAAGGCTTTGTTTTGTTACCTACTGACTGTCACTGACGCACAACTTGTACAGACCCATGTTGTTACTAATAATATCGAATGACGTCTCGTTTCAATGTTCGCTCTAACGGACCATAACAATGGCGTTTTTACACCATTATGACTTGAGTAGATCTAGTAGAATATATTCCCCACTTTCCACTTATTAGCCTTTGAGATCCTCTTTATAAAAGACGAAGGGAAATTACTAATTCAATTATCTGAAGTACTCATTTTCCAAAAGATAGTGGTATAACATTACAAGTATCTATCCTCGTGTTAAAATATTGTGTAAATTACAGCAATATGCTTCCAGTGCAACAATGTCAACATCTGGAACACACGATGGCATCATTCTGATAACAATTAACCTCTTCGTGTTAATAATGTTTATACAGAAATATTGGTGCATAATTGATTATTTTTTTCAGAGCGAAATTTGAAAAACTTTTTTATTGGATTCAACAACTTATATTAAAATATAAATCTTTAATTAGATTCTGAGGAAGAATTTATTGTCGGTCGAAAAGTCAAATTCAATCAATGCCGTGTAATGTTATCAAAAGTCAAGAAAATACAAAATTATTCCGATGGACAAGTGGGGACATAAATTTGATTTGTTTTGGAGGATGGTTCAGAGGATGGCAAATGTTGCACATGAGGTGGGTTGGGGGGGGGGGGGGGTATCGAATATAATGGCATTTTTCCTCATTATAAAGTGAGGTTCTAGACCTGTTATTGTTATTCCCACTCACATGGGGAAAACATCTTTTGCAAAATGATCAATTGGTCGTTTCCTTTTGTACGTCTTCGTGTGTGTCTATACTAGGTTCGGTGTTTAATTTATTTCCCATGTCTATAATAAGGGCCAGCCCTTTATTGCAAATTATAAAAAGTATCCCTCATCTTTAACTTTGATTCATAACTCTTTAAAACCCCATAAAATGACACATTGATTAATTGCCCTCTCTTCGTTAATAATAGATTGCCACTTTGCAATATAATTATTTCAATACTTCGACAAAAATGATGAATGCAGTGCTCCGTTATTTTCAATTAAAACCTTCTTTTGTACAATTATTTTAATAAACAGTTTTGATCGATCGAAAATTACAACTGATTGTGCCCTACCTTCCAAAATGTGATAACTAAAACTGAGAAAACGTTTTTCTTGAAACCAGAAACAATAAAACAATTCCGGAAAATCTAATAGTTTCAAGCAAATTGAAGCCAGTTTTCAGCAAATAACTCTTTTAATTCTGACTTGATTAGTTGTTTTGAACATCTATCAATGGAACAACTTTACCGAGTACGGATTTCCGATACCTAGAACGAACAATGTAGAGTATAGCAACAAAGTAGCGACGATTCAGTTAGCAGTTCAGTTCATTTCATTAAAGTTAACTTCACCGTAGTTCTGTTTATGCCCACCTTGTTCTGCCAATTAAATTACCAAACTTAATTAAAGGAGTATCAAGAATTCCTGCCAAACAAGGGACGGTTTTCTTTAGTTTCGCTTGTAAGTGAACGAAATCTCTTGGGTAGGTTTGTTCGCTCTTCTGTACACATTACTTAGTTGTATGCCCTTATAAAACGCCTACACACTAAAGGAGTCTATGACTTTAATGAAATAAGCGTAACCAAATAATCGACGCGCTGTTTTAATTTTCAGTAGAACGTAGACGGAAGGAGATGGCACGGGATTTATGCGTGAGATGATGTAATTAAGTAGCAATAAAAAATGGGGGGGGGGGGCAGTGACTTTTACCACACTAAAAACATTGTTATAATGTTGCATTAAAGGGTTGTCAAGTTGTATAAACTTCATTTGTTTGATACGTTACCATGTGGATACATTGAAGAAATTATCTACAAAGCACAGAGCCAACCTGAACCATGGTTGGGCTATACATTTAAGACATAATTTTATAATAATAATTATAATACAATACCGAAGTATTATATAGCGCACGTATCTACCAAACGAGTTACTCAAGGCGCTGAATGTATACAAACTTTCAGAACGATAGGTTATTGCAGTGATGGATTCTGAGACCCAATTATGTAGCACTTATAAGGGTTTACAAGGTGCTACGGCGTATTAAGCAGCCACAACCAGGAACACTGGGGCGAACCCCTTCTCTTTTCGACAAGTGCACTGGGTTCTTTATGCGTTACACAACACATGGGACCAACGGCTTTACGTCCCATCCGAAGGACGAAGCAATGGTAAAGTGTATTACTTAAGGACACAGGTGTCACGGCTATGTAAGGTCGTAACGTGCTCCAAGTTAGATCCCAGCCATCGTTGAGATCACAGGTTTCATTTAGTCAAGTTAGATCCCAGTCATCGTTTAGATCACAGGTTTCATTAAGTCAAGTTAGATCCCAGCCATCGTTTAGATCACAGGTTTCATTAAGTCAAGTTAGATCCCAGCCATCGTTTAGATCACAGGTTTCATTAAGTCCTTAGACACCATTTGGGTCTCGGAGTTCAGTAAGTTCCCGGGCTTTGTTTAGGTTCCGGTCATCATTTAGTTCCGGTCTTTATGTTCCGGCTTCTTTAACTCCCATGCTCCATTTAGGTCCGGTCATGGGCTTTTTTGGTAGTCCCAATCTTCAAAATAAGGTTCCGGGCTTCATTTTTCATGGGTCTAATTTAGGTCCCAGACTTCATTTTAGGACCCGTATTTCATTAAGGTACCGAGCTTCACTTCTCATCGTTAAAGGCACCTGGAAATAGGATTTTTTTTCTTTTAAACATAAGAGTATATGTTTACTAACAATAAAACAATTTTTTGAGTAATTGTTTGTCACGATTTATATGTTAAAAAAAATAATTAAGTGCTTGGGGGGGTTGACTCCGCCTACCCCTTTTTGTGACGTAGGAAAAGGAAGACTTTGCCTCGATGCGTAGATAAACACACGTGCAAAAGTACATGTAATTCTAAGACGTGAGTTTGTACGCTGCGAAAAAGGTTTTTTCTGGCATTTTTCCGGCAATGCCGACCAGGTGTATTGCTGCTGGATGCAGCAAAACAACTAAAGATGGGGTCAGTCTTCATCTATTTCCTGCAGATCCGAAGTATAGGCGGTTGTGGGCTGCGAAAGTCAGATTAACTAGAGCAAAGTGGTCCGGTCCGACGTCTTTTTCAGCGCTATGCAGCGAACACTTCGAGCCGTCGTGCTTCGAATCCGGGATACACCACTCATTTGACATGACGAGAAGAGCCATTCTTAAACACGACGCCGTCCCAACAATTTTTACAGCTAGTGGGAAATCGAAGAAGGTATCTGAAAGACGTAATGTACGGGGCCTGACTACAAATTTTCTCTTCAAATATCGCGCCTTGAATGACGTCACGAACAGCGCCCTCTCGGGTCGGGGCCTACTCGTAAATTTGTAAATACAACCAAAACTAATATTTTTAAACCTTAGTTAACTTTTTATTCACATTCCTCTCGTAAAAACACATATTTTAGCTTTATTTTTTTAAAAATACCACTTCCAGGTGACTTTGAGGTATATAGCTTTACTTTGGTCCCAGCCATCGATTAAGGTTCCGAGCTTCATTTAAAACATACCCAGCATCTTACTCAACTTGATCTTACTGTTAGGATACCACCAGCCCAGGGACGCAATTATTATTCAAATTATTGCTGCATTATTGAAAGAAACGCGGAGTACAATTTTGAATGCTAACGCATAAATATACAAGCTTTCACTCAATTTAAACGATACGTACTTTGTCTGACTACAGGGAGAACAAAAGCCACATCGTACCATAACATAATATCAAACCAACACAAAAGGGAAATCACTATCATGTCACTCGCTTTTCAACTCACTGGCGAGTTAGTTGAAAAGTAAAGTATCCTCAGCCTACTATCCCATCGTGTATTATTACCATAACAAGAGTCGACGGTGCCTTAAGCTTAATTTCTCTCTACCCATTGCCGCTGCCATTCGATCATTACAGCTGGTAACCCGCAGGGTGGTAACCTCACTATTAATATCAGACAACACTAAAAAATATGTATATATATGATGTATATTAATAACTTAGAACATGAACTCTACTGTGTATGCTGGAATTTATTTTCATGAGGCAATGTGCCAGACCAAAATGATAAGTAATTCCATCTTATGAAGTTTAAAAGAAGATTGATTATCAAAACGTTAAAAGTAAACATCCCATTGCAGTTGGACTGAACCTAAACCTCTGATCAGCAGAGTTTTGGTTCGATTCCCCGTCATGGCACTATCGTTCTGCAAGATGTACTGTCGTTCGGATGGGATAATGAGCGATTCACTGAGCTCGGTTTCCTTGGGTTTGTCAGCTGCAGTGAATGAGTTTCATCACCAGCAATATATAATGATAATATTCAGTCGTAGCATGATCGTCGAGGAAGGCTTACTGAACTGAACCTACGTTGACATTACAAACATTTGTATCAGTTATGTTTGTAAGCTAATAAACACTTTATGCATTCTGACTTGCTTTATACAGCTATTTTAGGCATCATTTAATGTTTGTTTTTTTATGATACAGAGCAGGGAACCCGCCACACGCAATGAATAATTGCATGGCACTTTGGCTGGTTCTCTTGTTCTACTTGGCAATAGCTGTCCGTGCTCGGCTTTATAAGGATCATTACCCGTTTCTGTCAAGTCACCTGGAAGTGGTATTTTTTCAAAACAAAGCTTTTGTCACTAATATATGTGTTTTGATGAGTGGAATGTGAATAAACAGTTAACTAAGGTTTTAAAAAATCAGTTCTTATGTTATTTACAAATTTAAGAATAGACCCCGACCCGAGAGGGCGCTGTTCGTGACGTCAATCGAGGCAGATTTTGCCTGTAATGCGTAGAGTAAACACAATTGCAAAGTTCATGTACGGACCAAGTCGTGAAATTGTAAGTTTCAAAAAAAAAAAAAAAAAAAAGTTTTTTCCGGCAATGCCGACCAGGTGTATTGCTGCTGAATGCAAAAAAAAACACTTTTTGAAATGTACCAACTCACGACTTGGACGTACATGTACTTTGCACGTGTGTTTACTATACGCATTGCAGGCAAAGTCTGCCTCGATTGACGTCACAAAAGGGGTAGGCGGAGTCAGCCCCCCAAACAACTTTATATATTTTTTAAACATATAAATCGTGACAAACAATTACTAAAAAAAAAAAATTATTGTTCGTAAGCATTATACTCTTAATATGTTTGAAAGAAAAAAATTAATATTTCCAGGTGACTTTAACATTATTTTTGTTTTGTACCCATACAACGATGTGTGTTAGCACTGTATACTCAGTACTTCTAGAGCTACCGGGCAACCTCGGTAGTCTAGTTTGTAAGACACTGCTCTAGAATTGCAACGGTCGTGGGTTCGAATCCCACCCGAGTAACATGCCTGTGATATTTTTTTTCACAGGACTCGGGAAAGTACTGAGTATACAGTGCTAACACACATCGGTGTATGGGTAAACAAACAAAAATAATATTATTTATCCCCGATGCAAATTTAACATCTCTTATAACACTTTAACAACCAATACCGACAAACGACACCAGACTATGTTCTGTCCTCAGTGTGCGTTCGTGTTGGAGAAAACCCCACAACCTGAATGAAACAGCCTTTATGTGGCCACTACGAGAGACATGCTGATATAATCTGTGTCGTATAACACTACAAATTAAGTTATACCTTTAGTTGGTTCGACTGTGGTTGCTTTCTGTTTTATCAACCATAAATAATAGCATTGCCAAGATATGACATTTGTTTTTTTGCAATACAATGGGCTTCGGCAAGAAAGGAGAAATTAACATCTAATTATGTTAATCAAGACGAGCCCTTTGTAGACTTAATATTCAGAATATTTCCCCGCCTCAACAGCAACACCAACAATGTTTTCACGTTTGTGTCCTGCCACTTCCCTTTGCTTCAGATTAATCTATCATATAATAGAAGCCACAAAACAAGAAGATTACAAATGTTTTGAGTCTCCAGCATTATATCAGATGCCATGGTTTACATTGACCTACTTTGATGGTAGAGATACAGTGACCTTACATTACACGCTTGGAAGCATGTATAGCAGGCATTGATCATATCTTACTAGACATTGATGTGTAATTAAACAGGACCAGCGTCCATAGAAAGGAATTTGAACTTTCATTCGTTGAAATACCAGTAGCGGTCATGACTTTGATAATGAGGATGTCCAAATGTTCACATGATCTATTGGATGTTGACATTGTTTTAATTATCAGTTGGAGACGTATGGCTGTGCTTGTTTAAGCAGTGCTGATACTTGTAATAATTATTGTTATTTTATATAAAGGGGTTGGGGATGAGGTTGGCTGGCCGGGGTCGGGTTTAAAGCGACGAAATTTGGAGTAATGAGTGCAATGATATGCTGCTGTTTTAAGAAGTGGCTGCGTTGCAGTATTATTTGATTAATATTGTTTGTGGTATGGGTTGGTTTTAGGTTTGGTAGGCAAGGAGGATTGTACCTAAGACCAATTAAGTACAACCTCAGTCTGTATTTAAATTACAAACATTCTAGTTAATATACACGCTGCCAGTTAGCTAGTCTTTTAAAAGTAGAGTTCATAATAATTGCCTTGAAGTGTTGAACAGCTCGTTAAATTTAGCCACAAAACAACGTTTGTTTTCATTAAACGGTGCTTCGTCCAATCTTTAGTAGAGTAGGCCTGATAGTCTGGTTCCCCTGACTATATCGATCTAATGAAAGTAAATTTCATCTGTGAATACAAGGAATATGTCACAGGTGAATTGAGAGGTGTGTGTGGCACTATATGACCCTTTTCGAAACCACGGCTTCATCTCCAGATTCGGCTCAGGCTAGCTTGGCCCCGCGGTTGTTTTGACAATATTACGCGTGCTTTCCGTACGCGACCAGGGCTTCAGACGAGAGAACTGAGCCTGAAGCCGAATCCAAAGCCGCGATTTCGAAAATGGTCCTTATAAGCTGCGATATGTTTGTTCTGGTTCCTAACAGTCAGAATGCTTTATCCTATCTCAACGAACGAAAGTTGTCTGACTATTTACTTATTGTGTCTGTTCACCTCGATGCAATGTCGATAAGCCTTCTCGATGTATAACCTACAAAAATAGTGTATTGCTCCGGAATGTATTTTTTTCCGAGCGAGCTCGCAATTTTCCTTTACAATTTCTATGGTCAATAAACTATTCCACTCACGATGTCTTCACTGTCAACCATTGTTATTTTTAATATCGTGTTGTATTTAGGTTGCTATCTCAGATTTCAAGTTCTACCTAACGTATCAAAGACAGCCTCTCCTTCAAACCTTCCAATATACTAGCATGTCAATATATTTTGAAGGAGGAAAATTTGCTCTAATTTTTACCAAAACGTAGATTGAACGTCGGTGAGTTTGTTTTTGTGTGGGCAAGAGAGGCTTGTGTTGGGGGGGGGGGGGTGTTGTGAGACGTGAGAGATTGCTGTCTTGTTGAAAAAGAGACAGAATAAGACGCAATGCCTGAGGTGAAACAGGCAGTAGCGAGATCCGATACTTTTTGTTTTGTAGAGATGAGCACTTCATCGAGTAAAGACTCATCCAAGAAGAGTCTTAGATATTCACAGTTGCATCACACTGAAAGTGTTTGTATACACTACTATCAAAATCCATGAAAGCTTGACTAGTTTTGTTTAAGTCCTAATACATATATATGTTGGGAGTAAATCATTTGTGTGTTTTTTTAGGCATTTATGTTTGTTCGTTGTATTCCAAGACTTGCCAATTAGTAATCAAACAATACACATAATTTGTTTAAATTAACATTCAAACAAAATTTAAACTTAAGATAATTCGTATTTTTCGTGCCGTAAGCTGGTCCGAACTAATTGTGTGATCATTACACATGTCTAAAGATCAAATTAATGTCAGTTGGGCACACTTATTTGTTTTACAAGTAACTAAATTCAAAGGTCACTTCTTATGCTTGGGTTTTATTATTAATTTGTTAGTTTACTTTCAGATATTTCATGGTTAAATTTAATTGTCCCAACATGGCTGATGTAAATTGTACGACTGTGAATAAAATAAAGTATATGAAGAAGAATTGATTCTCATAGTTATATTGCGAACTTAATAAGTCGATGTACCAAGAACCAACCATATGGATTTAAGACAAGGGATAAACTTTGAGTTTCAGTAAATCCCACGCGGTCAGGTGGGGACTGAAACCTAAACCACATAGTTACCCCCGGTATGGTTTGAACCGGGGCCCTGCAGAGATGGAACTACATCAACCAGACCACTGACTACATGGATTTTAGCCGGTCTTATTTAGCTTGTCCTCGGTTATTTTATGCCCATTAAAGTGCCCCCACTAGCAGGCAGGTGGACCAGACATGTCCCTTGTTTGTAATCTAAGTTCGTAAGTATATCCTGCCACCAAGTGTCTCCCATGACACTGAACCGGGAAAATAATTAGACTTCAGTTATTTTAATTTCAGCGTTGAGGGCAGCACTCAGTTTATTAGCTCCTATTTTTCACCAATAATTTGGTCATCGGTCAAAACTGAGCCAATGACACGACAATTTTCAAGCAAAAAGTGAGTATGTATAATACGTATTATTGTCAGTACTTCTAATACTTTGAGCCCTTTGTTGGAACTTAAAGGTAGTGCAAGATGTATTGCTGGGATACTCTAAAGCAATAACAACTTAGCTAATGAGTATATTCATTTTGAGAAAGCAATCCCTACGAAGTATTATTATTCGGATAAGTTTTCAGCCTAAAACATTATTTTGTATCTGAAAAATAATAAATGAATGGATCTGTTTACAGATTTCTGTGAGTTGGTGTCCGTTTGCAAATACTGCAGCCATATATGTGGTTGGTACCCGCTGTCACCTCACTCAACGTGGATGGATTCCATGCTCTGGTGGAAATATCGAAACAGTTTAGTTGCCATTTTCTCTGGAAGTGGACCCTATATTCAGCTGAAACTTTCGCATGTGACTTTTATTGTATCTTTCTTTATAAAGTTGTCTATAAATCAGCATAGGGGTAAAAACCAATAGGGTAAAAACCAATCTTTATCTATTGACACAAGTCAGTCGTTTGCAGACAGTGTGGAGAGTGTTAACGAGTAAAAGACTGAGGGAACTCCTAGGGAGTTATTACCACTCCGGACAGAGAAGTAGCAGTCATGTAATCTTATTATGTTAAGATAGATAGAGTCTTATAAAATGGTGTTCGTGTGTCTCTACTGGGGGTAAAGATTAAGTGTAAACTGACAGGAGGAAGGTACAATATTATTGCGAAGCTACGTACAATTTACATGTCAAATGGGAAGTTTTAATGCATGCTGACGGTTTGCACTCGAATGACAACGGAAAGTGACGAACGTCGGATTTAAACATTATTGTATATAAGGTACGTAATGGACAGTGATTTAAAGATGACGTATGATAACTTGATTAATTTAGACTTGTATATGTCCCCAAAGGGTGACGCGTTAAGTTGCTCGCGCGTAAGTTCACCATTTGTAATGGTTTAAATGTTAGATTGAGGGTGTAATGTGTTTGAAAAACAATATCGACCGATCTATGTTCCGAGAACCCTTGGCTCCGACCTTGCGATCTATGCTAGTGCTCTAGCTAGGCCTGTGGTTATAGAGCTAGGGATAGCCTTGAGACTAGGGCTAGCTAAAGATAGGGTTGGGGTTATAGGGCTAGGGATCGCCTTGAGACTGGGCTAGCTAAAGCTTGGGTTATATATAGGGTTGGGGTTATAGGGCATGGGGCAGCCTTGAGACTAGGGCTAGCTAAAGCTAGGGTTATAGATAGGGTTGGGGTTATACGGCTAGGGATAGCCTTGAGACTAGGGCTAGCTAAAACTAGGGTTATATTATAGGGTTGGTGTTATATGGCTAAGGATAGCCTTGAGACTAGGGCTAGCTAAAGCTAGGGTTATAGACAGGGTTGGTGTTAAAGGGCTAGAGATAGCCTTGAGACTAGGGCTAGCTAAAGCTAGGGTTATAGATAGGGTTGGGGGTTATACGGCTAGGGATAGCCTTGAGACTACGGGACTAGCTAAAGCTAGGGTTATATATAGGATTGGTGTTATAGGGCTAGGGATAGCCTTGAGACTAGGGCTAACTAAAGCTAGGGTTATATTATAGGGTTGGGGTTATACGGCTAGGGATAGCCTTGAGACTAGGGCTAGCTAAATCTAGGGTTATATATATAGGGTTGGGCTTGGGGCAAGGGAGCTAAGGCTAGGGCCAAGGCTAGGGCGATGGCTGATAAGGGGACTTTTGGGACGATGGGGGCAGCAGACTCCTGTCAAATCAATTTCCCCCGGTAATGTGGGCATGCTCAGAACTACGTTAGCAAAGGAAATTAGTTACCTAGTAAGTCTGCCGTCAACTACTTTTTCTGAAGACGAGTATAGTGTTTGAAGCACTGAGACGGTTACCATCAGATTGCAACCCGGTTATTCACTTAATAGAATGGGCTTTATTATAATATATATTACAAACTGGTTGTCACCAAAAGAAACTTATTTCAAATTTGAACTAATACATATTGACGTCTTTTGAAAACCGGATGGTTAAAGGCAGTGGAAACTATTGGTAATTACTCAAAATAATTATTGGCATAAAACCTCACTTGGTAACTAGTAATAGGGAGAAGTTGATAGTATAAAACATTGTGAGAAATGGCTCCCTCTGAAGTGATGTAGTTTTTGAGAGAATTTTCCAAGAATTTGATTTCAAGACCTCAAATTTAGCATTTGAGGTATCGAAACCAAGCATCTAAAAGCATACAACTTCGTGTTACAAGGGTGTGTTTTTTTCTTTAATAAATATCTCGCAACTTCGACGAACAAACGAGCTCAGATGTTCACAGGTTTGTTATTAATGCATATGTTGAGATGCACCAAGTGAGAAGACTGGATTTTGACAATTACCAACTTAGTGTCCAGTGTATTTAATAAAAGAAAAAATAATAATAATATGCGTACATATCAACCCTGTAACTTTGGATATTGTTTGTATGTACAAACAATTCATGTTCAATCCCCTCTTTAAAGTCCGAGGTTGAGTTATGCAGACTGGCGTACAATGATGGATCGTCGTGCCGTGACGAGTGAGTGTTCAGCCGGGGACTCTGGTGATCACGGCTGGCATCAGTTGTCGTATTATGTTTGAATCTAAACTCATTCTGCAATTTGAGATCTGATTTCAGAGAGTTAAGGGTGAATATTGGGAATGAGTCACTACGGGACAACCCTTTTGCTAGTTGCTTAAGATCGTTGAATCAATATAATGTATATCAGTGCAAATGATTACCTAAACTACAACTGGGGTGCGTTTACAACTGTACCCATTAAATCAACACAGGTAGGCCTACAGCAATGTTGGTGAACCTGTCCTATAGTTCGAATCAAATTAAGGTACGGCATCGGTCATTCTGTTCATGACGTGCTTGAACCATGGAGGAAGAAAATAGAATGCTTGAACTAAACTGGTAACAATGTTGGTACGTAATAACGGTGTACCACTTTGCATTTTTGAAACAAGATAAGGTAGAGTGTCTGGCATCATCGGTGAAATTGCTTCTCGAAGCGTCTTAACCAAAACAGATAGAAACTCTGCCAATTAATACGGTTAAAAAACTGTTTGCATTGCTCTCTTCGGATCAAAACAAAGTTAACACAGTTAGTTGTTGTACTGTTAGTTGTTGTTAGTTGTTGTACACAGTTAGTTGTACTGTTAGTTGTTGTTAGTTGTTGTACACAGTTAGTTGTTGTTAGTTGTTGTACACAGTTAGTTGTTGTACTGTTAGTTGTTGTTAGTTGTTGTACACAGTTAGTTGTTGTTGTAAGTATAATATTAGTTGAGTCATTAATGTACAAAATAAACTGGTCTAGAAATCTAATGTTAAAGCCATTGTTTGGTCTTTGTCAACGTTATGCTGATTTATTTCTTTATTATCAAGACAGCTACAATGAAAATACTTGTGTTGAAGTTTTAGCTGATAAACAGTGTCTAGTAAATGTGGAATTGACACTGTCGTAAAGAAGTGATTCGTAAGTGACTCGTTGATTTTTCAGATAAATGGTTGTATTGATTTCTAATGAACGGGAGCAAATCAGTTGAACAAATTTATACTACCTTTACCACTTCGGGGTTAATAGTGTTATTACCCGCCTGTTAATGATGTTTTGTTTATGAAAAAGGGTTCAATAAAATATTTCCTGTCACATTTTAGATTGACCCCTCGTCTTGAAAGAAGACTAGTACCACAAGGCAGACAACTCCCTTAAACAACTACCATTGGTGTGGGTAGGGCACTAGCCGGTACCGTATCTGATCAACTACCATTGGTGTATTTATAACACTAGCCGGTACCGTATCTGATCAACTACCATTGGTGTAGTTAGAGCACTAGCCGATACCGTATCTGATCAACTACCATTGGTGTAGTTATAACACTAGCCGGTACCGTATCTGATCAACAACAATTGGTGTAGTTATAACACTAGCCGGTACCGTATCTGATCAACTACCATTGGTGTAGTATATAACACTAGCCGGCACCGTATCTGATCAACTACCATTGGTGTAGTTAGAGCACTAGCCGATACCGTATCTGATCACTTACCATTGGTGTAGTTATAACACTAGCCGGTACCGTATCTGATCAACAACAATTGGTGTAGTTATAACACTAGCCGGTACCGTATCTGATCAACTACCATTGGTGTAGTATATAACACTAGCCGGCACCGTATCTGATCAACTACCATTGGTGTAGTTAGAGCACTAGCCGATACCGTATCTGATCAACTACCATCGGTGTAGTTATAACACTAGCCGGTACCGTATCTGATCAACTACCGTTGGTGTAGTTATAACACTAGCCGGTACCGTATCTGATCAACTACACTTGGTGTACTTAGAGCGCTAGCCGGTCCCGTCTTCTTAAACTTAAGCCTTGTCCCCGAGACGTACTCAAGTGAAGGTTCAAGATGCGAGAAACCCTGAGAGCTGTTGAATGTTCTGCTCCGTATCGCTCTGACGTCAACAAGTTCAGGCTCCTTCTCAGGTGTTCAATTTTTCATGTCAAAGTAGGGCATGGACTTAATCCATGCGTGCACAGTGTCTGCTCGGCTCATTAAAATACTCCAGTCTGACCGAGTTTTTGGCGGGAGAAACTAGGGGCATGTTTTACATGTTTTGATTTATGGGGAAGATCGCTCCAGTATATTTCCGGCCGTGTGTGGACCATAACTTGGCAAGAAGAAGGAGAAGAAGAAGAAGGAACATTTGAAATTACTCCGTAACTTGATGGATGGTTGCGTGTGGCTCGGCTAGTTGTTGCCCCTGAGGTGGGGTAGTAGGATTTTACTTTCTTTTAACAGTAACTTGAGGAGTCAGTTATTTATTTCTTCAGCGAATTAATTGTACTGGATGTCAACTGCGAAATGTCAGTTGTGATAACGTGGATGTGTGCCAAATTGTTTACCCTTCTCAGTGGCTATGGGAAATTGAAAGTTTCAAACACAGTTAAATAGATAATGTACAATATTATTGGTGGCCACTTATTTTCCTTGTATTTGGAGGATTTGTGAGCGTGTTTATGTAAACATATATTCAAGAGTAACGTGGGTGAAACCGCTTGTTACACACACTCTACTATTCATTCATAAATACCTCAGACAGTTTCGCTATTCCTATTGGTTGGAGAGCGCGTCACGTGGGTGTGTATAAACCTTTGTTCATGACCTGTAAAAAGTGTTGAAACATGGGCGTGACACGCGAGCTTGCACCTGTGCGCCTGTGCGTATAAGACAGTTTCTTCATTCCTATTGGTCGAGAGCAACGGCTGAAACAGTTGTGCCACATCACGCGATACGCGCGACGCGCACAGCATTCCCTTATAAGGAGTTGTTTACCCGAGGGCCTTACCATTTCATAGCTGGAGGGATGTTGTGTTGAAAGAAAACATTAAACAATTATCATTTTTGCATTTATTTTACTTTTTGACCAAAAGTGTTGATGTTTTTTTGACCGAAAGTTATTTATGAATGGGAATCAAGTGTGTTGAATCGGTTTTCAACTAGTGGTTTAAACCCGCCGAGGCCTGGTTCTTGATAATTTACCCCCACTTCGCCTCGGTAAAATTATCAAGAACCAGGCCTCGCTGGGTTTAAACCACTAGTCCCTTTACCACACATTGATTCCCTTATTTAACCCACATTTCAAGGTAAGCCTGACCCATGAGTAGGTCAGCCTATGCGAGACTTTTGAGTCCGGATGTACAGGGTAGAAAATCCCACATTGTGGAACAAACCCTCGCAATGATATGGACTGAAAACTGACATGGGCAGTTATCCGAGCTTGAACTCAAAACGGGGTCTATAGAGTATAAAGCAGGGAAAGAAACCATTGATCCAGCCTAATCCCCTCATGCTTGCAAATAAATGGAAAAAGAGAGAAGGTTGGGGAGGGGCTGACAACGATCTTTTGAGGTAAGCGTTCATCAATGATGGGGCAAAGGATATAGGGAAAATAAATAATTTCTAGAGATGAGCGCTTGATGAGATTGTAAAATATTACATACGAAGTACGTAAGTGTGTGGATCTTTTGGATGAGAACAAAATGAGGTCATGTACAGTATTGACGAATATGATAATCATAAGGCGAACAGAACAACTGAAAACAGAGAGTAACATAGCTGTGTTTAATCAAAGTTTAATACCCTAAACAAAACAGAAAACAGGTACGGCAAAAATTACAAAAGAGGGACAATAGGTCGAGGTCCGTGATTTCAAGTGTTAAAGGCAGTGGACACTATTGGTAATTGTCAAACACTTGCCTTCAAAGTTGGTGTATCTCAACATATGCATAAAATAACAAACCTGTAAAAATTTGAGCTCAATCGATCATCGAACTTGCGAGATAATGAAAGAAAAAAACGCCCTTTACAACCGAAGTTGTGTGCGTTTAGATGGTTGATTTCGAGACCTCAAGTTCTAAGTCTGAGGTCTCGAAATCGAATTCATGGAAAATTACTTCTTTCTCGAAAACTATGGGACTCAGATGGAGCCGTTTCTCACAATGTTTTATACCATCAACCTCTCCCCAGTACTCGTCACCAAGAAAGGTTTTATGCTAATAATTATTTTGAGTAACTACCAATAGTGTCCATTGCCTTTAAGTGTGAAGTGTCGGCAAGCACCTATTTATGTTGGTGCATCCCTGTGGATACATTTTTAGTTCCTCACTTCTCTGTAGTTTACATTCCCTAATTATAATTTATATACACATACATGCCTTGCCAGTTATGCAGTTCCAGCAATGATTTCCTTTCCCCACCCCCAATAGTCTCCCCTTAAAGAAATTATCTATCTATACGCCAGTATCCCGGGATAATCCTATCTTAAACACCTAAAGGGTTCCGTCCATCAGTTACCATGCTGACTAAACTACCCAAAAAAATAATAGATTTCGCCTGGCACTACATAACTGAAGGAGGGCGCACTTGCAAACGTACATGGACGGGATACAATACACTGACTGAAGATGCTCAGCGCAATGAACATTGGGCTGTCCTACAAATGTCAAGACCAAATAAATATCCCTGCATTGATTATATAGTATTAAATATAGCGCTAATATTATCATTAGTCATCATTAATATTGATGGTTGCAGTGGATGGCGTTTTCAGATTTGTTCATATCTTTTGGAGCAAGCGGGGGGTGGGGGGCAAAGACGGGGGGGGGTTAAATATTATCGAACAAATCATGTGTTTCTTGGGGTGGTCGGTTTGGGGTGGTTGGTCCAGCCCCTTGCTCATCCCTTGTTAAGCAGCGGGAGGGGGGGGGGGGACGCTCACTGCGTTAGATTTACGTCCTTATTAATATCGGCCCGTATGTAGATGACCTTTGCAAGTGAAGGGGACCCGGCATTTACTTTGGGCTGTTTTCCCCCTGGAGTTTATGTGTATTATTCATTGTCATATCACACCAAACAGTCCCCGTATCACAATTTGAAATACTGCCCATATTTGAGATGGATAACGTTAGCCTACTTATGACTTTTCCATCTTTAAATATTTCACAGCCCTTTATTTTTTATTCAGCTTTAAAAGTACTATTGTTAACCTATTTGACGTCCGCCCTTCCCTTTCTGTAGACGGAAGCAGCGCATCTGTTTAACCGTTTCTCCTGACTTAAGCCTCGGTTAGGAAAACCCGACTTAGAAGCCGGTTTCTGTGTTTGATGTAGTGTCAGTTTATCAGGTATTATTTACCTTATTCAGCTGATCTGGTAAAATATTGAACTATAATTATTGGCGATTTGGTTGATTCATTGGCAGGAAAAGTCAGGTCGCGTTTGTTTTCAATGGTGGTTTTAAGTAAAACTGCAGCTGATAAGGCAACTCAGGGTAACTCAGGGCAACCCAGGGCAACTCATGGCAGCTCAGGGCAACTCAGGGCAACTCAGAGCAACTCAGAGCAACTCAGATCAACTCGAGGCAACTCGAGGCAACTCAGGGCAACTCAGGGCAACTCAGGGCAAATCAGGGCAAATCAGGCAAACTCAGGCAAACTCAGGCAAATTCAGGGAAACTCAGGCAAACTCAGGGAAACTCAGGGCAACTCGGGGAAACTCGGGCAACTCGGGGCAACTCAGGGTAACTCAGGGCAACTCAGGGCAACTTAGGGCAACTCAGGGCAGCTCAGGGCGTAGCTCACTTTACCCAGGGCTGGTCGTTGGTTCTAATCCGGTTCTAGTCAATTGTTCTTTGTTAACCCCGAAGTACAAAATGTACAGTCAGTTTCCATTGGGATGGTTCATAACTTGATATTTTAGCTCTGGGTACATGTACAACAACAACCAAATGTTTGTTAATGTAATATTATGAACAAAAAACATTTGGGAGCAGAATGCTCCAAGTTGATCCTTAAAAAATGTGTAAAAATGCAAAGAATGGGACTATCTGGAAAAATGTGAATAATATTTTTTATAATAAAAAAACATTTTGAGCATTGTGTATAATGTTTATTTATTATTGTTGCTTTGCTGAGACAGGTAAAGTACACTACTTCCCTTGACGGATAAAATGATATATTTACATAACTTGCATCATTTGTTGGACAAAATTGTAATATTGTTATGTGTAAGTTTGTTGGATAGTTTTCACCTAAGGAAAATAAGCGGGGGACGGGGCATGGTCCAATGAACACAACGCTGCTGCAAGTTGAGTCCACTCGTGTGAAATGTACCTCTGCTCTACATAAGCGCGGATCCATTGTCTTTTGAAAGCTGAACCAAACCTACACGTATAATACTAACTTTATTCAAAAGTTTCTGTGTCCTATATATCTTTTCAAGTAAATACTGTAAGTTGTTGATGTTTTTCTGGAGCTGCGTTCAAAAGGTTTAATGAAAGCGCCAATGTTTGTTAGAAGTGGCCTTGGTCGGCAACCTCAATGCGGTATTGTGTCATGTTTTCATAGCGAGGGTACCGTTATTAACAACCCAATTCAAGTCCAAATCACATGCATCTTTGTATCATTTGCTTGTCTGTATATTACGGCACTCATGTTTGCGTTCAAAAGCTCCGTTACCAAACAATGTTTACCTTAAGCTTGTGCGTCAACAACTGTATTCCTTAATCTTTGCGGCCAATAAACTGTGGAGTGAAATCCGAATTGATGCACCTTGATAACCTATCAATTAATCGCTTTATTAAACATACTAAACCACTCCCCTTTTGGTAGCTCGAAGTCCATAACAATTCTTGCGTAAAGAGTTTTGGTCCGACAGTGTTGTTTGTAGTTTTCCAGGCCCCATTATTAAACCGTATTATCTAGATAAAGGACACACTTTTGCACCGGGCTAGGCAAGTTTTGTAAACCTGATAATTACGAGACTCATCATAATAATGGCAAGGTTCTTGTTATTATTTCTAGTTTGTGTTTTCTGTCAGCTCACGGTTCGAGGCCAGGACTTGATCAATGACGAGGGACAGGCAATAGCATGGTTGGAAGAGTATAACCAAATGGCTATGAGCGTGTATTACGAGAATACAGTAGCGGCATGGAGCTATCAAACAGATATAACCGACGAACATGAACAGGAATCGGTAAGAAGACATATTTCTTTCGCTAACCACTGGTCCCTTTACTTTTAGTAATTGCCAAGTACACGTATATCCTCACTAAATGTTTTTCAACACGCATATAATGTGAAAAATTGGGCTCAATTGGTCATCGAAGTCATTACAGGAAAACAAGGAACGAAAAACACCATTGTTGCATAACAGAATAATGTGTGCTCTGAGATGACTGAAGCCTGTCTCAAGTTCAGTAAGGACGTTTGGTACGACCAAATTCGGTAAACCCTTACTCTATGGGAAAACATAGATAGAACTTATACGATAACCATGGAGCCATTATATGCGATCTAATGATACCAACTAAAAACAAGTTAATACCTGTTTAACATAACAAAAGAAAAAGGACCACGTATTATTACTATGTGGTCCCTCTGTAAACCAATTATTAGACAACAATCAGAGGAAATTGAATCGCCTTTCTTCTATATTCACAGCTGTGTATAAGATCAAGAATATTCCCGATGGAGTTTTAATTACTCAACAGAACTATTATAGTACTTGCTTTATGATCCCGCCATCTCTGTGAAGGCAGAATGTGGGAAAGATACCACCCCATCGGGCATAGGCTTGATACTTCATGGTGGCAACGAAGGCGATTGCCTCCATGCCCCCCTGGTCATTGCCGTGATGCCCTTGAAATGCCCCAGGAATTTATAATTTTCTCATATGGTGCCTTGGTGCCCTTACCTGACGAATTATACATAGGTCTGCCACTCTCCATGGTGGTACATTGATTGAACTGGACTGAGTCTTTAGACCTTGACGAATCATACATGATAGATCTGCCACTCTCCATGGTGGTACATCATACATAGGTCTGCCACTCTCCATGGTGGTACATCATTATACATAGGTCTGCCACTCTCTATGGTGGTACATTGATTGAACTGGACTGAGTCTTTGGACCTTGACGAATCATACATGATAGGTCTGCCACTCTTCATGATGGTACATCATACATAGGTCTGCCACTCCCCATGGTGGTACATTGATTGAACTGGACTGAGTCTTCAGACCATCTATACTATTAAAGCCCTAACCTGCGCCATATCGAATTAAAATTAAGGTCCAGTGGTATGGCATCCTGGTAGAATTCAACACACGAGTATGTCGTTTCAGACGTCAATTGCTAGACTTCAAAAAGCCTCTTCCGAACTCACTATCGACTCGTCTGGTTTGCTGGCTGAGACCATTGAGACGAGCCTTCTGGTTTGGTCAGAGGCCGAGCGATATCTCTTAACATTCCGGTCATCGTATTGTGAGTGTTGTAGTTGTTTGGTTTTGAGACGGGCTACCTGTTGCTTGGTCGAAGGAGGTCGCCGTAGGCTGCACACAGAGCCATTCCTTCAGGTTGGAAGTGGGTGGCGACCTCGGACTTCCTATTAATCTCCCTCCTGACTACTGCATTTCAGAGTGACCCATTTGATGTTTCATAGGGTTGCATAAGCAAAACATCAACAACAAAAATCCTAACAAATCATCACTTTGTCATTTTTTAATATTTTCATAATCTTAAGCCATCTTGTGGCACAGCTTTGACACCCTGGGTTTTTTTTTATACCTGTTGGCCTTAGTGTGCCGTTACAAAACCAGTATTGGCCCAGAACAAGTTTTCTATACCATCAGACTAAACATTCACCATCAGATGAAAATTCAACCATCATTTCCAGTCGTAATGTACACATTAATGCTTGTGTATAGTCGCGTTCAAGGCGTTTTCAAAAATACATTTCCTCTTTCAATAAGTTAGTCTCTTCTACAGTCGTCAGTATTTAATAAGTTCATATTTCCTCAACCACAAAAGCTATTTTGTCAATCTTTACATCATACGAAAGAGCTTTACGTACTTCACAAAAAAGGAGATGTTGGTGACCTTCTCTTGACCTGGTTTTGACTTGTCTTAAGCAAGGCTATGAAATGAAAAATTTCCTAGGTGCGCCCAGTAAGCATAATTGATCGTTAAGCAGCTCTATTAGATTGGGTCCTGCTCTAGCAGCGGTAAGAGATCTGCTCCAGCAGTGCAAACCTTTTAGGTTCAAATCCCACCAATTTTATCAAACACATTGGGTTAGGAGTAAAGGGGTTAAGTTTTGATTTAAAAAATTAGATATGTACACCGAACAAGTGTTTGTAAATATACAACCACTACATGTCAAAAAATTCTTTATAAATCTTTTTCGAAAGAGCCATATACCTGAAGATACTCGTGTAGTGGTTAAGAAATGTCAGTTTTTAGATGTGGTAGGCAACCATTATAGAGGGAAACCCCAAACAATCACGTAGGGTCTGAACAATCAATCCACACGATTCAAGCCTTCGTCCCTAGATTTTAACTGGGGTGCACTAAAAGTTCACATGCTAAAATTGTCACCTTAGTTTGTATTTGTGAATTATTCATGTTTGGAGCATTATCAAGGGTTCCAACAGCCGGTGTGGACGTTTTTTATTGTCATTTATGAGCTAGCAACTATTAGTGCAACTTTTGACATTACAAATAGTATTAACTCCCCATTTAACTGTTTACATCTGTTTTCATGAATATAAAAGTCATCAATAAAAACTTAATAATTTTTCTTTAATGACTTGTATATTTATGAAAACAGATGTAAACAGTTAAATGGGGAGCTAATAGTTGCTAGCTCATAAATGGCAATACAAAAACGTCCACACCGGCTGTTGGAACCTTAACAATGCTCCAAACATGAGTAATTCACAAATACAAACTAAGGTGAAAATTTTAGTAATATTATCTTCGCAATCATATCAATCTGAAAAGTACAAATCAGTACTTGCAGTAAGTGGAATAATTATGTCAAACAGCTGTGCAAGAAGAAATTCGAATTAACTCAAGTTTGTAGAACGGAGACCTAATTATAATTTTCGTTAATTTTTTTTAGCATGACATCATTAAATGTCAGGTCATGCAAATTCAATGCTTATAGTTAACCAAAGATATATCTCCTGAACCACGTGTCATCGAGTCGTAATGTTTTCTCTTTCTTGTAGCTCTTTGGTTGGACACTTCCCCTGCATGTGCAAAAGTTGCTGTTTTAGTAAAAACAAATTCCTACGATATGGGCCAAGAGCTAAGCTATTTCTTTATTCCTTACGTTTTCTGACATTTTGTTCAAAGATCATTTCGACAAGCGTAATTACACCGACCGAATTCAAAAGTTAAGGAGTCTCGAAACGGCCTGAATTGTGCACCACTGCATGAAAACGGCTTTGATCTGTGCCCATCATTTTTCATCTTTTGGAATCGGCTCGGAAATGCGCCCAACGTTTCCCATACTTTTTGGAAGCGTTTGGGATAAGCACGGACCGTACCGCTTTTTCCATGCTTACTTACAATGCCTGGAAAATTGCTGGAATCATTTTTCCGATAAGCATCCACTTTGTTGTTCAGTGTGTTGAAAATCGCTGGAAATCTGCGCCGGCCGTTTCATATAATGCTTGAGCAGCACTTAAAACAAGAAATCAATTGTTCTTTGCGCTGATGACATGTCCCCATACAGCTTGTCAATATTACAATGGTCGCTAAGAAACGCAACATGTTTTTATTCTTTATTCGTCTTTGTCGAAAGAACCATAAACCCAAAGATACTTGTGTGGAAAAGGAGTAAATAAATATCAGTTTAAGATGTGGTGCGCAACCCTGGTAGAGGGAAGCCCCAAAACAATCACGTAGGGTCTGAACAACCAATCTACACGATGCAAGGTTTCGTCCCTAGATTTTAACTGGAGTCGACATCAGTAAAGGTCACATGGTAAAATTTGCACTTTATAGTTTGTACTGGTGAATTATTCATGTTTGGAACGTTATTAATTAATCCAGGGTTCCAACAGCCGGTGTAAATGTTTTGTTATTGTCATTTATGAGCTAGCAACTATTAGTGCAACTTTTGACATTACGAAAAAAATGTTAGCTCTCCATTGAAAGGAACACGTTGCCTTGGATCGGTCGAGTTGGTCGCTGAAAAGCGTTTGTAACCGTTTGTTAAAAATGCATATGATTAAAAAGATTTTAAAAGTAGAATATAATGATCCACACAAGTATCACTCGAAATTGCGTGGTTTTCCTTTTACCTCATCGACTAACACGGTTGGCCAATATCCGTCTACATTATTTATAAATAATGAAATTGTGTATATTAGGATTATTTATATATAGTGAAAGATTTCATACGACTATATATAAATAATTGTGTTGTGAAAAACTGATTATTTGTAAACAAAGATTAAATAATGGTTAAATAATAAATTATATATTAAACAATGAATTATTTGTAAATAGTTGCTTTAAACAATAAGTTTACACTTGGCACCTCATAAGGGAACGTGTTCCTTTAATTGTTAGTTGTTCGAGCAACAGCCTTTTTGATGCTAAATTACCATAAAACACATCGAGAAAAAAAACTTTGCATTTTGACGATCTATTTGACGAGCTTATTTCATTGACTCAAACACTGACCCTGACGATATCCGAACACCTTGTGTTTGTTTCTACAAACACTAAATTCTAGTTATTATTGTTTACCAGGACCAGGTTAATTGAATTTTTCACCCTCCATGGCGGGGTGTCTGGGTCTTGATAACCTTCGACCCTTAAGAATAAGTGAAATGAACGCGTAGTAAATTGTGTTGTTCCTACATCTAGGGGTTTCACCTTAACGTAATCACAGTGGACTGACAAGCTGACAAGCAGCTTTAGACCACTTCTTGTTATTTAACTAGCCCGTCAGCTTTTCCAGTTGTCTACACTGTTTTTAAATTTAATACGGATGCTTTTTAACTTACACTATAGCCAGATTACGAAGTTTGCCTGGTCCTCACATGTTTTAACTGGTTGGTCACAACAGGCCAGTGGACCAGGGTTGCATGAAAGCGTTATTTCAGTGACCGCCCTGAGTCAACGCTGTACTGCGCCATCAGCTTGTTAACACTACAAGCGGTCGTATGGTTCGTACACACATACTGGTCACCAACCATGATGACTTTTCCTAGCTATATGCTTTGATGAACAAGCTTAGTTCATGGCTTAATACTTTGTTATATTTTATTAACTCACTTCAGATTTAAACAGAGTTAAAAAATAAAATAAAAAACACTGAAATGTAATATTGAAGAATCCAGACAAGATAACGGGTTGGGGAAAATCTATGCAAAGTGAGATGTTCCTAGAGGTGTATCGCAACTCGTGAGGAGTGTGGGTTCGAGTCTAGAGTCCCGGTCAGGAACAGGAATGGTAAAATAGAGAAAATGGGCAAAAAACATGGCGAAATATTATACCATTGTATGATGTCCTAGCTCTGGGATTCGTGTGTGCTTTTGCTAGCTTCCTCGCTCCCCGACCAAAGTGACTACAGACGTTTTGTAGTCACTTTGGTTGGGGAGCGAGGAAGCTAGCAAAAGCACACACAAATCCCAGAGCCAGGACATCATTTCATTCATAAAAAAACCTAAGTTCAGATATTCTTTTGAATATTTTAACTGTGCGTAGATGCATGGTTCATTGAATATAAGTGGGTGGTTGTGGCGACAACAAACTTGTATCCTTTTATCATCATCAGCCTGTAGACAGTAAAATGTAACTTCAAGGGCTGATGGTTGCACGTTTGGAATTGTTTCGATTAAACCCGGTTCAATTGTATGGCGAAAACAAACTGTTATCCTTTTGAACTGAATGCATGATTTATTATGTCAGTTCTTTCCACGTAGCTGATATACATGTCAAAACGTGAGGCCGGTATAACAATTTGCACGTACACCATGTAGTTTTAGTTGGAAGCAGTTTGCTAACTTTGGCTGCAGGGGACTATGGTACTTTGAAATAACTCAGAATCCCTTCTTTCCGAGATGGCACATCTTCGTCAAACCCGTATTTCCGAGTTGTTTATCTTGCATTCCGTGTTTTAGCAATACGTTTTCCGCAATTGTGTATCTGTGAATTCTATGTTCGTAGAACTGTTCTCCTTGTTTCCCATGATAAATTATCTTGTTAAAACGTAGTAACGTGGATGGTCATACGCTTCTGTATTGAGGAGGTCGTCATCCCGAGATAAATTATCACGGGAAGACGACATCTACTGTTTGTCCTGAGATAATTGTGCCGGGATCTCAACATTTTGGATGGCACCTCCAGAGCTCCGTACCTACGTATAGGTGTCACTGTACTTTTGAATTGCACGGAGTTCATAACTATAAGCGACAGTATTAACAACTGAGTATTGTGATTGTAGTAACAAATCCCAACGAGGATGAGGAGAGGGCGGCAAGTGTAGGACGTTTATAACATGGAGGTCTACCTCCATGTTTATAGTAATTATGGGGAATGTTGGGGCTGGGGTTTGGGACGGGGTGCTCTAAGTTGGGGGGGGGGGTATGGGTTTGTCAGTGAGTGGGGGATTTGGTATGGGTGCGCTGCAGAGGGCCACATCGTTTTTGTAGCATTTTTGAAAACTATGCGAGCTCGTTCGAATATTTGCTAGACTCGGTTTCACTAAAGGCCAGTGGACACTATTGGTAATTACGCAAAATAAATGTTAGCATAAACCCTTTTGGTAACAAGTAATGGGGAGCTGTTGATACATTGTGAGAAACGGCTCCCTCTGAAGTAATGTAGTTTTTGATAAAGAAGTTACTTTCCACAAATTTGATTTCGAAACCTTAGATTTAGAATTTGAGATCTCGAAATCAAGCATCTGAAAGTACACAACTTTGTGTGGCAAGGTTGTTTTTTTTCTTTCATTATTATCTTGCAACTTCGACGACTGATTGAGCTCAACTTTTCACAGGTTTGTTATTGTATGCATATGTTGAGATACACCAAGTAAGAAGACTGGTCTTTGACAATTACAAATAGTGTCCAATGTCTTTAACTGGAAAGCACTCTCAATTGCTAAGCAATTGCTGTTACATTAATATCATTCAATATGACAATATTGACAACGAGTCAGAAAGATGAATGTAGCGCTTTTGTGTTTCATGGAGCTCACATTGTTAATCGGCATGTGCGCATCAACGGCGCACACAGGATTATTTTGTTTTCTTGCGCGGTGATCAACATTTGATCGGGTCGGTCGGTATCTGGTTTCATGCATATTCAGTAAAAACTATATATCGCGGGTAAAAAACTTTACTATCCGGCGTTTCTCAAACTTAAGTGTAGTACTAGAAAACCATTGAATGCCGGAGCGACCAAGAACGACGTGATATATATTTTATCCTGGACAACGGGTTTCAAATGCTTAATATGTTATTGTTGCAAGTTTACACAATTACAAGGGAGTTGTCATAAGATCATTGCATACGATGTGTTCAAAATCTTTCACCTCGCACCTCGCACCTCGCGTTATCGAATATCCCAGAGAAAAGAGTTATTTTGGAAGGGGAAAAAATGCGAATGGCAAAGGAAGAAAAGAAAATACTTCCACCGGAAATAAAAACCAAAAACTACACACGCATTTGCGACTTTTCTCCCTCGGCTCTTCTTTCCTTTCCCATTCCTCCCCTCCCCCATTATTTTTCCCTTTCTTCTTCTTTCCTTCCCTCTTTCTCCCCCGTTTTTTCTTTTTTCTTCTTTTGGGGGGACCCCCCCCCCCGGGTGCGCCGTTGGTGCGCATCATGGATGCTATGCGGCAAATGATATGAGTTTCTGACTAAAAAGTGACATGGTGCAAATTATATAAGTTATTGAGGTGGCTCACAATTTGTCAAGTGATGTTTAATGACATCCGTTGACTATTTGGAAGCTGCCTATCAGAGCGTGACGATATCGATATGAGTTACAGTTCCCCCGAGGTACAGCGGTCGCAAAAATGATTTTAGCAGTCAAAAGGATCAGTCATTGGATCACTGAATATTTTATAGGTTACATTAAACTGCATCATAGTGAAAACTATTGATATGTCTGGATGAGATATGCCTACATTTAAATTTAAACAATTACATGCGTCTGAATTGTCAAACTCATCCAATTATTGTAGCAAAAGAGTCGGTGATAAATCACTTAAACTTGTTGTAACAAACAACATAGCAATTGTTTTTCGATAAGTTGAGAGTACAATTTTAGGTTATACAACTTGAAGCTGTCACAGAAAGCTTATGGTGATACTTCCATTGCTGAAAAATATTGATATATGTTTTGTTTATAATATAAAAACTATCCGCACAAACAAGAAGCCCTAACCCCATAAGAACTTTTGACACCTACAAATTGATCTCGTCTTGACATCCTGCCCAATCTACATGTCGCATAACTTTAAATACAATTCCTGATGGTAGTCAGGTCGATAAGATATAATATTCTTTCATTTTTTTCCAGCATACAGTTTTTGTAATCCCGGGTCAGGGGCGCAGCGAGGGTTACGTTAGTACCAGAAGGTAGTCTAATTTCCGAGGACATGTTGCTTGGTGCGCGTACTACTGTGTCCAACTTCTAAATCAACTGGTGGTCTCGGGCTAGTAATTAGAAACAGACACAAAAAACAGTACATTCTATGCGTATCCCGAACTATCCTAAACATGGGTACATCTCTGTTCTTATTGATGTTGTGTCTGCTCCGTTGTTACGTCGTTCAAGGAGGACAACAAGGAGCATTAATTAATGATGAAACGGAAGCCATAGCGTGGTTAGAGGACTACAATCAGCAAGGTATGGTTGTATACTCAGACTCAACTATTGCCGCTTGGGACTTTTATACAGACTTAACAGATGAACACCAAGCCCATATGGTAAGTTACCCCGGCCTGCTAGCTGGCTGCATGGTGTGGTTACGTTGTATGGCGGACAGCATGTTGTTCCGTATAAACCAAGGACCAGGCTGCTTTATTTCATAAAGCTGCTTATTTTAGCACAAACAGTAAGCATAACAACAATGCTCACTAGAATAAGCTTATCAGCTAAACTACCATGTTATACTTGTACAATTTGTGACTGTTATCCTGCCGATTTATGCTAAGCAGGCAATTGCTAAGCAATAGTTACTGCTTAACAGCTCTGGCCCATGTCCTTAATTGGCCTATGGTTGTTCAAACCAAGTAGTTACGCTTAGAATAGTTTGCTTGTGGGAAGTTGATATCCAGTGTTCACTGAGTCGATTTGAAAATTAATACACCTGAGGTGTGTGTGTTTAAATTCAAAATGTTCGTTGTTTAATGGTCATTGGTCGAACGTAAACGAGTTTTACTCAAAGCCATTATTCACTTTCGGAATAGAAAACAAAATAAAAGTTCACAGATTTACCAATAACTTACAAGGCTTACAGAAGCTAATGGTAAAAGACTTCTCTTGAAATATTATTCCATGAAATGCTTTACTTTTTGAGAAAACATTAAAACAATTATCAATTCTCGACAACGAGAATTACGGATTATAGTAAACACATGTCATGACACGGCGAAACGTGCGGAAAAAGGGTGGGTTTTCCCGTTATTTTCTCCCGATGACCGATTGAGCCTATAAATTTTCAGAGGTTTGTTCTTTTAAATTCAAGTTGTGATACACGAAATGTGGGCCTTTGGACAATACTGTTTACCGAAAGTGTCCAATGGCTTCAATCAATACAGTGTGATAACATTGTTCAGAAAACATGATATAATAACTTGTACTAAGGAAAACTTAATCCAGTTAATGAACAATAAATAGAAAATAGTTTGACGTTAACATGTAGGAAAAAGAAGAAGCAAAAGCTTGTTTTTCCTCTTCCCTATAAAGACAAGGACAATTTACACAATAACATAGAGGAGATAGTTGCAGTGTTGATAAAACGTCTGCTTGTCAACAGCAGCTAAATACATACGAGTACCAGTTATCAATTCTCTAGAAGTGGTCCGGCTGGACAATTCAGCTTTGAAATAAACCCTTAAACTAATAATAATTATGAATGGTTGTCTAAAGCAAAAAGCTGTGGACACTCGCCCATCCCTTTTCCTATCCCTACCAATAATCTTTCCGCTCCCCTTCAGATGCCCCTCATTTCCAGGTTAACGAGTCAATTAATTCGTTAACTCAGTCCACTTGAATCATTATATAAATTTCTCCCCAAATCTTAATATCAAATTTGAAAATATTGATGTTCCGAATAATGTCGGCGAACCACAAACGGTAAATTCTGAACGAAATGCACCTTAAAGGTCATTCGTTATTACAGAAAATTAATACATATGGGTATCTCATATGGTGCTTAAAGAGAAGGTACACCTTTGGTTAATTGTCAAAGACCAGTCTTTAGTGTATCCCAACATAAGCATAAAATAACAAGCCTGTAAAAATTTGAGTTCCGAGAAAATGATGACAGAAAAACACCATTGTTTGACGAATTTCTGTGCTTTCAGATAGGAATAAAAGACTTCTAGCTAGAAGTCTTTTATTATTTTAGTGAGAAACTACCTCTCTCTCAAAATATGTGCTACTTCAGAGGGAGCCGTTCTCACAATGTTTTATACCGTCAATAGCTCTCCAATGCTTGTTACAAAGTCAGTTTTTAAGTTAATATTTGTTTTGAGTAATTACCAAACGTGTACCTTGTCTTTAACTTGATGATGAATTATGCGTTTTGGATTGAGTTCTCATAATGGATGTGCAACGCAGTAATTTAACACCAGTTTGTTTGTCTAAATGGGCGTGTTCCGGATCGATCCCGTGGTGGACTTTATTGGAACTGTATATTGACTTTGATGATGGTAAACCGTTTGACTTCTGATCCGTAATGTTTGGTGTTGATCCAAATCATCGTACCACCAGCAACGCAAACACAATATCGGCACTCATGTACTCTTGGCAGACATTGCATTTGGGGAAAGATGCGTATTTGTTTTATATCTGGAGGAATTGGGGTTATACTGGGCAAAACGACGGCCGGAGCACGTCTTATAACCTTGCAGTTATTTATACAAACATTTATTGCACAATAAATAGGTTGTTGCTGGGATGCCGTGCATGGTGTTGTAATGAAATCGCTACGATTTCGTTATAAAGTTTTTGCTGTTGTTATTGATATTGATGTCATTGTTTTCACTGTTAATGTCTAATTATAAAGCGCTGATCGTGCTTTTTGGAAAAAGCGCTTTTTATTATTAATATTCGTTGTTCTCATTGTTGAGGATACAATAAGTTGCACGCTGTAACGGGGTTCCATGAGTTTTGTACATCATCGGGGGCAATTGTATATGTAAAGTTGGTATAAACAGTTCTTCGCCAGCTGCGGATCCCATGACCGATTGAGCTTGGTTGTGATTAAAGTTTCAAAAATGTGTTACTTCATGTAATGTGTCATTTTAGAGTGCAGATCAGAGTTATTGATAATTCTCAAATGTTGACCGGGGGCCTTTAATAGTTGCTCGTCCTTGACTGTTTACCTGTCATGTTGGCTTCCTACTTCGGAATTCCTGTTGCCAAGGGAGATCCAAATTGTCTGGTGGTTATTGATTGGGCATCTTAGTATGGGGTACCCATGATTGGTTGATTGGTAAGTGGTTTGACACCGACTCGTCAACCAGAGCATTCCCACACTCAGTACGTTGCAATTGCGCCACAATGAGCATCCGGGTAGGTAATTATATAAACACGTTACTTCAGAGGGAGCCGTTTTCGCAATGTATTATACTATCGACGGCTCTCCATTGCTCGTTACCAAGAACGTTTTTATGCTAACAATTATTTTAGGCAATTACCAAAAGTGTCTTTAATCTCCAAAACATGGTTGAGTGAGTCTGAGTGGTGGCCCGCTCAAGCTCTGGCTTGTCTGGTCCGAGTTTGGGTTTGAGTTGTTCCCTTTAGCAAGACACAAATAATATTGTTCCGTCCTTCGGATGGGACGATAACTGATGCAGGTCCCGTGTGTTGTAATTTACGTAAAATAACTCAACGTGCACCTATTCTTAAGAGGATGAGTTCGCTCCGCTGTTTTCTGGATGGTTGGTGGCAGAGTGTGCCACAGCACCTTGTCAACTGTCACATGGTGCTACCGCACGGTCTCATAAAGAGCGTTTGGAGACACATTCTGATGTGATAAAACGCTACATAAGAACCGTGCAATATTTATTGATTTGAAGATCAATAATTCCAACATTTAAAGGCATTTTTATTTTTAAAAAATGGTTTTATTACACTGAGAAGATGTGACTTTGAAGAGCGTATATGTATTTGCCATTTCTAATTAATAACATTTTTATTGCACAATTATTCGTCAATCAGACACTAACTCAATGCCGTTACTATCATGTGTTTCTGGTAATCAGTGGAGACGTGACGACACAACGTGTTTGAGATTGACTAGCATTGCAAATTTAAATCAAGTCTTCCATCACTGCTTGTATTTCAGATAGCAGCCAATTTAAAGTCTGCTGTATTTGAGAAGGAAGCCAGAACCAATGCCTCTCGATTCAACACGACCGGGTTTAGCTTTGATACAACTCGGAAACTTGAAGCTCTGAAGACCATCGGTGATGCTGCTATCGAAGACCAGGCTAAACTAGAAGAAGTATGGTTTAGTATTGATCGATGTCTTACTGTGATCATTGCTTAGCTTTGCAAATGCCCATCAAAGGGAGACTTTCATTATATGTTAATGTGACTTACCAGGTGAAATCCTGTGCTCAGGAAATGTGAGCTTGCACAGAACTACGTATGCAGTGGAAATAAAATACATGTTGAGTATGCTGTCATTTAGTGTTCCAAAGTCTCCCACTAAAAACAGTACATGTCCAAAATGTTACAGATAATACAATTTATTAATGGACACCGAGGCGAGGTTGTTAAAATCAACACAATTAAGCAAAACAACAAGCCAAGGACGATGACAAATCAAAATCTAGGCCAGACAAGAAGCGAAAAATTAAAGAACAAATAAAAACTGCAACCAGATAATAGACTTGACAACAAGACTATAAATGATCAATACCAAGTTTATAAATCTGGATTTGAGTCAGATGTTTGTGTGATACAATTATCTTTCTTCCAGTAAACATTGTTGTATACAGTATTCGTGTTCTCGGCAACTATGTTATCAAAAAATTAACGTCTGTAATCAAGATTACAATGACAGACCTTAAAGGAACACGTTGCCTTGGATCGGTCGAGTTGGTCTATTAAAAGCGTTTGAAACGGTTTGTTATGAAATGCACATGGTTAGAAAGATGTTGTGAAAGTAGAATATGATGATCCACACAAGAATCACTCGAAATTGCACGGTTTTCCTTCTACGTCGCGAACTATCACGGTCGGCCATTTATGGGAGTCAAAATTTTGACTCCCATAAATGGCCGACCGTGTTAGTCGACAGGGTAAAAAGAAAACCACGCAATTTCGAGGCATATTGGTGTAGATCATTGTATTCTACTTTTACAATAGCTTTCTAACCATATACATTTTACAACAAACGGTTACAGAACACTTTTCAAAGACCAACTCGACCGATCCAAGGCAACGTGTTCCTTTAACATAATGTTTGCGTTCAACTTCAATTTAAAACCACACGTAACGATATGGACCATTAGCAAACCATTATAGTTTACCCCCAGTGCAGAGTTGACCCCTTATTGGGGATGCTGATCCGTTCACGATGTCTACCCCCAAGACGGGGTGTTTTAGTTTGGTGTGATGATCAAATAATTGTGCGGTATGTGGGAACGATGTTGAATTGAAACAAAAAGCTTAGCTATAGGATTTGTCTCAGTGTTTCATACGGCGGTTTGAATCGGTGGTTTGAACCGGTGGTTTGAACCGGTGCACCGGTTCAAGTGTCGAGAACCCAGATTGACAGTCGCCTAACATCTGATGTGTTATTTGTCTTCAGCTCAACAATGTCCTTGCCAGTTTGGAATCGAGATATTCTAAGGGAGAGGTTTGCCGAGATGACGGCCGCTGTCTTTCACTTGAACCAGGTATACTAATATTAAAATTATGTCGTGGACATACGGTTCATGCTCATACAGTCAGAGATCATGACTTGAGCTTTGGTGTTTCCGATAAAAGCAGCGTATGGGTTCCAGTCCAACTGAGCAAGATGCTATGGGACTTTTTTAAAGGCAGTGAACACTATTGGTAATTACTCAAAATAATTATTAACATAAAACCTTTCTTGGTGGCGAGTAATGTGGAGAGGCTGATGGTATAAAACATTGTGAGAAACGGCTCCCTCTGAAGTGCCATAGTTTCCGAGAAAGAAGTAATTTTCCACGAATTTGATTTCGAGATCTCAAGTTTAGAACTTGAGGTCTCGAAATCAAGCATCTAAACGCACACAACTTCGTGTGACAATGGTGTTTTTTTCTTTCATTTATTATCTCGCAAGTTCGATGACCGATTGAGCTTAAATTTTCACAGGTTTGTTATTTTATGCATTATGTTGAGACACACCAACTGTGAAGGCTAGCCTTTGACAATCACCAATAGTGTCCACTGCCGTTAAGCTGTTGGTCCCTTGTACTATAGGCAGTGTACGTAAAGAGAACCTAGAACAGGTGGTAGAGTATAGGTTTATCTCAGTGTTTCTGTGTGGGACTTTTTTAAGCTGTTGGTACCTTGTACTAGGCAGTGTACGTAAAGAGAACCTAGAACAGGTGGAAGAGTATAGGTTTATCTCAGTGTTTATGTATGGGACTTTTTTAAGCTGTTGGTCCCTTGTACTAGGCAGTGTACGTAAAGAGACTACCTAGAACAGGTGGAACTAAGAGTAGGGTTAATCCCAGTATTTCTGGTTTACATACCAACCACCCTACTTTGTTTACAGGTTTTAGACTTCAGCTACAGTGACTAAGTTCACATACACCATTGGTTTCACTACCAGGAATATATACAAACAAATATGCCAATGTGCCAATGCTAATAACAATACAAATATAAACGTGTTTTAAAACACTGGCAACAAATAATATATTTCCTTTGTCGTTGGTGTGCACGGCATTATATGAATTAAGTTATACCTACAACTGTAGCATATCTTTTAAGCACCCCACGTTTTGTTTGGGAACCTTTGACTCAGATGGTGTGCTGTTTTCCATATTATCCATGACCATAAACTTCGTGAAATGTTGTATATACATGTTTTTGTTTATAGATCTTACGCGTATCATGTCAACATCAAGAGACTATGCTGAGCTTAACTGGGCGTGGCAAGGATGGAGACAGGCTGTAGGGCCGAGTGCAAAGGAAGACTACAAAAAATATGTGGAACTGAAGAATGTCGCTGCTGAGGCGAACGGTAATTGCTATCTTTCTCAAATATATCGATTATATTCTAATTAATTATCTAATGCTGATCGATAAATCAGTAACTTATTTATTTCTGATGCCATTTTAATGATGTGTGTGTATTAATCGTGAACAGCTTCTTGATCAATAGTGCTCAGCAAAGAGCTGAGGGTTTATAACTATGTATGATTGAATCAAACAGTAGGGTTAACCTTGTTGCCTTTACCTACCTATGTATAGGATATGAAGATGGTGGTGCGTATTGGAGGTCGTGGTATGAATCGGACGATCTTGTTGAACAGACAGAGAGACTATTTGAAGAGCTAAGCCCTCTCTATGATAACCTTCACGCATATGTACGAAGAAAACTCTACAAAGTATACGGGCCGGACTACATCGATCTTGAAGGACCAATTCCAGCTCATCTTCTAGGTAAGGAATACTCACTGGGATAGAAGGAAAAGTTGTCAAGAGTGGTTTTGGTCGGGGAGTTGTTATACTTCTGAGTTGATTGTTGGTGTGTATGTTGGGCATGTCTACGCATTCAAACCGAGGACTTTAACAAAAGGGGATCCGGGAAAAGTCACACCGAGGACGTCCTCAATTCGATTTCGTGTACAAAACCAATGGGGACGTCTGAAAAATAAACTATGTCCAAACAATGGGAGAACAAAGAGAAGTCCTCGGTTTACACCATAAACACAGCTATGTGCGTGTGCGTGTGTGTGTGTTTTGTTGTTATTGTTGTTGATATTGTTGTGTTGTTTATAGAGGTAAACACCACTGTTGATAATGAGCCTATATATACAAGAAAAAAACTTTTCAAATGAACATTCAGGGGGAGCTAAAGGTACAGCAATTTGTCACAAAAAGTTCAAAGGAAATGCACTTAATGAGTTGTTGTCACTAATTATCTTCCTTTCACTTCAATAGGTAACATGTGGTCACAGTCATGGCTTAACATTCTGGATTTAGTACTACCCTATCCTGACGCCAAGAGCATCGACGTTACACCAGTGTTGGTGCGCGAGGTGGGTTTATACCATCGTTAACGTAGAAAGGTTACGCTGCCCTTTCCCTTTCAGCCCTTACTATATGCTTTTGTACTAATATTGTATATTTGTCAACTTATGGGTGGGTGGAGGGGGGTTCATCCCTTCGTCATCGACATCTTACACTTACTAGTCGATTGTGCCTATTTGATCATTAACCACTATGTTATTGTGTGTGTTGCGTTCTTTTGATTAATACACAGTTGCGTGTACCAAACCTCCCCCTATAGCTGCTGCATCTGCCGATATCTTTGCGAACACGTCTTCAGCACGCCCTCTTTCAAGCCAAGCCCCTATAATTCAACACATGATACACATTCTACTCCCATTGCAATAGACCCGACTTATCTGTCAGTGAGACACACTTCGTAGTTTTAAATTCTACCCATATTGACCTAATAGTGCACCTCGTGTTATCCGCCTTCACTGCGATCCACACTACTCTAACCCTCAACCCAGGGGATTTTCCCATTTCCTACTTTTAGGTTTGTTCTATTTGTTTTGGACTGTATTCTCTATGAATACGAATTGAAAGTCGATATATTTTTGGTCTGTACCTAGGCCACCTAATCTGGAGAATGTTCCTTGGGACTCAGTTAATCTTAAGACACCTGCTCTATACCAAGCCCCTCTCCCATTTTACGTGTTGATGAATTATGCAGCTATCCTTGTTTAGGAAATCAAGCACTCTCTTTCATAGATTTTTCTGTTTTTTGTTTAAACAAAATAATGCAAATTGAATACTTGCTTAGCGCTTAATTTTTTATAATAAATGCAAAAACAGATGTCACTGCCCTCCTCTTTTGATTCAATATAAACATTAAAATGTTGTTGTACATTTGGATCACTGATACAGTACTGGTATTTGCTATTCAGATTTGATTTAAATTGCAGACTCCTGTCACCTCCCTAGACTGGGTTTTAATTACGGTTGATTGATCGATCGAATGCTGCCTAAATAATAATTGGTTTTTCGTTTACTTTTAGGGCTATGACGCACAAAGAATGTTTGAAGTATCTGACGAGTTCTTCGCATCACTAGGACTGATCCCAATGCCCAAAGAGTTTTGGGAACATTCTATGATCGAGAAACCTGATGACAGGGAAGTGGTGTGTCATGCGTCCGCATGGGACTTCTCCAATCAGAAGGATTTCAGGTAAAGATTACGTAACTGAGACATATCCACCCCAAAAGACCCACTAAAACTACCGGTTCAAAATTGACCTGGATTATGGGTGCCAGGAGACCAGATCAAGCTGACCAGATAATAGGTTAAACAATTTTTTGTTTTTAGCATTTCAGTTTGATCCGTTGTGCGTCATGTGACACAGATTCTGGGTCATACTGACCCATGTACTGTCCCAGAAATAGGCCATCAAGGCCCATGGGACTCCCCAATCCGAGTAAATGTTGACCCGGGATATTTAAGAGTGTGCATTCTTTCAATCTACTTGCTCAATTCTAAATAAGCCATCAAGGCCCATGGGACTCCCCAATCCAAATAAATGTTGACCCGGGATATTTAAGAGTGTGCATTCTTTCAATCTACTTGCTCAATTCTAGAATCAAGCAATGTACGGACATAACAATGGACGATTTCATCACCATTCACCACGAGATGGGGCATATTGAATACTATCTTCAGTACACGAACCTGTCTGTAATATATCGTGGTGGTGCGAATCCAGGATTCCATGAAGCTGTAGGGGACACTCTCGCTCTCTCAGTATCAACACCTAAACATCTTAAAGCCGTGGGACTACTAGATGAAGTAGAAGAGAATGACGGTGAGTTTAGCTGACTGTGTTTAGACCAAAAAGACATTACCATAATGGATGAAGTTCAGGTCTTTAAAATAAAACCATTGTTGTAGTCAACTTCTTTTTAATAATAATAAATATAGCTCATTCTGTAGGGCCTCAAAGCACTTCAAAACATACCAAAATCAGGAACTACATATTTAGTCGAGTATCAAAGTAGTACCAGAGAGTGGCTGAGTAGCCCTCGAAACGATAACTTGCACCCACGAACACGAGTCTCCAAATACCGAGTAACCTTGAGTTCTCCAGCCGAGTACAAAGTCTTTGGACAACTTGAATATTATAATGATTTTGTCATTTTTACAGAGGCTGATATTAACTTCTTAATGAGTATGGCACTTGATAAGATAGCATTTCTACCGTTTGGATATCTAATGGATAAATGGAGATGGGCCGTCTTTAAAGGTGACATCGATGAGCAGAATTTCAACGCTGAATGGTGGAAGCTGAGGTATGCATGTCACAATGCATCTGATTCTTAGTGATTCAAAAAATGAGCGCGTCACCAAAGCGACGTGCAAAATTTCAACAGAGGGCGCTGCAACCGTTAAGCAACTTTTAACAAACATGTATTACGCTCAGATTAAACCAACCCATAATGATATAAATAAAAAGTAACATCAGCATGGGCAACTCTAACCCCCGCGATCCAATGTTAAAGTGCAGACCACATTGTTTCAAACCTTTAATAATGTTCTTCTCGTTTCTATTTATAGGACACAGTACCAGGGCATAGTTGCACCAACAGTCAGATCGGAGGCGAACTTTGACCCAGCAGCAAAATACCACATTCCATCCGACACCCCGTATATTAGGTATAGATTTACCTCGGTATCAAGTATCGATTTTAATTAGTTTATCCAATTAAAATGATTCTATTGTTAATCTATTGTATTTCTCTGTGACATACTTTGGAGTGATGAGTGCTCAATGTGTGGCACGATGTAACCCACTTTCCAATGGTGGCTTTTTGTATCATTTCATAATTATATGTTGTGAAGCCAATGAATCTTGTAAAGCGAACTTAATCACTGTACTAGTTATAATAATAATGTGCATATAATTGCATATCCACCCTCTAGTCCTCAACAGGTTATTGCAAATACTTCTTGTGTTGTCACCGAAATTGTTATCAGCTGTAATAATTCTCATCGAATTCCTTTTCCTCCTATATAACTCTCACTTTCGTTTTTTGTTTTATTTCAGATATTTTATAAGCCATGTTCTACAGTTTCAGTTTCACAAATCCATGTGCGACGCCGCCCAGCACACTGGACCACTTTTACGATGTGATATTTACCAGAGCAAAGAAGCTGGCAAGTTACTCGGGTAATAACATTTGACTTTCACAGTGCTGTTCAGAAACATAAGTTTCCGATCAGTGGGCCTTTATGGGACGGAACAACCCACACACTGGTTAAGGGGGGGGCTACATTTGGTAATCACTCTCATTAATGGCAGCAACAGAATGTGAGGTTATAGTACAGCAGTTTTTGATGGTATGAAGTATTTTAAGAATTTGTTCATTTCGAAGTAATAATGGTTTAGGACAAAACTATTAGTTTTTATCCACCAAAAATTGAATCTGAAAACAATTGAACGTTTCCAAAAGGTATACCTGCCCTTTAACTGGGATTTTAATTAGATTCTGCTTTCAAAATTGGCTTGACCATTTATGGGTCAACTCGACATAGATTCTGGGTCGTGCTGACTCAGAAAAAGGGTTCCATTTGACGCGGGAGTTTTGAGAGTGAAGTGAGTGAACGCAATGTAAACACGATTTACACGTGGGGTTTAATTGTAATATATTTTAATCAATGTTGTTCCTTCCTCCAGTGATATGTTACAGATGGGAAGCAGTAAACCGTGGCCAGAGGCTTTAGAGAAAATCACCGGCTCACCTATCATGACAGCCCAGCCCTTAGTGGACTACTTCCAACCACTTATAACATGGCTAGAAACTGAGAATGATAAAATGAGCGAAGTGCGTGGTTGGTCAAAGGACTGGGTACCAAAAGGTGAGTTTACTTAGTGTGGAGATGGGTTACTTAAAGGTACAAAGAGAAATTATGGGTACTTTCCATGTAGAGTTTCAATCCGATTCTCAGCGGGAGGCTAAATTAATAGTCGCGTGGGGGCGGTAGACTGGCCGGGTTTACTTTTCGCAAACACTCGGGACATCGTATAATCAATGGAGAAAATATTTACCGGTTAAGTCCGTATGCCGCCACCTATCGTCAAGGCAAATGGAGACTGATCGAAACGGCATTGTACTCATGAATCATGTGCCATGGAAAGGGGCAGAGTTAAAAATGTAAAGGTTGATTTGAGGGATGAGTAAAACTTGTTATATAGACGAGTCATGATTATTATTCAGGGCAATCTTGAGAAGGTTTTCCATGCATGAATACGTTTGTGGGGAAGGGTGAGCAGAGATGGCGGTGGGCCTTTCTGCTGTATACACCAATTCTAGTGCCATTCGAATACATTATTTATTGAAACAAATCACCCTTCCATTGCATTTCGCACGCCGTTGCAACTTGAGCTTTCCTTTTCAATTTGTAAAGATAACATTTATCCTGCTTGTTGGTACTTCGTGTTATGTTTGCTTGTTATATTTCATATATAGGTGCTTAATTACATTATCTTAAAAACGGTGACAAAGCCGCATTACTTAACTCGTACATTGTCAATTTGTCTCTTTATTTCAGAACCCCCAACTTACGGAACAAGTGGTGCTCGTTCATCGATGATGATGTCAGTATGGGTAACAGTTACTCTGGCATCTATTGCATCATTCTTCAAACTGTAAATCAAGCTAACGTTTTACATGAAATCCACCCAAATAGTGTTCCTAATATGTTCAGTATCTAGAGATAGGATTAATGCTGATCCCCTAATGAGATTAATTTACTAAGGATCTACCTCAGACCAACAAAATCCAACACCTCATAATGTTATCTCAACACCATACTGGTATTAATCAGACAAACTGCTGGACTGTGATTACAAAGGTTTTTCTGATCCCATGTCAAACATAATCTAATTAATTTTATAGTGCAGTCTTTAGTCCAAAACAATCAATTAAAACATACTGTTAGATTATTCTGGATTATGGAGGGTTGAATGTTATTCATTTGATTGGAAATATAATGATTGTCGTAATGACATTCTTGAAGACGGTTCCTAGTCAGCTATTGCTGGTGAGTCGTTTTCGAAGCGGAAAAAAAAACGATTTAGCTCTCATAGAAATATTTTGCCTAGCGGTGTTCTTCTGAGCAGATTGGAAAACTGTCAGCTTTACATGTATATTACAAAAACACACGGCGTGTGATTTCTCGACACGACAGCCCTCCGGACGAATCAAAAACGACTTCAGAGACAGCTGATTCATTGAAAATAAATACTTTGTGATTTAATTCCATCATTTATCGAAGTTGTAACCTACTGTTAAGCGTGAAATAAACAATAAAGAGCTAGCAATACTCATGAGTAAATTGGATAAGCGAAGCTTTTTGTGAAGTTGTTATCGTGTATGTCCTCTGAGAGCAAGAAGTAATTTTTGACCAATAGGGCAACTTATTCAAGTTGTCTTACGAGTATAAATAAAGTAAACATAACAATAATAAACGACAAACAAGCAAACAGTAAAGGCATCATCAGATAAAAACACGTGACTTGAAGTCACAATACAACAATATCTATTGAAGTAATACCTCCTTGTTCCAGCTCATGATTTTCCTGGTAGAAGAGCTCACAGTTATATATTTCTTTTCAAAAAAAAAACTATTAAAGGGTCTGTACATGTACGTTTGGTAACGACTCTAAAATTAATGCCAATAAAAATTTGCATGGTATATAGAAGTACAGTATCTTCGGATAGCATAAAATGCATTTTGAGAAACATTTCACGTTGAAGTACTGCGATTATGGAAGAATACATGTATATAACTTGTTATCGTTGAACATTTGAACAAGTTAGACAGTGTACTCCAATAGCAGATAACTCCTCTGTGTGGACATAACTGCTCCAGATTTTCGGCAAAGTTTTTTTCTCAAAAACGCCATTACCTTTTGAAGTGAAGTTTTTAAAGGCGTGAACACTATTGGTAATTACTCAAAATAATTGTTAGCATAAAAACTTACTTGGTAACGACCAATGAGGAGCTATTGGTGGTATAAAACATTTTGAGGAACGGCTCCCACTGAAGTAACGTAGTTTTCGAGAAAGAAGTAAATTTCCATGAATTTGATTTTGAGGCCCCGAAATCAAGCATCTGACAGCACACAACTTCATGTGACAAGGGCGTTTTTCCTTTTATGATCTCGCAACTTTGACGACCAATTGAGTTCAAAGTTTCGGAGGTTTGTTTGTGCGTGTTGAGTTGCACCGAGTGAGACGTCTGTTCTTTGACAATTACCAATAGTATCCAGTGTCTTTAGCGGATAGTACATGTACATTATTTCCTTAACTAGAGAGTAAAACAAACATTAGGTTCCAATAACCATCTGAGCTTGCGCACATTACCAAGAACATTGGATTAACCTTGCAACTTCCACCAGTACCAAAGTGCCACATTTGTACAAGTTTATTAATACGTACATTTTAAAACTCTTGTTGTTACAGAGTTTTACTTTATGCGTTGTTTTAACTGGTCTCTCGATTTAGAGTCTCCAATATTATTAATTTATGTTAATATGAATTGTTTACTAAATATGATAAAGGACCCAGAAATTGTTTTAGAACTTTATTTTAGCAATGTTTACAATGTTTTTACTTAGTAGTACAATATGAACATAGCTAAAGTTATAGCTTACAGTTCTTCGAAAATTGAATAGCTACAGGAAAAAGGTGCATTTTAATATGTAATATTGTGCGTTTTTTCTGAACGGTAAAACAAAGCCGCACGTTTATGAACCAAGTAACACACAAAATTACCCAAGTGCTTCTGCACTGGCTAATAAGTTGACTCAATATTAATATTAGTGTTATTATTATTATTCAAATAATTACACCAGCTTAACATCTATCAACGAAAAGAATGGTACATTTTTGAAAACCTCGTAAAAACACCAACGAGCTTAATAACATGCAAACTTGCGAAGTGGCAGAACTTAATTTTGAATTTCGGGGGCATTAAATTAATTGTTGCATTAATTTGCAGAGTCTTAAATGTATAAGCAAATGAATGATTCATGGTAAATACCTACCACCCTTTCCATTATACGCTCTTGATTAGCGCACATCTAAAATTTATTTCCGTTTGGCCCTCTTCTTTTTAAAACTAATTTTTTTACAAAAATAGAGAGATATAACATTATCTGTGACCCCCAGCAAAGAGAGTTTAATTGAACGAAGTGGACATAATGCATATTCATGTAATATGAAAAAGAAACATGCTAATTAATATTCTATAATACGCTATCTACTGTAAGATATACATCCTCTTTGTTGAGGGAAATATTGTTGAACTAGACTGAGCTCTGGGAGGTTCCATACTCAGATTAAGATTACATGTACTTCAGGATATTGGAATCATAAGTAAATATCAAGATATCCTGAGATAAGTTATCAATTAATGACGACATCATCTTCCCTGATAAATCATCGTGTGACCTTACATCCTCAAGATATCTAGTTCCCATGATGAGATATCATAAAATTTCAATAATATTATGTCGTCATCCCGAGATCTCTGAATTTCGTCATCTTACGTTGCAGTGAATTATTTCAGGATCTCGACAAGTTGGATGGCACTTCAAGATCTCCGTAGGTAAACCATGACTGAACCTACTATTATTTCAGTGGATTGAAAAGTCAATGAATAAAACTTCCCTCGAAAGCATGGAATAGTTTTGTTCAATTGTGGCGTGCGTACACTCGTGAATGATCCCCTGTCGCTTCACCCAGAAGTCGTTAAAACAAAACAAACAAACAAACAAACTAACAAACAAACACCACATTAAACAATCAAACAAACAAACAAACATACACAACAAAACAAAACAAATAATCAAACAAACAAACAAACAAAAAGAGTACAGTTCTGAAAGCTAAAAGGCATTGTGTGAAACGTGCACTTTCTTTTTGATGGTGAATTGTTGTGGAAGGTTTTACAGTTACAGTTTAAAAATATACTTCCCCTGATAATAATAACACACGAAACAAACGGAATAGGATAATTCTGACTTTAAGTATCATTCAATTATTGTTAAGTAACCGAAAATAAAAGAAACTTTTGATTAGTTAAAAATAATTGTAAGTAAATCGTTCATCGCCACAAAACACAACATGACCCCAACACCTACCGAACCCCAAGGCTACCATAGGATAATTAAGATGATAAATCCCAGCCGACATTGTCACCGTTTTGTTCTTTGAGCCAGACTAGTAGCGGGGCAAAGTACTCCTCGATGGCTGAGGGATCGATAAAGTCTTGCCCGGTGAGTCTCTCCAATGCCTCCCACCATGGAACACTGCAACCTAGCTCCAACATGTCCCTGGCAATTTAGAAAACAACGTCAAACAAAATCAGAATCTGTGTAAGCTTTAGATTCAATCTCTATTCAGACTAGTTTGACTTAACGATATTTTTACAAAAACCTACTCATGAAAAATTAAATTTAGATGTTCCAAACTGACATAATGATATAAATGCACTACATATTTAATTAATGGCCTAGAACATATTCAACGGTATACTAGTAAAGAGCGTGTTGCAAAATAAAATGCTAAGTAAACCTCATAATAAGTTAATGTTAAAACACTTTCTGTTAAATTTTGAAGAAGAAAAAAAAACATTTCATAGGCCTACGATCTGTTAAATTGTTAAATAAATTGTACAACTATCAACGCGCAGAAAAAATGCACACAATTTTTAACTTGGAATAGGAAAAAAACATTATGGCAAAATGAATAAAACACGAGTATTGCATTTAAATACATGAGTTTCACAGACATTATAAAATGCACAGACATCTTTAAAATGTAAAACACCATCTAAAGCAAAATATTAATCCAATTGAGTATACAAAATATTAATGCAATAACACAATATCACTCATATAACAAAGAAGTCAACATAAAACATGGATATTTTGACAATATATGGCAATATAAACAGAGTAAAATTGAACTTCAAGTTGAACTTTCCCTCTCGTGGGCTGAATAAAACCACTTTGGTGAAATAAAGGCTTGCTTTGGGACATGCTTTTATATCAAGTGGAATGAAAATTCCAGCAGTTCCTGTACATTATTTACGAGTAATATAAAGTGATGGACTATACCAGTCTTGCATAACTTACTTGAGTTTTTGACCCGCTTCTTTAGACTCGTAATTATTGCATAGATGCAAGGGACCTTCGTGTCCTGATGCCTCGCACATCGCACGGTGGAATTGAAACTGAATCACAAAACTAACAAAGTATCTGGAAAAACAACAACACAAAATGGGGAAAAGAACAATACTAACATATTTAATACGATCTGAGTTTATCTTTCAATAGTCGCAAAATGGAAGCTAAAGATGAGCGGACAGAGTTTACATCTCGTAATGGAGGTAGGCTTACACCAGACTTGACAGGTGGAAACTCTAAAGAAAGCAGTGTGACTAGCCCTCATTTAATCTACACGTAAAATAAACTAAATACTAAGTAAAGACAACTGTGGTGATTATTACCGTATATAAGGAGTCCCTGACGGTATATGATATTTAGCACCGGGATCAAAGTCTTCTTCTGTCCGTTCAATTGGAGGTTTAATACCCTGATACTCCATCCTGGTCAACAAAAACAACATTAATTATGAATTAAAACAAACAGGACTTTTAGTAAATACATGTACTTTGTTTATCAATCAGTGTCTTCAAACAGCTGAAACAAAAAATTAATAATTTGGATGTAAAATTTATGGCTGATATTTCTCAAAATGAAAGGACAAAATGATAAAACATAAAACCCATGACATGCCGTCACAGATAATTACAAGACGTAGAAGGGGTAGTTGTAAAAAGTGGCACAGATGAAGAATACTCTGCTGTTCATATCAATGCATGTTACAGAATTGGCACATAAGATTTCTTTGTTGTTAAAACACAATTATAACAACGTATAGAGACAGATTAACAAAGACAGAAACGCACTCAAATAAAACAGATAAGTGACGGGTTACCCTTCCCCGCCTCTACCATAACTCACTTTCGCCCATCATGAGAGAACACACTGGCTTTACTTCACTTAAGTGCAAAGCCACATGGATACATTTTACAAAGACACCATAAAGAACAACAGTGGTTTTCAAACTGCTGTTCATGTACCCTGATAATCCTATGGTATAATACACATAGATCTAATATTTGTCAAGATTGAGTATACTGTACAAACATACCTAAGCTTCCACCAAGCCTCGTTGTAGTTTTCAGGTTGAATGTTTCCTCTGAAGACATCCCATCTCCATTTATCAATCAACAATCCGAATGGTAAGAAAGCAATCTTATTCAAAGCAACCTTCATTAGGTTGTTGATATCAGCCTCTGATGGAATAACGTGGAGAAAGATAACAATTATTGGTGAAGTCTGTCAGTGACCACACTTCTGAATGACTCCTCTTCTTCTTGAAGAGCGCCCTCTTCTTCTCAAAAGAGGGCGCTATACCAATAAAAATAAGCGGCACCTTTCGGCGTGTAGTGATAAGCACGTGTGTGACGTATAAAAGAGTTGCCAATTTGAAAGTACGATCGATATAGTCTTGGTTTCGTGTCTACTAATACCATTTTCCAAACCACGGATTGGGCTTACGCTCCGGCTTGAGCTTCATAGGTAACTTTTACGGTATTTCAAACACGTTGAATGTCCCTAAACCGGGAGCCGAAACCTAAGCCGTGCTTTCGAAAACGGCAAGTGTTTTAATACTTACTTTCATTGTGGACAACTTCTTTCAAAAGTCCGATCTTGTGGAGATAGTCCGGTGTAACTACAGAGAGTGCAATGGTATCTCCGACGGCTTCATGGAAACCTGGATTAGCACCACTACTGAAGATAAGTGGCTGGTTATGATACTGAAGATAATACTCACAATGACCCATCTCATGATGCACAGTGTATAAATCCTCCATGGTTATACCAGTGCACATCTTTATCCTGTAGGACAATTAATGGAAATAATTGGGCGTGAGTTTCAGTGAAAGCGAGCTACAGATTTAGAAAACTATTTTCCAAATTCAATAAGTAAATAATTTCAATAAACTAACGGTTTAGTTTAAAATGGGGATTGCATTCAATATTATACCTGACTTCTCTGTTCTTAAAGAAATTGTGCGCCGACCCGTGACAGACCACTTCTCTTTCTTTGGGTCTCGTGAGCATGGAGTTCTCCCAGAAGGATTCTGGCATTGGATCCATACCAAGGGATGTGAAGAATCGCTCAGCCACACGGAACATCTTCTTAACGGTGTAATCCTGCCGGACCATTTCCTTCGACACGTCAATGTCCGGAACATCTGGATACGGAGTGACGAGATGGTAGATGTTGTTCCATTGCTGGGCCCACATGTTACCTTCAAGACAGGGTTCAAAAGTGGGATTTAAAACTTTGCATGAAGAGAAAATGGTTAATGGTGACGAATGAGTATCTCAAAATAAGGTAGGATGAGTCTGCTGGACTTCTAAAGACACTCAGAGCATACCAGCCGAAACGTCAAGTTGTTACATCTGCTGTTCTTTACAGTGACACCATGTACATGTATACCAGTCATTAAAATGATGATTAGACAATAACCTTGCAGAACTCCCAATACAAAATCGGAAAAGAAATCGGTAAAAAGGCATTTTAATAAACATGTTCTTTGGAGAGCAACAGTAAATAGCAAAAACACACAATCACAATTTGTCAAACATGTGTGAAGACGAGTCTCCAACACCAATTCAAAAAAACATCGGGGCCCATTTCACAGAGCTGCCTTAGTACAAAAAGTACATAAGTACAAAAAGTAAACTGTCAGGTATAAATTTCTGCTTAAGCAGCTCTTCCTTAATTACAAGTTGAAGAAGAGTGTACAGTACAGGCAAAGGAGAAGTTAGAATGAGACGGACGGGAGGCAAGAAATTAGAAGAAAACCCTGACCCCAAAACATGTCTATAATGTTTAAAATCAGAAGGATTGGTTTTATATGCAAAATTATTCAATGCATGTCACGTGGCATTTTCAAAAGGATTTAGAAAGGTAACATTTCCGAACAGTTGACTTACCGAGAAGATGTGCTGGTATTGGGCCGTTGATGTCCACTTTATCCTCCCCGTATTGCTGAGAGAGTCGACGGCGAACATACGCGTGCAACTGCTCATACATCGGTTTTACCTTGTCGTAAATGTCACCAATCATCTTCTCAAATTTGCCATCTTTTATTTCATACTTCTCCTGCCAAACCTCGCTCTCATCAGCGTATCCTTTTAATAAAACGAAAAGAATCGTTTTAAAGCATTGTTCTTTCAAGCTTTTGTGTCGGTGTCATTTTGGCGTTGTTGTCCCAAAATCTGTGTACCACACAATTGACATGGTCTGAAGGAAGATTATTCAATAGAGGCCGCAGATTTTGGCTCCACAAAAGTATGGACTAGAAAAATAAATATGTTTAATGCCCAAAAGCGCCCAATACTAAGGCAATGTGCCTCTTTAGTCATTCATTGTGTGTGCTGAACTTACCACTTGCCCTCGCTCCTTCATTCTTCAGATCTACATAGGTTGAATATAGAGGGCGTATCTCTCTTCCGACCACATCACGCCAGCTTTTCCATGCCCAGAGTAACTCGGAGTAGTTTGTAGATTCAGCCATTATGTTTTCAATATCTGGCTCCAGCAGAAGGCATGTACCATTCTCTCTGCAGATTTTACCCTTACCATAGATACTTTCCATTTCCTGGTTAATTCTGGTCATCTGCCTGTAATTATTACGAAGTCTCAATTAACTTTTTCACTAATTGTAGTATATTTCAGTCAGTCCCGGACCAACGGTTTTTCAATCAGGATCATCAACTTGAAACCTTTAGAAAGAACAGTTAATTATTTTGTTTTTCTGCAATTTGCTGAGTGACTCGTGCTCGGAAACGTTTCTATTTGTTTTTCGAGAGATCACCTGTCATGGCTGGTGGACGGCCACCTCGAGTTGGGGGCTAAACTTGATTTAAGCAACTGCCACCAGGTGGCACGTTGCCAACTTCTCATATGGCTTCACAGTCCGTTATGATTTAGGCTGGGGCATTATTCACGCCCCAATCAATAACCAGTTTGATTAAAATAATTATACTTACTGACGTTTGTCTCTGTCCTCTAAATAACCGCCCCTTGTCAGCAGCATAAACGCCCTCTCGTGAGACCTACCGAAGGAGGATGTGTCAAATTGTTGACCTTGACTCTTCATCTCTAGGGAGAAGTCACCAATCAGCATCGAGACATTCTTAGAGTACTGAGAAAGTAACCAATCAGAACCGACTTATTCAAACTGTTGTAAACACCGGAATTACGACACAGTTTACTAAGGGGGATACCAGTGAATAAAGTTTACCTGAGAGTTGTATGTAGTCATGTTGGTTTGAAAGTTCCAGTTAGCATGGGCACCAGCGTTAGCTGTCTCAACGGATAGAACATCAAGCTTCCTCAGCCAATCGTCAGCAATATTCTCATTCGAAACTTGCCTCCCTATAGTAACCAGTGCAAGAATATGGAAAAGTTACAAACTAATATCAACAAGAATCTTTGAACACTCCTATTGGCTGTTTTAATGACACTTGTAGATGCATTTAATGTGACAATTGCAACAGTCGACAGTCAACTCTCCTACTTTCTGATGACGCAATATCACCACAATTTTATAATATATACTTTTTTGGCCTGCAATCAATTATCATGTGGTGGAAATGTATCTAGAGAGTTGACCTCCCCACACACACCACCTGAAGTTGCATCTACATAGCACACAGTCAACCCTCCTACTGGCTGACCAATCAACATCATACAATGCAGTTTTAAATTGAGACAAAACGAGTGATTGGTGATTGGTGACTGACTATAAATAGCACACAGTCAACCTTCCTACTGGCTTACCAATCAATATTACCCACTGTTGTTGTCAGTGATTTACTGTGCCAACCTGAACATAATGCTACGCGGCGAATTCATCTAATCGGTACTCAGTTAGTTATGTGCAAAGTTGTAGCTCATAAAAACCGTGCAAACTTTTGGGAGCAAGTTATCAATTAAGAAATTAAGAAATAACTATTTAACGCTTATAGGCCCTACTGTTTAAGTTAATAATAAAATTAAAAAATTATACAGAACCGAAATCTTATGTCAGAAAACTGTCATTTTGTGCAAGAAAGTTGTCATGTAAATCCTTACAGGCTGTGAAGTTTGGCTTCAGCGAGACCCATTTTGTTCCAGTTTGCCGATCTCCTATATAACTCCACACCAAACTCATTGGACTTGGCAAAGATTTGAATGTCTGACCTTTTGATAAGCACCCAACACTTGGTCCTGCTACATTGGCCTCAGTACTTAGCAAGGTGATTGAAGCAGTTGGGAATGTAAGGGTTGTAAAGGTCAGTTTTTTTTTTGTGTTTTTTTTTTACAATCAACACTACAAAAACAAAAGGAGAGTAAAGCGTCCACGAGAAAGGAGAAATAATTATGGACCCATGTTTCTAACTGTAATTCATCCATGTCCTACATGTACACGTAGGTTGGCAACTGACCAAAGTAGGAAACCCACCTTTTAAGAAGTCGATACACTCGCCCACATCCAGTTCTTTTTTACAGCACAAGTCGCTCAAGATGCTGGGTGAAATCTCCTTGATGACGTCAAGTTCCATCAAGGTTTCTTGTGGATCAAACTCTTCGCTCGCATCCCGAGCAGCCACCAGGAGTGCCAAGACGAAAATCACGGCCTGGAGTTTCCCCCGATGTAGACCCTCCATGGTTTCAGACCGGACGGTGCTGAGGTAGGAGTTATACAAATACGGTTAAATAAGGGTCGAGGAAATATCCAAATACAGTATTGGTAACACGAGAAAGGTTTTGCAACAAAGTCGGTTTAGAATCTATTATTTAAAACACCGATGTGTGTTGTCAGCGTAAAGGCTCGAGTTGTATGGATGTTGACTCCCTTGACTTCAACTAGGCGTTATTTGATATAGGTAGACTTGTATCTAGCTGGAGTACATTACACGTTCAAATATAGGACACGAATAATGGCACAATACACTAACACTAATCACACACAATAACCCAAGAAAATGTTATTTCGAGTTACTCTAAAAATACGTGAACAGTTTGTAAAACTGCTCCGGTGTTTATTTACAAACGTATTCAAACACATCAAACAAGTGAACCTATTCAACACTCCTAAATTTAACACGAAACAAAATGCGAAATGGCATGTACTGAACAGTGTATGGAAATATTGACTAAAAGTACAATTCTGATGGCCCTTTGAAGCACTATAGGTTCAATTACACGGACTCAAGAATAGATTTATTTCCGACACTTCACTTGGAAAAATATATTTATGTACAAAACAATGTCCACACAGTGTTAAAGGAACACTTTGGTAACACAAACATAATTATGATCACCAAATCTTACTTGGTAAGAAGCACTGTATCTTTTGATATGGTGTAACAAATTCACTCGTAAGGAATAAAGTTCCAGAGACAGGGATTCAAAAGTTTGTCAATCTGAGAAACGTTTTTGCACGAAATGTTTCTCAGATCGTGATTCCAGTTCCGGATGTTCCCTCCTGCCTTGACATACCCCCTATTTTCGGCCAAAACTAAAAGATCCAACCACCTTTTGAACTAAAATGATCACAGGTTAGTTGTATTGTACAACCTTTAAAGGATTGGGGTACTCTTTGTGAAACACAGAACAAAATGTCCACAGATTTATATTAAACTTACACGGTTTGAAGATAATGCTGGTAGAAAGCTTCAATTAAAATATTACTTGCAAAGATGCTGTTTTTTTTTTAAATGAGATTTCTCAAAAACTACAGCGCCTTTAAAAATAAAGGCATTTTGCAATTAAGGATATGTCATTACGCTGATATAAAAGGCATTTATCATTACACGTCCCGCCTCCCTACTGGCACATCTTATTATTAATGGACTGTATGTACCAGCATGTTTACCAGAAGCTGACTAAATTGTCATCAAGAGATGGATATGTAATTATCTTTTGTATTTTCCTATAATGGGGTAGTACAGACCTAGTGTGTTGAGGAGCAGTTAATAATGATGTGCATTAAATCAGCAAATGGTTGCATTTACCAATGACTTGACTGAGAATCTGAAACGAGTCTTCCAACCACGTTTCCTTCTCTTTTGATTTTAAATTGTTCCAATAATCATAATTTTTGTTATAGGACTTTTCGTGTTTTGTATTTTATAATCCTCTAAAATGTAACTTTGTTTTGTGATGATGTTGTTATCTATGATGGCATTTGAAAAACAACTTGACAGTAATTTAGTTTGATGGTTGTTATCCTTCAATTGAACGTGGAGTGTATGTAACCTGCGGTATATCTCATGCTTTTTAGATTTCATGCATATTTTGATGATCAAATGTTTTGAAATAACTGCTATAATTATAATCTAAAATGATTTTAAAACAATTCTGAACGAGTAAACGGAGCCACAAAGCATTTCTTCCCTTAGACACTAAAACTCTGTAGAGAATTTAGATTGATTTCCAAAAACATATTTTGAATTAAACATGTGAGCCTAAATCTTTGCCGCTGGCATCCCCTCGTTGAGCATACACACCCGGCCCACGTCGTTCTCATCTCACAAACACACCCACATTGGTGTATAAATTCACACGCAGTTTTCTGTATGCCAAAAATGTTTAGCTGTCCAATAAAGAACTATCCATAAACTGTCTCCGTACAGGTCCGTGTTTACCACCTGCATATAGACTTCAGTAGTCTATTTCAATCCAATCTAACCCTGGGGTATTACAGAGAATCAAAAATAATATATAATGTTGATGTTTTTTCAATTCAACTCAATCTTACCTTTGGGGATCTTGGCCGTATAGTCCTCTTATAAAACCTTCCCCGGTTATACATGCACTGAGTCTGTAGTGGTTGCCATATGGTGTAGTTCTACTCAAGAAACCGTCAACTTGCGTCCAGAGAAACTCTGCATATAGAGAAACAAACGTAGTTACAGACTTATTAAACACATTTCCCTCCAACTTGAACACAATCTGAAGTCGATGGTGTCATGGAACCATTAGAGATTTGTCGACAAACCTATCCCGTGATTTGCAGCGCAACACGGCGTTTCTATTGGGGCAAGTACCACGGTCCTTGGGTAGGGTTTATGTATACACAGAACCGCTGTAAAGGTTTGTTCAATACACTCGACTGAAGTCCTTTTTGAAATGCAACAATGAACATATTTGCATACAACCAGTCAGCGTGACGGGGACGAGGAAAATGGTACAAAGCTGTGTTTAGAAACCCATGTCAAGAATTGCTGCTGTATATACAGTCAACATGTCATCCCAAATGAACGTACACGATAATAAAGGGGCATGCACCAGTCTTGGATATACCAGGATGAATATTTTAATTGTTTTGCTTGATATGAAGGGACTGTGCTAAGCTGTTTTTATGTTTAGTCAATGCTGAGTGTACACATTTCACATTATCTGTTATGTTATCCTGGGTGTGCAATAACCAACGCCTGTCCCATAAGTTAGTGGGTAAATTTCAAAGCCTTTTTCGAGCCGTCACACTTACAATAGAATAACTCTCGGCTCACTGAATGAAGCTGCACTTATTGCCATATAGATTTGACCAAGTTATATTATTGATAATCCTACCATTTCTCTGGGGTTTAGTCAAGCTTTCTAGAAACACTAAATTCCTTAATTTGAAAGTCACATATTTTTGTCGTAGGAAGCCGAATGCAAAATTATGACATGTTGTACATTCTAAAAATTCCCCGGTCAGGATTGACCCTTAAACTGGTTTTAAAAATAAGGGAATCTTTCACAGATTACAAAGTTTGTTTGACCCATTTACGGTTAATTATGACAAACATTCCGGATCTTGCTCTGACCCAGAAATGTCCAGGATGGACCCGAAATCCGGGTGAAATCTGACCCGGGAGTGGTTAGAGTCTGCAATAACAATAACGAATACTGACACTAGAAAGCCTCTTTTCGTCTATTTTTAGTGGTTTCTAGTAGGGGGTATTGGAACAAGAGGAAGTTTGAAGTGATGACGGATCACTTTAAGCTTTCAACGTGATGTATGGACATTATTCTTAATTCAACATTTTAAATCGGTAACAATGTTTGAGTTGTTAAAATGGGCAAACAAGTTAAGTTCTAAATTTTTGATGGAGTTTTTTTAAAGATAAGCACGACTTATGGCCCGAGTTTTAAATTAAACATCAAGTAAAAACGGCAACTAATTGGGAAGCACAAACAGAATATGTGTGTTTTGGGGTTAGCACGTTTCAGGTCAATCTGTTCTATTGAAGTCGTGCGTGCGAAGAAAGCAACTGTCGCAAAGACTGGTTTGATTCGCATGATAAACCAATGGCATTATTATTAAGTTAATAACTAGCGAGTGTAGGTACCCAGGCATATCAGCTACAAGCTTAATTGACTCCCATCACTGCGTGTGGCTGTTTATTGCGTATAACTTCGCCGTAAAAGTAACTTGTTTGTTTCATTCGTTAAAACTAAACAGTCACTATATCGGTAGTGATGGTGAAAACCACAAATTTAGGGGCCAATTTAGAATAACAAACTTCCCCAAATGAAGCAGACATTTTGTATCAAGAGTCTCCAACATTAATTGTTTTTCCTTGCCTAAACAAAACTTGTATTTTAATCTGGAATGAAATCTTGGCCTGCTGGGTGTTGTTTCTTCTTTCTTCTCGTTTCTTCAAATGATTGTATTTTATTTATTTTTATTTTTTTAACAGATTTTACTTAAATATTTTCAGTGATTTATTTGACCAACGAACCCACGACTACACGGGGGAAAAAATTGACTCTGAAATGAGACGTTCTTATAAAGACTCGTCTAGGCCCGGGTTAAAGGACTCATGACATTGTGCATATAATTATTATTAAAATAAGTATTGTATACACACAAAAAACAGTTATGTTGCGTGAGCCCCAACCCGTGAACTTACATGCCGCGTTCTACAGCAAATAATGTGCTGATGTAAAAGCAATACCAACTGAATTGAACATTATCAAACAAATTAACGTTTCGCTGCGTGTTCTTTCCGTATATTGAGAGACGTGATTAATAGTTCCAGTGCCATTAATTATTAATTACTTTTTCAACATATGGAACATAATCATTAACTGGACAGATGAAAAAGCGCAATAATATATCAATTTGTAATCGATATTGATATACGCTCAATAATTATAGAGAAAAGGCTTCTATAGATGAACGAGCTGTTGTTAGAAGACAAAATTGTAAGACTGATAAAACGACAATATTTAGAAGTTTCACAGTTGGAGACCGTGTAAAAAAAACTAATGGACTGTTTACAAACAAAGGAGGAACATTAAGTCGGCCTCGATTGCATGTGTTTGGGTGTGGGGGTTGTATACATGAGGACTTTAACCAAAGGGGTAGGGGTGTTCCGACCGGCAGAGTGGTGAAGTCCTGCCCAATTCATTGGAGAACAGAGAGTTGTTCTCGGTTTAAACCACGTGGGTGTGTGCTCAAATATATTGCGTACCTTATGGAGACAAATAGCACAACACATACGGTATGTACACCAACTTGGTGATATTCAAGATCCGTAATCTTAGATTTCTAAACCGTAAACACACACAACGAAAACATTTTTGCATCTCATGACGTCAAATTAAAATGAAGCAAAGCCAATTGTTTACAATATTGTCCCTCGCGGGCAAGTCGCGGTGTCTGTGCGATTGTTCACGCACAAAAACTGACAATAGTTACATATTCATTTGACGCCTTGAATAAAGACTACACACCCCAGGCATTGACTATGCTGATGGTTCACCACGCATTCTCTTCATCTAGTACTTGCCAACTAGTAGGCATTGTGCACCGGCTCAAACCGTCATTGCTTTACGGGACCCCTCTTGATAAAATATGGAATAATTCAAGTTGAAAGTTTTCCCAAAACAGAGCTGAATTATGGATGAGGGTATAGCATTACTAGTATGTAGTTTGTACACACAAGCCATAATGAGGTCATCTTTGGCCTATAGGTATTAATTATTCATTTGTTTCTAAACGCTAGGACAACTAGCCGGGGCAAACGCAAGACGTCACGCTTCAACACTCGTTCCATGCCTTTGAGTGTTTGGACCAACACGGGACAAACCTAAAACGTGCCGTTGAATTGTATTTTTCGCTTCGGTTCGATTTTAGTTTAGTATTTGGTCGAATTAACTCAAATGACGTAATTATGATGTCATCAAGGTACAGCTAATATTAAGCGTGATCTGAACCTGTAAACAAAGTATAGTATTTTGACATTTGATTGTTCACTAATCATGATACGAAATAAGTGTTTTATGGCGGACATCCTACTAATTGGTGACCACGCCCCCCCCCTCCCAATACTTTATGGCCTGTGGGAGGGATGGTCATGTTGACATTATAAACTAAATAGTCAAGTATTTAACGTAAAACGAATTTAATGTAATTTACACAAACATCATAAAACGTGAATCCGGAGTTTCTTTTAATCAACTGTTTGATCCCAAATAGGGTCCGATTACTACTACTGCGTCATTGGAACTCTAGACTACAGTGGTAGCCACAGCGGGGTTTGATTTCACCGGGTTGGAGCCGTATTAGGTGACCGTTCGAAGTGCATTGTTTCTGGTAGGCCTATACATGACGCTCGATTTGCAGCATCAGCAATTCCTCGGTGTACCCGGACAGTATTGCTTTCCCTCCAATGCAATGAATGGTAAAGTAGTTCTCGTAGAACAATCCATGTGTGCGTATTGGCTTGTATGAACAGCTTTGTCGAAATCCCCCATCCACGCACGAAGGAGAGAAATAGAGAGAGCGGCATAACGCGAGAGAGGAAAAGAAAATGGTTTAACCGGTAAACTCTCAACCTACAGACCTCATGCAATGTTTACAATCCTAGAAATGGGAAACAGCGATCTGCTAGGATCGCAATTCCCAGGTGTCACGATTCATGTTTTACCCCAATATATAAGACGGGAAATATTGTGACATTAGAGAACTCACCAGCGGGACGCATTGATCTCCCATCCGGCAAGGAGTAGCCTCGCCCGGGAAGAATAGCTCGTGCGTGGATATTACGAGGAACAAGACGAAGATTGGACAAACAAAAAAATCAACTAATTTCAAGGTGTCATAAAAATTGCAAAGTGTGAAAAAAATCAGGTGACGGGAGAAGAATGAACATGGAGCTAAAACTGACAGGCTTGCCCGAGCAGAGGTGTCGAGCTAGTCACGTTTTTCATTACCAAGTTTTTTTCCAATTCAATTTTGTCCATCGTCAAAGTTCTGTGTAATTGCTTTTATTGTGTTGTTGAGAAGTGATGTAGCACTTAACAGTCACAAAAATACCCTTTGATACTCGTAATATTGTAATCCCTCATAAATGAAATAGATGACAATGTAGGGTGCGTTTCTGTACATCACATGCAGGACAGGGGAGTGGTCAAATATACAGAATAATAACATGTGCCAGCTTTAGTGTGTTTTATTTTCACACTTTGACTCGATAAAATTACTTTCAGTGAACACCTTTCTTCTCTCTTTTAGTTGTGTTTCTTGATGTCCGATAAATGCCTCAGAAATTATCTAGACTTAAAAAATCTGATTTCTTGGAAACCATCTTTGTGCATTAATTGCTGACGTCCTGCCGAGAATAATGACGACTCCACTGTATCAGAACTAAAGCTCTAAACTCAGTATCCCCTTAAAGCCACACTCTACTGTTAAGTCAGACTAAACTGTGCAAATAATGGAACTGATTTGCTTTGGAGAAGTTACTGATTTAAGACAGGAAATTGTTCTTGATAACCAGGAAACGGGGATAAGGCCTCATGGGACCCACAGCTCCGTGTTTTTCCGGACTCCGGCTCCGGGGGAGAAAGGTACTATGTGGTGTTTAAGACGTAACGCCTTAAAAATAATTAATTTCCATTGTTTTAACGACTGGCAATGGCCTTGTTTTCAGCGAACTGATAAGTTGTTTTGTTTGTTCGAAAACCGACTCTGGTGAAAGATGATTGAAGGTGAAATATCATGTTTATCAATCATGTTTAATCATATTGTTCATTATGCTTAGCGATCCCTGGAATCAATCTGTTCTGCTTTCGAGCCGTTTGATAATATCTGCCTCCGTCTAAGATAAACCAGAATGGATTGCGGAAGATGTTATGTTGGGTGTCATGTTGTCATGGTAACACAAAGAGAGCCAGAGATAATGATGAGAAGAAATATAGATATAAAATAAATAGCCAATGACGTATGTTTTTTTAATCATTTTATTTATTAATATTAATTATGACAGAAATTTGTTTGTAGGAATTTAATCAGACTTAGCTGAGTGAAATACTCTTACCGACTGCTGTAAATGACGTCTGAGCGGCTGGAAATGACTATGAAGACATTTTAGTACAGCATTTAGGGGAAGCGAAGACAGACAAAATGGATTCTAAGTAAGTCTTAAAGGAACACGTTGCCTTGGATCAGTCGAGTTGGTTTTTGAAAAGCGTTTGTAACCGTTTGTTTTAAAATGCACATGGGTAGAAAGATATTGTAAAGGTAGAATACAATAATCCACACAAACATGCCTCGAAAATGCACGGTTTTCCTTTTACCTCGTCGACTAACACGGGAGTCAAATTTTTGACTCCCGTAAATGGCCGACCGTGTTAGTTCGCACAGTAAATGGAAAACCATGCAATTTCGAGGCAAATAATAATAGTGTGGATCATTGTATTCTACTTTTAAAATATCGTTCCAACTATGCATGTTATAAAAAAAAAACCGGTTACAAACGCTTTTTATAGACCAACTCGTCCGATCCAAGGCAACGCGTTCCTTTAATGGTCACAGTGACAACTCATGTTTTTACAATTTTAATTATCATTTTTGTAGTCCGGAGTATAATCTTCGTTGATGTAAATGATTTGGCACTGAACATTGTAAAGTCAATTCAATTCAATTCAACTCAATTCATCGACATTTATTTCCACCAAGGATAAACACTTTAGAAAAAACAACAACAATTGAAACAATAAAACTAATACGTGGATGCATTACCCAAGAAGCCGAAGCTTATAAACGGAATGCCTTAAACACAAGCAAAAAATAGACTAAGTAAGACAATATTGAAGAATGTCGGGTATATCGTGATTCATTCGTGTCTGAATGATCATTCGGATTCGAACCCGCGACCTTTCTCACTATAGATGACTGGATTCAGGAGCCAAGGGTGAATTGCAGAATCACTGATGGGTCTCGAATATTATATCAATAAATAAATAAATAAATAAATGAACAATATCACCATCCTTGTGGAAGTCCTACTTGCATTGATGAATAAAGAAACATTTCAATTTTTAAGCATCATTTTGAAAGGGAAATATGATGTAAAACAATGGTTATATATCCAAAATCTTACTGTTGTTTATTGAAGTCACTCTTTCAACGCTGGTATACATTACAAAGGAACAATTTACAAAGTTTACTACTTTTGGTAAGTGAAATTGTTGAATTTGTACTAATTAGTTCAACGAACGAGAACTTTCAAGTTGAATTCGATTAAGTTACGTGGGAACGTATCCCTATCTGCGAGTATTTGGCTTCTAGCTTCGTTAATCAAACCCGCAACGAAACTTGGAACCGTACTAAGGTATACGCCATTAGTTAAGTTTTTACTAGAGTCTCAACGTTTGGATATTGTCGAGATACTTTATCCGCAAAGAGTGGGAGAAATGGGAGCTTGTGCTGGCGGCTGGAGACACAGTGTGTCAATACACCGAGTTACATTAAACGTGAAAGGTAAGTTCAATAAATCCATTGGTGGAGTTACATTTCAAGAAATAATAGAATTTCGCGTCTGGCCCGGCATCATTTTGCAACAGCACAATTTGCACATGGATAGAGTGAGAGCGGAATAAGAGACTTGTCTTGCCTTGTTTTTACTGGAGAGTGTATTCACCCGAGTCTCTCGGGGAATTACGGAACCATATTCGTGTGTGGAAATACTAGACGTGTATTATTTTAAGGGGGTTGGTGTGTGTCGGAACATACCAAGCAGCCAGTGAGTAGCAGTGGTGTGTGCGAGCAGAGAATCAAACGACTGAGTCAAAAGGAATTAGCTTTTTATGACTGAACATAAAGGCGACTATGAGTGGTTTTTATTCTGTATACTCCAATGTGGAATACGCGCCTCAACTTTAAAATGAATTAACACAGGTATAAGGATACTGTGAAGAAACTCTAAATGAGAACTCAGTATTATCAAAGTTCCATTATACACAATGACCCAAACTGTACAAAAACAACTATGCTGAATGCAATAATTGCATATTCCTTACGTGAGATAATCACATGTCATAATTTAAAACACGCTACCTTCAGTAATGACGTAGTTTCTCTGAATCTCACAGCCTTATTGAATCCGAACTTGGGTTATTTTCAGCATAATCAGATTTGTAGAGAACAGAGCTAGTCAAAAGTCTGTGTTCGTGAATGGAAAAACCATTGGGCTCCCGAAGTGCATGCATTATGCAACTTGTGTTACCGCCAGTCAAACACGTAACGTATTTATAGCAGAATTCTATTAATTGTACGGAGTTTTTCATAGCAGAACGAGTACAAAACGGTGCTTCCTCACTTCAACAAACGATTGCAAAAGTTAAATCAAATGAAACATTAGACAGTACCTGTAAGTTGACAATGACTGTTTCATGTCCATCTTGCCATAAAAACATGGGGTTCAGGTGACGGTGACGCTTTGGACTACTAGACTTGCCCTTTGTCTTTATCCGCAACAGGTACTGGTCCTTTATACAAGCCCAATGATTTCATTAGATACAAGGGTTCATGTTCAGTGACTTAAGATTATTGAATGCATAAACGCGGCAGGATGACACCTTTAAAGAATGGAGACTGGAGAGGACACGATTGTCAAGAAACACACTGTCTAAAAACTACAGGGCCAAACTTGATTCGTAAACTGGATCCCTGACCCATGTGTTTATCGGGCTAACCCGGATATGTAGTGGTCTTAAAAGACTTTGAACGACGACCTCAACAAACACAGTAAGCTCCGTGTTGCATGTTTTATGTACACTTAAAACAGAGTTTGAGTACTATCTGTGGGACTCATTAAAGGCAGTGGACACCATTGGTAATTACTGAAAATAATTATTGGCATAAAACCTTTCTTGGTGATCAGTAATGGGAAGAGGTTGATGGTATAAAACATTGTGAGAAACGGCTCCCTCTGAAGTGCCATAGTTTTCGAGAAAGAAGTAATTTTTCACGAATTTGATTTCGAGACCTCAGATTTAGAACTTGAGGTCTCGAAACCAACCATCTAAACGCACACAAGTTCGTGTGACAAGGGTTATTTTTCTTTCATTATTATCTCGCAACTTCGATGACCGATTGAACTCAAATTTTCACAGGTTTGTTATTTTATGCATAATGTTGAGATACACCAACTGTGAAGGCTAGTCTTTGACAATATTACCAATAGTGTCCACTGCCTTTAAACTTACTAATACACGGTTCAAAGCTCCCCTTAAAATATTATGCAGAGGTGCTGCCGTTTTTGAAAAATGAGTCACGAAAATAATGTTCGTCTCAGAAGACGAGAATTATTTTAGCATGTACAACGTAGGCTACTGAAGAGATACTGGCATTGGTGAAAAACCTCATTGTGTTTCACAACCCAGTTTTAATGTGGTTGACATATTTTGTTCTCAGGTTGGTAAGTAATGCTTACCCCATGAATAACATAATTTAACATACATTTATTATAATAAGCCAATTTAAGCATTACAAATTGTAACCTGAAAATATTGGAAAGCTTATGATAATAAATTATAGAAGAAAACATCTTGAAAAGACAAGAAAACAAAGCCACTTCAATGTAGCCGACAAGAAAAAAAACCATTCCCAGATGACCGGCATTAATCAAAACAAAACACCACTGTGACTCGAAAGTCTATTAATCAAGAAACTAATCCCCAACAAACACAAGTGAAGTGATGAAAGACATGCTTTGAAGACAATGTGATAACAAAAAAAAATACACATTGAGTGGCTGGGGGTGGATAAGTAGATGAAATACTGAGATGAATTATGACATTTCATCTTTAATACTGACATTGGGAAGTGAGTTTCTAAAGAGAAACTTGTGGCGCCAGCCTTGTTGAGAATGTTAGTCTTCGTCGCCTTCAACACTGCGCTGTAGGCACCATCGAATTGAGTATTGATCGAGTCTGTAACACAATAACGCTATAGTTTGTGCAACTTATACTGAATGGTATTTCATTGCACTTTCTACGATCTAGCCGGCTTGTTATCAACTGATTTGATTGCATTCTTTTTATCTTCCATCTCGGAAGAAAACTTCCCTTAAAATGTTATGTCTTGTTTTCCTATGTACCCGAGCTATCTTTCAATGAAATTATTTGGTTCGTGACTATCGGCGTTTGTATAAAGAAACAACATTATTATCTAAAGTTTGACAATTTGATCTTAGTTGTACGTTACACCAGAGGGGGCTGTTTCTCACAATGTGTTATACTATCGACAGCTCTCCATTACTCGTTACCAATTTAAATTGTTATGGTAACAATTAATTTGGGTAATTACCGATAGTGTCCACTACCTTTAATAATCACATGTGGCTCTTCACTCAAGATGCGGACAAAATATGTCGTGTGTGACATACAAGTTAAATAGGATTTGAGACATTGCATGGTGAGGTATCAATGTATATTTGGTTTGCGGTAACACCATGTGTGTATCTATATGCCAGGTAGAGTTTGTTCTTAGAGAACTGTCTTGCTTTATCCTACTGCCGCGGAGTAGACATACAACTTACATACGAACAGACAATAATAATAGACAACATGTTGCCACCATTTGGCAGTGTTTCGTCAACCAATACAAGTCATATTTAATAAGTGAAAATAAATGAACCAGGCTGTTTCACCTTCCAGACTCGGTTCGATTACGTTGATTTGAATGAGTAGTTCCTACTATACATGTTGATGCGTTGAGGATGGTTTCAGGCAACACCGCCACACCTTTTTGAGAACTCAGTTAGTCATGTACCATTACAAAGCAACCCTCCGGATGCAACATCTTCCTGGTTAACGACTCCATGGAGTCATAGACACTCCTTGGTTTGCATATTACAGCACTCAGTGGGGACAGGATAACACGTGTATAAAATCAGTAACTATCAACTAATTTCATTTGTACAAGGCCCCCACAGCTTGTTCTTCTCAGAGCATGCCATTTGAGAATAAGTTTGTTTCAGAATAAAGGGACTGAGGTACAGATCTATTTAGAGAGAGCGAATTGTCACATGGGGGAACCAGTTTTTGGTGTCACATGGTTGACGGGCGCCATTTTAAAGCGTAGCACAACCATTGATATCCATATATTGACTGACAGGTCACATTAAGAGCGTCAACATTACTGGAGATCAGTGAGCACAACCCGATGTGCTGTCTAGTCTGGCACCATGCGTTCACATATGCGTTTAAGAATTGTTAATGTGGCTTGTTATTGTTGCTGTTGTTGTTTGTGTGTTTTTTGAAGGATTTTTTAGTTGGGGTTCGGAAAAAACGAAGTGGCTTCATACCGCAAGTGGTCGCAACTCTCCCAATGCTTCGATAGATTACCTATAATATCCTTTCTATTGACGTCACAACATGGACTGACACAAACAGGCTGAAGTTATTTCAGTTACAGGAGTCTTTGTTCGGAAATGCCATTAATCTCAATTCTCAAAAAACTCAGTTTCAATTCTAAAACAAAAACGTCTTATACAAAAGTCGTTATTCTAATTACCCTTACTAATGTAAATGTTTTATCCGGGCCATGTTTTGGAGTGTCACGTTTCAAATATGGTATACTCTTGATGCATAAGTGTTGGTCATTCTTCTATCTATCTAAAATCCAGTCGTATTCCAGACAAATTAATGTTCGAATGCGAAGTTAGTTTCGTTATTATTGATGGCCAAGTAAATACCAGATTACGCTGCTTTTGTAGGCCACGTAAATACGATCGTATTATACGCTGGTATCGATGACGGTTATGTATATACAATCTTAATAACGTTGACATCATATGGATGGTCATGATATCACGTTGGCACCACCGTAAGGACATAAGTTGGCGTTGATTACTGCGTAAATATGTAAAAAAAAAATAGTTACGGTGCCTTTTCATGTTGCTTTTTAAATGCAGGGTTTAGGAATTAATCATTACTCAATGCGTGTTTGAAGCTTTTTATACTAAGGATTATACGATAATTATATTGGTAAAATTGCGGGTTCAATCATACAAAATCTCTTGTGATAGAAGTGTGTTGGTTCTGAGAAGAACCGATTTGTAGTCTCGACGTTTCGATCACGCTCCACTCGTCTTCTCTGCTCTAACACTGCACGTCTTCTATCTGATGATGAAAAGCACGGTATATGGTTCGAAAAGTACCGACAACAGCAGTTCTTCTTCGAACTAACACACTTCTCCAAAAAAGAGTAATACTTGACAACTGGCATAGCCTTCATGGAACAAACAGCAAAGGTAAAGAAAGATGCGGTTCCCTTTAAAACTCCATTACGTATAATGACCCGTGCATCTGGGCTAATGTATAACTCATTTTAGCGCAATGTGAACCACAACTTAGTTGTATGTTTGGTTGGATGATGTGCACAAAGGTCGTAAAACACATTCAGAAACAAAACTTTCATGTGACTCTGTGAAAGGTTCAGCTGCTCAAATATTTGAAGAAGAAAAAAATTAATAAACAAACAAACAACTATAAAGTAAACACACTGATAAAGTTTCCCTTTTTAGGACGGGGGGGGGGGGGCTTCTCCGACATAACGTTGAAGTGGAAAGGTTTTTCGTTTTTCGAAAATATTTAATAAAATGATATCAGTTTAGAAGCAGTTTATAGAAGTCATGGACGTAATTATTATTCAACTGCATAAATTAATAGTTTACAGTGTTTCTTCATTGTGTATCGATTTCGAAGAGACGACGATATTTATGAAAATAATTAGTTTCATTTTGTTATAATGCAACATCCTGAGTATGATCAGCAGTGCATGGATATTGGATACTTAAAGCTGACCTGTACCACTCTAATTTGTCCAAGTATCATGAGACATTTCTGGAAGTAAAACGGTCTGACAAGATGATATAAAACACTCGGTACATGCGTTTTCAAACATTTCATTCTAATGTTTGGAAAAATATCTAATCGCAGGCTGGGGTTGGGGTAAAACTGGCCTGAAAAGCGGCTCACATGTTGAATTGTTTAATATTCAACTTTCAATTCAAAAATCACATTTCTTTCCATACTGAATGAACAATTCTTTAAACGCATCAAGAACAAGTGAACTTAATAAGAAACCAGTTGTTTTCCTCATAGCATCCGTTACTACACTAAACTTGAAAGGAATTATGGACAACACAAGAAGGTGGCACTGTGGTGTGAGGAATATGAGTCAATGGAGCCCTTTAATTAAAACAAACGAAAAAATGGTTTCCTGTACGCCCGGTCTTAATGAAAATTAGCAACTGAAGTGTGACGACGTTATTATAAACACACGACATCATGTGTTCATTGGGTTCCGAAGACGTCATCGTTATTAACTTATTTTGCAGATTTGTTTATGGGATGTGAATAATTCCTAAAAGGTTTATGTGGCCTGAATATTCTAGCACGTCGTTGGAAAAACTGTTAGATACATTTCTCTCTGAAAGTCTACTTGTTCTTACGATGATAAAATTTCATTTTATGGAGATTGCACTGTCTAATTATTGTTGTAAATTTTGTATGAAATGACGCATCCCAAAACGTGTGTACTGCTGTTTTTTTTTAATTAATTTTGTCAATTTTTTATGAGACCAGTGCAGTTTGCCTGCCAGAAAGTCCACGGTATACATAGATACAACAACTGCCAGTCGCGTCAATAAAGATATCACATTAAATTAACTAATTTAAATAGCCTTTTCGAAACTACAGCTTTTGGCAAAGGCTTGACGCAAAGTCATGCTACCTTTTTTGTGCATCCGAGTTGATAACGCCACAGTTTCGAAAACACCCGCTTGTATTCGACGTACCTTCAAGATAAAAATGTTCGGTATCTCTCAAATAAAACTATTTGACAATGCCCCTTAAACTGTCCCATCCGCTCCGAATTATTCATTAGCCTTAATGATATGTCACACTGAGTTCCATTCCAAATATTTACTAGATAATGTTATTCAGTTATTACATCACCTAAAAGAGAAAGCGACTTTGTTTCATAATAGACACTCTTGCAATGATTTGTGGTATCATTCCCCGCCCCCCCCCCCCCCCCCATCTCTAATTAAATGGACTGCTAAAAAGATAAGCTTGTCTCATAAATTATCCGTGCTTTAATGGATCCGTTTCGGTTTGGGTTTGTAATATTGGGATTGCACTACAGTGTGTTTCTATAAGCTGAACGTGGTCGACGCATATGAGTTCAAGTTGACTTTATGTTAATGTATGACACTGAAGGACAACTGTTGATGCTATGAGATTATTTATAATGATGTCTACTTCAGAATCCCAGAATATAACACTTAGACAGTGGCATCAAACATTCACAATGACATACAGCTTGATGTACTGCCTTTATATTTAAGCTAGTTTTGCACGAATTTCAAACAAAATGCAAACACTACAACTACGAGCTCCTTTCAAAGAAATTTGAAAGTTGCTAATTGAGTTTATTTTAGTTGTAGAGTTACTTATAAAAGGGAGCAGTAAGAACCCAAGATCCATAAGAGAAACTGTTTTCAGGTTTTATTCCGGCCTGGTTCAATCGGGCTAAACAAGCTTCACAGGTAGACGCTTCATCCCCCATCAACCAACATCAACATAATTGACTTCATCTCACTCATGGACCGCCATCAAAGAAAGACTCATGCATATAGGCTTGTCTTTTGAGCTCGCCTTGCTTCTTGAGGTATGGGCTACCGTATCAAGAGGCCATTTATCAACACACGGTGTCGTCTTTTATTAGAGGCACCAATGCCAACATAATTTATCCATACTTGACCAGAATCAAACAACCTTGCAGGCTGGAAGCAACTGCTTCTTGTGAAGTTATGTCCAATCTTATTCCATTGTTACTTTCACGCAAAACTTGGCAGATATACCCATACACCCCTTTCAGCAATATTATTGTTGTCGTTCAATTCCCAATTATTTTGTTACTTCTTCTTTTGATTGTTGTCTGTTAAACAATGGGGTATAATAACTCTACAAAATAGAAGAAAAAACAACCGAAATGTATTAATTAAAGCTGATGTATGTACCTATTTAATTGTGTAAAAAAAAAACAATAATAATCAAAAACTATGCACGAGATCTTGAAGATGCTTGCACGTGTCTTGGATATCAACTTTGAGCTCCCCCTCCCCCTTCCTAGACTGTTCAGGAACCTGAATGATACATGAAGCAAAGTGAGATCTGTCAGGTTTCTTTCTATCGTAAGATTGAGTTAGCCGAAGCTCCACCTCACACTAAATGACATTTAAATCGATCAGATCATGGTTTGACCAAGAAGCGTTGCACCAAATTGAAAAAGATGAAATATTAATAACCCCCATAAGAAACTTGTCGATCCCGTTGTGAAGCTCAGAAAGGTCAACTTTGTTTTAAAAAACGTCCTGCATTAACATGTATATAAACTAAAAATTAACCTAACCTAGCATTAATTCTTTTTCTTTTTTCATTTTGGTACAGTATTGGCGTTATGAGATTACCTGAATCGGAGGGATAGGTAGCAACAATAGAAGCAGGTATAGATATAAGAATTTGGGAAACTATTAGGGTGTATAAACATCAATAAATAAAGCAGTAATTAAAGGCAGTTGGCAAAAGGGGTGGGAAGAGAAGTTTGGAGACATTTTAAACATAATCGTCTCACAATTAAAGACTGCTGCTGGTGTTCTAAATGTCATATATACTTGCGGGTGAAAAAAAGAAACCTTTGTAGTTGTCATTGTCTGTTTCGTTTAATTAAAAGATTATTGTGGCGTCTCCCCCCCCCCCCCTATCGTCCCATGAGTATGCCGATGACAACAAACTTATATTTGGAAAAGATCTGCCTGTCAGCTAATCTGCATTGTCTAATACATGGACGAGTGCAGCCGGATAATCCCCATACACTGTAAGTTGTGCACGTATACTGCATCTTGCCATCAAATATTTATTATTTTTTTCAAAAAAAAACTCGAGCCTGCAAATTGCATTTATCCTTGACGGAGCGACAAGCCATCTGGCGATATGTCTACTTTGCCGTCATCCAGCTAGTGTCGTGTCACGCTACAAAGCCATGCATGCAGCGTGCTACGCTATATCGGCTTCTGATGTTCCTAATATTATTATAATAATAACTCATTATCAATTGAGACTATAACTTACGTATTAGTTTGACCACTTATCATTTTTTTTTTGTACAATACGTTTTTCTTTAACTTATCCTTTTAATGGCACTGTGAACAAAAGTTTATTTTGTTCGACGTATATCTACATTGCTTTGTGTATTTTGTGGACTATAAGTCGTATGCTAAGCAGGTTTGGTAATTTTTTTGAAACCATTATTGTATGTAGTCTATCAAATGTGTCTACCGTAAACTCATTATATGCTAATCAGATTTTCGCAAATAACGGTCAGTATATGGCCTACAACCTAATGCTACTCTCACACTTGGGCGAAAATCTTGCGAATATGAATCTTTGAAATTCGCGATGAATTCGCCCAAAAGTTGCGATTTGCTAGTGAGTAATTGTTATGTTCTCGGTCGTCCTTAAAGGCAGTGGACACTATTGGTAATTACTCAAAATAATTATTAGCATAAAACCTTACTTGGTAACAAGTAATGGGGAGAGGTTGATGGTATAAAACATTGTTAGAAACGGGTCCCTCTGAAGTGACGTGGTTTTCGAGAAAGAAGTAATTTTCCACAAATTTGATTTCGTGACCTCAAGTTTAGAATTTGAGGTCTCGAAATCAAGCATATAAACACACAACTTCGTGTGACAAGGGTGTTTTTTCTTTCATTGTTATCTTGCAACTTCGACGACCGATTGAGCTAAATTTTTCACAGGTTTGTTATTTTATGTATACGTTGAGATACACCAAGTGAGAAGACTGGTCTTTGACAATTACCAATAGTGTCCACTGTCTTTAAACCTCTCCTTACCAATAACTTACGCATAATACGCACGCTTTACCAACAGTACTAATGGCTTACCAAATGCTTACGCAAATCGATGGCGAATTACCGTCTTCCGAACATTCGCTGAATGTACGGAAGAGCTTCGTATTGCTCCTCTAACAGAGTGGCGAATGTTCTTGCGAACATGAATATTTGAATTTCGTGTTGAATTCGTCCAAAATGGCGGTTGGATAGTGAATATTTTTATTTCGCTCTCAACCCTCGATCGTCCTCGGTCGGCCCTCTCTTTACCAATATCTTACGAATGCTTACCAACGCTTGCCAATGCCTTTACGAATGTTGCCAACGCTTACGCACGCTTTACCAACGTTACCAATGCTTACGAAAATCACGCCGAATGACCGTTTTCGCAACATTCGCTGAAATTTACAAACCGGTTTGTAAATTGAGCGATCTTCGTAAGAAGGTGGGGAATAACTTGTGAACTTTCCAAATTAGTTACCAACGCTCACGAAGACACGGCGGATGTTGCGAAGTTTTAGCGATTGTCAAATATGTCCTTCCGATACCATATTCGCTAGTATATTCGCCTTGCGAGAGCAGCAGAAAGTGACCGATCTTCGTAAGGAGGTTGAGAATGACTTGTGAACGTAGTGAATTGTGGCGAATGTGGCGAAGTTTGAGCGATTGTTAAATATTTCCGTTCGTAAGCACATTCGCTAGCATATTCTCCCTAGTGTGAGAGTAGCATAAGAGTATCTGTTATGGAACATCTGTTTTGATTGGTGTCCCTAATGGTAGTGATGGCGGTAAAGTTTGCCTAAATCACACTGTCTGTGAACAATTCAATGTGTATACGATACAAGTGCACTTCATTTCAAACATCAATTTTAAAATCAAAATAATGTTTCAAACATCACCCACCCCTTCCAGTCATTCGTCTTCGAGATACCCTTTCCCCGTTGCAAAAACAACATAATTCAATTATTTGTCTTCACATGTCCTTACTCTTTGCCCCGGACCCCCTCCTCCGTCTCTTGTTTTATTATCGACTTTGAATGACCTTCTCAAGGCGTTATGGCAGACGACTTTTATGAAGAACAAAGATAAACAATATCGAAAAGAGCAAGGAAGCATGTGGCAAGCTGCAATAACAATGTCTCTTTAGAAGAAACACGCAAGCTTCTTTTCTTTAATGACTGATACTGGATGAGATATCAAAATTGCAACTCAGCAAATGGGCAAGTCATCTCTGATTCTATTTCTCCGGTCGAGTCGCACTATTCTCATCAAGGCTTATTTCTTCATCATCATCTTCTCCTTCATCTTCTCCTTCAACTTCTTCTATTCGAGTGAGACGTGGCAATTATAGCAGATAGGCTCGTGGATTATCCCGGATCTTCATGCAGCGATCCATTCGCATTATGCTGGATTGCTGACGAAGTGGTTGTCCGCCACTTCAAGTGTCAAAACCACTGATGACCAAATTGTCCAATCAAACGTACTTAGTAAACATTAAAGGGACTCTATACAACCAATTATTGTTGTTTAGGAAGGGTGGGGTATGCGTGCATTTCAGATTCTAACCCCGCAAAGGAAAACACATTTGCAATTTATTATTGTTACGTCAGGTTGTATAAGCCTTTGAGCGTTTCCTTTGCTTAGACGCATCTACAATGGCACGTCGTCACATTTAAGGGTTTAGGTGGGTTATCAATGTAAACCCTGAGGATCGACTTTGTACATCGAAATGTACCCAGTTGTCGCCCTCGCTTTATAATACACCTGTTCGCCATTTAGGGTTTGATGTTTCCCACTGTCCTGATGGTTTAAACAACACATATGCTCAACAGGTATCACGATGTACCCACTCACCGGGATCTATCTGACATCATCCTTAGGGAGCCAAGATGTACCCAAATCACCTTCTAAGATTCATGAGGTACAAAGTCATCCTCTTAAATCCTTTATGTACCCATTCACCATCCGGGTACAATGTGATGTATAGACCCTCTATTGATCCTGATTGTAACTATGGACTATTAAATGTCAAAGATGTACCCATTCACAATGAATACTACCAAAACCAAATTGACAATAGATTCACAAACCACGCAGCCGAACTATTCTTTATGGTTTGGGCAGTATGTTCTAATGAGAACGATGCGTCTTTTTCTCGGCGTCCTCTTTTCCCGCCAGAACACCACTTGACAACCCGTTCAGATAAAAACAGTTTAAACTCTCGTAAAGCACCTCCCCCCTGCAGCAAAAGTTTAAAGCGCTCAATATTGTTGAAGGCCACCAACTCGATGACAACAGAGTGAATAATAACTCCTAGGTGGCCGTGGGCGCGTGTAATCCACTCAATGAGTACGGTAATCATGAGTGACCGTGAGAGATGAGATTTACCTGCCTGATATCGGGTCTTATAGACCCGGGCAACACCTTGAGCCGTCACACTACGGGGCTTTGCTTGCTTTATCTCCCTTACCATCGCCCTTACCGATCGTGTTTCGCTTGTCGATCTGTAATCGGTGTCCTCTAACAACGTAGGTGTATTTGTGAGCGCCCGAGTATACGGTTAATATTAACTACTAAATGTAAAGGCCCACTATAAGGTTAGGAGTGCAGGTCATGAAACAATCAGCCCGTATATAAATTGTGTTTTCTACCCGTGAAAGAGAGGAGTTTAAATCTAAAATCACGAATACAAAACCTGTTACCTGTAACTCTTATCGTCACACATGAGTTAAAGGCAGAATCAGAGTTGGGATAGACCGCGTGGCCTTGTTTACAAAAAGATTGACCCGTACAATTCCGCGACCTTTCAGTCAAGCTTGATACTACAATAGTCACAATAACAATTAATTTGTAACATTTGTGTAATTGAATTTCCACATAAATTCAAGTGATATAAAACAATAACTGCTGGAAAGGTTGTGTCCCCTTTCTTCATTCACAGGGTGGTCAAACAGTGAAATCTTCATCAATAATTATAAGACTGGTTCATACTGCTCGCCAATGCAAATGCGAAGTGAATGAGACGTAAATTTGACGTCACAACTCTGTTTCGCAGAGAGCAACCCCTGCGACTTATTCGTCACGAAATTGTGACGTCATTCAACATTTGCTACGCATTCGCAGGAAGTATGGACCAGGCTAAGACTATGTTTAATGCCTCCATTTGGGAATACCAAAATTGTGCTTGCAGGATTTCTAGTCCCTGAGGCTCGTTTGCAAACACTATAATATCACATGTCACATGGTCTTTGATCTGATAGTTATGCACCAACATGTTGGCTGTCGGGGCTGACAACTCGTAGGGAGCGAACATGGTTCTATAGAAATACGTGTCGTTGTCTCGTGGTAACAGGATTCAAATGGATCTAGATATAAATATTTCAGATTAATTAATTTGAGTTTGAAACTCTTTCCATTAATGTTGATAACGTTAAGGGCTAAGAAGATGAGTACAGAGCGCCAGTTCTTGCAAAACACATCACGGTTTGCCATTTTGGCATATCACGATTTAATAGTAATCCCATCCAGCCCTATTACTTTATGTGATTACGTCTATAAAAAAAATAATAATAATAATCAAGATAATAAGGAAATAACTTGATGAATAATAGCCATGCGGATGCTTGAATCAGTTATCAACCCTATCAAGGAATCTAAAACTATGATAAGGATTTATTTTCCCTTGACGTAATGATTGAGTAAAAATAGACTCCGCGTTCTTGATCAATACGACAGCGGTCGGGAAATAACTCGCCTCCAGACCAGTCTCCAAGGAATTTTTTGTCGCATCGTTAATATTAAGGCCTTTGTGAGAAAGTCAATTAGCACTCTCTTCTACCTAATTAGATGACTAAGCTATGTATGACTTGAGATAGAAAACAAACGGAGTTTTTGGAACGTAAATCACAACCATGATAGAATACCACAAGAGACGACGGAGAAGAACAGTTAGAGTTTACTGTTTTTGTTTCTCGTCCAGCCATTTTAGTCAATACTGAAAGAGGTTTTTTGTACCGATATAATAAAGCCACAAAAAGGGAGACAATCTTATCACAGTCGTGTCCCGATTTATTAGTAACAAAAAAAGCGTCGTAATGCTCGAGCGAATCCTCAATACACGCGTGTTTTCTCGCCACACCTATCGTCAACATTGATGAGGTTTGTTACATGTTGTCTTTTTAGATGTTGTGTTAATTCACAACTAATAAATAATTGTTGTATTTTGTTTTGTTTTTCTTTCAAAACACAGATGCCTTTTACCATGAAGAGATCTTGTTATACCCCCATGGTTCACAATCAAGGTCACTTGTTGAAAACATAAATATTGGGTACGAAGTTGAGTTGGATACCGGAATGCGAGACCTATTATTCACCATACAAATACTATAGTCCTCTACTCGATATTGAGTGAAACACAATCTGTACTCTTACGTCCTGTTATTCGACATTTGACTAAAAATATATTTGGACTCGATTTTAAGTACCCGTTGGTCAAATTCCCTATCAGCTTTCCACTAATGCAAGGAATAGAGGAATAAAACTCTGGAAAAGGAAACTGAATTTGTGAATTTGTCTTTAATAATGGAATAAAAGGGTAGCTTGCAGGATCGTTGCCGTGTGATAAAGACCCGAACCGAAGGCGAGGGCCTTTAGTGCACTACTCTTAGTCACTACTCTTTTATTCCCATTCATAAATGCCTTTTTGGTTAAAAGGCGTAATAAAGTAATAAGCTCTTTAAAACTTATCCGTTTCACGTGAGCTCTGTATGTACGACGTCCGTGTGTTGCACAGTTATGACTGAGGCGCCTAGTTTCCGGATCATATCCGTTCGTGTGCGTTGTAGTCTTGGTGCAAGACATTCTCGTTTTCCTTTCACACACAGCGCGACCAACTCACAGACAGCGCCCGCATCATCCGTAACAAGAAACGTCCTGCACCAAGACTAACCGGTTATAAACAGAGTCCAGCTGGTCATGATCCACCCCCCCCCCCCCATGTGACACGCTCTCCAGCAATAGGAATAGCGAAACTGTCTAAAGTATTTATGAATAGTGTATTTATTTTTAAAATATAGTTATCACAACAAACACACAATGACATTTACCCATTAGTCATAATAATAAATGTTTTAAATGTTGTATACCTCATCTTGCAGTTTTTGTACAATCGAGAACTCATACTTGAAAATGAAAATAATCGGTTCGCGGAGAACACGAACCTCTTGGTACATCACAGAGGAAAATCTTCACAACGGTTCCGAAATAAAACGATTCGTCACACTCGGTTTGAAACACCTCAAATAACTTGACTGCTAAAATCATATAATTAGTTACGTTACATTGTTCGTAAGTGACTTTGAAGTTAACTATAATTCAAATTAGTTTGGGTAGTTTTATATAAACTTTTTGCAAAACTTCATTGGCATGCATCTTATGCAATCATTGTCGATATCTATTTGTATATTTGACGTTGTTTTACAGGCTACATTTGCACACACACAAACATTCATTGAAAAGAGGTAAACATGATTGTGCCAGATTCTCAAAAATGTTGGAAACTTTAAATAACGGGGGACTCAAATGAACTGTCGTGTCTCCCGATTTAAAGCGACAACCTATTGCCCACCGTCGCATATTGTTGTTTGGAACATTTGGAGATAGAATTCGCTGTTGCACTTTCCCTTTAAATAAAGCATGGTGTACTTACCGGGAAAGCAGCGAAGGTCTCCCGGATTACACGGGGGGATCAGAAGCTGATATCTCCCGAGAACACCACAGGAGAAGAAGAAGATGAAGTCAGCGAGGCTAGTAAATAAAGACGGAAAAGTATTCTCCGAGATCACACAATCCAGGGAGGTTTTATCCAATAAGACAAGCCAAGTGCTACTGCTACTTCACCTCACAGAGCAACTACAACATCTGATGCACTCGCTTCAGGAGGCGTGATAGACTAGCCACTGTGCAATCTACACACTCACCGTATACTACCAAATGCTGACGAGTGATTTTATTATAATGTTGATCACGAACACACTTTTCTACCCATCTCTGTATCATAAGAGAAAAAAACAGTATCATAAAGTCAACCATATGGTGATCTTTAGCGGCAGTAGTATGTTTTATGTTGTTTTGTTTTACACGCTCTTATGCTGTTTGACTCCCACTCCTTTGAGAATAAGGAAACCAAAATCACCGCTGTGTTTCTAATTACACGTCACTAACGCGTCAATGACGGGAATCCAAGAAGGCATCAAGACACGACTACTATAAGAGCCCCCCAGCCGGTGCCGGAGCTTATATCCTGTTTGAGATCGGTAGGAGGATGAGCAGTTGTGTAGCCCTCTGACTTGAAGACGTCAAGAGGGGCATGCATCATTAAGTTCATCAAACTGTGACCAATTTATTCCCAAAATCTCCTGGGGATTACGCGGAGATGACCCCCCCCCCCCCTCCCCGGTTTCAACTTTTGTAATGTATTGTCTTTTGAATCATGCATCATTTTCCTGGAGCACAAGCCTATCGTGGAGTCACTGTGATGCATCAACCATCACACAGGCACCGTAATTCACTCTGCACCATCCATCATCACACGACTGCCTTTTCACTATTTTCACACATCATCCAAATAATTTGGAGGATGTAATAAGTTGACAGCATGCCATAATGATGAACGACCAATCACACGATGCTATTTATTTTAACTGAAGTAAACTCTAACTTTATTCGGGTCAGAATTGACCAAAATTCTTGGTCCCTATATGGCACCTGGCCCATCTCCGGGTCAGGCTGACGGGTCAATCTGAATCGAGGTTGAACAATTGAATTTTAGCTTAAATCTGCGTAATTTTGCCCATTTCTGTGTCATTTTAACTCGGATGCCGGGTCATTCTGACCCTAAACGGGTCAGGTCCGACATGACCCAGATCGTGGTAAATACTCTGATCCGGAAGCTGTTGGACTCGATAATTCCAGCCTTTACTTATGGCTTCTTGGTTGGAGTTCGAACCCACGACCAGCTGCCTTCATAGACCAGCGTCTTTAAATGCCATCACCAAGCTTGCCCTTCTTTCGAGTTGCAGTTTTCATTTCAAAGTCAGCTATGATGATTGGAATTGAACCCTTTCCATGTATTTTGGATGTCTCAAATTATTAAACAACGGGCTTGCACGTCTATCAATTAAGTACGGACTTTATTGGTCTGAATATAATATATGTCACAGAATCGAGGCTCATTCTGCAAGATCCTGAGCCTTTTCCGTCTGCCAGATGTACCATTGATTATAATACATAAGACATACCAATGAAATCCCATTTCGCCATTGTATTATATAGGCCAAATTGACAATTCTTGTGGTAGTTAAGGTTTGAAAAAAACCTATAAGACCCACCGTTATACGCGAAACGCACTATCAGGTAACAACCGTAAAATACGCAATTGCTTTCAAATGTATTTGCTAGATTTTAATCAGGTTTCCTGACGTATGGATAGCTGTGAATTTGCGAAATAGGAATGCGTTTTCGAACTGCCAGCAGATGCCATAGAGATCGCAGCAGAGCGAAATTAATTGGTATTGACTTTTAGTGCTGTTGTTTGATTTTATTTTATTTCATTTTATTTTCAAAACAACAAAAATTCAGATCCAAGCCAAAATATTAGGGACATCCAGCTGTTGATCATTGGAGGGTCTTTCCCCTTGTGCATCTCCCTGAAGGTAAAATTTACGGTTTGTCGAAAAAAAAGATGTTAATAACATGCTCGAGGGGTTTAGGTATGCGTTTTCGCAGGCATCACACACCAGACTGTGTGAAATCTAATCCTAGCTTCCAGGGTATCCTGAACTGAATGTTTGCATTATATCAGCGCCATGTGAGTAGTTGTGGGTTTGATCCAGTTTACAACCTCGAACAACCAAAGGTGCAACGGACCAATGGAAACATAACGCCCTCTGTCAATGATTCACATTGATGATTCGACAAAGGAGGCATCACCGACTTGAGCATAGACTAAAGGTTTGATTTCACACCATCTGTTGAAGTAGGCAAAGTATGCCTTGTCGATTTAGCATTAGGATCATGGCACGTGTTCCCCTTCTTCAAAATTGTCTTTACACAAATCCACAGGCTGGGACAATTAATTACACGATCTGCAGGGAGGTACAAGCAACAGTTATTTAGGCATTCTACATTCTACGTTGCAACGTTATATTCCTGTTCCGAGTCTCGTGTATATGGCATTCCATATGAAGAGTGCGTTTCTCCTAAACTCCGATATAATGGATTGAAAATCACACTTTACCATTGAAAACGCGCAAGCCTTGCGGAGTCTGGAGCTATATATGCTGTGGCCATTGTGTTTCCCTTTAACCACCTATATAGGCCCTTCACAAAACCAGCTATTAGGCTCCGCTCGACCCTTTGAAGCCCCGTAGTGAAAGCACACCTTTTCAAAATAACTTAAGATACCATAGGCAGAAAAAGACTGACCCCCCTGTTTGTACAGGGGAACCAGTGTTGGTCTGTTGCTGTAGTAGCGCGACCGATATGGCGGCATCACAAATAAAGGTCCATTAAAAGCAGCGCCTTGCGGAAGCATGTTTCGAAAGGCGCACGGTCTACAAATTACAAAGTCAACACCTCATCTTTCGTTCTATCATTATAAGACAATTACCTAGACCTCATGAGGTATTCTATCGTATTCACCAAACCAAGAGGGCGAGACTTAGTAATCGACTGCTTAAAGGCAGGGTTTTCCTTGGGTAATTGTTAAAGACCAGTATTTATATGCATATATCTCCACTTGGTGTATCCCAACATAAAACAATAAATCTGTGGAAATTTCAGCTCAACTGGTTAATATCGAAGTTGCAAGAAAATACTGAAAGATGAAAACACCAGTTTGCATGGAATTGTACCTTTCAGATGAGAAAGGCTATAATTCAGATGATGTTTGGGTCGAATCAAGCATTATTCTCTAGAGCTATTTTGGAGGTAGTTTCTAAAAACAAAATTAGGCTAATATACCAACAGCTTTCCATAGTTCTCTTTAACAAAGAGAGTTTTTTTATGGGCATTAAACTTGTGGAGAAATGACCAACTGTTGGCCTACACACTGTCTTTATTAAAAGCAAAGGCGATACCCTAATGCAGGGAGAAGATCATAAGGCCTCATCAGACAAGTTAAACACCACAGATCAACATGATATGGTGTCACTGCCGACACGAGTAAGACAAAGAAATACTTTGTCGATGATTATTAGTTCGAGAAAACCAAAGTATTGCCAACACATAAAAAGAACGCTCTTATTGTGAAGTCAACGTGGTCGTGCAAAAGTATAACTACATGGAAAGAGATTTGTTTTATGCAGGTGGAGGTGATGATACGCTTCGGCCGACGCGTGAGCAGGTTTTGGGCTTCATAGAGTGGAAATAGATGCTAATTAATTATGCATGGTGAAACTAATTGCATCGGGGGGTGCAATTTCTTTGGCAAAGTTCCTCAAGGCGGATTAAATTGAGAACATCTCTCTTTAGATTGTTCTTTTCATCAATGTCATGCTGATTATAGACACATTACCAAGAAAGGTGTAACAAAAATGGCCGGTAAACATTTTAGGTTGTTCTTATGTCTGCTACTTGTTGAGAAAACAGCAACATAAGACCGCCAAATCTATCCAGGCTTCGAGGTAACAGCGGGTGACATCTGTACATTTCGACCCGGAAGAGTATTTATATGCAGTCCAATCGCCCAGGGGAACCTATGTATGTCTGAAATGTTTGATGCCGATTGGTTTATATATGGCATTGAATTGATCGTATTGGTGTTTCGGTATGGAGTGGGTTCGAATCCCAGTCAAGATTGTTGAATCCCTGGGCAAGACACTACCATCATTGCTTCCCGTCATCCAGGAGTGAATGGGTACCTGCGATGGTAAAGATGATTAATGTGAATGATTAACAACCTGCGTGCTTTGCTGGATGGTTAAATGCACACTCATAATAAGTTGAAATGGTTTCAGGAATATTTGATCAAATGAATAGGTGTATTATTTATTTATGGCAACGTCTTTAATTCATATCTTTATGATAACACGGGTAAGCTGTTTTAACACCAATAACATGTTTACATAGTTAGCAAGTTTAAATGGAAAAAAAGACAAGAAAAAGGTTAAACAGTAACTACCCCCTTAAACCTAAACCAATCACAAGCTTCAAGGTTATTCTTTTCAGTACCGTCAAAATTAAATTGGCTCTGATGTGAGACCGCCAATGAAAAACGCCCCCTACCGATCGGTGTCAGAAATGGCAGTCATCGACCTTTTTTAGGTGTAGTCTCTGACCAGAAACAGCCGCTACAGCGATTATTCGAAGTCAAAACGGTTATCAAGTTATAGCTTGGTGCATTCAACTAGTAAAAGAAAAATAACTCGCCAAATGTTGTTAAGGGTAACAATCGTGATCAGAAATATTACTTGACACACACAAAAATCAAGCAAAGGATTCGGAAATTTTGACACACAAAAATACTAAACTGTTGTTTTGTTTTGTTCAATGCCGGTGTTCACATGATGCCTTGACTTCCCCGCGCAGACCCCGTAATGTAATAACACCTGCCTGTGATTTTTGTGAAATAGAAACCCAAATCTAGACGCCAGACCTGTATAATTCCATGACTAGCTAAGGTCAATGTCAGTGTTTTGATAAGAGAAACAACGGAAGTCCGTGCATACTGTACCTTATAAGCTAGCTACACGTCAAAAGGAGCCTGGGGCCGGTTGGTTTACAACGGTGCATGAACGTAGTGGGGCGGGGAGATCGTGCGGTATGCTGCCAACGATAGAACTATTGCCCGGTTCAATTGGCTCTCCACGGTGCTCATCATCAACCGCCAAGAATGTTTGCTTTTTTTAGAGAAAATCCGAACTGGAGGACTCCCGAAATATGAATCGAGGTAAGTTTACTCAACCAGCTAGGCAGTCAGATGTGCTCTTTTGACTATGAACTTTTTAGAAGGAGCTGATGTTTTTATTAAGGAGCTGTGTGTCGTTAGGGAGGTGGGGGGGGGGGAGAGTTAAAGACCCTGGTCACTATTGGAAATTGTCTAAAACCAGTCTTCTCACTTGGTGTATTTCAACATATGCATAAAATAACAAACCTGTGAAAATTTGAGCTTAATCGGTCGTCGAAGTTGCGAGATATTAATGAATGAAAAAACACCCTTGTCGCACCGTGGTCACACGAAGCTGTGTGCTTTCAGATGCTTGATTTCGAGACCTCAAATTCTAAATCTGAGGTCTCGAAATCAAATTCGTGGAAAATTACTTTTTTCGAAAACTACGTTGCTGTAGAGGTTTTATGCTAATAATTATTTTGAGTAATTACCAATAGTGTCTACTGCCTGCCCGTGTGAAGACTTAATCCTTAGCCGTGATTCTTGTTAGTGTCCGTGAACCGTAAACTTAAAAAGAGCAAAAATCAAGGAGAATAGAGTAACATTGGCTGTAGGAATAATAATAGGAATATTGCAATTGATGACCTTTATTTTCCTTAACGATGCGCAGATCAGGGAAGGGCTGTGCGAAGCACGTGCCACAATTAATAAATATTTATTCAAACAACATCAAAATATTAAAACTGTGTAAAATGTAGTGTGATAGCCAGTAAAATGGTGTACTCCGTTGCAGAAGAGAGCATCTTTTATTAATTATTCTGGGGCCCTACAGCGGGCCACGGATCCAACGCCGTTATAGAAGGTATCGTGTCACTCGTCCTAATTGTCGCTAAACATGCTTTATGCTAGAAATAGAATTTACATCCTGGCTAGAGTGGTGTTTCTATACTTAAGGAAGCTTGTGTACATCTCCATGGCAAACACTCCCTGTTCCCTTTCTATACAAAAACAGTTTTGAATTGAATGCGAGAACAGCATATTTAAGGTGGGTTAATTTACTTTAAGTGTTTGCAATACTTTTTGATCAAGTTTTCTTGTTTTGCTTATAGTAGTTGCTCTCGAAAGGTCTTTTTATTTTGGTCTTTTTATGTTTGTCTCAAAAAGTTACGTTGGTTTAAAAAACTTTGCCTTTTGTCCTTTTGTAAAATCTAAAGAAGGCACAGAACATTACTGTATGATGGCGACTTACAAGCTTTTGGTTTCGTCGCACAAAAATGTTTGCATCTCTTCATCTCTTCATTTCGGAACACAAGAAAAGACATGTGAATGTATACAGTGAACAGCGAGCGTTTGATCTAAATTAGTCTGCTAGACATTGCATGTCTCTGCCCCTGGTCTGACACAGTTTCAGTTGACATTTCACTGTCCTTCCTCTATGATCAGACATATCGCCTGGTAGCGACCTGCAGGGAGCCATGGTGAAGGTAGCGAGACCGAGACTACATCGTATGACCGCAGATATGACCAGTAGTCTTGTCGACAAGTCGTTTTTTGTCGTGGTAAACGGTCCTCGTGTGACTGTACCATATAGAAATGTACCATATGAGACTAAAATATGGCGCCATATATAAATGTTACGATCGATCAATTGACCGTTTTTTATGGCTCAAGTAGAAGTCACGCGGTTTAGCAGACGTATCGCGATGTTGCGAGCGACATTAAACGACTTGTCCACAAGTCTAGCAGTGACCTCCAGTAGATTCCATTCGATTTTTCTCCCATCCATGTCGATGTACTTTTTGTTGTTGATGGGATGACTCAAAGGAAAAAGGTTGCTGGTGTCGAGTTCGATCCCAACTTTGACTTTATAAATTGATTTGATATGATTTGATGACCGGAGGACTTCAAGGGTGACTATTCAATGATGCGGGGTATAGGTGTGATGACTGTGACCTTATAGACAGTTGAGATACGCTAAGAATAGTCACTGTTTTTTTTTTTTTTTTTATTATACTTATTTATTCATTTATTCATTGACAGGGTATTCAGTGTTTTTTATTTTACTCAATCAGCAACCTTTACATGTAAACAGCTGAAGGAGGTCAAAGGTCATGGCTGAGTTCGCGGGTGCCGCATGCCCATTTCGAAATCAATGGTTTTCGGGTCCCGCACCAGAAGTGCGTGTTGTTGTTTTTTTATATTGGTAACTAAAGCCTGAGCCGTAGCCCAATATATGCAGTTACGAAAAGGCCTTAAGCCAATAAGGTCAAATCGGCGAACAAAGATGTCTCAGTAAGTCGATATTATAAATTGATGCAGCATTTAATTTGACAGTCAACTTGTTTGGATCTTGACCCAGCAGGGACGCTATTGTCCCACGTTTGTTGTAAGTCCCTGGTTTGCAATCAAGGAGCTCCAACTGTTCATCGTTTGTCTGTATTAAACTTCTTGGCAACATCCCCCGTACACACAATGAGTTCACGAACTTTTAAATTGACGTCTTTTCCACAATCACTTGATCAGACCACTGCTCTGAGAAATTAATTGTGAAAGGCCGTCATCAATATTAGTATTCAAGTCAGAGTACCGAATCAAAAAGAGAAACGCTTGAACAAAATTCCGCACATTGCTGAAACTGTTATCTTAAAAACAGAAATCTGAGTTAATGACATTTCACTGATTGGTACCTTACCCTTTTAAAATTGCTTCTTTGTTTTTTTGGTTTTTTTTCAGAATGAGAATCTCATACAATTATTTTATATTAGCGTCACTCAAGCGCAAACTTCCCCTATAGAGGGTTCATACAAAACGAAAAAAAAAATGTAGACGTCAACTTCACGGTGATTGGCACAAAATTACGAAGTACTTAATCTGTTTGACATCTGGAGAAGTGGGTTGATATTTCATATGAGACCATCTCTTACTACAGTCAACATTTTAACCTCAGCAACGAGACAAGATTGGATTGCAAGTAACAGCATAATATTCAAGTTTCCATAGCTACAAAATGCTCCAACGAGGGGCGTTCGGGTTTACAGTCAGAATCCAACTTTAAGGGGAAAACCAAACTACTTTCCATGACACGGTGAAATGTCAACGTTCTCATCCAATATTCTCATTTTTGTATAACAGGGAATTCTGTCGCCATCATACAGCTATTCCATGCTGTGGAGTTTCCCCTCTGATGTTCTAAGTTGCGGAGTCTCCCCTCTGAATCTGTATCATGTTCTTACGCGGGAGACACCTCCGACTTGTTATAGTTCTCATCACCGGACTGTGCTCAGCTGTAGTCATCTTCCTGTTCATTCAAGCGAACATCAACATTTCTAAATCTCATGAAGGTAAGCCCTAGTGTCCATTACCATACTAAACCACTCTGCACATAATCTTCACATAATCAGACTGCCGGGATGACCTTTCAACTGTAACCATTCAAACAAATTTAAACCAAACCGAGGCTACAGCCAAACTGAGGCTACAAGACAAACCAGTCCTTGATTATTGTTCCTTTTTGTTTTCTAACATTTTCGGCAAAATGTGTACTCGACCAGCCAGGAATCCAAATTAGTATCTCCTATACACACACAAACTCCACAAAATGTGGTTTGTTTTGTAAGAAAATGAAATGGTACAGGAATTAATATTAAAAAACGAGTTTTCGATTGAAAAAACATTGACTTTTCAAGAATCTAGGCTAAACGGCGGTTTATCAAATTGATCATGTTCCATAATCAGAGGCTTTATATTTCATTCATCCTTGTTAAAGAGAAATACATTCCTTGTAGGAACTACAACAAGTTATCCCCTTTCCCCTCAAACTTCCGCTCAACGGAATCCCGGCTCAGTCATATTACCGGGGATGTATTTTCTCTTATCAAGTAGGTAGGTTTTTGTCAACTCGTGCAAACATTCACCCACAGATCAAATTAGATACTCAATAGGCCAATCACAACTATTGCACCGTGATTTGTTTAACTGTGTGTGCCTTTTGACACTTCACCGCAGACGGCGCAGATCTCAGAGGTATCGAAAATGAAGGAAATAACTTGAACGAAGACTACATGTTTTCTATTAAATAAAATATTCCGTTATTTTTTTTATTTTTTTTTACAAAAATGCGTGAAAGTAAATTTGTCCGTACGGCAATTTGGTACACAGTTTCAAATGATAAAAGAAGAAAAAAGTGTTGAAAACATTGAAACAATGTTAAACATCCCAAACAAGATCTGTCACAAAGATATGGGTTGCACCTTCTCAAGTCAAGTATTAAAATATTTATTTCTTATTTCAGACATCCGCCCGGGATTCCGAAAACGCGCAAGACGTGCACAGTCTATAATGCCTCTACCCATTGTTACATTCATTGCACGCAATTATAGCAATCATTTAAAACTAATTTTCACCCACTGTGAACTTGGTTCGTTATAATAACACTACCAGTACTCCCGGGTAAAGAATAATTTTATTTGAAATAAATGATCACTTTTTTTATAGATAATTTGAAAATCACAAGCTGCCGTAGTAAGAAGCCTGATACCAAATTAAGACATACTCGAGACTTATGAAACTTCATTCCCGCAGGTACAAGAGTACTGTGTTACAGTAAAATGTGAATTGTGCATGCCTACTTATTTGTCAGTTCTAGAGGTTGGCTCAAACTTAGCGACTCATGATGGCCTCTTATCAATGAGCAAACTGGGCACAAATTCATTGAGTTGCTTCAGCAGAAAAACCATCGTCAATGTCTGCTAAGCAGAAGTGAGCAGGGCCAAATTTCATAAAGCTGTTATTAATAATCAGAAAATAATGCTAACCATAAAAATAACACATTGTTACGATGAAAAATGCACTTCTTTAGGTTGTATCCACCTTGCCAAAAAGACCCTGAAACATGGTTGCCCTCTTGGTAGACCCTGAAACATGGTTGCCCGCTTGGTATAAACAAAGGTTACGCGGCCAATGTATGTAGGGTTTAAAATTATACAAATTGTTGTGGTTGTATCAGAAATAAATATATCAATTTAAACCACAAGGGAATTTAAACCGGCACGTTAATCCGGAGGTCGTTGGTTCGAATCCCACTCTAGTCAATTCTTTGTTCAACCCCAAAATCAGAAATAAATATAAAAATTTGGGATGATTGCCTCTCAAGTTTCAAAAACCACCCTTGCGCAATGTTGTTGCTGGTGAATGTGAGTTTGATTTAGACCATACAACCCTGGGGTATAGGTATGGGAGTAATTTTTGCAGTAAACCAAGCTAACCCAATAACACTACAAGCATGGGAGGCTGCAGGCTCTGGGTGGTGGGGGGGGGGGGGGGGTAAGGGTGGTCGTATGTGAAAAACATGTTTTGCAAAGATAGCTTTTGAGCTAGACTCTCAAAGTTGTTGTTTTACGCCTGACATGGAACACGTCATTTTGAAGGTATATATTCTGTTTTTCTCTACTATTTTTAAACGTGATATTCTCTAGATATCCGCCGCATACCAGTCCAACCTCCAGAAGGAGCTTCGGGTGGTCGAGTTCCTCTACAAAGTGTAAGATTAATTGTTGATGACAAATCCTCCTAAACAATCCACAATCAATTCAAGTTTTAAGAAACACTTTGTATCAGATTCATACAAAACACAACTTTAATTTGCCTCAAGATACAGAAAACATTTTTTTTTTAGTAGCCTGTCTAGATTTGATAAGTGAGGGCGCTCCTTTGTTTCTTTGTGTTAACTGTAGGTATCTTGATTTCCTTTTTTCCAACAGGACCCCAATCAATCCCAAACAATCATTAAGGAAACTCACCATTATAAAAAGCAGCTATAATAATAATAATAATAACAACCGCATTTCTATAGCGCCTAACACCTCCTAAAGAAAGTCTCTAAGCGCTATAGTCACGTGGTTACACAGAAAGCCTTTTGAAGTTTGCCTTTGCTTTTGTACACGTTCAGAAAGTGTGACTAATGTTGATTGTTCTTGCACCCGATGTGAAATAATTCGAGATCGGATGTCGTGCGGAAATGGCACTGTGGCAGAATTTCTGAGACGGAAATATTTGTCGCAAAAACTACTTTCAAGTTTATAGAAAGTAGGCCAATAATGTTGAAGATCCACAATTTTACATTCATTGTAAAAATATTATGATGGTTGGGGTTTTTGGGTGTTTGTTGGGTTGTTTGTTTGTTTGTTGGAGTTTGTTTGTTTGTTTGTTTGTTTGTTTGTTTGTTTGTTTGTTTGTTTGTTTGTTTGTTTGTTTGTTTGTTTGTTTGTTTGTTTGTTTGTTTGTTTGTTTGTTTGTTTGTTGGAGTTTGTTTGTTGGAGTTTGTTTGTTTGTTGGAGTTTGTTTGTTTGTTGGAGTTTGTTTGTTTGTTTGTTTGTTTGTTTGTTTGTTGGAGTTTGTTTGTTTGTTTGTTTGTTTGTTTGTTTGTTTGTTTGTTTGTTTGTTTGTTTGTTTGTTTGTTTGTTTGTTTGTTTGTTTGTTTGTTTGTTTGTTTGTTTGTTTGTTTGTTTGTTTGTTTGTTTGTTTGTTTGTTTGTTTGTTTGTTTGTTTGTTTGTTTGTTTGTTTGTTTGTTTGTTTGTTTGTTTGTTTGTTTGTTTGTTTGTTTGTTTGTTTGTTTGTTTGTTTGTTTGTTTGTTTGTTTGTTTGTTTGTTTGTTTGTTTGTTTGTTTGTTTGTTTGTTTGTTTGTTTGTTTGTTTGTTTGTTTGTTTGTTTGTTTGTTTGTTTGTTTGTTTGTTTGTTTGTTTGTTTGTTTGTTTGTTTGTTTGTTTGTTTGTTTGTTTGTTTGTTTGTTTGTTTGTTTGTTTGTTTGTTTGTTTGTTTGTTTGTTTGTTTGTTTGTTTGTTTGTTTGTTTGTTTGTTTGTTTGTTTGTTTGTTTGTTTGTTTGTTTGTTTGTTTGTTTGTTTGTTTGTTTGTTTGTTTGTTTGTTTGTTTGTTTGTTTGTTTGTTTGTTTGTTTGTTTGTTTGTTTGTTTGTTTGTTTGTTTGTTTGTTTGTTTGTTTGTTTGTTTGTTTGTTTGTTTGTTTGTTTGTTTGTTTGTTTGTTTGTTTGTTTGTTTGTTTGTTTGTTTGTTTGTTTGTTTGTTTGTTTGTTTGTTTGTTTGTTTGTTTGTTTGTTTGTTTGTTTGTTTGTTTGTTTGTTTGTTTGTTTGTTTGTTTGTTTTAAAAAAATAAAAATAAAAAGGAAAATTGATGAAGTCCAATTTAAACTTTTCTATTTGTGTACACAGCAGCCAATCCGAACAGGTCACCCTAGCAACGATGACTTTATGCAACGACAAGCAGCCATCCAAAAGCAACGTCTGCACCAACTACAAGCTGGTTGCAAAATGGCCTTAGGAGACGCGGATGTCAATCGCACAATCCGTAGACGAGCTCTCAGCCATTTTATAGTCGACGATAAATATCGTCTGGTCTACTGCCATGTCCCGAAGGTAGCTAGTACGAGTTGGATCAGAGTCTTCCTGGTACTAAAGGGAATCATGGACGACACATCCATCGGGAACCAGACCTTCATACAAAGAGGCGCAATGAGCAGACTACGACTTCTACACACCTATGACGGTCGAGATACGCAATACATCTTGGCCAATTACACAAAGTTTCTTTTCGTTAGGAACCCGTTCTCCAGGCTACTCTCAGCTTTTAAAAATAAACTTGCCGTCAATCCTGGAAATGACGGTCGAATCCCTTGGTATGCGTGGATTCGATATGTGAAAGAGTACATCAACAAATCAACGGCTGGAGACAAAGACCAAGGGGAGAACTACAACATATCCTTCTCAGATTTTGTGAAGTTTGTTGGTGATCCCAAAACGAAGTCATCAAACCAACACTGGAATCCCATTCTACACAGGTGTTTCCCATGTCACATCAACTACACGTTCATAGGGAAAATTGAGTCACTGCAAACTGACGTCGACTACCTATTCAAACTTGCTGAAATAGAAAAACTTGTGACGTTTCCTAGCAACGAGGGAAGCAGCCCAACGAACAGCACCAACGAAATGGCACTTTACTATCATGATATACCAAAACTAGATATAAATAACATTTACAGGAAATTTAAAAGAGATTTTAATTTCTTTGGGTATGATAATTTACACGATAGGTAGCCCAAGAATACAATAGTGGACGGCACAAGTTGACTTTAACGACAATAAACATCTTTAAGTAGGGCGCCCTAAGATGGCCCCCTGTCTTTATCCGCTACGAAAAAAAGACATGCACTGGTGGTATTACATGCCCAACTATTCAATTTGATACAATGATTTCTTTGGATAACCGTGCAGTGACGTAAGCTTTCCACATCTGCCAGCATCCAGTCAGGCTGGTATCTGACGTATCCTCACGAGCCTCGATTGCTGGCCTCGAAGAGTGACGTCAGATGTTCAAGCTAAAAAGAACCTTTGATCCATTTTATGACTACTTTACAAGCAAACTCTCTTTTGTTCACCTACATCATTACATTTATTAAAGCAGTCTTAGACAGCCTGGTCATGGCAAACTTTGTTTCAATGGCCAACCCAAAAATAAGACTCAACTGCAGCTCTGCGCACCCAGACCGCCGTACAACTCGACACACCCAGCCTCGAGAGAGTGGGGTCAGCGAGATCGTTAACCCATGGGAACGAGGTTGCCTACAAAACATACAGAGATAGATGTGTTCATTGGCATACACATGAACAAGTTGAACAAAATAGGAAAGTACTAGTCCTTTACGCAGGTGAAGTTTTAGTTCAAATTAGTTCGTTTAATGAAAGCTCAACAAAACCGTAATATTTGTTTACTATTTATTTTAACACATCAACCAGGCAAGGTGGTGTTAATACGTGTTATTTGCAGCAATGTTCTTTGTTCTTTTGTGCGTGTCTGCCGTCGGGCGACTGTTGCACTTTAATGACAGTAAACAAGAACACCAACGATCTGTTTAAAATAAAATCATGCTATGAAACTTTTTTTGGCATGTTCAGTATAAGCATTACAGGAATCAACCATACCCTTTACTTTGCGAGTTTTCTCGGCCAATTGTTAACAACTCTTTAATTTTACCGTCCCTTTTATGATCTGTTGCATCCCTCCATCCTGCAAATCTAGACTGGTTTTTTTAAAGAAATCCTACCTTCAGCTTCCCTGAGTTATTTTCAACTTAAATGTTTTGTTCTTGTATCCACATACCAAGAGTGGTTTCTAGCTTTGTCGTAAGGGAGGGGGGGGGGGCTTGCTGAAAAGTAGGCGTTCGACGCCAGACACAAGGAGTAATTCAATTTCAACACTACCGTTTAGCATTGACTGGTCAAATAAGATAAGTTAAGTTCATTAGGTCGCAGAGATTGTATTTCGTAAAAGCCAACAGCAAGAGGTTGGTCAACTAATTGATTCCATCAATTGTAAATAGGTGGAAGACGTTCACCTGAAGAATGGTGAAAATGTAGTCTCGCATGTTGACTGGAACGAAACCTTAAAGTGGGGAACGAAATCATGACGGCATGAAACATTTACTGAAAATTGTTGATGGAGGGATTCGTGAAATTGAAATTTAATAGTTATTTTTTTGATAAAATGGACCGGGAAACCCCAATGATCACAAATTGTAGAAATTAATATCATAAATTCATCGATTACACAAAAATACATACAATAAAAGACAACATAATGAGTTGGATTATACATAAAAATGAAACCTCTGAAATTTCTACTTAACTTGACTTAATTGCATGGCTCTGCTAACTGCAGAAAAGTGCTTAGTGTCGAAGAGTAAATCATGAGCAAGAAGTGTTGATATTTCGGAAATAAAAAAAGTGTTAAAACGGAATTTATTTATTCATTTTGTTAAGCCACCTCCACCAAATGAACAAACAACTAATTAGGCGAAATCATCTTCAAGCCAATTGGTCACGTTTAAAGATGCACTGGCTTCGTAACAAGTAATTTGTGTTCATGCCAAAAAGTATTCATGAAAATGTATGCTGTATAAAAGAATATACTGAACTGCAAACAATTGTAGAACATTGTGATCATTTTGTAGGCAAGGATATAAGAAAGATTACTTCAACAAAAACATACAATAAATATCCATGTGGCTTGCTCTTTCCTGTGATGAAAGCAAACACATATTTAGAGAAAGTTGAAATATCTCTCGTCTGAAGCACTAAGAGCATGCGCAAAGCATGGCAATTGTCAAAACAAAGGCCTGAACACAATTTGGAGCCAAAGCCGTGAATTCGAAAAGGGCCATAGTGGTCAACCCATAGACAAACTCAACCCTCCCACTGTCTGACCATTCAATATCATCCACTGTAGTTTTGAATGAAAGATATACTATGCCAGCCTGCAATATGGTATCATGTGGTTATTGTACTATGGCCCATGTATTCAATGCACTTTGTTTCCAGTCTATACAAAAATAGACAATTTGAATAACAATTTTGATAACGAATAAATATGCATAATATGCAAATTTCATGTAGATTGGGACTGGCAAGGAGCTACATTTTGTAGGATTAGCAAATTGTGACCTGTAGATGAAAACTAAGGCAGAGTTGGTCTGACTCACTTAATAGCCTTGGATGATTTGCTCTTCCCAAAGATACTGTCAAGTCCGAGGCCAGCAAAAACGAGAAGCACCCCACCCCACTGCCTCGGGAGAAGTGGATTGGAAAACAGGATGACCGACCCAAGGATGGTGAAGAACTTCCTCGTAGTGGTCATTATGGAACAGGTTAGCGGCCCAAAGGTTGTGACTGTGACAAAGATAAAATGCTGCAGGGAGGAAGCCAAGGAAATCAGTTAGAAGGGGGGTTGAGGAAGGAAGAGATGTCCCTGTGGGAAGGAGGTTGTAGGACACACACATGGGTTTAAAGGTATTGTACAGGATTGGTAAAAATCATCATTGTTTAAACTCAGTCTGAAAACTTACTGATTATGAAGTTTATGCTAGAACCATTTTCCCTGTGAAATATTATTCATTGGTTGCCCGTAGAAAAACGTGTTTTATTTAAGATTCTTATCATGTGTTTTAAAGCCCAGAATAATCTTGCTCCATGTTATATGTCAGATCTCATTCATAAGCACAATCCAGTACGTACACTTCGATCATCGTCACAACACCTCCTTGCAGTACACCCTGTTAATATGCATACCTATGGAGACCGTTCCTTTGTGACTTTGGCTCCAACTCTGTGGAATTCTCTGCCCTTGACGATCAGGAATACATCTTCCCTTGATGATTTCAAGAGTGCCTTAAAGACACACCTTTTCTTACAATAGTTAACCATTCTTGTATTGTTGTGTCGTTATGCTTGTAGTGGTGTTATTTGTCCCCTTATAGTTATGTTGTTGTAGATTGTATAGTGTACTTCTTTGTAAAGCGCTTAGAGAATTAAGTGTTAATTATTAGGCGCTATATAAATCGAAAGTTATTATAATTATTATTATTATTATCTGTTTACAAGCTAGAAAAATTGCATGGTTTTTCACCATTTTCTCCTGTCGTCCATCAAAAATTATGCAAAAATTTTAACAGATCTCAGTGCTAAGGTTTTTGGGGTGTGTTGCTTTTCTGGGGCAACAACAATAGTTTTGCTGTGCCATATTTTAGAAGCTCCCCCGCCCCCTCCCCCCCCCCCCCCCCCCCCCAGGACAAGATGATTGGAAATTGAAATACAAGCAGTCTTCCCCCAAAACAATGACGCATCATTGAATATGCTAATTGAATTCAGAGGATTGGAAGGCCTGAATTAACTCATCCAAATTTCTAATAATGACATTATTAGTTTTCTAATTTAAAAGAGCATCATAAATTAGTTTAAAATTTAATTTAAAATTGATGCACTTTTACAAACAGCAATGACCTTTTCCAAAACAAAACCCCCTGAAACAACCAAACAAACAAACAAATCAAGTACATGTAGGACCTGCAGTCCCTGTATGATAATCACAGCCAAATCCTACAATATAAATAAATATTTAATGAAGTCTTTATCTTGAATTCATTTCTTCTATTCTTGAGTGGATGTTTAAAATAAATACACTAAAGACAAATATAAAAAAAATCAAGTAGAGTCAACTGTTAATAAAAAATGTTTCCACCCAATTTCTTTGAACATTTAGAAGATTTTAATCCCATGATGTTCTGTCCCTTACTGGTCTTGTCTATTTCCTAAAAACCATGGAAACTCATCAATCAAATGAGGGACATTTCCTTTAACATAATCTATCTCCTTTAATTCATCCAAGCTATAACTTCACCATAGATTGTTATTATGATAAGATCTATCAACACTTTGTTCTTATCTCAGTTTATAACATCTGGATTCTATTTTAGAATACTTCCTACAGAACCCAATACAAAAATCTAAGGTCACTTTTTTTCTCCAAAACAAATTGACAGTATTTTTCGAGAGCATCTCTTCTTGTTGGACAAGTCCCCTCCACTAAAGGTCAGGTCCAAATTGGTGGCAATGGCTTTGAAGTCTTAGCCATAAATGTAGCCACCAGAATTCAGCCTTTAAGCCTATTAATAATAACTTCAAAAGTTGGCTTTCGCTTTAAAAAGAAATGTTAATGCACTTGAAGTCAGCGTTTTACGATGGTGTACTGCTCAAGCAAGCTTGGCAGGATCACCCCACAGAGATTATATCAGTGTCCCATCAAAACTCATCTGACAGCGCCCTCTGTTGAATTAGCTTGCTTAGGCTATAATTTACCTCATGGAGACACACAAACTAGGGACAAAATCCCTATGACCTTGAGAGGAGTTTAAGTACACAATGTTTTCAAATACAAACTGGACTTGCCATGGAATGATTGTGTTGTCTGAGAAGCACAGGATGGCTTAACACCTCGTACCCTCTGTCCCTCCAGTTCTTCTCAGAACCACCATTATCTACATGGTGATGTCTCATCTATTATCCTTCCACAAGGCAAACCTTAGTCTTATTTGATACATGAGGCCAATATCATAAAGTTTTAAGCACATTTACTGAGCATGGTTTTTCACTATTTCCTCCTGACTCACACCCTTATGATGCCAAAAGTTGCACAGATCTCAGAACTAAGGTTTAGGCAAGATTGTTCAAAGGAGATAATTAAGGCTCAACAGCTTCCTAAAGGGTCATGATTTTTATTTGACGTTCACAAACTCAAAATAAAACACACTCCTTTTGAATGTTGAAGGCGGGATGAGGGTTAAGGGGGGGGGGGGGGGGGTTGAAGGGGAACAATCAACAAAGAAGGCATGAGTCACTTTCAAGCAGAAACAAAAATACCAATAAACAGTTGCAGGAATTTAGGATTCAATATTGACAGAGGTGTTCATCTGTGAATATTGCATGCTGCTTGATACCTTTGCTCATGTGTGGGAGCCAGTCACAAGCAAAACACATTCTGCCTGGTAACCTGTTTCCGCTAAGCAATTTCCTCAGCCTGCTAAAATCAAGACAGCTTTTTGAAATTCAGCCAGGCATAATTCTTACCTGACCGAGAGCACTAGCAGCTCCGAATGTAAGGATATTCCAAATGACGTAGGGATAACGAGAGACAAACTCAATAAACTGTATTCCTTCACCTGTTATTATGACAGCTAGGAAATGAAAGACAAAGAAACATGGATTAAAGAATGGCTAAAACAATCATTTGGAGTTATTTTATCTAAGCTTGCTGCATACTCTGAATGAGTTGAGATGGGTTCAGGAATGTTCAAGGCAAGATGAGAATTGCTCCTATAGTGTTTGGTTCAAAACCTTCTGATAAGAGATTGTTTTACTCAGAGGAACCATACAAAATGACAATGTTAAAGGAACACGTTGCCTTGGATCGGATGAGTTGGTCTATGAGAGCGTTTTGTTACCAGTTGTTATAAAATGCAGATGGTTGGAAAGATATTTTAAAATTAGAATACATGGATCCACACATATTTGCCTCAAAATTGCGGGGTTTTCCTTTAACTCTGCGAACTAACACGGTTGGCCATTTATGGGAGTCAAAAATTTGACTCCCATAAATGGCCGTCCGTGTTTGTCAACGAGGTAACAGGAAAACCATGCAATTTCGAGTGATACTTGTGTGGATCATTATATTCTACTTTTAAAATATCTTTCTAATCATATGCATTTTATAACAAACGGTTACAAACGCTTTTCAAAGACCAACTCGACCGATCCAAGGCAACGTGTTCCTTTAAAAGAAAACCGTAAAAGATGTGGACCAATGAAAACACTAAAGACCTTTTGCAATGTCAAACTGGTCCTGCTTTCCAGTCAGTGAAACCAAACATAGGCAAACCCTGAAGACATTTAATGGTCCAGTGGAGAATAAAGAGGGTACCTTGGGAGACAAGGTGAGGAATAGAATACATTTGTAGCACATTAGGGAGGTGGCAATAAGATTCTTAATTTGGAACAAATACATGTAGACAACGGACAACAACAATAATAATCTTAGCAATCATACAATCAGAGATGTTTCACGCTCCAGTCTTTATCAGATGAAGATGAAAGAAGGATAGAACACTAGCCAGGCAAACAGTGTCCAGTAAAAAAGAAACAAGGATGAAGGCTCTAAGCGAGACACTTACTTATTGTCAAGTACAGGACAGACCATAGATTAACATTTGCCATCATGTGATGGGAGGTGGTTTGGTGTTGTGTTCTCATCTTCTCTTGAGCAACTCCCGTCAGACCGTCCAGAGTTAAAGACAAAACCTGTAAGATAGAAAATGATAACTTGATTCTTAATTTGGAACCCATACACATAGCCTTAATCCTCTCATTAAAAACTTAAGGACCTGGGTGGATTTCCCAAAGAGTTAGGACTAGTCTTATCTCGAGTGAGGAAGAGTTACTCGCTGTACGTTTTTGATATCTCTTAGGACTAGTTAGGACTTTGTGAAATCGAACTCTGGATCTCTCTAAATCCCCCTTGTTTTGTTTACAAATCCAGGCGTGCAACGGGCGCGCAAGTGTTGGGCACCGCGCGCCATTTGCTGCAGTGTCTTCAGTGTCTAGATTATGCAAAAAGACACCGCAGTTGTTAATTTTTTCAAAAGAGGGCGCTTTTAATTTGGTTTCGTCGAATTAGTCGATAGCTAATGGCCTAAATCTTTCTAGATCCTTAATGGGGACCCAATCAGCATTAATCCCCACCATTAAAGCCATTTGACACTTTCTGAACAGAACAAAAATTAAAAGTTCACAGATTTACAAATATCTAACCCTAACCCTAACCCTAACCCTAACCCTAACCCTAACCATCTTCAAACACTCTTAGACTAAGGCCAGGCATCTCTTATTAGAGTCCAAACATTTGGGTGATGGAGTTACCATAGAGGGGGGTATTTAGAAGGATATGGGAAGGTCTCTAATCAAAATAATACACTAGGGTGTTAGGACTCCTAGCCATCTACAGGCATTCTTAAAATGAGGCCAGTCAATGAGTCGTACAAATCTTACATTTTCTTGAACAATTTTACAAGTAACTGCCCCCGCCTGCAACTCCACCTAGAAACAAATGTCGAGCAATTTTACTATAAAGTAAATAGTCTTACCAGTAGAAGTTCACCGAATCCAAATGCACTTTCTGCAGTGGATGAAGCTTTGCCATCTTTATATACAAAGGTTGCCACGCCGATAACAATTAAAAGCACACAGAAATACTTGAGCAGTGGGTAACGTTTTCTCGCTAGTAGGACCCCGAGAATCATGACTGCATTCAAAAAACAAAGAATCATAAAAAGTTTATAAGAGTCAGTAATTATACAAAAAAAATTAAGCTTTTGATTATTTTAAAATGTACTTGATATAAGTAAATTAATTAACTTGAATATGAATCAACAAAATAACAACAACAGTACTCCATATAGCACGGGACGTGTCGTTTGTTGTCTAATACAGATTGAGAGTAATGTCAGAAGACATGATTCTGACGTTTATTCCAGAAACATTATTTTTTTTAGAGGTTAAAAAGAGGATCGACCTACCTGGTATGGGTTTACATGACTTTCCCAAGACCTGGAAAGGATAGCTGACGTATTTCAGGGCCGAGTTACTGGCGACCATAGCGCCGAGGTAGCTGAGTGAACAGAGGACGTACAGTTTGGTGCTGGTTGTGTCCTGCCCTTGCTTGTGAAATAATAATACTGTGGGGGATGGCAGAGGACAACAAAAATAAGTCAACAAAAGAACAATGTTAAATGTTTTAAAGATATCAATATAAACCACAAGGGAAACTGACTGGGCAACTACTAGTCACAATGGTACAATGATACAGTTGAGATGGTATTTTGGGTGGTAACCCTACTCCGGTAAAGCATATAAATATTGTTGTGTTTATAGCTAGACTTATCGTGCTCAAGTGTATCTTTGAAATTGGACCCAGGGGTGTTTACGGACATGCAGATGGAGGAAACAAGTCTGTGGGTTCAAATCCCACAAGAGTAGCCTGTGGTGTTTTGGTTTTTTTACTTGATTTGTAAAGCCCTTTACAGTGGTTAAAACATAATGTGTACGGGTAAATATAGAATATATGAATCTTTATCTTCGATGCAAATAATTACATCTTAATCAACTTAACTTTACCTGATTTGGCAAATGTAGCATTGATGATGCATTGTACAAGGACGAGACAAAAGAAGTAGGTGAACCTCTCTTTGGTTTCTCCAAATCCATAATCACTTCTGGTTCTAATAAAGAGAAGAAAACAAGAATTTAAGTTTTTCAAGATGCAAGTGAAAGACCAGTCTGAGCTACATGTAGGATGAGCTGCTCAGTTAGTGTAGCTCGGACTCGGATACGTAGACTCTTGTGGTGAGAGGACTATGAGCAGACACAGACTACAGAGGGTAGGTGTAGGGGCGGCCCCGGCCGGGGGATGGATCGTGGATGGATACAGTGTTATCATGGAGTTAGTGTAGCCCTGGTAGGACATTCTTTACAATGCGGACACAAATTTGACAACAATTTTCTTTATTTTTTACCTGATTTGAGAAGTTGAAATTCCGTTCATATATTTATAGTGTCCCTCACTAGATTTTCAACGAGTTCACAGCTAACAAATATATCTCGTAGGAGGTCCTGTTTTCGATGTGTCCCTAAAATCATGGCAAATCTTTACCTCTCTGTGCGTGATGTAAACAATCCCTAGATACAAATTGTGTGGTTTTATTTGCCAAGCAAAGAATACGGAACACTCACAGAACACTTGCAGTTTCTGCAGATGTTTCTTCCATGTGTGGCTTCACTGGGAAACCATTCTTTCTCGTTTGCCGTGAAAACAGGAAAAACTCAAAACAAATGGGGCCAGTTGAAGTCATCGAAGATCGGTGTGTGGTGTGAACATTTCAATGTCCATCAAGTTTAAATATATGTTTGCATACTTCATATTAACAAATGAAGATAATTAGGAAGTGGGAATGGGAAACGTCAATTTCAAATTTCTTTTCACAAAATATCAACACCAAAGTCAAAGAAGAAAATTCAACAATTTTAAACAATGCGCGATTGGATTTCCGACTACGTACAAGGAACATGTGAGTAAAAGTTCAGCTCTCTGAGTCTGAGTTAGGCAAAAATATTTTTCAAACAAATTTGAATGTTTTTCGCAATGGTACCGGAGATTTTATTTACCCTGCTGGACTCCGTCGCGTTCGTTGCATGCAACGGTGGAGTCCAACCTGGGCTAGGAGTTATATTATTATTAGTGGTGTAATTATTAAGTTCAGTTAGCATGGTTAGTGAGTTACTCACATCTTTTCCTGTAGAATACCGTAGTAAAAATAGCACACGAAGATCCCTGCGAAGCACAGGATTAACGTTCTAGTGGACCCTTCTTTATGATTTGACATACCGGCTGATGATTGGGGGCTCGTCGAGGGAGAAAATGCAAGATCAACTTGTTGACTGTTTTTCTGTAGCTCTGTTCGATAACCAACATCAGAAGAAGTTGTGCCGTCACGAATTGGAACTACGACGTCCAATTTACTCATTTAGTAGTAGAAAGTGTTGCTCTAAACATTGAACTTTGAATTTTTGAGTAAAGGTTAATTCAACTGTTAGACAGGACACGTGGTCTTAAAAGGATCAAAATAAGGTCACAATTCTCTCAATGAATACATGACGTGTCATTACTTTATTGCAGCACGTTGATAAAGGAAAATACCGGAAGACACTTTAAAAATGAGTGCGCCACCAAGCGGCCAAATATGTTTATGAACTCCTGCGTTTCGCAAAGATTCTTTTCCCCGGAAGGAAAAACCTGTGTATTCTCGAAACGTCTCACTACAATTGTCAACTTATAATACTTCTCAGAGCTTGATAACGTTGCTTTAATCTCTGTTATAATCCCCCCCGCCCCGTCCAGAAGCATGATTTTGTTAAATATTTTCGAAACTGCCACGCCGGAAGTTTCCTATGGAAGTGATGAATCTTAAAGCCATTATAATAATATACACTTTCGGAACAGAAAACAAATAAAAGTTCACAAATTTACAAATACGCTCTAACTAACAGGGTTTACAGAAGGTAATGGTGAAAGACTTCCCTTGAAATATTATTCCATGAAATGCTTTTCTTTTTGAGAAAACATTGAAACAATTATCAATTCTCGACAACGAGAATTACGGATTTTATAGTATTATAGGGCCTATAGGATTTATAGTAAACACATGTCATGCCACGGCGAAACAGTGCGGAAACAAGGGTGGGTTTTCCCGTTATTTCTCCCGACTCCGATGACCGATTGAGCCTAAATTTTCACAGGTTTGTTATTTTATATATAAGTTGTGATACACGAAGTGTGGGCCTTTGGAAAATACTGTTTACTGAAAGTGTCCGATGGCTTTAGATTAAATCTGCAAACGTACCTTCAGCGGGCGACGGATCGTATGAGTTTTGTGACTGTTTGTACGTAATTTTGTTTTATCCCTGGTGAGTTTATTTGCATTCGCGACTGACTGCGCGCGCAGGAGGATATGAACAGAAACAAACAAACTTCACCGGCGGGACCCCACCCCAACCTCAGTGACGAGAGGTATCGATACGGCGCGCTGCCCATGGTAGCGAGGCTGGACCCCACCCCACCCCAACCAAACACCAAACATTGAGTGCGCCTCTTAAGTAGACAAATAAAAAATATTTTGGAATACTATAACGGGACTTGTCGTGATGTGCACTGGCCGAAAACGAGGCTGGGTGGATAAAATGGCACTCTGTATGATTCAAGTATGATTCTTTTCACGAAATAAAGATAGGCATATAAAATAATTAATAAACACCGAGGAGGATATCAGCTATTAATTTTCGTGAACTATAATATCAATGACACTTTAAAATAAGTATTGAACTATTGATTGCATAATATTATATTGCGACTCAACTTGCTCGTTGATATTCCCCGGGCATGACTGTGGACTCTTAATTTAAATAATATAGAGACACAAATAATCTTACAAAATAAACATGTCATTTTATCATTAAGAATACTTGGGTTTAATGGTTCCAAAATACCAAGCTCATTGCATTATATAAGGCACAATCAAACCGGCATTACGCTTTATTAAATTCCACGGTATATCAAACTGTCTGGAATGTCAATCAAACGTTTGGACGGTTTGTGCAAGGATGTATGCTTTGTGTTTGAAGCTTGGACAGCCCAGACGGAATTAATTACTTGAGTTTGTCTGGGGTGAAGGTTGGCGATGCAAAAAAAACACTTGAAGCCCGGGTACGGTGCATCCACAATCTCCCCCGTTCTGACCCCAGGGGCGTCAATCCGTCTTGAAAGGTGGGGGGGACATAACATTTACGGCGTGGGGTCCGGGTTTTTTTTTGTCCGCAGATGCTCTCTGGTTCAATCTATGGAGTCTGAGGGGTGATGTTCCCCCTCTCAGATTTAAAACCTATTTCAAGCTATGATGCACCTATTTTTGCTATCATGGTTATTGTACCTAAAAAACAACTCACTGTATAGCTTCGTAATATCCATTTTGTTTCTGCATTATAATGCTCAGACGGCAGTTCATCCCTGGTGGGTATTAAAGATGGAGCCTGCTATAAAGCTGAACGCGAAGCCTTTTACGGCCTTGGGTCCGGGCCTAAGGGCTCGGGAAAATTTTGCATTCCAGATGCTCTGAGGTGCAATCTAAGGCCAATAAGAGGTATACAGAATGGCACAGAACATTGTAAAATGTGAGCAGCAGTAGAACCTTTTGAGTTAACAGCATCTTCAAGTTCGGATCTATGAACCAAGTTTTAGGGCGGAAATAGGTGAGAGAGTGAGCACATGAGTGTGAAACCTTTACGGCATGGGTCCGGGCCCGCTTAAGGGCCCGGGAAAATTGTGCATTCTAGATGCTCTGTGGTGCAATATTTAGGCCAATAAGAGGCTTACAGAATGGAACAGAACATCTGTAAAATGTGAGCATTTTGGGGTTGACAGCATCTTCAAGTGCGTGTCTTTGAACCAAGTGTTAGGGGGAGGGAATACTGTCAAAGAGTGAGCACGTAAGTGTGAAACCTTACGGCATGGGTCCGGGCCCGCTTAAGGGCCGGGGAAAATTTTGCATTCTAGATGCTCTGTGGTGCAACCTTAGGCCAATAAGATGCTTACAGAATGGAACAGAGCATCTGTAAAATGTGAGCAGTAGAATCTTTTTGGTTAACAGCATGTTCAGGTGTTGGTCTATGACACGAATTTTAGGGGACAAGTCTGCCAAAGAGTGAGCACGCAAATGCGAAACCTTTACGGCATGGGTCCGGGCCCGCTTAAGGGCCCGGGAAAATTTTGCATTTTTAGATGCTCTGTGGTGCAATCTTTAGGCCATTAAGCGGCCAAACGAAACAGAACAATGGGAATATTGTGTTCCAGTGCTCCACAGTTCCACAGTGCAAAACATGAGTTTCATGATAAAGGTGGTCAAAAGACACGGGGAACAGTTGATACTGTGTCCCCCACCCTTCGAAAATGGGGTGGGGTTCACGTTCCTTCCACTCTTTCAGGGTGGAGGTGCAAATCTGTCAACGATGGACCATGCGTGTGGGAAGCCTTTACGTCGTGAGGTGCGGACCCGATTAAGGGCCCGGGGAAATTTTGCATTTTAGATGCTCTGTGATGCAATCTATGGCCAATTTTGAGGGGGACATTTGATATAGTGTCCCCCACCCTTCATCCTTTGCCAACATGATTAATGCCCATATAGGGACACCGGGTTTCGTCTTACACAGGGCAAAACTTGGGCTTCATGATAAAGGTGGTCAAAAAGGTGGGGGGACATTTGATATTGTGTCTCCCACCCTCAAAAAGGTGGGGGGGGGACATGTCCCCCTGTCCCACCCCTGATTGACGCCCATGTCTGACCCCTATGTTAATCAATACAAAAGATTAGCTAGTTTGCCATAAATGGAATGAACATTTAAAAAGAGGCAGAGATAAAACATTCACAACCATACAAAGGCCGTTGCCTTTGAACTTTGAAATGGAAAAAACACTTTAACTTGACACTCAAATTAATTCATTTTCATAAGAAACAATTATTGTCGAGTTAGTCTGTTCAGCCATAGAAGTGTCGAGTATAGACCTTTATCACAGTGTGGTCATCTTGATTTTACTCCATTCCAACTCAATGTATACCAAACTGAGGCTGGACCAAATAATAGTCTGGTGCCATAAGCAATGAATGTTAGCATTAATTAATGTTAGTGGAAACGGGAAACATCACACAGATGGTGACAGTATGATAAAGGTCTATTGTTCTTACTTGGATTACGATTTTTAGCACAACGTAGGTTTATAAGCATACACGGAACTACAATGCTACTTTACCGACTAAAAGCATACAAAATGTGCTCCATGAAAATACAGTTTTAATTTAGTGAAAAGTAAATATTTTATGCCAATAACTACTTCTTTTATAAAGTGAAGGCTTTAATCTTAACTTGTTGGTCATAAATGGAAGACATAATGACATTGGAAGTTATAAATTTTCAATGTTACAAGCTTTTTGTTGTCAATATTTTAATATTGCAAAATGATGATTCTATCTATGGCTATGTTCATTTGGATTCATAACTTGCATAGCTGTTTATTATATAAAAATATTAATATCAACACTGCATAATGATGTTCAAATGGAATTTGTTTTGCTTCGACATCAAACATGAACTTATAATATGGAAAGGTTTGCAGTAACACCATGTAATGACTGTCTCTAATGAGTTGGGTAGCCCTGGCGGCCTTACACTTTCGTTTTGTACTACAGAGAAAGAGTCCTATATAGGGCTAATGAGTTGGGGTGGTTCTGAAAGAACCGTTGGTTTCAACTCAGTTGAACCACCCCAAGTCATTAGAGATAGTCGTTACATGGCGTTACCGCAAACCTTTCCATATCGTATTTCCACAACGCAAAGTTTCAAATCCAACTTAAACATGAACTGGATAAAGACAAATTTTAAACCAATACAAAGAGTTAAATCACATTAATTCCTTCATAAAAAATACGACTTACTTCCCTATTCTATAAAACCCTTCCCATGATTTTGTACATACATGCGCACCCACTATAATAGCAAATCGCAGGAACATCACGTTATTTGGGGCTGATAGTGGAGACGTTCGTACGGTCTGCCTAGTGCACAACTCCACTGCGTTTACCCACCAATAATAGTGTTTTCTGCATGCTTGCATCAATTGTTAGCATAGTTCATGAAAAGGGCTAAGATTGCCAACATGAAAAAGTGCACACAGTGGCTGGAACTACGCCAGTAACTACCACTGCGGATCAACTTGGATCAACTGCAATTGGAGACTTTCCGCTGCCAACCCAGCCGGTCACATTACGAGTCAAACTGCACGTATGGCAAACGTGTGCTATTTGCGTGCGCACTTGAGGGCGGCAGACTCGTGTCTGGATGTTTTCAGGTTTTAGTTCAAACACACATAGTTCACTCTTATCTTTCCAACAACTATGGATCTGCCCTGATTAAAGTATAACTCTAGGTTTTCAAGTGGAATGAGATAGTAAACTTATTTTTTTTTAAATCATATTATTATCTGCTAATGCTGGGAATCAATGCCAATGTACTACAATAGAGGGCGCTGTCTTTAAAAAAGGCACCATCAGCATTACCTAATACTAACTGCCTTTAAAGGCAAGTGTTGGAGGGTCGTACCCGAACAACTGAAAATCTAACCGGAAACGCTCATAGAGTTTTTGCAAGTCCACGAGCGGCACGTCCTTAAAATGCAGTTCCAGGTAGGTCTGATTTGAACTGCCCGTAGGACTGCTCGAGTCTGATCCGGGAAAGACAACACCCTCAGCGTTAATTAGATTCAGAATAAACTTGGAGTCTGACTGTAAAGTCTCAAATTTACCGATGATGTCATAGTCGATGTCGCAGGGAAGGCACTGTTTGTAGATCTCCGACCAGTGAAGATTGTTACCATTGGCTTCAGGATCGATAAGGTATTGGATGAACTCATTGAATGTCAGATCGTAATCATCGGCAGTCTGGGGTAGATGATCCTTATCCCGATACCTATCGATTATCCGCTTGCCCACTGATCTCTGCCAAAGTACCGCTCGCTCAAAAGACGAGTCCGGTGCCAGTTTGTTCTTAAATGCCGACAGCACCCGCGAAAACGGGTGCCTCGCGAACATGAACTTGGTGTAGGTTTTTAATATCCTGTCGATTTGGAAGGGCGAGAAATCTCTCAGCTCCTTCAACTGTTTCTTCCCAGCCCGGTTGGTATAATACTGAGATATCTCTTCGGTCGTTTTAAAAGCTTTCATTAATACTAGGAATACTTTCTTCCAGCTCGTACAAGCGATTTTCGGCACGGAACAATACAGAACCTTATATTCCTCATCTACATATATTCGAGCTGGTGGGTTATTCCTGACATCCACTCCTGAGCTGATCTTATTCTGTTTACAAGCCTCACGGAGAGTTGCTTTTCTCTGCACCTGTTCCTTCTTCTTGGTTGTGGTAAAGTCTAGGGTGACCGTTTTCTGGTCTGCTGCACCGATGGAAGATGGACGTAACGGTTCCACATGCTGCTGCAAGATAAAAATAAAAGTATTAATTGAAACAACTAAAAGCGATGACAACTGTCTCTCTTTAAGGCATTAGGCATGCCTAACGCTTGCACTGCTCGTCCAAACCCCATCGGGTATTCAAGCAGACTGTTATCAATCCCAGATGACCAATAGAGTAATTATTCGGTCGACGCTACCATCAGAAAATGTCATTTATGTTTGATCATACCATTACTCATCGTTCTCGTATTATTATGCCTTTTAATCAAAGATTTTGAATCAAACATCAGTAAGAAAACAGTGTGACTAACAAAAACTACAAGACCCACAATAATATCTTAACAATATATGTTAAAACACATCTTCTTCTAAGAATAAAAATAACCAACAATGATTTAATAGACACCTTGAATAACTATTAGCTCGATCGAGATCATGACTTCTCCTTAGAGCTGCACATCAGAGAGTCAGAGAGAATCAGCTTAGCAAAACTGAACAGAAAACCACCTATAAAAGGGTACACCATTATACCCACAACCAATGGTATTTCGCTATTGAACTTATTTGAGCTACATGTAACACGAACTTGTGCCCTCTTCAATCTTACCGTGATATTCCGTAGCTGTTCCTCGACAAGGTGTCTGTTTGTAGCATGAGTGATGTGTCTTTGTTTTGGTTTAACAATACCTGTAAACACGAAAACAATATAAATGTTATTATTGTACAACTTTATGGTATCAGTTTGTTCTTAGCTATTTTGTGCGCGCAGCTCTAAAAAAAACTGTGCCATTGTTTGAATGGCAGATTGCCCACAATGTGTATGTATACAATCTGGGGCCAATTTCATAGAACTGCTTAAGCAAAAAATTTGCTTAAGCACGAAAATAGCTCGCTTATTTTACACATGTTACTGGCCAAAATTTCTTGCCATATACATTGCTTATGACTAGTATTAAGCTGTTGTTTACTTAGCATTACAATTGAATGGAGTCTTGGCCGGTAATCTCATTTTACTAAGCAATGAATTTTTTGCTTAAGCAAAATTTTTTGCTTAAGCAGCTCTATGAAATTGGGCCCTGGTGGGAGCGCGGTGTTGATTGATTTCAAAGCACTCCATGGGCACGACAAGCACCAACGTACATCCTGTAGATATTCTCAACATAAACCGTCCCGTATTTGATCTGGAAATAAATATCTTTTTCAAGAAGTAAAGAGTCTCTTAACACACACCTCATGTCTATATTATACACCTCATGTCAAAAGCATAGTTATTCTTATCTAAACATTTAGTTTGATTCATTTCCCATTTGTTTTTCCCTTCTTTTTGTTACAGCGCCTAGAGCACCTTTGGAGGATGTACAATAATTCTCATCTGCCGAAATGATGTCAATGTTAGGAGAAGAAATCTCTGTAGTATATTGAACAATTTCCGCGTGCTACTCCAAGCCGGGTATCTTCCCCAACCCCCCAAAATCAATAACCTATTTCCCTCTCGCAATTTCATGTCGCAAGAGCTTGAGTAAGATGTCTAACATTTCAGTGGAATCGAAGCCAGGTCAAGTGAAGATCACTGAAATGAAATAAGGCCCGCTGCATGGCGAGACATTAAAGGGCTGCCCCGTACCTGGTCCGCCGTTTATTATAGGAAAGACAAGGCAGTGGTGGAGCACCCCATTGGAGACGACCGAGCGTCATACTCATTAATACTTGGAATAGGCCTTCAACATATAAAATTATGGACATTGATAGCTCAGGAAAAGGGATACAGTGTTATCTAGAACAAACTTTAATTCAAATTGTGACCTGGGGTTGTGGTGTTTTTGGATGGTACATACAGACCCTGAAATAAATGGTCATACTTGCCGAAATAGAGGTGCATACATTTTCATGGGTACTTTTCAAGATTGAAGTTCGGACGATTGGGAAATTACACCGGTGTATTGGATGTTTTTTTATTTGGAGGGAAAATAACTCAATGGGCACTGGAACTCCTCATACCAAAAACTGTAACACTTGTAGTTATATAAGTTTCGTGTAGGCCTACATGTATTTTTAATCTTCAGCATTTTGCACTGTATTCTGAGGAGGTTTATTAGTGGGTCCACCCATAGGGCACTTTTAAAAACAATGGGGAAATTTAAATTCCTTTGTGGCAGTTCAAAGGGTACTGAAGCAGTGGGGATAAGGGGCGAGAGCACCGTCACTCAGAACACATCCATCTTGCACTCAAATGGAATAAACAAATCAAGTAATAATGATTCCATACACCAACAAGCCCACCACACACAAATGAAAACTTCAACCAAAGAAAATACCTATATACGCCACTGCAAAATTAACGTAAACCTTGTTCCTATGTGTTGTGTAAGGCACGTCGACGATCCCAATACATTTACCGTACAAAGGGGATTGCTTCTAACGTACGTCAGGCTTGGTCCGACGGCAAATAATGCGTCATCTCACCTTGAAAAGCTTTCAAGTTGTATATAAACAGGTGGCCACATCGACTCATGCATTAATATTATTATCGTTTTCACTATTAATTATTCTTGTAAAATATAGGCATAGGCCTATGGGCATCGCAATATTTGCAAGCCTAGGGCATTGCAATACTTGCAAGCCTAGGGCATTGCAATACTTGCAAGCCTAGGGCATTGCAATACTTGCAAGCCTAGGGCATTGCAATATTTGCAAGCCTAGGGCATTGCAATATTTGCAAGCCTAGGGCATTGCAATACCTGCAAGCCTAGGGCATTGCAATACTTGCAAGCCTAGGGCATTGCAATACTTGCAAGCCTAGGGCACCGCAATATTTGCAAGCCTAGGGCAGTGCAATACTTGCAAGCCTAGGGCATTGCAATACTTGCAAGCCTTAGGGCATTGCAATACTTGCAAGCCTAGGGCATTGCAATATTTGCAAGCCTAGGGCACCGCAATATTTGCAAGCCTAGGGCATTGCAATACTTGCAGGCCTACTTTTTCGAACTATGCAAATGCCCCTTAATTGATTTAATCTTATTTTACATAAAATCCAACTTGACTTTAACGGTTGTCCTGTATAGGTTACTTTTCTTTCATTTTCGCCAAAATGGCAACAAAATGTCGAAACGATTGGGATTAGATTGTCAACAATCATGTCATTCGACAACCAGACATGGTGTATTAATATGACAACCCATTAAAGGGTACATGCCTAGGATTGGGTCAATAGTTATGGCTAAAATCTAATTCCGAGGTCTCGAATTCAAATTTTAGGAAAATTACTTCTTTCACGAAAACTATGTTACCTCAGAGGGAGCCGTTTATCACAATGTTTTATAAATCAACAGTTCCCAATCACTCGTTACCAAGTAAGATTTATGTTACAATCATTTTGAGTAATTACCAATGGTGTCAACTGCCTTTAAGGAATTACAATCTTGCAATATATTTTGGAAATACTTCAACTAAAAACTTATTGAAATTGTGCGTTTTGTTTGTTGTGTAATTTTATGCCAGAACACGGTCTGCTATAGTCTGTAGAACCAAATTGTTAATTCAACAAAATGGCGGACCGTATGTTCCACTTGCATATATCAGATGCAATGTTTTTCTAATAACTACTCAAGCCATTGCAAAACACTGTAGCCCCATGTGTTTTTGGTACAACTCTTGAGATAAAGATAAATAATTCCAAACAGCCAACTTTAAAGGGATTTGACGGCAACGTCATTCAAAACTCCATTCGTGTTTAAAAAAAAATAACATTCATCTAAAAAAAAAACCAGTTGAACGAGGTGGTTGTTTACCAGTGATACCGGGAGCTCAAATTAAAGCCCAACAAGGCAGATACAATTAAAGGAACACGCTGCCTTGGATCGGTCGAGTTGGTCTTTGAAAAGCGTCCTGTAACCGTTTGTTATAACATCGATATGGTTAGAACGATGTTGTAAAAGTAGAATACAATTATATACACAAATATGCCTCGAAATTGCGTGGTTTTCGTTTAACCTCGTCGACAAACACGGTCGGCCATTTATGGGAGTCAAAACTTTGACTCCCATAAATGGCCGACCGTGTTAGTTCGCGACGTAACATGAAAACCGTGCAATTTTGGATCATCATATTCTACTTTTAAAACATCTTTCTAACCATATGCATTTCATAACAAACTGTTTCAAACGCTTTTCATAGACCAACTCGTCCGATCCAAGGCAACGTGTTCCTTTAAGAAAATAATATGGAGCTTTATTATTGGGCTGTGCGGAAACCCAGTGAAATGGACACAACGTTTTCAATTCACCCTGCGGTTTATTACATATTAATAGTTTACCGAAATTGATTACCCACACCGTTTTGAGACACGCAAACAAGCAAAACTAAAACACACACAGACAGAGAAATAACTCGTTATTGTTGAGTGGCAAGTTGGTAACAAAACGCTCTCTGTATTCATAAAACAATGAAATTGGATCCAATCCTTTCATGTGATACACGATCCAATCCTTTCATGTAATACACGACACCGGTTTATCACAAGGTCCCTTTCAAATAAGACCTAAGCAGGAAACAGTCGCATATAAACTTGATTAGTTTATTGCTTACGTTAATGTTTTGTAATCTGACACAAGTCTTGTCATATTATTTTACTTTTTACTTGGCTGAACGTCATCACTAACTGGATACAACATTTTTAAAAGAAGGCGTATAAAATTGATGACATTTTCATCATTTTGGAAACAGTATCCTCAACGCTAAAAGTATCAAAGTGCAATATTTCCATTTCATCAGACAGATGCGAATACATTTACAAGTCTAGAATTTACAATCCTGTTTACACTACCATCCGACATCGGGCATCAAAGTATTGTCAAACATGCAGTATAAGATCACCAGGCTGGTTGACTCTATTCCGGTCGAGTCTCATCTTAGTCCAAAACGATGTCAGCCGACTTGATTTTAGTCAAGGTCTTTATACGCACTGGTATCACTTAGATTTGCATAAAATACTTCACTTTATGCAACACTGATTGGACTCCAGTCAATTCCATGTTTAAATACACTTCCAAAGAGTAGAACCACTCAGTAAACTTAGTTTGAGCCACCTCAATCGAATCAAGGTAAACTATGATATGAGCCTGGTTTAATGTAGGCTACTAAATAAATGTTATTATAAGTCTTTACAAAACTGACTCAATTAGAGTCCAGACGTTTCTGCTCTCTGTAATTTTCAATACTCCTCATCCCCATGCTATACTGACCTAAATCGGGTCGAGGCACTGACATAAATTATATAAATCCCAAAATGCACATAACAATTGACTCAATTTGAGTCGAGTTTTCTTACCTAGAGGAATCTCTTGTATTTGTCCAAAGGGAACCCGCAAATAAAAAACAACACTCAGCGCCGTGCATAGAACAAGCATCACTATCACTGGCAGTCTGGTCCGTGCAGTAACGGCAGGTTGATCGCTAGCCATCTCAATATCTGAAAGTCAAAATTATCAAAATAAAATAAAATACGACATCGTGTTGAGCTCACAAACCGCCTTACTTAAAACGTGGCAACCGACATGATTGTTATCAATTATCTCTATTCGTACCGCATAAAAATCATGGAGGTATAAAGTGTCTATCTTTTGGATAATACAATGTAAACCAACAACAGAATATGCGGTTTGCGATGATTTCAAAGTGAATGTTACAATGTGAGTTTGGACGAATCCAAAGAAAAGGTAAGTTTGTTGACGATTGTCGCGTAGAACGAGTGAGTGTTTTCGAGACAGTGTTAGACGTGCACACGTATACGGTGTATACGGTGTTACGAATAAACATGTTAACATGACGTTGCCTGGTACGTTGTTCTCATGCTATAGGCCTATTATTGGCTTCAGTCAAAAATACACAAAAACTGCCGATGTTCTGATCGAAGTGAGTCCGTGACGATCATGTGGTTATAATATCTCTAGATCCGTGGTGACATCTCTTGTACATGCACTCCAGGGGAAAAACCGAAGACAACGTGCACACATACCAACAACCGTTTAGCTCTGCTCTGCACACGAAGCAGCATACAACCCGAGCTAGCCAAGAGGTATGTTGAGTATTTAAATGTTTGACCAGCGAAAGTTAATCTCTAGGTGTTACGATGCCACACCGTTGGCGTTTATTTTCCGTCCGTAACGCCCATAATCACCTCCATTGAGCCGGGCTATGAAACAGTGACGTTCTGCAAAGCAAATATACTTTAACCATGAAGAGACTATATTTAAATCCCTCTTTATGACAGCTGAATACAAAAATACACTTACGATGTTTGTCAGACATGCCACAAGACAAGTACCACAAGACGAGACAGCAAGTAGCACCGGTTGTTTCGATGTGTTATGATCTTATGATCATATTTTAGCCATGCCAAAGTCTATTCACGGTTGGAACAATTGTCACGACTATACAAACAAAATATGGACACGTTTTGTTTTATAATGAAAACAGCAAGTGTATGACTTAACGATCCACAAAGCGATAGTATTTTCACACACAAAGATTCGACGTGCACAACAATCGACCTTAATGGTGTTTTACTCTATGAACATGACTTGGTGCGTTGCGACCGATAGTACGCTATATTTATTTCCCGTTCAATCAAGCATATTATACTCCTTCTTAGTGTTAAGATTGTTACCATGGCAACTGGCAATTTCATATCTATGCAGTGACGGCTGTCACAGGTTTTTCCCTAATGTGTCAAATGCAATCTCACTTCTTACGCGTTGGAGTGGCTCACTCGATATCATTGTTATATTATGTTCGCACTTTTAGACATTTTAACATGTTTTGCTCTCTTGCATTTTGCATGTTCAATAATGTTCAGCTATGTTGCGAGTAAAAGCTCAGCATCTGTTTCATTATGTTGAACCAGTTTCATTTCACAAAATATCTCATATGCATTTGTGTGCTGTTGATGTCTGTTCTGTTTGTGTTGTTTTACGTCTTGCTGTTAAAGGGAATGCATACTTGTCTATTTAAAATAATCAAACGGTTAAAAAAAAACAAGGATATGTTTTGTCCTTTTGTTATTAAATTCAAAGAATTACAATCCTGCTGTTTCGATGAGAATCTTTGGTTTAATAACACTTTGAGCCGCTTCCTGAGGGAGATTCTGACGCAACGGATGTACTCCGATTATGCCAAAGGGCCCCTAAGTTAATCCATTGTCGATTACTGCATTAAAGGTAATGGATCCTAGATCAACGTAGTGCTGATATATTAGGCAATATTATAATGACATATAAAATAAACTGTAATGTTTTGTTCACAATAGCTTTAAATCCATCCACGTTAATAGCAAGGTGGCAGCGGGTACCAACCGCATCATTGGCGAACAGACACCAAACCATATAAATCTGAGTAACGGTAATTCATTCTCTCATAATATTTAAATGCTTTGAAAGTACCCAACCGTATTTACTTCATAGGCAGGCATTTCCGATTTGCTTAATTTTTTTGTTTTTCGTTTTTGTGGTCATTATTTTGTGTATTCTGTGACCCTGCCTAAAATCAACTCAATGTTGCAATCAGACATTGCTCATTAAAGGCAGTGGACACTATTGGTAATTACTCAAAATAATTATTGGCATAAAACCAAAGTAATGGGGAGAGGTTGATAGTATAAAATAATGTGAGAAACGGCTCCCTCCGAAGTGCCATAGTTTTCGAGAAAGAAGTAATTTTCCACGAATTGGATTTAGAGACCTCAGATTTAGAACTTGAGGTATCGAAAGGTATCTAAACGCACACAACTTCTTGTGACAAGGGTTATTTTTCTTTCATTATTATCTCGCAACTTCGATGAACGATTGAGCTGAAATTGTTCACAGGTTTGTTATTTTAAGCATATGTTGAGATACACCAACTGAGAAGGCTAGTCTTTGACAATTACCAAAAACAGAAGGCCCGACTCGACACCTAGTAAACTCTCTACTGAACTCGGGTAATATAAGAGATTCCAATGACATAATCTACACTTTCCACATCATTCAAGAGAAAGATTGGGTACAGTGCTAGCCTAGTCATTAGGTAGAATGATGGCTGGTTCGGGGCTTATTTCTGCTCAGCAATCAAACTATTAAGCAATATTTTCTGTTTGTTTAACAGCTTCGCCACATGGACATTAGCTCTATAAGACAGAGTGTGTAAACTGCGGAGCCGTACGAGAAGACGAATGACCCACGGGATACAGCGTGGAAACACGAGAACTCGCATCGCTGTACGTTTTGGCAGATAGTCTGTATAATAACGTTATTAGGGTTTTTGTCTTGTAATGTAACGTGACATGACGTCATACGTTCAAGCTGTCACACCCTTACCGTGTAAGTGACCGAGCCCAATAGCTGTCGTGAATACATCCCACAAGGGGATCCTCTTTGCACTCACGCAGTCTAAGATTGCTGCGTTATCGTCAGTCCATGGAGGCCTAGGGCCAATAGCATAACACAAAGTAGAAAAATGGTCAACAAACGGGAGCATGGTGAGAATTATTGCGTAAATAAACATTGGAACGCCCTACCAAGTCATATTCGAATCACCAACACACTCCAGACATTCAAGAGTAAATTAAAAACACAATTTTTTACTCTCTTTTCGCTCATAAACGTCTTTTCCGTAGCACTCTCCCAGCGCATTGGAATTTGTAAAATGCGCTTTATAAGTCTCGTTTATTATTATTATACATTATTATTAAAAAACATGACATAGTAGTGAAGCTAGGAACTCGCAAGCTAAATTCCTGCAAGCCAAATTTGGTTTTAAAAATTGGTACTTACTATAAGTCTGATAATAAAATTATATTGCTCCTCCCGAAAAATAATCTCGATTGAAGTACTGCCATGTTTGTGGGTTGTTTATACTGTTGCTAATCTTACCCGGCAGCACCAGATAATGTATAGATTCATGGTGCACGCCTTAATCATAACGCAGTATGTTTCAAATTTATGGGAGTGCTTGTTAAAGGAACACGTTGCCTTGGATCGGTCGAGTTGGTCTTTGAAAATCGTTCTGTAACCGTTTGTTATAAAATGCATATGGTCAGAAAGTCAGAAAGGTATTGTAAAAGTAGAATACAATGATCTACACAAATATGCCTCGAAATTGCGTGGTTTTCTTTTTACCCTGTCGACTAACACGGTCGGCCATTTACTTGTGTGGATCATCATATTCTACTTTTAAAACATCTTTCTAACCATATGCATTTCATAACAAACTGTTTCAAACGCTTTTCATAGACCAACTCGACCGATCCAAGGCAACGTGTTCCTTTAATGATTGAAATATAGACTTTTCCTCAACATTTACAGAACAAAGCTTTAAAAGCTTACAGTTTGCAATTCCCTAGATCCATTCCATAATTATGTACAAGGTGGGAATATTGAGAATGCATCAAAAGAAATTATTGAAACGTTCTATACCGGGAAAAGCAAACATAATTACACGCGGCGGTACAAAGTCTATTCTCTCGCGACGAAACACAAAATCACAATCGTGCAAACAAAAACGACCCACGATGGTGCAACACAAATGCACTTCAAAGGATGTGAATTTTAACTCTGTTCACATTATTTTATAATTTCATAATGCATAAAAAATGACCGGAGACTGTAGATGCCAACGTGCGGAAACATAACCTTTATTGGATTTCCATAAAGTGGATGGCTTAATATTATTATTCTTTCTAGTTGAAGAGCGTGGGCCTAAGACCTCCTCGCGAGCAACCCTCTATTAAAACCACTAATGATTAATAACACGAAACAAGTATCCTCCACAATACATCATCAAGTTCAGTTTCCATGACCACTGTTAATTAAAGATGAGTTGCGAGGGTTTTTGCGGCTCTTCTTATGTTCGTGGTCTTCATCTTTTCACCACCATGCACTAAAGCGCAAACTAAATGATGCGTGTCTTGAAGTGATGCATAATCAGAACGGTTTCAAGACGCTCTCCATCTCTACCAAGACAGATGTTTTCCATAAGGACGATGGATGCCAGAGATCGTGATGCTCGCTAGCTACAACCTTTGATCACGGTATTAGTATCTTGGGTTGTTTCCATCAACGTTGTAAAAGGGTATTTTCCAAACCGCGGGTATGGGACTCCGGCTTCGGCTTGAGTCCCAGTGTTCATTCTGTGCACGGTGTTTCCATATCAAACGGAGCCTGGACCAGAACACACACTTGCAAAAAGCTTGAAGCAAAATTAAGTCTGGCACCTCAGTGTGCTTTCGCCTTGGTGTCATTTTAATCTAGGCGTAAAAAGGAAATAATTGTATGACATAGATGGTTGGTCTGTGTTAAAATCATTAAATTGCTTTCCAATATAATTTTACAGGGCCTTTTCGAAACCACGGCTTCGACTCAGCATCCAGCTTAAGCTTTCGGGAGGACTTCAAACATGGTTATTATTAATCAAGCCCGAGCTGAAGACTATGTATGGTTCAACAGACAGATTCGGTCAACGGCAGTGTTGAAATTGTAATATGGTTTCTCAAATGATCGTGGCTTTAAGTAAATGCTCCTGGTCGTCACAATGACGTCAATTGAGTGGGAAAATACCTCTCTAAAAAGGTTTTTGCCAAAGTCGAGATGTTCTTTTGGTTTTGAAGCACAAGACTGCTCCGAATATTGGCAAATGGAGAAGAGCAATAAGCAAACCAGGTTTTGAACATTATAAAACGGAAACGTGTAACTCGTTTCCTGCTTCCCATCCATCCATTAATAGTGTTTCTGGTTAACAGAGTGTGGGTTTGAGTTTTATAACACCCCTTACAAGTATTCTGCCCGCTCATTGGTTTAGAGCGCGTCACACGACATGTCTTAGTTTTGCTAGACGACGGCCGTGTGATACTGCGTCGGTTTGCCGTGCGCTAGTCCGAAGACTAGCACACGGCGTGCATTACCCAGACGTCCGTTGCGTGTACGAGGATGATAAATTAATAGTCTGTAACCATTTCGGATTGCACGACACTACATGCAGCACAGTAAAAGTTTTTGCAATCTGTATTCGCGTCGTCCGTGAATTGTATCATTCAGGTCTGTAACTTAATAGTACAGTATTTAGAAATGTTCGGGGTGTTATAAAACAAATATTGACTGCTTTTACTCGTGCAATGGTTAAAACTATGATTCCCTCGGTGATCCCCGTAGCGCTCTATTTTCTAAAATAGAACGTCCGGGGATCACCTCGGGAGTCATAGTTTTAACCATAGCACTCGAAGCAGTCAATATTTGTATACTAATCGTAACACTTCTATCCATGAACAAGATGCTTCAAGTGGGACAGTAAACTGTGGGTCCCGGTTTATTCTAGGATTGGTAGTGCACGATAAGTTAACCTAGAACAGTAGAGTATAAGGGTTACCTCTGTGTTTCTGTTTCACATTTAGAGCAAGCACCTTTTGTTTAGAGGTTTCCTCAGGCTTGCAAGCAACATCCTCAGACAATTTTCCACGGAACATGTTTTTTTATGGACGATAATATTTCGTTCTCTAAAGAAAATGTTAACAAAAACCATCCGAAACTTCTAGACATTTGACTTTACTAGACATTTGACTTTAAAGTCACCTGAAATAGAATTTGTTTTCTTTCAAACATAAGAGTATATGCTTACGAACAATAAAACAATTGTTTAAGTAATTGTTTGTCACGATTTATATGTTTAAAAAACATATGAAGTTGTTTGGGGGGCTGACTCCGCCTACCCCTTTTGTGACGTCAATCGAGGCAGACTTTGCCTGCAATGCGTATAGTAAACACACGTGCAAAGTACATGTACGTCCAAGTCGTGAGATGGTACATTTCAAAAAGTGTTTTTCTGCATTCAGCAGCAATACACCTGGTCGGCATTGCCGGGAAAAAACAACAAAAAAATGTTTTGAAACGTACAAACTGACGACTTGGTCCGTACATGTACTTTGCAATTGTGTTTACTCTACGCATTATAGGCAAAGTCTGCCTCGATCGACGTCACGAACAGCGCCCTCTCGGGTCGGGGTCTACTCTTAAATTTGTAAATAACATAAGAACTGATTTTTTAAAACCTTAGTTAACTGTTTATTCACATTCCACTCAACAAAACACATATATTAGCGACAAAAGCTTTATTTTGAAAAAATACCACTTCAAGATGACTTTAAAAAAAAAAAAAAATGTAAAGTTTCTGTAATACTTGGTTTCATGCATGCCAAGATCGCAATATTTTTCCTTAGTTGACGGGTGGAACAATTTTAACTTGGCAAACCTTCCTCTCGTCATTCACATCATATAACACATAGATATTTCGATTGCAGGACAATCATTTTTTTTTGTTTCCATAAATGGCCAACGTTTTAACTCCGCGGGACTTAAAAAGTGAAAAATGTTAATGGGCAAACACGGTGGCCGTTTGAGCAAAATAACTTTCCAAACTTGTCATTTAAAATGTAATAAAACATGTCATGCATACAGTTGAGATGTAGCAATTCCTTCATCGTCTGTTGGCTAAAACTGACATAATGTCCCATTTTTGATCAAGACAGTTGTGCCAACACTCTGCGCAACTTAACGTCACCGTAATTTAGAAATACCCGGCGCAATAATTGCTCCTTTTCATACTGTTCACTTCAGAAATCGTTTCTCGATACATGTTTTGCTTTTGATGGCGAGCTTTTGGATGCACAGTGTCGCTACGTTGTTAAAGCTTGATCTATTGTGTGATTGAAGATCAAGTTTCGGCGCATTGTACAGCTGCCGAGAAGAGGAAAGAAACGAACGGGGAAACCGACTGAAACATTCCCGACAAAAAGGGAGATGGATGTCTGGAGGGGAAGGTCGCCTCTGGCACTGACGTCAGCTAAGATTTCAAGATGGGTTGACGCTGTCTTTGTACACGATGTCGATCATTTGGGGCTATAAAGGGCCTTGGTTTGATTAATATTATTTTCAGATGCGTCTAGCAAACGAAATTTCATAAGCCATGATAAATGAAATAACTCAAACCAAATGGCACGGATATACTTTCGAGGGAAGGGCTTACCTTCTTAGACCCAAAATATTCAAATTGAGTGCAGCGCACACAGAGTAACTTATATCGCGGTGCCATCTTTAAACACTGTAGCTGTGCACAAACTTAGGAGTTATAATATGTCTTCCCCTTAAATTTAAAAGGCTGCCACCTAGAAAGTGTGTCAGTGTAGTGCAACAGAGGCTTACGCGCTAGCAACCAGGGTGAGCATTACCTTTTATAGTTAACCCAAGTTGCACTCCTCCGTTGCAAAGGTGACTGGAATCATGGCCACATTTTAGTTACAACAAAAATCAAGTATCAGATATAATGTTAAGACTCTCATCAAATTAAGATACGGAACACCAAACCTTCTACTCTCGGTAAAAATATCTTGTTTGACCTTAATTATAATTCCTACCTCACACTCTCGGGAAGGCCTTTGGATTTCCGTTAGACACCTGAGCCCACTTCTTCGTCAGTAGGCCTACTTGTCCTACTTGTTTTATTAATGTTTGTATCTGCCAAGAAAATGTACTACTGTATGTAGACCATTGATCTCCAGTAGACCTAACAACGTGCATGCTGAAACAAATTAACCAACTTGCCAAGTGTCCGGCCGCTTCGATATCAAACGCAGGCCTGTCACGACGCAAGCGTTGATACGCGTGTTTGTGTGCAACGCTGGCGTAATTTGCGGGGCCGGGCCGGTACTTCAGAAGAACTGAAATAAGATGAATCTGAAAGACGGAATAAATGACGTAATACTTGAAATCGTCGTTCACGGTTTTGTATGATTGAACGAGACAGTTCTGTACAACTAAGTCAATGCGCTACTTTGATCATTGGCAAGCTACAGCTAGGAAGTGTCATTAACTTTTCATTTACAAAATCATTGGAAACGCGAAACCCCTTCGTTTCCTGTGCTAGGCGCGCGTCTCACTCAAAAAGCGCATTGCAAATGCCTTGTACGTATTGCAAATCAAAAGATAAAACACACGCCAAAAGAAATGGACCTCTTTTGCATGACGCGCAACGCTGCTGGTACGCTGAGGTCACGCGCACGCTGTGACGCACCGTGATCAGCTAACTGTCTGCCATCGCCGCGCGCCCACCCTCATTATTAAGGCCCGGTCCCACTGCAGCGATAAGGGACTTCGTTTTCGACGACGGATGGTTCTGCGACGGTAAAGATGACATTTGGCGTCATCTGCGCATGCGTCGGCTTTGAGGACGGTCGTCCCTCAATTTCTACGACAGTACTTGGGATGAATCTTCGTTGTGCTGAAAACGACAACGTTTAGCTGAACAACCGTCGCAGAACCATCCGTCGCCGAAAAGAGAACGATAACGCACGATAACGACGCAAAGATATCGCATTATATTGGTTGAATGAGCGTGAGCGTATTCTGCGTGAAGCAATTCAACCAATAGAATGCATTCTCTTTGCGCAAAGAGCGCTGCAGTGAGACCGGGCCTTTACAACACACAATGGTGCGCACATTCCGGCCATACGTTTGGCAAAGTGTTTTGTCACCAAAGAAAATCACTATGGTAATATTGACGCTTTAAGCTGAATCTTAAGATGAATCTCAAGTGCTATGTGAAATCTTACCACCTTGCCATTCTTAAAGGGGACCAGTCTAATGATCTGCTAGACTCGTCCCCCGTACTGTATTTATCAGCTAAAGACTGCACACTGTCACAGGCCCAATTATTTCATATACATTTAGTTCATTGGAGAAAGGAACAGTGAAGTAATCTTCCATATCTAAATCCGGGCTTGTTTTCAGCTAGTAGTCCTATTCGATCGTCTGCAATGCAAGTCACCGTGTACATAATGTTTATACGTTTATGCATGTATGTGTGAAGTAACGACGAATCTCCTCCGAGTGAAATGGATGCAAGGTCAAAGATACATCTGGCAGGATCCGACCCAGCGCTTAAATCATGTAATGGGGTCCTCCTTCACGAGCCTCAGCGAGGGCACTGGGCCCAGTTTCATAGAGCTGCTTAAGCACAAAATTTGGCTTAAGCAAAAAATTCATTGCTTAGTAAAATCAGATTACCGGCCAAGACCCCACTCAATTGTTATGCTAAGTAAACAACAGCTAAATACTAGTCATAAGCAATGTATATGGCATGGCATTTTGGCCAGTAACATGTGTAAAATAAGCAAGCTATTTTCGTGCTTAAGCAATTTTTTTGCTTAAGCAGCCCTATGAAATTGGCCCCTGATCGACAGGGTAACGTCATAGATACGGGGCCAGTCTGCGCCACATAGCATCGCACACGATATGCACACATTCCGAGAGAATACGCAGCACCTTGAAATTAGGTCCGGGTTGTTCATAAACTTCTCGCTGAGGGCACCATGAGATCGACTAATAACGCGGTTACCCCTACCAGTAAAGGATGAAATGAATTTATCGATACAAAGTGCTCTGTAGGCGATATTTTCTAGGTGACAATACTCCTTAGATTAATTTGAAATTGGGGTTGAGCTACTACACCGTCGTCTTGGAAGTTTCAAGTAGCTATATGTCCTGTGCTAATTTCTGCCTGAGATTCGCCCTACCGCACTTTAAGCAGTGCCATGAAATTAGGCCCAAGAGATGAACTACAAGATGTTATAAAATCTAATTTACCTTTGGATTGACTGAAATGAAGCGAAGTTGAGCAAAACACCTTCGGCTCAGGACGGAGGTATTGACTGCTTGGGGTTATCACTTTTCACTATAGACCTTCATCATGCTTGCCGCCATCTTTGTCGTGCACCCTGTGTGTAGTAACAACATTGAATACTGATTCTTTCTATTATATATGGCACCAGACTATTTGCCCTTGCAGCCTCGGTTTGAATACGCTAGTAGAATTAGGAGCTATAGCTGCATCATTAGGAAAAATGCAACCCAATATAGCAGGGGACCCGTTTGGTTGTAACACATAGAACGTCGCCAGCATAAAGCTGACATTGATAATAATTAATCATTTATTCATTTATTATGCGCAAGTTTCATACAAATATTTATAATTATGGGCACAGGTATTTATAATTATGGGTACAGATGTTAACAGTTTACAACCTTTTCCAGCAGGGTTTCTATTTCAATTTTTAAGTATGTTGTTTATACATTGTCCATGTGTATTGCCTAGGTTGGGTTAATTTCAACGTATTTGTCCACTCAATATTGTAAGGCTATAATTTATAGTTTCATCACCCATTTTATACACAAAGGATGCTGGCAAATCCTCCTGCCCCTCCTAACCAAAACACTGACCGTGTTGATTGACACCCCTCTAGGATATGTGGTATGGTCTAGCGTAGGATACCAAGCCATGATAACATGACCAGTGAGTGTATACGACATGGTAAGGCAATAGAATTATTAAAATATGCTTGGCATATGTACAACACTGCTGGCAACCCTTGTCACAAGAAGTTGTGTGCTTTCAGATGCTTGATTTCGAGACATCACATTCTAATTCTAAGGTCTCGAAATCAAATTCGTGGAAAAATACTTCACTTCAGAGGAAGCCGTTTCTCACAATGTTTTATCATCAACCTCTACCCCATTACTCGTTACCAAGCAAGATGCTAATAATTATTTTGAGTAATTACCAAATGTGTCCACTGGCTTTAAGTATCCCCTCCATAAAAAATTAATTCTGCTGATATCAAGAATGTAAACAACAAGGCAAGCTCACATACAAACTGATTGAAAATTGAGAGATATTGACCCTGGATTCGGTGGCAGTTTGGTCAATAGCTTAGGGGCATCGAGTCGATGATTCATGGTTGTGATTCTAACCGTTATTTGTGGGTCACTTCCTGGGCCCAATTACATTGAGCTGTTAAGCAGAAAATACTGCTTAGTTACTTGGGGCACCAGTTGCAATTATTGTACATTTTATGGAATGTAAGCTGATAACCAGTTTACTGTTCATAGCTCATGAAGTCTTAAATGAAATGTGGTCATGTTCGTTCAGGGCACCGTTTTTTAAGCTGCAGCAACGAACAGTACATGATTGAGTCGGTTTAAGGCACTGTACACCTTTGGTAAATTCTCAAAGACCAGTCTTCTCACTTAGTGTATACATGGAGGTAGAAATGGTATATAGTTTCACAGAGGGAAACTTCTTATGGATTTGAGCAGAGCTGTCTCTTGCTGGCTCAGAAATGGAGCAGACCCACCACCCCCTCTCCCCTCCTATATACACTGAATAAAATTCGGACTGGTAGTGGATGTAGACCCTACGAAGCGTACATCAAATCAATAATTACTGGGATATTCACACAGGATCTAATTCCTCGCTCGTTTGCCTCAATCCATTGCAAATTAATAATTCAGGCTTCGGGGGGGGGGGTGTAGGCGTCGAGGTTGGGTTTGATCTCCATGGTTTGATTAACTCTAAATGTTAGGAAAGGTTGGTCATCGACAGCTGCGTCCAGGAAAACATAATTTCACAATCTGTCTAGTAATATGTCTCGTTTTCAATCGAGCCCCACAGAAAATATTCGAACTTATGTGGCGTTTTCCCTGTTTTGTTTGGATCCAGACCCATGTCGTCTGTTGGATTTATTGTCAATATGGCCTTCCCGTCTCCTTTGATTTAATATTTCTGTGTTTTGTTTAAAGTCATATCTGGGGCTGCCTCCTATGTTGTATTTAAACTGTAATTTCATTTAGACCATTCTAATTAAATTAAACTGACGTCTGCGAAATGAGGGTATGCCTACGTTTCTTGGTAAAACACTAACTATGGGTAGAGAGGGGAAAGGCTTCTTCCTTGTTTACAACATTCAACCGTGTACTTACAGTAGGCGAAAAGGCAAGACAGACAAGGTGAGACAACAGACATGTAAACTGACGTCTGTCGCCCTTAAGCAGCTCCATGTGCTAATAAACATGGGTCATTTATTTACAGCCAAGAGTTTCATTACATATGAATGTAAAAGCCAAGAGAATTTGATTTTTGGTTTAGCTCTAGACTCCGGTCGATAAGCTTCGCATTGAGTCACCAGACAACATCGATTCAGTAATGCACTGCATGGGTGGACAGGTTGACCCTTTGGTAGGGTGACCTTAAAAACTGCACTCTTTTAAACACAACGCGTGGTGCAACAAATTCGGGTGCACAAAGTACACGACTTTGTGCATAACATTAACCCAAGGAGAATATTTTCAACGAGCACCAGATGCGGGAAAGTTTAGGGCCAAATTTCATGGAGCTGCTTAACGGTCGATTGTGTGCTTACCGGGCGCGCCATGGCAAAATTGTTAATTTCAATGTTTTTTGCTTAAAGCGGTAAGCAAGCAAAAGGGGTCCTTAAAGACTAACAGCGCATAGTGAAACAAAAGTTAGTGTGGCCGCGCAGATGCGTGTATTTTACGTGTGTGTGGTAGGTGCAGAGAAGTAAACTGTTGTCTAAGATGTTTCAGAAATGTTGTACAATGTATCTTCTTCTTGTTTACTCTCAAGTTAGAGTGAAACCTTTCAAGGGGTGCTTTGAACCATTACAATTAATACTACTTTTAAGACAGATAAGGTGATGATTTGTTTTCATTGTTTGCAAACGCAAAAAAAATTGCTTGTCGTTAAGCAGCTTCATGAAATTGGGCCCAGGCGTGATATTTGAGCCTTGGAAGAAAGTAAGAAAGATTTGTTGTAGAGTACAGGAGCTGTCCTGAGTTCAGGAGCTGTCCTGAGTACAGGAGCTGTCCTGAGTACAGGAGCTGTCCTGAGTACAGGAGCTGTCGAGTACAGGAGCTGTCGAGTACATGAGCTGTCCAGTACAGGAGCTGTCCAGTACATGAGCTGTCCAGTACAGGAGCTGTCCAGTACAGGAGCTGTCCAGTACAGGAGCTATCCAGTACAGGAGCTGTCGAGTACAGGAGCTGCTGAGTACAGGAGCTGCCGAGTACAGGAGCTGTCGAGTACAGGAGCTGTCGAGTACAGGAGCTGTCGAGTACAGGAGCTGTCGAGCACAGGAGCTGTCGAGTACCGTAGCCGTCGAGTACAGGAGCTGTCGAGTACATGAGCTGTCGAGTACAGGAGCTGTCGAGTACAGGAGCTGTCGAGTACAGGAGCTGTCGAGTACAGGAGCTGTCGAGTACAGGAGTTGTCGAGTACAGGAGCTTTTGAGTACAGGAGTTGTCGAGTACAGGCTAGGAGCTGTCTAGTACAGTAGCTGTCCAGTACAGGAGCTGTCCAGTACAGGAGCTGTCCAGTACAGGAGCTGTCCAGTACAGGAGCTGTCGAGTACAGGAGCTGTCGAGTACAGGAGCTGTCGAGTGCAGGAGGTGTCGAGTACAGGAGCTGTCCAGTACAGGAGCTGACCTACCATTTGGTGTAGGCTTGAGACTTTTCAGGCTTTTTAATCATGAGGTAAAAAAATTTCTAAACAACTTTCTCTTAGTTTTCCCATGAAGAGTGAAACAAATCAACAATCGGACTAAAGAAAAAATAGAATGCCTGCTTTAAATCATGTGGACATCATAAAGGAGTCAAGTCGGGGTCTCATGGGAAAAACAAACCACCGTTGGCATTTGAGTAGCCCGATGTTACATGACCTCGGATATAGCGGAAACTAGTCAAAGTACCAAGGCAGAATACTCTAGTGGCAGAGAATTATGGTTCCAGTCGAAATGTCAAGGAGGAATGGATGCAAAATTGTACATGATTTACCACAACTTCCTATCAGATGTATGGTAGGCAGTATCAATTTATAGGCCGGCTGAACCTAACTTCATTCATAAGAATTACAAGAACATTGCATGCAATTTGTTACGGTCGAACAAACACATTGTAGAATAAACACATGATCATTTTGGTTCTAATAAAAAAAATTCTTTTTCGCAAAACCAAAGTTAGCTTTGACTTTGTTGTGCATTAGTCTTATCTTGATGTCGACCTTTTTAAATACACTGGACACCTTTGGTAATTGTCAAAGACAAGTCTTCTCACTTGGCGCATCTCAACATAATGCATTAAACAACAAACAAACCTGTGGAAATTTAAGCTCAAAGTTGCGAGATAACTATACAAGAAAAAACACCTTTGTCACACGAAGTTGTGTGCTTTCAGATACTTGATTTCGAAACCTAAATTTCTAATTCTGAAATCTCGAAATCAAATTCGTGGAAAACTACTTCTTTCTCGAAAACTACGTCACTTCAGAGGGAGCTGTTTCTCACAATGTTAAATACTATCAACAACTCTCCATTACTCGTTACCAAGTAATAAGGTTATATGCTTTAAAATATTTTGAGTAATAGTGTCCACTGCCTTTAATATGGATGGGGTCGTTGTTTAGGGTTCGTGCCAATCATCCTTTCAATTCCGAACAAAGTCAGAACAAAACCGGAAATCGGAAATTATATTTGCAGTGCGTACACACTCAACACAACAAGTGCAAATAGTAGGATAATTCTCCGCACATTTATTGACACAAGAAAGTTTGTAACGTATGAATGGTTCCCGTTGTGGTCTCTGTGATGTTGATACCATGGAGATAAGCCACACATACGAACTGAAAACTTTGTTTGTGCAGTGTCTTCTTTCGTGGAACCATGAATGAATGAACCGTGAATGTTCATTACACCTGTTTCACGTAAATACTGTTGACTGTATGCACATCTGGTGGTGGCATAAAAACAATTATCATATATCAGCAATGTTACAGTTTACAAATGTACTTACAGAATTTTAGAAGATATTGAAACAAAACCGTTACCTGTGTAATACTCCGGCCGATCCCTGTGGTCTAAACACAGTCAGTCGTGTAGTACATCGAGCAATCGTGCACTATAAACTCATTCGAGGCTTTCCTAGTGTGTGTGTAGACAGCGCACAAGTATCAGGGGTCGTGCTCCACGTCGTGTGTACTATGCATGAATGCTATCGATGGACGACTTGTCTTCTTGAGATCTAATCATCATACATAGTCCATTCAGTTGAGACTACAGACGTATGGGGGTGATATGAACCATGAACAGAGCATGAACAGAGTAACACACAATCCCACACCAGGGATTACGAATAATCTGTAATGCATATAACCATGGAGGTAGTATAACATGACAACAATAACAGTGCAATGCATTCATAGTTGTACATAACACTACACGCTTGAATGTATACACAGTGTACACAGTGTACATGTGTCCTGAGCTCTCTCAGCAGTTTCTTTGGAAATTCTCAATCCGTCGCTGGTGCTCCCTTCTACAACGCAATGAAACCGCACATTGCGGGTTACCAGGAGACATAGGAAGTAGTTTATACCCGACCAAGTTTGAGTGATACATTTCCCGTGCATGGTTTTAACGTCATGTCGTTACAGTTGACCCCAAACAATCCGTATCAGCAATGGGGTGCAACTGGGTCAATGCAAAGGTGAATTTCCAGCCTAACGGTGCATCATAGCATGGAGGTAGGATTAGATCATAGCAAGAAACCAATCATATACTATAATGATTCATAACAGGTTCTAATAAAGTGTAGCCTTTCTCAATACAATATATAGCCTACAATGCCACGATACGCACAATTTGTTGCACACTCAAACATCGGCCGTACTACTCCAGGATCACTGAAGTATCAGAATCGTTTCTCTTTTAATCCCACGCAATTTGTTGTGGTTGTAACAACAATTAATTGTTAACGCAAGCAATACATTTATTCTGATAACATAAAAACGAACTTGTATAGCTGACCTTCTATAATGACACACACAAAACAACAAGGTTTGAGACCGTCTGGTTTTTAAAACCCGTACGAGGCGTAAAAACATAAGTTGTAAAAACAACCTTTTTCCATTTGTCCACAGTATAAGGCCTACTGAGTGGAAACCGCAATCATATCAGAATCAAAGTATGACATGAGAAAGACATTTTGGATTTTCGGCAATATTTTTCTTTTCACAGAGGTTATGTCTCCATACTATCTATATCAATTAATAGGACTCAACAAACCAAACGGATCCAAAAACCAAAGGTTACTTTCTTTTATAAATAAGCTCCTGCACGGCAGAGTGCCCTAGAGTGCATTTTGGCGACCCCAACCAAAAACTGTTTCTGACGTCTCAACCAAAACGGTAACCGAGCTCACAACTCGGTTGTCGTTCAGTCTGAACAGCAGAACCAACGACCAACAACCGAAACAGTTTTTGGTTGAGGTCGCCAAAACGCACTCCTAAGCTAGACACGCTGTTAACTGACGGACGTGTAGATCAAAATGAACACAATGAAAGCACTCAGATCGTGTTTCTCAATTCAATTAAAGCATCCCAAATGACGTGTAGATTCAACCTGACATTAGGCCGAGCATGGAGCAATAAACTATTGCTCCACGGGCAGAGTATTTTAATGGTGACAACACTAAAACGGTGATAATGACGAACTGTCCAAAATAACCGAGGATTATTTGTATAACCTTTTTCTTTGCAGCACTTTAGGCAATGCAAGTTAGTCAAATCACTGGTTACCGTACAAGCCTCCCTTTTATAAGGCGCTTTCAAGAAAAAAATATTTACGATGGAAATACTTTGGGGGCCAATGGGAATCTAGATGGAGGATGTTAGGGGAAAACATGCCGTAGGCCATGCTTTGACATAAAGCAAATTGATGTTCGATATATGGCATGGTATGACATTTAAACCATGTGAATTGCAAGAAATAAAAACGTGTATTCGCCATCACATCAAAACTGTAAACATTTAAGAAATATAAAAATCAATAGAGCATCGAAGCTGTGTACTTAACGGGTATGTAGTGCTGACACTATTTGACCGCAAACCGTAAATGAGATTATGGAGTAGGATTCTACCACCCCCCCCCCTACGTTTTCTCCCTCGTCACGTTTATACCTTGAGGCGAGACAGTGTTTCTCACCATATCTAAGGACTCTCGTGATGGTAAATTCTGCTCAATTTAAAAGCCAAATTGAGACAGCCTTTTTCATCAGCTTCTTGTTCTTTTTTGTTAATGTTACATGGCATCAGATAATGATTTAGTCTTTCTTGTGTGCGGTTGTCAGCGAATGATTTTATGACGTATGACACCACTCCATGGAAAACCAGAAATCACCGTATTTGTAATGATAACGTGGTTCAAGGGGGTTGGAAGGAAAACAACATTAAAGTCACCTGGAAATAGAATTTTTTTCTTTCAAACATAAGAGTATATGCTAACGAACAATAAAACAATTTTTTTAGTAATTGTTTGTCACGATTTATATGTTTAAAAAATATATAAAGTTGTTTGGGGGGCTGACTCCACCTACCCCTTTTGTGACGTCATTCAAGGCAGACTTTGCCTGCAATGCGTATAGTAAACACACGTGCAAAGTACATGTACGTCCAAGTCGTGAGTTGGTACATTTCAAAAAGTGTTTTTCTGCATTCAGCAGCAATACACCTGGTCGGCATTGCCGGAAAAAAAAACGTACAAACTCACGACTTGGTCCGTACATGTACTTTGCAATTGTGTTTACTCTACGCATTACAGGCAAAGTCTGCCTCGATTGACGTCACGAACAGCGCCCTCTCGGGTCGGGGTCTACTCTTAAATTTGTAAATAACATAAGAACTGATTTTTTTAAAACCTTAGTTAACTGTTTATTCACATTCAACTCATCAAAACACATATATTAGTGACAAAAGCTTTATTTTGAAAAAATACCACTTCCAGGTGACTTTAATATGATGAGGATGCTGCGTTTAAAGGTTGCGCGATCGCACACACAAATAATGAAAACTCATATTGAAAGCATGTGGTGATCATTGTCGATTATCGAAGACCAGCACACTACACTCTGGTCTCAGTAAATGAGTAAGGCATACGAAACAACAAACCTGTTATGTGAAAAGTTGTTGTTTGGGTCTTTCAATGGCCAAACACGTAAATCCTTACTTGGTGTAGCTCAACAAAAAGCATGAAATAACAAACATGCGAAAATTTGGCTCAATTGGTCGTCGAAGTTGTAAATAATATTACAAAAACACCTTGTTGCATAACAATGTGTGGGTTAAGATGCCTGATTGCAGATTTTTTTTTAATCTTGAAAGTACATCATACATTGCTGATAGTTTATTATATCAACATCTCAGATCAGCTTATTTTACCTGGTAAGTTGTTGCGGTCATTAGATTGTAAAATAATTCCAAACGTACTTGTTACTACCGGTCTGCACAAATTTGACCGAAAATGTACTTTTCGTATATTAATACACGAAACATTGTAGAACAACGAATGATTCCACAACAAATATGGATCGTGTTAGTTCACAAATTTTATTCAAAAAAAAAAATTGATTCTTCTTTGAAACCATCTTTCCAAAACAAACGCTTTTTGAATAGCCCAAAGCGCCCGATCCAAGGCAAAATAATGATCCTTTAATTAAGGGGTTCGTAGCCCAAAGCGCCCGACCCGAAGGCAACATGTCCCTCTAAGACAATGACGTAGCCATTGTTCTCAAGCACTTCAATAGCTAGCTCCTTCTTCAACTGTCGCTGCGGCTTCCTTTCTTCAGATGAAGTCTGTAATCTGGAAGCCTTCGTCATTTCTCAGGTCACTCAATCCCTTTGATCCATATGTTGCAAGGCATGCAAGGGAGATTGAGTGTGATTTACGGTTGCCTTGGCAACCAGTTACCTCCGTAGGCTATGTGTGTTTCATTACCAACCCGCATCCGACTAGGTTTTCGGTTTGTATTTAAAGGAGCACGTTGCCTTGGATCGGACGAGTTGGTCTTTGAAATGCGTTTGTAACCGTTTGTTATATGAAATACATTTGGGTAGAAAGATGTTTTAAAAGTAGAATACAATGATCCACACACATTTGCCTCGAAATTGCGGTTTTCCTTTTACTTTGCGAACTAACACGGTCAGCCATTGGCCGACCGTGTTTGTCGACGAGTTAAGGGAAAACCACGCAATTTCGAATGATACTTGTGTGGATCATTATATTATACTTTTAAAATATATTTCTAATCATCATGCATTTTATAACAAACGGTTACAAAAGCTTTTCAAAGACCAACTCGACCGATCCAAGGCAACGTGCTCCTTTAAGGGCAAAAAAGAATACAAAATGACATAACAACTGTCTTGGGATGTTTTGTATCTTTTCCAACTTATTTAAGTATGTACAATTTAAAATAGTACTTCTAAGCAAGATTTTTCTTTGCTCACCTCTGAGACGGTTATTGTAAGATGCGCTATTATATGAATTTATTATTATCATTATTTGGTTATTGAGGGATTTTGTATACAAGAATACCTAAACATGGAACAGTCTAAACTAATTGTAACGTGAATGATCTTTTCCCACTGCTTGAAAGTATTGTCATCAATTTTTACTCACAAAATTGCTTTGTATAAGAATGCTGACTGTGTAACCGTGGTAGGTGTGATCATTTCGTAACTTATATTATAAAATGTGGAGACTATAGGAAGTTCGATCATTTGACAAAACAGGCTAATTACTGTTCTTTTTGGCCAAACAAACACTGACTTTGGAGCCATTCAACTTCCACTTCCCTCGAAAAAAAATAATAATAAGATGTTGGGACTGTAAGAGAAAATGTCTTACCCTGATTTCACTCCTAATGGCTGCACCTGTTTGTTCCGTAAAATATTAACTTGGTCGCATGATGATTATGTGTCTTGAAAACCAGAGGATTCGTAATATAAAACTGCACCTTTTACAAACCAATGGTTGGCCGCGTTGAAACTATGTATTGTAGTCACCTTAATCAAATCAATTAAGGTTTCCAGTTGGAAAGGCGATATTTATTTGGCAAAGTGGCAAAGCTGGCGTGTATATCCATCCTAGTACATGACCTCTTTATAGAATTTATTACGCCCGTTCAGATATTTTGTTATCAGTTTTCAAATATAGACAAAAAAGATGTAGTCCTTTAAGTGGTAGACACATAATACAAGCAGCTTTTCGTATAGTGAGGTTTATGCTGAGCGTTACGCGAGCAAAAACGTGAACGTGAACGTCATACGTGAGCATGATATAAGCCCGAAGTGGTGACGTCACCTAGAAACTTAGTTTTCTGACATTCACGCTCACGTTTTTGCTCGCGTAACGTGTGGCTAAACCTCGCTGATCTGTGGACATTCCTTTCAAACTTTAACTGTGTGGAAAATAACACTGTGTGGACGGTGTAAATCCACATTGTTTCAAGTCCGAAATAATGAACTTCTTTGTGTTTCCCAAGTCCACACTTCGGGAACAAATCCCATTCTTTAACACTGTAAATAACACTGTGTGGACGTGTGTAAATCCACATAGTGATTCAAGTCTGTAATAATTAATTCTTGGTGTTTCCCAAGTCCACACTTTGGGAACAAATCCCATTCTTCAACCATGAAAATAACACTGTGTGGACGTGTGTAAATTCACATAGTGTTCCGAGTCCGACATGTGTTTCCCAGTCCACGCTTCGGGAACAAATCCCATTCTTCAACCCTGAAAATAACACTGTGTGGACGTGTGTAAATCCACATAGTGTTCCGAGTCCGACATGTGTTTCCCAGTCCACGCTTCGGGAACAAATCCCATTCTTCACCCCTGAAACTAACACTGTGTGGACGTGTGTAATCCACATAGTGTTCCGAGTCCGACATGTGTTTCCCAGTCCACGCTTCGGGAACAAATCCCATTCTTCAACCCTGAAAATAACACTGTGTGGACGTGTGTAATCCACATAGTGTTCCGAGTCCGACATGTGTTTCCCAGTCCACGCTTCGGGAACAAATCCCATTCTTCAACCCTGAAAATAACACTGTGTGGACGTGTGTAATCCACATAGTGATTCAAGTCCGAAATAATGAACTTCTTTGTGTCCACACTTCATAATAGCGTCAAAACACACACACAATATTGCAAAGTTCTGGGAGAGGGAATTTCCACAATACGAGACGTTCTACCTTTCCGGGAAAGTACAGGTACATAGAACGTCTCGTATTGTGATCTTAGAAACTTTAAGAATGAACGTTCAATTCTTAACACACTCAACACTCCAGAATTAAAACTATTTCGATTGATTGCATTTGCAACATTTATTTCCTGATACACGAAACCATTGTGTCGAGTGTTAAAGTACCAGAGGTTAACTTCAACAACAAAAAACACGTGATGTGTGAAAACAATCTGGAAATGTGCGCCTTGCACACAGTAACAATATTATACTCTTTACCAGGAACTGAAAGCAAATAAACACGGACTCAAAATGATTCTACAGTTTATATTTCATTTGTTGATTCTAGTTCCAGCTGAAGGGACGAACCTTGCGCCCTTGCTTTTTGCAACGTGTACCAGATGAGATAAATAAACAGATAAACATGCATGGTTTCGTCATCACTCAAACTCCACATATTCTTGGTGGAACTGTTTTTCTGCTAGTCTTCGTCGCGTTTATTTCACAGGCGACTGGACAAGAGGTTACGAACGAATGTGACAGCGATAATACATGTTGGTATGTCATAATCATTACTTTTTTTCTTTGTAAATATTTGACCAAGTCCATGGAGAGAGGGTGGGGTGGGGCGGGGCGGGCGGGGCGGGGCGGGGCTGGAGGGAAGCGAATCAAAAATCAAAACTATTTATAAGAGCAAATCATGAGCCCTGAAGAATGTCGTGGCTCTTACGCCCTTCACACAACATACTTTGTTTCAGTAATAAAATGATGCTTTCCATAAAAGGCTCCTTATGACAAAATATCACATGGCATTTAATATGACATTTCTGTTGCTATATAGAATTACCCCCAAAGACATGTTTTCTCACAACCCTGCATAAATTAACCTTCCTAGATGAATGACAGAAAACCTATTATTTTATTAAACTTTCAAACTCAGTTTTCCTTGAAGCGCATTTGCTCATCAAATTGCTTATACATGGCTTTCTCAAGTGATTTTACATCGGGCACACGGCGGGTTGTCTGGTAAACCATTTTGTAACAGTGGCTGTTTTGCAACAGCTTTCATTGTTACACCTAATGGGAACACTCACCCAACTTGGGATTTTATTAACCATTTTGTTGTAGGTTCGCGGGTTAAATGTGAATAGACCTTTACATTACACAACAAAACAAAACATGTCAGAATGTCATTCTATCTTTTCGTTCAGGATGCCGATCAAACAATCTATTTGGAATAACTATTGCAAAGCACAGTCCAAGTTGATTTCTGGCCTTTACAAACAAAATAATTATAGCTTTCTGTATAACGGGATTGAATACGTTTGTTTCATAATTGGGTAGCGCTTTTTAGATAATTGCCGAAAATCTTGAGCGGTTATTTTCACGCAGGAAGAATAATCTGCAATTGGAATTTGAGAAACTTTACTTTCAGTAACACTTCTAAGATTCAAACTTTTTGGGATCAAAGTGATAACGTTTTTACATAACCGCATTACTTCGAGGAAAATCCAATCTAACCTAAGCTGTTGTAGTTTCTATATCAAGTAAGTTTTTATTTGCATGATTTTAGAGTCATTACTAGACGAATTATTACTAAGCGCATACAGACCCTTTAAAGTTGTCCCTCATCTTTTACAAATATTTCACGTGCAGAGTTTTCCTTGAACCACTTCGAATAATACTTGGATGATATCATGCCAAGTATTTTTCTTTAATATATAATTTGAAATATTTAATTGAATTTCATATCGTTCTCGAACATTATGAATCGAGTCCGTGGGTTGCGGTCCAATGACCAGCGTGGGAGGGCAACCTGAGACGGGCGAAATGACGCGGACAGTCGGCCAGCGGAGCTAGGCAGGAACGGTATGAGCTCTCTCGATAAGAATGTAAAACCTCGAAAACCTTGACTTGTGGACATGTCCCACGCGGTGAGATAGTCGAGTTATTTATAGCGGTGCTCTCGCGCGAACTGCTGGTTGCGCGACTACTGCGCGCTGCCGCAACCATAGGTATAGACATTGATCTCCATTATACTGACTGGATAGGACATTGCGCTATGCTGCGTGCATAAACACGCGGCCCAACAATGGCGGCGCAATTCCTTCAAACAGGTCAATTAATGTGCACTTGGTCGGGTTTGAGTCTGTCAGTTGAAGTTGTAAATTGAGAATAGAAATGTGGGGAAAACATGACGATCGATAGTTTGAAGTATGAAAAAGTTTCTGAGTGAAATGCAATAAAGCAAACTAACTTTACATTTGTTTCTATCAAATGCCCTATTAGTATTATGATAATGATATTTAAATTTCTAAACAAACACTCGGCCGAGAAACTGTATTGGGATTCAGGTACATGTTTTTTTTTATTCTTTCAGTTCATTGAGAAAATGGCAATAAACCATATAAAGACAAAACAAGAGTCGCTCTTACAATAAACAATTCGAGTAGGAACTAGAGTGAGAACTACATACTCGCTAAAATCGAGGGAAAAGAACAAGAAAGATTAAAACAAATACAATGTGATAAGTGAGAGTTGACTCCATTAACAAATTTTAACTTTTTATTGTGAAGCTTCTATTCATCATGTTAATTGAAAAACAATCCCAACAGCAAAACTTCCATAACCGTTTTACTGTTCCGCCAGAAATAAATATTTTTATTTTGGTCACAAATAACGAAGTCGGCTATTTCCGAGATGACTGATCCTCTCAACGAACTTGTATCGTCTGTACATAATTCGCATATACTTGTCGCTTTCCCGAACCTTTTAATTATTGATGCTATGACAAACATCTGTTGAAATCCGGGCTTCCCGTCCTCGTCGATTCCAGACAACCATCTGTAACGGAGCGAAAACAAAAATAGTATTGCTCGGTAAAAATAACAAATACTTGGCCTATAATAATTATTTTATGAAAGATAGTTTAAATTTCCGGCTTATATTTGTAACGTTAGATATAATAATAATAATATGAATCGCTAAAAAAATGCAAAGGCCTACCTACTTATGGAAAGACAATCCCTTTGCCGACTCAGTTTTCCCTCCTCCAGTGATTGACAGCCGCGCACGACTTCACCATCAGCATTTTTAGTTTATTTGATCCGACTCCAATTGTATTCATCCCCAAATGACAATTAAAAGGACGAAAACTTCTCTCTGCTTGCAGCAACTCCGTTTAAAAGTGTACAGCGCACTTCGTGTGACGAACGGTCTTCGCCCGTTTTAAAAAATACGCGCGCGGCCTGCGTTTAGACGCGATGTCCTATCCAGTCAGTATAATGGAGATCAATGGGTATAGAATAGAATAACCAAGTTCGCGCGAGAGCACCGCTGCAACTCGACTATCTCACCGCGTGGGACCATTAACGACTTGTCCACAAGTCTACGAAACCCATATTCATTGCTTATTGAATTCAGTGGATGCGCAGCATGGGGACCGGTTACGACTATTGCTCATTTGCCATTATGATGTTTACCTATGACAATTTCTCTTTAATTCTTTTTTTTTAAAGGGGGGGGGGTATATACGTTTGGTAATTATTCTTAAAATTATTGGGAATTACTCTTAAAATTATTGGAAATTAAGACTTTCTTGGTTAGAAGTACATCAGCTTTTGAAAGTGTAAATCGATTTGATCATTGCGTGTGGTTATGAAAAATATTTCAGTATCTCCCAAAGTTGAATCTGTGGGTACATTTCTCAGATTGTGTATTCCAACTAGGGTTTATTCCTGCGTGTGTGGACATCGGAGATATTTGGAGAAACACACCCACCCTTTAAAATAATTTTTTTTACAGATTATTTTTAATTTTAGACATGTACGTTTCGCATAGGATTAAAAACCGTCGAATATTCCCCAAAACTAAAAGATATACTTTCTCTTTAATTCGTGAAAATCTGCCTCGCGCATGACGGAGTTTACTGTGTCACCAATTGCATGAGTTCAGGCAGAAACGGAAATAATTATAATTGTAATAAAATAACAACAATGAAAACAATCTAGTTGAGAAACTGAAAGTATGATGACCAGAGTGAATACATGCCAACTACATCCTGAGTTTTGCTTTCATTCTCAACACCCCTATAGTTATTATGAAAGACAGAAACACTCGTCGGTTTTGATGAAAATAAAATAACAACGATGAAAACAATCTAGTTGAGAAACTGAAAGTACGATGACCAGAGTGAATACATGCCAACTACATCCTGAGTTTTGCTTTCATTCTCAACACCCCTATAGTTACTATGAAAGACAGAAACACTCGTCGGTTTTGATGAAAATCAAAAAGAAACAGAATTAACCAATATCGTACTTTCACAAGACCATTCACAATGCATCCCATGTCTGTCCACACTAGTTTTAATAAATTTAACCAATAAAAGGCAGTGAACACTATTGGTAATATTCAAAATAATTATAGCATAAAAACCAACTTCGTGTGACAAGGGTGTTTTTTTTCTGTCATTATTATCTCGCAACTTCGACGGCCATTGAGCTCAAATTTTCTCTCAATACATCTCTGTGCACCATTGCACGATACGGGGTGTAAGTGCTGCACAGACCCTGTCTTAAGGGCAAGGGCTCTGTCTTAAGTAGCCATTTTAAACCAGGTTGTTCACATATCAATATTCACGTTTGTATATGGTCCATCAATAGTTTACATATTAAAATAAAATAAAGTGTAATCGTTCTCTTTCCAGGTATGTTGAACCACGGGTGAAAACAGTCAGCGTTCGATCATGGCGTTGTGCATGGCTTTGGAAATGGTACCATCCTTCTTCTTGTTTACTTTCCGAACTAGAAATAGTAAAATCGCCCCGCCACACGCACCTGTCGGGCACACAGTTTGCAGTTAGCCAATTAATTATGATTTGCATTCAAACAGTAAACGCTCATGGCTCATACTAATTTACCGACTTGTATTCAATTTCTATTGTCACAATAAATCTGTGTCATACGAGGCAATTTACAGGCGATATTCAAAAAGAAATTTCATTCACACTTTCTCATCTTGTGGACAGTGGGTTGCAGTTAGAAAAATACACATTGCGCTGCCAAAGTGTTCCCTTTTGTGACGTCCAGTGAATTTGGTTAAAGTTCCTTGTTATTATTATTGCCCGTGTGACCTGACCAAACCAATAACCATAAACGAAAACTCACTAGCTTGACGTTTACGTTTACGTTACGTTACGTTACGTTACGTTACAGCCGGACGTACAAAGTCCCAACCGGACAACATGAGACAGTTTGCCGCTGCTGCCCGGGGTGGAAAGGTGACGCTAAAGATTGTACACGTATGTCATTTTGAAATTATTCTATAAACATTTTTATAAAAGGAATGTTAACCTAATTTTTTAGAGTAGAAGTTAATTTTTCGTGACGAGTATACCTCAAATATGCAACCTATTTTACAAAGTACGATATTCAAAACCATAAAAGGATACAAGAGTTAGACCTCGTACCTTTGTTTACATCTTTTGGGGCAATAATGTTGCAATTTTAAGGTGATGTTGTCTTCGGATTGATTGGAGCTTTGCTTGTGCTATGGAACGAGTTCGTTGTGAACTGAATAGTTGGAAAGATGTGTCAAAAGTAGAATAAAACGATTCACAAAACACCTGGAAAATGTGTGGCTTAACTTTTAATTGTGAACTAACACGGTTCGCCATTTTCTATAACCTTGATTCCACAAAATGACGGACCGTGTTAAGTTCAATTAAAGGAAAACCATACAATCTCAAAGGAAATGTAAATCATTATGGAAATTGTATCGTTTTAAGAATATTATTCAAATTCTATTAATTTCATAACAAACGCTTTTATAGCTCAAAGCTCCCAATCTGAAAGCAACGTGTCCTTTTGATCGCCGTGGTCTTATCGTTGTTTCAGTTTCATGAATCAATGAGTTACGGATTTCAGAAAAGTATTACTCTTTTGACTCTTTTGATCACATTGATTCTATTGCTACTCAGATGATCCCATGGTGTCGATTCTATTGCACTAAAATAACTTTGTGCCCATATGAGATTCACCCGCCGCCCCCCCCCACCACACCCCCCCCCCATCCCCGCCCCATCCAGTGGGTGTGTATTCTCCGTGCGGTAAATAACTCGGGTTATACTTTAATCAAAAGAGGGCGCTGTCAGATGAAAATTCTACACACGTTGACTGTATTATGCGCAAAAATTCATTCGCAAAACGTATTGCTTGTGAACCTACGGTTACTTTTTAATAATACTTTTTTGGGGGTGTCATACATTAATGTTTGTGTAAATATACAATCTATCCTGGTCCGGGGTCATATGCTTGGTATGCGCCTGTATTTATCTAATGGTTCGTGTCAGTAATGTTCTTCTTGGTATTATTTTCTATTGAAGGCTGTCCCGATGGCCAATTTGGTTATAAATGTAGGGAAACATGTGAATGTACTGATGATGTTGACTTGACCCAGTGTGATCCACGGAATGGTGCATGCTTCAAAGAAGCATCGTATCAGGAAATAGACGACACAAGCTGCAGCAGTAGTATGAATTGTACCAACGCACAAATGTGTAACCCACAAAATAACACATGTGATTGTCCTGCTATGTGGAAAGGAGAAAAATGCAACATTCACTCGACGTAAGTATGTAAGATATCGTTGGGGGATCGGTAGAGCTGACACAATAGTCACAGACAGTGTTCGGATTTTTGTCACCGTGGTCCAGTGTGGTACCGCAGGACTTGCAATTCTAAGGTTGTGTTCAAACCCTACCAAGCTAATCGCTGATTTCACAAAGTCTCAAAGTCTCAAAGTCTCATGAGTGTTGTAGTCTGATTAACCAATGGGAGAGACTGGCTGTTACCAGCTTGGTGTTTGCCGAGTTACCTTGACGTGAAGATCACGTAAAACTCATTATAGGTCTATGGTTGGGACCAACTGGGGTCCCGGGAGTTCGAATACACGCAAGACCATCCATTTCGGAGTATCAACTGTGAATCAATTTTGTCACTTCATACTAGATGTCCAGATGGATTTTACGGGGAGGTTTGTGGTCGTGAATGTCAATGCAACAACGGAACATCACAATGTGACCCGTTGACAGGAGAGTGTATGTGTTACGGAGGCTGGATGGGACTTACATGCAATGAGACATGCCCGGAGGGGTTCTATGGAGAGAACTGCTCCATGGTGTGTGACTGCCTAGCTAGTGCATCAGAGTGCGACCCAGTTAGCGGTGACTGCCTCTGCCCGGCTGGGTACTATGGTTCAAGGTAAGTCATTATGGTCAGTACCATTCTCACGCCTCATCCCCGTCCTCCCAAGACGACGATGGCCACTATCCCAAACGAGTTCACTCATTCCCTAGGAGTGGTTGGGATATAATCGGGGTAATTATACTTCTGCTTGAGGCAAAAGAAGATAATACATTTGGCTGAGATAAAACCTCTGAAGAAGATCGCTACCTCTGAATAGGGTCATACCTCTGGTGGAGCTCAAACCTGAGCTTATACCTCAGGTGGAGGTTATACCTCTGACTATGAAGTACGCCTCTGAGTGAGTTAATACCTCTGATGGATGCGGGCCTAACACATATGACTAGTGATGTAATAGAACTGAGCCGCTGATGACGTAGTGACCTCTGAAAGACGGGTTGAGTTTAAGCTTAAGGCAGTTAATGACTTAAAACCAGTCCAGAGCTTTGAGAGCTGGAATCAGAATTATCGCATTGCTCTACACAACATGCATCAAATTATTTTATGGTGTAGGCCTACTCCATTTTAATAATTCTATAATGTATTTTCTAATAATTAGCTGTTCATCCAAATGCCCCGACGGCCGTTTCGGTCCGAGCTGTCAGTCTCCATGCACGTGTGACAACTCTACTGAGACATGCAACAGGATCAACGGGACTTGCATAGGTAGGCAAACGCACAGGCGTGTTTTTATTCAGGTTAGAGTCAAAGCTCGTCACGCTGGTTCATCGGTGCATATCGGTGGTTGAAGATTTTTGTTCCCCTTCCGTTAGTGTCGTCTTGATCCTGGAATGAGCTGTAGGCCTAAGGCTCGACGAACTTCTTTCAGTCATAACTAGCGTGTTTTAACCCCTAACAACAGAACACCCAATGTGACCCTCTACGTGAAAATGAGTCAAATGTCGCCCAAGTTATGCACAGTTTAATGTAGCCTTGCTCAAGGCAGTCGCATTATTCGCTCCGAAAAGACGCAGCTGTAAACCCACCCGCCGTATACCCTGTGCATGGTGTGTGCGATCACACCGAATGACCCACCCGTATACACACTGTCACATCGCACGAATACTGTTCACACAAGTCATCGCACTCGTACACCACTAACCGCATGCGGAGGCCGTCAGGCCGACAGCCTTGTCGGGTCTGTATCTTCCCGTTTTAATGTGTTGTATTGAAAAAATTCCAATAGTGGACGAAATTGGGGGGGGGGGGCTCTAGGATATGCTAGTATGCAGCTCATGAATATGTATATCGTTCGTCAGACTTATCAGACAACACAGGATGTGAGGCAAATGAATTATTCATTTTGACGTCCAATCACGCACTTCCCTTATCACGACCTTTGGACCCTATCATGCGTCCGTGGTGGTGGTGTGTGAGGTAAACATGTCTCGTCTTTAGCGGGCATTATGGTAATGAGCTGACCGTGGGAATTCTTCGCTTATTATAGTAATGAGGTCAGTGGCTTCAACACAGATCCTACAAGGCTGTCGGCCTGACGGCCTCCGCATGCGGATAGTGTACGGGGGCATCGTGTCGTGCGATGTTACGCACAGTGAATACGGGTGGGTTTTACGCACAGTGAATACGGGTGGGTTTTTATACAGCGGCGGTCTTTTTTCGGAGTGAATAATTCGACTGCCTTGAGCAAGGCTAAGTTTAATGTGGAAAATATAAAAAGAAAAAAAAAAACCTGGAGGGGCGACAAGTTTTGGGAAATCGTTCAGTGAAGAGTTTACCCTGTGACTACGGTTGGGAAAGGATATTATTGTTACACTTTTTGTGAGAAAAGTCACAAAGACAATTTTTCCTATTCCCATGCAGGGTTTTAACTTCCTCCATAATGTATGGAAGAAAACGAAAGAACTTTTACTTCACAGTTCTTGGAACTAACAGTGTCCACATTAATTGGTGTAGCACAGGTACATTATTTGTAACATCCTTCCTCCTGGCACACAAAGAGCTTTTAATTGAAACAAAATTCCCTTTTTTTCTTGCAGAAACCTACAACGGGTTTGTGTTAGAAGAGAGTTCTAGAAACAGTGCACTGTAAATCTCCCCACTTTTCTTTTTGTAGACAAAGATAACTCGGAAGTGACTGCAAATAATGATGACCCTTTACCAAACTCATCAGCTGGTCCAGTGGTAGGTGCCATCATTGCCAGCGCCCTCGTTGTTGCTCTTCTTGTCTTCGTTATTTTGTTTCTAAGAAGAAGATCGAAACAATCCAATCAAACAAGGTGTGTGTAACAATGTCTATCATTTCCTAGCCATCTGACTGTGTATAATACAGCAGACACTGCAGAATGCAGACGACCGAAAACTTTGTTTTGATTGGACTGAGGCGAAGTCTGTCAGGGGCACTCACATCTCACCCTGGACCAATCGAAGCACGGATATGTATAAAGGAACGTCACTGCATGTTTACCAATGCCATCATTGTATCCAAAGAAATCACTGATTCTGAAACGAAAGTATGTCTTTATCCTTGCGGAAAAGGACAGGGGCCCAGTCTAACCACTATTTTCAATACTTGTGTTGACAGCTGTTGGTTTAAATCAACCCTAAGAGGTCGCCCTACTCATTTAGGGTTGAATACCGGGCTGTTCCTTTAGTCTTCGTATATCAACCGATGCTCGATGCAAGTTATCAAAATACGTTAACAAAAGTCTCATCCTCTTGAAATTAATTTTCATGTTGTAATAATAGGCTCCTTAAACAGCGAAATTTCTATCTAGTTACCGCTTATCCAAAATGATTACATCCTGGAACGTCCTGGAACTGGCAAGACTCCGTATCATATTATTTATAGGGCTAACGTGTTCCCAAATGCCCCAGGTGTAATCAACAGCCCTAGGGATGAAACATTGAACAATTCTTCCCCCGGGGGGGGGGGGTAACACCACACCCCCATGAGGACTATAAATGACATGTGACGGCAGGCCAGTGCACTGCAGCATGGTGTTGTAATTGGAACGACTGGTAACATTGTGCGGGGTCAACCACAAAATCAAGTATAGTGATGGCATTTTGCCAAATCAATATAGTGATGGCATTTTGCCAAATCAAGTATAGTGATGGCATTTTGCCAAATCAAGTATAGTGATGGCATTTTGCCAAATTCCACACAATTCAAATCAGCCTCCTTGTACTGTTTACTTGTAGTTATTTTGCAAAAAGCGCCCTCTTGTGTCGGATTACGTTCTGAATTGTTACAATTGTGTCTTCTATTCTTGTACAATCGCACGTGATGAGCATGGCACCAACAAACTTACAATTTTAACTTGGAGATAAAAATTAAGAATTTTGTGTTGGCTTTGTATTGGTAATTTGCACAGGGTCGCACTTGTGAAGAATGATCCTGGGATAGTCCAAAATCCGTGCTATGCCAATCCCATAGGTAAGTAAGTCCACATACTTTCATTCGACACATGACGCAGTGTCAAAAGTATAAAGCAGGAATTCCATAACATTTTACAATAAAACAGTGACTGCTTTTAAAATAAGCAAAATGGGTTCTGTTTGAAACAAAGCATGATTTTTGTTGTTCTTTTATCACATTCGTTTACTGTGTTGGGGTAATTTTTCTCAGTGCAAAAGAATACAAAACAACATAGGGTTTGTTGGTACGATTATTATGTTACAATCATTTTCCCGAACAGATGAAGGTGACATGGTGACGTCAAGCTCACCTATGCCTTTCCAACATTTCGTCGTTGGGGGCGCTACCTACGCCGTGCCCGATAGCGCAACTGGAAATTCTTCAGGTTGCAACGTGGGGGGCTTTGAAGAAAGCTACAGCCACCTTCAACCTACGACTGTTTACAGCATCAATCCCTATCAATCTACTAGAGATCAAAATGACTACAGTCACCTGACCAGAGATGATCGACAGTTGCAGGCAAACCCTCCTCCAACTGACATCTCAAATGACGCGCGTTACGCAGAGACCACCCGCGTTATCCAATCCAAACCGAATGAGTATGACAACCTCAATCGTGGGGTCAAACAGCCTGGTGGCGTCAAGTACGAGGTTGTAATCTAAAGCAAATAATTATGACTTTTCAATTTTTATTAGGCCGCATAACTCAACTTTTCTCGTAAAAGCTAACAGAAAGCTGGTCAACCATCTTAATTTCATCAAGTGTAAACGGGTAGTAGAACAACAAAATTAAGTATGGTCAAAGTGTAGTCTTTATTACCTAAAATATAGAACTACTTAGACATGGCGTGTATTTGAACGCATTTAATTAAAAACAATGGCGAATTTGCCGGGAAAACCTATTATGACATTATAGTAAAAGTAATGTCAATTTTTAATCATCTATTGGTCTATCTTTTATGCTTTCGAGCAGGAACATCACATTTTTTTCCGACATTTTTTTTTATGTATATTAAAAAAGTACGACAACGCTTAAAAGAGATCATAATTAGCCGATTCGACCCGAAAATATATATTAAAGTTACACAAAACAATTTTTATAGATTCTAGAGAGTTGTTAAGCTGTCATTTAAGATATTGTGCACAATTGCCGCCAATGATGAGTGGTCGCTACTATTGTTATTATAAAAAAAAAAAAACGTTATCTTGCGATCAGTATGCGCAAACAATTGCATATACATTTGTACATGTACATTGTACATGTATTTTGTGCATTTACCGGTAGTATAAAAGCGTTTGTACGTACCCTCAAAATGATCTGTCTGCAACTTGGAGTAAAATAAAAGTTTATATTGCCAGCAAACATCACAACGCAATAAGAGATATCCCGGCTTAGTGCTGACGCGGATGAGTATTAATCCGGTCATCGGGCCAACGAGGTGTTTCAGCATGTTTTTGATCGTGTACTGTCGGCATGACTTTTTGAAAGGGATCATTTGTTTAATCTAGCAACATTAATTCCCCTTTGACACCGAACCACCCGGCATTATCGGTAACAAGTTTCCACTGATTCTTACAAGGAACTGTGTTGTTGCTGGACTCGTTCTCATTATTTGACTTCGCGTAAAGTAATTATTATTGATAGATACACTACTAAATAGAAAATAAAACAATTTAAGCAGTCGTCGTTATTAGTTTGTAGAATTATTGTGTCCATACCTTCAATTAATATAGCAGATAACAGTTATTATGTTGAAAGAAACTGAATTGAACCGATTCTCGTTGTTAAGGTTGGTCAGGCCTCAGTGACCATTAATTACCTCTTCATTAGGGAGACACAAAGCAGAGGCTAGATAATAACATAGAGGTACCCGCTGCCAAAACAGGATTCGAACTGCCTCTAGCTGCCGGGCAACCTCGGTAGTCTAGTTGGTAAGACACTGCTCTAGAATTGCAAGGGTCGTGGGTTCGAATCCCACCCGAGTAACATGCCTGTGATATTTTTTCACAGGACTCGGGAAAGTACTGAGTATACAGTGCTAACACACATCGGTGTATGGGTAAACAAACAAAAATAATATTATTTATCCCCGATGCAAATTTAACATATATTATAACATAGAGGTAGAAATAATAACGAGGCCTGACTGCGGCGAGCACATCTCCGACAGTGGGTTGATTTAGTTCTTGAATGATTGACGAAATAGTGTGCTTTAATTTTATAATTATAAATTACACGTATCAATCAAAATAAGGCTTGTTGCAAAGTAAGGTCAAACAAAACAATAACTGTGTTTCGTATTACCCCACCCTATATTCGTAACCAGAGGGTCAGGGCTGTCCCAAAACAGAACTTCCGGGGCCAACATATAATAGTTAATATCTTTACTCAAAACAGTAAATAAAAGAACAGCTGTTGATGCCCCTATCCGATCCTTGTTTTAGCACTCGAGCCGTCCTGTTTGACTTATTGGTGCAATATTCAACAATTTAACTATGAGTTAAACAGGAGAAAAAATTACAGTCCTGAAATGACACTATTTCTACAAAATGAGAGCGCAGACAACAAATCTTTATCTGTGTACCTTTTGCGCAAAAAAAAGTTACTACATTTTGATAAACCAGTCTTTTTAAAATAATATTAATTATTATACTGCCCCAACAGTAGTAGGCCCTTCATATCCGGCTGGTTTTTATAACTCCATCAAGCTTTCAATGCAGGACAATTCTTTTTAGAACTTTACGTATGTAGCAAGCGAGGTACTCAAGAACAAATCTGCACCTCGAAGTAGATGGAGTTACTGGAAACTGAATTATTTATGCCACCAATGCCTTAAGTTTACCCACGTCCATATCTTGCAACGAGTGAGATTTTGTCCAACAATCAGGGAGATATTCTCTCAAAGGTTTACCATTATCCATAAAGGGATATTTTCAAAACAGTTCTTCGGAACATGGCAAGCTGATCATCTCAGCTGGTTAACTTCCAGCGAACTTTCAGCAGAAGCAGCTACAGTGTACATGTAGCTCTGTCGTGCACGGGCCTTCCTACATCCATGCTCTGCGCCGACTGTCCTTCTCTTTGCTCTGAGCCTTTCTAGGCTCGAACTCTGAGCAATAAATTGATCCACAGACCTTCAATCCTATGACTCGACTCGTGATGCCATAGAAACAATCGTATTCAGTCTACTTACCACCACAGAGCAAACGCCGAGACAAAATCAGCCGAGTATTTCGTCCTTGGTGTGTCTAGCTTTTAATCATGAGCTGTTTACGGAGAAATCCTTGGCCGACTAATTTGAATATTATTATATTCAATCGACGTCTGCCGAGTCCTTCAACACTGCACAACTCCATGTCCAAAATCATGACATAACAGTAACACCCAACTGACCATCTGACCAAACGGGTCAAAGTTCGGCATGTTTATTTTTGCTGTTGTGGCTTCTGTCTCCATGTAAGCATTCTGGTGACATCACAGCCCGTTTCCCTATCCCTTCCTTACAAGTCTTGCATAATCTAGGTTAATGAATACGTAATGTGCACTGCCCGCTCACGCGGTTGTATGTACTGGTCAATGCATATGCAGATTTGAGCCGGTTCCAGAGCCTAAGCACCGAGTGCGGGCGGACCTTGTAGTGACCACAGCATAATACGTACATTGTCCGAGCCTATGAGACTCACGTAGTAGAGCCCACGCAATAAATGAACACAACATAATGACAATGTGAAAATGTAAAACCCTTTATGTGTGGGTGGAAGGTATACGTGTAGTAAATTCGAGCTGACTTTACCCAAAGACAAGGACTTTAGCAGAAAATGAGCGAGGATTCAGATTACAGAAGTTTTACCCAGTTTGGTGATTCACAGGAGGCTCAAACTATACCACCAATCAGTTCATTTACAAACAGGAACACACGACGATCCTCTGCAGGTAAGTCAAATCAAGAAGATATCGCTGCCTTGTTTCGCTCCAAACGGAAAAACTGGTCACATCTCATGAGGAAGTAGACTTGGTGTGACTCCAAAACAGCTCTTTTATTTGGATACTATCAAACTTGAGTGGCCAAAAAAACTTTCAGTTGATTGGAAACCTGGCAACAAGTCCATTCCCATAGGTAAATGCCCTCACTTTTTGCCTTCATTTGGTATTTCAGCAATAGAGATAGAGTAGGTTTGTGCGCCACAGACTAGACCCGCAAGGAAGCCTTCATAACGCCAATCTTGCCCGGTTGTTGTTTCCTCTAAACACACCCAAAAGTGTTGTCCCCGATGTTTCCCTCTCGAAACCTGCCTCCAAAATGATTCCCATGCCGATGTAAACATTAGAGCACATGTCCTCTATGTCCTTGTGTCTTGCAAGTGTGGTACAGTCGATGCTATTTTAGCAGTTTCATTACGTAATTTCCCGTAATTTTCTCTCCTTGTGCCTGGCGTGCTCCATGGATGGCCGGCTTAAGGATTTGCCTTGAATGGCCGCTGTGTTCAATAACGTGTACAAACAATGGGCCGCCATCTTGCGTAATATTGCCTAACCATCATCGAATAGAAAGCGTCCCTTATAAATGGCTCATTGGTCCCCCTGGTGGTTGGGTGGGTTCTAATCGACGCGTCCAACATAAACGTAAACAGGGAGGTCATGTCTAGACGGCCCTTTTAGGAGTTTTAGGAGTGATGGGTTGAAGTAGAAGTTTATTCGGCGATTTGGACGGGATCTGTGAGTATCCTTGGGTGATTGGGAACAAAAGGTATAGGGCCTACTACTGTTGTCCTTTCATCCCATCTCATACACACGAGACAGCAGGATCAACATGATGATATCCACCATCATGACGACAGGATATCACCGCGTTTTTATTCATCAAATATATTCAAGCAAACATTTTGGTATCCGAACATTTAGTTCTGTTACGAATAGTGAAAACAGTCCATTGCGACAACGTCATAGGACAACTTGTAGATGGCACATAACAATGAATATGCAATCCATGCTATTTTCGATTTAATAATAATTGTTCGTTTTTTCTTGGTGTTCCGTGATTTTGTCGTAGGTTTTCGTGCCATTTATTTATATTTTTAACATATTTATTCAAATATTAAATTGACCTACAATGTTCATTTATTCATTGATCATTTCTCGTCAATATTTTGAAATTTTAATGATTATTTTGTTTTGACATGAACAATTTAATTAAAAAATAATTGTTTCTGATTGGAATCTTCAAACTTTTCTGTTCTTTAAGATCTTTTTACTCAGAGTTACGTTCCTAATCCCATTCGTATTTTACTACATTGCATTTTTGTTAGGGGGGGGGGGGTAGTTGCGAGGTAACAAATTTGATTTTTGGGGGGGGGGGGTGTCATGCTACATTTGTGTAGTTGTTGAGCAGAAAATACTGCTTAGCAAAAGTCTTGGCTAAGTAAACAATTTGTGCAACAATACCAACATTTGGAGTTTCAAATGTTGTTTCTCTATATTATGATAAATAGGCCTAAAAAAGAAAAAAGTATTATTTATTGGGGTTTTTTTTAAGGGGGGGGATATAAGGAAATATTGGGGGTGGTGAAATTATATTTTATATTGGTAACGAAGCGTTAGTGGCCAGGTCAATATTAAGTCTGAGATGAAAAACGACAAGATGGAATTCATAAACTCTTTTTAAACTCTGCTAAAGTGCAGAGTTTATTTTTTTTTTTTTACATAAAACAAAACTAAACGGTATAAACGGTATATCCAGCAGTATACACAATATGAAAAATAAATTAACTATTCATTGTAAAAACTGCCGGTTTCAGACAGAGTATTCAATTTGAGATTTATGTCGCCTCTTAAAACACGATCGCTGGGACTGGTCAAATAACCAATTAATATGGTAATTGATGGATTACATGAGCCTGCCTGGTGCTTTGTGTTTGAGAGGACACGGGCACCAAGGCGGGTTCTCCTTAGTCAAAGACCAGTCTTCCCACTTGCTGTATCTCAACCTATATGCATAAAATAACAAACCTGTGAAAATTTGAGCTCAATCGGTCATCGAAGTTGCGAGATATATGACAGAACAACACCCTTGTCACTCAAAGTTGTGTGCTTTCAGATGCTTGATTTCGAGACCTCAAAAATCTGAGGTCTCGAAATCAAATTCGTTGAAAAATACTTCGTTCTCGAAAACTACGTTACTTCAGAGGGAGCTGTTTCACACAATGTTTTAAACTATCAACCTCTCCCCATTAATCGTTACCACGGTTTTTTGCTAATAATTATTTTGAGTCCACCTCCATGCCAATAGTGTCCACTGTCTTGTGGTAAAGGGCATTCTTATAAGACATTTCCGCTGTAACATTTCAAGGGGCAACCGTTGCCACCCTGAGTATCACACTGAGATAATCTTACAAAGTTTCCGGTCGAGTTAGGAAGGAAATTCCTCCCAGTGATACCAGATTGTGACTGATGCTACATGTACATGTATATGTAAAACCCAAATGGTATCTATTTTGAAAAACGTGTCTAAATACGCAGACGTTCTCTTTTTACGTGAAATTCAAAATATCTTTATAACAGTGTTATTTAAACAAGTACGTGTATAACGAACTGATGTTGACTGTGTGATAAAAGGTAGCTGTAAAAAACATGTGTTCGGAATTGTCCCTTTTTCCTGAAACAACAACAAAGAAATACACGGTTGTAGCTGCAGGTTTTAATATACCGGGAAAATATTCACACAATGCTCCAAACGAAAAAAAACCTCTTTGATTGAAAGAAGGCATATGGAATTGTTGTTGTGTTGACATGATTTTAATCATGTGCACTGTGCCAAATTAAAGCATGTATTTCCAGCTCTTCCATGACTTATAAAGTGTTGCCGTTTTTATCCTGTAGGTTCTGAAGATTGTACCCAGCCTGGAGGCTTCTACCGGGAGTTGACTCTTGAAGTCATTGACCCCAATACATCAGACTCCAACTCCAGTCAGTCTAGTAGCCCAACGAGATTGACCATGCAGCCGCAGTCACAACAGCAACAGCAGCAACAACAGCAACAACAACAGCAACAGCAACAGCCGGTCGGTACTCATCAGCAGCAGTATGCAACAGCTGTAGCTGCTGCTGTTGCAGCAGCCTATCAAGCTCACGCCCAGGAGATGAACATGTCAGCAACAACCATGGTCCCCAGTACGGGAAGCACATCCATTATTACGTCGGTGACCAGTGGTGCAAACATGGTGCAGCAGCAGCCTCAAGCTCTACCTTTACATATGCAGGGTTCTAATTCCTCGCTACTCGGTCAGGCACTACAGGCTGCCAATGACATGGGTGGCATGCCGGTGCTGCAGCTAGCTGTGCAGCATCATCAACAGCAGCAGCAACTTCTTCATGCTGTGCAGGTAGCACAGCAGCAACGGCAACAACAACAACACCAACAACAACAACAACAACAGCAACAACACTGTGATACGATGATCTCGCCCACGCAAGCTGTCAGCCACAATGCTGGTAAGTGCATTCACTTCTCAAGTTCCAAATGGATTTCTATTTTTGATGTTTGAGGAAATGGATATGCGTTAAAAAAAACTATCGTGTAAATTACGATCGGCCGAGGAAAATTGAACCAATTTCCCGTTTGATTTTGAAAATGTATTGTAGTTGCTGATATGAGAGAATCAATCTGTTTTTGCTCATAAACAACCTATTTACACTGTGACCCAAGTCCCCCGCCCCCTGTCGGAGGAAAACAACCTTAAAAAAAAGTTTTATTGCTTGTTTTCCCAACAGAAAATGTCACCACAAATGAGACCGAACAACGAGAAAACAAGTCTCCTCTTATCAGTTTAATGCCTGCCGCTAGCCTATCAACCCCGGCGTCCACCCAGTGCCAAGACCAGACAAGTAACATGCTAACCCTGGCCGCCTCAGCACAGCTCCAGACCCCTAATTCCATCAGCCAGCTTTCTACCACCTCCACCACGTCCTCAAGCAGCCTACCGAGCAATGTCTACGGTGTACCCACGGCTACGGTACCATCAAGCAACGCCTGTGTCTCGCCCGAGATGACGAGTATTTCCATGGGCCTTATCCCGTCCCACTACATGCAGCTCACCAACAACGTCATGCCGCCAATGCAACAGATGCAAAGCCACGCCCAACCTGGAGGCACAGATCAGGGAATAATACCTGCAGATCAACAACTAATGGGACAGGCTATGCCAGACGTTATAACGAATAATAACAACATTGATATGCTAAACAGTAAGTTTGTTCTAACATGACAACATTCAAATTATCTCTCTTGTGAAAGTTTAATTAGAACCATTGGGAGGGGTAGATTGCGGTAGTAAAGAACAACTCAATACACTGTACATACATGTGTTAACTTGACTTTATTATAGGCTTGCAACTGTTCAGCAACATTCATAAATGTCCTTGTGGGGTATCCCAATATTCAGGCGCTATTTTTTTTTTTTTCTAAACTGTCAAACTCATTGCCATACATTTTGCGTTTAGCTAATTATTACACGAATTTTTATAGATTCCAATAATATGGAAAACCACATGGCATAATGGTTGAATATATGGGAGCAGTGTTTTTTCTAAGTTTATTTTTGAACTTTACGTGAGTAACAATGGAATAAGACTACTGTATATTGAAGATTGGTAAAATCTGTTTCATATCTAAGTCATGGTCTCAGTGTGTGATATAAGAGGAAGAGGGCCAGACTAGTTCACAATGCAGCCTCGTTTGTGTCCATGTTCTGAACGTTCTTAATGGCTGCATCTTTTATAAATGCCAAGACCTCGCCACAAATATGTTGCAAAATGCCTTCTTTGTTTACCTACAAATGTTTTCGGTAAACACATTAAATCTGTTTGTATTGATGTTGTTATTGATGTTTTGATCTGTTTATTCCTAGTGTCTGTAGGGAGCTCATCACGCAGCAGCACTTCATCAAAGAGACGAAACAACAAGAAGCCAGTCCCACCCTCAGATAAAGATGATAAATACTTTGAGCGAAGGAACCGCAACAACCTGGCTGCTAAAAGATCGCGAGATTCCCGCAAGAAACGAGAGGATCAAGTCTCCATGCGGGCCACGTTTCTCGAGAAAGAGAACGAGATTTTACGAGCTCAGTTGGACACACTACGTCAAGAGTTCAACTCCCTGAAACATCTTCTTGCACATCAGCGGCCTATTAATATGCAGACACAGATGCCGGTACAAATGATGCAATCTCATCAATCACATAAAAACATGTTACAACAGTAAATGTTTACTACGGAGCTCTGCAAACGCCTTCCATCTTGCTGAGTGTACATCAAGATGGAAGGCATGACTACATCATGTGATGCATCTTACTTTTATGACATCCTTTGATAATGTTTATCAAGAAGGTAACAATCTGCATTCAAGACGTCGTTATCCTAAGATAAATCATATCAGGATGTTGCCATCTTTTAAGTTTATGCCGTCCTCATCCGCGGTAAATTATCTTATGATCTTAGCAAATTGGATTACATGTCCAAAAGGTCCAGAGCTCCCTAGCTAGATAAACACAACATCAACGAATAATTTACAACCAAAAATAATTTTACCAACGGATGGATATTATATTATTTACCCAAAGAAACTGTTTTATGTAGATTTATTATATTAACTTCTCTTGTTGATCATAGTTGCGTTTCTTAATTATTTGTTGTTTTCTTAATCTCCTTGAGAAGTATATGGAACGAGGAAACAGTTTGTCTAAAGTAAAATAAAATAATAAATCAATAAATCAATAGAAGCGAAATGGCATGGTACCCGCATAATGCTTTGTCAGCTGCACCGTTCACCAGTTATTTCTGTGAGCTGCTCAGTCGCCACTGCAGTGTGTACATCACGAAAACATGTTTAAACTGATATCATAGTTCATTTTAAAGTCAAGATTTAAGTAATTTCTGCCATGCACCCTTGCCTGTAAGATTTGTCTTGAGCAAAGGTTTAAAGCCAGTGGACACTATTGGCAATTGTCAAAGACCAGTCTAGTCACAGTTGGTGTGTATCTCAACAATGCATAAAATAACAAACCTGTGGAAGTTTGAGCTCAATCGGTCGTCGAAGTTGCGAGATATTAATGAAAGAAAAAACACTCTTGTCACACGAAGTTGTGTGCTTTCTGATGCTTGATTTCGAGACCTCAAATTCTAAACTTGAGGTCTCGAGATACACGTTCGTAGAAAATTACTTCTTTCTCGAAATCTACGTCACTTAAGAGGGAGCTGTTTCTCACAATGTTTTATACTATCAACCTCTCCCCATTACTCGTAATCAAGGAAGAGTTTATGATGGTAATGATTTTGAGTTGTTACCAATAGTGTCCACTGCCTTTAAATGGCGTCCAAAATAAGTCACAAAATCCCCAAAGTTCACTAATACGGATAAATTTCCATTATTTTACGGGTAAATATTGATATCTTACCTTTTCTTATACAGTTGTTTGTTTTATTATTTCAGGCCGATTGGTATCGGAAGTTTTGCCTTAAAGCCTTCTTTTAATTCTGGTTACGTTTCTGTCAGGAAATAATTTGCTCAAAAGAAATGTCAAATAATTATTCTTGAAAAACTATTCACGGATATAATCATTTCATTTTTAAAGCGACCTCATAGGCTTATCAATTTGTTTAAACGTTGTTCCGCGAAATTGTAACTTGCTCGTAATTGGTAGTTCGACTTTCCTTGACATTGACTTTAATGTGCAGCATGTGGGTTATATTCGGACACTCGTTTTCTTATAGGAAAGTATACCCTTGGTTTTCGGAAGCGTTTGATTGTATTATAAATATAAATATACATGAAAACTAACCTGTGGAGAATCTTCATTTTATTTCTCGCGTTTTTGAATTATCGCCGATAATACCAGTCACAAGTTGTAAATTTCACATGGTAGTTTGGCTGGTACCCTTTTTCTAGTAAGCTTAATTATTTTGTTGTGCTTAGCAAAGTCCTTGCTCTATGGTGAAACCAAGCCCATATGTTTGCGCGATTTAATGAAGCTATAGTGACAAAACATTACTTTCGACAGATGCAAGCATTTCGATTTTGGCTTGTTATAATTGATACCATGTCTTTAATCTTTGTAAATAATTGTAGTTATAAATATAATAATTTTTGGGGGAGGGGGGCAAGGTGTTTGTCCTATGTTAGCATGATACGGGTATCATAAATATTTGCAAAGTGTAGCAAAATGAAATCTCATATCTGTTTGGTTGACTTTACTGAAACTTGACCCGCCGATTTGTATTGAATAATATTATTGAACCCGGGCCCGGGTGAAGGGCTATAGAGTTCGTGTTATGTAATAGAACAAAGACGATGAGACTTGGTGAATGGTCACTTTTATTTTATTTTATTCTTTTTTTCTCACCAATATTCGTCCACCCACAATGTGGATGGCTCCAGACCAGCTGTACTGAAGGGGTCTGAGTGTTTGGCTAATTCACTGTATAGTGCAAAATGGGGGTAAAGGTTAAAAGGTTGTTTGATAGTTAATGTATATTGATCCAATACAATAATTTTGGTTGCGTCATTTTGGAAGTCAACGTCCCCTCGTGTTATACCGTGTTGTGCACATTTGATGCGATGTGGTGTGCAATTTGAATTCCAAAATGGCAAGCAGGGTAGATGTCCTTTCATGGCCACCATAGACAGGAGACATGTGTGGCATTCAGTGTAAAATTTTAAAATGGGCCAAATAGTGAAAGATTAAAGATTCTAAAATATTTTACTTAAATGATGAATTTTCCTTTAAAAGGTTTTATTTTCTGTGCCTTTCCCGACGAGGGAACACATTTTCATCTCATGGTTATTACTTAGAATTCGTGGTAATTTTCTACTTTACTGAACTTTGCAGCTGTTTAATAACGATATCGTTTTGTGTTGATTTATTTGATTTTATTATTTAGTTGCCTTGTGCATCATCAGCTATTATTGTTTAATTTCCCCACTACGTGTATTGCAAGATAGGTCACTGGCCCTTTAAGACCACACTGCCTGGTTTTGAGGGATAGTTTCTGTACATAAAACGCACGTTTTTATGCATATGCTTTATAGATACATGTATTTGTCCCCACTATTAACCATAAAATGTTTTGTGATAGAATTGCGAAGGAACTGCTTAAAGGCCAGTTTATAGGCCTCAGCCTATACACAGGAATCCGTGCGCGTACATTTCTTTGCTAAGCAGAGCCAAGAAACTGGGCCCAATTTAATTTGAGAAAGCAGAAGCAGAAAATACTGCTTGGCAAATTTCTTTGCTAAGCAAAATTCGATTCGGGCATTAGCCACAACAATGCAAACGTAATTTAAATGTTGGCTTGTATCTGATTCTGCTAAGCAATACTATTCTAGTGTTAAGCGAGTTTTTGTGCTAATTACAAGCTCACTCACTTGACGGTTTTAATAACATGCTATTTATGGCATATGTCTCTGTACAATATTTCAGTCAGTATGGGGTCAATCACCATTGTTACCACCACTTGTTCAATCACAGTGCCTTTATGCAATGGAGGGGGGGGGGGGGTGAACTAGACAGTTTCATTGTTTCTTATTGTTTAAATCTTCTGATGGTTGTGTTCATTGGAGTTGAGTGACGATGATTATTGGTGAAAATGTGACATCATTGTAAAATAAAAGAATACAATTTAAAAAATTGAGTTGCAGCGATACAAATAAACTTGTAAACCCATAACTTTGCTGGAATTTAACATGTGTTTTGTCATGTACGTCGATGAACAATGTCAATGTGTGTTGGCGTGAGTGATTCCGTCTATGACCCTCTTCGAAATCACGGTTGGGCTTGGCCTCAGGCTCCGTCATGTATTGAGGGAACGCACGTGTGTTTTCATGAAGTCAAGTTTCGAGAAGACTCTAGAGTTAACACGACCACTAAGCTGCATGTTTCTGAATACTGAGGCAATAGGACACTGTTGATTAAAGGAACACGTTGCCTTGGATCGGACGAGTTGGTCTATAAAAAGCGTTTGAAACCGTTTATTATGAAATGCATATGGTTAGGAAGATGTTTTAAAAGTAGAATATAAGGATCCACACAAGTATCACTAAAAATTGCACGGTTTTCCATTTACGTCGCGAACTAACACGATTGGCCATTATGGGAGTCAAAGTTTTGACTCCCATAAATGGCCGACCGTGTTAGTCGACGAAGTAAAAAGAAAACCACGCAATTTCAAAGCATATTTGTGTGGATCATTGTATTCTACTTTTACAACATCTTTCTACCCATATGCATTTTATAACAAACGGTTACGGAACGCTTTTCAAAGACCAACTCGACCGATCCAAGGCAACGTGTTCCTTTAAGGCAGCAATCATGGTGGCTTCTCTCCGACAAGGAGTGTCTCTATACTATATGGTGCGTTAAACCATCCTCCATGGTTAAAACTCGTCCCTAACAACATGGTTGGACTGCCACAACAACATGGAAGTCTTGCCAGTACCCTGTATGCAGTTATCAATGAACACCGATGAACAACAGCTATAGTCCGGCCCCAGTTCGGCAAAATAGAAATAAATTATGTTTTTTTTAATGGCCCGACGCTCCGACTCTTGCAAAGGTTTTCTCAAAAGTTAAAGTAAACACAACACACACGACACTTCAAAATTCAGCCTTATAAAGACTTTATCGAAGACCCAAAACATGACGAGACCATGCCAAAGAATTGTACATTGTACCATGCCATCTAGGAGCCGCCGAGCCGGAAAACGGACGGGAGGGAGTCGCACGGGGCAGCTCCGGTTGAATTTTGTTTTAAAGCCGAAATAAACTTACAAGTATCACACTCATTTCAACAGCTTTGTTTCGACTTTTATTACTCGAGCTCTGAACAGAGAAACTTATATTAACTACACTACACATACACATGTTATGAAGATACCCTCGCTTTCGAAAACTGGCTTCGACAAAAAATACATCCAGGGTTTTCGTTCACGTTTTAGTCTTAAGATAGTCTTACGTGGTTTTATTTAACATTGTGTCTTATTTATTTATTTATTTTTTTTTTTGCCCACGATACAGCAAGTGCTTTTGAGGAAAGACCACCGTTGCTTTTATTTTACTCCAAGGCCAATCATTCCAGATTTACAGCTTTTAAAAGAATTGTATCATGGCACTAAGTTTGTCATGATTTATCAACAAGAATTAAAATATTAAATTGTTAATAGTCAGTGAGCTTTATGTTCGACCATAATATGAGACGACTCATTATGGGTCGATACATCAATAGTCACGTGATACATTTCTTAAAAAGACGATGCTTGGAATAAATGTGTTCCACAAACAAACACACCAACAAACAAACAAAGGTGGACTTTGCCTCTTCAATGCTCATTTCTTTTCCGGAATTCAAAATAAGATCGCACTACATGTTGTTAGAACAAATAGATATGTACAATATTAACCAACCTGTGAAATTGTATTTTATTAAATTAATTAATTGTATTACCTTTACTTTTAATGAAGCCACAAGCGAAAAAAATAAAGATTGCCGGTTTGTTTTGAATGACTAGGGTGTACAGTGCTGAAAACCATTACTTACTTATGTAGAATTGCTGTGTGATGTTTTATCAATGATATTTAAAAACACTGTGTGCACATGTTTTTTATGATACCAATTCTTTGAGTTGTAACTGTCTACAGATGTTAGTACACCTTTATCATGCTAATACCCATTATATCTGGTTCCCTGTATGAACTTGTAATATTGACTACTGATTATCACGGTACAACAGAGGGACCAGAATGGTACCAATTCCAGGGTCATCTGAGGTCAGTACTAAACACTTTCCCCAGTTAAGTCTCAAACAAATATAAAAGTACATCTTAAAATTGTATATTATTACAAATGTACAGTTACATAATGGATCACACTATTAACAAAGATTCCGTGAAAATAGCTTTTTCAACTTCTTCTTTATAGTCACTTTACATAAAAACGAAAAAGCGAATTTACTAATGTGATTTAATTCTTCGTTAACATGACTTCTGTAAAGCAGTTTTGGGGTTGGGGTGGGGTCGCAGCCATAAATTGACAGTTTGAGCTCGGTTCAACAAACTCCTCTAGGCGATGTGTAAGTTCAAATAATAACAAAAACCTGAAAAGTAAAGAAATTCCATTATAAATTAACATAAATTGATTGATAAATTAAAGATTAAGGCAAAATGCCAATGCGTTCACCAATAACGAGGTATGCTGTTATACTGAAAGAGTAAACATAAACTTCAAAAGTCAAATATTCCATCACAAATATATTTAGGCAGGACCTACAAGTTAAACATGATTTTATTTAAGTATCAATCTTCACCTGTTTTAATGCGAGTTAGTCATGTTCACCAGAAACTTTTTTATTTGTTATTTGTTGGGTTGTTTTCTTCTTTCGCTTTTGAGTTATTATTGGAAGTTTTTAGGGGGGTCTAGCTCAAGTATCCTAGTTTGATTTAACTAGATTCATTTCCCAGCTGAGATATAAAAATACTTTAATTTACTGAAATAACATTTGCAGAAGGAGGTTCACAAATTCCTATTTAATGATCAAGTCACATTGATTATTCCTGCAGGTACGGACAAAAAACAGCACGCAAAACAAAATCTTGACTTGAAATAGTCAGGAAGTTATTAGTTATACCCTTTACGTCTTCCTTTAAATTTTCATGAAAAGTTATTTATAATAAAGGAAAAAATGAATGATAAATGCGTAATATAACACCTAAGGTCATTAGTTCATTACAAGTGACATAAAAAGTATTTTGATTTTTTTTTACGATGATTCTTTGATGTTTTTAAAAGGTGTTTCAGGAGAAAACTGAATTGTACATGAGTAACTATGATGTGTATTGATACGTTGCTGTGCTTGGCCTTTTTGAGACTTTAAGCAAAAAAACTTTACAAGACTTTGATCATGTCTAATCTGTCATTAGCCATAGACTTAACTCATATCAATCAATCAATGGACTTGGAACAAGTCTACAAATACTCAAAAATGCCAACAAAAATAAGGTCTCCTGTGATGAATAAGGTTTACCCATGCACAGGTTTGATGAGAAGTGGGTGACTAAGACTGGCTTAATCAGACTCCTGGAGTTCATCTGCCAGTGCCGCAGAGAACTTGTTAGGTTGACTCCAGTCCTGGTAATGAAAACAGAGAAGGGGAACCAAGAATGTTAAGGAACCTGTCCAAATAATCAGTGTTCAAATATTTAGATTTGACAATATTGACAGACTATACACTAGAGAACAGAGTCATGTATACCATGCCCATGTGAGGCTTAGGGTACAATACACTCTTGTCCTCTTGAAGAAGTACCCCAGCCCTTCAATCCTCATAAGAAGTCCTAAGACTCCAAACACACGGAAAGGTAAATGCCAGTAATCCAGCACCAAATGGAGCAATGCCTCAAATGAAACAGATATTTAACATCAATTCTCTCCAGTACATTAATTTTCAATAACTTTTCCAGCATTCACATTTGCAGTTGAAACAGACTACAAAAAAAGCAATCAAAGACAGTGGGCGTCCTTCCTCAACTACGGTCAAGATGATCAGCAATCGCTGATAAAACTTAAGACAACATTCTAAACGAGGCAATTAGACATGCAGCTTCCCTGTCATTGTGTGCCAACCCACGCATATGAATGCAGTTAGTCGTTGATAAACAACAACAATAAAATCGCTTTTATATAGCGCCCTTAACCCCAAAGCGTCACAAGGTGCTTTACAAAGGTGACAAATTTTGAGTAAGTTAAGACAAAAACAGAACAATTTAAGATAAACAATTTAAGAATTTTAAAGAAAATTACAAACGTCCAATAACAATACTTAAAAATATAAGCAAGTTAAGAAACATACCGAACATTTTCAGATAAACAATTCAAGAATGCTAAAGAAAACTACACATCTAAGAGACTTACCGTCGGAGCAGGCTGCTCATATTTGGGCATCTCAGCTGGCTGTTTCCTTGCTGGTCTATCGTCACCCTCGCTACGTCTATTCTCTCGTCGATCATCATCCCTTCGTCTTTCTCCACGGCCAGCTCCAGGCCCACCCTGGTCTCCTGTCATTGAAAAACACACAAAAAGCAGAGTGAATAAAAACTGCTAGTAATAACAAAAACAACGAAGTCTCGCATTCGTCTTCCATCATCCTGTTGAGACCTTCTTACAAACTGTTCAGACCTTGACGAGGCAGTTACTTGTATTTATTTTTTTGTGGAATCACACTGTTTAGATGTCAGCAAGGTCTGCCATAGCATACAGGTATGATTGTCCTTGACACTATGGCTTTACTAGTCAAACTCGTCAGCTAACAGTAAATGCAGAGCTCCAATTTGCCACTTGACCACAGACCTGATACCAGTAGTTTTAGGATCGGCCATATAAACTCATGAATCAACGTGGCGGTCTTGTGTTTTACAATTGAATAATGAAACCTCACTGTTGTAAACAAAAACAAATATTGTTTGAGTCTGACTAAATACCTTCCAATTCTATTGAGTCATGAAAGTCAAAAGCAAAAAGAATGAGAATTCGAAACAGTGAAATAATTGTTTGATAGTGTCAGGAAGATTTCTGGTCTTTTTAAAACAATGCTTCAACCGATTTCAAGGAACGCTAGAATTAATCCCATCTCGAGTTAGGATGGGGAATCCCGCCTAACTCAGGATGGATTCAATGCGTCCTAACGTCTATGGATAAGGAACTTAACTCGTCCTACATCCTAGGATTAATCCCAAGTTAAAAAGAGTTTGGTGAAATCGATGGCTGGTCCAGTAGCAATAATCCCTCTGGACTTGTGGATGTTTCTCCCAGTTCAAACTCTCTTACCTGGCTTCCTGTTCATCCCACCACGCTCTCCACGTCCGACTGGTCTAGCATCCCTTTTCCAGGCATTATCCTTGGGCGGGCCAGTCTCTCGATACTGCCTGTCAGATGACCCTTCTCCTTTATATCTACCATCTACATCCCTTGAGGGAGGTGACATATGAGATGATCCAGTTGGAGGAGACGAAACAATCTCGCTCCTCTTGGCCCAAGCGTTCTCCTTGGGCGGGGGAGCTGGGATGACATTCTGCAAGTTGATTTCGTCTTGTCGAGGTGAGATGGGGGTCTTAGGTGATTTGGGTGTGGTCGGAGAGGTGGGCGAGAGAGGCTCGTCTTTATGGAAAGCAGAATCATCCTCGTTGGATCGTTCACTCTCTCTCCTTGCAATGACTTCATTTTACAAAATAGGAATATAAAAAAAGATGAAGAAAAATGTGTTACTGAAGTCCAATAGTAGTTCTCTTTTTGATAGTAATGCAATACAACAGTAGTAGATTACACAAAGAAACATTGCACTAGAAATGTCTACCTCCAAGGTACAACTAATAGACCTATAGAACATTATTTGTATTTGTGGTTAAAGCTCTTCTTTGAACCCTACAAATCACTTTTTCAATAACATAAACCATATCCAGCTTAATAATATTGAATTATAATATAGTTATGGTTCAAAATTATGTATAAAATGATTTGTAATTACTCTAATTCTAATTATTATATTATTATTATTATGATTATTATGATTATTATTATTATTATTATTATTATTATTATTATTATTATTATTATTATTATTATTATTATTATTATTATTATTATTATTATTATTATTATTATTATTATTATTATTATTATTATTATTATTATTATTATTATTATTATTATTATTATTATTATTATTATTATTATTATTATTATTATTATTATTATTATTATTATTATTATTATTATTATTATTATTATTATTATTATTATTATTATTATTATTATTATTATTATTATTATTATTATTATTATTATTATTATTATTATTATTATTATTATTATTATTATTATTATTATTATTATTATTATTATTATTATTATTATTATTATTATTATTATTATTATTTATATTTGGTTCTTGCAAACCTTTGGTATTGCAGAACTTGGGTTTCACGTCAATTGATTCACACATGAAGGACACCAAAATAAAACACAAATGAAATTCGATTTGGATTCAGATTATCGCTTACTTGGCCTTGGTCCTCCTTTGCCTGAGCTAGAGCTGCTGTGTCTCGTTCTGCCCTCTCCTTCGCTCTCCCTGCGAGGGCGCTCTGGCCTGAAAAACAACATGCACACCATGGATGTTTAATTGCTGATGTAATTGTACAACATTAATGCTAGTGCACACTGCACTCAGCTCTTTTGGGCCTCTTTTGATGAGATAGACTTGTCCATTTACACGCCTCAATAATTTTGGTTTTCTTACTCTCCCGATCGGGCGAGTATTTTATCAAGAATAAGGTTTGATCTATGTGCACATGGAGTAGGCTTTAAATAGCATTTCAGCAGCCGATTTCACAAAACGCTAGTATTACCTTAGGATGGGTTCAATGCGTCCTAACATCTATGGATTAGGAACTTACCTCGTCCTAAGTCCCAAGATTATTCCTAAGTTAGGAAGAGTTTGGTGAAATCAACAGCAGGCTATCTAATAAAATAATAATTGGAAATCCAAAATCAGACTGAAGAATAAGATTCCTCCTGACCTCTCCCTTCTCATGACTGGTTCCCTCTCCTTCTCATTCTTCATTCTCTCTTGCTCCTCAAGACGTCTTTCCCTTTCTAGTCTCTCCTCAATGGCACGCTCACGTGCCGCTGTATCCACAGGCTTAGCTCCGCCGAAGATGGCCGACTTGGTCTGTTGACTGGAGCCTGAGTCACCGGAGTGGTCTGATTTCTTGGTCAGGACAAGCTTCTTCCTCTCTTTATGCGGTTCTTATGTCAAATCAAAAAATATATTTTTAAGAATGATTCTGACAATTTATTTAGTCCAGAAAAATGTTCTTCAAAAGTTTTACTTGATGACAAATCAATAATAATAGTATTTAATATTAATCAATCAATATTTTAAAGAGCTAAATAAATCAGTCAAGAGAGAACATAACAAATAAAGATGATAAGGCACTACTCAATCAAGATCATAGGAAACATAATAGAAATTAACATGGATAGAGGCGAGTCTAATGAGATAAATTAATAGGTTCCCTAATGACAGGAGGAAGATTGTTCCAAATCATATTAGTCCAGCTACACTCAAAACTGTTTGACCTGGAACTTTCAAGGCACAGACAAAAACATTGAAAACCAATGAAAAACCAATCTACAAAATTAAGCTAACCATAAAAAAAGGTGTCAAAGAGCAATCTATGCAAGACACAAAGAAACAGAAGCGATTCAGAAGCGACAGAAACCAGTCTTGGAAAGGCGAGTCTTGAAGGAACAGTCAACAGTAAAATGTTTGTTTAACATTGATTACACATCACCATGTCCCATCACATAACAAAGCCATAATGGTTCTGTGTATGGTTCAAGGACACACGTGACATTATCGAGATCTGATCCCTCTCTGAAATCATAAGAAATCATAAGAAATCGCAACACTAAACCGCTCCAGCCATGACACTCCAAGATGTCTCAAGTCCCTTTCACACTACACTTTAATCCAGAGAATCTCCTAGACAAATTGAACACACAGAATCTCCAGATTAAGTGGAACATTCACACTAAACTTTTCAGGGCTAAAAATTCTCCTGATTAACAAACCCAAAACTGGTAACCCTGCCTAGGACCAGGGCTAACCCACTGTCGATCTTGGTGTTAGTATGAAACTGTTAACCCACTGTCGATCTTGGTGTTAGTATGAAACTGGGTTAATTTTTCTCTTGGGTGAAAGGAATCCAATCTGTGTAGAAGACTTTTTACTTGGATCCCCACTCGCCAATTACACAGATCATGAAGTTAAATTCATTCAATGGACTGCTCATACATGACACACTACTAAACGCAACCATTTATTACATTTATGCTCATATTTATAAGATGTTGGCTCACTCTATCTCAACTAAACTCTACAAGCTTCTTACCTGATTCCATTTCTCCGTCTTGTTCGCTTCTTATGTATCCCCCTCCGCCACTATATCCGCCATTTCTATCACTCCCTGAAATGTCAAAGATGAATCAACTCTTGAAACTCATTGTACCCGCAAGTTTACTATTCATATTTATATTTTTAGTTACTCTCATGAAATCGACAATAATGATGCCGGCCTGCAATTTCATCTTTGAAAGGGCAAGGAATTGATTACAAAAACACAGAATTAATAACAAAACTTTAGTACAAGCAATAAATAGGCTAGTTCAAAATTTTTAAAAAGAGAGAAAAACGTTATCAAAAACTCACCATCACTGATTAAAATGGAAAAACAACTACTAAGTTACCTTACGAAAAGTGAGTTAAAAAGATGAATAGCACTGGGTAAAAAGATAGTCTGAACCGGTTTGTGCGAGTAGAGAGAGAACGGTACCTTCCTGATGGGAGAATGTGAATGAATGAGTGTAGTGGATGAGTTGGGTCCTGGGTTATAACTTTCAATTTATTTACATACTGTTTGTCTAGGATTTCTCTCATGTGTTTTACTTCAAAACCTATTATCTTGCTGGCAACCTTGGTGATACGATCAATTTTCTTCTGGTTTTTCACAGTTACATGTAGTTATTATACCAAACACTACAGCTGAAAGTAATGACAGACTGAATAATACTCTGGTAAAACAGGTGTAAAATCGAATCACGGACATTGAAAGATCGTAATTTTTGAGTATTTTTGTTCCAATCCAGTTTGTTATCTATAATTGTTCCAAGATATTTATATTCACATGTTCACTGACAATTTCTACTTCGTCATTCTTTATACAAACTGGATGAATACCTTGACGGATCTTACCATTTCAAAAACAAGTTCTTTGGTTTTGGTTATATTCAAAGTGAGAAAGTTGTCATCGCACCACTGGACAAAGCGCTCTATTTCAAGCCTATAATGGATCGTTCCGGCTTTCCACTAAGCTCCGCCCACCGCGCACGTGAGCAAGACACATGCATGCCAAATATACGCGCACGCGTGACCAAGTTTGTCCGACCACAATCATTGCTGTCATTGGTCAAATGGGTGAACGCGCACAGTTTGATTGATAGGCCGGATCGGTCCATTAGTCTCATTGACTATATAATTAGTCTAAAGCTAGTACAAGATATTTATATAGCGCAAGCCACTTGGCCTACCATGGCCAAACAGTCTATTCAAAAAGTTATTTTTTTTCATTTTAAATTCATTTCTGGGTAAATTTATGGCACTTTCTCCACATCCAAATTTCGAAGGCAAACTATGCATGGATGTGAGTATAACATGTTATATCTTGGCTCCTTTTTGCACCTTCATCCTGTTTTTGTTTTTTATTAACTCAGGGCTCGAATTTCACGCTGAACCGCAGGCCCGAAGCCAGTGATTTTAGCTTCGGTCCAGTAAACTTTATGCCAAACAAGTCCGGCGGTCTTGTGGTTTTATTTATGCATACTAATATAGTTACTATTACAAATAATTATATGAAATATATTATCTTTCATTAAAAAATGTATTTCAATCTCATTTAAAATAAAAGTTTTTGTTTTACTTGTCGTCAAATCAGTGTTCTAACAACACGCCTGCGGAACGTCCTTTTTTCACGTGCATCAGGCTGCATACAAGTTTTCCATTCAGTTTACTCATGCCCACACCTTGTACATCTAGTCTCAAACCATTTATGCTTATGCACCCGGGGAGTGAGCGAGCGGGGACGAGGGAGTGATGTTTTGGTACCCGGCACGGCGGCACACCTTAGTACAGCGATGTCTGTTTACCACTGACCATGTGTAAAGTCTGATACCTTACAAAGGAGTGTTGAATTAGCATTAAGAAGGTCTGGTTGCAATACCACACATCCCTGTGTTGCATGGATTAAAAGTAAGGTCTTGTTGCCAAATGTCTTGCAAAGTATGGCTACCAACAGTGATGAGCTTCTGACTACTGCTGTCAAATTTTTGGTCAATCTTTTTATGAATGCTGCACGTTGCAGTGTTTTGTTGGTGATTTGCCTGTCAAATCAGAATTTTTTTTTTGAGGCGGCGAGAATGACGTGGACTAGGTATATGGAACTTTATTGATTGGGTTTCACAGCAAAAAATAAAGCCTCCTAAGGGATGAAAAAGGCCTGCTGTTCTATCGTGTTAACTTTTTTTTTCCTAATAAAATTTTGGTCTTGTAAAAAATCTTCCGGTCCAGTAAAAATTCTGAGCAACAAGCCCTGCGGTCTTGTGGATTTTTTTCCCCAAATTCGAGCCCTGTTTAACTGCTAATCTTTGTTTGTTTTTTTTCTTTGTATAATTTTTTCAAGTTTGGCTGTTTCGCCATGCAACAATGTCTTTTAGTAGCCTTTTTTCTTATCCTGGATGCAAATTGAACTTCTATTATACCTTTTTATACAAAACAACACACAACAATAAAATGAAACATATGAAGGGAATTGTTCCAAAATAAAACACACATTTCAACCAGAAATAATGCTTATGGCACCGTACAAGAAAACAACATACATGTATGTACGTTAAGTTCAGTAAACACTACAAAGTGCAAGTTTATATTCACGCAGGTAGTACATTCAAATATTTAAGGACTTAAAACTAATTTAAGTGCCAAAAAGTTGTACAATTTGTTTTGTATAAAAAGGTATAATAGAAGTTCAATTTGCATCCAGGATAAGAAAAAAGGCTACTAAAAGACATTGTTGTATATTGTTCACCAAATGTGGAGTAACAAATAATAAAGTGATTATACGAAACAAATAATTGAAATATCTCACCATAATTTCTGTCTCTGTTTCCCCTGTCTCGTTCCCGATCTCCAAATCCTCGATCTCTGGGTGCGGAATAATTATCAAAGCCCTGTGATCTTCCACCGCCTCTATCTCCTCCGAAACCCCTGTCTCGATCGCCACCAAAGCCTCGGTCCCCACCAAAGCCACGGTCACGATCTCCACCAAAACCTCTATCACGATCACCACCGCGGTCACCAAAACCACGGTCCCTATCTCCGCCAAAACTGCGATCTCTATCCCCGCCAAAAGCACGGTCCCTATCCCCTCCGAACCCGCGATCGTTTACAAATCTATTGTCTCTACTGCTTCCGAAACCTCGGTCCCCTTGATCCCGGTCGAAGCCGCCACTTCTCCCTCGGTCATCAAATCCTCGGCTGCCCCCTCCTCTACTCTCAAAGGCACTACTGCCCTCTGCTGGTGTCTTACGTCTCCAAACACTGTCCTCACTGCTACCACCACCACCACCACTACCTCCTCCACTTCCACCAAATGCATCTAAATTAGAACAAAGAAGATGACAACTTTACCTACACTGCTCTTCATCTTGCATTTGAGCCTAACTAAAGAGTTTGCATTAAGTAAACGGCAACCATGCCAGAAGAACAAAGTTGTACAAATTACAGCCTACACCCAGCAAGTGCTGATCTTGCACTCTAAAACTTCCTGCATTTGAGTCTAACTGATTTTTTGAGGACAACAATTTTAAACTTACCATCTCTTCTGCCACCATAAGATCCTAGAAAGGGATATCAAAAAATAAAATCAATCATCTGAACAGGGTTCGACATTAACGCTGGTCCGCTGGCCAAATGCCAGTAGAAATCGCGTCGGACCAGCTGAAACCCTTTGCCAACTGGTCCGGCTGACCAGTCAAAAATATCGGCAGCGGTACTTATGAACTATGACTATTTTAAAAATATTTTTAGGCTCGAATAAAACGTAAAAACATTCACTTAAGGTTTGGATAAATCGTAAAAAAATTCACTCGAAGTACCGCTGAACGCTGGCAAACTTCCGACAATCACGCATACACATGTGCACACAGCGCAAAATCCCATCATGCAACGCAAAGGCTCGTAGTCTTCGTATTAGTTCACGTGTGGCAAAAAGTGTAAGAAACATTGAACGCTAGAGGGCGTTTCAGAATATTCGCTAGCGTGGGAATAGACGCCCTCTATTGGTTAAAATACGCGATAGCTTACAAAACTAGCTTCAATCGCCTCGACAAAAGACCACAAAGCAAAACACATTCTGTCAGCAGCATGGTCGTCGACAACGGAGCAGATTTCGGTGTGGGAATTAGAGTCTAGCGTGTTTATGAAAAACCAGCGAGACGGTGAGGCCTCATTCAACAAAAATTACCAAGTTACAATACTCTGGATGAGCAAAAAGGAGTATTTAATTGTGTTTAGTAAGGTTCTTCCGTCCTGATTTTGCTTAATTTTTTTTTGTTATTTGGGGCTTGTTTTTTGCGGGCGATTGGTGGGTGATCTAGTTTTGCTCCATGGTTTTATGGTCAAATATAATGCGCGGTTGTTTGGGGTTTTTTGCGGGTTGATTTCAAGAAAGACTTGGGTTCTAGAATGCAATACCTCCATGGTTAAACAAAGGCGCAGTTGTTTTTGCTACTTTTAAATGAAGGTTTTGTTCACAAAACAGACGCCGGTATAATTGAAAAAAAAATACCGTAAAACTCATATGCTTCTTCATGGATGTTGCAACTATTTTCATGTCTACCTTTTGGGGGGTTTAATTTTCTGGACGAAAGTGGGAAGATTTTGGGAACTTCGGTTATCGGTACGATGTATTATGTTTATGAATACTTATTTAAAGTACAAATAGGCAATGTTTATACATGCGATTGCACGTAACCCTCTCCACCGTAGATTTGAAGGCAATACTTAAAAAGTTAATTTGATATTTTTAACAGTCGGTTTTAAAGTGGTTTTTTTTGTTAAGTAAAACACTAAAAAAAAAATCATAAAAAAAGTTCTTTTTACTTGGGAATACTTGGATGTCGAGTGCTTACAATAAACCGTGGACTAAAAAAACTACCTAAATAAAGATCATATTAAAATTTTTCATTTGCTCTGACAAATAATTTGACCCGTTTTTAAATTAACTTTAATAATATTATTGTTTACATATTTTAAAAGAAAAAATACTCTCAAATTAGTGAGCCCCCTTACGAACACAATAACTTGGTACACATAAATTAAGTATGGCTTCCAGTGCAGTTAAGTTGACGTTGCAATTCATGTTGAGTTTTGAAATAGCGACGATCGGAAATCGAGTAGTTGGTATACAACAGTATACTTTTAGTTTAAAAACAAATATACAAAAATTGACGGACCAGTCAAAAACGTGGCGGACCAGTGAAAAATCAAGCCAACTGGTCCTGCTGGCCAGTTGAAAAAAAAGTTAAGGGCAAACCCTGCTGAAGACCAGTTGAAGACACATTCTTAAAAAAACATCTTCTTGTACTAGAAAACACAGACCAGGGCACACTACAACATGTCTAGTGAAATCATTTATTGTGCTTTGTCAATGTCAAGGCAAATCTCTCAATTCAGTATAGGGGGGAGCACTACAATCTACAAGCTAACACCAGACTGGAAAATCGATGTTACCATCGTTTGTCCCTCTGTCAAAGCCGATGCTCCGTTCATGATTGGAACGATCGTCACTCCGGTACATGTAGCGCCTGTTTCTATCGTAACCTGACCTGTCATTATAAGGTTCATTGTATTTATTGCCTTGTCGATCTGACCCTGTAAGAATAACACAGACTAAAGGTCAAAGGTCTCTACTTTTGAGGTCTTACAGTTTGGGCAATCAGCTTTCACAGGCATCTTACAGTAAACTTACTTAACTCATCATAAATCAACAGATTAAAGTGAACTTTTTGTACCCTGCAACAACCCAGACCTTCCAATTTGCCCCTAAACTCTACAGCAGACACCCTGGTCAAGGCATCAGAAAACACAAACTCTAATTATAACAGCATGTTACTTTTTTGTTAGTACTTTGTAATATTACATTAAAACCTTAATACTATCGGTATACTCCCACACCCAACAGGCTCTTGCCCAACAGTTCCACAAGGGACTACATATGTATACCAAGTCCACAGTACACAAACCATGGTGTTAATACCAGCTGTACAAACAGAACCCATGCACCTAATGCTATCCTTAAAAGCTAATGAATTTCAATCCAACAAAATAGCCCAGTATCCTACCTCGACCAAAAACAGATCCTGCATCCCTCCCTGCTCGCCAGTCACCACTAGTACGATCATCTTTGCCATCTAGAAAATTAAAGATAGCGATCAAATTCTTGTTAAGCAGAAGGAGAAATGACAAAACATTAAGCAAATTCATGCAGCGCCCTTGAATAGAATAGCCACATAGCAAAGAAAAATCTTTGTAGAAAATGAAATGTATAAAAGAACTCCACAGAATGTCCTGCCACACCGACCTATGCAAGCAGAGATGCCAACATTGAACTTTAAAAAAGAGTAGCATCTCCCAAAAGTTAAGGGCGAGCGTGGCTTGGGCTGGGCTCCCTAAACCGATCTTTCTATTACTCTCTACAATGCTAATTAGCTCATTTTCAGGCATTGTCGTGAAATAACATTTACCTCTGTATGCACCACCAGAACAGCTACAAATGTTTATAATGGCCAGTGAAAAAAAAAATCTGGGAAAAAAGAAAAAAAATCCTGCATCTTTTGACTTTGTTAAAAAAAACAAAAACATAACAAAGGGTGGCCTTACTTAAATGTTTTTGTTTTAATGGTCAGAAATGCAACAACAAGCTATTGGGAGAGAGAAAAAAAAAAAAAAAAAACCCTGTCCGGATTTTGGGCAAAAAATACGTGTCCGTATTTTGGGCATTGTCTGGACATCGGCGCTACAATTACTAGTAAGAAAACATGGAAACTGTCTAGCTTAGATCTCACAGGCCACTCAGTTGAAGGTATTTTTGTTCAGAAGGTCTCCTTTTTTTTCGCCATTATTTCTTACTTTTTGTGCCAAGCTTCGATGAAGTACATGTACGGACAGCGTGGGCACAATAATAGTGGATACATGAGGAATGAGGTTACTGTGACACGTTAGCTCACACACAACCTCATTCCCCACACACGTGTGCACTATTCACCATGGTGTAATAGAGATAAATGGGTACGATCTTGCAGCCATGCACTAGCGTAAAAATACTTATCCGGCCAACCAGCGGGGGATCAGAGGGCACCAGTGTCTTAGCCAGGAATTTGGAAAGTGGGAGTGCAAACTGAAAAAGTGGGAGTGCAACCTAAAATCACTAGAAAAATAGAAACGTGTGCGTAGCCCACAATACGAGCGCGCACCGCCAAGTCTGTCTCACCCCCCCCCCCCCCCCCCCTCTTAAGGGCCCTGGAAGCTCTGGCTACTGTATGTGCTCTCTGGTGGTTTGATGCATTTCTGGTACCTATTTCTGTGATAAGTAAACTATTTTGATTTAATTTGTGTATTGTTTTGAACTTGAAAATGAGAGCCTTTAAAGCACAGATATTGTAAAGGTGATCGACGTCTGCTATTTAACTCTATGAAATGTTTCTGGGTCAATATTAGGCCAGTTCAAAGCAGTTACTTGGACCATGGAGCTGTGTTTGGACCCATTTAGCATGAAATGATTCAAAAGAGATCAAATAATGCAGTACAAGTTTGCTGTCAACAACATATTTTTTGCCATGTGTTACTCTTGATACAAAGTTTTGCTTAAAGACTAAAAAAAAATGAAGAGGTATTGAAGAAGAAATTAAGAGTTATCATTTACTAATGTTAGTTTTGTTTCCATTCTTGTCCATTCGATTTCAGAACTATAGGCCTAAGGTCAAGAAGCTGATAATAGTTTTTGTATTTATTTTCAACAAATCAATTAGTTAATGTAAAATAACGATTCACACAAGTATTTGCAACCATCAATATGCCAAGAGTGATTTACATGTACCATAATTGTTTGCTTAATTTAAACTGACTGATCATGGTAATTAATATTTTCCTTAGTATGTGTTAAGGTTTCATAACGTTTAAGTCTTCCAGTCTGTGGAGAATAAAGAACAAACAGTTACGAAAGACAGTGCCATTTAAGTAGTTCCACTGGGCAAAAAAACGTACCATGCATTGAAAAATAAATTTAGGAGGTCTACAGCAAAACTGACTTGAGATTTGAAAAGAAATATGAACCAGTTTTTGATCCTTTTGAGCGGAAAATAAACATTGTTTTGTCAACTGCATTAACACCCATGAGATGTAAACATTGAAATCCAAAAAAGTCTCGATGTTTCAAACAAACTCTACAACGAACAAACGATGTGCCCTTGAATTTCTAGAAGGAAAAAAGATCGTCATGTTTGCCGCCGTCGAGTTGGGAAAAACTGCGGAACCAATCTACAAAGCAACTGCAGAATGTATGCGGTAAAAGGTGCACTGCACCGCGTGTCACACAGTTACTGATTCTGACGTCATAGTAGAAAAATCCAGAGCGCGATGGTTTGTAGGATCGTGGAGATGAGATTGGTACCTAAAATAATTGAAACGAAAACGCGTGTGAATTCGCCTCTATCATACCACGCGTGCATTGAGTTCATGCTGCCTGCTGATGACGGTCGATGACGTGTAATTTGCACGTGCGTTGTGTAATGTGTGTTTTGTGCGTTGTGTTTTGTATAGTCGCAATGTGGTCAGGGCTTTCGAGGCAACTTCGAGTGATTGTTTTATGGTTGCGTCGTTGAAATTTTGATTCAAAAAGCAGGAAATCTGGTAAAGCCAAATCTAATCTTACTCACTGCTGTTTTTAAACTGTTCAACAACAACAAAATAATAAAAGAAGTTCAGTAATTTTCACTAAAATCATTTAACAGCACGGCTTCACCCAAGCCGTGCATCAAATTTTTGCCCGTGTTTTCAGCCCAACTGACCGTGCTAACACGGCGTGCACGGCTCGCTAGCTAACACGTTGGAGGGCACGCAACAATCATTACGTCGAGACCGTATATTGTTCGAGTGAATTCGCCGCTATTATTCAACACTGCGTTCTAAAATTAAAAGTGTTTTTTCTTTTCTGTTACAATTATTAGGATATTTTTCTTAATTTTTATTTCCACTTAATAGTTCATTCGTTGTTTGCATGTATCGTACGATTTAATAAAATTATATTGGGCGGCTTGTTTAGCGTGTTTTATTGAGTATTATCGTAGCGTCGTAGTCACGGCTCGAAATCGTATTTGCTACGCCCAAATCGTGTATGTTGGTATCTCTGTGCAAGGGTGGTCTATTGGGAAAGATTTGAATGTATCTCACCTTGATGACCAGGACCAGCTACATCGACTCGAATACGCCTTGATCTAATCGTCTAGAGAGAGCAACACAAAAAATACAAGGTGAACAAAACAAACGTATACAATATTAAAGGCAAACTAGTCTCCGGGTTTTTGGAACCATTCAATTGTTTTTATCGTATGTAAGTGTAGATAATACTAACCTTTAAAAATATCGTTTCAAAAGGTGGAAGATTTTTTTTAGATTTCGCCTAAAAACATTGAAGCGATTATGTCCCTGCAGGAAGAATAATCCCTATTCCTGAGATAACATTCAAATTTTGGGGAGAATAACTTATATCAAGAACGAGATGGTTAGTTATTGCTATCTGAGAGAATTTAGCAATCCTGAAGATCTGACACTACCAAGGGATGAAAAACAGACTCTTGGATTTCCCCTTTGACCTTTTGGTCTTGTATCTTTGACCAAAACACATAATTAGAGAAAAGAAACACCTGCTTGTTAAAACCAGGGTCTGTCTTTATCCTTCCAAGATAAAGACATGTGACCAGACCTGATTCATCTTTGAATGGAAAGGGCTCCCTCAATAGGTTAATAATGTCCAATTGCTTACCTGGTCATTGAGTGCCAAAGCTGCCATCAGAGACTCCAGGTCATCGACCTCTGCATAGCCAAATCCTTTAAGTCTCTCGCCCTCTCTTGGCAGCCGAACTTGGCTCACCTGTTAATATCATAACCACAAAATGATGAATGCACAAACTTCATGTCTGAAACTGCAGTTCTGACCAATGAACAGACATAAGTTGGAAATATTTAATTTAGAGGCAAGAAATAATAACAGCGCTTATAACCGTTACCAAGTGATGCTCAATGTCAATGCGTTTCAACACTCATTTTTCACTCAGGTGTTGTGGAGCTAGATTTTGAAGTATGAAGCCAATTTCTCTACATAGTATCATGTAATGGTTTAAAAGGTGCTGTGGCGCAATGTGCTGCAATCAAACCAGGAACACCGGGGTGAAATTGCACTGGGTTTATTGACTTGCATTACACAATTCACAGGACAAACCACTTTACAACACATCAGAAGGACACCAAAATAATGGTTAGAATCATCAAGTGACTTGCCAAGTGCCACTGGCCTAACGACCAGGACTCAAACCCACACTTTTCTAAACAGAAACACCAGCGCTCAGTGATGACATGGAACTGATTAAACAAAAATCCAATAAACTCTTCCTTACGTTACAATCCCTCAGGAAAAGTGTGATGTCATCTTCATCGGCATCAAATGGGATATTACCCAAGTACACGGTGTATGGAGGTTTATCTGGCAGTTTAGAGAAGTCCAGCTCAGCCGGCTGGGCACTGCGGGGCGCTGTCGGCAAGGCAGCACGGTTTGGCAGTGGTTTGCTGTCCAAAAACGCAGACTCTGTCATGAACAAAACAGAAGAGTAATAACAACTCGAGTTGTTAACTCTTGAAGCTTCCTCAGCACCAAATTCCTTAAAGGTATGGTCATAGATTAGTGTTTGTCAACCTAATACTGATTTACAGGAAAAATTATCAAAGAAAGATACAATAAAAAGCACACATTTCTGCTTAATACAAGATGAATACTTGCTGACAAAACAACAAAAAACTATGACTGAAACCTTGACTTTTAAATAAATAAAATGAAGCATGGCATTTTCACCCATATTAATACCACTATTTTGTTGTCCGCAGATTGATTCCCAAATTGGCAGGACATGTACCAGTACACCTACAAGAAGTCAGCGCAACAGGTCTAGAAGACTTTTTTCTTGCTTTTTTGGCCGGACTTCAAACTTCATTTAATTTAATCATTCTGTGAAGCCACAGACTCTCAGAATTGAGAACTTAATCACAATACTCAGAGCCAAGAACCCAATGGATAGAAGTTTCAGTTTTAGATGTGGGAAGAAATTCCCACAATGTGATTGCCCGAATAAATATTATTATTATTATAGAGAATTATTCCAGTGAAAACCCACTCAGTACGCCAACCTGACCGCCACATATGACTTAGTTTACAACATTTCTGAGTATCTTAGTTTATAAGCCTTACCATCTGCTTCTTCAGTCTGGTCCGCCCATGACTTGTTATTCATAACATAACTGGTTCCCGGTGCACTGGTACCACTGCTGCCATCCGAGAGAAAATCATTTAGATTCAACGTCTTTCCTTTAACTGCTTTCCCCTTTTTTCCTTTCTTGGAACCTGTGGGTTTCACAAAACATTGAAAAACAGAAACAGAGATGAAAGTTAATCATTGTCTAATGTCCAACTAAACCAAAGTGCGATTTGGGGATGGACATAAGCTAAGGGGGATTTGAACCATTGACCTCTGGATTAATTATCGACACCCTACCAACTCTGTTGGTGGTCTCCTGTTTTGTCAATATCTTTGTTTGGGAGTCCCAGTCAGAAGCCATGCAAATGTTAACTGCTGTGTAGCCAGGGATCATTGGAAACAGGGAAAATTGAAAATTAAATAAGGAAATTTACCAAGTAAATCTTTCTGTGTTCAACCCCAAATCATTCTAACATGATTTTATCCACTCAGTTTCCCTTGTGGTTTATTATTTTAAGTAGGCCCCGAATCGACAAGTGCTTCAATATCACAGGGTTAGGCATTGCTTTGTATCTAAATAATTATTATAATGTGCAGATGTCAAGAAGGAGACATAGGGGGTCATGAGGTTTAAGAAAGAGGGGAGGATTTGTTTAAATGGGAGGATGATTAATTATTAAGGACACACACATTTAATGTTTCACAGGCAGACTAATTAAAGTCGATCTTCTTACAAATTACAAAAATTAAGTCTTGATTATTGGAATATTGAATTTCACAAAATGAAGAGGTTTGCAAATAATTATAACCAACAATTTAACCCTTTTAAGTTTTTGTAAGGAATTCAATTAAAGTTAGTTTTGTCATTTTCATATCAATCATGCCTATTGTTTGCCATTTATATTTTTATTTTATTTTTTTAATCAATCATCATCTGACACCCATCATATTCATATCATCATTATTAATTTGGTGATTGGGCAAACTATTATTAACTAAACCATTTTTCTTTAATGTGGACGTTGTTGTATTGTAAGTAGTGCAATTAGTGCATAGCCTTGGCTGCCCAGTCTTCCAAATCCAAATCAAATGTTCTTCATGACTAGCTAAAAAACAAAACCACCTCACGACCCGTGCGTAATAATAATATCTGTGCATATGGGCTGCATGCAGTGCTGCTTTAGCGCTCTGGCCCTGCAAACGCATGCCGTCCCTCACCACCACCACCCATCCACGACCACACACACACGCACCGCACGCCGTGTGGGTAAAATTCCAACTCAACTTAAACCCAAATCATTCCATTCTAACACAAAATAACACATAAAAAACATTCACGTCAGCTATATTCGTCTTACTTATACTCATACCAAAATTACACTTCAAGAAAATGAGGTATAAGTAGTGAAAATAACAAACATCGGGTAAAAATAATCTTGAAGTTTTGCGGGAAACATGCCTACCTTGGGAAGCCATCTTGAATGTTGGCCACGAATTAACTTCCCCGGATGTACAATAAACTTGTCTAGGTGTCTTTGCTGTTTTTGGAAATACCTTAAAATTTGTCTTTATTTCCTTGGAATCTACATTGGTATTTTATAAATATTTACACACATAAATGGCTTGGAGTGTTGTATGGACCATAAATATTTAAGCTAAATTTATTTAAATACGTTTTGTTCACTATTCGAAATTATTATATATATATTATATATTTTTTAGACTGGTACAAGTTTATTGTTGCCAATTTGACTCCATGCGTTGTGTGTGCGCGATCTAGAAAAAAATGGGCAACCCGTTGCTGGCCATCGGGCGCAGCTCCAAAACAATATTAATATTATTATTTGAAGTCGATTACTTTGCATTATTTTTTATTTTTGGACAATTATTAAACATTTACCCAAATAAGCGTGATTTAATTTCAAGTTGAAATTTTGTGTGTTTAAAAAATAAATTCTATTTTGATTCTTTAGTGAATTTTGTGTGTGCGAATTTTCACGATTTCCCATCCCCTGCTAAGGCCGTTTTCTCGGTAATATTATTGCCATCCTCAACAAATTGTTTCCTCGATTTTATTTTAAGGATTCGCTTTTTTGAATCGATCTACAAAACAACCACGACAGTGGCAATTTTTGAAAAAAACAATCACCTTTTTTTGAAAAAAAAACAATCATCGGGCGGGCGCAGACAAGATTATGGAGGAGGATGATAGCTCCTCCATCGTCCAACATTGACCACCTCAAGGTGACACGGGAGGAAACAATCCACAGCATACAATCTAGAAATGATCACCCAAACAAGAGTTGTAGTAATAAAGATTGCACTATGCTACCAGCGACAGAAGCACAACTGACTTTAAAGGCAGTGGACACTATTGGTAATTTCTCAAAATAATTATTAGCATAAAACCTTATTACTTTGTAACGAGTAATGGGGAGAGGTTGATAGGATAAAACATTGTGAGAAACGGCTCCCTCTGAAGTGACGTAGTTTTCGAGAAAGAAGTACTTTTCCACGAATTTGATTTCGAGACCTCAGATTTAGAATTTGAGGTCTCGAAAATCAAGCATCAGGGAGAAAGCACACAACTTCGTGTGACAATGTGTGTTTTTTCTTTCATTATTATCTGGCAACTTCGATTACCGATCGAGCTCAAATTTTTACAGGTTTGTTATTTTATGCATATGTTGAGAATACACCACTTGTGAAGGCTAGTCTTTGACAATTACCAATAGTGTCCACTGCCTTTAAAATAGCCTCAATCCAGACTCAAGATGCCATCACCTATGAATCTGACCCAAAAAGTTAAAATTATTTAGTGTTCAGGCTACTTTATGTTTTGAAAGCCACTCCATGCGTTTTCATACAGTATAAGTTAATGTCTGAAGTTTCTGAAGGTTCTGAAGGGCCGCGGGTCGTATCGGGCATGTATGGATCTAAGATAGAGGGCGTGGTCAGTGATGATGGTGGTGATACTGAGGGGGGCTGAGTGCCAATAAAGGATTGGTGGATCGGGGCTCGGTGCTAGTTCAACAATCTTGTCTCTTGCGTTATTTCATGGTCTAGAGTTGACAGTTGGGTTGAAGAAAAGTTTTGTCAAGTTTTGTCAGGTTGTATATTCAACTTGCGTATGTTCAGGTTGTATATTCAACTTGCGTATAATTCAAATTGAGTATGCCCGCAGAGATAGCCCCGAAGAAGTTCGTGCCTGGTGGGAAATGTTTCAACTTCAGTTTCCTTGGCTGCTGTTTTTTTTGTTTTTTTTTTCGTTAGTCCTCTTAATTTTTTCTTTTTTGAGTCTCCGACAGATGTAAAAACCCATTTTTTCCAAAGTGGGATAATGTTTGGGTTTGTCTTTATTGACAATAAAAGGGTACTTTATACCATGTTTATACGAATGAGGTTGTATAGCGCCCCCTTTTGATAAACTGTAGTGATTTTAGATTGATACCCTGCTGAATTATGTTGGCTTGGTCTTGTTGTGGAGTACAGATACCATCCATATTTTCATGGTAGGCATAGTTTCAGTGTAAACGACTTCAGGTTTTTACAGTCACGCAGTTGGACTCAATAAACGCCGAAAAATTCAAAAATGGTAACTTGACAACGTGTTTTACTATCACAACTTGTGTTTATTATGTTTCTGTACATTTATATATTATTTGTTCTGAAAAATTGTGGAAGATGGATTATTAATATTATCTCTTTTTTTTGTATTTGCACACATTTATTTCATTATTGCTGCCCTACATTTAAACTTACACATTTTATTTTACAAAGTTTTATAAATATATTCAAATTATGAGTAGTTTACAGTATTACTTAGTATCTTAGGATATGTAAGTTTGCAATGATTTAGATAGTTATATATAAGCTTTTAAAGTAGGACAACAATTAGGTTAGGGTGAAGCAGAGGCTTTTGTGCCTTAACCGATGGACAGACAAACAACAGAAAATTAAAATACTATACATAAGAAAGAAAACACAAGACAGACTAGACAAACAGAATACATGACAGAGGCTAGTATATGATGGTGAGTAAGTTAACAATATACTTAAATAAACCTAAGAATAAGCATCAAGAAGTTCTTTTTTTAATTTTCATTGCAGTCTTGTGGGTCATGTGTGTGGTCGTACGGCACTCAATTTTTCCATGGATGGACGATGTCTCCATCTAGTTTTCAACCCAACCCAACACAAACTCAACATTTCACTTCAGTTTAACCACAGCACAGGGCTCAATCAAATTGTTTAACCTTAACAGTGTTTAACATTGTCAACTTCAGTTTTTGTACAAACTTGCGAAACGTATAAAATAAGCTGGTGGAACTGTACGATGGAGTGTTTGCCCCACTTGTGTGGCCAAGGCTAGCTGAATCCTTAGCCACACACGTCCATACCATTTCCAGTTATGCAGCTCCTCCCCTACGCAGTATAACCGGCTGAATGTGTTCACCTAGCTCTTAGCTTGCTTTGTGTGTATTGAATAGTCAAACAAATAAAAAAATTAAAAAGAAACTTTTAATTAACGATAACTTTGCTACCTTTCTCCGACTCTAAATTCCTCGATTTGTACATGGCGCAGCCATCTTGGAATATGCCAATCAGCATGACATCATCGGCCTGCCGAGCTGTGGGCCGTGAGGGCGCGAATACAAATCAGCGGCTATTCTATTTGAATTAAGCTTGGTACTTTTTACGCGCACGCGCTCTGTAGTTCACAAAAAATACCCAAGCTTAATTCACATAAAATAGCCTTGATTTGTATTCGCACTCCACACACTCCGCCCACAGCTCAGCCGGCCGATGAAGTCACGCTGATTGGCGTATTCCAAGATGGCTGCGCCGTGTACAAATCGAGGAAATTAGAGTCGGAGAAAGGTAGCAAAGTTATCGTTAAAAATTTCTTGTTAAAATTTTATTTGTTTCACTACTCAATACACACAAAGCAAGCTAAGAGATAGTTGAACACATTCAGCCGGTTTATACTGCCGAGTGGCTCGTAGTGGAGGCGCCAGAATTTGAATTGTTTTGTTATTTCTTAGCTGCATAAGGAAATGGTATTGACGTGTGGCTAAGGATTCAGCTAGCCTTGGCCACACAAGTGGGGCTAGATGGTGTGTCTGTGATTGTGGGGCTCCAGCAAGCCACACAACCACTATCAATCATCACTGTATCAGTATGATGCACTGTAGTACTGTAGTGTTACAATACATGTAGGTACTAGGCAAAGACAAAAGAAGACAACAAAAACACCTTCTTCAACCCCAAATTAGTACAAAATTTACACAGTCAGCTTCCTGTGTGGTTTATTACTTTATATTTTGACTGAAAAGGTCACTTTACCCTTAAGGTGGTCCCCTGGCTACCCTTCCAAGGTTGTATCATAAACTTGGGTTTGGTTCTTGGCTACACGACTGGTAATGTTTCTGACTGGTACACCAACAAAGATATTGACAAAACAGGGAAACCGCCAAAATAGGGATAGATAGCTCGATTGGTAGAGCGCTAGCACATTTATCCAGTCCAGTGGTTGTTGGGTTATCACTTCAAGCTGCTTTTTAATCAATAGATCAATAATAACATAATTATTTCTATTTTCTAGGCGAGTGCTTTGGGAGTGAGTGACCACCATCAGGAGTCGCTGGTGAACTACATGAGGTTCAATCGCTACAAACGCAACCAGAATCTACGTGGTGTTGAAGGTTGCTTTCAGGATCTCAAAGACAGCAGGTAACTCGGCTGATCAGCTGGGTCCATTTTCATAGCTCTGCTTACCGCCAAATTCTGCGCTTGTGATCACCATTCTTTGCTTGTAGAACAAGGGCCGAATTTCTACTCAAGCTTTGTAAGCGAATAATGCCTAGTAAGGTGAAGTATGCATGAGCACAAGTAAAATTCCCTGCCAACTTTAGAAATATATGCTTGAGTGCGGAATACCCTACTGAAAGGCGCCTATTTTTTTGCTTACAGTAAGCAGAGACGTGAAATTATGCTTAGCTTGATGGATTGTTGTGTACAAGTACTGCATTTATTACATTTTTAAAGACAGTGGACACTATTGGTAGTTGTCAAAGACCTGTCTTCTCACTTGGTGTATCTCAACATATGCATAAAATAACAAACCTGTGAAAATTTGAGCTTGATTGGTCGTTGGAGTTGCGAGATAACTATGAAAGAAAAAAACACCCTTGTCACACGAAGTTGTGTGCGTTCAGATGCTTGATTTCGAGACCTCAAATTCTAAACTTGAGGTCTTGAAATCAAATTCGTGGAAAATTACTTCTTTCTCGAAAACTACTCTACTTCAGAGGGAGCTGTTTCTCACAATGTTTTATACTATCAACCTGTCCCCATTACTTGTTAACAAGTAAGGTTTTATGCTAATAATTATTTTGAGCAATTACCAATAGTGTCCACTACCTTTAACTGTTTGGATTATAAAGGTTTTCTTTTAATTGTTCAGCGCCCAGGAGCATGCCAGTATGTACATAGATGGGCGCTATATAAATATCCATTATTATTATCATTATTAAGCTTAATCAGAATCAATTTGGTTGTTAGTTGCAGTGATTCTGAGGGGTTCGTACAGGGTAAAACCAATGCTTGAACTTAACACTGGACTGAAGGCCAAGGGTAGTGGTTTTAGTATTAGGCCTGTAAACTCATGCCTGGCCAAGTCCGGCAGTATTGTGTTTTGTGCTCAAACGTTGAATGCTTGACCTGAGGGGGGGGGGGGGGGGGGGGCTCTATAATAAGTTGGGTGGTCGGATCGACGTAGTTGTGTATTTTCTTACTTTTTAGTCCCTCGGTTTGAATCCTGTCGGGGGCACAAGGTGAGTTTTATGTCCCAACCTGATTGTGTAGTTTTTCCCTGAAACATTTTGTGTGAAGTTTTCATCCTACATTAAAATCAAAATTGTCTTCCTTGTTTTGTCTCAATTGTGTTTATGGCTAGTACTCTAAGTGTGATTAAGTTCATCTTTCTTAGAGTCCTTGGCTTCACAACCAGAGTCAATAAATGAAGTGAAATGGTTCTAAAGTCAATCAATCAATGTTATTATTTAATCTCTCAGGTTGACCGAAGACACTTTTACTGCTGATGAAGTGGTTGAGATGCTTGATGGTCTTGAGGCTGTAGTCCGAGGTGAAGTGGAGTCTGAACTTATTAACACAGCCCACACCAATGTCTTATTACTTCGTCAGCTGTTCCAACAGGCAGAGAAATGGCATCTCAAGCTCATGGCTGATATATCCGAACTGGAAAATCGGTAATTCTCTAAATGTTCCTGCCAGGGAACCATATTAAGGATCCATTTGGTTCATAAAGAGATATCTCCGCCAGGCCCTGCGTCGTATTCCTGTACCCCACAGCTTTAAGATAATTTTCATCACTTGCAAGACTAGTCAGCATGTTGTTTTAAACATTCCCCCTAATAAATGCAGCACCTTTATAATGAACAGGTACAGTGACAGTCCAACAGAACGTTGAGTACAGTCAATCAGCAGATGCAGAAACAACAGTGACAACAGGATGTGGAGGTTTAACATCTTAACTGTGTCTTTTTTTTCCCCCAGGGAACTGATAGAAATGATTGCAGACTTTGAAGAGAGTCAGTTTTCAGGAAAGTCAGTAAGTGTCATTTTTATTTTACTGATTGTAAGTTCACAAAGCAGGCTTGGAAAGACACAGAAGCTACATGTATGGTGTCTGTTGTCTTGGCCTTGGTGCTCCTTCAAAAGCTTCCCACGTACATGAAGTAGTTTAAGATTTCCAACTGGATGTGTATCATGTGTGCCCTTTGTCCTCTCAAAGAAGAAATGGCCTTTCCCTCTCAAAGATGAAATGGCCTTGCCCTCTCAAAGATGAAATGGCCTTGCCCTCTCAAACATGAAATGGCCTTGCCCTCTCAAAGGTGAAATGGCCTTGCCCTCTCAAAGATGAAATGCCTTGCCCTCTCAAAGATGAACAGGCCTTGCCCTCTCAAAGATGAAATGGCCTTGCCCTCTCAAAGATGAAATGGCCTTGCCCTCTCAAAGATGAAATGTCCTTGCCCTCTCAAAGATGAAATGGCCTTGCCCTTTCAAAGTGAAATGACCCTGCCCTCTCAAAGATGAAATGGTCTTGCCCTCTCAAACATGAAATGGCCTTGCCCTCTCAAAGATGAAGTGGGCTTGCCCTCTCAAAGATGAAATGCCTTGCCCTCTCAAGGATGAAAAGGCCTTGCCCTCTCAAAGATGAAATGGCCTTGCCCTCTCAAAGATGAAATGGCCTTGCCCTCTCAAAGATGAAATGGCCTTGCCCTCTCAAACATGAAATGGCCTTGCCCTCTCAAAGATGAAGTGGGCTTGCCCTCTCAAAGATGAAATGCCTTGCCCTCTCAAGGATGAAAAGGCCTTGCCCTCTCAAAGATGAAATGGCCTTGCCCTCTCAAAGATGAAAAGGCCTTGCCCTCTCAAAGATGAAATGGCCTATGGCCTTGCCCTCTCATAGATGAAAAGGCCTTGCCCTTTCAAAGATGAAATGGCCTATGGCCTTGCCCTCTCATAGAGGAAATGGCCTTGCCCTCTCAAAGATGAAATGGCCCTTCCCTCTCAAAGATGAAATGGCCTTGCCCTCTCAAAGATGAAATGGCCTTGCCCTCTCAAAGATGAAATGACCTTGCCATCTCAAAGATGAAATGACCTTGCCCTCTAAAAAATGAAATGGCCTTGCCCTCTCAAACATGAAATGGCCTTGCCCTCTCAAAGATGAAATGGCCTTGCCCTCTCAAAGATGAAATGACCTTGCCATCTCAAAGATAATATGGCCTTGCCCTCTCAAAGATGAAATGGCCTTGCCCTCTCATAGATGAAATGGCCTTGCCCTCTCAAAGATGAAATGGCCTTGCCCTCTCAAAGATGAAATGGCCTTGCCCTCTCAAAGATGAAATGGCCTTGCCATCTCAAAGATGAAATGGCCTTGCCCTCTCAAAGATGAAATGGCCTTGCCATCTCAAAGATGGAATGGCCTTGCCCTCTCAAAGATGAAATGGCCTTGCCCTCTCAAAGATGAAATGGCCTTGCCCTCTCAAAGATGAAATGGCCTTGCCCTCTCAAAGATGAAATGGCCTTGCCCTCTCAAAGATGAAATGGCCTTGCCATCTCAACATGCTCAAAGATGGAATGGCCTTGCCCTCTCAAAGATGAAATGGCCTTGCCCTCTCAAAGATGAAATGGCCTTGCCCTCTCAAAGATGAAATGGCCTTGCGCTCTCAAAGATGAAATGGCCTTGCCCTCTCAAAGATGAAATGGCCTTGCCATCTCAAAGATGGAATGGCCTTTCCCTCTCCAAGATAATATGGCCTTGCCCTCTCAAAGATGAAATGACCTTGCCCTCTCAAAGATGAAATGGCCTTGCCCTCTCAAAGATGAAATGGCCTTGCCCTCTCACAGATGAAATGGCCTTGCCATCTCAAAGATGAAATGCCAGACCTGTGTCACAACCAACCTAGTCCTCTTCACACTAAATAATAATTGAGAGATAATTTCTCAGGCTTCACTTTTAATTTATTGTTTAAAAATGTGTTTACAAATATTCAGCAATACATCAATAATTCCCATGATAAGGTCTTAAGATTGTGGTACGTGTTAGTATGACTAGGCACCTTATTCAAAGTTCAATTACAGATACAAGCTGAGAATATTTACTAATATCTTATTAACTTCACTCTGTGCAATTAATTCAAAATAGTCTTTCAGCAGTGTTTAAAAGCCTAAACCAACTGTTTGATTAAATGTAGATACACTAAAAAACTAAATCTGATAATTTCATTTCAAAAGGTGGTCGAATCTTTGAGTATCACCAAAAATCCTGAGCGTTTAATATGTCAATGCAGGAAGAATAATCCCTAATTGGAATACACAGTCTATCTGCTCAGATTACAAATTTGGGCATAAAAACTGTTATTTTTTTTAAAGAACCACATTACTTCGAAGCAGGAGATATTTCTCAAAATGCTCTTTGCTATCAAACGCTGCTGGAGTCTTCTTATCAAAAGTTTGTGTTGCCATTAATTTTAATATAGTTATTACCAAATGTAAACCTTTCCTTTAATTTTTACAATACAAACATTGAGCAATAAGCCACTTGCAAGTTAGATTTTAGTATATTGTCTTGTACAATAATGTGCTCGATCACAAGTTACCACTTAAATTTGAATTCCTCAGATTATTGAGACAGTTGCTATGTCATATGATTTGGGGCAAGCTTTTGCGTAGTTATCTAAGAGACGGTGACACCTTTACACAATTCAAAATTGATGTGTAAGGCACATTGGTATCAGGGTTTGCTTATCTGGAGGTTGCTATACAAACGCTTGCCCCGAACCATTTGACATAGCAACTGTCCACTATAGTCTTGCCCAAAAATCTACTGGCAAATGGTTATTCCTACTAAAACAATACTACATTGTCATCTTAGTGACAATTGCCAAACAAAACAACTGAGGGCCAATTGCTGAACCAGCGGTTTCCCGCATACCCTTTAGCGTCACATATCACACCTCTAGGCCATCTCAAATTTAGCCCAACTTATGCCACAATTTAAGCCACAATTCTGACAATACACATGATACACTTGAATCAAATATTTTACATTTATATTATAATAGATAAAAGAGGAGATATGTAAAAACATGCAAAAAAGGAAAAGAATGACTATTCATAATAAGTTCCAGCAATTGTTTGTTCCTGTGACGGCTTGAAAAGAATTTTTAGTTTGCAGTGATTTCATTACAAACCAAAGGTTGATATCAATTTGTCACATACATTGTATTCACAGTCAAACTTGAAATTAATATTCTAGTTTCCCAAATGTTTGAAATTTTACACAAACTACATGCAAGTTGTAAAATAAAATGGGAATAAATTCATTTACATAATACACCACAAAACACTAAAACTATGTATATAATTTAACAGCTTAATATCAAAGTCCCTTCTGTTGTTGACTTTCTCTAAAGGTGACGAGCAAGCCGACCTTTGAGATGAAGCGTCTTGACCCTATGGCTGGAGAAGGAGAGCAACTTCTCCATGCTGAGATTGCAAGACTCAATGAGGAGAATAACAAACTCAAGGAACGTCTCAAGATGGTTGAGACACAGGTAGGTTCAGTCTAAGTCTGGGTGACTACTGTTGGAGTCACGACTATTGATTGCTTATGAGGGTGTCGTTGCTGAGCTGTTTAGAGCATCAAACTCACATTCTTGATGTTTAGTCGTTAGTCATCAGGGTGTGGGTTTGAATCATTGTCATGACACTTGTGTCCTTGAGCAATTGCTTCTCTTCACCCACCCAGGGGTGTATTGGGTACCTGCGGGCGTAGAGGTGATGTTTGAAAAAGCTTTTGCAGTCTGCCCTGGCACCCCAGAAAGATTATTATTATTATTAGTAGTATTATTATTGGTTTATTAAAAATCAAACGTAGCAGCCAAAAGGCTGAATTGTGTTTAGGTTTACAATATAAAAATACATTCAAACATCAAAAACCAGCAAATATACAATAAGAGATTATAAAAATAGAGTAGATTTTAATATAAAATTTAAAAACTGTAAGAAGATATATACAATACAAATATGTACACAATGAAAACAAGTTATCTACAGGCCAGAACAATTATTGGTGATTGAGCAGCTCAACTAGGGAGGGGATGCAAACTGTTTTTGAAACGGTTGGTCCTACATTTAATTGAGCAAAGTTTGTTGGAGTTTCTTAGGTTCTTAGGTTGTTGATTACTTGTTGGTTATTGGCCCAATGACCAGGGCACTAAATGTAATGTGCATTGAGGCCGTTATTGTGAAGTGTTATTACTATTATTACTATTTAAACCATTAATTTCTGTATTTGATAATAGCAAAATGCCCAGACATTGCAAATAATATTGTTCATTTATCAAACGGCCACAACCCTTGACCCTGCAAGTTTTAAATACCGAGTCACCACTCGTTTATTCCCATTCATAAATGCCCTTTTGTTAAAAAGCATAATAAAGTTATACAAAAAAAATTGATTTGTTTTACAGATTTCATAAAATGAAATCTGTAAAACAAATTAATTTTTTTTTAAATTTCTGTCTTGTATCTCAAAAATGGCATTGGCGCTCAACGGTTGTGCTTACATGCGCATAGTTCTTGTTTTATGTTGATTGTGTTATGCGTAAAATAACGCCACGCATAAGCTCCTCTGTCACGCCTTCTTACTGTGTTAATATCATCTGTGTTTAAACACCTCCACGTGATGCCCTCTGGACCAATCGGACTGGATAAACTGTCCTGGTATTTATAAATATTTATTTTTAGTTTCTTCCTGTTTATTCACAAGATGCAAAGCTTTATACAATACTTAGGAAGAGGTTTGTTTGTTCACAGGAGATAGGGTACTTAAAGAACAAAATCAATGGTGGGAAGAGGGACAGAAAAGTAGTTAAATAATGAACGAGGCAGATTAAAAGGAGAAGGTGAAGACAATATTTTAGTCATTGCACTATGATGTTCACTTTTTGTTCAGACCATGGGGTGTTATGGTGTTAAGACATTTTATCCACTCTGTCTCCTTCTTCCTGCGAAGCTTATTACTGTTGTCTCTTAATCCTAGGGGAAGTGCCTCAATGCCTTGTAAAATCATGTCAGAAATAGAGTGATCTTCCTGACTGAAGTGTTCTCCTATTGCGTCCCTCATTTGATGGACTGTGGATCTGTGTTTCCAGAAACGATGCTTGAGTGTAGTACTTGTTTCACCTACATATTGTAAACCACATTTTTTGCAAGATATGAGATAGATGAGATTAGTGGTGGTGCAGGTGATATGACCAATTGTCTTATGCTTTATGAGGGTATCTTTGTTGTTGCTCTCGAAGAAGTCTGATTGTTTGATGTGGTCTCTACAAGTGACACATTGGGAAGTGTTGGAACACTTGAAAGTTCCCTGTGGCCTGGGGTCAACATGATCCATATTTGTTGGGACTTCTTCCTGGACAAAGAGATCCCTGAGACTGGACGGCAATCTTCGAAAGATTTTGAGAGAATCTTCATCCGCCACAACCAATTGACCATCTTGCGTGACTGTCATGCCTTGTGGATGTCGGCAGTCTTGTATAACACACTCTGTTTGCTGATCAGCAGGATAAACCTGATGAATCTCGCCTGGTTCAGAAGGGGAAGAGTTTCGCGTTGCAATGTAGAAACCGATACCCCTAATAAAACACATACCAGTAGGGCAGAAGGGGGGTTTGCCGGATCGACCGATATTCGTTGAACACACTGTTTTTCCGTTGTAGTCCATCGTGTGCAGTTTGTCACCGTTCCAGTAGATGCACAACTGTGTTTGAATCATCAAAAAGTTACCTATCCCAGGAGCAGGTAGAATTCTTTTAAAGTCTCCATTTGGTTCATAAAGAGATATCTGCTCCAGGCCCTTCTTCTTGTTGCTGTACCCAACGGCTATAAGATTATTTTCATCCACTGCAAGACAAGTCAGCGTCCTGTTTGACACCTTTCCCCTTTCTGGTTTGAACCGACAAAGTAATTCGTATTGCCTGTTGAAGATCTTTACCTCTTGATGATCAATCACAATTAACTGGTCATCTTTATTGACTGCAATACGTTGAGGATTCTTGAGACCTCTGATGTCTAGTTGTTCCGGTTGGGGCTTACTTTCTGAGATTTCTACCAAAACTTTGTTTTTAATATCTGCCAAGATGATATCGTTGTTGGAGAAGGCTGCGACTCCATTCGCACAGCGGAGTGTTTTTTCCTCTTCCATCACCCGGAAGGTCATTATAGATTTTTTTAGTTTCCACTTTGCTTCCTGATGAAGTTGCTCTGCCTCTTCAGCTAGTTTCCCCTCCTCCTCTTTGACGCTTGCAGCAACTGCTTTAGCACTCTTGTAGATTTTCTTTTTCGTGTCGGTGAACATCTCATTAAAGGTCTTGGACGATTGCTCCATTTCACTCAAGGAACTGATCGCTTCGCTCTTTTTTTCATCTTTAGCCACCAAATCTGTAACTTCCTGTTTACGTTGTTCACATGCCATATTAGGTTTCACCAAAGAGTGTTCACGATGATCGCCAAAACTACACTTCTTACATATGGATTGCCGGCATGTCTTGCAGTAGAGGCTTATATCCTGGTCAGGGTGTGTTTTACATCGTGGAACGACCTTGCTCTTAACGGGGATCTCGTAATCAGACCCCAGGGTGTGCATTTGGTGAGATTTCAAGATGCCCATACGCTGATGGGCTCGTTGACATTCTTGACAAAGAAAATGTTTGCAGTCTATGCATTCTGCAGATGCCTGTGTCCCTTCATCACAAGCTTGACATTTGAGCTGTGACATTTGACCCTCAGGTAGCTTTTCCATCACGTTGCTGCTGGTGGCCATCCTTAGGAATGTTGGCTCCTTTGCTGTAGAAAAAAATATATATAAATATATTTTAAATCTTTCAAGTATCTGGGAAGGAAAAAGAAAAGGCTACGCATGGTAGTACATGTAACTTTTAATGCTAAGGGAATATCTGTATTTTGTCAAATGCAGATATCAAATATGTTAGACCAAAAATATTTTTGGGGGGATGCTTGATCTAGCTTAGGGCTTTTAGGTCAACAGTTTTACAATTTTTATTTTACAATGCCAGAATCAAATGGAGAAGAAACATACCTAATGAGTTCAACTGCTTTATTTGAAAATAGTGCTTGTAATAGAAGATTGATCTCATTTGTATTTTCAGTTATAGGTACATGTAAGTGAACTTTGATAGCCAACAAAAATAAAAGAAATTTATCAGACTCAAAGTAAACATTGCAAATCATTGACTTGCCTCAATGAAATGACTTGCCTCAATGGCTCTGGGCCTAAGTACATACAAATAATTTATGTTGATTTTGAGCAATTTTTTGTTTTAAAATTAAGGATTGCTATTTAAACTTGTTCGTAATGTTCATCATACGTAATGTTGGTAATTGTATACTTGAATAAGGGAATAAAAGGGTAGTGACGAGTTCTTTAACGTGCGTTTAAAGCCGGCAGGGTCGGCGGCCATGTGATAAAGGCCCAAGCCGAAGGCGAGGGCCTTTATCGCAAGGCATCGACCCTGCAAGGTTTTAAATGGACGTTTAAAAATGAGTCACTACTCTTTTATTCCCATTCATCAATGCCCTTTTGTTCAAAAACGTTAACAAAATACAATTATAGACACTTTAACAAAGTCGAGCATGTCGAGGTATGAAATATTTTTTTCAAACATTTTGTGAAGAATCTGTTCGATGTGCTAGGTTGTGTGTACGTGCGCGCACTTAGATTACGCTCTGTTACTATAAAGCTATGAATTACGTTCCGCGTGATAATCTTGCGCGCCCGACACGCGAAAGCCAGCTGGTTATTAACACTGGTCATCAAAGATTTTTACACCCCCACGTGACGCACCTCCACCAATCGGAATAGCAAAACTGTCTGAGGTGTATTATGAATTTTTATTTATTATCAATGATAATTATCAATAGCAGGGTGGATATGTGCTCATTACAAGTCTTTATTACATGTAGGTGTTCGGGCCAACAGCCCAGAGACCACCTTATTTTTGTTATTTTTATTTTTCTCTTTTTCTTCATACTTCGCTTCCTCTTGTCATCTCTTCATATAAGTTCAATATATCCTCAACCACATAAGCTATTTCGACAATCTATACCTCATGGAAGGGCTTTATGTACTTCACAAAAATGGAAATGTTGGTGAACTTTTCAATGACCTTTTGATCTGTTTAAACAGAAAGTGATTGTAAAATGCTTTGAAAAAGCATAATTTTAGGTTGAAATGTACACCTTTTGATACTTTACCATCATGTAATACAAGTCTGGCAAAGATCTGGTTTAACAAAAAAAAATGCTGATGACGTCAACAAATATAAGTGCACCCTCTAGCGGCAGATTAAAAATATCTATAAATTCCCATTTACTAGGATGTCTTGTGTCAGAGTTTATGATAATTGTTTCAAAATTGGTATACATAATTTCAGCATAATAGCAACATATCTGTAGATTCTTAGCTTGATGACGTCATCATGTGTCATATGGTTTGCTTTAAAGGTGTACTTTTCAAAGCTGTGTGTCTGCCAAACCAAAAGTTTGATTGAGGTGAAACTTGGTCTATTGTAAGTCAAGGACAATATCTGCTTGAATTTGAAGTGAGGTCATGATGACGTCATCATGTTGTATGGACAATCTTGATCATTTATTACAAATCTTGAGAAGCAAGGTGCAATATTTGTTTTTTACACCAGGCCCTTATTTTACTCCTAGAGTTTATGTCAAGACAAACTCTCAATGTCTAGTTATTATTAATATTATTAAAAAAATTAGAAACACTTCTGCCATTGATGCTGGCATCAAAATGACAATACTGCTGCACAACGTGGCTATACAAATGACCCTCCCACATGTGACGTAACATGAGTGATGGCATACAGGCCTTTGAGAATCTTTCAGTAAAGCGTTGGAGAAGGCAGTGTTCTCCACACATGTAATTGTGGAGGGCAAGCCACCCCTCCCAAGGTTTAAGAATTGGCCACCCTGCTAACTTAATTGGTTGCCCCTCCAAAAATATTGATAAACAGACTATTTTTAGCCAGCATTTGCGATCAATGGGAAGGGTATTCAAAATGATGGCTTTGTTTACAATTAAAATCTGTTTAAAGGCATTGTACATGTTTGGTCACATGGTGTATCCCATCATAACCATAAAATAACAAGCCTGTGAAAATTTTGGCTCAATTGGTCATCAAAGTTACGAGAAAATGATGAAAGAAAAAACACCCTTGTTGGACGAATTTGTGTGCTTTCAGATAGGAATAAAAGACTTTTAGCTAGAATTTTTTTAATATTTAAGTGAGAAATTACCTCTTTCTCAAAAACTATGTTACTTCAGAGGGAGCCGTTTCTCACAATGTTTTATACTATCAACTGTCTCCATTGCTCATTACCAAGTCAGTTTTGTTAATATTTTTTTTGAGTAAATGCCAAACATGTACCTTTCCTTTAATCTCATCTGAACTCAGTTTTATTATTAGTATTATTATTTATTATTATTCAAAATTGAAAACTTTCTATAAACAAACTTTACAAATTTCACTTGTTGCTGTTTTTGATTAAAGTAGGGTCTTTCAATTCAAGGCACTGGACACCTTTTAATTGTCAAAGACCAGTCTTCTCACTTAGTGTACATAAACCTCCATGACTCAACATAAAATAACAAACATTCGCATATTATTGACATAAAAATACCATAGAGCAAGTCATTGCTCCATGATATAACAAACATTACCAATTATCACTGTTATTATTAGTATTAGAGCACTTACCTCATCCAACAATAACTGGAGTCATCCAGATCGCCGAGGTAGAAATCTTCCAAAGAGTTTAGACAACAATTTCAGGTCAAGAACATTACAGATTACACCAGAGTGTCATCAGCACTGTTATGTTTTTCCGGTTCAGTGTGTTATCAGAATGCGGAACAACGAACTAGGCCTATATGACCACTCCTGGTTCATTCCAGAACTTTCCACATGACCATCGACTATGTCGACCTGGTAATGGCACGCCTGAATATGTTGTACTTATGGAGCGCCTTTGTGCTACAATTAAGCACAACCAGCCACGTCTTGTTGTCAGTACAAAGGTTGTAATGTATTGATGTTAGGACTTGACTTGCACAAGTCTATTTTGTTTGTTAACGTGTCACATTGCCCGCACTATTTGTTAAGTGGCGTCACATAGCACACACTATTTGCTAAGTGAGTACTGGGCGTGCGCCTATACATGTAGCTCATGTTTACATGTCTAAACTCTAACACGGATTGTTGTTCAGGAAATGTAACTTTTTGCATGTCCTGGATGTGAAAAAATACAGGACCCTATTTACATTTGTATAGTAACTTGGCTTGCAAATGACATTGTAGCATTTAAGAGACTTAATAAATTTGCCCTTACAATGGATTTGTTTTTTATTCATTCTACACTCAGTGCTTTCCGAGTCCAAAGAAAAAGACCCACAAGCTCGAGTGGGATTTGAACCCATAACCTTTGCAATGCTAAGTTTCTAGGCCTTTTTTTTTTCTTTTCTTTTCTGATTTAATCTTTTAAACAAAGGACTTGAAAACAATGAACCCTTGGAACGGTTTGTCGAATATGCCTTGCTCGAAGATCTGTTTATTTTCAATATTTTGTTTAGCGGATTAAACTGCATTGTCATGAGGCCTTTTCTTCATTGCTCTTTCAAGATGTTGTCTAGCTGTTCGAGCTTATTTGATCATGTTTTGGTGATTGGCCATTACATAACAGCTTTTCAAAAGTCTGATTTGGGTTCAGAAACACAACTGTAAAAACAAATGAGCTTTTAAAAAATCTGCAATTAATTTCAATGAGAAAACGTTTAAATAGTGATGTGTACGAGTTTCACTGTCATTGTGTTTGCCTAAAATGACCCTGCATGTTTATTTGAAACATTGAGATGGTGTTAGCATGTTTTTAAAAACAATAAAAAACACTAAAAAGTTGCAATAAAAATGGATCATTATTAAAAAAAACTCTTTCCCATCAATCAAAAATACTAAACGTTTTGGTAAGCCAAAGATTCATAACAAACATATTGAATTTTGTTTTTTCTTTTGTGTAGGCAACTGGAGCCTTGGCAGATCGGTCTCGTTTACAGGTTGATCTACACAACACTCAGGATGAATTGGGTAATATGAAATCAAGGCAGCCAATGAAGAACACTAGTGGTCTCAGCGATCTGGAACATCAGATGTCCACCGTCAAATCAGAAATGGAGAAGGTAAAAACGGCCTCAGCAATATCTTAGGAAAAGGGAGGGTTGCTACTCGGGCGGGATTTGAACCCAAGACATCTGCCGTTATAGAGAGTTGTAGGATGATCTAGGGTCTAATCCTGTACATTAGCAGCAGGTTCTGCTAATGATTTAATGAATCTTCACCAGGGATATGATTATTCATTTGGGTTCACCCTTAGTGGTTAAGGATCAAACTAAAATGAGAATAGTGATAAGGGCTGTGCATCTACAGTTATTTTCCAAAAGGGTTAAATTGAATTTGTGACTTCTGGTAACTGTTCAACTGTTTCTAATGAAAACAATACAAGGTATTTATATGGCACTCTACTAAGAACACAGCGCCTCATAGTCCGAATAAATATTATTGTCAACAACAGAACTAAATACAAAGAAATGAAGAAAATACATCAAAACAAACTTATCCTAAGCTGTTAAATAGGTGAGGTTTTGAGTTGGCGCTTGAAGGTTGCAGTAGATAGAACACAGCAGCTTGTTCCACAATTAAGCTGCAACAACAGAAAGAGTCCTTTCCTTTGGAGCGCAAAACCATTTCTATAGATTCCAATTAGAACTGTATGAGCCAGACCTTTGAAAGAAGCAAATGTCAACACACTTACCAGAATAAAACACTACAGCTTGTCTTCTTCGTCACAAATCCACAAATCACAGATTTGGCGGCCTACTATGCAAAAAATGTTGGGGATTAAAATAATGTATATCAGATAAGACATTTCTGCCAAAAAAGGATGTCTATCATTCTCCCTAGATAGCATTGGGGGTACTTTTTAAAGTTAAGTAAGGTCCCAACTTTTGTACAAATTGTTTTCTTTTTAGTTGTTGTCTTTGTTTTTTTAATTGGTTAAGTGTCCAAACCCAGTTTCTGATAATCATTATTAGACATAATATTCCAATTATCTGTTCTAAAAAAAGAATCGGAGTACTGAAATTTGCCAGCTTTCTGCTATTATGACAATCCTAGCATAAAATAAAAGTGCCTTTTGTGTTAAATGTTTTATCCCTTCTTACAGAATCTCAAGTTGAGTTCACAGAAAGCGGACGGTCTAGAAGGAGATTTGACGCAAACTAAACACAAACTCTTGGAGATGAAGGCTCAATTGGAGATGACAGAAAAGGCAAGAAACGATCCACTCCCACAAAATAATAAAGTTTTGTTAAATTGTTACCAGGGCGCAATTTCATAGAGCTGCTCAAGCACATAAAGTTGCTAAGCCAAAAAAACTATGCTAACCAGAATAAGGATACCAGCCAAAACACCATGTGCCATGCACTATTTCTGACTGGTATCCTGCTGATTTTTGCCAAGCACAAAATGAACTGCTTTTAAAAGTAGCTCTATGAAATTGGGCCCTGTAGCAAAGGGTAAAGCCATTACTCTCCCAGAGCAAGGCTTTAATTTTGGTTACATCTCTTTTTGAACGAGCCATTTGATAAAAAATATCTTTGGCAGAGTCCCTTGCTCAAGGTTGCAAATGAACAACAAAGTTTAATCCAATTTTCTGTAACCTTATTCATATTGTTGGACCGTTCATTGATGTCCAGGTGCGGTCTTTACACAATTTATTAACTGTGCATGCTTGCAATATCATTTCAAGTGGAGAATGAACATACATAGTACACAGTCAACCCTCCTACTGTCATGACTGTCTGACAATTAGAAACCATCCACTGTAGTTTTTAATGATAAACTTTGGTAATCGTGCAATACCGTATCATGTTGTGAATTCATCTACACAGCATGCACATAGTTTTGTGTACAGGCGCTTCACCAAACACAACTCGGGTAGTTGGAATGGTTGGTCAAATTGAGCGGCAAATGTTATTATAACGTGGGAGGGATTTAAGCAAGTATGCTTCACCACTTTAAAAACTTCCAATTTAATATTATCTTGTGACTATTTTGATTCTATTTTCAGGAATTAGAGAAGAAGTTCAGCCAGACCGGTGCCTACAAGAATCTCAAGTCCATGCTGTCAAAGAAGAACGATCAGCTGAAAGACCTAAGATCCCGACTACGGCAATACGAACCAGATAACTAAGAGCCACTCAGACAATACCTGGACCCACTGTTCCTCTACAGACATAGCTCCCAGTTTCAGCTCAGCCTCCTCGCCCCCCCCCCCCCCCCAATGTGTGGTAAATCTAAATTTAGGGGGTATTTATGTTTTTAAGCATCAGAGAATAGGCATTGTGGGAAGTACTAGCTAGAGTCTAAAACTGTTTGTGTGTGGCAGCTGGGCCCACTTTCATAGAGCTACTTAAGTAACTGAATATGCTTAACAAGTTTCTGCTAAGCAGAATTGAGTAGGATTCCAGTCACCTGACGCTGTATTTTGGCTGCATGGTAACCTTGTTTTGGTAAGCATGATATTGTTTTGCCTAGCTTTTGTGCTCTATGAAAATGAGATGTGGCAAATAATATTGATTTCATGCTGGTGTGTTTGTTATTGACTAAAACACAAACAACTCCAAAACACAAACAAATAACTAACAATAACAATGACTTATTATCATCTCTTTGTAATAATGTAATGGTTTTCAAAGCCTGTGCAATTTAGGACAGCAAACTTCACTGTTACTCCACTGATTTAAGTGTTCCAGATTTCATCAGTAGTTTTCAGATGCAGATCAAAGTTAACTGTGGCTTGTGAATCGTTTAATAAGATGTAAGATCAGTACATGTATTTAGGGATGTAAACAATTGTATCATTTATGAAAGTTATACTTAAGATTATGTGTGTAGATGGCTAGTTAAATTTAAAAACTGATATTTTATAAAGGTCATCGTGTGAGATAGTACAGCAGGGTGTCCACAGTACAAATAATTTGCAAAAAAAGGACCATGATTCCAGTCAAACATAGTTGATGTGACATTGTAATATTGTGGCTTGTATCTATATTAAGCATATTATTTTAGTGTGCTTATAGCTACTTTACTAGCAACTCTATGAGATTGGGCCCAGGTGGTCCATTTTTGAAAAACAATATTTGTCAATACCTAGATTTTGTACATATTAAACCAGACACAAGTTTTCAAAGATTTAGAGTTTGTTTTTTTACTCACACTACATGAAAGTTGCAGACCTGAAAAAATAGCCTACCTTTTAAGGTTTGGCTCTGCTCTGAGTTCCAACTCTGTCTTTACTGTTTTACAAAAGGATTACACAGTTTTCAATTATACCTTATGTTCTTATATCAGTAATTGGAAATAAGATGTTCCTGGGAAAGTCTGATTTATGACATTATGTATTTCCCATAGAGAAGGTGCACATTAATTTGGTTTAAATCAATACTTCAAAAAGAAGTGATGTGCCTTCCCCATTATTTTGTTTATTTCCTAGAATATTTATAAACTATTACATGTATTCGGCAGGAAGATAATTTATTTAGATTTACAATTGATAAAACCTCCTTCTTCAGTTTTCTTACCATTTTGAACCATCGATTGAGAAGCGGTTGAGCAGTGTATGGTGGAAATTGAGCAGTGTATGATGGAAAACTGTGCAGTACTGGTATAATAATATAATAACTGGATTTACATAGCGCCAAACCAAAGGTATGTGAACTGTGTGGGTATAATTGGCATGTGATCATGGGGTTAGCATAATGATCTAGTACCATTTCTAACAAAAATTAATCAATTAAATGGTCAGAGAATTGAGTATTTGACTGTCTGGTGTGTAGATGTATCATACTCTACTCAATATTCCAGGCTAGCATAGATTATCTATTTACAATCTACAGTGGATGATATTATGAAGGGTCAAACTGAAGGAGGGTTAATGTTTTTGCTGTTATAAATAGTTGTAAAATTACGGTTGGATGGGTTTTAGTATTTGTATTCTTGTTGCCTAAGCTTATATAATGTATAGGTACCAATGTCATTCAAACTTAATTAAAGATCACCATTTAAAGAAACTTGTTACAAAAAATGTGTTTGTATTTCATTTATTTAACATAACATCTTTCTTGTTCTCATCCATGAACTACTAATTTTAAACCATGCGGCTCATTAATCTACACCTTAACATTCCTTCCCCCACACCCAGACATATCTGAAGGAAACTTATTCTGGTGACAAGATTTTCTTTAACAATTGTGATTGTATTATGTTCATGCTTTCTTAACAAAATAAATGTTTACTATGTTCATTGAATGGCCATAAAAATGGTTATCTTGAAGGCAATTATGACACAAATGTAGACAAAAAGTTACCAGAAAGCTATCAATTAATACTTATTTAATACTTTTGTGGGTGATGATGCACTTAAATAATTGTAATCAGTTGTTCTAATTAACGTTGGCGAGACTCGATCAATGTAGGCTCAATGTGGTTCTTTATGCAAGTGAGTCTGGTATTTAGGGGGTGGTACATTTTTGAGGGTAATTACCGAAAAAGAAATGGCTAACCTGCCAATGATCGAAAAGAACTTGACAGATTTAATGTCAAACTACAATTTACAGTTTTGTCACAAAAACTCTGAGACTCCTAAATGAGGACAGTTCCCCTGTAAATTAATGTTGTAAAGTTCAGTAAAAGAGCGCAGGGTTTGGCACATAAAAGAATCATCAACGCAACCGCTAGTGTCGAATAGCGCCCTCACTTGGTCAAGTGTTGATAAAATTGCAGTATGGTTCCCGCCTCTCTTTCATTTGCCCTTAATATAAAGTCATAATGCATTTTGTGCATCTTTTCCTTCTTGTCAAAACATTGTTGTCCAGTCTACAGGAAATATGCGCAATCGTGATTGTCAGTGACAAACTGTGACTGTCGAATTCGTCACAAAATACATCCATTTTCGCCAACTCTGATACATTGATGAAAGTGAGATGATTACAGCTAGACTTGAGAAAGGTAAGTCCTTGTGGATTTATTAGATTTCAGTGAAGGGATGCTTTTATGATGGCGTAGTAACGTCTAAAATCAACTAGTTTTTTTTTCACTAGACGGACGGGTCCCCACGGAAGACGATGGGCAACCTAGCGGCGAGTGGCGGGATCTGGTTTTATAATGTAGTTCTGTGCATGTCGCATCGATGTAGACTTTCTTGTGCTAGTTTCTCTCACTGATGATTGATACGGCGTTCGAAGTTAAATAATTCTGTTCACACACAATCAAATTATTGTGCATTTCATTTTCATTGTGTATATATTTTGTACTTGCTTGTTCCTTCCTCCACCTGTCCACTGCCTGTACTACTAATAATTTAAAGTGTGTGTACAGGTTAGTTGCGATAACGTAACCCTCCTGCCGACGGCGGAGCCGGAGGGTTACGAGTCACTTCAATCGAAAAACGGCGAAATGGTCAAACACGTACAATTTCAACAGCTAGTCATCAGATTTGCTCAATTTTTACCCCTTTCGAAAATCATGACATAAATTCTATGAACACGACCTTAATCCTCAATATCTAATGAATAATATTCAACACACTATTGAGAAAGTATTTTGAAATAAAGTACAAAAACTTACCAGATCCCGGAGCGAAACAGTCACAAATTTCCCAGGTTCTATTTTGAACCTGTCGCTGGTTACCATGCGCTGACCCCATATTTTCTCAATTGTGTTTTTGGATGTTATTCATTAGACATTGAGGATTAAGTTCGTGTTCATAGAATTTGTGTCATTATTTTTTAAAGTGGTAAAAAATGAGCAAATCTGTTGACTAAAATATTTCGCCGTTTTTCGATTGAAGTGACTCGTAACCCTCCGGCTACGCCGTCGGTCGACAGGAGGGTTACGTTATCGCAACTATGTACAGGTATAAATATATTTTATATTATTATCAGCCTCGATTTCTTCAGCATCAGTCTAAATAAAGTACTCTGAACTATCCTGATTTCGTTTTCAAGGAGCCCTAGATAGGGCAACAGAAAGGCCTAGGCCTCCGAAGCCCCCCTGTAATTCCAGGCAATTGTAGTCCAGCAGTCTAGGCTACATGTACACTGACTGCAACGTTTCCTGCTCCAGAATTTTAAAGCTTACCTTACCTTGCCCACACTTAACCAGGCCATGCTATTCATGCTATTAAAAAAAAATATTTCTAGAATTAGTATGTTGACGTCATTGTGAAATTTTAAGTTCTTATATTTATTTGACTGAACTCTCCATTTTTACAGGGCGCATAACTCAACAATAGTAATCATTCAACGTCGTGGTAACGGCAATGGAGTTTTACTCCAACAATCCAGTCATGGCTGTGGCCTCCTGCTTACCAGATAGCGGAGGAGTAGAATCCCAGGTACTAGACTCAGGGGGTCGCCAGACTGATTCATGTTCTACCAGTGATGACAGAGAGGGTGCAGTTATGGACTCTGGTGGAGACGGGGAACCATTCCTATCTTCATTGGCTGATGAGTCGGGTAACTGTTCATTTACATGTATTCTACTCATTGACTGATTGATGTCAAGTTGGTACTTTAGTACTGCTAGATTCAATTTTGTTTCGACTAAAAATCTTACTTTGTGAATGGTTTGTAGAAACTAACTAGAAAATATTATGGCAATTACCAGTTGAATGGCACCCCAAACAAAGTTATTGAAAACAAATGAAAGACCACTCATTCTAATATTAGGGCTAGATAGCTCAGTTGGTAGAGTGCTAGCACATTAATCTGGAGGTTGCAGGTTCAAGTTTTGCTCTAGTGATGTTTTCTTTGCTCAACCCAAACTTGCTTTAAAGGCAGTGGACACTATTGGTAATTACTCAAAATAATTATTAGCATAAAACCTTACTTGGTAACGAGTAATGGGGAGAGATTGGTAGTCTAAAACATTGAGAAACGGCTCCCTCTGAAGTAGAGTAGTTTTCGAGATTAAGTTGAGGAAAAGTAACTATTGTTTCCCAGGTAGTTATGAAATTTGCATAAAATTATTATTCCCCCCCCCCCCCCAAAAAAAAAAAAAAAAAAAAAAACATTTTTTTTTTTTTTTTTTTTCTATTTTTTTTTTTTTTTTGGGGGGGGGGGGATAATAATTTTATGCAAATTTCATAATTACCTGGACAACAATAGTTAGTTTTCCTCAACTTAATCAACTCCCAATGCTTTGCCACCTTCGAATTACGGTGCATACATAGGCAAGGTGTTTTTTCCATGTTATTTTAGTTGTATAAAACACTCCACTTTGTCTTACATGCTAACAATGAACCTAAGAGCATAAAAAACCTCAACACTTTTTAGGGTACCATTGTGGGTCTCGAAAAGTTTCCTCTTTTTTTTTCATCGGGCAGTTGCATGCCTGAGTAATTTTCCATGAATTTGATTTCGATACCTCAAGTTAAGAATGTGAGGTCTCGAAATCAAGCATGTGAAAGCACACAACTTCGTGTGACAATTGTTTTTTTTCTTTCTTAGTTATCTCGCAACTCCGACGACCAATCAAGCTCAAATTTTCACAGGTTTGTTATTTTATGTACATGTTGAGATACAGCCAGTGAGGAGACTGGTCTTTGACAATTACCAATAGTGTCCACTGTCTTTAAAACTAACTGGTGTACGTTTCAAAGGGATGCAAAAAATGATGATGAATACAACTTTAACAAAAACATATATTTGGATAATTTTGACTGCAGGAGTTCTTGAAGCAGGTGACAGCTTGGACCTCTGCGCTCCTCCAGAAGATGATGACGAATTAGACATCACACCCGTCATCTCAGAGCCCCTGGTTCATCCTCCCTCATCCGTCCAATCACACCTCATAGGAGGCCACCTCCTCGAGATAGAACAGGTTGCGGAAAGTGCCGTCGCTTGCCAAATTTTCTCAGACTCCAATGCTGGCCGTCTCCATTTCAGAGACAACCCGAAGGACCCAAGTGGCGTGGTTTGCCTCGGTGCTACTGCAGCCCAAAGTGACTCTCCTGTTGTCATTACTGAAGGCGGTGATTACAACATGATGTCTGTTGGGAATTCCCCTGTTCCGCAAAGTGAAGAGTATAGTGACTTCTCGGATGAACCCATACCGGGGTTAGCATCCATGCAAAGATTTAAACCATTCAAGCCTAAGCTGTTGAGTAGTAGTAGGAATGGGATGTTAGGCAGGCGGGACCCAGACTTGGATCGGTTGAGTAACAAGTCTATCAGCCCTTCAAGCTCTTGGATGACGAGGGGGGCAGAAGTACACAGCAGCAGCACGGAGGGCCAAGGATTCCAGCCTTACCGCCGACAACATCCCATCGTCCTGTCCAACAAGAAACAACGTCTTCATAGTAACACTGCATCGGGTTCATCTGCATTCAGCATCAGTGAGACCTCGGCTTTTGAGTCTCGCAGCCACCTCTACGAAGAGGATCAGCGTGCCCGAGAGCTCCACCAAAGATCAACCGGTGACCGTCGCGTCTTCGTGTATGACCCTCCTGAACCTGATTCAGTGGACATTGACCTAACAGTCAGAGACCGAGACTCAATCGACCTAGAAGACCACGATGACCCCTGGGTTAGTCCAGTCACAAGTTTATCTGTCGCTCATAGCTCAGTCACGCCAACTTTCTCAAGTACTGATACAGGAACAGCGCATAGCTGTGCGGACTACTCGGACTCTGATGTCGACGTCGTCAGCGTTGATGACTTTGACGTGTCGGAGTCCTCTGGATCGGGAATCACAAATCAAGGTTCTCATGTCGCGTGGGATGATGAGACCCTAACCCTTGCAGGAGCCCTGGATATTATTCCTCCATACGGCGACGCCCTCCCAGGACCCAGCGGTCTTCAAATCCCACCGTACAATGTGACTGTAGATCTGGTTGATTCTTCAGACTCGTCTCAAGACAGCGATGACAGTGACGGAGGAAGGAGCGAAGGAGATGCTGATAATGATATAGAGGTGGTGTCAGTTGACTTAGGACCCAGCGGGAAACAGTAAGTCGTTCTATCTATAAGTTGGCTTATCAGGCAATTACTCGGAAGTTGCAGACGTCATTAGTAGCATTTAGTTTATGCAACAGCACAAGATGCTACATGTAGTTCAAGATGCTACATGTGTTTCAAGATGCTACATGTGTAATTATGCATGTAAAATTGGTCTTATAAATTCAAACATGGCTCTGCCGAACTGTAAAAAAAAAAAGTGAGTGGCTTTGGATGCCCGCCAGGTGTGAACAATTTTCATATTAATATTAATACTATTATGGTTTAGAGAGAACACTGTCCTTAGTAGGGTATATTAAAAGCTTTCCTTTTCTACCAACGTCAAAATTGAACAATGATGTAATTTGAGGTATTTAAACAAAAATTGCTTTCAGTGTTGCGTCTAGTTCCAGTAAACCCAGAGAACTAAGCCGGGAGATGAAACATCCGCTAGTAAAGGGACGACGGAAGAAGCGTCCTCTATCACCCGTTATTGTGGATCTAACTGAGTCAGATGATGGTGAGTAGAACAATGGAGCGTACAGAGTAGATGAGACTGAAACAAAGCCATGTACATGTAATAATCTTTGTCCCTTTTTTGAAACGACGGCAAGAACACTGTGATTGCAACCAGGATGTATAGATTTATATACATACATGGTAGTGTTTTAGCAGAGAGGAATATTTTGTTGATTATTTATTTTTTCATTATTTTTTTTTTACAGAGACTTCTTCACACAGCATTATCCAACAAAGCGCAATTCCAGAAAACACCTTGCCAGATTCGTCATCTAATGACCCCAGTCCCTCCCCACCCTCCTGCTGTCTGGGGGTAAGCCCCCGTCCGAGCCCGTCACCAACCACCACAGCAAGTCAACCATCACATCTTCACCATCATCACCTCTATCGACACCACCCTCAACGCTCATGTAAGCTGCACGAGTTGACCATTCCGCGAGCCCCACAGGCTCACCATGTCGGCTGTACGTACCCCGGAGGCCATGGCGCCTGCATATGCCACATGAAGTCGCAGCTCAATAGAGGGAGCCCTACTACCGGGGAACAAAGCCAGCGCGAGAGACAGCAAAGATCAACAGAGCAGAAGTCATCTGCTGGGGTGAGTGAAACAAGTTTTTACATTATTGCAAGACTTATTACATTCATGTATGTACCTGACCTTACTTATTTGCCTCTAAAATCTTTCTCATTCGCAAGATGGTTGTGTTTGTCTGTTTTGTTCTGGAATACACTTGTTTTATATACCAATTGTGTAAGATCAATATTGTAGATCGCTGGGTTATAAATGAGTGTACAAGATCTTCTGTCTAGCTTATTTCACTCCATTTAGGAGGAAAGCCTCTTCACCATGTCTCCATTTCACAAAACTGAAGAATATGGCGTGACCGCCATAGTTTTATTTTAAGAACTAAGAAAATTAAGAATTTTGCCCAACTGCCTTTCATGTTTCATTAAACCTAAATGTATTTTTCTGTCACCAGATCAAGAAACCATCATCTACCAGTGTGCACCAACCTGAGCCCACCCCTAAGAAGGAAAACACTGAATCCTCAGCCTCCTCTTCTGATCCAAACACCGCCCCTACACCTCCAAGGCCTCCTTACGGGATTCATCAAATTCACTTTGCCCGTCGTGGGCACAATGAGGAATGTCGAACGCATCATCACCACGGTGTGGTTCACCAACCGAGCTGCTCAGTTCGAGTCCAACAAAGTAAGGTTATATTTATTGAATGTCTTTAACAATTTAGTTTTTATATGAGATTGTCTAACATCACAAGGCTAAGGAAACCATGTTGCCACCTACTCTTGGGGCTGAAAAAGGGTTACCCCCTTCACAGTCTGTAAGGATGAAGGCATGGGTATCATCCACTAGGAGCCAACTACTCCTGGGGCTGAAACAGGGTTACCCCCTTCACAGTCTGTAAGGATGTAGGCATGGGTATCATCCACTAGAAGCCTGGCTGGAAGAGCAGAATGTACTACCGCCCAAACTTTTAATTAACTCTTTGATCTGTCACTCAACACCCAACGTCTCTTTTAAAAATGTACTATTAGATGGATCTAGGCCGTCCACACTGCAGCTTCATGTCCATCATTCTCACAATCATCGGCGCCAACCAGCTGGCGACTCTGTTCAGCAGACTTTGCAGCCCACATCCCAGGCCCAACCCACTCAGCATCACCACCCTGCATCTTGCCAGCAGCCTATTGCTGAGATTAGGCTACCCCAGCAGGGACCTTCTGCTCCCCTTCAGCACCGACGGCTGTTTCAGCGACAAAACCGCATGGGAGAGATTCAGAGACAGCACATGTCTAGGTAGGGGTAGCACTGTATATTCAAAGTTTGAGAAAAATAGTGGTCATGAAATAGTTGTTGTGAAAATGTTATCATGATTAGTGTTCCTTACAAGGCTTAAAGAGAGACTTAGATCTGCAAACAACTTCTGAGACTGTTCTGTATTTGGTATTTACTTTGTAATGTTATATTAACTTTCAGGAGAAATGCCAAGAATTATTGCGATTGTGACTAAACAATATTTGTTTTGATCTGGATGCAGAATGGCAGATTCTCACTTTCCTACAGTGCCGCCGTACCCACTGCATCATATGCAGCGGATATATCACCAGCAGCAGCAGCAACAGCAGCAAGAGAGCCGTCTAGAACAAGTAGAACATTTCCTATCATCACAGCGTCACCATCAACAACAGCAGCAGCAGCAGCAACAACAACAGCAGCAGCAGGCGCAACAGCAGCAACTACAGCAAGAAAGCTGCCAACGTTTGATGCATGCCAGTCAACAGCAAGTTCACCCAACGTACCCACCAAATCACCCGTTACTCCCACATCCTAGCCCGTATACCCAGCCCCACTCTCACCCGTTAGCCCACACCTTACCCCAGCCCCACCTACGCGCCACCCTGCAAGTGCAAACTATACCCCAAGTTCAGCCTCAACCCCAGCAAATGGAGATCGATTCAGCAATTCATGTGGACCCGGGTGCAACCCCTAACATGTAAGAAGCTGGCTGGTTTATCTAGGGCATTTTGCTCAAACGGAATATTTTGTGATTTGCTGTCGACTTTTTTGAAGATGAGACTTTAGTGACAAATGTGTAAAACTCACTTTTAACTTGGAAAGAATTTTGATTATTTTTTGGAAGAGCATGTGGTAAGTGGAAGCACTAATTATAGATTTCTTTTGACATTGAAACTTTGCATGACATGTAACAAACAATGCGTGCTCCTGATTGGCACGTTTAAGTGCACTGCTCATCATTAAAAAGGCCGATTGTCCGTTTCTTTTTGTCTCCCGTCTCCATTGTGAGAATCTAAAAGATGTTTGTACTGTCTTTACTATCTCTGCAGCGAAAACAGTGAGTCTCTTTCCATCCCTACTCCATTCTTGGATGGCAACTTCTCTCCTCAGCATCGACATCTTCACCACCATCTTCACCACTATCACCACACAGCCCCACCGCCACCTACACCCTACCAGCAAAGGAGCTCTGCCATCTACGGCAACTACGTAAGTCTTATCAAAATATCTTCATAATCACCCCTAAACAAAAACAAACACCCAACATATTGTTATTTACTCCAATAATTGACACATTGGATTGTGTTGGATACCTTGGTATACACAATGGCTTTGTCAGTTGTATTTGTGCAGTCTGTAGACAGAAAAGAGGAGGATATAACCTTGTTTTGAGGCCAGATTTGAGTTATTTGGGCGACAGTCGCTCAATGTACCAATTTTTACAGCTTTGTATCTTTTTTTAAAGGCACAGAACCCAACGCAAAATGTTCAATGATGGAACCCTAATTCCTAAACGACTTTTTGTAAATTTTGCATTAATAACATGCTAATTCTTCACATACATGAAGACGAATATTTTAAATGAATTTCAGCCAAATCTGAGAGTTGACCTGTACCCCCATTGGTTGATTTGACTCATATTGATCCATGTACCAGTGCTATAACATCAGCATATTGCAGCCACATTCTGTAACATTGTTCATTGGTTATGTTGCAGTTGGAATATTTACAATGCCCGTTTAAAATATTCTGGACTGAAAATGACTCGTTTATGCATATTTAAAAAGATATATATATGTTTTTAATGAAAAAATTCAGATTATAGGGTTTCAGAATACAGTTTTGTAATACCATGCCTGGGTAGTACCAAGTCCCTCAATGATCTGGGGCAGTTTAAAAACAACTCTCCACACTTGTATAAGTTTGCTATAAGGTTTGTTTTGTAGTTTGCGGCATTGGTATACAGTACACTAAAATATCTTTTTGTTTGTTTGTTTGCTTGTTTGTTTACAGCCTAGTTTGACCGACTTGCCACCTTTAACAACTCATCCATTTTACCGTGCCTACCGAGTTCCACTCATGCGCAGAATGGGAATGCGCGGCCCGATGTACGAGGTATGAAGACATGAAAATCTATAAAGAAAAGTATTAGAAGGACCTTATTTGTCTAGAACTAGATTGAAGAAGAAAAGTTTATGCATAGAATAAGTGTAACAACTAGTTATAAAAAATACAGAAATTGTGTACACTCGGCATAAAGGGATGGGACAACAGATTTACAAAGCCAAACTTGAGATATTTTATGAAGAGTGTTGTGTGCAAGAAGGAGACAACAAAAGGAGGTTTCATTGACAAAATCCGTTGGCAGGTTCTTGTTATTTAGCATTTTATATTTCCTTTTTTTAAAATAACCTTCAGAGCCTCAGGTTCAATGTAGTAAGACAAGTTCATGGAGTTAGTCAGGTTTCTCAGACTAAATATGGTCGCAAAATGTTTTTCTTTCATGTTTGCCTTGTAAAAAAGTTAACTTCTCAATTTTAGCTTTTACGTGATTGATTCAGATTTCCTGCACCATATCAAGTCCCCCCCCTCCCCTTTTTTGTCTTCATTGACTCTACACAACAATTTTCATTAAATACCCCAAGTTTGGCTTCAAATATCTTTTATTTCATTCTTTCTTTAACATTTTCTGTTTGCAAAGGCAGTGAGACTTTATAGGTCTTTCTTTTATTAAACCAGTATCAATTTCAATTCTTTTTATTTTGTCCTCAGGAATTGGTACAGTTGAGCGAGCGGATGGGACAGGTTAACCGAGGTGCCACACCCAGTACAATAGAGAGGAACACTTTCCCACACAAGTACCATAAGGTAACACCCCCCCCCCTCTCCATTCCCAAGTCGTAATGACTTTGCCAATCTTAAGAAATTCAAATATCAATGAAGAATTCCACCTAACCGATTTCACAAAGAAACTATAAAAGATTCAAGAATGTCTCCAAGTTATCTCAAAAATTAGGAATACATGTTTAAATGCTTCTCCTTAACATTATGTTTGTAGAGAAAACGTTCGGCAGATGATGTCGTTGCTGCGGAGAAGAGTGAAGTAGCATCGTGTTCATCAACAGAGGTGGAGACGGAAGGAGCATCATCTGAGACGGATCAGCCAAAGCCTAAAATCATTGATGAAGATGACGAAGAGAAATGTACCATCTGTCTTTCATACTTTGAGGACAACGAAGATGTCAGGTGAGTGTAACATTTGTCAGGATCGTTTGGGGGTCTTCTCTTGTTGCCAACATTTCTCCAAAGATGTGAAACGATTTTCAGGGGTATTTGTATCTCGTTCAAACATCTGGGTTGACACTCCCTTGGGCATACACCCACAATCCCTTGGACAGCCAGAACAGTCCGCTAGACTGTATCAACATGCAATAGTACGGGAGCAATTCTAACTAAGGGAATATGTCCATTAGTACTTTTATTCTAGCAGTCTAAAGGAATGGTCCATGAGCACACACTTGAATACTTGTCTAATTCAATTGGAATATTCCTACCATTTGAGAGGCTCTCGAACTGTTGATTTGTTGCCGTTCTTTATTCAATTTAATCAACTTTAATTTCAAATGACATGGTATAGTATACACTCTTAATGCTTGGGTTTGTGATTTTAACCATTTTCATTTCATTGGTTCCCACCCACAGACGTCTTCCATGCATGCATCTATTCCATGTAGAGTGTGTGGATCAGTGGCTGAGTACCAACAAGCGATGTCCGATCTGCCGAGTTGACATCGAGACCAAGATGCCAAAGGATGCCACATGACTAGACGGGGACACCAAACGTACTTGGTAAAAATCATCCCCTCCTCCTTCCCCCCCCCCCCCCCCACCCACCACCACCACTCGCATTCCATCCTTCGTTCAGTAGGTAGAGTGCTGGCACATTAATCCGGAGGTCATTGGTTCAAATCCTCTACCCTAGTCAATGTTTCTGTGTTCATGAACCCCAACTTATTTAAAAGGTACCCAGTCAGTTTCCCTTGTGGTTTATTACTTGATTCAAAGCCAAAAATCACACTAAACTAGCCGCTGTTGTTTTGCAAGCCAACGAGTTGCACAAAATCCTTTTTAAATGTGCTGTAGCTTTTTAAATGTGGTAAATAGCTTTATGAGATTGTACCATGATCATTTCCCCTGCCGTTACATCCATGTGTTGATAAAAAAATATGCATCATTAAAAACAATCCTTATCAGCATATCTAATAATATATTGGGAGGCAATCTTTCTTTCTAGAGCTGATGCTTAATACTCAACAGCACAAGCAACAACGTTTGTACTCAGATATAAAAATAACATTATTGTTTTCCCAATTTTAATCATTATTTAAACTTCTTTTGAAACAAAAATTAAATTCAAAGCTGTATCATAGTTGTACATGCTAACACAGTAGACTCTATTCTCAGTTACAGAAGTTAATTTATTTATGTTTAGACTTTTTTAACTTAGTGTTTATTTAGAGCAACGCTCACATTTTTGGGAAAAAGAATCCATATGTATACAAAAACAGAATCCACATGACCAGAATCAAAATGAGAACAACTTCCTACATGGCTTAATATTCATTTAGCTTATTATTGAAACAAGCTCTAAGACATGTACGAGAAGATTGATCTTATTTGTCTTGATGAGTATCAAGCTCACTTCATTACTCATTACTCAAATTTTAAATTTCTCACTATCAAAAGTCTGAGAATTTCAAACACTGAACCAAATGAGGTTGGTTTGACACTTGCCTGAATAATATCCTAATGTTATTGCTTTGAAATAATATTTAAAATATTACAAGAATAAATAATATTTTTAACAAATGTACCTTCACCATTTATAACACAATACACTTTTAAAGCAGTCTGGTTATTTGTGCAAGTAATATTATGATGTTACCGCAAACCAAAAAATTAACATATATCAATATTATATTATCATGAAATAATTAAGATAGAACTATGACAAAAATGGTTCTTTGTATTGTCCTTGTTAGTGCTCCAGAAACATTGCTTTATGTCCAGTAAGTACAATCGCTTTAGCTGAACCAGAAAGAAAATAATTTGTATTAGCAAAAACATTTTTTTTTTTAGTTGAGAACTGTTTTTTATGGGCGGAGCCAAACAAGAAAGAGCAGGGACTTAAAGTCTACATCCTCTCAGTCGATTGTAACAATTAAATTTTAATTTTAATTCATGATTTCTCTACAAATGCGAGAACGTTTTTAATCATTCGAAAAAGTTGTATTTTATACTCTGCAGTTACAGGTTATCATGAAATGAACATTACAAGTTGAATTTTTGGTTTTACATTTTTGTTTTACAATTTTGAGGCGATACATTTTGAATGTGTAAGTATGTAGATCTGAATTGAAATGCATGTATGTATTTTAGTGGTAATGGATAGTGTATTATTTATGGTCGAATTGTAATTTGTTAAACATGCCAACTAGGAATTGACCAATAAATTTCGTAGGCAGATAAAAGTAAAAGTTGAACAATATGTCTGGTCTTGTTTGTGTTTGTTACGTCAAAGTAAAGTAATGTTTACTGGGGCAGTGATCTGCATCTATTAAAAGGCACTCCTACTGTCTCACAATTTAATACAATTTAAAAGGGTGTATGCAACATTTTTGTTTTGGTATATTTAAGTATGCCAGTCGGCAAAATATTATCATGTAATGATACATCTGCTTAATACCTGGTCAACCCTCCCACTGTGTGACCATTCATTATCATTTACATTGTTTGAATGACACATTGAGTATGCCAGCCTTTGGAACATCATCATAACATGGTGAATGCATCGTATAACATGTAGTACATGTACACGGTCAACCCTCCTACGGTCTGACCATTCAATATCATCCACTGTGATTTTGAGTAATACAAAAGGATGCAGCTTGCAATATAATATTGATATCATATTACATCTTTATGTACACAGTACACACATGTACAGTTAGCTTGGTGCACAGTTCTGCCACTAAATACAACCCATGCCATTGTATAGTTAAGTTGGTTAACTTGCTTTGGAAATTGTGCAGAGAGAGGATGGAAAATGTTTCTGAGGGTAGCAGGACGACAACCTTGATTGATCAACATCAACATGTTATCATCTGTCTTGTTCCCTAAGTACTGTAGCAATACTGAATAGCTTTCTCATATTTCCCATAAGGGGGATCAGACTCTTCACCCTTTCTTGTTGTTGGAAATGCAAAGCTGCAGTCATAACTGGTGACCGCCATCCGCACAAAAATTTGGTCCATGTACAGTAGTTGATGTCCTGTTTGGTTAATAATAAACAAGTAGATGATGTCATGTATTATACTGCTGGGTGAATGCTGTCAAATCCATCACTTGCCCAACACCAACTCCCTGTTCCATGCTAATGAACTCATCTAAGTTCATTGAACTCTCTATAAGAAACACACAAAGGAAAATATTAATCAACACTTGTCTGAAATCCTCCAAAATCAAAATCAGGAAGTTGTGTGACTTTTGTAGAATGTATTGATCTACCAAGTAACAACTTTGCTTATCATTGGATGAAAAAGGCAAACTAATCTAAAGGCTTGGAGCCCAAGCATTTCTACATCTACTTCGGTACTTGGCATAGTCCTTCAGTTAGGATGTAAACGCCAAGGATAGCTGCTTGGGTATGGAGTTGAAGTAGAGTGAAGTATTTTGAAGGTTAGGGGAGGTTCTCTAGCCAAAGACACTGGGGGTTAGGGCTAGTAGCCATCTACAAACACTCTTAGACTGAGCCAAGCCATACCAATCTTATTTGAGTCCAAACATTTGGGTGTTGAGTTTACCAGAGAGGGGAGTATTATTGAAGGATATGGGAGGGTCTCTAATCAAATACATAAGGGGGTTAGGGCTCATGGGCTGACTCTTCGAAAGATGTTGGAGTGGGGAGGGTATCCCCCTCCCCCTTATGAAGATGAAGAAAACTAGTTGTCATACCTTCTGTGGAAATGCAAGGATATGTGGGAGGAGCTTGCATCCAGGACCCATCAGCTTTCTTCATGTGTGATCTATCAGAAGCAAACGTCTTCAAGAATAACTCTGCAGGAATCACTCGAAACATTCTACACAAAGGAAAACAGATGTGCTAAGATTCACACTCAAGATCAATCTTAAGTAGCTTTTAGTGAAACTGAGCTCTGACAAATCATATCAAGATCAATGTTAATGTTGTGAAATCAAACCATTGTTTTTCATATACAGTGACTTTAGATCTCTGTCAAGTTTTACGGGCTAGAAGTTGGGGGGGGGGGTCGCTGTAACTCAATTGGAGAAGATTGCCCCCCTCTTCAATATTCAAAAAACACGATCTGTCATCTGACAGGAACATTTAATATTTGACAAGACTGCCTCAAAGCTCAGAGAAGAAAACCCACCTGTGGTATTTCTGCCTTAGTTTGTCATTTGACTGGATAGCTCTCTGAAGGTACTTCATCAAGGGATATGGAAATGCTAGCAAGGTGTCTAAATCATAAATAACTGGCTCACATCCCGACGGACAATGCAGGCAAATCACATGATAGTCCTGAGTCACAAAAAACACAACGGTTGAATCTGGAAGGAAAATTTCTACATCAAGCCCGATATTGTGCAGAGGCTTTTCTCTCCCCCCCCCCCCCGAAAAAAAAGAGGGTTCCCATACTTATGCCATATATCAAACACCAAATGTTAATTTCTACAGTGCAACTTTTTCAGATTAGAATGGGACAATCCTTCGCTTTTAGCAAATTTTCTGGGTACTGAAATATAGACTGGCATAACAGGCCTGGAATTTTATGTCTGAGATTTTGTGAAGGGCCCTTCTATTGGAAAATCTTACAAGTCTACAGGATACTGCTAGAGGGGCAACAAGGCCAACCCCAGGGCAACAGAGGCCACGCCCTCCATGTTATTCCAGCCCTGGCATATAAGAAAAACATGTAAACAAGTATTGAAATAATTTGAAAAATAAGGTAAACAAATCCAGTAAATTTACCACATCTTAGGGATGGCAAAACACTCAGCTCAGATATAGAAACTCATTAAGTTAACGAATCCCAGGAAATTTTATTTAAACTACTTACCCAAACAACAGGTTGATCTGGACTTAAACCTGCTCTCTGGAACCAAATCGGGACCTGGAAAGAAGAACAATCTCTTAATAACATAAACCTCTGTGTAAATATCATAAATAAACTTATTCGTAATCTTCCAGAAATAATTGGGTACAGAATTCTTCTTACAAATGGCATTTTGAGAAAAAAAAACCAGCAGTCCATTTGAAGCTTCACTCAGAAATAATATGTATAAAATTAAAGTAATTCTTTAGGAAGATTAAAGTATGGGTAAAAAAACAAAATTAATATTCTTTATCCCGATGCAAATTTAACATCTCTTATAAGATTAAAGTAGTTTGTTGGGTTTGGGTAATACGCAGGAATTACCTGATCTGTAATTTAATCACAGTTCCAGCATTGCCAGCTGATCAGGCAAATCCAGCTTATAGGGCCTACCAATTGCCCAGTTTGCTTTTACAAACTTTTTCTTGTGGACATTATTTGGCAATGTTTGTGTTGCTTCATCTCCACCCCCTTCTGCTTCCCTTTCAATGATCCTTGTTACAAGAAGCGAAGCAATGCTTACTGTTTTGGCAGCATTTGATATGAAGATAGCGGAGTAGTCTTGCAGTCTGTTAGGGTCATGTTGCTGAATGTATTCCATCAACTTCCAAACATTCTCCTCACTTTCCAAGTGTCATAAAAAAAAGAGGAACATATAAATTCAAAAATCTCTGATGTGTTGAAGCTAGATGACCTCAAGTTCACAATGCCAATGGTGCGAGAAAAAAAATATGAATGCTTAACTGAAACTAAAGGCCAGGGAACCAAAAAAATCCAAATAAAAAGGCCTGCTGATTTTTTTATTTTATTTTTTTATAATATTAGGCTTAGCTGCTGTTTCTCAATCAAAAAAAATCATTGTTCCTTACCATTCTTGTGTGTTTACCACAATTTGTCTATGACTACATTGATTGATGGTTTTGTAGTTAAACGACTTCATGAAGTTCTTATCTGCTTTTGTCGTGCAATTGGAATAACAGAGACACCCCAACTGCTAAACCCTTAATAAGGGTTTGCTTAACTAAATGATAATATTTTAATAAATAATATTTAACTTACGCCCCCCCCCCCCCATGCCCTACTCCTAGAACTATTTCGGTTTCGTCCGCTATCGTCTTCCGGGAGATGATAGCGGACGAAACCCGAAATAGTTCTAGGAGTACATACCCTATCAGTATCACTTTATCATTTTTTTATGTACCGTACAAAAACTACAAAAATCCCAAAATACAATATGATTTAGCCCTATTCTTCTGCTATTTCAATTTCATTCATAATTTTTTTTTATTTTAAACCTGGCTTTTGCTTGTAAAATGTTCAGACTTACCAAAAGCAACTTGTATGAACACAATCCTCTCTCGATGGTAGCATTTTGTAGTTTTGATCTAAAACTAACTTTCTAAATCTAATCTAGTTCTAACTTCTAACCAATCATCAAACAGTGACCTCCATTATTAATAATATTAGGATTCCTGATAATGACTGCTAGACTGCTGAGACGGAGAATCAATGTTGTAGCGAACAAGGCACCAGTCTATTTTGAACTGGTCTCATTTTGGCATTTTGGTTTCCGTAGTTTGTGCAGAAAAGTTAGTCAACAGCAGATGCCCTATTTAATATTAACAAACAGCATCTGCAATGGATGAAGATGTACTCCTTACATTCAATAAGAAGTTTAGTACCAGAATTTATCTGATCATGCGCTTACTATAAACATGTGCATCGGTAAGAAACTAATTTAAAAATCACCCATTTTCGCCTAGCATGAAAATTTCACCTGACGCCCTCTAGTGGTAAAAAACATTAAAATTAAGCCTTTTCAAAGCGCCGATTAAAAGTAAGGCTCCTACTGTAGAACTAACACAATATAAGCTGAAGCCGCGAATGAATTGTCGTAGTTTAGAAAAGGTTCACAGTGTGGAGTCCCGTGCGTTCAAAGGTCATTGAGAGATTGAATGATTTCTACGCGTGTGTGTTTTTTAATTGGAAGCTGACCTCTTTTCCTTGACCTCCAGGCGCCGCAACATTCTGCAAATTCGTTTTGCAACATTTTCTTCGTAATAAACAGTGTTTAACAGTCCTCATTTGCTCTGCTAACAATGTCTTCACCATCATCAGGACCTTTGAAGGTTTGCATCCTTGGCTCTGGCAATTGGTAAAGACAGATTTAGTGTAGTTTGTATGCTTGTATTTTGTAATTGTATCATTCAAAGATTTGTAAACTTCACTTTAAAAATAAATAAATAAAGGTAACTAAACTACTGTTACGGTGTGTTAGCTAGTAAACTAGGAACCGCAGTTGTTTGTGCACAAAACGTGTAGTGTAGTGTGTTGGACTGTAGTCATGGGTGGGTGTAATCATAGCCGACCATACATGTACTTCTAGAAACTATGACTATGAGTATGAGGCTCCCCGTGAGCCTTCTAGAAGTAAGCTGATCACAGCCACATAGAATCAAAACCGCAGAGGGAAAGAAAGAAAGGGCCAACGACAATTACTCGGACTCAGTTCAAAATGCCCAGCATGCTCAGCATCTCATCTACCAATGATCTACGAACAATATTTTTTTTCCAAGAACATTGAAATTATGGAACAACCTGCATCAATCCCTCATAGATTCCAAATCCCACCAAATCTTCAAAAGTAATTACATTCACAATCTAGGCCTACAAACAACAATATAAAAAAAGAAAATATTAGACGACGCTCTCCTGACCTCCTTGTCAAATTCCCCAGCGGAAGTTTCAGTAGAAAACCTACCAATCAAGCACCAAGTTTAGACCATTGTAGTGTTAATAAAAAAGTAGCGTATAAAAAAAACTATTATTTTTATTATTAAAAAAATGTATTCCATGCCAGCGATGGTTCATCTATTCTAACGATAATAGTATACTAACTTAACTAGACCCAGTGACTGGGGTGCTAGATTCCATGTCAGTGATGGTTCATCTATTCTAATGATAATAGTATACTAACTTAACTAGACCCAGTGACTGGGGTGCTAGATTCCATGTCAGTGATGGTTCATCTATTCTAACGATAATAGTATACTAACTTAACTAGACCCAGTGACTGGGGTGCTAGATTCCATGTCAGTGATGGTTCATCTATTCTAATGATAATAGTATACTAACTTAACTAGACCCAGTGACTGGGGTGCTAGATTCCATGTCAGTGATGGTTCATCTATTCTAACGATAATAGTATACTAACTTAACTAGACCCAGTGACTGGGGTGCTAGATTCCATGTCAGTGATGGTTCATCTATTCTAACGATAATAGTATACTAACTTAACTAGACCCAGTGACTGGGGTGCTAGATTCCATGTCAGTGATGGTTCATCTATTCTAACGATAATAGTATACTAACTTAACTAGACCCAGTGACTGGGGTGCTAGATTCCATGTCAGTGATGGTTCATCTATTCTAACGATAATAGTATACTAACTTAACTAGACCCAGTGACTGGGGTGCTAGATTCCATGCCAGCGATGGTTCATCTATTCTAACGATAATAGTATACTAACTTAACTAGACCCAGTGACTGGGGTGCTAGATTCCATGTCAGTGATGGTTCATCTATTCTAACGATAATAGTATACTAACTTAACTAGACCCAGTGACTGGGGTGCTAGATTCCATGTCAGTGATGGTTCATCTATTCTAACGATAATAGTATACTAACTTAACTAGACCCAGTGACTGGGGTGCTAGATTCCATGTCAGTGATGGTTCATCTATTCTAACGATAATAGTATACTAACTTAACTAGACCCAGTGACTGGGGTGCTAGATTCCATGTCAGTGATGGTTCATCTATTCTAACGATAATAGTATACTAACTTAACTAGACCCAGTGACTGGGGTGCTAGATTCCATGCCAGCGATGGTTCATCTATTCTAACGATAATAGTATACTAACTTAACTAGACCCAGTGACTGGGGTGCTAGATTCCATGTCAGTGATGGTTCATCTATTCTAACGATAATAGTATACTAACTTAACTAGACCCAGTGACTGGGGTGCTAGATTCCATGTCAGTGATGGTTCATCTATTCTAACGATAATAGTATACTAACTTAACTAGACCCAGTGACTGGGGTGCTAGATTCCATGTCAGTGATGGTTCATCTATTCTAATGATAATAGTATACTAACTTAACTAGACCCAGTGACTGGGATGCTAGATTCCATGTCAGTGATGGTTCATCTATTCTAACGATAATAGTATACTAACTTAACTAGACCCAGTGACTGGGGTGCTAGATTCCATGCCAGCGATGGTTCATCTATTCTAACGATAATAGTATACTAACTTAACTAGACCCAGTGACGATATTTTCGGTCAGATTCCTTCTTTCAAAATTTTGACATTATCGGTCAGCTAGATGACCGATAATGTCAAAAATTCGTAAAAAGGAATCTAGCGCCCCAGTCACTGGGTCTAAATACTTATCAAGTTTTATGATAAAACTGAACAAGTTATACTTTTCTATTGCTTTTTAAAACTTTTCTAGACTTTAGTACAAAAATGAGACATTGTTTATTTTAAATCAACAACTAAACGTTTGTTTTTAAGATCTTTGACATAAATTTATTACCTGCGCAACACACTAAGACAACAAGAAATATGCATAGCAAGCAGCACGCAGACTTAATTTAATTGTTAACTGATTTTTAAAAGGCAAATGCCAACAAAGTACACCTTTGTTTTTTGTAACCATTCAATTGTTTTTTAATCCTCAACTGAATGTAGATTGTACGATATAATCAAACTAACCTGTGTAAATTTAATTTCAAAAGGCTGCCTTTTTTATATAGCTAAAAATCCAGAGCAAATTATGTCCACATAAATAGAGAAAAATAATCTCTTAAACAGCTACCTGAGCGGAATGTTTTCAACGGAAATGGTATTTCAACTTGTTTATAATGCACTTATTCACCATTTTAATGTAATTTTGATATGTGTACACTTCTGAATTTTTCGTAATTATCGATTAAAAAATCAGGCCCCAACCGAAAGGTTTTGAAAAACTAAAAACACTTCTGCCGCTGAGAGCGCGCATCAAAGGACAATGCCGCTGACGTCATCTCTGGGAGCTTGCTTTGTTATGCCTCCACGCTGCAACAAAGCGGCTTTACAAATTGGAGCTCCCTGAGATGACGTTTTGAGAGTGATCGTAACAGGGCTTTTCGAAAATCTCTCAGAAAAGCCCTGGATGAGGGCATTCAAAATTATTGTTTTTTTTACACAGTTGAAATCTTTTTATAGTCATATGATTCGATTTCCCTATTCTTTGAAAGCATTTTAAGTGAATTTCAGCAAAGTTTACGTCTTGACATATTCGTTCAAGCAGGTCTTTAAGATAAAATAGGAATACACAATCTGAGAAGCAATGCGACATAAATAGTAATAATAATAGCACACATATCCACCCTGCTGACTTTTGTATTTGTGTAAAGCGCTTTGTTGACTTGAGGCCATGCATAAGATAATTAAGGGAATCAATGTGTGTTGAATCGGTTTTCAACTAGTGGTTTAAACCCGCCGAGGCCTGGTTCTTGATAATTTTACCGAGACAAAATAAATGCAAAAATTTCAATTGTTCAATGATTTCTTTCAACACAACACCCCTCCAGCTATGAAATGGTAAAGCCCTCCGCCGCCCTCAGGTAAACAACTCCTTATAAGGGAATGCTGTGCGCGTCGCGCGTATCGCGTGATGTGGCACAACTGTTTCAGCTGTTGCTCTCGACCAATAGAAATGAAGAAACTGTCTTATAAGAACAGGTGCAAGCTCGCCTGTCACGCCCATGTTTCAACACTTTTTACTCATGACGTGTCCAGCCCTTTAAAAAATATTGCTGGTTTCACACATACTTTTGGAGGATCCTTAAGTAAACACACTGTCCTGGCATCCAACTGTGATAATCCCTTTAATCCCTTAAACAAACAACCTGCTCTGGACCGGCCTGACTGGATGATTTCTGGAACTACTTTTAAAGGCTACATGAAATGGCCATTGGCAATGGCAATAACTGAGCAGTATGTGTATTTTAAAATTAGTACTTTTTACGTAATTCTGTCATTAATGGGTAAATTAAGCTTATTGTACATTGCTTCTAGATTTTGATCAGGCATTATACATTATAAACATGTACAAAAGTGTTTTTTTTTTCCTTTTCTTTTTTGGCAAAAGGTATTGTAAGCAGTTCAAAGCCCAGTATGGATGCTATAATTGCAGCTTTCTTTGCAAACTGTGACTACTTTGTACTTACAGTATTTAATATTCAAAGGGAAATGACGCAAAACAACGTTACAAGACCCATGCGCTCTTGGCCAGCTTTTATTAAAAGCATTCTAAGTTTACCAGGGAACGATTTCGTCCAGTATTTTTGCATGGACCGTTACGCATTTTTTTTTTGTATAGCTAAATCAAAATTTTGCATAGCAGTCCATAAATTTAGTATCTAACAGCAAAATTTTAAAAATCGCTTAAACTGCAGACACATAAATTTGCGAAGCGGGCTAAAGTGTTAGGGCAAACATAGTACAGCCTATAGTAACTTTAGTTGGTTTTTTTTGCCTTTTTTGTGTGTAAAAATTTAGGGCACCAAGGCAATTTTCAAAAATTTCAAAGGGCATCAAGGCAATCATAAAAAAAGTTGCGAAGGGCCCGACGGCAATTTGGAAAAAAAAGACAAAAAAACAGTTCTTCCAATTTGTCCATTTCAATTTTCAATCGATTGCCTCCTAACTATCGTATTTATTATACCCAATATGCACTAAAAACTAACCCACAGAAAAAGAAAGCATTCATCTAACTGAACAAAATAAACAAAATAAAGAACAAATCTTACAATACACAATGAAATAATATTTTTGTTCATACGGCTACTATTGGTCATGCTGGTTGTGTAGTTTGTCTTAGAGACGCTAAAATTCCCACGCAACTGCTCGGTTTTGGGCGATGTTGACAGAAAGATATATATCCATGTGCGCGACGACTATGCTGTACATGATGTATGTATGTACGTTATGTAAGGTATACTATTATGCATGCATCGTGGGGGAGCATGTGCAGACACGTCAAGTCGTTCTCTCAAGGCGTGTGTGTTTCTAGTTCGCGTAAATTTACCAATAGAGGGCGTTTAATCTCACGCTATCGCATTGTTCTGAAGCGCCCTCTAGCGTTCAAAGTTTCTTGTATTTTTGTGTCGCACGCAAAGAACAACGACTAGTGGGCTTGAAATCTGCTGTTGTGCGTGAAATCTGGTGCTATTTCTATTCGTGTTTGCTGACGTTCGAGGGCCAGTGCAGCGGTTAAAAAGACAAGTTATTTGTCACTCATAGAACTTCTTCCAGATGTTTTATTTTGTAAAATTAATTGAAAGAACAAGTTTGCCTTTAAAAAACGTTCGCATGCATGTTTGTCACGGACAGGGCCTAGCAGCACTACTTTATCTATAAACAGTATTAGTGCGCACGTACGGCGCAGCCGGCGGAACGAAAGTCGACACAAACAATAACCGTTCTTTGCTATTCATGGATGGATTTTTACCATTCAAAAAAGAAAACCAAGTAACTTTTTACAATTCTAATCATTTTAAATATTGTAACAATCAATATCTTAGTCTTCAATTGAAATAAATCCACATGGATTCCTTCAGGCAGGATGGCTTTGTCAAACCTTATCGGATTAGTGGTGATAACGATCTTAATCCCCCAACTCCCAGCTGATTTTTCTCACTTTAAAAACCTCCAAAAGTATGCGTCCCGACCCGACCAGATACAAGGTTTGGTCGGGTCGGGTTTTAGAGGGCCGGACACGTAATGGGTCATAAACAAAGGCTTGTACACACACACGTGACGCGCTTTCCACCAATAGGATTAGCAAAATTGTCTGAGGTATTTATGAATGTTTCTTTATTATTTGTTCAAGATAGGACATAACTATTCACATCCATACATTTTATGCCCAATCTTTGAAATGGGAAAAGCGCCCTCAATTTACAAAGAAATGATCTGAAATTGTTTAAAAAAAAACATAATTTTTTAGTTAGGCTGTTTTGTTAAGGAAGGGTGGGTCATACAGAGTTTGGCACTTTAATCCGGAAGTTTTAGGTTCAAGTCCTTCTCTAGTAATTTGTATGTTTTGTTTAGTAAGTTGTTCAACCCAAAATTATAAAACTTCCTGAGATTGACACAGTGACTCTCTTCTTGTTCTTGACAGGGGTTCTGCCATCGCAAGGATAGTCGGCGCCAACGCAAAGGCCAATAATGAATTTGTTGATGAAGTCAACATGTGGGTGTTTGAAGAGATGATTGAGGGAAAGAAACTGACTGAAATTATCAACACTACACACGAGAATGTTAAATACCTGAAGGGATACAAGATTCCAGAGAATGTGGTAAGGAAGCGCAGACCGAGCTCTTCCCAAATATTTTTTTGGAAAGAGGGTGTTGGTTTATCATGTTTAAAGGCAAAGTATACCATTGGGCCTTGGAACCGGTCGATAGTATTCGTTCTATTACAGATGTACAATTTAAAATAACTTGTGAAAAATTCATTTTACAAGGTTTTATAACCTACATTTTATAACCTACGTGATAATCTGATGTAAATAAATGCATTTGTCTTCATGTAAAAACATTGAAATTGTTGACCCTTCCATATGTTCCCTGTGACTTTATGAATTTCCAGAGATAAATTCCCAATTTTTGCAAAATTTAATGTTTTTTCATTTCAGCCCGAAACTCCAGGCCTGTACATGTACATATTGACCTCAATTCCTCAGGACTTTTAGGGTGCAGCTCCTTTAAAAATAATAGACTGAAGTTTGGAGCCATCTAACTAAGCTGCTGAATTAGAACATTTACAAAATGTGTGCATATAATCATGGGGTACACATTTGTTCTGTTCATTTTATGAACGTTTGTAATGTTCATAAAATAGACAGAACAAATGTGTACCCTATGATTACAATCGCATGAAAACCACTCATAAAGCAGTTATATCTCAATCGCCATGTCAGTGATGATTTAAAAGTGCTTGAGTTGAGTTTGTCGAGTGCAAGATCTGCAGAGAGTTACTCAATATGTATTTGTTGTGTTAGTGTACCAATGACTGTGCATTGTGGCTGTGCACATATTGTGTCTGGTGAGTACACACTAAGTACACACACACCATGGCGATTCATGCATTGCATACAATACACAACCTTCAATGAAGATTCTGAAAGGAGATTTGTTTGTAGCCTTGAACTTGTGACCTCAGATAATGCAAATTTGCTAACAAAAATTATTCAATACATAAAGGGTGCGCTATGAATGGGTGAACATTTTTTACTGATGTACTATGTGTATGGAAAGAGTGGCTAGACAATAGTCAAGATAGTGCTTAAATAGTTATGAATAACCAGTCATAAAAAATGTGGCATACATGTATTGGCTGGTAGTGCTAATAGGCCTAGCCGGTTACCTCATTTTTGAGTTTCCCATCTGCCTGACACCATGTTTGGAAGGGTTTGGGGGGGGGCTCCTGTCTGGTCTTAGCCAAAGGGGTGTCTGGGTAAAACAGGGTGTCCACAAGACACCCAGGGTGTCTTGTGGACACCCTGTTTTAAATTTGGACACCCTGTTTTAAATTTGGACACCCTGTTTTAAATTCGGACACCCTGTTTTAAATTCGGACACCCTGTTTTAAATTCGGACACCCTGTTTTAAATTCGGACACCCTGTTTTAAATTTGGCTAAAACCTTTTGTCTGTTTTAATGTCCCTACTGGTTGTTCTCCACTGATTGCTTACAAGTGCTATTGCTTAAGAGATTCTTTGCTTTCCACTGTTCTATCTACACTAGGTTGCGATCCCAGACGCTAAAGATGCAGTGAAAGGAGCAAACATCATCGTATTTGTCATACCACATCAGTTCATTGAGAGGATCTGTAAAGATATTCAAGGCTGTGTTGAGAAAGATGCTTTGGCAATCTCCCTGATCAAGGTACATGGAGCGTTTGTTTGGATCCTGACCACACACAAAACCTCCATAATGCAACCTCAAGTGTTGGCTGAATTTGATGGGTTCAGTAAGGACAAATAATAAAAAAAAGTTTCTTGTCGCTCCCGGCTTCCTTTTTCACTGCCCACCTTGATATTTACACCCAAATTCTCAGCTATGCAATCCTTAAATTGTTTTTTTTTTTAGGAATTCCATGATCGTAAAAAAAAAACACTGCGAAAACACCCTCAGATTTTTTCGTAGTCTCCTTCATATCTTCTTAATTTATTTTAAAACTAAAATCTGTCACCTTTTATTTTAAAAAAAGAAGAGAAAAAAAGAAAGAGGCATCCTTTTTCCTTTTCCAAAACGCCGGGTGAGAAACTGTATTTTAATGCTTGTACCAAACTTTCCACATACCAGGTTTAGCAACATTCACAGAGACCAATCATTTTGCTGTAGAATTATTACTTCAATGACTTTGATGAATGTGGCTACAGTGCCCGAAGGTTCAGTGTTCTTGAAATACTTTGTAAACTAACAATTTAACTCAACTACAGCAACCAGAGTAATACTGAATTTCCGAGCTAAGAATTTGGGGGAAATTCACAATACCACAGGGCTTGTGGTATCTCTTCAGTGAACATTATTTGACTCTCAACCTTTATAATACCAGAATAATCTTTACCATTGTAGATTGTAAATTATGCACAAAAAAAGCCACAAATGAACTGGTACCTGCAGTTATGTACAACATTACATTTGCATTGCTACGGTTTTTGATGGTTGATATGTGGTCATTGATTGCTACAAATTTTCTTTGTATCAACTAATGATAAACCAGAAGGGAAACTGACTGTGTAGATTCATAACTAATTTTGGGTTGAACAAAGAGCAGTGAGGGATTGGAACCTGTGACGTCTAGATTAACGGATTTAACATTGTTTAAAATTTGCCCAGTAAGTTTCTCTTGTGGTTTGTTCCTTGATTGAAGGAAAACAAGAAAAGTTGACAAACTGAGTATTTATGTACTTAATTTTATGTTTAAGGATCTTTTCTCTTTCTGTCGGCCGTGGCTGACTGGCAAAATGTACTTTCTTTCTAAATGGTTCTTCCAACATAAATTAGGTGGTCTTCGCCTTCCACCTCTAGGACCCTGGATTCGTATCACATCAGGGACACTATGTGGGTTGGGTTTTCAGTCTCTACATGACTGAGTGGCTTTTACCTGGAACATTAACTATCGAGGGTTTTCCTCCCACATCTGAAACTGAAATTTCATTCCTGGTCTTCTCTCCATTGGGTTGTTATTTGCTAGTTCAGGAATAAATAAAATGAAATGAAAAAAATGAATGAAATGAATCAAAACTTAATTTTGAACTTCACTGTTTCTTTGCACAAATTTAAGGGTGTGACTGTTAAGGACAATGGTTTGCAGTTGATAACGGAAGTCATCAAATCTTATCTCAACATCGAAGTCAACTGTTTGATGGGAGCAAACTTGGCCCCTGAAGTGGCGGCCGGATACTTCTGCGAAACAACAATAGGTAAAAGATACTTAGGACTACAGTTTATTGCTACAAAACAACAATATGTCACAGATAGTTGATGTTACACTTACCCTGTCTCTCCTAGCCATAGGATAGACTCATTTTTATGTTTCTTGTTGTATCGTTTCTTTGGTCAGGTTGTCGGGATGCTGAAGCCGGTAAAATGTTGAAGACACTTTTCCAGGCAGACTACTTTAGAATTGTGGTTGTTGAGGATGCGACAACAGTAGAGCTATGCGGAGCGCTTAAGGTAATCAGTTTAGGTCACGCTGGGGCCACTATATGGATTGGGTTTTCAGTCCCTAACTGACTGCTAGGGTTTTCACAATTATAAGCCTCTGGGGTTTTCCTCCCACACCCCAAAATGTCCTTCTTTGTCTTCTCTTCTTGGGGTTTTGCTAGTACAGTAATTAATTTCGCTTTTCTGTTTCAAATGTTGTCGATTGAAATGTTCTCAGAATATAGTAGCTGTTGGTGCCGGAATCGTAGACGGTTTGGGTCTTGGAGACAACACTAAAGCTGCCGTTATCCGACTGGGTTTAATGGAGATGGTGGCCTTTGCCTCGGAGTTCTACAAGAATACCGAGACAGCAACATTCTTGGAAAGCTGTGGAGTTGCTGATCTCATCACCACTTGTTACGGAGGAAGGAATCGAAGGGTGTCTGAGGCGTTTGTGAAAACGGGAAAGGTATGTGGAAAACTTGTTCAAGTTTAATTGTTCTTCTCTCCCAGTCGTCTGGGAAAATATCACAGCAAGAGAAATGGATTGATCTATTTAAAAGTTTATTGATATCGGCCAAGTTTCAAAAAGCCTGTATGCACAAAAACTTGTTAAGCAAGTATTGCTTAGCAGAAACAGGTTACCAGCCACAATTACAATAAGTTTGCATTGTTTTGTTTAGTGCCGTACTCAATTTTTGCTTATCCGTTTGACAGCTCTATGGGCTCTGAAATTTTCTGCTTAACGGCTCTTTTTGGCCCTGAAGCTTTCATGAGCATTTTATCAACGAAAAATTGAACATTTAAATTTAAGGCATTTTTGCTGAATTTGCACGAACAATAAAGATTTTCTTTGTGAGTAGACTGATATTTTGTAACTGCAGCACTCTCAGTCAAATTGTTAACTCAAATCACATTTGTTTTTATCTGATAATCTTTTCTATTTATTTGATTGTTTTGTGTTCAGTGCATTATACAATTTTGGAAAGATGTGTCTTAATATACATTGGTGTGATTAACAGTAATGTTGTATTTTACATGTATATTATGTTTATAATTGTTTATTGGAAGTTTTTTTTAAAACATATTGACTTTCTATTGTTTCTGTGCTTATCAAAGTGTTTTTTTTGCGAACATACAATGTATAATGTATTATGTTGCGTAATCTCACCATGTCTTTCTACTGCTTGTACATTGTATTATACTTGTATGTGTTATGTTGTCAAGTAACCTCTGTGGAGAAAGACTCTGCTAGAGTTAAAGACATGTGGTCATTCATAATCTTTGTGCAATATTTGTACCAATCCACACTTTCTTCTTAAACAGTGTTTTGAAAGGAGGGTAGAATGATCCTAGTCACCATCTTTACCAATATTTCACTCCTATGTGAAATAACTCAATTTATAAAATGATAAATGTGATTGTTGTTAACCACAAAGTTTATTGTGTTGGAGTGTGTGACAAAGCAATCTAGCGTATTGGCTCAAGTTCTGGTGTTGTAACGGTGTGGGTTCGAATCCAATCTAGTTGGTCATGATACTTTGTGTTGGAGTGTGTGACTAAGCAATCTAGCGTACTGGCTCAAGTTCTGGTGTTGTAACGGTGTGGGTTCGAATCCCAATCCAGTTGGTCATGATACTTTGTGTTTGAGTGTGTGACTAAGCAATCTAGCGTACTGGCTCAAGTTCTGGTGTTGTAGCGGTGTGGGTTCGAATCCGAATCCAGTTGGTCATGACACTTTGTGTTTGAGTGTGTGACTAAGCAATCTAGCGTACTGGCTCAAGTTCTGGTGTTGTAACGGTGTGGGTTCGAATCCCAATCCAGTTGGTCATGATACTTTGTGTTGGAGTGTGTGACTAAGCAATCTAGCGTACTGGCTCAAGTTCTGGTGTTGTAACGGTGTGGGTTCGAATCCCAATCTAGTTGGTCATGATACTTTGTGTTGGAGTGTGTGACTAAGCAATCTAGCGTACTGGCTCAAGTTCTGGTGTTGTAACGGTGTGGGTTCGAATCCCAATCCAGTTGGTCATGATACTTTGTGTTGGAGTGTGTGACTAAGCAATCTAGCGTACTGGCTCAAGTTCTGGTGTTGTAGCGGTGTGGGTTCGAATCCCAATCCAGTTGGTCATGATACTTTGTGTTTGAGTGTGTGACTAAGCAATCTAGCATACTGGCTCAAGTTCTGGTGTTGTAACGGTGTGGGTTCGAATCCCAATCCAGTTGGTCATGATACTTTGTGTTGGAGTGTGTGACTAAGCAATCTAGCGTACTGGCTCAAGTTCTGGTGTTGTAACGGTGTGGGTTCGAATCCCAATCCAGTTGGTCATGATACTTTGTGTTGGAGTGTGTGACTAAGCAATCTAGCGTACTGGCTCAAGTTCTGGTGTTGTAACAGTGTGGGTTCGAATCCCAATCCAGTTGGTCATGATACTTTGTGTTTGAGTGTGTGACTAAGCAATCTAGCATACTGGCTCAAGTTCTGGTGTTGTAACGGTGTGGGTTCGAATCCCAATCCAGTTGGTCATGATACTTTGTGTTGGAGTGTGTGACTAAGCAATCTAGCGTACTGGCTCAAGTTCTGGTGTTGTAACGGTGTGGGTTCGAATCCCAATCCAGTTGGTCATGATACTTTGTGTTGGAGTGTGTGACTAAGCAATCTAGCGTACTGGCTCAAGTTCTGGTGTTGTAACGTTGTGGGTTCAAATCCTGACCCAGTCATGATACTATTGTCCTTGAGCAAAATATTAACCCTATTATTGCTTTGTCCTGTTATGGGCTGTTCAGGCATACCCCTAGAGCAATGTATTGTGTATTTTATTGTGTACTGTACACTTAATTCAAATATCAGGTAAAGTAGGCCTTGCTCTTTTAAGCTTATTGTAAAGTAGCCCACTGAGCTAGTAAGCTGTGCATTTCACTTGCACTCAGGAAGTTTTAATAGCCCAGATTTGAAACCTTTATTCTCATACATGTCTCTTTCTGATTTATAAATGGTACTGTGATCACAACCAGTTAACTGGTCAAATGAAGCTACATTCACACACTCAAAAATAAATTAACCCAATATGAAAATGTATTATTCCCATCTAAACATGTAGGTTGCACAGTTTTTATCAGCCCACAAGGCAAGTTGTAAGCATGTGTTTACTAACCTGTAGCTTTTTTCTTTTTACTAGACAGTGTACCCGGGGCTAGTGTTATATGAGAGCCTTGACAACAATGTACTCCATTCATTTAATAGATTAGAAAGTGTTAGCATTGTGTATTCTTAACATAACATAAGAATTTATCTTCCGCCATAGGTATAGAAATAACTATAGTTTCTGTAAATGTCTGTAGCACAATTGAGTAAGAATTTTACAGTATGGCAAACTGATTGCTTAGTTATTGTTGTTTATCTAATAAACTTATTGTGTTGTTGTTGCAGAGTATTGAAGAGCTTGAGAAAGAGATGTTGAATGGTCAGAAACTACAAGGTCCAGAAACTGCTCGAGAGGTTAACCTCATGCTCAAGGCTAAAAATATGACAGATAGGTAGGTTACCAGTCCAGAAAGGATACCAGGCATGTTGAGGATCGATGCCCTAGGAAAATCTGTCCCCAGAGATTCTTTCCCCCCATATTGGAAGTTATGTGACATGTGAAGAAGTTTGTACACAGTTTTCTTTATGGGGGGGGGGGCAGGATCTCTGGGGGGACAGAATCTCCTTCCACATTGGAAGATCGGTCCAGCAGGCCAGTTGGAATGCAAATGCATATGCCTGACCAACTCACGTCTATTTTATCTACTTTATACTATTCAGGTTTTTGACTGAAGTTTTCCATAAGAGAACCTAAGAACCTTTATGTTTCAAACTGATCCTGGCAACTGAAACCCAATGCCCCAGCTGTAGCTCCCCCCCCCCGACCCTTCCCATCTATGGTTTTAAATAAAACTTGCCGACTGTTGCTAATTTTAAGTTTGCTGAGTTACATAATTTAAAATTTTGTTGATGAATTTTTAAACATCCATTTTAATTTCATGTGGTTTTGTCTTGATTTATTCCCCCAGATTTCCTCTGTTTACAGCAATCTTCAAGATCTGTTACCAAGACCTTCCTGCAAAGGACCTGATTGGCTGCTTAAACAATCACCCCGTTCACATGTAGACACTTGGTGATCACCTGACCTGATCACATGGTCAGTTTCAGCAGTCACCTGACAAAGTTCACTTGCTGACCATGTGGTCTCAACAAGCTATCACATGGTATACACGTATATATTTATGACATGTAAAGAGACTACTAAACTGGTCTTCATGTAATTGGTAGTCACATGGTTAGACCATGACCACGTGACCACATGGCATGTCACCTGATCTAGTCTCATGTGAACAATGTGGTGAATGATCACATGACTCACATGTAGACCATGTGATCAAGTTAAATACTGAACAGGGCCCAATTTCACAGTCTGCTTAACCAGCAAATAGTGTTTAACTTTTTTTAGCTAATCAAAAAAATACATTGGGTGTAAGCAACCACATTTCTCTTTCACAGTAAGCAACATCTCCATTAAGATAATTGAAATAATCAACAACCAAATGTCTGTCACTTTGATTTACATTTTAGTAAACTCAAAAGTAACAATAAAGTCTTCTCACTTTTTTGAAGGGGGGGGGCATTTTTACAAAAAGATCATCATCTTAGCAAGATTTTTGCTTTTGTTTACTGCATTTAATGTGTTTGAACCCAATAAATAAGTGGTAAACAACTGGTGTATTCATCCCAAGGAGGATTATGTTGAGTGCAGTGAGTAATTTGGATACAATTTTTGTGGCTGAATATTATATTTTTATGTTTGAAGAAATCTTATTTGAAAGACTAATGGTGTGAAAGTTAAAATTATTCTTGGGAGTTAAAGGTGTTATTCCATTTTGTGTTGTATGAAGACAAAAAATGTAATCTTTGACCTGCTGTGGAACCATTGATGTCAACATTAAAGCTTTTTCAATTAGGTGCAACCGTCACCAGTTTGGTCATCAATAACCTAAGCCAGCATTTGGTTAAAGGGAACAATTTGCTGTAAACAGAATGTTCAGTGAAAGTGAACCCAGTCCGAGTCGACCTGTGTAGCACGTTTAAGGTTATTTTACCAAAATGTGACAATTTGAATTTAGTTTTAGTATACTCTTTAAGGAGTTTGACATGATATGGAAAGGTTTGCCGTAATACCATGTAATGACTATCTCTAGGGTTGGGGTCGTTCTGAAAAGAACCATTGGTTTCAACTCGACGTTTCAATCAGTGATCAGTATACTCTGATCGTCTTCTGGAGAAAAGTTGACATGAAGTGTACATTATTGTCAGAAATTGGTAGAGTGTAATTTAACTTTCTAAAATGAATGGATAATTTGAATGCAGTGATCTTCCTAAAGTGGTTTTATATCCCAACGATGTTTCTATCCCCATTAAAGAGCACCTCTAAGGTCTTTCATGGCCGAGCAGTCTCGTTGACCCGACCTGAGATCTGGTGTTCCTTGCATGGCTGAGCAGTCTCGTTGACCCGACCTGAGATCTGGTGTTCCTTGCATGGCTGAGCAGTCTCGTTGACCCGACCTGAGATCTGGTGTTCCTTGCATGGCCGAGCAGTCTCGTTGACCCGACCTGAGATCTGGTGTTCCTTGCATGGCCGAGCAGTCTCGTTGACCCGACCTGAGATCTGGTGTTCCTTGCATGGCTGAGCAGTCTCGTTGACCCGACCTGAGATCTGGTGTTCCTTGCATGGCCGAGCAGTCTCGTTGACCCGACCTGAGATCTGGTGTTCCTTGCATGGCCGAGCAGTCTCGTTGACCCGACCTGAGATCTGGTGTTCCTTGCATGGCTGAGCAGTCTCGTTGACCCGACCTGAGATCTGGTGTTCCTTGCATGGCCGAGCAGTCTCGTTGACCCGACCTGAGATCTGGTGTTCCTTGCATGGCCCAGCAGTCTCGTTGACCCGACCTGAGATCTGGTGTTGTCAGCAGCAGAGTGTGTCTCAGTCATGGTACCCATGAGCAAGGCAAACCAACTACTTCATAAAAAGCCAACGTAGTGGATGATACCCATGCCTACATCCTTACAGACTGTGAAGGGTACATGCCCCTAGTGACAGTTGATTTGGGTCAAGCCCCACCTTGAAGTATGAAGGGCAATGGTTTCTGTTACCTTTGATATGTCATTGGGTCCGGGGTCAGGTCTGTAGTTAGTCTTGATTTCAACTAACAACGGGTTGAATTTCTGAAAACAATGGTTCTACACTCTCTTGCTTGTTTGTAATTGCTGAGGTATTTGTTTGCATGTCTGAGAACTTTGCAAACCCAAATCTCTCACATACAAACATTGGTTTAACGTTGATGATTATGAATTGCACAAATCAAGAAATTGTGATTCAGTAACTTGACGACATACTTGTTTTAGTCATTGTGAAATCAGTGGTTTATCTTAGAACTACATGACCAAGATGACAGAGTACTCGCAGTATCGGTTATTGAGGATGATGAGTGAAAGAGATCCAATCTTAATTTTGTTTTGAGGAATATTTTCTTTGGACAGGATGATTTTGTGAACTTTTTGTAAATGCAACTTCCAGTATAAGAGTAACCTTTTTACCTTGTTCATTTCTAGACGTCTATATAGTAATATAATAAATCAGGGATTGTTAACAGAAATGTCATTTGTGTGTATTTCATCTGTATTGGGGACTTCTTCGATAGTTGTATAGGGTAATCCCCTCAATCCCTTAATTAAACGGCGTAAGTTGGAAGGGGCGGGGATATCGTAGGGCTGGTTGACCTTCCAAAAAATAAAATACAAGTATTTGTATAATGACATTTCATTTGGTACATTTTTAGTCCACACATGAAGCTGAATGAAATTGTTTTCCATAACCGCAATCATTGTCAAGGGTCAATCTGCGTCCTATTTAATCTTGTCCTAAATACACAAACAAACAATAACAACATAAATAATTCTACTCACTGTAAACAAAATGGCACCGTTTCTACCTTTGCTCTATATTATTTTTATCCTGACATAGTTTCCCGTTTTAAAGAAGTTAATTGATTCACGTCTTTTGTAAGAAGACCGTGACATTATTTACTTGTGCGTTTTCTTTGTTGCTACACAGAAGCCAAAGTAGGCCTATATTGGAACTGAATGAACTGAATATTAATCAATTCAGTTTAAAGTCCTTGGCATTAAACACAAACAGTGATTTAAAATCATTCAATACAAAATCAAGTGAAGGCCTAAATGAACAGATTAAAGAAAAACAAGAAACGTTTAACAACATCTTTATTTGATAGTATGCTGCTCCGCATCCCTCAATAGTAAGTTTGATATAAACGGAGGGGGGGGGGGGTTCAAAAAAGGACCAGCATGGGCAATTAAAAACTTGAAATCTTGAAGTCTATGAAGGATAGACTATAAGTATACCCTTGCTCGGTGTATCCAGCGTATAGAATTTCTGAGAAAGGCTAAATGCCTAAGTTTGTCTCTTGTTCAGATTTGTTGGTGATAAATTACCTCTTTTCTAATACTCCTTCACATGGTTTTGTGATGCGTTTGAAATTGTTTTGTATAATATCAACAGCTCTCAATTTCTTCACATGCTTTTATGACCTTTAATTTTTTCAGTAAAACCAAACATGTACCCCCTACCCTAAATGTAATCCCTATCTATTGGCGAATACTTGAGGTAAGCAATTACCAAGACAGAATGACAGGCATGGCTTTTAAATTTTTCTAAAAATAATATGGATTGCACTTGATTGTTTATGCTATTTATTTTTTGCCTTAGAGCATAGAAACCTTGGAGTGAAGGGTCATATACCTACACTCACATGTGCAGATAGGGCCTAGACAATACAATAAATAGAGTTTTTGTTATGTAGGCCTACACATCGCTGTTTTCTATATCAATGACAATTTAGTGATAGTTTTGCAAACAGTTATAAATCCGTCATCAGTTGAACATCGTGTCCGTTAGAATTCCGACCCGTGAATGGATAAATACAATCGGTATCCTGGCGTCATCTATCGGGTCGAATCATGAAGTTTCTCGATAATCTACGAGGGAAGAAGAATTAAACACGGAACTAAAAATAATGTTTGTCACTTTCTCATCTCTTCCCCAGGACAATTGGTGAAAAGGGCGTAGCGAAGGTAGTGTCGTTATGGTGGTGGTTGGGGGGGGGGGGGGGGTAAAAACTCAAACATGACACAGAAAACGAATGTATTTCAGGGAATTCAAGGATTTCTTTTCCATGACCATCTTTTTACCTTTTGAGTCTTTATGTAGCCTACAACTTTACCAGCCGTGAGTGTTCGTCCCAAATATATGAGGGTTCTTCTAAGAACTCTTAAAGAGCACCTTGAATACCTGCTTAGCTCTATATAAATATATTATATGTTTATTCTCCAGCGTTGCATCCTCCTCTGCTACGTTTGTTTAATCCTCACTTTATCTGAAATCTTTCTGGAGTCCCCCCCCCCCCTGTCCGTCTTTGTCTCGTCTTAGTTAACGTCTTATAGTTAACAAACTAATTAATGATTCCATTAAATGATTTAATTATTTCGTTTGTGTTATCTTCTATAGAGGTACTCAAATACAAGACATGTTTAGGATCGTGGCTACACAATACTGTCATGTGCATTCTGCTATACCTACTCGGTGTTCAGGACGGAAATTAAATAATGTAATATTGAATTAAATTAAATTGAATTGACGATCGGCATTCGACAAAATCTTCAGTGAGCGCCGAAATACAAACAAAAATAAGTCGGCATTGCCGATGCGTTTTTTCTTTCCTTTCTGGAGGGCCTGATCTTCTCTGAGCATGTTTCATTTGATGTTTTCATTTGCCGACTTACGCTTCAAACGCCGGGCCGTCTGCATGTTTTGGGGTTGTTCCAATTGTGCCTTCCCCCGGTTATAAACTATACTACATAAAACTCCGAACATGGGTTTTCAGGTAGACACAAGAAGAACAACTTGTTAGGGTGTGGGGGTGTTTCTGCGTTCATCAAGTCATTTTCTTCTTTCCTAACAAACCTTATGGGTACATCAACAGAGCTCAAACCCTCCTGACTGTCTTATCTTGTCTGCCTACACATGATGTACTTTTGGTCTCGATTTGTTTAATCTCTGTACCGTGTAATTCACACCCCCCCCCCCCCAAAAAAAAAAAAAAAATAGTTGCATCTGAGACTCCTATAGGCTATACGGGTCTCGATAATTCAAAATCACAACGCCTCATTGGACTGAGACTGCCATTGGATAAATTATTTTCTCAACAACTGTCTTTATTGATAGTTGATGAAACAAAAACAATTGTTCAACCGAACAAAATATGGATTTGACAAAATATGGAGACCGTCAACATGTTAGATGTCTCATAAAAACGTTGCCAGCACGTTCATGCGGAGGTATAGTTGATTCAAATACCTCTTTAGATTTTTGTCTCAGTCTCCATACCATAAATAATTTTATTTTGTCAGTCTTCTGACAGGCTGAGTATACCCACCTCATACACTTGCACTTGAAGATTTGGCGGCAAACTGGATACAACGGAATCAAGAAAACAATCAGAACTGATCATCTCTCTCTGATGACGTCAACAAACATGTAAACAAATTGAAACAAAAATAGCAGTCAAAGGAACACGTTGCCTTGGATCGGTCGAGTTGGTCTTTGAAAAACGTTTGTAACCGTTTTTTATAAAATGCATATAGGTAGAAAGATGTTGTAAAAGTAGAATACAATGATCCACACAAACATGCCTCGAAATTGCGTGGTTTTCCTTTTACCTCGTCGACTAACACGTCGGCCATTTATGGGGGTCAAAATGTTGACTCCCATAAATGGCCGACGGTGATAGTTCGCACAGTAGAAGGAAGACCACGCAATTTCGAGGCAAACTTGTGTGGATCATTGTATGCTACTTTTAAAACATCTTTCCAACCATATGCATTATATAAAAAACGGTTACAAACGCTTTTGTTTTGACCAACTCGTCCGATCCAAGGCAACGTGTTCCTTCAAGTCGAAAACGATCAGAAAGAGCAAGGGATGAACAATGAAATACACAAAAAATTGTCAACAATACTAACACCGATTTTGGAGTAATAATTGTGATCCAATTTCTTAATGGATCAATTTAGTACAACAAATGCACAAAAAGATCCCTCGTAAATAAACACAAGTACTTCTACAACTCTGTGTCACCGTTTACGCTTTGTCTCCCCCAGCCCGATAGGCAAAACTACGGAAAGCATGTACGACGGGACGTATTGGGACGTTTAAGATGGGACGTTTGTCGTATCCTGTGTTGGCAACGCACGTAAAAGAACACAGTGCACTTTTCGAAATGGTTCACCTCGGTGTTCCTGGTTTGATTGGCTGCATATTGCACCACAGAACCTTGTAAACCATTACAATGGGTGCTGTGGAAAAGAATTGGGTCTCATAACTCAAACGTATAGTCCCATTTTTGAGGAAAATACTGAATGATGAAGCGCCATGAGTGTCACTGGGTCACTATTATTGTTATTAATTAATAAAACTATCTTTCTGTCCACCCGGCACAGGTTTGGGATAGAATAATTTGAATTGCAGGAAACTTGAGATGTTATGCACCTCTATTGAACGTGCCCGTTGCATTGCTTAGGAAAGGGACCCAGTTCAGGTTATTGCGTCTTTTCCTTTGATAAGAAAACGTTGTCCCCTGGCAGATACTGAAATCAAAATGTCAAGGTGTGTCCATGATTGTTGTTGATGCACGCATTATGTTGGCTTCTCACTTAAAAAAAACCTAATTCTTTGACATTATCACAGGTTTGAGATTCAGATTCTGAGATGCGTCCACGAAAGTACATCAAGTCATCTTAGGTTGGATTGCCGCCAGAATGTTATGGGGACATCAAAATTAAAGACATGTTACTAAGCAACAGTTTCTCTTACGTCATCGGTTTCATCTTGCAAGTTGTTATCTTCACTCCATCCAAAGTTTTCTGATCTTTTACCACCTGAAAAATAAATATGATAAAAACAATTATTGAGAGTCATTGGTAATTACTCCAAAATTTAATTACTTTGAAATTTTACTCTGGTATAAGGAGCACTGCAGCTGCTAATAATGTAAAAATAAAATAGTAATGACTATTTAAGAAACAATTCTCTTCAAAGGAATGCGGTTCAAGCAAAGGAAGGGATTCAAGAACATTTCAATCTGAGAAATATTTCTACATTAAATGTTTTTCAGATTGTGTATTCCAATTACGGATTATTTGTCCTGCGTGGCAAAACCGCGCCAGATTTTGTAAGAAATCTATAAAAAAAAAAAAATAAAAAAAACGTCAACATTTTGAACTGAAATTTCCACAGAATAGTCGTATTATTTTCATTTATATAGGATTGAAACAATCGAACGGTTAAAAAAACAAAGTTTTTTTTTCAAACAATAGGAACTGTCGGAAAACTACTCGATTATGGCATAGTGTGTGTTCACCACCGGGTGCTGAGATGGACTCGGTGAACGGTACTCGATTATGGCATAGTGTGCGTTTACCACCGGGTGCTGAGATGGACTCGGTGAACGGTACTCGATTATGGCATAGTGTGCGTTTACCACCGGGTGCTGAGATGGACTCGGTGAACGGTGGGGGTGCAGGGGAGGTTTTTGCAAAAATAAAAACTTCAGAAGAACAGGTTCAATGTAATCAAAGGTTCACTTCGATGGCTAAATATCAAACTAATTAAAAAAGAGATGGTGGAAGGGCAGGCTATGGTGTGGTGCGGAGGGAGGAGGGAGCCCCTCCCGTGCACCGTTCTACACCATGTGCTTTCCTTGCAAGGGGATGGGGAATAAGGAATTATACAGAATAAGGTGGTACTAAATTGATTCGGACAGTCACTATATATGATTCGTATAACACAGTGCCTTTTTAGAAACGATTTCACATGGGACTACATTTCTTAATGTAGCAATGCTATACGTGCCAAAGCACAATATCCTCCAACCATGTTTTTGAAAGACATAATAAATAATAAGTTAATAACTTCGTACTCTCAGCACTTCATCAATTGATGATAAACTTGAAACCATTTTCATTGCATTCCCTCTCCATTAAATGAGTTATTTCCCCCACCATCCCTAATCATGGAGCTTTTATCCACTTTGCATCACAACTCATCAAACAATACAATTATTATTAACATCCTATCGCCGTGTCAAAAATCAAATCTGACAGAATATGACGATGAACATCATCATTTTCTCTCATTTTTCCCCACGGGCAACAAAATAGCAAATTTGTGACAACATTTAGTGGTCTTACACTATTTCAAATAAAGTGCGCCTCATTGACGACGCTGCTTTTATGTCAGAAGCATTATTAAAGAAAAAATAAAAAGTGCTGCTCCTAATTGCACTTAACACAAATTCCACTGAAAAACAGAAAAACACAGGATATCATGAATTAATGTTATCATAGAAATGGAAGTTTCATGTTACGTTAGGGGCAGATTGTAACGGGAGTGTTTTTTCGAGTGTTGACAACAAAACCACTGTAGCAACTGAAACAACGTATCTCCTTAACTATCATCATCCCAGAATGCATAAGTGGGGTGGAATGGGAGAGGGGGGTCTCAACCCCCCCCCCCCCCACCCCCGCCTAACAATTGTATTTGTCGGTGGTCTTACTCATTAATTGTATTTTAACATAAATGAATGGAGGGGGGGGGGGCAGGTTTCTGAAATGATGACCCCCGCCCCTTCCCCCTTCCTCCTGCCACTTCAGGGTGCACCAGATTCCACGCTTGATCAGCAACGCATCACACACATCTGCGGATAACCATTGCGCTAATAATGAAGAGCGTCTACTCTCACTTTTTGTATGTAATAACAGAGTGCATAGATTGAATCCTAAACTATGGGAACAAATAGACTGCGAGGGTTAGAATCTTACCCATAACGAAATGAGGACAGGGTCAAAACAAGATTAAAGGCATACTATTGCTAATTACTCAAAATAATCGTTAACATAAAAACTTACTCGGTTTAAAGGCAGTGGACACTAGATTGGTAATTACTCAAAGTATTGATTAGCATAAAATCTGTCTTGGTAACGAGTAATGGGGAAAGGTTGATGGTTTAAAACATTGTGAGAAACGGCTCCCGCTGAAGTAACGTAGTTTCGAGAAAGAAGTAATTTTCCACGAATTTGATTTCGAGACCTCAATTTTAAAATTTGAGGTCTCGAAATCAAGCATTTGAAAGCACACAACTTCGTGTGACAAGGGTGTTCTTTTCTTTCATAGTTATCTCGCAACTCCGACAACCAATAAAGCTCAAATTTTCACAGGTTTGTTATTTTATGCATATGTTGAGATACACCAAGTGAAAAGACTGGTCTTTGACAATATTACCAATGTCTTGAACGAGCAATGAAGAGCTGTTGATAAAACATTGTGAGAAACGGCTCCCTCAGAACTAACTTATGAGAAAAAGGTAATTTTCTCACAAAAATATTTGAATTTAATAAAAGACCTCAACCGGGTCTCGAATTTAAGGCATCCGAAAACACACAAATTGTGCTACCGTATTTTTTTCCTTCCATTATCTCGCAAATTCGATGATTATATTGAGCCAAAATGTTCACAGATTTGTTACTTTATGCATGTTGGGATACACCAACAGAGAAGACATGGTCTTTGACAATTACCAAAGATATCCAGTGTATTGCCGACAGCTCTGGAAAAGTACATCGCTGTATAGATAATAACTTGAGATACGACTGTCAAGGTGACGGGATATGGGGGGTGGGGGGGGGGGTAGGTAAAGTTTTTTTGTGGGGGGCGTCATAATCTTCATTCTTTCCCCAATGCTCATTACCGTTGCCTAGGTTTCAGCTTGGATTTCATAAAACTGGATTTCATGAAACTGGATTTCATGAAACTGGATTTCATGAAACTGGATTTCATAAACTGTATCTTAATAACAGGCAGCTGAACGTTGGCGAGTTTATTATAGTCAAACTGGTCGTAGTTTTCCACTTCTAGTAAAGGCAAGGGCGTGACTCCTGAGTGAGGTTGGGTGGGTTGGTGGGATGGGTGACAGTCTTGTTTTAAGTAATTCCTGTTTGAAACCAAGGCTTTGTTAAGTTAAATCATAAGCGAGAACTTCTGTGAAGACTTACCTCTTCTATTACAAAACCTGCAAGTGGCTGAGTTGACGTCTACACATTTGATGTTGGCGCAACGCGCTTCAGCAGACCATGCATTAGGGAAGAAAACAAACAATAAAGGGCAGCATAAATATTTATAGCAAAGTGAAGTTATATTGAAGCCTAAAGTATTCATTTTATGGTTAATATTCAGTTCATTATTCAGTGATTCATGTGTTCATAAACAAAAGAAAATATCAAATTGCGTGAATTTCGTACCCGCCCTTTCCAACCGTGACGTAACCGGGCGGGGGGGGGGGGGGGGGGGGCACAGTGACTATATAAACCATAACCCTCCCCGCTCCCTTCTCCCATAATCACAAACAGCACAACAATTGGTTTGACACCTCAAGATGTTGTATTTTGCCCCCGCTTGTCTCCCTCAATGAAGACATTATGTATATGCTTTCGAAAACAAATAAATTCAATTCAATAATTAATTTTTCCATTAAAAAGATAAAAATGGAAAATGTAATTGTCAAAACATTGATAAAAGCCCCAAGACAGAAACTACAAAAATACAGATAATATTTATAAAACTATGATATGAAAGGTAAGTTTAGTAAACAACAGAACCAACAAAAACATCACATACGCAAAAGAAATGACAGAATGGATAAGAATAATTAGCAAGTCTTGCTTACCATCCGTTACTGATGTGTTTACGATTACAACTGTCGCCAAAACGAACATGGTGACGACTGGTAGTGAAGGCAAACTCGCTGAAAAGTAACCCATAGTCACCGTTCACTCTTTTACGCACGTCTCTGCGATGTCGTCTTCCCCTCCTCAAAACCGAAAAGTCTCGCTGTTTTCAAGTTTTTGAAAGAAAAAAACACATGCATCAAGAAACTGACCACCGACAAAACTCACAGGTCTGAACGTGTAGCATACTGATGCGGTCGCTTATAAGCCCAATTCAAACCACGTGACTGAGTTCCCTTTATTGTTCATAAGGAAAATAAAACGAAGAAGCCGACAATTTTATCGTCGCCTGTCTATCTCTGATGACAACGATGCGAACATAATTCACGATTATTAGCGCGGTTTGAGCATGAGTTAAGGGACTATCAACTAAAAAATTTGGATAAACATAAAATGTTAGTGAAATTGACCGAAAAGAAGAAGAAGAAGAAGAAGAAGAAAAGGCGGGTTGTCTTTAATTCTGCATCTAAATACAAACTAATACATAGAAACCTGGTCAGTTGCTTTGTTCTTTTACCGGTTAAAAAAGAAGTCGCGCAGCCCGTTTTGTAAAAGATGATATAAAAATTGGGGGAGAAGGGCTGTGCCCGGTGCCAAAACACTAAAGTTTAAGAGGGATTTCAAATAGAGAATATTTATTTTGGAACATGGTGTCCACTTAAAGGCAAAGTTTACCTTTGGTTTAAAATAACCGTTCGGTTTTTTTTTATTATACATAAATGTAGAATCATATTATTACAGTGACTTTTTACAAGAACGAGTGAGAAAGGTATGAAGAAATCTTCAGAGGCAATTATAAGAATAGTTTTGGAAAGCTTGGGAAAGTCAAAGAAATGTTCTCTAGCAATAAATTTCAAGATACATTGTAATTGTCATAAAAGATGTAATTGTCATAAAAGATTGGAACTACAAGGTGATTGCTCCCATTGTTTGTATACAGATCAAAACATTACTCCAATAAGAGAACCACATAACAAGTTATTTGATATTCGCAGAGCACCACTCAACAGCAAAGGGCGGGATTATGAGAGTACCGTTTCCAAGTTATGGGCCCCTTGGAATGATCTAATGGAGACGCCAAGTTCCGTCGGTTGCTCCCATTGCGAGTCTCAAATTCCATGTCAAAATGCGTCGAGGTGTGCGGGCAGTAATGGCGTCCTCTCTTTATGCATATACAGCTTAAAGGCAGTGGACACCATTGGTAATTACTCCAAATAATTGTTAGCATAAAATGTACTTGGTAACAAGTAATTGAGAGCTGATGATAGTAAAACACATTGTGAGAAACGGCTCCTTCTGAAACAACAAAGTTTTTGAGAACGAAGTATAGGTTTTCTCGGAACAATTTCGGAAAATGAGCAGCCAATTTAACCACCAGCTTATTCTATTTGGCACGAAATTGAATTAAAAGCAGCATTCAAATTCACAGACGCTTCTTGAGGCGTGTGTGTCACGAAAAAGAATGACGATACGCTAAATTGAACAGATTGCTAAAAAAGGAAATTGACTCGACTTCGGCCGAATTCTGAATTTGAAACGCAGTAAAAACTGGAGAGGCAAAACAGTTTTAATTCGAACGCATGAAAATAAAATTGACTGCTCATTTGCCGAATTTGACCGAGAAAACCTAGATATTATTTCTCATCCAAATTTTAAATTGAATTCGAGACCTCTGCTGAGATCTCAAATTTAAGGCATCTTGGTAGAGAGAAGGGGGACTTGGTAGAGAGAAGGGGGACTTGGTAGAGAGAAGGGGGCAAAACAGAACATTCTATCCGAAGTACTCAACTGTTCCTATGAACGATCAAAGGTTTGTTATAATTGAAAGACCATTGGCTAATATTTGTTTCTTTTTGTGCCAGGTGTAAAATTAACACAGACTCAAACAAAATACAGACATGTATAATTGTTAAAACTATAGACTCTTGAAACGTATACTTCAGCCTGCAAGTAAAGGCTAACAATAAATTTGACACAAATGGTCCGCTGTCACTAACATTGTATACTTCTTTTGATTAATGGAAATGATACCCGGATGGACGTGCTAAAAACTGCGGACATTCTAAACATGTCTTTCTCTTTTTTTGAAACGGCAAGAGATTGGAATGAATGTTCACATCAGATTCAAGTGTGCATGTGCATTAGCCTTAAGAAATAATGTTTCCAAAACACCGATCTGTGGCACAATCAAATGAATATTTACGACGTAGACAATTACACTAATAATATGAATGTGTCTTGGTCGTTTCCCGGTCACCGAACCTTAGAAAATCCACGGAACCTGAGAAAAATAAAGACATCCCGATTTTCTCTTAAAAACAGCGCATAATGACCGAAAACAACAAGGGTGTTGTTAAAACTACCTGCCCCTCAACCCCATCAAATGGAAAACTTAAGATTTGAACACAATTATGGGAAGTCTACTGCCCCAAAACTGTGAGCTGGTTTTGCTATTATTCTAAATTGGTTATTTATTTTGAAACATGAACAACCTTAAATATTGACACGAAAACATTAACTTGTATACACAAACTTGACTTGTGACTGACGTGATGAAAAATTACTTCAGAAAAAAATCTGATAAAAACTATTCAATTATTCTGACGAGTGAGGGCAGTGTTTTTAATATGTAGCACTTCAGCACATTAAAGGCAGCATGTTTGAGAACATTTCGCTAGGAATGTAGAACATGTAAACAAAATGCTGCATTTCACACGAGCTCGTTTTCTTCGCAAATCGTGAGACCAGTTCGCAAGGAATGTCTGTTTAGTTGTCGTGTGAAAGGGCTGCAATTTACTTATACCTGTACAAATTAATTAAAACAAAGAGCATATTGTTGGTGTCCACTACTGGAAGAACCACACACCGTTCATTATCTAGATGCCGAACAGGATTTTGGTGAGCACCAACATAGATGTAGATATATATTAATCAGATATAAAATCATGAATATGACGCTAAGACCATTACGGAGAACAGACACAAACTAAATCAGGAACAGTAAACGATCGTTAAGTAAACACGACACTTTGCATTTTTTATTTAGGGAACAATTTATATCACATGATCATAATTTACACTTTAAATATACACAATAATGTACATCCATAAAAACCTGTCTAGTAAGATGATCACTGGGTTAACATTCATATTGCTCGACACATTATCATCATTATTTATTTTACTTCCCACTGTCAACTTTGTTAAAGACATTTACCATCAATATCTAAGAGGGGCTAAATACTATGTACACGTATAAGAAGTACTTGGAGTGATATATCTGACATTCTTATAGACACTTGCGTTTCATCTTTAGAGAAAATCAATCTTTAGAGAAAATCAATCGAAACTTCCCTTTAAAACTTTCCACTTTTGAGAAAAAAAGTGTACGTTTTTTAAAGTTTTTTTTAGCAAAGCTGGATTTTTTTTCCCCAAACATTTTAAAGAATTTGATGCTTGAACTTGTATGCTCTTTGGTTTTCTTGTGTAGTACAGTTTTTTTAAAGACAGTGTATACTTCTGCTAATTGTCAAAGACCAGTACCCTCACTTAGTGTATCCAAACTCATTATGCATCAAACCTGTGAACATTTGGGCTTAAAAATAGTCATCGAAGCTGAACAAAATCCTGACAAAAGACACGACACCCTCGTTTCATAGAATTGTTGGCTTTCAGTTTCATGGGAAAGGCTTCATGCCTGAATCCTTTCCCATTACTCAAATTTTGGGGTGACAATTTATCCCTTTCTCTAAAAATATACTACTTTTAAGTGAATCGTTCCTCATCTCTCCAGCGCTCTTTACCAAGAAAGTATCTTTTGATTGTTATTAAGTTGTGATTGTCATTAAGTTGTGAAGTAATCTCCAGCGCTCTTTACCAAGAAAGTATGTTTTGATTGTCATTAAGTTGTGAAGTAATCAGTTATTATGAAAAGTACACCCTGTCTATTAACTCCTGACTAACTTACAAACCACTGATCATTTTGGTGTTCATAATACAAATCATAATAGCAAGAACCCAAATAATATTATAATGCTCACCATTTCTAAATAAATGTTGAAGTCTAATGTAGGTGGCTTTGCTTTGAGGTTTTCCATTCGAGATTGATTTACCTGAGAATAATCAGTGTGGAACCAGTTAAACCAAATAAAAACCTTACATGGCATTCTGGCTAGAAGTGTTTTGACTGTTAAAGCTATTATTTTTAGTTGTTTGCATGGTACATGTGGCTTTTAATGTAAGCGGCTCAAAACATGTTCAATTCGGGAAGTGTTAAATAAATGGATGGATCAAAAACAGAAAATTAAACTTTGTTTCTTAATAATGAATACTTTTAACATGAACTTTGGCATCAATCATTGAGTGGTAGGTTTATATAAAAAAACAATGAACCTCACATACGATAAATAAATATTAAACAAATCAAAAAAGAATCACAGAGCTGCTTAAGAGCAAAAATTTACTTAAGCACAAACAGACTTTGCTAACCAGAATAAGGTTATCAGCCAACACTTTCTAAGAGCTACTTAAGCATAAAAGGTGCTAAGCACAACAAACTTATGCTTACAAGAATAAGGTTACCAGCTAAAATACCAAATTACATTAAAAAAATGTAACCGCTATCCTGCTTGGTTGTACTTAGCAGAACAATGTTAAGCAATATTTTCTGCTTAACTGGCTCTATGAAATTTGACTCTGGTGTAATGCACATGTTTTTTGTGCCAAGTAAAATAGACTGAGTAATCAAACAGCTTTAAATCCATTCATTGGCAAGCAAGTAGTGGACAACTCAAATAAATTAAAGTGGATAACTCATATTAGTGACATACAGTTGTCAAGCTTGCTAAGTATAAGACTTTGATTTTAGGATAGTAGCCAAAACAAGCCACAGTTAGTCTTGGTCCAAGACGTCACTATCTCATACTCGTGATATTTCATACTCGTGATAACCCGACAGAGGGCGCGCTTTTCTTCCCGAATTCATCGCGGTTTGACGACTGGCTGTGTGGAAGCTAAATCGAACCATGGATAGTGACGCCCTCTGTTGTTGGAATTGATCCATTTCGGTGCATTGTACGAATTGATCCATTTCGGTACGAACTTTACGAAGGTCTTGGAACCAAGACTAAGCCACAGTATGTGCCTGGGGACAAAATAAAGGACAATGTAGGGGAAATGTGCTAAATTTGTAATACACTGTAGCCAGATGCATAACACCACTGGTGTTATTGCAACACTCTTTGTGTTAGGGTCCATACTCTGAACTGTAAAGGAAACCATAACAATTCCTAAATGGAAGAGAACATCTGGGTAAAACAAAAACAACAATGATATGCTTAAAGACCCTGACTTTAAAAATTTTAAGAAAGAAACAACATCTATGGAGAAATGAGTTAAATAATACTACTGTGTTTACAACTTGAATGAATACACACCCAGTCCCCCAAACTGTTAATGGTAGTAACATAAGATAGTCAGGCAATGATAAGAATTCAAATCATTATAGTCTTCTTACAAGACTGAACTTGTAGGAGTGAACAACCTTTCTACAACACCTTAATAACGACCTTTCTTGCCTCAATTCTGAATATGACTACACTTATTATAAACCATATCTACAGACAAATACATACTGCTGTTGCAGGAATAGGAACGTATGTAGAACTATGTTTCTGAAAAAGCTTTTTTTATTAATGCCAGCTATATTACATCAGCTGCAAATAATAACGTAAATTAAATGCCTGCGCGCTATAAAGCTTTCAATCATGCCGAATAACAGAGTAATGTTAGAGTCCAATACAGAAATAAAACATAGAGAATGCTGTTTATCAAATCTGAATCCATAATTTTATAGAGCTGATTAAGAACAAAATAGCTAAGCGCAACCAAATTTTGCTTACCAGGATTAGGTTACCAGCTTAAATACCATTCGACAGGTATCATCTGTGAATTATATCTTGTCTCTTTTATCCTTGCCTTAAGCAGAAAATGTTCAGCACTATTTGCTACGTAATGTAGCTCTATGATGGTCCAGCCTGCTTTGAAGCACGCTGTGTGAGCTGCCATCTGACTTTCCCATTGGTTGATCTCGGCCCAAATTCATAGTCGCTTCAGCTAAAAATATTGCTTAACACTTGCCTACCAAGCAGAATTACGCAGGATACCAGTCACAGATTGTACATGTGACATAATGGTTGGCTGGTAACCTAGTTCTGATGAGCATAACTTTATGCTAAACAATTTGTTGAGTTTATATGCAGCTCTATGAAACTGGGCACTGGTAAACATTGGCGTAACATGCATATCACATGCTATTGATACTCTATGTCCATAGCTACTCTATGTCCATAGCTGACATAGAGGGCGCTCTACCTCAGCACTGTGCTCTGTTCTAGATCAACGGTATCTACCCATATACACCTAATCATACACAAGCATTGTATAAAGTCTTCAACAACTTTAGAAGGGAGAAGAGGTCCTGTTTTTCAAATTGTTGGGCAGGCCGATCCTTAATCCTTTGTAAAACCAAGGCACTTGTGTCCTTGTGTATGAAGGGCAGAGGTGATTCTTCTAATTGGTTTAACTTGATACAATACTTGATTTACAGCACTACCAAAGTGAGGCTTGGAGGGGAACTAGTCTGGCCCCAATATTGGTTTAAGGAGAGTCACTATTCATAATCACAAATGGCACAAAGGGATATAGATGGGATTACCTTTTCTACTTTGAACGTTTAGTGGGAGCAGAGAGAACAAGGGGTACTACTTCCAGATTAACTTTTAACCTTTCGTTTGGGAAAATATAAAGTTGCCTCGATGAGATAATTGGTGTTTTGCCACAGAATGAGTTGTCCTTGTCAACAGAGGGCGCTGGTGCATCACCTCAGCTCCACCTCTGGCTGCCTTGCCTCTTCTGCTGCATGCAAATAAAGATAATAAAGAACATAAGCACACCATATGCAAAGAGACATAACTATGTGTGGATGGCTTATATAAATATTTGATCACGTTCATATAAAATTGCCCCTTGCAATATAAATTTTCAAAAAAGTGACAGCCATCCAAGAGTACATTAAATTAAGCATTTTCAAGGAAACAAAAGCATATTGGTCAGATTTTGTAGGAAGGGACCCATTCTGAAATGGAATTGTTTTGTTGTTGATGGTTAAATCAAACTCAAAACCAAACTCAACTCAAGATACAAACTGAAAAAAACTGCATGCAGTGAAATTAAAACAGTTAAATTAGTGTGAAGGGGGGGGGCTACTTGCTTATCCCTGGCTCAGGCATTTCAAATCTTCTAGTCTAAATGTTGGTATGGAGTGAATTAGGAGAGGATATAGTAGGATTTGGGCAACACGATAGAAGAAAAAAACCCAGTCTGTATGCTTTAATGTTCCAGGGGAACAAGCACAATCTACAGCCATTTCTTTTTTCAAGACATAAACCAAACATGCATAAAAAACAGAAATCATTAACAAAATATTAAGAAAAACACAACAAGTATAGCAAGAATGCTTTGTCAATGACAGAAACGGAAGTACATGACGAATCAAAAGTGAAAACAAAACTACTTTAGAGCAATATGGGTTACAAATACTGACTTACATGTAGGTATTATAGAAAGCAATAGTATATAAAGAATAGTTGTTATGGGTGTTACTAACTATAGGAATTGTATATGATATAAAAGTTTGTCATGTTTGCCTGTATTAATAAAATAATGGTCATTCAATGGTCATGACCCCAAAATGAAACTGTGCATTGTATCTGATGTAAAAGTTTGTCATGTTTACCTGTATTAATTCAAGAATGGTCATTCATTGGTCATCATGACCCCAATATTAAACAGGCATTGTTTATAAAATCCTACTTTGTTATAAAGATTGTAATGGTGGTCAGCATTCTGCAAAGTGATTGGATCTAAAGTGCCTCCATTGATTTGAAATCAATTAAAGGATGTCAACCAATTTGAACCTCCCAGGACAGTTACCAATGTTCCCTGAAAGCTTCCAGTACAAGAATCAAGACTCAAACTTCACACTGGACCATATTCAGAATTGGAAAACACAATCTGAGAAACATTTCTGATAGTAACGTTTCTTAAATTCAAATTTTGGGGAATAAAAACTTTTTCCATAACCAAATTACTTTGAAGTGAACTGATTCTCAAAACGCTTTATACAACCAAAAGCGATTGTACTTTAATCAACTTGTTAGTTTTTGTTGCCATTTATTTCAAGAGTGATTACTAAATGTATACAATATGTACCTTCCCTATTAAATATTTTTTGAAATAAACTTTAATCAGTAAAACTAGGGATATTTTTGTTAAGTGCAGAGTACAACCTGTGCAAATTTAGTATGAAAAAAAAAAAATTATCTAACAGGAGCAGATATTAAACTTGATAGTTGATTGGACACAGTACCTTAGCCAGATGGTCCAGCAATTGAGCGAGGCATTTTTTACTTGTGAATTTTTACATCTATGTCATCTGGCGCTGCATTTTTTTACAGATATAAAGCATTCTAAACTGTTCAAGATATTGCCATTTGTGATAACAAATTGATTACTCAATTAAAGTCACCTTAGTCATACAAATGATCCAGAAAATCAAATTTTGTCTAGCTTTGTGTTCTTATAATTAGCCATTTTTGCAAATTAGATATTGGGCAAGACTTCCCCATCCCTATCCGACCCAACCTCCAGCGCCCACCAATTATAATGCAATTTCAAAGGATCCTATCTTTCCTGAACTACAACATTTGCAAAAGTTTGTTTAAAACTTATACCAGATGTACCCAGATTTAAACGTCTGTTAAGTCACTGAATGTTAAGCCTGTCTAATGGGTTCGTAGAAACTGATGCAGCCAATGAAGATGAAGTTTTGTGTTGTTGCTTTTCTTGTAAAGGAAGTTGATGAACCATATTAGCATGCATATAGTATGAGAAGATGTCAAATTAATCATGTTAATATCGCATGCATGTGTTAGTACTGCAACCACCTACAAAGTACATTTTACATACACAAAGTCGTGGCACAAATTCTGTCCCAACATTTCTTCAGACTGTTTCATGCCTAGAACTTTTCATGGAGGCCATGAAGAGGGGGAGGGATAAATTGACCTGGCATTGACCTTGATAAAATGTTCTGGGGTAAACTATTGTAAGAGTGATTTGTTAGATCCCAAAACAGACAAATGGTACTGGGCTCAACTTCATGGTTCTACTTGCCGCGGAATTCCTCGCTTACGCTTACGATATCAGGAAAGCACATAATTCTAAAGGTGGTAAGCGTAGAATTCTGCGGTAAGCAGAACCGATAACTTGGGCACTGTCAGGTGTGATCAGTGAGGTTTCAGATTGAAGATTATTTCATGAAATGGCCTTCACCGGAAGTATAACATTCCAGATATAACTTGTGAAAATAATGGCTTGCGACTTACCTACATATTAAGTCCGACAAGCACCATGTTAAAAAGCCTTGCGAGAACCACTATACCAATCTAACTCTAGCCTTCCCTTCGTCGTTAGACGATCTTCCTGACACCATTTCCTTCTCATCACATGATACCAGTTCAACTTTAGCTTCTTTTCCTACAGGTTGGAGGTGTGGTTATAAAACGTGGGGGGTTTCGTGGTGGTGGGCGTCGGCCACATTCCAAGAAAGGAGGCGGTTGTTTGGGAGGATAGAAGATGGAAGGGGAAGTACAAGTGGATTAGCTTTCTAGTAGAGCTGTTTTAAAGTGTTGAGTAGCTATAGCTAAGCAGGCAAATGTTAGCTTTCTAATAGAGCTGTTTTAAAGTGTTGAGTAGCTATAGCTAAGCAGGCAAATTTAGCTTTCTAATAGAGCTGTTTTAAAGTGTTGAGTAGCTATAGCTAAGCAGGCAAATGTTAGCTTTCTAATAGAGCTGTTTTAAAGTGTTGAGTAGCTATAGCTAAGCAGGCAAATGTTAGCTTTCTAATAGAGCTGTTTTAAAGTGTTGAGTAGCTATAGCTAAGCAGGCAAATTTAGCTTTCTAATAGAGCTGTTTTAAAGTGTTGAGTAGCTATAGCTAAGCAGGCAAATGTTAGCTTTCTAATAGAGCTGTTTTAAAGTGTTGAGTAGCTATAGCTAAGCAGGCAAATTTGGCTTTTTATGATGAGAGATCCCCTTACTGGATGTGATTTTCTCTTAGCTTAAATGACATCCTTTTCCTGAATGTGAATGAGATTTGAAGGAAGTAAGTATTCCTGCAAATGGCTTGGTCCTGGTTATCCAATACTCTTAACCCGGAACCTTCCATATTATGTGACAATTCAGGAACAATATAAAGCTACTGGTTTGGACACAATGTGGACTATTTCATTCTCCCTTTGGTGCCCACTTTACTTCTTTCAAGAATATTTGGAGCTTTTACATCATTTTAAAGTGAGGTTAGAGACTTGCATCCCCCCCCACCACTCTTATGAGGTTTCTATGGTGTTATTTGAAAATCAGTGCATCACAAAATGGAGCCTCTCTTTAAAGCATAATTTTCTTAAAGCTGGTATGGTTATTGCACTGAAGTTTTACAAATGGTTGCCAAGCATAATTTTTGCCTCATGTGAATAACAAGCTCATGGAATGTTAGTGTAACCAATGCACCCTCAACCATGCTTAGATCTTAAAGTCAAGTGCGATAAACTGACCAATCATCATTCATGAACAGAGACCAATCGCAGTGCATCATCATCATCACATGATCACTCAAAGTATACATATTTGCATGGACACTGCACTCACCCAATAAACATTCAAGTCTTACAGGCAGATGGCTGTTTAAAAAGAGCCAGTTCGACTTGGGCTGAAATTAAAGGTGTACACATGTACACTGGACAAAACTTAAAGCAAGCATCGATAGATCAGTTTCAAAGACAATTACCAATGCTATACAACAGAACACGTGCTTACTGAAATGGCGCCCAGGCTCTACGTACAGATAGAGTTCCAGATGCCGGTTTTCACTTTGCGACACTATCACTACACAATCTTTGGTTTTGACAGTTGTACTTTGGCCCAAAGTACATGTACATGTAGTTGTTGCCTTTCAACCAACCAGCAGAAAACATTACTTGTCATGTTTACGCTCAGTCTACCATATCTATGTAATTTACTTGGTTCAGATACAGTATGCATTATAAATAAAATATGGTACATGTATGACAAGAAAAAGACTCTGCTAGGGTAAAAACGTCAGGTCACAAACTACTTTTTGCTGAAATAATACTGGTTGTGCAATGTATGACCTACATGTAGCAGAAAAGTCATGGTTTCAAATTGCACTTATGATGGCCAATTGCTCGAGGAATCTACAGTAGTTCTGTATTTCAAAGAAGTAGAACCTCTCGATGACACCCAGCACCCACATGACACCCATGTAACACCAACACAACACCCATATAACACCAATGTGACACCCATGTGACACCTTCATGACACCCATGTGATCAATGACACTTAACATGTGCTTGAAAAAATAAAGTAGACTGTGTTCAGCAGAAACTTTCACAGGTGACTTTTATTGTACCTTGACTGATAAGTTTGCCTGATAAATCAGCATTGCGTTAACAAAAACCAATCTATGAGACTATGACCCTACCACAGATCTATTGCCCTTCTAACAAAACCATCTTTGATTTTAAACTATCTTAATCTTTGAACATTTGTGGCAATATGACTACAGTTTGTTCTTTGGATTAGTTATAAACCCTCCCAAGGCCTTTGTTCAGATTAACATTGAATCCCACAAAAATATTGCATTTGTTTTACAAATAACATTACCTTGCAGATTAACATAGTTGTGTTTATTCAAACGAATTGACAAATGTTACTTTGATTAAATATTTTATTTACAAGGCCCTTTTTTCGATAAAATTCTACAATACTGCAGGTCTGAGCTCAAAATGTTTACTGGACCAGCACAGACCAGAATCAAAATGAGAAAGCCTTCCTCAATCCTGACAACATGTATTTAATTATTTCAACACCAATTGCACTTCTTTTGGAAGTTTTGGGGTTTTAAGTAATAGGCCTACTTCTTTACTCAATAGAATTGAAAGGAATTGTTCAGATTCAAAGTCAACATTTCTACATAACTTGTTTCTCAGTGGAATATTACACAGTGAGGTCTAGGCCTAAACAAAAATCCAATCTAGCCAGTCTGGTCATGTCATTTAGTTAACTGACCCATCACTAAAACCACTGGCCCCGGGGACTGCAGTTCACTGGTGACATTTCAGCCCTGAACTAACTTAATACATATTAATTGACTCATTTACTTTTCATGGGCAGTGAGGATTTATTAAAGAGGGCATATTTGTTGACACTAAACTCAACAAATAGGCCTATGTGCCTCTTTGAATTATCAACAATAACAGTTAGGCCTACATAATTGTTTACATTTTTATTAAAGGGCTGTTGAAACAAAAAATTGCTTGTCTTTTATCAACATGATAAAACAATGCTTTCTGCTTTTGTTTTTAGTTGAAAACAAATGCCAAAATATAGGTCTATAATTTGTTTGATTGTGTTTAAAGGCAGTGGACACCACTGGTTATTACTCAAAATAATTATTATCATAAAACATTTCTTGATTACGAGTAATGGGGAGAGGTTGACAGGTTTTTTTATTTTATTTTTTAATTTTTTTTTGTATTAATATTTATTGTGAGCTTTTTGCTTGAATAATTGTTGTATTCGTCATTATTTTGGTTGGTTTGTTGCTTTTCGTTTAACTTTTGCTGTGCTTTTTGATGTACTTGTATTTGTTGAGGTCAAATAAATAATAATAACAATAATAAAACATTTTGAGAAACAGCTCCCTCTAAAGTGACGTAGTTTTTGAGAAAGAAGTAGTTTTCCACGAATTTGATTTCGAGACCTCAGATTTAGAATTTGAGGTCTCAAAATCAAGCATCTGAAAGCACACAACTTCTTTCATTAATATCTCGCAACTTCAACAACCGATTGAGCTCAAATTTTCACAGGTTTGTTGTTTTAAGCATATTTTTATGTTGAGATACACCAACTGTGAAGACTAGTCTTTGACAATTACCTATAGTGTCCAGTTTCTTTGATAGATGTGTGGTTTGAATACAAATTGTGCTTAGCACAAATGACTTTCCCTGTAGATTTAACTAATGTTGGGCCTGTTTGTATATAGGGGCCTACAGTATGTATCTTTAAGAAAATTCGTTACATTTTTTACTTCCAAGTTTTTTTGTGTTTCTCAAAATTACTTGGAAAATCCGAACAAGCAATAGGCCTAAACATAAAATATTGGAATTTTTCTTTTGTTCAAAATGTAGGCCTATTGTTAGTGAATGTTTTTCATCATTATTAGTAATATTGGGCTTCTAAGCACAGCTGGCTGGCTGCCTAGCAAGGCCAACCTCCCCCAACCAAGAATGAAGGTTCCCATAAATAATTCACAACGCTGTGAATTATTAATAGGCAACCTTCATTCATGTTACAACATTTACTTTTAATATTCACCCAAACTCATCACAGAAAATGTGTTAGGACTAATTGTAGATTCAAATGAACTTTTTGGATTTAGAAGATGAATAACAGGCTGGCTGTAGTGGAATATCTTTGGGAAAGGGTGTTCGAATTCTGGCATTTCTGGTGCAAATTATGTACCCTAACATGTTCATTGTGGATAATGAAAAATTGAACACCCAAGCAGGGTGGATACATATTGTGTGCATTATGTGCAGTCCAATTCTCAACTCCATAAAATGGCCGACTGTGGTAGTTCGCAAAGTAATGGGAAAACCGTGTATTTCCGAGGCATATTTGTGTGGATCATTGTATTCTACTTTTATAAAATCTTTCTAACCATATTATAACAAACGGTTTTAAATGATTTTTGTAGACCAACTCGCCCGATCCAAGGCAATGTGACCCTTTAAGGTTCATCGAACCAACAATTACAGATGAGTCAGAAACTGTTGTTGTTGTTGTTGTTGTTGTTGTTTCTGCTTCCCTTGGTACACAAGTTTACACTGTGAGTGTGACTAACTGTGACTGTTGGCTTAAAGATGTTGTGACTTAGCCATAAGCCAAAGCCACTGATGAAGGTGGAGACATTGTTTACAAGATTGTTAACATTAGGACTGCTGAAAAAATGCCTGACATGTATTGACCTACATGTAGACGGATTTAGGAAGTCCATGATAAGCACCACAGACCACACATACCTATAATTGTTCAGATATTTCTTATTTTGTTCCCTTCAGTGTTATTTTTGTTTAGGGGTGGGGGTGACAAACAAAGGACAAACATGCCACTGACAAAACAAAATATGCTGAAATGAGTTAAAACAAACTACAATGTACATGTACAAAGAAACGCAGGGTTTCTGTCAATTTACAATTTTTTTTTTAAATGATTGAAACTTGTACAAAAATCATCAAAAATAAAATAGTGTTCATAGCATTAGCAAAACGACTGTTTGTTTGCATTTCAGATGAAAGTTGCTGGTCTTGATAAAGTAAACAAAAAAAAAGCTATAAAGCTATAATTTAAGTACTTTTTGGCATACAGTACTGCAATTTTCTTGGGTATATTGGACAAATCTGGGTGTGCTTTAATAAAACATGGACAATAACAGTTACAAACAAGGAGATAAATAAACATGATTCGCAATAATGGGCCCTCTACAGTTTGGCGCCCAGGCCATCTCCGCAGTGCATCAGTGAAAAAGGTTGACTTAGAAGAATGATGTAGTCTTGGCCCAAGTTGTTAGTCATTGATCAATAGTGGATTTTGTAGATGCGCTCGGTTGTAAATCATTATAGTGCGCCCTCTTATGTCATGAATTAACCATCCTGACCAGCTCTCACTTGGAATCGTTTTTGCTTTCTCCACAGCTTTTTCTAATGAACCAATCAGCACACGATCGTGGAAATAAATTAACATAAATTATTATTTGACTGAGAGTCATATGTTTTGAGGCTGAAGCAAGATCAACAAAGCTGTGCAAACTACGATTTTCGATGTTGGTGACATGCCAAAACAGAGTCAGAAGTTATCATTATTTAGATGCTACTCTAGGTGGATAGCTTAATTCTCAAGCCACTACACTACCCACTAAAACAAAACAAATTGTCATTGTGATGAAAAATCCCAAGATGTTAGTAAGAGCCAGTCACAAATTGGTTGAGCACCAAACTGATTTACAACCAGCGCAGTACAATCAGTATCGATCACTGATGTCTTGGGCCACTTTAGTCAATTTTTTTCTTCAAGTTTACTGTAGAGAGCATATTGAGATTGCAAATCTCGATATTTCTGGGATTAATATTTCAACAGACTTATTAAACATTCAACTCTGCATGCTTTAAACATAGAATAAGAACCATATTTTACACTTCAAACCGTGCATACAAAAAATATAAATATAGAAACTCTGGCTGAGCCACTTATATAGCAGTAGAACTACAAAACATTTTTATGTACAATGTATGAACTTGTAATTACTAATAAATACTGCATATTGTTTAAATATCTTTTTAGACATAGGGACTTCTTATCCGGCAGGTTTTTTCAGTTTAATATTTCTTGGTATTACACAAACTCAATTCAGTATTCTTTTCGGACTTAAAAAAAACCAAAGTAACCAACAAACTCAAAACAACTACATGGCAATGGATGATACGATGAGTAAACAAAACAAAACGGCCATGCAAATACACTTTCAACATGCTGCCCACATTTTGATCATGATCCCTGTATCCCGTAATACTAATGAATGCTAATATTCATTGTATCAAAAAGAAACCAGACTATTTTTCTGTCCAGCCTTGGTTTAGAATACAATGATTTAAGCAGGAATAAATCAAGATGGCCACACCATGAAAAAAAAAAGTCTACAAAAGCTGCTCAAAACTCAACGAGCTCTGTCCAGTTATGTGCATCAATGGTTAAAACTTTCTTCCCAGAAAAAAATGACCTCCCCCTACCTTTACTAACTCCGCCCCTCGTGTTCTCATTCAGCACATCCCCTCTTCTTTGCGTGGCTTCTGAGTTGACTGTAACTGTCCCTGTCTGGTAGCTGTTGTTGACCATAGAACCTTGGGTGGACGACACCCTCGATGGCGACTTCTTGGCGGAACTGCTTTGAACATTTGGTGAGATGGCTTCAATTTGTGAAACACTACGAGAGAACAAAAAATTGAAGGTGACAATTTAATGATTCGGTCAGTTGCGAAGTGATCCTTTGGAGGTGAATGTGGACACTGTTGGAAGGGCTCCTTGTTCTGCATCTCAGCAAAGCAAGAGTTTATCGGTGAGAAGAAGCAGAAAGTCTGGTTTCATGCTCAACATCAATGGCACATTTACCATAAATGTAGAAATGACAGCGGCTGAGTACAGCCCTACAGTGGAAAAAAGGTTGTAACGTTGAACTCTAAAATACACAGGATCTACGGCGTACCATACCATCTTTAAGACCAACCAACTATTGTCTAGTGTCTAGCTCAAGGATGCAAATGCCATGACTGGGACCCCACCCCACTCTCTAAATAACACCACTAAACCAGAACTTTAGTCTGGTTCCCTCAACCGCTCAACAAAGACGCTTTCCATGCTTCATGACAATCCAGACTTGATTCTTTAGACATTTTAAATAAAATGCTTGGGTTCAACCCTCTCAACCCACCTGCTATTCGTCTCAATTTTCTCGATATTATTCTTCCTTTCTCTCATCTGTCTATCGATACGATTAAAGAAGTCCATGGGCATATCTCGTGTATCTTCAGTCACTACTCCTTCCTCCTCTTTCTTCTCCTCCTCTTCGCCTCCAAGCTCCTCCTCTTCAGAGCTCTCACAAAGAACCGCATCAACGGCTACTTTGTGGATGGGGCTCCCGTTTGCCCTGGAGAAGAAAGTACTCAAGTCAACATCTTCAAATTCAAATCAAGAACCTTACAATTTAGTTGTTAGATTAAACTCATCTCAAAGTTTTCAATCAACTAACCTGTGGAATTTTATTTTATCAAATCACATTTATTAGTGAAAGCAATGAAAACATGGTTTATACCATCTGAGATTTGTATGCACAGTCATAATAATGACATATATACTGCTCTGTCCCAACGTGAAAATCGTTAAATCTGGAACTGGTCCTTGAGATTCAGAGATCTTTCATGGTGCAGGGAACTAGCAGCTCAGTTACAGAACATGTAGCTGCTGCTAGTTCCCTGCCCGTCTGATGGTCGCAGCACTAGACATGCTAGACTGCTGACAGTTGGGATTCGTCTCAAGCTTGTCTCCAGTTTTGTCTCCACCGAGCCCTATTGGAAGTCCAAGGATCCAAGTTGAGACAGGACAATATGAAGTGGTTTTCTTATGATTCTTTCGGTAACATAATAGGATGGGGCAACATTCTTTACCTTGATGTTGCATTTTCAAGAACATGAGCTGGAAGTGGTTGATCACCGACTGGAATACTAAGTGTTGAACGAAGGAAGATACTGTCATTGGTGTAGAGTTTATTTGCTCGTTTGATTTGCTCAACCTAGCAACAAATGAAAGATGGAATACATTTAACTTGTAAAACATTGGGATCCTTATTCACATTTACCAGGGAGTTGATCGACTATTTGTAATCATTCAACATGTTTTGTTTGGTGGCACAACTGTGCCTAGAAGTAGTTACTCGAAGCGTGTAAATGTGTAGTGATCCGATTTGCTAAGTGGTTTCTTTCCCTACCTTTTTTTTAACCTTGGTTAAAATCCCACTTTCACTAGCCTTGCATGTGGATTGGATTTTCAGCCGCGTCTTTGCCTGATTGCGTTGGTTTTCCCTAGTAAGAATCATTATGCATTTTCACTACATCATGATACCATTATTTATCATCATCATCAATCATATTGCAGACAGGCTAGCTTCTACTAGCTCCGTAGTTGCGATAACGTAACCCTCCTCTCGACGGCCGCCTCCGGCTTGGTGGCCGTCGGGAGGAGGGTTACGTTATCGCAATTACTAGCTCTGTAGTTTACGTATTGTTCAAAACCATGCCAATGGATGATATTGAAATGATACAAAGATTAAAGAAAGAAAGATCAGACCAAGAAATGATTTTTCCCCAAGAATTAATTTGTTTGTAATATAATAATTCAAACTGCCATTCGATCGTCTCTGTGTATTCTGCAAACACCAATTGTATTATTGTAACAAAAACAAATCGGAAAATTTTCCGTATGGCGCCACCACTTTTTCATTCGAAATGAAATAATATAGTATCTAATTTACCTCAATGAGATATCCCTTTTTGTAAAAATGAGTGAAAAAGTGGTGGCGCCATACGGAAAGTTATCCAACAAATCCTTTAGATTAGCACTTAAAGTTAATATGTTAATGTTTTACTCTAGCTATTTTCTATTTTGCCTAAAGAAAAGTAAATGTTTACATTAAATAATAAAATTATAAAATAAATAATAAAATTAGTGTAAAATAAATTTATGAAAAATAAAACTCTGAAATTATACTTTCAGTTCACTTCTCTCGTTCTTCATAAAACTGAACTTGGCCATGATATGATATTGTGAGCATAGATAGAGGTTAGAGCTACCCAAGATGATAGACCTACCGATACGGCGTATTTCAATGCAATACCGGCCAGTGTGTCACTTGGTGTCACTATGTGTTTGATGAAAATATCCTGAGTCGATTTTTTTGTACTTCCGTACGATCGCCCGTACGACTTCTTGGCAGGACCCAGAAGCAGTTTCTCACCACCTTTTTTCGTCTGGGTAGACATTGTTATGAAAACGTTGCTTTTGCCTGCAAAATTCAAGTTTGTCTTGCTTCTCTTGGACGCGAAGAAATCATCAATTAATCAAGACAAAATTATACACAACTCGCGAAAATCTTCAATCGTCAACAAAATGAAAAATATTGTACGTACTTAGTGGTATAGTCTGGCTAAATTCTTTAAAACTTCATACATATTCGTACAGATCGTCCGGGTACCAGACAACTGCCTCACCTATGACTAGACTCCTCTTCAAGCTCGTCGTATTTAGCTTGAGTTAGAGACTAAACATGACCAAAGAGCGCCCTCTGTTGCAAGAGGGGTTTAACAACTTCATTTTCTCACCCATCCTCACCATTATTTCCCCTGCAGTTGAGTTAGTTTGATTCCAATGAAAATAGGGCGAGAAGAGGTTTGTACATAGTTCGCCGTAAGGGTGGACAGAATCCCCTCCGGCATGCCTTTTCTTTTAGCTTCTCTGACCAAAAGTAAAAAGGAGTAACATAATAAACAAAAAGAGCCTTCATTGATAATAAAGTTATGTACCCTTTCCTACTTTCAGGGAGTCTTTGGGCATCACTGATTCTGTCTCCTTGTATTTTCAGTCAAGTTTGTGCAGGAAAACCAAAAGCGGACTTTAGTCAGAGATAGTACCGGTTAGTGATTTGTTCCCGTAGCACACGCTAACTTATGGACCACGTTGGTCACTAGCTGGCAGACACTTCGCAAGTTCTTATCTTGTGACGATAGGTAGTATAGGAGGGATATTTTACACAATTATCTGGGCCCAATTTCATAGAGCTGCTAAGCACAAAAAATTGCTTAGCATGGTATTTCTTCCTTGATAAAAACAAGATTAACAACCAAATTTTGCATAAACAAATATTGCTTGTTTACTGGTATTCAGCTGTTGTTTGCTTATCCTGAAAATTAGGTTGGTAATCCTGTTTTCATCAAGGAAGAAATTCCATGTCAAGCACATTTTTGCACCTCTTTGAAATTAGGCCCCGATGCGCTATGTCTGCAGAAACAGACCAATCAGACTGCTTTGGTCCCAATGCTACCACCGGCTTGATCAATGCGAGCGGGTGCGTGCCTACAGCTGTGTGCCATTTGGAGATACTCAATGTGAGCATGAATAAAACATAGAAAAACACCCCTATAATTAGGATAAAGGAGCTAACTTTAACAATGACAAAGTAGGATTCATTATTGTATAGGATAGGAAAAAGTAAATAATACAATTAGTTGGGTAGCAATTTGGAATACCATCGACGCCATATACACTTTATAACTACATACTTGAGAAAATTCCATTCTCAGAAAAACAGAGTCTAGTACACAGGTGTTTCAGAACTGCTAGCCCCCCCCCCCTCCCCCCTCCCCCACTTGTTTCATAAAGACACGTCGTTAACCTATCCAACCGAGATGATGCCTATGATGGCATCAACATTCTCTTTGTATCACCTGACCTACTTATTCAAGAATGTTGTTTTTTGTTGCACAAAGAATCTTACCATTGTAACCTTCTTATTATGACTCTTCTGCTTTGGTGATTGGATGCCAAGAGAACGAAACTAGACTGCGGATAATGTCACATGCGTATTGGACCCCGGGGGCATTGATGGCGGCACTTGAACATGTAAGTAAAAACCTTAAAGTGCCAGTTTAAGATACTTGAAGGGAATAGAAACAGAGTACAAATATTCTCCCTGTCCGTAAAGATGAAAATGCTGCAATAGTTCGAGACGATATTTTGGGCATTGGTCGGCAATTATTATTGTCATGTGTGTTTAATAACCAGCCCACGGCAATGCTAATGTGCATGCACCGTTGAGTTTAATTTCAGGGGTAGGGGCCTACCAATAGCACATGTGCACACAGCTTGAGCATCGCCTTACAAAACAACATGAGGACAATTTGTATATAGTTAAACTCTTGTCATTTAAATGCCGAAAAGGCCTATGGTCATTGGGTAATAACTGAAACCCTTATTTATTGCCGCTTGCTACTATCATGGAGCTCTAGGCTTGAGTGCACAGCTTGAGTGGTTGCTTTCGCTCAACAGTAAAAGTGTTCGTTTATTAATAATAAGTAATTTCTAATACCCCCCTCCCCCGCCATAGGGGATTGTATTGTCCTATTGTCTGGGCTGAAAGAAGTTGTTTCAAAAGAGGGCGCTATCGGAAGATAGGTGAGCTTCAGAGACCGAAACCGTGAAACCGTTAGGGTTGGCAATTGGCATTGTAAGTAGTGTGAACCACACGATGTGAACAGCTTCCTCTGTTGTTGGTTTAATGTTATCAATGCGCCCGAACGGAGACTAGAGTGACAGCCTGACCCCCGTTTAGTTCCCCCAATACGGTGCCTAAACTTTCTAAGAAATGCTGTGCCCACGTGGAAGAACGAAGCAGACCTATCATGCTATGAAATAAATGCAGCTTTGTCAAGTGAGAGAATCTTCAGAATCAGGCAAGGCCCACTTGAAGATAATTGTAGCATGTGACAAATGACCCCCATTGGAGATTTTTGTTGACATTATTTTTTGATTGACAAACACGTGTGTAGTTGGTTAAAGGGACACACCGGCTCACCGTTTACGCAATTTAGGGGTGTAGAATCATAAATAATGTTTTTATAGATGGTTGCTGTAAAAAAAAATGTCACGTATTTAGCGAAAAATTATAAAAAAAAACCATAGCGGCCATATAACAAGCTTCCGTTACACGGACTCTTTGAATGTGAATCTTACGTTAGATTTTTCACCATTATTTACATTTTGTAGCGATAATTTGAATACATGATCTTTTTCGTCAATTATTCGTAAATAATTTTGTAAAAAAAAGATTAAAATTTGGTTAAGTAAGTTACTTTTAGACGGCTGAAAGTAAAACTAGCCCGGAAGGTCACGTGATTGTTTGTACCACTTTTTGGTTAAAACAATCACGCGACCTGCGTTTTTGTTTTAAAATGCTCAAAAACGGCTAAATTTGATGATTTTTTTAAATAATAATAATAATTAACCATTCTTATATAGCGCATAACACATAGTAATAAAACATGTCCCTAAGCGCTCTTTAGAAAAACACAACAGAAAACAAAGACAAGATGTACTGGGTAAGAAACAAACTGGATAAATTAAATATTAAATAAGGACTGTTCTTCTTCATTCCTGGAAGACCGTTGAAGTCATATCTTAGTCTATTTTGTAGCCCAAATAGCCCAATTCGGCCGGTGTGTCCCTTTAAATGCCAAGCGGAAAACACTGCTGATTCAAAGCAGATGAAGTTTATAAGCATATATATTCGTATTCTACAAAAGTTAATGTAGGACAGCGAGTAATCAAGTCAACGGGTTCTTTATTTAGTATGTCCAGTGAGTACAAAAAGAAAGAGACAAATTTAAATACCGGCAAGTTACGAACTATTCACATTTATTTAACATCTGACAATCTGCGCTCCATGCAAGAACTTCTGTGTGCTTATAATATTATTAGTTGAAAACTAAAAAAACATTATCAATGGCACAAAAGTGTGATCATAGAGGTCAGATCTTGATTGACCCAAATACGAGGAATAAGAATAGCGTTGTATTCGATATATCGCCCATGCCAGTAATCCAGATTCGGAATTACACACTATTTTGATCCGGTTCCGGTTCCCATGCAGACTCGTATAGTTTAGCCGGATCAGTATGACCATTTTCTGTGCCCTCACTGATCCGAAATCCCGGTTAGGAAGAATGATAATCCGATTCAAACAGAGCAAATTTCACTACAAAACTGACCCAAAATGAGTCAGTGTCTGATCGAACAGCACTCATCACACTGCGGATCGTATTTGACTCGGTTCAACAGTAGATACCAGTTCATCATCTACTTGTGTTAGGCTAAATGCAGTAGGGCCTACTCTATGTTGACCCGCATTCATGCTACCCGTGTATGATTAGAGCTGCTATCAATCCACTATCACTTGCCTCCGACTGGCCTATGTACCATCATTTTAAAATATCTTACTATTATTATTACCATTAATCTCATTGAAAATTGTATTGTTTCTATTAAATTAAAGCTGAATATACATTTGATCCAGATCATGGTTGCCAACAACACAAGTGACTACTAAAACAATATTAATTAATACATTAATAATTAATTTATGCAAACACTTACTTGTCTGTATGATGTAAAAATAAAATATAAATCAGTAATTGAAAAAAGCTCTTGTCGTTAAATCCCCTTCAGCAAACCGATAATTTACGTCTATATTATATAATCTATTTTTGCAAATTTTTTATAATTATTATCGCTAAAATGGTTTTCAATTAATGATAGAATGGTGTCAACAGTGAAGGTGGCAACAGTCATTACAGGTGTTTATATAGTTATGGGCATGTGCGGTAAAAATCTCGATAACCTATTAAGCACAGTTCCAGCTACCGACCCCAGTCTCACCATTAATGGAAAAGTGGTTGCGGCGGTAAAGGCCTATAGAATGAAGTTTATTCGAACGGCTAAATAAAAAGGTTTAAAAGATACTCGTTATAAAATCATGATGGGAGAGCTAGACATGGGAGGGTATCATTTCTCTGGTGAAACAACCGTTTTTTAGGCAATTTTGTTTTATTTTGAGAATTTTTTATTGCATACAGTGAAACTCTTCAAGACACCTGTTTTGTCACACATAATCAACGATCCCTTTATTCTCTGGTATGTGTTCCATACTGGCCCAACTTCCAGCAATTATACTGCATCTGATGGGCTAAAACGCCCCTTGTTTTCTAACTCCAGCAAGATCTGGTTCTAGTCCAATCAGTTCTTCGTATACTTTTCCCCAATCACAGTGTACGTTTTTCTTTGTCAGCTGCCGTGGTTAATTATAAGACGTACATTATGGGATCTCAACAACGTTTGCTATTCCGAAGTTCAAACTACATCTACGCATCATTTACCCATTTCACAAAATGCAGAGATAGCTCTATACACAACAGATGGTGATGTACAAGTATTATTCTGACCATAACGCTTAAGTATGGGGCTCCAAAGGTGCCACGATAAATTTACTCCACACGTTTACTCTCTGGTTATAATATGGTGTTATGCCAACTGGAGCTCCGTGCACATGGATGCTATAATTAATGCACAATGTTACTTAACTCTAACAGTTTATTTATGTATGTACAAAGTTTTCTACTTGCGAGCTATAACTTACAATGGCCAAGTTAAAGGTATCACTAAGTATACATGCGTTTTTAATACAGATATAATATTGGTATTGATATTAGATATCTTTTTGGATATTATTTGAACGGTTTGAATACAATGCAAGCTTTTTCGTAGACAACATAATTATAATTTAATTTTTATAGATTTTCTTCATAAATCTTTTGGTTATTATCGTATCACAAAGACGCTGTATTATTTACAACATTTACTTATTAAATTATTAATGGTATCGCTATAGCGTAATATATAGCATCGGTGTGGGGGGGGGGTAACGGACGCAGCGCAACCTCGCTACCATGGGCAGCCCACCGTACATCGATCCCCTCTCATAACTCAGCGAACAAGGCATGCCTACACTCTAAAAACTAAAGAGTTGAATCCAACACTTGCATTAGTTCGGTGAGTGACTACACTTTGAAAGTGTTGGATCTAGCGTTTTGTATGTTAAATCTAGCATTTTAAGTTTTTGATCCAACGCAAAAAGGGTTAATTCAACAATTTAAGTGTTACGTCAACCTGATCCAACAACTCAAAGGAAAAAGGTTGAAGTAACACTTAAATTGTTGAATTAACCCTTTTTGCGTTGGATCAAACATTTAAAATGCTAGATTTAACATACAAAACGCTGGATCCAACACTTTCAAAGTGTAGTCACTCACCGAACTAATGCAAGTGTTGGATTCAACTCTTTAGCTTTTAGAGTGTAAGAAGACGTCTGGAAAATAAAAATGGCGCTGCGATATCAATCAGCACTGGGAGCGAGGTTGGCACTGGCAGCGAGCTGCAACACGTCTGTTACCTAGACGTCTGCTGTGATATGTGCGCGATAAGGCTATCTCGAGACCAAAAGCTGTTGATTGCGCTGGTGGTGGACATTCATTAAAACAAAAGCTGTTTTGTACTTTTTATTATAAAATATGCTTACACTAACAACCTTTACAGGATTGTTTAGTTAAAGGCTATTTCTTATAAAGTCACGACTCAAGGCATTTTCGAAACTTAAGCTTCGTCATCGATTCTGGCTTGTACCTTATCCACCATTCTGTGATTTGTGAAGTCCGTTTATTACCACCTCAGTTTGGTTTTTCGAAAATGCCCTTTAATTTTTGTTTAATCTGAGTTGGCTTCTTTTAATTAATGTGTCTTAAATTTGCAAAAATCATCACAAAACAATAAAGTTGAAACAGTTTTGGGAATGTAGTTCTCGGTCATATAATATACTTCTTTGCTATGAGGAAAACTGGGTGCTATTTAAACACCAACAAGATACAAGATAGTTTTTAAGATAGTTGCTTGTAGTATTTACGCCTCTGACAATAAGGATAACTCATCTCAGTTTGAATACTCATAATTATAAATAATTATTTCAAAATAAAGGAATAAGTGTTTATATAGATAATGCATTCTGTGCCAATATTTTGATAGTCAATATAAATAGAAAAATACAGCTGAAATCTTCGTCAAGTAACAATAAATATCTGAATTATATTTTATGCTATAATATCCTTAATAATAATATCATCGAAAACCTTTCTTACAGTTGAATTACTCTTAAAATTAAACTAGTTTTGATGTTGTTAATTGTTTAAGTTGGAGACATGCTAGAGTTATGCATTACAACAAATGCGACATAAAGGCAAGCTGTCTGACATCGAAGCTATTCTTTGCAGTATTTTAAGATCATTATTTACACTGGTATTTTTAAGTTTTCATAAAATTTCATATTAACAGAAAATAGCGTATGAAAATAAAACAGAAAAGCCCAGACGAACTTAAATCTATATCTTGGAAATAAAATGACTTTCCATCGAGGGATTTTGTTTTATTTATTTTGAATAATTTGTTTTTAAATTAAGGCCACACTATGAACAAAATACCTCAACCGTTCCCATTAAAATGTTTCAATTTTCGATGTTCTTTATCTTAATTATTGAAATGGGTAAACAACAATAACATTGATGCAAAATGAGTAACTTACTCAAATTTAAATCGAGCAGCTCGATTGAGAAAATGTTTACACACTTTTCTTCTCTTTACCAAAACCAATGGAATGACATGGCATATTACCATGTAGAATAGCAATTAATTATTTTCGGCATTGTGAAGATATTTTCCGAAATAAATCATATTATATCGCTGCGCATCGGTTTTGTAAGGAATATTTGAAGTGGTTTGAGGAAACATAACTTGAGGTGAGTGAATGTGGATAAAATAAACATCGTAACACACTATCCACAATCAACAACAACAATGGAGATAGAAAATAGACTGCTGAGTAAATTAAGGTGAAGAAGAAGGCGTGTCTTTTCGTGATATATGGTGACTTTATTTAACTCAAAGACGTTTTTCAAACTTAAAACTCTAGGAAACACCTCGTTATATAAAGAAATTAACAAATTCGTTTCAAATTATAATAAAAATGCGGTATGTTTGAATTCTCTTGAAGTTTTCCATGATGAGTGAGGATTTCATTCCATCTCACCATTGGGTCATGCAAAGTGGCATATATAAAAGTTTCATTTCACTTTCTGTAAAATAAATATCTGTGAATGAACATGGCTGAAGATTGTGTATTTCGGGACCGCATAACTGTTTCACTTAGAGCTTAAACAAGCCGGTTGGAATGAGCAGAATTGAGTCAAAACAGATAATAAATGTTAACAAAAAAGTCTTTTTCACCCTTAGTCCATAAAGTATTAAAACTTTCGCTTCATTTAGTTGGTAATTTACTTTAACCTTTAAACAAAAATCAGTTCCAATATCAAGGTGTTTTTTTAGTCCAATTTGCCCCTTAAATCCAGATCTTTGTTGAAAATTCCAAGCTCTTTCAGTAACTCGTCTGAAACTTTTCCTGCAAAAAAACAAAAAAAACAAATCAAATAAATAACCGTTTAACTATCAATCAAAAATAAGCGTATTGTCTTGCAAAGGAGTATTCAATTTCTAGAAAAGAGTTTGCTTAATATTATTATTAGCAAAAGGGTCAATCGCAGATTTTTGCACACAACTTGTTGTAGTTTTGTTTGGAAATTTCCTCTGAAATCTTGTTGCTTTCAACTTTATATTTTTTAAACAATGAGTCAAACGAGTAGTTTTAATCCTGTGAGAAGAAACTAGGTGTTTGAAAACAGTGACAACAAATTAGTAGTTTTCCTCACTATTTTTCTGATGACCGATTGAGCTTAAACTTTCACAGGTTTGTTTCTGCGTGTTGGGTCACATCAAGTGTTGTTACTGGTCCTATAATACATGTTGTCAATGTGATTTCAATTGGTTATAAAGCCTCATGTATTTTCTGTATTTTTCAAGCGTGATTATAAAATCCTCAGTATTTTAATGTTTCTTGGTTCAATTTTGCTTTTTTCTCTGAAGCAATCTTTGGAAAAAGGTTGATATAGATCAGGGATACAGATCAGATACAAAGTTGATATAGATTAGATACACATATTCAATACTAAGCGTCCTGAATTAAGACTATAGTTACCTTCATCAAGAAGCAATACGAGGTCCTTCCATGCAGAATTGTCATCAGCGGCATCAACCATCTCGTCATCAGGGTCATCTTTAGCCTCCTCCTCAGCCGTTGCAATTGCCTCAACATCTGTTAGTCAAGTAAGAAACGAATAAACGTACATGATAACATCACCGTAATTGTATTATAACCTCAATGGAAATTGGGTTTCCGATCGTATACGTTCAACTTCTTTCAGGGGGGGGGGGGGGGGGGCAACTACCTTGAAGTGCTTGTTCAAAATCATCTTGTTCCTCCGGTTCGATCTCCTCCAGCTCTTTCTCAAGTTCCTCTTCGGCTTCTTCAGCATCTTCTCCATCCAAGACGTCTCCCGTCTCCTGCTCTTCTACGGTCTGGAGCACCTCAGCAACGGGTCGACCTTCCTTGTCTACTACCACCTCTTCCTTGACGTGTCTATTTCCACCGGGAAGTGGTTCGTCTTCTTCATCTTCAAAGGTTTGGTAGCCGTCTCCAATAGGCATGGACGGGTAGAGGTTGGAGAAATCTTGTCCCATTTCTTGCATCATTTCTTCTGAGATTTCTCCTTCGTTCCAGAAGCTTTCCGGGAGAAGCTGTGAAAGGATGTCTGAATTTGGGAGCATCGACAAAACACAAACAATTAGTTATTGTTAATGTTGTTCACTCTTTGCACTGAAACAAATGCTTTTGTTGTTGTTGATGTTATTTTTACATGGATGGGACAACATTTTCAGAGAAACATTCAGAAAAATTATGTGTAGACCCTCCTATTTTATTTTCCGTGACCATAATGTTGAGAATATATTGTCTTTAAAGTGGTGTTCTTGAATGAATTGGAATGTTTTTTTTTTTTGTTTTTTTTTTTTTTTTGGGGGGGGGGGGGAGGAATTCTCCATTTTTCGAATAGTTAGCTCTATTCTTATAAATTTGAAGGGATTCTTTTTTAAAGAATCCGCTTTTTCTGGGTGTGGAAGGGGTGGGTTGGTCAAACTGCATTTTGCAGTCGACCCTGTTAATAGCCTGTGAAGCTTTTCTTTAAACCTTGGTTATAAAATCTCACCTATAATTCTTTCGCCTCTGTCTGTTGACATCTCACCATTTTCAATTTGGTCGGCAACAATGTTAGCGATCTCGGACAGTGCAATAGTCTCTGTAATTAAACAATGACACTGAAATATTAAAGAAACGTTGCGATTGTCTTCTAGCGAGTCATGGTTTTTCGCTATTTTCTCCTGATTACTAAAATTTGTCAGATGATTTTTATTTCATGTATTGGCGCATAACTGCCAGCAACTATTTTCCTCCTCTAAGTATAAAACAATCAAGCACTGACGTTTATTTCACAATTATTTGCCATTTATCTCGGTGTGATGCCTCAGTCGAATTGTTCCCACATTTTTTTAAAGCTGCTTTTGTAATTTGCTTATTTGTATCTTGTTTCTTTCTCCCATTATATATTTTGTTGTTCTCGTTATGCTCTATTAGAGGCTTTTCGAATTAGGCGCTTTACAAATTTATGTCTTATTATTTGTATGAAACTGTCTTACCTTCGGAGTAGGGTTTCTGGAACATCTCATAGTCCACAGACTCAGGATATGTCTCCTCGTATGGCATGGGATAGTCCATGTAGTCTTGAGGGTTGTACGGGGCAGGTCGGTTCAAAATCTCCTCAACCTGTATACAAAAGATAGAAACGTTTGAGGAACACATCTAACGGCCAACCCTCCCTGAGGTTGTGGTCGAATCTACGACAATTTTGTTACACCAGAAACCCTATCACAAAAAATCAGCAGCCCAAACGCCATTAAGAATTAATATAGGAAACGTGAATGTTCAGTTTTAAATATTGGGGACGAAAACCTCATTCGAAAACCCACGCACGCAATATGCAAAGCTCAAGGTCTAAGTTGGGATTCGAACCGGGGTCCACAGCGGTGAAAGAAAGAGGAAGAAACCACCGAGCCAACCTAATGCCCATAACAAGAGCCGCTAGAAGCAAAATAATGTTGGAACCAGCCACACACTATAATCATTTACATGGTAATTTTGGATGGTAACCTGTTTCTGTCTATAAGCAACACAGTTCTGTGCTAAGGAAGCAAGTAAACTTGACTCACATAATCTGGATCCACGGGGTTCTGAAGACCCATGGGGTTACCGAAGAGTTCTTGGTCTTGAAGCATCAATAGTTCTTCAAGCTCTTGAGAGACTGCCTCCTTGACGAAGAACGCGTATTCCTCACTGATCTGCAAAGGGCAAAATTATAGATGACTGGAGTGATGAGAATGCATCAATAAAAGAAAATTATTTTGTGTGTAATTTAAGTTGCGATTTTTATAAGTGATCGTTATGTCAGTAAATAATGGGGAGAAAAAGCCACACTCACAAATCCCTGTTCAAGGAGCATGCCAACTGCCTTCAAGAAACCCGTGACGTCATCGGACTCCATGATGAATAGTGCCACCTGTGCGGGATCACTAAGTTCTCGTAGGAGTTCCCTGGCTTCTTGTTCGTCTAGACGGTAATCATCGAAGTTATCGTCGAATAAACCTGGCCAAGGAAAAAAAGAAAACGTGACAATTTCGATAAGAAGTCAGATTTTCAATTGTATTTTACTTTTCTCTCCCAAGCAACATCGACGAGTAAATATGACGCGGCAATGACAGGGGAGCCTTCTGTGAATTGTGCATACGCCAAGGGTGTGAGATTGTTGAATTGCGAGTTATTGTCCCAAACTGTAGCCCTGATTCTAACGTCCTCGTCTCCTCGGCCCCACCCCAACCCAAAACCCACAACATTCACACAAAAACAAGCTGATCCGGTTATGCACCAAGTTTAAATAAATATTACACAAAACAAGTAGTTTCAGGTGTGGCGGTTTCAACTTTCCGCCGTGTTCAGTTTTCCGAATGACCGAATACGGTAACATTACGTCATGCAACGCCTGCGCACAGCAAGCGAAAGAAGTCAATTGTTATTTTGCTTTACTGAGTCCCGGAAAACTGAACACGGCGGAAGACTGAAACCGCCACACCATCACTATTTTCCCGTGATTCCGATTAACGGTTTAGCTGAATAATTAATATTCCCGTACCTGCTGCGTAGGACACTTCATTATTATCATTGATGACGTCACTTCCGTCATCAACCTCTATATCTCTGTAGTCGACGATTTCTTTGTTGGGCGTGACTACCTCCTCCTTTTCCTCTTCCGATGAAACCCCTGATCCTTCTACTTCCTCTGGTGACTCTTTCGCAATAGCGCCCTCTGTACGAGCAAAATATCAAATGCCAATACAATGTTATTACGCGGGAAAATATTAAAACCAAAAATCCGTCGGCGTGATTGCCGCCAGAAAGTCTTTGCAATCTGAAAGAAGATAATAGCATGAGTTTAAACCTTATACTCGAATACAGGTTAGGTTGTGATTTGGCTCTTTCGATATAGATGTGACCCTTTAAGACTTGATCTTCTTTGGTTTATGAGGTATATCTCGAAATGCGAAAGCCGATTTCCATTTTCTCAGTTTGACCTAAAAAGTATCTTGTTTACCAAATGAGGTTGTTATCGGGACAAAAAGAGAGATTCAGCATATTTCCCCTACATTTTAGTTCGTTAATTTTCGTATGCAATTAAAGGATGTATACATTGCAGTGGACACAATCAGTCTAGACTTGTGGAAACTATAGCCTCGTCTCCAGCCGTCTCCTTGTCTTATTGTCCCTTGCTTCTTCTAACTGCATTCCACTTTTCCCTTTTAACTTCTAGCCACATGAATGCTTCCATTAAATTAGAGGCCCTATACTTCTCTCTCTCTGTGTTGTGTTGTCATCAATGCCTTTGAGAAAGTCTCCTCTTGTTGGGTCGAAATAGCCATTGCCATTTCTGTTAACTTCTATAAATTTTGTACAATTTCATTCCTATGTCACATTGTTATAAAAAAAAGTGATATTTCACTTGGTTCTGCTTGAGGAATGTTGTATACCTTTTGTTTCTTGAGACGTTTTCTCCTCTTCGACATCTTCGATTTGAACAGGATCTTTGCTCTCAACACCCAACGTTTCTGTCTCCTGCAAGAGAAGAGTCAAGAACCGTTACAATCAGAGGTGTCAACATACGACACTCAACCATGTAAAATAATACGGGTCCTTCCTACGTGTTTGCCGCCCTTTTCCCGTAACTTGTTTATCGCCAATTTTCACTGCTGCTGCCGTCTGCTTGCGGTCGGGGATTGAGCAATGCCTCGAAACTAAAGGTCACTAACAGGGGGCGATTGCATCAAGGGATGAACATGTTTCACTCCCTCAAATTTCGTTACACTTTCATCCCTTGAATTTATTGAAAGCTTGTTTTAAAAAAATGCTTCTATTTTGCTCTCTCTTTTGTTATAAAAAAAATGTTGTAAGGTTTTGGGGAATATTTTCATATATAGTTGACTGAGGAACAGTTATAAATCACAGATGATTCGTTGTTAAATTCAATTTCAACATTTGTTTTTCTGTTTTAATAACCAGTTTTATAGTAACTTTGTTTCTCTCTCTTGTGTGTCTTTGTTTTTCTCCCAAGGGAGCTCAGTGGGCGATGTTGACATTCTGACTGAAAACTGCAGTTCACTGAATTTGCGAAATCAATTTGTTTTTAAACCCATGATTCCATGTTGTATGACAGTAAAATGTTGCCCATCTCCCCTTCCTGGCGACAAACACAAAACTGTCCACGACTGACGAGAAGTATTGGTTGACATCAGACAAAATTAACATTCAGCTATTTGCGTGGATACCAACGTGCGTACATACAGCATCGTCCAAAACAACCTGACATTGATTAATCTATGTGACTGTTATCGCTATATCAACCAGACGCGAGTTGTGTTCTAAATCGACAGTCGTGGGTTGATGTTCGGCGATGGCTAGAATCATGACGATGATGATGAACAATTTAAATTTATGGAGGAGTTCTTTCGTCTGTTTTCTTCTCTTTTCCTAAAGTAATTAATCAGCACAACAAGCTATTGGAACGTGAAACAGTATCCACATTATATGAGGAGTGGGTGGTCGTGGTGTGGTTAACAATAGCGAGGGACTCGTTTTACAACCGCTCACATTATTTATTTCTCAAAAGAAATCTGATAATTTTCGATTTCTTTTGAGAAGGGAAATCTCTCATGTAACATCAGAATCGAGATATCTGTCTAGGTAAACAATTATTCCTCTTGCTTGATTCCTTCTTTGCGGGGGAGGATTTGGAGGCAAATCCAATGCATTGGGTCTGATGCCATCTTGGGGGGGGGGAGGGGAGATGTCTCGGTTAAATCTTGAAGGGGTTATAAAATATTGCCTTTCAAGAATTGTCCGCAGGAAGAAGATAATAAGAAAATAATACAGAGAAGAAACAAACCAAGCAGGAAATTAGAGAAAGGGGCACAAATGGTACATATTGTGTTGGCCTACATGTTTCTGATCATGTTATATTTTAGTGACATCTCATTAGTGTGCCTATAATCTGCCTAAGAATACTTGACTGATTGATTGAAGCATTTTTAATAAGTTTCATTTCAGTTGTTGCTTTTTCAAGTGTTCTTTATAATAAAGCCATAAATCTCTGTGTCGGCGTAGTGAATAAAAATCCCTCATATATCAAGTTATATATAGAGGGAGTCTTTTTTTCCCTCCGGTGCGCAAATAGTTTCTATGTTTTAAACAACTAAAGGTACACCTATAATTAGAGCTATGTATATCGTGGCTTCCTTTATTCGCCAGATAGGCCTATATTCTAACGGGGAAAAATGTGGACATTATGAAATGGAAAAAATAGATGCAGTGATAAGTAGCGACACGTTTCTTCGAGGACGCTTCTTTAAGACTCTTCCCATGAGGTATTCGTGCTTTGCTTGGCAGGAAGACACGGAGGGGGGGGGGGGGGGCACGTTTCCCTGTCGCCTTCGCTTGAAGAACAATACACGGGATATTAGGCATGGACTCGACTTTGCATTGGACTGATTAAATGTATAGTTTAACATTATGGGATTTGGTCTCAGGTTTTTTTTTCTTTTTTTTGGGGGGGGGGGGAAATTAGAGATGAATTTGACAAACTAAAAACAGAACAAACATTAACTTTCAGACGTCGACGGGTTGAACAAGCTCCCGTAATGATGACGTCATGGTTTGTCTACTATGCTCCATGAAGTACTAGAAAAATTTGATCTACATTTGCGACATTTGAGCGAGACACAATGGTGTCCAATTCTTCTTCAAAGTGGTAAACAACTGTGACGTTATCAGCTCTAATTGTGTCTGTTTGTTGTTGTTGATGTTTTTCTCGGCTGGTCGTTATAAAACCATCATGGTTTCATAATGTTTTAATTGGATCCAATATTGTGCAATGTCATAAACCTTTCTGTAAGATAGTGAAGTAAATGTAGCTTTCAGAGAGCTAATTTATTTTCACCAAACAAAGAAACTTCATTATTTCAAATCCCAACGTTCTAATCCTTCCAGATGGAGCCAATTTTCCGTGACCTTGGATTGCTGAGTAACGGTGAGCCTGTATTCCTATGGAAACTTGAGAACGCTAGGTGGCAGCAGAGTAGTTCTGAGCATGCGCACACTACCAAGAACAATGGCCAAATCTGGTAAGTCTGCTAGCGCCCAAAAACTGTTGCCTATTCTTTCCAATAATTATGTTAATTTTATTCTATTTTTTTGTCTCTGTGAACAACCTCCTATAGAATTTGAAAACAAAGTTAATGGCCTGACGTTTCGACCCTATATTAGAGCCTTTCTCGAAGGATAGAAAGTCTTTCTCAAGTATCCTTCGAGAAAGACTCTAGGGTCAAAACGTCAGGCCGTTATCTGTTCTTTTTATTTATACCATATAGTTGGTAAGTTGTTTCCAACAGCTGTAAACTTTATTTTCCCATATAATTTGTAAACGGAATTCCTTGTGGATGATCCGTTTTAGATTTTAAAATTTCCATGATGTAATCTTTTTCATTTCATTGTCTTTGGTCTCCCTCCAATCATAAAGAAGCACGATGTGAGAGTTCTGTGTAAATACCACATATATTATCTTTTTAAGGGTAGAATTATTCAGTTATAAATCTAGAGAGCAAACAATGATAGCGCCTTGCTGATATTCTTATTCCTCCCACGTAGATTATACATAGTCTTCTTTCAGTTTTCCTCTGGTTTATTTTAAGGAATCTGTTTGTTCATGGGTCTCCGATCTACATTTAGATGAAAACATTTCCATGGAGGATTAGTGTAATCAGTGAAACTATTGATTTGAACTAGTTTTGTTTTTCATCAGTTGGCAATTCTGAACTCTGGTATCCGTTCGTAAACATGGATTGATTTGATGTTCTTTCGAAATAAACCGCAACATTTTTTTCAGAAAGTATACACCGTTTATTTTATATTTTGGATGTGAGCCTTACATTGAAAAAACAATTTCTGACCCTAATATACTTTCTAGCGTGACATTTGATCTACTCTTGACAAACAAAGCGTGGTACAATATAAAGCATGTTGCATTAATAATTAATGTTTAACCTCAAAATAATGCGGGGGACTTAATCCATCCTCGCAACAAAACATACATCATTGTGTTTATCTCTCAAAAGGTTAAAAAAAAAAAAAAAAACGATATTACGTTCTAGATGCAAGCAGAAGCTGATTTAAGAGCCCCTCTCGAAATCAATAATTTAGCTGAGCTCATTTTGTCGTGGGTGCTTAGTAAAGCACATTGGATATGTTTGCCAACGTAACAATCCTCCCACGCGACACCATCACGTCGTCATAAAAGACAGTGGCAATACAAGTAATTACTTTATGCAATTTATTCAGCACCCGGATACACTAACACCGTAACACGTACTTGTAAACATGGACAGTGATAGTTTCAAGTGCTCAAAAGGGCAGTTTTTAAGCGCCGTCGCTAGGCTTGTAGAGGTGCACAATGGTGATTTAATAGGCATACTTCCGAAACATCAAATTATCACATTAAAACTATTGGCGTTTTCAGTCCAAACATTCCAGATTTAAAACGATTGGGGGGGGGGGGTGTCCCCTTAGCTACGCCATTATATGTATTAGGCTTCGTCATTGTCAGCTTTATTTTATCACAATAATATGAAATAAAGAACATATTTTTTGTCGCATATTAAAATTGGGTTCTAAATTTATTAATTGATTACCAATTAATAGAATTGTCGGAAATTATTTCCTTCCATTTCGTTAGAAAACTTTGACCATAGCATTTGGCGGGAAAAATCGTTTGAATCAGTTTTGATATAGGCCTATTATGTATACATCGGTACCTAGTGTATTATTAATGTTCTTTTTGTTTACGTTGGGGGGTACGTCAACAACAATAGATTCTGCTCAAAATGCCTCATATTATTATGATATCATTATACTAAAGTAGTTATTTTATTTTGTTTCCGAATAGTTGACAAATGGCAACAGGCATCGAATCTGCTTTCACCGCAACGTGTCCCAATTCTGTTCTATATTTAGCAAATTCTGGCCGCTACCGAATAGTGCTATTCTAGAAAACTGTCATCAGTAAGGTTACATGCAGGAGGAAAAAAAGGATGTCGAGCGTTGACTCGGGTATCTCGGTAATTCCTGTCTGTTTTCTTCTTCTTCTTTTTTTCTGTTTTTTTTTTCGCTGTGTTTGAGTTGGATTTGTGTCCTGGTTGTTTTGATCCTATAGTGTGTAAAATGTTAAAGGAATATCTGTCAAGACCTACTTGAACGAAAACGGCCATCAAATCCAAGCCCCAATCCACACAGCAAAACCATTGCACACATATCATCAGCTTAATCCCTCCATTAGTCTCTCAATAAACATGAGCATTGAGAAGTATACCGTGCATTATTCAAGTCTTACGATAGCCCTTCAACAACAACCTTTCCACGAAACCCTGATTTTTTCAATTATTTTGTGGTTAACCTACATCGTCTGCGTGGGATTCTAATATCGAGCGTTAAAAGAATAGTAGCCTCAAAACTAATATTTAGAAAATATTGCATAAGTATGTTTACCCTTCTGAAATGTAAAACTAAAGCTGTTTTCACCATGGTGGTTGAGTTATTCAAACCTCGTCGTGTAATGTTACGCAGAGTTCCAGAGAATGTATTGTTTTGAGGAGAACAACAAACATTACAACCTCGTCCCCTTTAATAAGTCCAATATTGCGATCGAGCCATTAGCTAAATGTACATCGATATTCACGGGTGATAGGGTGGGCATTTTGATTACTTACTCGATGTTTTGGATGATGAAATAAGGGTTATTTACCTTACTTCCTTTGGTCTAGATATATAATATTAACCACTAGGGGACTGGGATACCGAATCTTGACATAAACCTACTGCGTCTGGATTGAATTGATCTCCTTGTAAAGAATCAAAATAGCAAAACATTTCAGCTTAGTTAGCCCAGAGCCGCGTTGTGTTTTCTTTTTGTTTTTCTTCAAAATATACAATCTCCTTCGCGTCTGCTTTAATACTGTCTTTGAATCAAGATATTGTGCACCACTTTTGTCTTAAAGTGTTGGCAAACCTGCTGTATCTTTGGCATGTTGAATTTGCTTGAACCAATATAGGGACGTTTGAAATGATAACATGCATTGTGTTGTACTTGTCTTATGTTTCAATCAATAATAAGGTATACGACATGCTTCGGGTATCCTTTCGGCCTAAATCAATCAAGATACAGTTTTGTACTTGTTTTCTAACTTTCTGGAGCTTCGGTATAATGTTGATTCTGATTGACCTAATATTAGTGTACAGCTTTTGATTTGTTAGCAAACATGCATGTGTTTAACGTATCTATCATCTTATCCAAGAAAGGGAACGATGTGCTTCGGGTTACGAATCAATATGAAGTACAACCGATTGGCAAACTTACCATGCTGACTGCGAAGAGGTTTTTTGTGATGCTGACAAATATGACTTGTTATACTATTTGTACGTATATTATGGTTTAACCGAGATATGGTACAATTTGCTACGGGTTAACTCTTTTATGGATCAATAAGGTATAACCGTTGACAATCTTATAACATGGTATGCTGACTACTGTACCAAGATTGTTGTGATCTTGGCAAACATTGCACGTGTATACTGGTTTAACCGAGAAAAGGTACAAAATACTTCGGGTGTTTTTGAATCAAGATAAGGTTCAATCGTTTTTGTTGTTGGCAAACTTAATGCAAACTACACCGAGGTACAAGTCGCTTCGGGTATGCTTACTCTCGTTGAATCGAGATAAGGTACATAATTTATAAGCATGATATATTGTAAACCTGTTGCTTCTCCTTTGGACTAATGAACGGTAAATCTTGCTTTAGGTAGGAAAGTTATATTTCAAGTCATGGTTTTGATTCCAACCTGCTTTGAAAATTCATCATTGAATCAAGAGAATGTACAGCATGAATATGGTTGCAGCACTAAATTACAAACCTGTGAATGTTAAAATGAAGCAAGTGATACATATTAACACTTTCATCAGTGTGACGCAGTGGGTCTGCTCCCAGACATTCACAACCAGTCTGCTCTAAAATCATTGACTAACCCCTATCCCGCAAATTGTAAAGTAATGTTGCCCCCCCCCCCCCCACCCTCCAGCAAAAAAACAAACGTGTAGTTTGTGCCACGTCGCCTTTTCAAAATGCAACGAAACACAAAACAAAATGGCGGGGATATCTCAGTTGTGAAGGTATCAATCGCATGGACCTTTAACTGATTTAAATAGAGAAAGCTTCAATTTAAATCCAATGCAGTTTATAAGGCAAACCCCAAGGTCATGTGGAGATATTCTCGACCATACCTCCTCAACCTCCTTTGTGAGTGTGTTTTCACTGCATTTAACATCGTCTTGCAAGTCAAGCCTGCCTTGAATTGTCGACCTAAAAGGTACAATAAATTGCGACGATATCGGCTGGCTGGAGAGGTGCTTTGGCTCCGGCCTTGACGGGCCGTCGAGAAGTGTTATTAATGGCTGTCGGGCGCAGCTAGGATTTTTTATCGATGGAAAAAATGCAATATTGATTGTTTTTGAAACAAGATTAGGTGAGTGGAGAGAAAAATTAGAAAACCAGGGCAGGTTAATATCAAGAAGTGAAGGTTTGTGAGGTTAAGGATGAATAATGATTGAGAGATAATGAGAAAGGCACGAATAAGTAAAGAAGTTAGTAAACAAATATACCGGTCTTGTCGCCAATAATGGTCACCTACCGATGCGTTCATAATATGTTTGCTCTGTACTCTAGTGATCGTAACAGCACAAACACAACATTACTGACTTAACTGATTTGTATTTGTTTCATAGGAATGGCTGGTGGGATGAGTTTTATAATCAGTGTGCTTTCGGAGTAGAACTAATAATGTTTCACCCTATAACCATCATTCTGTGTATATGTCCCTTGTAGCTAACGAAAATGGAACTTGTTTTAATACCTTAAAGACTCTGGACACTATTGGTAATTGTCAAGACCAGTCTTCTCACTTGGTGTATCTTAAAATATGCGTAAAATAACAAACCTGTGAAAATTTGAGCTCAGTTGGTCGTCGAAGTTGCGAGATAATAATGAAAGAACAAAAAAAAAAACCTTGTCACACGAAGTTCTGTGCTTTGAGATGGTTGATTTCGAGACCTCAAATTCTAAATCTTAGGTCTCGAAATGAATTTCGTGGAAAATTACTTCTTTCTCGAAAACTATGTCACTTCAGGTGGAGCCGTTTCTCACAATGTTTTATACCATCAACCTCTCCCCATTACTCTTTAGCAAGTGAGGTTTTATGCTGATAATTATTTTGAGTAATTACCAATAGTGTCCACAGCCTTTAAGTATCACATTCATCTTATTAGCATAACATATCGTGATCGCGTGTCTCCTCGTAGGCATCAAAGTTATTCTTGAATTAAAATAAACAAAAGAACTGTGCATAAACATAACTCTTTGTTGGAGCAATTACAGACGATATTTTGTGGTGAATTTTAAGCCTTTGTTGAATAACAATGACGCGGGGGTAAACTCAGACTGTATGCGCGAGGAATGACGTCAAACCTCCATTCATATCTTAAAAATAAACCGATGTGCTTCGTAACAACTCTATAGTATTTTACGATGAGCTATAAATGTCCCGTATTTTCCGGATGCTTTCCTACGTGTCCTATAGTTCTTTTCTTCTCTTTTTTTGCTATAAATGAACATGTTTTTACTGGTGCTTGTTTATGTCTCTGACTTTTTTCCCATGTATAATTTTTGTGATACCAAAAAATAACATATATGCCCAAGAAGAGCCAATTTGTATGTATTTGTTTTTTGTTTGTCACTCGAGCGTATAGTTACTTGTTTATAGATAAATTGACGTGACAAAAGTGATGTAGAGGCATCGGGGTATTTATAGAGTAAAATAAATGTTCCTTTAACAAAATAAAAAAGAGGATCTTTCATTAATGTCTTCATGGTTGTCTATCTACTTGGATGTGTCGTGACCGAACGGTTAAGAGCACCGGATTCAAACTCTGGTGTTTCTGATCAGCAGAGTGTGGGTTCGAATCCCCACAGCCTTGACACTTGTGTCCTTAAGCAAGACACATTGCTCCGTTATTCGGGTGGGACGTAAAGCTGTAGGTTCCGTGAGTTGTTATAAAACTATATCAACACACGTAAATTATAGTATACACACCTATCAAAAAGAGATGGGGTTCACACCTGTGTGTCTGGCAGTGTGACTATCTTCAATCATGGGGAAGAAGAAGTAAGTCATGCCTAATTATGCATTTATGCAGATACAGAGTTAAGTTGGAATGTGTAGATGGCCCATATAGATGAATCTGTTATGGTCAAGGCAGCCGGCTAATGGCGAATTAATATCTCTTAACGCAAACAATGACGAGCTGTAATCCTACCTTGAAAACAAAGGCAAGATAATTCAACAACCAAGGCAGACCATGCAGCTTTAAATGTCAGATGGTCAAATAGATTCGCAATCAGGGCCCAACTGAGATACATAGTTGACATTTGCCGAGACACGAACCGTTTACGCACGTCACCGCCGTGTATCGATCGATGGTCGAGTCTACCTCTCTTTATTGCCGTGCCCTTTCTTAATCCATTGCCGTGTGTCTAATCACCATGTCACTCGCCCAACTTTGGACGTCACGAATTGTGAACTGAATATCAATTCAATTTAGAAGAAAATAGCAGGTTGTAAAATAAATAAGGGTCTGTGTTTTATAGCAAGAATTATTCAAGAGGTAGTTGAAGTAGCTGCTTTGTTATTGGTCATGCGGGTCTTTAACAGGTGGGTAGCTCGTCTATAACTCTTGTCTTCGTGCTTTGTGAACAGAATACAAATTCAATTCGTAAGAAATATCGGGTTATGGAATATGGAATAGAGCATCTATACAGGGGCTTGTGACTACGTGAAACAAGTGACAAATTTCTAAGTGAACCCAAACCTCACAATGTTACTTAAAACACAAACCCACATGAAGACAGACGGTACATTTTCGATGACATGGATACCAATTGATGTCATCGACTGCACGGCCTGAGTATTAACTTGACAACTTGATATTAAAGCACCATCAATAACCAGGTCTATAATCAATATCTTACAGTATGGAATAAATAATTTATAGAGCGGTTTTTGTTTAGTCCCCCCCCCCTTTTTTTTCCTCTCCTCCACAATCAAATAGCAGTAGACATCCCAATATGGTTGATAAAAATAACAGCAGCTGTGCATTGGTCCGTGCCGTAAATTGCCAGCATCCTGTGTTGGGGTACATGAGGCAAGCAAAACATCGATCTACAACCCACCCACAAAAGAAGAAAGAAGGGATAGAACGAAGGTGGGGGTGGGGAGATGAAATGGGAAAAGATGTCATCATTATCGAGACCAAGTGATGAAACTGCTCGTTATCAAGACGAGTAGGCATATGATCCAGCAGTTGTTTTCTTTCATAAAGCTGTGAGATGTGCAAAGATATCGCCTGTTCCCCCTTTCTAGAAGAGGCAAACGGCTACCAGCGACATGTTGCTTAGGGAGCACAGATTAAACACCACAGCGTGATTCCCGTTCTGGCATCTAATTGCAAGGATGTACCTCAGGGATTTAGTCTTGGTTCCCAATTCGATTTCCTAACCTTTAAGTGCTAATATCTACTGGGATGGGAGAGAGAGACAGAAAAGGAGCTCTAACTCTGAGGTGGTTATTTCCATCACGTCGGCTCGTTGGGCTCAATAAAAGAGGACATTTCGCGGGTGAAATGCAATTATTTCAGGGTCCGGGAGGAATGGTAAATAACCCGCTTATTTTGGGTAGCTATTGAAACGACTTATGCTCCGGAAGTAATTCATGCAATGACGTAATGGAAGTGGCGATTTCTGTAATTAGATCGTATAATGGGGGAAAACTGTAATGATTTAAGCCCTGTTGTATTGACAAAATAACGGCACTGACGTCAGGAGATGGCTCCATATGGTTGCAGTGTGACGAAGGTCTTTGATCGTCCTCGGGTGGTTCTAATGTGATGATGCAACAATAAATTACACTGAACGGCCTGGTGTTTGCCTTGTTTGCGCGTTTTTTCAAGCAATTCAAATGGGCACTTGACGTTGTTTCATGCGCAGAAAATATATTATAATAAAATATAAAAGAAATAATTAAAACAAACACTCTAAATTATACATTAAGTCATGAAAATAAAAATGTTAATAGGTCTTTTACTAGTTCAATTTTCATAAATAGTATTTGCTGAAAATTATCATTATATTGAAACAAAATTAAGCCACGGGACGAGGTCAATACTTTGAAAACCTTTTTGCCAAACACGCCCAAATTGTGCCTACTCTCAGGTTTTCTTTGGTATTATTATTATTATTTTTTTAGATAGTATTTTATTTTTTTATGACCAATTTTACCTTCACAAAGAGTATGATAATGTCTTAGGCCACAGACTTCGTTTAACATAAGTATTTGAAGAATTAGATTCGCACAAACATGAAGTTTGAATACGCGCGAAATCTACAGACTCCTAAAACACAACCTACATTTTTGATGGATGGAACAGAGCATAATTATGCGAAGCTAAATTGACTAGGAAGACGGCGTTATCATTTGGTAAAGCTGGATCAATCTTGATTATGAAGCACGTGTAAACCAAATTGAAAACTTCGCAAATCATTAACGACTTGGGATGGAGTCTATCTATTGGCAGTCGTGTCACGTGCGCCGCCAAACTGGTGCGTTTGGATCTACCTTGGTTATTCTGCGAGGGGCACTAAGAGAGACCACAAACGCTAAATGAAAATATAAAAATTGATTTGCTTTTGAAATGATCAGATATCAAACATTTGGATGTATCATTGTTGATCTCCTGAAATGAAATTCAAAATAATATGTTTATTTTAGAATGGAGACCGAATTTACCGCCAGTTATATTATCGTTTCATTCGGTTCACTCGCTTTTGGTGCTAAGTGAACCATTATCCAATCTGATTACACACCTGACTTCCAGCGTGGAGAAAAACACTTCTGAGTTTGGTACCCCCCCCCCCCACAGCAAATCATCATAAAGGAGAAAATTATGCTGCCACGAAATCTATAAATACGCAATGCCTCCGGGTTTGAGATATTACCATAGCAACAAACCCCACCCCTGATGACGTCAATAACACTGATGCACTACCACAAAGACAGCATCGAATCAAGTGTGCGGTTTGGTGGGGGGGAGGGGGGGGGTTACAGGAGGGTTGTTGGCAAGGCACACTAGCTTCGATAATAAAAAGAGAAAAATCAGTTAAGTATGCAGCTGTCTTTTTCCCCATCAATAATATCCTTCGAAATCTACCACAAGTTTCACAGCAAGAGGGGAAATTGTTTACACCATCCACGTGATGTACAGGCCTTTTTTTAAGAGGGGGTTGCTAATTTTGGTTCAAAAGCATTTCTTCGAACCCAAACCAAACGTACTTTAAAGAAAAACAAAATCAGATTGAGCGCAGAGACCGATCTCTGATCGTTCTGAATTAAACATCCAGTCGCCTTGCTGTTTATACATGGGCAATCTCATCAGATGTATTGATTTTAGTTATTACTTTTGAACCCTTTCGGGACCATCTGCTTTAATATGGAGCTCTGCAAACCATCGCAAATGACCAACTAAGAACCGCGACCATTTACGAATCATGTGGCGTGTCCTGGTCTGAATTTCAACGCGTACCGCAAAGCACTTCGATGCAAACCTAATCATCTCCTCTCTTTCACAGCGAAGATACAGTTTCTAAAGCGTCCGATTTAGTTTTCTTACATCGAAGTGTTTTACAAGCTGAATATTTTTGTTTAACTTTCTACAAAACAAAATTGAAATTCATGATTCATATTTTAGGCCAGTAGTCTTTCTTTCCTGATCACTTTCGTCGGATGCTACTTTTCCACTATATTATGATTAGCTCAAATTCAAGTTACATCCACTTCCCTTCAAACTCTTTCTAATCCCGGTAGACACACGTGTATCAATGTCACGCAGAACGTGGGAGTGTTTTTCCTTTTTTTCTGCATATTTTGTCCCGCTCATCTTTCTGTCAACACTCTGACCACTGCACTGTGATTGAGTCACAGCTAAAACCAAGATGAGAGACTGACGTCAGTCCTGGTGTTTATGCATTCCCAAAGAGAACAAAATAAAGTGTTATTTACGTTTTTTTGCATACGCAGTCAAATTTTGAAAAACAAACAAGTTTGTGAAGTCTGGGTTTTGCTAAAAGTTATATTTAGCAGACTCGTCATTGATTACCAAACAAGACAGTTTTGCTTCTCATTTTTATTTTGATAAAAAACACAACAATTTCAACATTTTATTCCAAATGCCTAGAAACAAAATTTTGAATGTGATTGAACAGTTTAGATAGTCAACAGATCTTGTTTTACCCTTTTTTTTATTTGCCTGCGTTGCGAGGCAAGTGAAGTAAGCGATACTTTATTTACAAGAAATTCAATATTTGTCTTGCAATGTTTTCTTGGATAATGTAGTTAAAATGTTGTTTTTAGTTCCATTTACACCGATCATATCAATTTTATAGTTCGGTCAGAGCTGTTTTTACATAATCTGTCAGTGTAAAATCTAATGTTACAATTTTCCAAACGTGCTGTCAATTTCTCACCCTGCGCTACGATCAGAACCGAGGTGGGTTGCTTAGAAAAGCCCACACACTCAGTCGAGACAGATCAATTCTTAGACCAAATCAAATTTGACTCCTCATCGGGTATGTGGTTTGAAAGGGAGCATAAACCTAGGTGATAATATCAAAGACACGGAGAGTGGGTGCTCAGCATATACGTGGGCAGTCCCGCATGTTTGGCCTTTAAATACTGTTTCTTTATGGTCAGTGGAAAGGTGCTTGAGAACCTAGTTTTCTATTTGATTAAGTCCACCACTGAACACGAGCTAATAGAAAAAGGTGTTGTATCTGTTTGTATTGACTCTTCGTTTTAAAGGGCAACTTGTTTTACCCCAAGATGGAGAGCTCGTTTACTCTTAAAGGAGCACGTTGCCTCTGAACTGGACACTTTGGGGCTAAAAGGCGCTTGTTATGAAAAATGGTTGAAAGAAGTTTTACAAATAGAATATAATGATTCACACCGAGATACCTGCAATTTATTTCGCCTTTTTTTTTTTTTTTTACTTCGCAAACCATAATGATCGGTAAATATGTCGAGTCGAACATTTGGTTGGCATGCAAAATGGCAACACGACATCATGTCAGTTTGATCCAGCCCTGGATTAAAACCAACTCAGCCATGAACATCAAGGGTTTGTCATGGCAACTGATAATCCTGGAGGCTGGAGTTTACTCTGTCTGGCTTTTTGTCAGCTTCGCCAAAATTAAGTAAATAGTTCTCGATTTATTTTGATTTAATAGTTTCAGATTGTTTGTCTACGACGTGTGGTACGTGACCATCTCAATGGTCGGGGTAAACATCAATCAAATGTCTTCAATTTTGTCTTATAATTATAGCGTTACTCGACGAAGTTTGTTCTTCTTCTTCCTTTCTTTATCACTAGGGTACAGTGAGATGGTATGCCTTTAGGAAATGGAATTGCTAATTATCAAAGTCAAATAATTATTCACCATGAAGCTACCATTTATAAAAAGTACGCAGTGCTATTATTATTAAAACATAACATAAGTACACTCTGCTAAACAACTATTGTTAAAGGACATAAATGACTTACTTTTGTTAACAGTTCACTCGCCGGTGTCTCTTTGTTGATTTCTGCAAGGAAACAAACACAAAAAAAAACCCACGTATGTTTAGTTTTTGCAATAAATATTGCCATTGCCAACAATCGGGACGGGGTATAAATGTCTTTCTGACTGGCCTGTTTACATTTATTTTTTTGAGCCGGTTTGAAATTTCCCCACCTCTCCTCTGAATGTTTTTTGTTCACTCCGTAGTCAGCAAACGTAATTAAGGCAAGTTTGTGTATCAAGCTCTTAGTTCTCAGTTGATAGTAAAGGTTGCGTTTCCAAATATAAACGTCATTCCGGTTCCTCATCGGGAAGATCATTTTTGGCTTTCCTGTTGTTCCTAAATGGGCCATCAAATGGCCTGCATGTTCCTAATTGGGCGATCAAATGGCCTTCATGTTCCTAATTGGGCGATCAAATGGCCTTCATGTTCCTAATTGGGCGATCAAATGGCCTTCGTGTTCCTAATTGGGCGATCAAATGGCCTTTCTGTTCCTAATTGGGCGATTTAATGGCCTTCCTGTTCCTAATTGGGCGATCAAATGGCCTTCCTGTTCCTAGTTGGGCGATCAAATAGCCTTCCTGTTCTTTATTGGGCGATCAAATGGCCTTCCTGTTCCTAATTGGACCATCAAATGGCCTCCCTGTTCCATGGGTGATCACTTCTTGTTCCGAGAGGTGACAATATACAATATTCCCCAAACTTAAAAGCCCTATAAATGTCCTGCGTCCTTTTCAGCGCCATTGCTATTCTTCAGCGAGCCATGCTCAATTTACTCTTTTTTTAATTAAAACGTCCTCGGTCTACAGTGCAGCTACGTTTCAGTAGTCTTACAAAAAAGATTTGGTTTCACTGATTGAGTTTCGGATGGGATACTTTATTTGAATGCTCTTACCGATTCCTTATAAAACAAAAGACATTTTTGAAGTCACTTAAGCTACGTTGTGACAACGCAACCCGTGGTCCACTGTATTCCAATCAGGAAACGCACAATGTCCATGGAAACCCACATCCAAGCCCAACTAGTCTAAGTTAGTATGTAAATTCAAACTCTCTCGTCCCCAAATTACATTAAAGCCGAAGCTCGTGACTGCATAAGTCCCCCGGGGAAGGTTTTAAGAGTCTGTATTCCTCATGAATGTGTTCCTCCCAGATTTTCGAGTCATGTTGTACCCTTATCACGATTCATGTGTGAATTATAAATACCATTCCACTGCGTGTACGTAACACGTGGTGAACACTCATTTTCAAATTTCCAACCGTTGGGCTTGTCATGCTATACGCATACCAGCGTAGAATTTCACCCAGAGGCATTGAAATAACTCCGGTTGCCCTAAAGCTGTTACAGTGGTACTTGACTCTCTGTCACGAAGATGATAATATTACACATTGGAAATGTAGGAAAATTATTCATCTGTGAGCTTTTTTAATGTTAGAGATTAAGTCAAAACGCGATTGGTGTGAAATGCTACGCATTGTTAAAAATTGTTTGTATATCAATTTGCATCATCTCTCCCTCTCTCTAGATAGGGGCGTGTCCTTAAGTGCCATAGGCGTTTATTTCCACATACAGTGGTGTTATAACATGTGAAGCTCTTACACTAAATGACGTCAATGGTGTATACCGTGCTGGATTATAATACGTCATCAGGCGCGGAAGTATAGGTACTTGATGCATAGAGCTAGGCTTGATGAAAGTTGCTTTACATTTCAAATTCATTATTGCGAGGTGGCCGAACGATAATTACTGGTTTATAGCCAAGACCATAAATCTGGAGCGAGCTAACTAACACCATGTGATAAACAGGTGTCGACATTCCCGCCTGAAGCCCCGACAGCATTCCAGTACTCTAAGGCGTCGCGTATAACTGTATAAGTGGGCTCCTATTATGCCCGTTGCTTGTACCACTGTGGCTCCCCCGGGCCCTCTCATGAATAGCAATAACTCGTTCTTCTGTGCACGACGTCCGCTTCTTCCGATCCAGACGGCTTTTTCATTGTTGAATAATTTTGTGACTCTCATGATTTGTTTCCTGACCGCCAACCCCCCTCCCCAAAAAAATTAAAAAAAATAATAATAATACAACACACAATTAGACCTAGTTCTTCTTCTTACTTTTATAAGTCCCCAAAATAATTTGATTTTGTGTTTATTGATTTATATAAATTTGTTTTCCTGGATATGTTGACCCTTACTTTAAAAGTGAAGCATGATCTCACTTCTGAAATGTCAATTGAAAGTTCTGCCACCTAATTTACCGTAACAACATTTTAGTTTAATCAAATCTACACCAATTAGTTCCAATTTAATTTGGGCAGGTTTGATGAGCCTTGGCATTTGGAGATCATCTGACGACATAAAACTAAATGGATTTCTCTAATGGATGACGCTGGTATCCAATCAGTAGCATACCTTGTCACAATCGAATAATTTAAAGAGTCGATAATTTCTGAAGAATCGTATCAACTTCAAAGGGGTCCGTTATGTTCCCAGGCAGACATGGTTTACAACCGCAACCTTTGATCGGGTCGGATATTATAAGCTATCAAAGACTGACGTATTCGGAACTAAATCATGCTAAATGGTTGAAGTGTTTAGGAGTCATTTTTCGGAACCTCAAATGTTGACAATAAGCATGGAGGCCATTAGCAACACCCTTTAGCAACAGTCACAGCCATATCCACACATTAAAACGTTATCACTTTAGATGTAGCTGACTGGTGCCCACACATTGCCTTCGGATTGGGCACTTCATTCAGTGGTTATGAAAAGAATATGAATGGAAATATATTTTGAAAATAATACTGGTTTACATAATTATGTAAGAATGGTTCTGTAGAATTTCGTGACAATTTAAAACACGCTCCGCTAATGGCTAATGTCGAACCAAACTTCTGACTCTACAAATAGCGACCCGTATGTTCCATGCCACTTGTTGTATTTTAAGATGTAATGTCTCAACACGCAACTCTGAGCATGTTCTGAGTAACAACCAGCCGCACGTGCCGCTAAATCGGCTAAATTAGAGCAGCACGTGACATTATAAGGTCAAAAAGTTTCGACTTACGATGAATAGCGGGGACTAAAAACCTCGACGAGACGGCACCTTTAAGCTCGCGAAGTCCCTGCAATTTTAGTTAATAGTCGACTTACAAAGGGTTCTCTGTTCCTTTGTTCCTTTGTCCTTTGTCACTACCCGCAGGAGGACATCCTTTTCTGCTGCACAACCATGTCATGGTTAATTAAGTCCTAGCCTTAGTGACCATGGTCTAAACGTCATCGCTGAGCAATTTACCTGTTTTTCATCAGCATTGGCCGTGAGAGGGTTTTATATCTCGCACAGTGAGTTTCCATTCAAACCGTATTCTAATCTTTTCTTGCTCACAATCGTCCGCCATCTTTTGTTCATGCTCAGTGTTCCATCCATGCATGAGACAATAAGTATCGCGCATATTTTGAACGAGGAGAGAGTTTGCGTCTTCATCAAAACTTGGCTTTGGCTCCGGCTCTGGCTCCGGCTTGCGCTCTTACCTTCGGAGCAGTGTGCATTTTTATGGTGCTACCATCAGCATCACACGGAGCATGGAACCAGCAGCCGGAGCCTTAAGGCTTAGAAAAAGCCAATACATGTAGTTTTCTTTACATGTCGAAAACGTGTACGTGGAATCAGAAACCGAGTACGCCGAAAACAAGTACAATATACGCGAAGTCGATACCCGAGTACACTGTACACGTAATTTAGACAGGGTTGCGAGCGGCCATATGTTTGTATGTCTTTTTCCTAACCGTCTTGTGTTCTTGCATTTGCAAATTGAAATGTCATTAAATTGCCAATATTGCTTTAGATTGTATCTCCCAGTACGAAGATTGGACGATAATGGGGAACTATTAGACTGACTGCATCTGTTTCGATATTCCTTACCATAAGAATAGACATCAGTCAGATAGTGTGGATTTCCAGCATACAATGACTGTGCCCCCCCCCCTCCTACTCCCCCCTCCCCCCGAAATATGTATAATACCAAACAGTTAATAGTCCAACGTGAAAACCTTACGGGTGATTACGAAGATCTTTGTTTAACTTAAAGGTATGTTACGGGATTGGTTCAAAACATAAAGTCTGTATTTGATTGTTTTGTCAGCTCTACGAATCATGTTAACCTTTAATATTGTGTTCAGTCAATAAATTCATACATTTTAAATGTAAATGGTTTCCATGGCAATGTACACAACACCAAATAAATATGCAATTGTATTAGAAGGCATCTACTTAGCTAATGAAAGCACTCGCTATAAATATAACCACAAGGCAAATAAGACATCCGTATCAAACTCCCTTGCTCAAACTTGAAAATGGATTTAATGCAATACTGTGTATTAAGTGCTTACACACTACCGACAGGGCTGATGATCTTTGCCCAAAACCCCATAGGGTTTTATTGATATCTTTATCATCATAACTTTTTTCAACAAACCGCAGTTTTTCAGAATGCATTAGAACCGGAAAAGTCACAGAAAAAGACATACTATGATTGTATTTTATGATTTAATTTCTCGAATCAAGACAGCACACGCCCAAGGCCCATGCCGTATGGCGTAAGACACGGGGGAGCCAATACAAAGCTGCTCCCGATTGGCTCGGTCAAAAATAGTCTGTCAAAACAGTCCCTCCGTAGGCTAATGACGTCAGTAGAGTGCCTGTCTATCTCGAATTAATTCATTGAATTGTCGTCGTCGGATCGAATTGAAGACGACGAGTGAAAAACGCTTCTTTATTTACAATATCCGTCGTGCACGGGTATGTATACAGAGATAGTACAAACAACTAATGTGACTCTTAAGCAGGTCGGTGTAAATATGGTGTAAACGTAAAGACAAGGTAATCAAATTGTGTATGTACTCGACGCTATGCCAATCATTACACATCGTGCGTGATCATAAATTTCGGTGTTAATACGGTGTTAACTTACCATTGTACACAGATTATGTAAAATAGGCCCCCATAGCTCAGTAAACTATAGATAGCATAAACGTTTGGTTACCTTGGTATGACCGATCCTCTTCTCTCAACTTCGTTAACCATAACACAATTAAGAGACAGCTCTGTGTGAACATGAATTTAAAGTTTCCATCGTTGTGAGCATGCGCACAACTCAGGGAACCATTTTGCATTTTCCTGTCAAGTCTGCTGCCACCCAGTGGCCCCAAACTCTTTTATTTTATAATGAGTCTGTTGATTGAGTTAGACTTGAAGCTATGTGAGGTGATAATAGTAAAAGTAAGGTTAGCCCAACAACCTATAATTTGTTATGACATCAAGCAAGGGTCTTGTGTAGTTTTGGATCTCCGAGGAGATGGATATTTTGTTCACGGCATCCCGTACCACAAGACGTCTCGATCTCTTTTAACAAAGCTTGTCACGGCTGCTTGGTGTTACCATGTGCCGTGTACCTTCCCAATGAAGGTATAATGTAAAATGCATGGCATATGTTGGAGTTGAATTTCCCCCGCACAAGTAACCGCTTCGGGCGGGAAAATCTGCTCCTCAAATGCCAATGGAGGTTGCAAAAGGTCGCCCATGTGTAGCTTGGTGTTTAACGAACCTCAACGGCTGTTTCGTGTGTATTATTTATTTATTTCGTCTTATGAACTGTTCTTCCGGTGAATGCTTTTCATGGTACCTTGATTTACTCGACGCAACACTGCACGGTGGGGAAATTATAACCAACACGGGGTGGTAACATATGGAAACCGGTATGCCAAAACAAATATCGTCACATTGTTGATGAGAACGTTTCGCAGAGACCAAGAAGTTGGACGGCGTACTTCCGATTGCCCTATTGAAACGGTAGTGTTCCCGCCTACAATGTAATTAAACAAACGCTGTCCCATGTGTTTAGCGGACCACTTCTTGCTCGCGTGCAGCAACAAATGGTGACACTAAAAGCTATGCACACAGTTATCCGCCTGACTCGACAACAAAGTAAACTTGTCTTTCACGGTTGAATGATTTCATAAAATAAAATAAAATAAAATAAAATTGTTCTAATTAACCAATCGCTATCGCTAACTGTCTTAAACATGTCATACTCGATCAGGAAAAAACATCCTAAACCTCAAAGAATCATCACCAATTTGAACCAAACCATACTTCATTTTCAACCAACCGCCTACATGAAACAGTCGTTGACATCTTATACGACCTGATTTCCGTCCTTCTGTACCTTGCACTTAATGGCTGTTCGCCCACGAGCTCTCAAGAAAACCCGGCATACTAACGGGCAGCCCGTAGCCCGGAAGAAAAGGAGTGCGTGAGAAGGAAGATAACCAAATGCCAAGTATAAGGCACGAACTAAGACAGTATTCTCATAAAGCAAATACAAAAACTCATCCTCCAAAAAAGAAAACCTCAATAAACTTCCCCAAAATAATGTAAAAGTAAACCACAGTGCTTGGTTCACACAAAAAGGTTCTGTAAGCCAACACTTGTGTGATGTGACATTTCTGCGTTGAAGTACGTCGTTGTATTTTCAAATAATTGACAAGGGAACCAGGTAGAACTCACTTAGTCTATTCTCATATTTTATTAACGTGTAAAAAGAAACAAGCTAACAACTCTCGTATCATGAGATCTCGCGTGAAACAATGGCATCATGTTCTATAAATAGATCAATGCGGTTTGAATACACTACACGTTAAATTGAATCCTGTTTGTCTCCAGCAAAGCAGCAATCCTTCCCTACCTTCAAAGTCAAAATTACGTCAGATGATTCTTACTGAGAACATCCCTCCATGGTCGTGTTGCTATAGTGACGAAATAACACCGGTCAAAATTCAGGCGATTGAGTAGAACAAAATTAATTTTAGGCCGACCGTTTTTTTCAAACCTGCACAGCAAAATTGCTACAATCAAAAGCCAAACAGACTTGCAGCTTCAGTTACAATTGCCCACAAATTTCCTGAGACAAAAAAAATCAATATTTTCCATATTCTAACGACTACCCTTCAAATGCTGTCAGAGAGAAAACATTATCAAGTAAGTCACGCGCCCCCGCATTCATAATCGAAATGATCAGCATGCTGGGTTAAGCACACGACTTTTTCATACTCGCTGATCGAGGGGAAAAGTCAAGGATATCTGTTCATGCAAAAAGCGAGCCGGAGTCTTTTATTTAAAGCAAGAAATCGATGACTATTTTAACCAACCGTAGATTTTATGCAAATCCACTTCCTTCCTTATTACGTTCGCCGCAGTTTTTCAAGAGTTATGGCGGTTTTTCTTTACGGATTGCAAACTGTCCTCAAAATTGATTGATTATTTTTCAAATGCATCTACAGATTTGGTTTCAGAATTAAGGTGCGCTAGAATGCCAAATGTCGTGGGTTCGAATCCCATTCGAGCAATGCCTGTGATGTTCTGTTCACAGAACTCAGAAATAATAAGTTCAATTTAATTTTCACCGACTCATTCTATTTCTAATTGTTTTTTGTAATTCCCACAACGTCGTGACTGACGGGCCTATAGAATTCTCTGCACTGACATCAAAATGTATCTTTTTATTCCCTCGTATTATTAACTCTCAACACGATTTTTTCGTATTTGCTTGTTGCAAGAGCTAGTGACACATTAACTCAAGTTGTGGATTGTGGGATCTAATTGTGTTTACGTCTTCTATCGCATGTGATTAAGAAGTGCCTCTGGCTTCATATTAATACATACTGAATACGAACTGGAGGTCCTTGCAGCGAGGATAAAACCAGTATCCGATTAGAATCCATGGCATACAGGACGGTAAAACAATGACGTAGTCAGAATGCCCATACGGTCTCTCAGTCGACTACGTAACACTGATTGTTCGCACACGAACCTGTGTTGTCTTTGCAAGTCAACATACAAATAAAGGAAGTTCATTAACGACTAAATTGCGTAAACTTACATGAAGCATGACTTATAGACTATGTTGTGGAAGAGAAATCATGAAAGAAGGAGAGCTTTCTTAGGACTAAATTTATGTCCCAAAAATTTAGGCCCCTACAATTTGGAATTAACACGCCTTTGTACATAACCAATAATTACGATTTTTATATTGAAGCTGATTGGAACAGTTTTACAGATTTTAATTATGAAATCAGAACCTAAAGGAGTTGGGTGTATAGTTGTTTTCAGTTTACGAGACTGCAACATCGAGACGTGAATTCTTCAGATTGATCCGAAATTATGACGGTTCAATCTGAAGAATTCTGTATCAATTTTGTTACAATGTGTTGTTAAATGGTTTGACTGCCTAACATTATGAGAAATTAGCATAATTATATTAAATGTAATGACAATTTTTAAGTTTTCTCTAAGACCTATCCATTTTAACGAAAGGTTCGTGATAACTCACTGGCTGTCAAGAAAAACCAAACGAATCTTCTCTTGTTAGAAACACGAATGATTCATCCAAAAAAATGGCATGTCCCGTCAGCTAAAAATCAATGGCTTCAGAATATTCAAAAAGACAGCAAAGAATGACAAAGTAGGTGATTGTGAGGGGGGGGGGGTTGTAGCGTGCATCTAAAACGTGGGCGTCCATTATCCATTCAGATCGATTATCTGTCAGTTCTCTTTTCTAGTAATGATATAAAAAATAAACTCAGAGTAATTTGCCCAAGTTTCACTCCCGAGAATCGGTTAAACTGAGCGCCGCTTTCATAAGCACATTCATGCTGACATATTATTTTAGTATTTCATTTGTCTTAAAGGCAAAATGTATTTTTGGATTGAGGATCCTTTTGGTTGCTTCAGTCCTTTATTATAATGTGTACATCAGCAACTTACATGTAAACAGTTATTTCAATAAGGTGGTAGCGTTTTTGAGATATCGGCGTAAATCTGGAGAGTTTATGTCAATCACGAAGGAAGTTTATTCCACAATTAGAATACACAATCTTATAGAGATGTTTCGTGCAGAAACGTTTATTAAATTTAAATATGTTGAGTCCCTCTCTCTAAAACCGCATTTCTTTAAATGCAATCACTTCTGAACATGTAAAACATGTTTAATAGCTGCAGTGCTTCTTTAATTATAAAGTATTTCTTCTGGTGAAATAACTCACTTTGTAAAACAGGGTTAAAATGTTTTCGCGACACCATTATGAAATATTCCAGAGCAAGCTTTTTCGATGCCGAGCTGTTATCCTCATGCATACCAAATTACAGCAAACAGCCGCGTTTTTTATTCCCACGCATCTAGGCCTATATGGATGCTCGTTTCTTATAATTCACGGCATATCCGCATCGCCATGGTAATTGCGGGTTTCGGTTCTAAAGCGAACGGTTTCCAGCTCTCTACGATGGCGTCACGTTGTCGAGAAAACTCAAGTCGGTAAATGGCACGAGGGTGAAGAGTCCAGAAAGAATAGAGTTTAGAAAAACAAAAGATAACTTAATATAAAATAATGATACTATATAGACACATTATATGGGTTTTGTTTTACTTGACTATAAATGCAAGACGCAAGTGGTTCGCAAATAATAATAACCCAGGTATCTTTCGACACATCTCTTTTTTTCTGCAGTCAGGGGAAGATATCTTTAATTTCGAGTTGACTGCAGTCATTATTGTGAGGGGAAAGATGCTCCAAATTGTCGCTAATGGTAGTTGCTAATATTGCGAAATGAATAAAGAGAAGTTATGAGAATTTGTTATAATGGTAGACTGGGAAATGAACAGACGTTATTAAACTGTTGCATTTGATAATTGTTCTTGAATAATTGAACTTTCAGGGTGTTTGTGTGTTTTACTTATTACGATATATACACGTCTGCTGATCGGGCTTACATCTAGGCAAGACAACTATATAGCCAATCAGGGAACTCAAAGCATGACCTTATTTTTATATCTTTCATTAAGGGGGCTGGGATATGGTTGGGTAAAAACACAACAATACCTTTTTTCCAATACCGGGTATAATATCTTGTTTGCTCTTTCTGTCCAAATGTTCGTGTTGTGACCGAATTCTCACCGCTTTTTTGCCCAATTAAGAGGGCAGTTACCCCCCCCCCCCCCCGCGAATGAACATTTTGTCCACTGGTCCTTTATTCACCCAATTTGACGTTATTGTTGCGTTGTTGACAATGATGTTATTGTTCTCTAGTTAGTGCTATTGTTGAAGTAGTTGTTGGTGGTACGGTGTTAATTATGGTTGTATTGAGTGTCTAGAACTGTGTTTGCCTCATTTTAGCCACTGATCAAAAACAATCCGTGTCACTTCAACCTATCAATTAAAACATCGACATTGATGAAACACTATGCTGCTGAATAATTGACAGTGTCACCCTAACATATCATGTGTTCTCCGTTAATGGTCCATGCAGTCGTGCAAGACTATTGAGTTACAGAGTACACTATTATGCACAGTTACAGAGTACACTATTATGCACAGATCCGTAAAACACAGACTCGACCCTAGAGCAAGGACTCGATCAACTTGGCGATTCCGCCCTGCCTTTACCGTTTTTATGCTGACAGTTTTTTGAGTAATTACCAATAGTGCCCAGTGCCTTGAAACGGGCCTTGATATGAGCAAAACAAAATAACAGTCTGTTACCGCTCGATTAGGTGTGATTAACGAGAGCGATTGTGTTAATAAGTGGTCAGGGAGCCCAACATAATGTCTTCCAATACGTGGAGCTTGTCTTGAGTTGTATCCCCGCATGGCTGTGAATACATCAGCAATTTAAACCCACAGCGGGAAGAAAGCCGAGACTTTGCGAACGAATTAGGGTGTCCTCGTGGGTATCTATACAGACAGTGTAATGCTGACAAGTTGCCACTGTTAATTCCAAACCTTAAAAAGGCAGAGATGGAAGGTGTTTCAAGCAATCTAAGAAAAGGCGGCAAAAAGGAGAGAAAAAAAACCCGGCATGGTCTTGTAGAGGAGAATGATTGGTTAGAATTACAGTTGTCCTATGGCAGGACAGTGAGCAAAATGTAAGCGAAGTCCGCAGGGATTTTTGCACAAAGACTAGCAGGGACAATATGATATTTATACAGAAACAGGATCGGTGAACACATAACTCCGCCTTAGGAGAAGACTAACTTTATTTATTGTCTTGAAACATGTGGGCCCATGAGGGTTGCGTTTCGCCAGTCAATTACTGGCGGTCAGTGGGGATTACATAGGATATGTCACATGGGGGCATGACTAAATTATCCATCGGGCATAGGCCTTTGCACTATACACCTTCAACAGAGGAATAGTTGAGAAAACAGGATAAATACGACTGGATGTTGTTGCATTACATTTATATGTAGTTGAATCAACCGGGTATAGTCAATTACCGGTTCCTTTCAGAACCTATACTACCCATAAGATTTACACATGGTGCTACACTGCAAACCTCTCCTGGATATTAGTTTAAATCAGTTCTTTTGTTTTCCAAAACCTCCAAATCAGCACAGAAAGTAACTTATAAAGTATAACTGAACGGCAAGGCATAAAAAAAGTAAATAACGAATCAAAGAAGTGCTCCCGGCATGCAAAGTTTCAAATGATCCTAATTTTATACATCGTCACTGTTGTTTTTGTGATTTGTTTCTTTCCCCTCTAGAGCACAATGATATAATTGCAATCCCGCAGCTTTACAAATAAACACATCATACTAATTAAGACATATCAAAAACAACCCCATCAAGAGTTGATTTTCCGCGTAGATCTGGAAAAACACATGCTGCAATATTGCCACAAAATCGTGTTTGAAGTCAGACTGGATTGACTCGGTGTATCGACGCTGCCCAGAAGTACAGCAACTTTTCGTTTGCATAAAATCGAACGAACAGCGATATTCACTGCCTGCTGTGCAGTGAGTAGTTTTAAAGAAATTGCGGTTTAACCATCGATTATCCAGCACGGCCAAATATGATGTTTCACAAGCACCAAACTTTCAATAATTCAAATGACACCTACAACAGTCGCACCAAACAAAAGGAAAATTGATTTTAATAATACACATCACACGCTACAGCTAAAATGCCTTTCGGGTAAGCACCAAACGACACCCGAAAACAAAAAACTACTACAATTTTTGTTTTTGAATAAGCAATCTCCCCCCCCCCCCACCCCTCCAAAAATACAATAGCAAAATATTTTTTATATAACCTTAAAACAGTTCTCTGCCATGGGTGCGGTATACGATTCTGATCGTAGACAAAATTAGCTTCTCTCAGTATAAATTCCTGACAGTGGCAATTACAAGTGCAGTATGGAGGTTTCCATGGTGTTAGCTGACTGTTTACAAGGCAAAGCTGTATAAACCTTGCGTGCCGAGACCCATGAGAATTCTCCCGCCTAAATTGGCTAAAGTGGAGCCAATTTTCCACAGGGAGGAATTCCGTTTGAGAATTGTAATCTTGCATCGATGTCAATAATGTGCATAACCACAACCATGGGTAGGACCTATACACCATTGTTTTTCATGTCCATTTTATAAACAACACTTTGAAAAACCATATGGGGCAATTATTTCAATGATGCAGTTATATCAATTAACAATCGCTGTGGCAATAATGAGTACTAAGTGCTTTGGTTGTTGAATGCATAATCTGTAAAGAGTTACTCACCATTTATATGTTGTTTATTTGTTGTCTTTGTTGCACACTGGTGCCCTATGGTAGGGCAGTGCGCACATTCATGGCGTCAACATGACTTTAATTCATGTAAGTTTATGAAGTCAGATTGCCGAAACAATTATACGCTAGTGTTTGTGTAATTAATTAACTTAGTGGCATTAAGTATTTATTTTTAATTGATCTGGAAGGACATATTGATCATGGAAGGACTTTATATTATATCCTATACACCGACAAGGAGGCACGGCTCAACCCCTTGAAGTTAAAATATTAGACCTCGGATTAGCCTTACTTGGATGTTTTCGTCAGCACCGTAGTTTTGTAGCATTCAGGCATACCATCGAACATGAAAGACCCACGAGAAAGGGGGTATGAACCGAATACCACCTTATTCATGTATCTATTTTCACAGTTTCAGTCACCTCTGCCTTAGTATTTTGTTCAATAATGAATACAATAGAATAACCATTTGATTTTGACTAACGTAATGCTGATTTATAGGGCAACGTTATAAAGTAAGATACAATAAAAGTCATTTGTCGACCTTTCAGTTAAATACAGTGTCTGCTGCCGAGAAAAAAAGCTCAGCAAAAAGTCACGGTATTTTGACACGAACGTCGAATCTATCTATGGGCAAGGTGACCGTGGATACCAACCAACTCTTTAGCCACAGCAATGACAAACGGATACCACGACAATTTGAATATTATACAAAAGTCACCTTAGTGATCTGTGATTCAACACTTTTGACATTATATGAATCGATTTATAATCAATAGGGACACTTCAGACAAAATTATATATTCGCATAATGTTACTATCATTACCAACTTAATAATGAGCGTAGGCTTCCGGTTAGAATTTTCGCCATTTTATTTTGGGTCATCGCCAAAATCAAGCACCTTTAAGCAATACCTGCATGTTTACGGCAGAATCAGGACTCAGACGATGGTCGCATACGAGAGTCACAAGCAAAATTTAAATTTAGGAAGAGCATGCATTGTAAACAAAAGTCACAACATAAAAAGCATGTACCTTTCCCGCCAATATCACGAGACGACTAAGAAACTACCTTCTATACTCTGATTTAGGTCGGGTCAAGATTCTGTTTACGGTGATTGGGGGGTGCTGGATAATAGGTTCGCTTTTCAAGCAATAATTAATTGCATCAATGGATTGACACTTGATATCTATAACCAACTACCGCTTTGATTCTCCTCGTAACTCAGGAATATGAATGATTCTCGCCAAGATGCCTACCGCGTCTCAACACTACCGCTGCTGTATAATAGTAGATTATAAAGAGATAGCCTACCGAGAGGTTTTATGCACAAATCCCTACGGGTTAGTTTTACTCTATTTTCCATTATGGATACAAAATGGCAATATTCCGGGGTGTAATAACAGCACACTTTCTCGTCATTGTTGTACTCTACATGGTAATTGTGGATTTTCAATTATACCTGGTAATCCCATGAAATACAGGGGTCCGTGTTAACGTAATTTCAGTTTCTTATCTGAGATAAAGCTACGAGCGCATATTGCTAGTGGTTTTTGTTATACTATATAGAAATTCAACCAGTGCAGTGAGATTTCAAGACACATCGAGTTAAATTCAGCTAGAGGCTATTAATGTATACACTATCTTTTTATAAATATTTCATGTTTCTGGGCCCAAGGAGAATTGACGAGGTTTGTATTGGGTCAATTTTTACATTAAAGGATGAGCCGATCATTGATAACAAGAAAAAGTATAAATGTTCACAAAATTTGCTTGAAATTCTATTTATTTTTTAGAAATAGGTAAAACAATACTTTGATCCCACGAACCTTTATCTCAAGGTTTGAAATTAACTCTGAAGAGGTTTTTCACTCGTTTCTCGTGTCTTTGACTATCGATTGAGCTTAACTTTTCACAGGTTTGTTATTTTCATTGTTCACTCTCGGCTTCTTCTTTGCTTTCTTCTTAATGTCTCTCTTTTCATGTCACATTAATATGTTTTGTTGTGTTGTCATTATTAGCCTTCGAGAAAGACTCTGCTATGGTCGATTGCCAGACCATTAACTGTTTGCATTTATTTCATATGCTCTATCAGTTGGTAAGCAATTTGCAACAGCTAATTTCTGATTTCATATTATAGTTGCCAAACCATGAAATAATTGTCATGTAAAATTGAATAGCATAGAGTGCAAAATGGTCTGGCGTTTAACAAAGAGGTCGCGTGCTAACGGTTCGATTATTAGGTTTTCCGAAAATGACCAATCATTTTGATCATTAAAGTGAACGCCTGTACATTGGTTTTGGGGAATTATTCGATTGTTTTACTCCTCTATAAATGAGACTATTGTGTAATAAATGTTGTATAATAACGCAGATATGCTGCGCTATTATTGCTATTTGTAATTTGCATTTTATTATTTTTGTGACTACTATTTCAAAACAGTGCTAGTCTCATTCGCATTGAACATAAACTTGGGAACCCCAAACGTGACTTGAACGTGTGATGGAAACAAAACCACGGACTCTAACGCGTGAAGATCGAACGCGCGAGACTTCGACATGGATCCAAAAGCATGCTATAAGATGCATACAGCGAGGCACGCCGTGTCACAGTGCAATTATGTACTCTATGCAATGCTATCCGGACTGTATTGCATATGCAATCGTGTCTGCCCGGACGCTGCTGCATAATACAATTGTGTCCGCCCGGACACATTTGCACATGCAGTTGTGTCTGCCCCGTGCAAAACCGTTGCAGTAAATTAAACGCCCTTGGTCGACGGAACACGTTCGCAATTTTTTGAAAGACATGTGAAATATTCGGCCATTGGGTATTCGCTGCAATTATTATGATATAATACACATGCTGCATAATGAAATACGTAGGTTCAGTTGCACGCGCACATACATGTACGGTCATTATGTCCGCCGGACGGTTTTTGCATAGCCCCGGACACGATTGCATATGCAAAAGTGTCCGGAGCAGACAGTATTGCATGGCGGACACAATTGCATCCGACACCGGCCGTATCCGCTCTAGTATACGCGATATAGCGACGGATATCATTACTACACGTATCTTACGCGATATAGCGGCACTTGTTCGATATAGCGACGAATATTCTACACACGAACGCGATATAGCGACGGGTTTTCACTTCAGGTCGCGATATAGCGGCGGTGGGCACATTGCATGCGCTACACGTACACGATAATAGCGGCGGAGCAGCACCGTTGTTTTGACGGATTGCTGTGGAGACGTCTAGGCAGAACTTCATTTCTCTCAGTAAATATTTGAAAGAGGTGCATCCACGGTTTATGTCAATCAAGTTACTGGTTCGTTATTCAAAGCGAAGGGGTGACTCCACTCGGTTGAAGATCATGGTTTATTATTTTAAAGGGGGAATATGTTTTTCCGTTTTCGTGCTGGCTCGTTATTCGCTCACGTATTTCGGTATAACGAGCATCAAGGCAAAACCTTTGCATCTTTCTACGAAAGAAGACGACAAACCTCGAGATATTTCAATGCTATTTGGGGGCTTCCATGTAAAATTCAAGGGAGTTTCGTGTTGGTTCAGCAGTCTCTCCCGTCTCAGATCGGATAGTGGATTGGGTTTTTCAGGACATTCATGGTTACGTGGGTTTCACCTTGTAGGGGTTGCCTTCCTATAAATAAATATTTCCTCACCGTCTGCTGCTTGATGTGCAATGAATAAATTAACACATTAACTAGAAATTTTGGCAAAAGCCGAACCCTAATGGCAGCTGTTAAGATCGTTCTTTTGTGTTCGTATTTTTTTTCCTTTTTTCTTTTCTTACGGAGACCTTTAAGCGCGTATAATGACAGTTAGCAAACCACTTGTTTTTAATAGATGATAAATTGGCATCGGGGATAAAGAATATTGTGTATTATTATTACAGCTGCGGATGAAACTTGGGGTTCATTTTGTTCGATAAAAAGGCAGTCACCTAAATAGGCTTATCTCATTATAGTTGAATAGTGTCGTAACATAATCTTTATTCAGTTAACAAAAATCATCAGAGTTTTGAAGAAGCCATGTTTTTAAAAGTCAATTACCAAGTGTCGATTGAATGTATTGTGGTTGGTGTAGCCTGAGACCTAAATGAAGGCCCGTTAGTTCAGCCCAACTATGTGAAGCCCAGGCTACATTTAGGGCCAGGTTGGGTGCCCATATCACAATGAGCTACATTGACGGTCCTGCGCTTTAGTAGACGCCACGGTCACAATTGTGCTTACTGTATCACTTTCTGTTGTAGGCATAATATTCTTCTTGATGATTATAGATTGATATTGAATTCATATCAATACAGCTATCAAATCACATCAAAGCATTGTAAACCTCTCATGTTTTAGCTATATACAACATGTGTTCGTAGCTGTCTGAGCAAGACTCTTGTACAAACGGTTGGAGGAGGAGACAATACCACACAAGCCTTGCCTCAAGATGATGAAATAAAGATGCAAGATATTATGTCTTGAAGAGTCTCAAATTGCACTGTGGCTCATCTTGGTTTGCTCTCTTATTCAATCATAATGAAACATAACTCTATTCACTATCCATACGAGTCAATGTGCTTTGGGCAGTTAGTTGTACTTCATTGTTATTTCAAAGCTTGAAACGACAACACGGCATCGTCTATATTAATTTCTTAGCGAGGGCTAGTCACACAACCATTATTATTATAAGGCAGAATCCATACAACATTGCTTGAGGTTTGTTGTGGGATTCTTCTCCACCCCTGTTGTATCAACATAAAAGACATTAAAAAAACCTAGCATCAGCAGCAGCAGCAACGACACCGACAACGACAGCCGTTTCGAAATCCATGTAGAAAGAGAAACAACAGCAACAACAACAAAACAACAACAGCATCAAAAACATCAAAAACATGACATAATTCTGAATGATATGGCTTAACAAGACATTATACAAATGAATCAGTTTCAGACAATCACTGAGTGATTGAGATGATTATGTCAAATACTGTCCTTGTTATGGCGCCTGTGCACAATTACCTGTGCAGGATAATATTAGCCTTGGTTAGGCACTGATGGAGTGATGCATTATTTATGGATATTTGACAATACTTGAGATTATAGTACCAAAATGACACCTAGAGACACAATAGTCTGCTCATTGATACACACTGGAATCCTTAAAAGCTATTGTTCAATCGACATACTGCACATTTTTAATATTTACTTCTTTTCAAATAATTGTGCGGTCAAATCGTTGAGAAAATGATTAATGTTGAAAAACGGTGTCACGTCAGATATTGATTGTACGTTCGGTACGTAACCATGCCAAACTGACAAATCAATATCGATCAGAGAGAATATAGTCACTGGTTGGAAGTGTTTCCCATATCGAAGATTCATAGATGGAAATGATCAAGACAGTTGGCACTAGTGTGAGCTAACTTAAAAAAAAAAAAAACTCCCCCCCCCCAAAAAAAAAAAAAAAAAATAAGAATAAATAAAAATAAATAATAAATATTATAAATAAATAAATAAATAAACAATTAATACGAACCAGTTTAAAAACAGTTTCTGGTTTTTTTTTAAGTTTTTTTTTTAATGAATATCTTTAATGTTACTATCAATGATTTACCGGAACTTTAAAAGCAATAGTTCTTAATTTCATGCTCAGTCATTACGAAATTGACAAAGAGGTATTTTCTGGGCCATTCAAGCGATTTCAATAGCGTACAATCAACGATAAGTGAGTTGGTTATCCAGAAGGAGTTGAAGAGAAAAGGGAGTTGATTATTGCAGTCATTGGTTGGAGGTTGATAGAGGAGATTGTCTCTGTTAATTAGTATCTAAAGAGAGTGTTGAATGACGTGACAGGACCTTCTTAATATTCCAGCGTCGTGACATGCGGTGATTTGACTCCAAGTCATTTTCTTCTGTCAAAACATATATGGGAATTTCCCTCATTTTGGGTGGAAATCAACATCCCGGTAGATGTTAATGTAATACACGATGGCAATCCAACGGTGACTCAAGTTAAATCGTTCACCTGAATGAGAAATCTAGTTTCACGAATGATTTTCTGCATAACTATATATTTATGTACAGGTAATTACTCCTACTTCATGGGAGGACCATTTAGTGACGACCTTTAACCTTATACGTAGCTCAAGCCTTAATGTAGCCACAATTTTATCACGTGTACATACATAAAGCCTACCTGCATTAGACTACACTGTACCTTAACTTAGCCTAAAATATAGTAACAACTCTGTCCCTAAACTTAGCCCAGGCTTTAATTAAATATAGGGACCTCACGGTGATATGCGCTATATAAGAATGGTTTTATTGTTATTATTAGGTTTTAGGCTATACATAGATTTAGGCTTTATAGTCTGGATGTGTTGTGTTCAATCTATAGAGATTTTGGAGTTGCATCTAGTCCTACATTTAATTGACGCCCAGCCAAAACCGAGAGAGCTTTATTTGTTGTTCAATTCGATTATACTTCTATTTGTAGACGTCATAGTTCCGTCTGAGCCGGAATTATATTCCCTGTGGAAAACTCAGTTTCCATTCATGTTATGCATATCCGTATCAATAATTAATTCAGTCCCATCTCCCGCCCTCGAGTTTGAACATTAACCTTCTATAATCCATGGATCACAGGGAGATTGGTGTTTAAACGTCACCACGCACTTTCCTTGTCCCTCGTATGAACGTATAAAACTTGTTTTTCATGTTTTCTCTATTCGTCTTTCGTTGAAAGGGCAAGTGTATTATTAAGCACAGAAAGGCTGATCGGGTGCATTTTTAATGTTAAAAGATATTTGCCTCCTAAAGATAACTGGAGCGTATTGTATACATCAATGCTTAATGTCGTTAAAGTTGCATTTTCCTTTCCTTTTCCCTTCGGAGGTGTGTAGTTAAGCTACAATTCGACATACTTTATGGTTTCGAGAAATTACTGTGCTAGGGTCGAAACGTCAGACCATTAAAGGAACACGTTGCCTTGGATCGGTCGAGTTGGTCTTTGAAAAGCGTCCTGTAACAGTTTTTTATAAAATCGGTATGGTTAAAAAGATGTTGTAAAAGTAGAATACAATGATCTACACAAATATCCCTCGAAGTTGCGTGGTTTTCCTTTTACCTCGTCCAGTAACACGGTCGGCCATTTATGGGAGTCAAATTTTTGACTCCATTTTGACTCCGTGTTAGTTCGCGACGTATAATGAAAAACGTGCAATTTTGAGTGATACTTGTGTGGATCATTATAATCTACTTTATAAACATCTTTCTAACCATATGCATTTCATAACAAACGGTTTCAAACGCTTTTTATAGACCAACTCGTCCGATCCAAGGCAACGTGTTCCTTTAAATACTTTTTGCATTTATAACATCGGTCCTTCTGGGTAAGTTGTTTGCAACAGCTAATTCTATATTTTTTCACTTTTTAGTATGTTTGGTTAACATTTCTATAATTACTCGTTCGATTTGGAGAGCCAAATAACTTCCCGTCCTCCAGTTTTCAAAAACCCTAATCTTTTGACTTTCGATCATATTAGCCGATAGATCACAAGAAAGAATCTTGGAGAGGGTTGTGAAAATCTTTTACGAAGGTCAGAGCAGAAAAACAAAAAATGCTTTGCAGGATTTCTGAGAGACAGATCGTTTGACAAGACTAAGCCGAGTCACGCTGTAGTCGACATCTCCACTCCCTAACAGTAACACGTCATTTCCACCAAAAAGATTCTATCAAAACCACCGGCTATTTATACTTGATTTTGTTTGATAGGTCGGGGTTGCACGGTGTTCATGATACATCACATGATGCGGTCGTAACACGTGGTCGACACACCCGGTCGACACAATCCCGTTCGACTACCCCCCCCCCCCATGTCAGTTTCAAACCGTGTTTCTTTCCCACTCATATATTATGTCGAATTCCATTCGCTTTATAAACCTTGCTTTGTATAAATTAGTACGTGGTCTCATATTGTGTTGATGATTGCATAATTCTCGACATAGCTGATCGACACACTCCCCATCGACACCCCAGTTCCAAACACTTCTCAAATTCTATTAGCTATGAATTCTTGATTTTGATTTGATTTGTCGTGGTCTGCCAGTGATATATGCCGCATGCCTGACTCAGCATCCTAATTTAATCAGTGCCAACAATGTTTGGTTGTCCACGCGACAGCTCGTGTTAGCATTTGTTGGATCTAAGAGCTGCGTTGCATGTTGTCTTAAAATTTACATAATTTTTGTTACACTCCCTCATGGAATAAAACCTTTTTTTGTGTGAATATAAGAGCAACATCTTAAGTCTTGAGGTTGTTTAAATTAAACAAGGATTGCTTCTGATGAGTTTATTGAGGTTCCTCCTGCCCGGATTGTTATTACCTAAACTTACACTTTTCCCGCTAACCGGGGACTGAACACTAACGCTACAGGAAATCTCACACGGTCGAGTGTTTACGGTCAACCACTTTAGAGCGTGGGTGGGTAGAAGGTTCGAGTCAACCCACAGTCAACCCACGGTCAGAAACTCGCGCTACTGTAAAACTGGACCCAGATGGATGGTTATATACAAGTTTTTCCCCAAGCTGTCCATGAATACAATAATATGTTTAACTTGTTTTAGCAAAGAAAGAACATCTTCCTGGCTTGCCAGCTTCAAAATTAACATAAAAGGCCTACAGCCGATGGAATTTGTAAAACCTCACACAGGTTTTTGAATCTCTAGACCATTGTTAATGCACTGGATCCCCAAAGCAACCATCGACAGGGGAAAATGCAACATTGGTATGCACGCACACGCTTTAGTAAACACACACACCCACGCACACATTTGTGGCATCAAGTTGAGGCTTATAGTATTATCCTAAAAAATACCAGCCGCAAATTCTGGTGTTTTGTTTGCTCTCCCATGAGCAATTTATGCCGCATTTAATCAGCTGACCCACGGTGGACCAATCATCACATGGTTATTCAAATATTCTCATGCGACATTACTTTCAAAACTTGATTTACTCGAATCAATGTTGGATAAAAAATATATAAATATAAAAAACAACAACAGCAACAACGACAACAATAGCAGCAACAACAACAACAACAACAACAACGTCATCATCAACAACAACAACAAAAACATATTCTTAAAGATATTAACAATCTTTGAAAAAAAAACTTACAAAATTAATTTAAAGGTGCAGTTAGTTCTGTAAGGCAAAATCACAAAGCGCCTTGGAAAACGAACGCACGAAACTGACTACTTTTGGAGACTGATCACAAACTTTGTAGATCAGTGCATAGCTTTACTCTTCAATTGGTTCACAACCGTGGGTCAAAGGTTAAATTCAATGCACCCGATGGTCAACTCGGTGAGACTCACCTTTCAAACTGTCTTGATGTCGTCTTTATTGAATTGCACCCAATGGTCAACTCGGTGAGACTCACCTTTCAAACTGTTTTGATGTCGTCTTTATTGAAATATATATTCTGAGCATTCCAACGTTCCAATAAAACATACATTTTACTTTTCATTTATTAGTCACTTGCCAAATAGGAACTAGTTTCATGACTAGAAAAACGATTGACGAAAAACAATTCGACTCAAGCGTCCTTTTGAAGAATTGTAAAATCTTCTACAAAAAGGAAAAGCAATTAAGCACAACTCGGACTCATGTAAGTTTAAATTCTCATTTTAACATCGGACTGACACTCTCAAAAAGAAAACTTACGTCTTGCAATACGAATCATTCATAATCTGAAAATATCAAACCATTTTTGAGAAAGTTTAAACAAAAAAGACAGAGTTGGGAGAGAAGAGAAACGGTTGCTTTAATTTAAAATGTTCAATTGCCCACTTACCTTCCACCGGCGCCGAATTAGTGACAGCTACAACCAGCAGCGCCAAAACCAACAGCATTTGTTCCCACCTTGCCATTTTAAAAAACAAAAACCAAGTTCCCAAAAGTTCCAAACTCCGACTAAAAAAAACAAGCTCCCGAAATAGTCCGGTGGGGTGACACGCCCCTTATTGTAACCCTTCTTCTCTCGGTGAATAAGATTCGATTAAACAAAATAAAGGCACTGTGAAGTTAGAGCAGAGATTCGCCTTCGTGTATATCACCAAATAACAAAAAGTAGACAGGCTTTAATGATGTGCACTCCTAGGATATACAGGGTAGAATGGTATGAGATGTATAGCATGCAAGATGAACACAGCCAGCCCCCGCATGTAGAAACTAAACCCTCAGTGAAAAACAGCGCTTTTCCGGGCAAAATGCTGGCCTCCGATTGGACGTTCTGCGACTGTCACCACAAGCAAAGAAGATACGGCATCGACTAACAGCGCCATTTGCGTCAATGCTCATGAAGCCACGTCACTGGCAGCTCGTCAGTGGCAAGCACTTGCGTCACTACAAACATCTTACAGTACTATTGCTCCGTATGTCCCTCGCGTGTACAACGACAATCTCCAACACATCGCCTTCTGTACATTAAGACCCTCGTTCGCTTCTCACACAGACGCGTGTTTCCCGCCAGAAAACCGAATTAATGAATCCATACAACGCATCGCCTTAGGCTATCTTGGCGTCTGATTGGCTAATAAAAGACTGCACCTTCAGATTTATTTCTAAATGTCTGTTACTCGCGAATTGATTAAAGAGAGTTCAAGTGCACAACGTCACAACGTGCAATACCGAAAACAGCAAGGGAACGTTCTATAAATAGCTCGGTTGCGAGGGGGGGGGGTGGGGAGGGGGGGGGGTGATTGGGGATTCCCCGAAAACGATGGTTAGGGATAAATATTCAGTCACTGACAGCAATATTATGACATGATATCATAAACCCGATCCACTGTAGATCAGCCATCTTGTTTACGCTCAAATTGAAAATGAATGTGTTGAAGCCAATGAACAAAGGTGTAGTCTGGCCCACTGTTCCTATTGGGAATCAGCATCGATAAGTACTTAGGCACTCAGGGACCAAGACACGTAGACTCTTTACAATGGTGTCGATGTTTTATGGCATGCTTTAAGTGCATCAATCCATTAATTAAGTTTACCTCCAACAAGACAAACATCTTCCTCGTCTAGGAAATTATAATCTTGAGTGTTTAGAATGAGAGACAGGTTGGTGCATTATGTTAAATTGACAGCCCAAACAGTCTGATGTTCATATGAGTAGATTAAACCACTCAATGTCCGTGCTGGGTGATGGAAGAGTCATGTATCTTTGATACATTAGTAATTGCATCATTAGCTGAATATGAGTTCCTCTGGTGTTTGAGATGTGATCGTGGTGTTTAGATTTGACCAAGTAAACCACGAAACGATATGTGAATACCTGGACTAAGCAACGTGTAACCGTTGAGAATTGTGAATAGAATTTGAGTCTTATAGCATGTATAATAATTGAACAATAATATTATGTTTGGTCTCTCTTGTTGCGTTTTGATTTAGATGATCTTCCTATCAAGGGAACTCGGCAAACTCACACAAGAGGTTATTAAACACCAAGCTGGCAACAGCTAATCTCTCATACAAACACTGGTTCAACGTCTATGATAACGAATTGCACTTGATCAAGAAATTGTGATTCAGTAACTATACGGCAATAATTTTATGTGTTCTAGTCATTGTGACATCAGCGGTTAAATTGGGGATTCGAACCCACAACCTTGTTATTACAAAGTCCTGCAGCCTATGCGTTTGTGACGGTTTTTAGGTGTTTTACAAGAAGTTAAACCTCAAAACGATTCGTGGATACCGGAAAAGAAACAAGTCGTTACCGAGCTATGAATATAATTAGAGCATTCGAGCATGTCTAATGATAGGTCATTGTGGCTCTCAATCATTACGTTGGACATCTTCCACATTCACGACATAGAGAGGTATGTGTCTTTTAAAATAATGATGATTGATCGCGGGTTTGTTTTATAATTTAGTCGTTATCCAATTTTGGCTTGACGTAATCTAGGGAGACCTCCATCACATGAGTCGCTATTTTGCATTTGTTTCATTCAAGTAAGTATTACCAAAGCGAGGCCAGATGGAAAACATAGTCTGGTGCCTTTAAAACAGCAAATTTACCATCATCACAGATGATACGAGGAACCAGATAGAATGTCTTAAAAGACCCGGAGAGATATTGCTTCGCACGACGAACATGACGGAATTTAAAAAAAAAAATAAAAAAAATAAAAAAATCGTAAACAAAAACTGAACACAGGTGAGAGCCCCTGAAATACAATCTCATACTTCAGAATGCATTAGCTTCAAACACGCTCCTTCTCTGGGAAACTATACGTCAAAAAGAGGAAATCGGGAACAAAATACCTCATATAAAATTGGGAAAATGTAAACATGATTTTGAATTTGTTGGTAACCTTTGACAACAAACAAAGATTTAGGTTCATCTCAAATCCATCAATTATCAAATACCCCCCCCCAAAAAAAAAAAAAAAATAAATAAATAAAATATATATATATATACATATATATATATTTGCGAGCATGCCAATTCATATTCGAGGAAAAAATATTGTTTTAAAGATCTACGGACACTTTGCGAACATGTTGGACATTCAATGGGAAACTAAGTGGTCAAAACACGGCAGCGTCTCGTCAAGGAAATGGTCATCGATTTAGTTGAACCGTGTGTATATAACGCGTATACGAATTCGCGCTTGTAAGAACCCTATTAATATTCTACACTTTAAACAGTTCAGGCCTGACACAAAAAGGCATGCATTAAAATAGATGCCACCCGTTGCCATGGGAACGGCAATTGTAGTATGTTTGTCTAATCAAGGCTCGTCTAAATGATATTTTAATGTAAAAAACCTGAGTGGTTTGCTGACATACAGACGCCACAATGAATTGTGTTTAAAGGGCAATGTATTGGAGCCATTCTATTGTTTTATTTCTGCATAAATTATTAAAAACAATCGAGTAAAATGAGAACATTTCATTCAAAAGTCTTTTAAACACCGACAACAATACGGAGCGAATAATTTGTGTATTATCTAATACCTGGTTACTGTCACATTGGTGATGACTGACTCTCTATGCTGAGATAACATACTAATAACAAACTGTTTCAATTTTAAATGGAATCTGAGAAATATATTAAAACTTGTTCGATGAATAAATGTTGAATAGCTCAAAGAGCAATAGTCCAATATAAATTACGTTTTGAACTTTGTTTGTCAGATCCAACGATCGGAAATCTGTCGTTTGTAAAACAGTATTTGTCAATAATAAAGCAAAAACGAATTAAAACATTACCTGGTGGAGGAAAGTTTGCAGTAAAACCATGTATAGGCCTGCATGAGTAGGATTTGAAACATCATTGCATGATGGAGATGAAACCTAGTTTGCAGTTACGCCATGTACATAAGTATAGGATTTGAAAGCTGCATGGTTGAGATGTTTGCAGAAACACATTTGTACATAATCTCGGTTTCAGTTGTGATGTTCTGAAAAGAACGTGGTAATTGGCGGAACCATCGCGATGCATCGGTTCTATTCGAACCACAGAAACTTACAGGAAGATTTTGGTGTCCAGTCAAACCTCACTTTAATAGATCCTAACCAAACACCAAAACCCTCACACGAGCTAGTGCTATGGAGTGTTGGAAATGTACCTTTATACTACGGTTAAAAAGGCCTCAAGCACAACAAAATCAAAACGTATAACACTGTAGTTTTGTCGCCACTAAAGGGGTCACGTCAGCGACGAGTGTCTCTTTTCTTTCAGATAAAGGTGTGAATATCGTACAGAAGATTTCCAGACGAATCCATTTTTGAAATCCAATAAAATATTGTTTGGTTCTTCAAAGTTTGCACAACTCTTGTTTATTGCGCTAAAGGACACGATATTGCCAAGGTGGAAAAGTTCATGTTCACAGATTTGCTTATAACTTAAAAAACTTATGGTATAATGGTCTTGATTAAAAACGTTTCTCGCGAATTCAACCCAATGTTTGGAAATAGTAAAAACGTAATAATGGTTGTTTGTATTTCTCATGACTCCTATATGACTGAATGAGCGTAATTTTGTTTTACAGTTTGTTATTTCATGCAAATACTTGTTCACTGAAGTGCAAATACGTGGTAATTGACAAATTACCAATGTCGTCTTAAGTGCGTTAAAGACCCTACTTGGTAGATCGGTAGAGCTAACAAAGTGTGACCAACCATGAAATGACAAACCTGTGAAAACGTGGTCTTAATCTGCGGAGTTATCATGAGAAAATACAAAACTTGCATAATGTTTATTTTGTAAACACAATGTCCTTAATCTCGTTTTGAATAACAAGGTTTCTCAAAAACAGACTTCACTTCAGGGACATTCCACAAGAAATGTTTCGTCTGTAGTATGAGCTTCATAATCAGTAAAAGCTTTCCATCGTCACTTCACAACCGTAATAATATCCATCTGCATCGTCAGGAGATGTTAGAGATCCAAAGTTTATAAAAAATTCTAAAGTCCAAAAATTCAAACACATTTACAACATTGTTCAATGTCATGTTATTTTATTATACAAAATACAATTGAATAAAGTTTGTTTCATTGAATTGAATAAAATAAGCGTCAGGCTAAAATTAGACAAGGGTGTTTTTATCCTTTCAAATCCTGTAAGAGAACCTTTGATTGGGATGAATTTTTTTAAGGACAGCATGAGATAATTTTCTTCTTGATTCCCCCTCCGTTCCTCTTTCTTACATCATGAGCCAACGTTTCGTTTCACTGTGTGACAAAATTAATGCTCTCGTCGTAACAATGAAAGTCAACACCGTGAATTGAATTAAGAAATACTGGCTGGTCATGAACTGAGCAAAATCGGCAAGAAACTCTCTTTATATATCGATTGAAAATGGGTCAAGATAAATTGCCTGGAGACTACGAGCAGCATACACTAAGAACATATCGAGTGGTTTTTTTTGGGGGGGGGGGGGCGGGAGAAGAAGAAAATGGGGAAAAAGGACAAACAACTCAGAAAATGTACTTCGACCCCGACGGCAACAACCTTTTCCCCTACTTTCCTAGATCTTTCTCCTCGTCGGTATTTTGATAGATTTTGATCTCGCAGGGCTACAAGAGGCGGCGCTGCGACTGCTTGCCTGGCCGTCCTCCAGGCTGTCTCCATGTCTCATCAAACATTCATTATACACTTAATTGCGTTTCGCAGATTCAAGAAAAAAAATAAATACATGTTGGGTTTGTTTTCCCTTTATACTAACTCACAATATTGTTTTCCATTAAGATGAAAAAGATTTCATCGTCGTAGTTACCTGTTTTTTACATTCAATGAGTCGTCATCAGATGTTAATAAAACAATAACAATAGTTGGTGTTAAAATAGTTGGTGTTAAAAGTGACACCATTGGTGTTTCACATTGAAACTCTCGATCAATAGAAATAAAACACCTGTCTGTTTGAAAGACAAAATATCGGGAAAGTAAAATGAGCAAACAAGTTTTTATTTCAACTCCACTCTGGATTTAAGATTAAACGGGAAATTGAAAGTGTTTATAACCCGCGCAAATGACTGTCATCAACCCTGTAGGTAGAAAAACTGACTAAGCACAGAAAATGTAGGTTGCTTAGGAGAAACAGGTTACCAGCCAAAGTTTTATTGTGGTGAGATGGGGCCCCACTAAATTTTTGCTCAGCAAAGAAAATTTTAAGAAGTAATTTCAGCTGAACAGCTTTTTGAAATCAGTGTTGTTGTCGGTATCGGTCGGCGTTTCTGCCATTTTTTAAGCAGATAGCAACACAGTCACCAAACCTATTGTCTGTCTAACATCATAGTGGAGAATATGTCTTCTAAATGATTTACATGAGTAATGCCATTTCAATTGAAATATTAATCCGTTTTTGGTAGACGGTTTGTTCCAATGTTGGATTCTGAATTTCTTCTCCGCGAAATGAGCGGTTCAGTAGAAGCATCTTCAGTATACCATTATCAACTTAAGGGTTGGAATAATCGGTCGGGGGTTAACACAAAGGAAAACAGATCGGTTACCATGGCAGCATGGTTAATTCTGACGTCAGAGATGAAAGGGATCCATTATCTATTTTCAAGTTGATTTATCGTTCCTTCAGTGACCTCTGCATCTTCTCTCGTATTTTCTTTTCTTAATTTATCCTGCTTACTGCTACATAATGTTACTTTCGCTGTACTCCAAAGTTACATGTATACCTGTCGATACTATTCATAAAAGTAGAGACAAAGGGGGGTCTGAATTGAATGACATTTAAGAAGGCGACAATTCTTTTTGTATTTTTTCAACTGGCCATATTTGTGGGACTCATATACACGAAAACAAAGCTGTGACAGTTATCGCTCAATCGGTCTACGGAGTCAGTCGGGAGAAAATAAGGAGAGAAAAAAAAACAATAGCCAAAACAAGAACAAACAAAAAACAAAACAGAACAAAACAAAATTACCCAAACGAACAAATTACAAATAACTCATGTCATATAAACTCACGTTTAGTTAATTTCAAAGCATAGTTTTCAAATCATAGTGTTTGTTTTTTATAAAAACAAACTAAAGCAGTTCAAGAAAACTTCAAGGGTAGTTTTCCAATGAAGTCCATCTTTATGTCATGAATAAGTTTTGGTCAAATCCTAGCAATGTTGAGCTTGGGGGAAAAACCTGTCTAAGGTGGGGGAGGTACATTATTGTTTCTTTTTTTTCAAGTATTAATATTGTTATTTTATCGTAACGTATCTTCGTTTTCTATAAGTGGAAATTTCCCCAACGGCGGTATAATTCTGCGATCGAAACAGCAAAGTGTGTTCAAATGCGGCTATTTCAGTATTTCAGCCTACGAGAAAGACTCTGCTATAGGGTCGAAACGTAAGGCCATAAACTATTTGTTTGCATTATACCTATGTCTTTTTGGTTGGAAAGCAGTTTTTAACAGCTCATAGTTTTATTTTCTCAATATTTTAAAAATAATATTCCTCTAGAGGATTGGTTTGGACTTTATTAAATGAAATTTTGATTAGAAATAACTGAAGTGATATTTTAATGTCTGGACTTTGCCTTCAACGAGAATGTTTAACCCTGTCCCATTAATTGAAAACGAACGCATTTTTACACAATTATAGATAGGGGGCCTACAACATCGATCCTTGAACCCACATTAGCAGCAGTAACCTCGTATTTTGATTCCTTCTTCTTTCCTGGAAATAACGAGTTGTATGTCCTTCGGTAGGTTACAGGGTATCAATCACTGGATGGCATCAGATACTGATTCCGGACATTCTCCCCTGTAATTATGTATTCTCCTTTAACATGATATACGACAACTAAAGGTTTTCTTGGCGAATGATCAGTTTCATATAGTCAGCCATTCAACTCGAGAGAATTTTTACACATGTGAGCAAATTGAGGTTTTATCAATATTGTTTATAGGTGAGTGATCACGTGATAAGTTTACCCATTGTTGATGTAGTGTTAGTTGTCCTGGTAAAGGTCATAGTGTGTAAGAGCAACATCTCAATTAAAACGTAACTGTTGTTCAGTTATACGGGGCTATGTTCTGATTTGGTTCCCATTTACTATTTTACAATGCCGTCATTGCACGAAGTGTCTAGCTTTTAAGCTCAGCCCTTTCCAAACAGGTGTCGCAGACCATCTCCACAATAGAGGTTATTGCTCCAAGTTCAAATTACAGAATCAATCCCTCCCACGGACAACAAAGCAATGACAATGTTACCGGGGGTATAAGACACAGCGCGTGCAAATCGGATGTTTTTACTGTAGCGGAGAAGATGAATTCGACCGCCTTGGCGAGGCTTCGGCGCTTCCTGTGCGTAAGTTTGAAGAAGCTTTGAATTACCCACTCGACACAGTGAAGGTATGTCCCCTCAATCAGTGAGGTCTGGGTCTGAGAGAGTGCAGGAAACGATAGCGGACGCCATACACAGTCTCAACAAATCTGGTCTAACGGATCACATAGAAAACACTGATGTAATGCAGCGACACGTGCGCGGTTCGGATATTCAAATACAACTGACGGTTACGAGTGCCTCTCTCGCACAGTCGAAACGAATCGAGAATCCTCGGTTCTTCCATGGTCCAATTACACGTTGGAAAAACACAAGAATTGATCTTGACTCGTAGCAGTCATTTTTGATGTTGTCATGTCACCGTCTCGCGCCCCAAGTCCATCTCTGAATGGTTCTTGTAAAAGTAAAAACAAATAACTTGAAATCTGTCAGAGGGAATGAGTTATTATTTCACGTGCACGTAAAAATAAAATGCCGGAATGTTGTTTTTGTTTTTTTAATAGAGCTCTTTGAAATTGGTCATGCAGAGGTTCTACTTTTGTGTGCATAACATAGGCCCACTAAGCTACACTAACATCCGCTTTCCTTGTAATAACCTCATTTTGGCAAACTGTACATTTCTCAACGTCTTCGGGTTCTCATTTTAGACCAAGACCAAGCACTGTGAAACTGTATGCAACACTGTCTTGCAAGAACTGTATCCGGAACTTTGACAAGAATGGCGAATGTAGAAATTAATTTAATCCACGTATGTTTTCCTTCTGCTTGCGCGTGTTGTTGGCAGGGGTGATTAGGTTTCTTGTTTTGGTATTTGGGAAAGAGTAAAGATGTACCCCCCCCCCCCCCCCCCCCGTCATCAAACTGGATTAAAAGGTAGTTTATAATGACCGAGGCATTAGATTAAAGGCAATGTGGACACTATTGGTAATTACTCAAAATATTTATCAGCATAAAACCTCACTTGGTAAAGAATAATAGGGAGAGGTTGGTAGTATTAAACATTGTGAGAAACGGCTCCCTCTGAAGTGGAGTAGTTTTCAAGAAAGATGTAATTTTCCACGATTTAGATTTCTATACCTCAGATTTAGAATTAAATTGAGGTCTCGAAATCAAGTATATGAACGCACACAACTTCGCGTGACAAGTGTGTTTTTTATTATTATCTCGCAACTTCGACGACCGGTTGAGCTCCAATTTTAACAGGTTTGTTATTGTATGCATATGTTGAGATATGCAGCAAGTGGGAAGACTGGTCTTATTACCATATACGTGTGTGTGTGTGGGGGGGGGGGGTCCAACATGCAATCTCATGTATGATTTCACACCCACTTAAAGCTTTGTGTCAGATTATACTCAAGACGGACCCATTAATAGGCAGACCCCATCAACGGGGTGACTTGCAGAGTTAATAAAAAACTCTTGTCACCTGGACTTAATCATCTTTAACGTTCCGTCCATCGCCAGACCGAATCTCATTGCATCCTAACGGGAAACCCTCCCCGTCTCATGGCCAGCTAACAGTCCCTCCAAACTACCCGAACCCCCCCCCCCCCCCCGTACCTAGCTTGTATAAGACACTACATTGACGCATTCATCAAACTCCGACTGACGTAGCCAGATTCCCGTCGCCATGGCAACGATTAACTGGATACGAAACACTTGTGACTACGTAGAAACACTTGTCTTTAAGACGAAGAGTTTTTTTGTAAAATGACTAGAAGGAATTGTAACTATTTTTGTATCTCGTGTTCACCGCCAAGTGGCGAACGGGGACAGATATTTCATTGAATGAAGTTTGTCTTATTAGTTTAAATATAAACCACCAACCCTCCCTCCCTCCTCCCCTCCTCCTTCTAATACACCCCCTGGGGGCTAGAGGAGCAGGCGGACGGAAACAGAGAGGAGAGGTGGCAAAGAAAGACTTAATGCGGGAATGTCCGACGGAGGGGGAGACATGTTTGTCGAGAAAAAAAAGAGAAGAGATTGCAAGCTTCAGGTCAGATTAGGAAGTTAATTTGCATTAAAAACCCTTGGCGATGAGTGTTGTACAAGGCGAGATCCTTTACAAAGATTCAAGACGACCTTTGTAATGTACAAAGATGTAGCTATCTGATAAAAATAGCATGTTGTCTGCAAAATCAAATTATGTTGCTACACTAATGTGTACAGCATTGTTATTGTGATTAAACTAATGCAAAATGTACCAGATATTTTACGGCAAAATGTAAGCCTATATCGTTTATAGGTGTACACAAGAGTATATATACATTTGTATTTATTTGTTTTAAAATGCAAGTTCACCCCAACCCTAAAAGCCACTCTTGGTAAGGGGCTACAAGAAGAACATATTTAAGACAAAAACATCTCAGGGGAGCTGAAGGAGGAATTGATATTCCTCTTAAAGACACTGGGCACTATTGGTAATTGTCAGAGACCACTTGGTGTATCTCAACATATGCATAAAATAACAAACCTGTGGAAGTTTGAGCTCAATTGGTCGTCGAAGTTGCGAGATAATAATAAAAGAAAAAAAAACACCCTTGTCACTTGAAGTTGTGTGCTTTCGGTTGCTTGATTTCGAGACCTCAAATTCTAAATCCGAGGTCACGGAATCAAATTGTGGCAAATAACATCTTCATCGAAACTACGTCACTTCAGAGGGAGCCGTTTCTCACAATGTTTTATACTATCAACCTCTCCCTAGTACTTGTCACCATGTTAGGTTTTGTGCTAAAAATTATTTTGGGTAACTACCAATAGTGTCCACTGCCTTTAAAACAGTCTAGATTGTAGGATGGGGGAAAACATGCACCAGGCAGGGAGTTTCAAAGAAATGCTGTATGTAGAAAAGGTCTGTTAGAATCAGTTAGAATGCCTAGTTATGATGGACACAAGCATTTTAAAGTTGCTTAATAGTTATCAATATCTAGGAAAATACCCCAATAGTTTTTTTGGGTTTTTTTTGTAATTTTATTTTCGTGCATAATAAAGCAGACAAAAACAACAAATATATATATTTTTTAGGAACAGGTATTTTATTGTCAAAACATTTAACAAAGATAGTCAGGAAGACGTTGATTTGTAACACTTGTAAACATGAATTTGTTCGCATTAATTTGTGTTAGTTTTTATTGTGAGTATTCTTTCTTTTACTCTTATTTATTCTTCTATGAGGGGGTTTCATTGTTGTAATGCTACAGAACAAAATGTCTTTAATAGGGGCTTGACATCACTGACTCAACAATGTTCCAGACTAAATGTTTAGTTGATGCCTTTACTAAACACGGTACATACTTGTTGCTTTCTGTGTGGGTGGGTCCGAGGTCTTGTGTATTTCAATTTAATAATAGTTCCTCAGTTTGTAATAATTGAATAAAATAAAATAAAGTTAAGATGTTGACTTAGTTTGATGATTTATCAAGTATACTTTATACCATTCAGACAAATAAAATAAATTATGTTCATTAGTGTCTTAGTATTTGATGAAACATTTCAATGCTTGAGAAACTGTCTCAGCAAGGATTTTTTATTTTGTAAAAAAAAAGAAGTCTGGTCCACCACATATTTTGAGCTAGAACCCTGCAGTCTTACGTCCCCTGAACCCCAGCCCCCCCCCACCCCCCCCCCCCCCCCCAAGAGAAAGAAAAATATTCAGCCCCAATTAAGAAGAAAAAAGTGCTGCATTCTCCCTTTAAGAAAGTACTTCACACAGACATTGCCATTTTACCTTCTGGCAAAGACATCCCTCACAGAAACGAGACGGTATTTTCTCTTGAGTGTGCCACGTGGTAACAGAACGTTTCCCCACTTGTCAGATCACCCATGCTCATATCTGCAAGACATCATAATTAAGATAGCATTAGAATTGTAAATGAGTCCTAATGTTCAACTCCAGCCAAATCAACTCTCCTCTTGATGCATTATTCACATTTAGTAGTATATAGTTTGGGGGTATGCAGATATACTGTGTGCCGTGTTGTAGCATACATACTTGCCACTCAAACTACAGTACTATTTGAGTACCAATTTCATGATACTCAAACTCAGCTATGCTGTGATGTAGTACTCATACTTGGTACTCAAACTACAGTACTATTTGAGTACCATTTTCATAATACTCAAACTCAGCTGTGCTGTGATGTAGTACTCATACTTGGTACTCAAACTACAGTACTATTTGAGTACCATTTTCATGATACTCAGACTCAGCTATGCTGTGATGTAGTACTCATACTTGGTACTCAAACTACAGTACTATTTGAGTACCATTTTCATGATACTCAAACTCAGCTATGCTGTGATGTAGTACTCATACTTGGTACTCAAACTACAGTACTATTTGAGTACCATTTTCATGATACTCAAACTCAGCTATGCTGTGATGTAGTACTCGTACTTGGTACTCAAACTACAGTACTATTTGAGTACCATTTTCATGATACTCAAACTCAGCTATGCTGTGATGTACCGGTAGTACTCATACTTGGTACTCAAACTACAGTGCCACTAAAGTACCACTTTAAAAAAAAAAACTATTTTCTGATGCAAATGAAAGGGGAAAACTGGTGAGGAAAGAAGAAAAGAAAACACTTCAAAGCTAAAACGATAAAAAACGTTGCAAAAATCTTATCTTTACGAGAGATTACCAGGTCAACAAACTGACAGTGCCGTGGACATTATGCGAGCATCATAAAGCTTGATTAGCACAAACAAGCACAAACTGACACAGCCAACGCAAATATAGTGCATAATTTCTGTAGAGCTCTTCAGTGAAAAAGAACTGACAATTTGCTTTTCTATAATGAAATGACAAAAGGCAACGGATTTTCAGAATCGGAAGTAGCCAATATTATCTCAGCATTTGCGAGGCCTTTGTTTGTACTTCTGTGATATAATTTGATCAGGGCAAGAAGTGGATGTCTCTGTGTTTTGAAAGGGTGCAGACTAATTCAATTTGGGGCTAGAGCGATGCCTGAATAGAATGTGCTATATAATTGGTTTTCTTTTCATCAGATTGAGATGAAATTCATTAGCAGTTCCTAAGGAGTTTCTAAGCAGCCAGTTCCTAAGGAGTTTCTAAGCAGCACATCGAGTGGACTTCAATTTATAAAGCTTCATGTATCAGAATCTTGGTATGAGAAAAATGAATGCTGCTGTTGTATAGGTACCGAGGGCGGTCTCCAGACCCTATTTGAGTCTCTGAGCAAAGGTCTTGAAAGGTCTAACGCCAAGGCCTTTCAAGAAAGGTCTAACGCCAAGGCCTTTCAAGAAAGGTCTAACGCCAAGGCCTTTCAAGAAAGGTCTAACGCCAAGGCCTTTCAAGAAAGGTCTAACCCCAAGGCCTTTCAAGAAAGGTCTAACGCCAAGGTCTTTCAAGAAAGGTCTAACGCCAAGGCCTTTCAAGAAAGGTCTAACGCCAAGGCCTTTCAAGTCTGTTATTGATAGAAATAGGAACAGGAAAAGCATTTTTTAGAAATAGGGAAAGGATTATTTTTTTTATTTTTTTTAATGGACAAATTAATTGAATTGAATTGAATCCCAAGGTCACCAGGTGAAATGTGTTGTGTTTCACACAGATATGACTGATGCCCTTCCGTGTTTTATCAATTTAGAAAATGACTCAGGTGTCATTTACTGCTTCACAAAGTTATGGAGTGTTTATAGCAAGTGTTGTAGTGAATTCGAGGTCTGCTTTGCAATTGAGTGAAACAAATAATGAAAGATGATTTGGTTGATGAATGATAATAGTTGATACTAATTAATTACCTGGATTAATACCAATGACATGCTGTAAGGGTTGTTTAACACTCAGCTGATAGGATGAACAGGTCCCCGCATTACCTTTCACATTCAATCTCCAGACAGAAGGCTGGTAACTAGACACAGATCAAAATTAAGTATAATTTGCATCTCATTAATAATGCATGAGTGTATGGTCTTTGACAAAAAGAGTCAGCTTCATACAATGACTAATTACATCTAATTTCCATATCTGAATATGTCTACAAAAAAGTTAGAATTTGAACCAGAAATTGTAAATCTTTTAGGCTTTAATTTAAAGGAGTGTAAACAGTACTGCTAAGATTAGAAACATATTTAAGTGGTTTATTTTTTGTGACTTTGGTGACTAGTTTCACAGGTTTGTTATTTCAAGCTGTGCTGCCGTCGATTTCACAAAACTTTTCCTACCTTAAGACTAATCTAAGGACTTAGGACGAGTCCCAACCCTACACTGTGGCATGCAGACATTAAGATTAATCCAAGTTAGGCATGTTACTCGTCCTAATTCGAGATAAGACGAGTCCTAACTCATTGTGAAATCGACCCCAGGGTCACAAAAAATGTGGGTACTGGTCTTTCACCATCACCAATGTTGTCCATTGTTAATTGGGGGAATTGGCAGTAAAATGTGGTAAAAATGCACCAATGTATATGCCAGACATTGATAAACCCAACAGGAGCAATGGATTGCGTTGCACTGACATTGTACCTTTCTGCTAAGCAACAGTTAGTATACCAGATACTACATGGTATATCAAATAGTATTCTACCTGTAATCTACCTTATTTCTATTTAGTAGACTTAGATTTCTATTTTTTTTTATTGGCCGCGGCGTGACGGTAAAAAAAGAGTGCAGAGTTTTCAACAACACATCTTCATTTGGTGTCAACCAGGAACTTTAACACCATAGTAATTAATTATTGAATTTGGTGTCTTTTTCCAACGATAGCGTCCACACTATTAAAAGGGTCAAGCAAGGTCAAACTTTACCATGTATACAATATTGCCTGCTATGGATACCACTGTGGTGCAGTTTGCCCTTCTGAGTTCGGTGATTAATGATGCGTGGGTATACATTGGCATTTTTGAGCGTGCCCAGAAACACAACTGATTACAATGGAGGGGGAGGGGGGGAGATGATGAAACAGTAATGAGAACTCTAACCTTGTATAGAGTGGCTGTAGAATGGTGGCCTCTACAGGTTGGCTGAACGTGTGGCAATCATCCTCGGGATGTGACTGGTAATATATTAAGGCAGACCTGATTGGGGTAGAGGGATGAAATGTTAAACCATGGATGTAGAAAATGCTCAAACCAAGAAAAAAAGAAATGTAACGGTAACTCTACAGTTTACATACAAATGTTTGGACCCAGATAAGACTGGTATGGCTTGCCTCAGTCTAAGAGTGTATGTAGATTGCTTTAAGCCCTAACCGCCCACTGTTATTGGCTAGAGATTCTCCTGTATCCTTCAAAATACTGCAGTCCATGGTAACACACACCACAAAGATGCCAGGCGTCATGTGGATTGATTGGAAACATATCAGCAAATCCATCAAGTTCAAGCAGAACCATTTAATGGATTTTGGAGGAATTGGGGCAGACTGTAGAGTTAAGTGGTCTTTTTGAGGACACTATAATGGCTACTGTGTCTTCTTAGAAATGAAAAGTAAAATATTCATTGTCATTTGTCAATAAAGGTCCATCAAAACAATCAGAAGCCCCAAGCAATTGTTATTTTGCTGCTTTAGTATCCATGACGATACACCTGTACACAGCGTCAGTCTCTTCCTCTGAACAGGTGGCAATGACAATCAAAATGACACTTGTTTTCATTGTCAATGGCAAGGAAGGTCACTTTGTTTGATATACACAAACAAAATCAGCAATCATTGTTAATTGACAAAATGAAACACCTGCTCCCCCACCCCAACTATACTCAGAGACAAAATAATAGCATTTGTAATTATTGAACAAAGATATTCACAAAATGCTGTTTTGTTGCTTTCACGAAATGTTCACAGGTTGACGTTTTGTTTGACAACTACAACAAAGAAAGGATCCCTAAGAAGGCAATGATGTCCATTCCCTTAAAAAACTCAGAATATCCCTAAGCAACAGCCACAAACAGCTACAGCTTAATGCTCTTCATCCACCCTCCATCCATTATACTTAACAACCCCGGAGCGCTGCATGTCTTGCTCACCTGACGAGTGACCTACGATGCTCAGGGGGTAGCTTTAATGAGGTGACAGAAACCACAGCTACCTCCAGGACATTGTGAAGAGCTCTGAGACGTGACACCTGCTCAATGATGCCACAGGACTCGGACGTCTTGACGTACCATTGAAGCTGGTTTAAGGTCGTCAGCTCACTAGCTAAAAAGAAAAAATAATGTGTAGAACTCCTTATTTGAGATTTGAATGGATACTTCAGTAAAACCACTTATTAGGCCTATGGTGCATTAATGCATGAATTGCACCCTCCCACGGTCTGACCATTGCATATCATCTAACATGGTTTTTAATGATTAAGTAAACTATGGTGAATGCATCTATACATGTACACAGTCAACCCTCCTACTGTCGCACCGTTTCATATCATCCATTGTTATTGAATAATAGATTGGCCCCAGGTGCATGACCTCACCACTAGAGGGTAAGTGATCGTTTGATTAGCTCTTGTCAGGGGCTCACCCGAGTGAGCACAGTGGGGTTGACACAGGGCAAGCTAATCGAACGCACCCTAAACTTATCCGCTGGTTGTTCTGGACTAAGTTGACACAGTCCCTTAAGGCAGCGGCCACTGCACATATAAAGATTGAAATGGCCTCCAACATCTAAAACTGAATATTTGATCTTCTTATTTCCTATTCACCATCATTGGTGCTTGATCTGTTGGGATTAATACAAAACAAATGAGCAGTTTCCAATGGCTTTTTTGTGAATTAAGACTTACCGATGAAGAAGTTTGTGTAATCCCTTCTGAGTTTGTCCAGACCGATCTCAACAAGCATGGTGAGATTGTCGACGCCCTCAATGTTGATCTTATTCATCTCCTGCTGGTAGGATGCTCTGATCATCTTGGCCAATGTGCTCTGATTATCTCCATGAACCTGCAAATAGAAAACAAGTCAGATTAGAGATGTGTTGTGGCTGAGCTGTCAAGAGCACTGGACTCAAGGACTATTGTTTCTGATCAGCAGAATGCTGGTTCAATTGTTGTGGCACCTGGGTCTTTAAGCAAGACACTGAAACATAATTGATTCTTCCTTTGAATGGGACATTCAGCCATATGTCCCATGAACTAGAATTGATAGTGCACTCACAAGAACCCAGAACACATGTCGTGGAAGAGTAGCGGGTTAATCCTGGTGTTTCTTTTTCACATAGCAAGCACCCTTGTTTACAGGTTTCCTCAGGCTTGTGAGCTACAGTGATTGAGTTCGCTTATGAGACATCCCTGGTGTCATTTTCAGAAATAGTAAAGAACTCTTACGATTGGTTGAAGTTCCCCCTTTCTCAGTTCACTAAAGACCAATGAGAAGGCTCTGATGAAGTCATCATAACAGGTTGCTGTCGACCACAGGGTCGTCCACAGGGATTCTGAGAAGTAGAGATCTTGTCGCTCCGGGATGACGTAGCAGCGAAGGAGCGAGTCTAAATCGGTTTCACCGTCCTGGATTGGAGTCTGCGGCTGAGTGTCATGAGAAAAACACAAATTGGGTTAGCAAGAGGGATTCAACATTTCTTGTCATTTCTGGCAGGCACTGGCTGCTACATATTTCACAAATTTTAATTTCCTTTGTGTAACTTTAATTGTTCTTCTAGTGTTTTTATTGTAAAATTTGTAATGGATGTTTTAAAGGGTCTATGTACTTTTTCCTAACACAAAACAAAATGTCCACAGATTTATATTAAACTTACACAGTTTGAAGATTATGATAGAAGAAAGCTTCCGTTGAAATTTTACTAACTATGAGGTGCTGTAAGTTTTCAGAAATAAGTAAAACAAATAATTTTCGTCTCAGTTTTAGCATGGTTTTGGTATAATATCATAACTGGTTAATGGGATTTTACATGCTAAAATAATTTTCGTCTTCCTGAGACCAAATTTATGTGTGACTCATTTCTCAAAAACTACACAACCTCAGTTAGTAATATGTCTGTGTCTGGATGTTTTTTGGTCATCGGTCAAAGGTTAACATTGTTGCTGACCTTTGGCTCTGGTTTCCTCTGCGGACCTTGCTTCTCTTTCTCTATGAGTCTGGCTACGGCCTCCTCTACTGACTCTTTGGATGACTCTTTCGTGTTCCATTCTAACTCCTCTGTTTTCAACCCTTCTGTAAAACCCTGCAAGTTGAAAATCGATCAAGAAAAAAATGCAAGATTCGCTGTCTTGAAAGCACAACAAACTTGACTATTCACATCTTAAAAACAAACAGGAGTTGATGAATTTGATCTATCAAAGGTCCTGCTGATATTATTTTCATAATAGTCTGTTGATGGTTGTTCACTCATGGTGTTTTAGTATTAAAGATGGCTATGAGCCCTAACCCCCTAGTGTCTTTGGCTATAGAACCTCCCCTAACCTTCAATACACTTCCCTCTTTGGTAACTCCATCACCCAAATGTTTGGACTCTAACAAGATTATTATGGCTTGCCTCAGTCTAAGAGTGTTTGTAGATGGCTATGAGCCCTAACCCCCTAGTGTCTTTGGCTAGAGAACCTCCCCTAACCTTCAATACACTTCCCTCTTTGGTAACTCCATCACCCAAATGTTTGGACTCTAACAAGATTATTATGGCTTGCCTCAGTCTAAGAGTGTTTGTAGATGGCTATGAGCCCTAACCCCCTAGTGTCTTTGGCTATAGAACCTCCCCTAACTTTCAATACACTCCCCTCTCTGGTAACTCCATCACCCAAATGTTTGGATTTACTCTGCCTGTTTAAATGATAAGCAGACAAAGCAGTCATTAATTATTGTGCCTCCAATACTCTTTCTCACTTAGCCAGACAACTTACAGAACAGATTATGGAGGGTTTGTAACCTATAGATAGGGTATTTTGTCAAGTCCCTTATCAATATTCTGACTTAGTGACTCACCACAAGCGTTGCTAGCTCTCTGTACATACTATGAGCAGCACTCCTCATGTCACCGGCCACAGCACACACATGCTTTACACAAAGAAAGAGAAGGGAAGAAGAAAAATAGTCAGCTTTAACGTTCAGAGCACAAAAAGTTACCCACCGATGTTTATTTTAGACCAAAGAAAATCATGCTTAAGAGAATCAAATAACCAGTGTGCTAATATTGCGAGTAGTTCCAACTCATTATTTGCTGAGCAATGAACTTGAACCAAGGAGAATAACGTTGTCTAGAGTTAATGGGCTTTGCATCTTGAGGTGGGAACTCACTTATTACTGGGGTAAAAATAATAAATTAGGAGGACGCCCAAAGTGAGAAAATAAGGTCTTCTGGAAGGATTAAACAGCTCAAATTACACCTTAGGCTTGGTTCTGAGGTGGGATTCGATTGGGCCACAGAGCAGTGGTGTAGCCAGGATGTTTTCATGGGGGTGCTTTTCAGTTGGGGTAAAGGGCAAGGGCCATGTTTCTTGTTTTTAAGGGCTCTACTGTATAGTAGATTTATCCTCAGGGAGGGCACTTGGGGGAGGGGCACTGGAATGTTGTGGGGGTTAGAGACTCCCCTGGTGCCACAGAGCTAGGCCACTCACCACGTTGCACATTGCGCTATGAGGTCTCTCCAGCATCCCCTTTACATTATCCCAGCTACAGTCCATTGTGACTGATGTATGTGTTTGGCTGGCTACGTCTAGCATAGAGACCTCATGATAAGACATTCCTACGATCTCATACTGGGCAAAGGCTGTAGTGCTCACCTATAAAAACAGGAACAGGTTACCAAATAGTGAATGGCCACTGACTAATGGAAACTAGCATTTACAAAGAAAGGCACAGACATGCACATTTCTAATGGTGAAAAAGAAGCAATGGCCGATCACACTTTTGAAAAGAAAAAGAGAAAATCAGCTGATCAGCTGACAAACTTCATGCCTGGAGACAAGAGCTCAACTTGAGAATAAAATCTCACAAGATGACAGGGCTTGGAGCTCAGATTCTTTGATGAACCAGAGTAAAATAAAGATTAGATCAACACTTACACTCTCCTTGTTTGCAAGACTACCACTCTGTTGTATAACCTGATCCACAGTTAGAAGACTTGACTTGGATGTGACTGGACCTAAAACAGATCATTGCAGAAACATTAACATTGTGTCGTGGTTTCAACCAGTTTGCTTTTTTTCGGGGTGGTGCCAGTCAAAAGACACTCAACCTGTAAATGCCATATACCGGTAGTCAGGGATCACACATTGTTTTCAGTACAACCCAAATTTCAACCCAAACTATGTTCAACCCCCAAATTCTATAATTCCACCGAAACCAATCTTCCTCTTACCAAAACATGACACGGTAGTCACTGACACACCTGGTGACCATTGACCTCGATGGTCACCTGACCCTGCCTTTACAGAGGAGCATCCCATCACTGCGATGTTCTCGTTGTCTTTCCCGTCACAGATAACCAGCATGTCCGGAACTGTTAACTCTGTGCTTTTGTCCAACGTCAGTGAACGGTTTGGATTTGTACACAGATTGTGAATGGATAGAAGATATCTGCATTCAAGGAAAAGAAGCCAGAAAAGACTCTCTGCATTATTCCAATTAAATATAAATCTGAATGTTTGTTTTTACTCTGCTGTAATGCATTCCACCTCATATTCCTCACAATCCAGGGAAAGACAGAAGGCTTAGCCTGGAATTACACATACAGTAGGCCACTTAGGCCATAACTTAAAGATTTTCCAATGGAAGTGCTATTTGCAAAACGAGACAGGCCTCTCGAAGATGAAAGTCCAGTGGTAGGTTTCACAAAACTCTTCTTAACTTACAATGAATCTTAGGATTTATGATGCCAATATACATCTTAACTTAAGATGGGACACATCGCATCGCTTCATGAAATAAACCCCAGGCCTTAGACAAGCCAAGAATTACACGCAGCCCCCTGAGGCCAGGGCCTCCATTGCCCTGGTCTTGGCCTTTGTCTTGGTGCCCGATCAAAATTTTACCATTGACTTTAAGATTTTCCACAGGAAATTTTCCAAAATGGTCTTGCCCTTTCGAAGATGGAATTCCAAGCCTGTTGAGACAGTCCAGTATGAGCCAGAATAACTCCAGTTTACCTGGCTTCGTCAACGGACACCGGATCACGTAATGAGCTGTCCTCCCCTTCATTCCTAATGGAATCACCCAAAGTTCCCTCCGTCTCCTCCATCGATTCATCGTTAAGACTGATGTCTTCTTTCTCAAGATGCTTTGATTCAAGAAAAAAAAATACAGTTAATTGGAAGACAAAACTGTCACTTTAATTTGTATTAACACCTTTTAAAGTTTTAAAAGAAAATGCTGACTGCAAAATGCTTTGACCAACCAGCCAACGTGGAGAAAAACTTCCATGGTCTAATGGAGAAGACGAAGTTGCAATGCTATCGTTTCTGGGAGTAGCTTTGTGCCAAGATTGCAAATTTGTATTGAAAATAAAGTGGGCACGAGGGCAACTGCCTTTGAGGCACCGGGAGCAATTTTTGTTGCCCATATGAAATTCGTTACTCCGTGTGAAATACAAGGCATATTTTCAAGTATGGCAAACTTTAACTGAATATAAACAATTTGAAACTATTAACAACAGAAACTATACAAACCTTGAGTAAGTCTTCTTTTTGAACCAGAACTACTTTACTGTTCTTCGCAGGTCGTTGATTTGATTCTAACATAAGCTCGCTCACTTCTTTCGATGAATAATTAGTTAGACAAAACTTAAAGTCTTTGAAGACGGCGCTTGATGTCTTCCCATTGTTGACGCTAGTATTTTGACTTTCTGATGACAATAATCTAAACAGTCAAAACAAACTATTTTAATAAATATTAATCTATAAATATACCAATCGCCACAACAAAAATAAATTGATGAATAAAGTATGCCAAAGAAACAAGGTCAAGGATGCAAAACAAACCAAAAGAACCTTCCTCACATCTCACACGATCTTTCCCCCTATAAAAAGATCAGATCAGATTGATCTGTGTATGGCCATGTAGGAATGATCCTTCCTTCATGGTTGGTATGGCATAGTTGCTATAACCGTTGTTTATACGAAATACAGTGTCTGCTGAGTGTTATCGGCCGGCCATTTATCAATCACGATTCAGGGTTATTGAATATTATAATTGTATTGGAAAGGAATGGCTTTTATTATTTAATTACACTGTGTGACTGACACTGACATTAATGACAAGTGGAAAAGTTTCCGTATGGCACCACCACTTTTTCATTCCATATTAAATAGTACATCTAGGCCTATATACCTCACATTCACAATCAATGAGATATCCCTTTATTGTAAAAATGAAGGAAAAAGTGGTGGCGCCATACAAAAAGTTATCCACTCACTGTCACAGTGTCAGGAAACATGGAACTGAAAGTGAAATAGCCCATCCAGCAACATGGTGTTTATGATCCATCACATTCACAGCAGAGTATGGCATATGATGGACGGATGAGATGAAGACAAATCTGTCTCTGTGAGGAGAACATGCAGTGCTATAAAAACAACTGCACTTCCTTGTTGACAAAGTCAGTAATTATCGTAGCGTCATACGTTATCGACCCTCATATGTTTTCGGTCCCCAACTTTGATTCCCGTTTACCGCGAGATTGTGCAAGCTGCACCGGTGACAGAAGCTATGCAGTTTACTCACGGTCTGTATTTTCATCAGGCTTAATCATGGTTAGAATAAAGTTTCCTGTCGTTGGTTGTGCTCAAACATTTATAAAATGATTGATTTTTGGTACTAATCACTAGTGCATTTTTATGGCAACATTCAAACGAGTCAAAGAAACATCATCCAACCTCGAAAGTTCAAAACAAAATTACAATCTGCTAGATTGAGTTTCATTCTGCTTTAGTCACTAGATGGATCATGTGAGGTGGTTACTGTTTGGGATTCTATGGTGTGCCAATATGGGGAAAATATTAAAATATTTTAAGTAAAAATGACTATAATTTTTTTTTTTGATTTACTGCATACTGTAATAAATTCTGATATTACCGCAATAAATTTCTTATCTTAATTTCTTATCTCCTGAAACCAAACATTACTGGTCTGAAATGGGGGAAAACGGATTGTTATGAAGTGTGTGCGTTTCAAGGGGGGAGGGGTGTTTTACTTCCATGCCTATGTAGGCTAAATGTTATGTATGATATCTCTGGATTCTAATATAGTAGCCATAATGCCTTAGCCAGGACAAAAATGTAATTAAATTTGTTAAGTAGTAATTGAATAATATTTTTGATTTATTTTGCACGCCATACTAGCTTCTGAATATTCAACAAAATACCAACCAATGAAAGGTGTGAAAACATATGACGTTGCTCCAATGTCGTGCATGCATAAGCACTGCTAATGGCGGACTGTCTCTCGCAACGTAAAACCAAAACTTTAAAAACTTCAACACACCATGAAGTGTAAGGGAAAAGTTTCCGTATGGCGCCACCACTTTTTCATTCGAAATAAAATAATATAGTATCTAATTTACCTGATTGATATATCCCTTTTTGTAAAAATGAGTGAAAAAGTGGTGGCGCAATACGGAAAGTTATCCTGTTATCCTACTGAAAACGCATGACACCAGGATTATGGACATGATGGATACTCTATATATTATTAGTATTAGTATTTTCAGATTTTTCTATTATGATCTAGCTAGCTAGTGAAAGACAAGTCAACTTTCATTCAATTCATTTACTCTTTTATGGTAGCCAAGAACTCGTTGATATCTGCCGTGAAGTTCTTCATGTTGAACAATGTGAAATAAAACAATCATCTAACCATGATCTAACTAAAGCAGACGAAGACAACCCACCAAGAACTGACACAAAAATGTCAACATCATTTTCATGCAAATTTACCGCCTGGATATTATTTCCCCGTCTATTACCAACCTTGTCTCCATGAAACCTCTCGTTGATTCGTGCACAAATGTGTGGTTACTCGAACTCGAACTCACAAAAGATCTTCGTATGCATTGATGTAGGTGTGGGGACGGTTATGGTTCTATCACTTTAAACTAGTACAGTCGCTCCTGCTGTAACCTTAAAGAGCTTTTCAACAGAAGGACCTACAAAGTTGAACTGATCCGTAGCAAAGGACTGAAGCAAGTTTAACCCACATTTCCGAGCCCCATCACAGAGAGCATAGTCGCTTGCGAATAAAAATGTAGTTCTTATTGCGATAGAAATTATCGTTCAAAATGAACCAAAAACACAAATTATTAAAATCAATTGACAGTTTTTTTCCATTCACATGTTTTTGTTGGTGTTTTTAAAGTAGTATCTCTAACTAAATCAATTACCGAAAATGGCTCAGGTCGACCCCGAAGACCGAATTACAGTTCAACTCGTAAATATCAATCCTCTTATCCCGTGCAGCCAAAATCGACGAGTAGGCAGACTAAATCTGCCCTAAAAAACGCTCCATAATGGTAAGAAACGACCAACAATACGGGAAGAGAGACTTTGTAATCGTGTCATGAACTATATTTGTACGTAAATTTGTGCTTGAAGTAGCAATTCATTTAGCATTATTTGGGGAAAATTAGCAATTTCTGCTAGGAAATTCTGTAACGTTTCCTTGCCGGTCGCCGCCATTTTGCAATGGTGTCCACGTGCCGCATGCCGTGAACTGAAATGTGCACAAACGAACTGGCGACATATGTCGACGCATTTCTCCATCAGCAACCCATGGTCGATGCTCCTGAAACAACGCCAAAATCACGGATTTCTTGTCTGTATTTTGAGAGATATATTTATGAGTCTTTGTTTAATAACTGACGTTTTTGTAATGTTAAATAAAGTCAAGAAAAGCCTTGCTTAGTTAGTAATTAATGAAGATGGGAAAAAAATTAAGATTTGTTAAAATAAAAACTTTTAATAAATGGGAAGGGAATCTTAATTATGTGAATAAAAAGGGTAGCGACGAGTTCTTCAATATACGTTTAAAGCCAACAGGGTCGGCGGCCGTGTGATAAAGGCCTGATCTGAAGGCGTGGGCCTTTAATATCGCACGGCAACGACCTAGCCCCACTTGTGTGGCCAAGGCTAGCCGCTGAATCCTTAGCCACACGTCCACACATTTCCTCATGCAGCTAAGAAATAAACAAATTCTGGCGCCTTATCTATGAGCCACCCGCCAGTATAAACTGGCTGAGTGTGTTCACCTAACTCTTAGCTTGCTTTGTGTGTATTGGAAAGTGAAACAAATAAAATTTTACAGGCCTGTATGCTTCGTTTTTGAAAGGGCAAGGGCACCAAGGCATTTTCTCTGTGGCAAAGGGCACCCTATGATGAAATTGTAAATTTCTACTGGAGCATTTCAAGGGCACCAAGGCAATGGCAAGGGGCAACGGAGGCAATCGCCTCCGTTGCCTCCGTGAGGTATCAGGCCTGATTTTAAAAAGAAATTTTTACGATAACTTTGCTACCTTTCGTCGACACTAATTTCATCGATTCGTACACGGCCCAACCATCTTGGAATATGCGAATCAGCATGACGTCATCGGCCTGCCGAGCTGTGGGCCCTTGAGGGCGCGAATACAAATCAACTGCTGTTTTATGTGAATTAAGCTTGTGTACTTTTTACGCGCACGTGCTACGTAGTTCATGGGGCTAGACAACGACCCTGCAAGGTTTTAAATGGACATTGAAGAACGAGTCACTACTCTTTTATTCCCATTCATTAATGCCTTTTTGTAAAAAAATGTAAACAAATACAGTTGTAGACACTTTAACAATTAAAAATTTGAGGTTTGTAATTTTGTTTTTTTTCCAAAACCCTTGTGAAGAATCTGTCCGAGGCGCGTGGGTTGTGTGTTCATGCGCGTGCTTAGTTAACACACTGATAGCTATGATTTGCGCATTCTGCGTGATAATCTTGAGTGCCCGACATGCGGAAGCCAGCTCAGTGTGCATAAACTGACTCCACCAAATAAACAAAAAAAAAGTTGAAATGGACATCGACGTAACATGACGTACCTCGACGCACCTCTTAAAGATTTTTTACTGACCACTTTTGGATTTTGACGTACCCACCGTCACTTTTTTGAGAGTAAAGACGCAGACTTGACGCACCCTCCCCGGGGGTCATACAGTGCGTCTTACAATTGATATGGTGTATTATGCACACCATTGTGACGCGCTCTCCAGCAATAGCAGTAGAGAAACTGTCTGGGGTATTTATGAATTACAAAAAAAAAAAGGATTCAGCTCGGGTTCAGGCAGCTCGAGTGTTTTGCAGACCTGCTGTGTGTGCTGGACAAGGACAGTTTTGTATTTTTTTTTTTAACTTGCCTTCAATCAAATAATACTAAAGGTGGAAATGATGTCTTGAATTGTGACTGTTAAATATGTTTTACCTCGGTTTTACTTTTTAGACAATAAAACAAAGCCAAGTTTCTGTAATTTTAGGTAGATTTTCTTTATTATAAAAATACAACACGTTACAACTAGCTATGTAAAGTAAGTAATTTAACTAATTATTAATTGGCCTAAAAATAGTAATTCAATTGGAACCACACACAAGTGTAAATGGAGTCCATTGATTATTTTTAGCGCTGGAAACATAGAAATGGAGGGTCTGGTATTTTTTTTATTGGGGACTAGGTAGGCGTCGCCGAGGTGCCAAGATATTTTGAACCCTGCATTGTGGTGCATTTTCTGGGTGATGATTGTATTTCTTGTTTTTAATTGTAGTCATTTCGGTTTAAAAATAAAGTAATTAATTGGAAAAAGCTCCCAACAATCATGACTGATGCAGGCCTTGTATGCTTCGTTTTTGAAAAGGACCCAGGAATTGTGGGGACTTACACACATGTACTTGGCAGGATCTCTAAATTAGGCAGTTGTGGTAGTCCTGACAGTATCCTGCAACAAATTAAACAACCCCAGCAAAGTCCCCACTACTGCCAAGTAGGGTGTGGCGGCAAAATTGTACGCTCTCGGCCAAGTCCCCGATAATGGATGCTATTGTCCTGGCGCACTAGTCATGTTTGGTTGCTTTTCCCTCTTAATGTCCAGTCACTTCTTCCAAGAAGGGCTGGGACTATGATTTATATACATCAAGCACCGTTTGGAATATCCCAGTTTGGGACATTTCCATGTCAAGTTTTTGGTATGTATTTCCACAACTCTGCATACTCTTATTTTAGAAGTGAAAAATCTGAGCTTTTGTCTGGTACTTACAAGAATCCATTTTCTACATGGTGGCATAGAAAATGTAACAGCTAGTTACAAACCTATAACTTCCTAATCTACTATCTAATATTATTTTCACTCATTTTATCTCCCCTTTCCAATTTTAGGCTCTAGCCGCCGCCCGCCCCTTGATCACCGTCTATTCGGAGAAAAATGAAACAAGTGGCGCCAATGTTAAACTACCGGCTGTCTTCAAGGTGCCGATCCGACCTGACATTGTGAACTTTGTGCACACCAACATGCGCAAGAACAGCCGTCAGCCCTATGCTGTCAGCAAGAGAGCTGGTGAGAATTGTCCTCTTTCAAAATCAAACTGGAATTTCCACTGGAATTTTTTTGTTGTGGCATAGCAAAGACTACATCCACTGTTTTTTGCAGTTTTTGTTGTATCAACTCATTCAGATGTTGAGTCCTTGTAGAGGTCAAACATCAACCTTTTTTGTGTTTGTAGCTCAAAAGTTTGTTCCTCTAAAATAGAGGGGTCACTTAAAGTGCTAAGTTAAAATCACTTGTCAAATGCAAACTTATTTTGTCTTCGCTCTGAATCAAAAACAAACAGTTGAAGTATCTTAGACTTTCATTAACCAGTGGCACAAAGAATCTGTTTATGCATTGAAGAGTGATGAGCATTTGTTATTTGGGCCTACACATTTCTAAGTGTATTGCAAGCAGTTGCTCACAAATAAACAATTATTTAATTGATTTTTGTCAACCATCCCATATCCATGTGTTTTCATTTTGCCAACAAAAAATAATTCTCCCAAATTTAGCCCTTACAAATGAGCTGATTGCTTTGGTGGTGTTCATTCAGGGAAATGATGATTTCTTTTACACTTGGTTCGTGTTTCTGAATAGTTGATGTTATTGAAGTACTGATCCCTGTTGCCCAAACACCAACAATCTTACCTGAGGGCTGAGGCACTGATGTTCATTAGCCCAAATCACATTTTTAAATGTCATTTCCAAAACATTTGAAGGAGGCTGACAACATTTAGATCATCATGACTATCCTGCACTATCCTCCACTCAATGGTCACTCAATACCACAACTTATCTTCAAGTAGTCTTGAATCCTTGATTCTGATTGGTCGATCCAGGGCAACAAGGAGTGTGACATAAACCCATATTAGGCCACATAAAAAAACAATTGTTGATCGTCCTTGCCTTTTTTTTCATGTCTGGATATCTCTTTATACTTTTACTGCCCAGATTTTTAAGCTGATATTTTTTTCAAAATGTACAGGTTTGAAAAGATGTTTAAAGAAGGGTTTTATTCATGTTGGCAAACCAAGAACAATTCTTTAAATATTTACTTGGGCTACACTGTGCTTAGTTGTTTGAAAAAGTTTACAGAAAATGTCATCTAGGAGTTAAATTTGTTTGTCAAAACTATTGAAAACATCAAAAACACACAAACCCTCTGGTTTATAGTGATTGTGATGATTTCTTTATTCTTGATTTCATATTTGGCATGTCAACAAGACTTAAAAAAAAAAAACCTCCCTCCCTCCCCCATCCACAAAAGAAATGGACGATCAACAATAAAAACAAATTATGTGGCCTAACACGGCCTAAATCACACCTTGCTTCTTGCGTGTTCTTACTGCATGGCAAGTTCACTTGAAGATAAATATGTTATCACACGCGGCTCATGGAATACAAAAAATTATAGTGCGTCTTATAACTTGTTATGTTTAGACTTGGATAAGATTGGTATGTCTTGTCCAACAACATGCATTATGGGTATTTAGTCCTCAATCCGCCACTATCCTCCACTCTATGGTCACTCAATACCAAAATGTTTGGACTGAGCAGATAATAACATAAACTTTTGTTACTTAAGTATTTATTTGTTCTTGACAGGTCATCAGACGAGTGCCGAGTCTTGGGGAACTGGCCGAGCCGTAGCTCGTATTCCTCGTGTTCGAGGTGGTGGTACCCACCGATCCGGTCAAGCTGCTTTTGGAAACGTATCCTTTAATGACAAATGTAACAAGGAAAACAGAACTACGTTTTCCCTCGGTCGCGGATCTTCAACTTGACAAGCATTCATAGTTTTCTGAGTGATTTCTTTGCTTTGTTCCATGTAATAAACGATCATGCCGCCTGATATTGTTTCCCTCAATGCCTTGCTCGATCATAACCCTTGGAAGTGTTACTTTGAAATATCCAAATAAAATGGCTAGTTTAAATAAAATAGTCTTGTGGTTGGTCCATTTGGTGTTAGTAGCATATCCAGAGTGCATAATCAGAAGACAATTTTATAATGAACACTTCGGAAGTGTTCTGGTTAAATTACCATTCCGCCGTCTGTTATCCATATATTTTCTTGATAACTCCACAACACTGTACAGGGAATTTTCCACATCTTCAGCCCAGACAAATTTGCTGATTGGTACACATTGGGATACTTGTGGAAAACAGGGAAATGATGATTTCTTTTACACTTGGTTCGTGTTTCTGAATAATTGATGTTATTGAAGTACTGATCCCTGACGCCCAATGACCAGCAATCTTAACTGAAGCACTGATGTGCAACTGCCTAATTTAAACATGTGAACTATGTCAACATTTAGATTGTTGAGACACACCCCCAGGCTATTACAATGGTCTGGCCCAATTAGCCCCAATTAGGCTTTCATAATATGCAGACATGAGAACTTGCAGATTTTTTATCTGAATTCAGATTTGTTAAGTCGGCTACATTTCACATGGTGGCTGATCCTAATAATAGTTCACCTTTATGTTGTTACTTTGTCGCGTTGAAATGTTCCTGTAAATATTAAAATTCTCTCACTGAGGTGTCTTTTTCTAGAGGAATCTGCCTTGCCCTTGGATAAGGGGAATAAAATATAAAGCCTACATGTCCCACTTTTTCATCATAACATAATATTATAGCATTTAAATTGTTCACAAAAGTTTCACAAACTGTTTTCTTTGACTGCTAATCTCAGATGTGTCGCGGTGGACGTATGTTCGCACCAACCAAGATCTGGCGCAAGTGGCACTGCCGCACCAACACCAACCAGAAGCGTTATGCCATGTGCTCAGCTCTGGCCGCTACGGCTGTGCCTGCCCTTGTCATGTCTAAAGGTATGATTGATTCATGATTATTTCATTAATGTTTCAATTATTCTTCAACCATCCCATATTCATGTAGTTTCGTTCACGAAGAGAACATTTCTCAACACTGTACATGGAACTTCCCTCATTTTCAGGCCTTTCAAATTAGCTGATTGGTTTGCTGGTGTTTGTTATAAGCAGGGAAATGATGATTTCTTTTACACTTGGTTCGTGTTTCTGAATAGTTGATGTTATTGAAGTACTGATCCCTGTTGCCAAACACCACCTAGAAAACTCATACCCGAGGCACTGATTTGCAACTGCCAAAATCATGTCTAAAATGTCTTTTCTTTAATGTGAAGGAGGCTGTTAGATTGTCAAGGCCTCTTGTAAACAGCGGACACCCCTAGGCTAGCACAATTGTCTGGCCCTTAGCCCGGGTACAAACAAGTTGTAATGCCTTCAGTTCAACGTACCCTTAGGATCCTTGTTTCTGACCTTTTTGTTAGCAATGGCTCTCATTCCTAATCATCTTCAAGTGTCTTGACTCGGTCCACTTGCTTCTTACCTAATCAGGCCTGTTTGTTTCATTTTTTAAATGGCAAGGGGCACCAAGACATTTTCTCCTTGGTAGAGAGCACCCTATGAAGAATTTGCATGGTTCTACTTTCAAGGGCACAAAGGCAATAGCCAGTGGGCATGGAGGACGATTGCCTTCATTGCATTCATGAAGTATCAGGCCTGCCTAATTATAAATTTTGTGTTTAGAATCTGATTCCCTTTGTATTACTGCAGGAGGTGTGTTGAGAATCTTAAACCAAGAACCGTAGTTGTTCATTTGGTTGTTTGTTTGTTTGTTTTAGGTCATTGTATTGAGAGAATCCCAGAGGTTCCTCTTGTTGTCAGTGACGCCATCCAAGATTACAAGCGCACCAAAGAAGCTGTTCTCTTCCTCAAGAAATTCAAGGCATGGGCAGACATCAAGAAGGTAAGTCTGTGGATAGAACCGTAGTTAGCGTAAGAATGTGTGGAACATGCAAACCTGCTTAGAACTGAAAAAACTTGCTTAGCAGTGACAGGTATGTGCCTGTGAGTTTTTCCCTGCCAGGGAAAATGTGCTCAGATAGGAAGACGGCCGATGCAAAGTTTAATTTTTAACATTTTGGCCATTGTTTTTTTTTACTAATATTGGTTAAACTTTGGTCACACAGCTGTATATTTACAAACTAGAAATATTTGCGTTGTAAAATGCTGATGGAAAATGTAAACAGCAGACGGTCACTTGTACTCCTTCACGCTCACAATAAGAATTGCCCTCCTTTAAATGTTAAGTGGATTGAAAAATAAATTGGGGCTCACTAGAACTCAAGTCAAAGCAGGAAATGAACTGCCGTTGTGGCGTTTATTTGCTTTAATCAGGTGTAACAAAAATAACAATCTGCCAATTAAATTCCATCTGCGCATATGACTCATCAAAAGCACTTGAGCTGAATTTAAACAACTCATAGTCAGATTACAAGAAAAACGTGTTTAAATATCAGTTTTCAGAAAAATATATGATCTTATGAGGTTTGATTTTGAGAGGTGCTACCTTCAATAATTTCAAACGAAATGCAGTTCAATTTCCTACAAAATGAAGGACTGCACAGTTGGAAAATAAGGAAAAAAAAAAACAATTAAAAATTTTGACAGCGATAATTTGAAATCTTAGACCTTAAGTGTTGAAGTTTTGATTGGTGGTGGAAGCACACACAGTGCAATAAGATACTAGTGATACTAGCTAGTGGTAAATCGTGCCTGGTCATATTGCAGTCAGCAGTAAACTGTTGATCAAGCTGGCTGGATCTGATTGCAACCAGCAGGCTGTACCCGTATACCCTTACCTATCTCATGGATGAGGTTGCATAAGGGGTGAGAGTTAAACGTGCAAAATCTGGCAAAATAGTAAATGATGAACTGTGAACACATCATAGAGTAAAGATTTGTTCACATTTTATCAGCTGAGAGCAGAAGGAAATTGTAAGACCTATAAAGCCTTGGTCGGCTCGTAGCAGAAATGACTTAGAGAAAGGGCCAGTCGGCTCAGAGCATAGAGGAGTTATAACATCTACATGCAAGATGGGGTTTAAGACTTTCCTTCCCCTCTGATCTGAAGATTTATTAGGACACTCTATTTAAAGTGTCTGGGAAAAAACAGGTTTATCTTGAAGAGATGTTTAAAAAAAACTAATGGGACAGATGGTTTTGCTTGAAGTGCCAGAAAGCAACTCCTTCATTAAGTTTCAATCATCCTATCCTTTGCAATTATCCTATCTTTTGCCATAAAAAAGGTAGTTACGCATTGTACAAAAATATTCAGCCAATATTTGTTGACTGGTTTTGTGGTGTTCATTGAAAACAGGGAAATGATGATTTCTTTTACACTTGGTTCGTGTTTCTGAATAGTTGATGTTATTGAAGTACTGATCCCTGTTGCCCAAACACCAACAATCTTACCTGAGGCACAAAGCCTAAATGGCATTCAGTTTGGGTATCGCACACTTTAACCAAGCCCTATATAGGACTCTACCTAAGCCACTTGGGCTAGCCTTGACAGTTCCTTGACCACCATTCAACCTTGGTTGCCCTAATTTTAAAGGCAGTTCCCGGCGACACACGTTTGGTTAAACAAACATTTTATATGCAAATTGATTCCCAAAATGGCATACTGTGTGCACAGAGTGGCTGCTTGTGCTGTTAGTGCAAGATGGAGACAGTTGTGATGTTACTTCAAAGTAATTCTCCCTTGTCCTAATTAAGAAACCACAATGTCCCTTCGTATGTGTATAAGTGCAGACATTGTTTATTCCTCAACCTTCCCAATCATAGTTTTAAATAAATGATATTTTGCATTTATTTTTCAATATTGGTTTATTTATTTTCATATAAAAATACACGACCAAATAAAAAGTCATAGACTAATGGCATTTGGTTAAAAATAAAATTACATCAAAAATATATGTACACGTTTACATGATAAAACAATAATATTAAAAATATTATTTGCAGGTTTACAAATCCAAGCGGATCCGAGCTGGTAAAGGAAAGATGCGAAACCGACGACATGTCCAGCGCCTAGGACCCCTTATCATCTTTGACAAGGATAACGGAATCACACGAGCATTCAGAAATATTCCAGGTAGCTGAACAAGTCATTATTTATCTGTCTGTTTCCCACCTTCAGGAGAGAAACTAATCAACAACAAAGGAAACTGACTGCAGGTTAAATTGTTTTAATGTTGGCTGAACAAGAGAATTTTACTTCAATGTAGTTTCATCTTGTGACAAATTCTTTCTTATCAATTTTGCGGGAGGTCACAGGTTTAAATTGTGTTCTGGTCAAAATTTTCTTTGTTTGACCCATAATTCAGTGACAAAATAAATATAACTTGTCAAGTGATAACTTGGATTTAAAAAAAGAAACTGCTCCCTTTTTACAACAACAGAGATATGATGATCTTCACACTTGGTTCGTGTTTCTGACTTGATGATGATAGTGACATTCTGATCTCTGGCTTACTAAACAGTGCCTCCAAGGTTACATTCAGTTTTGTGACCCATCTTCTGGCCATGACCGTCATTTCACTGAACAAACTTGACCCAAACTCATCGTTTTTTGCTTGGATTCCCTGAAATGTTCAAATTTTCTTGTAAGACGTGACTTAATCATTCTGAAACTCTGGTTCTCAAACTGAAGTGATAAAGAAAGTCTGTAGGTCCTTTATTGTATCATGTTCTTTTTAAGTTTTCATCTCTAGACTAAAACAAGACCATGAACATTGTCTTTTCTTCAGGAATCAAATTGATGAATGTCGCTAAGATGAGTCTCCTTCGTCTTGCCCCCGGTGGTCATGTCGGTAGATTCTGCATCTGGACAGAGAGTGCTTTCCGAAGACTTGACTCACTCTACGGCACATGGAAAACACCATCAACAGAAAAGAAGAACTACAAGTAAGTCAACACAGAAAATAATATTTCGGGACAAAATCAGGTCATGTTAAAAGTTAATGACTTAAGCGATTAACTTTGTAATACATGTACAATTTTATTTTTAAAAGTTTTTTGTGAATTGTTTATTTTGTGTGAACTGACTGCAATTCTCCGTGTGAAATACATGCAAGCTCAAAGGTATATTAGGAAGGATCTAAATATCCAGTCAAGCTGGTAATTGGCGGTATTCACAAGCCTCGAAGTGTGCTGTCAGATGGTTAGGCTTAAGAAACAACTTGGTTAGAAGCAGCGCTATGATCTTTGGGATTGTTCGTTGAAAACAGGGAAATGATGATTTCTTTTACACTTGGTTCGTGTTTCTGAATAGTTGATGTTACTGAAGTCCTGATCCCTGTTGCACAATGACAAACAAAACTAAAATGTGAAGAAGGTTGGCTAAATATAAAGCAAGGTGTTCTGTAGATGCCTAGACACCCCCGGCTAGCAATGGTCTGAACCATTCTAGATGCTTAGACGCCCCCGGCTAGCAATGGTCTGAACCATTCAGCTCTAAGTAACACTTCATGTGCATTGTGTACACCATGATCGTAATGTGGTCAGTGTTTTGCAGCACTTAAAAATGTGTCAAGGTTATCCGAACTGTATACATGTTATCGGACGTTCAGTGGGTCTCCCGTGTAACCGTCAGTCATGCTGCTTTAGTAAGAATGCACAACGCTAAATCTCTGATTTGGTGGGGTGGGGGGCTTATTTATAAGGTGATGTTGATCAGACGCGATTTAGAAATAATTTAAACCTTTAATTCCAACCCTGATTCCTTTGTGTTTTGTTTGTCCACATCTTGTTCTGAAGATATTAGGGAAGGAGTTAAATCTGATTCCAACTCTGGTCTCCTTTGTTTTTTGCTTATCCAGATGATATCTTTTAAAGCCATTATACACTTTCGGTAAACAGTATTGTCCAAGTCCCACACTTCGTGTATCACAACTTATATATAAAATAACAATCCTGTGGAAATTTAGGCTCAATCGGACATCGGAGTCAGGAGAAAATAATGGGAAAACCCACTCCTGTTTTCGCGCGTTTCGCCGTGTCATGACATGTGTTTATAACAAATCCGTAATTCTCGTTAACGAGAATTTATATTGTTTTACCGTTTTCTCAAAAAGTAAAGCATTTCATGGACTAAAATTTCAAGAGAAGTCTTTCACCATAACCTTCTGTAAACCCTGTAAATTATTTGTAAATCTGTGAACTTTTTTTTTTTTTTTTTTTGTACCGAAAGGGTCCAATGGCTTTAAACGAGATTTGGGAAGGATTTTAGTAATGAGATTAATTTGTCTTTCTCTGCAGCTTACCAATGCCAATGATGATGAACTCCGACCTCAGTCGTCTCCTTAAGAGTCAAGAAATCAGAAGAGCGCTCCGACCCAAGAAGTGAGTACCAATTTTCCATTTAGTGTTGTATCTTTCTTGCTCAGGACGAACATATGATGAATACCATACACACCTTGGTTCATGTTTCTGAGTTTAAAATTGGTGATGTTTGCAATGTTCTGGTCTCTACTATAAGCAGTCCACAAGGCTGTATGCTTCGTTTATTAAGGGGCAAGGGCACCAATGTATTTTCTCCTTTGTAAAGGGCACCTTATGAGGAAATTTTTACTGGAGCATTTCATGGAGGCAATTGCCTTCATTACCTCCGTGAAGTATTAGACCCGAGTTGATGCCAAAGATTCCATCAGTTTTGAGTTTGGGTTTCAGTATGGAGAGATCTGAGTGACGGCCTTAACACGCAACTTGTTGATTATTTCTTAGGTTGGATGCCAGCAAACGCAAGGTCCTCAAGAAGAATCCATTGAAGAATATCCGCATCATGTTCAGGCTGAACCCCTACTACCAGACTCAGAAGCGTCAGGCTTTGCTCCAAGAGGAACGCGCCGTGGCACAGAAGAAGGCCTACATGGACAAGAAGCGTGGTGTAAGTTCTTGTCTTTTTGGGGGGTGGGGGACCACCAAGATGTCCATAACATGATAAGACAAATCTCAGAGCTGTGCTTTGTCCGTTAAGAACTAAGTTCAAGGAATAGGTTTTAATTATTCCTATTGCAAAGAACAATTGCAGAAGAGTCGTGGAGCTTAGCAGGATAATGGTACAAGCTAAACTGCTAAAATGTCTGCAGCACTATGAGATTGGGGGTGTTCATTGAAAACAGGGAAATGATGATTTCTTTTACACTTGGTTCGTGTTTCTGAGTAAATGATGTTATTGAAGTCCTGATCCCTGTTGCCCTAACTCCTACAATCATACTTTCTTTCCTTTATTAGAATTTTTTTTTTGGTGGCTGTTCTTCCATGGAAGGGCCATGTTTTTGTTCTTCCCAGGTTCACTGTTGATGCATGGGAGATGGGGGAAAAACAATATGACTTTCTCATGTGGGGATTCCCCCGTTGACCACTGTATTCCCCGTTGACCACTGTATACCCCCATTGACCACTGTATTCCCCCATTGACCACTGTATACCCCCATTGACCACTGTATTCCCCCATTGACCACTGTATTCCCCCATTGACCACTGTATTCCCCCATTGACCACTGTATTCCCCGTTGACCACTGTATTCCCCCGTTGACCACTGTATTCCCCCATTGACCACTGTATTCCCCCATTGACCACTGTATTCCCCCATTGACCACTGTATTCCCCCATTGACCACTGTATTCCCCCATTGACCACTGTATTCCCCCATTGACCACTGTATTCCCCCATTGACCACTGTATACCCCCATTGACCACTGTATTCCCCCGTTGACCACTGTATTCCCCCATTGACCACTGTATTCCCCCATTGACCACTGTATACCCCCATTGACCACTGTATTCCCCCGTTGACCACTGTATTCCCCCATTGACCACTGTATTCCCCCATTGACCACTGTATACCCCCATTGACCACTGTATTCCCCCGTTGACCACTGTATTCCCCCGTTGACCACTGTATTCCCCCATTGACCACTGTATTCCCCCATTGACCACTGTATTCCCCCATTGACCACTGTATTCCCCCATTGACCACTGTATTCCCCCATTGACCACTGTATTCCCCCATTGACCACTGTATTCCCCCATTGACCACTGTATACCCCCATTGACCACTGTATTCCCCCGTTGACCACTGTATTCCCCGTTGACCACTGTATTCCCCAGTTGACCACTGTATTCCCCCATTGACCACTGTATTCCCCCATTGACCACTGTATTCCCCCATTGACCACTGTATTCCCCCATTGACCACTGTATTCCCCGTTGACCACTGTATTCCCCCGTTGACCACTGTATTCCCCCATTGACCACTGTATTCCCCCATTGACCACTGTATTCCCCCATTGACCACTGTATACCCCCATTGACCACTGTATTCCCCCGTTGACCACTGTATTCCCCATTGACCACTGTATTCCCCCGTTGACCACTGTATTCCCCGTTGACCACTGTATTCCCCCGTTGACCACTGTATTCCCCCATTGACCACTGTATACCCCCATTGACCACTGTATACCCCCATTGACCACTGTATTCCCCGTTGACCACTGTATTCCCCCGTTGACCACTGTATTCCCCCATTGACCACTGTATTCCCCCATTGACCACTGTATTCCCCGTTGACCACTGTATTCCCCCGTTGACCACTGTATTCCCCCATTGACCACTGTATTCCCCCATTGACCACTGTATTCCCCCGTTGACCACTGTATTCCCCCGTTGACCACTGTATTCCCCCATTGACCACTGTATTCCCCGTTGACCACTGTATTCCCCCGTTGACCACTGTATTCCCCCGTTGACCACTGTATTCCCCCATTGACCACTGTATTCCCCGTTGACCACTGTATTCCCCCATTGACCACTGTATTCCCCCATTGACCACTGTATTCCCCCGTTGACCACTGTATTCCCCCGTTGACCACTGTATTCCCCCGTTGACCACTGTATTCCCCCATTGACCACTGTATTCCCCCATTGACCACTGTATTCCCCCATTGACCACTGTATTCCCCCATTGACCACTGTATTCCCCCGTTGACCACTGTATTCCCCCATTGACCACTGTATTCCCCCATTGACCACTGTATTCCCCCGTTGACCACTGTATTCCCCCGTTGACCACTGTATTCCCCCATTGACCACTGTATTCCCCCGTTGACCACTGTATTCCCCCATTGACCACGGCACTTCATTCCCCTTTCTTGACCACTATTTTTCTTCTCTTGACCTCTGCATTTTAGGGGAATCCCCACTCTATGTCGGCCCTTTGTCCCCCATCTCTTTGTACTTTCCCTGCTAATTTACCTGTTATTTATTGGATATGAAAGTATTTCATCATTTAAGTGGGTCACTGAATACTTTTACCTGTTTGTTAATTGTGAAATTTCATTTGTGTAATTTTTGACAATACCTATTTGTTTAATACTGCTATTTACATGTATATGGTCAGCATTTTGTATTACTTTGTTACATAAATAGGTTGTGTCTGAACACTTATACTTTTTAAAAACTTTATGTTTTATCTTATTACTTGTACATGTACATTGTTAAATTTGTCACTGACTAATAATTTGTGTGGTTTCTAGCAGTGTCTGATTTGCTGTTTTACCATTTGTCACATTACAGATTGTGCCTGCTGAGGAACCAGCTGCTAAGGTCCAGAAAGGAAAGGGCAAAGGCAAGGCCAAGGCTGCTGTCAAAGCCCAACCTAAGGCTCCAGCCAAGGCTCCAGCCAAGGCTCAAGCCAAAGCTCCAGCTAAGGGAAAAGGCAAGAAGTAAATCTGACAACAGCGGACATCAACACAGCTTCACAGCCTCATCCCATGGAGGAGTAAACTGTATAAATTAACCTACGACTGAGTACTTTTCTTTCTTTAAGTGCAGCACGCACAGCAAATTAACATCGCTGTAGAAGATTGACAGACAATTGGATCAGATTTCAACTACTTGAAAGCTCTGGTTTTATTTCCAATGTGATGTGATGATTTCAGTAGATGTACCCAATCAACCTGACGTAGTTCTTATCATTGTTGGTCTGGATTGAGACATTAGAGATGTGGTCAAGATTTGTTTTAAAGCATATTCTAATGTCTACATTATGTTTTGCTTGACTTTTGGAATCTAAGAAATACTTCAACCTTCACTCATATTTTGTAATCACTCACTGCTTATTCATGGAAACAATATTTAAACAAAATCATCGGATTTTGCTCTGAAATTGAAGCTAAGGAAAAAATTTTCCTGTCATAAACTTGGTTTGAGAATAGTTCGCTGATATGTGACATTCACAGTAACAGACTCTGCAAGATTTTACAAATGTTTTTATTCCAACACAATCTTTGTGTGAATGAGCATAAATGTAATTAATGGTGTGAAGATACTATTTTCTAAAGGAAGGACAAAGCGCTTGTAATAGGTTAATTTGTTTGATGAATTTTCCAGTCATGTTGATGTCGTGTTAAGCTGCATGTTTTGAAGTGGTTTAGTTTCTACACACCTTGGTAAATTCCTAGGTCTGTAAGGCTACACAATACCACACGATCCTAAAAATAAAACTGAATTCTCGAATCAGTAAATGATGCTTCTGTCTTATTTGTTTTCTTGCGTGAGTTTAGCAAAGTTGTCTTTTATTTTATTTCCAGGAAATATAACGGCAAAGAAAGCTGTCATGATCATTAATTGAATGATGAATCATCGTAAATTGAATAATCATTGAAATGGTATCCCGTTTTTGCCTAGAGCATGGTTGTTCTGTGTGATTTATGAAAGTGACATTTTGGGGTGTATGAAGTTGGGAGCCTGTAAAAGGCACTGGACACCTTTAGTAGTTGTCAAAGACCAGTATTCTCACATTAGTTGGTGTATCCCCAATTGGACTCGTCATCGGTTACATCAGATTATCTCAATGTTTTATATTAACAGCTCTCCATGTAATTTTATGCGAGCAATCATCTTGAGTAATTACAGTGTTGAGCCCCTTGAAGTAGATGCGAGTGTGATTTTTAGTTTATAATGTGTAATGAATTTAACGGTTTCGTGAATGATTTGTGGCCTACAGTGTTATTTAAAGAAGCGTTAACAATATATCATGTGTGAGAATTACCTCCGTCTTGTAGTTTTCTTTATCCCAGCACCGCTTCGGGGAAACAAGACACCACCGACGGATTTGATAAATTGTTGCCACTCCATCTTCTCGAAATGCTTGCGGGAGGACATTTTATACGTGGCCAATTACCGCTTTATGCAATGACTGAGAGTGTCTTGAGAAGTTGAACTCGGTATCTCTGGAGAAACAACCTGCGGTGGTCTGTAATTCATAGACGGTGCTGCAAGGATTATGTACGAAGAGTCGGAAAAACCAATGAGCCTTGGACAAACATGAATGTTTTCAGAGTGCCCATCTTAATTTCCTTTCATTTTCCCCCGATCCTTGTGAAAATAAAGCGTTGTTTGGAAACAGTCCCGGTTTTAATTCTCTTTCTACTTTTGGATTGGGAAAGGTCATGATACAAAGTGTTCCCTTCTGGTCTGACTTGAAGCCGTGGTAACACGACGCAAACGGGGCAAATTACAAGCGGCATCTCAGCCGTATTAGGTGCCGTAGCAGACGGCGCAGCATTGATGGATGACACGCTCTTGAAGACTTCCTCTAATGAGATGTCGTAGTCGCTCATAAACCTTACGACTTTACTAGTTTTTAATCCGTGCAAGGGTTGAAGACGAGCATGCAACAAGTGTATGCAGTACAGTACTCTGGGTTGTTAACATTGACACCATGGGTGTTGCCACACATTATAAATGTAGATACCGAAGAAAGAATCAAATAAACACTAAAAGGGTGTTCTAATAACACCAGTATGATTGTTATTTTAACATCCTTTTTTAAATTGATTGTAGATGTATGTCAATGTGACAGCATTCATGGTGTCTAATTGTAACATTAGTTTAACTGTTGCTACCTACTATTGTGTTTTATCCATCGAGTGTGTTGAAATGGTAACCGAAACCTCTGTCTGGTTTCATTTCAATTCGACTGCTTTATTTGGGAAAATACTGTACTTATTATAAATAATACATCACAAAAAAGCAAAGGAAACATTCAGAAAATAATAAACAATAGATTACAAATACTAACTATAATAAAATGTGAAACAATTTATTTACTATTGATACAAATTCACTACTTGTTTAATGTATATTGCGAAACTCGTTTTCCACAAACGAAATAACATATGGTATATTCGCATCCCTGAAGAAAAACAAATAAGGAACAAAAACCTTTCAACCAATATTCGTTGCTATGTCTCCTACTAAGCAGGGAGCGCCTAACTTGATTAAAGGCAGTGGACACTATTGGTAATTGTCAAAGACCAGTCTTCTCACTTGGTGTATCTCAACATATGCATAAAATAACAAACCTGTGAAAATTTGAGCTCAATCGGTCATCGAACTTGCGAGATAATAATGAAAGAAAAAAAGACCCTTGTTAACGAAGTTGTGTGCGTTTAGATGGTTGATTTCGAGACCTCAAGTTCTAAATCTGAGGTCTCGAAATCAAATTCATGGAAAATTACTTCTTTCTCGAAAACTATGGCACTTCAGAGGAAGCCGTTTCTCACAGTGTTTTATACCATCAACCTCTCCCCATTACTCGTCACCAAGAAAGGTTTTATGCTAATAATTATTTTGAGTAATTACCAATAGTGTCCACTGCCTTTAATTCTCGTGAAGCCCGCTTGTAACGCATTGATTTAAAAACCTAATGTGAAATAACACTGTCATAGTACTCTGGTACACGGGAAGGTTATCTTTAGGAATAATTTCCGATGGCAACAGATTACCACATAAGACGAGCCCACTTTCTTCATTTTAAAGTTTCATCAAATCTTTGCGTTGTAATTTCAGCGGGTAACCCCAAACGAGGTGCAATTATCAACGATCAATCAAAATCAAACCACTTCTAACGGGGGGGGGGGTGTTAAGCTCCATATCACTCATCCGTCCATCCGGGCCCTCAGATGGCCAATTTTAGCGTTAGGTGTAAGCGAAGAATGCCTGTATATAAACCAAGCAAAAGCTTCCCGGCTAACCTAGGAAACGACGCTCAACATGCGAGGAATTCACTGCTACCGTAAGCGCCGATTTTTTGTTTATGGTGTAAACAGAGCCGAATTGGGCCTCGATATATCTGCACGCACCTGTAGCGCGCCGTGTTCGCAATTTGCGTTAAAACGTGGAGTTATTATAAATGTACAACAACAGCTCTAATGGTGAATTAGTGGGGGTACTTGGCTACCAAACTCGGCATCATGAGTGGGTGACTTAAAAGCTTAATGGCGTCCGAGATAAGAGAGTGAAGTGATTTGCCAATACCATTGGGACGACCAAATAAGGCATTTATAATGTTATGGGATATATTTAAAGCCATTGGATATGCATGGTTTTAGTGAACAACAGCTCTTGACGTAAAATAACTTGTACAGTATTGGTTATGTACGTTGGCAAAATAATTGATGATAATTAATGTCGGAAAAAATTATACTTATGTTTTTGTTGCTTTGGTTTTTGTTTGTTGCGTTGATGTAGTTTTGTCGATGTCCCTTTTGTTTGGTTGTTTGTTTTTTGGTGTGGCAAGTTCAATGTTAATTGTACAAAGATGGTAGCTTTGACTTTTGGCCGAATTTGCGAACATTTGTTTATAATAAGCTGTAGTCCTACTTATAATTATTAGTAATAATTAGCCCGATTTATCTGTTTCCTTCATCCATGGTTACAGTTTAAAAGTAAGCTCTTTATAAAGACGCACCCCCCCCCCCCCCCCCATCTCAGGAAAAAAAAACGTTGTGGGCGTGGTCAATCCAAGGGTAAATTGTGGCGCTCCCAAATTGAACCAATCCGTTTGGGATTTGGCTGGAGGCAAATGACTTTCTCACCCCACCCTGAATATGACTCTCCGATCAGTATGTCCGGACTTGCAAGTAGAGCATCAATGATTTGATTTAAGACCTAGAGGTCACCCCAATAGCCACATCAGTTTGTTGCCTCCGCTTTACGTTATTTTCATTCGCACAGAGAGATGTTGTGACGCCATTGTTCAAATTGAATTCATTGAATAGTCAATAACTGGCCCAGATAATAACAAAAAACTGGAACTTGACTCGGGATTGCTATGGACTTCACGGCACAAACATAATGGCAAACTGACGTAAAATAAATAACTTAAATTAACAATGATTTTGTTTGGTACAATCTGACGAAATCATCCCTTGAAATGTCTGTGGTTTTGTCAGCGTTGACTCGTTTTTTATACATGTTTATGTTGTTATACTAAAAACAACAACCCTTTTGGTGGGCCGGGTTAGGGGATCGTTATTGCTGACGTCACCAATTGTTTTGTGAATAAATAAGCAATTTTATGTTCTGCTTGTTCAACATAGACATACAGAGCTGACGGATTTTGGGCATGCAAGCTTTACCTCAAACCACTGGGGCTTTTTTAATGAGATTTCTTTCCCAAATCAACAGTTTATTGAATGTGAAGGGCCGCACTTTTGAGTTTACGAATTTATGATCACTTTCTGGTTGACCTGCCAGCTTAAAAGCCTTTTGAGTTTCAATCATGTTTTAGTGGCAGTGATGTCTTCACCCTCCTCCCAAAATTTATGTTTCGACTTCATTTTTCCATTATTATGATTCATTTTTATTACCATGGAGATCTGTTATGTGTGCGTTTTGTGTCTGCGTTATGTGTTTCGAATGGTGATTACTGTTTAATAAAGTACTTTTCTTATTCTAAAAAAAATGATGCATTGGAACAGCTTAATTTCAATAATTAAATCAAGGACACAAGGGCCTATGAGTAACCACAAACAAGTTTGCACACAAACTTAATATGATGTGACGCAATTTATGATTATTATAATCAGCCAACATTAACGATAGATTAACCTCCAATCAACCAACAGCAATGTTGACGCCAGACCTTGGAAATTTATGCTTTCATTTTTTTCTCTTTTCAAATTTGCACCAAAAAAGCAAATCACAGGCTGTGAAAAAAACAAGCTTGTGGTAAACCTATTAGTATAATGGATTGGAGTCAAATCATAAGTGGTTTGGGCACTATTAATTGGTGTGCATTATGTCATTAAATACACCAATAGAAGTTGACTCTACTTTTCTTGATTAGCCTTCTTTGTGATGACCAGTTGATGAGTTGATGAATCGATATGGCATCAATCGTGTGATGGAGGAGAACCATTAAAACTCCCATAACTCATTTTGTGATTCCGGTTGCTGAAAAGGCAAGGTTTATTTATACCCTTTGTTTTTTAAACCGTTAGGTTTTTTTGTGAAAATTACAAATCAAAAGGTGATAACCAAAAATCTGGATCGGTCATTATGTCCAGGCAGTAAGAATAATCCGTAAATAGAATTTACAACCTAAAAACGTACCATGCAGAAACGTTTCTCAGGCTGACATTTTTGGGAACCTCTTTCTCTGAAACCACGTTCCATTTAAGGACAATAATTATTTCCCAACATGTTACACTGATGGCTTATGTCATGATGCTGTAGTTGAGGAAGCTAAACAAGTAAACAAGTAAACAAGTAAACAATCCAGCGAGGAAATCAACAAACGAGTCAGGCATACTATTTTGACAATTTTCTGGCTTGGAACTTTTCAGCTATGAGTCCATAATTCAGAAGTCCGCCGACGTCGTCATTGAACGCTTAAGGTTTCTGTAGCCAGAAACTGCCGATAAAACAAGGTAATTGGAGACACCAAATCGTTCACACTTAAAAAAACCTAAAGAAAGTACTTAAAAACCCATTCATATGATTCCAAAAGACTGACAGGAAGTTAGATTCTTGAAAGAATTGAAAGCAGATCTAATGACATCTCGCCTTCAAAATTACTCCAGGGTCTTGTGTTTGCGAAATCAAGCCCTGGTATTGAAGCTAGAGCGTTGAATACCTTGCAATACGAAACAAAGTGACCCTTAGCGTCTGGAGTGGAGACTATTCAGCAAATTGTTTCAACTTGTATTATTAATTGTATGGCACAAGAAAAAAAGATATCATGCGCGGGAAAATATAGTGGTCAATGTGTGACAATGGGGGGGGGGGTTCTGTCACTGTAGCTTGCCCTTTCTCCAGATGTAAGGTTGCCAATTGTGTTTAGATCCATCGATGGGTGTCCTCGAATTTATCTTGTGTGATATTGCATGTCTTCGTAGGGCCACCGTAGTCGCTTAAATCATCGTTTTAATATTATCACTATTTAATCATATTCTGCTTTCTTAAATAGCTACGATTGGAAACCATTCAATTCCAAATTATCCCATGCAGGGTTATGGGTTGATAACCAATTCAGAATGGTAAAGGCAGCTTTTGTAAAGTCCAGCTCTTGTGTTTACGAGTTGCTGGTTCAAATTACGCCCCCATCGGGGTTTTGTAGTGATGCTGGGGGGGGGGGGGGGGGGTGGGGGTGCACACAAGTCCCACAGAAAAACACAACATTTTATTACCCCATTTATTTCACTTCAACGTCGACACCTACCTGTATTGTTATCAAACCTCATGTGAATTCAAGAACAGAGGAAACTGATTACTGGAACATTAATGTATGCATCATTAAAGCCATTGGACACTTTCGGTGAACAGTATTGCCAAGGCCCACACTTCGTGTATCACAACTTATACTTAAAATAACACACCTGTGAAAATTTAGGCTCAATCGGTCATCGGAGTCGGGAGAAAATAACGGGAAACCCGTCATTGTTTCCGCACGTTTCGCCGTGTCATGACATGTGTTTAAAATAAATCCGTAGATCTCGATATCGAGAATTTATATTGTTTTAATGTTTTCTCAAAAAGTGAAGCATTTCATGGAATAATATTTCAAGAGAAGTCTGTCACCATTACCTTCTGTAAATCCTGTAAATTTTGTGTAAATCTGTGAACTTTTATTTTTTTTCTGTACCGTAAGTGTCCAATGGCTTTAATGTGCTGATCGCGGTGCTTGGACGGAACTTATAGTTGGTAGATAAAATTTTGCGGAACCGAATTGCAGACAATAAAGTAACTCGTTAAAAATGTTTAATCAAACTTTAAGAAAAAAACATGAAGACTTTTGTCTTTAAAGATTAATTTGTCTGTTTCATATAAAAAAAATAGTTTTTAATGCACTCATCTTATGAACACGAACATAAAATACAAGTCTCCAACCGCATGTTAAAGGCAGTGGACACTTTTGGTAATTACTTAAAATAATTGTTAGCATAAAACCTCACTTGGTAACAAGTAATGGGAGAGGTTGATGGTATAAAACATTGTGATAAACGGCTCCTTCTGAAGTGACGCAGTTTTCGAGAAAGAAGTAATTTTCCACGAATTTGATTTCGAGACCTCAGATTTAGAATTTGAGGTCTCGAAATCAAGCATCTGACAGCACACAACTTCGTGTAACAACGGTGTTTTTTCTTTCACTATATATTATCTCGCAACTTCGATGACCAGTTGAGCTCAAATTTTCACAGGTTTGTTACCAATAGTGTCTAGTGTCTTTAAAAGACGGTGTAAAGAGACATTTTTGTTTAGTACTCTTTCAGTTATAGAGAGTCAGAGCGAAATTTGAATGATGACGTCACTTGACATCAGCAACACATGACTCTGTACATTTCAAACATGATTTTTGTAAGTCAGTAAAAAGGTCAAATTCAATTCCGTTTTGATTGAGCATCATACGAAGTAGGAAATGAACTAAAACAATTTCCTGAACATTAATGTGTATAATTGAAATGTGACGTCAATGGATGTTTTCAATATTGACAAAACTCCATTCGAGCGGTACCAAACACAGCGGTTTACTCAACACCACTTTACGTGAAGTTAGAGAATTGTAATTTTTCCCCCAATCTTTTATAAGGCTATATATTTTGGGAAATTAGTTTATTACAAACCTGAATTCGACCTTGGAATCCCTCAAAGTATACAATCTTAAAATAAAATAAAATGATGTTTTATCCCGTTGAGCTTTTAGAGAACAAAAAAAGCCTCAAAATGTTGGCTAATAATGTGTGTGCAGTTGTTGATGACGAGGTGCTCTTGATTCGATCCGGAAGCATTTTGTCCGAGCGTAATAGACACGTAGTGACTCTTGATGAAGATGGATAACCATTGCATTGATTACACGCACTGTAATTTATGATGCCAAGTCGGCCCACTAATGGCAGCGATTGCGTTTATGAATCACTATTCCATCTCGTCCCCCATCATCGCGGTGTTTCCGTAAGAGCTCCATGCAGCCACGCTGTTACAACGAGAAATACGATTTGCAATCAAGCGAGCATTGGTTTTATAGTACCTTCATTTTAAAGATGTTTCCAATGACAGGGCCACCACATGTAGGGCTATGTCCAGCATAGTTCCAATAAGGTCGGGAGGGGAAGGGCCCTCCGATGGCCCCAAGTTTGATTATTGGTCGTTTTATTGGTCCTGATTTTTCAGCCTGGAAACGAGCCAATACTAATGTTGTCGACCTCAATCTCAAAACAATGGACTCCTCCCCAAGTTAATATATTAACATCTGTATGAGGGCTCGAGACAGACGTGTAGATACACTTTGTCTGCCCGAATTCATACTCATACTTTGTCCGAATTCTTGTTCATATTTTGTGTGCCTGAATTCTTGTTCAAAGTGTGTCAACGCAAGAACAGAAACACCGACGGTTTTCAATGACTAAATCCATTTAGTCTGTGTCTTATCCTCAACGACAACGTCTTGAGGTTCGTCCACAAGTATACTTCCTAATGCCCGGATCTGATCCGGAAAATTGATGTCCATAATCTGGAGTAATGTGTGGCAGATAAGCATTTGATATCATGGAGACAGAGGAAGTAGAATATACGTCAGATCTCAAGTAACCGCACTCGAAACCAAATTTATTTAACCTAAACTTTACGGCTAGCTCAGTCAATTTCTCTCCGGATCGGTGGAAATTGATATTTTTTGATATGTTTGGATTAAATTGAAAAATCCTGACCCGAATTTATTAAACAGTCCGAAGTTTAACACACGTTATATCTATCATTCTCATTTATTCATGGGCGAATTTGGGTCAACTCTACATCGCTGTATAGTCTTCTAATTATTTAGAATCCCCCCCCCCCCGTTTTTTTCTGGATGCCTTCCCATAATTTAGTGTTCTCTTTCTTGTCATAAATGGATTTGTTTGTGCACTTAAAAACATGGTCATACTCTATTGCTACAGATCCTTGGGAAAAATTTGAGTATTTTGTTATCCGAAATGCTAATAATAATATGATGTGATGTTCGGTCTGATGTGTCTTGGTTGATAAGAAATCAATAACAATGTCTACACTAAATCTGAGAAGCGATTCATGCATGAATCTTTTTTTAGATTTCAGTGACTTGGTGTCTGTAAAGTAGCGAATGCTGTTGCCAGATATGCGGTTGGTACCCGCTGGTACCTGACTATAACGTGGATGGAATCGATATTCTTAATGTGACGGTTTTCTGCTGTTTATACTGTATTCAGCTGTCACTTTAACATGTGATTTTTATTGTATCTGCATTAATAACTGGGCCTATTAAACAGCATTATACATTTACACAAAACCAAACGGTGAGCCTACCTTTAAGCTAGCAAAACATAAGTGTCAAACACCTATACAGTCTTTAATCCCAAAAAGTTTATTTTCCGAGTTGAGGTGAGACAATTTCTCGAAAACACAATTTGTATGACTCAATGATGTGTTTTATAACTCTTGTCTTCACCTTGCTGGCACTTTACTCTTCTGGGGGCAATTCTATCCATAATTATTAGTCATCAATAAATAACCCCAAAGTTCCATTCATTATCCCGTAGGCAAACTCCTTCCACAAACCGAGTAAGACGAATAGAGAGGCTTGATGATGATGAACACGATTCTTATTCATGGACAGAACAATTAATTAATTACCCTTGGCGATGGGGGATCCTGGAGTCTAAAGTAAAGTGGATAATTTAAAAATTAAGGGGACAAAATAACTATGACAAATGTGTTATAGCTGCACAAAATTAATAAAAAAGTTGCGGCTTTTGTGATGAAACAACTTAAATTGCAGAGAGATTTAGCAGTGATCGTTTCTTAAGGACAGAGTTAACCTTTTAAGAGTTAATGGAAATATTAGACAGGACGAGGAAACAGATCCGTCCAGATTTCCCGCCTTATTTCATTGTCTCGGTTTTGGCGCAATTTCCTTCAAGTTGTTTCAGTCGTGTTCTAAGGCCGAAATCGATATATCCGGCCGATTATGATCCCAGTTGACCCCAACCCGTTTATATTTATCGAAAATGTCAACGATGGGTTGCTAAAGGCGAAAAAAATTAGTACTATTGTTGAGTTTACTTGCTATTGTTGTGTTTTATGACACATTGAACAAATTATGACGATTCAAACACAGAATAAAGTATTTTTATAGGCCAGCATATAATTGTATGACGTCATCGACATTGACGTAATTGACGTCATAGTTTTGCTTGCTACGTGTATACTCGCATGTGTGTTTGAGCCTGAAATGGTGTTATCTGCTTTGGAGCGGCGTTTGATGCACAACTGCTTCAGATTCATTTGTATTACTCACTTAATCTAAACAAGTAGACCTTACATAAGTCAGACGATAGTCCTGAGAGTAGAAATAATCAATAACAAATTATTTTTGCGGTGATAAAGTTCTATTACATTAGCATATTAGTTTGTGAAGAATTTCAACCGTCCAGAAATTTAAAAAAAAAAAGTTTTAAGGCAAACAAATCTTTCACGTAATGTCCGTATGATGACGTATTTTGTGGCCAGAGCTGTAGCGCAACAAAATGAACACATGCGCAGTGGTTACTTTACTCTCAACCAACCGGAAATACGTCACTAGCTACGGAGTCTTAAGCCAACACGTATGTTAAATATGTAATATTTGGGGGTTGAAAAAGATATTGACAAAATTGTTCTTTATTTTAGTGCTGTTGCCCTGGTTTTATAGTCTTCACCAGGACACCAGCACCATGCGCTTAGAAACGTAGTATTAAGCGCGGTATAAATTGGTACTATTATTATTATTATTAAAATAGCGAGACCGCAAACATAGAGCTGTATAGCTCAGATGGTAGAGCGCCTGCAAATTAATCTGGAGGTCGTTAGTTCAACACCCGCTCTAGTACACAAACACCTTTTTGTTCAAACCCCAAATCATTTAAATATGATATTATCTGAAAAGTCATATCCAAGACGTTTATTATGACAACGTGACTGATTACGTCATCAAGCTGTGATAGCCTGACAAACTTGGGCCAGTCATATTGCTCACTTCGTTTGACCACTTCGTTTGTTGTCAAATTGGCATGATAACTTGGTCGGATTAAAAACTGTTGCATGCATCGTCGTGGTTGCTTAATATCGGGAAAATGACTAAACAGTTGTCCGATTTTGTTGACCACGAAATAATGTAACCACGTTTTTTAAGAGTGTAGACGACAAGCTGGATTTTTTTCCCACTAAACATATCAACAGGTTTCTATGAAACTGATATGAGTGTTTGATTCATTATTCAGTTGGTGTTTAGTATTTAAAGCGAGATTCTGAAAAGGTCTTCCAAATTATAACTATTCCTGGAAAGCCTTGAGTAAAATGGCAATTCATGTTTATCCGAAGTCATGTTCAACTGAGAAAACTACCGATTTTAATATCAAACTCCATTAGAACACGAGTTAATTAGGCAAGTTACCCTTTGAAACCTCATGCAGTTAATGCATGCCCAGTGTACTTTGATACGGGTCAGGTCTGTTTAAGTTCCCCCCCCCCCCCAGTTTCTTCCATGAAATCATTTTAACGAACTTTGAAATCAATATAAGAATGAGCCTTTCGAACTGGATGGAATTGTAGACGCTTTCGATCATCTTTGTCGACGGTTGATAGTTTGCGTGGGTGATGGGGGTGTTATTAATGGTAGAAATTCTTCATGCACTTTCCAGTTTGACAGTTATTTCATCGTCCTTCTGTCCTGTTCAGATTGACTAGAATAATCAAGTATCAGAAGGAGTCTATCGTAGGTAGAGAACCAGTGTTAGACGCAGTCCAACATGGCAAACACAAATTGGTTTTATTATGGACCGCAGAATTGTGGTTATTTACTCCTATAAGGGGTTGATATTTTTACGCTTATAGATTTTGTTTTTCAAATATTGATCGTAATTTCTTAAACCATATTTGGAATTTCAGAAGTGGTTACTGTCGTTGTAGGTTGCTCTCTACGGCGTTTTAGCGTAAACTTATCGAAGTTTGATTTATTTTTATATTTTTATTGTCGTTGACGCTGTGTTGGTGGTAATGTCTTTGTTAATATTCTGATCCTCATCGTTGTTACATTATTGTCGTAGTCGTCTTGTCATTGTCGTCGTTCCAGTTTTTGTGACAGCTGCTATCAGGTGTTACTGTCCCTCTATTCAGCCTCATCCAGCTCATTCACTCGCTTAATGCTGTCACTGCAACCCTCGTTGATCTGATCGTTAATTGCTGTCACTGCAACCCTCGTTGATCTGATCGTTAATTGCTGTCACTGCAACCCTCGTTGATCTGATCGTTAATTGCTGTCACTGCAACCCTCGTTGATCTGATCGTTAATTGCTGTCACTGCAACCCTCGTTGCAGTAACCGATTACCAATCTTATTCCACACATCGTTTCTATTTGAGTTTAGCGAACAAGGAATTAAAACCATAAACACGAGCGTCATATGAGGCCATTCGCCTCTCAAACCGTTTCAAAATCGTTACCCTTGCTTGGGTAACAAACATTCACCATTTTCCTCCTCACACATAACACTGAAAATCCGATACCTATCTTGAATTACCTTTTCCACATCTCTAAAGCATATTTTTATACGTCTGAAATATCATATGAAATCGATATGTGGTGTAGATTCTCCCACAGACCACATGCAGACCGTCATATCCTCGGGAATTGATCCACCACAATTTTAATAGTTTGCAATTGTGTCTATTGAGAATGGGGTACGTGTCATTTACGTGGTTCCCCGGGCGCATCGGGGCTTGGATCCGAAACCCGGTTTAGCCTGTCACATTCTTTGTTATTCATTCATCAGGATTCAAGAATGAGCCTGCAAAATGCCATAATATCAGTCAATGTTTCATGGCAACGAGAGGCAGCCTAAGCCTAGAAACTGCATTGTAATAGAAGGTCAATCCCAGTACCCTTCCCGTCCATTTTCACCTTTTAAAAACACAATTGACAAAATCACAATATAAGAACTGGGTAGCGCCTTCCTGTTTTTAAAGACCGAAGGGCAAACTGTATAGTAATGACTAACAATGTTGTTGAGCTGACCGGACCCAGTGCCCCTGTATCTGTTGTTAAAGTCATCCCAATCCATCAGCATTCCTACTGCCGAGTTTCCTTGAGATATTGCCCATGCTTAAGACGCGAAGGTTTGATAATTTATTATCAAACCTACCGAGGATGACCTGCCATTAACGACGGTCTTTGATCAGCTTGAATTATAGGCGGGCAGCGACATTGACATGACTTGTTCGCGTTGTTTTGAAATGTGAAACATCAGGCAGCATAAAAACAGTACAATATCTGGCAGGTTTTGTTTGGTTTTCCAAATGTAATCAAATAAAAGCAGATGAAATAATGTATTTTCAGCTTCTCTGTACGTTCTAAATACTAGGTTAGAAATGACTCGGATCGGGTCCAAGGGCTCTGTCCAATATTGAGTCAGTCTGACAAATTGACCTCAGAATGGGTCAACTGTCGCTTAATCGAATTATTTGTTCGCAAATCAGTAGCCGGGTGAGCCTGACTCTTATGTGCAAGGCTCTCTGCTCTTTTAGTGTTGTTTTTGTCAGTTTTTATGTAGGCTTTATATGGATTACAGGACATCTTTTGTTTTTCAGTGACAGGGTAATGCAATAAAAACATAAATAAATAATTAAATCAATCAATCAACCAGTCAATTATATTCGGTTAAACAAATGGAACAGAATATTTTGAGTGAACGTTAATTGTAACCTTCATGTATAAGATAATTTCCCCCATGGTTCCACGTTTTGGCTGTCTGTGGGTGAACTTGCCAACATTTTGTGTTTTATTGATACAGCATTAACTATCGTATTGTATTTCCGCTATATTCTCAGCATCGTTTTGTATATCATTCCAGTTAACGGTTGATCTAACTTTTACATTTTAGCAATTTCTAGTTGCCTGCTTATGTCTTTTACAATGTAAAGACCGGTAAATATAATTGTTGAATCCTTTAGTTTTTGTTTTAATCCTGTTGGCTGGGTTTTGTATTGAGTTTAACACAAGTCATCTATGATTGCCGTTTCTTTTTTCCTTTTTTCGGGTTTTCTTCTCGGTTTTCTTTTTTTTCGGTTTTTCTTTTCTTGTAAATACATAGTTTTGTTGTTCAAAGATTCAAAGCTAACGAACAATCCCTATAATATCAGTAATTTAATAATGTGCTCCATCACGGCTAAAACAAAACATGCTACAAACCGCATCAATTGTTGTGAAACAGTGAACCATAGCCACTGACCATTAGTCACAAATCTTAACCAAGACCCCTTAAGAGCTGAGCTCACTAAGACCCGGCTCGCCATCTGAGAATAGGACTACTCGTAACACGTTCTCCTGTCCATAAAAGTCGATTCCATCTTTCTTCGATAGCTGTAGTGCATCAATTGTTTAAGACTGTGGTCAATCAACCCATAAGATGCAGCCCTTAGTAGTTCGGATATATTCACAGAGAACATACCTAACCAAGGAATTGCCTTCTTGCAGAGCTTTTATGCGAAACATAACATCAAACTAAAATAAATCTTTAGTATTCTGCGTTTATACGTGTACAATAACGTGAACCTTTAAATTGCGGGCACAATGCATAGTTTCGATTCAAAAGGAGTTAAAATTATTCTGATTCCACAACATAAACAAAACGCACGCTTCTGATCTATGAAGTTATTGAGTAAGAAGTTTTGGGGATATCGAGAACAAAAAATCGAAAATTATTTACTTCGTTGAGAAACGTGTATTGTTGATATAAACCGGTTATTTAATCTGACTTTGTAATGTTGTACCTTAATAAACGCTGACATAGACGATTGTATGATACGTAGAAGTTTTTGGGGCCAATACACCCTTGGATGACAAATCTTTGAGCTCGAACATGACATTTGAAGTTTCCTGCCGCCCGCTCAAATTTTGAATAAACCGATTCATTTCATCGCGCTCGATTGCGTTCCAATGAATAAAGGAGAAAAACACGTCCCCACGGGTCAAGACTACAGCACAAAAACATGTACACTAGCATCAAGGTGAAGAAAAAAACATTATTACAGCACCGAAACAAGACTACGGTAGTTCACACCATAACGAGAGTCGCAGTGGGGACTAGCCGTTCCATTAAGCGGGTCCAGAGGGGACGCAACCCCCGACCGTAGTCTATCGTCTATGAACGGCCGAGTGGCACAGCGAGGATATCAAATGTCCAGTCAGTTGGGAGTAAACTCTGGAATAATTCGTTGATCTGCAAAACCATGAATTCAGGCATATCCGAATTGTCGCTCAATAAGGATTTATTTCGCTCGTCATTTTAAGAAATAAAAAACCACAATTCCGATCACTGCAGGAGCGCAATAGCGTTGTATTATGGTGTGTGAAATGTAGGAATAAAATAAGCGACAATTGCCGCTCTGCAATTTGCTTTGCCATTTTATCGCATCCTATTGATAACTTTCCCTTAAAGGCATTGGACACTATTGGTAATTACTCAACATATTAGAATTAAACCTTACTTGGTGACGAGTAATGGGGAGAGGTTGATAGTATAAAACATTGTGAGAAACGGCTCCCTCTGAAGTGACGTAGTTTTCGAGATAGAAGTAATTTTCCACGAATCTGATTTCGAGACCTCAGATTTATATTTTTAGGTCTTGAAATCAAGCATCCGAAAGCACACAACTTCGTGTGACAGGGGTATTTTTTCTTTCATAGTTATCTTGCAACTCCGAAGACCAGTCGAGCTCAAATTTTCACAGGTTTGTTATTTTATATGTTGAGATACACCAAGTGAGAAGACTGGTCTTTGACAATTACATTTAGTGTCCACTGTCTTGAAGCCAAACTTTCAAATTACTCTGCACCCATCACTGTCAACAGTATCTTATCTTCGATATAAATGAGACTCATTTTAAATAGATAACACTATAATTATTCTCAATTGAATTTTAGTATTATTATACACACTAATGAAATATCAATTTTCCCGTTTAGTTAAAATTATCGTTTAGCCTGAGAGAACGACTCTGCTAGGACTGAAACTTCTGGTCATTAACCTTTCCTGGGGAAGATATTCTTTCTTGGATGGAGACAATTCACAGCAATTATCGTAATTATCAGGTACTTAAACAAAATGAGCAATTTATTTCTTAAAGTTGTTTTGTGAGTTTCATAGACAAATGTCCGTCTGAAGAAGTGTACTCGACAACAAATCATTCTATGGACAATTAAAATAAAAAATAGTTACATTTGACAACTCTCGTTATTTTCGATGGCCATAGTCGACAGAAGGAAAAAAGCCCAAATCGAACTCGCACATAATTGATGTTGGGGGGGGGCGGAACCCCCAATGGGGGGGGAGACTCTACAGGTTAGGATTGGAGACCTAATCCTTATACAAGGTTGCAGACTGAAGTGGGATTCAAACCGAGGTCCACAGATATGAAAGGCAGATATCGAAACCACTGACCCAACCTTGATCATCACACAACATCATTTTTATTAGATTTGGTCAATCAGTAACTATAATTTCAAATTTCTTTGATTTTTTTTACAATTTTGGACTAACTTCAAGGAAGAAAACAATCGGAGATAAGAAGGGGAAGGGAAAAGTACAAACGAAGTTCAATAAAATAACATAATAGTTGACATAAAAAAAATCAAAATGGATTCGCGTCTGCATATCAAATTCTCCGAATATTTTTAACAAACACATTTTGATTTAACCATTTAATATGATTTTAATTATTCAATCTGCCACTCAATATTGTGCCTGGTCTCGATTCATTCAAGGTCATTATTGGGGCATCCGGTCGGTGAAGCTAAAAGCTAAATCACAGACTTTCACTCCAACGTGGTCTTTTTCGAGGTGAATAATTAATTCAATGGCTTTATATTCAACCGTTCAGTTCGATATCACGTGATCTAAACTCCACATATAAAGAGCGCGCTTGGCTGGCATTTCATCAGTTTCGCCAGCTATTTAGTCCCCGTATGAAATAAGTTCGCGTTTGTTTCACATCAGATCTAGTGGATTTGCAAAACCAAAACCTCGGAGCACAGCCAAGATTCACCTGAGGGAGACGGGCGATTACTTTGGGGTGTGTTTTTTTGGCGGGAAAGGCGAGGCGACTGAAACGTGTACAGTGTGTTGTGGTAACTATGGGCTACTACAGAATGAGTTTGCCTTCACTATGGGTCGTCATGTTGTTTGTTTTGACCACAATTCTCATAATAAACACATCAACAACAAATGGTAAGCAATATTATTTATTCCATTTTTTTCCAAAAGGTTTCCGATAGGCCGAGTCAATTTTAATCAATAGGAGTATACGAACCAAGAATTGGTTGCAGTACAAAACAGTAAGCTGGCACTGTAAGAACTTTATGTACTTCAAGATATAAACAAACTGACAAACCTATAGAAGTTTGAAATCCATCAGCCATCTGGGTCACGAGAAAATAAAGGTGAAAGTTCGATTACACATTTTGCATGACATCGATTCAAAATAAAAATGAATAAACGCTCACTGGGCGATAAACTCAAAACGGTAAACTAGTTTTTGTTGTCACAAAACAAACATGACATTTCTACTATCATCATCATCATTAATTAGACCGTGTAAGTTTTTTGTAAATCTGTGATCTTCACGATTTGTTTTCTTACCAATTCATTAAAGATCCACCATGTTGTAGTTTTTATCAATCATTTTTAAGAAGAAAAAGCGTAAGACCGAAGGAAATATTTTGTTTTCAGTGGGGTGGATTTATTACGGGGTTAGATAACTGTCTTGAAGCTAAAGTTCCCCGCGTTTGTTCCCTAAATATGTCTTATATGTCTTATATTTCATCAGTCTTTTACAGTTTAAAATGTTGTAAGATAATTGTGTGTTCTAATCAATGGAAAGTGGGACAATGCAGCAATAGGGGGAGGTGATCTGATGGTTACTTGGTTTTAAATTTGTCGGTCTGGTTGCACTTGAATAGTTTTAAATGCACTGGGCTCTATTGGCGTGAATACTCAAACTAATTGTTAGCATAAAAACTTACTTGGTAACATGCAACGGGGGAAGCTGTTGATAGTATACGGGTTCCTCTGAAGTAATTTTTTTTTTAGAAAGAAGTAATTTCTCACTCAAATATTTGAAAGCATCTAAAAGCACAGAATTTGTGAGACATGGGCGTGTAGAAGAACACTATACACAGTTTCACATTTGAGATGTTTTTGGAACAAGAAGTAATATAATAGAACAACCCCTTCTTCTGATGAACTCAAATTGTTTATCGCTAAAAAAGAATTCATTAGGTTTTGGTATTGATCATTTGAAATTGAAAATGCAGTGAGGTGTTATTTTTGTTAAAGAACGAGACCACCGGACTTGGTATTGTCTGGCCCTGACGCTAAAATCACTGGCCTCTGTTGAAGTAGAATGTGGATAACGAATTTTATTTTAATCTTACCATTGCAACAATAAAATTTTTGAAAAACGGTGTGGTCTAATCTCTTTTCATCAAGAGAAGGTACAACGTTGACAGATGTGCTGCTTATGTATATGCATACTTAACTTTGGTGAATTAATTATGGTACATAATCGGTAATGTTTCAACCTGGTGAAATGGTCACAGCATTCGTGGTGAAAAACATGTTGCTATTGTCGTGCGTATACTCTCTCCGAATCAAGCTATAGTACGGCAAAGTTGACATCACAAATACCGCTACCATGCATGCATACTTTCTTTGAAAGGTAAAACAATGGTATGGTTGACCTGTTGCAACAGATTTATAATTTATTCTCGTTTATGTGCTTTACACTATAATGACCTGGTCATTTGGCCATAACATTACTCTAATCTTGATCAACTTCCTGGGAAGAAAGCGGCACTGGCTAGCCGTGACGCTCTAAAGGCTTTTCATACACAACATCAACCTCTACCCTCGCAGGTACCCATTTATACCAGGGTATACTTGTGGTGAAACTTGATGCTATGGCGTACGTTCTTTCTTTTGAATCAATCCATGAGCAATGTGGACGAGTTGTCACTGTTGCCAAAAGTTTGCTGATTTTTTGCTCTATTTGGTACAAAAAGCATAACATTTGTAACACAATCTTAGATCCAATGTTGTGTACCCACCAGCCAGTAAAAACCGGTTGGTGTAGAAAGGTTTTTCCCTTTTTTAACTCTCTTTTAGCTTCATGTAGTGTTTTCAAGTGAAATACATTGAACAATGTGGCAAAGTACAATCTTTCTTTCACACGAGTCTCAGACGGAGAAATTCTGTGACTTTGAAAGAGCAAACAATACCCTTTGTGATGAAAATGTCACTGATAAAGTTTGCAGATGTGTGGGGGAATCGGGAGTGTTGAACATTTTTCATGCCAGTCACGACACCCCTTTCAAACAAGTGCCCCCGTCTTAATAGAAATCAGAAGTGGATTTTGAATACCTGGCAAACAATGCCGATGCTGCAATTGAAAATGTGTTGCCATTCCTAAAAAAAAAAACTTTATAACAAAACACGATACTTCGACCTGGTTTGATCTTACGAAACAAAACTCTTCAACAGTTTATCACAGCCCACTACACTTTCTGAAATTGATATGAAATCCTTAACGCCCAATGCAATCAATGCATAGAGTTATAAGCATCTTTTCAATCAAGGCCTTTTCCGAATTAAATCGGATGATTTCTTCTTTCAATCGGCATGTTTTGACTTCCCTCTATCTTTCGAAGTCAGCAATCCTGTTGCTTTCTAAGACCGCTAATTCATTATAAACTATATACGCAGTCTCTGTCCGGAAACTGTGGTTCCGTTCTTTTATTGCGGCATATAATAGACAAGTCACCCATCCGTCTGTCTGATCTTGTCGCAAAGATATTGTTGAGAAAATCTTTGAGAGAATAAGAAATCACTGTTATAGACATGTCACCAGTCCATCGGTGTTATTATAACGCCGCTATTTGGTTAAGGTTATTGAGTTTTAATCGAGAAGCAAGTAGACAAGTTGCCATTCGTACTATCATGGCATGTCGCCAACTATCTATTTAACTGGCAGATGTGGAATTAAAGTCTAGAAATAAGTGGACTAATAAGTAGACTATAGTTAATAGTCTATTTAGTCTGGTATAATTTTTGCTTCATTTTGTCTTTCTTAATCACTGCATCGGGAGTGTACACTAGTCCCATTGTCTAAACAGATTGTTGTAAATGGCAAAAGCAACATGACTCCAGACTTCTTTTTGACGCCTGTTAAAGGTCTCCAGATTCTTCATATATATTAAAATAAACTAAGACATTACACGTATTTATAGCAGTCTTTGTTATAGACATCTGATACGATATCAAAGTATCATAAGAAGGGCTATAAGAACACATTTTCTACACAATATTAGTTTGGGGTCAGTAAAAGGTAAATAAAATTAAAAAAAGTTCTTTATCGTCCCCGATGCAAATTTAAAATCTATTATTTTCTAAACATGTTGATCAAAAATGTATTAAGTTGTTTTAGCACTTGGTGAAAACTCATTTAATTCTGGCGTCACTTCCTGTACAAGTCCCATCTGGTATAGAGTTGTTGAAAGTCATTGGCTGAAAAGATTCAAATTTTCGTTGCCAATGAAACAGATCAAATCTCACTAACCTGCTGACGTACACATTTTGATAGTAAAAACCTCGTTTGGAAAAATGGCAGTTCATTGATAAGGTCGGATAAATCACTACACTGTCTAAATTATTGTTAAACGTTTGTTTTAACTGTAATCAAAATTCGTAGCTCATATAAATGACAGTGACAAATTATAGCAATCATTAAAACTTTAATTTATAGCTTCAGACAGGCCTAACTTGCGCAAAAAAAAGAAAAGATATTTTTGATTTTTTGCAACTACCACATTATAAAGCACCGGTGTGATTTATCTTAGTGCTAGGTGTCTGTCCATGTTTATTATTTCTTAGCGTATCTTCTTGAAAAAAAGAAAAGAAAAAAAAATGTTTTGTTTTTTTTTAACTTACGCTTAACATTAATAAGTTATTAGTGTATAGTTTAAAGCTCGGGTTTTGTGCTACTCATAATGATTTACTTAGAAAGCAGAATCGAAATAAACGATATTAATATTTTAAGCAGATTCTGGAAATACAAAGGATGAATTGTTTTAACAGTTTTGCAATTTTTGTTGTTATTTTCTTCTTAGCCACCAGCTGCGCCACACTGAACTGTGTAGACGTTAGTACGGCAGCTTGCAGATTCTGCCGCAGAAGAGGTAGGTTTGCGGAGTAAAATATCAGTCTTTATACATTTATTTCAGATGTGTAGGTGATGATAGTACATTAAGTCTATGACCTTGATGATAGGGAATTCTCGCAGTACCATTTAGTCATCAAGCTTCTTGAAGGGCGTGTAAATCTCGCCCTTCAGTATCAAACCGCGTGAAGTTACGTGTGATTTGAAGCAATGTATTCGAGAAGCTGGAAGTCGATATCCTGACATGATTCAATGTGAGAAACAGAGATATGCGTACTTCATTAATGTCAGACGACCTAGGGTAGGGTTTATTACAGATCATATTCTTTAAAGGATCTGTATGTTTGGTAATGACTATGAAAATATGCAAATAAAAGCTTAGGTGGTAAGAGGTACTGAAGCTTTGGATAGTATAATGCCTTCTGAGAAACATTTTACTTCGAATAACTGCGTCGCGGTTTTGCCAGAAATATTCCTTTTTAGCCCCAAAAATTTGCAAGAAGCGTTAGGGCCTACCGGTGACGTCTCTTAGAGTTTGTGTTTTCCTTTCAGGCTTCCTGCGTGGACTTATTCACTCCAGATTTTCGTCGAAATCTAAAAAAAAAACACGACCGCCTTTTTGAAATGAGATTTTCCTGGTGTAGTTTTCCTAGTGGTTTAACAGTTTTTTAATGTCTTCTTTTTAAAGACCTGAAACACGGAGGGCGAAATACCACCAGAGTAATATTATTTGGTCAGTGTGGACCCAACGAAGCATCCTAAATCATTTTCCACAAACAGAACAATTTGTTGATTTATTTATTATTTAATTTATTTCCAATATTTCCACCACGTCTAAGCTATATGCAAACTTTCATTACAACTTCAATGCACATGATCAGTGTTTGAATCCAACGAACAACTCTCTTTTTTATTTTATTACGGTTATTCCTTGACGCAGTCTTGCGTAAACTAAGCAATAACCTTGTAGTCGTTAAGCAGAAAGCGTTGATCAATGTCTTATCTTCAGTCGCTGAGACATCAAAGTTCCGGCGTACGTGCTAAATCACTCGTTCGCAAGTTTGATTATGTTCTTGCAAAATTTAGATGTTGGAAAATTGATAGCACATCATTTTAACACGGTCATCTGAATACTGTTTGATATTTGAAATTGACAGTACATTATTTCCTCGGGCATGAAGTTTATCTCAGTGCATGTTCTGAGATAATACTGCTCTACGGACTTCTGTTTCATCTAAGACATGTCTCGCTAACATGCCCAATAAATGGGGGAATCCACTTGATTTGGGGGTGGGTGGTTATATAGCTCCCGCTTGAAGCTAAAATTTGCAACAAACACAAATTGATTAAGCCCGGATCTCGTATTAAACAACATTGACATTTTAATAATGTGGCAAATACGTGTGGCAAATGGTTGACTTAGTAAAGCCATCGTTATAACAGGTTTTGATTGGCATCAAAGTGACGTAGGGTTATCTCTAAGCTCGGCCCGCTCATTCATTCAAACTTCACACCACTTTCATCAAAATCAATTCTCAAATTATAAGGGGGTGGAAATAGCTCAAGGCTTTTCATTAACGTTACTTTTTGGAGAAGTCTCTGTTATTTTGAGTATCCTGGTGAGGTTGTGTATATAACTTTATTATCAAATGATGTTGGGTTGTAGAATCTTGACAGGTCGTTCATGATTCAGATAAACAGCGACCTCGAACGCAGTTGTCTAGTAAACGCGTTCCTAGTAAACGCATTCCTCTAGTAAACGCATTCCTAGTAAACGCGTTCCTCTAGTAAACGCGTTCCCAGTAAACGCATTCCTCTAGTAAACGCGTTCCTAGTAAACGCATTCCTCTAGTAAACGCGTTCCTAGTAAACGCATTCATCTAGTAAACGCGTTCCTAGTAAACGCATTCCTCTAGTAAACGCGTTCCTAGTAAACGCGTTCCTCTTAATAGTAAACGCGTTCCTAACAGGGATTAATACCGGTGCCGATTTCACGACATAAGCTCCAGATAAAAGCAAACGAATTAAGTTTTTTCTTAAATCCCTTTTTCTTTTTTTTTGTCTTTCTTCCCCCGGGGATGTTGGTTTGGTATACTCAATCATACTCGGGATCTATAAACTGACAATAGGATACCAACTGGGTAAAGGTCCCAAGCTGGAAAGTACAGAACAACATAATATAAATGCCAAAAGGTTAGGTTCAAACACAAGAGGGACAAAAACTACATTTGTAAAGAAGAGGACTTGTATGCCAATTTTAGAGATAAGTTGTCTGGGGATGTTAAAGAAAAAAATAATTTCAGGCAGTATTTGCGTGTAGGTCTATCATACAAATCGACTCTGCCTAATACAAATGGCTTCCGTGTGCCCTTTAAGCCAAGAGGTGGGCCTAAACATTGATCCTGTCTCATTATAAAGTAACTCATATTCGCCATGAAATATTTTGTTAGTAAAAATAAACTTAATGACATCTGGTACTGTCTGCTCTTTCTCAATCAGCCGCGCGTTTGAACGTCCCAAGTTGTCCAGTGGGATTTAATGCGGGCAGATGCTCCGACTAGGCCGGGATTTCCCCCAAATTGTACCCAACGGAAGCGGAAGCAGTAACCCCTCTTACGGGGGGAGATGGGACTTAGTAGGAGGGGGAAATCGAAACCTCTTCTTACCAGCTGCCACTTTGGTCTCTAAAAACAGAATATGTTTTATCCCTACAGGCAGGACAAGATGTACGAATACGCACCGAGTTCTGTGGATTTGGTTTTCTTCTGACAAGTTTATATTACATTCCTTTTCCCACATGCTATTGTGGATACAGGTTCAAGTACACACACTTACTTTCCTTCCCGTTGGGGGAGGGGGCGGGGGAGCAAATCATCGACGTGTGTGAGAGTTACAAAACGAATTCTTACGCTTGTCTCGTCTTGCAGAGCTTGAAGTGTGATCATGCTACTGGGGTTCAATTTGTTTGCAAACTGACCCTCAGGAACAAAATATTGGCGCGTAAAAAAAAAACGCGCACAATAAAAACGTTGTCGGCACGCGCGTGGGTGTGTTGGTGTTAAGGAATTAGTCTGGTGTAATGTAATTATATCACGTCAAATTAATTAAGGACGTCCGGGTATTTTTCCCGTTCGTCAAACCACTCAACAGAAATTGCATTTTCTCACCACCCTATTGTGCACCGCGAACTTTCTTTAAGGACAACCTTAAGGTAGACTACTCACAAGGCGGAAGCCAATGTGTTAAGTAATCGTTTACAGAACACTTCCGTTAATCGGTGACATTTCATGCTTTTTTGGATACAATAGTCTTGGGCTTACACAAGAGACCTTGCAAGGAAACGACACAAAGGATATCCTCCAAAATCAAAACTTGACATTGACGGGGCGGGAGAAGCAGTTCGTTTTGAAATTAACACTACATCAATATTTTCGTAAAATTAGTTGATGAAACGTTCCTTGACAAAGTTGTGGCGACAAACAAAATGGCCATGATGGTTAACAAAGGACGTGTGCGTGCAAGTCCTCAACAAATTGCAAAGCAAATTTGTCAGTGTTTTTTTTTTTTCCCGAAACGTGACAAACTAAGTTGATACAAAATAAATAGATGGTATAATATATTTCACTCTTCTATAAACCACTGATGATTTATACCTATTAAGTCTTGGGTCAAGAAAGATTATCCCACAAAATATAATGTTTCTTAATCCTTCCCAGTCACGCGAATTAAAGTCAAGAGACATCTTCGCCTATCTTAACGTCTACTACACAAACACCAGTTCAAGAGCGATCTAATATATCTTCATCTCAGCAGACATACCGATAGATTAATACTATTGCCTTAAAGCTAAACACAAATAAACACCTGATAATTACATTATTTGAATGAGGGGTAAATTATAATCAGAAATGTACCTATAAATCAAGTTAGCAATTCTCCTGTTCACAACCTCCAACAGCAACCTCCAAGATACACTTCTAACAATCTCGCCTATAATACAGAGAGGCCTGGAGGTTGCAGGGGGCGTCGTTCTTCTTCTTGGGTAACACGGATAATTTTTCCGTGCTCCGAGTAGGGCAGTTCATTCGTTGCTGTCTTTAAATTATGGAACAAGCTGCTGTGTTCTATCAGGGAAGCTGCATCTTCTGCGACCGTTAAGTGCCAACTCAAAACCTCACCTATTTCACAGCTTACGATGTGTTTGTTTCGATGCATTTTCTTCATTTCTTTTTATTTAATTCAGTTATTATTGTTAGACGCTTTGCTCTTCATATAGCACTCTATAAATGTATTTTATTATTATGACTAAAACACACAAATCAGATGATTATTTTTAAAAGGGGGAAACCTTTTGACACCACAGAATCTCTTTCTCTGGAAGTCATGAATTGTGTTACACAACGCGGCCCTGCGATGCGCATTAATGAATGAATCGTTCCAGGTCGTATTCACTGTCAACTCTGATTATCTCTAACGATGCTGTGGAATAATAGTTTGATGTCTTGTGATTTAAAGTGGATAAAAGCTTGTCATGATTAGAGTAAAGGCTAGTTCTTAATGGAGATTGATTCCTAAAAAAATGACTCAGCTGCAAATCATTCTCTTTATTTTTCCACTCGGAGTTGAAGTTATTTTGGCCCATCGTCGAGCGCTATACTTTCTTGTACTCCCAAAGCGTAATTCAACAACACCCAACCAATCAAAGAGAAAATGTTTCTGTAATGTTGCTGTAAATTTAGATATTAACGACGTCAATTGCGCCACAAATTGCACTTATATAGTTTACTCGAAAGATTAATAACAACCGAATGTTTTTCAGAGTTTTTTTCCTTTACTTGGGAGAGAAAGTGGAATTCTCAAAGACAAACTAGTTATGTTTCCATAGTTTTAATTGCATGAGACACGCAACGAGGACAACAATCCCTGAAGCATCATAGCTCGATTGGATAGAAATGAAAACGCATTCATTAGAAACCATAAAAGCTACAATTTCAAAAGAAGTCTGAGAAGTTTTGAAAAGTTTCTTGGACTACAAGGTAACGATTAATGATGTTTTTGATTAGCAACGTGTGCGCCCATTTCACTACCGGTGCTGCATCATTCAAAGGAGTTGAGATAATTTGAGGAGGCCCTAACTTTAATAGGGTGAGGCGATGTGATACAAGGTTAAGCGCGTCCGTCAAATTCCACCTGTTTCCGCAATTATTCATTCATTTCATTTATTTGTATTAATTGGTCACAATGATGTAAAAGAAAAGTGAAATTCTTCTTCCTGCAATGCGAAATAAATTTTGTGTCAACTTCTTGTTGCGATTCTGTGAAGCGCCTTTGGTATCTTGTATGGCATTTTTGAGCTATGTATTAAGATGTTAATATCCATTATTATTACTTCACATAATAATAATTATAGATGGTTTGCAATAGATGTCATTGGCCGCCATCTTTGATGAATTGTGCACGCGTATAGAGCTACCATTGGCTAGCTGAGAGTCGTGCCCATCTCGTATATGCGTGCACATTTATTCATTGTTTTACATCAAAGATGGCGGTCAATGACGCGTATTGCATTCCATCTATTGTAGAATAATTATTTGAAATGCTCATTTTATGGAAATGAACAACCGGTTGTAAAGATATCGGTGAAAAATATCAAGGTTATTTGTGGTTCACTCGAAACCATCGTCCAGTGTATCATGATACGTTATGTTTGTAAAACCTTCCATAGATTGAAAAACCCGGAACCCATCCATTTACAAATAAAAGCATATGGTGTTAAGCCTGTATAATAAATTGCTTACCGAGATGCATGCACACACGACCCTGCCTGTGTAGCATCTTATAAGGGCCCCTGAAGTGCCTGGTGGGGAGGGGGCATCGTCTTCAAGATTGGCAAACTGGCAACACGGAATTATCACTCTAATGTTTAAAATACTTTAACCAGAGATCTCTATAAAAACGTATACTGTGACCAGTGTTTGCTTTCATAAAGCAATAAAAGAAAAGGTTGTAGTTACACGTTTACGGGGGAATAAACGCAAAGTCCAAAAACTGTCTTATTTGTTTTTTTATTTGAGCTGGTAATGGATATCATCAGCTATATTACACTTGAACTGTATACTCATACCCATCCGCTTAATATCGCTAGTAGACCTCGGTGGAACAAATTAATAAAAACAAAACATTCGAAGGGGACGTAATCGGCGAGCATTGGTTATATTTTGCAACAGTTTATAAGTTGATGTTTTCGGTTGCTAACTCTTATTTTGTTTATTTGTTTATTTGTTAAAACATTGCGTTTATTCAGTATCCATTAAATTTCATGGTCGCGTTTTTTAGATATCGCTAACAATCCGGAGCGAAGTCCTCGCTGGATTCTCTAAATGATTGCACAATAAGAAACATTTAAATGACTTGAAACGCCTCTCAGATTTGAGTATATGGGGCATCAAAACCGAAATATTGTTACATAATCACGTTAGGTCCAATTGAAATGTTTCTCAAAATGCTTTATACTAGATCGAATGCTGCTATCGAAAACAATGATTTTTAACTAAAAGAAACAAATTCGCTTTAAGCTCAAAGCTGAATTCGAGTCTATGAGCGAAGTCGCCAGACTCTACCCCAATTCCAGAATGTTATTATTTGTGTGTCAGTCAGTTAAACAATCCAACTCGGTAATTAGTGACGGTAATTAGTTTGTAAACAATCCATAGGGAAAAGACAGGACAAAACAAGTCGAGTATTTTGATGCACAAATCTTGAGTTTTCAATCATTTGTTCTGAATGTTTTCTTCTCTTTCAGGTGGTAAAAGATCCGCAAACTATGCATGGCGAGACGACAGGGAACTTGACGAATCTAACGATGTAAGATTCACTTTTTGTTTTAAATATGAAAACCAAAATTAATGAAAGTTGTCAGTGAAATCCACACCAAATTTATCAAATTCCTCAGTATTTTTGTATGTTTATTTTATGGGTAATATCCCCCTTTTCAATGTGATATCCCCGTTTTTTTTTGTTTTTTTTAATGACATAACGCAACTCTTAAGAATAGGTGTCACATAAGAATAACAAATAATGAGGTGTAAAAAATAAATACAATTTCTGCCAAAGAAATTACATTGGTGTTAAATCAACACCTCTGGTGTTAATTTGTAATTCTTTTTCGGTATCTCTGTGACGACACCCATGATGTCAGTTTTAAACACCCCAGATTTTGCAGTGTTGTATTTTCAGTCAGACTTTAATGTGTGGTTGGAGTTTTATTATTCTCCTGCACGATATTGTTGTATAGTATTGATACATTCTGGGAAATTGGGAAATTGGAAATTTCCAAATGTTTTAATTTTGATGTTTTTTTAAATTGTGTAATTTTTTACTTTATTAAAATAACAATCTCGTAAACTACATTTTTAACAAGGCACTGAAATGTTTGGGTTTTTTTTAAGAAAAAAGGCTGAAGGAAACTCGGCCAGAATTGCCCAAATAGGGAAAAAATGTAGCTTGACCATTATGGCACTGCCAACGATTATTGGGGACACTGACGAAAATTCCCCTCTTCCATCACAAACACTCTGACGAAAAAAATGTGAACGCGTTTGTTCTGTTCCAGCTAAACATGACTTGTTTTTGTTTTTTAAACACATGTCATGTTCTATCAGGGTCTGAGGGATAAATGACGTCAGATTTTAATCTAAAATGTCTTTTGTATGTAGAGACGGATCATTGTTCATTGTGTTTGTTTATGCGCATCTTTACAGAGAGGATCGATGACGTCAGAGTGTTTCCTTGACACTGAGGTAGCCAGGTTGCCGCATGATCTTCAAGAGCAAGTATATGAGGTGGGTAGCTCCCCCCTCCCCCTTTTTGGACAAAAATAGAAATAAAGTAAAATAAGTAAAGTAAAAAATACAAGAAGGTAAGGGAATTGACCCTGCTTTTCTCTTCATTAAAGAGAGAAAAAGGGTAATTATTAAGATTTGTGTTTTCGGAGACTTACACCGGATCGTATCCATGCAAACATAATCCACAGGGTCCCCCTCCCCCTCCCCTCACTAGAGACATGGTGATGAAGTGGCTATAGTGGCTCCAGGGGTGCATTTCACAAAGAGTTAGGACTAGTCTTATCTCGAGTTAGGACCGGTTACTCGTCCTAACTTAGGACTATCCATGCAATTTGTATATCTCCTAGGACTAGTCCTAAGTTAGGACTAGTCCTAAGTTTGTGAAATCGACCCCAGGTCATGAAGAAATTTGCAATAATAAGGGACGCACAAAGTCCATAACTTCATCGAGTGACACAAAAAAGGATTTCCATAAAACACTCGTCTGCAATATTTGGCTGAGAATTGAAAATGAATAAATGATAAATGTACAATGACCGACGCACCCAAGCCCATCACCCAATCGAGTACAAAAACCAAGATTAAACATAAAGTGCTTAGACTATCAAGCAACACTATGCTAAGATCTGAAAGAGAAGAACAGTCAGTACTTTTCAAAAACCAAGATTAAACTAAAATGCTTAGGCTATCAAGCAACACTATGCTAAGACCTGAAAGAAAAGAACAGTCAGTACTTTACAAAAACCAAGATTAAACATAAAATGCTTAGACTATCAAGCAACACTATGCTAAGATCTGAAAGAGAAGAACAGTCAGTACTTTACAAAAACCAAGATTAAACATAAAGTGCTTAGACTATCAAGCAACACTATGCTAAGATCTGAAAGAGAAAAACAGTCAGTACTTTTCAAAAACCAAGATTAAACATAAAATGCTTAGGCTATCAAGCAACACTATGCTAAGACCTGAAAGAAAAGAACAGTCAGTACTTTACAAAAACCAAGATTAAACATAAAATGCTTAGGCTATCAAGCAACACTATGCTAAGATCTGAAAGAGAAAAACAGTCAGTACTTTTCAACACGAGTGTAAAATTTATTTAACTCTGAAACAAAATTATATTAAAATAAAGTGAAGATGTGTCTGTGACTCAACTAATCGTCTCCAGTTCCACGATTAGCAGCGTGTTCCGGCTGTGATCGTTCCGGTCTGCTCCGCCTTCTTCCTTATGGCATTAGTGTAATAATCAATTATGATTCCGAATGAATTGCCCAATTACTTTGCTATTGTCTCATTTCCCGGAGCCATAACAACCACGGATCAATTAGCTTTCCTAATTGAGGTGTCGTAACTTTAAACCATCCCCATCATACATCAATGTCCGTTAGGTTTGCATCGCAGCAAAGAAATTAATAACCCCTGTCTGCAGCTAACCTTTTCTCACTTATGTTTTTTTCCCTCTTCTTTTTTCTTGGCAGGTATTAGAGGTTGTGCTCGGTATGAATCGATAGAGGGCGCTGTGGTGATAATGTTCTTTAATTTATCGAGACGACACTCTGGAATTCGACGACGACGTGACTGAGATTAAACTACTATAGTGCTACTATTCGGACAAAGTGGTGATAAAATAATGTTCAGTGACACAGTTCTTGTTTAACGAGCACCCCTATTGACTCTGAACTGTATTGACTTTTAAACAATGTTAAAAGCCTAAAGCTGGTTATATAAGGCATTATTTATAGAAAGCACCAACTTCTTAGTGTTGTACTTTAGCTTGATTCAAAGAGTGTAAAGAGATATATGACCAATGTTCCCATTTATATAAAGACAGCTATATATCCCAACACCAACAACACTTTAGGCCAAGGTTGCTAGCCCTAACTTGATTCGAACGCAACACTCTTGCACTTCGGCGACTATTTCTGCCGTACACTAATTTGATGCACAGAGGGTAATCAAATCGTCAGAAATAATTGGGCCTGCGTAAACGACGTTGTTTACGTTTACTTGTGAGTACGCACAACATGATGTTTCTGCCGTCATTACAAATGTTGTACCTTATCTTACTTCACCGAGAGTTGCGTAACTTCGTAGTCGGTTTATACGTCATCTTCAGTGCTGTACACTATCTTGTTTCAAGTACAGTAAACATGGCGGGAGTAGCACGCATTGGCCAATGGTACACCTTGTTTCTTCGACACCCAATTAAATCATTGTGCCTAATGTTAGATTTGTAAATATAGAATCTTTTAAAGAAACAAATTAGATTGTACTTAATAACACAAATCGATAACTTAAGGGACATTTTACATAATTATTTGCGAAATGGTCGCTCTGATGGATACTACAACATTCCAATCATGCAACAAGTTCAGCCATTTGCCTCAGCCGTAAGTTCACACCCGACCAAAGCTCTGGTGTTGTCAGTAGCAGAGAGTGGGTTCGAATCCTGGTCAGGTCATGTTTGCATTTGACCTAAGCATCATTGGTAGTAACAGTGGCGCACTTAAAGTGGTCTAGTGGTATCGAAGTTTGCATAAATTAACATTATTATTTGCTATTTTATGCTAACAGGGAACGCAATGTTTGGCGTTAAATTATAACTAAATGTGTTTCAGTGTACAAGCTCGTGGCTATGTTTACAATACCGTTAAAACTGTATCTGACCTATTTTATAATGGCCGTTTAATAACTGTATCTTGCAAAAAGGGTGAAATTTGATGTTAGTTTTTAGGCAAGTATCGAGTGACGTGCAAAATTGCATGATATAGAAACTGACGACAAACAAATAAAAGCACGCCCTCAACAAACGATTTAGGTAGAAAGGTGAGATCGTGTCATCCAACTGCTGTATATCAAGCCGTTTTAGTCCAAATCGTGACGTCACCATCACTCCATCCATCTATTCATACCTAACGCACCCCGCCCTTCTCTGACCACGCCCCTTTGGATTGCATGCTGAATGAACCCTGTTCGCCGCAAATTGACCTCTGTTATTAACGTTTACAGTGTGCGTTTATAACATACTCTTATTGATTGTGTCCAGTTTTTGTGAGCCTGTTTGGCTAAGGTTCACTCGCAGACTTCGCATTCCTCTCCACACAGTCCGAAGACCATTCTTATTCAAGGGCGCCCTCTAGTTTCCTTATGATTCCTTGTTTGCTCATCCCCGCCATCATATGGTGTTTATCCAGTTTAATGGGGTATAGAACAGCTCTTTTTTGTTATAAGCAGTCGTAGTTCAGCCCCCCTCCCCCACCCCTAAGTCCGACTGGTCTCGAGTCAAAAAGCAGTTGTAGTGATGAGTGAATAGGAATATGAAAGATGGGATAAGACTGGCCCAAATCAAACAGACAATGGTGGAACCTTCCTTGTAGGTGGACATTGTATGTCACATTCATATTGCAAACCACATGAGAGTTATTGGTACATGATTAGTGTGTGTTGCTGGTGTACGCACTGCGCCAATCAGCAGGCCAGTCTAGTCCCATCTTTACATCACCTGACCGCACTTGCATAACGTACTTTACTAAGGTCATCGACCCATCCCATTGGTTGGGAGACCGATGGGGCCAAGGGAATGTTCATTCTAGTTCGGGGTAGACTTCCCTGAAGATGTGGCCATCTTAATTTGAATCTATTTATAAAACTTGATTGGTGTAACCAAACTGAGGTTTGGGGGAAATAGTCTCAGAAAACAATTTTTAAAATAATCAATTATCATTAAGTTGTTATATTTAGTACTAGTCATCTTATTATGATGAAAAAAAAGAAATGTTGTAAACTTTGACATGCGACGCGACTTTAATTAATTGACAAATCCTTAATTGTAATATCCTATGAAGCATGTAGAAATATTAAGTAATTGTTGAATATTAATTAGTCCAGTTATAATTTTAAAACTAACATTATTATGATTATGCAGTTGTTTTGTTTTCTTCAAAATTATATTCAACTTTCCTGTTAGCTTTGTCATTATGTCATTGTTTATTTATTTCTAATTCGATGAGTTTATTCAAGGTTTATTTATTATTGTGTGTTTTTATTGTTTAAGATTTTCTTCTGGTGTAATTTTATGAGTTGTTAACTTCTAATTGGTTGACCCTCGACATTTCACCTTGCCTTTAAATGAATAATATAAACTGAACTTAACGTGTTGTAAGAAACTAATTAAAGCACATTAAACTACGTGTACCAAAGTCGGCGTTTTTTGTAGCAATATTTGACTATGTTGTCGTTGTTGTGTCTCGGGAACCTGGGGTTGGGGACATTGTGTTTGGGTTGGGGGGTTGAGGGGAGATCAACCTCGCTTGTTGTAGTGCCGTGCCATCTTATTCTTTCCCCTAATGCGGTGTTCGATCATAGCATTGAGGTAGAACTATACCTCACTGATCGTTGTGACGAAAGGTTTCGTATGTACGGCGTGCTGCCCATGGAAGCGAGGCGATGACATATTGAAATAGGTAGCAACGATTGGTTGCTACTGCAACGTCAGGGTGCTAGACAAACGCCAATCCTATCGGGTTATCGCTTAGTTTTCCACATCACTTTAAACTTAATTAGTTTTTTTTTTTTAAGTTTTATCAAATCAAAACCCTTTTGACGTAAGTAAGAAATTAATTTTTTTGTGCAGATCTGTTGATTATGCACTCATCCCGTTTGTGATCATTTGGGGCCTCAAGCTAAGAATATTAACTATTTATGACCCCATCAAACTTCTTGTAGATCCTCGATGTGACGTCAAGACTTGAACAAGCATTATGGGAGTGCTTGTCCCGAGAATGTCAACTTAAGTCATTACGAGGCTGAATGCTTCAAAACCTACTATGACAAACCTGATGACGTCAATAGTACGTCATTGCCCTCCTGTGTACTTGTGTATGTTAGGGTGATATAGACTATAGAGTTTCAATGACATAACAAAATGTTCGTTTTGCATTTATAAACATTGTTCGAGTTTGTGTTTTCCGTAATGCTCAACGACGGCATGGTACCGCTTGTTAAATTATTATGTTCGGTGTCCCCATTAAATCTCCCCGGAGATTCTGTCCCTCAACAAGGGAATTTACCATGGACTTGAGGAGGATGGCTAAAAAGAGGGCGCCATCAGAAGTAGTTTGTACTCAGTTTGCCATTGGGGGGGGGGGGGCAGAATCTCCTCCCACGCCGGGCCTACTGGGTTAGTCTTAAAATCCCAACTCATGGAACTGTTTAAGCACCGTCAGTATCTAAAGAACAACGTCGTGGGTTCGAATCCCACCGAGTAATATGCCTGTGATTTTTTTTTCACGGAGATCGGATAATTAGTTCTGGGTGTAATTACTTACACATGTCAATATATAATATGGGTAAAACCACAAATAAATAATCTTGATCGACGATGCAATTTTCCATCTGTTAAAGATTATGATTACCAGACGTTACCAATACTACCATGGCGTCACAAAAACAAATTGTGACTGGTAACCTGCTTAATTCCACTTTACAGAAAATTGTTAAGCAATATTTCCTTCTAACAGCCATGATGAATTGGTCCCTTTGAACGGATTATGCCGTAACTAGATTCTCGAAGAGAGTGGAGTATTGGGGTTCATTGTTTGTGTTCTACTGTGGCGCCCTCATTCATATTTCTCAAAATAACAAATTGTATCGCGAATATCAATTTATCACAGAGTCATGCCTTGCGTTTTACACTGAAGTTGAAAGGGTTAGTCTTTCCATCTGTATTATGAGTTCTAAAGTGTACAAAAGCTCACTTTGTCTAAAATTATTGTTACTAATATTGGTTTTAATTATTTTGTGAACAACGGCTATATTTATTCTGTAATCAAATAATGTTGCGTTTAACAATTCTACCTCCATGGTTTAACCATGTACAATGTATCTAACATGTTTATGATTTTGTTCCACTCTCGAATCTGAAGAGCGCCACCATGGGATTCTTTTCGTACAACGACTGAGGGGAGACCTGCTGTGGATTTCACAAAGGTAGTCCTAACTTAGGACTAGTCCTAGGCAATGCTAAGAGATAGGACCAGTCCTAAGTTAGGACCACTAGTCCTAGGCAATGCTAAGAGATAGGACCAGTCCTAAGTTAGGATGAGTTACTGGTCCTAACTTAGGACTGGTCCTATCTCTTAGCATTGCCTAGGACTAGTCCTAAGTTAGGACTACCTTTGTGAAACCCATCCCTGGGCCCAATTTTTATATCCAGCATTGTGAGCAAAACAGAGCAGTGGCTGACGGTGTCCAAAAGAATGGCTTCCAGTAGTCAATGTAGCAAACATCCACAGTCGTAGCCAAAGGCGTAGCCAGTCGAAGCTAAGAGTGGCTCGTGGTCTTCCTTCTTAGAGGAACACGTTGCCTTGGATCGGACGAGTTGGTCTATAAAAAGCGTTTTTTATAAAATGCATATGGTTGGAAAGATGTTTTAAAAGTAGAATACAATGATCCACACAAGTTTGCCTCGAAATTGCGTGGTTTTCCTTTTACTGTGCGAACTAACACGGTCGGCCATTTATGGGAGTCAAAAATTTGACTCCCATAAATGGCTGACCGTGTTAGTCGACGAGGTGAAAGGAAAACCGTGCAATTTCGAGGCATGTTTGTGTGGATCATTGTATTCTACTTTTACAACATCTTTCTACCCACATGCATTTGAAAACAAACGGTTACATACGCTTTTTATAGACCAACTCGACCGATCCAAGGCAACGTGTTCCTTTAAGTGTTTTGTTTTAATTCTTCTTCATTGCCTAATTCTAGCACAAAAGGAGCTTATAGCAAACACAATAATGCTTACCATTATAAGGTACCAGCCAAACACCCATGTACAGTCTTTTACTGACTTCCTGCTAAGCAGAAACTGTTCACAACCATTTTCTGCTGAAGCAGCGTTGTAAAATCGGACTCATTTGATGTCGGAGGCGGTCTTTGTTCTTTGAGTTCTTCTTAGATGATGATATAAAAATCTTAGAGTAGAGTATATAAATAATATCCATTAAGATCTTGAGTCTACTTTTTACAAAGCGGAAAACACTTATCGTTTTAAATGCATAATTCAACCCCCACTCCGAAGTTTAATGTAGCAGGGGTAATAAAAAAAGGAAGCCTTAATCTGAGCTTACGGTATAACGGAACCCAGCGTTAAGTAGGGAATAGGCGGTTCACCTGGTGTATTATATTAGTCTGTGATTGATCTGGCTTTTGCTGACCGCGAAGGGTGGGAATGCACCTCGGGGCATCAGCTTCTTGAGTTCCCCCCGTCGATGCTGGCCGAGTTTGCCTCACACTGACCGAGGTCGTTGTCAAGATCGTAAAGAACTGACACACCAAACAAAAATACATGACGGACAAAAAGTACGGGATTCGCTGTCATCGAAAACAAAATTGATTAGTTTCAATCTCATGCTAGCACTTATCTCGAGAGGGTATGCGTCCACCCGATTTTGTTTGAAGCAACAAAAATATAGTATTTGAAATCAGACCCATCTTCGTGTATTCCAGAAGTGTATGGCACAACATACATGACAAGACAAACATTTTCCAATGGGTTTATCTATAATAGAAACTACTGAATTTTGTTTGCTATTCCACGGGTTTGCTGTATGTGTTTTAATGCACAAAAAAAAAAGGTTGAAATATTACTCTTCCAAAACCCTAAGTATTTTTAATAACTAGTTGAGTAATGTGTTTTCTTGTGCATTTTTGTTTGTTGTTATTAGTGGAAAACCACACAATGTAAAATGTCTACTTAAAGGTGAACACATGCGTCTTCACATACGCCTCTTTAATAACAGACAATAAAAAAGTTATTAAATAAAAATATGGAACTTGTAACTGCAAACCCGATTCATTGTTCTGTAGTAAAAAAAAAAAACACTATAAAAAAACGTAATAACATTTTAAATAAAATGAATCGATATAGAGGAAGCGTTCCATATTTCAATGTAATTTAACTATATCTAAAAACCGATATGTGATAATATTTCTGGTAGTGATACAGGAAACCATGGTCCTTGATCAATGCAGTTCAGATTATTGATGAACCATGGTCCTTGATCAATGCAGTTCAGATTATTGATGAACCATGGTCCTTGATCAATGCAGTTCAGATTATTGATGATCATTTTTAGCAGCTTCCCATTCAAACCTGCCTTTGAATGCTGCCTTTGGCTTGTCCCCTTACACTCGATGCATCTGATAAAGTAGCCGTTGCTACGAACGCTAGACTAGCACTTTTATTATTGACAATCTTCATTAATTGGAAATTAGCACACTCAAAGTCCCCCCCCCCCACCCGAGCTCTTCCCTTGTATCTGAAAGTCATTCTCCTGAGAGAGCTCTTTGTAAAAATAAATGAGGTTATCGTTTTACGGAAACAGTCCAGATCTATACCAAATCTGAAACGAGATAATTTTTCCTCCGTCTTCTGCGCTCGTCGGACGCTGTTCCTCAGAATATTCGCTCCAATAATCTAGCTCAAGTTTCATTTTGGTCATACGATTACATCTCCACCCGGCACACTGAATCTCCGTAAGGGTATACACCTGGTCTCTATAGAAACATATAAATAATAGAATATTTGGGACCTTGTCTTTTGAATGATGGTAGCGGAGTATCAAACCTAATTATATGAGGACACAAAAACACGGACCCATTTCTTCTTATTATCGGGGAAAATGTCAGCAAAACTCTGGAGAAATCATGCACACAGCAGGCCCTGGCAATATTGCACTGGCCCTAGTACAAAAGCTATAGCTTGGACACTAGCACTAACCCACACATGCAAACTTCTAGGCAATTGGCTATTTTTGACATTTCAAATTCACTGCCATCAAAAACGCAGTTAATGAAAACATCTCTCGTCGTTGAACAACCAGGACGCAGTGTCAAACGATGGGAAGTCAAAACCACAGCAATGTGACGACCCATATAATTTAGTTATTATGAACTGTTGGATACTGTTTCAGTTTTATTCGCCAAACCAAAACAAAATTTAATTAATTTCAAATCTCAAACTGTGAGAATTTGTTTGCGTCTCCTTTTTTAATTGTTCGTAGCCATCACAAAAGCCAAAAATGTCAGTGAATGAAGCAGCGGACAATGTCACAGAATATTTAGTTACAAAAAGGGCGAAATCTAAGACAGGGTCATAAAATATGAATTATTAGATTGAAACTAGTGGTTGCTTTCAAGACGCAGTAACGGCCATCACGCTCGATCGAGAAATCTTCAAGACGGCATATTCTGGAATCAGCGGTACGATGTCATCAAACAGCATACACGGAAGGACATTATATGTCCACAAGTGTTGACAGTGTCAATATATAAATAGTTAATTCTTTATTTGTCTGCCAAAGATGTCAAAATCTTAACCAGACCTCGAACACGAGGCGTAGAGGCTCAATAATTCAAATCAAGCGGATTGATTTTATTTATTTATTTATTCATTTTTTTTTTTTTTTTTGGGGGGGGCGTAGGGAGGTTTGGGGGCTTAGTTTGAAGGTCGTAAACAGTATTCCAAACAGTAAGATAGTCATACTGCAAACCTTTAGTTTAAAAACAATATATATTTATTGAATCTCCTTTGAGATACATTGTTGAGGTTTCCCCGCTCAAAGATTACTCTTGTTAATTGTTCCGTGTTTTTATCTTATTTATGTGTTTTTACAATTGTTGTGACCTTCACAGACTGCAACAATCAGAGAGAAATCTCAGAAATGTTCCGCTAGACGAAGCTTTCATCAAGATGGTCGGGTTCCAACCAAGGCCCAATTTCAGAAAGCTGTTAAGCAGAAAATACCGCTTGGCGAATTTCTTTGCTTAGCAAAAATTGGGTGGGGGCACCAGTCGCAACAATTCAAACCTAATGTAATTTTGGCTGGTAACATGTTTATGTTCGGCAATACTTTTCTGTGCTTAGCAAACTTTCATGCTGACAGACTCAGGGAATTTGCTTCTTCTCAAATCATAATGTTCCATATTTTTAATAGCTCTACCGTGCTTTCAAGAGAACAAAACAGTCAAAGAATCATTTAAAGTCGATGTTCGTGAAATCTTCGTTGGATGATTAAGATGGACTCAATGTTACCACAAGTGTATCTTTCCTCTTGTCTGTCCCAGCAGTATCGTTGATGTTGGTTATTCATGACCCAAAGCACTATGACCGTGCTCACGACGTAAAGGGTGGTAACGTTTTTAAAGGCAGTGGACACTGTTGGTAATTACTCAAAATAATTATAAGCATACAACCTTTCTTGGTAACGAGTAATTGGGAAAGGTTGATAGCATATAGCATAAAACATTGTGAAAAAACGGCTCCCTCTGAAGTAACGTAGTTGAATTTGATTTCGAGACCTCTGATTTAGAACTTGAGGTCTCAAAATCAAGCATCTGAAAGCACACAACTCCGTGTGGCAAGGGTGTTTTTTCTTTCAATATTATCTCGCAACTTCCAATTGAGTTCAACTTTTCACAGGTTTGTGTCTAATTATAGTAGTGAGAAGACTAATCTTTGACAATAACCAATAGTATCCAGTGTCTTTAGCTATCGAAGACAATAGAATTATTTATATTGGAACGTACAAGCTGAGAAACGTTATTGTCAGTAACGTTTCTTAGGTTCAAATTGTTGGGGATCAATATTAATATAATTGTCCATGACAACATTTTCTTAAAAGTGAAATGATCTCAGCTAGTGTTATACTATCGAAGCTGCTGTATAAACTCCCAACCAAGTAAGTTCTTATTGCCAATTGTAAAAGTGATTACTAAACACATACATTCCATTAAAGTGCAAGCAATTGAAAGCTTGACTGTTTTTCCTACTTTTCTTTTTAGATAGATGATACTTCAGGTATGGTCCGGGCCTCAATTACAATCAACATAAAATCGGGTCTGTGCACTCTGCGGTGTTGACCCCGCCCTTGCCCCCAAGAAACCCACACCATAGACCCTACAACCACACCTAACACACCCAGCCCCCTCCCCGCCTCCCCACCCCCCCCCCCCCCCCAAAAAAAAAGAAAAGAGCCCCTACCAACCATCAATCCACACAACACACCCAGCACACAACACCCGAAATATAATAAATATCGCCCCTTCAAAATTGAACCCAATTCTCAAATTGTCTAGTGAGGCAGATTTGGTAACAATATTTATGGGATTGTGTCTTTGATTACACCAGCATGGGAGTTGTTTTTTACACACAGTTCGAGTATGTCACGAGGAAGATATTTGGCTGTAGGGCCATCGCAGATTTTAATATCATCCTGCTTTTAAAGCAGTTCTCACAGTTTTCAAAATGGCCGCATTTGCGTGCTATTATTACTTATATATTTTTTGTTTCAAAGAAAACTATCTGTGAAATATCTTCCTCGTAACCTCTCGGACGTGCTATTCAGTTGGAAAGAGCTAAAAGAGTTTTTTTCCTTATAAGTAATGCTGTCTCATAATTATGCAGAAAAGCACTTGAAATGCAAGATGCAATATTTTATTAGATTATTTAAACGAAATGAAATAATAATTTAAAAGTCACTGAGCTGTATTTATTTCAATTCATTCCACGACCCCAGCCCCCCCCCCCCTCCATTCACATTCAATTTATATTTCCAGTCTCAAGGTTGACAACAAAACATAAAATAAAACAACAAAGAAACTTCTTGCTGAATACTCATAAAATTTATTGGCCACTACAATTAAATCATCAAATGTAAAATATTATGCACACAAAACCTTGATTAAAAAGAGCAAAAGATTTTAGACTTGTCGGCCAAATGAAAACACAAATTAGTTCGCGTTGCTTCCTTGAAAACATTATGAAGGTGGGATGTTCCATTTCGTGGAGGAGGGGGGGGGGGCTGGTGGTTCGACACATTTCGATATTTTTGGGTTGTGCTATTGTCTCCGTGCACGTTGTACATCTTGAAACAAAGACTCAATATGGTCCCCAGTTTAAAAGGTAGGAAAGTGTGTACAAAACAAATGGGAGCAAACAAAAGAGGGACATCAGTAGGACCCTAAGTGTGTGGGCTGTTGTTGTTGTTGTTGTTTTTGTTGTTGTTGTTGTGGTTTGGTTGTTTTATTTATTTAATTATATATATATTTTTATTTTTTATTTTTTTATTTTTGGCGGGGGAGGGGGGTAACCACGGAAATAAAATGGGAAGGCCGATTCCGAAGGCCGGTTGGTGGGAAACACTAACAAATATTTATTTTGATATATTCGTGTGTCATACATCTTAGACTGGTTCCCTAGATCCAAATAGCCTTAAAACACAATGATTCTCGTTACCACTGCATAGTTACCAGACACTTTTCTGCCCATGATGTCACGTTTCAGCATACACTGAACGAGACAACGACCCTTTTCGAAACCACGACTTCGGCTCCAGACTCGGCTAAGGCTAGTTTGTCCCTAGGGTTGTTTTTACATTTGCGTGTGCTTCATGTACGCGCTCATGACTTCAAACGAGAGGACGGAGCCTGAAACCGAATCCAAGGCCGAAGCCGTGGTTTCGAAAAGGTTTTTATATCAGCTAGGCCTAACCGATACTTGACAGTACTGACACCCAAGTAAATTAACTGGATTTTGTAAGCTTCATATAGTAAACTTGGTTTAACGCTTCGGTAAGGAGCACCTAGAGCTTGTTGAAGACGATCATCTTAAAGGGGGTAATAGCATCAGCTTAAGTGGGCGGTTCAGGTGCGGGGAAAGTGACCAACAGTAACGGGTTTTTAATTCAATAATATTCAACCACCTTTTAGAAATCGATTTCCGTAAAACCGCCGCGCCTTGACAAAATACATGTTGCCGGCTTGATGTTAAACTAGAACACGTTTTGTTGAATGGATTTCTGTATCACCTGAAGCCTATTGTTTAGTAAAAGCAATTTATGACGTCGACGAAATCTATGTCTACCCCCCCCCCTACACCAACCTAGGGAATTTAGACCTTCGCCTTATTGTAATATTATAATGACAAAAGACAACCCTCTAACAACAGTTTGTTTCCTAGTCTATTTCTTTGGTAAAACTGGAGAGATAATAGTATGGTAACACATCATTACAAAACGACCCTTTTGAAGTAACGATTTTTCACCTATACAATTTGAATGAGAAAGGGTTCCAGGCTTGAAGCATTTCTCAGGCATCTGAAAGATATTTTTCTTTACATTTTCATCAAGGTTTTTTTTTCACTTAATTATTTCTTGCAACTTCGATATTGCCCAATAATTGAATAATACAACAACAAAAAACTTTTAAAATTTAGGCTCAATTATTAATCCTACATTTTCAAAGGTTTGGTTTTTGATGCATATTTTTTGATACACCAAGTGAGGAAACTAGTCTTTAACACAAAATTTATACCCGGTCTTTAATTTTTTTCCTACAGGGAATGTTTACTGCTTCAGCAACCTTAGTGTGAGAGGCTTTTGTCTGTTTCACCCCTTTTTTTTTTTTTTTTTTTTTTTTACTTCTATTAAGAAAAAACATAGGTGGGAATTAACCAAATGTCACGTTTCGCCGCCAAATACAATGAATATATTAATTATCTTAACTTCTTAAGGGTTTATTAATTTGTATTATAAATCAATAATTAAGACTATATTCATGACTTATTCTTGAAAACTGACACCTATTGTAATTTTTGAATTAGTGGGAAAATAAGGCTGGATTTAGCGCTGCTCGAAGTTTCACACAGCGGGCGTTAATCGTTTTAAATAAAGGTACAACCGCTTACCGGTTTTCTGCGAAAGTTAGTTGTGGTGGGTTTTTTTTGTGTTTTTTTTGGGGGGGGGGGGGTGGACATAGGAGGTTATTCAAAAACCACATTGTCTGAAGCGTTTGCCAAAAAAAAATCAATTTTTCAAAGACTCTGAACTCGATAATACTATGAATATGTTCATCTTCATCCAAAATGTTTTTTTTTTACAATTCTAGCTATGCGAAACGAGTCAACCAAGCTTCCTTAAAACCTTCGCTTTCGAGGAAATTAGCTGTTGCAAACTGCTTACCAAACAATATGACCTAATAGTATACCAAGTGTAAACAATAACAATGTCCTTGCAATACGACCCCGGCAGAAACCAACTGCAAATTCATAATGAGTTTGTTTTATGTTACCAGGTACTAGTTCACAAGAAGTGCTAACAACTTGTGTAATGCTAAGCTGTTTTACTTTTGTTTTTGCTGCAACTTGAAAGAAACTAAAGGTACAAGGTTTGACTAATAGATTGGCCTTTGATTTTGTGAATAATTATGAGTTGATATTTAAAGCTACTTTAGAAGGCACTTGAGTTGATCAATTTTGGCAAAAAGCTCAACAGTTTAACATTGACGATTTTAGTTACATTTAATGCACGCCTAAGAATTTGCACCGCACAATAGTTTTACAATCTACACAAAGGTATAATTTTAAGTAAAATTCGGAGCCCAAAAGTTCAAAATGCAGAAGGGTTGCTCAGAATGTGGAAAACACATCGAGTGAAATGCGTGTTAGTGCGTTCCATACTTCAATAAACAAAACAAAACACCACCGCAGTGTATTAACAAATGCAGATTATGATTGCGGGGGGGGGGGGGAATAATAAATGAAAAAAATAAATAAAATAAAAAATTCGCGTTTTGAAGAAGAAAAACGGGGAAAAACGAAAGCGGATGTTTTCTGCTCTCTGGGCGGTCCATAACATAGACTTACTTTTAGATCAAATTTCATAGTAGGCCTATCTTTAGAAAACTGGCAACTTGTAACAGCTCAATAAGTCATAGGTCATGGCCTTTTTGAAACCACGGATTGGGAGAAGGCTCAGATTTGAGGCTTCGTCTGGCTGTTTGAAGCCAGTGCCTAGAGTGCATGAACGTGACATGAGACCAGAGCCTAATGGGTTAAACCCATGCTTTCGAAAATGGCGTATATTTGTACGTCATGGTGAGCAAATACCGAACAAAATCGGTTAAGCAGGAATGGATCGCCAGCTGTTTAACCATAACGTCTTAATCTGTAGTGACTGTTGTCCATGCCATCGTTTGCTTACCGAAAGAAAAAACTACTAAGCAAATTAATTCTTCCTAACGGCTTTATGAAATTTGGCTTAAATGCAAAAGTCACATGCTTTTCCGCCAATCGTTTCCCATTATGAAAAGCAGAACATTTTGTAAGCATTTTTTCTCTCAAATTTATTAACATGAAATATTAAAACAAACACATTAATTTTGTTTAACAAGTTCATGATTCGTCTTGTTAAGTATAGACACAGTAACACGTATTTAACACAGCAAACACTAAACGAAACGAAAGGTACACATCAGAATGTACATAAGTTGAGATAATAAAAGTTCATGTTTGGTTTATGTTAGTGTAGGAAATGCTTTTTGTATAGACGCTAAGAGCCGATACACATGAGTAATTATTTACAGACAACCAGTTCCAGGCAATCTACAAGAAGATAATCAATTCATATTTGAAAGTTCTCATATCTTGCTTTTGAACTGTAGCCCAAGCCATTGTTTAACAAATGACTCCTGTGCTACTAAAGTGGTCATGTAGCATGCACTGCAGTTGGTTGCCTCCAAGCTACATCGACTAGTTGCCTCATGTGACAAGGCCCTAAACAATCTGAAAGCAATTTTTTTGTTTTGCCCCTTCAGTTTTCTATATGTTTTGAACTATCCTAGTCACCGTTATATCAGACATAATTTAGTTTAAGTGTCTTCAATAATTTCAAACAACATACTACGCAAGTCTTGCGCGTATTCGAACATGAGAACCCGTACTGTGGAGTTTGTTTCCTGCACGAGTTAAAACAATGTATGTGAACTCATGTCCGAATACACACGAAACTTGCACGGTCTATTAAGACATAGGTTTGACAAATGAACTGTACCCTCCCAATGATGTAGAATTAAAGAAAGCAAAAGAGATACATTTATTTTTCTTGCTGGCATAAATCTGCACCAGACTAAATTTCAAAAAATGATGTTGACGATCAACCACGTTGCGTGTTGAATGCAAAAGTTTCTAACCGTAAGCATCGTTGATTTATTTATTGGCTTGCAGTCCACGTCGTGCCCACTCTACAAGCTGTTAGAGTAGAAAGAAACAATAGAAAGGGTGATTAGGAGATAGTTGATTGAGTTTAAGCTGTAATTGATATTATATCTACAAGAACACTTCAAAATTCACTGCTGAACCTTTTGCGCTGATTTGACATTTTCGATTTCATTATTATTTTAATCTCTCTAAGGTGCCTATGGAAGGAAAACAATCGAAAATTTGGTTTTGTTATGATCAGTAAGATCATTTTTGAGTTTTGTTGAGGGAGATTTTCACATTTGAATGTTTCGAAGCATGGACATGAATACAGCATGTCTTATTTCTGCCTCTGCTTGCAATTTCGTCCCGTTTTAATGACAAACTGCTCATCTTAGTTTCTCAAAATGTTTAATGTCATTTTTTTAGTTAGGCTGATTTGCCACTGAAGTGCCGCCTTCCTCTCCGGCGATTGAAGGCCTTTATTTATTTATTTTAATAAAAAGCTTCGAACGCAATGAATGGTTCTCAATAATAATGTCGATTTTGTTTTCTTTCCAAATAATACGGACGGACAAAATCTGTATTCACCGATATAAGATCCACTCCTCAGTGTGAACATTTATTTACGCATGGTCCCAGAGTGTAAAAGTCAAATTCTTACTGGAAAATTTGATTATTTGTTTTTACATGGGCACACAATACTTCAAACCAAATCAAAATGTGGAGGCCAAATTGGTTTGATTGACTGATTTTGTTTTCTTCAGTAAATGAAACTGTAGGAGGGCTCAAGGCAAAACAATCGGCAATCTAAAGATCAGCTGTTATAATGTGGATTGCGTGGTTATATGCCAAAGAATGCTCTTTTGTCACAATCTCACATTATTCACATCACAGGATACCTCTAAAGAATATTGAGTTTCTTCAAGATTGTAAACTACTCATCCGCCTGAATAAAATTGCCAGGATACCAACCCAAAATAAAATAACTCCCCCGGGGAGGGGGGGGGTGAGTAGGCGGGAATACGTTGGAAGCTAATCATCTTTCGCCTCGTACCCAACATTTGTGGATTCATTTCCTCCCGGCGCTTTCATACGGGTGCAAGTGGAAATAGGGGGGATTGCCCTGGGGAAAAGTCGTTAAAGCTAGACGAAGTGCGAAACTTGACCCGATCTCTGCAACTCGATGCGTTCTAGCTTTATTCAGGTTAATATACGAATGATACATAGTAGACGAAATGATAAAATAAAGGCACTGTTTACAAAACCATTTGGGTATTGACCTCGATTCAATATTGTGTGAAAATACACACAATATTCAATAATGAAGGTAATGGATAGTCAATGGAGACGGAAATCTACGTTTTATTTATTTAGATCGGGGGAAAGAATCGGAAAACGGAAAAACGGACATGATGTTGTAATGGGTGCGATCAAAACTGAGTGAAGCTGTGTTGGAAACGGCGTATTTGGCTACCTCTATGGCTATATCGCGAGCATCTGTCTATTCTTTAACATTGGCAACAGACGCGCTGATGATCAAGCCGTAGCTGTAGTCGAAGTCGCCGTTTCGAACACGGCCGTAGTGGTTGTTTTACTTACCATGTCCAATGTTTCTGAGCATTCAGTTGGTAAGAGCTCGTATATTTGCGGCAGAGAACATTGCTGAATATCGTTCATGCGCTCGTATGGGTTCGCCTGTATTATAAAAGGGGTGGAATAAAACAAATGTGATGAGAACAGTATACTCATCTTGGGTTTTTCCAAATTAAATATTGTACGTAAAAAGAACCCAGTTCACTTATCAAAAAGAGAAGGGGTTCGCTCGGTATTCCTTGTTTGATTGGCAGCAGCACCTTGTCAACCATTACATGGTGCTGCAAAAGGACTATGTCCCATAATTCATAGTCCTTGCAGGAAATACTTAAAGGCAGTGGACACTTTTGGTAAATACTCAAAATAATTATTAGCATAAAACCTTACTTGGTAACGAGTAATGGGGAGAGGTTGATAGTATAAAATATTGTGAGAAACAGCTCCCTCCGAAGTGACGTAGTTTTTGAGAAAGAAGTAATTTTCCACGAATTTGATTTCTATACCTCAGATTTAGAATTTGAAGTCTCGAAATCAAGCATCTGAAAGCACACAACTTCGTGTGACAAGGGTGTTATTTTTATGCATATTTTGAGAAACACCAAGTTAGAAGACTGGTCTTTGACAATTACCAATAGTGCCCCTAGTTTGAGTGCCTTGAGCGCCACTGATTGACGGATATGCGCACTATATAATTGTTAAAAGCCACTTTTATTGCTATTAAATAAACAATATGACAAAACTCAGGCTAATTTATATTAATTGTTTTAAATAGTTAATATATAATGACGCGTTTCGTATAGCACCGGTATCCACAGAAATGCTCGTGGTGCTTGCTCCAAAATTGCAACTTCCTCTGTGGATGTCTTCAAATGATGCACATGCAAGAAAATTGAGAAGGGGTGCTTAATAAAAACAGTTGCAGAATGATCAACGAATAAACAAAAGGAACTTGATCAAGACACTGGCATAGCACAATGAGTAGATGTAGCATAGGAAACGATCCAATATACTTTTCAGTTTGATTTGATTTGATTTGTTCATGGTCACTATAATGGTGATTTCATATACTGATCAATATGCCCGTTTGTTCACACAAATCGTAGAAACTTGGATCAAGTAAAAAATGTATAGGTACTACTTACGAATGTTTCTTTTTGTCAAACGAAACACTACACACAGACTACTTTCGATCAATAAACCCCATTTACCAGGAGCTCAAAAATATGCAAAAGCAATTTTGCGAAATCCAAATTGCATTAACAACTTTATAGTTCTGAGCAATAACAATTATTCCAATTTCACCAAAACCTTATTGAATTTAACACCCGGCTTATTCAGTTTGGTTTGCTTAATGAATGTTCCATTAATTCAGCGAGCAACAGCCAAATAGGGTTAATCTATTGTCAAAAATTTAGCATTCACCAGTCAAAATGAGACCGTCCAAATTCATTAATTAAGTCGTAAGGATCATTTGATTCGTGAAAAGATGGCAAACAGCAAGAGGCTGTGCGATCAACCATGCAATTTCATCAATTAATAAGTAGAAATACAACTGTAGAATGGCGGGAAATGAAGTCCTGAATGTCTATAAATAAAACACAGAATTACAAAACAAAAACTTATACCACGAGATAAGGTGTGCACGAAATCGAAATTAGTTGCAATAGTACTAGTAGCTCAAAGGAAACCCTAAAGCTTGGTGGAACTAGCGGTAAATGCCTTAATGTTATTATAATTTGTCTTTTCCGCTTTTTCAAAGTCGTTTTTTTTTTCTTCTTTTTTTTCTGAAATCGACCGGGGTTACACGTAAGATTTGATACCATTATATAAGAACAATTGTCTTGAACGGAATTCCCATTCTGACACACTAGACGATGGAGGGTTGGGGCGCGAGGTTCTTGTCTTTAGGCAAGGTTATAGACCATGTTATGTGATCTCTTTTAATGAGAAGTCTATTGGTTCTAGTTCAGCGGTCCACGACCGATTGAAGATTTCAGGGCAATCGATCGCGATCGATCGCCGATCGCTGATTGATTAAAACCACCTGCTGCATGGAGGTAATGTTCGAATCTAAATGCATGTTACTCTTTTAGCTTTGATTGATTGTGAGATTTGTGCTTACTGAATGTTCGAAGTGTTACAAAACATGTTTTATTTCTTTTTTATTTATGTATTTATTTATTTATTTATTGAGGCCTATGTTTATTTGTTTATTTATTTATTGATTGTTATTGGGTTTTTGGTGTGTTTTTTTGCTGTTTTTCTCTTGTATTTTTTTATTATTATTATTATTATTATTTTTTTTTTTTTTTTTTTTTTATATATATTTTTCTTTTTTTTGGGGGGGGGGGGGTTGGGGTGGTTTGCGATACGTTGATTTAGTTTTCATTTGGCGACTACAGAAATCTAGACGTGTGATAAAGGAGTCCTAAACACTTGTTTTGGGGTAGTCTTGATGTCTTTAGGTATGGTCGTAGGCTAATGGTACAATAGGCCCACTCCAATTAAAATGTCCAAACAACTTTTGGGGTGAGATACTGCATCTGTTGAAATAAACACTATTTTGAGAAAGTAGTCCCTAACAATTAATAATGGTTTTAATAACAAATTTCTCACCCAAACACAATCAAATTTGAGTCACGATTTCTGCATAATCTTTTCTTAGATATCTGAGGAATAGTGTTCGTTCACCTCGCTAAACTTGTTCCGTCTCCCTCATCAAATTCGTTCCGCGGAGTCACTTGCAGTTTTCAAGAAACATCTCAAAACTTTCCTGTTCAATGACTGATTGCTTTGACTATTTTCCTTTATCAGTGGCATTATTTATTTGCTTATTGTATAGTTTCTTGTAAATCGCTGTGGTAGCTCGTGTAAGGGGCTATATAAATGTCTCTTATCATGTATTGTTATTATTAATTTGTTGCTGTTTTCTCAGCAAATGGCGGTTTATTCTACTGAAACTTCCACATGTGTCTGTTACTACTGTATCTTTCGTTATAAGTTTTCTAGTAAAGAAGTATTTCATTTCACTTCATTAATTTATTCTGGTTGTGAAGCCAAGGACTTTAGAAAAACGAAATCCCAACAATGCATAAAATAACAAATCTGTGAAAATATGGGCCCAATTGGTCATCAAAATTGCAAGAAAAAAAATGAAAGATAAAGATGAGATGCACAGAATTATGTGCGCTTTCAGATGCACAATAAAAAGCTTCCGGCCTGAATTGTTGTATTTTTTGAGAAAGAAGAATTTGTCTTACTCAATATATTATATTGAGTAAGACAAATACTTCTTTCTCAAAAACTACGTTACTTCAGAGAAAGCCGTTTCTAACAACGTTTTCTATTATCAACAGGTCCCCATTGCTTGTTACCAGGTAAGTTTTTATAGTATCATATATTTTGAGTAATTACCATTAGTGTCTGGTGTTTTAATAAGGCCTCTCTATAAGATGTCTGCTATGGTGCGATTGGCTTCAAACATGGTATGCCGCCGTTGCGATTGTAATAATTGAACAATCTTGCCCTATACATAAGCGAAAATCGCGCATGTTGGAATTGGGGCATAAGAGATTGGGTTTGACACGGTGTTTCTTGACACAGTTTTTTCTGTATTAAGTTTGCACCACATTAGCTTGTAAACCGCAAGAAGGTGTTACATGTATAAAGGGCTAATTTAAAGAAGATGGCTCTTATCATTCTTAACCGAGGTTTCATAACATGTAAACAAAACAGTAATTGACGCTAAACTGGACGCTACTCGAGTGTGAAAAGTAACTCAACTTAGGGCCCTAATCATACAAGGCGGAGGCAGCGTATAGGTCTCGAGATGCAAAGGTTACAAAGATTTACCCCGAGCCAAAATAATAGTTACGATAGACGTACATGTATACACGACGACTACGTGTTTGCCAGCAGCGAAATACTTAAAACCACAACACCCCCCCCCCCTGTTTCCACCCCTCCCCCTCTATTTCTCCCCGTGTTGGAAATTAATATCCGGAGTTTGCCGGATATTTTAATATCCTCAAATCAAAGAAATATTTTGTGATTAAGAAAACATATATGTCCGTATTGCCTTTAGACACAAATAACAGTTATTGTTAATATCTACCAGCCCCCCCCCCCCCACCTCCTCCAATCTTAAAAATAAAATAAACAAAACATCCTGTCTATAACCAATGCTATGATAGACAATACCCCGGGGGTGTTTTTGTATGTTTCATTACACTTTGGTTATTACCTACAAAATGTGTAATTTTTGTAAAATTGTCTCTTGTAAACAACAATCATCTATAGCCTACCGTTATGTCATAAAGAGACTGTAATACTTGTATTCGTTGATGACATAGCTATAGACAATTGGTGTACCATTGGGTGGGTGAGGGGCAAACTGACAGCCCTGCTTGTTTGTTGGCTTGTTGGTTTGTTTGTTGCTGTTGTATTGTTGTGTTTTGCGTTTTTGTGTTTTTTACCATTTTATTGTTTCAACTTGTAACCCTCCTACACTAATAATAATAAATAAGAACCTAAACATAATTATATGTTATATGAAGCGCATCGAGAGGAAAATAAAAGCAAAATGAGGCTTTAAAAACCAAGAAAAAGTATTTAAACAACCTACCGACAACCGCTTGATATAACGTACAGACATGACGAACAACTTAATGGGTATAAAACAGAAAGGTGCACCCCCAAAACACTATAGTAAACACCATACCAACCCCCTCAAAACAGAAACTGCCCAAAAGCAGTCAAGAAGATAATCGCACAATTAATTATCATAAAAGCTAATTTCCAAGGGTGATTTTCCACAATCATATTGACCAACTTTTTAAAACCATTCACTGTGCACGATTTGGCTACGAAGACCATATCTGAATTAGCGGCTTCAGCTACGGCTATGGCTATATTCTCACGTCATTACGCGTTGATATGGAGTCGTCCTTACCAACAGCCACAGCCATATAGCTGTAGGATAGACGCCAAATCGGATGTGGCCTGAGTCTGAAGTCTTTTATTAGTTTTAAAAAAAAAGTATTTTCTCACTAAATAACGCCGTTTTCTAGTATCTGAAAGCACACAACTTGGACGTTTTCCCGTCCATTATTCTCTCGCAACTTCGACGACCAATTGGGTTCAAACTTTCACAGGTTTGTTATTTTATGCATGTTTTATGTTGAGATACACCAAGTGAAAGAACTGGTCATTGACAATAACCAAACGTGTCTAGTCAATCGGCATCGGACATCAAAGTGACATAGAAAGGCAATTAGTGAAATAGGTCAACAATTTTAGTTGACATAATTATTCAATATTTTTAAATGGCTCAATAAATCTCAAATTTGTTCGTGGCTACATGATTTCTTGAAGATGTTTCATGTTAATCAGCTCTAGAGGAAGCAATGGAGAAGCATTCACTATTATTATAAAGTAGGGGTGGCAACTTTTATACAGTCTGGTACTAGGTTTGTTGTGGCGCCATTGTAGTCAAGTTGTTTACTTTTTATTTATATTTTTGCCGGTTTAAAGTGATTCTGTTTTTTGTCACCTCAAACCATATCAATTTATTATAACTATTTGTTTATTTTTTTTTTTTCATGGTAGGGGGGTCATTTTTCTTCATTTAACCCATCGGAGCGTATGCGTGGTTATTTTGAATTAATACTAAGTCCCTTTTCACAAGAGAGCAATTTTTAAGCATGGTAATACATTTTTGTTTTTTAATATTCTTCAGATGGAAGGACAACAATTTGTTTCCTAACCAAGGTGCCTTGTGAAATCTTCTCGGTCATAATCTCCTTTCACACGGCGGCAGTTTAGCACGGTTTATTTTAGAAGGGTTTATACTGCGTTTGAAATGACAACATTATTTGAACTGTCCAAGATCCCTGGTGAAATGTTATGTCTTTGCGAAAGTATATCACTACCACATCTAGTTATGGTAACTACCCCCCCCCCATCCCAACAATTATGTTCCTATCGTTCCTCAGTATTGCATGGTTACGGTCGAACTATAGCCCCCCCCCCCCCCCCCACCCCAACGGTCATACTTAGCACGTGACACCCAGCTTACAAGCAAGAGCACAATCACCAAGCAGTGATATGCACTGCGCAATTCTCGCGCGATTTAAAAAGTAGAAAATTACCCTTATAGGAATATTATATTCTTCTATGAAGTAAAATCTGCTTTTTTAGATAGTATGCTTGTGTTTAACATAATTAAAACAATACTGAACATTTCCTGCCTGTCAATGATGACACTCCTTGCGCAAAACACAAGGACTCTGCTATAACTTAAGACAAAATACCACACACTAAAAACTCTCGGTTCAGAATTGACCCGGATTTGGGTCCCAGAGGGCCAGACCCATTTCTGGGTCAGTTTGACTCTGAATCCATGTCAATGTGTCCCGGAATCCGAGTCAAAATCCCCGCTTTAAACTAAACTTCTGGTCACAATGACACGGATTTTGGGTCACATTGATGCGGATTCCGGGTCAACAGACCCAGAAATGGGTCTGGCCCCCTGGACCCAAATTCGGATCAATTCTGACCCGGGAGTTTTTAGAGTGCATAGTTTCCACAGTCTACATTCTAAATGATGCAAATTTAATATTCGTTTCGATGAATCGGAAATGCAGTATTTTCATGTATGCATAAATGATCCATGGATTCAAAACACAGGAAGTAGGGTTAGAAAAGCGTTGCTTGAGAAAGTGTTGTGCAAAAAATAGTTAAATGGATCGGGCGAGTTGGTCAATGAAAAGCGTTGGACGAAAAAAGCTTTGAAAGTAGAATATAATGATCCATACAAAAATTCCTCGAAATTGTGGAGTGTTCGACCGTGTTAGTTCGCAAAATAAAGGGAAAACCGCGCTATTTCGAGGCATATTTGTGTGGATCATTATAATTCTACTTTTAAAACATATTTCTATGCATTTCATAACAAACGGTTCCAAACACTTTTCAACGACCAACTCGCCCGACTCAAGGCAACGTGTCCCTTTAATGGCCTGACGTTTGGACCCTAGCAGAGTCGTTCTCAAAGGCTAGAAAAAAAAACGGATAAATTAAATTAAATTGCCATTATGATAAAAACATCATTGATAATACTTGATGGTTGTTGAAACCAGATTCATCAAAGATGAGGGTTGCAAGATGGTGTAGGAGATGCTTTGGGAATACAGGGATTATCAAAGCATGACTTAGTTGAGAAATATGGAAATGCAGAGAGAAACTTGTAAACTATCACATAAACTCACCTGAAAGATATTGTAGCCTCCTGTATAAGAATCGTCGCTTAGTGAACTTCGCTTCCCATTACCATTGGCTGTGGATGAAAACAGTACAGCATCATTATTTCAAACTGTAAATTCAATCTTCTGATGCTTATATGTTCCTTTATGTCTGTTATATTGAAATGAAGTAACGTTTGAAATATTACGTGAAGGGTCGGTACTAAGACTTTTTACTAACTCGAGCTTTCAGATAAAAGTTGTTTAATTGTTGTGTTTGATAATAATTGATAATCCTCGTTTTTTCGGTTACTTTACACATCGAGGACATTTTCTTGAAGCAAGAACCTTAACCCACACCTGTGACGTCATGCCATTGTCAAATCGTTCCATTGTTAAACCGCTCAGTTATACATTATTACAAACAAGTGACGTAAAAATTAAACAATATCGCGCCAATCGTGCAAAATAATGGATAAATTTTAACTGTAGCATGACGACACAGGTGTGTATTAAGTCGCATGATGACCCCGGTGAACGCACCATTCGTGGGTACGGGGTACGAATGGCACTCACCTTGGGCATTATCCTATACAAAATGATTTTTGTCATCATCGTCGTCCTTGTTATAGTTGACAATCTCGCTGATTGTGTAGCTTTTATTATTAGGGTGCAACAAATAGTATGAAAAGCCTTTGAAATACGAATTGAATAGCAACTTACCAATACACGTTTTTTTGCAGTTTTCCGTAACTAGTTTGCGTTTCGTGCATGTACAGTACTCTGTAATCGTCACTGTTTGGAGGAGAAAGAATGAGGTAAATCGAAGTGAAAAGGGTTACATCACACACATTACCCCAGTGAGTTTTTATTTAATGTTATCACAGCTTGCAAACAAAAAAATCACCTCGGGCAGTTAAAAAAAACAGATGACGTCACGCTACACAAGAGCGCCTTCGATCGGCAGGTTGCAAACTTTTGAAAATTGACTTTTCAAAGATGTGTGTGGTGAAGTTTTTTGCAATCACCTCAAAATTTACACACATGTTGATCGTCATGCAGCCACCATTATGTGTGAAATTTCAAATCAATGACGTCATCGGGGGGGTCCATTGACGTGGCATTAAAGGTTGTTAGATAATGGCAAGTACTTGTGAATTGTGAAATGACGTCATGATGACGTCATCACATGGATTTTTATAATCTTTTTCATTTTTGCAACCTTTAAGTCATAAATTGCTAACTGAACATGGTAATAATCTAAATTATTTTAAAAAGGGCTGCTTGGTCATAACTGCTTTAAATACAAAAAGAATTTCAAATACAGTTGAGAAATTTGAAAATGTTTTTGTTTTATTTATTTGTTTATACATGATAAAACAATAATGTTCCTTTCAATTCAAAATAATAAATTATATTATAGTACTGTACTGGTCATATTTTCTTCAATTTAAATTAAAAAAAATGTTTCTACAACATAATGTTAGTTAAATACTTACTTGATTGTGCACCTATCCAAATACATACAAAGACTGTTAGCGTGTACGATGTAAAAAGAAAACGGCCGATTCTACGCTCCATGGTTGTTTATTCCTTCCAAACTGGACACCGTATAATATCCACTTGAGCCGGGCTCGAGTCGTAGGTGAAAGCGACCTCACAGTCTGGTATGTTCAGGAGATCTCGTTGGTTTCCCTTCTTTTCTCAAACTCAATTCGGTATTATGCGGTGATGTTTGTCTGTCTGCTTGTATCTAGAAAATGACTAACGGTGACAACCAGCCAGCTAAAATAGACTCTGAAGCAGCCAAGCGGCAAAAAGCAGTGAGAGCTGTCAGCAAATATGTCTCGCCTCGCGATTGGTTTAAACATCCTTCATCCCCTCCCTCCCCCGATCCTCAGTGTTTGTACATAGACTCGATACCAGTCTCGCCTCGCGATTGGTTTAAACATCCGCCATCCCCTCCCTCCCCCGATCCTCAGTGTTTGTACATAGACTCGATACCAGTCTCGCCTCGCGATTGGTTTAAACATCCTCCATCCCCTCCCTCCCCCGATCCTCAGTGTTTGTACTTAGACTCGATACCAGTCTCGCCTCGCGATTGGTTTAAACATCCTCCATCCCCTCCCTCCCCCGATCCTCAGTGTTTGTACATAGACTCGATACCAGTCTGGTGGGCGTTGCAATGTGACACGACAGATTACAAGAGTCCAGCGAGCACTTGTTTGTCTGCATATTAGAGTTGCCACTGTCGTTCCTGCTGTCCAATGAACAAATTGTTTCGAAATCGATTCAAAAAAGAGAATCCGTTTTAGGATGGCAATTTTAATAATATGCAGAAAACAAAATTGCGTGCGGTGAAAATTATTCGAGGTTTATACTGTTGTGAAGTTGTCAGGAACGTGTAGCTGGTGTTTTCCTGGTGACTTGACCACGAAGGAGCTTTCTTGTCATAAACAAATATTATTATGCAGACAAAGGGTGATTGACATCATTGTTATATGAATGGTTTGACGATTATATTATGACAATCGAATTGAGAGCTTAATGGTAGCATGCGGGGAAGCAATGGTCGCTCACATAAACTGATTGCACCCACTCTGGTACTGCCTAAACCTGCCATCCCCCCCCCCACAACCCCCCCCCCCCCCGCCTCCATCCGCCCACGTCCCATTTGCAACATCGACCTGTACATATAAAACTTACCTAAACAAATTTTACACTTTAAAATAGAATTATGTATTAAAATTAGTCTTAACGCAGAAAGCTTATTATGAATAAAGGAACATTGCAGATTGGTTTTTGCTAGCAAAACATTTGCTGACAGTGTAAACGCTTTATGTAATCCATCACATACGTAAACTGGCAAACCTGTAGAAGTTTGAAATCGATCGACCATCTGGGTCACGAGAGAATAGTGAAAAACTGATTTCAAATTTTGCATTGCATCGATGCCAAAATAAAAATGAATAAAACGCCCACTGAGCGATAAACTCCAAACGCGAAGTTGGATTATTTTTTTCTCATCAAATATGACATTTCAGACAGAAATATTTCAAGGGATGTTTTCAACTATCACCATCATTAGACCGTGTAAATTTTATGTAGAACTGTGATCTTCACGATTTTTGTTTCTTACCAATTATGTAACATTCCTTTAACTTGGCCTAAAGCATGTATCATTTAAGATTGTATATTGTGATATTTGGAATAAACAAACAAACAAACAAACAAACATACAAACAAACATACCTTTAAATCCACATCGGAGTATCTTTAAACAAATTAACGGTGCACTGAAAAGGGGCGGATTGAATGGAAATACAAACATAAAAATTTGATAAAATTTTGAATGGCCAGAAGTTTAAGTTCATAACAACTTTTAAGGCGCGCACCTTTTGCTCAGGTTTCATGTTACCCTTGGCAGTAGTGTAGTCAAACATAGACATGTCATAGCCGAGTGTTGAAGATTACTTGACCCAAGTTCAAGGCCAAATGTCATGGCTCTGTTTACCGTAAGCAAAGAATCAGCGGTTGCGGAAGCAGTGAATCCTTTAGTCTTACGTCAAACAAATATTAACCCTTAATGGGAAGATCATTTAAAAAACAAACAAAAAATACTATTACCCTTTGAATGGCAAGGTAAACCTTTGGTTTATAGTTTGTCAACTGTTTTAATCCCATATGACCTTTGGTTTATAGTTTGTCAACTGTTTTAATCCCATATGACCTTTGGTTTATAGTTTGTCAACTGTTTTAATCCCATATGACCTTTGGTTTATAGTTTGTCAACTGTTTTAATCCCATATGACCTTTGGTTTATAGTTTGTCAACTGTTTTAATCCCATATGACCTTTGGTTTATAGTTTGTCAACTGTTTTAATCCCATATGACCTTTGGTTTATAGTTTGTCAACTGTTTTAATCCCATATGACCTTTGGTTTATAGTTTGTCAACTGTTTTAATCCCATATGACCTTTGGTTTATAGTTTGTCAACTGTTTTAATCCCATATAAATGTAGATAAATATACAATAAAACTCACCTCTGAACATTTAAGCTGCCGTAATTCTAACCAAGTAGGTTTTAATTACCATTTATTCTTACGTATTTGTATTCAATTTAAAAATCTGATATAATATTTCTTTACTTATTTCACAGTGTGTAAGTTTGAGCGATTGGGTGTCATCTCCCATTCTGCATTTCCATTTACCCATCGATCAACAAAACAACAAGTGTCACTTTAGGGGTTTTTTTTACGTCTTGAAACTAAAAGATAGTGTCATAGTTTGGTTGTGTCATCGGAATCCGGATTTATAGGCGGTGGACACTATTGGTAATTACTCAACATAATTGTTAGCTTAAAAACTTATACTTGTAACGAGCAATGGCGAGCATTTGATAGTATACAACATTTTTTTATATGAAGTACAGGTAGAAAGAAATTAAAAGGGGTAAAGAAGTATGACGGTATGTCACATCGTGACTTATATGCTTGAATACAATGATTACCGGACAAACATTTCATCAAGACGAACAATTGTGTCCTTGTCAGAACTGTAGTAAACGGTTGTCTTAACATATAACATTGTCTTAAAAACGCCACTTCACTAATTGTCTTGCCTCTTCCGAAGGTTGCTATAGAGAAGACGATTGATTTGAAAAGACTAATTGAGGCAGATCGCCACAAGCACGTTCCTGCTTGCAGCCATTTTCAATCGAAGGCGTGTAAAACATAATGACGCACTGCAATTGATGCCCTTTTTTATTCTAAGGAAAATTTTAGAAGGAGATGTCGTTTATCTAAAGGCTGCTTTGGGTTATAAATAGATATGCTTCATGCGAGGCGACATTTTGTTTTATTAGATTGTTTTAGATTGGAAGTTGTAGAAGGGGTTTGTAACAAATTCCCTGTAGAGAAATGCTTAGCGGTTGCGAGTCACGAATGGATGCTATCAAAATATTCACTGATGGTCATTTTACTTGTACTTTTCTTTTAGACTGTTCAATTTTTTTCTCATTATTAACCTCATTAGTAATTACTTATATATTTATGTTCATTTGATGCATACCTTTTTCTTTGTAAGTTTTATTTTGTTTTCATGTAAAAATGTTGACTCTTTAATCTGGAAACTGTTTTTTCATTATATTGTTACATGACTGTAAGTAAACACAAAAAGCATTTTTGTTAAAAACTATACTTCTCCATGTTCACCTTCGCTAAAATTGTGTTCATTATTATTTAAATAATTTTTTTTTTAACCTTCTCTTAGTTGCTTTCACTTCATAGTTTAAGGAATTGAAATACCTAGTTGCATGTGTTTACACTATAATCTAAAATATCAACATTTTTTTTACCTATTTTGTGTAAATTGTAATAATAAACCTATATTAATTATGACATTTATGTAAATTAATATATAAGTTTAATTTGCTCTCTGCTTCAGTTTTACTCGGTGTGGCAACTTCTCCACTTGACTGCTTGCGCTCAACCGACAACTTGATTCTGTTGCGTTTCTGTTTTACTATTAGAAAAAGACTCCTTTGAGATCCAAACGTGTACCCATTAGTACTAATTATTTAGATGATTTATAACAATGTCCTTTTGATAAGCTTCGAAGCTAATGGCGCGGAATTCCACAAAATTCTTTCAATTCAGGCCCAAGCTGATTAATTTGACTCTTCTTCAACACGACGTATTATTGTAATAACACCTCCGATAACAATTAGGCTCTGAAATGGGTCTGTTGAATTCCAGATGAATTATGAATGTATTCAGAAATATCAATGGCCGTTAAAAACGGAAGGGGAAGGATTATTAAAATTCGGTTCGTAATTGGTTTTGACAATTTGTTGACTACGTTGCAAAAAGTTGGGTGTTAAAAATGACACCATGGATGTTGTCACATCAAGACATTTAAGATATAATCAAAATTAACATCATATGCTGTTAAAATAACCCCAATATAATTGCGTTGGTAGAAATGAGTGTTATTTGAACATGATCCATTGGTGTAAGCATCAATTACCCGTTCGGTATCTACATGTAACAATACACCATTGGTGTTAATATTGTAACACCTCTATGTTTGCCGTGCAGTATTTGTTGTTGTTTGTGTACCCCTATGGCTGTTCTATTCCTATACGGGTTTAGTAAGCCCCCCCCCCCCCCCGCCCCCACCCCTCTTCATCCCACTCCACCCCTACCTTCTCCCGAAAAGATCAAGTTTCTTAAATGACGTGGATTTACCCATAATGGGATTGATTTGTCAGTAACTCAAACACCCAGACTCTCTCCGGGCATACCATATTGACCCGTATACCACATGATACCTCTAGTCTGGCACCAAACACCTTCCACGAGCGATCGATTCAACCAATTTACATGTTACTTGTCAACATTCAGGGTGTCGCAGTGGAAACAATCGCCTTCGTTCTGTGATCAATCAAAATCTATTCCACTCTATCTTTTGACCACGATCTACATTATTAAACGTCTCTACGTGAAACAACGACCTCAGCATCCGAAATCCCACACCACATTATTATACATCGTTTGGGTTTTTCTGACGTTTCGAGCCTACAGGGTCTTTCTAGAATGCTTAATGACAAAACAGATATTTCCTCGAGAAAGAGGACAATTTTAACATAGACAAAAAATTCCCGAATAATTTGGAAACAAAATATTTGTTGAAACGAGAGTCGATTGACATGGCATGTGCATTCATGGCAATTAGTATAACTCAATGTTGCGATTTGCGACGTCCCTTCAGGTCATCTGTAGGAGCGGAGACAGAGCCATGATTAATTACAAAAAGCAAAGTAGCATCTTTTGTTGATATAATACTAATATCATCAAGTTTCTTCAATCAACAAATAGCAAATACATTACTAACAACATAAACAACAAAAGCAACAGCAGCAATAATGTCAACAACAACAACAACAGCATTATCATTATCAACAACCACTACAACAACAACAATAACAACAATAACATCAACACGACAGCAACAACATCAACGACAACGACAGAAAGATCAACAGATACAACTACAACAATAGCAACAACAACAACAACAACAACAACAACAACAACGACGATGACAACGACAACAACAACAACAACAACAACAACAACAACAACAACAACAACCACAACAACAACAACAACAACAACAACAACAACAACAACAACAACAACAACAACAACAACAACAACATCAACAACAACAACAACAACAACAACAACAACTATAACTAATAATATCCGCGGACTGACGCCCACCTCTGTCTCCCTTTCCCGGCCTTGGACAAACGCTCCCAATAGCTCCTTTCCATCCATCTTTATTGAGTTAACATAATTATGAAATTGTACAGTAATTACCCCAATTAAACCGCCCACTTGATAACCAAGACACCATTGTTACTTCCCATTGTCATACACGGTAACAAGGCCGTTAAAAACTCTGACGTCATGTGCTTATAAGATGGGTAGTTATAAGGTAGGATCTGTACTTGTGGGTTGTTTTAACATTTTGGGATGCACCCTACAATGTTTTATTAGGAAAGATTAAAGAACATGGATCATGGACCTCACCAGGGAAAGCCAATATGTCACTCTACTCCTGTACAAACATGAAGTACCACAATTTACGCACAACCAATGTTACTCGTTGCTGTATTAACAATGACACATCTAACATCTAATAGGCTCATGTATCAAGGGACAGTTTACATGCAACCAGTTCCAGGCAATCTCAAGCAAGAACATTCATTCACATTAGAATGGTCACATATTTTTCTAGAGGTTATTTAAATCTGATAAACGTTTCGGCATGAAACGTTTCTCAGATCGTGTTATGTTCCAATTATGGAACAATCTTCCTGTGGACAATATCTAAACAACGCTACTACCTTTTGAACGTCCAGGTTTCCATATGGAGCTCTAAAGTTTCGTCTTTCTGGCACTTCTTATCAAACCTTTACCAGCTGAAACTGTCTTCACATGTCATTTTCAAATTCACAGCAATCTAAACAAAAGTACGAACAGTGGTTTGGATGACGTCATTGAAAAAAAAAACGTACGACGGTGGACTCACCAATGTGTGAAATCCCTTGAGGGGTAGGTTCTAAAGTTATTGCTGGAAAGTGCAAACGGGAGAAAGAGAGACAAAAAGTTGTCTCTTTTTGACAGATCGTGTCTTTCCAACGACTATTGTATCAACCCCCGGTAAGGGGGTGTTGGGGAGCCGATTAGTCAGAATCGATTCCACGTTCTTTTATCGAATCATGGAGGTAGACATAGATCGAATCGACTACACTGTTTTATTCCGTGACGTGGTGCCGGATGAATCGAGCTTTCACATCTACAAGAGTGACAATTTATTTTCAGACAACTTAAGGACAACCTACTGCACTATTACTACTGGGTAGATACAGGGAACAGTGTGGGCGACTGTGATTATGCAAGCATGCAATTTGTCAGAGTGTGCCGTGAGAAAGATACTTTGCTAGAAAACCATGAGTTTTGAATTTAAGAAAACAGAGAAGGAATAATAACAATCTATTTTCTAGTGGTGAATGACTGCCAAATGCTTGTTAAAATAGCTGGGTTTTTTTTTTTTTTTTTTGCGAATGTGAAATAGTCTTATGTGGTAAGCTATTGTGTTTCAGCAGAGTGTGGGTTCGAGTCCCGGTCATGACACTTGTGTCCTTGAGCTAGACACTTGACCATTATTGACGCGTCCTTCGGATGGGACGTAAAGCCATAGGTCCCGTGTGTTGTGTACTGCATGGATACAAGAAACCTAGGCTTGAATTCATAACGCTCAAAGATTCACTTTGAGATAAAATGTCTCATTTTGCCATACTGATTTGTGTTGTGACACCACACATCATTCTTAGCTCTGTAGAAACCGAGTGCACTTTATCGTAAAGAGAAGGGGTTCGCCCGGTGTCCTTGGTTTGAGTGGTAGCATTTGCGGCACAGCACCTTACAGACCATTACATGGTGCATGGTGTTCGTTTTTTAGAAGGATTTGGTCATACTTCCACATCGTAGCTCAAAATAAAATAAACATAAAACTGTCACACTATTTCGTTGAAATAACCCGAACCACGACTTGATTTCGCAAAACGCCATAGCTGAAGATGAAACATCAATATGACCATTGTTTGTATTATTGTTAGAGTAGACAATAGAATAAGTAAATCAATACATTATAGATCAGTTCATTATGATACACCGGCAGCTCAAAAGAAAGAGGTTATTACTCAAGCTTGTTAAAATATATACTATACACTGGTGGGTTTTAGTAAATAAAAAAGCCCCTTTCCACCTTATTTTGGTTGTTATTATTAGCCTATTATTGTTATTGAAAGCAAGACTGCCTCATAAGTGAACTTAATCACTGAAGCTCACAAGACTGTGGAAACCTGTTAACAAGGGTGCTTGCGTTGAGAACCATAAACACAGGGGTAAGCCCCGTTACTCGTCCACCATAAGAGTACCTGTGTTTGACCAAATTTACAACTGATCACCCAAACCTGCATTACTTGAATCCGATCAAGTTATGTGTGTGTACTTTTAAGAACAATAAACCTACATGATAATTCAAACGTGATGAGGGTACTGACAAACAATCAAATTCAAGGATAGGAATCAATTGATTCCAATGTCAGCCACCCCCCCCCCCCCCTCCCCGCCCCACTAATGCGGCCTCCCAAATTACACATTTCAGAAGTGATTAATAATGCATAAGAGTCATCACTCATAATTACTTGTTGAACTGAGTGGCTCTGGGTGGTTGTATCTAGGTGATTTACACGTGTTGGTTTCTTTTTTATAGTGATAATGCCTATCTAAGGAACAATAGACATTATATTGAAATCCATACCGTCTCGGGAATAATATGCATTATTTAACCATTTCTTTAAGACAACAAAAAAACATGTTTTTGTTTTTATAAAAGCTTTAAATATAAGTTGTTATGTTATTTTATTCCATTTTGTATTCATTTATTTATTTATTTATTTATGTATTTGTTTATATTGTTTGTATTGTTATTTGGCAGCATGCAGACTCGTGCATTTCCCACGTCTTTCCCCCAACGCTTCTTTCGCATGTCAAAGTGTGAGGAAAAACCTCCAAAATACCATGACAACGTATTATTATTATTGTTGCTTTTCATTACCTTGGTGTTTCTAGGTTTCAGCATACGAACACCGATAAATCAATTTGTGAGCAATAATTTGATAAAACTCAGTTGCAGCGTTTTTGTGAAATTGAATTGAACAACGGAAATTTGTTTTTTTTTTGTCTTGGATTGTGTGTACATTTTTAACAGTAACTTGTTTGTTTGTCATTATGACGGTCTAATCTAATCATATATTGAAGAAATCTTCCCTTAACATATAACTTGCTGAGGTTCTGTAGTTTTTAAGAAATGAATAAAACAATATCTCAGTGAGACGAACATTATTTTATCACGTAGGCATACAACGGGTTAACGCGATCAGTCTCCTAAAACATTGCTCTGCGATTTCCACTTCTTTTTCACAGAAACTTGACTTCTAATGAAGCTGAGACTTCTACACGAAAGTTATTTATTTACAGTGAGTATGTTTAGAAACAACTGAATCTCAAAAAGGCAAACTTAATCACTGAACTAGCCAATAACCCAATGGAGAGAAGATAACGAAGGAAGTTTTTGTTGTGGGAAGAATACCCCAATAGAATTATTCCAGGGAAAACCCTTGCGGTCAGGTAGGGACTGAAAACCCAATCCATATAGTGCCCCTTATGGAATTCAAACCAGGGTCCTACAGGTTGAGGGTGTGACATGGTGAGCGTGTACAAAACCAATGTGAGCTATTGCAAAAAAAAAATAGTTTAAACAAAAGAGGGACCATTGGGGTCCCATGATAGCAGATATTTACACACTTGTGTGCGTGAGCGGGCGAAATCCGCTACACCTACATGAAATTAAAAACATAATAACACCAGTACAATTTGTAAACTATTGTTCATGATCCAGCATCCCCCACACCTCTCTCTGATGAAGGGAAAATAAGGTTCTAAACTGAAAGGGAAACAAGATTCCAGTGTTAACACAATACATGATGTAGCTGTTTTCGTCTGTATTCTATTATACCAAACAGCATGACCTATGCGAGTTAAGTTACAACTACTTTGTATTAAAAATGTCACCTTCATTGTCCGACTAAAACACGTCTGTTTCCCATCAGACAAAATGTCAATGCATGTCCTGTTTTACCTAATGTTGAGGGCGGACGCGGCAGGTTCCAAATGTTAAGTCATCAACAGATTTCGTTGTGAAAGCTTTTTTATTGTATCAAATATCTTTACATTTTCAATGTTACTATAGTTACTGCTTACGTAATCATCGAAAGGAACTACTTGAATGTAAAACGCACAAATTAATTTATTAATAATCTTTACGAAACATTGGAAGCCCACACAACTTTTAAAAACAATCATTTTAAAAAGTTCATTTAATATCGGGTCTCCTTAATTTGTCCACTTAAGTCGAATGCTTGCAATTTTTTTTCAAACTGATAGCTGACTTTATTCAAGTAGTAGTTAAAAAGCAGGACAGTTCTTTTTAGAACTGAGAAGTCTCCCGGAAAAAAATCAAAAACATTTACTTCGCGGTAGTAGAACAAATAGCAAGACAATTCACTTAAAGGGTATTAAAAATATGTACTTGTTCCTAACAAAAACTCAATGTCCACAGATTTACATTAAATTTACACAGTTTAAAAAATATGATAGTAGAAAGCTTCCCTTGAAATTTTACTTACTGAGGTGTGCTGTAGTTTTTGAGAAATGGGTAAAAGTAATAATTTTCGTCTCAGTTTAAGCATGTAAAAACGTATTAACCAGTTATGCTATGGTTTTGGTATAATATCATAACTGGTTAAGGGGATTTTACATGCTAAAATCATTTTGGTCTCGTGAGACCAAAATGATTTTGTGACTTGTTTTACTCATTTCTCAAAACTCCACAACCTTAGTTAGTAATATTCGAAGGGAAGCTTTCCACTATCATTATCTTCAAACCATGTAAGTTTAATGTAAATCTGTGGACATTTTGAAAAAGTACCCGAATCCTTTAAGAACAAACTCTACCTGGCAAGTAGATATACCGCAAACCAATTTAATATATATTGATACCTCGCCATGCAATGCCTTAAACCACATAATGATTTTATTTGATTTTGCTAGTATCATAAATTTGTTTCAAATGCAATCCACTCATATTCGATCATAAATTTGTTCCAAACAATTTGCTAATGGGAGCGCTCGTGGTAAATTGCACTTATTCGATTCTTAGATAATTGAAAACTATAGCGTCTGTTTCAGGCAGTTAACTAATATTATAATTCTTGCAACATAAAAACATATGTTACCGTTTCAAACAATAATTTAAAAAACTCTTTTAAAAAATGATTGCATTTGTCTCCGACGATTAACCAATATTAAAATCTTAAATAATATAAGATTTATTGGAGGCGAAAAACTCATATCCAATCCTGAAAAGATGAGAGTATTTTGATCTAAACATGATTAGCTATTCGATTCTCGAATAAGTAAATCGGTTTCGTTTTAGTTTTTATTTTACAGAAAACAAGTGCACATTCAAGTTTGTTCACATCCACATACTGCGCATGTAAAATAAGAACAGCGCTACATAAATTATTGTTGGAAGCCACGGTTAACAAAAAAAGGAAAAAGCAAGGGGAAAAGAAAGACAGACAAATTAAATAGGTTTTTCTTTCCTGCCGGCATTTAATAACTATTCTTGCCCGAGACGGAAACGACCTTCCCTTACCACCCCTGAGTGTTTTGCCTCTTAGATATTAAATACCAAAATGCTTGAAACTATCACCAAGTCCCGTCAAACTAATCCCGTTTGAGATCTTCAAATGCATTTTGGCTGCTGGGAGGTAATGAGTTTATCTACTTGGTCATCTTACTGTTGGATACAGGTATTAGATTTTACCATTATTTGCGGAGCAATAAGATTGGGGTATACATAATGTAAGCCTCGGATAAACTCAAGTCACTTGGGAGATAGAGTTTTAAGTCTCAGATAATAAGCCACACACTTAACGCTTTGATACAGTTTTCATGGAAGTTTGTATTTCTGTCAATTGTATCCGTTTAACCTAAAGATGCCTGCAATGAAGGTATATACATGTAGACGTATATAATACGTTTTGGGTTCAGTCATTATAACCAACAGCGCGTGAAGACGAACATCCCCCGGGAAATTTGCTAATTGCCCCGGGAGCACGAGGGCCCTGGCCACCGGTTGATTCCGGGCTCAGTTTACGGTGTAACTCTCTTGCATGGGGAGACATGTTGGCCGGAACTGACAAAGGTATTCACAGTTGTTTTATATTACCGTCAATCGTTAACAATGATCATGATAAATAGAGTGTCAATATTATACTTTGCTGTTTAATGGGGAAATTTAATTTCAAGTCACCAGTTTACCGTACTTTGGAGCAATTATGAAGCAATTGTGATAATTAATTGTAACTCTATAACAGTCAGACTGGCTGTGAATTAATGACCAATAAAGACACTGTTCGTTAGTCATTGCTGGCATGTTTGCCTTGTAAACCTTGGGGTTTGTTCTGACTGTACCTTCACGTTTACAACACGAATTAATTGAAATGTCGTTTCCGTCAAGGATTTGTTTCTCTTCTTAGAACTAGCAACACAATATTCTACACATTAGTGAGTGCAAGGGAAAAAAAGTTATGAATGATGTATTGGTTTGAGACTGGACTTTGAAATAATCCTAACTGCCAGAGCCCCCCCCCCCCCCCCCCAACCCACACACCCAAGCAGGCTAAACGCCTTTCTTAATATTTATGCATGAGGTACGTCACAATGCTAATCCAAAACGAGGCGATGGGCGCAGCCACTGCAAGTAATGGGGACTTGCGCCCATAACCTCATTTTGGTTTAGAATTATGACGCCGTGTGCATAAATATTAAAGGCGTATTGTAGCCATACTAATGAATAAGGGCCTTCTTTATACGAATAGTCAAGTATCAATTAGATAGTCCTTTCTTGCTTCAAATTTAACTGTTTAATAAAGCCGCACCTTTCAGTGGAAATATGCGAATGAGAGGATAATTAAAGACCATAGGGGGCATTGTTCATGTTTTCTGGCAATTTAGTGAATCCAAGTCAAACTAGTAAGATTTCTAGAAAGGGATATCGGGACATAAGCAGGTTAGAAATGTACTTCAACACACCTTGATGAAACATCTCCACAAAAAGACTTAAATACAAACGCAGTGAACTAAAAAGGTCACAAATCGAATGTATTTGGGGAAGAAGAAGAACAATTTTGATTAAATTGTTAAGAATTACTAATTGGTACATTTTGAGTGCATTTAAAATGTGCCCCTTGTTTTATAACTTCAGTCTTGCGTACGTCATTTAAATTATCATAATAACAGAATGTTCATTTTCTGATTAAAGTTTTAAAGACATTGGACACTATTCGTAATTGTCAAATTGTCAGTCTTCACACTTGGTGTATCTCAACATATGAATTAAATAACAAACCTGTGGAAATTTGAGCTTGATTGGTCGCTGGAGTTGCGAAATAATAATGAAAGAAAAAAACACCCTTGTCACACGAAGTTGTGGGCTTTCAGATGCTTCATTTCGAGACCTCAAATTCTAAACTTGAGGTCTCGAAATCAAAATCGTTGAAAATTACTTATTTCTCGAAAACTACGTCCTTTCAGAGGGAGCCGTTTCTCAAATTGTTTTATACTATCAACCTCTCCTCATTACTCGTTACCAAGTGAGGTTTTATGCCGAAAATTATTTTAAGTTATTACCAATAGTGTCCACTGCCTTTAATATTGTAGCAGCTTTTTGGTTTGAAAGAACATGTCATAACTTTCTGTAAATGAACTTGATTTAACAAACATTACAAATTGTGTATTATTCGCACTGTACATCAGGTCGCAACAGAAGTACCCCCCCCCCCCATAAATAAAAAACGAATTTTTGACAATAATAATGTCTTCCCACGTTGGCTTTTTCATCGGTTGCTATGGCAATTGACCTTATCTAACTCGCTAACAGGGCCGATGACAATACAAATAATTCAGTGAAGTTGAACCAATTGCCATTAAGCACGGACCAAGCTCGCATCCACGTTGTCAAAAAACGTAATTATAGACTTCAACAACTACAAGCGATCTGTTTATTTTTGACCCATTTTAACACACACCTATTCCGTCAGCCATGTGGGAGAATCAAATTGGACATCCTTTATAGACCTTTGCATTGGAGGTAAACAAACCGCGCGTTGGTTGGCATGGATGGCCAAATGTTAAAAAACACTCAATCGTCTTAACCAATCAACCCTCGTGGGGAGGGGTGGGGGGTGGGGGCTGTGCACGATGTTGGGAAAATTGTATTGACCCGAACTAGCGGAAATGATAAATGCCATTGTGCAGAAGTGCTTTTGGCGTCGTGCTAGGGTGTTCAATAGACTTTATGCAATGACGTCATCACGTCGCCATCTTTGAGGTAAAACAATGACGCAATATGTACGCGCGGCGCAATGGACAACCTTCTTCCCAATCAAATAACGTCATATAAGCACACCAAAATGTAGCCCCCATAAACCTTTATCACGGTGTGGCCATCTTGATTTTACTCCAGTCCAACTCATTGTAACCAAACTGAGGCTGGAGTGGACGAGTGGTGCCATGTTTGCGCAATGAATGTTAGCGTTCATTACTGTGTTTGGAAACAGGGAACGTCATGACTAAAAAGTTGACAGCGTGATCGAGATCTGTAGGACTCTTCCTCGAAAATGTAAGGCCGCCAGGGCCAACCAAAATGTATCTCTGTTATAGAAACCAATGCATCTGAATCATTATGGATAAAGGCCAGTTCGAGATCACGGCTTGTGGCGTTCTACTATTCTGTTATTCCCTCTTCATTATGGTGTCCATTGTTCTATTGTGTAAAGACCCCACAAGGGCTCTCCCGTACGCGCACCCAAGTTGCCTCTTGAACCTCCGGCTTCGCACTCAAAGCAAAATCATGCCATAGATGTATTTGTATTTGTATTTGCACACATTTATTTCATTGCTGCCCTACATTTAAACTTACACATTTTACAAAGTTTTATAAGTGTATATTCAAATTATGAGTAGTTTACAGTATTACTTAGTATCTTAGGATATGAAAGTTTACAATGATTTAGATAGTTATATATTAGGAAGCTTTTAAAGTAGGACAACAATACACCGATCCATTTAGCCAGGCCCAATTATCATTGACCAATCACAACCGCGAAACTGATCACCATTTGAACCGTTTGGTGATCTTTGCACTAATGGTGATCGGGTTTCGCGGCTGTGATTGGTCAACTGGTAAGGAGGCGGGGCGTAATGGATCGATCTATTAGGTTAGGGTGAAGCAGAGGCTTTTGTGCCTTAGTTTCAAAGGAAGTATCTTGAAATACAGCACTATGTTTTATAATTGTCTACTCCAAGCTCCATCTGGTGTTTGTCTAAGCGTGCATGAAAAAAGAGATATGACTACTCACGTGAATAACATGTGCCATCTAACCGCATAAAAAAAACAATTTCACTTAACTTATGATGATGCCTATAAAAGAAGATTATCTCGTGTATTATTTGATAACATTAAAATGATTTAGGCCTATAATCCAGTAATCCGATAAATACAAGGGGGTTGAATAAAAGAAGTGACTGCTGTCGTAAATTGTCATTATAGCAAATAGAGTTTGTCAGTCAAAACATTTTGACTGTTGTCTAGTTTTCAGAAAGAATATCAACATGGCTGTAAAATCCATATGTATCCTGCTAGCGTTGAGTTGTTGTCTTCTTCAAGTAAGTAGTCGGGTACTCTTTGGAGCGTTCAACATCCAAATACTCGGTGTGACCAAGATGGGGAAACCCGAGGTGGTTGGGTACTTGACTCAGGTGAGAGACTAGACATTATATGGTGTAATTTTCCAAAAGTTACTTAACAAAACAATACGCTTAGCACGGAAAATGTGTACTATGATGTATTTTCATCATGTACTGGTTACCCGCAAAGTTTTGCGTATCAAATTGCTAAACATATTTCTTTCAATTTTTAAATACAGCTTATCTGTTATCATTAAATGACTATCCGGAAGGGTACATTATTTTGTTAGAAGCCCCGACTTCTTATACGTTTAAAGGTCGTTCATTTGGTAAATTAAACCCACAAAATTAACTACTGTATAAAACTTACTGGCTGAGAAACCTATACCGCTGTTGAAAGTAAAAACTATTTGGAGAAGAATTACCCCCAAACCATTCAAAGCTGAGAAATGATTCAGACCTCTTGGTGTATGCTCACAAAATGCTGTCACCAGAGATTTGGTTTGTACCCTTTGCCACCTCGATAAATGCGATGGGAGTATACGTTCTTGTGGAAATGATGTTGTTGTTTTCTCAACAAATATAGACACTGTACTCAGCTGAAAATTTCACATGGACTTTTGTTGTATCTTTCTTTACAATTTTGCCTGTGAATAAAATTTACGTTGACAAAAACCAAAGTTATGACTTTACCTTTAATATGGTTCCCGGCTCTCAAATCAGAAATCTTTCAAACCTAACATAAGTGTAAAAGGGTCTTATAAATTGACCTTGATCTGTCGGGTTTTTTTGGGTCAAGGATGTTTGTTTTGCTCAAGTGTCGCCATTTAGCGACATTATCACCACGTCTTTATTTGATTATCGAAAACGTTGATTTCACGAACAAAATGGAACTGCCGATTAATATAAGGCATGACGAAGCTCTTTTTACTATGACATAACATCAACAGGGGCTCATAGTTTATCTCCTTGAGTTCCTACGGAGCTCTGAATGGGCCATCCAATTGGTTGAGATCCTGAGACAATTTACTGCAGGATGATTCCATCATGTCCATATCACGAGACAGCTCTCTCGGCTTGAAAGTAGAATGTTGTCTTTTCCCAAGAAAATGTATCTTGTGTTCTCGACATGTTATTCCATGATGAATTATCTCGGGAAGTCGACATCTCACCTTCATGATGTCGAACTAAGATCAAATGCTATCATCCCGAGATAAAATATCTCAGGAGGTCGACAACTTAAAATAATATGGAGTCGTCATCCTGCAGTAAAGAGTTTCAGCGAGTTGGGTGGCACTTACAGAGCTCCGTAGATTCCAGAGAGAGCTACGTGTCCGTTGAAATAATGGTGAGGCAGTGTAGATGCGTTTGTAGCTAGTATAAACCTTTTTTGTTTCAAACAGTTCTCATCTTTGATAAAATAAGTAAACAAATTGTATAACAATTGTATTTGGGGGGGGGGGGGCCTACTTGTGAAGCCGGTTTTGTTTCTTCTTTCTTCGTGACCAAAACTGAGAAACAAATTACAAGACAGGGAATAGGTTATCTCATTTAATACCATCTGGAGAGACAATCATTGTAATCAGTTCCAATCATTAAGCGAAAAAATGTCCGCCCAAATGACTGTCGAAATGGAGTTAGAGAAAACCTTCATGATTGTTTTTGTCTTCTTCTATCTTTTATTCATAATTTTTTTCGGAACGCAAATTGACAAGTAAAGCTGTTTCAAAACAAAAACAAAATGCATGTGCCAAAGACAATGCACAAAATACATGCCGTACATGGATAATGGACCTAATGATCCATTTTTAATTAGCTGTCATTTATCAGTATTGAATTTTGTTTTCGTGGTATACCCTAGATAAAAAGCTTTTATAGCTCAAATAAATTAGTAATAAATATTCAATTTGTTCGAGTTAAATCGCAAAAACAAAATTGGGCCTAGCACTTTTCAAACCAAGTATAACCAAATTAATCATCACGTGATTAAATAATGCAAATAAATTTAAGTGTCTGGTTTCGTCTGTACAGATTAAGGCATAAAAAGAAAGGAATACATTTTTTTTTTCGTTCTTCATTATGCAAATCTTGGCTTCCAGACAAAAAAATGTGTCTGTTACAACAGAACGACATCATTGTTTAAAATCAGTCTCAGACATCAGCGTTGGGTGAATTATTTGGACCGTCTCAGTGAATCTATTCCAAAGTCAGCATTAAAGTCATAAAATGTAAGGGAACTTTATCAACACGTTTCTTCATGCACAACACTCATAATTGTAAAACTTTTGCTATCAAAAATTCGAGTTATTGCGTCTAAGCAACTGCATGCACCTTGTTTCTTTTGCAGTGAATTTGTTCTGTCCTTTCCTGCATTTAATGTCTGTCCCTATAGGTCCATTTGGTGCTCGATATTTAGGACTTCTATACCCCCCCCCTTCCCCTCCCCTTCCCCTCCCCTTCCCCAATTGGGTATCTCCATTGTGTTCTGGAAATCTCATGAACTATTCAGAGGATTTTAGAGAGGCAATTTTGTACGAGAGTAAAGGAATATGTTTATGTATGGGCACATTGGGGGTGTCCTCTCCCACATATTGGGCAGTGTATAATAGCATTTTTGCTTCGCCTTAAGCCTTTTGCAATTTGTTTGGGTTTTCTTTGTTCAAACACAATATATTTAAAATGTACCTAGCCAGTCTCCCTTTTGAGTTATTCCTTGTATAATATGCTACAAACGTCGTAACTCAACCGATACAAACAAAGAGTGCTGCTTATGCTATAAGGATAACATTATGTAGGCCATACTGAAGAACTGAAGTTTGTTTCTGTTTATCTCAGATTCTTGACCGTTACGACCTCGTTTTGGTTCAGGAGTATAGGGACAAGTCGGGTACAGCCATCGTGGAACTTCTGGAGGCACTGAACGAGTAAGACCGAGTCTTTTATGCATGATTCTCTTAATAACATTCACGTCTCTTTTTAAAATGAAACCGTTCAATTCCAACAAGTGATCTATTAAAGGGTCACGTTCGACTCATTTTAAGTCGACATTTATTCCATACTTTTATCAAGATATAACCATGGAGCGTTGCTCCATGATATGACGTATACAGAACTTCATAAGCCTAGATAAGCAAAGTAAGGCCGTGTCCGAAACGGCGACTTCGGTTACAGCTACGGCTAGATCGCCCGCGTCTGCCTATTCTTCAACACTGGTGGACGCGCTGATCTGCCGAAGTCGTCGTTTCGGACACGGCCCACTAAGCACAGAGGATAGAGGGAAAATAGATGATTTATGTACATCTGTCAGACTAAACCATGGCTTGTAGAAGACAACCTAGACAGACAAACTACAAACAAGGAGACAAGACAAACAGGCGATTTTGGCTATAAAAAGAGTTTGTTATCAAATGAATTGAAAGTGAATAATGGTTGGAAAGATGTTATGAAAAGTATAATATGGCACCACACAAATGCCTCGAAATCGTGTCGTTTTCCTTTTGCTTCGTGAGCTCACTCGGTCCGCCATTTGGTGGAGTCAAACATTTGGTGTTAGTTTGCACAATAAAATGATACCACGCATAACGAGGCAAATTTGTGTGGTTCATTTATTCTATTTCAGAAAAAAAAATCTTTCCAACACGAATCATTTCAATATCGTAAAAAAAAATGAATTGAAATTAATATGGTTGGCAATAATATGGTGGATAATTTTCGGTGGAAAGACACGCAACGGCTTCAATGTATAAGTAGAAACGGATTCACGGGCTGATGCTTTTTGTAATTTATAACATTGATTAATATGCATACAAATAATTAATTATCTAAAATCCATGAAGAATAAATAGAAAGGTTTCAAGTGAATCGATAAATCACTTTATCAATGATGTGGTAAGAGTTTTGTAATTTCCACAATGACTGTATTTTTTAGTAGATGGAATGGTTCAAACGAAAAAATTGCACTTTCAATCAGGGCGTTGGTCCATATTGTATTCACTTTACGATCTTTTTTTTTCCTTGATATAATTTTGTAAACCGTAACATTTTCTTTTCTCTCTTCTCTTCTGTATGTTTTGGGTTGTTTAACATTGGGGTCTACATCCTACTAGTGCTATATTATTTTTGGCCACGTCATGACCAGGGGATCATAAACACCGGACTGGTTAGTCATCAGGGTGTGGGTCCAAATCCCGGTCAAGACACTTTTTGTCCCTGGCATTACGCTTAATGCTTCTCTGCATACAGGAGGAGTAAATGAGTTCCTACCTGTGTGGGCAGAGATTGTTCTTGTTTGGATTGATTTACCTTGATGCATTATTATCCTAGGCCGCCTATGGTTTATAAAGACACCTGTGTCCTTAAGCAAGACACTTAACCATGATGCGTCTTCCTTCGGATGGGACGTATAGCCGTTGGTCCCGTGTGTTATGTGTAACGTACGTAAAAGATCACAGTTCACTTATCGGAAAAAGAAGGGGTTCACCCGGTGTTCCTGGTTTGATTGGCTGCTAGTGCGCCGGGGCGCAGCACCTTGCGGGAGAATACTAAAGCAAGAAAGAATGTTAAAGCGCCTAGAGCGTCACTGAGTGACAGATATGCACACTAACTAAGAAGCCACTATTATTGTAATCCACATGTAAGCTTGGGTAGTTTAAGGAATGAAGTTTAATGGCCCAATAAGCGGGATGCAGTTGTTCATGAACCATTAGCGGCTAAGTTGAAAGATTTCTTGTACTTTAGATCTGTCCATTTCTATTAGTAGCACAGGCCCCCTATAGTTTAATCATAGGTCGATATGTGAATTGGCATCTGCGGCTATCGGATAAGGCTGTTGCGAAGGGTGTTGCTAAGGAAGTCCTATGCCTCAACGCATGATGACGCGGAAATATAGCCGTAGCCGTAGCTGTAGCCACCGATTCGTACACGGCCTTGTTAAAGTCTTATGTAGGCAACCCAACTGCATCCTCAAATGTATTATCAAATTTTGTGATGAGCATAATTATTTACTTTAAACAGTTTGGAGAAAGAGAAAACAAATTGGCTTTCTCTATATGGGTGTTGTATCTGTGTTGTAGGGAACATTGCTCTGGCTATGCTCAAAATACTATTCAGTAGGAAGGGGATATGGTCCTAGAGCTCTCTGTGTGTATTGGTTTGTACTCAGATCGTCATTTTGTTCCATCAAGGAAACTCAGCAGAAAGAATTAGTGAGATTAATAATGAAACAAAAATACAAATTCCTTTTTTCTATCGCAGCTTATGATCTGATAAGAATAATAATACGGGTTATTAATAGGTGAATGGTTGCTCTTGTGTTGTATTTTTTCGGCTTCAATTAATCTGGAGACTTTCGAACTCAAGAGGGCGCACTAAAAAAACTATTGTGTAGGGCCAAATTTAAGACACTAGAAAAGGCAAAAACGTCTTTGTGTCCATGTTACTTTGGGAGGTTAATGGAAGTTACCGAAAATTTCTCCAGCCAAGGTGAACATTTCCCAACCGTGAAACTTCTTTAGAAGGATCTCAATGTTCATAATGAAATGTGATAAATTCATTTTCCAATAAGAGTCCTCATGAAATTGGGGGAAGACGTCTAAACCCTATGTTAAGAGAGGGTATACATTTGGTTTACTCAACTAAAATCATACTTGTTAAAAAACACTTCAGCTGCTGTTTATGTATAACGATTTGAGAAAGGATTTCGTTCTTAGGAATGTGGTTTAAGATAGAGGTATTAAAACAAGAAACGTTTTTCAGATTGTGTTATAAGCATTATTACTATGTCCACGCGTGAACATAGCCGCTCCAGATTTTCAGTGATACCTAAAAAAAAAACCGCAACCATTTGAAATAAAATTGTCACAAGTTAGTTTCATTGTATTTCTGTATTCATAAAGGAATAAAACATTTGAACAGTTCTAAAAATCAAAGGTATGCTTTGCCTTTACAACTAGTGTAAAGTATCTTTCAGTTTAGACATTTTTAGATCGAACATTTTTTACAAGACGTCAATAAATACCACGTAAACGTATTAAATAGTCTAGCTGCAAAACATAACAATTACCAAAACCATTCCAAGGTAAACTTAACTTAGTGTTTATAATAATACACAATTAAAATAATTTATTATTATTTACACATAGACTCCAGCCCGCATGTATTTATGTACTCCTGAAAATGTAATTTTATCGCCGCAGTAAAAATCATGCAGACTCATTTGTTACGCAAGATTTGTTTCAGCATCATTAAAAATGAATTTCTACAAACAAAATTTCGAAATGATATGCATATCAGTGTGTCCATCTCACTGTACACAATGCATGAACTTTTCGTCAGCTGACAAGCTTCTCACGCTGACTTTGACGTTTCTGTTAATAATTACTTGTGCGGATTTGCAGCTAATAATATTTTTTTATTTATTATAGAGATAAAACAAAATTAATGTGGGGGAAAGATCCTCGAGATAAACAACTTTGATTGACAACTGCTTGAAGATAAGGATATTAGTAGTATCTGCTGAATGACGTACAGGGGATAAAGGGGAGGGGGCGGTAAAGACATGACAGAGTTCTAGAGTCAAATTGTTTAATGTTCCGTGGATGTTAATTACCTGTTTGACTGAATCTCTTATGGATAATTATTCGTTGCTTTTAAGAGGGGCTCCAAGGTCAAAATAACAGTTGTGTTTTATTATTAATATTATTATTTTTATTTGTTTTCATTTCATTTTCATTTTCAAGTCGCCAGACACACAAGGCCTGAAGACCACTTTAAAAGTGTAGACTACGATCAACTATTTGTTGCTACCTAATCCAGTATTCCTAGTACTGTAACAGGGTTAACCCCTTTACAGTCCATATATGTGTGGGCTTGGGTATGATACATCAGAAGTCTGGCTGGTAGAGCATGTAGCACTACCTCCTAACTTGATTGAGTAATTATGAAAAGTGAAAAAGCAATTCAAAGTCTCTAGCCTTGTATAAAGGTCGTTTTGATACCTTGCCAATGCGAATGCCTTTTTAACTCCATAAAACAACCAATTATGTCAAATTTCAAATGCGTCACTACATTTTGTACAGGAAATTCAGTTCATTCCTGAATTTCGATGATATTCAGTAAAAATGGTATTGAAAATTGACCTATTTATGATTGACGCAAAGATTCCTCTTTGGAATTGACAGACCCTGCCGTTGCTGATGTCCATTAACGTCATGTTTCATTTCTCTTTAAAAGAGTATTGAATTATTAAATGAAATTTTTTACCATTTTAACGTTAGGTGGAGGTGGGAGACTTGTAATTTTGCTTTCAACGTTTTATAAGGACTCTACTTATTTGAAAAATAAGTGCATCACAAAACTGAGTTTGACCCTATCGTCTTCTTTAACTGTGAATGCAGCAACGAAGGCGACTGCCTACATGCCCCTTGGCCATTGCCTTGGTGCCCTGGAAATGCTATAGTAGAAATTTACAGGTGCCCTTTACCAAGGAGAAAATGCCTTGGTGCCCTTGGTCTTTCAAAAACAGGCCTGATGGCACCTTATGCATCAATTTGCTTTTTAGGTAATAAAACGCGCACCTAGTGTTGAACTTGTCAACCTCCATTGTGATGGGGGTGATATCACTTTAAAAATAAAGTAATGGAAAAATAAGTTGCAATCAACACCGAAGTGCGACATGTGGCATGCTAGGACTTGTTGGTAAACTTAACTTACCAAATTTAATAAATAAACAAACCGGGAAGGTCTTTACATTTGGTAATTTAATTGCTTTTGGCTATTACCTGTATTTTAATTGATAGCATAAAGCGAAAAATCATGTAGGACTATAAGGATGTGGTAATTTAATAATTCTTGAGAGAGTTATGCACTTCTTGGTGGTTTTGATAGGATAGCTAAAGTACACGTACTCCCCCAGAGGTTTAGATAAGAGATCTCCTCCCAGCTTGATGTTCATTACCCTCCATACATTGATGCATAATAAGAAAGTTTAGTGAGGAGCAGCAGCTTTAACTAAATTAACTTTTCGAATTTCTATTTCAATATTCAAGGTACTCAAACGATACCTACGACTACGTCATCAGCTCTCGTACTGGCCGTTCATCTTCAAAGGAGCAATATGTCTACTTCTTCAAGTAAGTTCATTGTCTAAGTGAGAAAAAAGACAGACAGCGACTTGGGTGACAGTGGTGATAGTGACAAAGGGGTGATTGATGGTGATACAAGTGGTGACTGATATTTAGTGATAAAGTGGTGACTTAGTATCACAGTGATAAGTGGTGAAGGTTTGTGAAAGATGGTGTAAACAAGTTGCAATTAAATGTGACAATGTCACGTGATGACAAAGTTGGCATTTGGTGGTGGTAAAAGTGACAACGTTTTGTGACAGATGGTGCAAAATGTACAACTGGTGGTGACAATAGTTACAATGCTGGTAGTTTCTGGTGACCATATTGACGAAGGCAACGATATGCTTACGACAATAATGAAAACAATCGGCAATTGGTGGTGGTAAAAGTGACAAAGTGACATGGTGACAACATTTGCAATTGATAATGACATTGACAGTGATGGTGGTTTCTAGTGGCAATATTGACGAAGACGACGATATGTCCATGACAGTAAAGACTAAGTTGGCGATGGGGTTAAAGTGGCCAAAATTGTGACAAATGGTGACAAAATATACATCTGATAATGACAACAGTGACAATGATGGTGGTTTCATTGTCACAATGTCGAAGAAGACGACGATATGCTCATGGCAACAATGAGAAGTTGACGATTAATATTTGACAATATGCAAATATTTCCTCTCAACAGAACTCGCAAATTGTCAGTGATTGACAGCTACGAGTTTGTGGAACCAGGAGACGAGTTTGAGAGGGAACCATACATTGTTCGATTTCGCCAAAAGGACCTTCTTTCTGGTAAGGCCATTTTATCTTTATTTCTGTGGCGCCTGCACCTTTAATCTGTATTTTTGTCAACTTGCATGATGCAATAACTCAATGCGTCATGTTCTTAAAAGCAAAGTATACATTCGAAAACCGTTCGATTGTTTTAATCCTGTGTAAATGTAGATTGGTTTTTACAATGAAACATAGTTAACATAGTTGAACACAGTTCAAACCAGTTGATTTTATATAGGAATTGGACACTATCCAGTTAAACCAGTTGACCCATGCCAGTTAACTAGGTTCAACTGGAAGTTTGACCTGAGAAGCCGCGGAAAAAAGGCCACCAGAGGATTGGTGTGTGTGTGTACTGTGATCAATGTGTTCATAGTCCATACCAAAAACCAATAAGACTACTTTTATATTTTTCTTAGACCAGCCTGAGTTTGTGGTGGTGGGAATTCACGCCAAACCCGACGATGCTGAGCTAGAGATTGACTACTTGACTGACGTATACGATGACGTAGTCAGCACGTGGGGAACGCAGGTATGTATGATTGTGTTGAATAATCCTGCACCATTTTTTTGTGAGTCAATGTTAGGGATTTCAAATCTCGAAGTATTGCTGTTTGAAATTGCTCCTTATCATTGTTTAAGTTGTTCATGCTCAGACGCCTACATTGTGTTGTAATTATTAAGTAGTGATTTAAAAGCACTGGAATCCTTTTATAGTTGTCAAAGACCAGTATTCTCACTTGGTGTATCCCAACATGCATACAATTACAAATCTGTGAATTTTTTTACTCAATTGGTCATCGAGGTTGCAAGAGAATAATGAAAGAAAAAAAACACTGTTGTCGCTCAAGGACGTCACATTCGCTTTTAGTTGCCCAAGGACACATTCGCTTTTAGTTTCCCAAAACGCCCAATATGAAGGCAAAGTGCTCCTGTTTAAAGTCACCTGGAAATAGAATTGTTTTTTTTTCAAACATAAGAGTATATGCTTACGAACAATAAAACAATTTTTTTAGTAATTATTTGTCACGAATTATATTGTTTAAAAAATATATAAAGTTGTTTGGGGGGCTGACTCCGCCTACCCCTTTTGTGACGTCAATCGAGGCAGACTTTGCCTACAATGCGTATAATAAACGTGCAAAGTACATGTACGTCCAAGTCGTGAGTTGGTACGTTTCAAAAAGTGTTTTTCTGCATTCAGCAGCAATACACCTGGTCGGCATTGCCGGAAAAAAAAAAAAAAATTGAAACGTACAAACTCACGACTTGGTCCGTTTACATGTACTTTGCAATTGTGTTTACTCTACGCATTACAGGCAAAGTCTGCCTCGATTGACGTCACGAACAGGGCCCTCTCGGGTCGGGGTCTACTCTTAAATTTGTAAATAACATATGAACTGATTTGTTAAAACCTTAGTTAACTGTTTATTCACATTCACTCATCAAAACACATATATTAGTGACAAAAGCTTTATTTAAAAAAAATACCACTTCCAAGTGACTTTAAAAACAATAATCATCAATAGTGTCGTACATTAACAAGTTCAATTTCACCGTATGAAAGAATATTAGTGAAAACGCGTGAGATTGACAAGTCCAAAACAAGTTTACATTATTCCAGATTTAATCGGAGATCAGACACACAATTAATATCAATTTCCAAGAAGCAAATTGATTGTTTTCCTTTCTTTTGGTTGTCAATGTCAAGGACGTCATACTAGCCGGCGATTTCAACGCAGACTGCAGGTACGTCACTAATTCGGAATGGCCGCAGATCCGACTGCGCACCCAATCTCGCTTTACGTGGCTGATTGATGACGACGCAGACACGACCGTATCCGACACCGACTGCGCATACGACAGGCAAGTCGACTGTACACCTCACGTACATTGTTTGAAAATTAGGGAGAGGGAACACTGGGTTCCCGACTTTAGGCCGTGTCCAAATTCAAAGTGGGTTTGGAAAGTGGCTATGGCTTAGAAGTAGCATTCTTCACGCTGCCGCTGCAGCCAGAGGCAGAGTCGTTTAAATTGGATGATTAATTATTTGGTGCTTGACTTCAAAATAGTATGTACTGTCCTCCACTGGGTCTTCAATGGGCTCTGGGTATTTCGGGGAGGGGGGGTGTACTTCTTTCATTAATGAGTTTTTTTAGAGTATACATTTTTTTTTTTTTTTGGGGGGGGGGGGGTGGGGGGCATACCAGACACGGTGTTATAAAGCCGACTGTTAACATGAAGGGAACAAAATCACGGGTGATTGGAATACGGGAGGTTTGGACGGTGTACTTTCAAAGGTTCGTGCTACCCTCCCAGCCCTTTCCCACCCTCTTCGCGTCGTGAAGACCGAGTGTTCCTTTGCCCTTCGAAGTATCTTCTTACTGCACGGAGTAGGAGTGATATAGGTCTACCCTGGGCAGAGACCAGGAACCATGCTTCCCAAATAAGAAATTCATAAACTTAGCAACCAATCTTAAAATTAGGATTACGTTCAAGCGACAAAAAAAAATTTCACGTTCCCGAATTATGATTAATCACGGATGCAAAATTAAGGGAATACCCAAACAAAGTATTTAACAGAGCCTATAAAAACGTTTGTTTATAATTAATTTAATGTCTCGGTTTGTTGATTTGAAATAATATTTAACATTTATTGTGTGATACGAACAGACTTGTTGTAGCTGGTTCCGATATGATCGCAAATTCCCGTTCAGCACAGACTTACTACTTCGATGAAGACTTTGGTTTAGATCAAGACACTGTAAGTACACAAAGTTTCATTTTTGTTTTTGTTTTATTGAAAGTAAAGAGATTTGATTTGCAAAACAATTACAATCTTTTTGGATATCCTTCCCCTGTGTTTTACCCATGTTACGTCACTGTGAGAGTTCCAGTTCGCAGCCGCTTCTTTGAACATCCCAAAGCAACCTACCACAAAATGACGTCAAAATATTGTCACTTCGACGCACGCCGTCTACGGCAGAAGTGTGGCTAGTGTTTCCAAACCTTGAGGTTTGGGGCCTTGGGACCTCATTTTGATCGATAATAACGCATAACTTAAAAGTGTAAAAATTCCTAAGACGCAATTTAATGGTAAACAAATACATTATAAACCAAGTTTAAGTATTCCCTTTAACGATTGTCGCTCAAGATAACTGTTGAAGGTTTTGTGTTTAATTATCAATGTTGTATAATACCTTTAATATTAATGCTTATGTTTGTGTCTAAAAATAGGCCAAGACAGTGAGTGACCACTACCCAGTAGAGATGACGATTATGTAAGGAGCAAGCGAAGACACAAGATGGAAATCAACGTCTTGGAGTTAGCAGCAAAATAGCAATCTGACATAAACATCATCTTAATTCAAAGGCAGGGTATACTTTTGGTAATAATTGTCAAAGACCAGTATCTACACTTGGTGTATCCCAACCTATGCATCGAAATAACAAACCTGTGGAAATTTGAGCTAAATTGTTCATCGAAGTTAACACCCTTGTTGGACGAAGTTGTGTGCTTTCAGATAGGAATAAAAGACTTCTGGCTAGAAGTCTTTTATTATTTTAGGTAGAAATGACCTCTTTCTCAAAATCTATGCTACGTCAGAGGGAGCCAATGTTTTATACTATCAACAGCTCTCCAATGCTCATTACCAAGTCAGTTTTTAAGTTAATAATTACTTGTTTTGAGTAATTACCAAACGTGGTACCTTCCCTTTAATGCCTAAAGCCTTTCTCAAACTCAAATTTGTGGTTGAAAAATAACCTCTTTCACACCTCTTTCAAACTACAACAGAATAAATTCTAAAATATGTTTTACAATATCAACAGCTTTTCATTGCTCGTTATCAAGAAAGTTGTTATGGTCGTTACTCTTAAGAAGTAATTACCAAAAGTGAATCTTCCCTCAAGGTAAAATGGTGTATCACAAACATGCGGGGAAAATAAACATGTTTACCCCCTTACGAGCAGAACATTATATCTTTCAACATTGAACCTGTTTCCCCTCTTTAACGAATGTTTAGTGTTTGGCTAATAATTGATTTTTTTATTTATATGTTTATTGCGGGTTTTTTTCAGCACTTTCATCAACTTTCTCGCTCTCTTGCTGAGCTGTCAAAAATGTTCTACATAAAACAGTTTCTTCAAATGAAAAACAAAACGACCTTTGATCACACGCTATTTGCGTAAAGTATTAACTTTGGATATTAATTTATTTTAGTAATTTGTTGTTTTAGATGTTGTTGTAATGATAAGAGAGTATTTTAACAAACCTGTGACTTTCTCACGGGGGGGGGGGGGGGGGTCGGTGTTCAAACATTACACTGTATGACGTCAAACGTGGTCAACTCAAACACTTTTCTCAACGCTCGTGATTAAAACAAAACTGATACAACTGGTTAGAACAAAATGTTCGGTTGTCATTTATTTTAATTTGAAGGTTTCATTATTTGACAAAATGCAAGTTTGTGTACGTGTTGAAAAAAGCTCAATCAATGCCCCCACCAAACTTCCCAGCACCCCCCCCCCCCTCCTATTCAATTTATAGCGCAACTTGAGGTTGCAGTGAAAAGCTGCTGTGAATTGGAGAAGATATGTTCAATTGGATTGTTAAGTCTGAATTGTATCCTTTCAAATAAAGTAAATGATCGCTTACACATTTAGTGAAATGTTTTGTTTGTTTTTTTTTTGTCCGAAAATGACCAGGGGTCGAAGTGTGAGTCCCAGGTTAGGACGAGTCTTGAAGACAAACTAGTGACTCTTAGTCAACTCCACCACAGGACCATCTGTATTATGTTGCGAAGGTGAATGATTTTTCAACTGTGTACTGCAAACAAACAAAGGCTGAAAATGTTTCTAAACAGACGGAAACTTAACTTCGACTCGTTAGATAATGAACATACTTATTGTGACAGTTATCGTTGAACTTTACTCCCGCATGCACACAAAGCAATTAACAAAATCACATTGTTTTCAGCAAAGTGTCAAACCGTAAACAAATATTATCAGGGAAAGTGAGACGGCTATCGTTGTGGATTGTTAATCATTATAGAGTTACACAATCAACGTCTGCAAAATGTCAGTTTTAAAATTGCATTTATATAAGAAAAGAAGTCATTGTTACGTCCAGTCCATGTACGATACCCCTAAACGAGAGAGACGAAAACATCTAGCGGACACAATGAATTTCTACGCCGTGATTGTGACGCTTTTCCTGGTAGGCGTTTTTGTGGAACACGCTGATGGCGTTAGACTTGGCACGTTCAACATTCAGTCGCTCGGTGATAACAAAATGGCCAGACCACATGTTGTGGACGTCCTGCAGAGGGTAATTAACTTAATGAAAGCTCATATTTTACGTAATGACCGTGCGTTTTTGTGAAACAAATATTACTGTCACAAATATCACTGTTTACAAATCTTCGTCGTTAGAGCGGTGATGAATGCTCTATTCTGACTCTTGTTTTTAACACAATGATATTTTACTAGGATTGTCGGAACATAATGTGTTTTAATAAAATAAAATAAATTATTTGTTACGTTATTCAAATTATTCAAATGATTAAATTGTTTTCTAAAATAGTTGTATTCTTATAATATTAGTATGGTACAAAAAACCTATGTTCTGATAAAATCCTGATGGTTTACATGCTAATGTCACGGTTGGTGTCAGGGTATGGTTACATTGGTTAGGGTATGGTTAGGGTTAGGGTTAGGGTTAGGGTTAGGGTTAGGGTTAGGGTTAGGGTTAGGGTTAGGGTTAGGGTTAACATTAAGAAAATACACTAGGGGTGTTGGAACATTAGGTGTTCGGAACCGCCGGAACTCGTTAGAGCCTTGTCCTTTAGATATAGACTGGACACACAGCCAGTTCCCATTTACTAGCCACACTCTCTTCCCCATCAGCCATATTGTTGTTTTATTTATATTTATTTGATTCTTTGTAGATTTTGAGTCGGTACGATCTCGTCATGATTCAAGAGCTACGAACTCCCAAAGTGGATGCCATCAACGCACTTCTCTTAGCTGTGAACACGTAAGGCAGTCCGATATCACCAGGACTATTCTAGTTTGACGCCCTACCATGTTATCCTTATAACAGCCCCGCCCTTTCTGCTTAACCGTACCGCACCCCAAAACAAAATTCCAAACTGTAATCTGAAACGTTTAGATTGTGAATTCAAAACAAGAGTGCATTGAACAAGTTGTGATGTGGTACAATTTGAAACGTGAGTAAAATAATGACGTAGTAATATTGGCGTACCCTGAGGGGGAAGAGACCCTCCCCAACCCCGGCCGCCCAAAACCCGAGTTTAGCAGCGACCATTCAGCTAGCCCGTGTAACTATACTCTCTTTTCTCATTCCTCTGTAGATACTCTGCTCAAACCTACAAGATGGTAGTAGGTCCCAGGGTAGGACGCAGCACCTCAAAGGAACAGTATGTCTTCTTTTACAGGTAAGATGGTCGTTTTATGCGGTATTTGGATACCATTTTTGGCTTACAGAAAAAAAAGGAAAAAAAAGAAGAAAAAAAACTTTCCAAAAGATCCAAAAGTACCAAGACCTGCCGTCGATTTCACAAAACTCTTCTTAACTTAAGACTAATCTTAGGACTTAGGACGAGTCCCAACCCTGCACTGTAGCATGCAGACTTTAAGATTAATCCTAAGTTAGGACGAGTTACTCGTCCTAACTCGAGATAAGACGAGTCCTAACTCTTTGTGAAATCGACGGCTGGTCATGGAACCCAGGTGAAAGTGAACGTAGTACCCGTCCGTGGTGGGGGGAGCGCTCGGCACCATTCCGCAAGCAATGCAGTTCACTGGGGAAACATCTGAACGAAACAGGAACAAAATGTGAGAATAGATCTGTTGCAGAAGGCAGCGCTTTGGGAACAGCAGAGATCCTTGAGACCTAAGGCTACGGGAAGTAGCCCGACTTGGAGTTACCGGCACAAATGAAAATTTTTACCTTTCTTTTACAAGCTGTGATAGATGAAATAAAAAATATAACTAAAACAAAAATATAATTTTTTTTAACAGATCACTGCCTCTACTGACTACGTGTCTCTATACTGTTCACCATTTTCTGACGTTTGATTGTTTTCCCGCTTTTTTTCAGAGCCGACAAGTTTGAGGTCATGGATCAATACAGTTACGTTGAAGCCAACGATGAGTTTGAACGCGAGCCGTACATTGTGCGTTTCCACTCGCTCACTTCATCAAGTAAGTTCAGCTTTAAAAAGATGCTTACCAGCCAAAATACCATACAGCTATTGCTTGGATTAGCTTGCCTACCCCACTTATTTCTTACTTATAGTAAATAAATTAATTTATGAAATTAGGCCCTATAGGCTCGACCCCTAAACCAGGTCCGACCAAGTGTTTGTTTGTTTGTTTAAAGGACTATTTTCAAAATGACATTCATTTAAAAAGGAACTCACATTCATTTCTTGCTCTGTGAAGCTGCCCTACTCTTATTGGAACCGCCTTACAAAAAAAAAGCAAAAAAAGAAGAAGAAGGTCTTTGCCCCATGGTTTATAAAGACTAAATTATTACTGGTTCATGCACTCCACACTCTAGTGCAGAATTGTCAAATGTGAACTATTCATGCGTGACCGTTCATTGTGTCAGTTTCTTTATGTAATGAGTCGTATTTTCATATCCATGTCATGTTTTAAATTATTCATTTATTTGGGGGGCATGATCGCTTGATCGTTGGAGATTCAAATTTTGTCGACATATTCATTTCTTTGGACGAGACAATGGCGTGTCATATCCAGACTCGGGTTGTCCAAGTCATATCAGACAGTGGGTTCAACGAATCTCCTTGAGCACACCCTTAACTATGCTTCTCTGCACCCATGTATACAAAACGGGTACCTGTGAGGGCACAGATGGTTCCTGAGCATGGTGCGATATTTGGCAGTGCAGATTGTATGCGCTAAATTATGACCATACCTTTAAATGCCGCTTTTGTTGTTATTCAACATGTATGACTCCTTTGGGCGTGGATGGATGCACTTATAGTTTTGTAAGAGCACTTCATAATTAATTCATCAAATGTTATTGTTGTTTCTGTATGGATTATCACCCAGGCTTGCCAAATGATTTCGCTGTTGCCAATATCCACACCAAACCAGGTTATAGATACACTCGGCATGAGGTGAATGCACTTGTCACGGTGTACGATGACATCATGACCACTTGGCCAGGACTGGAGGTAAACGTTATTAAAAAGAAACGAACGAGGGCGCTATGCTCCACCATGATTGTGAGAGCCATTTTATTGAGAGAGTTGCGCAGCTTGCGATTGGAGTTCATTTTTCTGTATGGGAGTGAATTCTTTTTAATTAAAGCCTTACCTAACTTTTACAAGAAATAAATAAAGAAAATGTAAATTTGTCTTGTTTCCGTTTCCATCACTCATGGTGTCAAAGAAAAGATGCTACAACTTTAATTGAAATTGGTTGACTGCTTTGATAAGAAGATTAACATTTTGCGCGAAAAAGGCCTCATGAACATTGCTGAAAATTTACGGAAAAACTAAAAACTGTCGCTAAACAAACATTTTTCCTTCCTAATGTTTCCTTTACCTGAAAAGGACGTGATTATAACTGGAGATTATAATGCCGACTGCAAATACATCAAGAAATCCTATTGGCCAACAATCCAGCTCCGGACTCAGAAGCGATTCTATTGGGCGACGCCCGATGACGCAGACACGACCGTTTCGAGTACAACGGACTGTGCGTACGACAGGTAAAAATGACACGTTTCAATTTGGATGTGGCTGACCTCAGAATGGCGGTGTCCCAGGGAGGTCTGTCCCCCAGAGATTATGTCCCCCATTATAGGAAATTCATAAATACCTAAGACAGTTTATTAATTGTGATTGGTTGAGAGAGCATCACGTGGTGTGTTTAAACGGATGATATAACACCAGTAAAAAGTGTTTAAACATATTCTACGGAGAACTGGTGGAAGGGGTTCGTCACAGAGGCCGCCCTCAACTTCGTTTCAAGGACTGTCTGAAACGTCATCTCCAAGCAGCTGGCATTCCAACCAACACCTGGGAAGACATGGCCAAGGAGAGGCTCACATGGCGTTCACTCACCAAGAGTAGGGCTGCGTCAGCTGAGGATGCCAGGGCAGAAGCTGCAGAGACTAGGAGGATGCGGCGTCACGTGAGAGCGGTTTATCTCGAGGACGCATCCCTCCAATGCAGATACTGTGGCCACCAAACATCTGCCAGGATTGGCCTATACTCGCATGAGAAGTCTTGCCAACTTAAACTTCGAAACTCAACCCCCCGATAGTCTTACTCGTTAGCGAGTGACAGCCTATATGACACGCGAGCTTGCACCTGGGCTTTTTTTTTTTTATAAGAATCTCTTATTCATTCCCATTGGTTGAGAGTATAATTGCATCCAGACTGCAACCGGTAATAAACAGGGTGTTTAAAACCGGCCAAGCACATTATTTATTCCCTTATTAAGATGGGCTTGGGAGGAGGATTCAAAAGAGTGTGCTGTCAGAAGAAGTTTGTACACAGTTTGCCGAATGGGGGTGTGACCGAATATCCGAAGGGGGGGGGGGTGGTAAAGTCACCTGCCACAGTGGCCATCCAATGCAAGGGGTCCAACTTTAGTACGGCGTGTGAACGACCTCAATGATGGTTTCAAAATTAGGCTGCGAAAGATTAATCTGGCGTCATCATAATGTGTTTGACTCAACTGACGTTGACATCACATTAATCTTGTATGCGCCTTTTGTGAGTCAATGTCCCTACGTGTCATACAGTTTAGGGTATTTTAAGCCACGCTGTGACACTTGACTACCAGAGCGTCATTGATCATTCAAATTGATATAACTATGGCTATGGCTTTTGTTATTGGTGTTTCTAAGGACATGATTACCTCAACCAGTGGCGTAACTAGACATTTTCATTTGGTGGGGCAAGTGGGGGCAAAGATTAAATTTGGGGGGGGGGGCCAAAGAAGTACAAGATTATTATTAAATGTGTTAACTGATATATAGTTGATACACACCAATGCAGTTCTAAAACAGTCTATAGTCAGCAGGTAACAAAAGATTGCGAAAACAACAAAATCTTAGAGAACATGTCATTTTGTATAAGATAAAACTTTTTGACTGTATAAAAGGATTAAATTACCAACTGCGGTCACCAAGTACCAATTTAGAGTTGTACACGGCATTCTCAAATAGGCTTTGTGGGTGTGTAAATACCCAAAACATAATAATATTAGGCCGAGTAAAAATAGAAAAATAGAAATGTTTAGCGTCCCCGCCCGCTTCCTTTTTACAGGACACCTCTTTTTTTTCTTAAGTTTTTTTTATGCACATTTGTTTTGTTTTTATTTTGAAAAAGGGTTATTTTAAATGATCTCAGCAAAAAAAAAAAAAATCTGAATGTCTTGTCTGAATGCCTTGACCAAACTGTTTCATTAATGTTTTGTGTATTTCAGCAGCAGAAAAAAACAGTTGATATTTGACATTCATGGCGGCCATCTTGAAATAAAAAATAAAAAGCCCCTCCTCCCTTTTTTTGAGAAACCCAGACACTAAACATGTTTCTTCTTTTTTTACTCGGCCTTATTGTAACAAGTGTAAGCCATAAAAAAAAATACAGGATCGAAATTGTGGGTGTTTAATAATCACATTTTAGTTTTGAAACGGATATTTAAAATAGGCCTACCTCTCAATTGCACCGCTTGCTTCAAAGGAGAAGAAATGGTCTAAGCAACCTTTTTCGCTGGCCATTTGTTTGCTGTAGTAAATTTCTCTGTAGTGCATCTGACCATGGAGGTAGAAATTTCTTCCTCCATGATCTGACTTTGTGTTTACGGAGCTATTAGTATTGGTCTGCGTTCAGACCACCACGTATTTAACAGAACTTTGTCTGATCCTGCACTCTCTGTAACCGCAAAACCACAACAAACATTTACCGCCAATACGATCGCGCGCGCGTTTCCACGCATTTTTCATGTTATAGTCCACATAGGGCCTACTGATATGAATAAAAGTTTTCTTTTTTACGACAGCATTTTATGCAGCCTTAAACGATTTATATATAAGGCCTATAAGGAATATACTTATCTCTGATTTCATATGGGGGGCAAGAGGGGGGGCAAGGGTTCTGAGCGGGGGGGGGGGGCGCCGGCCCCCCTGCCCCCCCTCCCCCCCCCCCCCTCTGGTTACGCCACTGACCTCAACGCATGATGACGTGGAGATCTAGCCGTAGCCGTAGCTGTAGCCGCACATTCGGACACGGCCTTATCTGGGTGTGACTTGTGTGCAGGGGGTTGAGTTCCATGATAAAAGTCTGCAATATTATGATAATGTTTACCTTTATTATTGGTCACCAGGTTCGTTTTGGCGGGAAGTAAAATGACAGCCAGTTTGCCGTCTAGCGTTGTCTTCTATTATGACAAAGAATACAACTTGGACGAAGCTAGCGTAAGATGTTTTTACAACAATTGTCTCTTTTCTGATCAATACAAACATTGATGCTCATTATTTGTTTCGTAAATAACTTTTTGCAAACCATTACTTTTGATTTGTATTAAGTGAATAATCAGGTTCTTGGTTTTTTTTTGTGACAGGCGAAGGAAGTCAGTGACCATTATCCGGTGGAATTGACCTTTTAGAACGTAGGGGGCTGGACTGCACTGACCGGTGAGTTGTTGCTTTATGATGTTGTCTCTGTGTTGCTGTTGCTCTACACACTGCTGTTGTGGATGCTTGTTGTTGCTGTTGCTGGTGCTGTTGCTTTTGGTATTTAGTTGATGTTGATGTTGCTGTTATTGACGCCTTGTTGTTGTTGGTGGTGGTGGTGGTTTCTGCTGCTGCTGCTGTTGCTGCTGCTGTGGTTGTTGTTGTTGTTGGTGGTGGTTGCTGTGGTTGTTGTTGCTGCTGCTGTTTTTGTTTCTTTTTGATGTCCTGCTGCTACTGCCGCTATTTTGAGCATGCAGAAAACATTCACGTCACAGCTAAATCTTCACGGATTGTAATAAATGTCAGTGCTCATAGCAAGGTCTCTGAAAAATAATGATTACCTCCTTCTTTATTTTAATGTCAGGTTGATGAGTTCCCACAATGACGTCACAGTTGACTTGGAGTTATATTCATACACTGCACGACGTTGCAAATCAAAGACCAGCCAAGATGACACAAACTGGAAACCACTGAACTCTGAACCCTACTCTACCCCCCCCCCCCCAACAATTTCCTTAAAATCTACTCCTCTATGGCTTTGTTTTACTCCAAATGGAACCACAGCACCTATTAGGGCCTTGATTACTGTTTTTATAATTAAAAAGGCCTGGCCTACTGCGTGTAAAGGGCTAGTTCAAACATTGTCTCAGTGAAGAGAATAAAGATGGTTATAAAAATTAAACACACATGTCGTGGCTCGTCCTGACTCATATCGGTGCCCGATTAATTTACGAGGGCACGGCGGCGACTTTGTCTATAGGCTTGCGGCTCTGGTGTGCCAGAAGATTCTGTGCGCCAACCCCTACCCCCCCCCCCCCCTCCCCCCCCCCCCCCTCGCCAATGAGTGGTCCCGACTATGTACAAAGTCGCTCCATAGGGAAATCTGGAGATTCTGTCCCAAGGGCTACCATTATTAAAGGCTTAGGGGGGGGGTGATACAACCACAACAGAGGGCACTCCCCGAAGACTTGCTTGCACTGGGGACAAAGAATCCTCTGGGACAGATCTCCGGACACACCGCTTCGATCCGTTCTCCAATTTGAAGCCCCTTACGGAACGAGCACGTTTACTGGCGTAGCCGGCCTAGGCAGAGGTACCGAAGTCAAAAGCGAGATCGATCGGATGACACAAGTCTAATGTGGGGCGACTAGGCTGCCAGTCTAAGTCTATACCTTTTGAAACACATGAGGGCGCTCCATTTAACGTGCCCTGAAAAATCATGCATGTCATGTGAGATCAAGATAATGGGTGAGCGGCTGTTTACTTCTCCTCTATTCTATGGTTTACCTTTATTTAGTAAAAACAAAACTATTTCGTCAGTGATGACATCTTGTTTCAAGTCGTAGTTTTTCCCAAAGTGGACGACAGTACAATGTCATTGATTTATCCAAGGCGTGATACGGCGGTTGAGTAAAAAGTAACGTTGCGAATGCGAGTTCATTGCATGCACTTGGTGACTTGCAGCAGTTTTGAGTTTGTACACGCTATTCAATTGACTAGCCTAAATTTACCAAGACTAAGAGCACATGGGCTAACATGTGACTGTCATCTTCCTCCATGGTCAGAACATTCTACCTCCATGGTCAGACCACCAACTTGGAGCGGGGGCTGGTCATCTCGCCACCTACATGTAGCAAGCTCGCCACCAACAAAGTCGCCCCCTAACCGGCTCGCCCCAAGTTGTTACAAAGTCGCCCCCTGACAATGTCGCCCCCAGCCAATGTCGCCCCCTAGCAAAGTCGCCCCCAGAAAATAGTTAAGGGTGAGGGTTAGGGTGAGGGTAAGACCTTCCACAAGCACATTACATTACTTAATACAGAATTTTTTCTGAAAATGTTTTAACTATATGTTTTTACCATAATTGTTGTAGCCTTAATTATTTTCCGAACAACATCTGGGGGCGACTTTGCTAGGGGGCGACATTGGCTGGGGGCGACATTGTCAGGGGGGACTTTGCTAGCTAGGGGGCAACATTGTTTGGGGCGACATTGCCAGGGGGCGACTTTGTTTCAACCCGGGGCGAGCCAGGTAGGGGGCGACTTTGTTGGTAGCCAGCATTCCTTGGAGCTCCTTGAGTTCTAACTTCAGCTCGGTCTGGTGGTTGCTGGTTGCTGGACGTCTGTATATTTTTGCACCAACGTTCTGGGTATTTACTATCATATGTTATCGACCCTCATATGTTTTCGGTCCCCAACTTTGATTCCCGTTTACCGCGAGATTGTGCAAGCTGCACCGGTGACAGAAGCTATGCAGTTTACTCACGGTCTGTATTTTCATCAGTCTTAATCATGCTGAGAAAAAAGTTTCCTGTCGTTGGTTATGCTCAAACATTTATAAAATGATTGATTTTTGGTACTAATCACTAGTGCATTATTATGCCAACATTCAAATGAGACAATTTCAACACACCATGAAGTGTAAGTGTTATTGTTAGAAAATTGGATAGATGATTTGAAAAAAAAAAATATTTAGTTTTTGAAAGTGAACAATTTTCCTGTTATCCTACTGAAAACACATGACACCAGAATAATTAATAGTAAATACCCAGAACGTCGGTGCAAAAATATACCGACGTCAAGTATAACTATTTAGTATTATGAACTTCATTACAATGCAGACAACAAGTAATTTTGTTTAGGCCTAAGTATATCTAAATTAAATTTCACTTTAATTTTAAATTATTTGTAGCCCAACTTGTTTGACCTTTGTATTATATTATTTTTTTTTATATTGCACAACAATACCCAGTGCAGTTGATTTTCGCAGTGGGATTCTGTGAAGGGACAGGGAAACTTGGGTGATGTACTCCTTAATTGATACAAAATTACATCCACTTGAATTGAGCTTGTTGAATCATTTTTATTTCTAAATGACAGAGTATAAAAAATGATCTGTAGATTTGTTTATTTTTTACGGTTTCATCTCTACCTGATTGTTCCCTTGCCTATTTGGGGTTGTCCTCCCATATCTTAAAAACTTACAGTTCATCTTCTCTTTGCAGGTATCTACGGGTCACAGTAGTTGCTTTGAATGGTCGGCCTGGTTTCATTATCAGGGGATAAAAAGCAACGAAACCCCTAACTGATGATCAAGAAACCGTCTTCAAATCAAAAAGCCACTAATCATCGCTGCCGATCACTCTCTCAAGATGAATAACCCAGAATCAGATGAGAATTATTCCATACAGTACACGGAAGAAGATCAGCTCCTTAACAAAACAGGATCCAATGGGGTCAAAGTAGAAGTCATTGACCCCGTGGGCGACCCCTTCACTTCGTACGAGCATTCCGGTAAGTTCACAAACTTACTTCAAAAACATTTTCTTGTGTCAGTAATGTTAACACTTATGTTACGCACAAGTTTAAAATAATCAACATCATGTACACAAAACAGATAGACTGTGTGATGCATTTTTGCACATCAGAATGTGTGTGTGAGATACAATGCTTTTACTAATTTAAGATACAAGGTTTTCGCACTGACAACGATTAAAAAAAAAAAAAAATTGAACTATAGTTGATGATTGTGAGAATTCAAATCAAGAGAATTAATAAACAGCAGCCACTCTTGAAAGACTCTGACCAGGTCAAATGTGAGGTCATTATAAAACAGACGTGTCATTTTTCAGGGGACACTTTTCGTTTCATATAATGTTCGCAATATTTTGGATATGCTACTGAGAATTGGTCTAGTTTGCGACACCTGAAATATTTCTTTCTCTTTCTCGTATTTAAAGGCATAGAACACAAGGTGTACAGCAGACGTTGGTATATCCTGGCAGTATTTGCTTCGCTTGGCTGTCTTCAATGTATAACCTGGAATTCCTGGGGACCCATAGCAGACACAAGTAAGTACATATGGAGGATCAGGGTGGCTCAGTGGGTTCTTTCAATGCCATCTACCTTTCGTGACCCTGGTTCGAATCCCACCTCAGACCGGAGCCTTGTATAATGTGGATTGGGTTTTCAGTCCCTACCTGAGTGCATGTTTTTTTTTCGCCATAGGGGTTTTCCTTCCACGTCTAAAAACCGAGCATTTCACTCACTTTATTTAATAATTGATTAATTATTTAAATATTTATTGTACATTTGGCGTGGTTTTGATCAAATAAATAATAATAATAAGAAACATAAATAAGGTCAATTCATAGTGTAGTTGTCTAAAAAAGAGCACATGTTGAACAGGCCATGAACTTCACTCTTGAAAGGGCACAGCCATTTTCCTATGGTGGTAGGAGGTACTTCTGTTCAGAAGTATAATTAAGTTTGTATTAGAACCTTGCAAAGCGCATTGGAGCAAAAGCACAGGGCACCATGGCAATGGCAGTGGGTGCAGTTGATTATTTTGAGGCCTGCAAACAATCTGGAATAGAAAGTGGAAGAGCAGAATTTCTAAAGCTTGTTTATTTTAACTTTTAGGCAAGTTGGTTTTAAATTGGACTGATGGAGACATTGCCCTCCTAACCAACTGGGGTCCGATAACCTACATTGCGACTGGACTGTTCTTCTCCTGGCTCCTGGATGTTAAAGGTAACAAGATTCTTTAAGACCCCCCCCCTCTTGACAGTATTGGTAATTCCTCAAAATTATTGTTGCCATACCAAATTACTTGGTAACAAGCACGCAGAGCTGTTGAAGTAGAAAACATTGTGAGAAACTACTAACGTAGTTTTTGAGTTAATTTCTTACTCAGAATATTTATCCAAATACTTCAGTCCTGAAGTCTTGTATTAGTGTGCTTTATTTGTTAACGCTTCATGATTATTATAAGTTACTGGTAGGCGAAGCTTTTTAAGTGTTGGTCTTTTGTCTTTGACAGGTTTAAAACCCTCCGTAGTTGCGGCATCATTTATCATGCTGACTGGCCTTGGGGTACGATGCTTGCCAGTAGGCATTGAAAACGTCAAATGGTAAGATGGAGAGAAACCAGGAACAAACTGTGTGGGTCAAAAATATAGCCTTTATGTTTCGAGCCGACTCTCAAGCTTCTCTAAAGTTACCCACCTTTTAGAATGTTCCCATGTTCTCCATGTGCCTACCAGGAGTAGGTGGCTAAGTGCCGCTGGCGAAAGTTGATTTGGGTCAATAGGCCAAATGGGTTAAGTGTTGCCCTCACCTTGAAGTGGCAGTCAATGGCCTTGTGATGTAAGGCAATCTCTTGAATAAAAATAAATACAAATATTAAACATTTTCACTTTTGATCGTTGCATGGTGGCATTGTGAGTAACAAACATTGATTAATTGCTTACCATTTGATCAGGTATTTCAATCTTATCAGAGTCCAAATCGTTGTGTTGAGTTACCGAAGAGTTGTGAATTCAGTGTAGTCTCTCGCCAAAGAAACAAGGAGTTTAGAATTAATCCAGTCTTGTTTCTTACCCCCCATCAGGACGATGAACATTGGTCAGATCTTCATTGGAATTGCTGCACCGGTTTTAAATGCTGCTCCAACAATACTTTCAGCTGTATGGTTTCCTCCCCACCAACGTACAACGGCCACCGCAATATCAACAGCATTAAACTCCATGGGCTTTGCCATCTCATTTCTAGTTGGGCCTCTAATTGTGACTGATGTTGAGACTACCAATGGTACAAGGTGAGACATCTCGATGTTCCTAATTCCCTGATGTTCCTTCTCCCACCCAATTTCCTGTCCATCTCTCATCTATTCTTCACATGTTCATTGTTGTTTCCCAAACAATATGTCAGTCATCTTCATTCAGGACCAGTGCTTTATTGGCTATTTAGCCTGTAAGCCTACAGGTGGTTCTGTCAAACATGGTTATTTTGTTCCTGTAGCTCAACTTATTTTGCAAGTTCTGTTTTTGAGAAATTGCCAAATAAATATTAACAACAACATTGCATGTCTTTTCTCTCTTTGTCCCTATTACTTCAGCATCAATGCAACAGATGAGAGTTTCCTTTTGTATGACTCCAACGAACCTTTGGACCCGGTTGTCAGGACACACCACTATCATCAGATAATGCTCCTGATGTACATAGGTAGTTCATCTCTTAGTCAGAAACATCCATCTGACCATTATGTGTAAAGTGTTTTAGTTATTTTCCGTTCCAAAACAGTTCCAAAGGGAAACAGAATGAGGAGGTATGACTCGTTAAGAGGGATACAAAGTGTGATGACCTAGACAGTGATGATTGATATATTCACCCATTACAAGAGGGATTTCTACTTCATTCTCTTCCTATTATTTGAAAAAATAAAAAACTATTCACAAAGCAAAGTATAATTCTAGTTGCACTTAAAAACACTTAGTGTAATTTTTCTGTTGTTTTTTTTCTTGCAGAGTGCGGAGTTGGTGCTCTCTTAGCCTTGTGTACCGTTTTGTACTTTCCTTCCAAACCTCCAACGCCTCCTAGTGCGTCTGCCGCTACTAAAAGAGAAAATTTCAAAAAGGGAGCCCTACACTTAGTCAAGTAAGTCACCTTTATATTAAACCAGAACACCCTAAGCTCTTAAAATCCACTGGAAGGTTTTGCTGTGAGTTTGATGGATTTGGTCCAGTACTCGAACCACTTGCTCCGGGGACATAATACCAGTCATATCATACATGTAGTCCAAACATTTAACATTAAGTCGCCATAGACTAGAGTATTTTCATGGATTTGGAACTTCATGTAGAAATCTGAGGCATTAAGATACCACTGGGCATGTCCAGTCTTGAATTCACTGGCCCAAAACTCAACTCACTGGCCTTTAGCCAGCGGTCCAGTGTTAGTTTTGAACCCTAATTACTACTAGCATATGACGCCATTTGAGTGGGGTACTCGCCGAGAGGTCAAAGGATGTTATTCATTGGCCAATCCTGTGCGCTGCATGCACAACTTTGCGCGTTTCCATTTTTTCATCATCGATTTACTTTGAAGATTGCAGCTTGATGGTGTCAATACAAAAGGTCCATGGATGATCCAAGGAACTTTGTCTAACATTGGTGTCCTCTTTTCTCCCCAGAAATGTCCAGTTTTGGATTATTGGATTGGCGTACAGCATCGGACTTGGTGTATATAGTGCCTGGGTGACGCAGCTAGATACCATCTTCCAGAATGCAGATGGGGTTGGCCAAGTAAGTTATCAACAATCTTGTGGTCAGGTTGGTGTAACGCTATCTTTTTATAGGGCCTCGGTTGGAGTTCGGATTTTAGTTCCTACTGTTTCCTATTTGATTTCTCAGATATATTTGGAGGATTAATGATTAAAAGTTTCTTCCATGATAACACTTGACGCTTTTTCCCAATACTTCACACTATAATCAAAAACCTCTGAAGTTTTGTTAATATTTGTGTCGGGAAACTCACAGGCAGTTACACCCTAAAACCACACATTTTCACGCCTGATGAACTTTTATCAGATACAGGCATGCAACTCTTCCGCAGTTCCGTGGAATTCCGCGTTTTTTTAATATTTATTCTTTTAAGCCTTGTATATGCCTGGCAACAACAATGTACATCTACAATAATGTAAAATAAGCCTAGTACATGCTAACAATGCACCTTAGAGCATAATAAACCTCAACATTTTCTAGGGTACCATTGTGGGTATCATGTCCTGTGGCGTTTCGGCTGCCTCGCTCCGCACTTGCATTGTGCCTTTGTAAATTGTCCTCCTTTTTTTTCAACGGGCAGTTACATGCCTGCTGATAAGAAAGATCTTGTTGAAAACAGCTCATTCCAAAACCGGTGAGTGCTGCCCCAAGTTTTCATAGGCAGGTCTGCTTTTAATTGATGATTCATGTAATGGTATTTAACAAAGGGGTTAATAAACATGCTCTGTATTTACCTTTAACTGAAGAAAATTTGGTATTTTTGCCGATTGCAGGATACAGTTGGCTGGATTGGATTCTACACAAACGTTGCCGCAACGATTGCTAGCCTGATCATTGCAAGGTACATGTAATTACATTGTATACTATGCAATAAACCACACACTGTGACATTTGACCTACCTTAAAAGTGGCTGCATGAATAATCATGTGCTCCATGGACAATCACTGGTACACACGGGTTACATTTACTTTTGGCTGAACTGTAGGCCATAATGGGGTCAAAGGTGAACATTTGGTGCTGAAATTTTGGTCAGGAAAAACAGGCCAGAGACTAGCACCTTTAATGTTGCTTGAGTTTGTAGGTGTTATTATTTTTACATTGGTATTAAATCAGTTTGTTTTATACTTAATGGTGTCAGTTTTTAAACCAATGAAAGTGTGTTATCATCTTATGAATATGTATGAAGTTATGGTAATAAATTTAAACTGCCACTATGCCTTCATTGATGATTCAGTGTTTGTCTTTTTCATTGATTTGTAGGTTGTTTTGCATTTATTGATTCCACTAGCCAGTCGGCATACATTAATTGCGATGAATATGCGTGAAGTTATGACCTATTGTTTTTATGTACATGTAGATTTTTAGATTATTTTGCATTTATTGTAGCTGTTGTTTCCGTTGACCAGTCAGAGAACATTATTTGTTTATGAATATGCATAAAGTTATAATCCCTCGTTTTCATGTACATTTGTAGATTGTTTTGCATTTATTGTAGCTGTTGATTCCGTTGACCAGTCAGAGAACATTATTTGTTAATGAATATCCCTTGTTTTCATGTAGATTTGTAGATTTTTTTGTATTTATTGTAACTATTCCGTTGACCAGTCAGGGAGCATTACTTGTTTATGAATATGCATGAAGTTATATGATTAATTGTTTTCATTTGGTTTGGAGATTGTTTTGCATTTATTCTAACTTTATTATTCCATTGACCAGTCAGAGAATTTTTTTTTTCAATGAATGTGCATTAAGTTATCTCTAGATAACAACAATAATCTAATAGTCTGTTCTTTTTAATCTTTTACCACCAAGTTTTTTTAATAACACCACATCTCTTCAAAAGACACTTTTTGCTTCAGTGTTAGGCCTATATATGAATTATTAGTGCTTTAAATTTGTTTATGTATGTTTAGGGCATTTATACACATATTTATTGATAATTGTTGTTATTGTTTTCATTTTCCTTGTTTATCTAGACTTGTGGATTGTTTCCAAGGTTACATGAAAAAGATTCTCCTTATACTGACGGTTCTTGCCACAGCGTCTTGTCTATGGTGCTTTTTATTATCGCTGAAAATAATTACATTCAAAATTGGTGAGTTCCCATCCCTGAATCTTAACACATCAATTAATACTTTAATCTGACCCTCGATTGATCAAGATTTGTTTCCTGATTTCAAGATTTCTTGTCTTAGATAATCGTTCACTTTAAAAAATATCTAGAAAAGTGTGCTCCTTCCATCAAAGACTTAGCTGTGTATTTTGAGAGATGTGACATACATGTAGATAGACCTGTTTTCTTTGGTCATGTGGTTGCTGAACGCCATTTCAGTACAAATGCAGCACAACCCAATGGGCAGATCACACATGCCTTTTTATTTTTTTCAACGTGGTTTTTGGTTTAATTTTATTTTTAATCTGAATGTAATCTTTTATCTAATCTTATCCAGTTGTTGCAACTCTCTCAATGCACAGTTTTGTCAAGGGATGAAACACTGCCATCTGCTGTCCCAACCTGTAGTTTAATTTTGTTTTTGTTTTTGATGACACAAACAGACTAATATTTAAGCTTCATTTCGATCTATAATCTTATGTGCCTGCATCATGATCATGGCTCAATTTCATGGCTCTGTTGACCAAATGTAAGCAGGGAATGTTGTGCTTACTACAAGCGAATTTCACAGGTTAGTGGGGAATTTTGGCTGGTGTGCATGCGTTCTCCAGGCTACTAGGCAATCTATGCTTATCACAGCTAGTGCAGAAATTTGTTGGTAAGCAGAGCCATGAAATTAGGTTCAGGTCCAGATACCGGTGCTAAATAAGTATCCATTATTGTTTATGCTGCAAGAACCAATATTATCACTCAATTGTTCTTTGTTTAGAGTTCCTGTATATTTCCTGCATATCATTCGGGTTCTTCCTACCGGGTTGTACCCCGATCTATTTTGAGCTCACCGTTGAGGGCGTATACCCCATTGCTGAGGGGGTGACAACAATGGCGTTGACTTTGTTGAACAACACCACCGCTCTACTCTTTCTTCTACCTCCACTTATTCCTGGTCTGGGTGAGTAATTACTTAAAACATTGACGGTCTGCATGTCGCTAGATACATGAATTACCCACTAAAAGTAGACATGGGTTTGCCTATGACAAACTTGGGTTGGTATTCAACGGTTAGGGAATGAGCAGATTTCAACACAAGATTTCTTATCTCTTTTCTTGAATGCACTGGCTGGGGCAAATTTTGATAATGTTGATCACATTTTGTGTAACTAAAGGGTCCATGTACTTTTTGTCATGTTTGTAGGACAAAAAACACAATGCCTACAGATGTACACTAAACTTACACAGTTTGAAGAAAACATTAGTAGAAAGCTCCCCTGAAAATATTACTTGCTGAGGTGCTGTAGTTTTTGAGAAAAGAGTAAAACAATGTCATGAAAATAATTTTCATCTCAGTCATGTCAGTGATCATGAGACGAAAATTATGTTAGCATGTAAAAACGCAAATCTTTGGACATTATGTTTTGTGTTACAAAAAGTACCCAAATCCTTTCAGTGAATGTTCCAGTGTTTTTTTATATTTTTTTTATTTATAATAATATTTATGGGTGTTTCAATGCTGGGTCCCATTGAGAATCAGTGTAGCTACAACCTTGGTGTTGAATGAAAATGACTGGAAAAGAACTGACACAAAAATTCGTTTTTAAAATAATGTAATTTTTTTTTTTTTTTTTTTACCAGGTGTCGACTGGATGAGTTGGGCAGTGCTTTCATCGACAGCTGTGGGAATACCATTATTATTAATCTATCGAGACAGTTATAATCGTTTGAATCAAGATGTACTGGAGCAATCCAGCAGCGTCAACGTCAGTGAAAAAGACATTTGAGTTGATGTCATAAACCGTGTTTTCTTTGGACAATGAAAATTGTGGTAAGTTTTTACAATGCTTAATTTACAGATCTGCTTACTGTAAGTAAAAAAAATCAAGACAGCTAAAAAAAATTAATTAAGAGAAGCAAATCTCAAGCAAGGAAGTTTTGCTTGTGTAAATTGCCCAGTTCTTAATTGAATTAACTGATTACATTATTTATTGAGCAATCTACTGCCATCAGTATTAAGTCTTAGGGTACTGTTGGCTTTGTTGTTAAAAAATAAATAAAGCAATATTTTATTTATCAATGTGTGTTGAGAAGGAAACATAATTTATATTGTGGGATAAGTGTTGGGCTGAATTGTTCTGAAAGCCACGGTTGTTTAAATCGTGGCTAACATTTATTGGGCTAACCATAATTCAATTCGATCAAATTCTAAATGCACAATTTATAATTTTGTATATTTTTCGTCATAATATGTCAATTTGGGGAGAAACTTTTTCTTCAGGTACACAATTGTAAAATATTATAAAAGGTTCTTTGCAACTCTTTTTAGTGTGTTTAAAATTATTTAAAGCCATTAGACCCTTTCGGTTCAGAAAAAAAAAAAAGTTCACAGATTTACAAATAACTTACAGGGTTTACAGAAGGCAATGGTGAAAGACTTCTCTTGAAATATTATTCCATGAAATGCTTTACTTTTTGAGAAATCAGCAAAACAATATAAATTCTCGTTAACGAGAATTACGGATTTATTTTAAACACATGTCATGACACGGCGAAACGCGCGGAAACAAGGGTGGGTTTTTCCGTTGTTATCTCCCGACTCCGATGACCGATTGAGCCTAAATTTTCACAGGTTTGTTATTTGATATAGAAGTTGTGGTACACAAAGTGTGGGCCTTGGACAACACTGTTTACCGAAAGGGTCCAATGGCTTTAAACAAATAAATTATTTATATTTTATTATAATTCTTTTTACATATGGATTACAGAGTTGGCTACCATCGAAAGATTGTTACATGAATTGTTGTCATTCTTAACTGGCATTCTTTCAATATACAATGCCAATTTTTGTATTACTTCTTTCACAATTACATTTATATGTCGGGAATATTTTTTTAATTGGGTATTTAGTACTTGAATTTATATTACTTTTAACTTTACTTGGAATTATTTCACAATTAAAGTATTCATAAATTCATTGCAGTAAATGTGTGGTAGAAACTACTACACTCTAAATGTTGCAAAAGGAAGTAAAGTTTAACTGAAGGTGACAAGGATAGTTGAGTTTCATAATGTAGAGCTGCAAACTCTCCCTGAATCTGCGCAAAGTTCACAGAAAATGAACAACGAATCATTATCATTATAATAAAAGGAACACTTGCCTTGGATCGGTCGAGTTGGTCTATAAAAATCGTTTGTTATATGGTTAAAAAGATGCAAATGCGATGCGAAATTTGATGACACAATAATCGTAAAAGGCTGTTTTTTCCTATTGTGACGCAAGAAACTTTGGTTTGAACAATCATTCGCAGGAAGTATGATCTGGGCTTCAAAGAACCTTTATAGAATGGTATTTTTATATCAATTATGTGACAACACAAACGCAGTTTTATTATGAATACTTCAATGCTAAGTAACACTGTGTTTGTTTTGATAGACCCCAAAATATTAAGTTTCAACCCCAAAAGTTTTGCAGTACATAAACAATATTTATGAATTTAATTTAAAATAAATTTTATTTTTCATACATGTATAAGCACTATTGATAAATATTTTAAACAGCACTTTCTTATTATTAAACTTATGACAAATGCTAAGTGGGTGTACTTGTTGGCTGTAGTTTGTTAGCGACTATTCAATCTTGTGCATGGAGTTGTCTGGAGTTGTCTTTCCTTCACCTCTAGTCCTCGGTTTAAACCCCGCCGGGGCATTCTGTGGATTGGGTTTCTAGTCCCTATCTGGGGCCAATTTCATGTAAACATATACAAAATTTGATTGTTGCTGGTATTCTATTTCTGTTTAGTAACACTTTTCTGTGCTTGGCATTTTGACATGCTTTATCATGTTTATTGATTTTGAGCCGAGACTGCATGGTTTTTCCCAGGAATAATTGTCATGTTTTCCTCCCACATCTAGAACTGAAAACTTCCTTTCTTGTCTTTTGTCCATGGATCTTGGCTACAGTGATTAGGTTAATCTTTCTGAGAGTCCTTGGCTTCACAACAGTTTGTTTCTTTGTTTCTTTGCCCTTGCATTGATGTGTATTAAGCACTGTATTACCAGTAGCTTCCCAAGTCCTGTGCAAACAATCCACAGGCATATCGCACAGATGGATTGGAACCCATCCCCCCTTTACCATGCAAGGAGTAGTAGACCCCCGAGCTAGCCTGTTGGTAGTGGTATTTTGTGTCCTTTGTTTCAGAAACGAGTTAATAGATGAACTTCTGCTATGAACTTCAGAAACAGCCGAGTGTTCAGATTGAATCTTGACCTGTTTTTCGACAATGACTCTCATGTACAATTGTGTTTTGTACTCCGAGATGATTTTCTGTTATTACAACCGATGTTGCCTCAGGTTTGGAGCTGTATGCTCTCAAAACATGTCATCACTCTTGTTTCTCTATTAAGCAAAACATTTAATTGCTCCCCTTACCTAGGAGTAGATGGGTTCTTGTAAAGCAACAGCGTGAATTGTGACTTGTGTCTAAGAACTATTTGTAAGACACTTGATAATTGCTTCTCTTCATCCAAGAGTAACTGCTGTAAAAAAAAAAACCTGATGTGTGCAACAAATGCTTGTTATAACTTGTGACACAAACCCTGTTGATCACCACTTGTTAGTAAAATACCTGACACATTTAACCCTGATGTGCATGCATCCATTACATGTTGTGCTACCTTTGTCCTTGAGCAAGACACTTGCTTCCTTACACCCAAGAGTAAATGGGTACCTGTAAAGACCCTCTGTGCGCAACCAGTGCGAGTTATGAGGCACTTCTTCTTTGATGAGCAACACTTTGTAGCCGTAATTACTTCTCTTCACCAAGGAGTAAACAAATTAACCAGTACATGTTGTGACATGTGTGTCCTTGTGAGCAAGATGCCTATCTATAATTGCTTCTCTTCACCCAGGAGTAAATGGGTATCAATGTTAGGATGTTTAACCCATGCTAGACGCTATAATTGCTTCTCTTCACCTAGGAGTAAAAGGGTACCATGTTAGGATGTTTAACCCATGCTAGACGCTATAATTGCTTCTCTTCACCCAGGAGTACAAGGGCACCATGTTAGGATGTTTGACCCATGCTAGACGCTATAATTGCTTCTCTTCACCCAGGAGTACAAGGGTACCATGTTAGGATGTTTAACCCATACTAGACGCTATAATTGCTTCTCTTCAACTAGGAGTAAATGGAAACCCATGTTAGGAGATTTAACCCACCCATGTGCATGTAACCAATGCGAGGCATGACACTCGTGCTCTTGAGCAAGACACTCAACTATAATTGCTTCTCTTCACCTAGGAGTAAATCGGTACCCATTTCCCATGTTCAGATATTTAACCCATGCTACACACTTATTGCTTCTCTTCACCTAGGAGTAAATGGTACCCTCCATGTGCAACCAATGCGACTTGTGACCCTTATTTGTTTCTCCGTCAAAGCAAGACACTTTGTAACTATAGCTGCTTCTCTTCACCAAGTAGTACATGTAAATGGGTACATATGAGGCAAATAGATAGTGATTGTGATTAAGCTTGATACGGTGTTGTATCAACACCATAGCCAATATACTCACGGTGTGTTCATGCACCATAGCGTCAATATTTGCAGATACCAGTGCTATAAATGTATGTTAATAATACTAAAAGCTAAAACAATAATGTGAAAAAAAAAAAACCACAGCAGAAAAGTATCTTCAATTGGCAGTTGTCATAAATTTAATATGCTTCCAATTTCCAGAAACATTGACAAAGTGTCGTACAATTTAAAGTTATAATCATGACTATATAAGTATCAAAAGTATAATTTATTCACTTATTGAATTTGAAAATATTGTAACTACATTGCATAACCTCTCGAGCTACTTTTCAGCTTCTAATAGAACTTTATCATGCATGCTTCCATCTTGATCATGTTCCTCGTATTGAATAACAATAATGAATGCTAATAATCACTTCGCAATTAGGAACCAGACTATTTTGATCTTCCAGCCTCGGTTTGGTAACATTGATATCAATGCCGGTGGGCGCCTGCACCGTAAAGTTCTAAAGGTGACAACTTCTACACTGTTAATTTATAACACATTGAAGTATTGGTAAACACTGTGTTGATGTTGTCACAAACATACTGGAGAGAATAAATTTAAATCCTGAGTTTTGGCAGTGGATAAATCACACACATTTCAGCAGGGCATTTATCAAAATAAACCAATAATTATCAATACATAAGGTCCCGTCGAAGCAGGCAGTTTCTATAAGGCAACTTTGGTAGAACAACTGAACACTTTCCAGCAACTTACTTATCCCTTTAACAACCATGTAGACGTAAAACGTGTTTTAAAGTTATAACATTTAAAAAAACAAATCATACCCAGCTGTTTTAACCTAATTTCTGAATATGGAATGTAAACGCATCATGTAAATAATTGATGCTAATTTTCAGAACAGTAATATAAAACAAAGAGACAGTACACATAATATAATGAGAAAAGAAAATATGACACCTCTAAAATAATGATCCCATTGTGGAAGTCAACCAAATTATGAAAAACCTCAAACATTACTTTCTTTTTAAATAATCCACCTCTCAGAATTTACGAATGTGATTTAAATAAAAGATTTGTTAATACTGGTATAATTGCAAACAGGTTTTCCTTACCAACTTCAACAAAAAAAACTTCACTTTAACACCCAACTCATTCACTTTCAATAACAAATGAGCGCTCCGTGAATCAACATTAAACAATCAAAAGGAGTAATTGAGTTTCACCGTCAAAATAAGATCATCCAATTTCATTAGGCAGCAAGACTCATTCAATTTTATAAAAGCCAGCGTAATGTGTGCACAAAAATAAATTAAAATGCAGGTTCATGAAATTTAAAGAATTTTGCTGAAATTGGTCGAGAAAAATCTTTATTAAATACCCTTTTTACATTTCTAATTATAATGTTTTGAAAACAGAACATTTCAATAAATTTCGAAACAAGTAATATAAAAGGTCTTGTATTGAAAAACTATCAGTTGAAAGAGAATACAAACACTAATGGTCTTTAGGATGTAGAAGTTAACAATAGGACAATTAATTAACAATTGGATTCTGTGGTTCATGTTGGGATTAAATAGCATCATTTAATAACATCTCATGATATTAATAGAGCCAACTTTAATTATTTTACTTTTTGGAGTCAAAGTTTGTCCAAAGTAACCATAGGATTGTGGGTGAGTTTGGACAGCCAATTTGAATACCCAGTTTTTTATTCCAATCAACACACCTTACGGAGTACAAAGCAACACTCTTACTCGGGTTACATTGCATTGGAATTAATAGTTTACAGTCGGCACACCAACCGTCCCTAACAATAATTCATTGCTAACCTGTTAAAGCATACTTCAAAGCACCAATTGTTTGCTTACAATAACCCGAGTTGTGAAACTGAGCCAATAACGTTACCTCACACGGAAATCAACAATGGACGTGGTTTATAACGCCAACTCAAATGGGTTTATCAGTGACGACGACAGTGTGGGATTGTTCCAGTATATCTTGATTCATACGATTGTAGCTCTCGCGATAAATGATTAATAATGGTATGCCCGCACCAGTCGCTATTAGGACAGCCCAGCTCATCCATTCAATACCTGGTGGGGAAAAAACAAACAAATTAAGTTGATTAATTTGTTTTTTTTTACCCATACACCGATGTGTGTTAGCACTGTATACTCAGTACTTTCCCCAGTCCTGTGAAAAAATATCATAGGCATGTTACTCGGGTGGGATTCGAACCCACGACCCTCACTCGACAATTAATATTCTTCATCCCCTATGCAAATTTAACAACTCTTATTAAATTAAGCCATCTCCGGGATCTACCTCGGGAGGTCGGCTATGATGATGATGATGATTAAATTAAGTTTACTCATAAAGTTTGGAAGGTATTGCAATTCTGGCCGGACAGCCTGACTCATTGTGGATGATATAATGCCTACATCCTGTCAGACTGTGAGCGGGGTAACCCTGTTTCAACCCAGGAGTAGGTGGCAACATGCCCCTGGTGACAGTAGATTAGGGTCGAAGAATAAAAAGACTCTGGTAGGCTTGAAACATCATTTTCTTGCAATTATTCCATAGATCCTTTTGGATGGTAAGCAGTTTGCAACAGCTGATTCTATTTCCTCATTTTTAAAACAAGACGCAATTTGCGATTCCTTTTTATTTTTTCAAACATTTTCATCAGAAAAGAATGTTGAAAATTGACAAAATCGGTTATGGGCAATACTTATACAGAAATGCATGAGGGTAGCCCTATGACATTGGGTACGGTGGCACCAGCCTACAACATGATCAGGCTGTTTATTCTGACCAAGACCGGCCAGGATGGCACAAACGAATTTCTCACATTGCAAAAACCCATGGTCCCAACGTCTCTAGTCAAGTTAGGCATGAGAAAGTATAAATGGCAATTTGGTCACAAGAGATAACAAGAAATGATCCATGTCTGGGAAACACTCACCTAGGTCAGGGATCAGCAGAATCAAAAGGAAGATTAGCGCGGTGACTCGATTCAACAAAGTCAATGCCATCGTTGTCACCCCCTCAGCAATGGGGTATACGCCCTCAACGGTGAGCTCATAATAGATCGGGGTACAACCCGGTAGGAAGAACCCGAATGATATGCAGGAAATGTACAGGAACTCTGAACAAAGAACAATTGATGAGTGAGACATTGGTTCTAAACAATAATGGAAGTTTATTTTGCACTGGTTATCTGTCACATTTGACGCATGAACATTATTACCCCCGGTTACTTGGCCGTTTATTTCATTCTTTAAACCATCTCAGCCTCCTGGGAAGTACACAGCCTGTGCTGCCAAGTATGTAGCACAACCAACCATAATTTAATCACAAGAAACATCACTGCCCCAAGAAGAAACCCACTGAACGTTGATGTAATGTTTCTAGAAGTTAGCAATCTCTTTAAAAAAAAATAGAGGAAACTATAGGTTTGGACACAACAGGCCATCCCTTGATGGTACGTTCATTCTCTTCAAGATAGTTCGAAGGTGAAAGTTGATCTAAGACAGGAAACCTTGAAACGGGGAAACAAATCCTGATCAACCAGGGTCAGATTGAAATGGGGGGAACTCACCGATACGGAATGGAACGATCTTAAGACATAATAAAAAGCACCATAGACAAGACGCTGTGGCAAGAACCGTCAGTATAAGGAGAATCTTTTTCATGTAACCTTGAAAACAATCTACAAGTCTAGATAAACAAGGAAAATAAAAACAACAAAAACAAAATATCAATGAATGTATTAATGCCCTTTGTGACAAGTACATACTAAGAAGAACTTTTGGGCTTTCATGAGTGTTAAGACATGTAAATTTTCCATTTTTATCGTTTTAATGGACATTAAATTAAATTAAATTTAAACAAAATTGAATTTAAAGCATTAATTTGTATGACTGTTAATCATATATGATTTAAAAGTTAGCCTAGTTAGGATATAATTTAGTATTAAGTTTGGTTTAACATCATGTACCTAAGTCCCTCTTACGAGATGTGGTGGTTCTGAAAAGAACAGGTGGTGTAACAAGTTGTTTGAGTTTCTAAAAACACTAATTACCTTGCAAACATCAGACAAGCAAGCATTGCGGCTACGTTTGTGTAGAATCCAATCCAGCCACAAGTATCCTGCAGTCGACAAAAATAATGAACTTTCACCTAAACAGGACTTGAAACATTTGCAATCATAAAATTAACACCTGCAAAAAATCCACTATAAAACAATCTTTATTTATAAGTTTGTAAAATAATTGGTGTGAAAGCTGACAGCATATCTAAATGGAAGCAAGTCAATAAGATTGTTGGAAACTTACCTGACCGACTCCGTCTGCATTCTCAAAGATCGTATCAAGCTGTGTCACCCAGGCACCATAAACACCCGTTCCAATGCTGTAAGCCAATCCAAGAATCCAAAACTGGACATTCCTGATGAAAAACACAAAGATTTCACCCACTTTTTAGACAGATATCTTAGTTGACTTCTTGTTTTTGTGTCATTTGCAGTGAAGGCCTTGTTCTACTAGTTCTTGTGAAACAGAATTGCATGTCTGAGACTTTTGGATTTCTGACTCCCATGCCTAGCTTTTCAACACTTTTCTGTCCGTGGATTTGTATTGAAACCCCTGACTCTGTGGATGGTTTGGCCTGGCACTGCCCAATACTCAGTCCATGTGCACTCAACACAAAAATGTTTGGACTGTGATAACATTGGTTATCTATCAAACTCCTCCAGTCCATGGGTACTCAACATCAAAAGTTTGGACTATTTGTGGTATGCCTTGACCTCATGCTTAGAGTGGGTGGCTACGGGAGACTGGACTAAATCTATCAAACTCACAGCAAAACCTTCAAGTGGATTTTGAGACTTTGGGGTGCTTTGGTTTAATATAAAGGCAGTTTTCAGAGCGACTTACTTGACTAAGAGCAGGGCTCCGTCCTTAAAATTTTCTCTTCTAGTAGCGGCAGACGCACTTGGAGGCGTTGGAGGTTTGGAAGGAAAGTACAAAACGGTACACAAGGCTAAGAGAGCACCAACTCCGCACTCTGCAAGAAAAAAAATACAAAGAAAAGATACACTAAGTGTTTTTTAGTACAACTAGAATAGTGTGTTGTTTGTCATATTTGTTAAACAAGTGTTCTTTTCAATCATTAGGAAGCGAATGAAATAGAAATCCCTCTTGTAATGGGTGAATATATCAATCATCACTGTCTAGGTCATCACACTTTGTATCCCTTTTAATGTGTCATACCACCTCATTCTGTTCACCTTTGGAACTGTTCTGGATCGGAAAATAACTAAAACACTTTACGCATAATGGTCAGATGGATGTTTCTGACTAAGAGATGAATTACCTATATACATCAGGAGCATTATCTGATGATAGTGGTGTGTCCTGACAACCGGGTCCAATGGTTCATTGGAGTCATACAAAAGGAAACTCCCATCTGTTGCATTGATGCTGAAGTAATAGGAACAAAGAGAGAAAAGACATGCAATGTTATTATATGTATTGTAAATAGTTATAGATTTTTACAATATGGCAAGGGATATTGGAACTGAAAGCCTTCGGGCAATTTTTGGGGGTTAAAACTTTTTTAATACCCGGCTTTTGTCCCTTGCTTTTGTTTTGTTTATGTTTGCATTTTGCATGTGTTTTTATGCTGAATGGAAAATAATAATATATTGCAGCAGTTTGCCTTACAGCAGCAGCCAAAATTCATTCTGCTTGCTAGAACAAGGTTACCAGCCAAAGTAACACATCAAATAAACAGTCTTTGACTGGTTTCCCTGCTCATTCATGCCAAGCAGAAACTTACTAAGCAATAAGTTTTCTGCTTAACGAATACCAGCCCAGTTTATTGAGCCTGAGTTATCTCACCTTGTACCATTGGTAGTCTCTACACCATTCACAATAAGAGGCCCAACTAGAAATGAGATGGCAAAGCCCATGGATACTGATGCTGTTGATATTGCGGTGGCCGTTGTACGCTGGTGAGGAGGAAACCAAACAGCTGAAAGTATCGTTGGAGCAGCAGATAACAACGGCCCAGAAAGGTTGATAAAAATCTGTCCAATGTTTACCGACCTGAAAGGGGTAAGGAATAAGACTGGATTAATCCTAAACTCCTAGACCCTCTACGAATCCATGGCATCAGCTTTGGATTAGGCTTCAGGCTTCGTTCTCTTGTCTGAAGCCCTGCTGAGCACGTACACAAAGCACTAGCAATTGTAAAAACAACCGCAGGGCGAAGCTAGCCTGAGCCACATCTGTAGCCAAAGCCGTGGTTTAAAAAAGGGCCCTAGTGTCTTTGGCTAGAAACACTACTAAATCCATAACTCTATGGTCATTAATTATAAACAATGTTTAGACTCTGATCAATTAGGGTTATAAAACACTCTGCAGTAACTCAATACAAATATATTTGTTACTGTGATACGGGTTTTGTATACATAGTTCTAAGAAAGGCGTTTTATTACATAACATTTCTGGTAATCCCACCTGGGTAACATGCAGAGCTCAGGAAAGTACAGTGCTAACACACATCGATGTATGGGTAAAACCAAAACTTATAAGTCTGCTAATGAGATCGTATTTGTGAATTTCCAATTTGATCGTTAGAGAAATTTTTTCCTTTTTACCGCCACAACGACATTGTACTTCTTCTCTCCAGATTGGTTTCTTACCATTTGATGTAATCGATGCCTACCGGCAGGCATCGTACCCCAAGCCCAATCAGCATGATAAATGATGCTGCAACAACGGAGGGTTTTAAACCTGTCAAAGACAAAAGACTAAAAATAGGAAGCTTTGCCTACCAAACTTATAATATTCATAAAGCTTTAAAATTATAGTGCATTAACCCTTCCACTGTCTGACCATTCACATATCACTCACTGTGGTTTGGAATAACAGATAAACTATGCCAGCCTGCAATATGGTATGATTGCATCTACACTGTACACAGTCAACCCTCCTACTGCCTGACCATTCAATATTGTCCACTGTAATTTAGAAGCCTAAGGATGTATGCCAGCCGGTAATATGATATCATAAGATGAATACATTTACACAGTACACGATCAATCCACGTATTGTCTGACCATTCAACAATAATCCACACACAAGTACACAATCAACCCTCCTACTGTCTGATCATCTGTGGGTAGATTTAAACACGCTTATATAAGAGCTCTCCTCTCCCAGTAGTTGACATAGTTTTGCCTTCTCACTCTCATTTTTCTTTTGCTTTGTTGTCAGCAAACGCTTTTTTATTATTATTTGATTTCTTATTATTACAACTCATTGTTACTGTTCGTTTTTTTTTTGTTATTATTGGTGATATTATTATTGTGCAATTAGTTTTCTAATCATTGCTGCTTCATCGTGTCTGTCTTTGTTCTAATTGTCTGTCCGTTCGTTCTTGTCCCCGTTTATTGTCTGTCCCCACGCATCCCCAAGCATCCCTACATAAGCCTCGGCTTCCAGATGATGCCTCCGTACTCTATTTATTTATTTTTTCTTACCCTCATTAAATAGCTTTATTTATTGGTTATTCCTTTAAAAACATTGTTTATACTTTGTTTTCGTGAAGTATGGAAATAAATATAAGTTTGAATGAATGAATGAATTTAATATCATCCAATGTCACACAGTAGACATCCAACCCTCCCACTGTCTGACCAGTAAGTTCTGTGTACAATCATGCCACCATATACCTGTGCAGTAAATGGTTTCAAATGGCTGGTCAACTTTCAGGAAGAATGGGTATGGGCTGGAAAATGAATAAAAGGTCAAAGGGTTTACACATAGCATTTAAGACAACAATAATAGTTTACAAGACATTCAAAGGATATTAGCAATGCTGGTTATGAATCTTGTTACCTTTAACGTCCAGGACCCAAGAGAAAAACAGTCCAGTCGTAACGTAGGTTATTGGACCCCAGTTAGTCAGAAGAGCAATGTCTCCAGTTGTCCAATTTAAAACCAACTTGCCTGAAAGTTAAAATAAACAAGCTTTAGCAAAATCTGCTTTTCCAGATCTTTTTGCATAATTTTTGAAAGATTTAAGACCCCCAAAAAGTACTGCTAAAAATACTAAATATTTTCCAATCTTTGGCATTAATCTTTTGCTTAATACTAGAAACAGCTTGTCAGCTTAAGCAGTGTCATAAAACGGTCAGTTTCAATTTCATACTCGAGGTTATCAAAGGTCCATAAGTGTAAAATGTGTATATTATTGCAAAAAAAAGTAAATATTTTAATAAGAAACTGAATGTTTCTTTTTGCAAACAATTACTTCATTTTGATCAATAACCTCCATTTACCACAAGCTCAAAAATGTGTAACTTGATGGAATCCATATAAACTGCACCAACGACTTAAAAGACCTGAGCCGATGAACTTGTTTATGTCTACCATGTCTACACTACATCCTCTGAATGTACTTACTTGTGTCTGCTATGGGTCCCCAAGAATTCCATGCTATACATTGGAGAGCATTCAGCGAAGCAAACACTGCCAAGATATACCAACGTCTGCTGTACACCTTGTATTCTGTGCCTTCTTTAACTTGGATTGAAAAACAGAAAGAAACCAAGCTTATTTAGACCGACACTAACCGACCATGGTTTTACAAAAGGTGGTAAGAAATAGTTGTTGCAAACAACTGTGATGCAAATGCAGAAATTGTTATGGCCTCACATTATGAACCAAGCAGAGTCTACCAAGTGGTCTATTGGTAAGACATCTGATCTAGAATGGCAACGGTTGTGGGTTTGAATCCCATCCCGAATCAGGAAATACTGAATATTCAGTGCACACACCTCAGTGTATTGGTAAACCAAATAAATGTTATCCCTGATGCAAACTGAACATCTTGTGACAAAATATAAGGCCATTTGGTTTTTTTCTTCTTAAATAAAATGATCCAAATAAACACACGAGTGAATTCTAAACTGCTTCATTTTATGAAACATTAGATATAGGCCTATAGGCAACTATATGGGAGCAACTGATTTATTTTGTCAGCTGCTTCTGATTTTTGTTTTAGTAGTAAGTTTTTGAGTACTTCTGTTTGGAATTATATTCTTGTACAAAGTTTATAAAAATTACCGGCATGTTTCATAGAAGGAATGTAGGGTTCGCCCACAAAGTCAATGACCCCTGCATTGACCCCATTGGATTCCGTTGAATCAAGGAGCTGATCTTCATCTGTGTACTGTATGGAATAATTCTCATCTGGTTCTGGGTTATTCATCTAGAGAGTGAGAGAGTGATCGGCAGCGATGATTAATGGCTATTTGAAGACGGTTTCCTGGCCATCGGTTGGAGGTTTTGTTGCTTTTTATCCCCAATGAAACCAGGCAGGAAAGCAACTAGCACTGAGATCCGCAGACACCTCGAAAAGAAGAAGAAATGTCAGTTTATAAGAAGACGGGAGGACGACCCCAAATAGGGAACAATCACGTAGAGATTGAAAACATCATTCACTTGCAAGAGTGACTGTAACTATGTCATTATGTAATGTATTTTTTAAGTTTTTTAAGCGAGTGAATAGTGGAGATAAGAAAAAAACCATAGGAAGGAAGTTCGAATCGAAATATTTGACTTTATCCTCTTCTAATTATGATGATGTTTATCCCAGAGAGTCAGATCGGAAAGTGACATAGCCATACACAGTCATGCACAGACATGACAGTCAAAACGCCTAGAGTCGTAGACTAGCACACATACGTATCGTAGGAGGTCCTGTTTTCGAGGTGTCCCTAATATCGTGGCAAATCTTTTACCTCTCTGTGCGTGATGTAAACAGTCCCTAGATAAAAATTGTGTGGTTTTATTTACCAAGCAAAGAGTCTCCTCTTCTTTGACTAAAACTTAGAAACACGTAAGGCTCCACTGGTCATTTGCACTTGTAAATGCAAAAAGTTTGGTATTTTAGGCATTTCTACAAGGTACAAAAATATGTCATAATGTTGAGGCCATATAAAAATATTTGCCCACCGAAAAAGTTTCATCAAACACTATTTCAATTCACAATTCACGATGATCAAAATCATGTGACTGAATGTTTTGCTGAGCATTCTTGAAAAAAAAATACCGAGGCTTGAAGAAGCCATGTGCCTTATATCATTTTCTAATATTTTTGGAGATTTTTATTTTGTAACCCTCGTATCAATGCTATTATTTATATTAAAATTTAAACATCAGCTTGTTGATTCAATTATCACTGTTTGTTTATACGCTTAATTATAAATATTGAGAAAAAAAATAGAAAAAAAAAATAAATAGAAATCAGATTCAGATTTTGAAGCCAGTAATTATTCACACTTTTTTATATATAAATATGTTCTTTGTTTTTTTTTCCAAGTTACCATGGTAATTTAAAAAATTTAATAAAAAAATATTTTAAATAAAATGAAGGCAACTACTCTCTATACAGTCATACACAGAGTCTCAAAGAACACTTGTAGTCACTGCAGATGTTTCTTCCATGTATGGCTTCACCGGGAAACCATACTTTCTCGTTTGCCGTGAAAACAGGAAAAACTCAAAACAAATGGGGCTAGTTGAAGTCATCCAAGATCGGTGTGTGGTGTGAACATTTCAATGTCCATCATGTTTTAATACATGTTTGCATACTTCGTATTAACAAATGAAGATAATTAGGGCATCGGTTGATATATGGCATCATTATTTTTTTCCCAATTCAAAGAAAAAGGCATAATAGCGTGATAACTGGTGAGCAGAGGATAAATATTGCAGTGGTGTCAACATACCAACCTTGGTGATGTCGCTGGTTTACATCTACAGTGTTGTTGTTGGTCTGCAGTGAAACTTTCAGTGAAAGTGAAAGTTACCGAATCCTGACCTGAAATAAATCTCAACGGGATGTCACTAACGAAAAGTATCACCGCATAACACGTACAATCAATGGTTTCCCAATCAACAACACCCATACACTCTACGAACCAACACTGCGACTTTGACCTTGGGTCAGTCCGGCATGGTCCGGTCCGGTGTCATGACAAAAACTGTCCGCTGGCAATAAGTGTCCGCTGAGCATGCGCAGTAGACCCCGGACACTATTTGGCACGGATTACGTGACAAATAGTGTCCGCTCAACAAATAGTGTCCGGGCGCCGTGCTGATTATTTATAATCAAATACAACCTAGAAAGCGTTCAAGTAAATATAAGCCAAGTAAAAACAATAGACGAACAGAACACTTACTCTCAATCAAAAGTATGTCAAGATTAGTATTTTACTCAATGGTAAGCAGTGCAGGTTTAAAGGAACACGTTGCCTTGGATCGGACGAGTTGGTCTATTCTCTCTGTCCTTACTCTATGGTCTATTAAAAGCGTTTAAAACCGTTTGTTATGAAATGCATATGGTTAGAAAGATGTTTTAAAAGTAGAATATAATGATCCACACAAGTATCACTCGAAATTGCACGGTTTTCCTTTTACGTCGCGAACTATCACGGTCGGCCATTTATGGGAGTCAAAATTTTGACTCTCATAAATGGCCGACCGGGTTAGTCGATAGAGTAAAAAGAAAACCACGCAATTTCGAGGCATATTTGTGTAGATCATTGTATTCTACTTTTACAATATCTTTCTAACCATATACATTTTACAACAAACGGTTACAGAACGATTTTCAAAGACCAACTCGACCGATCCAAGGCAACGTGTTCCTTTAACAAGTGCGGATTGTGCTAAATGTTACGAATTATTTATAATAAAATACAACCAAGATGCATGCTTTCAAGCATACAAGTCAAGTTACAAAATAGACGAACTTTGTCAAGATTCGTATTTTACTTAAGTAATTAAAAAGTCCAGGTTAACAAAATACGAATGAAAGTGCTAAATGATAAATATACGAATATTTATAATCAAATACAAGCAGGAAAGCGTTACAAAAATGTAAAACTAAAATGTTAAAAATGAAGCAAGGCACGCAATGATGATGCACGCTAACCGCGGACACTATTTAGCAAGCTTCCATAAACAATGTGACGTCATAGACGCTTGACCAATCAGAACGCAATATGCTAATGAGCGGACACTTATTGCCAGCGGACAGTTTTTGTCATGACACCGGGCTACACGATTCATCAGACGATTAATGTTTATTGATTACATAACTTTTAGGTAGTGATAGGTGGTGCATGCGGATGTCGCGTGTCGCGTGTAGGCGCGGTCCGGTCGTGAGAGCGCCCTCTACAGTTTTAAAAGATACATGGTAATAGACTAGCAGCCTAGTCCCTAGCCTGAACATCTGACTGTCACACTTTGAGGCTCGTGACGGAGAGACATGGGCCAGTCTACCTAGTCACAGGCCGCCATTTCTTGAATTATTATGCGAAAGTTTTTTCAAAAAAATTAAGAATGAGTATCTCGCTGATAAGGTCAATCTTTTTAAACAAAGGTTAGGCCTACCAGAATGATTTACAACGTAGACGTAATTAAGTATGACATGCAAATGACCAATGACACCCCCCCCCCCCTTGATAGGCACATCTGTCCCCCCGGCCGTCCCACTTTTGCAATTTTGATGATTCCCGAGGACGGTTATTTGCAAAGGAGTTAAAAATTAATCTGAGAACAATGCTGACAATTTCAAAGTTTTTTGTACTTTTTTGTTTACACGCGTGTGTTCTGTAAACTCAAATCAATTAATTTTCGTAACATTTACACGACATTCAAGAGCGCTGTAGGGGGGAGGGGGCTTCTCCAGAACAAGGCAAACCAAATACTTGGTCAGAAGTACTCCCAATAGAAGAAGTACCAAACGGTGCATCCCAAGGCACAAGTCACGCAGGCGGATACTACGTACCCGCAGAAGGCTTTCTTCATAAAACCAAAAACCAGAAAAACAATGCAGTTTTTAGCCAAAAGCGAAACCGTTATAAAATCTGTATACGATGTGTTTATTTATTTACTGAAATTATGCTTAAACTGAAAACCAATCATTATCATGTTTTTCTTTCTATTTTTAGTCTGGCAGTACACAAATTATATACTCAGCCTATATTCTCCGCCAAAAGGGCCACGTTCAATTGAAACCTTACTGAAATTATTCCTTGGGTTGATTCTTTTACTAATAATTATTAATGACCATCCCTCTAGAAGTGAAGATCACATAGACATTGTGCATGCACATCAACCAAGGGCTTACAACAGCCACTCAGGTTTGGTGACGGTAGAATAGTCAATGGGCCCGCCAACATACTTCCTGGCCCGAGAGTCATCGCCGCTGTACCTTTTACTATCCGCGGGTCATTAGACACGTGTGTGCGAGTCAGGTTGACCCAATGCCAGTGCTCAATATGGGTCGGATTGCGGTTCAATATTGACCCAGTTTAAACTGTTCTGTGGGTCAAACTGGATCAACCAAACTCTCATGGAAATCTTCTATCGACTGTAAAATGAGTTTTTCCGGAGTCTGGTGGCCTCTGTTCAAATGCGGTGTTAAGTAAATCGGCGTGAAATCTTCACTAAATAACTTATCATAACTATCAGACCCGTGAGCCTGGTTATTAGTAGATCTGTAACCAGGTTTAAATGTAAAACCGCTATAGCTTGGGTTTTCCACTGTGATTGGTTGGGGTTTCCAGAATAGACCGTCAGTTTGGTTTCTGATTGGTTCTGACGTCGACTCCAATTTCAAGTTGTTATCCTTCAGGTTGTAGGTTATCTTGTTTTCCTTTCTGGCCCTAGAACAAAACAAGTTGTAAATCATGTTCGTTTAACCAGAAACGAGTTGGAAGAAAAGCTAAATGAATTTATTTTATATAAAGAAAAGTCAGTTCTGAGGAGAACTGAACTTTAAGTGCAGCTGGGTCTCGACGGCTCAACTTTGTTTTCACCACGTCCTCAGGAGTGGTCCAGAATTTCTCATGAAGACGTGTTGGCCTGCTGCATGCTCGAAACGTCGAGACTAAATCGCAAACCCATGCAATTCTTCTCAGAAACAACTTGTACCCAAAACAGAGATTAACAAGTAGTCACACAGTCTATTATTACATCACACGTCATGCAAAGCTTTTAACTGGTGAGCAAAAGTTGTGTTTTTAATCATCAGTACATAATTTAAAAAATGAATCACAAACAGGAATGTGTTTTTGCCGCAGTTTGGCAACTTCATTCCCATGGCACTTCCGAACTTACCTAGACATCTTGAAGAAGCATAAACCCCCCGCGACGCAGAGACACAAGATGGCGCTGCAGATGACAACTACGTACCAGTATTTGGACAACCAATCCTAAGGCAGGAAAACGGACAAACAGTTTTGATTCCTCTTTAAATTGAAAGAAAATTGGGAAGGCACTGGACTCAAGCTCGGGTGTTTTGATCAGCAATGTTTGGGTACGAGTCCTGCGTCTTAAAGGAACACGTTGCCTTGGATCGGACGAGTTGGTCTAAAAGCGTTTGTAACCGTTTGTTATAAAATGCATATGGTTAGAAAGATAATTTAAAAGTAGAATACAATAATCCACACAAGTTTGCCTCGAAATTGCGTGGTTTTCTTTTTACCGTGCGAACTAACACGGTCGGCCATTTATGGGAGTCAAAAATTTGACTCCCATAAATGGCCGACCGGGTTAGTCGACGAGGTAAAAGGAAAACCGTGCAATTTCGAGGCATGTTTGTGTGGATCATTGTATTCTACTTTTACAGCATCTTTCTACCCATAGTATGCATATTATAACAAACGCTTTTCAAAGACCAACTCGACCGATCCAAGCGGCAACGTGTTCCTTTAACACTAATCTCCGTAAGCAAGACACTTATATTTTTACGTCGTTCCTCGGATGGGACATAAAAGCCGTTGGTCCCGTGTTTTGTCTAATGCAAAGAACCAAGTATAGACATTCAGTTATTATAGATAAAGATGACAGGTTTGTCCCCGGTGTTTTTGTTTTGTTTTATTTTCTTCTTCTTGTTTGCATAATTATGGCTGGCAGCAAGTCACTACCTCACCCCCACACACGAAAATGTGTTCATAATTGTCGCCTCGTCTCATAAAACCATTCTGGACAAAGATCCACAAAAAAATTGAAAATTGTGCGTCAGGAGTGCCATTAGAACAGACATTGTGCATTATGAATAATATTGTTATTATTAAACCAACTTGTTGGAGAATACACATTAGAATGGTTGGGCCTGCTTGGACATACCGACGAAGCTTTCGCTGGTACCCTGTCGGTGTCTCCTTCATAAATCTCATATCCTATTGCCGCCTCAATCGATGCCTTAGAAGTGTTCCTCAAAAGCTCGCCGATCCTGAGTGACGTCATGTTTACGTCATCGAGTGACGCCACGAAGGTTATTCCGGAGAGTTCACGGCTAATTATAAAAGTTTATTTTCACAACGGTCAAGCAGGGTCTTTATTTATAATAAATATACATTTTTACTTTGCCGTCTTAAATGGTTCGGTTAATCAATCGAGGTGACAGTTCTTTTAAAACATCTATATATTATTCACAGTGATAAATAGATAAGAGAATTACGCAATATTGCAGAAATGTTCCACAATACAACTTGTACAGTAAGCTAAAGTTTAGCTGGGAGAGGGTTTTTGAAGCCTCAGCAGAACCTGGATGTCAACAAGATGGAAGTAAACTATAGAACACATGGCTCCACTGTTATACGAGAAGGTTAAATCTGGTTAGGTAATGGTTATATAGGTATAATGTCTGTGCAATTTTGAGCACGAGGTGCTATGTGAGTGGAAATATTATTGTCATCCCCTGACAAAATACACAACCCTTGGAATTGGTTTCCCTCTTGTCTTACGGTAGTGTGGATTAGTCCAGTCTAGGATACCAATGACCTTTACTCCCCATTGGCGTTGTTCTTTGGAGAACACAGCTGAAATGATACCATTGTATACCTTATATTACGTAATTCACTGATTAAATAACGTTTACCCAGAAGGCACTGCGATCAAATATTCCTGCGTCGCCATGGTAACGATCACTGACGGATCACGACGTTTCGATTCGCTTGTGTTCAGTTTCAAGATGGCCGTTTCCAAGATGGCGGCAATTCCCGTCTCGAATTGCGAAACATTGTAAACACGTCCAACCACGACGATCGTGTGACCATAGATCGAGAGTGCTGAAATCAAATAACACATGTTAATGATTTTAGAACTATAAAGGTTTCAAAATGAATGACATTCATGACAAAATGGGTTAGAGCAAGGACTAAAGGTCGCAGAGTATGGCTCTCTTATAGCTACTGTACTCCAATTCCAGCCGGTGTGGCAAGAGATTGTGGGCCCGGAGATTCTGTACCGTTTTGAAGCTGAACTCACTCAGGTCACGGGGTGCCGCCACGCTATGGACCGGTGTCGCATGCAATTATGTCCTCTATGCAATACTATTTTGAGGCCATTATTGCATATGGAATAATGTCCGCCGGACGGTTTTGTATATGCAATCGTGTCCGCCCGGACGCTGCTGCATAATGCAATTGTGTCCGCCCGGACACTCTTGCATATGCAGTTGTGTCCGCCCCGTGCAAAGCCGTCCTTGCAGTAAATTAAACGCCCTTGGTCGACGGATCACGTCTACCATTTTTGTTTTATCAAGCTAAGTGCATGACATTAATGACATGGGAAATGTTCGGCCGTTGGGTATTCGCTGCAATCATAAAATACGTCGTGAATATTCATGCTGCACATACGTAGGTTCAGTGCATGCACGCTCCCTTACGCGCGCTTATTTATTTATTTATTTTTTTTTTTTTTAACATTTACAGTGAGGTACATGTCCACCGGACGGTTTTTGCATAGCCCGGACACGATTGTAAATGCAAAAGTGTCCGGAGCGGACAGTATTGCATGGCGGACACAATTGCACCTGACAGTGGCTCTAATTGTATTCTGACTTGTGTCTGAAAGCACTCATATTCACATGAAAGGAGAACGGAGCCTTTCCCCTTCAGTCCAAGCTATAATGGCGTCAAAGGAGACCTTGATACGTCGAGAGGAGAGAATAAACCTACCGAGTTGGCAGTCTTCGCCGATGTATCCATCGGCGCATATGCAGGTGTAGCCTTTATCATCTGTCGTAGTCTCCTTACAAGCTCCCATGTTACAAGGAGACTCGACTGACGAACATGCACCAGAAATCAGGACTTCACAATTTGCTCCCGTGTATCCTTCGTCACAGTTGCATCTAAAAATGGCGGGAACAAAGAAGAACTTGTTTTAGTACGAAGATTCAAAACTGGAAGCTTCCACCGAAAACGGGCTGGTACCAAAACCGTGTACCGTCAATCTAAGGTCCCGAGAGATGTTGTCGGTCTACCAAGCGACTGTATGGGTAGACTTGACTTAAGTTCCAACCCCGTGTCATCGCCAGAAAACTGGCGATGCATTCCCAAACTGTTCCGCACGACCACATTTTGACGGCTAAACTGGGGTCGATTTCACAAAGGTAGTCCTAACTTAGGACTAGTCCTAAGCAATGCTAAGAGATAGGACTGGTCCTAAGTTAGGACCAGTAACTCATCCTAACTTAGGACTGGTCCTATCTCTTAGCATTGCCTAGGACTAGTCCTAAGTTAGGACTACCTTTGTGAAATCCACCCTGGGGGCTACTGCTTAACGGTTTGTTTGCTTGTTGGCGCGACATGCTGACGGGGGCCTCTCACACGAGAACGGGACTTGAATCAAGTCTACTTTATTACAGTCCCTTCGGTCTTAGGTTCTAGTCTGGCGGTGAGGTATCGACTCTCGACTACAAAAGTGATGTGAACCCTTCACCAATTTTATATCTCACAGTCGATTATGTTGTCTTGGTTACAAAGGGTACGAGTGCGTTTTCGCGGTCGTAACCACGACGGCGAAACGCACCCCTGGTAAATGAGCAGGAACGTGAATGTTATGATATTTAGTCATCAGTGGGTGATTAGTGATTTACCTGTATCCATTAAGGATCGGAATGCAAACGCCATCGTTACAAGTTGTTTCTTGGCAATAGTCGATCATCTCGCCGCACGTCTTGCCTTCGTAACCATCAAAACACTGGCATCTGTAACCGCTGAGGGCGCCTGTGTTCTCATAGCACGTGGCGTTGTTCAAACACGGGTAGCTCCAGCACGGGCTTGCTTCTTCGCATAGCGAACCATGATACCCCGGGAGGCATTGGCAAGTGAAGTTACCCACCTCACCCAAACACGTGGATCCGTTCATACACAATGAATCCTCACAGCTATCCATGTGGGTCTGTTCGCAATCTACACCGGTAAATCCGCCTAAACAGTCGCAGCGGTAACTGTCGACTTGATCGACACACGTGGCATTATTCAAACACGGGTCACTTACACACTCGTCAACCTCTATCTCACATGCCCATCCAGTAAATCCATCATCACATGAGCAGTTGAATGAATTCAGACCGTCCCAGCATGTCCCGTTATTCCAGCATGGCGAACTCGCACACTCGTCACTCTCAATCTCGCATGTCGATCCCTCGAACCCCTCCACACAAGAGCAGTTGAAGGTACCGATTAGATTTGTGCAAGTCCCATTATTCTTACAAGGAAACTGGAGGCATTCGTTGGTATCCACCTCACAGTTCACTCCGTGGTAACCAGCCGCGCACGTGCAGTTGAAGCCATTCAAAAGGTCATGGCAAACGGCGTCATTTTTGCAGGGCTTCGTCAAACAGTCGTCAACATCGATTTCGCAGTTCACACCTGTGGTAATCATATAAAAGCAAACTTCAACACATAAAACAACCTATTAGCCTTAAGTCAAGGCGTACGCGGCACCCCAGATGCCACGCACGAAAAAAAGACGTAGACCAGCGAGCGTTGAATAGGTGCCGCCGCCGTGTGCGCCTCGACTAAATATGCTAGTTGAAGATAAGTCGCACCAGCGGTTCTTTTTTTTTATAGGCAACCACTTCTGACTTCGTTATTTGTTTTTCATTGCTATACAGACAAACAAACGGTAATGTGACAACGAAGCAAGAGTATTTGAATAAGGGAGTTGCGAGGCAGTCTTTAGACGACAAAAAAGGTTTCTCAAACGACCACTCGTTTAGAATTTGTTTTCTATCGAAGACCCATTCATTCTCACTTTAACCACCATATTGGCAGCGAAGAGCAAAGTGTATTTTGAACGTACCAGTAAAACCCTCTGAGCATGTACAGTAGTAAACACCACTGCCGTTCACACATTCACCACCATGTTGACATGGGTTGGAAGAACATTCGTCGTAGTCTTTGTTGCAGTCGCTACCAATCCATCCGCTTAAACAGATCTTTGCTCCTGTCGTGGCGTTGCAGACGTAGTGACCAAAGAGATCGTTCCGTGCACGGCAGTACGTGAAACAATCTCTGCCGAAATAATCGTCCAAGCAGTAGACTCTTGACGAAAACATTAACCTAATCAATCGAATATTGCAAATAAACAAACAAACAAACAAATAATAATTTATTTTCCTGTGACATGACAATAGTTGTTGCCGTACTTTTGTATTTATAGGCCTAGTGCGAAGAAAACGTAAATATTGACAAAAGCCCGGCATGATTTATTAAGTTAAGATCAAGAAAGTAAAAAAGATCAATTTTGAAAGTTGCCATTCATTCCTCAAACTGTCGGGGTTTTTCTTCTTTTTTTTCCAGAACTGTTTATGTGCCTTAATCCATAAAGCTGCGACATCGGTTGCAATTACAACAGTTCATAGATGCTGGCTGGTTAGCCGTTTCTGCTAAGTATTTTTTCCCGTGCTTAGCCATTAGTTTTGCTCACAGGCTTTATGACTGCACCGGGTTGTTATACTGCACTTGTGTCCATTGGCAAAACACCATCAAACCGTGGCGCCTATGTGTATGCAAAAGAGTCAAGGAGTGAAGATTCAAAACAACGCTGGTTCTCACAAAAACATCCCACCCCCGATCCATGGAACGTTTGGAACAAGTCGTCTTCAAGTGAAATAAGAAGTAAACTAGATGTGATAAATCAAAACTAACAGCTTCAAGTTTAACCCGGTATTTTTACCACAGTGCCTGAACATAAATAGAGAGGAAACAAACATTGAAACTTACGTTTTGCCGGTTGCATCTACCATTGTGTAAATATTCACCGATGCCGAAATTTTGTTTGGTGAAGCTTCGTGGTTGACAATTCGGTAAAGTTCGCCCACCTTCTCTTCCAATGGTCCAAGGTCCACGTCCCATATCTGCACCTTCACAATAAAGTGATCCTGTGTGGATACATTAATCTGTTATGTTCAGATTTCACGTGGATAGGCCTATACCCTTCTGAACATAATTCCAACTTGGGTATTTTTGGTGGTATTTGGGGTTACGGAGGGGCTCTTATGGGGTATTTTACACCCCACGACACAAAAATTGTCTTTTTTGTTAAACTTGGACCCCTCGGGAAAAAGGGATTAATAATAACAGTAGAAGGTTCTCACAAAACGATCGGTAAAGCTGTGTTTGAGCATGGAGGTCCATGGATTTAGCGTCTGAGCTTTTTTGTGTTTGTTTTGTTAGGGTTTTTGGGTCGTCGTCGCCGTCGTCGTTGTTGTTGATGTGGTTGTTGTTGTTTTTGTTGTTTTTATGTTGTTTTCCAAAATCCATGATATTGTAATCTTACCGTCCATGCTGTTAAAATGGAAAGCGATTTGCTCGCCGATGAGCCTGAAGGAAAGACAAAGTCATCCTGGTCTACAACATCAGTCACTTCCCCTGTATCGATGAGGGCGTAGTCGCAAGCGTCAAGCGAGACATATGTCCTGTTATAAACAACAAATAATTCAAACAGTTTAATAAACTAAAAGCTGTAGCGGCGTTAATGATAATAACCATATTTGAAATGGGTAACATCGTGCTAATGTCTTGTCTTATGATAGACTAGTATTGTTGAATCATTATCAATACTATGTTTAGACTGTGTGGCACTCGTGTAGACGCGTATGTACTCACAGCCAGCAAAATAATCGAAATCCAAACTGATATTCTCTGTACTCGATATACTCAATGAGACACTTGGACTCATACTCAATGTCCCACTCATACTCGAGTAATTGCTCGGACGGTCATCCTGATTGCAACTCTATTACTCAGCATTCTATTACCCCATCTAATGAAAAGTACTTGACTAAGGACACGATGAGCCCGATTTAAGTGGGTATCATGTGCAAAATGGTATCATTTAAATGCTACTCATTATCATAGTGCACAATAATGATACCAAACTTACGTGTTTGAATCGAGACATACAAGGAAGCGGTTATCACATCTATCTGTACACGGGGTCGACGTTTCGTCACAGCAGCTCCCGTTGATTAAGGTATGGTCAGTATTACTGTATCGTATCAGCATGAATTCAAACATAGTTGCGCTGTTGACATGTAGGGCCAACTGCCAATTGGAGAGGGTTAATAGAAAAAACTTATACAATTATTTTGTAGGCCTAGATTTTGTCCGGGTCGAACAAAGAAAAAAGTGTGACTTGAACCAGCGACCTCCGTTTTAACGTGCAGGCGCTCTATTATGAGGATTCTGATTAATCTAGCTCTCTGTTGGCCGTTTCCCTGATTTGTCAAATCTTTATTCGGTGCCATGGTCAGAAGCCATTATTACCTCTAGCTGCCGGCCGTGTAGCCAGCGGGTATCACACCCAAAGCTTATGATTAAAAGTGATACAAAATGGTTTTGATGTCCGGTCATTTTGAGGTTACAATCCACCAGCCGTAAATGGTTCTGGACCCCCATTTTTCCGAAAATGGTATGTAGTGCTAAATGCGGAGTACAGGAAAAAAATCGTGCCTTGCAAATAAAGTTACTTTTTTCCATCCATTGTGGTGCGTACAAACGCCATACGATTTTATAAATCAAACCAACTGCTTTATATCTAATATGTTTCTGGAAAAAAAGTTGCTCAACTCAAATTGATGAGCACATATTAATTTAGTTTTGACCGTTGTCTTACCTTTAGAAGAACCAAGAGAATTAAAAGTGTCTGTTGCCCGAGCGTGTCCATGGTGGCAGACCTCCTCGTACCGTTGATCTTATGGTAATTGGTGAGTTTGGTCAGGCATTGAGCAGGCTACCGAATGGACCTGCCACTCAAAGCGTGAAAATAGAAATTAACCTCTTTGCTGATGGTTTCACAAACTCTTGACCTCTTCTGACATTGTATGCCCGTAATGCCGCATTTGTCAATATTGGCCGAACGTGACTGATTACTATTGGTCAATTGTAGATGGGTTGGAAGAGACAATTAAGGATGACGTCATCATTACAGGTGGTATTGCGTGTCTGTGTGTTATCAGTGATCTGTTGTACTTGTAGGGTGTGTATTTGGGTCTTATTTGATACAGGTGCGTTGTGTTTGCTAAATTTAATATTGAGGGCTTCCTATATTGATATCAAAATGTGTTTACATGTTTCATCATGACCCTTGTGGTCAATTTTAAGTGGGGAAAAACGACAAAACATAAATCACCTAATAGCCTGCATGCATGTGCATCCAGATATCGCTGTATATAACAAGACCAATATCTATAGGCATAGGTTTGTTATTTATTTCCTTATAATTTATGTATTTTGATTACTTTGGTTGGAGTGAGGTGTTTTCAAATTTACAATGCCACTTTCTCGACATTCGAAAGCATTCCTGTCAAACCAATATTATTTTTTAAGGATTGGTTATACTTTATTCGTATGAGCGCTTTCATATTGAAACTTTGTCCAGTTTCAAGATTACAGCGGACTCTCTGAACTGAAGATCCATCATGTCGAACCATGGCCATAGGTTTCATGCACCAAATTGGATCGATCCTGTAATTTTTGTCCGGTCACTAATCCTGTATTTTGTCCTAAACCATGACTCTTAAAGGCACTGGACACTATATTGTTTATTACTAAAATAAAATAATTGAAAGCATAAAAAACTGCATTGGTATTAAACGAGCAATGGAGGGGGCTGTTGATAGTACAAAACATTGTGACCCCTCTGAAGTAACCGTAGTTTTTGAGAAAGGGGTAATTTCTCACAGGTTTTGTCCCACCAATGGTATTTTTTCTCTCTCATTATTCTCTTGCAATTTCGATGACCAATTGAGTAAAAAAAGGTTTAAGACACCAAGTTAAATACTGGGCCGATTTCACAAAGCAATCAAATTCATCGCAAGACAGAATGTTAGTTTTATAGTGATGTGCCATTACACCGATTGTATTGCAGTCAGTTCGATCAATATGTAGCTCTTTGTGAAATCGGCCCTCGTCTTGTGTACAACTACCAATGTGTCCAATGTCTTTAAACAAAATACGATAGCGTAGCAACGGCATCCACAATGAAATCGGGTAGTTTACAGAAGCCGTCAGTATAGCAACGGCATCAACAATATAGATAAGCCGAGTGGTCAAATTCAACACCTTAAACCCAATTAATCAATTGGAGTTTACTTTAAAACGTCGAGGGCGACATTTTAGCCACAAGAGGGTGAAATACTGACAATTAACCGTGAATAGTTTAGCTATCAAGAGAGGGGAAAAAAGATAACCTTTCAATTCATAAATAAAAACATCTCACTTCAAACAAATATCCCTTTACAAAATTACCATTAATTTTGAGATTGACATCGAAGTCTGCACCTCGGACACTAATTACATTAGTTCGCAATCAGTCAAACCAAGGTTGGCAACGAAAGTCTGATCTGATTGAAGCATGGGATCACTTAGAATAATGTGATTCTTAATGGTTATTCAATGATGTCTGATGGTTCCACTAAATCCCTTGCATTTTATGATGGACACTATTTAGTAACAAGCATGCAACGGAGAGTGAGTTGTTATACAACTTTGTGAGAAACGGCTCCCTTTGAAAATAATATAGTTTTTGAAAAAGAGGTAATTCTCACTCAAGTAATGGGATGAAAGCGCACAATAATGTTTGGGAATGGCAACAAAGGGTGTTGTTTCGGTCATTCTCTTGATTACTGGTCCCTGACAATTGTCCAGTATGGTGCCTTTATCTCCATGCTTTAACCATGCGCCAATGAGGTCAAGCACGGATCCAACTGAGAAGAGGCATACGGCGATTCGAATGTAAATGCATACAGTGAATTTAAACTTCAAAACAGTGCGATTTGGAGCAAGTCAATATTGGGTTCTAGGCTAATTATGACAGGTGCGTGGTATTTGCTCTATGGAACCGCGGCGTTGCTTCTGTAAACAATATCGGTTAAATAAGCAAACAGCCGAGGAACAGCTATGACCTAATAAAGTTTGCGCGTGTGACCAGTGGTCAAATTGCTCATTGGTGATCTCTTCGTTCTTATTGAAAAAACACCGTTTCGTCACAGTTCTGAATGGTGTGTGGATGTGTGACAAACTTTCTGCCGGATTTCTGTCCTTATTGTCTTTGTTATTATGCTCATAAACATTTGTAATAATATAATTAATTTGTAGTTTTTAATGCTCTCTAGTCTTGCGAACGTTTTAAATGGTTCGTTTTTATTTCTAAAATGTTCCCTTTTTTGTTGCAATATGTTTATATTTTGGGATTGCATCTTTGGATAGTGATTTGGTTCGCTTTTGGGCAATCCCTACGAGCTGCAATTGTTCTTTGTATTTTGGTATGCCTCACGCCCTTTACCGTAATTTCAAGTATTTTGTCGTGCGTGTTTGATGTTTTCTATCCCGAATAACTAACTAAATAAACAAAACACTAGCTGTATATATACTAACTTATTATTTTTAATTGAAGAAGGGTCCACTTCCGGGTTAGAATTGACCCTGATCCGGGTCTCGGGTGCCTGATCCGTTTCTAGGTCAGTAGGCTACCGAATCCGGGATAAAGTATGGGACCGGGACCATTTAAACTGCTGTGGTTTCATCCATTTGCCAAACATAATCTGCCTTGTCATTTTTGTCAAGTAATCTTTATATTTTTAAGTTATTGTATAATTGTTTATTTCTCTTAATATTTTTATATGGAGCTGGTCTGATATTGTAATTGCCTGCAAAGGATGATTAATAAAGAAGTTTTTTGAATTGAATTGAATTGATATGTTTCTTTCAATGAGGGGAGTCCCTCCATAGTCACATGCATTGTAGTACCCGTAGTAGTAGTGATCCAAACGGTTTTATAACTTTACCAGAAATTATGCGTTATTAAATTAAAATGGGCCCTCATATTAATAATAATGTTAATTTCTGAGACTGTTTAAGATCGAGATTTAAAGCAAGATTTAAATGATGTTTGCCATAATAATTGGAATATTGTATATCAAGCGGCCGGGCAAGTTAACCATTATTTTTTGCATAATCGACTCACACAAGTTTATTTTTCGACGCATGGACACGCTATGGCAACGTTACCGCAGTCTTTGATCCGAGCCTCCCACAGTGCATCAGTAAATTCTGTCATTGCGTTTTGTATTCACGTCGCCACAATGAAGAAAGTGGCAATCGCTGTCTCAGGTGTAAGCGCAAACGCAATCAATAAGAAAAATTGCTGCTGTGCAAACAATCGGACTATCCCGTCCTTGCTTTTCACGAACTGTTTTCTTTGTTCTTGAGTTTCCACCTTTATTTACAAAATGAAAGCAACATGACAGCGTAGATAGATTTTCAGTGGTAAGATTTTACCTGTTTTTATTTCTTAAAGTTATTAATTTATTTCAGTAAAACGAGTTTTTTCAAACCACACTTGGTCATTATTTTTTTTTATCTTGCCATTTTACGAAAACAAAATGGCCGACCCATTTAATTCTCAATTCAAGTGGATCCCTTTCAAGTTGACGATGGGTGACAGGTGGTTTTCGTTTCAGAAACTGGAAAAATTTCCGAATTCTGCCACTATCTCTACATTGATTTTGGAGCCCTCATTATCAAAAAAACTCAATGAATATCAGGCTCATTCAGTAAATTAGAATTAGGCCTATCTATCAATATAGCAATTTATTTCATGATTGAATTGAAGTTGAATACAAAAAAATAACGAATGATTGATAATGAAAAGGTGGTGGTGCATGCCTGGATGAAGAAATCATTTTCTCCATTTTCCATGATACACTGACTGAGACGGAGTGTCACTGACATTTGTCTTTCTCTGAAGTGAAAAGTGAAAAATGTTTGCATCATCCACCACAAGTGAAGAAAGGAATTTGTTTGATTTTGTGATGTTTTTTTGAAAAGTTTCCGTATCCTGCCACCAGTCCACTTGTTCATTTGTTATTAAAGAAAAATAGAATCTCATTCATGAATTTATTTTTGTGAAAAAGTGTTGACAGGATACGGAAAGCTTCCTGCAATTGGAAAAGTTTCTGTATGGCGCCACCACTTTTTCATTCGATATGAAATAATATAGTATCTAATTTACCTCAATGAGATATCCCTTTTTGTAAAAATGAGTGAAAAGGTGGTGGCGCCATACGGAAAGTTATCCTTGCAATGACCAAACTCTTTTGTGCATGGTCAAGGGAGGCGATTGCAGATGGAGCACCATTTGCACTACATCACAGTCACACTGTAAAATCATGTAATATAAATATAGACCTACTCATTTTAGTTTTGAGACTATTCCTAGAAATATGATTGTGAGGTTCATTCCACCATTGTCTCCAGAGTCAATAGCGGAACGAACCTCAGAATTCTAGGAGTATAACTAGACTATCTTAATTTTGAAATCTTTAAATTAGAAGGCAATAATTTTGATATTTTTTTAGTTTTAAGAGAAGTGCACTACTCATGAACTGAAGTCAACATCCGAGACAAGATGTCCGTTTCAGCTCATACTAGCACAGTCAACTTAAAGGCTCATCAAAACAAGGTCAACCCAAGCAATATCGTCAAGAAGGAGAAAGTGACAAATGTCAAGAAACAAAGGAAGCGCAGAGTGTCTGTTGGGAGTTCAGTCAACTTGGGTGGTGACAGAGTGAGTCCAAATCTTGTATCCTGGTTTATCTTAAAACGGTGATTCAATCCCACTTGGGAAATGTTTTTACTTTTAAACCCTAACTGCTTTATCTCTAGGCCAACTTGTCAACACAGTGACCTCTGAATCTAGCCCTTTGTTTGCGGTCTCCATGTTCTGTCAATATCTTTGTTCCGATTTTCTTTCAATGACGATTTAAAATTACTGTTGAATTTCAGCATTCTTCCTCATGGATTCGTCAAAACAACATCGAGATGCGAGAGTGCATCCGTTACACAAAAGCACCTTCCAACAAAAAGAACCCAGACCTGATGTGAGTATATTGTGTAAGCCTTCATTCGAAGAATTTGTGGAGTAAAGTATTTTTCTTCCAATTGCATAGAACATTTTTCACATTGTACATAATTTCTTTTTCTTCCAAACCCAGACCAGAAGATCCCAAATGCCAGTGCGGTAAACGGATGTCAAAACACGATGAGCGTTACCTCAAGAATCCTGATCCGAACAGTAAGTGGCGTGTAGAGACGCATACCCATGCTAGCGCCACCAACGCCTTCGGAGAGATAGAGTTCATAGGAGCTGCTGGTGCTGGTCCTAGCACAAAATTCCGAAAGGTTAGTGAGATCGACAATGAAGCAGTGCTTGTAAAGATTACTTGACTGTTGTTAAGAGCAGCAAGTTCAAGGTTCTGATGGTTAAGTCATCAGAATGTGGGTTCAAATCCAGGGTGTGACACTTGTGTCCTTGAGCAAGATGTGTACTTCAATTGCTTCTCTTCACCCAGGGGTATAAATGGGTAGATGCAATGGTAGAGGTTGATATTATGTATGAAAAAGCCACTGTAGTGCTACAGTTGCCCAGGGTTGTATACTCCTCAGGGAGCTGAGAAACATTTTAAAAAGGGATGTTATTGGCCCTATGACCAGTCGTGGATTTCACAAAGCGTTAAGACTAGTCTTTTCTCGAGTTAGGACGACTTATTCGTCCTACCTTATGACTCGCCATACATTTTTAATATCTCTTAGGACCAGTCCTGAGTTAGGACCAGTCCTAACTGTTCGTGAAATCGACCCCAGGGTACTAATGTAAAGCGTATTGACACCGTTATTGTAAAATGCGTTATAAGAACTTGTTACTATTTGTATCTATTGGTTTATTTGTTTTTTCTTGCTATAGTATGTACGAGTTGACCATTCCATTCATCCACGTACGTTAATGGATCTGATGAATGAACACTGGAATCTGGGTATCCCTAAACTTCTCATCTCTGTGACGGGTGGTGCAAGGAACTTCGCTATGAGTAACAAACTGAAGAACGTCTTTAGGAAGGGATTGATGAAGGCTGCGTTGAGCACAGGTATGTCTGGAGCAAAGGGTACAGCCTTTAAGAGAGTCAGGATGATACAGAACTGTTGAGAAAAATGAATGGTTGAAGTTTTGTATGGTGTTGATACAATACTGTGCAAGTCTTGAGCGCATTTGAACTTCTGGGACCAAGTTGATTTTTATGTGTGCAAATTCTGTTTCTCCGGATACTTTAGTTTTACATTGTTTAGTTTTGCAGTTTCTTGGGGAGGGGGGGGGGTGCTTATCAGGCATGCAACTACTCGGCTGATTCTCCTCTTTCTTTTTTCAAAACACTGTACAAAAGTAAAGTGTGATCAGCCATGTCCTCCGTTTTGCAATTATAAAGTGTTTGAACATAGCATCAGTAGCTTTCCCAGTCACATAATGGATCAGTAGCTTTCCCAGTCACATAATGGAGGAAAGGTCACTTATAAAATAGCTTCAGAAACTGAATAAACTTTCTGTTCTATTCCAGGTGCGTGGATCATAACTGGAGGAACCCATGCAGGGGTCATGAAGTACGTAGGTGAAGCTGTGAGGGATTATTCCCTGCTAGGAGGGGGAACTCAAGGGAGCGTTGTAGCCATTGGATTTGCATCCTGGGGAGCCATTGACCAACGGGATGGACTCATTGATGAAAAGGTAAGTGACTGCTCTATGTTCCGACAACTCAATATTCCTATAACCCTATATTCTGATAACCCCTTGTGATTTACACTAGGGCAGAGCTGTGTAATGATAGAGGTATGACGGCTAACATTAAAGGATTTTGGTACTTTTTGTAACAAACCACAATGTCCACAGATTTATAGTAGAAAGCACTCCTTAAAATATTAGTTGCTAAGGTGCTATAGTTTTTGAGAAATGAGTAAAAACATTGTTTTACTCATTTCTCAAAAACTACAGCACCTCAGCAAGTAATATTTTCAGGGAAGTTTTCTACCATCATTATCTTCAAACTTTAAGTTAAGTGTGAATCTGTAGACATTGGGTTTTTTGTCCTACAAAAGGTACATAGACCCTATAATGAAGCCACCTCGGTCCAAAAAAACATGTGTGAATTCCTTTTTCTGAATCTATATTCCTTAGATGGGAATCGTTTCTTAAAACGTGTATACATTACCAATAGCTGATAAGGTGCTTCTTACTAACTAAGATTTGTGGTCATTAATTTTTTGAGTAATTACCAAAGGCATCATCCCTTTAATTAAGTGATCTTTTCTGCTGAAGCAACTCCATGAAATTTTGACCCAAGTGTACCAAGTTATCCAAGATGTTGACTTAATTTTCTCTTTGTATTGTGCTGTGTATCTTTGAGTCAGTGTTGGTCTAGCCCTATCTCCCATACTTTCAGGATGTGAACTGCACCAACCCTCGACAACGCCATGGTCAACTTAAAGACCTGTGTCCGTGCTTTTCAGGTTGAACCTTTGACCTCTTGTTGCTGTACTTGCATGGCATTTAATATTTATTGTTTGCATGTTTGTTTGTTTATTTGTTTGTTTTTTCCCCTTTTAATGTTTGCATGTGATGATGATTCTAACTGTTCAAAGCTCAGTAGCAGTTTGGACCGGTCGGAAGGTATTTCTGCTTCTGAAGTTTAGATCCATGGTATCTGTTTGAGAGAGAACTGTCGGGATTGGGATGTGAGACTCATCACGAGCCTCTGTTAACTGTACTTTTTTGACCCAAAATTGGTTGGCAGCATGTGAGAAGTTATGCACAAATTATTTGCTTTTAAATAACAATTTTGCTTAGTTACAGCATGCATGTTTTCCAACTAATAACTGTGAATGTGAAGACATATTTTATTAAAAGTTGTAACTAAAATAACAAATCTGTTTACTAATCTCATTTTAAACTGCATAAATCCCTTTTCCAATTTTTTTTGTTTCCATAGGACACAGCAGTGTAGAGCAAAACTAATATAAAAAAAAAAGAATGGCATTCAATTAACACCCTTTTTTCGCAATCAACAGGGACGTTACCCTGCCGACTATCGTATGGACACCAAGCACCCCAAGGGAGTGCTGCTAGATCCCAACCACACCCATTTCATCCTGGCGGACAACGGCACAGAGGGACAGTTTGGGGTGGAGATTAAACTACGAGGCAAGATGGAGAAAGAAATCTCAGATCAGAAAATGTCTGGGGTAGCAAGTGAGTGGCCTGCCTTAGATTTGTTCTGGTTATTAATATACTAATATACCCCTGCCTTAGATTTGTTCTGGTTATTAATATACCCCTGCCTTAGATTTGTTCTGGTTATTAATATACCCCTGCCTTAGATTTGTTCTGGTTATTAATATACCCCTGCCTTAGATTTGTTCTGGTTATTAATATACCCCTGCCTTAGATTTGTACTGGTTATTAATATACCCCTCAGATAACTATGGTTTTGAGTGGGAAACAAAAAGGAGGTGACAAAGTGTTTACGCTATCGTTTCAAACCGGTAGGCTCGTGGCCTTGAGCTGAAGGAGAGGTCTTATTGCTCGACTGCGACACTGCAAGGTTTTAAAAACCTATTTTTGACTGAGTCACCCCTCTTTTATTTCTATTCATAAATACTTTTCTGTTTAACGCATCAAGAAACCGTTACAGAAAATATCTGACGGTTTAGACTTAGCTTGCCTCTACTCTGGTTTGAAATTTTATCCATGTTGAATGCGAAAAGGTTCTCGCTTTCTGGTATGGTTGGCTGCAGATTGCTCCACAGCGACTTGTAAACCAAATGGTTAATGTTCAAAATGGTTTAGCTATATTCAAAATGGTTTAGCTATATTCAAAATGGTTTAGCTATATTCAAAATATAAGACCAATACATGCACACTTTAGATATGTAAATGTACATGTATGTGTCTTATATTTTGAATATAGCTCTGCATTCCTAATAATAAAATCAGCGCATTGAGACGATTCTGGGTGTAATAATGCACTATATAAGAACTGTGTATTATTCCGTTAAAAAAAAAGTCCTCTGAGATGTTCAGAGTTCTCTTATCAACCACTAAAGACAAATTGATTTGTCTTTTTTGTGTATAGATGTCTCTGTTCCTGTGGTGTGTGTCGTCGTGGAAGGAGGTCCAAACACCATAGCCACTGTGTATGAAGCTCTCATGAATGGCACCCCAGCTGTTATATTAGCTGGATCAGGAAGAGCCGCCGATATCCTGGCATTCGCATTCCAGAGGGCGCCGGTTGTTGAACGCATAAGGAAGGATAGTGCAGGGAATACCCGTAAAGAGTAAGTGTCATGGAATGCTTGCAGTGCTTAGGGAACGTTTCAAAGGTCAGAGCGGTAGGAATTTTTCCAATTTCTATCTATTAAATCGTTTGCATTACCTGGTGCTAAAAATATAGGGTTTCGAACTACCTCTAGCTACTGGGCAATCTCAGTGGTCTAGTTGCTCTAAAAAGCTGTGGGTTTGAATTCTAGCCCAGTTATATGCCTGTGTTTTTTCTTCATTTGACGTAGTGTGGCAGTCATAACTTATTGGTGTAAAGGCCAAAATGGGGATACTAAAGTCAAGTGAATAATAAATTTTTAAAGTTTCAAATGAATTAACTCATGTTCATTCATATGTTGAAATATATTTTGCGTGGTTTCAGGTTCTTTTACAAAAATACGTGTTTTAAAAATGATTTTCCTTCAGAACTTCTACAAAGATCTGTAGTTTTTAATGAGTATGACACTGTTCTCTTGTCTTAACTTTTCTTGATGATAGAAAACGAACGGTAATAAGTGACTCGCTGTCAGTCCGTCTTGCGGCCATGCTCTCTAAGGAGTTTGGTGATGCTGAGCTAGACACTCATCTGACGCGCATCAAGGAGATGTTGAACAGAAGACACTTGATCACCGTCTACGAGCTCGGAGCTGGCGCGGATAAAGCCGATATTGACAGTGCTATCCTGCATTCTCTATTAAAAGGTACAACTCACACCAGGCTCAATTTTTCACAAGGTGCTTGCTTCTATTGAGTGGAATACAACAGTATAACCAATCAAGATCCATTGTTTTAGCTTGACACTTTGATCATTGTTCCAATTTGTCCTTTGGGTCTCGTGGCTTAGGGCTGTGGACTCTTGTTCTATCGTGTACAGAATGTTTGTTTGAATCCTGGCCTGGTCAGTCAAAACAGGGCACATCGCTTTGGGAGGGCACATCGCTTTGATAACAGTTTTTAAAACTTTTGCCTTACCCTGGACGGCCCCTGCCAACAAAGAATTATGTCCGAAGATTTAAAATAAAATAAAATAAAAAATAAAATAACACTTGTGTCCTTGAGCAAGACACTTTATCATAATTGCTTCTCAAATGGGTACCGTGCAGTAGCTGGGGAGTAATGAGCAATGGTCTGGTATTCTGAAATATAATCAGTCGCTTAATTAAAGCCGGATATAAACACCGGCATGATGACCCATGGTGGCTCAGTTCAGATGCATGGCGCGTTCAAATGACCAACGCCAAACACTCACAGACACTTGAATGCCAGATTGTGAGAGCACCGCTGCGTGTTGCCTTCAAGAGAGTTTTGCATCCTCGGAAGCGAACTAGTTGAACAATTTAATTAAGACTAATTCCACAGTACACAATAGGCCTACATGAGGGTTTCAAATAGTACCAGCTGTACAATCAGAGGAAACTGGTGCACCTTATGCTAGCCTGGAAGGTTTGGTACTTTGTGGAAGTCTCAGTGTATTGGAAGTCTCAGTGTATTGGAGGGCACCAGTGTATTGGAGGGTACCAGTGTATTGGAGGGTACCAGTGTATTGGAGGGTACCAGTGTATTTGAGGGTACCAGTGTATTGGAGGGTACCAGTGTATTGGAGGGTACCAGTGTATTGGAGGGTACCAGTGTATTGGAGGGTACCAGTGTATTGGAGGGTACCATGTGTATTGGAGGGTTTTAAAAGCATGAAATTTCTTAAACCCTCCAGCTTGTAAAGGTATATTTGTTGTGTTTATTTCACAGCCAATAAAGGTCGCGTACAGGACCAGCTGCAACTTGCACTGATCTGGAATCGTGTTGATGTCGCAAAGAGGGAAATCTTTATTGAAGACAGAGACTGGAAGGTAAGTTTGGGTCCTCAGGTTTGAATTATCCCATCACTCAAGTTTTGCTAATTAAATGTGAGCATTAATTGACCTTATAAAATGTGAGCATTTATTGACTGAAAGATTTGTTGTTGGTTTGAATCCCACTTGAGTAATAATAAGCCTGTGGTTTTTTTTTTTTTTTTTTTTTTTTTTTTTTCTCGAAGTACTCTTGGAAATTACTGAGTAAATATTGCTCAAAATACATTGGGGTAAGGGTAAAACACAAATATTCTTCACCCTGATGTCATTTTAATATCTACTGCTGTGGTATCCTCTGCTAATATGTAGGGTATACTGCTTCTAGCTACTGGGCAAGTTCTAGGACTTGAAGGTTACACTGGACCATCCTGAAACAGAGGAAACCTCCTGTTTTCTCACATTTTTTTTAACTAAATTTGTTGAGCAACATCCCAATTGGTTTTGTACACAAAATCAAATTGAGAATAGTCTCTGGTATGTTACTTTACTGGATTCCTTTTTTATTAAAGTCCTGTGTTTAAATGCATGGGTGTATGTGTAAGAAACAAAGTGCAACACAATTCCGCTCTTTAATTATTTACAACCTACTCCTCGGTTTGGTATATTTTTATCCTTCTGCCGGACCAACAATGACACAACTAATATTTCTTGTTCTTGACAGAAAGGAGAACTGGATGCTGCTTTGCACTATGCATTGTCCAATAACCAAGTGGACTTTGTCAAGTTATTCATGGAGAACGGAGTCAGCCTTAAGGATTACTTAACAGTCAGGGAGCTTACTCTTCTTTACAACGAGGTAAGAAAGTTTGGATCCTTTCTCTAACATCTCAGGATCAATTTCCTCTAGTGTTGGCGTGTGAAGTAATCATTTCAATAGAACGTTCTAATGAGAGATTTTGGAACGCTAGATGGCAGCAGACTTGCCAGGTAAATTTCCATTGTTTACGTAGTTCTGAGTAAGCACACATTACCAAGAACAATGGATTTACCTGGTAAGTCTGCTGACACCTAGCTTCCCAAAATTCACCAATAAGCCTTTTGAGATATGGCGGACACAATGCTACAACACTATTAGGTTTGGGTAAATTTGTGTGTATGCACCAAAACCAAACACTACACTCCTATCACGTCAGCCATACCTCAAAAAGGCTAATTGGATCGAATAAGTAATCGGGTTGGCGTAGTGGTATCTTTCCTAGCCTTCCACCTCTGGGACCCTGCAGCCGATTTCATGAAACACTAGGATTAATCATATCTTGAGTTAGGACGGGTAAACATGAAGCTGGTAAATTACTCATAGAAAGCGACTGAATACTCTGAAACTTATTTAACTCAAATTTGTTTGTATTTTTTCTACCCATTTTAGATTAAACCCAACACGCTGATTTATGAGCTCCTTGACAAAGTCAGAGGAAAGGTAAGACTAAATAAGTGTTATGTAACAAACAGTTGAAGTCGATTTTGTTTAACACAAGTAGTTATCACCAACTACACTTTTATTAACATGAACATATTATTGGTTGTAGAGATAAGACCAAATGTCTTGACTAAATTACTCCTACAGGTTAAATTCAGTCAATTTAGTGTGAAGTTATGCCATTTTGTTAACATAGTTTACACGGAAGTTCACACTCATCGACATTGGCAAAGTGATTGAAGAGTTGACAATGGACACGTATGAGCCCCTCTACATCCGCAACGCGACCAAGTATTTCCTGACTGAAGAAGAGATACTTGGAGAAGGTACCATCGCCGGCGAGGAGGCATTTGAAACCGGAGCAACGAAGAATGGCGTGGCCACCAAACGACAGGGCAAAAAGACTCAAACTGGGCGCAAGGGTAAGAAGAGATAAAGACTAATAAAGACCTTACAAGTCTTTCGCGTACACAAACATTAGGACCTGTTTGAATGCGGGATTTGTTTTCCTCGCATGTTGGAACAATGTACATGGGACCAAAGTGGTCCCGAAAATTGTTGAATACGGGCAAGACTTGCACGGTCTATAAACCTTGCTAATATCAAGCGTGTTTGAAACTTTTCACTTTCAAGTACTGCAGTTGGAAAAAGATTTCACTTTTTATCCCCAAGAATTTTAAATCTGAGAAGTGTTACTGACTAACTTTTATCATATTGTGTATTTCATTTTTTGCATTTCTCTTCTTCCTGGGTGGACATATAACCACTCCACGTTTTCAGCAATATCTCAATAGCACTACCACCTTTCAAAATGACATTTTTTACATGTTAGTTTTATGGTGTATACCTACAACTATTGAAACAAATGGTGGGTTCCAATTACCAAACATACACAACTCCTATTAAAATGCCTAATAAATGCACGTTTTATTTCGTGACTCCTTTCAGATTTTGGTCACAGCTTCAGTGACCGATTTGTCAACCCTGTTCGTGAGCTCTTCGTGCTGTCTGTACTGCAGAATCGTTCGGAGATGGCGCACATGTTTTGGGAGGAGAGCAGTGACGCAATGGCAGCTGCTCTATGTGCCGGGATGTTTCTTAAGACGTTGGCAAGCAAGGAAGATGATGTTGATCAGAGTACTGCAATGAGAAAGCATGCTGAGTAAGTCATCATACTTTTTTTTTTTTTAAATAGGTTGGATGTTTTCTTATTTTGGGGGAGGGGCCACAGGGTTGTTACGAACTTACACTGATTTTATGGGAACATTGTCAGTGTACCACAAAAGGCTATCATTGTCTGATAGCCATTCACAGTGTGTCATTGTCTGATAGCCATTCACAGTGTGTACACGGTGCATTTTCACATTGTTTGTCAACAAAGATGGCGGACAATGACGTCATGTGCAATCTATCTATTCCACAGGGAGTATGAGGAGCTAGCCATAGGTGTGCTGAATGAATGCTACAATGATGACCCTGAGCGGACCTCAGTCGTTCTGGTCAGAGAACAAGAAGAATGGGGCAACGTCACCAATCTGGCAACGGCCAAACACGCTGAAAACAGGAACTTCATTGCCCACTCTGGAGTGCAGAATCTACTGACGGAGATCTGGAATGGCAAGCTGTCTGATGAGAACAACTACTGGCTGGTGGGTCTTTTTGGAAATTTTCAGTCAATGGAGGAGCTGTCATGCTGTTTCACTGTATGATAAAAGTACCCTTAAATATCATATTATAAAACATTCTTTAAGATGTCAGGAGTCATTCAGTTTTTTATTTCCTTTTCCTACTAGCTGTGGCTGTGCATGCTATGTCCGCCGATCATCCCCTTAATTGTCATCTTCCGAGAAGACGAATCTGAAGAAGTAGAAGCACCTATGTATATGCCAAGTCAAAGTGAAAAAGTGGTAGGTTATTATTTTTAGTTTTACCCACGCACACCGATGTGTATTAGCACTGTATACTCAGGCGTGAGCTCTCTTTTTTCCACAGAGCTCGGGAAAGTACTGAGTATACAGTGCTAAGACACATCAGTGTATGTAAAACCAAAATTAATATTCTTTATCCACGATGCAAATTTCCATCTATTAAGTGGTAGGTTCATATCTGTTTGCTTATTAGGACTTGAAATACCGACTTACATGTAAAATTCTGTTAAGCAGCTTTATGAAATTCACAATTTTTTTTTTTTTTTATGATAAAGAACTGACAATAACCTGCAACTAAACAAAGCTGACTTAGCAATTAACATACCTCTGCCATGCAAGGAATTCATACAGTTTCCAAGCCAGTTAAAAGGTAAAATAAAAATCTTGAACACAGAATCAGTAGATTGTTTAAGTATTTTGCACCATTCGTTGACAATGTTGAAGATTTATTGCTTGTCTTTAAGTTACATGTCATCTTCTTATTCTCACATCACGATGTATGCAATCCTCAAGATGACATGTTGGTCCCAAAAAATCTGTATAAACAACACCCAACTTGCATAGCAAAAGGAAGGGCTGCTTTTACCCCCCCAAATTATCGCTGATTTTTTTGTTTGTAACCTCTTTTTTTAACACGCGTGGCAGATTTTGCCGTTTCATCTAGAGGGCGACAAACTAGATAACGGCATGCAGGTGGTCCATGTTACTAACGACGAGCCAGAGAGCATAACAATGAGGGATGTTAGTCCAGGGGTTGGCTCCTCATCAAGTAGAACACGGTAAGAGGACAAGCTTCAAAACTTATCCCTCCATACCAGCCTGCAGGCAAGCAAATCTTCTGCAGATTTCAAGGTTTTATAAACTAGAAATCCATCGTTATAAAAACTTGTTATCCAATTGGCTGTGCGCTTAGCATTGTGCACTGGAAATCTAAGTTTGTTGAAGTTTCCTCATATTTTGGCTGAAGAGTTGCATGCCTGAGCCTGATCGCACACTCTGTTCCAGCTCAGACACAAGAATTATCACAAAACGTCATTTGTTCCCTGTTGCTAAGTTTTTGTATGCAGGTATTGTTGCTGTACTTTGTGAAATGGCCGAATAAATAATAATAATAGTTTGAATGTTGATCTTACTATTTAGACTTTGTGACGGGGATGACGATGCAGAAAATGGTGCCAATTACGAAGAGACAGCCGATATTGATATTATTGACAGCGGCAAGGAACTAGTCTGGTGGCAACGATTCACACTGTTCTATGACTCTCCTCTTATTACCTTCAGACATAACGTGGTGAGTTGAAAAATAGATAATTCAAGAATCTTGGTCATTACCCAGGTATGGTTCTACATTACCTGCAGCCCTTTCAGTGCCAAGGTCACACATGCCACTTTATTTTATTTATTCCGAAAGCAACGTTATCGTACATGTTTAGTATTTTGTTTTTTTGAGCCGTTCCTCATAATGTTTTATTACCATCAACAGCTCTCCATTGCTCTTTAACAAGTTAGTTTTTTATGCTATCAATTGTTTTGAGTTGTTACCAATAGTGTCCAGTGCCTTTAATGAGGGTTTTTTTTTCATGAGGCTATTTCTTCTTCTTTTTAATGAGCTATTTCTTGTTCTTTTCTCCTCAGGCGTCGTTCTTTTGTTTCCTAGTTCTGTTCAGTTACATTATCATGATGCGGTTCACCATGGAAGTGACTAATTATGAGATTGCTTTGTACGTTTGGGTCTTATCGCTCTTCCTGGAAGAGCTGAGACAGGTGAGTTTGGACCACAATTAGGCTTTGAATTTCATCCATGTATTGTATACCCACTATGAATCACTTGGCTTCAGTTGCTGATTGTGTCTATGAACCGTATCGAATATCTCGTTAGTATTCAAATACCTGCCCGCAACATGGTGTCTGTGTGCGTTTACATATGCGTGCGTGTGCTGTCATGAAAATCAAATCGAGATCGCTGCGTGCTACATTGATGTATGCATTTAGAGGAACATACGGTCTGCCCTACAATATAGCCACTTCCATACAACAACAATGGGGTTACTTGATACACTCTATTTGGACATGGCCTAAGTTTAAAATGTCTTTTTGTTTGATTTCCTGACCAGGTCGCCCAGGGTGAGTCAAACAGCTGGCGGATCCGGTTCATGTATTGGATCTCAGAGTATTGGAACATAGTGGATCTATCCACCCTGGTGGTATTTAGCATCGGAGTATCCCTACGCTTCAGTCAAGAAACCTTGGACGCTGCCCGGATCATCCTGGCCATTGACTTGGTCATCTTCTACGTTCGAGTCCTCCAGATTTTTTCCATCCATAAGAATCTTGGACCAAAGCTGATCATGATCCAACGAATGGTATGTGGAAGTGTTACAGAAGAGTTACTGCATAAACCAAGAGCAAGTTCGAGTGCGCACATTTAGTCCACCAGTGGTCGACCACAGAGTAGCAACGCACATGCGCAGTGACATACTCACCCGAACGACTCGTTGGTAGTCAACCTTCCACCTTTTCGCTAAAGTGTCACTGGTTCCCTTCTGCGCTTAACACATGTTAGAATGGAACATGCTGTTGGGACCAGTGAAGAAACCATGGGCTCGAGGCTGGCTCCAAATGGTTGACCACAGTAGTCAACCAATGGTCGACCAGCCTGGGTTCGAGTCAAAATGGTCAACCTTTAGTTAACCATTGTGCACACTCGAACTTGCTCCAAGTGGTGCATCCCGCTTGTGCAAATGTTGCAAGCTTTTGCCATGGTTTTCAGTCAACTTCGGGAATGAGTTCAGGTATTCCGCCAAAGTTCGGGAACGTTTGCAACAGATGGCGAACATATTGTAGAGGTGTGCACACAAAATGGCCGCACCAAACATAGTTATGAGTTGGCCAAGAAACAGCCAAGTGGAGGACATTGTTTTGTTGTCATAAAAAATCTTAAGAGTGTTTTTGTCAGTAGTGGGTAGTGCACAGCAGTAGGGAGAAGTTTCCTTATGGTTTTTTTGTAATGGTTAGAAAGGTGGCTCTATAAAGTTTTATGGGGTGTCTTGCCCGAGACGTGTTAGACTTCCGTTCTGTAGTTTACAGACATTGGTCAAAATCCTGTCCTAAGTCTCGACACCTGTTTCCTTGAGCAAGGTACTATGTTTCTTTCCTCCCAGGACTAGAAATAGGAACCTGCGAGAGTTGAGGAGTAACCTGCATTGGACTGGCATCCTGCCCAGTAGGAAACGATCTAATCGAATAGATAGGGGATATAGATAGAATCTCAGTTGTTTAATTCCATGAAGCGGGATATAAACACCTGTTTCAGCCCCAGGAGTAAGTGGCAACATGTCACATCAGCGAAGTGTAGCCCTCAACTTGAAGTGGCCAGCCAGCCTTGTGATGTAAGGCGATATCTCATAAAAATATAAAACTAAATTGAATACAATTTTTACAAATTTCTTTTCCATTTTTTATTTCTCTATCTTTATAGATGATTGACTTGTCGTTCTTCCTGTGCATTCTGTTTGTATTTATGATGGCGTACGGCGTTGCATCTCAAGCAATCCTCAATCCTAACAGCACAACATTTGGGGATCTCTTTTACGGGGTTGTCTACAAGTCTTACTTTCAAATCTTCGGCGAACTGTTTTTGGAAGATATTGCAGGTACAAGATATAAGAGCTGTATTTTTTTATTTTTAGTTTTTCATGCAAGTTCGCCCCTAGTAAGGCTGTTTAAAACCTTGCAGGGTCACGGTCGTGCGATAAAAGACCGAGTTGAAGGTCTTATCTAATAACCATGACCCTCCCAGTTTTGCATCGGGTAAAAAGTACTGAGTATACCACAGTGCTATCACACATTGGTGTACATGTGTTTATAGGTAAAACAAAAATTAATATTGAAGATTGTTTTGCATAATTTGTGCCTAATTTGCCTTTGTTTGGCCTTCATTGTAGGCACAGTCGGCTGCTATGGTGCTAATGCAACAGAAGCTGCAGCTATGGGAACAAACCCTTGCCTTGGGACATCCACTGTTGGAGTCATCTTATTAGCAGTGTACATGATGATGAGTAATGTCCTGCTACTCAATCTACTCATCGCTATGTTCAGGTCAGAGTTCATTACTTCTATGGGAAGATTCTATTGTCTCGCGCAGTTAACAATAACATCATTCTTATTAGCGCATTTTACAATAACGTATTAATGAGCTTTATATTAGTGCCCTGGCTATTGGGCCGATACAACATTCCTTTTAATCTTTCTCAGCTCCATGGGGAGTATACAACCTGGGCAACAATATAAAAGCCTACACCATGTGTACATAAGTCAACCCTTGTACTCGATTCAATATTGGAGGATTTGAAACTTTACATGGTGGAAATACGATATGGAAAGGTTTGCGCTAACACCATGTAATGACTATCTCTAATGAGTTGGGGTGGTTTTGAAAAGTTTCAACCTTTCGATCAGTATGCTCTGATCGTCCTCTGGAGAAAGCAGAGCATACTGATCGAAACGTCGAGTTGAAAACAACTCATTAGAGAGAGTCATAACATGGTGTTACCGCAAACCTTTCCATAGCAATTAAATATTCCTACTTTTTTCCCAATGACCCAATATCATAGACCTTTTCGCAAATACCATTGCGCAAGCGCAAACTATCAAGCTATCAGGTGCATGCTGGTCTAGCTAGTTATCAAATTTGATTGCTAGCCAGTTATGCCTGTTAATAGGGCTTTGAATCTCGGGAGTTTTTTAAGATTTTAGGGGTGGGGGGAACTTCTGTACAAGAGGAAAATAGTGTGTTGAAATATGGGAGTATTTTGGGGATACCACTGCACCATATCTGCTATTTACTTTGGGGATACCACTGCACCATATCTGCTATTTACTTTGGGGATACCACTGCACCATATCTGCTATTTACTTTGGGAATACCACTGCACCATATCTGCTATTTACTTTGGGGATACCACTGCACCATATCTGCTATTTACTTTGGGGATACCACTGCACCATATCTGCTATTTACTTTGGGGATACCACTGCACCATATCTGCTATTTACTTCAAAGGTATTGATATTACTGTGCCAAATAGTCTGGTGCAAGATTTAGTTAAGTGACACACAAGGCATTGAACACTCTACATTAGATGTATGTATGGTGACAGGTCACCAGATCTTGACTGGTATCTCTGGTCTTTTCTTGAATCGCAGCTATACCTTCTCAGCAATTCAAGAGAACACTGACGTCTACTGGCGGTTCCAACGCTACGATCTCGTCCAGGAATATTTCACTCGGCCGCCCTTCGTCCCTCCATTCATAATCATCTCCCATGTCTTCTTGGTGGGGCGCTTCATAATACAAAAGACCTGTAAAGTCTGCCTGAGGTACCGATCGGGAGAAATGAGTAAGTACAAGCTGGGAGTTTCATCTTTGAGAATGGAAGGCCAGTTTTCATTTACCAAAGGGCACTTCCAATTGTCATTCTCTCATTGAAAATGTATTTGAAAACTGAAACTGAGGGGAAAAACGTAATCTGAGCTGATTTTCAGGCGACAGACAAACTAGTTAATAGTAACTACTTTTGATGGTAATGTAAACTTTGTCATCCTCCCGTTAGAATTGTTTGTGACCTTTGAAACAACCAAAACAAGTTCACTGAGCTAAGTTTCATGTGACTGACAAACTTGACATCAACTATATAGCAATGGTAGTTCCTTTACCCTCAACCCAACAAGTTTACTTTGATGTTAGGAAATTACATCTTAAATCTTTACATTTCTTCACAGAGCAAAGAATTCCACAAAGTAAAGTGAAACAGATCGTTTTGTGGGAGACCATCCAAAGCGACGAGTACATCGTCAAAGAAAAGTTGAGACTTTCTGAAGACATGAGCGTCCAGGTCAAATCGACATCAGAGAGGTGAGCGTTTTTTCTGACCAGTAAAGGAGAGCAACTTTGACACCTTCAGACCTTAGACAGCTCCCACAACGGCCCATCCATGGCAAATCAACATAACTTGAGAAATTACATTTTTTAAAAGCAAGTACAGAGAAGAGCTGTTTTGCCATACAAACGGGATGAAAGTGTAAAAAGAGGCTGAGATAGGACTTGATTTATTCATATCCATACATAGCATGCATAGTATGCTTTTGAAACTTTAAAATACTAAAAACTCCCTCAAATTACCAAGATCTGATATGAAAACAAATTGTGATTTTGGTGTCCACGCCTTCTGTTACCTTTGATCTTTGCCTGGAGGGTGAATCCGATATTGTGAATGTTTCTTTCCAGAGTTGAGGATCTACTTGGGAAGATGGATGAACTCTTTGCCGATCCTGAGACAGGGATGCCGTCAAGAGCTTTAGGATTACTTGGTGAGAAGGCCATGGAGGAAAGATTGAATAGACTAGAGGACCAGGTAAGATGAGATTCTGTTCTAACTTTCTAAGAAGGCTAGGGTTGAAACCGAACAAAAGTCTAGGGTCTGGCGTTAACATAACTGCAGATTTTGGCAATATCTTAAACAACCCAACTACCTTTTGAGATGAAATTTCCCCAGGTTAGTTATATTGTATACATCTACATTTAAACAAAGTTAAAACAATCAAACGGTTCCAACAACTAGAGGTATAGTTTGCCTTAAACCCCCTCCCCCAAAAAGTCTGCTGTAAACCTAAGTTTGACATTTGTTCTTTGTTTAAGATGGAGCGAACCAATCAAGCAATGGATTGGGTGATTATGGCTCTTCAAGGAAACCAGTTAGGAGTCAAAGCTAGTCCACCAGAGCTTAAGGAAATCAGACCAAGGCTAGGTGAGCAAATAATTGTGTTGCATCTTTAATCGTTTCTGTATGATCTTTATATAGGCGACGTGACCTGTGACATCACATGTTTACAAAAGAGCCACAGAGCCTGGACTATCTGCAGGCAGGATTTGAACACAACCCAATGAAACAAAACATAAGATCTTATATTTTATGGAGATTGCACTGTCTAATTCCTATCCACTTTTGATATGATCAAAAGGGTCACATCTCAAAACTTGTCCAGCTTTTACTTTCTTAACTCTTGGATTTATGTGGAAATTATGACACAAAATGTCAACTTTCCCATATGACCAGTGCAGTATCTTGCCTGTCAGAAAATCCAAAGAATGTACAAGGTCCCACTTATTGTAAACAAAGGTCACATGGTCTATAAGAACACTGAAACAAGTTCCCTGAAAAGTAAACAATCTGCCGATGTTCTGATGAAGAAATTTAACAATCTCCATAATTATGGAAACTTGTTTTCTATTATGTTGAATGCTATTTTAAATATCTCCCTCTTTGTTGTAAAAAATCTCCCTGATTGCAGCATGGAAGAATGTGAAGAATTCTAGGGTAGGGAGGGACATGAAATTAGGCCCTGACTATAGGGTGTCATGGTGGAGTGGTTTAGAGCATCAAATTCAAGTTGAGGTGGTTAAGTCATCAGAGTGTTGGTTTGAATCCCGAGCAAGATGCTTTACAATAATTGCTGCTCTGAAAAGCCACATGAGCGCCTTGGCAGCTCAGGGCTGTATACTCCTCAGGGAGCTTAGAAAGATTAAAGCAATGTGAATAAGAACTAGTTATTATTATCTTTATTATTAAGTAGGATTTGAAACTTTGCATGATGGAAATACAATATAGTAAGGTTTGTGGTAACACCATGTAATGATAATCTTTAATTGAGTTGGGGTAGTTCTGTAAAGAACCGTAGGTTTCAACTCGACAATTCGAGTAGTATCTGATCGTCTTCTGGAGAAAGCTTGACTCAGATACTGCAGTTAGTTAGTTAGTTATTATTATTTTTTTATTATTATTATTCCACTTTCTTCTTTGCAGCTGAAGATAACTTTGATGATGAGCCTGAAGAGAGAAAAGTTCCCACGACTCTGGAAGAGCTGGGCATTACACTTCACCAGAAGGCTCGGTCCAGTCCCTACCCAGGGACAGCAATACGAAGGTTTCCTGTACCTGATGATAAAGTCCCATGGGAGGTTAGTGCTGAAGAAGAAAAATAACTTGACAGATGTTAAATTTGCATCGGGGGAGAAAGAATATTATCTTCCACTACGCGCTTATCCTCAATCAGATGCTCGAACCAGTCTCATAATTTGACAAATGTGTAATTTTTTCTCAAAGCATGTTACTATATATTATGTCTTTAAATGTAATGCATTGTTTCTTAAATGTAGCATCAGGAGATCAACCTGATTCCCATTAATTTAAATTGTTTCTAAAATCCAGAAGTGGCGCTACATTTCAAACTTCTTTTCGTTGTTTTCTTTATCGTTTATTTTTATCAGTGTGTTTTTACCTGTAAGATTAATTAATGAAATAATTTCAAATAATGAAATAAAAACTAGCCTTTATAAATTTTCATTCCAAATTTCATTCCAAAGCTAGTACTGTTTTTGAGATATTGCTGAAAACCTTGAGTGGTTATGTACAAGAAAAATAACCAACAATAGGAATCTGTAATCTGAGAAATGTTACTGAGGGTAACAGTTCCCAGATTCAAATTTTGGAGATTAAAAACTGATATATTTTCAATAACCACTTTTCTTCAAAGTTAGTTGATTCTCAACTTACTGTCCAAAGCTGCTGCATGTACTTTTATACAAGTTTTGTTTCCATTAATTTCAAGAGTGATTGCCGAACGTATACCTTCCCTTTAAAGCTGTGACCTTTGATCCCCATTTTAGAATAATAACCATGGTTACAAGCCAATCAGTTACACCCATGACTGTGTTCTGGCCATGCCACACTGGGCAGATAAGGATCTCCTGCAGTTCAACAAGAATGAAAGACCTGTCTTGAACTTCAACACCTACGACAAGGACCTTAAGGTGGACCGGTGCAGCTTCTCAGGGCACTACAAAATCATGGATGGTATTCCACAGTAAGTCTTTGGGAGGCAAGGAGGAGGGAGGGGGGCGTTGTAACTAAAGGAAGTAACTTAAAAAAAAGGATCATAGATCGTAATATTATGGTGATTTGAGCCATTTTGCGTGTAAGATTTTAATATTATTGTTTGGTACAATGATGTGCTTGATCACAAGTTGCCACTTAAATTTAAATTCCTGTTTTTGTTTTTCGTGTCCTTTCACTCTGTTCTTTTTTTTATCACCTCCACAGAAATCCACGAGGTCGCACTGGAATGATCGGCCGTGGACTGCTGGGTCGGTTTGGACCCAACCACGCTGCAGATCCAATCGTCACAAGGTATAACAACAATCTAAGACACTAGAGTCTTACAGGACCAAAATCTTATTAGAGAAGTTTCTTTATATTGAAGAAATGGCAGTGACAGCTGAAAACTTTGGTAGTAATCTGTCAGATACAACCATGGAGAAAACTCTTTTGGGAGATAGGTAGACCGGCAACATAGGGCTAGATAGCTCAGTGGGTAGAGCAAGGGTATAATTAATCCGGAGGTTTTTGGTTCAAGTCCCACTGCAGTCAATTTTTCTTTGTTCAAACCCAAATTGAATTATAATGAATACATTTTGTCAGATGGAGAAAGACGTCCGATGGAAGGAAAATGGAAGACAATGGATTGATGGTCTTGGAGTACATCGCTATTCAGAGGAAGGATAATCAACAGTGGGCCATACCAGGGGTAAGGAGAGAAGGGAAAATGCCTCGGGTGTGAGAGTTGATTGTATGAAATAGAAAAATGGTGTCACTTTCTACATTTTATTTTATTTGTTTTAAAGCTATCTCTACCATAGTCCTTTGTAGGTACGTTGTTCACCCTGAGCTTGAGTGGTCTAGTTCACTGGTGTTGTCAGCTGCATAGAGTGTGGGTTAGTCTTGGTGCAAGATGTTTCTCGTTTCCTTATCACGCACACCACGGCCAATTCACCGACAGCGCGCGCAACGACTCACCTGACTTATAGTCCACTCACCGCCCCCGGAGAAATGTCTTGGTCCGTGTGCATGTTTGAGTTATGTGACCTCACATACATATTCAACGTGTGGGTCAACAAAACACTACGCACGCGCACAACTGGAAACAGACAAGCGGGCCAGCCTGGTAGTAACTTGCATGCACCCGACGTGTCAAGTAAAAAGCCTCGCTGCATCATGCTACGGCGGGAACCCGGGGATATACACACCATGTGCGTTTTGTTGTGCATGCAAAGGCGATCACTGATCTTTATGTTATTATTAATTAGAGATCAGCGGTTGCGATCGATTGTTAGAGGGAAGAAATTGTCAGTCAATGAAAAAATACTATAACAATATTGCTGACCGCATCGGCAAGACTCGAGGAGTCGGGTGTTTTATTTGCGGATGAGAGAACTTGTAACTTGTATGGGTATATTTGCACATTATTTCGAAAATAAAGAAAGATATCCTGCATGGCTATTAACTATAAAGCACAGTTTTGGGCGAAAATTGTCCTCCATTACATGTCACGTCTAATTGTGGCCAAGTGTGTCGGCAAAGGATATGTCTGACATGTACATGTACCTTCTTGTACACATGCACACGGTACACAACCTAATGCCAACGTGGTGTTGTGTCTTGGCTTCTTATCTTCGCGAAGACGTGTCAAATTACTCATAGGCTTAGATATTTAATGGTGGTCGACCACCGGTTGATTTTGATCAAGCTGTGTGAGTATGATACGGAAGTTTCGGATGTAGTGTTTAGTTTTTTTCTGCATAAAAAGTACTTTCAGGCACTGTGACCCTATAATTATTTGTACCTTCAAAGTTACCATTTGGACTAAGACTAAAAATGCCAGAAAATCCCATGTTCGTGTACATCGATCTATTTTTGTTAGCTCTGTTGCTAAACATCCTCGTTCATAACATTTTAAGATTCCATTCCCCTCAATTAATTGCACTTACAAAAATTCTCAAAATCTTCCCTGAAAACGTATTTTAGGGCAAACTAAAATTCGTACATCGTTCAGCAGCAATCATGTTTACAAAAATTAAAAGACGAACGTAATTACACAAGCCCTACACACCAACTAACATACGAGGAAGCCTGGCTGTTTCTGGTTGCGTTGCACCGAAGACGTACAGATACCAGACTGGGAAATTATGCTGATACTGCTACGTCAGAGTTATGCAGGCCTAGCGCAGCACGGCATGATCGGAATGTGCTCGGAATTTCCCGAGCGATCAGCACACGGACCAAGACGTTTCTCCGGGGGCGGTGAGTGGACTAAAAGTTAGGTGAGTCGCTGCGCGCACTGTCGGTGAATTGGCCGCGGTGTGCGTGATAAGGAAACGAGAAACGTCTTGCACCAAGACTAAGTGTGGGTTAGAATCCCAGTCATGACACCTGTGCTATTAAGCAAGGCACTCAACCAGTTTGGTAGAGGTAGTGCATTCTGCTTCAAGAGGTAGTGCATTCTGCTCTACCAACCTGCAGCCGATTTCACAAAATGCTGCACAAGTTGACTTGTGCAGTTTCGTGAAATTGGCTGCAGGCTCCTACATGTACAGTGGATGACACTTAAGGCCCGGTCCCACTGCAGCGATAACGAGAACGATAACGATCACAACGCAAAGAGAACGCGTTCTATTGGTTGAATTGCTCCATGCAGAATACGCACATGCTCATTCAACCAATAGAATGCGTTCTCTTGGCGTCGTTATCGTTATCGTTCTCGTAATTGCTGCAGTGGGACCGGGCCTTTATGCCTACATCCTTTACAGACTTTGTGTGAAGGGGTTAACCCTGTTTCAGCCCCAGGAGTTTGTGACAACGTGCCCCTAGGTTGTAGTTGATCTTGGTCAATTGGCAAAAGTGAAGCCCTATCCTTGCAGTGGTCGTCTATGGCCTTGTAGTAAAAGGCGATCTCTCATAAATAAACTTCAAAACACTGATTTTGTTCAGGGTATGGTTGAGCCAGGAGATGTTGTTAGTGCCACACTCAAGAGAGAGTTCAGCGAAGAAGCTCTTGGATCAATGGAGAAAACACAAGAAGAGATTGAGGCAATATTAAAGAAGATTGACAATCTATTTAAACATGGTGTGGAGGTAAGAAGGGTCAAGGTTCTAGTAGTCAACCCTCCTACTATTTGACCATTCATTACTATCCTTTGTGAATGAATTTATACAAATAACCTGCCTACTGTCTGACCATTCAATATCACCCACTGTGAATACATTTTCACAGTTCACAGTCAACCCTCCTACTATCTGACCATTCAATATCACCCATTATATTTGTTAATTTGATACCATGTAGTTAATGCATCTTCACAGTACACATTTGACACTCTTACTGTCCAACCCATCCATTCATGATATGTGGTAAATGCATTATGGGTATAATTCTGTGCAGAGAAGTGGCACCAAACAAAACCTGTTAAGTTGAATGGTTTCAATTGATTGGCCAATAATAAATACTCTAGAAGGGTTATTGTAATGAAAGGGGCGGACATTCTTAAGGGTTACAAACTTTTATTGATTTTGTCAGGAAATAACAGGCACCAAGATTCTTTGTGTTTTTATTTTTTACTAGCAGAACTCTTTATCACTTACATGTATGTCAAAGGTCAAGTGAGAGCGCTAATCACCTTTTTCTTTTAATTTTCGAAATCTGTGGTCTCAGATCTACAAAGGGTACGTTGATGATCCGCGGAACACAGACAATGCGTGGATGGAGACCGTGGCCATGAACTTCCACGATGAAGATGGAACTTCAGTTGGTGTACTAGAATTAGAGGTGAGTGCATCATTTCTTTCCTTTCAAAGATATAGTAACATGATGGTCCAAAACAACTAATTTCAAATTCTATTATTGTAAGTATACATTAGCCTTTTTTCATATGTATTGCCTTGTTGTGTATGTAATGTTGAGAATTGTTGTACAATGTTAATATGGCTTCTTGTTGTCAGTGTAGAAACAAATATACTTCGATGCTGTTCTATTCTATTATCAGAAATGCTGGATTTATGTAAAATCAAGTTAATGCCACGCAGTTTTGTGCTCTGGACTCAAGGTCTGGTGGCTGAAGCCTGGTTCATGTTTTCTGCGAACGCTTCATAGAAAATTTTCTTGCGCCACAATTGGAAAGACAGCGCATTCCAGTATCGTCATTCTCATTCGCACAAAGTATGAACCAGGCTTTAGTCATCAGGGTGTGGGTTCGAATCCAGGTCATAACACTATGTATGTTGTCTATGCAAATTGTACATTATTGTCCTTTTACCTCTTTGACGTCAGAAATTGAATGGTTTTTTTTAATGTGGACAATAATTGCATGTATATACTTGGTAGCGCAGGGCTCAATTTCACTTAACAATTTAGATATATGTATCTTAAGATTAGTTCTAGATATTGCCATGGTGATTTGTAATGTGACATCACCGCTCAAATTACTGCACATTGAATGATTCTTAGCTCAATGAAATCGAGACTGAGGGCTGTTTACTTGACTTGGTTTCTAAAGCGATCGATCAATGCTCTTATTTGACAGGCTGGTGATGACGCTCAGGGTGTTCGATGGCAACGAGTCAGCTCTAAGATTCCTCTATTTGCGAGTCACCAAGCAATGCTGAGGAAGGTTGCCGAGTTACACAATGCTGCCTTCTAGAAGTCACATCATTTCCTCCCTCCCTTCCTAGTCCCCTCTGATTGACACAAAAACATCCCAACCCATCTTCACACACCCAACCCCACCCAACCGCCACCCTCCCCTAACCCATCAAGTATCCCACCACCCCCCATCCACACCCAACCCCAAACACTCTATCAGAGACCTTAATAACTTGCCTCAATGGGGTTCAGTATAATAAAAATGCCCCAGTCCCCACCACCCCTACCCCTACCCCCTACCTCAATGTAGTGAAATTCAAAGGACAAATCAAAAGCTGGGGAAATTATCCCCCCCCCCCACCTCTGTTTTCTAAAATATTGCCTTACAAAATCTGACATCCCCACCCTGTTGCTCCATAAAGGTGAACAAATCCCCAAGGAGTGACAGAGGACTTGGGGAAGTTGATGGTTATATATTACCAAGCATCTTGTCAGGCCAGTGACTTAGCGTTTTTGAGGGTTGCAGGTCTCGTTTTAACAATCTGTCAATTTCATTCGGGAATGCTAAAAGTTCTGGGGATTTTGTTTATTCAGTAATAACACTGAAACCTGTACATTATATGTCTTTGTATATCTCTGGCCTTTTCTAAGGGCAAAGTTTGTGCTTTACTGAAAATGCAGAATAATTGGCCTTATTTAGTCAGGTTTTCATGAGTCGTTTTTTGTGAAAACCACATTCACAACGTGTCTTTCAGACTGCTTAAAAATGTTGAAACTGCTAAAAAGAAATAGTGCCTTAAATTATTTGACCTCATTTGAATATTGTCCACAAAACTGAATAAATTTACCTAATCATCCATGAGTAACTTTTCACGATTTTTAGCTGTTTTTTTAATCGTATTTTGTAAATATTGTGCATCAGTATTTTTGCTTAAAGGAACACGTTGCCTTGGATCGGTCGAGTTGGTCTTTTAAAAGCGTTTTGTAACCGTTTGCTACAAAATGCATATGGGTAGAAAGGTGTTGTAAAAGTAGAATACAATGAACTACACAAATATGCCTCGAAATTGCGTGGTTTCCTTTTTATCTGGTGCAATAACACGGTCGTTCATTTATGGGAGTCAAAATTTTGACTCCCATAAATGGCCGACCGTGCTAGTTCGCGTGTAAAAGGAAAACCGTACAGTTTTGAGTGATACTTGTGTGGATCATTATATTCTACTTCTAAAACATCTTTCTAACCATATGCATTTTATAACAAACGGTTTCAAATGCTTTTTATAGACCAACTCGTCCGATCCAAGGCAGCGTGTTCCTTTAAGATTCTAAAAAATGATGTTTGCTGTAGGTATCATCATTTAAAACAGTGGCCTTGATTGGCTAAGGCCGGAAGCTCAAAAAGTAACAAAATATCAAACATCTTGTCTTTCAAATTGTGTGATGTGTGCAAGAATATTAACTTTAAAATGCAGAATATTTATATAGTAAGTTTCATTAGTATTATTTTCTTCTTTTTTTCGTGTGAATCTATCTACCTATTTTTCTAAAGACAACTTACTTTTAAATCTTTTTTAGAACAAAAGGCAAAATAATTTTGTAAATAATTACTATTTTTATAGCAGATGTGTCATTTATAAGGTTTTTTCTCGATTTTGGAATTTTCTTAAAGACACCTTGAGACTTCTTGAAATAAGTAGAGCAGTCACCACTACAGTTGGACAAGAATTGTTCCACATTTTGTTCCACATTTTGTTCCAACTTGTAGAGTTTGTATTATCTGGGGTTGGGTCCCAAAATGACTCAAGGAAAGTATGGAGTTTACAGTGCATGACACAACAAATAATTATGTTTATCCACAATAAACTTTGATTATGCTCAGAGTTTACTGTCAACTGAGATAGTTATTGTGAGAAATGTTTTTTTTTCCAGAATTCAGTTTAAAGCAAAGTATGAGATTTATGTAACTTTTATATATTTATCGACAAACTTGAGATGATTATAAGTGGGGGTTTTCCCACCAAACTTATAATATATTATTTTTTTCAGAAGTGTACTTATTAATTGATTCCTAAGTTTGCTTGAAGATTTTTAGAACTATCTGTCCAACCTAAATTGTTTGTTTTCAGTTTTGAAGTTTTATACAGTTTTCTCGTGCAATATATGTTTAGTTGAAGACAACCAAAGTTTACATGGTGTAAAGTTTATACTTCTGCTGGTGATCATTGTTTGTAGAAATTTTTGGATTTGACTTAGTAATAATGTTGACTTAGTAATAAAGTTCCATTATTTACATAGATGAAATTAATTCTGTTTCAAAATCTTTTAGTGTTTTTTTTGTATAAAGATCAATCAACGTCATTTTAACATTAATGTTTAATAGAACTTCACTTATATCTACTTGTACACAAACCTCAACAGTAATAGTTATTTATTCATATGAGAGGAAAATTGTGACTCCCCCCTCCCCCCCCCCCCACCTCGGAGATGAGTTCCCATCGGAGGTTCCTTTGGCTGATTTGTTTTACTGAGAGACAAACATATTAGTTTCTTTTTCTACAATCAAATAATTTGTATTTAAGGCCCAGTTTATTTTAAGCTTAATGTTTCGTATGAAAATTATTGTTATTGGTTAAAACAAAACAAAAAATTTCAGTTAAAATTTTATTAAAGTGCAAGCAAACTTGTGCTAAAAATCGAGTGAAATAAGAAAACGATCGGCTGTTAATACTAGCATTGTGAGCATCTTTTCTTTGTTTTAACTTGTGATCGAAATTATCTCTCTCCGTAAATACACGTGAAATGTTTCTTGGACTTCACAAACTGGGTGTGGTCGGCCTCGTTGCGGGTGACACTGTTGAGTTGGCAAATCCGCTCCCCTGTCCCAAAATGCTGCACGTTGAAGGAGCGAAATATGGGGTCGTAGTGGCACACCGTGGCGCAGGCACGGACGTTGCTGGTCGGTATCTCTCGTAAGGTGTGGCCGGTCAGACACGACGCAAGCAGGCGCCATTGCTTCAACTTGACCTGTGTTGCCATGACTTCCTCACCTTTGCAGATAGTAGAGTAATTCAATGAGCAAGGATAATCATGCCAGGCAAAATCGTTATATCTTATCTCAATCAAAGCACAGTTTTCTTGTGTTCCCCCTCCCGGCTCACCAGTCTTGTCCCAGTTCCTATACCCGCCATTATCTGGAGCACAGTCCCATTGTCCTTCCATCTCTAAATCATTGCAATTAATCCAAACAAACAGATCATACTTGGATTTCCTCAGTTTATCCATGTGGTTATTTTCTTCCGATGATGAAGGCGCAACCATGTCCCCTCCCATCTCCTGACATTTCAATCTCCCTTCATGCCAAGTCATTTGTTCTTCAATAAGTTTGTAGCAAGAGCCGCCCCATGACTCCCAGCCGAATGGACAAACCATCTGATGAGGCTTACACAAATGAGCAGAACTCGTACCAATGGTGAAGAGAATCAACAAAACAGAAGGCAAACAAAATCCTCCCATTATTCAAAGCAAGCCAACGGTTTTCAGAATCTCTCTCGAGTTGTAGAAGCAGAGCAAATTAATTGGCAAACCGATTATCAACGGCTTTAAACGGCAGCTCACACCCACTTCAATACGCTGTTTAAATTAAACGTAATTAAAAGCGATGTCTCTTGAGCAGTTTATACTTTGAATGAAATTGTTGCTTTATATTCAGCAAAGTTGTGTTGTCAATTATTATCTTGTTTTGCATCGTTTCCACGCCAACACTATGCGCATATGCGTGTTCTTGGAAGACAGTAGAATTGCTCAAAGGAAACCGTCAAATCGATACAAATTCTGTTATAAGAGTTTCGTTTATTGGCAGCCAAGCCTAAAAGGACTGTTTTATTGTGAACAACAGAGTGTTGGATACCAGTTATGGCATTGATAAGGTCAGCAACTTGTGGTATCTTTACGGTGTGGTTGGCTTATTGGTCACGTATTGTTCGCCACAGTTTTAAGGAAAACGTGAGATTTCCCAAGGTAGTTTCAAGGAGGGTGTTAAACAGTCCTTAATTAGGCTTGGCTGACAACAAAAGAAAACTCTACTTTAACAGAATTTGTATCGATGTTGCAGTTACCTTTGAGTAATTCTATTGTCCTACAAGAACACGCATGCGCATAGTGTTGACATGGAAACGATGCAAAACAAGATAATTGATAACAAGAATGAATTTTTGATTTTGAAATTAGAGTCATGTTTTTTTTTAACGCGTGCCGATTTCGAGGGTCTATATGTAACTATTGTAGGACAAAAAACACAATGTTCACAGATTTACACTAAAATTACACAGTTTGAAGATAATGACAGTAGAAAGAAGCTTGTTTGTTTGTTTGTTTGTTTGTTTGTTTGTTTGTTTTTGAGAACAAGGGATTGTTATTTCCCCGCCTTAGAAAAGCAAAGCGTCTCTCCGAGCTCCACGCACACTTTACCACACTAATCCATCTTGTAAAATGAAACTTTGAATTTGAATTCCACACTCGGCTAAATACCATTGTCAGGCTTTGATGAAAATCATATGAATAGAACAGTGTATGTTTACTATTGTTTCTCTCCGTAAATACACGTAAAAGACTTCCTGTATTCAATAAACTGGGTGTGGTCGGCCTCGTAGCGGGTGCCATTGTTGAGTTGGCAAATTCGCTCCCCTGACCCAAAATGCTGCACGTTGAAGGAGCGACATCTGGGGTCGTAGTGGCATACCGTGGCGCAGGCACGGACGTTGCTGGTCGGTATCTCTCGTAAGGTGTGGCCGGTCAGACACGACGCAAGCAGACGCCATTGCTTCAACTTGACCTGTGTTGCCACGACTTCTTCACCTTTGCAGATGGTGGAATATAGCTGTGAGCATCGGACATCAAGCCATCCGCCATCTTTAACAAATTGAAGCATAGCACAGTTCTCCCGAGTTCCACCATTCGGCTCACCATACCTCGTGTACCAGTTCTTATACCCGCCGTTGTCTACAGTGCAGTTCCATTGTCCTTCCGTCTCTAAATCATTGCAATTAATCCACATTCGATCGCTAGTTTTGCTTAGAATATAGTTATTTTCCTCCGATGATGAAGGCGCAACCATCTCCCCTCCGATCTCCTGACATTTCAATCTCCCATCATGCCAAGTCATTGTTCCATCAAGAAGTTTGTAGCAAGAGCCGTCCCATGACTCCCAGCCGAATGGACACATCATCTGATGCTTGCACGAATGAGCAGAAGTCTTGGTGAAAAGAACACCAAGCACAAATAAATGCATCCAGAATTCTAACATCATTTACGTCACTGGAAAGACCAACAGAATCTCTCCAAAATCTCACGTATTCTCGTTAAAGTCTTCTCGTTTTTGGAAGCAAAAAAAAAAACGTTAGGAATTTTCCTGTGACCAAACGGATCAACAGCATTAATTTGTTCGCTATGAACCCGAATACGCGGCGGAAAAATCACAAGAAACCACCGTATTGCTCGATCGTTATAAATACACTGCTTTTGTGACTAGCTAATGATTTTATGTTATGAAATTTGTCATCAATAACTTGCCCTTGACTCCTTGTTGTAATACAATACCAGTAAAACCTTCAATTAGTCTGCTCAAATCAAAGGTCATAATGGCAATCAAAGGTCATAATGGCAATCCATACTAATTGCACTAATGACTTCTGAGCAAACGAATTGATACAATAGGGCTTGACTTTAAGGCATGGTCATTTTTTGTCCACCCCCTCCCTCCCTCTCTCTTTGTAAATTAAACCATGATAAGCTTGTTCCACATTTTGGTGTGCTTTCAGTCGGACCTGAATTTTCTCAAAAACTACGTTACTTCATTGGGAGCAGTTTCTTACCGTGTCTCTCAATAGCTCTCCTGGCCATCGCTCGTTTACCAAGGCAACTTTTCACTGCTAATAGTAACCAATACTTATTCTTATTCTTATTCTTTATTTGGCCAATAAACAATTACAAATACAAGCAGACAGTATGTCAAATAGATAATTATAAGTACATATACAAAAGTAAATACAAAGCAAGAAAAACAATAAGGGCACAGGAAATTATAAAACAACCCTAATGTGATGGCCAGGATCAACAAAAGTATAATTAAACACTGTAGCTCGAAAGCCTGTTAATCCAGTCACATAGGGAAGCAAACACACTATATAAAATACTCTCTTTGGAAAATAATAATAATTAGAAATAAATATTAATATAATTAATCTGTTTACACAAAGTACAAATTAAAATAACAAAACCAAAACCAGAAATTAGACAAGCAAATAGCAAATAAATAAATAAACAAATAAACAGTTAATTAAAACAAATAAATAAAAAGTATTAACAAATGAATGAATAAATACTGCCCAGTGCCTTTAAGGATCGCCCGTCAATTCCCTCCCAGGTCTCGTTCTGCGCGCGGCAAGGATTTCCTGTCCAGTGTCCCTCGACCAACAATCAATAATAAACTAATGTAACAAAAACCAGCAATATGCACCAATCAATTACTTTAATTAATGGAATCATTGTGTGGTGAAGAGGTTTTCAACTAGTGGTTTAATCCCAACGAGACCTGGTTCTTGATCATTTTACAGAGACGAAGTCGAGGTAAATTATCAAGAACCAGGCCTCGGCGGGTTTAAACCACTAGTTGAAAACCGATTCAACACACTTTGATTCCCATTCATAAATACCTTTTTGGTCAAAAAACATCAAAACTTCTGGTCAAAAAGTAAAATAAGTGCAAAAATTATAATTTTTCAATGATTGGTAAGGCCCAGTCAAGGCCCTCGGGTAAACAACTCCTCATGAATGTTGTGCACGTCGCGCGTATCGCGTGATGTGGCACAACTGTCTTGGCCGTTGCTCTCGACCAATAGGAATGAAGAAACTGTATCATAAGCACAGGTGCAAACTCGCGTGTCACGCCCATGTTTCAACACTTTGTGCTGGTCATAAACGAAGGTTTATACACACCCACGTGACGCGCTCTCCATCAATAGGAATAGCGAAACTGTCTGAGGTATTCATGAATGGACTTTAGTATTAAGCAACTCGGAAGTATGACCCATTTTCCTTCTTTGCCTTCAGATTGAGAACTTTGTTGGGCTATAAAAAATATTTTTTTAGTGCACTTCTGGCCTGTGTCAGATGCAATTGTGTCCGCCATGCAATACTGTCCGCTCCGGACACTTTTACATGTGTAATCGCGTCCGGGGCTATGCAAAAAATCGTGGACATGTACATCACTGTACATTATGTGCGCACGTTTAAAGGAACACGTTGCCTTTGGGCTGCGCTTTGTTGGGCGTTTTTGGGCTATGACAAGCGTTTGATGTAAAATGATTACGGTTGGAAAGATGTTAAAAAAGTAGAATATAATGATCTACACAAACATGCCTTAGAATTGCTTCACTTTTGCTAACTTTCTCGAAACAAAACGCTCCGCCATTTATGGGGGTCAAGATTTTGACTCCCATAAATGGCCGCCAAATTCACTAGTCTTATTTCCAGTCGCAGCCGTTGAACTATACGACTGAGCAATTATTAACAATTTTACGAACCCATTTGTATCTATCTCTTCCTCCATGGTTACTCAAAAAAAAAAACAGTTCATGAACAAAAATAAAAGGGCCTACGTTGAATTAGCTTTTTATTAATCTATCTAAGCAGCAAGTTCAGCTCACGTCCCGGGGCCGAGCGGCTGCCGTCCAGCGGGCCATCATCCCCCGCGGCCAGACCTCCCCTGACGCAGTGAACGGTTCTTGCTCGTACGGTGTAGGATTTTAGCGGGGCCAGTCTAGTAATGCGAACACTTTGTACACGAAAAAATGTCTAGTACCCGTATACTAACTAGCGAGTGGAGTTGAAAATGGACGTGTCATGACCTCCCATACCAAAACTACAGCTAGAGAATTCATCCTCTCAATAAAACATCTGCTCAGACATGTCAGAGGCGTTTACCGTGTTTACCGCGTAAGTATAGTATGCAATTGCGAGTCACATAGGCCTATACCCCACAGTTCGTTTTTAGATACAAAATTACAGGGACTTTACTTCTCTGTCCTTTCTCTATGCTGTTTGCATGTACGTATGTAGAGTCACAGGGCAACAGGACAGTGGTGTCTATTACTAATACTTGTCCATAGGATAGATGATGTCACTTGTCTTATTTGCCAACATGATCCTTTCTTCGGGGTATACATTCATTATTTTATAGATAAAATAATGTTTATGTCTATTATGGGGATGTAATTCCTTAACCTTGGTCTTGGACAGTACTATTTGAGGTAGCTCCTGTTTACATTGCTCAGAATCATTTGACAGCAAAATTTACTGTGCGATGCATCTGAACAGGGAGCACATACTGCAAATGGTAGTTGGCAAGGAAAGCTAAAATAAATTAATACTCTTGTCCACAAAAATGAAGCTTCCATAGGTCCTTTTCAAAACCACGGCTTCGGCTATGGATTCGGCTTCAGACTCCGTCCCCTTGTCTGAATCCCTACGCAAAGCACGCTCAGTATTGTCCAAACATCTGCGGGGCCAAGCTAGCCCGAGCTGAATCCAAAGCCAAAGCCGTGGTTTCGAAAAGGGCCATAGTCTAGAAGAACTCTTTTCAAAAATTACAAAACAAAATCAGAAACGGGGAACAATTTTATTATTTTGTAACATTTTTGTATTGATACTTGATTCCCAGGTCACAGTGAAAGTTGGGTGGTGATGTGATTATTGAAGCCGGTATGGACAAGAAAGAGTACACGTACATCAAAGAAGTTTTCCAAGCACGGTTAGATGACAACCAGCTTCTTCGCAGGACAGGAAAACTCTGCTAATTAGGCCTGGGTGACCAGTGAAAATTACTAATCGACTAGTCGCACCTCCATCCAATAGTTGCGACTACGACACTAGTCGCAACAAAATTTTAACTATCACGATGCACTGTGGCAATGTGTGCCGCAAGCACAATATAGTCTAATTCAAGCGGAAAAGATTGAAGATTTGTGTCACTGATGTCTGACTGTGTTCTGTAAGTAAATTATGTTGTCATGAATAGTCATGAGCGACTAAATTGGTTCACCAAACAGGTAGACGCAATTTTTTTTAAACTATTTTTGTAGCACGTTTAACCGAATAGTTGAAAACAATAGTCGCGACTCGACTCAGGCTTCAATAGTTGGAGTGCGACACTAGTCGCTCAGGCTTACCGCTAATGGTGCAAGAATGGCCTCTACCCGCAGCCGCCATCCGCCCCCCCCCCCCCCCAATACTACCAACAGAAGAACTTGTAGCAAAACACAAATCCACATTTTCCACTTCTTAAATTTAATTTCCATGTAACTTTCCACAATTTGGCTACAAAATTGTCTGTACAGGTGTGCATAAGATATAAGGTCAGTGCATTATTAGCATTATTGGCAAGTTCTAGAGTTTGTATGTAATCAAAGAGAATCTTTGTCACAAATTTATAGGAACTTTATAAATAAATATGGACAATTTATTGAATGTTTTTACAATTCACAGCAGTACACGATGTATTTGCAAACATTAATTTAATTTGTCCTTTGCCAAAGAACACTATAGTCCCATGCAGTATCCTTAGTAATAGTTGGTGTATCTCCTCAATATTTATGCATAAAATAATAAACCTGTGACAATTTGGGCTAAATTTGGCAATATAAGCTGCAAGAAACAGTGAAAGAAAAACACCATTGCAGTATAGAAACAAGCTCTTTGACATGCCTCTCATCATGTAGACTTTATCAAGTGAGTTTTATGATCACAAATTAGTAATTACCAACATCTAAGGTATAAAGTCCCTTTAGAGAGACCAATGCCTTAGATCAAGTGATTTGGTTGTAAAATGCATATGGTTAGAAAGGATGTTTTAAATGTAGAATAGAATGATCAACACAAGTAGGACTTGAAATTGGGTGGTTTTCCTTTAAAACTTTTACTTATTTGAACCAACATGGTCTGCTAGTCAACGCTAGTCAACAATATGACTAGTTCTAAAACATCATTCTGACCATGCATTTCATAACAGGCATGTGGTTGAAATCAAAATATACTTGCAAGGGTTAAGGCTAAAAATTTGAAATGGCACTGTGTTTATCAAACTTGTTGCATCTATGATCCATGTCTCTTTATGAATACAGAATAAAGATATTTCAGATAAATTTATTTGAATACAGATTGTTTATGTTTTTGTATTTGTTCTAGTGTGTTTGTTGTTACAAAATATCGAAATCTCAAATAAATAATACAATAAATATGATGATTGTATAAACAATTGGCCATGTACTTCAAATTAAACTTAATCATATTATGTCGTTGTGATGAAAACAAACTCTGCTCACATCACATTCAATGATTTGTTGACATAAGTAATGTGCAAAAGAAAATAATAATAAGTTGAAATATTGACATTATGTGTTAATTTAGGAATAAGAATCTACTTGTTGAAAACAGGAAGTATTGCCATTTGTAAAACCTGTTTTGCATAAATCATGTGTACATGTGTACATGTGTACATGTGGAAATATATCCCTGATTTTACAAACAGTAACTAGGTAGTGTTACTCTATTTCCAGTACCATTCTGACACGACACATGTTGTCTGTGAAGGCTGGCTGGGTGGCAAAGTCATTTGTTGTGTACATCATGCTCCCCTGGTGTACATGTCATTCCTGTGATGTCGTGCCAACTCTAATGGTGGTCCAGAACAAGGTGCCTCAAGATCTTTTCAAATATAAACACAAACATTTTTGAAACAATTAACAAAATAAAAATTGGTTATTTGTACATGTATATGGAATATAAAACCCATGCACTTGATGTTGATTCATTAAAGTGACATTTTTGCAAATATTACCTACCTGCAGCCGATTTCACGAAACTTTACGCAACTGCTTGAGTCCACTTGTGCAATTTTAATGGCGCAAGTTGCTCCATAAACGTTGCACAAGTGGACTTACGCAGTTGCGTAAAGTTTTGTGAAATCGGCTGCTGGTCAAAGACATGATGTTATTAAAATTTGGGATGTGGCTGTTCAGTGTATAGTTTTTTGGTAATGCAACGTTGGCGAAGGAGGCTGTTTACAAGTAACTACAATGAATGAAAGCTTAAATTTGTGTTTCCTTATTAAATGTTTGTTAACATATTTACTTTGTGTCCTTTTTTTTTGGGGGGGGGGGTGGCGGACAGATCAAAATATCATGTAACAAAACTGGACTGCTTTGACAGTACATGTGTATATTATATTAATTTTGGTTTTTACCCATACACCGATGTGTGTTAGTACTGTATACTCAGTACTTTCCCGAGTCCTGTGAAAATATCACAGGCATGTTACTCGGGTGGGATTCGAACCCACGACCCTTGCAATTCTAGAGCAGTGTCTTACCAACTAGACTACCGAGGTTGCCCGGCAGCTAGAGGCAGTTCGAATCCTATGTTTTGGCAGCGGGTACCGCAACGATATATGCCATTGACAGTATGAAATAATCAGTCTCTTACTGCCAAGTTTGAGAAGCATTCATCCGGCCTTTGTTTGCAGCATGACCTCTCCTGTTGTGTTGGCATCTCCCTACAGTTGGTACAAACACACCAGCTTGGTTGGGTTTGATGAGGTCTCCAAGATGTTTACGCCAAGTCCTGGCATCTGCTCACATAGTACCTTCAACAAGAAATTCATAACCATTGATATAACTTATTAGTTCTCGACAATTTTATTTTTTATTGTTTGAAAGGTCACACTTCTTTGAAAGAATTCGGGCTGACTTGGGTACGAGTTGACTTGGGTACAATATTTTGGGTAAACTGTTAAAAATATACAAAAACATTTAATAAATCTGTACTATTTAGTATTTTTAAAATGTACTTCTACAATTTTTACAAAAGTCCTCCCCTTCCCAGCCAGATAAACGGCTCTTTTAATTGTAGCATCAAAGTAAATTCGGGTAAATTATGCCAAGTCATTAGGACGCTGGACACTCGATTCAAATCCCCACCCCCCATCTATGCACCAAGTGAATAGATCTACATTATTACATGTAAACTAGTCAAAGTACATGTACATTTATGTACTCTCACAACTCAGTGTTGCGGCTGTCATGGCTGTGAATTTACGTGTCATGTCCACAATAATAACTAACAATAACATTGCATTGGGTATAAACAATCACGGTCCGTTCTCTCTCTCTCTCGTCGGCTAGTCCATGTCCCACTACATTATTCTTACCCTGATTGGCGAGGTGTCCGTTCCTTCTTTTTGGACGTGTCTTCAATCATCTCTTTGCGTAGAGCAATGAGCTGAATCTGTGTTTTTCGGCGATCCATTTTGACAGCAAAATGGTGTGTTTACATTTCACACAACGTCGTATGGTAGAGAACGGTATGTTACCTCGTGTTCATCTGGTAGGTTTACCAGGCCATTGGCTACGGCGCCAGCCTAACTGCTGTGCATCGCGCATAAACGGACGATCGTTTTGACGGCTTGAAAAACGTATATATTTCGCGGGCCATGTTTCGGGGTCAGAGGTCAGTGTTTGTTTTTTTTAATTACCATTCACTAATTACAACACATTAAATGTGTTTTATTGCAAGAACAACTCTTAATAAGTATAAGGAACACCCTCAAACGTGAAATTTTGTGAAATCTGAAGGCAACGTGTTCCTTTAAGCGAGCGTGCATGCACATTATAAATGCAGCATATATTCACGTATTTTTATGATTGCAGCGAATACACCCAACGGCCGAACAGTTCCCATGTTATTCATGACATGTACTTGGCTTGTAAACAAAATGGCGAACGTGTTCCGTCGAACAAAGGCGTTTAATTTACTGCAAGGACGGTTTTGCACGGGGGCGGACACAAAACTGCATAGTGCAAATGTGTCCGGGCGGACACAATTGCATTATGCAGCAGCGTCCGGGCGAACACGATTGCATAATTATAAAAAAAAAACGTCCGGCGGACATTTTTGCAAATGCAATAATGTCCTCCGGATAGTATTGCATAGAGGACATAATTGCATGTAACACACCGGAAAGCAAAGTTTCTGAACATAACTCATACCCGTCACGAAATAGCCTTGATCAAGGCTGTTGACGTACTGTTCCCCGGCCCGGTTCGCTGCACACGCATGCAGTGCATACACAAATGTACATTACCATACATTGTACAGCGAGAACAGTATAGCGTAGTCGTGAGTACGGTCGTGTCTTTCTACTTTCAACCTCGCACACGTGGGTCAAGCTACTTAGGAAGTACCCATGTACCGTAAGTGTACCGTATACAGATGGTACATGTACATGTACAGTACGTATGTGTGTACATACGCTGTATACGTATTATATGCACTGTATTATGTATGGGGGTGCACTGGTGGAATTCAGTGATGGGGACTGGGATTTTGCAGATCGCGGCTGGCTGTAGCGCCTTGATCAAGGCTAGCTCGTGAAGTGCTAGTGTTGGGTTGTGTAAACAATTTAACCATAAAAAAATTCCCCTAGTTTCTACCTCCATGGTTTAGGCAGGGGTCTATGATAATTAATTTACTGTTTTTACGTTTTAGATGATTTGCTCAAGTCATGGAGGTATAAAGTATAATTCAGTTCCCCAATTAATGTAGAATGTGAAGGGGATTGTTTGTGGATGTTGACTGGCCACCTAGGTTAGAGGAAAGACTGCGGACTCTGTGTAGAATCCGGAGATAAGATTTAGATTCGTACGGTGAGTAAATGTATTGATGATGCAGTACGACTGACCTTGGGCCTTGATTTTGAACGACGCCCATTATATATTTATGGATTCCATTTGAAATGATAAAAGTAATATCCTGGTGTCATGTGTTTTCAGTAGCATAACAGGAAAACTGTTCACAATCAAACACTAATTTTTTTTTTTTTTCAAATCATCTATTCAATTTTTTAACAATTATACTTACACTTCATGGTGTGTTGACATTTTTTAAGTTTTGGGTTTACGTTGCGAGAGACAGTCCGCCATAAATAACAGTGCTTATGCATGCACAACATGACATTGGAGCAACGTCATATGTTTTCACACCTTTCACTGGTTGGTATTTTACTGAATATTCAGAAGCTAGTATGGCATGCAAAATAAATCAAAAATATTAATTACTACTTAACAAATTTAATTACATTTTTGTCCCACGGCATTATGGCTACTATATTAGAATCAAGAGATATATTATAAGGCATGAAAGTGAAACACCCCACCCCCTTGAAACACACACACTTCATAAAAAACAACCCGTTTTCCCAATCGAGATGCTCTGAACAATGTTCCTTTGTGAGTTTAGTATCAATTCTTACTCCTTTTTTAACAATAATTACCAGAGTCCAGGAAAAACAGAAATAAAGACTAAAACTAAGAGAACCGTCCATGAATCATGATCCAGTCTACTTCCAGTTCTAGAACTTCTAACTTAAACTATTTAAGGTTTATTCTACTATTGTCTGACGTCTGTGTCACAGTAACTGGGATGCTGCTGTAGACTATTCCTAGAACTATGCGGTTTCGTTCCAGAAGACAATAGCAGAACGAAATTAAACCACATAGTTGAGTAGGCCACAGTTAGAGTAGACCTTGGTAGTTAAACTGGGGCGCTATATTCCTTTTTTCAAAATTTGGACATTATAATGTCAAAATTTCAAAAAAAGGAATACAGCGCCCAAATTACTGGTTCTACTTACTAGACAGATGCTGTACTCCTTCTGGGTCTAGACCCAGACATAGTTGCGATAACATAACCCTCCTCCCGATGACAAAGGCTTCGGCTTCGCACAGAGATCCAGAACATACCTCAATTGGATTTAGTTCATTATAGAGGCATTTCCTTCCTCCATGCTCAAATGGCGATGGAAATCAAAGAATAACTTCTGGACCCAGGTACTCATTTGTTAAAATCTATCCATAAAATTGTTTCCACCAGATGTAAATTTGAAAGAGTAAGCTTCAAGACATTGACAGTATGTCTATGGCGCATGGAGGAATGGCAGCCACCACTTCCAGCTCCTTCAACTTCAGAACCCAGCAATATGTCGGCAACCGACCTACATCACCCACATCACCCACCGGTCTAGTGCAGCTAGAAGAACCAAATTTCATGAAATATCGCAAACGTAACCTCTCTTTTGGCAGTGCAATCGATTTAGCTCGGGTACATGTAAGTATTTTTTTTCCCCCAACTAATCATAAAAAATAAAAAAATCAATTTTAACTGGAGTTGCAGTCAGACGGTGTATTGTTACAGTGCCCTCTGTAGACCGGAGTGACATAACCAAATCTGTAATAACTTGATTAATACTTTTTTGACAGATCTAAAAATAAAACTTTTAGAAAATATTTTACCGCTAATGTTTATTACATTTTGTTCAACAAAGGCTTTTCAAAATGTGTGTCAGGGTATACAAAAGGTCAGACTGCACTGATAACAGGATAACAGCAATCTTACTATGACTACGGCGAAACATGGCGTATACAGTGTTTTGTCAACAGAGGGCGGTTTGAATGTAAACATAGGTCACATCGTCTATAGTGTACACAAATATCACATTCTTCCTTTGATTTGAAATGCTTCCACAGTAACCAAACCCTAGACTACATTGTAGCATGGGGTACAGGGTTTTGTGTGTCTGTGGTGGTTTTTTTTGCACAGTAATTTAGTGGCTTATCTTGTGTAAATTCAATGGCTTGACAACCTGTGAACTTCAGATACAAAGATGTATTGTTCTAAACCTTGGAGAGAGTGCTTAAATGGCCAAGAGGCCCATCAAGTAATCTGGATTATTGACTTGAAATATTCTCTTGAAATCCCAGAATTCCCCATTTGATTAACTTCTTCCAAAGCGCATAGAGACTTCTCTGTGATTGTGATATGCACTATACAAAAATGGTTTCACTATTGTTATTGTTATTCCTCTGAGTCCTTGGGAAAAGTTTGATTACGCATCATTGAACATTCCTGCCAGTATTGGGATTTGTATAGCCTTTTTGAGTGAGTGCACTGAACCATAGAGAAAGGTCATGAGAAAGATTGAACCAACTGTGAATGGAATGGGGTGGGTTTATTGCCCAATATAAACCCAGTGATACACACACATATACATACTGTTGAGTAGACTCAAGGTTTTCATAGGAAATGTTTTAGTGCTGTGTGGAATATCAAGGGTGTGCCAGTGATCTTGTGATAGCGAAGTCCACTCTCAAGCACCATGAACAGGAACGGTAACAGGGCGGCCTTGAGACACTTCTCTGACATCACCCAAGAAGATCTCGACAATTCTAAACGAAGATCTGCTCATCATCAATGGCCGCTATTAAAAAGTCACAGTCACCATTCCTTTGGTTCCGATGAGCGTTTAGACCAGTTGGTTTTTGACTTCAAGGTAAGCAAGACTGTGAAATGGGTTCATTTGCGTTCCCAAAGGTTGTCACTTCTGTGCCACCATCCCAAGTAGAATCGTCCTGGACTTGAAGTTTGCGACTGGTCCCAACCATAGATGGGATCTGCGAGATCTTTCACCATGCAGTGGCTGTAACATTGCTGTAGACTGCTGGCCAATGCCTTCCCAAAGGTTGTCACTTTGTAGTATATTTGTGCCATCGTCCGAAGGAGAAACAGGATGGAAAGTATAAAAAAGAGGCATAGATAGGACATTTATATTAAAAACTATACATATTTATATGATTCCTTTGAAACTTTGAACAATCAGTTGTTGAAGCCGCGATATAGCTTTCATTGAGCTCCGTTTTGTAGTCACTGAACAGAAAGTGAAAGTTGTAAGCTGAATGATGGTATATATAAACCATGTTTACCAAGAGAATGACCTTGTACATTCAGGGGACTCTGGCAGGGACATTAGTCACATGAGAATGTTATAGAAATACATTTTGTTTGATAAATTCCACATAAATTCAAGAGTTATTGAGTATCAGCCGTACAAAATAATGTACATTTGTTGTTACATTTTACAACGTCGTCGAACAGTCGGCCCTTGATGCCCCTCACTATGTTTGCTTCATTTCAATTCAGCTCAATTCAATTCAATTCAATTTTTATTGGTCCTACTAAGGAGGAATATTCATTTTGATTACATGCAACACAGCATAAATAAACTTCTGGAAATACAAAATATTAATCAGAAAACTACATAATAAACCACAATGGAATCGTACTGAAAACAACATCTAAGCAGAAAGTAAACAAAGTATTTAAACACTGAGGTCGAGTAGACGGATAGAGTATGGTATGAAGGAGTTGAGGAACCTGTTTGTTTTGCATTGAACCGACTGCCATATCTCCTACCACTTCTTTGAAGTTCACACTGGATAGATCGAAAGTTGATAAAAATCAGACTATGTACGCATGTACTCAACATAAAGTAAGATTGTGTTCCTCCATTGAGCTGTGTACAACTTTTGCCTGCAGAAAGTCCCCTAGGCTCTGCTGGTTCTTCTATAAACACAGGCTGATGGGCTGACCAAGTTACAGAATTGTTTCACTGAAAGAGTCATGCACTTAATGCAGGTTCGCTGTCAACAACTCTGTGTGGTCCTTGCTCTATGCATGGAGGAAGGAGTGTCAGGTCATTGAGAGTTTTACACTAAATCTGATGCTAATTTCACCATTTGATTTTGATAAACTTTAAAAAAAAAATGGGCTTCAAAGGCTCTATAAAAAAAAAAATTAAAATGTGAAACGCTTTTTTTTTCTCCTAAAAAAGTTACTGTTATTATTGTGATGGTTATAAAGACACCCCACAGAGTTTTCTTACTTTTCCTTTAAATGTACTATTTTCTTTCATTTGTAAACGCATTACTTACCTCACCTTTTATCCTTCTGCCAATTCAGTTTGTCTTAGAAACGTTTATTTATGCAAATCAACCTGTTTTACACTTGCGCCCTCATAAGCTTCCTATTTTCCAGAATAAACAATTGTGAACGGCAAAGCTATTCTCCTCAGTATCCCTTCTTATTGACTCTAACAACATCCTGGTCACATTATTATGAAACAAAATGAGAAATTGTTGACGACACGTAGTATTAAATGTAAGCCTGGTTTAATGTGTTCTGGTTACATCAAGCATTTAAAGAGGCTGTGTCGCCATGATCGAAGCCTTTGTTTGGCTAAAAATGAATAACTGCACTATAGATGCTATGGTGGGAGGGTATGCGCGTATCTGGGCGAGAGTTCATTATTCCATGTTGAGCCACAGGCTTGGTTAGATCATGAAGACGCCATCAGCCCTCACTATTTTACAAAAAGAGCCAAAATCCCTGAATTTCTCAAAGGAAAAAAAGCAAGAAATCTGATATTTTATGGTCTGGTTTTTATCAACTTTTGTTATGTAGAAAGGTAGGGGGGACATCCTAAAACTTATTTAGCTACTTTTATAAACTCTTGAATTATCTGGAAATTATGACATAAAATGTAACATTTCCCAGAAGACCAGTGCAATCTGCCTGCCAGAGAGGGCAAATGCCCTTTACAGGGTCACTGTGGTTACAGGGTCTTTTCTGTTCTTTGCACTGGTGGTTTGTTTGCATTTGGATGTTGGAGGTGTTTGGGTGAAACCCAAGTTCACAGACTTCACTCCTTTGCGTTCAGGTAGCGAACTCTAATTGGTTTTACACAGCCGCATGTTCAGTGGGGTCGATGGGAAGTCCCATTTAGGACCTAACATGTGTCTATGAAATATTTTGTGGGTGAGGTCGTGTAACTTCCTTTTTCCTTGACTGGAGGCCTAAGATCACGTGATGTGATTGGATAATTGTTTAGAGTATCCCTGAGTACTGTACTTTAAAGTCAAGGGCTCTGATAAAACAATCACACAGGCAGGATGTGAACGTATTTCACTTCTAAAGTTCCACTTCCATGCCATTGCTTGTGAAAGATACAACCTGTACAAGACTCATTGGAGTTTGTCAACTGAAGAAACTACAATCTTTAAATTTGTTTTGTATGGAGTAGTGACTTAAATCCAAAATGGCGTTGTCCTCTCCGAAGACGGCCTCGCTACCAAGATGGGACGTACAAGAAGTTCTGGAGCACCTTCTTTTGGATGAGGAGTTTATGGTATTCTTTCTTTTTTATACAATAGGCCTATCTGTAATACACTGTAGTAAAATTCAACAATTGTTTTAAAACATGGAGGAAGCTTAGCTATTGGCTAACGATGCAAAATATTTGCACAGTCATCATGCAATAACTCAATAGGAATGTGATAAATTTTTAAAATGTATTTATTTGTATACTTCCAATGGTACTACTTAGCCAGCCAGCCAGGACTGGTTGACTACCCATCTGTGTTAAAAGTAAATTTCCTTTTGACCGTTCAACGCTGCCGTGTATGTCTAAAAGGTTTCCTTTGCAGTAACAAATCATGCCATCTGGCATGTCTAACCATGAAGGAAGGAAATTCCTTCCTCCATGGTCTAACTAAGCCATAAAGCGATAACTGATGTTCAGACACCCCAAATGTATTTTGTAACTCTAATCCTACGTAGCTCGTACTCCAACACTACACTATTAAATGTGTTTTAATGGGGTTATCAGAAATGATAAATGTACGGGTACGTGGAACCAATGAGCAGAGTGCCACAAACAACCTAGGTGCAGAAAGTAGTGAAATCACACCCACTACCTGACCACAATGGGTGTTGAATTGCATTCTTTTAAGGGCACAGCAATTTGCCTCTGGTAAGGGGGACTTTTAAGAGGAAAGTTTAATTTTGGACTTTTGCAAAAGGCAGCACAGCAAAAGCACAGCTGGCACCATGGCAAGCTGTAGGTGCAGTGAGTTATTTTGTTGCCTGCACACACACACACACACACATTGTAATGCACGGTACAGGTACATTGTATTATAAGTAGCCTGGTCATAATATAGGAATTTTGGGTTGTACAAAGAAATAATGTGATGGCGCTCTACCAACTGCAAACCATTACATGTTATTATAAATTAATTTGTTTAACTAATTTTTTTAAATTTTAATGTGTAGTATCTGGACACCTCTGAAAAACAGTGTTTCACTGAGAGGTTTCCCCAGGGTAAATAAGAAATAAATAATGTACACGCACCCTTTAAATATTGTTGACTCAAACAATTGACATGTGAAGGGTGGGAACAGAATTTGTTTGTTGTATCTGTTGCAATCCACAAACTAAATGTTCAAACTTTGTTGTTTACCAATTAATATTAACTTTATGACAATTGGACTGAAAGAGAAGACAACTTGATATACCAGCATAAAAAAACAACAAGAGAATCATCTGAAAGGTCATTGGAAACAAACAAGTCAATCTTTTTTTTTCTGAGTTTGCACACATTCGATTCACATAAAATATCAGCCAGCACACCGATGTGTGTACAAACTCTATTGTAGAAAGCACCATGGAGTAGCCCATTAGTTGGTGTGTGTGTAGGGACACACAGTATGCATTCTATTGTTTACATTCGTAGAGATGTGGAGACATCTTTTGTTCTTTCCTGTTAGTTAAGAACCTACCATATACTTTGTACACCAAATTTCCTATGGAACATCCCAGTCTTTAGTATAGCCCTGTGGAGACCTAGATGTGTTCCTTTTTCTGTTTTTTTTTTCTCTCGGTTCTCAGAAACCCCCGGTCTACGCCCCCCCCCCCCCCCCTCTGAATGTACCTGGTATAAAATAAATTGAATGTGGAAGTTATTGATAAAGCTCTCCATTGTTATAATTTAGTAAGTTAAATATTGGTTTTACGTATTGTTTGTTTGTGTGATAGATTGATAAACAGGATATTACAAACACTGGACTATTTTAGGGAAATCCCAATCTCTTACCTTTAGGTAAGCTGCTTAACCCACAAAAAGTGGCTTAGCACAAAACAATTTTGATTAAAACAAGAAAAACATTACCAGCCAAAATACCATTTCACATTTTGTTTTGACTGGTTTCCTGTTTTTGCTTTTAAAACGGAAATTTGTTGAGCAATATTTTCTGGGCCCTGATCTTGCGACATCAGTCCCAGTTCTGGCCAGCCTTTGGTAGAGTGAAACTGAAAGATGGTTAAACAACAATAGCTTATTTTCAGATTTCTATGTTTCTTTTTGTAATCATTCTTAAAATGAATGGCAATTCAAACTTATTTAGTAAAAGTATACAGTAGCTTTCGATAGTATAATGCATTTAAAATGATTTTTTGTTATCTTCTTGAAGTAATGGTTATGGCAAAGTAATCAGTGTATAATAACCCAAAATTTGAATCTGAAAACTATTAAACATGTTTAAAAATTGTCAGATTCCCTTCTCAGTATGTTTTATTCTTCCTGTGTGGAAGGTTCTTGGCAATAACTTCAAAACACGACCACCTTCTGAAATGAAATGATTTTTCACATGTTATTGTACATACGTATACTACATTTATACATGACTAAAATAATAATGACGGTTCCAAGAAATTATGGACTTTCAGTTTTCATCTACCAGCAATTTTAATCCTGGTCAGTTTTATCTACGAAGTATAACCTTACAACCTCAATTTATGAGGTTAAATACTTTGTAGATAAAACTCATAAAATGAAAAGGTTTTATCCATTGTCAGTTATGATGTTTGCCTTTGAAGACGAATCGCTGGCCATGAAAATGGCGAGGCTGCTACAGGTAATGTTTTCAGAGTGTTGTAATCCATTCCGGTCCTTTGTAGCTCAAATTCTTTGTGTTGAAAACAAAACATTAATAATAACCTAATTTACCGATTTCACCATTAGTTTGTATTGGGTTTTCCTGAACATGCCCTCTGGACTAGTAAAGCAACTTTGAAGTAGGCCTAGACATGTTGTGCAAAGGATTTTTCACTTAGGCCTACATGTAGGCCTATAGTCGACGCGACATTGGTTTTTTTTCACTTAACTTCTACAAGTTTGTCAATGCCTATACTCATGGAATTGTAGTACGATCGCTGCAAAGTCTGATCGCTGCAAAGTCTGATCGCTGCAAAGTCTGATCGCTGCAAAGTCTGATCGCTGCAAAGTATGATCGCTGCAAAGTCTGATCGCTGCAAAGTATGATCGCTGCAAAGTCTGATCGCTGCAAAGTCTGATCGCTGCAAAGTCTGATCGCTGCAAAGTATGATCGCTGCAAAGTCTGATCGCTGCAAAGTCTGATCGCTGCAAAGTCTGATCGCTGCAAAGTATGATCGCTGCAAAGTATGATCGCTGCAAAGTATGATCGCTGCAAAGTATGATCGCTGCAAAGTATGATCGCTGCAAAGTATGATCGCTGCAAAGTATGATCGCTGCAAAGTATGATCGCTGCAAAGTATGATCGCTGCAAAGTATGATCGCTGCAAAGTATGATCGCTTTCTGTAGAGTATTGTTACAAGATGTTGAAAGGATTTCTTTGTCAAAGATTCATATACTAGTACAAAACAGAATTCAAGGTTGATGTTGGGGGGGGGGGGGGTGAGCTTGTGTTTAGCCTGTCATGATCTAGCTGGTCTCAGTCATGATGATTGTGAAACGAAAAACCACAGGTCATTAAGGTCTAAAACAAAACATCGAAAGCGTAAATGTGGTTTCCTGATTCAGAAGCTGTAGGCCTACTGCACTGGTTTATTGTAACTAGTAGCGGAAGTTTGACTGGCCTAGGGGACTACAAACGAATTATTTAATTGCTTTGACCTCTGGCTTCTTAATGGTGTTTTTGGGAGTGAAAAACCTTGGGGTCAAGTAGTCAAGGCCTCTGGAGTGACAGACAAACGGGGGGGGGGGGGGGGGGGGGGGGGGGGGGGGGGGGGGGGGGCGGGGGGGGAGGGATGCTTTCGAACATTTCCTTGTTGCGCAGTTATTTTGTTTTTTATTATCTGCGTTGATACACAGGAAAGGTACCGCAAAACATGACTACTCCATGTTCCGTACATCTAAAGTTGACAATTCAATGTTCCGATTGTGGACCTAAGCTTGTGCTCATGATATCCCCTTGTGGGAGTTTGCTGAGTTCCCTTGATGGGAAGATCATTCAAACAAACATAATTGCTTCTCTTCACCCAGGGGTGATATAAATGGAAATCTGGGAGGGTAGGAGGTTGATATTGTGTATAAAAAAAACCTTTGGAGCCCGTTGGGGGCTGTACTCAACAGGGGGTTGAGAAAGATTAAAGGAATGTTGGTCCAATGACCAAGGCATAATGCGAAGCGCATTGAGACAATTATTGTAAAATGCCCTGTTAATATTACATGGATTTAGAACCCTAAAATGCACACAACACCTTTGCAAATTGTACACAAAGGGAATAATACATTTATAAGGAAACTGATTCCCACATATCGCAACCACAAGTTATATTTGTGATAGCGAAAGGTTAAAGTACATACATTGTTAATATTACCCCATCTATATGAAACAATCAGTGAGCAATGATATGAATGATCCATAAAATGTCATAAAAAGTTATTGTAGATTTAGGGATTTCTTCATGAGGATTGCATATTTATAAGGAACTGAAACTTGTTTTTTAATGCAAACATATAATTTTATCTGATTAATATGAGGGTTGAGCCTGTATTCAAACAGTCGGTAAAACTAGATACTGCATGTTATTTATCAGTACGTATGAACACCATTTCAGACAGACAATGTATCTTTCAGATGATATCAATGTTGCTCAATATTGAATGTGTGATGATACAGAATAGTTTAATTGGTATCCTTGCACACACACTAGATTAATTGAATGGTTTGAGTTCTCTGATTCTTCAGCAGAAGTCTGGGATGTAAAGTTCTCTTTAGTTGGAATCGGATTTTTCATAACTAACTTTAGGATTTGAGGCATTGCATGGTGAGGTATCAAATATCTGGTTTGCGATCTGTTTAGAGAACTGTCTTGCTATATTCTACTACTGCGGAGTAGATTTATCGGATTGTTTGTGAGACTTCTCAGTTCTGAAAAGAACACTGACTACAAGGCTTATACTATACTTTAGTTCTAAAGCCACCTCAAACTAGCAAGCCATTGTTCTTCTACTCTGGATGTAGAATAGATTCATTGGGATATTTTTGCCCAGGCAATGAACTGTTCAGGAATTACCTGTTAAATTTTTAGTGACTAGCCAGTACGACCAGTCATTTTACTAGTACATCAGCTTTGTCACTAGTCCATATTTCAAATGAAAAAGGGATGCTTTTCAAGAATGAACGAGCCAGCCAGACCACTTGATGGAGTGAAGTTTGACCGATCCTCATGTGTTTCAATTGGCATTGACCACTGCTGTTTCCAAACACTACTTTGCAGACTTTTCTTCAGCACTCGTTTTTATAGGCCTAATGGTATAGGGCTTTGGATAGTACCTGTCGCATCAGCTTGAACTCCCGACTAGCAGAGTACTTACTGTACTCCTCCAGATTTTGTTTTGAAACTTCCAGGTTTTGAAACTTCCAGGTAGTCCCAGCTTTCATGTGTCATTTGGCCATGCAGGTAGAGATTGTTCCAAGATGTGAACCAGTTTTCCAGCTCTCCACAATCTCAAAGAGAATCTTCAGAATAATCTCCAACACCTCAGCTTTAATTGACAACTACCAGAATGGTTTGATTTATAATTTTGTCGTCAACTCGGGGCAAAATTCCAAGATGCAGTTGGTCTCCCAGCACTGGACTTCCTCTGAGAAAGGCTTTTTGTGACGGTCGGATCAAGTGGTGGATAGTTTCAGCCGTTTTGCTTCTAGAAACTTCCACATAGTTCAACCGATAACCAGACACAATACTAAACTGCAGAAGTTCTCATCAGTAGACTTTACTTGATACTATTTTCATGCGACACATCAGCTCTTCTTCTGACAATTTTTGACTTGATGTTTCAAGGAATTTTAAAGATGGAGAGAATTAGGTCAATTAAAAGGGATAAGCCATCTGAGAGTTTCCTGTTCATGGTGGCGAATTTAAAAAGACTTGTAAGCTCTGAAGTTTTATTGTATCTTTGATTATTAAGAATATTTGTTGATTCTTTGTTGGTGGACAAGATACAGGCCGTTTTTAGTCCATTCTGCTTGCTGGAACTTGCTCAAAAGATCCCCATTTCAGCAGGAAGTACATGTAATACCCGTAGCAAAAACCTGATATCTGTAGTGTCGTTGCCGAGCAGATAGGACTACCGACTCAAGCTCTGGTGTTTCTGTTCAGTAGAGTGCGGGTTCGAGTCCCAGTCGGGACACTTGTGTCCCTGAGCAAGACACTAAACTATAATTGTTTCTCTCCACCCAGGAGTAAAATGGCAGAGATGGTTCTTGTGAATGATTTAGCCGAGTATCGCATATTTGTTGCACAGGCTGTATACTGAGATGGGAGCTGAGATGATTTAAGGAATGAATTAAATTGCCCAGTGACCAAGGGTAATGATGTTTGAGCGCTTTAAGAAGCCCTTCGGGTGTGAAAAGCGCGGTATAAAAAACCTGTAATTTTTATTGTTATTATCCATATATTTCAAACAGCTTGCATTTCTTTGTTCTGAAACCTGAATATGCTTCATCGGTTTTTCTAGGCGCTTTGAAATTCACCCTAAATTACATTAGGTGTCATTGTTAATTACTTGCCGAACTGTGTTTTTATTTGCAGCACAATCCATCATGGATAAGGAAGAACATTGGCATGAAGGTTTGCATCCGCTTTACACCGGTACCCATCAACCCTGCAAAACCTGACCCAGAGTAAGTTCCAATTCTGGTAAAATTTGTTCGCTCAATTTGACAGAGACTCAATGTCTAAAAATAGTGTCGTTTATCGAGGCATCTCAAGTCATAGTTTAGTCTTAAATCATCACCCTCTCTATCTGTCTTTGTTAACAATTAACTTAAGACATTTCCTTGACTCGTATAATTAATCAACTTAGGTGTAATGTGTAAGTTATTGGCCTTATGGGCTCACACTTGTCTTGTCTGCTTCATTTGTCTTAGTACATCCATGTTACCGTACCTTGGTTGTTCCATGGTTGTAGTAAATGTTTGTCTGTCCATAGGTTTGGGAACAAAAGCATCTCGCTCAACCTTATACCTAAATGTTGTTATTAATGTGCTTCTTAGTGTTGAATCATTGTGTACTTAATGTATCAATATACCTTATACTATGTTACTTTTATAATTTCAACATTTACTGTGCATTATTGCATGACAGCATTGAAATAAATGTTACTGAATTTAATTTATATCAGACCATGCACACCGTGCTCAGTAAATGTCAGGAGACTATGCTTTTTTAGCTGTTGAACTCACTTAACAGTGATCATTAGCTGGCCAAATGCCATAGTTAAAATGTCTGAGGCACTGGGCCAAATTTTGTTAAGCAGTTTAAGAAAATGCTAGCCATTTTCTTTGCTAAGCAAACAATGGGTAGGGCACCAGGCCCAACAATGCTAACTGTATGGAAATTTGGCTGGTTACCTGTTTCTGCTAAGCAAGATGATTCAATGCGTAACAAGTTTTTGTGCTTTCCGCCTGATTGTAAGAAGTTGAGCCCAACTGAAATTCCTTCAAAGTCACATCTTTTGGAATTTTGTAGCAAAGGTTCTAAGAAATAATGTATTATCGGTGAAACTTTTTTTTACAGACCGGACAACCCCTTGTGTCAGTGCGGCAAACGCAAGTTCTTTCATGAAGAAAGATTCCATAACAACTTCGATCCAAAGGCCCCATGGAAGTCGGAGACACACACCCAAAACTCCAAGACCAACGCCTTTGGAGAGATAGAATTCATCGGGGCTGCAGGAGCTGGTCTGGGATTGCAGCTAAGAAAGGTAAGCCGCTGTGGCTCTGGCTACATCATCATGTGTTGAAGCATAGGCTGTAGTTGGCAACACCCTTAGCAACAGCCGCAGCTCTAGCTACTTTTCAACATTTCTTTCGTTCTATTTCTCTGCAGTTTGTGAGAGTCAACCACGACATCCATCCTCACACAATGTTACAACTCCTCAACAAACAATGGAATCTCGGCACTCCAAAACTGCTGATCTCGGTGACCGGTGGAGCTAATAACTTCCACATGAGCAACAAATTGAAGTCGGTATTCAGGAAGGGATTGATAAAAGCAGCCCTCAGCACCGGTAAGTCCAAATGGGGTAAAAGTTCAAAGTTGTGAGCCCTGCCCCCTGATTTCACGAAACTCATCGCAAGTAGCGAGGCATCGTAGGGTTTGCGATGCGTCGCAGACCTAAAAAGACACGTCGCGGCTGCGATGAGTTCGACAATCCATTTCACCAAACGCATCATAAGCGCGACAGCGCGACGAGTCGCAACTCAAACAATTTTCACTCTTAATAAAAACACTTCTTGATCGTAACTTACGATGTGTTCTTCCTCGTTTTCAAGGAACTTGCGACGTATCCGACGCATCGTAACTTTGATGAAATCGTTTTTATTCGCATCGCAACTTACGACTTGTAACCGGTCGCAACTTGCGTGAAATCGGGGGCTGGGCAGGCCCCCACCTTGGCTACAGCACTGGTTCTGATGTAGTACACATATGCTAGTAGCTGGATCAAAGTATTTTATCAAATTGATTATCCCTGTTAATCATCAGGCATATACTTTAAGACCATTCCTGAGACTCCTGTGGGAGCAATCCAACACAGTCTCAGCCCTCTGAGGCTCCTATTTGTACGCCTGGGATAAGAGAAGCAATTATGGTTAAGTGCCTTGCTCAAGGACTCAAGTGTCATGACTGGGATTCGAACCCACACTCTGATGATGCAACCATCACAACTTGAGTCCGATGCAACAGACTGCTTTGACCACTACACACTAAACAGGTGATTCCAAAGCACAGACTAATTGCTTCTTAACACCCAAACTTTTGCATTATTTTTCCAGGAGCATGGATAATCACAGGTGGGAGCAATTCAGGCGTCATGAAGTATGTAGGTGACGCCATCAGGGATTACGCTTTGGCTAGTGGCAACGCTACTCGCACAAACGTGGTGGCTATCGGCATTGCCACATGGGGTGTCATCGATCAAAGAGACAAGCTGATTAATGAAAAGGTACATGATGGTGGTGTTCGGGGGTGGGGGGGGGAGGGGGAGGGGGGAGAAGGGGAGGGGTGGTTCGGAGGGGCTGACTTGGTCGAAATTGACTTCAAAGTAAAGCTTTAATTTTTCAGGAATGTTCACATTCTTCAAACTCTGAGTGCAACTATCGTAAGTGGTCTAAAGCTCGGTTCATATTTCCTGTTAATGTTTCATTCAAAGCGCGAACTTGACATTATCCAGCTCTGTTATCGCAAGAGTTGAGCACAGCCCAACTCTTTGCAGGTCGCATTTGTAAGAAATATGAACTGGGCTTTAGAGCTATGCTAAAGCTCTGCAAACACCAATCTTCATTTCCTACTCGCTATTTTTATTCAGGGTCAATTTCCCGCCACATACCGCATGGACACCAAGAACCGTAAGGGGGTGCTGCTGGACCCCAACCACACACACTTCATCCTGGCAGACGACGGCACGATCGGACAGTTTGGAAAGGAGATCAAATTACGAGGCAAAGTGGAGAAGGAAATATCAGAGCAGAAAGTAGCAGGGAACCCAGGTATAAATGGGCTCAAGTGGCAGAAAATATTGAATCAATTGTAACTTCAGACTTTAAAAATGCAGGGTTCTCATAGCATATTGGGTTGATACATGGGAATTGTGTGCCGATATGCACAACCTTCAATTGATACAGTTTTGTAATTTCACGACATGTTGGGTCACATCAAGTGTGGATACTGGTCTTTGACAATCTACAAATGTTATCTGCGTATGCTTTAATTCAAGTGGACTGCTTGTTTTTTCCTTAGCAATTTTGAAAAGCCAGATTAAAATGTGGTTTGGAGGCAAGCTTGTCATCTTTTTGTATTTTTATTTTCTCTTGTAAAAAGATGTTTCTGTACCCATTGTGTGCGTCGTCGTAGAAGGAGGTCCAAACACCATAGCCACTGTGTTTGAAGCTATTATGAATGGCACCCCGGCTGTTATAGTAGCTGGATCGGGAAGAGCCGCTGATATCCTGGCATTCGCATTCCAGAGGGCGCCGGTTGTTGAACGCCAAGTGAAAGATGCTGCGGGGAATATCAAGAAAGAGTGAGTATTGGAGTCTATTTGCAATGTTTATGATTGTATGAATGGAACGGCTCTAGAGGTTTGGGTACTTTTTATATGACACAGAACACAAACCTCCTCAGATTTTCATTACACTCACATGGTTTAAATATTATAATAGTAGAAAGCTTCCCTTATAACAGAAAGCTTTCCTTAAAGGCAATGGACACTATTGGTAATTACTCAAATTCATTTTTAACATAAAAACTTATTTGGTTAAAAGTTAAGGAGAGCTGTTGATAGTATAAAACATTGTAAGAAATGGCTCCTTCTGAAGTAACATAGTTTGCAAGAAAGAAGTAACTTTCCACGAATTTGATTTCAAGACCTCAGATTTAGAATTTGAGGTCTCAAAAACAATTTCTGAAAGCACACAACTTCGTGTAACAAGGGTGTTTTTTCTTTTGTTATTATCTTGCAACTTCGACGACCATTTGAGCTCAAATTTTCACAGGTTTGTTATTTTATGCATCAGGGTTCGAAATTAGCGGTCGCCCCGATCGCCAAATGCGAGTGAAAATAGCGGCGGGCGACTGAAAACCACTTCTCACTAGCCCGCCGGGCGAGTCAAATAATTATTCCTTTTCACATATAAATGAGGGTTCAGTGGCAGAATCCCACAGAAAACTTCTACTTAAGCTTTTAAATTAGTAAGTTTGACAATTCTAGATACTTGCTAGATTTAATTTTGTCGTGATCGGGACCGGAATTGCTGTCGTTCGTTTCAGAGAACACGTACAATCAATTGAAAACACGATGCACAAACCACATGGTGCCGAGTATCCTCACAGTACACGGTCGCCCACTGGTGGTACATCCATCCAGTATGCACAGCACATACACAACGCACACAGTCGTCCAAAGTCCATTCTGACCTAATCTCTGCACGCTGTGATTGCCGTTGATGGCTGTTAATAATTCCATATTCATTATGTTCTTGACTAGACTTCAATGCAGTACATGTTCATGAACGGAGTAAAGAATTGCCGAACGTTGTGCATAATGACTGCAGACTGTGCACAATGTACAGCCTTGGACAACCAATAACATGGACAACTTTTGCCAATAGAGGGCGTTGTGGGGCAAAGTTCATGGAATTATTTCCTCGATGTGCGTTGTTGACTGATCGTTGATTCATGAAGATTTTGTTGCATACGGAGTTCAAAATATGTTCAAATCAACTGATCCCCTAACCACGAAGTCATTAAAGTTGTTGTTGATGGAAAAGGGATAGTTTAAGGTAAACATTAAGATATAAAATCCTCAAAAAAGCAATTTTAAGGGCTTCACTTTCGTGGTTTTTTTTTGTTTTGTTTTTTTTTGTTTTGAAAATTTTGTGTATAATTACATGTGGGCTAGTGAAAAAACCTGCGGGCGATCGAGAATTTTGGTTGACTCGCCCGGCGGGCAATTGAAAAAAAAGTTAAGGGAAACCCTGTGCATATGTTGAGTTACACCAAGTGAGAAGACTGGTCTTTGACAATTACCAATAGTGTCCAGTGTCTTTAAAATATTACTTGCTTAGGTGGTGTAGTTTTGGAGAAATTAGTAAAATAATTTCACCAAAACAATTATGTCTCAGTGAGATGAAAATTATACTGCATTTTTTTCTCAAAAACTTGATGACTAATGAAGCGGAAACTTCTACAGGTAAATTATTTTTCATTCACAGTGAGTAGGGATTTATGTTATGGACAAACACTTGATCTACAAAAGGTATCAAAACCCTTTAGTATACATTACTGAACTCTCCACTGACATCAACCTCCTAGATGTCTCCGCTCGTCCCCCTGAACTTCCTTCCTGACCACCACCTCACCAAGGAAAAAAATATTGAAATGGCATTAGTGAGAACATTTTGATATTTAAGCATGTTCAAAACAAGATAATTGAATTAGCTGTTGCTAAATGCTTACCAATCAAAAGCACCTATGGTATAAAAAAGGGCCTAAATTTCAACCCTGGCAGAATCTTTCACGAAGGCTAAAACAAGATAAAGGCAGTATTTTTGGGTAGAAATTCTACAAAGGTCTACAGTCATTTATGAGTAGAAAATGTTCAAAGAGTACAAATAAACTATAACTGTCTTCCTGTCTTGTCTCTTCTTTTTGACAGAAAGAAAACAGTCATAAGTGACTCGTTATCAAAACGTCTTGCGGCCATGCTCTCTAAGGAGTTTGGTGATGCTGAGCTAGACACTCATCTGACGCGCATCAAGGAGATGTTGGACAGAAGACATTTGATCACGGTCTACGAGCTCGGAGCCGGCTCAGATATTGACAGTGCTATCCTGCATGCACTCCTTTCAGGTTGGTGTATAATATGAATAATAATAATAATAACAATAATAAAACCCTTGAGATCTAAGGCTAGGGGACGAGCCCGACTCGAGGAGTTACCGGCAATAACAATAATACCAATAATCCCATCATTTGTTTTTTCACCTTACACTGGAGTGTGTATACAGAACTTTCAACAGTTAAAAAAAAAAAAAAATCCACATGCAAATCACTGGGGTGGGATTTGAACCCATTACCTTTGCATTGTTAGAGCAGATGTCGTACATGTACCACTAGACCCCCAAGCTAGCCCACTGGCTAGAAGCAGTTCAAATCCTTGACATCTATTTTATAATAATCCTTACTTGTCGCTTGTAAGACGCCTTTTGCAGCCACATTGACCGATATTTGACCAAGGAGCACATGTCAAAAATCAAAGTTGCTTGATTTTTCTAGAGAAAACCCCTCGTAGTGTAGGAGAGAACCAGCGCACAACTCTACTCACATATGGCCCTAGCTGGGAATCGAACCAGGGCCACAGTGGTGAGAGGTGAGTGCTTGAAGCAGCCAGCCAGGCCCTAGTGGATGATACCCATGTCTACATCCTTACATACTGTGAAGGGGTAACCCTGTTTCAGCTCCAGAAGTAGGTGGAGACTTGCCCCTGGTGGCAGCGGATTTGGGTCGATAGCCCAAATCAGTTGAGTGTGGCCCTCACCTTGAAGTGGCCATTGTGATAATAGCAATTTCTCATAACTTCTTGAAAAATAATTGTAAATGGTTTTATTTTTTGTATAGCAAACAAAGGAAGTGTTCAGGACCAGCTGCAACTTGCTTTGACCTGGAACAGAGTTGACGTTGCTAAGAGAGAAATCTTCATCGATGATAGAGATTGGACGGTCAGTAAATGTCCAAACAAGAAAACCTCTTCAAAATAATGTGTGCGTTTGATTAGCTTCCCTGGGTGAACCCTGCGGTGCTCACTCGTATGAGCCCCTGACAAGAGCTAATTGAACTATCACTCACCCTTCCGTGGTGACATCATGCACCTCAGGTCACCCCCAAGTGACCCGTTCCACAAGCAGGGCACTTGGGGCTGACCCGGGTCAACCCCTGGAATGGTGTCAAAGCTATTTGAACGTACCGGGGCAGACTGGGGTCGACCAAGGGAATCTAATCGAACGCACCCAATATGAAGTAATACTCTGCAAAGGAAACTAACTACGTTTGAACATAGAACAGTTTACTTGAGTGGGATTAGAACCAAAGACCTCCATGTTAACACGAGGGCGCTCTACCAACTGAGCTTGTCTAGCCCTTTGTTGGCGGCCTTTTCTATTTTGTCAATATCTTTGTTCAGGGTGCCAGTCAGAAGCCATATAACTTGTAACTGCTGTGTAGCCAAGCAGCAGGCAGGGTACAACATTTTAAAGTTACTCTTAAAAGTTAACCAACATGTGTTTCTTTACTTCATAGTTTAACTTTTGTTGCTTCCATTGTTAATTATTGTGTGTTTTCCCTGATTGTTATTTTGCTTTGTTTATACTTGATATTTATTTGTTTTGTTTACATTTTCCCTGCTTCTCTGTGCATTTAACATCTATCTCTTTAGGTTGATTTGGCACTTTACAAATACCCATTATTATTATTATTAAAATATTTTCCTGATTGACAGAAAGGAGATCTTGACAAAGCCCTGCACTATGCGTTGGTCAACAATCTTGTCGACTTTGTCCGACTCTTCATTGAGAATGGAGTCAGTCTCAAGGATTACCTAACGATAGCAGAACTTACCTCGCTATACAATGAGGTAGGTCTATCGACATGGGCCATGTTGTGGAAGTTAAGTTTTTTATGGGGGAGGAAAACTCTTGAGAAATATTCCAAGGAAAACACACGAAAAGTTAACTTAATCACTGTACTACATGTAGCTGAGAACCCAATGGTGAGAAGACAAGGAAGTTCAGTTCTAGATGTGGAAGAAAACCCCAGGGAAATATTCCAGAAAAACCCATGGAATCAGGTAGGGACTGTAAACTCAATTCACAGAGTACCCCATTACCATACGGTAATAGGTTTTGTTAGAGTGTGGAAGGATCCTAGTACATCACTCATGGGATCAGGCATACCACCATAATCAGAGTTCAACAGTTTGGCTGCTGTGTTACCACATGGTGTTGGGTTTTGTTAGAGTGAGGAAGGATCCTAGTACATCACTCATGGATCCCAGTCTTGAGCAACGTTGCCCCTCCAGACATCCGAAGAGAGGTACATGTAGCCACATCCAGGCTGGTCTGTAAGATCCAATCCAACCCTGAGCTCCCTCTCCTCAGAGACCTTGACTTCCACCCTAGGCCTAGACTGAAGTCGAGAAACCCAATCTGGTCCAATGTCCCGGACAGTGCAGCGACCGCAGAAGACCTATGGCGCACACGGTGGCGAGACCAAACCAACGTTCCCCACAAGTTCCTGGTCGATGACCCCACCATCCAACTGCCGGGAATGGACCTCTCCTGCGGCCATTGGTGCGTCGCAAACCGGTTCTGTACAGACGCAGGGCCGTGCCGCAGCAGCCTACATGAGTGGGGCTACCTTGCATCTCCGCTTTGTGATTGTGGATTCATGCATTACTTAAAGTTCTAATAAAGTGGGTTTGATCCAAGGGTCGGAGGAAGTTAGCGGCTACATCTGTGGCTCTATCATCACTTGGATGCACTGAAGCATAGGATGTCCATAGCAACTCCCTTAGCAACAGCCGTAGCCACAGGTGCTTAAATTCTAAAGTGGGAGACTTTTTGGGGCGCTTGGTGGCAGCAGAACTACCAGGTAAAGCCATTGTTCTTAGTATCTTTCGCATGCCCAGAACTACATAAACAATGGAAATTTACCTCGTAAGTCTGTAGAGTTCAAAAATCTTCTACTGCTCAAAGCCTATCAGACTTTTATTTGTCAGCTGTTAATAAGGTTCAAATGTTATGGAAAGGATGTTTATCAAATAATGTTTCTAATTCGATTTCATCTTTTTTTTTTTTAGGTGAAGGAAAGAACACTTTTATATGAACTGTTGGACAAACACCGGTCAAAGGTGAGATCAACGATGGTCAAAAGAGGATGTGTTTGTTTTGTTAAAATGTGGAATGTTGGTCATGAGGAAGGGTTTGAATTCTGGGCCTAGATGGCTATGATGTTTATGTCCTTGTGCAAGATACCTCAAGGCACTGGACATGTAATTGGTAATTGTCTAAGATCAGTATTCTTAGTGTATTCCAACTTACATAAAAAAATAAGAATAAAAAATAACTGAAAGAAAAAAAACCCTTGTTGCACAATTTGTGTGCAGTTTCGGATGCATAATTAAAGGCTTCAAGCCAGGTGTATAAATAGGACTGCAAATGTTTTGGATTATGCTAATAATAATAATAATAATAATAATAATAATAATAACAGTAACAATAGCAATAACTAGTTATAATAATTAATAATGAATTTGTCACTTTTTTTGCCCTGTCAGACAACAAGAAGTTTGTTTGACCTGACCGACGTCGGCAAGGTGATCCAGGAGCTGACGATGGACACGTTCAAGCCTCTCTACCTAAGCAGGGATTTTAAGAAGAAGCTAAACGAGGCTAGAGAGGGTGCTTCTATCGGTAGCAGAGAGACGTTAAATGTTGGAGCTGGGATCTTGCAGACTGGTAAGTGTCAGTCATCAAAGTTGCATAAACAAATTTATCTTCAAGCAAAGTTCTTTAGTCTAATCAGTTGATCAATAACAGCAAGAGTGTGATTTAAACCTATAAATTGCATGGCCCATATCAAACGTTATTCTACAATCCCCAAAATGCTTGGGCCACCCATTCGTAACGTGACAATAAACGTTCCCTGCCACTTCCCCCATGACATTAATCATTCTCTCCTCGGTCCCCTGCCCCCGCTCATTGTTGATGGGAGCAGCGAAGACTGTGAATCCCATATTCATGAATCCTGGGGAATTGTGGGAATCGTTCAATGGGAATTGTTTTCTGGGAATTCTCTTTAATGAAATGGACTAGTTGTTTCTCTTTTGACATTTATACAAATAACCCATCTTTGATCTTTGTCTTCAGAGTCAACGGAGAAGCCTAAGCGAGATTTTTACAATCCGATTCGAGAGCTGTTCCTGTTTTCCATATTACAGAACCGAGACGGGATGGCACGCATGCTGTGGGAGGAAGGCAAGGAGGCACTGGCTAGTGCTCTGACTGCTAGCAAGATATTGAAATCCATGGCGTCCAAGGAGGCTGACCATGACCAAAGCACCATGATGAAATTGCATGCTGCGTAAGTGTTTTTATTCTTCCTGGAACCTTCTTTGATTTAAAAGGAATTTCCTTATTTCTGGAAGGTTAGGAGTTCATCTGTGGTATTCTAAGAGGAGACCAATACCGGTGTGGCGGTTTCAGTCTTCCACCGTGTTCAGTTTTCCGGGTGACGTAGCCGGACATTTCAGCACATTGTTCAAACGGATTTAGCTTTCCAGCGTGTTTAGTTTTCCGGGTGACGTAGCCAGACAAAAATACCGCCGCGAGTACCCTGGCGAGTACTGTAGTTCTCTCAGTGACCCCAAATTGTTTCTATTTCGATTCTTTTCTGTTTAGTCACATTCTCTTGCCCTATCTTTACATGTATTTATGCGTACAACTTAAAGCAGGTCACACTGCTTGTGCCACTGGTTAAATACAGGACAATTTGCTGGGTATTCATCACACCAAATGTTCTCATACGATCCATGCGTTCGCCGCTCGTTGTACTCGTGGACGCCGCCATGACAGCTACCAGAGAGTAACACGGAGGACTCGATACGGCACTAAAAATTGACTACTTTTACTTGCTGTGCGCAGGCATCGCATGACGTAATGTTACCGTATTGGGTCATTCGGAAAACTAAACACGGCAGAAAGTTGAAACCGCCACACCGGTTTGTTTGATTATTGTCATTTTTGTTCACGGCCACAACCCCACAAATAGTTTTCTCAAGTGGCTGATCAGTTAAGACCACCTGGCTAAGGCTCTGGTGTTTCTGATCAACAGAGTGTCAGTGAGTGTGGGTTCGAGTCCTGGTCGTGACATTTTACCATGAATTGCTTTGTCCTTATGATAGGACATTTAGCCATAGGTCCTGTGTACAAGGATTGGTAGTGCACATCAATGAACCCAGACTACAGGTTTTCTACCGTGTTTCTGTCCATGGCTGAATGTGCTTCAGCACCCTGTATGCAAACCTCTAGAAGATTGGAGACGCCGCCAGGGATCATAACTGCGGGCAACATGATCGATTGATTCTTTGTTTTCTGAATTTCAATACCCAGGAGCTATGAAGAGGTGGCGTTGGGCGTGCTGGGTGAGTGCTATGCCAATAACCAAGACCACACTTCCCTCCTCTTGGCATGTGAGCAAAAGAACTGGGGTAAGTCAACCAACCTCAATCTAGCCAAGCAGGCAGACAATAAGAACTTCATTGCTCACTCTGGAGTGCAGAAATTACTGACTGAGATCTGGAACGGCAAGCTGTCTGATGAGAACAACTACTGGCTGGTGAGTCTCCTTGGAAAATAAATAGACCTGAGTAATATTAATATAAATATAACGCTCGTACATTAGTACCCCTGGTCACTGGGCTATTTATTTATTCCTTGTACCTTCCTGGCTCCCTGGGGAGTACACAGTGTAGTATAGCGCTTGGCTATTGGTTGGGCCCTGAACCTAGGCTGGATAAAAGTGTAGAGGACTGGCCCGCTCGCACAGTCCAGCCACTGACACGCTTGGGTGACTTTATTGTATTCCAATCGTAATGTCTACAACATAATAATGTACATCACTACAACAGCCTGTGCTGCCAAGTATGTAGCACACCAAGCTAAATCAATCTTAAGAACCATATTGACCCTCCTATACCCCTTGGTGAAGAGAAGCTGCCACCTAGCGTCCAAAAGTCTCCCATTAAATGCAAATGCTTCTCTTTACCCAGGCTGTTTACTCCCCAGTGAGAAGAGATGGTTAAAGGAATGAACTACAGTAAATGGCCCCGTGACCAGGATGAGTGCCATACACTTCACCGAGCAACAGATTTGATCACTTTATAAGAAGCCACTGTTAATATAATTTATAGCAGCCGTTTCTGTTTTGTATTTGTTGATATTATTTCCGTAAAGTTTATTTTCTGTTGATTGTGCCTGACAGGTTTGGTTGTGTTCGTTCATCCCACCATTGATTCCATGCCTCATTAAGTTCAGAGAAGATGAGATCAAGAATGGGGACCTCAAGCAGAGAAAAAGAAAGAGCACTAAGAAGAAACAGGTGATTTTAATCTTTAAATAAATTAATTTCATTAACTGTCTTTATAAATGTGTCCTAAGATGACAACTAAAGGGCTATTCAGAATGTTCAGTGTTTACAAATTTGATTTTCTTTTACTAAAGTTGTGAAACTACAAAGTAAAGGTTGTTTGTTTAAGCCAAGAGAAGCCACTGAAAACTAATGATCTTGGAGACCTTTGATCTAAAATATCCGGTTCGAAATTTGGGGTGGGTTGGTTAGTAAAAAAAATTGAAAAAAATCCCAAAATCTAATGACCCTTAATTGTATTTAATAACTCGTTGAATATTTGTTGACAGAGCATTACCCAGGAGGGATCGTACAACGTTGTTGAGGAGACTAATGAAGACATTCGGATGCAAGACATGGAAGATGCCACAATCCAATCCAATCTGGAAGACAACGGTGATGCAGAGGTCAATTCTAGCAGCAATAAGTAAGTCTTTAGTTGAAACCAACAGTTATTTTTAGAACCACACCAACTCATTTAGAGATTATCATTTCAGTGTGTTACCGCAAACCTTTCTATATCGTATTTCCACCATGCAAAGTTTCAAATCCTACTTAAATAAATCTTTCACAAATGCAAATTCTTGCAGAATCTTCAGTTTTTAGTTTATAAAAAGCTTGAGTTTTTACCATTTATGGTGATGATTAGGTTGGCTCAATTGTTTCTTTCCCTGCCCCGTCACCTCTGTAGACCCCGGTTTGTCAGTGCAAAAATGTTGTATCTCGATTATGCAAAACCGCTGTATCTGGCACAAAAGTGCTTCCTTAAAAACTTTGTATGTCGGCATAGACTCGTTTTGTGTGTACATCGCGGCTATTCTAAGCAAGATAGGACATTTTGATAATTTCAAACTCTCACATGCTTTTTTTAACGAGATATGAGGTCTTTTAACTTTCTCTACCATATGTTAATGGAGATACCAGGGCTTTGAACTGACACGATGATATGTTTATGGAAAACTAAGACCATGAAAATAAGTTCATAAAATACTTCATCAAATCCTCACTTTTCTTTTCCTCTATTAGTACGAACGATACATCAGAGGATCCATTGACTAAGGAGAAACATTACCACGAGACAGCTGATATCGACATCACTAATAGCGGCCAGACGCTGTCATGGTGGCAACGTTTCAGCCTCTTCTATAATGCCCCAGTCATTACGTTCAGACACAGTGTGGTAAGTCAACTCTTTCTTGACGAGCACAAAATGTCATGAATGATAGACCGTTTTCCTTTTGGCACCCCACTGATTTAAGCCCTGCTCTTAGGAATATGAATGCGATTTTTGTCTTCACAAATTTACAACAAACCAGCATTTGGAAGAGTTGAGATGTGTGAAACATTTGCAGCGCAGGAAGTATGAAGCGAGTTTAGTGGTTCAGAGCTTTGACATGGTTACAGGTTCGATTCCAAGGCTGACAACATTATGCACAAGGCCATAAAAGTATAAATATGTTTAGCCTCCTCCTTTTTTGAAAAGAGCAAGGAGGGCCTTTTTTTAAAATTGCTGAGACCGTTGAAATAATTATATCCTTTTTTTTTCTGTTATTTTTTTGTTTGTTTTTATGTTGAAAAAAACAAAAAGTGTCATTAAAAAAAGAATTAAAAAAGGAGGCAGCCTCTAAAAAGGAAGTGGGCGGGGACACTAATAAACAAGTCTTTATTTTTATTTGGACCAATATCTTGAATTAAATCAATCTTGAGGTACAGAATCTCAGTTGGATGATACCATTCACTTTCAAGCATAGAACGGAATATTATAACATGGAAGTCCACTTTACAACTCACAAAGACATAATTTTGGTAAATTTTATGCCTGCAAACCGCAAAAATCATCAGTTTGGATGTCAATTCATCTCTGCTCCTTACATTGGTTATTATTTCTGGCCAAAGTGAACTAAAATAAAGACTGCACGGCTACACAGTTAACAGATTGGGCACCGGTGTGGCGGTTTTAACTTTCTGCTGTGTTCAGTTTTTCGAATGACCAAATACGGTAGCATTGCCTGCGCACAGCAAGCGAAAGTAGTCCATTTTAGTGCCGTATTGAGTCGCTCGGTACCCTCCGGTAGCTGTCATTGCGGCGTCCACGAGTCGAGTACAACCATCGGCAAACGCGTGGATCGTATAAGTTGTTTCGAACAACGTGATGATATTTCCGACTACGTCACCCGGAAAACTGAACACAGCGGAAGACTGAAACCGCCACAGTGGGACAGGGTGCTGGTGTGACCTGTTTTGGGTTATCCTCAGGCTTGTTCTCTGTAGTCTTATTTATAGTTTCATTTCTCTGTATGTACTGTTTGCCTGGAAAAAAAAAATAAAATAAATAAAAATTAAATCGTAACAGCTTTGTTTTTTATTCCCTTCCACAGCTGTCGTATTTTATTTTCCTCCTGTTGTACAGCTACATCATCCTAGTGGACTTCACAGTAAACATATCCATCTTTGAATATGTGCTCATAGTCTGGGTTGGATCTCTCTACTTAGAGGAATTGAGACAGGTAAGGGGTGACTTCCAAAAACAAATTTTCACCCAGAATTGGTTTTGGTCTTGTTTTATAGAGAAGACTGTAGTCTTTATTTTCTTGTTTTAAGATTGGATTCAACCGAAATTTTCTTGGGCCAATGATCGCATAATGAAATGTTTCTGTGGGTAGTTTACCCAATTCACATTGCCTACTTCCTCTGCCAATATGGGAGCTAAAATATACCAAAAGGAATAAACGCCTAAAATGGCAGAAATCAGTAAAGAAAAGCAGTTTAATGCATGTGTTGTCAGGACCCCAGAAGTTTTTTGTCTCATTTTGTTTTTTTTGTCTGGTACAATTAATTCTGGTCCAGTCATCATTTTGAGCTACGTGGTGAAAAGGTGGATTTTTCTCCTAAGTTCAAGTCCTATTTTACTATTATTATGATTATTGACAGATAGCACAGGGTGAGGCTAACAGTTGGCGTGTACGTTTCTGGTATTGGATAACTGATTACTGGAACATGGTTGACCTAGCAACGCTCCTCCTCTTCGCTGTTGGGATTGCTTTGAGATTCTTTGAGAATTTCGTTGACTACGCTCGTATCATCTTGGCACTAGATCTGGCCGTCTTCTACATTCGCATCTTGCAGATATTCAGCGTCAGTAAGCAACTTGGACCCAAGCTCATCATGATCGCCAAAATGGTAAGACATTTCAGTGCCAGGGTCTAGCATGTCATGATAACAATGGCGAATCGTTGCCGAGCGATAAAGAACACAGTACTCAAGCTGTGGTGTTTCTGATCAGCAGAATGTGGGTATAAATCCCAGTCGGGGCACTTGTGTCCTTGCACACAAGATGCTTTACCATAATTGCTTTGTCTATTGGATGGAATATTAAGCTGTAGGTCGCATGTATGAGTATTTATTGTGCACGTACTGTGGATGAGTAGGGAAAAGCCCCAGTCTTTCTGGTTCATTATAGCAGGCACCCTTGTTAACAAGTTTCCTCAGGCTTGCGAGCTACAGTGAGTAAGTTCACTTATGAGACATCTATGATTTATTGCCAGAAATATATAAACAAAAATATATATAATAATACAAGGTTCTTTGACCGTGTTCTTTTATTTTGTCTAGATGGTAGATCTTGCTTTTTTCGTGGCCATTCTCTCTGTGTTTCTTGTTGCTTACGGCGTTGCATCCCAGGCAATCCTCTTCCCCAATGGGTCCAGCTTTCAGGAGGTCATCTCTGGTGTCTTCTTCAAAGCTTACTTCCAGATGTACGGGGAACTGTTCCTTGAAGATATCCAAGGTAGGTTTTTGGTTTTCAATTGAATGTCATGGCTATAAAGATCTATTGCACCAAACGTAGAGTGTCGTCAAACGCTGGTCTACTGGTCTTTGACAATTACTGAACATGTCCAGTACCTTTAAGTTTTGCAGATGTTGACTGATTACTTTTGGTTTCTCCCTACAGGGAACAACGGTTGTTCTAACGATTTAACAATGATTGAAGCTGGCGCTCCACGGTGTGCTGAGTATTCAACAATTGGAGTCATTCTGTTAGCAGTGTACATGATGCTGAGTAATGTCCTGCTACTCAATCTACTCATTGCTATGTTTAGGTAAGAAACCTTCTTAAAACCAAATCTAGGTAATCCCACCTGAGTAATATGCCTGTGATGTTCAGGGATGTGATTCCTCCGTTTTAAAACGGAATTCCAATTTTGTTTTGCCCTAAAAAAGAAATACTGTTTTGTTTTTATCCCCCACCCCCCCAAAATAATAATAATGATAACAGATTGCAGAGTAGGGCTTTTAAAACTAAAGATAAATGTTATTAATTGAGCTTCATGCTCGCTAGTTTTTCGGGATCCCACCTGGCGGGGTCTCCTATCTTCTCTGTCCTCAATGCAGGCAGCCAACTCTGTTGTGGTCTCTGCCCCAGCATCTCTCCTCAAGACACAGACATAGCTCAACCTCTGTCTTCCCCTCAGCTTCACCCCATGAGTTGGTTCCCACAGCACCAGACGGCTTGCAGGCAGCTCAGGGTGCCTGCAGCAGTGCCATTAAAACCATGCATCAAATTTACTTGTGATTTATTCTGCCAACAGCTACACCTTCTCAGCAGTCCAAGAGAACACAGACGTCTACTGGCGATTTCAACGCTATGATCTGATTAAGGAGTACTTCAACCGACCGGCCATTGTGCCTCCCTTCATCATCATAGCTCACGTCTTCTTCCTGTGCCGTTTCCTCATTCAGAAAATCTGCGGCTGCTGCATCTCGTACCGAAGTGGACAGATGAGTGAGTTGTAGAAAAGTATCAAACCCTCTACAAATCAAAGGTCTCCCTATGCAGAGCTACACAAGCTAGCGTAGCAGGTCGATACGCCTGAATTGTGTTCTGATAGGCGCAAATTTCAACTGATATGCAAAAAATTCACAAATCCCTCTGTGCCCCGTTTCATCCCAAGGAGTAGATAGCAACTTGCCCCTGGTGGCAGTGGATTTGGGTCGATACCCCAAATCAGTTCAGTGTAGCCCTCGCCTTGAAGTGGTTCTCCAGTCTTGTGATACATGCGATGTCTCATAACAAAAACTATTTTAAAAAATCACCTTTTTCCAGTAGCTCATTAATTATCACTATCTTTTATTGTTACTGAGCATCATGATATGGAAAGGCTCATTACTATTATTGTAACTACAATGGGATCAGCGTTTTTTTCATCTTATCTGATTTCTAACTCCATCAACTCAGCTCCCCTGATTCAGCATTCATCTTTGAGAAGAGTGAGTAGCATCATGAGTGACATTGGGAAAAATACTCACAACCTATTTGCCGGTAGAAGGCCCTTCAAAGCCCAGTGTATGTAAACCGTTGCCATATTAATGCATGGGAGTTGGTAAACTGGTGATTAGTTACACACCTTTGCATGGTGCAGACTACCAGTCTACTTTTGGTTGCGGGTATGGGTGCACTTGATGGTCGATGGGTGCACTAAAAAAGACTACTGGTATTTTTAGTTGAAACAGAGTTTATATTTGTTAATAGACTCTTCCCATGAAGTATGCTAGTTGGGATACATTCACGCATGCGTTCAGACCCTATTGGTTGGCAAAGCAGACGCACAATCGCTACCTGCGTCATCACGTCACCATTAGCCGCACACAACATGTACAAAACAGCTCGATATTCCCTCAGTTTGTGAACCAAATGTCAGTGCAAACTTGTATGTGCAATTTACATAATTATCATAAGAAAGGTCTATCAAGCACTCGTCAATAATTTTGTTCAGAACACATGAGTTTGATTAATAAATTGTGAAGATTTTGTGGTTGAATGTTTTTAATTTGGATTGACTTGAACAGGGCAACACATCTCGGATTCTAAAGCGAGGCAGCTGATTTTATGGGAAGCCATACAAAGCGACGACTTCATCACCCAGGAGAGGCGCTTGATGCAAAGTGACATCAATAAACAAGTCATGACTACCGGGGAGAGGTGAGTACCGGGGAGAGCTGGGTTGACTTTCCCTCTACTTTTCAGAGGATCCTTTGGTTTCTTTGCTGGAAATTCATTATTGTAATTTCCTGTTGTACAAGGGGCTCGGCAGACAAGGTGCAGTACCCTTTAGTTATCAATTTAAGATTCAAGTATTGACAGATAAAGTGCATTGCCGTACAAGATGCAACATGACTTTCATCAACCCGTTTACACATCTCTTCATGATTCATTACATCATTGTCAAATCCATTCTCTCATCTTAGACTTGGTTTCTTTCCAGAGTTGAGGATCTGCTTGGGAAGATGGAAGAACTCTTTGCCGATCCTGAGACAGGGATGCCGTCAAGAGCTTTAGGATTACTTGGTGAGAAGGCCATGGAGGAAAGATTGAATAGACTGGAGGACCAGGTAAGACCCGAGATTCTGCAGTGACTTTCTAAGAAGGCTGGGTTTGAAACCGAACAAAAGTCTAGGGTAAAGGAAGTTAGTGTCACTTGACTAGAATGCTATAAGGTAAAGATTAAACAGAGAAGTTTATAGTAAGACATTAAACCAAAAGCATTAGAGCAACTTGACATATTAGGCTGTTCAGGAGAGTTGAACTCATTTTGACCACTGTTAACCTCTAACCTTTAACCCTAGATGGAGAGGACCAATCAGGCTATTGATTGGATTATAACATCTCTTCGTGACCATAAACTGGGATCCTTAGAAGGTCCACCAATGCTGAAAGAGATCAAGCCGAGAGAAGGTAGGGTTTTATTTAACCCTTTCACGTACTGTTTTTTTTTAGTGATTGATCATATTGATATCATTATTATTCTGGTTTATTAATAACATTCAAAACTCGCAGCCCAAGTTCTGAATTACATCTGAATTTACAAACCACATGGAGACATTACACGGTTACTCAAATGGCACCCCCACCCCCCAAAAATGGTCACAATAACACCCTCAAAAGTTGTCTTTCTCATTCTGAAATGTTTGTGTTTGTATGATCATAATCGTTTGTTAATTACTTTTCTGAAGGGAATTAAAGCAGGCGCTAGCTGTTTTAATCAAAATAAGAAATATTCTTAGAAGGAGAAACATTTTGGTGGTGATAAGGTTTTTCTTGATCTTGTTTTTCATACACCAGTGGAAGAGAACTATACCTCTGAGAGTGAGGAACGAAAGGTTCCATCAACGCTAGAAGAGCTTGGGATGACTCTCCATCATAAGGCACGCTCAAGTCCTTATCCCGGAACTGCTATTGGTCGGTCCCCGGTACCCGATGAGAAGGTACCCTGGGAGGTATGTTCGGAACCCAGCCCACTTATACCCAGCCCACTTTTACCCAGACATGCCTTTCTTGGGAAAACTCACCTGGGAGATATATAGATTCCAATGTAAGGGGGTTTATTTCTATAGCATGGTAAAATAAAGTGAAACAAAATAAAGTAGAAACCCTTAACAGTGCAATGTTTTGTCAAAAAATCTCCCACAGGTTAGCTTTCATTTCTACAAGCCAGTCAGCTACACCCATGAAAGCATTCTAGCCTTGCCACATTTTGCCGACATTGACTTGCTGAAGTACTCTAAGAGCGAGAGACCCATGTTGAACTTTAACATGCTCGACAAATCAGTCAACTACGACCGTGTGAGTTTCATGGGACACTATAATGTCACGGACGGTGTGCCACAGTAAGTTCAAATTGGGAGTGTTTTGTTCAGGCCTGGCACTTCATCTTTAAAAATGCAAGGCCATTTTCATTTTGCAAAGGGCACTTCCATTGGAAAATCTTTCAGTCAAATGGGAAACCTTTAAAGTGGCACCAAGGCCATCAATACCAGAAGCAATGAGGGTCAAGGCCTCTCTCTGTGGCCTGCGTGTAATTCCAGGCCTGTTCGCTGTCTGTGAAAGAGAAAGTATGTCCTTGATAACAGCAAATTCAAATCTGTTAAAATGTCTATAAATACATCGTGCAACCTCAATTTCTTCTAATGTCAACAAATTTTGGTGATCACACTATGATGATGTGCAACAGAAATATTTCTCTGGAGGATTGGTATTGTAAAGCTTGTAATCAGATTCAACCTTATATAGGCTGTGAAATTGATAATCAGATTTAAACTGTTTTAAACTGTTTATGAAGTTTATAATTGTACTGAAACTATTATGAACTGTTTATGAAGAACTACTTACAAGGTTTACGATCAGATTGAAATTGTTATAAACTAAAAAAATAAGGTTTGTATAAGAACTTTAAAGATGATACAAGAATTCTTGATATGATTTCATACCTCAATTTCCACAGGAATCCACGAGGTCGCACCGGGATGATTGGCCGCGGACTGCTGGGTCGATTTGGACCCAACCACGCTGCAGATCCAATCGTCACAAGGTTAGTTTATAACTTCTGCAAGATCTGAAGAGTTTTCTTCAGCTGTATGAAAAAGCTACTAGCACCATATGGCCGCTCAGTGCTGTGTACACTCCAGGGAGCTGAGAAAAATTTAAGGAATGTTATAAATTGTCCAATGACCAGGGTACTAGTGTTAAGCCTATTGAGACTAGGTACTCAGTGTTCTCCACACACGTAAATTGGGAGGGCGGGCCGCCCTCCTAAAATTTAAGCCGCCCTGCCAAAGAATTGGCCGCCCTGCTAAAATTATTGGCCGCCCTGCCCCAAAAAGTACAAAGAGACTATATTTAGACTGCATTTAAAAAGATCAAATGAGTACCTGACAAGCCAGAGCTGACTTCAAAATTATAGCATCAGAAATGCGATCGTAAACAAACGTTAAAACACGATGTACACACGGCCACATAGTTCGTATGCCGAGTGCATCAACCAACCATGCACACACACCACGCACACCGTCGACGATGGGAATACCCACTGCATGCATTGAGCATGAACAGTCCGCACGCTGTGATTGGCCGTTGATATACTCCAACACAACACGCACGTTCACAAACTGAGAAAGAATTACCAAACAGTGCCGCACGCATGTATAGAATGGTACAATGTACAGCCTCGAAGCATGTTCAACCATGTCAACTTTCGCCCATTGAGGGCGTGTGCGATGCGGGGCAAAGTTCATTGATCATTGAATCTCGATTATTTTATTACAAACGAAGTTCTTAACGATAGAACTGCTAATCACTAATTCATGGAAATGGTTTTGGATGGAAAAAGTATTATTTAGGGCCATAATTTGGGGATAAGATCCAAAAATGTGGGTTTTGGTTTGTTTTTTTCCGTTTTGAAAATTACACACGAAGACCCTCCGATCATGGTCCGAACACCAGCTTTCTAAATTCCGACGTGCGGCATGCCGATCATTACTTTGAGGTTATTGGCGCGGTGCACAAAGCAAAATGTATAACAAATTGTAGTTTTGATTTAGTTTTTAAAATAAGGTTGTTCCAACCGAAATGGATGCCCATCAACAATAGGTAGGTAGGTCGTTGAATACATTATTTTAAGAAAATGGTTTTCTCAAGCATTTGTTGCTTTCACGTCCGCTGACGTCATATCAAAATGGGCGCCATTTTGATTATGTCATATTGACGGGCGCCATTTTGATTACGTCATGCCGCCCTCCTAAAAAAACAGTCTGTGGGTACACTGGGTACTATTATTATTATTATTATTTTATTAATAAGTGTTGTTGGTTTTTATTTCATGAAAGATGGAAGAAGAATTCCGATGGCGTAATTATTGAAGACAACGGAGAGAAGGTTCTGGAGTTTGTTGCTGTACAGAGGAAGGATAATCAGCAGTGGGCCATACCAGGGGTAAGTCTTGTTATTTGTAGTTCTTAACACACTTGGGGAGACCATTCTTTCTTGCATGCTGGTCCATCTCTTTGGAATGTTCTTCCACTGAACCTCAGACTAAGAGATACTCTATCCAACTTGAAAACTCACTTAAAGTCTCACTTGTTCAGTCTTGGCTTTTTTTTCCTATGTGCCAGGAGTGTCTTTCTGACAGACATGACACCCTACAAATGTCCATTATTATTATTATTATTTGTTTGTTTTTTTGTTCAGGGTATGGTTGAGCCAGGAGATGTTGTTAGTGCCACACTCAAGAGAGAGTTCGGTGAAGAAGCTCTTGGATCAATGGAGAAATCAATGGAAGAGGTTGCCTTGTTAGCCAAGAAGATTGAAGATCTATTTAGCAATGGTGTGGAGGTAAGAAATGGAAAAATGGAAAGATTATCTGACTAAGATAGTTTATTAAGGGGGAAAATATGTTTCAAAAGATGTACCAGTCTAAACTGCCCTACTAGACAAATTCGGCCTCAATTGGTCATCAAAGTTGCAATAGAACAATGAAAGAAAAAACACCCTGTTGTTCAAATTGATGTGCTTTCATCAGATACCTAATAAAAGGCTTCAGGCCTGAAGTCTTTTATTGTTTGAGTGAGAAATTACCTCTTTCTCAAAGACTCTTTCTATGTTACTTCAGAGGGAGCCGTTTCTTACAATGTTTTATACTATCAACAGCTCTCCATTGCTTGTTACCAAGTAAGGTTTTATGATAACAATCATTTTGAGTAATTACCAATAGTGTCTAGTGGCTGCCTTTAAATATAGATATTTTCTTTGAATCTCTGAAGATCTACAAAGGGTACGTTGATGATCCGCGGAACACGGACAATGCGTGGATGGAGACCGTGGCCATGAACTTCCACGATGAAGATGGAACCTCAGTCAGCCTACTGGAATTACAGGTAAGCAATTATTCACAAATTCTTTCTCAAATGTGTGGTTGCCCTGATTAAAACAGTTTGTCCTGACCTTGTGGATAGGATTTGAAACTTTGCAAGGTGGGAGTATAATTGGGTGAGATTTTTTGTAGCACCATCTGTTTTTGCAGCGAATATTTCGCAGGAGTTGAGCACATTTCAACTGATGCGATTATTCACTGCATTTTTTTAAAGTAAAACTTTGTATCGCATTGGCATTCGCAGTAAGTATAAACTGGACTTTAGTCTCTTTTGAGTAGTATTGATTCTGAAAAGAACCAGTGGTTGACAACTCAACATTTCGATCAGTATGCTCTGATCGTCTTCAGAAAGATGACCTCTGACCTTTGTAGATTATTTATGATGGGATATACCTGCTCATTAAGATTTTTTGAATGAGTTTGTTTTTCTTTTTCCATCCAATCTCCAAGGCTGGTGATGACGCTCAGGGTGTTCGATGGCAACGAGTCAGCTCCAATATTCGTCTGTTTGCGAGTCACCAAGCAATGCTGAGGAAGGTTGCCGAGTTACACAATGCTGCCTTCTAAACATAAAGAACAACTCATATTTCCTCAACACAACAGCCTCAATAGTGACAGTCCCAAAACCCAATGCCCTACAAAAGAAAATTCCCTTTAAATAGTCACCAATAAAAGTGTTGGTTCGGCATTTTACAAATTGAATAAACAACTTGTAGTTTTAAGGCTATGCAGGTCAAAATTTTTGGCTATACATATGGCTGCGACTGTTGTTAAGGGCATCCTATACTTCAATGCATGATGACATTGTGATCCAGCCGTAGCCGTAGCCTTAGCTGTATAGCCAGAGCCGCTTAATCAGACACAGCCTTCATTGATTTAAAAGTACATCAGGGATAAAGATTTGATTTCAGGTTTATACCCTCACACAATGTGGTCCCTTGACATTACACACAGTGGTCAAGTGGTAAAGAAACAAGCTCCAGAATGACATGGGTCAGGGGTTCGAATCTAACCAAGTAGCCTGCAGATTGTTTCTTCCTAAAGGTCTTTGGAAAACACTGAGTAAATGAACATTGCGAACGTCAGCATCAGGATGTCAAACGGGATCATATGTAATAGTTTTATTTTGTAGTTTTTGTACAAAACATAATTATCTGTGAAAATTATCTTTAACACTTTTATATCCAATGTTGATATATTTTGTAAACATGCAACTGTTTTTTATAAGGATAATTTTCTTCACATGTTAATACTCTTATGGGTTCAATATTAAGTGTAAATATAACGTTTAAATTGAAAGGGAATTTTTTATATTTGTAAATAGAAAACAAGAAAAAGGTTACGAGACAACAGTAAGATGAAGACAACTCAGTGTCATTGAAATTAAAGACCTGGACACTATTGGTAATTGTCAAAGACCAGTTTTCTCACTTGGTGTATCTCAACATAAGCATAAAATAACAAACCTGTGAAAGTTTGAGCTCAACTGGTTGTCGAAGTTGCGAGATAATAATGAAAGAAAAATCACCCTTGTAACACAAGGTTGTGTGCGTTTTGATGGTTGATTTCGAGACCTCAAATTCTAAATCTGAAATCAAAAATCAAATTCGAGCAAAATTACTTCTTTCTCGAAAACTACGTTACTTCAGAGGGAGCCGTTTCTCAGAATTTGTTACCATCAACCTCTCCCCATTACTTGATACCAAGTAAGGTTTTATGCTAATAACTATTTTGAGTTAGTGTCCACTGCCTTTAAACACAAAAGTCTCCATTATTTTAGATTCGTTTTCACAATTACAAGAAATATTTTGAATTTTTTGTTTCTTTTATTTTAAATTGTTTGTATGTGCAGTAGGGTTTATTCTTATAGGTGTTGCGCATTATAAGTGTCTGCCACTTTTATATTATTGATTTGTCTATGTACTTCCACCACATATTGCCATAATAGCATAGTCATTGAAATAGATTGCTTATAAAAGTTTAAGTTAAAGTTTTCTTTAAAATACCCAGTGCTATTGTTTAGTGTTCCTATAGGTTGTGCACCACATTGTAAGATAGAAAATAATGTTCACCGATTTGCACATAACTGTCATGGTAAAAAGATGGTCATGGTGGAATTGTAATATATATCCTGGGTGAAAAAAATAGAGGATTGGAAGAATGTTACTCTTTTGGGAAAAAGGACGATGGAGTTTCAGTTTCCGATTTTGAGTTTGTTCTTTTCAATTTATAATCATGATGCAATTATTAATACAAATTTAATTTGAATATATAATAATCAATGCAAATAATTTGTAATATAAACTACTAATTTGTGTATGCAAATACCACCATCAGTAATCAATTCACATACATTTTATTAAAAAAATATTTAAGATGTATTTTCTCTTTGAAGCTGATATTCTTATTTAAATTAAGGTTTTTTGTTGACTGCTTTTCAACTCAAGAAGTTGCCAATTGCCATGGAATTTGCCATTTCTGCGTTTCACACTTTCACACAAGAAATCGTTTTCAAGTAATGAAATATCATTTACATTCACAAATATTATTTGTTTTGTTGTAATAGTTATTATATTATTATAGTTAGATATAACTCGGGCGATAGTTTTGTTAAGTATAGGATTGCTATCTTGTTGCTATTTAAGTTTTTGAACTGCGTAAGAATAGACTTGCCATACTCAGGTTATTCTCGTGATGTGTCTCCCCTCCCCCAAGAAAGGAAATCATTATAATAATGCTACAGTGCTTCCTCATATTACAAGGTTTTTTTTCTTCAAATTTTTCTCTAGAGAGGAATGTTGAGTGGTTTAAAAAAAAAAAACACGTATGAGTGGCAGGAAATTTAGCCAATTATGCGAACTCACACGTGAAGTGCAGTAAAATTAGAGTGCAGTATAACAGAATATATATACTTTTCCTTTTCCAGAGGATGAGTATTGGGGAAAAGATTTTTTTATGGAAAAATATTAAAACCATATCACATTTTCCATCATGTTATTTCACAGTAGACAGTGCCTTATATAAATTAATAATGGTACAAATAATATTTCTGTATTCATACTACTTTGAATATGAATATGACTTAGTATGATAAAATATTAAAGTGTGCTGGGTTTTGTCTGATATGTGTGTTCAGGTTGTTTTGATTTATTCAGATAAAATCACTAAATGTTTCCGGGATATTATATTATTTTTTGCTCCCTGCAGACATTCTAGTCAATCCAACCCAAACAACTTTTAATCATGAATTAATTAATTGCCCTAAATTCTTGTCCTTCATGATTTGCAAATACTTTGTGGAAATATCAAGGATTTCAATTGTGAAAACAAATCTCATAAATTATTTGATTAAATTCATAAGTGAAGTGCCTAATTATGCATAATTATAAATAAGTTCAAAATTTGTTCGTTTTCTGTGTGAACTTTTCTTTTCTGTGTGAACCTGGATGAGGTCAATCGAGGTCACGGTGACACGGTCAACAAAAACAGTATGCAAGATGGCTTCCCTGTGTAGGATCGCGTCGCAAAGGGTGCTGCAAAATGTAACTGTTTTCGGCCAAACGAAACTGAGATATGAAAGTCATAGAGGCTTTTCAGGTAAATGAGCATCACATTGTTGCTTCACATAATTTATTTTGGCATAAATCATTTCGATTTCTTGTAAAAAAACCGGGATTCATTCTGTTTAATTACGTTCACCGTATTCGCTATCCTATTCCTACTGTACTGTATCGTGCGATCTTATGAATGTACATTAGTCATACGTACGTAGGTAGGGGCCCTTATTAGTAAAATATTAGTAAGGACAGACTTGCGCTATGGTTGGTTCATGGAGATGTTTGGTTAAAGGAAAAGTTTCCGTATGGCGCCACCACTTTTTCATTCGAAATAAAATAATATAGTATCTAATTTACCTGATTGATATATCCCTTTTTGTAAAAATGAGTGAAAAAGTGGTGGCGCCATACGGAAAGTTATCCCAATGTTAAGTCATAATATTAAGTGGTAACCTTATTCTGTTATTTTATTTTTAGGCCATACTTTTCTGCTGTGCTTAGCAAGTTTTTGTGCTTAAGTTACATACATAATACAGTGTACACATTGCAAGCTAATTTAGGAAATTGGGCCCAGCCCTAGGTTAAAAGTAAAGGTACCCGAGCAATATTTACAGCAGTACACACACTCACATTCAAACGTATATTAAATAATTGACCATAATAAGCCGATTGCAGCCGTATCATGAACATTTTTTTTTAACCTATTTTCATTTACGGCTGACGATCAGTTTATTTATGTTCAATTGATATTAGTTTGAATTTAAGACTCTTAAGTTAGACTAGTTTGCATCCAGACCCAGTAACTAGGGCGCTGTTCTCCTTTTTTTTGAAGTTTTGACATTCTTGGTCAAAATTTTGAAAAAAGGAGTACAGCGCCCCAGTTACTTGGTCTAGTTTGCCTCAATTATTGGTATTTGTCATTGGTCATTTCAAAATTTCTGATATATTTTTCTCTCTTCCCACCAGGGTCTTCACAGCAGAAGGTGAGATTCATACGGATTATTAAAAAAAATAAAAAATAAAAAAATACAACCTCCATTTGACCTCTAGTACAGTAGGTGAAAGTAACAATTCTAGGTGTCCCCCCCCCCCTCTCCTGAGTACTTTGTCTCGGTCGGCACTTTGAGCATAATTTGGCAAAATTAATTTCATTTGGTTTGTTAAATTTTGTTGTGAAGCCAAGAACCCTCAGAAACATGAACTTAAAGTCACCTGGAAGTGGTATTTTTTTAAAATAAAGCTTTTGTCACTAAAATATGTGTTTTTATGAGAGGAATGTGAATAAAAAGTTAACTAAGGTTTAAAAATCTTAGTTTTGATTGTATTTACAAATTTACGAGTAGGCCCCGGCCCGAGAGGGCGCTGTTCGTGATGTATTTCAAGGCGCGATATTTGGAGAGAAAATTTGTAGTCGGGCCCCCGTACATTACGTCTGGGAACATGGCACATCAAAACAAATTTAGACACGATTTTACACACATACGTACATTGAAACTTGAACATGTTGAACGCCTAGTGGTTTTTACAAAAGCTATTGCTGCTATTTTTATTTAACTATGCGACTTTTTAGTGACCAAATGGGTTGTAAGATGTGGGTCTGCCTACGTATTATTATAGAGAAATACGGCCACGGAGCAGACTGCACGCACGCACTATGGCTGCTGTATAATGGGCGGACGGTCACATAGGACCTGCACGCACGGTGAATCGCATGCGGTACCAACAAAAAATCGTGTCACTTGGCAAAAGCTAAAAGCATACCCTCAAAGTTCAAACTTACCCGAATTTTTTCACGTTTAGCAAATGCTCCTCTGAGTTTGTCACGTCTTTCAGATACCTTCTTCGACTTCCCACTAGCTAGACAAATTGTTGGGACGGCGTCGTGTTTAAGAATGGCTCTTCTCGTCATGTCAAATGAGTTGTGTATCCCGGATTCGAAGCACGACGGCTCTAAGTGTTCGCTGCAGCGCTGAAAAAGAGGTCGGAACGGACCACTTTGCTCTAGTTAATCTGACTTTCGCAGCCCACAACCGCCTATACTTGGGATCTGCAGGAAACAGATGAAGACTGACCCCATCTTTAGTTGTTTTGCTGCATCCAGCAGCAATACACCTGGTCGGCATTGCCGGAAAACGCCAGAAAAAAACCTTTTTCGCAGCGTACAAACTCACGTCTTAGAATTACATGTACTTTTGCATGGTGTTTATCTACGCATCGAGGGGGGTCTATGTTTGATCGAGGCAAAGTCTTCCTTTTCCTACGTCACAAAAGGGGTAGGCGGAGTCAACCCCCCCAAGCACTTAATTAATTTTTGTAACATATAAATCGTGACAAACAATTACTCAAAAAATTGTTTTATTGTTAATAAACATATACTCTTATGTTTAAAAGAAAAAAAAATCCTATTTCCAGGTGCCGTTAATCACTGTACTAACCAAGAACCAAATGCAGAGAAGACAATGAAGAAGTTTCAGTTTTAGATGCGGGAGGAAAACCTTAAGGGAAAACCCACACAGTCAGGAAGGGACTGAAAACCCAACCCACACAGTGCCCCGGTATGATTCTTAGAGGTTGAAGGCAAAGAAAGATACCAGTATGCCAACCTGCCCACCCTCGTAAATTCTGATTTATTAATCATTGATTGTTTAATTCTTCCTCTCCAGGCCTCCATGACGCCTGTTGGGTTCATCGGCCTGGGTAACATGGGCGCCCACATGGCTAAGAACCTAATCAAACAAGGCTACCCACTCATTGTTCATGACGTATACCCAGAGGCTGTCGGCGAGCTGCAAGACAAGGGTGCACAGATCGCTAACACGGCAGCAGAGGTTGCTGAGAAAGTTGATCGTATCGTGACCATGTTACCGTCTAGTCCCAATGTTCTGGAGGCGTATAACAGCAGGAATGGCATATTATCGTGAGTATTGGAAATCCTCAAACTACCATTGCTTATTTTAATTGCCATGCAATCAAAACAACATGCAAAAGATAAATGTGCAAAAAATCACTTCCTAAACCATACACTAGATATTGCATATTGATCAAAATCAGACAACCTATAATGGTAGCACATTTTTAATGGTGTTATAAGAGGTGTGTGTTTTGAAACTAGCAAATTTAAATGAATTTACTCTTCAAAAAAATAGGATGTTTTATGGGGGTGACAAAACCATCACAAAATTAAAAACTGAATTTTTGACTTGAAAGATCAAACCTAATTGTTTTACTCATTTCGCAAAACTAAAGTATTTCAAGCAAATATATTTTAAGGCAAGCTTTCCACCTTGATCATCTTTAAAGCTATGTTAGTTTGGTGTAAATCTGTGAACTCTTTCAACTTAAAAAATGTTAAGCACACCTTTAACATTTTTTTTTAACGCTTTTTCAGAACTGTGAAAAAAGGCACTTTAATCATTGATAGCAGCACCATTGATCCTTCAGTTGCAAAAGATGTCGCTGCTCAAGCAGACAAGAAAGGCGCTGTGTACTTAGACGCTCCAGTATCTGGTGGTAAGTAATGAATGCTGAAATCTCAATAGCAACTCGGCTAGGCACGAACTTGTAGCGACTGCTGCGGCTGGACCACCACTTCATCATGCTTTGAAGTTTAGGATGTCCTTAGCAACACTTGAGCAACAGTTTAAGCCTTAGCTGTAGCCACCAGTTTGGAAAAGGCCTCACTCTCTGAGCTTAATTTCATAGAGCTGCTTAACAGCCGATTTTGTGCTTACTGCGTTAGTTTCCATGTCATAGAACTGCTAACCCCTAAGCACACAAAACATGTTTGTGCTACCTATATTAGAGAAACTTGCTTTTCAAAGGTTAGCAAGAAATTTAGGCTGTCAAATTTTCTGGATTGTTAAAATACACATTTGCTAGTGATTGCTTTCCTGCTATAGTAAGCACAGAAAATATGCCTACAGGGTAAACAGCTAGGCTCAGTGTCATAGAGTCTATAAGCATAAAAACTTGCTAAGCACAGACAAAAATTGCTTTAAAAAAACTGGTTACCAGCCAAAATTTCATAAAGATTCCATTGTTTCAACTGGTGCCCCACTCAATTTTTGCTTAGCAAAGAAATTTTACTAAGCAGTATTTTCTTAACAGCTCTATGAAAATAGGGCCTGGTCTGTGGCCCTCCCTACAGTGGAGGGCAATGTTGAATGACAAAATGCACCTACAGGAATATTTACTGAAATAAACAAATAAATATGGACTGTCTTGTTTTAGGTGTGAATGCTGCGAGGGACGCTATACTGACCTTCATGGTTGGAGGGAAGCCTGAAGAGTTTGAAGCAGCCAAGGAACTCCTACAATGCATGGGGAAGAATGTAGTCAACACTGGACCAGTGGGTACCGGTCAGGTAGGTTGGCTTTATAGTGGACTGTCTTGTCTTAGGCAGGAATGCTGCGCGGGACGCTATACTGACCTTCATGGTTATAAAATTGGTATCTGTATTCATGATGGGCTACATATATAGGGGACAAGACCAAGATCGTAAAAGTACATGGGAATCAAAATGGCAGAGAGAACTAGTACATCTTCTTTCAATTTTGATTATTTTTATATTTTCAGGCGGCCAAGATATGCAACAATATGATGTTGGGTATAGCTATGATAGGAACGTCAGAGACAATGAATTTGGGCATCAGGTATGTGGGTTCTTTCAGTTTTTACAATTATTTATTTTGGATTTGACATTGACCTCCATTCCGAGGCCCCAAAATATTCTGTTGAAGTTGCAATTTTTCTGAGAATGATGTGCTTGATTAATGGCCGTAAAAAACTTGGTTCTCATTTAGAAGCATTTGAACCAAAATTAGTACATAATGACTGATCATTAAAAGTGATTTTGAAGATTATTTGTGCCATTCTCTCCATTGATTTACAGGTTAGGTCTTGACCCAATGATGTTAGCCCAGATTTTAAACACCAGTAGTGGGCGTAGTTGGTCTAGTGACACCTATAACCCAGTACCAGGGGTGCTTGATGGGGTCCCCTCCAGCAATAACTACAAGGGTGGATTCAGTACAGCCCTCATGACAAAGGTAGCTTCATTTTAAGGCAAATTTTCTGTATTTTCTAATAAGCTAAAAATTGTGGCCTGTGCGTGAAGCACTTGCCTCTCACCACCATGGCCCTGGTTTGGCCATATGTGTCGTTGTTCTCTCCTATGCAATTAGGTTTTTTTCTGAGCCCCCGGTTTTCCCCTCTTAGGTTGATGTAGCTGGTTACAAGAGGCGCCTTTACATAATTGTTGAATGTTGATGTACACCATCTTTACAGGGAAATTTGTTTTTTCTTCTTGAGCCGCAGCCAAGTGCACCAACCAATTATGTAAGCAATTTGATAAAAGTCTCCCTTGGTTTGATTACTTTAAGCAGGTATCTTCATGCCTACCGATCACAGTGCCAGTCCCTTTCCAGGCGCCTTGGATCTATTAACATAATATATTATAACAACATATTCCCTCAGATTGAAAGAAAAACTATTAAAAAAAATGATTGAAAATAATTTATCTTCTTTGCAGGATCTCGGCTTGGCTCAGAACGCTGCGACCAACACAAAAACACCGACACCTCTAGGATCATTAGCTCATCAGATCTACAGAGTCATGTGTAATAAAGGCTACAGTCATAAAGACTTCTCATCTGCTTATCAATACCTCAAAGAAGAAGAATGATTGCTTGCTCCAAGAAATCATCTCAACTCGACGAGATGGCAGCTTGGAAAGGTGGGGTCGTAGATTGGTAAATAATCCAAAAATTAATTTGATAAGAACTTACTTGGTAAGAAGCACTGCAGGTGTTGATAGTATCAACTATTTTGAGAAAGATTTTTCTTTCGATATATTATTTATGGTTTGGATATTTTTCCTCTCAAAACATATGAATCTGAGATGCATGGTTCTGAGAAACGAACCATGCGGTTTGTTTCTCAGAATTGTAAGGGTTGACTGATCGTAGACATTTCTGTGATGTCTGTTCATGAATGCAGCAGCCAGAGATGTGGTTCGTACTCACTGTCAACCTTGCTAGTTGTGGATGATTCAACGCTCTTGGTGTAAATACCGTTGCAATTATTTTTGCAATTATTTTTGCTGATTGCTCATTCTCAGCAAGTAGACACTGTATTCAACTGAAACAGGTGACTTTTATTGTATCTGTGTTAATAATTCTGTCTACAATTCAGCTTTGGGTTGACACAAACCAATCTATGACCCGACTTTTAACTTCAAAGGAAGCATTGTTCATATTGTTTATACTTCACATAAAAGTAAATACAAAGCAAGTTTTGCCAAGGTTTTTCATTGCAGGGCAAGGATATTTGTAATTCAGGAAAAACATGAGCCAGGCTTCACCAAATCCGTCAGTCTTTAACACTTCACCTCAACACTGTGCACTGGTCATATCACCCTGTTTAAAACCAAGAGAGACCGTGGGCATTCCTTGGCATTTCCAGGCAGGCAAGATACTAAAAAGTTTATGGTAAATTTTACATCATGTATAGTAATGTCAACCTAAACTCAATTTTTTTAAACAGCAGCTGAACAAGATGTGCCATTTTGTTTAAATCAGGTTTGGATGAAAAAAATGCACGCTGCAATCTCAATAAATTGTTAGATTTTATGTTTCCTACAAGTCCAGGCTCTGTGGCTCTTTTGTAAAACGTGTGGGTCGATGACGAACTATACCTTCCTCTCTCACGTATTAAAAGTCATGATATGATGGTCCCAAACTTTCAAGGAATGGTATTCTATTTGCATTCACCTCCACCTCCAAGACAATTGTCAAAGTTATGTGTCAGTTGAGGTGTGCCAAATGTGAAGTGCTACCCAATGTAAATGGAATGTTATGTTGGAATCGACCAGAACTGATGATAACTACCTTTTTGTCGGTGCGTTTGCTTTTGGTCAGGGTGGATTAATGGTTTTAATTAGATTATTGGAGGGGTAGAGGAAACCAGATCTAGGTTAGATTAGTTAGGAATATTAGGCCCTGATCTTTCTCCAAAACTGAGTTACTATTTTGTCACACTTACATGGCAAAATGGGTGAAAATAAAACAGGGTTTAACAAAACTACTTTTAATCTTTAACAACTAATCTTTGGTATTTTAAAGGTACGTGTATAGATTGTTCTTTATTTGGTTATTTTTCATGCAGGATGAAGGTGAGGGTTCAATTCCACTTTCAAACTTGTAGGAATTATTTAATTTAGGACTCGGCTACCTCTACTATGTGTTATCTAATGCATTATTTAATGCATTCAAGGTACGCTTCAGGCCAAACTTAACATCTTATCACTTATTGGTGTAAATTCCCACCCCTATGATACGTGCTTCTTGGCAAGCCTCCTAGGTTGAATTTGTACTTTTTATTCAAGTAGAATTTATTTTATTTTCAGCTGTAACCATATGAAATCTTGTAGATACATAATATGCAAATTCTCTCCATATTTTTATGCCAAGTAACAATAATGAAGTGTTTTCATCAATTTTAAGTCAGACAGTTTGACAATTACAAGTTGCCTTGATTGACTTTATTGATTTTATAATCATGGTATTGAACAATCTTAAGTGTTCTAAAATTTAGTTGAAAATATCATTGCCCAGTTTCATGGCTCTGTAAACAAGAAGATTGGCACATAAAATGACAGACCAATTCACACAAGGGAACTGTTGGTTTTTAGCTTGCGTTACAATCCCAAAGCTGCCAAAATTTGTATCTTGCAATGAGGGAGAATTCGTATAACAACCAGAGAGTACATAAATTCTCCTAACCAGAGAGATTTAAAAATTTGTTCATCAGAACATAGAAAGATTTGTTTATTTTCAGGGAAATTCCTGCAGGATCATTGAGAGTTGGCAGATCTGCAATGCATTCTCAAATTTAAAAGCTATTGCTGAAATTTGACGCAAATCTTGGAAGCAGATATTGGTTGACTGTAGGCACAGAATTGTTTAGTAAGCAGAGTCATGAAGAGTGGGTCTGGATGATGGGAATTATTTTTGTCTCATGCTTTGTGTATTTTACAAGTTCATTTGATTAAACCGGAAATGAGCAAAAGATTCAATTATATTGTCATGGTAATGAAATCCTTTTTTATTTACAGAATACCAGCATCCAATGCTGTGGTCAATATTGTCATGACAACCATTGGTATTTTAAATAATATAGTCATGACGATCAAGAGCTACAATGGCCATCATTCATGCGTGTTATTTTGTAGCAGTTAAAATTGTAAGTTAAAATGCTACTGGTATAAAGTCAAAATAATGCAAGGAAGTAGGACCCTTGTGATTTTTATACCAAAAATTGAGGAAAATGCTGGACTTACCCCTTGTGACATTGTTCATTGTGGCTTCAAAATTAATATGAACATTGTGCTGCATGGACTTACCCCTTGTGATTTTATCTTTTCTAGACCAAAAATTGATGAAAATGCTGGACTTACCCCTTGTGATTTCATCCTTTTTTGGCCAAAATTTGATAAAAATGCTGGACTTACCCCTTGTGATTTTATCCTTTTTAAGCCAAAATGTTATGAAAATGCTGAACTCGCCCCTTGTAATTTATTTTTTAAGCAAATTTGGTAAAATTGCTGGACTTACACCTTGTGATTTTATCATTTTTGGGACAAAATTGGATGAAAATGCTGGACTTACACCTTGTGATTTTATCATTTTTGGGACAAAATTGGATGAAAATGCTGGACTTAACCCTTGTGATTTTATACTTTTTAGGCACAAATTTGATGAAAATGCTGGACTTTCCCCTTGTGATTTTATCATGTTTTTTTGCCAAAATTTGATAAAAATGCTGGCCTTACCCCTTGTGATTTTATCATTTTTTTGCAAAAATTTGATGAAAATGCTGGACTTATGCCTCGTGCTTTCATCCTTTTTGGACCCAAAATTGATAAAAATGCTGGACTTACCCCTTGTGATTTTATCATTTTTCAGCAAAAATTTGATGAATATGCTGAACTTACCCCCTTGTGATTTATTTTTTAAGGCCAAAATTTGAGGGAAATGCGTTTTCATCCTTTTTGGACCTACCTAAATTTCATAAAAATACTGGACTTGCCCCCTGTGATTTTATCCTTTTTAGGCCAAAATTTGATGAAAATGCTGGACTTACCCCTTGTGATTTTATCATCTTTTGGCAAATATTTGTTGAAAATGCTGGACTTACCCCCTTGTAATTTTATCCTTTTTCAGCAAAAATTTGATGAAAATGCTGAACTTACCCCCTTGTGAATCATTTTTAAGCAAATATTTGGTATAAATGCTGGACTTACACTTGTGATTTTATCCTTTCTACGCCAAAATTTGTTGAAAATGCTGGACTTACCCCTTGTCATTTTGATGAAAATGCTGAACTTACCCCTTACGCTTTTATCGTTTTTGGACCTAAATTTGAAAATGCTGGACATGCCACTTGTCATTTTATCCTTTTTTTGCCAAAGTTTGATGAAAATGCTGAACTTACCGCTTACGCGCTTTTATCCTTTTTGGACCTAAATTTGATAAAAAAGCTTGTGATTTTATCCTATTTTTGCCAAAATTTGATGAAAATGCTGGACTTACCCCTCGTGATTTTATCCTTTCTAGACCAAAATTTGTTGAAAATGCTGGACTTGCCCCTCGTGATTTTATCATTTTTTGGCAAATATTTGATCAAAATGCTGGACTTACCCCTTGTGATTTTATCCTTTTTCAGCCAAAATTTGATGAAAATGCTGAACTTACCCCTTGTGACTTTTTCAATTTTTGACACAAAGGACCTAAATTTGATAAAAAAGCTTGTGATTTTATCTTTTTAAGGCCAAAATTTGATGAAAATGCTGGACTTACCCCTTGTGATTTTATCCTTTTAAGGCCAAAATTTGATGAAAATGCTGGACTTACCCCTTGTGATTTTATCATCTTTTGGCAAATATTTGTTGAAAATGCTGGACTTACCCCCTTGTAATTTTATCCTTTTTCAGCAAAAATTTGATGAAAATGCTGAACTTACCCCCTTGTGAATCATTTTTAAGCAAATATTTGGTATAAATGCTGGACTTACACTTGTGATTTTATCCTTTCTACGCCAAAATTTGTTGAAAATGCTGGACTTACCCCTTGTCATTTTGATGAAAATGCTGAACTTACCCCTTACGCTTTTATCGTTTTTGGACCTAAATTTGAAAATGCTGGACTTGCCACTTGTCATTTTATCCTTTTTTTGCCAAAGTTTGATGAAAATGCTGAACTTACCGCTTACGCGCTTTTATCCTTTTTGGACCTAAATTTGATAAAAAAGCTTGTGATTTTATCCTATTTTTGCCAAAATTTGATGAAAATGCTGGACTTACCCCTTGTGATTTTATCCTTTCTAGACCAAAATTTGTTGAAAATGCTGGACTTGCCCCTCGTGATTTTATCATTTTTTGGCAAATATTTGATCAAAATGCTGGACTTACCCCTTGTGATTTTATCCTTTTTCAGCCAAAATTTGATGAAAATGCTGAACTTACCCCTTGTGACTTTTTCAATTTTTGACACAAAGGACCTAAATTTGATAAAAAAGCTTGTGATTTTATCTTTTTAAGGCCAAAATTTGATGAAAATGCTGGACTTACCCCTTGTGATTTTATCCTTTTAAGGCCAAAATTTGATGGAAATGCTGGACTTACCCCTTGTGATTTTTTCAATTTTTGACACAAATTTGATAACAAACAATCTAAAAGCAAAAAGAACCACTAGTTCAAACAATTTTCGCAAACATGTCACTTGTTTTTAATTTTCAAGCATGTGAGACTTTTACAAAAGCACCCACAATTTATTAATCAAATAAGCTTCAGAGTATATATTATGGAGTCAAAAACAAAAAAGAAGCACCAAAGCTCACTTTCAAGAGATTTGTTTGTTCATTTAACACCGCAATTGTAATTCCAAATTTAAGTTATAATTAAAAAACTGCAATCAAATTGTGTGCAACAGGAGTTTAAGAAACTATTGGGCTGTGAGAAACTGCATTTTATGCCCCAACACTAATAACGTTCCTTGCTTTTTTAAATGCTAGGAATACTTTCAGGACGCTTTTATAAACTTGTCCCTGCTTTTTTAAAAGCAACGTTTCTTTAAACATGTTTTTGTGGTTCCTCCAAGAAGGTTCACAGATCAAACCACATTTGACATCAATATATTCCATTCGTTTGGCAAGTTACAGATACAATAATTACTCAGTTTCAAACAGCAAAACATGACAATCACATTTTTACAACAACATAACCCGTGAATATTTTGTTATGATGATCAAATAATTCTTGTACTATTTACAAAAAATGAGAGAAAAATTATTCACATCAATTGATAAATTCATGAATGGATACATCTGGCGATTATGTCATCAAGTATCTTAAAAGAACACGTTGCCTTGGATCGGACGAGTTGGTCTATAAAAAGCGTTTGAATCCGTTTGTTATGAAATGTATACGGTTAGAAAGATGTTTTAAAAGTAGAATATAATGATCCACACAAGTATCACTCAAAATTGCACGGTTTTCGTTTTACGTCGCGAACTATCACGGTCGGCCATTTATGGGAGTCAAAATTTTGACCCCCATAAATGGCCGACGTGTTAGTCGACGAGGTAATAAGAAAACCACGCAATTTCGAGGCATATTTGTGTAGATCATTGTATTCTACTTTTAAATCATCTTTCTAACCATATGCATTTTATAACTAACGGTCACAAAATGCTTTTCAAATACCAACTCGACCGATCCAAGGCAACGTGTTCCTTTAAACAATAAAGACACATGGCCTCTAATAATGGCCACCAATAGCTGGGTTATAAACAAGATAAATGTCAAACCTTTTTTATGATTGAAATTTTGCAGGTTTGTTTTAGATTATGTTCAAATGTAACACCATGGCTTTGCACAAGTTGAAAACAACTGAAGAAAAAAAAAACGTCAAAAAAAGAAGAAAACAATCTAAATTACATCACTGTAGGGTTTCAGAAGGTAAACATGAACTAAGATCAACTTTCCTCAAATCAATCTCAACACGATGTAGCTGTAATCTTGCGCATTTTTGGTAGTTGTTCTAACTAGACAAGCATCACAAGACAAGCTAGAAAACATTACAAGCATCAAGAAACTGCATGGATTAAGCATTTTGCAAGATTTTTTAATTTTTTTTTTGGTTTAGTCTGACACACAGGCATGGCAAGCAATTGAGCTTTGTATATAATCTGAATCATTTTCACTGAAATTGCCGGACAGAATTACTGTTTTTTATTTTAGAAATAGTGCATATAGACATAGAACAATATCAATTTTGATAACTATGTTGTTAGTGAACTCTTCACTTAGGCCAAGCAAGTGTTCGTTGCCAGATTTTAAATAAATCCAGGAGTAGGACACTCACAAAAAACCACACAATCTTCAAAATTTGCCGATCAAATATTGACAATCATTCATAATAACTTATCAAAATCCGAAGAAAAAAACAAATAAATGCATGCATTAACTGCAAAGAAAAGAATAAATTATGAAGTTTGTTTTATCAGCTTGTACTTAATGAGGATTCTTCCACACCATGTGTATCACTGGGTGCCCCACTCTGTCCGTCAGATGGTGCCTCACTTTGTGTGTCATCCTCCCCTGGGGTGTCATCTTGGTCCTCGGGATGATCCGCTTCTCCTTCATCCTGGGTTGATCCTTCTGCCTCTGGGTTCATGAGAGGGGCAGGGGTCGGCGTGCTGGGGTTTGACGAGCCCAGATCGGAATCCGATTGGCTGCCGCCATCACTGGCATTGCTGCCTCTTGCTTGTAGCTGGTTCTCAGAGACTGTGTATTGTTAATGAGGCAATTAATGGGTATGTGAGAAGTGAATAGAGAAGACAATAAGGGGAGGGGGTGAAGTGGAGGGGGAAAAAGTTATTAATTGTAGTTTCATATTCATAGTGATCAAAAGGTCATTGAATGAAAACTTTGTGGTAATTTTAAAAATAAAAAAATGTTTTACAGTAGTAAATTAATGTTTCTTCATCAGTAAACTACGTTTACCAGGAGCTCAAAAATGTGCCAAAGCACATGCCTTACAGACCTGAGAAGACGATGGAAGGTCCAACGCACAGAAAAGCAGATGTTGGGGCTGAGAATTTCAGAATCTTATTGATTTACAGGAAAAAACTGTGAATATTTACCCCTTTGAGGAGAGCCTTGCCTCTGGGGAGGCGGTGTTGCAACTGGGAGTGGAGGAGCATTTGGACGAACTTTCTTGGACGGGTTTAATACTCCACAGTAAGCACACTTGAAGGCTGAAACAATCAAGAAACAGAACAATAAAAAAACTGTGTTCAACGGTGAAATCTTCTTACACATTATTAAAACACATGGTATGCTCTGGGGGGTCTACTAGATTCTCAGAATGGCACCTAGAATGGTGACTGACCGTTTACACACTACATGGCTTGATTCAAAGAATAAAAAGGAAAAATCAACGAGATGACAGGGCTTGTAGGTAACAATATTTACTGGACCTGCATAATACAAGACCAGACTGTAATGAGAGATTTTCTACACAGTTTAAAATGTACTATTTTTATTTGAACAAATACTAAGAGAATATCTCAATAGTTTTTGTTTAAAGAATTAAGTTTGCTTTCAATACCAAACATAATTGGAAGATATTTACCAGACTCAACAAGCCAATATTGAACATAATTTTCTGGTTTTAATTACACAGTGTGGTACTTTTTGTCATTGAAAAACGCAAGACTTGTCCAGGCCTGAGTTTACTGGCCTGAGACTAAAATCACTGGCCTTGGGCAAATAAGGTGCTGCAGCACATTCAGCAGCCACTGCCAGAAACACCGCTGCAAACTCTTTTTTAGCCATATGTCTAACTGGGTTATTTTACTTGAGTTATACAACACACAGGACCAACGGCTTCATGTTCCATCCAAAGGACAAAGCATCATGATTAAGTGTCTTGCTTAAAGACACAAGTGTCACGACCCGGACTTGAACCCACACTCTACTGATCAAAAACACCAGAGCTTGAGTCCAGTAAGCTTGACCGCTCGGACACAACACACCAAAGTAGCTCTACAAAATTGGACCATGATCATAGCTGGTGGTGGTCCTCCATCAACACAAGTCTATCTAGCTAAGATAAAGTAAGGGTTCACTTCTTACCTAGATACTCAAACTCTTCCTGAAGAGCCATGCCGTTGTGTGAATAACAGTGTTTACAAATCAGTGCATAGCGACTGGATGGTCCGTCACCGACTAAGAAATCAACGAGTTTATCCACTGTGCCTCTCTCTCTGGGCAGGATTGGGCGAGCTGTGGTCTGGGGTCCTACAAAAGAACATGAAGAAAGACACAACCACTTTATAAATATGTATTAGTGGGCACAAAAGGCAATGTTCAACCATGCATGCGATCTCAAATTTCTTTCAGGTCAAAACGAAGATTTTGATCTTAAATAAGATTGGAATTCCAAACATGAAAATTAATACAAAATCACAATATGTGTCATATGTGGGTCCTTATGGAGTACCCCGGCTTCAGCTTCGGCTTTGACTCTGGCTTAATAGGCTATGTCCGTTGTATGGATGCTACCAAGATTGAACCCAAGCCACAGCCCAAGCCAGAGCCTAAGCCCCAACACAAGCCATGGTTTTGAAAAGAGCCCATGACATTTTGGTCTTTGGTGGAAACAGTCTATTGGATACTCACTCATCATAAGTTGCTGCTGTGGAGTGAGTCTAGGTGCCATACTAGGGGGGCCTCTGACTGGCTGTCTCTGCATTGGTGTGTTGGGGGTTCTTACACCCCTTGCTGTCATTGGTCTCTGACGAAGCTTAGGAACTAGGGACAAAGAAAATTAAACAAGTTTCAGATCAAGAAAAAAATCTTGCCATAACTGAAAATTCTTTAAAACTTCATTAATTTATACACCCGAAAAATACAAGAATTTACTTGTCAGTGGCCATTTTTAAACAATTTTTGAAAATATATGCTACCTGTATTCATATCGCAAACTTAAGAACACTTTATGAATTTGACTGATGAGATTGTTTCTTAATATCTCAGTGGTTCACTGATAAGTCTTCTGCAGGACTTGCAATCACAAGGTTGTAGGCTCGAACTACAAGCTAACCACTGATTTCACAATGACTAGAATAAGTATTAGTAGGATTTGAAACTTTGCATGGTGGAGATAAGATATAGAAGAGTTTGCGGTAACACCATGTAATAACAATCTCTAAATGAGTTGGGGTGGTTCTGAAAAGAACCGTTGGGTTAACTCGACGTTTCGATCAGTATGCTCTGATCGTCTTAAGTATTATCATACTGAATCACAACTTCTTGATTTGTGCAATTCATAATCATAGACGTTAAACCAATGTTTGTATGAGAGATTGGCTGTTGCCAATTTAATGTTTATATGCTGTGGTGGGAATTTGCCAAGTTCACTTGATGGGAAGATCATCTATACGATTGATATAATTGAACCAACCTGGTTGGGCGATGGCTTTGGATGTGGACGGTGTCGCTTGTTGGAGAGGAGGGGGAGAGGAGGCCGGGTCGAATCGATCTAAAATCTCCTTTGCTTTCTTGTAACTCTCCTTGTCTTTAACCTCTTCCAGCTATCGGGACAATAAATAACCAAAAACTATACAAAATTAGCTTCCAGTATTTGAAGACAACAGGGCCCAATTTCATACGCTGCTAAGCACAAAATTTGCATAGCATGAAATTTCTTCCTTGATAAAAACAGGATTACCAACCAAATTGCTTATCCTGAAAATCACATGGAAATCTGGTTAGTAATCCTGTTTTATCATGGAAGAAATTTCATGCTTAGCAAATTTTTGTGCTTAGCAGCTCTATGAAATTGGGCCCAGATCATTGAAAAGATTTACATTAAAAAGTTTAATGACTTAGAACTCCTCTCTTATATGGAGGTTGTAGTGAAGTATTCAGTCCACAATGATTCGGGACCCACCCCAATTACTCCAACCTATCAGAACCAACCTCTATGTTTCACTCGATTCTGTTGAACTGAGGACTGCACCAATTATACTTTACACGGGATCAGGTATACCACCGTAATCAGAGTCCAACATCTTGGATGTGCTGGATTTTGTTAGATTGAGGAAGTATCCCAGTCAATCACTCATCGAATCAGGTAGGCCTATACCACCATGTAGCACCATGACTGATTCAGAGTCCATAAACCAAACAAATGTTGGGGTGTTTAGTTACCATAGGATGGTGGATTTTGTTAGAGTGAGTAAGGAAAGATCCAAGTAAATCACTCATGGGATCAGGGATGCCATGGACAGCGGCAAATGTTTGGGTGTTTAGTTACCATAGGATGGTGGATTTTGTTGGGTAAGGAAGGATCCTAGTAAAGCCTTCAATGGAGTCACAGTGAATAGGCCCCTACTCAAAGGTCACTGTTTCCGAGGCAGACCACAAACCACCTATGTGGACACCTTGTGCCGGGACTCTGGACTGCGTCCAGAAGAGCTGCATACAGCAATGGAGGACCAACGTGTTTGGAGGGCCATCATCTGATGCTCCGCATCGACTAAATGAATGAATGAACAGGATACATTTGTCAACCTTGAAATTCAATCAAATTCCTCAGTTTCACTTACAATTTTCTTCTTCTCTGCTCTCAAGTCTTCCAGTGCCATTTCTTGAGAAAAAGAAAAGAATAAAAATTAAAGTTCAAATAAATCTAAGTCTATGACACACAACACAATGGTACATTACAGCTGTACAAACAGAAGACACTTTTTGTATCCTATCATACTTTACTAGATGGTCATTTTTGCATTTATTACACACATCTTTTTTTCATCTAAACATTTTGCGACGGCTAAATCCGTGAATAATTTGTTTCTTATTTTGATTTTGCCTTATAAATTTGAAACAATTCTGGTCCAGTAAAACCTTTGAGTGGCCTTGTAGATCTACCCCCCAAATTCAACAACCCCCCTTCCATATGAATAAACATCACTTACGATTCCTGGCAATTCTCTTCACAAAATACCACTGAAGTATCTTCCTTATTAGATAGATCCTGAGAAGAGAGGACAACAAAATTCATTGATTCAACATTTTTTTTAAAGGTTAGAGTCACATCATGCCTTCCGAAGACCGCTATTCTGCTTGTGGCTTGTGCAGGCTTCAATCTAGGCGTTAATTTTCCAAGGGTCCACAAATCAAAAATCTGGACTAGAATATGATACATATCATGACTGATCTGGTGTTTCAGCTGCAACTTCCCTCAATAATTGACTTTCTGATCCCAGAATTGACTTTTAAACTTTGAGCTGTCAAGTGAACCAAACTCAAGCTCTGGTGTTTCTGATCAGCAAAGGGTGGGTTCAAGTCCAAGTCGCGACACCTGTGTCTTTTTAGGCAAGACAGTTAACCAGTCCTCCTTTGTCCTATCGATGGGAAGTAAAGCTGTAGGTAAAATGTGTGGTGTAATGCACATATAAAAGAAATTGGGTTCGCTACTGTGTTTCTGGCAATGGTCCCAAGTGCGCTGCAGCACCTTGTAAACCCGGCGCAGTTATAGACGGCCTGCCTAAGAGTATAATTCGAAGCAGAGGTCGCCCTAAGCTGTGCTGGATAGACAATGTGACAAAGTGGAGTGGTAAAAGCGTAGGAGAGCTGAGAAGAGCAGGCTCAATTGAAAGAGACCAGGTGATGGGGGCGACTCCAGGAATGCGCCCCCATTACAATTTGAGGATGAGGCAGACACGGACACAAGTCTTTGCTGAATGATGATCTATAATAAGACTCCAATTACTTACAATACTGGAAAGAGAAGAAACGGTAGAATCTGGGTAGCGCGACCTTTCCAATCTTTAGCTTCGTAGTAGAAATAGAAGAACAGCGCCATCATGAGGTACAGGATGACTGAGTAAAGGAGCAAAGACCCCATATACTGCTTCTCTCGCTGCGTGTCACGTCGCTTTAGGCCAAGGAGAGTATCCATACGTTTCTCGATGGACTCTAATTGCTCCATGGTGGATTGCTTCCGCTGGTTAGGAAAAAAAAAATCATCTCAAAAGTGAGTAAGAGGTTTGTTTCGCATAATAGACGATAGAGGAATGAACCTCATCTCATATAGTTCCAGGACTGTTCTGACTATAGGAGCTAGTCTTTGGCGCTGCGATCCCTGGCCTTTGTAATTGTTATTATTTTGTTTATTTTGACATCTCATCAACAGATGATCGACTGCAGATGTCACAATTTTCAAAGAGTGGTACACAGCCCCTAGCTGGGTCTACCAAATACAATAGATTTTGAATTAAACTAAATAAATGACACTCAAAATTACTGTTGGAGTTGGACTACTTATCACAACAAGTTTACACACACCACCTCCCTCCTACTCCCCCCCCCCCCCCCCCCCCCCCCAAATGATGCTCACAAGATGGTCGCATGGTTGGACTCGGAATAAAACATGTGGATGAAGGAAGGAAATTTAAGTTCCTTTAAAAAACAGATTTACTTCCGTATTTGAAATCACATTTAACTGTAAGTTAATGAGGTCTAGAAATACGAAATTAACACAAATGTTTGAAACGAAATTATCGCGAAGGGTGGAAAATACTAATTACTGAATCTTATTGCAAAAAATCAAAGGAAGGAAATTAATTATCAACATCATCATGGAATGTGGAAGCGGAAAATATTCAATATCAACAGAAAATACTCACCCATAACTTTGAAATGAAGGTCCCCATGGCCTTCTATTCGTCTAACTCTTTTGAATCGAAGAATCAATTAAATTCCTGTCAACGGAGGAAAACGCATCATTGACAGAGAGAGGTCTGGAGGTCGGTATGTGATCTGGTTTCGCAAGAATGTGCCGAAAGCATCAATCACGCAATTTTGATTTCAGCGAAATTCGTGCAGCATTTTGGAATGGTACCTGTTTCTGCGACGTTTCCATTCACAGACTAGCTGGACTGGCACCAGACTAGTATAAGTCAGATCCCCAAATCATCTTTTAATGTTTACCATTCGTAATCACGATAGACGCCTGGGTTTATTTTACAAATTGGAGCAGAAAAAAAAAGACAATATTAATTAATCTGAAAATTATCTTTATCTCTCGATTTCGTCTCTTCCAACTTTGCAAAGAACGACCTTCCTTCTTCAAACGATCAAGCTGACAAGTTCATAGAAATGACATTTGGGTCATTTACTGTTTCCTGTGGAACACGTGTGCATAGCTGCTTAAGCAATTAAACTGGGTCAATTAAATTGTTTAGTTACACGTAGACTTATCGCGGATTGGTCATTTTGATGCTTTTACGGTCCCGTTATATTCATTAACAAAACATTAGATTGCTTATCGTCTGCTGCATTATCACTTCATTCTGTTTGGGGAAAGCTGGAAAGTGTGTTAGCAGAAAAATGGCATCAGAGAACTTCGGTTTGAGGAAACTATGGATGGTTTTCTTTGTAATGATGATTCTTGCAGTTCTGCTGGAGGTGAATGCTGGAAAGAAGAAGAATTCTGACGATGATAAACAGAAGAAGAAGAAGAAGAAAGATCTTCGAGACTACAATGATGCGGATTTGGAAAGACTTTTCGAGGAGTGGGAAGTAAGTTGGTTTAATTTCTTATTAATTGGAAAAGCAGGATGTTCGGGTTGGACCATGGATGTAGAATTAGTTGGTTGGACTTTGTATCAGGTTCTAGGAGATTTATTGTTAGTGTCAGAAAAGAGTTATTAATATTATATAATATTTAATAAAACCAAGAAAAAATTGTTTTGTTTTCTTAAATTTATTTAATTAATTTGTGTTTGACTTGAGTTGATTGCTGATGTTTCATAACTCCCCAACCATATTTAATGAGTGTTTTCTGTCAATTTATTTGCAGACTGGCATTATTCAATACAACAGTGGATGATATTTTAATTTTAATGGAAATACAGTTACAATAGGAGGGTTGATTGTGTACTGTGTTGATGCATTCACCATATTATGTCATGTTACCATATTGCAGGTTATAATATTTTATGAATTATTCAAAACCACACTGGATGATATTGATTGGTCAGATCGTAGTAAGACAGAAGTGGGTTCGTTAAACAATAATAAACGGCATGATCGATGGAATCAACAAGCTTTGTCAACAGTGATAATGATTTGTTCAGAAATTCAATTTAATTATTGGAAACTGTAACCCAACTGTATTGTTCCATATTGACCTAAAAACAGATTTTCTTGATGAAACCAAATTGTATTATTTATAAACTCTTCTATATTTTCCCTATTTTTTACAGGATGCTGAGGATGAACATGATCCAGACGACCTGCCGGAGCACAAGCGACCTTCCCCGACTATTGACATGTCTAAAATGGATCTTAGTAACCCTGAGTCTGCCATGAAGCTAACCAAGAAAGGCAAGACGTTGATGATGTTTGTCTCTGTGTCAGGTGATCCGACCCAGGAAGAGACTGATGACATCACAGTCAGGTGGCAGAGTCAGCTCTTCAACGCTCATTATAATTTCCAGAGGTTGGTCTAGACGAGTGAAGAAACATTTTCTTAAAGGGTTGGGATCAACCCTACTACAGTTGGTTCTCATTGTACAGAGAACTCTGTACTTAGAAGAGGTTCTGCTTATAAATATAAAGACTACATTTTTAAGTCACCAATCTCATTTTTCTCTGTATTTCTTTGTTTTGCTGCCCTCTTTTTATAACGTTCTTGTTATAGGTAATTTGGCCAGTCCCATCGATCTTGCTAATGACTGACTCTTTCCCACACCGTAGGTCTGTAGCTTGCCCCTGTGTGTTTTGAAAGTTTCACTGTAAATGGTTCCTCCTATCAGAATGTTTGAGCATGAAACAAGGCTCTGCTTCTTCTCACCGATACACTTTTGCTTTACTGAGATATAAAATAAAGAGCCATTCCAACAGCTGGAAATTGACGAGAGCAGGATTTGAACCAACAACCTTTGCGCTTTACCAACTGAGCTATCTAGCCCTATAACAAAACAATTAATTTGCTTTTCTTTCTTGTCCTCCTCTGCAGATATCCTGTGAGTAGCGATCGTGTCATCTTTCTTCTGACTGACGGAAGTGTTGCATGGGAAATCAAAGATTTCCTCATACAGCAGGACAGGTGCAAAGAAGTATCAATCGAGAGCCAAGTCTACTATGGCAAAGGCTCTGGGAAAGAAGTCGGCGGAAAGGGGGTTCCAATCGGCAAAGATGAATTATAAAATCGTCCATGAGTTGTTGATCGACATCTCAAAGTTTGTGGTTCAAAATATCAGTACTTTTTTTTACTTATATTGAGTTGAACACACCGTTCAAGTCTTGAATATATTCAATCATTTTTTAAGACCAGCAGACTAGGGGCCAATTTCATAGAGCTGCTTAAGCACAAGAAGTAGCTAAGCACAACAGAACTATGCTGACCAGAATAAGGTTACAAGCCAAAATACCATGTCACATGTACAATTTGTGACTGGTATCCTGCTCATTTGTGCTTAGCAGACAATATTTTTTATAAGCATTATTTTCTGCCTAATGAAATTGGGCCCAGGGCCTATGATAAAGCTGCAAATTCAGACATGGCTTGATAACTTTATTTCATTTTAAGGTCACACTTTTTTTTAAGTTTAAACGTTTTTTGTAAAGGTGCAGAAAGGGTTGAAAAAACCATGCATTTTTTCATAATTTTGGTTCATACCTTCATTGTTTAAGATGTTGAGAGGGGTAGGGTTAGAAATGTTATTTTCCAGGTAAAGTATTTCAATTTTCAAAATTTGAGTTGTCCAAGTTGTTTCTATTTCTTGATATTATTCATCTTGTTTCAAATTATAAAGTTCATTTCATAAAATACTAAGATTCATCTTAGGATGAGTTGTCAGTATCACAGTAGTGATTTGTATCACACTTAAAGACACTGGACACTATTGGTAATGCAAAGACCAGTCTTCTCACTTGGTGTATCTCAACATATGCATAAAATAACAAACCTGTGAAAATTTGAGCTCAATTGGTTGTCGAAGTTGCAAGATAATAATGAAAGAAAAAACACCCTTGTCACACAAAGTTGTGTTTGTTTCGATGCTTGATTTGGAGACCTCAAATTCTAAATCTGAGGTCTCAAAATCAAATTCGTGGAAAATTACTTCTTTCTCGAAAACTATATGTCACTTCAGAAGCAGCCATTGCTCACAATGTTTTATACTATCAACTTCTCCCCATTAGTTGTCACCAAGTGAGGTTTTATGCTAATAATTATTAAGTAACCAATAGTGTCCACTGCCTTAAAGATCATTCTTCACTCTTCGTGAAATGGAACCCATTATATGAATTGGTATTTCGTTTACTTTATGCATTCCCAGTACAGGCATAACACCGTCATTGAACAATCCATGTAAATAAACATTTAAGGAGATTTCTTTATGCCTACTATCACCAGAGAAGTGATTTAAACAACAAAATGTGGTTAAATATTTTGTTGAATTATGTAAAAGAGCTATAAAGTTCAAACTTCAAGTGCCTTAAAAACTTTATATTTTGTATTAAAATGGTATAACACACCCAATTTTTTCTTGTTTAACCTTATTTTAATATATATATTGGTGTGTATGTTGTATTGAAGGCCGTCGGAATTGGGGGCTACTGCTAAGAGACAATCATGCGTTGAAGTAAATGACCACCTTGACCAACCCAAACTCAACAGTCTGCCAATTCCGATACAGCCTTATCTTCACATCTCATATTTTCAAACGAAGTTTCTTTTTTGGGAGGACGAGGTGTTCCATGTAGAACTCAAAAAGAGCATCAGTCGACCAGAAACCGACAAGTAATGGTGTATATTTTGTCATTTTTATGCATTATTTTGATTTTCCATACAATAAAAGCAATTTGGAAACAAAACAAGATTGACTTTTTCCCCTAGCTAATTGAAGCTAACAATATATAAAAACAATCTTAAGACTGATTTCCCAAAATGTATTCCCCCTCCCCCCCTCTCCCAATGATTATTTCCCCCATAAATCAGCATTACGTTGACAAAAGCCACTCCATGACCCTTCCCTTTACGCATCACACTAAATCAAAAACAGTAATCCTATAAAGTCAAATACAATTTTTTTTTAATTTCCAGAAGTTCCTACACTGAAGTACATATTATTACTCTTTGTACAAATATCCGAAAAAATATTAAAATTACTCCATTTCTGAAAATTGTTTTAAAGTTTACTCTTGGAAGAATCTTCAACTACTTTTAATAGTAATATAGCAAACCATTTCAAATGTTATTAGTATTCACATTGTTTTGTTGACCAAACACAAAACATTCTCTATGTGTTTCGATCCATCCAATAAGTCGAAAAGTCATAATAAATAATATAAAATGGGAAAAATCTGACAGCTCCGTGCCAGTTTTAAGGAGTCCTTTTTTATTTCACATGCTCCAAGGAATGGCAGTTTGGTTTTTAATTTATTATTGATACACAAAACAATAAATAAATTGTAAATAATATTTCATTGTCAATCCACACAATATTCACTGGATAATGAAACAATGGAATAAAGCCGACACTTGGGACAAAATTCACGAATGTGAATATTCCAAGAAAATGGCGACATGGCCTGGTCCCTCTCCCCCTTAATCTAGAAATAGAACCTCCCAGATGTTACAAGTCCCAGTACTTTTGACCAGATGGGGGTGTGTATGAACCAAATTTTCTAACAATTCAGAGACTGGTTTTCAGGGGGCTTTGGGTCGGATTTAACAACCAGGCATGCAACTTCTTAGCGCATCAGCTGACATTCTCTCCTTTTTTTCCAGAGGAATTGTATCATTGAGAGCCAAACATCCGAGACAATTTATCTTTTTTTTGTAAATAATAAAGATGCATGTCTGAACGGCTGAATGAAAACTGCTTTATTCTAACAAATGTGACGCCGATCAAATCAAAACAATTGGGACTTTTTCATGGGTGCCTACACATATTAAGGTTAAATTATTGACCAACAAACATTTGTTTAAAATCGCGGTCTCATTAGGCACCTAAAAACAGAGCTGCCATCATTAGCATCTTCCAATCAGGAAGATTGTGTATAACAAGCAGGGAGATATTAAAAGCAGTGGACACTATTGGTAGTTGTCAAAGACTAGCCTTTACAGTTGGTGTATCTCAACATATGCATAAAATAACTAACCTGTGAAAATTTGAGCTCAATCGGTCATCAAAGTTGCGAGATAATAATGAAAGAAGAAAATACCCTTGTCACACGAAGTTGTGTGCGATTAGATGGTTGATTTTGAGACCTCAAGTTCTAAATCTGAGGTCTCGAAATCAAATTCGTGGAAAACTACTTCGTTCTCGAAAACTCTGGCACTTCAGAGGGAGCCGTTTCTCACAATGTTTTATACCATCAACCTCTCTCCCCATTACTCGTCACCAAGAAAGATTTTATTTTAATAATTATTTTGAGTTATTACCAATAGTGTCCACTGCCTTTAAGAATTACATTCAACATAATAGGGAAAGTTTCCATAATCAGGAAGGTTGTCAAATTTGTTCAACAGAACATGGAAAGATTGTTTTTTTTTTTTTTTTTTCAAGGAAACTCTGCAGATTTAGGGAGAGTGGGCAGCTCTGTGAATAATCTCTTCTTTGTGTTACCTTGAAACGAAATGGAAACCATTCTTAAATTCATTAATTAATTAAAATATAGAAACCGACATGTTCAGTTTCTTTCAATGTGTGGTCTTCAAATACTTATAAAGTTTTAAATTAAAACAGTACATAAATAGAGTTTCCACTGAAATTTAACATAAGTTCATTCAAATAATTTTGCGTTTTATTTTGTACAATGACCCTGATTACAAATAAATGACACAACATGTACTGTTAACCTGTATCATGCTTGCCACCATCTTTGTCTTGTTCCCAATGTTCACTGGCAGTAGTAAATACTGGTTTGCATACTATCAAAAAGGAGTCCGATTATTTTGCACTCATCTCTCGGCCATGTACGAATCGATTCACTTTGGCTGTGGTCGAGCTATAGGCTGCACCATAATGTTTTTAGCAATCTGGGCTCAGTTTCATAGAATTGGTTAAAGGAACACGTTGCCTTGGATCGGTCGAGTTGGTCTTTGAAAAGCGTTTGTAACCGTTTGTTATAAAATGCATATGATTAGAAAGATATTTTAAAAGTAGAATATAGTGATCCACACAAGTATCACTCGAAATTGCGTGGTTTTCCTTTTACCTCGTCGACTAGCACGGTCGGCCATTTATGGGAGTCAAATTTTTGACTCCCATAAATGGCCGACCGTGTTAGTTCGCAAAGTAAAAGAAAAACCACGCAATGTCGAGGCAAATGTGTGTGGACCATTGTATTCTACTTTTAAAATATCTTTCTAATCATATGCATTTCATAACAAACGGTTTCTAACGCTTTTCGAATACCAACTCGACCGATCCAAGGCAACGTGTTCCTTTAAGCACAAAAATAGCTTAGCACAACAAAAATTATGCTTACCAGGTTAAGGATACCAGCCAACCTACAATGTCACATGTACAAATTGTGACTGGTGCTCCGCTCATATCTGCTTAGCAGACAACTGTTAAGCAATATTTACTGCTTAAGCAACTCAATGAAACAGGGCCCATGCTATATGGCTGCTGAAGCCGTCCTTTCGTACACACCTCCTTGGTTTGGTTTAATTGAATGGTAGGATACAAACAAGATGGCCGAACCATGATCAAGGTTTATCAAAGCTACATTATCAAAGGATAGTCTCAAAGTTTGGGCTTGTATTTACCGGAAGCCTTAAGGTTTCTTTGCACTAACCCATCGCCCCACCCTCTCCATAAATCCACCAATTTGAGCAAAACCTAATTACCACAAAAAAGAAGAAGATGCAATCATGTTTTTAAAATAAACCCCCCAAATTCATGACTTCTCTCACATTAATGTCCAACATATTCAACTGATATTTGGCAAAATCAAATCCAACACGATGAGACAACTTTTGAAGTGTCTAAAATACCATGTTTCCATGGTGACTAATCTATATTTATTCCAATTATTAATCTACTGTGAAAATAAAGTTGGATTGATACAAACTTTCAACCTTTTATTTTTTTACAAATACTCTTCGAAATCAGACATTCGGAAACAGCAACATAGCGACAGAGAAAAAATAAAATAATACACAACACTATGTCATCAGAAGTGACCAGTTTCCAAAAATACACTCCGCACAACGGCACCAATGCCAAGAAAACATCTCTTGCAAAGTCAGATACCAACTGTCAACTCATTATTTTTTTAAACCAATCAATTTACAATTCATCAAGTATTTACCGTTCCTTTGGAGTTTCGTCCAAACGGGTTCGCCCGTAATCACCCAGACCTCAAAGTCTTGATGTGTCTTACTCAGTAGATGAAAAAACAAATCTTTAAAAAAGTGGTTACATTTATGGCTACATATAGAATACCATCATATTTGCAATAATAACAATCAAAATCACATCAAAAAACAAGAGAAGGATGAACTGTACAATGTGTTTTTCAAATCTATTTACAAGGAATAAACCATTTTGTTTTATTTGTTTACAAAATATTCACAGACTGAGACAAAAGCATTGAGAAACTTCCAAGTCCACTGTTAAAAATGCGTAACGCGTCTTTCAAAATTATCATTTTAATGCAATACTTTTATTGCTTGGGGTGTGGCTTGGGCTCCCTCAGTTATTTGGAAAATGTGTGCTGTAATTACTCATCTTCAGATAGGGCTCAATTTCATGGCTCCGCTAACCACTTAATTTTGTGCTTACAGCCAGTAGAACAATGTGCTTTACGAGGCTCAGTAACACAGAATTCAGAGGTAAGCAGAGTTTGGATCCCAGCCAAGCTGGAACTCAAGCACAAGCTGTGGCTTCAAAAAGGCGTAGGATGTTCTGATTGTTCTCCAAAGCCATTTCCCAATTGTTTAGGACCACATTTCAAGCCTGTGTCCAACTTCATTGCACTGCTTAATGTAGAACTTTGCACTTACAGCTTCCTTACAGCTCATTTTAAAGCTTGGGATGCTCTCGGCTGTTAAGCGCAAAATTCTGTAAAGCAGTACCATAAATGTGGGGCATGCTTAGCTGTTAAACAGAAATGCATACAAAAATTACTAAGCAAAACATAGTAGGAGCCAGCCACAAATGATACTCACTACATGGGATTTTGGCCGGTATCAAATTTTGCGAAGCAAAAATATTGCTTAATCAACACAGGTGCCAATAGTGAGGTTGGCCCCATTTGGCAAACAGTTTTCTTTTCAAGACAAACTCGGGAGTTTGTTGGGTGGGGGTTGGATGGGGGTGCATTTGAAATGCTTATTGTCTCAAGACGTCGTTGGTACCTTTTCTGGCTCAACTTCAAAGTAATCCACAGTAAACTTCCGACGGATACCATTGGCCGACTTGACGTTTCTGCTGGTTGTCTGACACGGCATAAGGTCGTCCATTTTACCCATAAACCAATTCTCCACGTCTGCTTCCTGCCGCCTCGTGATGTGTTCATCCTTCCACGCGTCCAGAAATTTGTTGAAGCGGGCTGCCAGGCGTTCGGTGACACGCCAGTGTGACTGTTAACACAAAAAAACGGACAAGCATTTAAGGTGAAAGTCAGTTACACTGAAAAAACAAAATGTGTTTCAGTACATAATTTGTTACATAATTTGTTACATAATTTATTTTTCAAAAGGTCATAACTATTACACAAGTGTGTATTAAATAAGTCGAAATAAAGCTAGTTGTAGGCTCTTTTTAACCGTGTATAAAACAAATTTGCATAAAGTTAATTGTACCCCGTTGACTCAATTTCACAGAGCCCATCACATTACAGGCCATAACTGACAACATTTTCAACTCAAACATAACAAAACCACAAGATTACTTCGATACTTTTTTGATGTTAAGAGTAAAAATGAAAATATATATACCTCTTTAGCTTTCTTAAGAGCAGTCCTCCTATACATATAATCTTCCGAGTTGACCACGTACACCATCTTGTAAGAGTTGAGGTTGAACTTGCACTCCATGTTGTTGACGATATCCACACCTTCCAGTGGATCCACTTCTTTCTTATCCACTACTTTCTCCGTCTTCTCCTTGGGCCCTTCGGATTTCTCCTTTACAGGTTCTCCCTCCTTCTGGTCCGACTCTTCCTTTGTCTCCATTTTGATCTCCTCTGTATTTTCTTCAGGCTTAGTGGCAGTCTCATCGCTTTCTGTTTTTTGCTCTGGCTTTACTTCTGGTTTTGTTGAGGAATCCTGTGTTTTTTCCTGGCTTTCATCTCCACCGGATGCCGAGTCCTCATCGCTCACCGTTCTTTGCTGACGTGTCCTTCTGATATTTCTGGTTAAAAAATATATTTATATATCTCAATATTTCAATAACATTATCTTTGGATACTCGGCATGCAAAGGTTAACTAACAACAGTATCTTTGGATACTCGGCATACAAAGGTTAACTAACAACAGTATCTTTGGATACTTGGCATGCAAAGGTTAACTAACAACAGTATCTTTGGATACTCGGCATGCAAAGGTTAACTAACAACAGTATCTTTGGGTACTCGGCATGCAAAGGTTAACTATCAACTGTTCTTTACCCCTCCAATAGTCCATTAGTACTGCAGCCAGTAGACCGAAAACACATTTTAGTTATTACTTGTTCAGTTTTTAGCAAAAACAGGTGAAACGCTTTAAGATCTACCGTGATTGACATGGTCTATGACCCTTTAGGCAGTATGAGTCATGGACTTCGAACGCTCCAGTTAGAAATCATTTCGATAACGGTTTGAGTACGAAAATACTGTGTTTTCACAGTGTACAAAAATAACTATTAACAAAAACAATTAAACAATTTAATTTTTTGCCAAAATCTCTACAACATTTCAAAAAGCTTTGAAAAAAAGTATGAAATAAACATTGCAAATGAGATACACATGTTTTTCAAACAGACTGATGATGCAATTAATGGCAACAGTGTAGTATTTAACAGGGGCAGAGTATCACAAGATTTGTGATAACGTTTGAAAAACTAGTTTTCTTTGGATACTACTCACCTAGTGAGGAACACTGGTTTCTTGGCAAGTTGGTCCCTAAGCTCAGCTGACGTATCTTCTCCTTTGACAAACTTGTCTACATAGTCGGACCATTTCTCTACTTCTACTGGATCATCGCTGTGGTCCTCTTCAGTGTCCAGGAGCTCAATAGACAGCTTCTTGTCACTTTTATTCTGAGAGTCAAACAAAGTTTGAAAATTTAAATTCTTATACAGTTTATAAACTCAAAGTGCTTTGTCATTTAGCCTTAGAGAAAGACTCTACTAAGGTCAAAACGTCAGACCATTAACTATTTTTTTTTAAACTTAAAATCCTTATACAGAAATATGAAAAAATGTACATCACATCACTAATTAAAGTACATGCCAATGTAAATATTAACTATAGAAATAAAACTATACATATGCATAGCGCATTTCATTACTACTTTTTATTTGCAACTTTATTTAGGCGGGGTAACCTTATCAATTTGTCAACTGCTTCACCTAAGTGCCCGGTTAACAATCAGTAAGAAGTCACAAAGTAAAATAAAAAGCAATAATGAAAAGCCATGAATCAGCAACAGGGAACTAAAAGAAAAAAACAAAAACACAATTCCAAGAGGATCAAGGAGAAAAGTTACAAAAATGTAAAACACATCACTATAAGCGAGGTAAAGTAAAATATAAACATCAACTAAAGAAATCAAACTATACATCAAAAGATCCTCTGCCAGTGACTTACGTATGTGACTTTGAAGCAGTTCTCCTCGTTAAGAAGTTGCTCTGCCCGCCGCTGGTAGGCGGCCTCGGCGCTGACACGAGCAGAAGCTGATGAATGCGTACCTCCTGCTCCGCCGAACTTCATCTCTGAGTTGTACTGCTCCATCACACTGATGCAAGTATCCTCAGAAACAATGTGTTGCAGCTAGGAATAAATTAACATCAAGACTTATGAATAATTCATAAATATCCAAAGTACATTTTTCAAAATCACTTTTTGTTTGAGACTGTGTTATTGTTATTAATTTTGTGTAAACAGAGTTAAGGGAAAATAAAACAGTTTACAATAATCATCCCCAAAAGTTAAAAGTTACATTATATACACATAGTAAAATGCAAAGAACACACTTAAATTAAAAACTAATGCAACTATATTCAATAAAATACATTCAATACAAATAAATAAATTTTTTGGTTGAACAAAGACAAATTGACTAAAGCAGGGTTTGAAATAGATTAATCAGCGCTCTACGAACTGAGCTTTCTAGCCCTAATTTCTGCTGTCTCCCTACTTTGTCAATTTGTATGTTTGGGGCACCGGTCAGAAGCCATTCAACCTGTAACTGCTGTATACCCAGGGATCACATCCAAGTTTACAATAAAACCTGGGAACCAGCAGCGGAGGGATCAACTTAAGTAAGTCTTTTCATTTTAAAATATCAAGTAAGAAAACCACAAGGGAAACGTTCAGTTTCCCTTTATTATTTGACAAATCAATTCAACACACAAAGGGGTTACACTCTAGATCAAACATTACTTCTAGAAATGTATTTTTTTCCCAAACACTCAACAAATTTGTTTTTCTTCCAAACACTCAAAACGTCTGCAAGATCTTAACTTACCTGTCGCACTATATTCTGCACAACCTTGTCCATGGTGAAAGCGATGTATGCGTGGATGCCGTACATTTCCCGTAGTTGATCTTCAAATGCGTTACTCTCCATGTTACCATCTAGAAGATTGCGAACCATGTCAAGAAACGCTGGGTAGTACTCCTCCGGCTCGATCTCCACTGCCATGGGGATAAATAAAGATTAGATATGAATTTAGGTCAATCTTCAATTTGCCAAAAGGTTAAGAGAATTATTGTGACACTTAAAAGATTCCTTATGTACGGTTATATACTTAAATTTGTCAATTCTTACCCTTTTGTAAATGGTTAATTATGGTCCAAAATGTCATACTAAAGAACAAATACTTAATTTCTTAGAATGAACTCCACAAAAACAGTATTCACAGGAGACTAAAATTCAGAATACAGAATACACCACAGAGTGAGAGACAAAATTCAACATGTAAATGGAGGATATGTTTATCAAATAAATACCGTCTATTGCCATACAGTAATAAGTGTGACATACACAGGAACAATGTTTATACCAATAAGGCAAATGTGGATTCAATAAAATTTGTAAAATACATTATTTGTTTTAACCCAAACAAGCAAACAATTTTGTTATAAAAATAATACTAAATGTTAACCCTACTACTCCTGATAAACCTACTACTACTACTAACATTTTCCTACAAGTAGGATTTGAAACTTTGCATGGTGGAGATAAGATATAGAAGAGTTTGCGGTAACACCATGTAATAACAATCTCTAAATGAGTTGGGGTGGTTCTGAAAAGAACCGTTGGGTTAACTCGACGTTTCGATCAGTATGCTCTGATCGTCTTCTGGAGAATGCTGGACTCTGATGCTGCATGCTGCTTAAGTACTAGGCGGTGGATCAGCGGTGATGCACGAAGGCTCCACAACAGGTTTCACCACGCATCATCGAGTTCATTTCCCGCCTACATTTCCCCGCCTTCGTGCGGTCCCCGCATACTTCCACATTATGCATGCAAAGCGAGGGCGCTCTACAACCACGCCTCATTACTAATTACTCACATGGTTGTTTGAGGCCAAGGGCCACTGCAGTAGACTCTTTAGCGGCACGTCGATTTGGACCTCCCTCTGTCTTGGCTATGACCTCCGCCCTCTGATACATCTTCTGTAGTCTCTCACACAAGATGTAGTGTAGCCTCATAAACAGGTACCAATTGTTGTTGACGAAAAACAAATGGTAGACATCATCCTAGGTGGGGTAAATCAATCGACGGAAATATTTCAATCATAATGAATTAATATTTCACTCAGGAAAACCATTAAAAAAATTGCATATTTGACCCTTAGAAAAAAGTAGAACAATTTTCTTGAGAAAAAAGGGTGACCTACATGTCATATGGAATAGCATGAATGAATTCAGGGCAAGTTCAAAATTTGTTTTCATATAATGAACAAATTATTGAGACCACTCTTTTCTTCTCAAGTGTGGTCTTCAAAAACAACCTCTATGAAACCTATGAAAGTCCATTGTGTTCAAAATTGAGTACATTTATTGTAGGATATTGGTCTTCTAATGTCACCTTGTGTGAAGGAAAAGGGGAAACGAGCGCAGTTGACTAAATTTGCCTAAATTTGCCTATTGTAAGGAAGAATTACACCATTGGTCAGCTTACTGGTAAACCTTATAAAAAGTTAAGAATTTGGGTCGCTTTATACAAAGAGTTTGCAACTCACCGAGTCCCAGGTCATGTTCTCACATGGACCGTTTGTCATCATCAGAGAAGGTTTCTTTGACTCTTTCTGTGATGTCATATTTTCTGCAGGCGTGGTGTCCATACCTGCCAAAGCGATGGCTGCCTCGACAGCTAAACGGAACAAACAAGAGAGAGACATTAAGAAGACGTTTGATTCGTTGCACCACCATCTTTGTTATACTCCCCGCGTTCAAGAGTGGAAGTTAGTACCAATTCTCAGATACCAAAAGGGTATCATGTACCTGATGCTTGTACATAGTGTTTTAATACAATCAACTGTTATGTGCACATGTAAAGGGGATGAAAGGTCAAAGGTATATCTGGAAAGATCCCGCCAGGGGCCAATTTCATAGAGCTGCTTAAGCAAAAAACTCACATGTTACTAACCAACATTTCATGCCATATACATTGCTTGTGACTGGTATTGGGCTATTGTTTACTTAGCATAACAATTAAGTGGAGTCTTGGCCGGTATTCTGATTTTACTAAGCTTAGATTATTTTGCTTAAGCAGAATTTTGTGCTTAAGCAGCTCTTTGAAATTGGGTCCAGGTGCTTAAAGGAACACTAAGGTATCTGGTATTAACAAAATTAACTTTGATAACTCCCTTCTGCTAGCTCCTGTGCTCTCAGTGACTGTTAGGAATGCCGTTATTTACAAATCAATCTTACTGGCGTATTTTTTTCTTACTTTCTTCTTCTTGGTCGTCCTCATCGTCGGACAGCTCCCCTCGTTCCAAGAACATGTAGTCAGGAAGGAAATGATGAAGAAGCTGTTTAATCTTCTGCTTCTCCTCCTTGTGGATTCCTGTCAAGACAAAACCAAGATAAGAATAAGTAGGAGTTGAAACTTTGCATGGTAGGAGTATAAATCAGCTGAAGACAATCAATCGATCACAGCATACTTTATTTTAATTTTATTTATTTTAATTTATTTATTTTACGTCATCTTTAATGAGGGTAAACCCCGATCAGCACCCAGCACTGCTTTCCATTGAGAGGCTCTCAGTACACACATTGTTTTAGTAAAAAACATTATTACATATTACACCATAAAAACTGTTAAAAAGGAAAGACACCATTGTCTCCTGCTTAAAAAGCAAATCTTCACACAGAATTGTAGATTAAAAGATACATATAACAAAGAAATCAAAAAGAAGCAGTATACATTGGATTACGAGCCCCAAGAGGATAGGTGAGGTGAGATGTATGATGTCACAAAGAGTGCCCTCACTGGGGTCAAAGGAAGACCTACTATTGGTAGAGAGCAGAAGACACGCTTCTCATGTTTGGTCTCAGAGAAGGGGGATCTATAATTTGTAATATTCCTCCAAGTGTTTGTAATTTTTCTACCCTAATTTGGCCTTGGCCGCTATGGAAAATGTATTTTAAATGATTTAAAAAAAAATATATATATTAGGGATCCGTGCCAGAGTTGAACACCATCTTGAAACGTTTCTCACCTGTATGCCTCTTCATGTGATGAATAACTAAAGCTGCAGAGTCGTCAATGATGTGTTTGTCCATGTACGAAAATGTCAGATGAGGGGAATTATTATCACCCATTGCTTCCTGCCTCTGTCAATTACAAAACATCATTCAAGTTAGAATTAGAATGGTTTATTAGCCAATGGTTAAACAAAATCACAAGATTTTTAAATATCTTGTATATACAATGTGACAATAGTTGTATACTTAATATAAGGTGACAATATGTGTATACATCTACTTTGCTGTGTAGATTTGTTTAGTAAGATTAAACTAAAAACAAAAACAAGATCCAAAACATACAGCAAATGATCGCCGTTTTCTTAAGAATGTAAGCAGCCTTGTGAAGATATCTTTACAAAGTTTTAACAATTGCATCAGAAAAAAAAGATTACTTGTATTTTAAACTGCAGACATAGGATGGGATTTGAAACCCTTCAACTTTTGCCCTTAGCATGATATAGAATCTCCATAAGATGCAAGATGCCAGTGTTTGAATTGTACCTCCTGGAAATAAAGGCTCAATGGCTCACGCAATGTCACAGTTACATGATTTATTTTTAACAATTGGGGAATCCCCATTTACAGGCATGAGAATGGGTGATGATAAAAAAAAAGGAAAAAATTCAGTTGATTGGAAATGTCAATATTCCATCATTTTTGTGTGCGAAGCACACAACACGAGCGCGCAGCGCGAAGTCCCTTACGGCCGGGGTCCAGGGCCCGCTTAAGGGCCCTGGGAGCTCTGGCTATTTTAGAAGCTCTGTGGTGGTCTCTAATGCATTTCTGGCACCTACTTTTCCAGGTAGAAGTGAGCTACTTTTGTGTGATTTTTCCTTTTTTATTTTTTTATAATAGGTTTAAGGGAAAATAAAATGTAAAGCTCACACAATTCAAACAATTTTGGGTTCGCCTGCGATTTTATTACAATTCCGGAAAAAGAAAGGAACAAAAAAAAAAAAAAATTATCCCTTATTTCTGCTCTTGAAAATGCTTTTTTTCTCACCAACAACCATTTTTATAGGTTCTTGATTTGAAATTCGGTTGTGTAAAAGAAATTCTTTTGCAGTTAAATGTTTGTGATTTTAACGATCCGTCGGCGACGCACATTTTAAAATATATATAGGCCTATATACTTGGCGAGAGCGATGTGTTTTTGAGAAAGAGGTTGTTATTCAGCATAGGGTATAACTGGAACGAGGTTGAGATTAGACCCCAACATAGAAATAGAACCAATGAAGAAAGCACGTCGTCCGGACGCACAGTGTGTTCGCTGGTTCCCAATATATCTTTCGCTGTTGTGAGGCAATAACAGGTACCAGTTTCCCATGGCCTGCCGGCGATCTCAGATTCGTGCCGCGCCGCTCATTGGTTCGTGTACAAACCTGCACGTACACAGTACACATGGTGCAAACACGTGCATTGTTTTTTTCAGTAGACTTTCAAAAGTCTCCACACGTGTTATCTTTGCTGCAGCAGCAAGCGCATTACACGCAAACATTATTGAACCGTACCACTATAAACGAACCAAGGAATGCGGCAAGTTTATACATCGGTCGCTGCTGCTCCATTATGCATGCGCGATGCCAGGAAGACCACATGCCGTAAACTGAGCCAGTTGCTGGACGGCAATTTATTGTTTAGGTGCCGTTTTTTCATGAACGCCGTACGTGTGGATCCGCGATAAGAACAATTACAAAGGTAAACTGGACATTGTCTGACTAAAGAAGAGGGATTAGAGAAATCCAAATGTATACCCCCCAAAACCTACCCCCCGAATTTTATAGCAAATTCACATTGAACTCGGAGACCACATATTTTGAAGTGAAAAATCCGGAATTCCGGAAAAATCCGGAAGATTCTCATGCCTGCATTTACCTCATCGAATATAGCCTCTATCTCATTGAGCAAACTCTTGGAGCGTAGAGCCTTGGTGTCGTTCTGCTTGAAGTTAATGCCCTGGTGGTCCAGAGATTTGAGGTAGTACTTCTCATTCTGTTCTCGCCAGATCTTATTGAAGTTGCGCTGTGCCTCCCGCCACTCATCCTCTTTTGCTTTTAACCTACACCCAGGAGAATAAGGGGACGAGAAAAAGTTTCTTTAGAATTTTGGAGAGAGATCTTATAGCCAGATGCTAAGATAATAATAACACTACTGGTACTACTAATAATAATAAAAACAGAAACTGATAAAGCAAAGTAATGCTGCATAGTCAGCCTCAAAGCACAGTGTAACAAAAACAAGGTAAAAAGACAAAAAATAATGGCAGATAATTGTTAAACATTTACAACATTACACAGTACAGGAGAATGTACAAGGAATAGAGAAGTAATGCACACTCAAAGGTAATTTAAAAGGTAAAATACTGGTAAACAGAAAAGGCAAAATACAAAAGCAAAAAAGTTGTTACACAATTACATCCAGAGACTTAGAAAAATAAGCATCGCTCACTGGTCCTCCGAACTTATGGCAATAATAACAACAAAACAGAACTTATAGAGCATTATAAATCACAGATTCCTTGATGTCCCTCACAATTTTTTTTGAATGAAGGTGAACCCTGAAAACAGAATTCTAAAACTAGTCAAACGTTACAATCACTTGTACCAACCAGTAGACATGCCATGAACCACGTATCAATTATTCTAGGAGAGAAGTTTTACCTTCTTAGGACCAGGGGTACTGCAACAGCAGGGTTCTTCTTAAGCCCTTCAATGATATCTGGTGCCTTGTCTCCATATATTCTGTAATGCAATATACGAGGTAAATATTAAAAATGTATATCCAGTCTGGTGGCTTCAGAAGTGGAGACTGCTCTGCAAAATCACTATCAATGACATGATTTGATAGGAGGCAGTAAATGGGGAAAGCAAGATCTCCTAGCTAATATTAAATGTCACCAGGGGCATGTTTTAGCGACCATGACCAGAAACACATGTCAGACGTAAAATTCACTGACCAATACAATTTCTGTGTACTATGCGAAAACGGGTTGATGACCAGAAACAGTATATGACGTAGGTTCATCGATTACAAATTCATGTTTATAAAATATAATACTTCATTTTTCCAAGGACTCAACCTATTTGAAAATGAGTGGATCACAAAACTGTATTTGAAGCCTCTCTTTAATGTCTGGCCTATGAGCACCAGTCGTTGACCGAGCCACTTACCTATGAATGGCCTTGCGATGAATAGTCTCAGAGCTGCCTCCAAGGCTGTTGTCCAATCGGAACTTGGAAGACTCCTCCGGCGACATCCGTGAGAGCTTCTTGGCAACGTGTTCCAAGACACGTATTGTGTGAGCATTTACTTCGATCACAATGTCCAGCTACAAGAAAAAAAAGCAATTCTCAGACGTCATATGAGTGAATCCAAAGTCTTTTCTCCTGCATTTTGTACTTGGTACATTGAAACTTAATAAATGTTAAATTTGCATCAGGGATAAATAATATACATTTTGGTTTTACCCATTACAGCCATATGTGTTAGCACTGTATGCTTAGTACTTTCCTGAGTTCTGTGAAAAAGAAATCACAGGCATCGAAACTGTTTGACAAATTACTTGACAGTAACCATGTTCCAGTGGTTAGCGGTTGTGGGTTCGAATCCTACCAAGCTGATGGCTAATTTCCCATAACTAAACAAATATTATCATCTTGTTAATGAATCACAATTTCTTGATTTTTTGCAATTCATAATCATAGAGGTGAGTGCAATGTTTGTATGAGAGAGATTTGCTGTTGCCAGCTTGGTGTTTTAAATCCCTTTTGGGAGTTTGCAGAGTTCCCTTAATGGAAGATCATAAAAATAACCCCTTGAACTGAGAGTGTTATCATCATTATTGTAGCACAACCAGAATGGTCGATCAATGAGAAACAATCTGTGCAATTCATAATCCTAGACATGTAACCAATGTTTGTATGACAGAGACTGGCTGTTGCTAGCTTGGTGACGTTATATCCCTCTGTGGGAGTTTGCCGAGTTCCCTTGACGGAAAGATCATCTAAAAAAAAGGCTAAGAATGGTTGATCAATGAGTAACAATGTTCCCCTTATCTCACCTCATATCGTTCATCCTCGCAGCGATAGATGTGCTCCTCGTACTGAGTCTTCCTGGATGCAACAAACGTAGAATCCTCAGACCATGATGGAAACGATACCCAGGTATCATTAATAACCTCATTACAGAGAGCTGTACGTCCGCTACACCTTGGCTGCTGATAGCTCTTGGGAAGGGCCCTATAGCTAGCACCGCATCGCTTACAGTTGGCAAAATCTTTGGAGATAGGAGAGAAAGTTTTGTAAGTTAATACACAAGGACGAGATGTGAAGAATGTGAAAGTTCCCTGAGAACTATTCCAGGGACTTTAATGCCCTTATTCTCAACCCAGAACTTAGAACTTCCAGATATTACAATTCAGGAGGTTTACAGACTCTGTCAACCACCAGAAACACAAAACTAAAAGTTCTAACAAAATATGGACTATGTTTTTCTCCCCTTCGTGACTGCTTTACATCTTTCCAGAAAGTTTGAAATCATGGAGGAAACAAAATGAGGAATCAGACGCCTGAATAATTCATCACTTCGCAGAGTCTTGGTCAAAAAAGAGACAGTTCATGTCTAATACAAATTTTTTAAAATTATTATCTGGTGATGAAAGTAAGGATGCCTCATAAGTGATAATAATAATAAAAATAATAATAACCCGTTTTTATATAGCGCTTTCACACCCGAGGGGCGTCCCAAAGCGCTTCACATTATTACCCCTGGTCAATACTCAATCACTGTAGCTCGCAAGCCTGAGGAAAACACGGTTCTTGCTATGTGAACCAAAAGCACTGGGGTTAAATTCTTCAACGATAAGTGTTCTGGGTTCCGCTGAGTACATCACCCACCAAGGAAGTGTTTCAGAGCCAACATTCCCTCAAACAAAAATTATTAACTGGTTGTACCCGTAAGTTTACTACATTTATAGTATATTCTTAAGGAAGTGTTTGTTCATTAGCTTTCGTTGTTGAGTTGATATGATTTACCTATTTCCATGGCTAATTCTCCTTGGTTCCGTTCCTTTGGAGCATGGTGGGCATCAATCCGATCAGACTCCTTATATCCAAGAAACTCCTTGAACCATTTTAGCAGCTCAGGAAATTTTCTACAAAATTAACAAATGTAGAAATGTTAACAAATGTCAACAATAAGCAAACGTAAGCAATCAAAAAACAGAAATTGCTAGTTTTTTAAAACACACAAAATGAGCAAAATAAAATGTGGCAAATGTCCATCCTGAAGAGCAATAGAAGAAAACATCAAAGATAAAACCAAGAAAGATACAAAACAACTTCTTTCAAAAACAACTGGCAAATGCTTCAAAACTGACAATCTCTGCACACTTGTATCTAAAAATAAGGATAGCTTGAAAGGCCAATAAAATACAGCATATTTCACAAAATACAGCACATTTAATTGAGATAAAATCAAAATCTAAAACATTTAGAAGTTTAGTGGCAAACAAATAAAGAAAGCAAGAAATACAAAATACAGAAAATCGCTTTAACAATGAAGTTAATACAAAAATAAGAAATTATGAGAAATATGTTTCTCATACGCAGATGCCAACCAAGATAAAATACAGAACATTTTGAAATATCAAAAACAAACAATATATCAAAATTTGAAAAATAGCAAGAAATCATTTCAAGCACACCGAGTATAAAAACAAGTCTCTCATGTCTTGAAATTGAGAACAAAATTGATTGAAGACTATAAGAATCCATGTAATATAATCTGAAGAGTAAAGACACACAAAAGCAATTCTCATACAATACAGATAATTTGTTGACCTAAACAGTGGCACAACATTAAAGTTTGGGACGATTATGTTTATCTATTAGAATTTAAAAGACGAATCTTACCCGAGGAAAGGTGTAACCAGCTGAACCAGCTCAGCTCTAGAGACAATCTCTTGATTGTACAACACCAAACATCTTAAGAAGTTCTCGTACACCTCCTGGCTTCGCAAGGCTTTACGAACCTATCAATGAGAAGAGGGTCAACATGGGGTCAGGGCCTTAAGCACATAAATAAGCTAAGCAAAGCAAAAATATGGTAACCAGAAAAGGTTACCAGCCATAATACCACGTCGCATGTACAATTTGTGACTGGTATCCTGCTCATTATTGCTTAACAGGGATTTTCGAATCAGAATTATATTATTTTAAAAGAACATCTTACCTTGTCAAAGAAGGCAAATTCACTGAGACTTCCATGCTTCCCTGCTTCTGCAAGGGACACATCCTTCACTGCGCCACTCTTTGGTTTCTGAATCATCAAAAGAAATGCGAGGACAATAAGCATGGTTAGCCACTCTTAGTAAGCAGCTACAGGAAGATTGTAAAAAGAAGCTGAAGGTAGGAATTGATATTTCTCTTAAAAAAAAGTCTGTATTGTACACTATGATGGAGGGAAACATGCACCAGGCAAGCAGTTTCAAAGATACGTGGTTCGTGGAATGGCTCTTTGTTCTAGTCACTTTTCAAGACCTCTGGTTTGATTACCAGATTCAAACTAAAATTACCTTGGATGGGATCTGGGCGGCATTAGTTCCTGGTCTCTTCACATGGCCTGCACTTCCCGAACCACTGTTGCGATTCTTATTATTAGATGTTGAACCTGGCTTCTTGGCGATCCCTGTATGGTCGTTACGCACCGCAACGCGATTCATCATGTCTTGGAAGGAGAACTGTCAGAACAAGGAGAAGAAAAATATAATATCAAAGTCTAGAACATTATAATCAAAGTCCAGCACATCATAATCAAAGTCTCGCATATACTCAAGAATTCCTAGTATGTTTATTGGCTACTTGTTTTACTTCTTTTAATCTGTAAAACAACTTTATCGTCTTTTAAGGCGGATTTTACCCCTATATAAGTGATTTTTATTATTGTTTATTAAAGGTTTGAGCACTTACATTGGCAGGTCCTGAAATCCCGGAGCCATTTGCATCTGGCAGAAACTGACCAAACTCCTGGAGCAAGTCTTCTTGATTCTTGAAGAGCTTGGCTACCTGCTCAAAGACTTGAGCTTCAGAGAGGGTTGGGACATAGGTCCCGCCGGACTCCTTAACGGCACGTTGCTCCTTCTGGTAGGTGTGGAGAATCTCAAGAAAGGCTTTATAAATCTCAGGCTGGCCTTGGAAACGATTCTGTTCAGGAAAACCAACGGCGACAAAATTCAATATAATTCTTTAAATGGTTCTTAATTTGCTTTTATACGTAAACAGATTTGTATTAAAAGCAATGTATACTGGGTTCTTTTCTCCAAGTTCTGTGAAACAAAGCCACAGGTAAATCTGCCTAGTTTACAATGAGTGAATCGAATGAGGGCTTATCTATTTGATGGTGACAGCGTTTGTTAATTAGACTCTAATACATTTTACTACGGGTTATACTTAAATGTCTAGAGGTCGAAACCCAGGACAATAAAATGAAGCAATAAGACTAGCCAAACCTTGATTTTGTTGACGTAGTTGATTGCATGATTGAACTCCACAGGCTGACTAGGTTGTTGCTGTTGTTGCTGCTGCTGTGATGGCTGCTGCACTTGTTGCTGTTGCTGCTGCTGCTGTTGCTGCTGTTGATTACCTGCATGGCCATGCTGAGGGGAGGCAACGACTGCTGTAGGTGGAGGGTGACCCTGGTTAGATGGAGGAGGCTGGGAGTAAGTGTGGCCCCCAGTGGCTGCCTGGCTGGCATGGTGATGGCTTGATGACACTGAATGATGACCAGCCTGAACAAAACATTGGATTGAAATAAAAATATTATCATAGATCAAAAACTTAAAGGTTTTGGGTACCTTTTCAAAATATCCATAGATTTACATTAAACTTACAGGGTCTGAAGATAAAGATAGTGGAAAGCTTCCCTTCAAATAATTACTTCCTGAGGTGCTGTAGTTTTTGAGAAATGAGTAAAACCATGTCATGAAAATGCAGTTGTAACTGCTTAAAATAATTTTCGTCTCATGAGACGAAAATTATTTTCATGACATTGTTTTACTCATTACCTAAAAAACTACAGCACCTCAGCACATAATATTTTCAGGGAAGCTTTCTACTATCATTATCTTCAAACTGTGTAAGTTTAGTGAAAATATGTGGACATTTTTTTTTTTACTACAAAAGTTACATGGACCCTTTAAGCAAAATATATCAGTTTCCATGCCCCCAAATTTGAGTCTGAGAGTCAGTAACACTTCTCGGATTGTGTATTCCAATTAATGATTGTTTCACCTGTATGGACATACATGTACTCCATCTGGATTTTCATTTAATTGTAAACATCTACATATTTAGTAACAAAATGATCAAATGATTTCAAAAACCAAAGCTATACTTTGCCTTTAAATAGCAAATACTAGATGATTGACCACTTACTTATCAACCCAAAAACCTTTCATGGAATGGACTAAGCTAAGTTAAGAAAAAGACTACTGCAAACTTTATAAGAGAGAACAATACCTTTGGTGTATGCTGGGCATGATACTGTGGCTGGGTATGTATCTGTTGCTGTTGCTGCTTCTGTGGTGTCATCGGCTTGTTCTGATGCTGCTGCTGTTGCTGCTGATGTTGAGTCGTTGGTGTGGGCTGGGGTTGATGGGTCATTCCAGGGCCGGTAAGCGGGCCCCCTGTGGTATGCTGGGTGATATGCCCAGTAGGGGTGCTAACATTGATCCTGGTTGGATCGCTAGCCTGGACTTCAATCTTGTACCCCGGAGGAAGGAAGGTGTTGAACCCAACAATGAGGTCAGGGTGGCCCTTGAAAAGGTTTGAAACACGATTGATCACTCCGGGCGTGTCGATACTAAAAAATAAATAAATACAAAACAAAGTGTTATCTCAAATCAGTAATTAAAAAGTGTCTTCTTATTTTTGTATTGACTTGTTCTGTACACCCGTCTCGTATTGATCTGTGTAAAACCTGGTGTCAAATCATGGTGCCTAGTGTTATTTATTGTATTGTGTTATGATATATTTACTCTCATTCTTTAACATGTGGGTTGTTTTAATATTCATTTATCTATGTATGTCGATCCCTATCTTTAAGTACTCCAAACAACAAACCAGAATTTAGGTAAACAAAATCAAAAAAGGATAAAATTAGAAAAGACTACCTTTGTGACTTGAATTCCTTCATGATATCCAAGAAGTCATTGTACACCTGAGGTTGACTACCAAACTGCAGTTTCACTTGGTCTAAATAGGAGAGGGCATCCTCAACCTTCAGGCGTTGATACTGCTGCTGCTGCTGTTGTTGTTGCTGCTGCTGCTGCTGCTGTTGTTGTTGCTGCTGTTGCTGCTGCTGCTGCTGTTGTTGGTGACCTTGTACCTGAGAAACTTGTGCCTGCAGTAAAAACAAAAAATCTTTAAGTAAAGGACATAATAATGCACTATACATGACATGATGTGCAGCAGAATAACAGTGCCAGCCTGGTAGAACCCCCCCCCCCCCCCACAAAAAAATAAAAAAAAATATTTAAAATGAAAAGAAGGGGAGCAGGAGAAGATTGTTTCTTTTCCCCCATCCTCAATGAAACATTTCTAGTAGTAGGCACTTATGGGCTGGAGTGAAGTATATAGTGGCCAATGCCTTACCTGTGCCTGTGCATGTGTTTGATGTACAACCTGCTGCTGATGAGCCACAGTAGCAACCTGCTGTTGGTTAGCTGGATGAGGGTGGGCATGATGTACCCCACCATGGTGACCTGGAGCCTGTCCTACATTTGGTACTCTGCAAGGGGATACAAGTCAAAACCTTTAAGGCAGGATATTAGGTCCTTGGAAAAAAAGTAGGAACAATTTATTGAGTACAAGGGCTGACTTACATATACACATTGGCAGGCCTGATACATTGTACTTCATGGAGGCAGCAAAGGCGATTGCCTCCATGCCCCCTGCTGGTCATTGCCTTGGTGCCCTTGAAATGCTCCACTAGAAATTTACAATTTCCTCATAGGGTGCCCTTTACCTATTCATACTCTTATTAACGCATGCGCTGTTGAGTGTTTAAGAAGCAAATTTACTTTTTGAATAATTTACTTACGGATACTGCATGGAATGGAACTGCAGACTGCTGGCCATGTTGCCTTCCTGAGCCTGTTCGAACCCCGCCACGGGGGCCGGTGCAAGCACCCTCTGGGTAAAGGCAGACTCTGGACCAGGGGTAGCTCGACGCTGTTGAAATGGACCCTCCTGAACCTCGTTCCCACGTTTCATAGTGTCATGGGAGCCAAGGAATTGGACTGTGTGTGTGCTTCTACACTGGTTGTCTGGAAGACAAAAAATTATTCATCATAAGACACACCATACACAGTTGAGGCATCTTGCCAACAGACAAGTTCCAGTCACGTTGTCTTCAGACCACAAACTTTAGAAATAGAAAATCTTAAGGCTGTGGCTTTGATGAATCAGAAACAGCAGAATTAGTCGTAATAGCCCTAATGTTTTATAAAAGTATGAGACAAGTTAAAAACAACAAAGACAAGCTGACTGGAGTAAGATTTGAACATGGCACCTCCAAATTAACGTGCCTATTCCGAGGCGCCATAGCAAAGTAAAGGGAAAATTTAAGACAAAAGTTTGCACAACTTCATGCACATGAAACAAAGCTTCTATCACCTGATGAAGAATGAGATCTACATGTCTGCACGTTCAATAGTAGTTTGTTTGATGATCTCAGATTGGGTCCCAGATGGTTTGTACACATTATGTCTCTTTTATGTACTGGGGCTAGACTATGAAGTGCTTTCCAGGTCTTCGTACTTAATCCCGTTTTGTCTTTGTGGTCGTTTCACTCGTCACTTTCTTTCAAAATCCCTGTTTGAGGGCGGTCTAAGCACAGTCCTGTGCTGTTAAGGGACCGCACTGTGTTTTAAATAATGGCACTGTGTTTTCCTTCCATGTCTAGTTCAAATCTTGCAAATTGTGTATTTTTACAACAAAACCTGCTTACATTCTGTTGGAAGGGACATAAGATATACAGTAGTCCTTAAATGCGGAAGGGCAATCATCGTAATTTGGGGGGGGGGGGGGGGGCGCTGGCAAGGAGGAAGTTTCCCTTCTTAAGAATGTACAAAGATCAAGGTCCAAGTTCAAGGTGAAGAAGAAACAACCAATAATCTAAGACTCTGACTAGACCCAATTATCTATAATTTCCTATCCATCCTGTACGTATATACATGTACCCAGCTATGTTTCAGCAAATGTTGAAGGTGTTGTTTGTTTTATAGTTTGAAGGTAATTACGTTCCACACCGCAGTATGTTCACTTCCATCAAACCTGACAAACAGCGGATGTGTATGAATAAAAATTTCAATGACATAAAACACAAAGAAATTATAACTGAATTACTGCGATCTTCACTGCAAACCTAAACGTCAAGTTGTTCTTATTGTTTCACTAGTTATTCCCACAGAATACATAACTTGTTGATATTATACACCAGAGGATGTCACAAATTTTTAAGAGCCTTGCATTTTTTTTCCCGCAGGAATTACATGAAAGGACCCTCCATTTTAAAGAGTTGCATTTTTCTGCTCTAAGCACAACTAAGCAGGACACCAATTACATGTTGTTCTATGTAGAATAGTATTTTAGATGGTAACCTGATTCTGGAAAGCATAACTTTTTATGCTTGAAAAAAAAGCAGCTTCATGAAATTGGGCCCTGATCAGCAGCTGCTTTGTTTTCTCAGCTGGAAAATTCGTGTACAATTCTGTATACATCAAACATTTTTCCACTTACATTAGAGAGCCGATTAAGCATAAATAGTAGCTAAGCAGAGCAAAATTAGGCTTGCATTAATAAGGAAACCAGCCGAATTAATCATTTCAGGTTTCTCCACAAGCGGTTTTGTATGGGCGTGGCGCCGGTCAAAAACTCACAAAATACCAAATGTTTTGTTTATCTATTGTTCTGTGTTTTGCTTTTCTACAGAGCCCTCAGGGTGAACAGTGTTTACACTGATAGGGCTACTCTGTATAATGATACTTAATAATAATAATAAAAATAATAATAACCCCTTCAGAAAATGTAGCGCTCGAACAAAAATCGTTGAGCGCCCGGACAAAAATAATTTACGGTGCGCCTGCAAATCACTTGCTAGTATTAATCAAAGATCGATCTTTGGTATAAACATTGACAGCAGCTTTAGCCAGCTATTTTGTAACGGCATTTCACCTGCATTTTTCTTTGACTCGGAAGGCAACCTGTCAATAATTTCAGCCAATAAACGGAACCTTGTGAATGTGTCCAAGACTCAATAATTGAGTCGACCCAGCACTATCACGAGAGATTACTATACATTGTCCATCAGGGGCCTGAGATTGACTATTCTGTGGATGTTGAAACGAATGGTGCGCAGTAAAAGGCAAGACTGCGGATCAGAGAGCAGGATAAGAAAAGAAAAAAACGAAGGCAAATCTGAAACTTTCATTATAGGGCTATCTTGCACAAGTGGGATTTAAGTGGGATTTTAGTGGAAAATACTGCACTACCTTGCTGTGATTTAAGTTTGCTTACATGTACCTGTTAAACTTTATAATTTTGGGGCAGAAGAGACCAAATTGATACAAATTGCAACAAATAATACAAAATTGTTTTTGGAAAAAGACTGTTAGCCAGGAAAAATAGAAATGACAAGGAAATGTTCCTACTTTTAGTTGTACAATATTTTTTATTTTTAGCATGTGTGTGTGCGTTGGGGGGGGGGGGGTGTTTTTTAGCATTTGGTCTGACACGTAACCCCTTTTTTGTATTAATTACGCCAATATCATTTCATAGAAAGTTGAAAGAAAACAAATAACGTTTGCAAGCAACGAAAACTACCATCCATGAACTACAATTCATAATATCAATTATCTTTTAAAAACAAATCACAGTATTCAATTTAGGTTTTCTAATTGAACACAATTTTAAAAGCCAATCATTAGAAAATTAACTTTTAACTCGGGTTCACAAATTTTCGTTTTTATCATTAATCTGAATGAAACAAATAAGAATCTGAAAGCACTCATGGCTAATTTAAAATACAAAAAAACAAAAACAAAAAACAATAAACAGACAGCATGACAGTTTTTTGTTGAAAACAAAAAAAACAGCTGCCCATGTTTTGGCAGATTTGCAACACTAAAACTACCCATTAAATTTCTGTTCACCAATTTAACAAAATATTCTATCCAGTATTTACAATCTTCCAGAAAGGTTTATCATAAACACTGAAGAAAATACTAACAGTTTCAAATAAAGCAGCTACACTGCTACGAAGAATCTAGGATCGTAATTAGGTTTTCGTGAAAATGCATTTTATTCTTGAACACGACAACGCAAGGCGGGTTGCAACGCTTACAAATTCGAGCAAACATGGCGACTGGGTTCACGCTATTTCTACCATCTGAACTGGGGAGCAAGGTTGGAATGATGACTAGTAAAAAAATCTTAACGCCCCAAAAGAACACAAACAGCAATAAAAAAACAATTCGTGTTAGTTTGAATCTTGTTTAAAGTACTGTTGTAGAGAAATACTAAATATTACATCGTTTTTATTTAAATACAAAACGTTGAATAAATGTGTCTGATGTAGAACACCCCTATTTTAGTTATGGTTGAGACCAGTAAACAACTTGTGTGTATAAAAACCTGCAATAAGGAAACCACTCAGTCAAATTTGCCAAAGACACTACCCAAATATCTGTTTCTCTCCATGAAAGTACACTAATTTCACGACAATATTGGTGTGTCAAAAATCTATATGAAACATGGCATCTTCCTAAAGGACTGAAAACTTTTTTCAAAACCCAGAAATATTAAATTTCTCCCGACGAATTTTGGAGCGAAACTCAAAATGTTATGATTTTAACCAATGCTTCGTTCCGTACTGAACCCATGAATGTTTTGTACCCGAAAAATTTCAAAAAACTGGAATAACCGCCGCAGTAATGGAATTTCACCATAAAATTGAAATCTATGCAATATATAGATACAGTTTTCCTAAATAGTAGAAAAGACTGGTGCTTTCGAGTAATGACAAATTTCAACGAAAGTGGAATGGTGTTGAGTGATCAGCTGTGATGTTCGCTATGTTTCGCGCACGACGAGGCACAAACAGCGACAAGAACTCGACTCGAAATAACCATTCAAAACTCCATTTACGCCTTAATTTAAGAATAAACTTTAAAAATTAAAACAAGAGAATAAAGGGGACAACTCATAGATTACATAGCACTCTTTATAGTAGAATCAGTAGCAAACAACTTTACATACATTACAAAAAACATTACCGATGCGAAACGGTCAATGAAGAGTGGTGAAACCACACAACGAAAACACACCGTACAAATACAGTTTACGCTGGATGGCTGGCCGTGCGTATTTGTACACATACACAGAGCTACAAATCGAGATATGCCAGCATAGAGTCGAACGAATATCCTTTGAAAATCAACCGCTGTAATTTAATAATTAGTAAAAATTACCACAGTGTTTGTTTCAATAACATACAATTCATTTACAGAGTGACATTTACCGTGATTGGAGATCTGATGGATGTGATTCCACGGGATTTTCGTCAGACGATCATTCCGAATAGGCCCTCCGCTCAACAACAGTCGGGGTAAAATTTCACTAGCTAGCCAGTGACATCATGCAAATTAGGAATCGCTGACCAATCAGATGAATATTTGCCCTTCAAAAGCGCCCCGCGTAAAATGCATGAATACTTCCGGGTTTAGCGCTAAATTTAAAAGTCTAACTTTTATTATTCCAAAGATAATTTATGGTAACGAATGTGGAAATTAATGTGTATTTTTTGACGGTGACAATGCAATCTGAATATGGCACGTATAATCATGGGGAGAACAATCTTGCACCGAATGCCAATGCTAAAAAAAAAAAATAATAAAAAATAGACATGGATGAGCACAGAGAGCTCAAGATGGCTATTCAAAGATTCAATAATTCTATTAATAATAATTATTAAAAAATACAATACAAATATATGAACAAAATAGAGAGCAATTGGAGGAGAGGCTCCCATCCCACTAATTGAGGGAACAAGAATTTTTGAAGCCGCACTTTTTGAGCATTTTAAAGAAGAATTTATGTATCTGAGCGAATTCCCCTCATGAAGACTTTGTATAAACAATAATGAAATAACAAAACAGTATTGCAATACTAAAAACCTTAAGAAATTATTTTTAACGCCACCCCCTTTCAAAAGCCCTACCCTTCCTTCCACTTGTTGAAAATAGGTGCAATTTAAATTAATTGTTCTTTGCACAAAATTGGCCCTCGCTTATTTGGATCTTCAATAATAAAACACTATCTACACCGCCATTTGGTGCTTTTTAACAGTCCTATGTTAAATGAAACCTCCTGTCCCTCACACTACCTACAAGGAGGACGTTTTATTTAATTTTCTGGAATTGTCACTTTCACTCATGCAATTAAAGGCACTATTGATAATTGCCAAAGACCAGTCTTCGCCCTTGCTGTATCTCAACATATGCATAAAATAACAAACCTGTGAAAATTTGAGCTCAATCCGTCGTCGAAGAAAAAACACCATTGTCACACGAAGTTGCATGCCCTTTCAGATGATTGATTTCGATACCTCAAAATCCAATTCTGAGATCTCGAAATCAAATTCGTGGAAAATTACTTCTTTCTCGAAAACTACTTTATTTCAGAGGGAATCGTTTCTCACAATGTTTTATACAATCAACCTCTCCCAATTACTCGTTACCAAGAAAGGTTTTATGCTGATAATTATTTTGAATATTTACCTTATAGTGTCCACTGCCTTTAAGAATAAAATAATGTGATACGAGGCATAGACAACTTGGAAATGAAAAGGTCCATAGGTCAATTAAAGTATAACTATAAAATATATAACAAATAAACAAATAACCAGAACAAAGTCACAAATTCCCTTTCAAACATGAATTTTTATTTGTAATTTGTCATAGTTGAAATGAAAAAAAGATACAAAATTAAAAAAACACAGCCCTCCACCAAAGCTTACATTTCATCAACACAAATAGGTGTTTAATTGATATTACGTCATTTTAAATTCAAACAAGACCAGCACAATGATTTCAAAGTAATTTTATCAGCATTTCCGAGTGTACAAGAAATGAAAACTGAAAATTGAAAAAACATCGTCCACACACCATTTATGGTTATTTAAATCAGTTTTATGTCATTAACATTTAAAATGAACTTCGCTTTAGTTTCAGTGGAAAGTTTTATTTATTTTTCATAAGTGTAAATATTCATATAAAATACAAAATTTAGAAAACTTCATACAAAAAGAAAGACCATTGCCAAAAACTTAGTTTAATTAATAAAAAGGTATTACATTGATATATTGCCATTATTATTATTCAAACAAGGTATCGGAAATTGAATACAGAGTAATTTTTATTAGCATCGTAGTGTCCAATAGTAAAATTGCATAAAATTTAGTTAAAATTTAGTTCAAGTCCACACAGGAAGATGAATCCATGTTTGGAACAAACAATCTGAGAAACATTTCTTAGATTGAAACGTTTTTGTCTAACTTTCTCCTCTCTAAAACCATATTCCTTTAAAGGGAATTGTTTCTCAAAATGTTATACTGATAACATCAACAGCTGCAGTGCTGCTCGGGATGATTACCATTGAAGTGGTTCAACAAATATACGCAAACCCTTTCTAAAATTGATTATATAAAATATTCAAATATATATCAATAAATGTGCAAGCCTCCAAGTAAATATTTAAACATTACATGTTTAGTTCTGAACATCTTAAAAACCAATTAAGTTATTTATTCATAAATCATTTCCACAAAAATTACCTTCAAAAATAGATTGATTACTCTGACATTATTTCATTTCATTTCATTTTTTTTAATCATTAAAGGAACACGTTGCCTTGGATCGGTCGAGTTGGTCTTTGAAAAGCGTTTGTAACCGTTTTTTATAAAATGCATATGGGTAGAAAGATGTTGTAAAAGTAGAATACAATGATCCACACAAACATGCCTCGAAATTGCGTGGTTTTCCTTTTACCTCGTCGACTAACACGTCATTTATGGGGGTCAAAGTTTTGACTCCCATAAATGGCCGACCATGTTAGTTTGCACAATAGAAGGAAAACCACGCAATTTCGAGGCAAACTTGTGTGGATCATTGTATTCTACTTTTAAAACATCTTTCCAACCATATGCATTTTATAAAAAAAACGGTTACAAACGCTTTTGTTTTGACCAACTCGTCCGGTCCAAGGCAACGTGTTCCTTTAGTGGCATACACTGATTTACAAAAATATATTGTCATCTATCATCATCATTGGCATCTAACTTATGCAGATATTGTAAATTAAAAAAAAAAAACTTTGAAAATATCATATAATTCATTTCATTGTTACTCACTTCTACTTTTGAACTTTGTGACCTTTGTAGCAGGATATTTCTATCAGCCTCTTTTCAATGTTAATTTTTAGAGCAAATAATCCCTTAGCATGTTTTCTTAAAAAGAGAAGATCATCATCTTAAGGTTTCGCTATCTTGCATGTTTAGTATTGTGACATCACCAAAATTAGGCCCCAACCTTATGAATTGAGTGCGTCAAAATCAATTCAATTCAATTCAATTCAATTCAATTTTTATTTGTCCCACCATGTAGGAAACTCTGTTTGAATACATGCAATACAGAAAGAAAAATAAAAAACACACAATCATATATAAACTACTGGAAATATTAATTAATCGGAAAACTACATTACTAATAAACCACAATTTAATTATACTGAAAACTACATCTAAGCAGAAAGTAAACAAAGTAGTTAAACATGGTTGAGGAGACGGACGGAGTATGGGATGAAGGAGTTGAGGTACTTTGAAATAATTTGTGAGACAATGCTTTGTTATGCCTCTTTGTTGCAACAAAACAGAGCTCCCACAAATGACAAAACAGGTAATGACCCAACAAGGCTTTTCGCGAATCTTTCTGAAAAACACTGGAGGGGGTATTCAAATTGATTGTTTTTGTTTACAATTAAAATCTGTTTACTCTCATGTGGACCCAATTTCTTTATTGACTGAACACATTTGGAATGAATTTCAGAAAAGGTCACTTGTTGCCGTTTTCATTCAAGCTGTTCTTTAAAGCATGTGCACAAAAATTGATTTCCACAGATTCACACTAATAGCATAAAGATGCCCATAGTAGAAAACTTCCCCTTGACAATGAGTAAAACAATTGACTAATTGTGCAGTTTCATTTGGTTTGTATCTTCATGTAATGTCGGATCACAAACACTTTGACAACTACTGAAAATGGACGCTAATGTACTGACGTAAACCCCAATCCACCCTACCCAGCCCCCCCCCCAAAAAAAACCCCGAGATTCCCAGAACATAATGAAGATAACATGTAGGTTACACCATGCCTTATGCCTGGTTCATACTTCCTGCAAATGTGAATGTGAAGTGTATTTTGACGTCACATCTCTGTTTTCGCTGTAAATGTTTCACAGGAGTTGACAAAATTTCAACTGATGCAAATTATTTGTTGTGAATTTGTGACGTCAACATTCATATCGCAGGAAGTATTCGCGGGCTTTACTTAATGACGATCGATCTCTACAGGCTAGCAGTTGAAGCTAGGTAGATATCAGAAGTACAATCACCTCCTGGATAACGAATCTCATGAGCGAGGGCCGGACCTTCTGGCTCATTACCAAAGTCAACCAAGAAATCTTTGTTGACTGTCAGGCCACCTACCTCAGTATTGACATCGATCTGTAGCATCACAGAGCCACTCCTGACAAAACAAAAATACAACAAATAGTGAATGGCATGACGTTTTGACCCTAGCAAAGTCTTTCTTGAAGATTAAATGACAATATAACAAACATAAACAGGAAACTAAGTGTAGTGGGAAAAAAAATGAATAGAGAGGGAAAAATATTGATAATTCTATCTTCTCAAACAAAAAACAACAGCATTCAGAGTATATTATTTGTTTTTACCCATATACTAATGTGTGTAAAGAACTGTCCCCCTCAGTACTTTCCTGATTCCCGTGAACATGACACTTAACACTATTGCTGTGTCCTTCAGATGGGATGTAAAGCTGTACACCCTGTGTGTTGTGTAATGAACTTAAAACAACCCAGTGCACTTATCATAAAGACAAGGGGTTTGTCCTGGTATTCCTGGTCTGACTGGCAGCATATTGTGCCATAGCACCTTGTGAACCATTACATTGTGCTATTATTAAGTTATCACACAAGCGCCAGGAGTGGAATACGAACAAATATAGCGCTTCTGCGTCCCGTAGCCAACGAGGCCGAGTTGGATATGGGACACAAACGCGCTATTTTTTTTGTATTTCCATGCCGTATGATAACGAATTCATCTTCCAGTCTCACTTGCAACCCGCAAGAGCGTTATTTCGCGACGAACAGCATGCACGCGCACAAAGTTTAGAATGTTATTTTTGCACTGTCTGTATATGGAGTGTGACATAATGACATTCACAATACGCACTGTGTAATAAAAACAGAGGAAGTAGAATATACAACAGAGGACTATATCCCCCTAGTACTTCGAGCCTCTGATTGGTGGATTAGCACGTACTAGAAGATAAAGACCTTTTTCACGCTGTGTCACCAACTTGTTCATGTTCCCTGTTTACATAGCAATAATGAATGCTAACACTCATTGCGCAAACATGGCACCCGACTATTATTTCGTCCAGCCTCAGTTCGGTTACAATGAGTTGGAATGAAGTAAAATCAAGATGGCCACACTAAGATAAAGGTATATAAAGGAGTAGGTCTCATACTTCAAAACGTTGGTCCACACACCTTGCAGGAAAACATACTGAGTGCTTAAATATGCCCCTACGGATGTGAACAAGTGCTATAGGTACTCAGACAGTATTGTTTTTATTATTGTAAAAAATAATAATTGACCTGATGTTTTGACCCTAGCAGAGTCTTTTCTCGTAGACTAAATGACAACACAACAAACATGAACAGGTTTGGATAACAACTTACTTGCACATATCTGGATAAAATTGCTTATCCCATGCACTGTAGAGAGAGTTGGTGACATAGAGACGTTTGCCGTCCAAGCTAAGCTGGATCATCTGAGGACCACCATTGATTCTTTTACCTTTCATGAACAATGGATCAGGCTGTTTAGATAACTCTTTATCGTCAGTTACTTTCACTTGGCCATCTGTGCATACCGATCCTCCAAGGAAAATCTGAAGATTAAAAGTAATGGAAAAAAACATATAACTTTAGAAAAAGGGATTCTAAAAACATATAACTTTAGAAAAAGGGATTCTAATGCCTAAAATAGAAAAGATAAATGTCAGTGTTGTAACCAAGTAAATTTTTCTCAAGTCCAGTCAAATCACAAGTCATTTGTTGCTCAAGTCACAAGTCCAATTTTCACAAGTCTCAAGTTGTTAGTTTCAAAAACCATAGGTATACTTGGCCTTTAAAGGGTCTGGGTACGTTTTGTAGGACACACAACACAATGTCCGTAGGATTTACATTAAACTTGCACAGTTTGAAGATAATGATGGTAGAAAGCTTACCTTAAAATATTACTTGCTGAGGTGCTGTAGTTTTTGAGAAATGAGTAAAACAAGTCACAAAAAAAAAATCATCTCTAAAAGCGTTCATTATTTTAGCACATAAAATGTATTTTCGTTACATTGTTTTACTCATTTCTCAAAAACACCTCAGCTCGAAATATTTCAAGGTAAACTTTCTACAATAATTGTGTAAGTTAAACATAAATCTGTGGACGTTGTGTTTTGTGTTACAAAAAGTACCCAAATCCTTTGAGTCATGAGAGAAGGAAAGTATATTTTAGCAAAGGAGGGTTTATATTTATGAAGTCCTGCGAATCATCAACTACCTACCTGACCAACGAGTTTTGGATGAGCAGTATCTGTGATGTCATACTGTCTGATGTCACCATGAATCCAGTTACTAAAATACACAAAGCGATCATCCATCGAAATCAGAATGTCCGTGATCAGCCCTAAAGCAGAAAAAAACAGTTTTGCAATAATGTTAAAGGTATACAACTTCATTGTCTTTTGGCAAGCCGTGGCAGAGAAGTTTAGTGATCGAATTAATTTAGAGCCCAATTTCACAGAGCTGCTTAAGCACAAAAAGTAGCTAAGCACAATGAAATATCGCTTACCAGAATATGGTTACCAGCCAAACTACCATGTCATATGTACAATCTGTGACTGGTATCCTGCTCATTTCTGCTCAGCAGATAATTGTTAAGTGATATTTTCTGCTTTTAAAAGTAGTTCTGTGAAACTGGGCCATGGTGGGCGAGTCATCATAGTGTCCACTGATAGTGTCAAGCAGTTCGGCAATGTCAAAGGGAGTTCCACTTCGCACTACCTCATAGATATGCTTGACTTTATTCACAAAGGACTTGATAAACCAGGTCACTATGCCAACCTGTGTACTGTCGATTTCACTAAAGCGTTTGACCATGTCAACCATAATGTTGTGATTAGAAAACTGATTGATCTTGGAGTCAGGAGATCCATCATTTCTGTCGTCTGCAGTTTCCTTGCTGAGCGGACCCAGAACACCAAACTGATTGATCTTGGAGTCAGGAGATCCATCATTCCTGTCATCTGCAGTTTCCTTGCTGAGCGGACCCAGAACACCAAACTCAATGGCCACCTTTCCTCCAGTCAGGGAATCTCGTGTGGTGTGCCTCAGGGCACAAAATTGGGTCCGATCTTGTTCCTGGTTTTGATAAACGACGCATCAGCAGGGTGCTGGAGACGTTGGAAGTATGTTGATGACTTGACTCTCGGTGAAGTCGTTCAGCATGGTGAACAGTCTAATATGCAAAATCACCTCAATGAACTATCAGATTGGTGTAAGAACAATGGCGTTATAAGCCAAATTCCTCAAAATGCCATACCATGTCAATTAGCTTCTTAAAGCGGGACATTCCATTAACTTTAAATACCCTAGATGCAATAGAGCTTGATTGTGTTACATCCATGAAATTACTAGTTGTTACTGTTCAGAACAACTTGAGATGGGACATTCACATTAAGGATATTGTCTCTAAGGCTTCCCCTTAACTGTATACATTATGCTTTCTCAAAAAATCCAATGTGCCTATTTCAGATATGATAATTATATATACTTGTTACATTATCCTATCTTGGAGCATGCTTGCCAGGTCTGGCACAGTTCAATTACAGTCCAACAAGCGAATTCCATTGAGAGTAATCAGAAACGTGCGATTCGTATCACTCTTGGTCACCAGTACAGCTCGTACACTTCAACACTAGCTACACTTGGTATCCAATCCCTTAAAGCCAGGCGTGAAGACCTAGTGTACAAGTTTGGTGTGAAGTTACTTCACTCAGCTAGATTCAGGGACTTTCTACCACCATATCGAGAGAGTATCTCTAGGAGACAGCTAAGATCTAGTACCCTGTCTGGTCTCCTCATGCCCAAGTGTCGAACAGATAGATACAAAATCTCCACTATTCCTTACATCATTCGTAGTTTGCCATAAATGTGTAGTTTGCCATAGATTCATTTGTTCCAGATGAGTACCATACATTTGCTGTGCATTTATGGGGGGTTTTAAATTTAATCTTTTTAGTGCCTTTCTCACGTAGCTTTCGAGCTTTTTGTAATTGCTTTTGTGGTTTTATTGTGGTTTGTAATCTTGTATGTAAAATTTTGTTCTATTTGTACCAGTTTTACTTTTAATACGTTCTTTTTGGACTGCCTGACCACCAGTGTTGATTCAAGCTTTTAAATGTGCTTTTGGGTTGTTCTTGCAATTAATTTTAAAAAATTACATATTTATATATCGTCAGCGCTTTCACATGTAGCACTCACTGCTATACCAGCAAAAAATAGCAATCAGAGAAAACGGCCTCTGAAGTTGAACACTTTTTTAGACTCATTTGCATAATTAATTATGGACACAGACACGAGAGAAGCTCCGTGCTACTTCGTGAAACCAAAAAAGTGCGAAATACATCTTTTTGCGTATTCACGAAGTAGCACCCGCCTATACTACAACACAGCATTTTGTTTTACTTTATGAAACTAGGTCAGCGCGCATGCACTCACACAACTGCTGTGCTACTTCGTGAAAACGTTTTTACCATACTTTGACTGTCCGAGCTGTCTGAGCTTTGAAACTTTATGAAATTGTAGGTCTTCATGAATTATCAACAGAAATGTAAAAAAAAAAAAAAAATCCTTAAGCACGTACAGTGCTACTTCGTGAAAACGCTGACGATATATATACATTTTTTAAACAAACTATTTTTAGTGGTAAATGTACTTTTTTCGGCCTGCTTGGCCGCCAGTGCAGTTAATAAATAAGCCATAATAATAATAATAATAATAATAATATTTAAGTAGGATGCTTTACCATATATGTAGTTGCTTCTCTTTACCCAGGGGTAAATGGGTACCTGTGAGGTCAGAGATGGTTCTTGTGATTGACTTAGCTTGTGGTGCCTTACATATTCGGCAGAATTAAATAAAATGGCCCAGTGACCAGCTGTTATAATCAGGGGTGAAAGTCACTGCTCTGAGCAACTCCTTTCTACTTTGAGCTGACTGGGTCTTTCTAGGTCTTTTAAAGGAACACGTTGCCTTGGATCGGACGAGTTGGTCTACAAAAAGCGTTTGTAACCGTTTGTTATAAAATGCAGATGGTTGGAAAGATGTTTTAAAAGTAGAATACAATGATCCACACAAACATGCCTCAAAATTGCACGGTTTTCCTTTTACCTCGTCGACTAACACGGTCGGCCATTTATGGCCGACTGTGTTAGTTTGCACAGTAAAAGGAAAACCGTGCAATTTCGAGGCATGTTTGTGTGGACCATTGTATTCTACTTTTAAAATATCTTTCTAACCATATGCATTTTACAACAAACAGTTTCAAACGCTTTTCAAAGACCAACTCGGCCGATCCAAGGCAACAGGTTCCTTTAAGTCCTTTCTGCTCTAAGCTGACTGGGTCTTTCTAGGTCTTATAAATCAATTCTCCTCTAAGCCAATGTTTTCTACCAGCAATTCATATTTAACCCATCTCAGAAGTTCTGTGGCTTTTGCAAGAGACTATAAAGGTTGGTAACTTACCTGGCATATCAGGTAAGGCCCAACCTTCCACCTTCTTAGCTGGAATATCAATCACCTTCTCGGCAGCCCAGTCACCTTTCTAAGAATAATTAAAACATACAAAAAAAGCGTTCAATGTAGTTTGGAAAAACACCCTATTTAGATTCATAAATGTTATTGGATACATAGAGTGACTTGTATCGAAAGACACAACTTTGTTTTATGCACAACTCTGATTGCACTAATTGCTGTCATGCCCAAACTGGGAGATTCTGGAGGGAATTTGACTTGTTTGAAAGTGGTTTTCAAATAAAAATGTTGGCAACGCCACGAACTGACAAAGATGGGTAGTTTGTAACAATGTTGAATAATGTCAACAGCTCTCTACTGCTCTTTACCAAGTAAGTTTTTATGCTCACTAACTTGTGGAGTAAATTACCAAAAGTACACTCTGCCTTTAAAGTACATAAGAACCCATAGTTCCCCCCCCCCTCTCTTAATTTGACTCAATGTTGTACTAATCCAACTGGCTTACTTTAGTCTTGAAGAATCGGAAGACATTGGAGCTGAGTGCACATCCAACAAAGCCCTCGGTGGCAAGAGGGTTGTGAAGAAAGCGAATCTCCAGAGGAATAGCTCCTTCATCTCCTAGATCGATGTCTTGAATCAAGGTGTGCTTCTCCCAGTCCCAGACATGAAGAGTATGACCGTAAAGACCTAAAATTTGTTAATAAGACATTTTACATTAATTTGTGTAATATTTCGATGACTGAGTGCTTTAACATCATCAATTGCAATTTTCATACTCAGGCCTTGGGTCTGAAGCTTTTTGTTAAGTAGCCAACCGGACTAATAAACTCTGGGTTTAACTTGCCCACGGGAAGTTTTAGTAGCCCTGATTTTAAACATGTATTGTCATAAATATATCATTCTGATGCATTACTGGTAGCATCCTCAGTCAGTATGATAGGCAAATAACACTCAAAAATATATTAACAAATTTAAAAAGTGTAATATTCACATATAAATCAAAGACATATTATGAACATTTTAAGCAAAGAGGTTGCACAGTTTTTAATAGCCCAAAAGGCAAGTTGAGAAGTGGTGTTTACTAGCCCTGCCGTCGATTTCACAAAGAGTTGGGACTCGCCTTATCCCGGGCTAGGACAAGTAGCTCATCCTAACTTAGGATTAATCTTAAGATCTGCATGCTACAGTGCAGGGTTGGGACTCGTCCTAAGTCATAAGATTAATCTTAAGTTATGAAGAGTTTTGTGAAATCGACAGCTGCTAACACATAGCCATGCAAAGTTAACATCTAAAATATTAAGATTTTGTCTTATTACCGTTTGCATAATCTGCAGGATCAAAACCTTTCAGGAAGGCCTTAGGTGCTCCCCACTCAGTGCTGATCATGACGTTATGAAACGGCTGATACCAGAAGTCATATCCAAATGGTGTGGTGTTCCCTTCTTTCTCCCAGTTCCCAGTAACGGAGAAGTCCTTCCCGTCTAAGATTATAAATCCACCTACAAAGTCATCAAAACAAAGAGGCTGTTGGCTGTTGAAAAAAAAATACCTAACAGCGCTAAGTGTGAAAGCTTGAGAGCACGAAAGCTTCAAAGTGTGAAACCTGCATAAATACACTTTTATCTTTGTTTTTGAAGCCCTACCCTGCAATCTGGGTGTTCCTATTGTTTTATCTTCATTTTCTTATGAAATTGATCTTAGTTATTAAATATTTATTTATTTTTATAAAAAAATTCTTAATAAAAAACTGGATAAATCACATCCATGAAAGAGAGTAGTTGCGTCATGTGCAAGTGGAAACAAGGAACATCATCATGATCATGATGGTTTTGGAAAAACACTGTATCTTGCATAAAGTAAAGTAAATTTTATTTTAGGCCATAAAAAGTTCAAGCATTTTTGGGTCACTTGGGTGTTCACCTTACGTAACTTTGCAAAACCTTGCCTTGAATGTGACATACCAACTTTCTCGATAGTCTGAGGAATTCAGAAAGGTAACTTAAGCACCGCATACTAGCAGACAATCTTCAAATCGAACACACCAATGGCTTATTCAAAAGCTAACCTTTGCCCTCCCCGGGTTGTTTAGCATCGCCCATTGAGCTAATCATGATTTGTCCGTCTGCCAAACAGTGAGTGGTGTGTGGGACAGCCAGTCCTGACTTGGCGACCTCTTCCGGTTCAACAACCTAATTGTCAGAAATTCAAAACATTCACAAATTAATAACTTTTCTCCCTCTTCCCATTTGTTCTTGTCATTTGTGTTTCCTACTTTTTGAAGTCAAACCAGCCTCATCCCTCCACCTCCCCCTGACCCCTTTGGCCCTTATACACTGTATCTCTTATCCATGTGCCCCCCCCCCCAGTTACACCAGCGCATTTTCACAGAGTCCCTGCCTAGGTCCCTAAGTCCACATGGTTCCGGTTGTGATTTCAATAACACATGTACTCCAGGGTTTAAATGTTTATCCCTACTCCAGAGTAAGAGTGGCTTTTCCCCCATGGTATGTCCATTTTCACACATCCGATGTGTTTTGGTGTAAATTCCCTGTGCACAGTGGACCACTGTTCATGAATAACCTAAAGACATGAGAGGTAAACAAACATACAAGAAGGTACAGACAACTGAGTCATATTTTGGTCCTGAACCAGAAGAATGAGGGCTAGAAATAAAGGCATCAAACAAATAAAAAGGTAGGGTCATAGGTCATAGACTGGTTTTGTCAATGCAATGCTGATATCAAGGTAAAATTATCAAGAAATATACAGTACTTTAGTTTGTAGAAAATTGGAGGTGGCAAAAAAAATTGGGGGAGGAGCAAAAAAAAAAAAAAAAAAAAGTAGCCGACAAAGGTAAAGGACCAAGTGAGTAGGGCCCAATTCCATGGCTCTGCTGACTGCCGAATTCTGCGCTTATGATCACGATTCCATGCTTACTGCGAACGTTGAACTTCTGCGCTAGCATTATAAATGTAGAATGCCTAGTAACATTGAGTCCGCACTCGCAGAAGCCAAAACCCGTGAAGTACGCTTGCCGTAAGCACAGAATTCCACGCTTCCTTAAGCGCCGATTCTGTGCTTACAACAAACAGAGCCATGAAATTGGGCCCAGGTGGAAGTGACATCTACAACATCCAATTTACCTTGAAGAGGCGGGGTTTGCGTGGCTCGGTTCCAGTGTCAATCACATAAATACGAGAGGAGTACAGCGATGGAAGAATGAGACGGTTGCGACACATCGACTCATCACCATAGCAACTACTGCAGGTGTTCCAGCCGCTGTGATGAAGTTCATCGTTGACATGAGGCATCGGCAAACGATGGATCACCTATGAGGAGAGAATGTAAACAAAAGTATAAAATTATAACAGACAATTCATGGTTTGCCCTTCAATTTTCTAGTCACCAGGTAGTTTTATCATTTCACTAGCCTGTAAGCTTTTTCACAAGTACCTGTTATATCATACAAAATATAGATGCTTTTCAACAATGAACTTGCTAGCCAGACAGCCTTGGAGTGAAGTTTGACTGGTTCTCATTAATCATGTTTTCACTAAAGAGTTATCCCCTAACATTGGCCTGATGATACTTCACTGAGGCAGCGAAAGCAACTGCCTTCATGCCCCCTGGTCATTGCCTTAGTGGCATTGAAATCCTCCAGTAGAAATTTACAATTTCCTCGTGTATATACACGCGGTCCCTTTTCCATTGTTCTACATGTACATCAAAGATGGGAGTCAATCACTTCATCTTCCCTCCCACCCAAAAAAAACTGGCATGAGCTTCCTCAAGACATCACCGAGCTGCCCACCTTGGAGCAGTTCAAGGAGGCCATCAGATGCCAGGCATCAAGAGTCATGTTTTTATTTTTTACTTGCACATATCTCTATTTTTTGAACATATATTGGCACCCACTGAGCACACAAACTGTCCACCGTCGGCACCCGCACCCTTGTCTAGATGCTTAATAGGCTTTGACAAGTTAGTAGCTGGATAGATGTGCAATCCTACCTGACAAAATGTGGTCGACTTGGGATCGACATCAACGGTTGATAGGTAGTCTGGTTTCTTGACTTCTGTGTTGCGATAGATACATGGCAAGTAGACAAGCTCCTCCCTTGGTCCCTTCATGGCCTCCTGGGGGCTTCGGTAGCCTGGTCCCTTCCCTTTGCATACTGGAATCAAATGAAAGGTCAATTTCAGAATTAAAAAAAAAACTGAGAATTTATCTTTATAAATATTGGGTTTTCTAGGACATTATTATTTGACGAGGCAAGGCAATTTTCAAGTGGTGGGGAATGCTGTCAGAAATCCGTGAAATCAGTCTATGGGATGGATACAACGAAACTAGAAGAATTCTTCGAGCTTTTTCAATTCAAAAGAGAAGGTTGGATCTAAAGCAGAGGCAGTCAAAAGTAACACCAACCATCCATTAAACAAATTATTCAACAAACTAACGAAGTGGTAGGAGATGGCAGTCACTTCGATGCAAAACAAACAGGGGTCGATTTCACAAAGGGTTGTCCTAACTTGTCCTAACTTAGGACTAGTCCTAGGAGATATACAAATTGCATGGATGGTCCTAAGTTAGGACAAGTAACTGGTGATAACTCGAGATAAGACTAGTCCCAACTCTTGTACCTTAACTCCTTCATACCATACTGCGGCATACTCTGTCCATCTCCTCAATGAATGATCAGCCTCGGGTGTTTAACTACTTTGTTTACTTTCTGCTTAGATGTTGTTCAGTGGGTTTATTGTGTAGTTTTCTGATTAATTAATATTATTTATTTCCAGTCTTTATTTATGATTGTGTGTTATTAATTTTTCTTGTATTGCATGTATGCAAAATGAATTTCCTCCATGGTAGGACCAATAAAATTGAATTGAATCGAACAAAAATGTGTCATCATGGGGGGCAACCACTGTCATTCTGGTCCTAAGTTAGGACAAGTAACTGGTCCTAACTCGAGATAAGACTAGTCCTAACTCTTTGTGAAATCCACCCCTGGTACCTGAACTCCTTCATACCATACTGCGGCATACTCTGTCCATCTCCTCAATGAATGATCAGCCTCGGGCGTTTAACTACTTTGTTTGTTAACTACTAAATTTCATGTATTTTTATATACTTGACGAATAAACCATTCAATTCAATTCATCCTAGCTGCATGTCAATGTGTATTATAACCGACTGCGCATCTATGTAAGTAATTTTAACCCACATTTGTAATAAATCATAAGCCAGTCTTTGGTTTCCCCAGATTCAGCTTTTTAGTTGCTGTTCTCTGTTTCCATCATCAGAGTTTTCAAAGATGGTGCTTTAAAATATTAGTCAAGCGATCGATGTCTTGCAGCGCGTCTTCAAGGATGTGGCACCGTCTTCTAATGCAGTTTTCATGCAAAATAACCGTACGTGACGTGAGTCAACAAAAATAAGAAACAAATATTATAACTAGGCCTATAATCTTATGGACATTATTTAAACTTCCATTTACCGTTACTTTTTGTATGATTGCAATGTCAAATCTCAGAAATCATCGGTTTTTTTTTTAAGTGTCCTCTTGATTTTTTAATTGATATTAATAATAAAAAATGATTTATAACGCGCCAATTCCAGACAAAGCTGTTCAAAGGCGCATGGAAAAGTACACTTTTTTAATAACATTTTTAAAAAAATTACACATTATTGGGCGATTCCATGAAAAGGTGGAATTTTCTTAGAAAAATGAAATTTCTCCCAGTATGATGGGGCGGCGTAATTTTTTATATTTTTAAAAATATTTTTTTGCCAAAGTGCACACTGCATGCCCGTGGACATCCAATTTCCCTCTTTTGTTTTCCGTTTTGCAACAGCTCCCATTGGTTTTGTACACGTTTTCCAACTGTGGATGGACCCTATTTTAAATTGTCCTCTTTTGTTATAGGTCTCCGGCGTAAACATGTTAAATAATTACCAACTCACCCGACGCACTGCTATTGTGTTATTGTTTGTTTAGCGATGTCGTACCAGTCATGCTCTGATATGCATTCAGTTCAAAAGGTTAACGTTTTATCGCCACAATACTCAGCGATGCACAAATGACATAATTCATAAGAAAATCTATGTACGGAAGCTGTCAGACAGCACACAATAGAACTGGGTTATGGTTATAGTGACAAATACCAATTGCCTGTACACAAAACTCCTATTTTGGAGTGGTGTCCTCGGTCAAAACAGTCTCCATGCGCTGATGGTGATCAAAGGGATAAAAAGTTGTTTTTGCCAAAACCAACCACTTCATTCACCAAACCATGAATCTCTGCATAAAATGAGTTATGCACAAAAATATCCATACATTTTTTCCTAAGGTTGCAAAGCATTCACAGAATGACAAGTACAAAAACAACAACAATGGCAGGGGAATGAAATAAAGTATTAAAAAACATGGAGGAAAACCACGACAAAGCCTGCAGGAGGCAAAGAAAGTGGAAAGTCCCACAAAGGCCGGGAACGTGCAGGCCAAGCCGGGTGAGAGTTACTGATTAAAAAAAGTATAATATAAAGTGATTGTCAAAAACTAAGCTTCTGGCGTCTCGATACCTACTCTGGAATTTTTATTCCTCTTCCCAAAGTTATGCAAAACGTCTCTAATGGATAACAATGGTATATTTTGACATGTTTTTCAGCAAGAGTTGAGGGGCCCATTTTCTGTGATGGATCACAATCTTTACCCAATTGTAACCATGCATTTAAAGGAACACGTTGCCTTGGATTGGACGAGTTGGTCTATAAAAAGCGTTTGTAACAGTGTTTTATAAAATGCATTTGGTTGGAAAGATGTTTTAAAAGTAGAATACAATGATCCACACAAACATGCCTCGAAATTGCATGTTTTTTTTTTTACCCTGTCGACTAACACGGTCGGCCATTTATGGGAGTCAAAATTTTGACTCCCATAAATGGCCGACCGTGATAGTTTGCGACGTAAAAGGAAAACCGTGCAATTTTGAGTGATACTTGTGTGGATCATTATATTCTACTTTTAAAACATCTTTCTAACCATATGCATTTCATAACAAACGGTTTCAAACGCTTTTAATAGACCAACTCGTCCGATCCAAGGCAACGTGTTCCTTTAATCCATTAATTTTATAATACTTTCTGTTTCAAAATTGGGTTATACAAGTTGGTTTCAACTATTGGTGTGCTGTTTCCACTAAGGACGCTTTGCCGGCTATATAATTCAGATTCAATTTCAGTTTCACATTACAGTAGTTTACTCTCCTAAAAGCATGCTGTTGTCCCTGGAAGGTGGGTGGCAAAATCCATTTGTGCTCGGTGCTTAGGCTGTCCATTAGTCTCTTCGATAACCACCACAGATTTGTTATGTTATGCATGTTGAGATACACCGACTGAGAATTCTTTGACAACCAAAGGTGTCCAGTGCTTTTAAAGCCATTGGACCCTTTCGTTCAGTAAACAGTATTATCCAAGGCCCACATTTTGTGTATCACAACTAACAAACCTGTGAAAATTTAGGCTCAATCGGTCATCGGAGTCGGGAGAAAATAACGGGAAAACCCACCCCTGTTTCCGCAAGTTTCGCTGTGTCATGACTCATGACATGTGTTTAAAATAAATCCGTAATTCTCTATACTGAGAATTGATAATTGTTTTAATGTTTTCTCAAAAAGTAAAGCATTTCATTGAATAATATTTCAAGTGAAGTCTTTCACCATTACCTTCTGTAAAGTTATTTGTAAATCTGTGAACTTTTTTTTCTGTTCCGAAAGTGTCCATGGCTTTAAGCAGAATGTTGCACAAGTCCAGAGATTCTGTAGCTGGGATGGGTTATTAGAGTTCCAGAGTTTGGTAGCAGATACCGATAATGTACGTTCGGATGATGTGGTTGTTTTTAGGGACACTAGAAGTTTGTAAGCCTATGTTGATCTAACATTAATTTAATAAAAAATAATGTCAAATGTGAAACCCCACATTAATTACAGTTACCGAGTCAGTTTACTTGCTATTCGAAAAACACACTTTAAGTGTTCTTACATCACGGACAATGGTTAAGTGACGGTGACTGGGATTAAGTTAATTTCTCGTTCTTTGCTTCCAGTTAAGCGTACATCGATGTGTATAATCCCTTGATCAAACTTGCAGATTTATCCCCTATTATATTGTTATATAACACACAGACTTGGTGGCCTTGAAACAAGCAATCTTTTTATAACAAAAAATATAATAAAACAATAGTTTTAAATTAAATAACAATGTGCTGTGACTGTTCTTGTTCTGGCAACAGAACACACCAGCGGGCTTTTTGAAGGGACATTAAAGAATTGGTTTTGCTAATAAAACATATGCTGACAAATAGTGAAAAATCGATTACTTAACTATTTTATTAATTGGTATGAAATCAATGCAAAAAAAGAGCAAAACGCTCACTGAGCAATAAACTCCAAACACGAAATTAAATTTCTTATTTGTTCTCAACATGTGACATTTCAGACAGAAATCAAATTTCACGGAATAATATTCTACTATATACTAGGCCTATCATCATTAGACCGAGTAAGTTTTATGTAATCTGTGATCTTCACGATTTGTTTCTTACTAACAGCATGGAGGGGCTATTTCTACCTCATGCTAACTAACAGTAACACTCACTTATTACATTCACAATAATATATTGTCATTGTTAGATCATGGTTTATTCCTCCATGGTTAGATCAAGTTTTTGGCCATGTCACGAATTCCTATTAAACTCACTGTGAATGAAGATGCAGGGCCTATGTAATTTACCTTTAGCCTAGTTTCAGCTTCAGTCGACAAGTTTTTGAGAGAAAAAAATGTGAAAAACACAGAGCGAGTGTTTTTAGTCTTCAGTTTAGCTTCCTACGTGAGCTGTTTAGGGATTAAACTACTCAAGACTCAATTCAATACTTCAATGTGACACGATCCGATGCTGTTGTGTTCTGTGTGCACGGAGATCGTGTGCACAGTACATTCTCAATGCATACACGGAACCAGGCGCTGTGCATGGTGCTCAACGCCGCTACCAACTCTTCCAAAGTTCTTGATTCCTACCTCCATGATTTAAGTGTAAAAAATAACCAATAAAAATGAAAACTTACGTCCAGCCATTTTTACGGTGCTTAAAACGTCCGGGCAAACTGGTGAACAACAGAACACAGCACCTACTCCTCACAGCTACCGGCGAGATCAAGCAACACCGACGATAATGACGGTGCACTTACGACGTGGTGGTGGAGCAGAGCTCTAGTTCGGCCTTTATCCGAATTAGCCTTTTGTCAAGTCGCTCGTAGTTTCCTGTGTGGATTACACATACAGTGCGACCGTTGCTTTACCTGTGTTAAGCCCCTTTCACGGGAGAGCAATAGCAAGGGTCCCTTGCTAAATTGTAGCATGGTTGTAAAAAATTTATAAATTGTACCTCGTGTGAAAGGACAACAATTTTTGCAGTGTCCAGGGTCCCTTAAAAAATCTTGTCCAACATTGCTACATTTTGTCGGAGGTCCGGCCCTACGACAAAATCTTACAATAGCGGAAGTGTTGACCAAGGACATGCGCTATCGTGTGAAATGAATAAGGGAATCAATGTGTGGTGAAGAGGTTTTCAACTAGTGGTTTAATCCCAACGCGTTAACGAGGTCCGTCGATTTCACAAAACTCTTCTTAACTTAAGACTAATCTTAGGACTTAGGACGCCAAGTCCCAACCCTGCACTGTAGCATGCAGACCTTAAGATTAAAGGAACACGTTGCCTTGGATCGGACGAGTTGGTCAAAACAAAAGCGTTTGTAACCGTTTTTTATAAAATGCATATGGTTGGAAAGATGTTTTAAAAGTAGAATACAATGATCCACACAAGTTTGCCGCGAAATTGCGTGGTTTTCCTTCTACTGTGCGAACTAACATGGTCGGCCATTTATGGGAGTCAAAATTTTGACCTCCATAAATGGCCGACGTGTTAGTCGACAAGGTAAAAGGAAAACCACGCAATTTCGAGGCATGTTTGTGTGGATCATTGTATTCTACTTTTACAACATCTTTCTACCCATATGCATTTTATAAAAAACGGTTACAAACGCTTTTCAAAAACCAACTCGACCGATCCAAGGCAACGTGTTCCTTTAATCCAAGTTAGACGAGTTACTCGTCCTAACTCGAGATAAGACGAGTCCTAACTCTGTGTAAAATCGACGGCAGGCCTCGGCGGGTTTAAGCCACTAGTTGAAAACCGATTCAACACACTTTGATTCACATTCATAAATACCTTTTCGGTCAAAAAATCATCACTTTTTGGTCAAAAGGTAAAATAAATCCAAAAATTATAACTGTTCAATGATTTCTTTCAACACAGCACCCCTCCAGCTATGAAATGGTAAAGCCCTCCGCCGCCCTCGGGTAAACAACTCCTTATAAGCATGGAGCATTGCTCCATGTTATAAGGGAATGCTGTGCGCGTTGCGCGTATCGCGTGATGTGGCACAATTGTTTCAGCCGTTGCTCTCGACTAATAGGAATGAAGAAACTGTCTTAAAAGAACAGGTGCAAGGTCGCGTGTCTCGCCCACGAATTAACACTTTTTACCGGTCATAAACAAAGGTTTATACACACCCACGTGACGCGCTCATGAATCCTTGTTTATTGACCGACGTCCTGGGTGAAGTTGCCCATACAGCGCATGCGATTGTGGGTGCTAATGTCCACTTGAGATGATCAGGATTACCAATAGTATCATGGCACACAAGGGTTGTTATTTTGTTTGCAGTGTGAAAGCTCACAAAATCAGTCGCACACAGAGATAACACATAAACGGTCCATGCTCGTAAATTTTGTAGCAAGGGACCCTGGCTATATTTTTGTCGTGTGAAAGGGGCTCCAGGGGAACAAAATCGACGATATAATGACACTTTCTGGTCTGTTAGCACTGGTTGCGCTGTTCGCGTTCTATACCACCCGGAAAGCCACGAGCGTCTTAACCAAAGACTAGTTATAAAAATGCGTATAAAAGTGCGGCAGTTTAAACCGATCAAGGACTAGATTGATCTGGTTTGATTTGATTGAACGCCCTCGTTGTACTTAGTATAGTAGTATGCGCATGCCATCGCAAGATCTCTTTCCATAGGTAACGAGGGAGATTGGGGGGGGGGAGTATTTCCTTTTTCGGCGTCTCCAGCGATACTTATGTAATTTAGGGTAAGCGGACATGGGGTTGCTTTTGTGACAGGTACCTGTTTTGTCTGGTTAAGTGGTATGGCACGATAGCAATATGCCTGTTACCAGGGAAAGGTACGTATGTTTGCCCATAAGGCTTCGTAAAGAGGTGACTCACACAAAATGCAACATGCATTGTTGCTGTGGACACCATAATTCGTTCACTTCTTTTCATGCCTCTCTATTGCCTTGCTCAAGGCAGTCGAATTGTCACCCCGAAAAAAAACCGCCGCTCTGGACAAAACCTACCCGTATACGCTGTGCGTAACACGTCGCTCGACACGACGACCCATACACATCCGCATGCGTCGGCCGCTGTGCCTCAGGAAAAGAGGACGCCCCGGGGATCGCCTCGCCTCGGGAGTCGTAGTTTTAATTATATTCCTCATATATAGAATCCTATAATATGATTGGTTAAACATGGAGTCATGGAAATAGCTATGGCCCTTTTTTTCTATCAAGATGACGTCATAGTGACTATGCAAAGTCAATGCCCGCTCTGAAACTTAACGAAACTATGATAAAATTATGTAGAATCTACGACTAGCGTTCCGTGTCACAGCGCGACTTTTCTTCGCAGACGACCTGTCACCGTATAGTTAGAGTGTTGTTGATAAGATGAATCTTTATTCGGTATATAAAAGAAATGTTGACTGCTTAATAATCGGTGAACAGTTATAATTATAGGCCCTCGGTGATGTCAAAACCATGGCTATGCCCTCAGCTTCGCTTTGGGCTTAGTCATGGTTTTGACATCAGCTTGGGCCTATAATTTACACTGTGCCCCAGGCCTCCTAGCGGTCAATATTTCCATATTATAACACCCCTTACAAACATTCTGCCTGTTGATTGGTTTAGAGCGCGTCACATGATATGTCTTAGTTTTACTAGAAACGGCGGCCGTGTGATAATGCATCGTTTGCCGTGAGATAGTCCGACGACTATCACACGGCGTGCAGCACCCAGACGTCTTTTTACCCACCTCGAACCCAATCAGTTCTGCATCTGTGTATCTGAAACGCGCGTACGAACGTTACGTGTACGAAGATGATAAATAGTCTGCTTAGGTGGTATAAAACAAATAATTTGACTGCACCGACTGCTATGGTTAAAATTCCGACTCCCTCGGTGATCCCCCGACCGTTCCATTTTCCCTCGAAAATAGAACGCTGATCACCTCGGGAGTCGTAGTTTTAACCATAGCACTCGAAGCAGTCAATATTGTATACTATTACCTTTTGAAATAAAATCAGTAATTAATAAGTTTGCTTGTTACATAAGACAAAATTGAAGAGGATGCCTGATTTGACTTATACAATCAGAGTTGGACAATAGACTGAAGTGTTGGACCCCAGACTACAAGTTTCACACTGACCCAGATTCTTGACCCAGATATTAGTCAGACCCTACGGGACCCGGATGTTTTTATAGTGAGGTGCTACAACCATACGGAGTCTGATCTGGAGCTGGAGCCACGTTTCGGTACAAAGTCTGGTACCAAGAGTCGGTGAAAGTAAAACCATATAGTTTAATTTATTATCAGTGTTTAATTCAATCAGAGCAATACATCATTTCCTTTACAATAACCCTTTATTCGTGAAAGTCTGAAATTCCACAAGACATCTCTATAATGCCAATTATAAGGGCTCATAATGTATTATTTTGTTTCTAAAACATGAACAGCTCAAGAATTGACATCGTTTCCAACGACCTCCACATACTCTGCATACGCTTGGCGCCAGTCTGGTATCTCCTGCGACTTCCATCCGTAGAATTCTTCCCGCCATTGCCACTCTTCTTCGTCTGTTTCGTCTGCAAATAAATAAATCAAGGCTTGCATTAAGCTATGGCGTTATAGAGTGATACCCGTCTACCTGAAAGTCATGAGCCATCTTCGACAACTTTTCTTTATCTCAGGTGTATGGGTTCCAGATTCTGAATTATTATGATTTTTATTAACTAACTTATTTTCTAAAAGTTGTGACTTTTTAAATAATACAATGTTTTAGTTATGAGATGGTGTGTTTTCCAATTTGGATGTATTTTATTTTATTTATTTATTTATTTTTTTTTTTTGGGGGGGTGCTTTTAACCATGCAGTTTTAATTTTCCCATCAATGTTATTTGTATTAATGTAATAGCCAAAAAACATTCAACATGGGATTTTAAATCTCCAACAGCCATTGGGTGTAGTCTTACCTATAAAGTCGTTGAGTTTCGGTAGATATTCGTTCCAGAATTGACACTGAGCGCTCCTCAATGCCCTACTGTCCTTCATAGAGGGCGCAATATCCTTATACGCCAGCTCAGGAATCAGAAACTTTGCCCAGTTTGTCTCGTCTTCTTCGTTCTCAGACTGTCCGGCAAACTCAAGGTTCGGATTTCTACCCAAAAAGAAGTAAAACAGACGAAGGATAAGTTGTATATTATTATTTCCCTGCCGTTCAACTTCTGTGGACAATATTGTTTGAATCCAATATTGTACCATTGCAACAGGATATTCAGTCCCAATACATTTTTGATATGTTTTTTGTAAGATTTTGGACAAAACAATAATTATAACAAGCAGGGGACGTTAAGGGAAAGGCAGAAGTAAAACAAAAAATGTCATAAAAAAATGTGCTCTCCCAGAACTTGCTCACTTAAAAAGTACAATTTTATAGGCCGACACGAAATCTAGAATAGTGACAAGAACTTGCAAGAGAGATGGCACGTGATGTGGGCCTATTTGAATCAATTTTTCATGCTTAGCACAGATTATGTCTGTTCTTTGTGGAAACGGTTTTAACAGCCAGAATTTTGTTTTGGGTTAATCATAATAATCCCTAAGCCATCCTTTTGCATAGACCGTAAGTCAGCTCAGCTACTTTTAGCTATTAGGTTTCTTTAAATTAGATTTTCTTTTAGATTTCTTTGGAACGAGTGTATGGAGGCTCGGCACTGGCAAGTAGTTACTATAAACCTTTTGACTCATGTTATTGTAAATAGTAATTCGTCAAAAATGATTCCTATTTTAAAAAGAGGGGCGGCCCGTCAGCAGAAAACCTTTGGTAATGTACAGGGCCCGCCCAATTTCATAAAGCCTGTAAGCACAATAAATCGATAAACATATACAAGTTCATATTGCTTAGCAGTAACTGCTACCAGCCCAAATGCTGATAAGTTTACATTGTAAATATTGGTGCCGCCCATTAAATTTTGCTTAGCAGATACATTGGCCGAGCCGTATTTCCTGCTTAACAGCTTTATGAAAGTGAGCCAGGTTTGATAAAATTACCTCATAATTTCTTACCCAGTTTTGGCAAAATTAGTCCAATATCTCATTAAATCCAGCGTCATATTCATCTCTACTGCCGTTATGTTGACTGGGTTCTCCACGAACAACCCATGCCCAAATACAAACGTGATCTCGTCAGAGTGAGCGACGACATCAACCCATGGAATATTCTCACCGAAGTTACGAACTGACGGCACGTACGTCATATGATACAGGTAGGTGTTCATACCAGCATTGGTATAGGCTCGTGCACCAGCCTCTATCGGGCACACAAATGCCTCATCTGTGGTGATCCGGACAAAACTCCAGAAGAAATTGGTATCAGGGTCCTCCACATCTGCCCAGTTGTAATATTCTTGCTTGATGGAGTCCAGGATCATATCATTAGTAAATCTGTAGACATACGTGCTCAGTTTGGATTCAAACTCTTCACGGGTAACCATTGGGTGAGTCGTGTTGATTTGACTGAGAAAAGCTCTGGCAGCTAAGATGGTCCCCTCGTCCCTCATCGCTCCCGTTATGATATCGCACTGTTTGAACTTGCCGTTGGTAAAGAGGTTGAGGGGATTGTCTGTAATGAGTTCACCGTCAACTGTCGGAACGAATGGAATGACATTCCTCGTTTTCAGAAGGACCTGGGGAAAAAGAATAAGATTATTATTAAATAAGTCTTATTGCAGGTAAGTCTTATTTGCAATATTTATCACTTCAATGTTTTGCATATCTTCGTGGGTTGTGACTGTGTTGTTAGGGCGACTACCACAGAGCTCGAGTCCGGTGCTCGTATTCGCTCAGCCACGTCACGCACTATGTATGAGTGGTTATCTTTAAATACCACGAGACTGTATTGAAATGAAAAACAACACCGACAATCAAAACATCAAACTTCAGCATCCGAATTTCTCACCGCAGTTGTCGCCGCATTGAGTCTTTCGGTGTCAACAACCCGTAGACACTCAGCAAGCTCTGCACTGGTCTCAATCTCCCCACACCCGGCATTCCTACCGACTTCGAAGGCATCCTGCCTAGCTTTTGCCTTGTCTAACTCCAAAGACCACGGACACAAAGCTTGTCCACTCTGCGTAAAATTCAACAACAAAATGTAAGCTTATTAATTTTGGTTTATGTGTGTTAACACTGTACACTCAGCACTTTTCCGAGCTCTGTGAAAATAACACATCACAGGCATCTCGGTGGGATTCGAACCCACGACCTTTGTAATGCTAGAGCAATGTCTTACTATAAACTAGAACAGCGGGATTGCCCGGAGAGACATCGGATAAAGATGCACAGAAATTGTATTATGGGATTAGTTTTTATACCGGTATAAACAACCTGTGAACTGACTTCCCATCTGAGAAAAAATGAAATGATCCAGCCTAAAATATCAAGAACGTTCAACTATTTCTGGGATTTGCAGCTGGGAAAAATAATGGAATACTTAACTTGTGATTCCAGTACGAGGAGAGCAGGACGTAAGGAAAAGTATACTAAAAAACGTTATTATTGAAATATAATAGGGGGCATACTTGTAGATTTAAAGAAACTGATTTTGATTAAGGAGCCAATGAGCTCGATGTGGGGTGTGTTCCATACCTGTACGATTGCCCTGTCGAAGAACTCCCAGGCTGGTTCCGCCAGTGTCAGAAGACTGACCGACCCAGCACCAGCACTCTGTCCGAAAATGGTTATCCTGTCAGAGTCACCTCCAAAAGCTACAACCAGAATAAAAACAAATAACAGTGTCAACACTGCATATGCATTAGTTAACATTCAACAATAATTCTGGGACCTCATTAAAAGTAATTAGGTGTTCGGGCCAACGGCCCGGAACACCTCTTATTTTTGTTCGTTTGTTTTTCTTTTTAGGTGTTCGGGCAACAGCCCGGAACACCTCTTATTTTTGTTCGTTTTTTTTTTACTTCTTCTTCTTCTTCTTCTTCTTCTTAGGTGTTCGGACTCGAGTCCGAAGACCTCTTGTTTTTGTTCGGTTTTTTAGGTGTTCGGGCAACAGCCCGAACAACTCTTTGATTTTTAGGTGTTCGGGCAACAGCTCATTGATTTTGTTCGGTTTTTTTTTAGGTGTTCGGGCAACAGCCCGAACAACTCATTGATTCTGTTCGTTTTTTTTGTTTTTTTTTGTTTTTTTTTTCTTATTCTTCTCGCTGTCGATTTTCCGCAAGAAAAAGCATAGTTGCGAAGCTTGCATTAAGTTGAAATTTTGCACACAGGTAGACAATAACCAGTAGATGATGCAAAAACTGTTACGTCACGATGACGTCATCAGTTGACGAGATACACTAATTCAAAGTTTATTATTTCAAAAAATCATAACTTTTGATCTACATGAAGGATTTTTACAATCAATACATCATCGGAAAGGTCAATAAAAACTCCGTAAACGCCTCACAGACATGAACCCATTTTGATTTTGTCTTCCGGCTCAAAAGAGAGGTTGAAAATTTCAAAATTCATGTATAAAGAACTACAAAATTCCACCATTGATTGCGCGTAAAGATTTTACGATTACATGTACATGTACTTTGTCACCATGTGTAAGCATGCGGTGCATTGCGGTCACCACGTGTAAGTATGCGGTGCATTGAGGAGCATAGCCACGCTCTGCACCACGTGTTGATCGTTTTATCTACGACCATACTGTGTTGATAACACCGGTCACTAAAGTTAGGCAAAATCGGGCCCACTCAGTATTTGGATGGGAGACCACCTGGCGACCAAAATTTGTACTATTTATTTTTGTATTTATTTTTTTTCTCCTATAAATAGCTTCGATTTAGTCTGTTTTCAAGGCGTTTTCAACAAAGATTTCCCTCCCGGTTAGTTAGTCTCTTCTCCAGTCGTCATTATGCATAAGCTCCTAATATCCTCAACCACACAAGCTATTTTGACAATCTATACATCATATGAAAGGGCTTTACGTACGTAGTCTGTTTTCAAGGTGTTTTCAACAAACATTTCCCTTTCGGTTAGTTAGTCTCTTCTCCAGTCATCATTATGCATAAGTTCATATGTCCTCAACCACACAAGCTATGTTGACAATCTATACATCATATGAAAGGGCTTTACGTACGTAGTCTGTTTTCAAGGTGTTTTCAACAAACATTTCCCTTTCGGTTAGTTAGTCTCTTCTCCAGTCGTCATTATGCATAAGTTCATATGTCCTCAACCACACAAGCTATTTTGACAATCTATACATCATATGAAAGGGCTTTACGTACGTAGTCTGTTTTCAAGGTGTTTTCAACAAACATTTCCCTTTCGGTTAGTTAGTCTCTTCTCCAGTCGTCATTATGCATAAGTTCCTATGTCCTCAACCACAAAAGCTATTTTGACAATCTATACATCATATGAAAGGGCTTTACGTACGTAGTCTGTTTTCAGGGCGTTTTCAACAAACATTTCCCTTATGGTTAGTTAGTCTCTTCTCCAGTCGCCATTATTCATCAGTTCACGTGTCCTCAAACACAAAATCTATTTTGACAATCTATACATCATATGAAAGGGCCTCACGTATTCCACAAAAATGGGTATGTTGGTGACCTTCTCTTGACTTGTTGACCTTTTTAAACTGGAAGAGCCTGTAAATTGCTTTGAAAAGGCATTATTTAAAGGCTTTTAAGTTGAAATGTACACTTTTTGATGCTTTTTCCATAAAATAATTACACATCGAAAAAACTGTTTGGTTTTGATTTCTTTGTAATTTGACGGGATACTTACAATACTTGTTTCATTTATTCAAACACTGACCCAACAATAGCCGAACACCTAGTGTTTGTTTCTACAAACACTATATCTAGTGTATTTTTAAGTTTGTTCGGCCAACTCAAAAATACCTTGTCCGCTAACAAAAGCACCTTTCCCAAACCCGTATGAACTTGAAACTTCAAACATAGATTAGCCTTGATCAAGGCGCTACAGCCAGCCGCGATCTGCAAAATCCCAGTCCCCATCACTGAATTCCGCCAGCGCACCCCCATACATAACCCAGTGCATAGTGTACAGCGTATGTACACATACGTACTATGTACATGTACCATCAGTTTTACGGTACACTTACGGTACATGGGTCTTCCCAAGTAGCGCCTTGATGGTTTTGTATCTGCCAAAATTTAGGGCGGAGCTCATTATGCTAATGTTTACTAACAACCCGTTCTCATTGGTTGTTGGTTGACCTATAAACTCTCGCTGCGATGTCAATCACAACGTTGTTCTGCAAGCACTCGCACACATGTGCTCGTCGACGTATTGTAAACAAGCAGTGGCTGTAGTATAGTTGCAATAATGGCGGCGGGCGAGGGAGAAATCCCTACTAGTAAAACGAAAATGTAAGTCGCTGGATATCAATGGTGTATAATTTGCAACACAACTACAGAAACTTTCAACAAAATATAACAGCCGCGTTTAATGCATCAATCATGGGTTTAGAAATAGAAGGAAGGAAATTAGACCATGTGAAACGTGTTTGAGAAAGGTTAAAAAAGTATTCAGGTGTCATGGGTTTCCGGCAAGATGGCTACTTGGTAAGAATTCTTAGGTGTTGGGCATATGACAGTACAACACACCCCATCCCCTTGAAGCAAAAACACAGACCAGATGAGATAAGAAACCCAGCTGTTTATTTTGTCTTAATGTAGAAATATATTATTCATTACGTTTCTCGCGGTAAATCAAAGTTGGGGATCGAAAATATGTGTTGTCGACAGACGGTAGAAGATGGCGTGTGGCTGAACAACAACTAAATAAAGTTCAATTTCATAAACTAACTCTTGCCATACTACTAGTACTACACTACAACGTTACACTTATATAGTACAGCAGCTTCCAATTCAGGGAAAAATCTACCAGCTACGTTGTAATTATAGTCCTCGTGTTATAATGAAACGCACGACAACGGAAGTTGTTCGAAGTTGTTCCACACCATTACCGACCGGGCGAGTCATGTCCGGCTCACCCGTCCGGCAGCGCATTCAGACCCCTTACAATCATAGCTAATATACACCACGCTCCCGACACTGCTATAAAAAGCACGTAGTACACTACATGTACATATACAGCTAGCGTTCAGCGTACACACACAGGGCTGTGGCATGATTGCTAGCAGTAATACGTCATTCTCAATCGCGCCTGTGATTGGCCAATGTTTAGAATGACACGCCCACATCATGAATACTCGTTTATCGGAATTCCGATAAAGCTTTACAAACCCATCAAGGCTGTTGTTTGAGCCACGTGTATGAGGTTGAAAATACAAAGACACGACCGTTCTCACGACTACGCTATACTGTTCTCGCTGTACAATGTATGGTAATGTACATTTGTGAATGTACTGCATGCGTGTGCCGCGAACCGGGCCGGGGAACAGTACGTCAACAGCCTTGATCAAGGCTAAACATAGATAGGTATTTATTAGGAGAGGAAACCGTTTAAGTTACGTCATGATGACGTCAACCGTTCTTGAATGATGGTCATTCAAAGTTTTTTATTAATATAAAATCATAACTTCTGATCTACACAGGGGATTCTTACAATCAATACATCATCGGAATCATCATTCAAAACTCCGTAAACGCCTCGCAGACATAATCCCATTTCGACCTTGTCTTACGGTTCAAAAGTAAGCATTTGTATATTTTCTTGGCTTAAGTGCTTATGCCCAACGCAGCATACCCCTCGCGACTATAGCTTGTTCAGACTTGTTTACACATTAAACGCCAGTGCCATGTGCGTGCACATGGCGTGATTTTCCATTGATAAGTTTTGACTGGCAAAAGGTCACATACGGAGCTCCAGGAGTGCCATCCAACATATTGAGTTACCGACATACGTTATCTCATCAAGACGACTTATTTCGTGGAACCAGTTACTAACCGACATATTATTTTGCTAAGTCGACCTACTCAAAACTATCAGTTGACTTAATAACATAATTTATCTCATCAAGTCGACTTAGATAAAATTTTAAGTCCACTTACTGACATAATTTATCTCACCAAGTCGACTTACAGTTTACTTATACACAGCCTGCACACGTTGCAAATTGAGATTGCGAGTTAGGGCCCGCGTGATCGCTAATAATGTGGGGCGTTTTTTGTGCCTGGGATGCAGAAGAATAACCACAATCTAAGACTTGAATCAAGTCTACACCTCGTCCAACTCCGATTGTATTAGTCAATTCAGGCATCCTCTTCAATTTTATTTTATGTAACAAGCAAAATGATTAATTTACTGATTTTATTTAAAAAAGGTTAATGGCTGTTAGCAAACTGCGTCCAACTAACATTACATGGTGTACATGTACTTGCAAAATATACTGGCCTCACGTTTTGACCCTACTAAATAGCTACGTGAGAAGATTGAGACAATAAATCATGAATTCAGTTCAAACGGATAAAAGTTTGTTTTCGTCATATTATTCATCAAACTATAAGCCTTTACACAATGAAAAATTTTTAAAACAAAATGTATGTATGGAAGGTACCAGACAGCACGTAGAGCCGAGTTGAAAAGTGACAATACCAAAGTGCAACCATGAGCCGTGAAGTTACAATATTATATGATGGTTGTCAAAAGGATAAAAAGGTTGTTGTCGCCACAACCAACCCCCTTATATTCAACGAACCATGTGAATCTATTCAAACAAACAAAACCTTTTAAAGAATATCCATGCATAGATTTGCCAGGTGCATAACATTATGTCCCAGCCAGCACTGTGATTTATGTGTGTTTTACTAGTTTCCTCACTCCCCAACCAAAGTGACTACAATACGTCTCTATTGAATAACAATGGTATATTTCGACATGGTTTTTATATTCAGCTTTTCCATAGATCCTGTTTTTTATGACTCCCAAAAATGGCCGACCGTGTTAGTTCGCAAAGTAAAAGGAAAACCACGCAATTTCGAGGCAAATTTGTGTGGATCATTTTATTCTACTTTTACAACATCTTTCCAACCATTATGTATTCTATAACAAACGGTTACAAACGCTTTTTATAGACCAACTCGTCCGATCCAAGGCAACGTGTTCCTTTAGCGCATATAATGTTATTTACATAAAATAAGAAAATACTGGAACCCAAAACCGGGCTAAGCATATACTAATTATGTATCGTTTGGAACCTCCTTAACATCTCCTGCCCTAGTGGTGCCCGATCCAAGGCATCAAACATGACTTAAAGCCATTGGACCCTTTCGGTTAACAGTATTGCCCAAGGCCCACACTTCGTGTATCACAACTTCTATAACAAACCTGTGAAAATTTAGGCTCAATCGGTCATCGGAGTCGGGAGAAAATAACGGGAAAACCCACCCTCGTATCCGCGCGTTTCGCCGTGTCATGACATGTGTTTAAAATAAATCCGTAATTCTTTTGGCCCAGAGGTGCTCGGTCCAAGTTGTCAAACATAATGATAATGAAGTAAATTTAATCACAAACAATGGAACCCCCATGAGCGGGTTAAGCACGGGCTAATCATACTAATACTCTGGTAGCACCATGTAATGCTTTACAAGGTGCTGTGGCGCAATTTTGCTGCCGATCGGACCGGGAACACCGGGGCGAAATCCTTCTCTTTTCGATAAGTACACTGGGTTTCTTTTATATGCGTTACATAACACATGGGACCAACGGCTTTACGCCCCATCCGAAGGACGAAGCAATGGTTAAGTGACATCATAATTTTGTAAAGTTAAGAAAACTTCTAAACATCTTTTGACCCAGAGGTGCTCGGTCCAAGTTGTCAAACATAATGATAATGATGTAAGTTTAATCACAAACAATGGAACCCCCATGAGCGGGCTAAGCACGGGCTAATCATACTAATATTTTGTAACCGTTGGAACCTACTTTATATCTTTGCCTGGTCAAACATCATTTAAAGGGGCATTACAGTAATACATTTAGTTTTAGCCCGCAAACGTAAAATTAAAAAGCAATATAAAGACTAGGAAATAGAGTGCTCTCATAGTGGTGCACAAGGTTTGATACACACACATCTCAACGCGTGTTCAGGCTGTTAAAGCCATTATACACTTTCGGTAAACAGTATTGTCCAAGTCCCACACTTCGTGTATCACAACTTATATATAAAATAACAATCCTGTGGAAATTGAGGCTCAATCGGACATCGGAGTCGGAAGAAAATAACGGGAAAACCCACTCCTGTTTTCGCGCGTTTCGCCGTGTCATGACATGTGTTTATAACAAATCCGTAATTCTCGTTAACGAGAATTTATATTGTTTTACCGTTTACTCAAAAAGTAAACCATTTCATGGACTAATATTTCAAGAGAAGTCTTTCACCATTACCTTCTGTAAACCCTGTAAATTATTAATAAATCTGTGAACTTTTTTTTTTCTGTACCGAAAGGGTCCAATGGCTTTAAGTCATCTTCTTAGTTTCTGTCAGTCGACTTGGTGAGATAAATTATGTCAGTTAGTCGACTGATCATTTTATCTTAGTCGACTTGGTGAGATGGATTATGTCAGTAAGTCGATCTACTTGAATCAAGTCTACACCTCGTCCAACTCCCAAGTCTACACCTCGTCCAACTCCGATTGTATTAGTCAATTCAGGCATCCTCTTCAATTTTATTTTATGTAACAAACAAAATTATTAATTTACTGATTTTATTTAAAAAAGGAAAATAGGCTGTTAGCAAGCTGCGTCCAACTAACATTACATGGTGTACATGTACTTGCAAAAAAGTGTTACTGGCCTCACGTTTTGACCCTACTAAATAGCTACGTGAGAAGAATGAGACAATAAATCATGAATTCAGTTCAAAAGGATAAAAGTTTGTTTTCGTCATATTAATCATCAAACTATAAGCCTTTACCCAATTAAAACCTTCACAACAAAATGTATGTATGGAAGGTACCAGACAGCACGTAGAGCCGAGTTGAAAAGTGACAATACCAAAGTGCAACCATGAGCCGTGAAGTTACATTATATATGATGGTTGTCAAAGGATAAAAAGGTTGTTGTCGCCACAACCAACCCCCTTATATTCAACGAACCATGTGAATCTATTCAAACAAACAAAGCCTTCTAAAGAATATCCATGCATAGATTTGCCAGGTGCATAACATTATGTCCCAGCCAGCACTGTGATTTATGTGTGTTTTACTAGTTTCCTCACTCCCCAACCAAAGTGACTACATAACAATACGTCTCTATTGAATAACAATGGTATATTTCGTCATGGTTTTTATTTTCAGCTTTTCCATAGATCCTGTTTTTTATGACTCCCAAAAATGGCCGACCGTGTTAGTTCGCAAAGTAAAAGGAAAAACCACGCAATTTCGAGGCAAATTTGTGTGGATCATTTTACAACATCTTTCCAACCATTATGTATTTTATAACAAACGGTTACAAACGCTTTTTATAGACCAACTCGTCCGATCCAAGACAACGTGTTCCTTTAACGCATGTAATGTTATTTACATAAAATAAGAAAATACTGGAACCCACGATCGGGTTAAGCATACTAATTATGTATCGTTTGGAACCTCCTTAACATCTCCTGCCCTAGTGGTGCCCGATCCAAGGCGTCAAACATGACTTAAAGCCATTGGACCCTTTCGGTAAACAGTATTGCCCAAGGCCCACACTTCGTGTATAAAAACTTCTATATCAAATAACAAACCTGTGAAAATTTAGCCTGGAGAAAATAACGGGAAAACCAACCCTCGTATTCGCGCGTTTCGCCGTGTCATGACATGTGTTTAAAATAAATCCGTAATTCTTTTGACCCAGAGTGGCTCGGTCCAAGTTGTCAAACATAATGATAATGAAGTAAATTTAATCACAAACAATGGAACCCCCATGAGCGGGCTAAGCACGGGCTAATCATACTAATACTCTGGTAGCACCATGTAATGCTTTACAAGGTGCTGTGGCGCAATTTTGCTGCCGATCGGACCGGGAACACCGGGGCGAAATCCTTCTCTTTTCGATAAGTACACTGGGTTTCTTTTATATGCGTTACATAACACATGGGACCAACGGCTTTACGTCCCATCCGAAGGACGAAGCAATGGTTAAGTGACATCATAATTTTGTAAAGTTAAGAAAACTCCAAAACATCTTTTGACCCAGAGGTGCTCGGTCCAAGTTGTCAAACATAATGATAATGAAGTAAATTTAATCACAAACAATGGAACCCCCATGAGCGGGCTAAGCACGGGCTAATCATACTAATATTTTGTAACCGTTGGAACCTACTTTATATCTTTGCCTGGTCAAACATCATTTAAAGGGGCATTACAGTATTACATTTAGTTTTAGCCCGCAAACGTAAAGTTAAAAAGCAATATACAGACTAGGAAATAGAGTGCTCTCATAGTGGTGCACAAGGTTTGATACACACACATCTCAACACGTGTTCAGGCTGTTAAGTCAACTTCTTAGTTTCTGTAAGTCGACTTGGTGAGATAGTTGTAAATAGTTGCGTTAAATAATAAGTTTACACTTGGCGCCTCCTAAGGGAACGTGTTCCTTTAATTGTTAGTTGTTCGAGCAACAACCCTTTTGATGCTAAATTACCATAATACACATCGAGAAAAAAAATCTTTGCATTTTTAACAACACTTATTTCATTGACTCAAACGCTGACCTTGACGATATCCGAACACCTTGTGTTTGTTTCTACAAACACTAAATTCTAGTTAAATTTATATTTAGTACCCACTGCTTATATGAAATAATTCAAGCTGGTCGCCACAGGGTGTGGAATGCCAACTTTGAGAGGGTGCTTAAAGACACTGGACACCTTTGGTAATTATCAAAGACCAGTATTCTCACTGGGTGTATCCAAACATTATGCGTAACATAACAAACCTGTGACAATTTTGACTCATTACAAGTGTTCATCGAAGTTGCAATAGAATTATTAAACAAGGGTGCGTGCTATGTGAAGCAGAAACACTGGAATGCATCCTACTCTTCCACGATAAGTGTTCTGGGTTATTTTACCAATCCTAAGTACACGGGAGCTATAAGGCCTCAATCGAAGGACCAAGGCATATGGTAAAGTATCTTGCTCAAGGACGCAAATGCCACGACTGGGACTCGAACCCACACTCTGCCCAGTACTTCTTATTAGGGACAAGAAGAGAAACGGCGTTTGAACATAGACATGACCACCTCTGACCTACCAGTTATATGTGCCTTCACCCATTTCAGTGCTTCGCGCTGGTCCCATAGCCCATAGTTCCCTGGTAACTCTGGATCACCTGCAAGCGTTAAGAATAAAGACAACTGTTCAAAACCAGTGAGTTCATTGGATACAATGATTTAATTGAATAAACGTGCAGTGACGTAAGCTTTCTACGTGTTTGATTTGTCCGAGATGACGTTTCGCAGCTGCACTTTTGGTCGTCCGCATATGAATCTAGATGAAAGGTGATTATGGACGGGGATTGACCGAAGCTTGAGGCCTCGATCTCTCTGGCGTTAATCAGAATCCTCGAAGTGTGACGTCAGATGTTCAGGCTTTAAAGCGGGGTACCATCCCCAGAACTAATTACCAACTATACTAGTCCAAACCACGCCTACAACGCCCTCTATGATCACAAAGAAATTATAAAAAGGTAGTTCGGCATTGGACATGGTCACCAGTCTGTGAGAAGCTCCTTACCGAACTAAAATAAAGTCTAAACGTAATATTCTTGAATTAAAAAAAATCCTCACAAACTTAAGTTGTTTTGAGTGTGGTGGCTGTTTTACCTGTGGTGAGAAAGCCGAAGCTACCTAGTCTGTAGTTACAAGTCACAACAACGACGTCTTGATACGCCACGAGCTGTGTGCCATGGTAACCTTTGTAATCGCCTGCCCCTGACACATATCCACCACCGTGGATGAAGACCATAACGGCTGCTTTGGAAGGCTACAAAAATTACACAAAAAACAAGTTAGAACTTGGAAAATCTAAGCGTGAACATTCGTTACTATATATTTATTGGTGTTTTTGTTATGGATGTGTTCGAATGCAAGTCAAGTTCAATTATTTTTTGTTCTTCATTCCCCCACTATTTGCATGGAAACAGCACCAATTCTTTAATAAAAATCATAATCTGCAACATTATGCAGTATTAAGAAAACCAGTTCTTGAGTAGTTTCTTAACAGACATTTGCAAAAAAAAAAAATATATATATATATATATATATATATATCAAATAATAAACCACAAGGGAAACTGACTGGGTACATTTTTAAATGATTTTTTTTTTTTTTTTTTTTTTATATATATATACACAGTCTCTGTTGAGCCCGCTCCTTCTCCAAAATGTTGACTCTCATAACTTGACCATGGAGGATATTAACCAATCATTTATTGTCAGGTATCCTTATAAGTTTTATCACAGGCATTGGATGATATTCGCATTTCACAAGAATAGGACAAACAAATAAATAATTTAGTTTTTATTATAATATAAGAATCTATATAAATGGTGATGGCGTGGGGATTTTGTGCCCGTTGTGCGTGCCCCCAAAGAGGAAATTGAATAGGAGGATGCTGTCAGATGACAGTACCACACATAGAGTGTTATAAGAATTAACTTTTCCTGACATCGAGGGTTTGGGTTTTTTGAATCGATGTTCAGCCTTCATTCTTGCCTCATTTATTTACTGAGGATCTATTTCCTTCAATATCTATGCAAATGACCTGATATCATAGGATCTATCTACCATTATGTAACAGTCAAAGCAGAGAGGTAGTTGGGTATCAATTAGGTAAGTTTTGAAATCAAAAACAAAATGTTGTCAACTTTATAATCTGTAGCCTCGGAGAAAATAATAATCGCTGTCTAAAACCTTTCAGATTGATTCCTAGCTCACCGGTTGTTAAGTTTAAAATCGGAAATAGTCCAGAGAAAAAGTTTCGTTTAAAATATTTGTTAATGTAAAGAAAGGGGATGCTTCACTCCCAACAAAAACAGAGTTGCTTGTTTATATCGCAGCGATCGAAACACGTATAGATGGTGCACACGATCTCAGCAAAAATGGAAATTGAATGATTTGTGATGAGTGAAACATAATCAAAAATAATAATTATTTAAGTAATATATTATTATCTGGATTCGAAAAACAAACTCTAAAACCTTGAATGAATGCTCTCCCCCAAAAACAAACAAAAACCAGCACCAGCAAAAAGTTTGCATCACCCACGTAGCCCTTAAGTTTGTGTTATCAATTTGACATCCTCTCTCCCGCATGTCATGCGAACCTAAACTCAATGATAGCAATCTTTGATAAGAAATCAAACCTAAGCCTTTAAGCAATCACTGTATATGGTTCGATTTGGTAAATTATTGATAAAGCAGGACGGGTATAGGTTTATGTCCTTTACATCTTTAGGTAACACAACTTCAAACATTGTAGACTTGACTCAAGTCAAAATCCCGTGGGAGTCCTTTTATTTTCATTAACCTGTGCCGCGCCATTCTCGGAACCACATAGCTACATTTTGACGCCGGATATAAGCTTAGGGACCTCTCGCACGAGAACGGGTCTTGAATCAAGGCTACAAACACTGCAACAAGGGAGGAAACAAAATAATTATTATTGTGTTAAATATTCAAGAAGGCGACTTTTGAGAACTGTTCGCAATCAGACGTTTAGTTGGATCGACATGACGTCACATATCCCACAATCCTCTTTGAATGGCTTACGTTCGCCCATCTTTGATGACTTTAACAATTAGTATCAAATAAACTGACATCAAGAGTACGACAGGCAATGTGTCTGCGATGAGAGTTAAGTCATCAGAAAGATTCTTGACGCATGGGCCATTCAAAATTTGTTTTATTGTTTTAAAACATGGGTAGAATATTAATCAAAAAGTTTCAAAATTGTATTATTTTTACCAACATTTTTTCTTGGGACAAATGCGTTACCCTAAATGGATCCAATGAAAATCATTTGAAACAAATCTCGATCGGGAAAAAAAAATAAATTGCTTTTTGCTGATATTTCTGTGTGCATCAAAATCTGCGCGTCGAAGTAAAATAAATTAATGTGCAACTCTTGTCCACATTCCAACACACCTCTCCATTGGCGTCGTTTTACCCAATACAAATTAATAAATAAAAATATTGGGCATATCAGGTCTAAAAGTAAAAATAAAAAATAAAATAAAATGGCAAAGGCATTTTAATGCCTTGGTCATTTTTTTTTTTTTTGCAAAATGCGCATATCCAATGTTCACGATTCTAGCACAAGCATTACGTAAAAACTGAGTTATGTTTTATCAAAACTTGATCTGTTGTTTTCTATCTATACTGATTCCCTTTTTCAAAAATATTATGGTAAACAGTGCACATTTACCTTTGGGTTTGGCGCCCACACGTTAAGGAACAGGCAATCTTCACTAGTTCCCTCTGTCAGCGCTTGCGGGCACCTCTCCTTGAAGGTTGTCGCATTGAACTCCCCCGACCATTCCTTGGGTTGTGGCTTCGAGAACCGGACGGGTTTCTCGGCGAACGGGATCCCACGGAATGCATCGATGTAGACGTCTTTGGCCGGGTAGCCCTCCCGGAGGTAGTGGACCGTTTCCCCGAGTAGAGTACCAAGACCGTCCAGGCTCACCCGGGGCTGGCAATCCACTCCCAAAACACCAAACACGAGCAAAGAAAGTTGAACCAACGCGGCCATTTTTGACTAATTCTCAAAGTCAGTTAGTGTCCTTAGATCTGTAGTTATAGTCCGCCAGTGGATTTATATTGCTATAGGATTTGTGTGTTATTGTTTATAGCCATAAATCAAGTTGCTGTTTGGCTAATTAATTTGTAAACAAATGTTGGGTTGTAAAACAAATCACCAACCCCAGGTAACCTCCAATCATTGTTTAGATAGAGTTCTACTTTTCAAGGTAACCAGGCTACAGCTTACACAAATAAACTAAGTATCTATCATTATCATGTAATTACAGGGACGTGTGTGGCCAATTTGCCACAGTGAGAACCATGAACAACTTTATCACGTCGTGTCCCGTTTTCAACAGCAATAGTGTTTGCACAGTATCGTCCTATCAAAAGGGTTCAGGCTAAATCATTAAGTTATGCTCTGAAAAATTATTGTCTTTGTATTTTAACGCTCATTATATTAGTCAGTTTCTGATCTTCTATTTGTAAAATTAAACATGAGTAGAACTCAACTACATCCACACGCCCTCAATGTATGGATCCCTGACGGGGGAATAGTAAACGCTTTGTTTGGCGGACTACGGACGATTTTAATTATAGCGCCCTCTGCCGACTTTAGGGCACACAAAATGTCACATTTCAGGTATGATGGACAAAGCCATGGGGACTGGCATGGTCTGGTCTTATTTCTACTGTTCATAGACCATCGTTGTATTATGGGTTTTAAAATCTATAGACCTACAATTGTGCCACACATCCAGGTTTATTGCCAATGTTTAAAGCGATTCCTAACGCTGAAACTATGGTGCAAGAAATGAACAGAATTACATGTAGGGCCTACGTTTAGTCAACTTGGCGCAATTAAGTAGCCAATTAGTGTGAGAACCCATAGCATGCAGCACTGCATATATGTGTTGGCTACCTACACTTAAAATATGATCTTTAAATCTTGTGCATGTCTAAATTTTTATGGTGCAAGAAATGAACAGAATTACATGTAGGGCCTACGTTGGCGCAATTAAGTAACCAATTAAAGTAAGAATCCATAGCATGCAGCACTGTATATGCATCATGACATGTAGGCCTGCCTATGATCTCAAAATCTTGTGCATGTCTAAATTGTTGTTGTACCTAATGCCTTACCTTAACCAAAGCAGGCAGGTAGGTCTACATCATTCACCACGATGTGAAGATACCAACGCCATGAAGCTGACTGTTCCGGTTGGGTGACTATGTTAAGTTTTTACCATTAAACAGACTCATTGTGTTTTTCAAGAGTGGAATGTTATTAAAAATGACCGGAAGAGGTGAAATAAAGGGATTCAAAAGCCCTGTTCACACTGTGTTTCTTATACCCGTGGAATACAGCCACGGGGAGGTCCGGGACTGATTTACCCCACAGTTTAACCCTGGTGCACTTTCACACTGTGTCCCTACGCCGGGTTCCGCTTGCACTTTTTAAGAATACCCCGGGGTTTTAACGCTTAGAGCAGGGGTTGGCTTTTCCCCGGGGTATGCCAATGTGCCGGGTCAGACCGGGGTCAGACCGGGGTTAAGCGACCACTGTGTGAAAAGGCCGACCGTTATTTCCCGGGGTCAACCCCGGTGAACAGAGTAGTGTGAAAAGGGCTCAGTAGGTTCATAAATAGTGGTTTTGTAATATAAATTCTGGTATAGGAGACACGAGATAGTAAAGGTTACCTGAGGAGCGGTTGAATGGAATGCCTGCTCGGTAAAAAATAGTAAAACAACTGTTACGTCGTTTTCATCAAGACCACCAAAGCAATCCCCTTTTTGTGTGAGGTGGCAGTGGGTACCAACTGCGTCTCTGGTTGCAGCATTCATAAACGGACATCACTGAAACTTAAATGATTTTCAGAAACTCCAAAATTGCCGGTCACTTGATGTGGGTCCCCCATACGTGCTGAAAGAAGTTTTTGTTTAAAGAGGCTTTACTATTGAACTAAATTCCAACACAATTTGACGTTTGAGCTGCAACCGTGGACCCCCTATTGTCTTTCATTTGTTTGTTTTAGCAACAGCTCTCATTGGTTTTGTACACGTTTCTCGAACAGTGGACCCTATTTTCATCTTTTGTTGTAGGTCCCCGGTTTTAATGTGTACCTACTCACACTCACCCACACCACACTGGATTTGCATGTTTCTACTTTTATTGAAAAGCTTAACAAAAATAAATCGTATGTTATAGACCCCATTACCAATCCTCATTATAGTTTGTTAAATCAACACTGTTTCAATAATTATTTAATTAATAATGGACTGTTCGATAGTTGATTAATAGTTGCCGGTCTGTGCTTTATACTGGTTGAACTGCTCTCTCCAGTCGGCCATGTCTGTGTACTTCCAGGCGCTGTACGACTCTCTCCATTCACGCTCACTAGTCTCCATATCAGCTGCATTTAAACAGGAATAAATCAAACATTAAAATGCGTTGTCTTGTGTGTTGTGTAGTGTACGCCAAATAAACCCAGGAATACACTTATCAGTTTGCCGCAGTGTTTATGGGAGTGGGTGGTCAATACGCTGTAGTCACCTTGTAAACATTATGATTTTGTTGTAAACAAAAGTGTTTCTAGGAAGAAACTATAGGTTATAGTAAACTTACGGGTACAACCATGTGTAAATCTCTTTTGTGTGAGTGTTGGCTCTGAAAAGAGCCGGTTTGGTCTCGACGTTTCGAACAGTGTACTCTGCTCGTCATCAGTAGAATGTGTTTCTCTTTGATTCTTGAATACATCGTTGGTGGATACGTGTGCTGTTTAAGACCCCATTATTATTATTGTATAATTCATGAACAATAATTTTGAGATCTTAAACTCTCGAAACTTTTCTACACTCCCGAAGAAAAGCACATCTCTGCGTTTGAGTGTGTATATTTACCCAGCATGGTCTGAAGTTGTACTACGTAGGAGTTCCAGAAATGAGCCTCGTTACTCTTGAGGGCGCGACCTGTCGCCATGGTAACATTGAGCTCCTTGTATCCGAGTCCAGGAATGGTGAACTCGGGCCAGTAATCGTCCTCAAAGGCCGGTGAAGAGCCAGGAGTCTTTGTTCCTGGGTTTCTGTATAAAGCAGAAAGATCACAACCGTCAATGATCAAACTTAACGTTATTCTGTTAAAACGTAATTTTTTTGTGCTGAGCTAATAATAATGTTGGTTCTTATAAGCAGAGCTATGACATTCGGCCAGGACCGATTGAATTTTTTTCCATGAACTTTGTAATTAATTGTATACATCGCGCTTGCGCACTAACACTACCGGTTAGCAAAACAAACAGTTAGGACAAGTCCTAACTTTATAGGACTAGTCCTAAGAGATTTAAAAAGTGCATAGCTAGTCTTAAGTTAGGACGAGTAACTCGTCCTGAGTTGAGATAAGACTAGTCCTAACTGTTTGTGAAATCCACACAGGGTCTAATATCATGTAGTGCAGCACCATCGGATTCCACACACTCGCGTACACCATCGTATAGTTTCCAACAGTACCTTTTCTATCATGTGTTATTTTTTGTAAAGCTTTCAAATGATCTGAACCATCTGATATCCTTCTTAGACTCAGTATCACAAATTTCAAACCTTTATTGACTTCGGCCAGGAGCTATCTTCATATCATTTACTCACTTAAGCTGCACTTACCCAGTATTGGCGAAGTTTGTCCAAAACTCCATGAATTTCACAGAGAGTGCTTTCTCCGCATCTTGCAACTCCGATCGCCTGACCGCAGCCTCCGGGATGAATGGAACCCCGAAGACATACAGAACATCCTCAGCATGACCTGCCCCCATCCAGCCAGGCCCGACTCCCACGGCAACATCCCTGATAGACACGCTAGTGACGTGGGTCATCTGGTACATGAAGACGGCATTACCTCCCTGGGCGTGGTAGCGAGCAACTAAGTCGGTTGAGCTCGCAAATAAAAAGTCAGTATTAAAGTTCTTCACTGCTTCAAAATAGTCTGCGCTGGCATTGTCGGCTTGAGACCAGTCGACATACTGCAGTCTGATAGCGTCTGCTATCTGTGTATTGGCTCCTGCAAGAAATTCATTTGTTTTGATTTTCTTTAAAAAAGAATCTTTATAGACCAAGTAACCTCTGCCTACAAAAACAGTGGCATTGTACCATTCAAGGGCATGAAAGATACCTTTTTTCTCGAGAGAGTATTGTAGAAGGTTTCCCTTTTCCTTCTGATCAAAACTAAATAAAAACAGAAAGTGCAATCTCCATGTGTCTCAACAAGAAAGCTGTCTGAAATCATTGTGAAGTGACGGTTTGCATGTGGAAACATTGTCAAGTGCCATAAACATAGTAATAGGTAAGCGACCCTACCTAACTAGGTGCCCTTACTGAGGTTATGAACATTAATTAGGAGGTGACCCTATCTAAGAAGATGACATTATACTTTTAAAATATGACCCTTTTTCAGAAGGTGACCCTACTTCAGGATATGACCCTCCCTTAGGATATGACCCTGCTTTAGGAGGTGACCCTGCTTTACGGAGATGACAGTGTAGGAAAGTCTTACCGTAGAAAATATCGACTTGTCGGTTTATGATTTGCTCGTAGTTTTCCTTAGACACGAAAGGAGGATCTGTACTGAGGAAATACTCGGGGAAAAATAGAGGGTTGAAGAGCATGGTGAACGTCCCTTCGTCAGCATTTGTCCCTAGAAGGATGTCGACGTGGTTGTACTGACCAGTGGAGTACAGATTGGAAGGTGTGTCCTCTATATATTCACCGTCAACAACCAGAGAAGGTTGAAACGCTATCTGAAGAATCATTAACAAAAAGCTGTTAAAGGTAGTGGACACTATTGGTAATTACTCAAAATATTTATTAGCATAAAACCTTACTTGGTAACGGGAATGGGGAGAGGTTGGTGGTATAAAACATTGTGAGAAACGGCTCCCTCTGATGAAGTGCCATAGTTTTCGAGAAAGAAGTAATTTTCCACGATTTTGATTTTGAGATCTCAGATTTAGAACTTGAGGTCTCGAAATAAACCATATAAACGCACACAACTTCATATGACAATTTTGTTTCTTCTTTCATTATTATCTCGCAAGTTCGATGACCGATTGAGCTCAAATTTTCACAGGTTTGTTATTTTATGCATATGTTGACATAAACCAACTGCGAAGGCTAGTCTTTGACAATTACCAATTGTGTCCAATGTCTTTAAATGTGCACAGCATTGATAAGATTGGAGATTTAAATGTTTCAAATTTGTACACAGAAGTTTAAAAATCGAATGGACACCAGTCTTAACTGTTTGTCAAATTGGCCCCATGACACATTGTAACCTAGTGCTGGAACTAAAAAAATAAAGGTTCAGTTGTTTTTGCAATTGGGGAACGTCTAATGTCACGGGAATACCCCTTCTGACGTGGTGAAAAGAGCCGTCGGGTCTTGCTCTCGCAAACACTCAAGTAAACCAGTCGTGTCTTCAGCCGTACATCCAAATTGAGCACCAAGTTGAAACGCTTGCTGTCGCATTATATCTTGATTTTCCTGGAAGAGCGATTCGGCAAGAACATTTCCGCTCTGCAGAGGAAAAAGAAAACTCACTCGATGTATGATACTCCCGTGATGAGACCCAGTTCACAGTTCAATTTTGTTGTATATTTACCCTAATTATATATTCACATTGAAAGAAAACTCACTCAAAGTATGATATTCAAGTGGATGATGCCCCTATTTTCTTGTTCATTTTTTAATCAGAGCGTTCTTAATTTTTTGGGGGTTTCATTGACGAGTTGTTTGAATTTTGTAAACAAACGGGTAATGTCTTTGAAATGATACTTGAACAATGTTCGTACCTGCATTATAGCTTGATGGAACAGCCCCTCATTCTGCTTGGCCAGTAGATGAGCACTAACGCTTTGTGATCCAGCACTCGTACCGAAGATAGTGATGCGATCATTATCTCCTCCAAAAGCTGTTATTGAAATGAGAAGCTGTGAGGCATTGAAACGAGAGAGAGGGCGTGACAGAAATTCGGCCCAGGCTATAGGTCACTGGATAACTTTATACTCGTTCGACAAATAATCTGATCAACGATAGCCTTTTAAAAGAAATGACATTAAAGTGACCTATATTAAAGGAACACTGTTGCCTTTGATCGGGCGAGTTGGTTAATGAGTCCAAAATTGACTCCACAAAATGGCCGACCGTGTTAGTTCGCGACGTAAAAGGAAAACCGTGCAATTTCGAATGATACTTGTGTGGATAATTATTTTAAGGCAACGTGTTCCTTTAAACTCTGACCTTCTATGTTCCTTTTGATCCATTGGAGGGCAATAGCTTGATCTTTAAGGCCGGCATTTCCAGGAGAAACCTCATCACCTGAAAACCGACATTGAACATTAAAAAACGAAATATCGTATCAAGAAGAACTGTAGCTTCCATTACACCTAAGAAATAGAGAGAGTCTAGCAGTAACTTGATGCAGTATAGAGTACCTTTATCACGATGCAGCCATCTTGAATTTCTCCCATTTAATATCAATATAACCAAACCGAGGCTGGAAGAACAAAATAGTCTGGTCGCTATTTGCAAAATGATTATTAGCATACATTATTGCTATTTGATATGAGGATTATTACCCAGATGGAGGCATCATGACAACGGTCTATTAACAGCTCAGTGAACAAGCAGCCAAGTTCTTTTTCCTCTCCATTGAGAACTTAGACACACAAGTATTATTTTACCACCGAGCAACAAAAAAAACAAATGAAACTTCATGGAGACCACCAATGGCCCTTTAAGCAAATTTGGGGATCTCACCTGTGGTTAGGAAGCCAAATACATTCACCCGATAGTTGATGGTGACCAAGATGACGTCACCTATAGCAACCAATGGTGTGCTTCTTAGATCTGGGAGTGATCCGCTGCCGGATCTGAGACCGCCACCATGCATGTAGACCATCACGGCAGCACCCTCAGGCTGCAAATAGACGAAACAATGAGAGATATCACAGCTACAGTGACCTCTCGCAATTCACTTCAAAATCATTGTGAAAACCTCCGCCATCTAATGACACAACATGCAAAGACATTCGTTTTGAAAACAGACTTACAAGTTTTGGATTTGGCGCGTAAATGTTGACATGAAGACAGTCTTCACTCATCTGCAAGCCGTATGGAAAAACTCCGTCCGGATTCTGTATGCACGCATCTCTGAAGTACGTGGCGTTGTAAACCTCGCTTCCCCAACTACTCTTCTCTACCGGTGCCCTGAATCGCAGCGCTCCAACGGGTGGCTCTGCAAACGGTACCCCCTTGAAGACATCGATGTTCTTTGTGATATTGATGAACTCATCTTCCTGGAAAGTCTCGGTGGTACCAAAGAGGGCACCCTGCTCTACAGTGACCTGAGGTTGTTCGGAGTCTACGAAGCCCACCAACAACCCAAGGAAAAAGGCCGCCGACACGGGTATAGCCTGACCAAATACAACCATACTTGTACAATTAAACACAAATTTTATAATGCTACCAAAAGAAATCGCACACCGTGCACAACACCTCCAGTTTATCGTTCTGTTTGTTATAAGAATGGAAGGTTCTTTTTAATACCACCATGACATAATAAGCTTGTTTGCGAAAACGATTGTGACGCCTGAATCATGAACTGGTCGTTGATGTTTGTTTATTCAAATTCAAACGTCTACTAGTACCATGTACAAACAAGCAACATAACAGAAAGGACCACGGAAGGGGTTTGAACTATCCTTTACTTCAGAGGAAACACATTATTGTTACTGCTGGCACAAACCTTCACGTTTCCAGTGGAGCAGAGGAGTGTAATGCGGGTAACCGGTATGCAATATACACCTCACATGTTTCGGTTTTATGGATTTTATATAACAGTTACTACTGTAACGCTACGTCACTCATCACCGTGCATTTTACGTTCCATCCGATGTGTTCTATTGATTTAGGCGTGTATCAAACACACCACATTATGTCCCAAATAAATGCCTTGTTTTGAAAGCTGTATAGTCAATCAAAATTACAAGGATCCACTTGGATATTGTATATATTGAAATATGAAATGTTTTCATTCTTGCAATAGTGAGAATATTTTTATTCGTTGAAAGATGGAAAGTTCCACCCAGCTCAGCTCACCCTCGTTGAAAAGAACACTCTATCAACTCGTGAAAAAATTGTCACCATTACACTCATCAACATTCATTTTTTATATTCTAATTATCAAAGGAGTCATGAAAATTATTCCCTAGGATGTTCACTTCCATTAATATAATTTTAGCAAGCAAGCTTTTGTAAAGAATTTACACAGATAAAAAGTGACACATCTTTTTGCGGGGTCATCAAAGTACATCAAAGTATATGTTTCTGAACAATAAAGAATTTTTGTAATTGTTTTTAACGATTTAAATGTATAAAATAAAGTTGTTAAGGGTGACTCCAGCAACCCCCTTTGTGACGTAAATCGAGGCAGACTTTGCCTCGATCGAACATCGAACACACGTACGTGCAAGTACATTCAAGTCCTAGTCGTGAGTTTGTACGTTTCTAACAAGTTTGTTTTCCTTGCATTTTTCCAGCAATGTCGAGTGGGTGTATTGCTGCTGGATGCAGCAAAACAACTAAAGATGGGGACAGTTTGCAAAGAGGTCCGGTCCGACGTCTTTTCCAGCGCTGTGCAGCAAACACTTCGAGCCGTCGCGCTTCGAGAATCCGGAATACACTACACATTTTGATATGTAGAGAAAATTTATTTTCTAAAACATGACGCCATCTCAACAATTTTTCCAGCTAGTGGGGAAGTCGAAGAAGGTACCTGAAAGACGTAACGAACCTAAAGGAGCATTTGCCCAACGTGAAAAAAATCAGATATTCAACTTTGAGTGCATGTTTTTATTAGCCAAGCGTCACTTTCGTGTGTTGGCACTGCATGCATTTCATCGCGCCTCGATTGACTTCACGAACAGCGCATTCTCGGGTCGGTATTTTTCTTCTTCAAATTTGTAAATAACATCGAAACTATTTTGTTTAAACCTTAGTTAATTGTTTATTCATATTCCACCCTTTAAAACACATATTTTAGTGACAAAAGCTTTATTTTGACAAGATACCACTTTAAGGTGACTTTAATAGATCACACAAATTTATTAAAGTAAAAAAAAAAAGAAAGTAAAATCTCTTAATTCTGGCAGAAACTCTTGAACAGTTTTACTTTACCATCAAGGTATTCTGCAGCCGATTTCACGAAACGCTAAGTTCCATCTTAGGATCGGTTCAATGCGTCATAACGTCCACACAAACGGAACTTTAACTTGTCCTAAAGTCCTTATGAAAAGTTTGGTGAAATCGACGGCTGCACTTGATTTCACAAAGAGCTAAGATTAAGTTATTGACAAACAAACTGTGGTGTCACAATTTAATGACTTATTCTCCTCTCTTGATGTCCATCTTTCTTCACCACGCGGGATTAACTTGTTTATATTATTATATATAGTCAACTGCCTCTGAGGAAGGTCCGGTTTGGATCGAAAGCTAAGGCCTCTACCCTACTCATTATTAACTAGATATAAATATGTAATATTACCAATGAGGTAATAAGTCTCGAGAGTTTATTGGTTCAGTAACTGATCGATTTATTTAATAATTGGTATAATTAATCCATAGTTATTCGATAGTTAATCAATAGTTGCCGGTGGCTGATTTGTACTGGTTAAACTGCTCTCTCCAGTCGGCCATGTCTGTGTATTTCCAGGCGCTGTACGACTCTCTCCATTCACGCTCACTAGTCTCCATATCAGCTGCATTTAAACAGGAATAAATCAAACATTTACATATTATGCCATTAGCTTCATATTCTGCAAAATAACAACAAAAGTTGAGTTTTGCCAAAGTGCATCCTGGTGATGTCATATTAAGTTTTTATTTTAAAAACTAACGCGGGGAAGCTTTACTCATAACTTTTATGAATAATATTTCAAGCAGACGAATTGTAGCACGACCCTTTTTATTATGGTGTTTGAGTGTGTATATTTACCCAGCATGGTCTGAAGCTGTACTACGTAGGAGTTCCAGAAATGAGCTTCGTTACTCTTGAGGGCGCGACCTGTCGCCATGGTAACATTGAGTTCCTTGTATCCGAGTTCAGGAATGGTGAACTCGGGCCAGTAATCGTCCTCAGAGGCCGGTGAAGAGCCAGGAGTCTTTGTTCCCGGGTTCCTGTAAATAACAATAACCCCAAACCGTCAAAACAGCATCAGCGATCAATTCTATCAATATTAATTTCTGCATAGAAAATAATGATAAGGATTCCAGGCACATTAATGGTTAACTTGTAACAATGCTTTGGCTGTCCTTCTTAATCTTGTAGGTTTAATTTGTTTGCGTGCTTATATCTCTGTTTTTGGCACTCACCCAGTATTGACGAAGTTTGTCCAGAACTCCATGAATTTCACAGAGAGTGCTTTCTCCGCATCTTGAAACTCATTTCGCCTGACCGCAGCCTCCGGGATGAATGGAACCCCGAAGACATAGAGAACATCCTCAGCATGACATGCTCCCAACCAGCCGGGCCCAACCCCCACTCCAACATCCCAGTAAGATGCGCTAGGGACGTGGGTCATCTGGTACATGTAGACTGCGTTGCCCCCTTGCACGTGGTAACGAGCAACTAAGTCGGTTGAGCTCGTAAAGAAAAAGTCAGTATAAAAGTTCTTCACTGCTTCAAAATAGTCTGCGCTGACATTGTCCGCTTGGGACCAGTCGACATACTGCAGTCTGATAGCGTCTGCTATCTGTGTATTGCCTCCTGCAAGAAATATAAGACGTGATCATACATGAGGAGTTAACCCTTTCCCTAGGAGGTGACCCCAACTAAGGAGGTGAACCGAATGAGGTGACCCTACCTTGAGATGACCCCTCCTTATGGTGTGACCCAATCTAAGAAGGTGACACCATCTTAGGAGGTGACCCAATACCTTAAAGGTAGTGTACACTTTTGGTAATTACTCAAAATAAGTTTTAGCATAAAAACTTACTTGGTAACAAGCAGTGGAGAGCTGTTGATAGAAAACAGTGTGAGAAACGGCTCCCTCCGTCGCGTAATTTTCCACGAATTTGATTTCGAGACCTCAGAATTAGAGTTTGAGGTCTGGAAATCAAGCATCTGCTGAAAGCACACAACTTCGTGGGTGATAAGGGTGTTATTCTTCCATAAATGATATCTCGCAACTTAGACGACCAATTGATTTAAAATTTTACAGGTTTGTTATTTTGTGCATATGTTGAGATACACCAAGTGAGAAGACTGGTCTTTGACAATACTACCAAAGGTGTCCAGTGTCTTTAAAGGAAGGTGACCCAAAGAAGCTGACAGTTTGGGAGAGTCTTACCGTAGTAAAGTTCGACTTGCCGGTTTATAATCTCCTCGTAGTTGTCTCTAGTCACAAATGGAGGATCAGGTCTGAGGAAATACTCGGGGAAAAACAGAGAATCATAGAGCATCATGAACGCCCCTTCGTCAGCATTTGTACCAAGAAGGATGTCGACGTGGTTGTACTGACCAGTGGAGTAGATAATGGGAGGTTTATCCTCGATGTATTCACCGTCAACAACCAGAGCGGTTAGAAACGCTATCTGAAGAATCAGCAACAAAAAGGTCTTAAAAGGTTGTACAAACATCAAATTGAACGTATGCCCACAGATGTAAACATAGCTTTGGTATCGAGTTTATTATGGCAAGAAATTTACCTCAACTGTGCTACATGAAGTGCTATAGTTTGTTAGATTTAAGTGATTTTTTTCCCTTTATTTTGCTCATCTCTGAGTGAAACTTAGCCCATAAATGTGCGGATATGCCTTTCATGAGAGTCTTCTTAATAAGCAAAGGAAATGACAAATTAAATTCTGTCATGTACTCATTTTCCCACGTGGGGAAAACTTACAAGTCTCTAACCTCACTTTATAATAATGGTGAAAACTGCCATTACAATAATTTGTACTCTTCCAGTACAGAATTTTCCAATATACAAAACATTTGGTGACATCATTCTGAGGAAAGTGGGTCTTCACAATTGTTTTACTTCATCCAATCTACCTTCAATTTGAAATTTTGACTAGCAAATCATTCCTCAATGGATTGTGAAAAAACCGTGGAAGTCCAATGACGTCATACTTTAAAACAAATCGGTCTGGAAAAGTCAGTTTAATTTTAAAATAAAGGTTCAGCTAGTTTGTATGTAGACAATTTGGGTCCAACAAATCTTCTTTTCTCAGTTGGGGAACGTTTAATATCAAGGGAATACCTCTTCTGACGTGGTGAAAAGAGCCGTCGGGTCTTGCTCTCGCAAACACTCAACTAAACCAGTCGTGTCCTCAGCCGTACATCCAAATTGAGCACCAAGTAGAAACGCTTGCTGTCGCATTATATCTTGATTTTCCTGGAAGGACCACTCTGCTAGAACATTTCCGCTCTGGGAATGAAAAATGAAAGCTTACTCAATGTATGGTATTTCAGTTAAGTTGATACCCAGTTCCTAGTTCACTTTTGCAGTATTTATCATGATGATATGTTCTCAGACAAAATAAGAAAAAGTCACCATTCATAGTTGTTTGTTCCTTAATCTAGATGCTGAACAAGCTTTGTTGCGAACTCCCGTATTCACCGAAAGAAATATGTTATGAAAAATATTTTCCCTGAACAAATTTTACGATCTTTTTGGATGGATACTGTGAACAATGTTCGTACCTGCATTATAGCCTGATGAAACAATCCCTCATTCTGCTTAGCCAGTAGATGAGCGCTGACGCTATTTGATCCAGCACTCTCACCAAAGATGGTGATGCGTTCACTGTCACCACCGAAAGCTGTCAAGGTAATGGGGAAGACATTGTTCTGGATGCACTAATCTAAACAGGCCAAAATTCATGTGCTAAAATGATTAGCAAAATCTTTTTGAATAACATTTTGTGGGTCGTGCAACTGATAGAATGTGTAACCATGACAAGTTATCACAACCTGGGAAATCTATGCTTCAATCTTCGAGGAGGCTTTGTAAAATTAGGCTTTAAGGTTGGTTCTATTTGGCGTGGGAAGTGGATAAGTGCTTTTGGGATGAGCAAAAATTCCAAACGGTTGACCTGACAAAAATTGGAAAGGAGTTTGAATTTAAGTTGTTCCAAAATAACTATGTTTGACTGGTTTTAAGGAGGATTGGAGACTTTAAAATTTATTTGCAAAAAGAGTCAAGACCAATTCAGCGCGCAGGAGTGGTTCGCTTCTCGAAATAAAAACCTCTTAACCAACGAAAGCATGTTGAAAGAAATGACATTTAAATTGACCTTTATTGAACTCTGACCTTCTATGTTCTTTTTGATCCACTGGAGGGCAAGAGCTTGATCTTTAAGGCCGGCATTTCCTGGAGAAACCTCATCACCTGACAACCGACATAAGCATTCAAAAACGAAAATTATTAAAAATATTAATTGTAGCATCGTTCCACTGAAAGCACATAGAAAGCGGAAGTCGTTCTGTTCGAGTGATGCCAGTACTCACATATAGTTCAGCGAGTGTAGTAATAGGCCTCCTTATACTTCCTGTGTTTCATGCAATGAAAATCTTCAAATGTTACTTGTTTTTATTCATTTAAGAACACAAAAAGTGACAATGTGGTTTTATCATTATTCTCTAATGACAAATAGGCGTATACGTGCTCTATGATTTTCTCCACTTCTTCTCCCCTTTGACTGGGAAATCCCATTTGAGCAAACTTGAGGATCTCACCTGTAGTTAGGAAGCCAATCACATTCAGCCGATAGTTTAAAGTGACCAAGATGACGTCACCTATAGCAACCAATGGTTGGCTTCTGAGATCTGGGAGTGATCCGCTGCCAACTTTAAGACCGCCGCCATGCATGTAGACCATAACAGCAGCGCCCTCTGGCTGTAAATAAAGAGAAAACAAAACCAATAGCTGAAAGGGACTTGAAAGGGATAGTGTTCTCGAAAAAAATATTGATGGGGAGTGACCAGGATTCAGTTACACCGGAACCTAACTATTTTTTAGGCAAAATATGACCAGGAATAATTTGTGCCATCAAAATGGAACAAAAATGGGTCAAAACCGACGCAGAATCTGGGTAATAACCTTTTTTTAATCAATTTCCAGGCCAAGATTAAACCGGATATGGGTCAGGTCCCTGGGACACAGGTCAAGCTGACTTGAGAGTGTCAGAGCCGGGAATGTTTAATACCAATCATACATTTTCAGAATATGCAGGCCTTAACAAAACAACCAAGCAAATTCAAGTTAAATGGTTGATAATTCTACACGCATTTTTTGAAGCCACAACCTTCAATATGGAGGCGAACAAGGGTATGGGTAGTGTTTATTATTAGGGTAAGGGACAGTGAATCAATGTTCCTGATCCTGGGTGGTGTATGTAAAAGGGTTTTGAGTGTATGTGATTGTTGTTAGGGTGGGAGGGTTGTTGTCAGGATTTGGGCAACGGGTGTAGAACGACAGCACAGAAACTATCTTGCATGCAAAGCCTCATCAGGGTTATATTTGGCTTAATGCCTGGTAAACCCGGCACAACGCACGTTCTCTGTTGTGATTGTGAGCTTCTGGTTCTATAACTTCTAACACACATTAAAGAACAACAAATCTCGCAAAACGGAGCCCCAAAAATCGAATACTCGCGAGACTTACAAAGCTGCACCGACCTCTCGCAATGTATAATTCATTTTTATTACAAAGTCATTATCAAAAGTTATATTCCTGATGACGTGACAGACGATTATGTATTAAAACAGACTCACAAGTTTTGGATTTGGCGCGTAAATGTTGACATGAAGACAGTCTTCACCCATCTGCAAACCATAAGGGGTGACGTATGCCGAATCCTGAACGCATGCAGCTCTGAAGTACGTGGCGTTGTAAACCTCGCTTCCCCAACTACTCTTCTCTACCGGTGCCCTGAATCGCAGCGCTCCAACGGGTGGCTCTGCAAATGGTATCCCCTTGAAGACATCGATGTTTTTGGTGATATTGATGAACTCATCTTCCTGGAAAGTCTCGGTGGTACCAAAGAGGGGACCTTGCTCTACAGTGACCTGCGGTTGGGAAGCTTCAAAGCCCACCAACAACCCAAGGAAAAAGGCCACCGACACAGGAAAAGCCTGACCAACCATACTTGTTCATACAACACTACTTGTTCATACAACACAACTTTTGGAATGTTACAATATGAAGCTGCACATACAAACTGTACAACGTGACATAAGCTTGTTTGCGAAACGGATTATATTGTATCATCAAATTCAGTGAATAGACCATGCCATAAGTTGCTTATTAACGTGCCTGGAACTCTATTGTCATAACACTAGTACGCTTCTATTGAGGGATTTCCGTACAAGGTTGTCCCTACGATGTATGAGTATTGTATCAATCTAAGCACGCCGAGCACCAGCACACAGACTGGCCCCCTACTGGCCACTGTTTCACGTATACTTGCTTTTTGGAACCATTGATTTCATTGGATACAATCATTAAATAAACGTGCAGTGACGTTTTAACAAAGCTTAACATAATTATATGTGTTTTGATTGGTCCTAGATGATGTGGGTGCAGCTGATAAACATCACCCCAGACCAATCAAAACACATGAAAAGCTTACTTTCGGTCATATCTGCAAGGATTTGGCTGCGAATCGACTGTGAAATGAATGTAGGTGAAAGGTGATTCGGAGATTAATCTAGGCTAGTAGAGTCCACTCTATGGCGTTATTCACGAGCCTCGAAGTGTGACGTCAGATGTTCTTGCTACCAAGGACAGAGTGTGTACCAAGCACAGAGCTGCACCGAGCGTGGAGCTGAATGACCGGCACCGAACTTGATTGTGAACGCTGAATCATGCCCTGATCGTTGGTGTTTGTTTATTCAACGCATTCATTGAATTTTTTTAAAAGGTTTGATGTTTGCTCAGCGACTAGAATGTGTATATAGAATAAATAAATTATAAAGTTCTGGAGGAATAGTTTTCTACGTGGGAATTTTCCTGTCAAGTATTGAAACATCTGAACGTTGGCACTTAGGTGGGCAAAACATAAAAGAAGAAGGTGGTACATCAGCTATCCCGGTCCACACCCTCGTTCTTTATGTATACTTCTGTCTAATAGTTTGGTAAATATATTTCTCATATTAATACAATAAACTATATAAAACTACAACTATAAATAAAATCAAATAATTATTAAAAAAACACACACACCCCGACATGTAAATAAGTGTAATAAACAGTTTAACATGCATGCTTCGAATATCACATGACATGACAAGTGAGCATACGAATAAAGTTTTTGTAAAATGTCTCCTTGGAAATATGACAGGGGCAAAATAGTACAAGATAACAACAGCCAAAAGCCGTTGCTTCACATTAACTTTACACGTCTTGACCTACTTCCATTTTCTGTATCGGTCTCTTGTTTCATCTTTTTACATAACCTATATCCAGACTGCCTATATCATTATGTACAAATCAATAAATTGGAACATAACCGTCGAGCATATAGGTAAAATTTATTTAGTTGTGGTGAATTTTTTCTAGAATCAAGACGGACTAGTTGTTGTTTCACACCTCCCTACTGTCTGTACACTAAGGACTCCCTGGTCAGAATTGGTCTCATGGGACTGACCCACTCAAGGGTCCGGCTGACCCAGGAACTTGTGAAAAAAGGGAGATTGTGACTGGAATTCTGCGTCAGTTGTTGGTCATTATTGACACATCCTCTTGGTCATTTTGACCGAAAAATAGTCAGGCCCCACGTGATCGGGTGAATTTTGAGTTTGAATCACTTAGAGCGAAAACTTTTCAACTGCAATGCTATACATAAACTTGTTAATAATCCGTTTGTTTATAAATTTAAATGAAATTTTGATATGTGTCACTACTGAATTGTAACACTCAATCAAAACGTTTGCCCCAACCTCAAAATATAAAAAACTATAGAAACACTTCTACCGTTGCTGACATGCGTCAAAATGGCAATACTTTGATGTCAACTGAGCTCCAATTGATGACGTAACATGGCATTTTGCGAGAAAAGAATAGTAAACATGATTTACTAATAAACAATTAAAATATGTTTAGTTTAATGAGGAATCAATTGAGGACATCAAATTATTAAAGGGGCTTCTACTGTGCGGCTTCTACTGTGCGGCTTTATGTGCAATCAATTGCCGGTTAGTGCTTTGTACTGGTTGAACTGCTCTCTCCAGTCGGCCATGTCTGTGTATTTCCAGGTGTAGAATGACTCTTTCCACTCCCGTTCTGTAGCTTCAATATTTGCTGAAATAAAAACCGTTTAAATTAATTTAAATGACCAAACTAAGTGAACAAATGTAGCCTAAGGCCAGTGATAGTTGTGAGAAATAATGGTTAAGGGTGCACTGCTATAGAATTAGTCACCAGAGCTATGTATGTATGGTAAGATTTGCTATAACTTGCGATTAGAAGCCATATTCGATTAACAAAGTAACACATACTCAGGGTGCCAGACTAGACTGCACACTGGGTTGTGTTGCCTTTGGACCAAATTAATGGTACCCGTCAACCACATGACTAAAGAAAACTGGTTCCTCTATGTCGCAACTCTCTCAATGTACAGCTCTGTTTGCCACCATAACTGTTTTCAACCCTACCAATAATCATAGAATTGTAAAATCATTGGACAGAGGTGCCATTATTTTTGGTGTGTACTTTATTTTGTTAAAACATTTTACCAAGCATGGTCTGTAGCTGCATCAGATAAGTGTTCGAGAAATGACACTGGTTACTCTTGAGGGCGCGTCCTGTTGCCATGTTAACGTTGAGCTCTTTGTATCTCAACTCTGGGATGGTAAATTCCGGCCACATATCGTTTGCTGATACAGGGTTTCTGTGGTAAAAGAAAGTATGATTGTAAGACTTGAGGATATAATCTTGTTGGTGCATCATTGGGAGAATACTTTTGTTCACACGGGGAAAGGAGACACAGTGACAAATACTTCTGCAGTAGAATATAATGGAATAGAATAGCAGTTCTAATGGTTAGATTAAATACAAATGAATACGAAATAAGTAAGACACACGCTCGGAAGCTTTTCTTACCCAGTCTTAGCAAAGTTGGTCCAGTATTCCATAAATTTGACAGAAAGTGCTTTCTCGGGATCAGGCACAAAGGGAGACAAATAGAAAAGCTCGGGGTCGAACACTCTGCCGAATACGAACGGTATATCCTCGGTGTGAGTCGCTCCTAACCATCCCGGTTGCACACCACCCACGTTATAAATAGACACGGTAGGGACTTGCGTCATCTGATACAGAAAGACAGTACCGCCTTCTTGGGCGTGAATGCGAGCAACCCGGTCAGTTGGGCACACGAATGCAGAGTCTCCGTTGAGCTCAACAAGCGCATTGAAGTAATCGGCAGTCTCGTTGTCGGCCTGTGACCAGTCGATGTATTGCATTCTGAACGTATCGGCAAGAATGGGATCGTGTTCTGGACCTGTGTGAACAAATTAATCAGATCAAATTTGCAAAGTTGAGTCTGAGAACAATAAGTGACAACAAAATATTGCAAGGGAGTTTGTGGGATTTTCGCAAAATAGTAGGCCACCAAGCGTCACCAAGCAGACAGCTCTTCAAAATCGACTCCCTTAATAAGTCTCTTGAATGTATACCTTTTATTCTTTTAAACACTGTAAGTTAAGTTTATTAGCAAGTTGGGTTCGCCTTTTGACAAAGTAAAGGTTATTTTGTGAGGGTTTTGATACTTGTTGTACCAAGCTACGTTATATTTATGAATAGGCAAATAAACATTGCCTGGATATTGGCGTGTCACGACGGGACATGACGCTTGTGTTCTTGATTGGGCAAGGTGCTATACTATAATTGCTTCTCTTCACCAATATAACGGATACATGCGATGGTAAATGTATTGAAAAGGCCTTCGGAGCACCACCCGGCAGCTCTCAGCTGTAAGAAAATTGTCACAATGATCAGACTAAAAATAGTGTAAAGCACATTGATAAGTTTTTGTTTGGTGCCATAAGAACTGCATGTACTCATTGTAAGTAAATGTTCAGACTTACCAAACGCGTAATTGAGGTGTTGACTCAGACCAAGTTCGAAAACATCTCTGCTTATAAAAGGCGCCACTTCCGACGTGAAATACTGCTCATAGTAAGGGCCGACCAAAACAGACAATGTCCCCTCATCTGCGTTCGTCCCCAGGAGAATCTTGGCGTGGTTGTACTGCCCGGTGGAGTAGAGATTGGCCGGGGTGTCAGAGAGGAATTCTCCATCAACAACGGCGCAGGTTCGGAACTGTATCTGGTAGAGAGGAATTAAGGAAAAAGAAACAATCACTAGCTGGAATTGCTTTTGAATTTCAACACTTTCAGGTGGGTGTGCTTGTGAACTTATGAAGCTTTCTCTTTTTTTTGGTCTTTGTAATTCTCCTGCACTTGTATGAGGAGCTTCTACTGTTTTGTTATGTGTCAGGGTTTGTAGTCAGTAAAAGAGTATTCTGTTTGGTAATCATTTGGTGTGAGGGTCGTGCTATAAGGTGCACGTACTTGAGCTCTGGTGTTGCTGTACAGCAGGGTGTGGGTTTGAGGCCATCTGACACTAACTTGTGTCCTTTATCAAGATACTTAACTATTATTGTTGTTTCGTTCTTTGGATGGGACTCTATGTTATGCATACTAGGACTGGTAGTGAACGAACAAGAACTACGAACACCGATCGTAGAAGGGTAGGGTTATACTGCAGTGTTTCTAGTTTGGTTACCCCCAAGCCAGCATTATGATACAGCTCTCCTGAGATTTGCTCGCTATAGTGATTACTCAGGACGCATAATTTTTCTTTATTACCAGATAATAATGATACAAAAACAGTCTAACCTCAGTCGACGCCGCTACAAGAGCCAAGGCGTCTTGTTCCCTCAAGCAGTCCACAAGAGCGGCGCTCTCCGAAGCACTGCAGCCGAGTTTCGCCCCAACCTGGAAGGCCTGGCTCTTCATTTCGTCCTCCTTGTCATAAAAGGCCCAGAACGCAAAAGCAGTTCCACTCTGAAACCAAAAAGGGGAAAGAGTTCAATATTCTCGTCCTAAAACAAGACCAAGTTTATTTTAGAGACAGGGGTTTTGGGGTAAAAAGGTGTCACCCAAAACAGGGTCAAATACACCAAAGTTTATACTGTCTTTTATTCAATAGGATGAAGGTAGGCACTGGTTTCAATAAACCAATTGATTTATTCGAAAGACGTTTATACAACAAATCAGATACGACATTCATGATATACTGACAGAATAGCCGATCTGGCATGTAAGCGTGTGCACAATTCCGTGAAGTCGTCACACTCAAACGGCGGCCATTTTGAAACTCGAAAAAACCTTCAATTGGTTGTTATAGCTACGGCTACAACCAGATTTCTCGTCATCGTTCAATAAAAGAGAGCACGTCTTTTAGCAAGATCCTTGAGAAATTCAACGGATCGTTTGAGCAGATTTTAAAAAAATACGAAAAAAAGAGGATTTTTCAAAAGGAATATTAGAGGAGGCAAGACGAACCTGCATGATCGCCTGATTGAACAACCCTTCTGACATCTTGGAGAGGATGTGGAAACTGACGCTGGCACTCCCAGCACTCTCACCGAAGATGGTGATGCTGTTACTGTCACCACCAAAAGCTGTAAAATAAGAAATAAAACATCAAATAACAACTTCATGCTTCAGACATCCACCATACCCAAACAAAATGTCGTGTTTCTAGGGTTAAAATTTTGTTAAAAGCTACACTTGGATAAATAATTTCAGAATAAACAAAAATTAATTTTAAATTTGCATATTGTGCTGGATCGTAAAACCACTGACGATATAGTGTTTATAATGTCATACATCTGGACCAGGGTAAAGCAAATAAACCACCAAATCATAGATAGCTGAAGTGACTTGGTACATCGGAAATTATCAAGATTAGTTTTGAAGAAATAAACATCAAAGATGTGATCCTACCTGCAATGTTATTCTTGATCCATTTCATGGCCATTTGCTGATCTTTGAGACCTGCATTGCCTGAAGAAGCTTCATCGTCTACGTGGAGAAATATAAATAGTTAAAATCCTACTTTAACCGACCGGGAGTGTTTAGATCGTAGCCAATTGACTAAAGAAGGACTTCACTGTTGCAACATAACGACAGTCAAATAAACTTGTTTCGAGTTATTTCACACATTACTTAGGCAAAACTACTCGGAGTTTCGGTGTTCCTAATGGTATTTTGACCTTTTAGTTTTACGGCTTTGAACAAAAAAGGAGAATGTGTTGATAGTAAATAGGAAAAGATACCTGTGTTTAAAAAACCCAAGATGTCGAGGCGATAGTTAAGCGTGACCACGATGACGTCACCGACTGCAACCAATGGCATTCCGTCATAGCCTGGTTGACTTCCACTACCAAAAGAAAACAATCCACCGTGTATCCAGACCATCACAGGAACGCCCTCTATCTGTTATGAAAAGGCAACTTTTAAAGTCAAAACATAAGTGAAAACGTCACTGAACTCAGTCTGAGGCTTTAAAGGTTGGCGATAATGCGGTATATCTAACACAACACTCTACCAATCTGGGTCAGTTGACCCGGACTCCGGGTCCAACGGGGTCTGACCTTTTCAGGATCCTGCTGACTCGGAAACCGAATTTTTGAATATTGTCATTTGGGGTAGGATTCTGCGTAAGGTTTACCCATTTCTGGGTCATTTCGGCACAGATTCTGGATCAGACTCTGACCCAGAAATAATTCAGATTTCAGAGCCCCGAATCCGGTCAATTCTCACCCGGGTGTGTTAAAACATGGAAGGATGAATGAATAATGTTGTACAATGCGAAAAGGGAACTTTTCAATCTGTCCGTAAGGCCAAAAGTTTTCTTAACAAGTGGTACTTTAAAACCTACAAGGCAAACCAAGGGCATACTTACACGTCTAGAACTAGGTGCGTAGATATTCAGGTACAGACAGTCTTCATTCGTATATATGCTATTCTGCCCACCGCTGCCTTGTATGCAAGCATATCTAAAGTACGTGGCGTTGTAAACCTCGCTTCCCCAACTACTCTTCTCTACCGGAGCCCTGAATCGCAGCGATCCAACGGGTGGCTCTGCAAACGGTATCCCCTTGAAGACATCGATGTTCTTGGTGATATTGATGAACTCATCTTCCTGGAAAGTCACGGTGGTACCAAAGAGAGCACCCTGCTCTACAGTGACCTGAGGTTGGGAAGCTACTAGGGCTACAAAAACTCCCAACCAAATACCGGCTGACACAGCGATGGAGTACATTATTGAGAGTATATTGAGGGTTGTAAACTGGGCCAGATTCAGTGCTTGTCAGCGAAAGTTTAACCCTTTTCCTTCAAAACTGGCTGCAGCTTTTACAAACTAGCCTGTTGGCCTCACAACAATAGCTGCCCCGGTTCCCACACAAAACTGAAGAGTCATGTCAAGGTTTGGAAACTCATTGTCGCGCTCATATTTGCATGTGAATGAATGGCCTTCAATATATTTTTTTGGCTTTGAAAGGTGACGTTTGTGAGTAAAGTTCACGTTGGTTGAATACTTGAATACCATGCATGGTGTGTGCAGAACAAGATGCAAGATGAGGCAAGTGACGGTCGTTAACCAATAACTGTTACCGTAGAATTGGTAATTGATTAGCCAATAGCCATTGGACGAAAGAGTTGCCGTAACATTGGTTACAGTTGCCACAACGCACCACTAATAATAGTGGCTTCTATTAATAGCGCTCAAGTTCGTCACCCAGTGACCTCTTTGTGCACTCTACCATTATTATCGCGTATCATGCAAGGTATTGTGGGGCAACATATTCATGTACATGAACATTTTAAAGTTTTGAAGTATGAGATTGTTTTCCATTGCGTAGCATCGTATGGTTTACAATGTGCTGTTTTGCAATGCAACCAATCAAACCGTGAACACAAGGGTGAACCTCTTCTCTTTTCGATGCAGGGGTCCGGTTGTACACATCTTCCATTAACAGTTTGTATAACCTTGACAGCCCCAGATCAACTTGTACTCTTTGTGTTGATGTCGAAAGAAAATTGCAATGAACTTAACGCACACTAGCACACTGGACCACCAGATTTACGTCCCATTCGAAGGACGCAGCAATATGAGTTTAGTGTCTTGCTTAAGGGAACACTCCACTGATCAGAAACACCATATCTCAGCTCGAGTCGGTTGATGAAGTGACCATTATTTATGTAAGAGTGTGAGCATTATTCTTATTTATCATAAATTAACATTTTCTGCACTATCTGCTGGACTATACGAAGATAAAGTGCATTCTTTATGTTACGTTGACATTTACAAATGGAGTAACGAGAGCCGTGGGTATGAGTTAGTTAAACAACTTCGTACACGGAAGCCCGGTTGACAACCGCAACCAGTATCAACATTGAACTCTAATACTGTTTGTATGTCAAACTTAATTCATGTACCACATCCCCAAAAAAAGAAATCACCAAATACTAAAAAGACATTGACGTTTTGAATAATAGACCCAGTAATATTTATTCGGTATTAATTTAGTTTAGTGCATAATCATTTTCATTTTTCAAAGAACTCAGGCAAGTACTGATTATACAGTGCTAAATAACACACATTGGTGTAAGGGTAAAACACAACAAATTACACGCATAATGTTTTCACTGTACGGACAAAAGTATCCAAACTAAATTGTTTATATTAAAAGTTCAATTTTTTATAAACAGATTAAAATAATAGCACAAAAGTGAAGGTAAAAGTTGTGCTAAAGGTTTTTTCCCAGAAGATAAACAGTAGCTAAATAAAAAAATAAGAAATAATGCAAAGTAGTCGATGCTTTACATGTACAATGTACTTCCCTATCAAAGCCATTGGATCCTTTCGGTACAGAAAAAAAAATCACAGATTTACACATATTTTACAGGGTTTACAGAAGGTAGTGGTGAATTTCTCTTGAAATATTATTCCATGAAATGCTTTAATTTTTGAGAAAACAGTAAAACAATATCAATTCTCGATAGCGAGAATTACGGATTTATTTTAAACACATGTCATGACACGGCGAAACGCGCGGATACAAGGATGGGTTTTCCCGTTATTTTCTCCCGACTCCGATGACCGATTGAGCCTAAATTTTCACAGGTTTGTTATTTGATATAGAAGTTTGATACACGAAGTGTGGGCCTTGGACCATACTGTTTACCGAAAGGGTCCAATGGCTTTAACTTTAATATTTCCTTAAATTGTTTATAAATTGGAAGATTGATAATGAGCAAAGGAAACAAGTTGTGGTAATTTTTTTCTTGGAAGTATGACAGATAAGTGGTTGTTTTACACCTACCTACTGCCATAACCAATAAACACACCCGGGTAAGATGTGCGAAATGGTCATTGGGAGATTTTACTAGGATTCGGCGTAAGTTTGGGGTCAATTATGACAAAAATTCTGTGTAATTTTGACCATAAACTGGTCAAGGCATTGGGACCCGGATTGGTGAAAAAATGACTCAGGAGTTTTAAGGGGTTTGTTCTGTTAAAGATGGAAATTAACACAAATAATTTTGTTTAAAAAAATGTAAAAATTGTTGGTTGGGCTTTTATAATTAAACCCGTTATTTTGGACAGAAAGTGAAATGATCATGAAGTTCAAAATAGGCCGACATTTTCACCTCTTTTTCTGACGTCCAAGAGGGCGGTCTATATTAAGCACATGATTTTGTCAACATGCAAGTTTTTTTCTGCAATCAATTGCCAGTTAGTGCTTTATACTGGTTGAACTGCTCTCTCCAGTCGGCCATGTCTGTGTACTTCCAGGCGCTGTATGACGCTTTCCACTCCCGTTCTATATCATCCATGTTGGCTGAAATAAAAACCGTATAAATAAATATAAATAACTATATAATAATATTTATTGGGGCAACCACATTTACAAGCACATATACATACATTAAAAATATTTAAGAAAACAAAGTAAAACAACAGTGGGGTGCCCAGGAGAGCATAACAGTTTAAAAAATAACTGTCGCAAAAAGGCGTATGTCTCCTAAACTAAGTCAACAAATATAAAGCCTGCATAATAGTTAAGAGGAATTACAGTTAGGGGGCGCACTATAGTATAAGCCCACCAGAGCTATGGTGAGATTTGCTACAAATTGCGATTAAAAGCCATTCAATCAACAACATAACACATGCATGTACATAGGTATTAAAGGCAGTGGACACTCAAAATAATTATCAGCATAAAACCTCACTTGGTAAGGGGTAATGGGGAGAGGTTGATAGTATAAAACATTGTGAGAAACGGCTCCCTCTCGAGACCTCGGGTTTAGAATTTTGAGGTCTCGAAATCAAGCATCTTAAGGACACAACTTCGTGTGACAAGGGTGTTTTTTCTTTCATAGTTATCTCGCAACTCCGGCGACCAATCAAGCTCAACGTTTCACAGGTTTGTTTTGTTATGCATATGTTGAGATACACCAAGTAAGAAGTGGTGTTTGACAATGTTACCAATAGTGTCCAGTGTATTTAAGGGTGCCAGTTGAGACTCCACATTGGGTCGTGTTGCCTTTGGGCCAAAACATGGCGTTTAGCAACCACGTTTAGAAAACTGGTTCCTCCATATCTCAACTCTCTCATTGTACACAGCTCTGTCTGCCATTATTATTGTTTTCAACCCTACCAATAGTCCTAGAATTGATTGAGGAGTGGTGGTGGGTATTTCATTTAAACATTTACCCAGCATGGTCCGCAGCTGCACCAGATAAGTGTTCCAGAAATGACACTGGTTACTCTTGAGGGCGCGTCCTGTTGCCATGTCAACGTTGAGCTCCTTGTATACCAACTCTGGGATGGTAAATTGGGGCCAAATATCGTCTTCTGTAACAGGATTTCTGTGGTAAAGAAAAGTACAGATCACTGTAAGATTGAAAGGATATCTAATCGTACTTTTTCACACGGGGAAAAGAAGACACAGTGACAAACACTTTTTTCAGCCTTACTAAAATTATAAAAATGGTTGGATTAAATACTTTTGAATACAAAGTACAAGTCACACGTGCAGAAGCTTTTCTTACCCAGTCTTGGCAAAGTTGGTCCAGTATTCCATAAATTTAACAGAAAGTGCCTTCTCTGGATTAGGCACAAAGGGAGACAGAACTAGAGCAAACTCAGGGTCGAACACAATGCCGAAAACGAACGGTAAATCCTCGGCGTGAGTTGCTCCTAACCATCCCGGCTGCACACCACCCACGTTATAAATAGACACGGTAGGGACTTGCGTCATCTGATACAGAAACACAGTATCGCCCGCTTGGGCGTGAATGCGAGCAACATTGTCAGTTGGGCACACGAATGCAAAGTCACCGGCAAATTCTACAAAGGAGTTGAAGTAATCGGCAGTCTCGTTGTCGGCCTGAGACCAGTCAACGTACTGCATTCTGACTGAATCCGCAATAAACGGCGCGTCTGTTGAACCTGAGTAATTAAACAAAATCATATCAAATTGAGTCTGATACCAAAAGTGATAACATAAGGAATACAATTCCAATTACGTAAGAGGTTTTTGTTCACAATATAGTGCGCCACCAATAGTTTCCAAGCAGATAGATCGTCCAATTCGACTGCCTTAAAGGGACACATTGCCATGGATCGGTCGAGTTGGTCTTTGAAAAGCGTTTGTAACCGTTTTTTATAAAATGCATATGGGTAGAAAGATGGGTAGAAAACACGTCGGCCATTTATGGGGGTCAAAATTTTGACTCCCATAAATGGCTGACCGTGTTAGTTCGCACAGTAGAAGAAAAACCACGCAATTTCGAGGCAAACTTGTGTGGATCATTGTATTCTACTTTTAAAACATCTTTCCAACCATATGCATTATATAAAAAACGGTTACAAACGCTTTTGTTTTGACCAACTCGTCCGTTCCAAGGCAACGTGTTCCTTTAAAGACACACTTTACATTACAAACACCGGACACATTAATCGCTTGTTTGTATACATAGCAGTTGGTTGCATATGTCAGTTTTAAAGTCCGCAAAGTTTGAGCTATTTTGTGAGAGTTTAATTGGTCCTTTTCGGACCAAATGAAATCAAACTGATTATCATAAAATGGCTACCAAGTCAAAAGAGAGTCTCCTCCTGGATTTGTGTAGTGGCGCACCATTTTTAACTCCTCGTTTTGTTTTCGACAATAAAATTAAATGCCTATAGATCCAATCATATTTACCAAAAGCGTATACGAGGTTTTGGCTCGTATACAATTCGAAATCATCTTTGCTCAGAACAGGCGCCACCTCCGACGTGAAATACTCCGCAAATTTCGGATCGCCAAGAAGGAACGATGTCCCCTCCTCAGCATTTGACCCCAGGAGGATCTCGACGTGGTTGTACTGCCCGGTGGAGTAGAGATTGGCCGGTGTGTCAGAGAGGAATTCTCCGTCGTTAACGGCACTGGTTCGGAAGGCTGTCTGAGAAGATCAAGTTAGAAGAACAGCATTAACGGGGGATACCGAAAGTGTTTCTAAACTTGTGGGTTAATTTTAAAACAAACATGTGAGCACTCACTGAGCCTAAAGGAGGCAAACTTTGATTGGACGATAGCTGTTCTTTGTGCGCCCTCAGTGTTCATGTTCAGTGACTCTGGCAACTTTCTTATGTAAGCGTGGAAAACTTGAAGCTTATGTGTTCATGTGATGATCCTGTACATTTTTCTTGTTGTCTGATTCTGAAGGAGAGGGGAGAGCGCTCACTATTTTGTCTCGGTAATTATCCTCAATTTGTATTAGGGGAAGGAAGTTATCTCAATATGGCGAACTAGAATAATTAAGTTGACTTATGAGGCATGCTTGGTTTAAGAAACATTTTATAATAATACTAATTTAGTATAAAAATAAATTAAAAAATCGAACCTCAATTGAAGCCGCCACAAGAGCCAAGGCGTCCTGTTCCCTCAAGCAGTCCACAAGAGCGGCGCTCTCCGAAGCACTACAACCGAGTTTCGCCCCAACCTGGAAGGCCTGGCTCCTCATCTCGTCCTCTTTCTCCGTAAAGGCCCCCAAAGAAAAGGCAGTTCCGCTCTGAAACCCAAAAGGGCAAGTGTTATTACCTGACTTGAATCGAGAGCAAGTGGTTTTAAAGAAAAAGGTTGAAGAGAAAAGAAGTTTAAGATGCGGAAGAGTGGAGGAGGGACCTAAACATGGTTAATGGTAGACTATTCGAGACCAAGGTTCTGGATGGACCAGATATGTTTGTGGTATACATTAAATTAAGCCCAGTACATGTGTTCTATGGACCATCAGCGAAGAACTATTTGGTGAGAAGCGTCAACCAAAAGTGGGGTCAGTGATGAACAAGTAAAGAGTTTTTCCTTTCCCAAGCTCGTAAGGATACAGACAGGCATCTGGTCTCACTATTAAATCAAAATGGTTTCATTAGATATACGTAATGTCTGGTTTTACCACATCTCCAACACTGGTCTCGGTCTAGCCTGTCTGCATGCACACAATTCCGTAAAGTCGTCACACACAAGCGGCAACCATTTTTAAACACCCCCCCCACCTGAACAAAGTTTGAATTGATCGTTTTGAACGGAATCACAGCAAAAGTTACAGCGCTCCCATTGCTGAATTGACACACCGAAAAGACGTATGGAAAATGTCAGCTTGTACGTCTACACCAAGACAACACTAGATTACATAGGCTATAATTATGTATATTGAATCGTCAATATCGGTGTTGATTTTGAATATATCGAAATATCTTGACAGAGACGATATTCTTTTTATCAAAGACGATATACATGTACATGTATTCCGTTTTTTTCCCGAAATACGTTATTTGAGACCACCTTTGCGTGTTTCGCAAGGATTCTAACAATCCTTACAAGAGGAACATAATATGATATTTCAGGAAGAACATAAATAAGGGAGGCCAGACAAACCTGCATAATTGCCTGGCTGAACAAGCCTTCTGACATCTTGGAGAGGATGTGGAAACTGACGCTGGCACTTCCAGCACTCTCACCGAAGATGGTGATGCGTTCACTGTCACCACCAAAAGCTGTTTATCAAAATAGTAAATTCTCCAAGTTACCCCTTTCTCTTCGCTACAAGTGTAATAATTACTATCATAAAACCTTTCTTAATTATGAGTAATGGAGAGAGGTTGATAATATAAAACATTCTGAGAAACAGCTCCCTCTGAAGTGGCGTAGCTTTCGAGAAAGAAGTAATTTTCCTCGAATTTGATTTCGAGACCTCAGATTTAGGATTGGATGTCTCGAAATCAAGCATCTGATCTGAAAGCACACAACGTCGTGTGACCATGGTGCGACAAGGGTGTTATTTTCTCGCGTTAATATCTCGAAACTTCGACGACCGATTGAGCTCAAATTTCCACAGGTTTGTTATTTTATGCATAAATTATGTTGAGATACACCAACTGTGAAGTCTTTGACAATTACCAATATAGTGTCCAGTGTCTTTAACGTAAGGGACGGGACCTTCTGCTTAGTTTGTTCCATTTGGAGGACGAAACAACTATGGTTATTAGTGGCTTGGTTATAAGGCATACGGGTTTATACTGGGAGACACACTCTGCTGATAAGAAACACCAGAACTTGAGTCCGGTGTGCTTGATTGCTAGGCCAGGACACACCAGAGAATGAGAGTTCGGGAAACTATTTTTTGTTGTAACATTAGGGTCAGGTTAAAGCCAAAACAACAAACGATCATATATATCGCTGAAGTGATTTGGCAGATTAGTAATTAATTAGATTAATGAAGAAGTGTTCCTACCTGCAATGTTGTTCTTGATCCATTTCATGGCCATTTGCTGATCTTTGAGACCTGCATTGCCTGTAGAAGCTTCGTCGTCTACGTGGAGAAATAAACATAGTTCTAAAGTTTACATCTGACCTCAGTTCAAGTAATAAGTGCAGCTCACACCATGCCAATTGCAAACAAAAACGTGCGGGAAAATACGAACAGTGATTTAGACTAGAAAAACTTACCTCCGATCAGCATAACCAAATATATTTTGTACATGACTCATAAATTTGTCAAAATTACTCAGAATTACATTTGTCCAAACATTTTTTCGGGTCAGCTTGACCAGGACATGGATCAGACTCCCTGGGCCGGGAATCCGGGTAAATGTTAGATTAGTGAAACACTAGGTGGCAGCAGACTTACTGGCTATATTTCCATTGTATACGTAGAGAATAATATCTTTTATCTGGTAAGTCTGCTGCCACCTAGCGTCCTAGAAGTCCACCATTAAGAGTGTAAAAACTAGCCGAGAGACTGTGTTTGAATGGTCACTCGAAACACCAATTTTCTTTTCAATTACTCAAACTAAATTTGTTGGAAATGTAGTTCAGCTTTTATTTCACATCATTTAGACAAAATAACTAAGAGTTTCGACAGGTTGGTGTTTCCTTTTAGTTGAACACATCTGAAGGGAACAGTGTTTAGGTACAGTTTTAATAGCCTTACCTGTTGTTAAAAAACCCAAGATGTCGAGGCGATAGTTAAGCGTGACCACGATGACGTCACCGACCGCAACCAATGGCATTCCGTCATAGCCTGGTTGACTTCCACTACCGAGAGTGAAAGCTCCGCCGTGTATCCAGACCATTACAGGAACGCCCTCCAGCTATTATAGAAAAATGCACACTTTTCAGTTAAAGTGAAAGCGTCAAAAGGAAAAAAATTGCGTATCCAACTTCCACATTCCGATTCTAGGTCCCACGTGGCATGACCCATTTTTCGGGCATGCTGATTCCGGATAACATAAACCAAAAATCTAATCGCAAATTCAACAATTAAAATCAAATAATTGTTTAAGTGGATCATAAATCCAGGGCATACTTACACGTCTAGAACTAGGTGCGTAGATATTCAGGTACAGGCAGTCTTCATTCGTATATATTGTGTTTTGACCACCGCTGCCTTGTATGCAAGCATATCTAAAGTACGTGGCGTTGTAAACCTCGCTTCCCCAACTACTCTTCTCTACCGGTGCCCTGAATCGCAGCGCTCCAACGGGTGGCTCTGCAAACGGTATCCCCTTGAAGACATCGATGTTCTTGGTGATATTGATGAACTCATCTTCCTGGAAAGTCACGGTGGTACCAAAGAGGTCACCTTGCTCTACCGTGGCCTGTGGTTGGGAAGCTACTAGGGCTGCCAAAACTCCCAGCCAAATACCGGCTGACACAGCGATGGAGTACATATTGAGGGTTGTAAACTGGGCCAGATTCAGTGCTAGTCGGTGATAGTACGATCAGTGATCGTTTCCTTAAAAAAACTGGCTCTACCTTTTGCTTATAATAGCCACCAAGGTTTACACATGAAAACGTTGCAGTGCAGTCAGCCAGTAAAACATACCAAAGAGTGCGCAGGAAGGGATCCGGCCATTGATATCTAATTTACATGTGAATACAAAGTACACAGCAGACTTATCCACATATTTTTGGGCTTTGAAAGGTTATATAATTGCTGATACACTACGCAAGGTGTGCGTGCAGAACCATGGCCGAACGAGGTTATCACTCCCGTAGTATACAGTGCAAAATACTGGGGTCCCCTACATCCCTTGAAAATGTCTTGCTCGGCAAAAAGGACAAGTTTCAGTACCTAAAGTTGAAAGTCAACAACCTCAGACTACAAATAGCTTAAAGGAACACGTTGCCTTGGATCGGTCGAGTTGGTCTTTGAAAAGCGTCCTGTAACCGAATGTTATAACATCGATATGGTTAGAACGATGTTGTAAAAAGTAGAATACAATGATTTACACAAATATGCCTCGCAATTGCGTGGTTTTCGCTTCACCTCGTCGACAAACACGGTCGGCCATTTATGGGAGTCAAAACTTTGACTCCCATAAATGGCCGACCGTGTTAGTAAAATGAAAACCGTACAATTTTGAGTGATACTTGTGTGGATCATTATATTCTACTTTTAAAATATCTTTCTAACCATATGCATTTCATAACAAACTGTTTCAAACGCTTTTCATAGACCAACTCGTTCGATCCAAGGCAACGTGTTCCTTTAACCTTTTACACTGTCCTCATTTATTTGACTCTCAAATCTTACCTAATGGGCCCGGATATGAATGGTGCCGAAGCTATGTTATTTCTACCTCCATGATGGTTTTATCATGCGATGTTTTCTCTTTATTTGTTAACGTGCGAGGTGTAGGTGAATTTGTTGGATACTTTTTGGCCATTGGTTTAATCATTGGCAATTTGTTATAATGGTCACTGGTTACTTATTGGTGATTGGTTAATCATTGGCATTTGGTTACGGTGTTAGTTAAAGGCAGTGAACACTATTGGTAATTAACTCAAAATATGTATTGGCATAAAACCTTACGACTAACAGGGAGAGGATGATAGTATAAAACATTGTGAGAAACGGCTCCCCCTGAAGTGATGTAGTTTTTCGAGAAAGAAGTAATTTTCCACTGATTTCAAGACCTCAGATTTAGAACTCGAGGTCTCGAAATCAAGCATCTGAAAGCACACAACTTTGTGTGATCAGGGTGCTTTTTCTTTCCTTATTACCTCGCAACTTTGACGAACAATCGAGCTTAAATTTTCACAGGTTGGTTATTTTATGCATAATGTTGAGATACACCAAGTGAGAAGACTGGTGTTTGACAATATTACCAATAGGGTCCATTGTCTTTAATTGGCCATTGGTTTATTCTTGCATAAAAACGGCAATTGTTTAACTGATTAAAGCCGCACCACAGAGAGTGTAGTAAACTTGCACTTTGACTTTCTGTTTTCTTCAAAACCATTGCACCCATTGTTACGGTGGTACCAAAGAGGTCACCCTGCTCTACCGTGGCCTGTGGTTGGGAAGCTACTAGGGCTACAACAACTCCCAGCCAAATACCGGCTGACACAGCGATGGAGTACATATTGAGGGTTGTAAACTGGGCCAGATTCAGTGCTAGTCGGTGATAGTACGATCAGTGATCGTTTCCTTAAAAAACTGGCTCTTCCTTTTGCTTATAATAGCCACCAAGGTTTACACATGAAAACGTAGCAGTGCAGTTAGCCAGTAGAACCTAATTCTACATCCATTGTAAACCATACAAAAGAGTGGACAGAGTGGGGTCGGGTACTCAATATCTGATTTACATGAGAAAACAAAGTACACGACGAACTTAATCCACATATTTTTGGCTTTAAAAGATTACATGAGAGTACGCGAGTTGCTGATACACTACGCAATGTGCGTATGTGCAAAACCATGGCAGAATTCAAGGTTATCACTCCCGTAACATACAGTGCAAAATGTTATTGAAAAATACTTTAAACTTTAAAGTCTTACCACTTTTTACAGTGAAGGTTTATATTAAATAATGACTCTTGAACTTTTATTTTCTACTTAATTTGATACCAGGGGTCCCCCTACATCCCTTGACTTAATGTCCCTACACCTCTCGGCTAATAGGACCATTTCTTAAGGACCTCTGTCATCAAGTACTTTCAACAACCCCAAGGTTACAATAATGGGTAAACCTTTTACACTGTCCTCTTTTTATTTGACTTTCATATCTTGCCTAATATAAATAATAATGGGCGCGAATAGGAATGATGCCAAAGCTATGTTTTATCCTCAGCGATGAGTTGCAGCCTCAAATCCTATCAACTATACCCTAACTTATTTCTATTTCCGACAATCAAGAGATATTATACACCCCACGTCCTTAATATCCAAACAGCATTCAAACATCTTGGGGAAGTGGGTCTGAATAGTACACAGGTCGACGCAACGATATCGTACGATCTTGTTTAAGCCTCTGACCATTACAACTTATACGGATTCGAGTTTTTAGAGCAAAACTAATGTTATCAATTTATTGTAAACTGTAACCCCACACCCTATGTCAATGGGATGCATTCGGTGGCTAACGCAGTTGGCAAGTGGTCTAGTTCTTTATTGTATTTCTGTGTAGCTTAGCTACCCTGAAATGTTTTTTCAAAAGCAATCCCTAAAGGTGCGAAGGTAGGAAACATTCGGCACTGTTTGTCCTTTGTCCCCCTGTGTGGCACGCTGTATACATGTATAAACACTATCCAGCTAAACGACCTCGTAAACCACTTTTTTGGCTTCTTTAATGCGACCTTTTCGCCAGTTATAGATCACAGGTAAAACTAATAAGCTGCATTGTAGAACTAGAAGCGCGGTAAAATGTTCCAAAAAATGTTGTTGCGAAATTATCGTGTGTCTTTGCATTCACAAAAGTCTTTATATAGAGTGCGTTTTGGCGACCCCAACCCACAAGTTGATGACCGGTTGGTCTGAACAGCGTCGTCACCGCGCTCAACCGAACACGCGAAAACGCTCAACCGATGACCAATGTTTCTGGTTGGGGTCGCCAAAACGCATTCATAGTTGAAAAACATACCCTCTCTGTTCAGAAATGTTTTAGATTTATAATTGCTTTGAATAATGAATAACCAACAAGACTATATTTTTGTTTGCCCATAATTCATGAACATGTACGTACTCATCAACAACTTAAACAAAAACATGAGGGTTTTTACACAAACATAAGAAAGACCAAGACAATTTATTGTGAAATTTTAATTTGATTGTGTGGGCCAAGCTACAGCTTAACCAATTGGGAATAAAGCAGACAATTCTGTCCTTGGTGCTTTGTAATTATTCCTTGACAATAAACGTCAATATAGCACCATTAATTGACTAAACAGATTGGAATTGATGCTGCGCCGTTTAGATCACTTTAAAGGCACCGAACACCTTGGTTGATTGTCAAATACCAGTATTCCCAATATTTGTTCGATATTTTAGTTATAAATGCATAATCATTTTAATTTTTCACAGAACTCGGGCAAATACTGATTACTAAATGGTGCTAAATACCACACAACAAATAAAACAATGAACATTGTTTTCACTGTACGGACAAAATATCAAAACTAAATTGTTCATATTAAAAGTTCAAATGTTTATAAACAGATTTAAAAAATAGCACAAAAGTGAAGGTAAAAGTTTTGCTAAAGGGTTTTTTTTTGACAGAAATAAAACACTAAATTATTAAAATATTTAAGAAATAATCCAAAGTAGTCGATACTTAACATGTACAATGTACTTCTCTACTAACTATATTTTCTTTAATGGGATATAAATTGGAAGATTGATAATGAGTAAAGGAAACAACTGTTGGTAATTTGTTTCTAGAAAGTATGACTGATAAGTGATTGCTTTAAACCTACTTATACTGCCTTAACACCCACCGGGTGAGAAATGGGAACTGCTCATTATGAGATTTGACTAGGGTTCGGCGTAAGTTTGGGGTCAATTATGTCAAAAATTCTGTGTAATTTTGACCATAAACTGGTCAAGGCATTGGGACCCGGATTGGGTGAAATGTGACTCAGTAGAGGTTTGCTCTCTTAAAGATGGAAATTAAAAAAAATTGTAAATATTGTAACAATTGTTGGTTGGGCTCCTATAACTAATCCCGTTATTTTTGACAGAAAGTAAAATGATCATGAAGTTCCAAATAGGCGTCCTATTGACGACCAAGAGGGTGGTCTATATTTAGAACGTGATTTATGTCAACACGCAAGGTTTTTCTGCAATCAGTTGCCAGTTAGTGCTTTATACTGGTTGAACTGCTCTCTCCAGTCGGCCATGTCTGTGTACTTCCAGGCGCTGTATGACGCTTTCCACTCCCGTTCTATATCATCCATGTTGGCTGAAATAAAAGCGTAAATAAATATAAATAATTAAACTAAGTTGAGGGCGCACTATAGTATCAACCACGCAGAACTATGTATGGTGAGATTTGCTACAAGTTGCGATTAGAAGCCATTCAACCAACAAAATAACACATGTGCACACACACAGGTGAAGACTCCACATTATTGGGCAAAAAATGGCATCAGCCACGTTTAAAAAGCTGGTTCCTCACTATCTCAACTTTCTCATTGCACAGCTATAACAAATAATTCTGATCTTAAAAATAGAGAGAGGAGCAATCATTTTTGTGTGTATTTTATTTTGTAAAACAGTTTACCCAGCATGGTCTGTAGCTGCACCAGATAAGTGTTCCAGAAATGACACTGGTTACTCTTGAGGGCGCGTCCTGTTGCCATGTCAACGTTGAGCTCCTTGTATATCAACTCTGGGATGGTAAATTTGGGCCAAATATCGTCTGCTACAGCAGGGTTTCTGTGATAGAAAAGTACAGATGATTGTAAGATTGTGTGAACGTTGCGAAATGTGATAGAGGATACATGTTTAATCTTTTGGGTGAACCATGGCCAAATTATCTAAAGTAATGTTTCTTTTTCACACGGTTGAAAGAAGACAGTGATAATTATTATTGTAGCAAGACAATAGTTTTGAAGCTTTTCTTACCCAGTCTTGGCAAAGTTGGTCCAGTATTCCATAAATTTGACAGAAAGTGCCTTCTCTGGATCAGGCACAAAGGGAGACAGAACTAGAGCAAACTCAGGGTCGAACACAATGCCGAAAACGAACGGTAAATCCTCGGCGTGAGTTGCTCCTAACCATCCCGGCTGCACACCATTTGTGTTATAAAGAGACACGGTAGGGACTTGCGTCATATGATACAGAAACACAGTATCGCCCGCTTGGGCGTGAATGCGAGCAACATTGTCAGTTGGGCACACGAATGCAAAGTCACCGGCAAATTCTACAAAGGAGTTGAAGTAATCGGCAGTCTCGTTGTCGGCCTGAGACCAGTCAACGTACTGCATTCTGACTGAATCCGCAATAAACGGCGCGTCTGTTGAACCTGAGTAATTAAACAAAATCATATCAAATTGAGTGTGATACCAATAGTGATAACATAAGGAGCACAATTCCAGTTACGTATAAAGAGGTTTTTGTTCACAATATAGTGCGCCATCAATAGTTTCCAAGCAGATAGATCGTCAAATTCGACTGACCTAAATACCCACTTTACATTATAAACACCGTACAAAGTAGTCGCTTGTGCGTATACATGTAACGTGCATCTAGCAATATTGATTGAATTCGTCAGTTTAGTCCGCAAAGTTTGAGCTATTTTGCGAGAGTTTAATCGGTTCTTTTCGAACCAATTGAAATCAAACTTATTATCATAAAATGGCTACCAAGTCAAAAGAGAGTCTCCTCCTGGATTTGTGTAGTGGCGCACCAATTTTAACTCATCATTTTGTTTCTGTCAAGAAAATTAAATGCCTATAGATCCAATCATATTTACCAAAAGCGTATAAAAGGTTTTGACTCATTAACAATTCGAAATCATCTTTGCTTAGAGCAGGCGCCACCTCCGATGCGAAATACTCCGCAAATTTTGGATCGTCAACGAGGAACGATGTCCCCTCATCAGCATTTGACCCCAGGAGGATCTCGACGTGGTTGTACTGCCCGGTGGAGTAGAGATTGGCCGGGGTGTCAGAGAGGAATTCTCCATCAACAACGGCGCTACTTCGGAAGGCTGTCTAAAGGAAATAAAAGCAAAAGAAACAATGATAAACAGGGGAATATCGTTGGTTACATCACAGTTTCTAAACTTGCGTTTTAATTTTAACAGACATGTGAATGGCATTGTAGTGTTATCTGTCACACTCTCAAAAAACGCCCTTACTCTGTAGCAAATAAATGCCTTCACACAGGCCAAAGGACGCAAATCTTTACTGGACGATAAATGTTCTTCGTGTGCGTAAAAACGTGGGCGTGTCACCTTAGGCACATGATCTATAGTAATGTAGGGCAGAGCTTATTAGCCTTGATCAAGGCGCTACAGCCAGCCGCGACCCGCAAAATCCCAGTCCCCATCACTGAATTCCACCAGCGCACCCCCATACATAACACAGTGCATATAATACGCGTACAGCGTATGTACACACCTATACCTACTGTATATACACATTACCATCTATATGGTACACGTACGGTACATGAGTATTTCTAAAGAAGCGCCTTGATGGTTCTGTAACTGCCAAAATTTAGGGCGGAGCTCATTATGCTAATGTTTACTAACAACCCGGTCTCATTGGTTGTTGGTTGACCTATAAAGTCTCGCTGCGATGTCAATCACAACGTTCTGCAAGCACGCACACGTGCTCTCCGACGTAAACAACAAGCCTTGTGGCTGCTGTGCAAAAAAATTGCAATGGCGGCGGGCGCGAGGGAGAAATCCCCCCTACCCTAAAACAAAGTTGTGTACTGTATATCAATGGTACGGTGTATAATTTGCAACAGTTCATCGTGGCACAGCTGCAGAAGCTTTCAACAAAATAAAACAACCAGGTTTAATGCACCAATCATGGATTTAGAAATAAGAAGGAAGAAAATTAGACCATACATTGTGTGAAATGTGTTTGAGAAAGGTTCAAAAAGTATCAAGGTGTCATGGGTTTCCGGCAATGGCTACTTGGTTAGAATTCTTAGATGTTGGGCATACCCATCCCCTTGAAGCACAAACATTTAATAACATTACTGTTTTCCCCATTTCAGACCAGATGAGATAAGAAACCCAGCTGTTTATTTTGTCTAGACATATTATTCGTTACGTTTCTCGCGGTAAATCAAAGTTGGGGATCGAAAATAAATTATGTGTTGGTCGAAAACATACCAGACGGTAGAAGATGGCGTGTGGCTTAACAACAACTACAAGTAAAGATCAATTCCATAAACTAACTCTTGCCAAACTACTACACTAAAACGTTACACTTATAGTAAAGCACCTTCCCATTCAGGGACAAATCTACCAGCTACATTGTACTTATGATGCTAGTCCTCGTGTTATAATGAAACACAAGACAACAGACCTACCAAGTCTCAAGCATTAGGCGTGAGACTCACGCATTTGGGCTCCGTCTCACGCTCACACGCACAGCAACCATTTACTCACGCATTGGGGCAAGACCGGGAAAAAAAAAAATTAACGACATGCATCGCCAAATCGCGCTCGTGTGTACAAAAAACGCAATCTACAATGTTTGCACAATCTTCAGATTGCACGCAGTTTATCAGAATCATCATTCTTGTACAAACTTTGTACAAACAGAGCGCAAATTTGCAGACTGCGCACGCTTTTGCTCTTCCAGCAGGTTCAGCTAAAATTCGGCATAGCGCAAAACGCTTATTGCGCACAAGTTTTTCCCGATTCGTTTAGCAAATTTTTTAAATGCTACTAGCGAAGACACAACAGGCAGAAGAAGTGAGCGGAAGATTTTGGACATCATTTTTAGTAGATTTTTTTTTTTAGTTTGGAAGGAAATAATCTGACACAATCGTACACAACCATACACAAGTCAATGGGAAACTACACAACCATACACACGTCAATGGGAATCTACACAACCATACGCAAGTCAATGGGAAACTACACAACCATACACAAGTCAACGGGAAACTACACAACCATACACATGTCAATGGGAAACTACACAACCATACACAAGTCAATGGGAAACTACACAACTATACACAAGTCAATGGGAAATTACACAACCATACACAAGTCAATGGGAAACTACACAACCATACACAAGTCAATGGGAAACTACACAACCATACACAAGTCAATGGGAAATTACACAACCATACACAAGTCAATGGGACACTTCACAACCATACACAAGTCAATGGGAATTGACACAACCATACACCGGTCAATGTAGCCTTGCTCAAGGCAGTCGAATTATTCACTCCGAAAAAAGACCGCCGCTGTATAAAAACCCACCCGTATTCACTGTGCGTAAAACCCACCCGTATTCACTGTGCGTAACATCGCACGACACGATGCCCCCGTACACTATCCGCATGCGGAGGCCGTCAGGCCGACAGCCTTGTAGGATCTGTGTTGAAGCCACTGACCTCATTACTATAATAAGCGAAGAGTTCCCACGGTCAGCTCATTACCATAATGCCCGCGAAAGACGAGACATGTTTACCTCACACACCACCACCACGGACGCATGATAGGGTCCAAAGGTCGTGATAAGGCAAGTACGTGATTGGACGTCAAAATGAATAATTCATTTGCCTCACATCCTGTGTTGTCTGATAGGTCTGACGAACGATATACATATTCATGAGCTGCATACTAGCATATCCTCGAGCCCCCCCAATTTCGTCCACTATTGGAATTTTTTCAATACAACACATTAAAACGGGAAGATACAGATCCGACAAGGCTGTCGGCCTGACGGCCTCCGCATGCGGTTAGTGGTGTACGAGTGCGATGACTTGTGTGAACAGTATTCGTGCGATGTGACAGTGTGTATACGGGTTGGTCATTCGGTGTGATCGCACACACCATGCACAGGGTATACGGCGGGTGGGTTTACAGCTGCGTCTTTTCGGAGCGAATAATGCGACTGCCTTGAGCAAGGCTACGGTCAATGGGAAACTATACAACCATACACAAGTCAATGGGAAACTACACAACCATACACAAGTCAATGGGAAACTACACAACCATACACAAGTCAATGGGAAACTACACAACCATACACAAGTCAATGGGAAACTAAACAACCATACACAAGTCAATGGGAAACTACACAACCATACACAAGTCAATGGGAAACTACACAACCACGCACACGGACGTGGCATGATTGCTAGCAGTAATACGTCATTCTCAATCGCGCCTGTGATTAGCCAATGTTTAGAATGACATGCCCAGATCATGCACGCCCTTTTATCGAAATTCCGATAAAGCTGTTACAGAACCATCAAGGCTGTTGTTTGAGCCACGTGTGCGAGGTTGAAAGTAGAAAGACACGACCGTACTCACAACTTCGCTATACTGTTCTCGCTGTACAATTTACTGTACAATGTACTGTATATGTACAGCGTGCAGACTGCCGAATTGTGCCGCGCCGGGCCGGGGCACACTACGCCAACAGCCTTGAGGCAAGGCTAGGCAGAGCTGTGTATTGAGAGAGTTGCGACATGGAGGGACCAATTTTCTTTGGTCACGTGGTTGCCGGACGCCATGTTGCATCCAAATGCAGTACAACCCATTGGGCAGACTAGTCTGGCACTCCGTGTTCGCCAATGCGTTTCTTGGGAACAAAATGGCTTCTAATCGCAAATTGTCGCAACTCTCCCAATATACGGCTCTGATGTAGGGATACCAAGTGCGCCCTCTGTGTTCACGAGACTGATGCGACGTTCTAATGTGAATTTCAAAAACTTGACGCGTATGTGTTCATGTGACGTTCTGGACCCGTTACTTTTTGTTTGACTTTGAGCGGGAGGGGGAACAACACTATTTTATCTTGGCATCATTTCCCTTAATTTGTGTAGAGGTAAATCGTTACCTCAGAATGGCGAGCAAGAATAATTAAGTTGACTTATGAGGCATGCTTGGTTTAAGAAACATTTTATAATAATAAAATTAATAAAAAACAAAAACAATCGAACCTCAATTGAAGCCGCCACAAGAGCTAAGGCGTCCTGTTCCCTCAAGCAATCCACAAGAGCGGCGCTCTCCGAAGCACTGCAGCCGAGTTTCGCCCCAACCTGGAAGGCTTGGCTCCTCAATTCGTCCTCTTTCTCGTGAAAGGCCCAGAAAGAAAAGGCAGTTCCGCTCTGAAACCAAAAGGGGAAATTATAGTAACCCGTCTTAAAAAGAGAAAGTTTTTTCAAAAGTGGTTTTCAAGAAGAAGGTTGAAAGAGAGAAAAGTTTAAGAAATGGAAGAATGGAGGAGGGACTTATTCGAGACCACAGTTCAAAATACCAGATTTTGTTGTGCTGCACTAAGCCCAATATTCCATGGACCATCAGCACTAGTTTGTTTGGTAAAAAGCGTCATCCGAAAATGGTGACATAGCGGTTTAGACTTGTTCCCTGCCTTCATTCGTAAGGATACGGGCAGGCACTGATCTCACTAAAAGGCAAAATGGTTTAATTAGCCATGTCTTGTACTACCACATCTCTGCTTTACTGGCACGATAGCCGGTCTGCCCTGTGTGCATGTTCACAACTCCGTCAAGTCGTCAAACAAGCAGCAATTATTTTGAAACGCCCCCCACCTTAAGTGTTTTTATTTTTTATTGATCGTTTTGAACGGAATTACAGGAAAAATATACAGCGCTCCCATTGCTGAATTGACACACTGAAAAGACGCATTGAAATTGTTTTCGTTACCAGCTACATTCAAGCATCATTACATAATTGGTCCTTATTTTGCCGGAGGAAAATAAAGAGGATTTTTCGAGAGGAATATTTAATTGAGGAGCAGGCAAGACAAACCTGCATAATCGCCTGGCTGAACAAGCCTTCTGACATCTTGGAGAGGATGTGGAAACTGACGCTGGCACTCCCAGCACTCTCACCGAAGATGGTGATGCGTTCACTGTCACCACCAAAAGCTATGTTTTATCAAAATAGTAAAGTTCTTTAAGTTACAAAGGTTTACAAGTCAAAACTTCATAATTCATGTAAACAAAGCACATGATCAGTGCGCATGATCAGTGCGTAAAGGATGCTGGGTGATACCCGAATCCAAGCAACACCAGCGAACGTCATGACGCTACTGGGAAAACTCCTTCCCTTCGCTACAAATGTATTAATTGGGTTCTTTATGTGCATTAACATACTACTGCTTATTATTTGATCCATTTGGAGGACGAAACAACAATGTTTTTAAGTGTCCTTTAAAAAGACACACGGGTTTATACCGGGACTCAAACCCACACTCTGCTGATAAGAAACACCAGAACTTGAGTTCGGTGTGCTTTGACTGCTAGGCCAGGACACACCACAAGATGAGAGTTCGTGAAATTATTTTACAACATAATGGTCAGGTTAAAGACAAACAACAAACAATCATAGCTGAAGGGATTTGGCACACTCGGTAATTAATTAGATTATTAAATGAAGAAGTGTTCCTACCTGCAATGTTGTTCTTGATCCATTTCATGGCCATTTGCTGATCTTTGAGACCTGCATTGCCTGAAGAAGCTTCGTCGTCTAAGTGGAGAAATATCCATAGTTCTAAAAGTTAACCTCTGACCTCAGTTCACACCACATCAATAGCAAACCAAAACGCGCGGGAAACTACGAACGGTGATTTGAACACGAAAAACTTACCTATTCATGTAAAGCCCGACTCATTTTCGGATCAGTATTACCCAAAATATGTTGTACATGATCCATAAATTATTGGTCAAAATCACCCAGAATAACATTTTCCAACAATTTTTCCGGTCAGCTTGACCAGGAAATGTGTCAAACTCCCTGGGCCGGGAATCCATGTCAACGTGAGACTAGTGCATCACTGGGTGGCAGCAGACTTACCGACTATAATAATTCCATTGAATACGTAGAGAATAATAGCTTTTACCTGGTAAGTCTGCTGCCACCTAGCGTCCAAAAAGTCCCCTATTCGATCCAGGTGTTTTAAGAGTATATAAATTAGCCGAGAGACTGTGTTGCAATGAACACTAGAAGACAACTTATCTTCACTCAAGTTAAATTTGTTGGACATGTGTTCAGCTTTTGTTTTCACAACATCATTTTTTATAGACAAAATAACTAAGAATTTCGACATAATTATTGGTTTGCATTAAGTGTGTTTCCTTTTAGATTAACAAATCTGAAGGGAACAGTGTTTAGGTACAGTTTTATTAGCCTTACCTGTTGTTAAAAAACCCAAGATGTCGAGGCGATAGTTAAGCGTGACCACGATGACGTCACCGACTGCAACCAATGGCATTCCGTCATAGACTGGTTGACTTCCACTACCGAGAGTGAAAGCTCCGCCGTGTATCCAGACCATCACAGGAACGCCCTCCATCTATTATTTAAAAAAATTCACACTTTTCAGTTAAAGTGAAAGCGTCGCTGCTTGTGAATTTTTAGAAATAGGAACAAATGGCGTATCCAACCACAACACTCTGATTCTCGGTCCCATGTGGCCTGCCCCATTTTTCAGTCATGCTGACTCGAAAACTGGTTTAAAATTGCTTTTGCCTCTTTCATTCAGATTCCGGATAACATAAACCTAGAATCTAATTGCAAATTCAACAATTAAATCAAATAATTTTTTTAATAACAATCATGAATCAATGGTATACTTACACGTCTAGAACTAGGTGCGTAGATATTCAGGTACAGACAGTCTTCATTCGTATATATGTTATTCTGACCACCGCTGCCTTGTATGCAAGCATATCTAAAGTACGTGGCGTTGTAAACCTCGCTTCCCCAACTACTCTTCTCGACCGGAGCCCTGAATCGCAGCGCTCCAACGGGTGGCTCTGCAAATGGTATCCCCTTGAAAACATCGATGTTCTTGGTGATATTGATGAACTCATCTTCCTGGAAAGTCACGGTGGTACCTAAGAGGGCACCCTGCTCTACAGTGACCTGTGGTTGGGAAGCTACTAGGGCTGCCAAAACTCCCAGCCAAATACCGGCTGACACAGCGATGGAGTACATATTGAGGGTTGTAAACTGGGCCAGATTCAGTGCTAGTCGGTGATAGTACGATCAATGATCGTTTCCTTAAAAAAACTGGCTCTACCGTTTGCTTATAATAGCCACCAATGTTTACACATGAAAACGTTGCAGTGCAGTCAGCCAGTAAAACATCCACAAGAGTGCGCAGGAAGGGATCCGGCCATTGATATCTAATTTACATGTGAATACAAAGTACACAGCAGACTTATCCACATATTTTTGGGCTTTGAAAGGTTATATAATTGCTGATACACTACTCAAGGTGTGTGTGCAGAACCATGGCCGAACGAGGTTATCACTCCCGTAGTATACAGTGCAAAATACTGGGGTCCCCTACATCCCTTGAAATAATGTCTTGCTCGGCGAAAAGGACAAGTTTCAATACCTCAAGTTGGAAGTCAACAACCTCAGACTACAAATAGCTTAACCTTTTACACTGTCCTCATTTATTTGACTCTCAAATCTTACCTAATGGGCCCGGATATAAATGGTGCCGAAGCTATGTTATTTCTACCTCCATGATGGTTTTATCATGCGATGTTTTCTCTTTATTTGTTAACGTGTGAGGATTGTAGGTGAATTTGTTGGTTACTTATTGGCCATTGGTTTAATCATTGGCAATTTGTTATAATGGTCACTGGTTATTTATTGGTGATTGGTTAATCATTGGCATTTGGTTCCGGCGTTAGTTAAAGGCAGTGGACACTATTGGTATCTAACTCAAAATATTTATTGCCATAAAACCTTACGACTAATAGGGAGATGATGATAGTATAAAACATTGTGAGAAACGGCTCCCTCTGAAGTGATGTAGTTTTTCGAGAAAGAAGTAATTTTCCACTGATTTCAAGACCTCAGATTTAGAACTCGAGGTCTCGAAATCAAGCATCTGAAAGCACGCAACTTTGTGTGATCAGGGTGCTTTTTCTTTCATTATTATCTCGCAACTTTGACGAACAATCGAGCTTAAATTTTCACAGGTTGGTTATTTTATGCATAATGTTGAGATACACCAAGTGAGAAGACTGGTCTTTGACAATATTACCAATAGGATCCATTGTCTTTAATTGGCCATTGGTTTATTCTTGCATAAAAACGGCAATTGTTTAACTGATTAAAGCCGCACCACAGAGAGTGTAGTAAACTTGCACTTTGACTTTCTGTTTTCTTCAAAACCATTGCACCCATTGTTACATAACCGCTTGTTTAATTAGGCCCGTGGTAATATTCAACCATCATTACTAAGTATTTACTGACTGGCTTTGACGCAGAACAGCGAGCAGGAAATCACACACACACAAACGTGAGTCATGTGAGATTTCATAACGCCTCTCAAAACATCAATCTTATACTTCAATGTATATGTTTTAATGCGCAAAGTCTTTATGCAAGCAACCGCCCTTTAAACAAACCTGCTTAAGGAGGGTGACGCATTTATCCAAAGTAGGATTATAATGGCATCTCCTATAGTGTGTATTATAGATTAATGCACATTTTACGCAACGCAGTTTTTTTTTACACCGCTTCAAACTTCTGGAATTTACTCCCGAAACAAAGAGCGCGGCAGACGCTGCAACGTTAATAGAGCTTGACGACAAAACGACAAAATCACTGTCGCAAAGGGCAGTTTTAATAACTAATCGTAAGGCAAACTAACTGGTTGCCTCTTGTGAAGGGTAACAGTCTAAACATTTGAACATAAAGTTTGAAGCATGGTCTGAATGAGTTACAGCCTCAAACCCTATCAATTGTTTCTATTTCCAAAAAACCAAGAGATATACACCCCGCCTACTCAAAATCCAAATAGCACTATTCCAATTATCTTGTAGCCTTGCTCAAGGCAGTCGCATTATTCGCTCCGAAAAGACGCAGCTGTAAACCCACCCGCCGTATACTCTGTGCATGGTGTGTGCGATCACACCGAATGACCCACCCGTATACACACTGTCACATCGCACGACTACTGTTCACACAAGTCATCGCACTCGTACACCACTAACCGCATGCGGAGGCCGTCAGGCCGACAGCCTTGTCGGATCTGTATCTTCCCGTTTTAATATGTTGTATTGAAAAAATTCCAATAGTGGACGAAATTGGGGGGGGGGGGCTCGAGGATATGCTAGTACGCAGCTCATGAATATGTATATCGTTCGTCAGACCTATCAGACAACACAGGATGTGAGGCAAATGAATTATTCATTTTGACGTCCAATCACGCACTTCCCTTATCACGACCTTTGGACCCTATCATGCGTCCGTGGTGGTGGTGTGTGAGGTAAACATGTCTCGTCTTTCGCGGGCATTATGGTAATGAGCTGACCGTGGGAACTCTTCGCTTATTATAGTAATGAGGTCAGTGGCTTCAACACAGATCCTACAAGGCTGTCGGCCTGACGGCCTCCGCATGCGGATAGTGTACGAGGGCATCGTGTCGTGCGATGTTACGCACAGTGAATACGGCTGGGTTTTACGCACAGTGGATACGGCTGGGTTTTTATACAGCGGCGGTCTTTTTTCGGAGTGAATAATTCGACTGCCTTGAGCAAGGCTAATTATCTTGGGGAAGTGGGTCTGAATAGTACACAGGTCGACGCAACGATATCGTACGATCTTGTTTAAGCCTCTGCCCATTACAACTTATACGGATTCGAGTTTTTAGAGCAAAACTAATTTTATCAATTTATTGTAAACTGTATCTCCAAACCCTATCTCAAGGGGACGCATTCGGCGGCAGGCACATTTTGAACAAGTTTATTGAGTTTCTGTATAGCTCAGTAACCCTAAAATGTTTTGCAAAAGCAATAATATCCAAAGGTGCGAAGCCAGGTCCAATTCGGTTTGTCCTTTGTCCCTCTGTATGGCAAGCTGTATATAAACACGATCCAGACAAACGACCTCGTAGACCACTTTTTAGGCTTCTTTAAAGAAATTCTATTTTGAAATTTTAATTTCATTGTGTGGGCCAAGCTACAGCTTAACCAATTGGGAATAAAGCAGACAATTCTGTCCTTGGTGCTTTGTTATTATTCCTTGACAATAGAAATCAATATTTCACCATTAGTATTTGAAACCAGCTTGGAATTGATGCTGCGCTGTTTAGATAATTTAAAGGCACTGGACACCTTTGTTGATTGTCAATGACCAATATTCCCAATTGGTGTTTCCCAACATATGCATCAAATATCAAATCTGTAAAAATTTAGACTCAATCGGTCATCGAAATTGCAAGAGAATAATAAAAGAAAAAGCACCCTTGCTGCACAAATTTGTGTTCTTTCAGATGCATAATAAAAGGCTTCAGGCCTGAAATATTTTATTAGATTCAAATCTGAGTGAGTATTTACAAAGAGTGTGCACTGCCTTTAAGAATAGAGTGACGTGTCCCTTTCGCCAAAGAGCATAGACAATCAATACAAGATGCGTGCAAATAATAAACGGTTCTAATGTGGACATTGTATTATTTTCATCTCCAAGCAACGGCTTGTTGTTCAAAGCAACATTTCTCCACAATTCTCCAAACTACTGGACGTACTAGACGAGTTGATGGTGAGCTCTAAATAAACACGCGGAAAAAACTGTCTGGCATTTTTAAAGAAACAAAAACAAGTGCTTCAATCTGAATTACTGTTTTTTTTTTAACTGTAGAAAGTGTGCACCTTTTTATACATGCAAAACAAAAACTGCATTTTGGTTTAACATCATGATTCGCATTGTGATTTTGATGGTCGGTATTTTACGGGTTCTCCAAGCCGCCTGTCCATTCGGGTGGTTGACTTTGCAAGACTCCTGCTACATCTTACTGACTCAGAAGATGAATTGGACTGATGCGTTCAGGGCTTGTGATCGTCCTGGAAGTGCCATTGCTATGCCTGAATCTCAAAAAGAACAAGATTTTATTTGGCGAGAAATGAAAACATCATGGATACAAAATGATCCCGCAGGCTCCGGTAAATTGGACATTTGGATTGGGTGCCAAAAAAATATGACCAATCCTTCACAATTGGCTTGTCCAGGAAAGAAAGTTGATTCTGACTACACTAATTGGATGAACGACTATTATGATGATCAAGGCTCTAACTGCATCAGAATGCGACAAATCTACGATGGTAAATGGTCAGATCGCAGTTGTTCCATTGACCATTTCGCTGCTTGTGAGATGCGCGTCCCTCATCCCATACACTGCCTGGCAGCTGAGGATGACGGTCGCTTCACATCCCAGTGTCTGCTCAACCATGACATCAAGAACCTGACAACCAAGGGAGTTATTGGGTGTGGTCAGACGTGCTGGGCGGAGCCTCGATGCCACTCCTTCAATCTCTGGAAGCAGGGTAAGATATGTCAGCTTAACAACGCATCCCACCCGGAGGCTGACGTCACTGATTTCAAGAACATAGAGGGCTGCTCCTTCTTTGAACTGTAAAATCATCAAAGGCAAGACAAGTGACATGTAGTGTTAGCTTTTCAATTTGTGATTGCACATGATTATGTTGTGTCAGTGCACCAAATCAAGACAATTATTGTAACTGTATATTTTCACTATTTATTTAATATAAGTATTGCTTCAGCTTGTATTTGACTGCAGTTGTAAATCCAAACATTCATAGTTCATTCGTATAAATAGCAACAGACCATTGAATTCAACACACCGACGTCTTATTAGAGGTAAACGATCACGCAACAATGGAGAACGTCCATTCTTGTATGTGCGGCGCACAGGATGGGCCAATGAGCTCCCTTCGTTTTGCTTACAGCCTAGGGAGCCTTACTCAAATGATTACATGTGATGTATAAGGTCCAATCAGAAGCCATTTAGCATGTTAGCAAAGTGGTGACTTTTTTATCTCTTGTATTAACGTGTCTTTATGATGAACACTTACCGCGAACTTTAATCTCAACACCGCATCCCATCCATGGCAAGGCTGACGTCACCGACCTCCATTTTGGTTGGAACACAATCCATTGGACTCGAAAAGTTCACAATGAATTTAGCATTCCGAACCGCTTGTTCGAACGGTTGGTACTCACGGGCCTAAGCGCAGCCTCTTTTCAGTGCATGCACACATTTTTATTCATTAGTTTTAGAGCAATAGTGGAATACCATGTTAATTGACCGAGCTGTATCGAAGAATGTTTGCTTTAGGCTGATCTGGGCCCAACAACACGGCTCTGCTTACCGTCGAATTCTGCGCTTACTCTCACCATTCGCTGCTTACGTGCAAGTGCCGAATTTCTGCGCTAGCTTTGTAAGCGAAGAATGCATAACGACAGTGGATTACTCACGCACACAGGACAAAATACCGTGCTAAGCCATGAAATACGCTAGCGGTAAGCACACGCCGATTTTTTGCCTACGGTAAGGAGAGCCAAATTGGGTCCGGATCGTTTTCTTTTTTTTTGAAAAAAATACGGAGCTCTGGCAGTGCCATCGAACAGTTGAGATCCTGAGATAATTTACTGCAGAATGGGCGTCATTGGTTAAGATGTCAACTTCCCGATATAAATTTTCTCTGGAAGCCGACATCCTGCCGTCAGGTTGTCGAAATATATATTTAGGGTTAAGTCGTAACTTGCTGAAAAATATCTCGGGATCTCAATGAGTCAGATGGTACTTCCAGAGCTCCATAGAAAATGAAGTGTAGCGGCAATGTTTGTATTCTTGCTTCTGGTTTGAACGTTGGTAGAATAAAAAATAAAAATAATATTAATAATAATAATGATTACAATAAAAAATAATGTGTTTGAATATTTCAGCAATTTTCACATTTAGTGTATTAAGTGTTCTAACCTTTCTGAAAAAAAAACCCAGTTATTCTAAGAATGTATATGCAGTTTTGTTATTAAAAAGCACAACACAAAATCTTAAGCAAATTTCACCCAGTTTATGCTGTCTTGTACATGGCACGTTAAAAACGACAGAAGACTCCAGAAGACTCCCGAGGGATACTCTGAATGCCCAACGAATGGCAAACGTTTCCGCTCAGTATAAATGTAAATCGTCATTACCACAAACGCAAGTACGTGGCGTTGTAAACCTCGCTTCCCCAACTACTCTTCTCTACCGGAGCCCTGAATCGCAGCGCTCCAACGGGTGGCTCTGCAAATGGTATCCACTTGAAGACATCGATGTTCTTGGTGATATTGATGAACTCATCTTCCTGGAAAGTCTTGGTGGTACCCAAGAGGGCGCCCTGCTCTACCGTGACCTGAGGTTGCTGTGAAGCTCCGAAGCCCACCAACAACTCAAGTAAAATGCCGGTTGACGCAGGCATCCTTTTGCTGAACATGACCTTATGCTATGTCCACAAATGTATACAATAGGTCACCGGTCATAGCATTACTTGCATTCCACACGCTCCTAAGTAACAAGTGGTACAAATAAAATGGTGAACCATCTGGCTAAAGATTTTTTCTCTCTCTACAGGCGCGGGTACCAACCATATCATTGTCCATGTTTAGTACACTTTAATGAACACCTAAGAAATGTTCAAAAGTTGCCAATCTTTTGTAGGTTCAACATATTCCACATACTTTTATTGATTTGTAATCAGACTCAACACATCAATACAAAAAGACACATTGGGCTGGGAAAATTGTCTCGTGTTATGACCCCATGCATAGTACCTGAAGGGTCAGGTCATAGACAAGTTGGCATTTAACTTGTGTGGTGAAGTTTTTGCAGGTGATTGGTACTTCGCACTGATCCTTTGAGACAAGTTATACAGCAAACTTCTTAAAGAAGTATTTTTAAAGAAATTGCTTTCCCCTAATTTAACACTATGGGCAATTGATTATTTGAATTGTGCCTTCTCTAAATATTACTGAGCAAATAATAGTACAAGGTTTGGGAGTTTTGATTTTGCTCCATTTTGACCTCGATTTTGTTCAAACTGAATTTGTTGTACTCACTTTTGGGTTCGGTATGAGAACATTGAGCGGTAGTCCTACAAAATGACTTCCATAATCTGAGAAAACCTCGCTATCACACAATCACATAACAGTCACACAATCATCTTTTGTTACAACTTTCTACTCTACAATGAATTGTTAAAACTTTTTAAACTACAATACATTTGACATTATTTATTCGCATATAGTGTAATTTGCACACAAACTCTAGATATTTCTAAAACTAATTACTGTAAAAAGAGCTTTTAAAATAAAAAATAAAAAAAATAAATGTCATAATAAAAATTCAATACAATTACTCGATACTAATATCAATATCTTGCGATTTTGATGGGGTTCGTTACATCTTGAACAACATAAGAAGTAAATTCAAACTCTAAACTCACATGAAGGAATTGATACTTGACTCCGGTCTTGCAGGGGGCCTGACCCGTTTCGTGGTCATCATGACCCGGAAACGGTTTGTAACTGACCTGAAACTGGGTCAACTGACGCACAATCCGAGTCAAACCTAAAATAAAGAAAACGTACTCGGAATTCGTGTTTTAGTTTTAAACATCGAGACCAAGGTAATGTCATGCGAAAAATACTTAGAACCTAAAATTATTTGATTTCCTTGTGTTTAAGATTATTTGCGAATGCCTTCTTGTTCACGTTAGTTTAGAGTTTTCCGGCCAATATTTCAGTCAAAGTTTCTTTATTTTCATTAACACACATTATTTTAAGTTCACGCCTTCCCTGTTCTTCCACTCACAGTGGGTTTCTTTTAGAAATGCATTCAACTACGTTTTGGTGCACACATGATTTCGTTTTTCTCCTTTCAGATTCATTTCAGCCATTCTAATTCATTTATAGACATTCAAGATATTACACTTTCCATTCTGAAGTTGAATTTCTATTACATATAGCTACATTTACATTTAATGAAATTGAATGGTTGACCAGCTGTTGCTGCTGGCTTTAAGGAAATTGAATGAGTCTTGCGACCTCATAAAATTGAATGATCTTATTTGACCAGTGAATGTTAAACTGATGAATAGAATTACTCCTTTAGCTGGTTTAAATTAATGGATTCTTGTTGAAATTGACCGGGAAACCTATATAAACTGTAAAGTTCTGAAGTTCTGAAGCTGACTAACTATATCACACAAAAGTAGTGTGTGTTATAGATTAATGCACATTTTACGCAACGCAGTTTTTTTACACCGCTTCAAACTTCTGGAATTTACTCCCGAAACAAAGAGCACGGCAGACGCTGCAACGTTAATAGAGCTTGACGACAAAACGACAAAATCACTGTCGCAAAGGGCAGTTTTAATAACTAATCGTAAGGCAAACTAACTGGTTGCCTCTTGTGAAGGGAAACAGTCTAAACATTTGAACATAAAGTTTGAAGCATGATCTGAATGAGTTACAGCCTCAAACCCTATCAATTGTTTCTATTTCCGAAAACCAAGAGATATACACCCCGCCTACTCAAAATCCAAATAGCACTATTCCAGTTATCTTGGGGAAGTGGGTCTGAATAGTACACAGGTCGACGCAACGATATCGTACGATCTTGTTTAAGCCTCTGACCATTACAACTTATACGGATTCGAGTTTTTAGAGCAAAACTAATTTTATCAATTTATTGTAAACTGTATCTCCAAACCCTATGTCAATGGGACGCATTCGGCGGCAGGCACATTTTGAACAAGTTTATTGAGTTTCTGTATAGCTCAGTAACCCTAAAATGTTTTGCAAAAGCAATAATATCCAAAGGTGCGAAGCCAGGTCCAATTCGGTTTGTCCTTTGTCCCTCTGTATGGCAAGCTGTATATAAACACGATCCAGACAAACGACCTCGTAGACCATTTTGTAGGCTTCTTTAAAGAAATTCTATTTTGAAATTTTAATTTCATTGTGTGGGCCGAGCTACAGCTTAACCAATTGGGAATAAAGCAGACAATTCTGTCCTTGGTGAGTTGTTATTATTCCTTGACAATAGAAATCAATATTTCACCATTAGTATTTGAAACCAGCTTGGAATTGATGCTGCGCTGTTAAGATAATTTAAAGGCACTGGACACCTTTGTTGATTGTCAATGACCAATATTCCCAATTGGTGTTTCCCAACGTATGCATCAAATATCAAATCTGTAAAGATTTAGACTCAATCGGTCATCGAAATTGCAAGAGAATAGTAAAAGAAAAGCACCCTTGCTGCACAAATTTGTGTTCTTTCAGATGCATAATAAACGGCTTCAGGCCTGAAATATTTTATTAGATTCAAATCTGAGTGAGTATTTACAAAGAGTGTGCACTGCCTTTAAGAATAGAGTGACGTGTCCCTTTCGCCAAAGAGCATAGACAATCAATACAAGATGCGTGCAAATAATAAACGGTTCTAATGTGGACATTGTATTATTTTCATCTCCAAGCAACGGCTTGTTGTTCAAAGCAACATTTCTCCACAATTCTCCAAACTACTGGACGTACTAGACGAGTTGACGGTGAGCTCTGAATAAACACGCGGAAAAACTGTCTGGCACTTTTAAAGAAACAAAAACAAATGCTTCAATCTGAATTACTTTAAAAAAAAACTGTAGAAAGTGTGCACCTTTTTATACATGCAAAACAAATTGGTTTAACATCATGATTCGCATTGTGATTTTGATGGTCGGTATTTTACGGGTTCTCCAAGCCGCCTGTCCATTCGGGTGGTTGACTTTGCAAGACTCCTGCTACATCTTACTGCCTCAAAAGTTGAATTGGTTCGATGCCTTCAGGGTGTGTGATCGTCCTGGAAGCGCCATGGCTATGCCTGAATCTCAAAAAGAACAAGATTTGGCAAAAAATGAAAACATCATGGATACAAAATGATCCCGCAGGCTCCGGTAAATTGGAACTTTGGATTGGGTGCCAAAAAAATATGACCAATCCATCACAATTGTCCTGTCCTGGAAAGAAAGTTGATTCTGACTACACTAATTGGAAGAACGACTATTATGATGATCAAGACTCTAACTGCATCAGAATGCGACAAAACTACAATGGTAAATGGTCAGATCGCAGTTGTTCCATTGACCATTTCGCTGCTTGTGAGATGCGCACCCCTCATCCAATACACTGCCTGACAGCTGACGATGACGGTCGCTTCACATTACAGTGTCTGCTCAGCCATGACATCAAGAACCTGACAGCTAAGGGAGTCATTGGGTGTGGTCAGGCGTGCTGGGCGGAGCCTAGATGCCACTCTTTCAATCTCTGGCAGCAGGGTAAGATATGTGAGCTTAGCGACGCATCCCACCCGGAGGCTGACGTCACTGATTTTAAGAACATAGAGGGCTGCTCCTTCTTTGAACTCTAAAATGAGCATCCACGCAAGTAAGAAGGGACATGACCAACTTTTCAGTAGAATTCAAAGTAGATTCTTTTTTTAACAATTGTTTTTCTTCAAAATAATTGGTAGGCTATCACTTAACATATACTTTTAGTGAATTTGCGTTTTCCATCCGAGTGGATCAAAAGACAGTTTAACTGTAAATACCTGCGTCAATAATTGACATTCAATTTGACTTTGAAACACACTTATATAAGTATAATAATAATAATAATAATAATAACCTTACTTATAAAGCGCTTTTTACAAAAGCGATACAAAGCGCTAACGAAATACAATGGCAACAAAAACAAAAGATAAACTACATGCTTTACAGACAAAACAATGCAATTAACAATGATACAATCTAGAGTAACTTAGGATAGAGGTGGGTTTTTAATTGGGATTTGAAGGAACTCAGGGAATTGGCTAAACGAACAGATTGAGGGAGACGATTCCAGCATTTTGGCCCAGTTGCAGCAAAGGCTTTAGATCCTACATTGGTACGTGATCGTGGGGCATTCAATACAACAGCTGAAGTGGATCTTAAATTATACAGAGACTGGCGGGTGTGGAGAAGGTTGCCCAGATAAGTTGGAGCTTGGTTAGAGAGTGATTTATATGTGAGTACTGCGTTCTTATATTCAATCCGTTGCAAAACTGGTAGCCAATGCAGGGTCTGGATGAGAGGTGATGTATGTGTGTATTTCGGTTTCTTGTAGATGAGACGGGCGGCTTGATTTTGAAGGAGCTGTAGTGAGTGCAAGTTCTTTGTTGATGTTCCATAGAGAAGGCTATTGCAATAGTCCAACCTTGAAAGAACTAGTGCTCGAATTGCTGCATGTGTACAACTAGCATCAAGGTACTTCCTGATCAAAGTCAGGTTACGGAGGTGAAATTTAACAGTTCTTGAAATATTTGCCACCTGAGCATCATGAAGAAGACGATCATCAAAGATGACACCAAGGATCCGAAGGGATTGTGAGGGTTCAAGAACAACATCACCAAGTGTCAACTTGACATCAGTGAGCTTCCGATGATGTGCTTGCGATGCGACTACCAGGAATTCGGTTTTGTCTTGGTTGAGTTTAAGTTTATTGACAGTCATCCAGGTTTGAATGTCTCTGACCACATGTGTCAGCTTGGAGAGTGCACCTTGGATAGAGTCTTGAGAGCCTGGATCACATGTGAGATATATTTGTATGTCGTCAGCATACATGTGATAGTTAATATTGTGTTCTTGGAAGATATTAGCAATCGGTTGCAGGTACAAAGTGAACAGCAGGGGCCCTAGGACTGACCCCTGTGGGACTCCATACTCAAGTTTAACCTGGGGAGAATCTGAATTGTCAATGGCAACGGAGCATGTCCTGTTCTGAAGATAGGACACGAACCACTGTAAGGCGAATCCGGAGAGTCCAAAATGAGTGTGAAGTCTTTCTGTTAGAATGGCATGGTCCAGTGTATCAAACGCTGCTGATAGGTCAAGGGACAACAGGAATGTAGCTTTCTTGTCGTCCAAGGCGCGTGATATGTCATTCTGTAGAGATAGTAGAGCTGTTTCAGTGCTGTAGTTCTTTTTATATGCAGACTGTCTCGGGTTATCAAGATGATTCAGATCGATATACTCGTGCAGTTGATGAGCAACAACTTTCTCCAAGACCTTAGCGAGAAAGCGAATATTGGAGATTGGCCTGTAGTTACAAAGGCTGTCTTTGTTCAATGATTGTTTCTTCAGAACAGGTGTAACCGTTGCTTGACCAAGACAGGAAGGGAAAGTACCACTTTCCAGCGAAGAGTTGACGGTCTCTAGGATGATGGGCATGAGTACAGGAATGTGTTTCTTTAACAGCCACGTCGGTAGAGGATCAAGGGAGCAGGTTTTATCAGGTAGTTTCCTAATGATATCTTCAAGGTCGCTGAATGTTACCCGATTGAATGATGAAAGCTTGGTGTTTGGTTTAGCGGAAACTAGACCAAGAACAGATGGCCGAGAATTAGCAATTTTCCTGGAATCTCGTTGAGTGCATCAAGAAGAAGTTCACATTCCTCCAGGAACGTAGATGTTTTAAGGCCGTTCTGACTAGATGGTGGAGGCCTATAGGTCACAACTAAGTTCATTGTCCTTTGATGATCGGTAATGATACAATGCTCTATTGTCTCATAGGTACGGGAATCGAGTTGACGAAGTTTGAGGTGGCATTTAAACATTGCTCCCACACCTCCTCCACGTCCATTAGCCATAGTCAGTATAACACGTCTCATACGTGTTTGCTTGGTCCGACTCCGAGGTGATATTTTATCAACTGCACACACATCACCTTGGACCAATCCAAACATTCAAAGCTTATCTCAACGCACGTTTTTCCAGTGAAATCATTGTCTCAACTTAAGTCACTGGTTCTGAAAAGCAACTACATGTACATGTCTTTATCCTTGCGAATAAAGACAACGGAACAGTCTAGTTTTTACACCCTGTCTCTTTTTGCCTCTATGAGGGCGCTGTTTTAGAGTGTGACGTCATATGCAGGGGTCTATTACTACAAGTATAATATTTTAGCCATTGTGATAATCGCACTGATCTCTTTGTCAAAATAAATGTTATCAATTGTCAAAGGATTGATCGTTTCAATCTTTAATTTCATTTTGTTTGAATTAGAATGAATGATACTACAATAATATATTAATTTTATCAATGTAAACATTTGTGAAGAATGTTAACAGTTAATTGTTTTAATAAAAGTTACTGGTTTCTCGGCTAATTAATGATGCACGTAATTCATACTGATCTTATAAGGCTTGTCAAGAAATTTGTTATCTACATAAGTTGGCAGGGTTTTCAGTGGTGACTTGCACATGTTGTTTCTGACAAAAGAATAAGCCATGTTTTATCTTTGCATATTTTTAACAACCATTGGTGTTCCTCTTTAAACTGTCTTTGTTGTAAGATTGAGTGGTTATGAACCAGGCGAGGAGTTAAAACAGATGCAGTATGCAGAATAAAGATTTATTTTCTATTGTCAATTGATGTTTTATGTCCAAATATTCTGATAGGAGGAACCATGTCGTACGCTATATGGCACAATGAAAATATCTGTAGTAAAGACAGGGCTGGCTACATACTTTTGACATTGGAAAGACAAATCTGATAATTTTAAACTTTCCGAGCAGTGCTTTCAGACTGAAACAAATACTTGTCCAATCATGTTAAAGCAGTACATCGTTCTCAAACAATAGGCACAAATTTTAACGAGGTTGTCGCGGAGTATTCTTCATTAGCAGCACCAGCTTTCATCTTTCGGCACGACGTCACTGTCATTGCAAAATATGTTATATTATGCTTACATTTTTCCTGAATTTTAGCTCTATTTATAGCAATTTAAGCTATAACTTGCGTACTGAATTATACAATCACACCGCCATGTAGATAAAGGTAATTAGAAACATAGCAACCAAGGGTAAATAATGGATAGTATAATTATAAGGTCATTTAAATCCACGTCTTTGTATGGATAACGTGATTGAAGGTAACAATTTGACCATCCTAGCATCGAAAGGACAATTAGGGGCCTTTGTTATAACGCACGTAATCGCGGATGCATGCAGTGTATAAAATCAATAGCGGCACACAATCTTGTCATAATTGTGTTGACATCACTAGCGTATCATACTGTATTTGGCTACATTCAAAGACTGAATTCAGAAACAAGAGCTTCTGACTTTTAATTTAACACATTTTGCTTTACACTAGAAAAGTGAATACAATTTATAATATCAGTATGTTGGTATTTACAGCTTGTATAAAGAAATCGTTCTTGCTACTTTTCGCCGTTTTCGTTGTGGGGATTCGAGCCATGTGTCCTCCCGGCTGGGTGACTTTGCAAGACGCCTGTTACATCTTACTGCCTCAGAAGATGAATTGGACTGATGCGTTCAGGGCTTGTGATCGTCCTGGAAGTGCCATTGCTATGCCTGAATCTCAAATAGAACAAGATTTTATTTGGCGAGAAATGTCTACATCGAGTGTACATCAGGATCTCGTGGACGCCAATGACTTTGTTATTTGGATTGGGTGCAAAAAAGAAAAGACCAATCCTTCACAGCTATCATGTCCTGGTAAGATTGTTGATTCTGACTACACTAATTGGTATAGAGGCTATTACGATGCTAAAGACGAGGACTGCATCAGAATGCAACAAATCTACAATGGTAAATGGGCAGATCAAGACTGTTCCATTACCCATTTCGCTGCTTGTGAGATGCGCGTCCCTCATCCCATACACTGCATGGCAGCTGACGATGACGGTCGCTTCACATCCCAGTGTCTGCTCAACCATGACATCGAGAACCTGACAGCCAAGGGAGTTATTGGGTGTGGTCAGGCGTGCTGGGCGGAGCCTAGATGCCACTCATTCAATCTCTGGAAGCAGGGTAAGATATGTCAGCTTAACAACGCATCCCGCCTGGAGGCTGACGTCACTGATTTCAAGAACATGGAGGGCTGCTCCTTCTTTGAACTGTAAAATCATCAAAGGCAAGACAAGTGACATGTAGTGTTAGCTTTTCAATTTGTGATTGCACATGATTATGTTGTGTCAGTCCACCAAATCAAGACAATTATTGTAACTGTATATTTTCACTATTTATTTAATATAAGTATTGCTTCAGCTTGTATTTGACTGCAGTTGTAAATCCAAACATTCATAGTTCATTCGTATAAATAGCAACAGAACATTGAATTCAACACACCAACGTCTTATTAGAGGTAAAACGATCACGCAACTATGGAGAACGTCCATCCTTGTACGTGCGGCGCACAGGATGGGCCAATGAGCTCCCTTCGTTTTGCTTATAGCCTAGGGAGCCTTACTCAAATGATTACATGTGATGTATAAGGTCCAATCAGAAGCCATTTAGCATGTTAGCAAAGAGGCGACTTTTTTATCTCTTGTATTAACGTGTCATCATGATGAACACTTACCTCGCACTTTAATCTCAACACTGCTTCCTCTCCAAGGCTGACGTCACCGACCTCCATTTTGGTTGGAACACAATCCATTGGACTCGAAAAGTTCACAATGAATTTAGCATTCCGAACCGCTTGTTCGAACGGTTGGTACTCACGGGCCTAAGCGCAGCCTCTTCTCAGTGCATGCACACATTTTCATTCATTAGTTTTAGAGCAATAGTGGAATACCATGTTAATTGACCGAGCTGTATCGAAGAATGTTTGCTTTAGGCTGATCTGGGCCCAACAACACGGCTCTGCTTACCGTCGAATTCTGCGCTTACGCTCACCATTCGCTGCTTACGTGCAAGTGCCGAATTTCTGCGCTAGCTTTGTAAGCGAAGAATGCATAACGACAGTGGATTACGCACGCACACAGGACAAAATACCGTGCTAAGCCATGAAATACGCTAGCGGTAAGCACATAATTCCCTACTTTCGCAAACGCCGATTTTTTGCCTACGGTAAGGAGAGCCAAATTGGGTCTGGATCGTTTCCTTTTTTTGAAAAAAATACGGAGCTCTGGCAGTGCCATCGAACAGTTGAGATCATGAGATAATTTACTGCAGAATGGGCGTCATGAACGTAGTCTCGGAATGACACCTTAGTTAAGATGTCAACTTCCCAATATAAATTTTCTCTGGAAGCCGACATCCTGCCGTCAGGTTGTCGAAATATATATTTAGGGCTGGGCTTGCTGAAAAATATCTCGGGATCTCAATGAGTCAGATGGTACTTTCAGAGCTCCATAGAAAATGAAGTGTAGTGGCAATGTTTGTATTCTTGCTTCTGGTTTGAACGTTGGTAGAATAAAAAATAAAAATAATATTAATAATAATAATGATTACAATAAAAAATAATGTGTTTGAATATTTCAGCAATTTTCACATTTAGTGTATTAAGTGTTCTAACCTTTCTGAAAAAACAGTTATTCTAAGAATGTATATGCAGTTTTATTATTAAAAAGCACAACACAAAATCTTAAAGCAAATTTCACCCAGTTTATGCTGTCTTGTACATGGCACGTTAAAAACGACAGAAGACTCCAGAAGACTCCCGAGGGATACTCTGAATGCCCAACGAATGGCAAACGTTTCCGCTCAGTATAAATGTAAATCGTCATTGCCACAAACGCAAGTACGTGCGTTGTAAACCTCGCTTCCCCAACTACTCTTCTCTACCGGAGCCCTGAATCGCAGCGCTCCAACGGGTGGCTCTGCAAACGGTATCCCCTTGAAGACATCGATGTTCTTGGTGATATTGATGAACTCATCTTCCTGGAAAGTCTTAGTGGTACCCAAGAGGTCACCCTGCTCTACCGTGACCTGAGGTTGCTGTGAAGCTCCGAAGCCCACCAACAACTCAAGTAAAATGCCGGTTGACGCAGGCATCCTTTTGCTGAACATGGCCTTATGCTATGTCCAAAAAGGTATACAATAGGTCACCGGTCATAGCATTACTTGCATTCCACACGCTCTTAAGTAACAAGTGGTACAAATAAAATGGTGAACCATCTGGCTAAAGATTTTTTCTCTCTCTACAGGCGCGGGTACCAACCATATCATTGTCCATGTTTAGTACACTTTAATGAACACCTAAGAAATGTTCAAAAGTTGCCAATCTTTTGTAGGTTCAACATATTCCACATACTTTTATTGATTTGTAATCAGACTCAACACATCAATACAAAAAGACACATTGGGCTGGGAAAATTGTCTCGTGTTATGACCCCATGCATAGTACCTGAAGGGTCAGGTCATAGACAAGTTGGCATTTAACTTGTGTGGTGAAGTTTTTGCAGGCGATTGGTGCTTCGCACTGATCCTTTGAGACAAGTTATACAGCAAACTTCTTAAAGAAGTATTTTTAAAGAAATTGCTTTCCCCTATTTTAACACTATGGGCAATTGATTATTTGAATTGTGCCTTCTCTAAATATTATACACATAATGAATGTTTATGAGTGCAATGGTGCGAATATGTTCATGAGTTGAAAGATGGAATGTTCTATTCAACGAGGCGGAGCCGAGTTGAATGGAACATTCCAGCTTTCAACAATCCTCCAATCAACTGGCAAGGATCTGCTTGGGTGTTATATAATACTGAACAAATAATGGTACAAGGTTTGGGAGTTTTGACTTTGCTCCATTTTGACCTCGATTTTGTTCAAACTGAATTTGTTGTACTCACTTTTGGGTTCGGTATGAGAACATTGAGCGGTAGTCCTACAAAATGACTTCCATAATCTGAGAAAACCTCGCTATCACACAATCACATAACAGTCACACAATCATCTTTTGTTACAACTTTCTACTCTACAATGAATTGTTAAAACTTTTTAAACTACAATACATTTGACATTATTTATTTATTCGCATATAGTGTAATTTGCACAGAAACTCTAGATATTTCTAAAACTAATTACTGTAAAAAGAGCTTTTGAAAAAAAAAGTAAAAAATAAATAAATGTCATAATAAAAATCCAATACAATCACTCGATACTAATGGGGTTCGTTACATCTTGAACAACATAAGAAGTAAATTCAAACTCTAAACTCACATGCAGGAATTGATACTTGACTCCGGTCCTTCAGGGGGCCTGACCCGTTTCGTGGTCATCATGACCCGGAAACGGTTTGTAACTGACCTGAATCTGGGTCAACTGACGCACAGCCCGAGTCAAACCTAAAATAAAATAAACGTACTCGGAATTCGTGTTTTAGTTTTAAACATCGAGACCAAGGTAATGTCATGCGAAAAATACTTAGAACCTAAAATTATTTGATTTCCTTGTGTTTAAGATTATTTGCGAATGTCTTCTTGTTCACGTTAGTATAGAGTTTTCCGGCCAATATTTCAGTCAAAGTTTCTTTATTTTGATTAACACACATTATTTTAAGTTCACGCCTTCCCTGTTCTTCCACTCACAGTGGGTTTCTTTTAGAAATGCATTCAACTACGTTTTGGGGCACACATGATTTCGTTTTTCTCCTTTCAGATTCATTTCAGCCATTCTAATTCATTTATAGACATTCAAGATATTACACTTTCCATTCTGAAGTTGAATTTCTATTACATATAGCTACATTTACATTTAATGAAATTGAATGGTTGACCAGCTGTTGCTGTTTGCTTTTAGGAAATTGAATGAGTCTTGCGACCTCATGAAATTGAATGATCTTATTTGACCAGTGAATGTTAAACCATGGAGGAAGGTAGAATTACTCCTTTAGCTGGTTTAAATTAATGAATTCTTGTTGAAATTGACCGGGAAACCTATTTAAACTGTACAGTTCTGAAGTTCTGAAGTTCTGAAGCTGACTAACTATATCACACAAAAGTAGTTTTTGTGGCAATCACATAGTTCGTGCATCCCTGGACCTGTCCACCTTGTTTAATTGCCGGTAAGTGCTTTATACTGGATGAACTGCTCTCTCCAGTCGGTCATGTCTGTGTACTTCCAGGCGCTATACGACTCTCTCCATTCACGCTCAACTTCATCAATGCTCGCTGACAAATCAAAATCAAACAAAATGAAACGTCATCATTAATTTATTTGAGTTATTACACAATAGTGTCCACTGCCTTTAAGGCAATCGTAAGGAAGGTAAAGCATTCACATTTCATTTTCAGTTTTAACATCATTTTTAAGGGGACAGTCAAACGCTTAAGTTAGATTCATTTTCATTGTAGCAATGATGAGTTCCTTATTAGCAAGCAGTGCAGCTGCAGCTGTTGGTTGCCTCGACATAGCCTCTAAAATTAAATTGCCGTGTGAAAATTCAGTATAAAATCAGGTTCTATATTTGAAAACATCACACGGTATCCCTAAAAGCGAAAAAAAAGGAAGATATTTGACCGAAATAAAAGTAATGTTACCTAATACAAGTTACAGGCAAACAGTTCCAGGCAGTCATCTAATAAAACAAATTCATATTTAGTTGTCTCATTGTTGCCATATGGCATCTGGATACTGTGTTACAATATGTTCTTGTGTTGATAAAGTCTTCACTGTGCATGCCATGCAGTTTCTCAATTCAATTGAACTCTAAACTTATTTCCGTATTGCACAATGTACATGTACTCAAGTTATTATAGGGGAGGGCTATACTAAAAAAAAGATATATGAAGAGCTAGTAGATTAGAGGCAATAATGAGGCATATTCAAAAGAATATTGTAATAGAAGTGCCTTATACGACAACATACTGAACTCCTAAACAGAATTTAAAGGCAGTGGACACGATTGGTAATTACTCAAAATAATTATAAGCATAAAACCTTACTTAGTGACGAGTTATGTGAAAGGTTGATGGTATAAAAGATTGTGAGAAACGGTTCCATCTGAACTGAAGTAGTTTTCGAGAAAGAAGTAATTTTCCACGAATTTGATTTTGAGACTTGAAATCAAGCATCTGAAAGCACACAACTTCGTGTGATGAGGGTGGTTTTTTCTTCATTAATATCTCGCAACTTCGACAACCGATTGAGCTCAAATTTTCACAGGTTAGTTATTTTATGCATATGTTGAGATACACCAACTGTGAGGCTAGTCTTTGACAATTACCTATAGTGTCCAGTGTCTTTAAGGTACACCATAAATAGGAAAGACAACAAAGCAAACTCTACCGAACCAGCTGTATGACGAAACAAGAAGGCAAATCATAACTACAGACTCGTAAAGGTGAAGTATGAAAAGAGAAGAAGCTACTCATTACAATTTGATTGGGCAAAAAATTACCTGACCATCTTGCATTGTGTTACAAAGCTTGAGGTAATTTTGGCTAACGGTGAAAGGGTTATATCATTGCTTTTATTTTACCTATCATGGTGCCAAGCTGCGGAAGGAAAGAGTTCCAGAAATTACACTCGTTACTCTTAAGGGCCCTGCCTGTTCCGAAGTTCATGTCTAGTTCCTTGTATCTCAACTCTGGAATGGTAAACATAGGCCAATAATCAGCTCCGGTGGCTGGCTGGGAACCAGCAGTCTCCAGGCCAGGATTTCTGTCGAGATCAAAAAACAAAACGAGTAGATTTCATCTCATTTATTATTAAGCCTCGTCCAATGCGAATCTGGGAGTAAACTAAGCGGGCGCCGCTTTCTCGAACGCCATCTTGAATTCACAGTCGCTCTGGTCACATGGTTGCATTCTACCTGCTCTGATTGGTCGTTTATTTGTTCAATTACTAACGTTTTTTACACACATCAAAACAACTTATGGTGCAGAAGAAAATACCCCCAAACAGGCAGGCAGGTCCAATAAATGGGGACCCTTGACCATCATACAAGAAACAGACGGTAGAGACAACATAAAAAACGAAAAAAACCTGTAGAAAACATGCAACTATAATTATCTATATTAAAACGGTGACAATACAAAATATACAATAATACATTATTTTTTATAGACAATGGAGAGAAGCGTTTAATAGATGATGTTCAAGGGAAAGTGTCTGTACACACTTTATCCTCACCAGTAATTGTTTTCCCCCGGTAACAAACTGCGAAGTTTGATTGGTCGAGTACCAATCAAAAACGCACGTACCATGGCCGCACAGCGCGGCGGGGGCCGGGAACACGAGTTTTTTTTTAACCGGTGTACATTACCTGGATCGTTCCCAGTGTTGGACGATTTCAGTGCTACGTACGAAACGAACGCGGGTTCGAGGGAACAGTGAATGATAATATTTTAAGATGAGAACAGAACTTTGAGAAGAGGAAAATTATGTTACCAAGCCAAGGTATAACAAAACAATTGTTGCACGCAGTGATTGGGGTCCATAGGTTTTGTACATCCTCAGGGGAAAATGGCACCCTTAGCTCGCCTCGGGTGCCATCTTCCCCCTCGGGTGTACAAAACGCCATGGACCCCGTCACAGTGTGCAACATGATTGTCTAAGGGCCATGTCACACGAGGCAATTTACGGGCAACCAGTTCCAGGCAATCTCCGTGAAGGAAAGGCATTCACATTTGAATATTCACCTATTTCTCTTGTGGATCGTAAGACAATGTTTGAAAATTGACCCGTGTGCTACCAAAATGGTCATGTAGTATGCACTGCAGTTGGTTGCCTCCAAGTTTCCTACAAAAGTTGCCTCGTGTGACAAGGACCTAATGTTGACTGATTTTATATGCATTCTCGATGGTCTAACTGTATCAAGACATCTGTTTTTGGATTACAACGGTCGTGGGTTCTAATTCCAATCGAGTATTTGTTGTGAACCCAAACTAACGAAGGTCACTTATAATAAGCGTCACTTTGGCAACTGCTTGTTTATTCAATGAAATCTTTGTATCCAATTAAATCCTTGGGTCTGTAAGACCAGTGCTAGCCTAGGCCCCAAGGATAAACACAGCCTCGAAGTGTGATGTCAGATGTTCAGGCTAGACCTGTCCTTATGAGGGCACTGTTTAGGTTTACGGTGTCATGTAAGGGTTCCATTGGAGAATATGGTTAAAACATATTGCTTCTTTGTTTTCTTCTCACGCTAGAATGACTCAACATACTTACCCACTTCTGGCAAAGTTGCTCCAAAATTCCATAAACTTCACCGACAGTGCTTTCTCCGAGTCCAGGAACTCAGCTCGTAGACGGGCAGTCTCCGGAATAAAAGGTGTGCCTAACACCAAAGGTATCTCTTCAGCATGGGTCGCTCCAGTCCACCCTGGTCCGTAAAACTCCCCATCGATCATGATATCATAGATGGATACACTTGGGATGTGTGTAAACTGGTACAAGAAGACGTCATCACCTCCTATGGCGTGATACCGAGCTACGCCGTCAGTGTTACACGCAAAGAGTAAGTCAGTGCCAACGTCCACGACTGCTTTGTAGTAGTCAGCGGTCATGTTTTCGGCTTGAGACCAGTCGATGTACCAGGTTGAGACTGCAGTTTCAACCTGACGGTTAGTCGACCCTAAAGCAACATAAAGTCACATCGGAGTAAAGACCATTTCTAAGTAATGTTTTTCCTTATTCTCATTTTTAAGACACATGACCATAATTTAATAATATAATATTACTTTCATTTCAATTTCAATGTGTCCCTTTGATTACGTTTATTTTCGCTAAGTCTCCTTCTCTTTGGTTAAGTGCTGGTTGACTGTTTGTTGTTTTGATTGTTTGTGATTCTTGTTCATTACCTATTTTGTGTCATAACTGTTTAACATTTTTTTTAGCTCTTTAAAAACAAAATTGTATACTGTACATGTTTTAGTGCAATTTAATCATTTCGGTTGTCATACTGTTCATTCTCTTGTAATGTTTCTAATGAAATAAACCAGTAAATAATATAATATTTATTATTTTTCTTGACAAGTTCGTAACTGTCTTCGACATAAAGGAACATTACAGAATTGGTTTTGCTAGCAAAAGAATTGCTGGCAGTGTAAGCACTTTATGTAATCCACCATATACATACACTGACAAACCTCTATGAAACTTGAGATCGGCCGGCCATCTGGGTCACGAGAGAATAATGAAAACCGATTACAAATTCGGCATTGCAATGATGACAAAGCAAACATTAATATAACGCTCACTGAGCGATAAACTCCAAACGCGAAATCATATTATTTATTTCTCATCAAATATGACATTTCATACAGAAATATTTCGAGGGATGTTTTCTATTGTCTAACTGACATACACTTTGTCATTTGATTGGTGGAACTTACTTCACGTGACATTCACTATTACTCCCATCCGCACCGGCGATCAAAAAGACCTATTCGCCCATGGGGAATAGCATTTCCCATTCAACAGTTAGGATCATCCTTGTTCCCAATATGTTTGAGCAGTACAGCGCCGCCGCGCCGCTGCTAAAACAAAGGAGCACCTTTGCAAAAGGTTGTGATCCGATTTGTGCATTGTTGCCGCTAGGCGGCGCTATATGATTCTTGGATGTCAGTAATTTGTGTGATTTTTCATAATGTTATACTTTGAAAAAATACATCAAATGACAAGGATCTATTTGTCAGTTATATAAAACAAATATTGAGTGGCTTTAATTCGTGGAATGGAAGGAATATTATCGCAAGGTAAAATTTGGACTGTTCCATTTCACGAGGCGGCTTCGCCACGTGAAATGGAACAGTCCAAATTTTACCTTGCGATAATATTCCTCCCATTCCACTCTGAGCCACTAATATTTGTATACTGTCATCATCATTAGACCGTGTAAGTTTTAGTAAGTCTGTGATCTTCACGATTTTTGTTTTTTACCAGTTCTGTAACATTCCTTTAAATAGTTGCAATTAATTTGTGTTTTAATCTCCTTTTTACACCAATATGAAAATAAATGTATGTTGGTACTCGAATCCTGATATTTATCCTCCTGAAACTTCTGGGGGTGATGGGGGGGGGGGGACTTGACAAGGAGGATCGATAAGGGATTGGTGAAGGAAGGTTGATTGAATTGAATTGTGGGATGAAGGTTTTTCAATTTCCCCAATAAATGGTCATTAAATTATTTTAGTTGAACTTACCGAACTGAAGGGTAAGTTGATCAGAGAGACCATCTTTAAATTGCTGTCTGGTGATGACAGGGGCTGCTTCGGACGCATAATACCCTTCTAGTTCCGGATCAAGCAAGAGAATCAATGACCCTTCGTCAGCGTTAGTGCCTAGGAGGATCGTGGCGTGGTTGTACCGCCCAGAGTTGTAGAGATTCAACGGCGAATCCTCCAAGAATACTCCGTCCAGAACGGGAGAAATGCGGACTCTCTGGAAAAAGGGCAACACAAAGAAAAATCACAGCCTTTCGTATCATTTGACATTTCTACGGAGCTCTGGGTGAACGTTGGGACTTTTTGAGAAGCTAGGTGGCAGCAGACTTACCAGGTAAATTTCCATTGCTTACTTAGTTCTGAGTATTAAAGCGCACATGTCTGTGAGAACAATTAATTTTGCCTGGCAAGTCTGCTGCCACCTAGCGTTCCAATGTTTCCCTTTTTTAGGTCATGATATACAGGGTGACGCCACCATATACGTAATTAGATTATTGTATTATGAGCAGATTTATCTCTGGATGAAGACATCTTGAAAGTAGAATGTCGTCTTCCTGATATCTCAGGATGACGACTCCCTGTAGGTATGATGTTGTTTCCCCAAAATTGGTTCTCGATTATTTTTAGTATGATGTCATCCCATGATGAATTAGCGCGGGAAGTTGACAAATTACGACACCCTATGATGTCGTCATTCCGCTCGAGAATTCGTCATCACCAAATGAAATAAATCAAAAGAAAACATAGAGCTTGAAGAAGCAGTCATCCCGAGATAGATGTCTCAGGATGTCGTAAATTATCTTTGGATCTTAACAAGTCGGATGGCACTTCCAGCACTTCGTACATTTCAATACCTCTCAACAACCACTCTTATATCTTTCCTTCCCATTATTAAAGGTCACAATAAAGTTCACCTTGGTCAACTCGCCAGTTAATGTAAGGTTAAAGCGTCTGTCCCCTTAAAAGATCAAAAAGTTATACCGGCAGTGTGGGGTTAAGTAACAAGTTGTTGGCAGGACAGACGTATACCAATATACCTTTATCAAGCTGCCACCATCTTGGTCATGTTCTTTGTACCTCATAACAGTAATGGATGCTAATTGTCATTGTACAAAAAGGAACCAGTCGGTTTCTCCTTCCAGCTGCGGTAGCGGTTACATTGATTTGAATGTGAGGAAATCAAGATGGCCGCAAATTATGGTTTTGGCATCTCGGTGATCATTCATTAGAGTCTGAACTATTCAAAAACTCGTCTAGATAAAATTGATAACCTTTTTGTGGTTTAAACTTAAGTTGAAATGAATATCATTAAATACCTCAATGCTTTTAGCTAGAAGTTCATTGGCGTCCTGCTGACTCAGACATTCAACTAGGGTTGCACTATCTGAAGTAGTGCAACCAGTTGCCTTGCCCAACTCAAATGCCTGATCACGCATTTCTTTCTTGTTATCGTAGTATGACCAAGGGGCAAGGGCAGTCCCGCTCTGAAATAAAGAATGATGGAGATGATAAGATCAGGAATAATGTCTTGTATTACTGCGATAGAATAATAATAATAATGGGTTGAATTGTTTAACAAAGCGTGTGGTAAAGGCCAATGAGCTTCACAGCATTGTTTTATTATCCCCTGCTCATCAGGTGCAAATCCTGCTACTATTAACTTAAGTTTGTTACCTGCATTATCGCCTGATTGAACAATCCTTCTGACATCTTGGAGAGGATATGGAAACTGACGCTGCCACTTCCAGCACTCTCACCGAAGATGGTGATGCGTTCACTGTCACCTCCAAAAGCTGTTAGTTAAGAATGTATGGCTCATTTTATTTTTAACAATTCAGTCTCGCCAAGTTCCCCGAGTCTAATACCAATTTCAGTAACACAAAGACTTTAAACAAAACGTTACCGGAGGAAGGGCGTCATGATGCAATGTTTCAAGACAACTCATGTGAAAGTTTTTTTTCTGCCATTCAAGTTATCTTAGGAATGCTGAATTCTGCATGGGAATGAGGAAAGACGCCATTGGTGTAATTCTAGCAAACAAAAATATAGTACCACCATTCATGCCGCTTTTTGCCGGGCGAAATTGTGTTGCTTGTCCTTTTGGTGCTAGAAAAAAAGGTACATTCTGTGCCGGGAAGAAGGGTGTAGAGCCTCACAATCATCTTCCGGGCCGGTGTCATATGTAAATATGTCCTGTCCCTCATGGGAACGCAAAAGAAGCTTGTACACAGTTAGCCTGAACATCTGACGTCACACTTCGAGGCTCGTGAATAACGACAGAGACCGGCATCAAAAACTGGCGTGTGGTTTAACCTTTGACCTCATTAATTCCACATTATGGGTGCGTTGTTTAGCTTCCCTGGGTCTACCCCGCGGTGCTCACTCGGATGAGCCCCCGAAAAGAGCTAAACGAACGAACACTCACCGCTCTCGTAGTGACGTCGTTTACCTGGGGCCAGCCCCCAAGTGACCCACTCCACAAGCAGGGCACAGGGGGCTGACCTGGGTGAGCCCCTGGAATGACGTCAAAAGTTATTCGAACGCACCGACCCAGGGAAGCTAAACGAACGCACCGACCCAGGGAAGCTATTCGAACGCACCGACCCAAGGAAGCTATTCGAACGCACCGACCCAGGGAAGCTAAAACGAACGCACCCAATGATACACAGTCAAACTCTATCGCGGACTTGACAGCAGTGATTGGGTGCGTTCGTTATAGCTTCGGAGCGTTCGAATAGTCATCAGGGACTCACCCGGGTCAACCCCCACTGCCCTGCTTGTGGAGTGGGTCACTTGGGGCGACCTAAGGTGCATGCACGTCACCACGAGAGGGCGAGTGTGATCGTTCGATTAGCTCATGTCAGGGTCTCACCCGAGTGAGCACTGCGGGGTCGACCTAGGGAAGCTTATCGAATGCACCCAGTGTTTGGGCATTAAATGGGTGCACGTTTATCCAATGTCAATATCCAATGGAATCACTGGATCTAGAGCGGCAGGGACCTGTCTTTACAGGGGCCCAGTCTAGTACATATATCGCCGCATGGGGAAGGGGAGGGGCCAGAATGTCCTGCTGCACCTGCACATGTCTAGAGAGCTTACCTGCAATGTTTTGCTTAATCCACTTCAGGGCAACGACTTGGTCAATAAGACCTACATTCCCTGGCAAAGTTTCATCATCTGAAAGTTGACAGTCAAACAAAAATATTTACTCATTGCGTTGAAATAAACCTTTACTTAGGGACGAATTCAAAATTAAACAAGCGGTAACTCGGGGTGTGTGGTTTACCCCTCACTCCTGCCTCGTCTGCTGATTACGTCATTGAGACTGACACAGCACTATATTAACAAGTCGAAGCTGATAAAAAAAAGACAGTTTGTAATACATCTACACTCAAGATCGACATAAGATACTGTGGAAATAAACTGAACTGAAACTGAACTGAACTTTTTGATCGAGCGTAATTATTTTGTTTACCTGTGGTAAGGAAACCAAATATGCCGAGGCGATAGTTTATGGATACCACGATGACGTCACCAACGGCAGCCAATGCAAACCCGTTATAATCCGGAAGAGTTGCACTACCTACTGTGTAGCCTCCTCCATGAATCCAAACCATGACGGGAACGCCCCCTGACTGAGAGGACATACAACACATTCAAATAAACTTAATATTCTAACCTGGGCCCAAAGGAAGTCTTTTGGGACGCTTGGTGGCAACAAACTTACCAGGCAACAATAGACCTTATCACAAATACTCGGTACTCACACAATATACATGGAATGAGGTGCATGCTGGTCTAGCTAGCAATCAAATTTGATTACTAACTAGACCAGCATGCACCTCATCGACAGTTTGCGCTTGCGCAATGTTATTTGTGAAAGGTCTATGGACATTTACCTGGTAAGTCTGCTTCTACCTAGCGTTCCAAAGTCTCCCATATAAAGCTGCTTCAACAACAAATTAAGCTCATCAGAATAGTATAACCAGCAGCAATACCATGACGCGTGTACAAATTGTGACTAGCTTATTTTGGTTAAGCAGAACATTCTAAGCCTTGTTTCATGCTAATAAGCAGCTCTTTGAAATCGAAACGTGGTAACATGCATAAATGTATTTTTATACAGTGCACCGTAAACACAATATGGGTGTGTTCGTTTAGCTTCCCTGGGTCGACCCCGGTCTTCCCCCGGTGCGTTCAAATAGCTTTGACGTCATTCCAAGGGCTCACCCGGGTCAGCCCACAGAGCCCTGCTTGTGGAGTGGATCACTTGGGGGCTGGCCCCAGGTAAACGACGTCACTACGAGAGCGGTGAGTGATCGTTCGATTAGCTCTTGTCAGGGGCTCACCCGAGTGAGCACCGCGGGGTAGACTCAGGGAAGCTAAACGAACGCACCCACTGAAAATAATGACACTTTCTTGATCCACACTCGCTGTGCTAAGACATTGCAGCTGCGTTTAAACAAAATGTTGACATAGATTATAAGGGATACTGCGGGCCGAAAGGGATTCGAATCGAGGTCCAGGGAGTTAAAAGACACAATGAGAACACCACTAGAACAATTTCCGTATCATGCAACCACTTTCTTGGGTGAAGTTGTCCATACAGCGCATGCTTATGTTGGTGCTATCTTGTCCCATTACCTAGTACCTATTCGCCATATCCAAATGAATTAATTGTTCTTCAATTTCTTGTTGTGTCATCCAGCACCAGCAGTGGCAGATTTACGATTTTTGGAGACAGTATACTTTTTTTTCGCCCCCCCCCCCCCCTCCCCACACACTACACACATACTGCATGTACGATTGGTAAAACAATAGTGGTTGTACGGAGTGTGGGGAAAAGCTTGGAGGACGCATCAATTACGTAAAAATTCCGCTGGTACTAATATTATCTAGTATATCAATTGAGCATTGGGTTACCAGTGATGTGTGCACTCTCATGGCACATAAGGATTGTTAGTTGTTTTACCTGACAGTGTGAACGCTCACACAATCAGCAACGCACGGTGATAATAAAAAAATAAACAATCCACGCTCGTAAACTTTGTAGCAATTGACCGTGGCTATATTTTTGCCGTGTGAAAATGGGCTTTTGTAGCCAGTCAAAGTACATATTCCTCTCTGCTCTGTATACCTATGTCAACCCTTCTAGACAGTTGTTGACGTGCTGTAGAAAGAACAAAATAATCAGGAGTTTAAATCTTCAGTATACTTACAACTTGAGGGTTGGGTGCCCATATATTGAGATGTAAACAGTCTTCACTTGTCTTCAACATATCTGACCCGAGAAACGGTGTCAAGTTTTGGATGCAAGCATCTCTGAAGTACGTGGCGTTGTAAGCCTCGCTTCCCCAACTACTCTTCTCTACCGGAGCCCTGAATCGCAGCGCTCCAACGGGTGGCTCTGCAAATGGTATCCCCTTGAAGACATCGATGTTCTTGTTGATATTGATGAACTCATCTTCCTGGAAATTCTCGGTGGTACCAAAGAGGACACCCTGCTCTACAGTGACCTGCGGTTGCTGGGAGGCTACGAAGCCCACCAACAACCCCAGCAAAATGCCGGCTGACACAGTAAAATACCGACCGAACATGGTTGATTATGTTACTTGAGTGAACTCTCCTGATCAAATGATCCTTTCTTCAAGAATGAGCTACCATCAGCCTCGTCTGAACCGTCTGTGTATGCAAGACAAACAAACAGTTCGGATTCGCGTGGTTCTTTGCTGCCATTGGTTTGCGTCTCGGACCAACATGTTGTGGGCCCGAGTAGGCATACCAAAGTCGCCCGTTTCACAATGGGACTTACAAATACATTCTAGAGGACATTCCATACAAATCCTCAAGGCGATGAGGCAACTTGAAGATAATCTTATTGAGTTATGCATATGAGGAGGAATTGTGTTGTATTATACGCCACGTTGGGTCAAAGTGGTGTATTTATTTAGAGCAGCTTCTTTTCACTCAGATGCGCAAAGAGACAGCTCCTTAAAGGTAGTGGACACTATTGGTAATTGCTCAAGATAATTATTAGCATAAAACCTTACTTGGTAACAAGTAATGGGAGAGGTTGATAGTATAAAACATTGTGAGAAAACAAAATTCAACAAATTTGATTTCGAGACCTCAAAATTAGAATTTGAGGTCTCGAAATCAAGCATATGAAAGCAAGGGTGTTTTTTATTTCATTCATACACTGTATCTCGCAACTTCGACGACCGATTGAGCTCAAATTTTCAGGTGTTTGTTATTTTATGCATATGTTTAGATACACCAAGTGAGAAGACTGGTCTTTGACAATTACCAATAGTGTCCACTGTCTTTAAGGTTCTTAATAAATTATGAGTTGTTACGTAATTAATGTTTATTATTAGTTTTGGTTTTTACCCATACACCGATGTGTGTTAGCACTGTATACTCAGTACTTTCCCGAGTCCTGTGAAAAAATATCACAGGCATGTTACTCGGGTGGGATTTGAACCCACGACCCTTGCAATTCTAGAGCAGTGTCTTACTATACCGAGGTTGCCCGGCAGCTAGAGGCAGTTCGAATCCTATGTTTTGGCAGCGGGTACCGCAACGACATAATAGATGCTAAATTGACATAATAATAAACCACAAGAGAAAGTGACTGGGGTAAATTTAAGATAATTTAGGATACAATAAAAAGAAGAAGAGAAATTGACTAGAGCTGGACTTCCACCTGCGACATCCGTATTAAAGTAGCGTCGCTTTATACCAACTGAGTCATCTAGCCATAACGTTGAACCGTTTCTGCCGCCGTTTCGTCAAGTGGTGATCTCTTTTTATACTACAGTATACATGTTGAATGGCTTTTACATGATGACAGGTTTTCTGACTGGCACCCTAAGGAAGACCCCAGTAAAGGGATAGATAGCTCATAGATAACATTTGTTATAATTTCTCTTTTTCTACATCTTGACATAAAATAAAATAAAGATTAAGAAGACGTTATAACATCGCAGACGAAAATAATAGTCTCAAAAAAAGTACTTTACCAAAATATGTTTTCTGGTTTGAAGACAATTTTGTTTGCGGCATGTACACTTCGTGACAAACTTTATAAGCGGTAACCAATTCCAAACTATCTACATTATAATATAAAAACAACTGAAAGAAATCCAATAAAATACGTAACACAGGAGATCCCAAACAGTGGCGTCATTATTTAGATGATGACGTTCTATCTTCAACAGAAAGTCATTGCTTTATTGACTGACTACTCTTCTTGAATGACTGCGCTGACTGGACGACACCGATGCCAGGGGGAACATGGGGACCCGTATGGGGAACCTGGGGACCATGGGGGACCTTCGACGGGTATGTTATCTCGGTCATACCAGCGCTCGGGCCGGATTGAACGAGACACTTGGTGGGGAAAGGAGGTCCGCGGAGCCCATCGCCAAGTTCCTGGGAACGGCAAACAAAAACTTTTAAGAAAAAAAAATATTATACTGAAGAGAAATCTGATTCATAGTAAAAGAGGATTGAATCAAGCTATTGCCAAATTAATTGATTAAGGTCAATCAGGACAGGCCGGTGGCTGCTTTGTACTGGTTGAACTGCTCTCTCCAGTCGGCCATGTCTGTGTATTTCCAGGCACTATACGACTCTCTCCATTCACGCTCAACTTTGTCCACGCTCGCTGAAAAACAAAAGAGTAAAGTTACAAAATCAACATCTTATTTGGAAGAATCGCAGATTTTCATTTTGATTTGGAATAGATAATGTTTTAACCTAAAACAATTTTTTGTATTGAGGGCCTCCATGGAAAGCAATGCTGGGAGCTACTCATCATTTTTATGATGACGTAATTTACCAACATGCAGACATACTTTCGCATTCGACTTTTCAGAAAATCTCAGTTTACTTTGTGCTGGTTTTATAACTCATAAAGTACTTTGGTGTAGGCAAAACGTTTATGTAAATCCCTTTCCCATCACTTTCTATAAAATAATAAACGCCTTATTTAGCAAATTTTACCCAACATTGTCTGTAGCTTTATCATGTAGGTGTTCCAAAAATGACAATGGTTACTCTTGAGGGCGCGTCCAGTTGCCATGGTAACGTTGAGCTCCTTGTATCTCAACTCTGGGATAGTGAACTTTGGCCAAAAGTCCTCCGCAGAATCTATCGGTGATCCTGGGGTCTTCACACCAGGGTTTCTATTGAAAGAAAACACGGAAAAAGAGTTATCTGTTGGGGTACACTTTCCGTTAGGGTTACGGAGATTTTATGATGGAAAACCAACATACTAAAGGACCGAATACGCAAGTGAACGGCTCCACTGGAGTTGGGATTCGAACCGGGGTCCTTAAAGTTAAAGTTCAGGAAATACCACTATGCTAACCTGATCAACAAGAGTCAAACGAAATTCAACAGATTGTTGTTCTGCAGTAACGTTTATAATTTTACACATCATAGTTAAAATATGCTTTACCCAGTCTTTGCAAAATTGGTCCAGTATTCCATGAATTTGACCGAAAGTTCTTTATCTGAGTCTGGATACAAAAAAGGTCCAGACGAGAACTCAGGGAGGAAGGCATTGCCGAAGACGAATGGAACATCCTCAGCGTGTGATGAACCCGCCCAACCGGGCTGCTTGTCACCGATAGCAAAAACAGATACGCCAGGTACGTGCGTCATCTGGTACAGGAACACATCATCGCCCTCTTGGGCGTGAAAACGCGCAACTCGGTCAATGCCGCACGCAAAGTAGAAGTCAGTAAAGGATTCGACGAAAGTTTGAAAGTAGTCAGCTGTCTTATTGTCTGCCTGAGACCAGTCTATGTACAATGATCTGATGGCGTCTGCCAAGTGGTCGTGAGCTGGACCTGCGAGAAATGAGGAAGAAACGTTCAAAAGATTATTCGTGCCACCCTATTATACCATTGTGGCTTTTGTCAGAAGGATGTTTTAACTATATCATTGTTGCTTAGTTTCAACACAAAACTGTTATTTCTTTCCCCTTAGGTAAATGTGATCTTACCATAATAATGATAGAGTTGCTGTGTGAGCAGTTGTTCAAACATGTCTCTCCCAATGAACGGTGGGTCTTCATCGGCTAAATAATGGCTGAACTGCGGATTGTATATCAGGATATAAGTCGCCTCATCAGCATTTGACCCCAGGAGAATCTTGGCGTGGTTGTACTGCCCGGTGGAGTAGAGATTGGCCGGGGTGTCAGAGAGGAATTCCCCATCAACAACGGGAGCCGTGCGGAAAAAGAGCTGATCAATAAAAATGAGGAGAAAACAGTCACAAAAACAGAACGGCTGTAAGGAGAAAGCCAAAGTTACTGAAATGTTTACTGTCGCCTGTGCTATGTGGCAAGCAGTCCCCGATGGAGCTAGGCAGTCTGACCACACCACACAATGGTACACCAGTTGACACCAATTGTATCATATAATCATAGTTTAATCTGAGACAGCAGGCAAATCGCATAATATGCAATAAGGAGCGAGAAGAAATATTTCACTTGGGTCGAAGATAGTATCCGATGTCCCGGAGAAATCTTTCCCCGGAGATTCTGTCCCCATAACGGGAAAGTCCAGGGGCAGATGGAGGAGGATTCAAAAGAGGGCGCTATATCAGAAGAAGTTCGTACATTTCTCACAATATTGGGGGGGGGGGTGAACACAGAGTCTCCTGCCACACCAGTAAACGACATTATTATTAATGGTTTGTTTATTTCATCAATTCATAAAAAACACTAGCAATAACAATTGCGGTCTTAAATTTACAATTGAAATGCAGATGAATAAACCGAAAGACAACGAACCTGCGCTGCTGCCTCAAACAGATCCTTCGCATCCTTTCCCCGTAAACAGCTGACGAGCGCGGCGCTGTCAGAAGCTGCGCCGATACCACAGTCCAATTTCTCCCCAATCTGGAAGGCCTGTTTCCGCAGATTGTCTTTGTTCTCGTACAGTGACCATGGTGAGAAAGCAGTGCCACTCTGAAACAAAGGAATACATTTCAGATACACCGCAAAAACATGGGTGTTAAATTGACACCATGGGTGTTGTCACAAGATACAAAACAAGAATCAAAATGTACACCATCGGGTGTTAAAATAACACTTATTTCTGCTAAAAGAAATTTTGACCGGTGTTATTTGAACACCCCAATAATGATAATGTTGATTGTCTCGTTGGTACCTAGGCCTATCTGACAACACCCAAAGGTACAAATTTTAGCACCCCAGTTTTTGCATACTTTGTTAAAGTTGACTCTCGTTGACTACAGGGACAAAGGACAGTACAAAAGATGTCTCCACAGGAATGCAAACAAATTTATAATGTGTGTTTTAGGCAAAAGGGTAATTAGGGGAATCTTCAACCACATCATACCTGCATAATCGCCTGATTGAATAAGCCTTCTGACATCTTGGAGAGGATGTGGAGACTGACGCTCCCTGCCCCAGCGCTCTCACCTAAGATGGTGATGCGTTCACTGTCACCACCGAAAGCTGTAAGAAAGGAATGAAACAGACTGTCCGTATGACCAGTTTTTACAAACAACAAAACAACAAAAAGGAACGATATACAAAGGCCCATGTGTGAAATCATCCCAATTGGTGATGACTGTATCATGTCATTTCATTTATTCTGGTTGTACAGCCAAGGTCTCCCAGAAACTTTTTCTCTGTACTAGCCAAGAACCCAATGGAGAGAAGACAATGAAGGTAGTTTCAGTTTTAGATTAATCCAGGGTAAACCCACGCAGTTAACATTAGGGACTGGATGAAAACCCAATCTAGTGCCCTGACGTGATTTGAACCGGGTCCTATAGAGGTGGAAGGCGAGGAAAGGTACCAGGGCAGTACGTGACCGCCGACAACTTGAATTGTTTGCCCATGACCTTGAACATGACTACAATACCAGTAGTGTTCAAATATTGTGACTCTGCAAAAACTGCTTCGCATTCGCAATTACTTTGAAGTATGTACGTTTTGAGGTGAGTCGAGTCAGAATGTGCGTTTTTTACTAAAAAAGAACCAAGTTCAGTCAATGAGGCACTCTTATTGGAATAAATCATTTACCTTCGATGTTCTTCTTGATCCATTTTAAAGCAAGAACTTGATCCCGGAGACCTACGTTTCCTGGCGAAACAGAATCGCCTAAAAGTAAAGATTGTAATAATTATTTTTAAAAACATTGACAAGTTTTAAAAACCCTTTCGTGAGCTACGGCTCTAGGAGTCAAAAGCCATTCTATTTAAAACAAATTCGGCGGTTAAAATACCCAGGCTAATTTGAAAAGCATTGATATCCTAGACTGGACCATTCTACAATTTCTAAGAGGGGTCAAGTCCTAGAAGTGTGTTTTGGATGAGCTTGAGGTAACCACAACCACACAAGCGAACCAAATATGCTTAATTTTTATAAAATTATGTGTAATTTTTCCCTTTTACTTTCCTATAACGTTTGCTATTAAATTTCTAGGGTTGTTTTATTGAGTTCTAGGACCTATTGTTATTTCACAAATTAATTGTCTTTTTTTGTCCCTGAAACCTTTTATTCCTTTATCGTAAGTGCATTTCTTTGGGTTTTATGTGGGTCCATGAGGGAGACAGTTCGGGCGGAAATAATAATATTTCACTATTAAAAGTATTTGTGTGAATTCATAAATATATTGATTTCGGCCGTGCAGCACTCAGTGATTTTTTTTCTTTCTTCTATTTCTTTCGTTCATTCCAGATCTCGATCTCAGTCTAGGATCTGCCCGGCTGTTTGAAGCTCTCGATCTCGGTCTAGGATCTGCCCGGCTGTTTGAAGCTCTCGATCTCGGTCTAGGATCTGCCCGGCTGTTTGAAGCTCTCGATCTCAGTCTAGGATCTGCCCGGCTGTTTGAAGCTCTCGATCTCGGTCTAGGATCTGCCCGGCTGTTTGAAGCTCTCGATCTCGGTCTAGGATCTGCCCGGCTGTTTGAAGCTCTCGATCTCGGTCTAGGATCTGCCCGGCTGTTTGAAGCTCTCGATCTCAGTCTAGGATCTGCCCGGCTGTTTGAAGCTCTCGATCTCAGTTTAGGATCTGCCCGGCTGTTTGAAGCTCTCGATCTCGGTCTAGGATCTGCCCGGCTGTTTGAAGCTCTCGATCTCAGTCTAGGATCTGCCCGGCTGTTTGAAGCTCTCGATCTCGGTCTAGGATCTGCCCGGCTGTTTGAAGCTCTCGATCTCGGTCTAGGATCTGCCCGGCTGTTTGAAGCTCTCGATCTCGGTCTAGGATCTGCCCGGCTGTTTGAAGCTCTCGATCTCGGTCTAGGATCTGCCCGGCTGTTTGAAGCTCTCGATCTCGGTCTAGGATCTGCCCGGCTGTTTGAAGCTCTCGATCTCGGTCTAGGATCTGCCCGGCTGTTTGAAGCTCTCGATCTCGGTCTAGGATCTGCCCGGCTGTTTGAAGCTCTCGATCTCAGTCTAGGATCTGCCCGGCTGTTTGAAGCTCTCGATCTCGGTCTAGGATCTGCCCGGCTGTTTGAAGCTCTCGATCTCGGTCTAGGATCTGCCCGGCTGTTTGAAGCTCTCGATCTCGGTCTAGGATCTGCCCGGCTGTTTGAAGCTCTCGATCTCGGTCTAGGATCTGCCCGGCTGTTTGAAGCTCTCGATCTCGGTCTAGGATCTGCCCGGCTGTTTGAAGCTCTCGATCTCGGTCTAGGATCTGCCCGGCTGTTTGAAGCTCTCGATCTCGGTCTAGGATCTGCCCGGCTGTTTGAAGCTCTCGATCTCGGTCTAGGATCTGCCCGGCTGTTTGAAGCTCTCGATCTCGGTCTAGGATCTGCCCGGCTGTTTGAAGCTCCTTACCATAACTATTCTGACGAGCCTAAGCCAGAGCCAAAGCCTTAGCCCAAGTCTAATTCCAAAGCCGTGGTTTCGAAAAGGCCCTCTTTATGTACTAAATTAAGTCATATTGGCACAGTTTCATGGCTTTGCTATTTTGTAAACAAAGCAAATAAATTAGGCCCGTGTCTGATATGGCCAAACGTACCTGTAGTCAGAAAGCCAAAGACGTCCAGACGATAGTTAATAGTGACGATAATGACGTCACCGACAGCAGCCAATGGTATCCCGTTGTAGAAAGGCTGGCTAGCACTGCCTAACGCATAGCCTCCTCCATGTATCCAAACCATGACAGGTACGCCCCCTGACTGCAGGGGAAATAATAAAGAAACTCTTAATGTAGAGACACGGGAAGGAGGTCGGTCCACTATGGACTAGCATTCACGAATAAAATGCACCAAAAGCAGAATCCACATGTCAAAAAATATATAAAATAATATCCTGTATTGATTATATTCCTTCAATTCTTTAGCACACATACCCACACACAAACTCACTTTTAATGAAAAGAAAACGCATTAATTTAGAAGAAAAAAAACATTAAATAGATGTAAAAATTTGCATCGGGGATAAAGAAAAAAACTTGTGTAAATAAATAAATACAAACATGAAATCTTTCTCTCAGGCAAAATCGCTTTGAATTTCGCCCGGCAATTCGGCTGTTTCATCTTGCTTCGGCCTATACGCTTGCACATTGCTTTGTGATCTTTGGAAATTCCTACAATGCATAGCGGTATACCTACTTACCTAAGCTTAAACACATCTCATCCATGACGGTCTCACATTATTGCATCTTCTGTCATGAGTATTCAATATGCATACCATGGGTAACTAATTAACACTCACACAAAACAGGGTGAAGGTGAAATGAATTCACATGCTCTGCATATTCATTTGTGAATACATTTGTACAGAATCGAACTAAGTTGAAATTGATCTTAACACCATGTTTACCACCACCCCCCCCCCCCCATTGCGTTCTAGGGATCTCAGTAACTGTCTAGAGGATTTCATTTAGTGGGGGGGGGGTCTGTATACAAGAGGAAAAAATGCATTAAAGTCTATTATGGGAACATTTTGATGCACATAATCGGGCACGTTAAACAGGTAAAAGTATAAAGTGTATTTTGAAACGTGACTCTGATTAGATGAAAATGTTCACTACTAGTCACCTTGCAACTATTGTATAGTTTTGACTCATACTTACACGTCTTGGCTTTGGTGCAAATACATTTAAATGTAAGCAGTCTTCGCTGGTCGTCAAACCTTGAGGATCTATATAGTAAATAGGGTTTTGGATGCACGCATCCCTGAAGTACGTGGCGTTGTAAACCTCGCTTCCCCAACTACTCTTCTCTACCGGAGCCTTGAATCGCAGCGCTCCAACGGGTGGCTCTGCAAATGGTATCCCCTTGAAGACATCGATGTTCTTGGTGATATTGATGAACTCATCTTCCTGGAAAGTCTCGGTGGTACCAAAGAGGGCACCAGGCTCTACAGTGACCTGAGGTTGCTCGGAGGCTACAAAGCCCACCAACAACCCAAGGAAAATGCTTGCTCGCAAGGCTAAGTTGTCACCGTACATCGCTGCTCTTCATCGGCGGTATAATGCGGTCCTACCCAAGTAAACAAGAACAACTTAAAACCGCTTTACACCGTTGCCAGAAAATATACATTCCTAACATTGAACTTTACTGTTTGAATTAGTCACTCGGGATACACAAACAAGAGTGTATTTTTGTTATCCATAGTAACAAAAGAACGAAGGTCAATAAACACGTAACGTAAGAATAGTAAATTCACAAGTGAAGTAGTTTGTTATCTTTCCTTCTAGTTGGCTATTTCAATCAACCCATGACTCCAAATTGTACATAAACTTGGTGTTAAAGTCACTAAACGCATACCGAATCCGTAGTTAAAATATAGTGGGGCATTGTGCTCTTTGTATTGTGTCTGTATTGTTTGCTTGGAATCTAAGGAATTTTAAGAGAATTTTAGGGAGTACTTCTGTACAAAAGGAAAAACAGGGTGTTATGTGTACATTGGGGGAACCCTCGAACCCCATACCGGTATTAAACAAGTTCCTGTGTCCTACACACGCACTCCTCACACTGTGAATACCCCTGCAACCCAGAAATGCTCTGAAGAATGCCTAAGATTCCCAGGCCATAATGAAGACACAATGGGAGAGTGGTACACCATGCAACACATTGAGCTTCGAATAAAAATTGATTGGCATTAATCAAATCAGTTATTCTGAAAGCGACGTTTAGAACAACCATTTCTGTTCTAATAATTTGTTATACAACGCTTTCTATCTTGTGTATTCTTATAGGGTAGATGGCCTTGGCTTTCGATCCAAACCGGACCTTCTTCAGAGGCATAAACAAGTACAAACAAATACATATCCATTTTATAGAAACAAAAGAGGGGAAAGGGATTAAGGAAAGGATCCAGATAAAAACTAAAAGTGTAGCCAATCAAAGTTTCTATTTGAGGGACAATATTGTTGGCTATGAACCAATGGGAGTAAAGTTGTATGCACATTTTGGTTAGCTACACGATGTAAACGTTTGTGATTATATCTTCTTTGTTCTTGAGAACTAGTCTTGTTTTTATTTTACTGTTGCGGAGGGACTGTGTCTATACATCTTGCTCAAAACAGTCAGTGAGTTTGACCCAAATGTTGTCCGATACTATATCTTTTCTCCAGTAATCGTGTTGCTATATCGCAACCTCGTTAGCAAAATGAACGTCTTCAATCTAGACAAATTAAACTGCGAATTGAAATCTGGGCTCCTAATGTTATACCCTTGTGGTGCAACTTTAGAAAAAGAAATGTACCAATGTTTGCGCTTATTCAGAAATAGTGTTGAATTTGTTGGAAACGAATCAAAATTGTATGGATTTTGTTTTAATTGAAAGTTTGTAGCATATTGAATGTTGTCACATCTGTTAAAACAAAGTATTGTTTGAAGCTTTGCATGGTGTGGATCAATAGAAAGAAACTGTAAAGAACTAATAAACTTGCAGATACAACCATAAATCGCTTCTGTGCGAGTCTTGGCTTTTAAAAGAACCGGTTTGGTCTCGACGTTTCAAACAGTATACATGTACTCTGCTGGTCTTATGAGAAACGTCGAAACAAAAGAGATTAACCCATGGTTGTACCCGCACTTTTGATATTATTTATATTTTAAGTTATATATTATGGTCGAACATCACCAATCAAACATTAGAGCACACACTTTTCCCACTAAAAATACTCAACTGAAAGTAATACATGTACTCAACACTTCGGGGTTATGTTTATTTATTCCATTTTTCTATCAAACTTGATAATATACAAAAAGTTTATAAGAAGAAGTTATAAGAAATTCAGTATACGGGACATGCAAGCAAGTCACAGCCCTCTTCTGAAGATAATACTTTTTTGGTTTCGTTTAACTTCTACAAAATACTCTTACAAAGTAAACTCAGCGTTTAAAGGACATATACAATCCTAAAAAGTTCTAGCTAATAGTTTGATTAAAAAAAATGATTAAACAGTGTGGGTTGACATTTTATTGTGAAAAAAATATAAACTTGTCATCAGTTATAACACCTTGCTCAAACCATTTCAAGTTCAAGGCAGTTCACCGCGCATGACAGAGCAGTCAATTCGGAAACTATTGGTGGCGCACTTCATAAAGGTTATTATTTATAGAAAATTTGCTACTCTTGGACGGACAAATCTTCTTCAGTCTGGCACCATGTATTCACAAGCGGAATTGTTGAGTTTTTTTTGTGTTTCCAATCGCAATTTGTTTTAGGTCTGTCGATATACACAGTAACTTTACTACTCGAGGAGAACATGTTATCTTTCAAGTTATTATTCCAAAGTTACTTTTCAGTTTGCTTTAAAGTTTAAATTCAAAATGCTAAACGGGTTAATGCTCTAACAAAAAGGCACACAATGATCGACCGGTCAGTGTTTCGGTCCCCGTGAGGAACGAGGATCTACATGCCTCTGATCGCTTTGTACTGATTGAACTCATTCTTCCAGTCGGCCAGATCTTCGTACTTCCAGGTGCTGTATGACTGCTTCCATTCACGCTCAACTTCAGGCAAGGCACCTACAAACAAAAACAGTATTGTAAATGACGTTGAAGAGGAGTCAAGAGTTCGGGAAAGGTCGGGATCCCGAGTGGGTAGGTCGGGATCCCAGTCAATATCCCACCCGGACCTATTCAACCCAACAATTTGTGGGGAAAAGATTAGGATATTTTACGTATGGTCATAGCAAAACAAAAAAACACACAAGGGAAACTGACTGAGTAAATTGACACAAAGAAAATTTTTTTACAACTAGATTTGAACCCGTTCCCTCCGAAATTAAATATGCCAACAAAGCTATCCAACCCTGCACTGTCAGTCTCCCTGTTTCGTCGACAACGTTATTCGAGGCGCCTGTGTCAGATGCAATTGTGTCCGCCATGCAATACTGTCCGCTCCGGAAACTTTTGCATATGCAATCGTGTCCGGGGCTATGCAAAACCGTCCAGTGGACATGTACATGACTGTACATGTATGTGCGCGCGTAAGCGAGCGTGCATGCACTGAACCTACGTAATGCAGCATGAATATTCACGTATTTTACGATTGCAGCGAATACCCAACGGCTGAACATTTCCCATCCCTTAGTTAGCTTGTAAACAAAAGGCAAACGTGTTCCGCCGACCAAGGACGTTTAATTTACTGCAAGGACGATTTTGCACGAGGGCGGACACAACTGCATATGCAAATGTGTCCGGGCGGACACGATTGCATTATGCAGCATTGTCCGGGCGGACACGATTGCATATGCAAAACCGTCCGGCGAACATTATTGCATATGCAATAATGTCCTCCGGATAGTATTGCATAGAGGACATAATTGCATGCGACACCGGTCAGAAGTCATGATATTTCACTCCAAACATCTTCTATTGAAGACTCGACCCTATGGACTGACGTCACGTTGAAATATACTAATTGCCATGCTCACCTTTTAGATGGCCAAGCTGAATGTAATCTTAACGCCGCGTGGCCTAAAATGAGCAGTAACTAGTATACACATGGGGACACCGAATCTCAAAAGATTTGTTGAGACGATCAGTGTGAACTGTGTCAATGTAATACCTTTGAACACTAGGTGGCAACCGACTTATGTAAGTTACCATTGTTCACTTAGCTCAGAGTTTACGCGCCATTTTGGGCGTTGATTCTACGTGGTAAATCTGCTGTAGTGTTAATAAAAGTATCCAATAACACTCCTTACCAAACATTGTCTGGAGCTGCACCAAGTAATTGTTGATGAAGTTGCACTCTCTAGCCTTCAGGGCACGATCCACAGTCAAGACCAAGTTGAGGTCCTTGTACATCAACCCTGGGATGGTCAGCTTCGGCCAGTAGTCATCACGTGACACAGGTGGGAAGCCAGACATCTTTACACCGGGGTTTCTGTGGATGAATGCACAATGTCGGACATCAATAACTATCGCGATCTCTCGCTTAACAAATGCATGAAAACGGCCAGTTACCCACTAATGTCTTACTGTCAGTTTCGCTATACATTCTCTAATTGATTTATTCTATATCGCACGGCAGTAAGGTCTGAATTCGATATATTTTGTACACAGAAACAAAACAAGATGAAACCGGAATGGTTGACATTTTATCATCTTGTTTTCCTGCAATCAGTGAAAACGAGGCTGGATTGTTTGGTCATGTTTACAATGGGCATTGTTTAGCGTGTGCTCGCACAAGGCAGTTGGGTTTGCTCGATGGTTATACCCCTGTCTTTTCAACTTGACACTCCTAGTGGAGGTTTTTGAGAAACTGATGTTGTAACTACAGCACTTTCACCTTTCACCTTCTAACTTACCCATTCTTGGCAAAGTTGGTCCAGAACTCCATCATTTTGACGGAAAATTCCTTCTCCTCATGTTGGAGTTCCGTAAACTGGGTTCTAGCGGGGCCGAAAGGTACGCCGAACATGTACATGATTTCCTCGGCGTATGAGGCACCCAACCAACCCGGTCCGTAGCCCATGATGTCGTAGATGGAGACGCTTGGCTTGTGTGACATCTCATACAAAAACACATCATTACCAGCTTCAGCGTAGGTGCGAGCCACTTTGTTGGTCGGGCAGGCGAAAAAGAAGTCTGTGTCGAAATTCATTGCTGATCTGGCGAAACCAGCGGTTGCGTTGTCGGCTTGGGACCAGTCCAGATACATGGCTCCGATTGCGTTTATCAAATGCTCCGGATTGGACACTCCTGAAAACAAGATCAAATAAATTCCTACGTTATGGTAGGATAAGAGTGACTTTCGGGATTTCTTTTCAAAAAAATAAAAAATAAAATGGTATAATAAATAGAATGAGAATAATCCACAATTTGCTGCCAACTTTACCGTCCTGTTTGGCTATATACAAATTTGGGACAGTAAGTGTACAAAGGTAAAATTAAAAAATTTGTGTAATTACTGGTAATAAACAATTAATGCGTTTGAATTTAATACGTCAGACTATAGACCTTTGCCGTGGTTGGCCATCTTGATATTTCCCAAATTAAAAACATTGCAACCAAATCGAGGCTAGAAGAAAGCACAGACTGGTGCCATGTCTGTATAGTGAATTCATAATTGCAAGGGTCATGGCGCTGGTCTAGCTAGCCCTCAGGTGGCATTCCTAGCTAGACCAGGGCTGTGTTTTGCGGTCGTAACCAATAACTGTTTCGGTCGAACTTGCCATCAGTTATCCACTGGCCAGTGACCGAAACAGTCAAAGACCGCCAAAACGCATCCCTGTATGCATGCACCTCATTCGGCAGTTAACGCTTGCGCAATGGGTGTTTGTGAAAAAGGTCAATAGACCTTTTCGCAAATACCGGGGCGCGCGCGTAAAGCTTGGAATTAGGTGCATTGTGGTGTTGCTGGTATCCAAATTTGATCCATATCTATCCCACAATGCACCTCACTCAACAGTCTGCGCTTGCGCATTGGTATTTGCGATAAGGTCTATGGAAATTTACTCATTATGCACGCTGCCACCTAGAGTTCTAAAGTCGCCAAAAGTTACACACTTTGTCTCTAGTGAAGGACTTACCAGTGTATTCTATAAGCTGTGTTCTAAGACCATTCTCAAGGTTTTCTATATTGATGAACGGGAGAGTTTCAGAGAGGAAGTAATTTTCAGCTATGATGGGTTCGCTCAGGAGTATAATCGAGCCATCGTCAGCGTTTGTACCCATGATAACCTTGGCGGGGTTGAACTTCCCCGCGGCATACAGCTCGGATGGCCTGGCTTCCAGGAATTCACCGTCAGCAACGTATATTGATCGAACTTGCAGCTAGAATAGTGGTTTTTGGTTGCGAAAAAGGGAAGAAAATAATACTTTATAACAACAGATTTATAGAGCAATACCTCGAAGCGTTGAAAGAAAATGGTGGGCATGATTTAAGGAAATAATATGATAATCCATACATTCTTTAATCTTACAAGCTTTGCTTACCTCCACGGCTTTGGCTAACAATTCAGTGGCTTCGACCTCGCGCAGACAAGAAACAAGAGAGGAGCTCTCTGTGCTCATGCAACCAAGTGCTTGTCCAACTCTAAAGGCTTCCCCTCGAAGGATGGGCTTGAGAAGTTGAGTATCCCAGGGCCAGAAAGCAGCCCCGCTCTATGAAAAAGAAGTAAAGACATAAATAAATGATAAGATGCCTCATGTAGCTCGCAATTCTAAGGAAATCTGCAAGAAAGGGTGCTTGCTTTAGGCACCAGAAACAAATGGATTATCCCCCTACTCTTTCATGATAACTGTTGTGGGTTCTTTTAGGCGCACTACCAAGTGGTAGGCTCCGTACGGTTTATCGTTTTATTATGTCCCATTCCAAGGACAACCCAAATCTAATACAGTATCTCGCTCAAGGACACAAGTGTCACGACCGGGACTGGAACCCCAGACACTCTGCTGAAACACTGGAGGTTGGGTGTGCTACTAACCGCTTAGCCACGACATGCCACAATCAAATAATAGTAACCCATATTCAAAATAATCCAAATCAAATTTTACACTGGCGCTATCTTTTTCAGGGTCTTGCGATTAATGATTTGTTCAATCCGTACCAGGCTTTTTTATTTATTTATTTAGGGTTATTTTGTTTGATTATGCTTGTTATTTCAACATTGTTTTTGTAAAATCAATGTTAAATTTAGTTCAAAAGATTGTAATATAGATTTAAGGGAGTTGAAGAAATTGTTAAGTCAATCAGGAACTGTAACTTTTTATACATAATATACTAAAATCAACCACTTTGCAGATGTTTTTTGATTTTGACTCGGAAATGAATAATGCATGAGACATGCAAGTTAGTTAGTCTGTAATGACAACTAATTGGATAATTTGGATGACGTCATTTTCCCCACCTGCATAATAGCTTGACTGAATAGCCCTGTAGCCATCTCAGAGAGCATCATTAAATTAACTCCTTCTGCTCCAGTTCCTTGACCAAAGATGGTAACCCGGTTACTGTCACCTCCGAAAGCTGTCACATAAAGGACACAATAAGAAAATAGAATTAGCTGTTGCAAACAACTAAACAAACCTATGATATAAATGCAAACATAAAAGAGTCCTGCCCTCTGATACTAGCAAGCAGAATCTTTCCCGAAGGCTGTTTATAATGACAACATTCTGAAAAGAATGAATCTGGCTTATTTTGATTGCGCAATGGAAATAAGATGTCTTGATATTGGATATTCACAATTTTCAGAAGGATTTAAACCTCCGCAGACTTGGTTCTGGTTGAAACTGTTCAATCAGGAAGCTTTCGTATTGGAAGCAATTTTTCCACTTGTTCGATAACCGCAAATCATTTTGTGAAAAATAGTGAAATATACTGAAAGAAACTCTTCATATATAATCATAAAATGAATCAAGATTCATACCTGCGATGTTTTCCTGGACCCATTTCAAAGCCATAACCTGATCTTTGGCACCATTATTACCAGGTACTACCTCGTCATCTGAAATAATAACATATACAATTTATTATTTTATAAAAACATGGACAACAAATAATGTCTGTTCATAAGCCACGCCTACTTAGCACAAACTATAGCTCTAACGATTACAGAAGCCTATATAGAAAAAAAATTGAGCGAGAGGTGCGTTTTTTTATGTATTCAAAAAAAATGGAATTGCTGTGTTCAATGTCTATAGTCTGATTAGTTTAAAAAATGTCACTCTTACTGCAGCTGTGGTACTCGCGATGACGCCGTGTGGTTAGTTTTATTTTGTACCTGTTAAAGGCATTGGACACTTTTGGTAATTACTCAAAATAATTATTAGCAGAAAACCTTACTTGGTAACGAGGTTGGTAGTATAAAACACTGTGAGAAATGGCTCCCTCTGAAGTGACATAGTTTTTGAGAAAGAAGTAATTTTCATCTGATTTCGAGACCTCAGATTTAGAATTTGAGGTCTCGAAATCAAGCATCTGAAAGCGCACAACTGCGTGTGGAAAGGGTGTTTTTTCTTTCAAGATTATCTCCCAACTTCGATGACCAATCGAGCTCAAAGTTTGTTTTTTAATGTATTTGTTGAGAAGACTGGTCTTTGACAATTACCAATAGTGTCCAATGGATTTAAACGTCACATGACGTCATGTGATGGATTTTACGGGAAATAATTGAAAGATACCTAAAAGACTTTACCTGTAGTCATGTATCCAAACAGGCCGAGACGAGAGTTGACCGTGACGATAATGACGTCACCCACAGCAGCCAATGGCATGCCGTTAAAAAGTGCCAAATTGGCACTGCCTGATGTGAAGCCACCGCCATGGAACCACACCATAACAGGGAGGCCCTCTGTCTGAAAAATATGAATAAATTACAGTTGGTTTGATGACGTTGTACTTGATGTCAATGGTTAGTCTTTGTTCAAGTTGTATTCGATCAACATTGTTTCTCAGACAAGATTGCGTTATACCTTTGTCTGTAAATAAAGTTTAGACTGTGTATTGAAAACAACCATGCCATGGAACAACACAGGCATTTCAAATTATTACAAAGTACGGAGATTAGAAAGACAGAGTGATTTCGGTATTAAGTTTAGATTTTCCCGCCAATTTCACTAAAGCTTCATACATTTTACACCCGGTGTCCCAGAAAAATCTGTCCGCCGGAGATTTCAAAAGAGGGCGCTATCAAGAGAAGTTTGTGCAGGCCGCATGGCGGGGGGGGGGGGGGGGGTGGGGGCAGAATCACCTGCCCACCGGCTCATTCACTTTCGTTTGAATACATTGATATGGAAGTCTTATTTCATCAACTAGGATTCGAAACTAACACAAATCGGGTCAACCCAAAGTTAACTTCCATTTACTTATGTTAAGATTAATATTCGTTTATGCTAAGTGTGTTGAGCTCGTATGGTTAAAGAGCAGACTTCATAATCAAGCATTGTGCTAGTAGGTGCTGCTATGGGCGTCCTAAGCCGGGAGCCTCCAATTTTGTAACTGTTACGTAATTCCATTGTTGGCCTCGCCCACTAAACAAACTGACGTCAACCACAGAGTGAGGGCCTACAAACCCCATTGGGCCAAATTAGTGTACGGGGCCTTAGGTGGGAACAAGTTTGATGAAATTGATTGGTGTCAGGACACTTCGTAGCTTTGCCACTTCGTACCCAAGACACTTCGTACCTTTTCGAGATACGAAGTGACTTTGGACACTTCGTACCTTCTTACAAGACACTTCGTACCTTCTCACGAGTCACTTCGTACTTTCTCACGAGACACTTCCTAGCTTCGTACTAATTCGGGATTTCTGCATCGGTTATGATTATTTTGTGCTTTGTGATCGGATGATTATAAAGTAAAAGCAAATCAAACCAACTGTTACTATTTTGTTGGGACCAAGGAGCCACTATGATGATTGCGTGATTGTTTGACTTTAAAATATTTGTAAAACATATTGACGGTAGAATGTTGTCTTGGCGGTAATTAACTTATACAAAATATTAATTTCACATTAAGAAAAATGACATTAACATATTCAAACAAAAATTATAATTCATTATGTATTACCAATTTTTATCTCAACGAATATTAAATTATTGAGGAATATAATCATCTGATCACAAAGCACAAAATAATCATAAACGATGCAGAAATCCGGATTTAGTACGAGGTATGACGTGCCTTGTAAGAAGGTACGAAGTGTCTTGTATGGAGGTACGAAGTGTCTTATAAAAAGGTACAAAGTGTTCAGGTTGCGAAGTGTCCTAACTGACACCTCAAAAGAAGGTATACTTACTGGTGCTGGCATTGGTGCGTAGATGTTGAGATACAGACAGTCCTCACTAGTAGGAAGATCAAATCTTGTATCAGTATTGTACTGAATGCAAGAATCTCTGAAGTAGGTAGCGTTCCAAACGCCCTCACCCCAACCAGCCTTCATCATCGGGGCCGCGAATCGCAGAGGTCCGACGGGTGGCTCGGCAAAGGGAACACCCCTGAAGACGTTGATGTTCTTGGTGACGTTGATGAACTCATTTTCCATGAATGTCTTGGTCTCACCAAAGAGAGCACCTTGCTCCACCATGACCTGCGCTTGCTGGGAGGCTACGAAGCCCACCAACAACCCCAGCAAGACGGTTGTCAAAGATTTACCGAACATGATACTAAAGTTTTGGAGTAGGCCTGCCAGGAATCTAAGAGGACAACTTGTCGTATCCCCAGTTAGTCGACTACTGGTGATTGCTAATACTTGTGGGCACACTATAGGCTCTACTCAGAAACGCTTACGTAACACGTGCTGGCAAAGTAAATATAACTACAAAAGAGCAAAGAGAAAGTCTTACAAAGGAAAGTGATCCTTCAATGAAAGGGTTAGATGTTTTGCAGACTGGTCTGAGATTTTCAATTGATGAACACCTTTTGTTCACAAGGTTGTACTCAGAACCAGGGCTATCCTGGGCACGGCAGAATTGTGTGTTGTATAATACCAACAAGACGGGTGTCAGTGTGGCGGAGTTAATTTGTCTAGCTAGGTAGGACAGGGTTTGACAAATAAATTGCTTTGTAATTTTTACTTTTCAAAGTTCAACTAGATTCAAAGTTCTATTAGATAGACTTTTAGCCATAATTTATGTTTGTGCACCAAATTTGCGACATTTTATTAATATTTATATTTCCTACAGTAAATTCCACTGATAATTTCATAACTTATAATTAACTAAGTTTTATTGAATTCCATAACTGTAGGCCTATAGTTACAAGTATTCTTCTCTACAAGAAAACGCATGTTTTGAGAAGCTCACATATTCGAAGAACTGGTCATTTTTTAGCCTTGTTCGTTGTTCGTGACAGTATCTGCTGGGTTTGAAACGGGAAAAACAAATTCCAATCTTCAATCTTCAATGAGGTACCAATCAGCATCTAGCAACATAGTCGTGCATCCCCATCATGAAGACTATCATAACATACTGATCGAAACGTTGAGTTGTCAGCCACAGGTTCTTCTAAAAACCAAACACTACTCAAAAGAGATTTCACAATAACATTGTGCTACCGCCAAACTCACCTGAGCGGCTTACTCCCACACTATGCAAAGTTTAAAATCCTACCGAAAAGAGAACTTGATGTTGGTTTTGATGACCAGGTAGGCCTATACATTTATTTGGAAAATGTTGTTACAGCCATTGGACCCTTTCAGTAAACAGTATTGTCCAAAGGCCAACACTTCGTGTATCACAACTGATATAAACAAAAAAATTTAAAATGTGAAAATTTAGGCTCAATCGGTCATCGGATTCGGGAGAAAATAACGGGGAAAACCCACCCTTGTTTCCGCACGTTTCGCCGTGTCACGACATGTGTTTAAAATAAATCCGTAATTCTCGACAACGAGAATTGAGAGTTTTTTTTATGTTTTCTCGAAAAGTAAAGCATTTCATGGAATAATATTTCAAGAGAAGTATTTCACCATTACCTTCTGTAAACCCTGTAAGTTATTTGTAAATCTGTGAACTTTTTTTTCTGTTCCGAAAGTGTATAATGGCTTTAAGACAAACAAAATGTCTACACTGTTATACGTTTAATATTTGTACAAGGTGTTATTATTTCAATTATTTGGGATTTTATTTGAAAAACTCCTCCACATAAATAGTTTTTGCTTTTGACGAAATCATAGACTTGAGCAACTAAACCGCGATCGTCCATTTAAAGGAACACGTTGCCTTGGATCGGACGAGTTGGTCTATAAAAAGCGTTTGAAACCGTTATGAAATGCATATGGTTAGAAAGATGTTTTAAAAGTTGAATACAATGATCTACACAAGTATCACTCAAAATTGCACGGTTTTCCTTTTACGTCGCGAACTATCACGGTCGGCCATTTATGGGAGTCAAAATTTTGACTCCCATAAATGGCCGCCGTGTTAGTGTACAAGGTTAAAAGAAAACCACGCAATTTGGAGGCATATTTGTGTAATCATTGTATTCTACTTTTACAACATCTTTTCCATGTGCATTTTATAACAAACGGTTACAGAACGCTTTTCAAAGACCAACTCGACCGATCCAAGGCAACGTGTTCCTTTAAAGCATGGACACTATTGGTAATTACTCAAAATAATTATTAGCATAAAACCTTTCTTGGTGACAAGTAATGGGGAATGGTTGATGGTATAAAGAGTTGTGCGAAACGGCTTCCTCTGAAGTGACGTAGTTTTTGAGAAAGAAGTAATTTTCCACGCATTTTGATTTTGAGACCTCAGATTTAGAGATGAGGTCTCGAAATCAACCATCTAAACGCACACATTTTCGCGTGACAAGGGTGGTTTTTCTTCTTCAATTATCATCTCGCAACTTCGGCCACCAATTGAGCTAAAACTTTCACGGGTTTGTTATTTTATGCATAATGTTGAGATACACCAAGTGAGAAGACTAGTAGTGTCCAGTGTCTTTAAACCAACGTAATCAAGAAAGTCTCCAGTCATGATGGCTAATTTGCATAAAGCCTGGTGCACACATTTTAAGTACAAACGGTAACAACATTCCTTAATAGGAGGCAGATCTTAAAAGTAAGTACGGAGCCTTTGAAGTGCCATCCGACTTTTTGAGATCCTGTGATGTACATTTGGATGTGTGAATAGATCGTTGATGTAGAATTATGACTTTATAGTTAACTTAGCTCGGGCTGATGATCTCAATATTTCCAACCTTCGTGTTGTTTCACCTCTGTTTATTTTTCAAAAAATATACAATTCTGACAGTTTCAGTTGAAACACCAAGAACTCAAAGTGTATTTAAAGATTCCTCCCAATCCGTCATATCATTGTCTTTCCATTGCTGTAACTCTTTCTTATAGTCGGCCTGTACTTTCTCACGAGAACCTAGGAAGATACAAATTACAAAAACATCTCCTTTATAAAGGCAGTGTACACTATTGATGAATACTCAACATAATTATCGGCATAAAACCTTACTTGTTAACGAGTAATGGGGAGAGGTTGATAGTATAAAACATTGTGAGAAACAGCTCCCTCGGAAGTGACGTAGTTTTCGAGAAAGAAGTAATTTTCCACGAATTTGATTTCAAGGCTTCAGAATTAGATTTTGAGGTCTCGAAATCAAGCATCTGAAAGCACAGACCTTTGTGTGACAAGGATATTTTTTTCTTTCATTATTATCTCGCAACTTCGCCGACCAGGTGAGCTCAAATTTTCACAGGTTTGTTATTTTATGCATAATGTTGAAATACAGCGAGAAGACTGGTCTTTGACAATTACCAATAGTGTCCAGTGTCTTTAAGAATTTCAACCCTTAATAAACCAACCCTTACCCTCACCCTAACCATTTAGAGGAAAGACTCGACAAGCAAAGGGGTCGAAACGTGAAGTTGGCAGTTGTCCATTTTATTTTGTGTTAAATTATGTTTCTGGAAGAGGTTTATTTTACGAGATCTTTTTGTGGAATGTGCAAACATTTGGTTATTGCGTGGGATAGGCTAATGACACAGACTTGAATCCGTACTAACTAGTGTGTTTGGAAGGGGGGTGATGACACAGCACAAACATTATTCGTAAAGAATGTTTGAAGGTGAAACTTTGTTTGCTCGCACTGCAGCTAAAACGAAAGTTTGCATAATAATGCCATGCCTCATCCAAAGCTTTCAAGTCAACGGAATCCAAAGAAAAACTGCGTTCCCTTGTGATCCATTAGATACACAGACAGACAATAGCAAAAATCCCCGTGACAAATATTGAACGAAAGGATAACTGCGCTTTTGTAAATTCCCCTCCTGAATGGTCGATATTACAAAAGACTTATACTCAGCAAGACGGGGTCTTCAATTATGCGCAGCACCTCCCAAAACGACCCTCAAGAACACCATTAGTCCTTTTAAATACACTGGACTATTGGCAACTGTCTTGCCTTGTCACTTGGTGTATCTCAACATATGCATAAAATAACAAACCTATGCAAAGTTGAGCTCAACTGATCGGCGAAGTTGAGAGATAACAAAGACAGAAAAATACCCTTGTCACACGAAGTTCTGTGCTTTTAGATGCTTGATTTCGAGACCTCATAATCTAATTCTGAGGTCTCGAAACCAAATTCGTGGAAAGTTACTTCATAGGAAGACGTTTCTCACAGTGTTTTATACTATCAACAGCTCCTTACTCGCTACCAAGTAACGTTTTATGCTAATAATTATTTTGAGTAATTACCAGTGTCCACTGCCTTTAAAGATTATAATGTTAGTCAACTCACCAAACATTGTAAGCAGCTTTGGAACATACTCATTCCAGAAATGACAGTATTTCTGTCTTATCGGCATTTTCCTGTTTTCAAGCTCTGGTGAGATTTCTTTGTACTCCTGTGCGGGCATTTGGTATATGGGCCATGTGGGAAGCTGGCCGTCGTTTGGGTCTCTGAAAATAAGTTAAAGTAATATTTGTGTCGTGAACAGTCGTGGTTGGATAGGAAAGTAAAGTATAAAAAAGACAGCCCTGTATGTGTGCTTCGTGTTTGAAAGGGCTAGGGCACCAGACATTTTCTCCTTGGTAAAGGACACCCTTTGAGGAAATTGTAAACTTCTACTGGGGCATTTCAAGGGCACGAGGGCAATGACCAGGGGGTATGAAGGCAATCACCTTCGTTGCTTCTGTGAAGTATCAGATCTGAAAAGGCACACTGATGCTGACCAATGTTTGGGCGGGTGTGGTACCAGAAACACCGCCCAAGCTTGTCACGAACTGCCACCAACATTTTTTATAATGTCCGTTTCTTCCTGCTTCTCAAGATTCTTAGAAATCTCAAAACTTTCTGTAAAAAGCCCTGCGAGGCAAAACGTCATCCCCCTTGCACAACCCAATACGATGTAATATCTAGAGGTAACTAAACTCCACATTGTAATATCGGAAAATCTGGGGTTTTTTTTTGTGGCATTCACGCTGAAACATCCCGACTTAGATTACTGTGAATAATTATATTACACACAAAAAATGTTATTTGACTTTCCATGGCATGAATGAGTCACAACTTATTTGGTATCATACAATGAGCTGTCTTTTCCACACAAACAAATGGGCTTTAGTCATAGTATCCAAGCCCCACCCACACTCAGTAAATAGAGCGTGCTTATTGGTCAATCCCACCTGGACACTGTCAAGTATTGTCATCAAGACAAGTTTGATTGATCACATGCCATGACAAAACAAGTCATGACCAATCCTATGAGCTGGGTGTTTGCCTTCGGTAAAAACAAACAATTGAACAAGTTTCACTTGTTTGATTTTAAGAGGCCGGAGAGAATTATATTGAGCTGTTTTTTTTTTTTTAAATGTTTAGCATTTCCTGATACGGAAAATTTAGAGTGTCGTGCACCAAGAATCATGTGTTGTACTGCCCTCTGTCGGCGAGTTCGGGATCACATAAAGTGACAAACCGTGAGGCTCGTAAATGACGCCAGACGGATTGTCGTTGAGCCTACGTCAATCCCAGTACCTAATCACATTTTCACCATTTATTTCACATGGAGAGTCGAGTCAAATTATACGTACATAATTATAAAGCAACATTACATGTTATAATTCACAGTGCACAGTGCATGACAACCGAAAGTAAGCTTTGCATTATGTGTACTTGGTCCGAGGTGATATTTATTTTGTCGACTGCACCCACATTAGACTGGGCCCCTGTCTTTCTCCGCAGGGATAAAGACAGGTCCAAGCTTCTCAGATCCAGTGATTCCATTGGATACAATGATATTTGATAAACGTACACAGTGACATGAGCTTTCCATAACGATGCCCAAACAGTTCATTAACGTCCGCAACAGAAATTGACTGCGTATCTCTATGTGAAATGTATAGGGTCAAAGGTCAAAACACACGCCGGTTTATGATTCCGGCCTCTGGCGTTATTCACGAGCCTCGAAGTGTGACGTCAGATGTTCAGGCTACACCCACATCAGCTCGGACCAATCAAAACACAGCTATGGAAAGCGTTACGTCACTGCACGCTTACCCATCGAAATCAGGGTATCCAATGATATGACTGGTTCTGAAAAGCAAGTACCTGTCTTTATGACATTTATGACCTTAAACCTTGCATATAAATTAATAACCGTGATGATTTTATTACCCAGTTTTGGCAAAGTTTGTCCAGTACGTCATCACATTAGCAGTTAGTTGCTTCTCTTCGTCTAGCGGGACTTTGGTTTTATAGAACAGCTCCTCAGCCCAGGCATTGCCGAAGACAAAAGGAATATCCTCCCCGTGGGCTGCCCCAAGCCAGGCGGGGCCAAGTGCGAACACGTCCATAACCGAGACTGTCGGGTCATGGGTCATTTGGTACATGTAGACGGTTGAGCCTCCCCTGACTTGCGCCTTGGCCACGAAGTCTGCCGGTGCTGTCCAACTCTGATCCGTTGTAATTCGGATGAAGTTTTCCAGGTAGTCGGCGGACGAGTTGGCCAACTGCGTAGCGTTTGCATAGAACGTATCCAGGGCGAGTTTGACCGCATCTGTATTAGCCTCATATAGATATCTGGGAATGGCTTCTAGAAAATCGTCCCTGCTCATGTAAGGAGGTGTTTTTGAATTGAACGATCTTGTGTTCACTACGAGGACGTAGGTGGCGCCCTCATCGACAAGGTTCCCAAGTAGTATCGGGACTTTTTGGAAGTCACCTTTTTGTAGAAGTGTTTCAGGGTAGTCGTGAAGGAAAGAACCATCGACAACTGGTTGGAAGGAAATCGTGACCTGGGAGGAGTGAGTCAGCAGATAACACAATTATCACGTTATTGTACCCAAAGGTTTTAATCATGGCAAAAACAGTTAAAATGCAAAGTATTACACTCAGGCGAAACCAAAGGGAAGGATTGGGTACCCAAAAGCCGCACCCCTCCACACAAGATATTTGAACAAAGTCATTGAACTAATTGAGCACATAGAAAAAATTATCAGGGAAATACCTCAAAGGCTCTCAAGAGTAGTTCCCTGGCGGAGACGTTTCTCATACACAACACCATCTCCAGCGATGTTTGGTTACCGCAGCCCACTGCAGTCGCTATATCATGTGTTTCTCGTATAATCTCATTGATATCACGTCGATAGGCAAAGGTAGTCGTTGAAACACCACTCTAGTTATATAGATATCAAAATCAGGGCATTATTTTTAAATGACATGAATATCCCTTTCAAAAACGTCAACATGAAGTGTGTTGTGTCAAGATTTGGTTACGAAATGTTGCTCGATACCTTAAAAATAGCAAACCAAAATGGTTGTCGAATGACAACAATATTAGTATTAGCTTCTGAGAGTCTGTGAATCATAACGTTTTTTTAGAAATAATTATGGTCCACCATGTAGGATTTAATTAGGTTTTAATTAGATGAGCTGAAATATAGACGATGTGACCTTTGTTTACATTCAAACCGCCCTCTGTTGACAAAACATTATACACGTCATGTTTCGCCGGGCACTGAGTTGCGTAGTCATAGTAAGATTGCATACACTTTCTAGCTGGCTGCCAAAACACAAAGGTTTTGCCCGTCGGTATGCGCGCGAATCATGTTATGGTTTACGTGTGACGTCAGAGGTCACATCGTCTATAAACGTAAAATAAAAGGCAGACTAATTATTGTGTCCACACATTATTTTTTTTTTTTAAGCTGCTGTTTTATGGCTAGCCATAGACGACCGTTTTCTGAATTTTCTGCCACATTTCTACCTCATTAATTAACTATTACCACGGTTCATACTACCTGGGTCAATATAACCCAGATTCCATGTCAAAAAACTAATAAAGAAAGGGTCAACCTGACCCAAATCGGGTCAGCCTGACCCGGATATGGTCAGCCACTTAGACTCGAAATGAGGGTAAAATTCCACGGCACAAAGGCTTGATTTGTTATTACACGTACCTGCATAATCGCTCTCTGGAAGAGACCACTGCTCATCTTAGATAACATGTGAAGACCTACACTGCTCGCCCCAGCACTCTCACCGAAGAGTGTCACCTGACCAGGATCACCCCCGAAATCTAGACGAAAGAAGAACAAATTAAAAATCAAGACGATGGAAAACGTCGGTTTATCGTGACAAGGATTTGTTACGAAAAGTAGCGATTAGAGAGCTCTAACAGATTGTTCAACCGAGTACCAGGAAGAACAGCGATAAAGTCTACCAATGAAGAGTCTATGGCCGCATATGTCTACACCGTTGAAAATGAGCATTTCACCAAAAGGTGGTGTTAGGAAAGTGCGAGGATGTGTTCGCTTCTTTTGTGTACAAAACTTTTGGTTGTTATCTTTAAAAATGACACTAAACGGACAAACAATGAATTTGCCATTCTAACATTGATGTTTTCGTCGTCGTTGTTGATGTTGCTGCTGTCGTCGTCGTCGTCGTCATTGTTGTTGTTGTTGATGTTGTTGTTTTTGTTGTTCTTATTCGATAAACTCCTGTCTTTTCATTGATACTCACTCTCGATGTTGTCTCTGACCCATTCAAGAGCCATCACTTGGTCTAACATCCCCGCGTTCGCTGGTAGCACAGAATCACCTGAAATTCAATCAAATTACCTGCATCTTTAAAAATGATACTTCTCATTGTCATTAAACATTTCCCGTCTCTGCTCTGCCAGTTCATATTAAACACGCCCTTCTTTATGGGCCACTTATTATTGTAAACATATTCTCAAACTCCTCAAGAAAATGATGCACCCTTCTGTCCCCTAAAATGTACCCCTAGTTGCGGCACTGCCACTCACCTGTTGTCATAAACCCGAACGGTCCAAGACGATAGTTGACAGTGACCAAGATGACGTCACCGACGGAGACTAACGGATAGCCTGTGTATTCTGGCATGGAGCCGGAGCCAAACACGTACGCTCCTCCGTGGAGGAACACCATAACGGCTGCATTGGGAGACTAAACAACCACAAAAAATGTTTCATACGACAATTTATGGAATATTTGAAAGGGAAGTTTAATGCTTTAATTTCAATGACTTAAATAAATATTACAGAGCACAAAGTATCGAAACTGGAGCTTTATGGTTGGAGCTTGAAATGAAGTACGTGTATTGACACCATTAATTTTAAGAAGCAAATGTTTTGTTATGTCTTGGATCACAGTGGCCATTGTCTGCACTGATCTATTGTTAAACTTAAAAGGCTGATGGCTGGACTGGTATCAACGAACATTAACGTTCCAGGTCGAGTTTCACACGTTGCGTCTTCGTCAGTCTAATGCCCCAATATTTGTATATTACTCTGCAAGGTTGTCTCAGCTCCGTGTTAAAGGAACACGTTGCCTTGGATCGGACGAGTTGGTCAAAACAAAAGCGTTTGTAACCGTTTTTTATAAAATGCATATGGTTGGAAAGATGTTTTAAAAGTAGAATACAATGATCCACACAAGTTTGCCTCGAAATTGCGTGGTTTTCCTTCTACTGTGCGAACTAACATGGTCGGCCATTAATGGGAGTCAAAATTTTGACCCCCATAAATGGCCGACGTGTTAGTCGACAAGGTAAAAGGAAAACCACGCAATTTCGAGGCATGTTTGTGTGGATCATTGTATTCTACTTTTACAACATCTTTCTACCCATATGCATTTTATAAAAAAACGGTTACAAATGCTTTTCAAAGACCAACTCGACCGATCCAAGGCAACGTGTTCCTTTAAGAGTTGGTACCAGTTTTTCTTCGGTCACGTGGTTGCATGGACGCAATTTCGGTCCACTATGTGCGGCAACCACTGATCTCTGTGTGGCGGCAACCCAACGTACAATTTAGTCTGGCACCCGTGTTCGCCCATGCAGGGTTTTTTTCCACAAAAAAGGCTTCTAATCGCAAGGTCGCAACTTACTCTCTCAGTACTTTGTGTTCTCATGTTTCCTCACCTATTTTGAAAGACAAAATGTATTACTTGGCTATTTTTATTAACTCACGTGCCTGCCTTTTAATAAAAAGGGGCACATCGTTTATATTGCAGCCAACAACCAGACACGAGGAAGTAAATAATTTGCATTCTTCGGTGATTCCTTTTGCATTCATGGTTGCATTGCTTACAATTCATAAGGTAAGCTTTACATTGTTGAAGGCGTAAAATGGACTCAAACAGAACCAAACCACTATTAACAGAGAATAGTAAACTTACTTGTTTTCTGTTATAAAACTCTTACCAGATTTTGTGGCGCGTAAACATGGACGAAAAGGCAGTCCTCGTCTGTGCCACTCAGGGAAGGGAATGTCTGCATACAGGCCGGTTTGAACCGGCCAAAACACGGCAGTCTACCCCGCCACGGCTCCTTCTTAATCGGTGGCTTGAACCGGTTGGTCCCGGTGGGTGGCTCGGTGTACGGTATGTTCTACAGTATGTACCAAACACGCATTGAGTTCTCCGTTATGAATGAGCTAAAGACGAGCTCAAAACAAGCCTAAATCCTTCCTCCTCTTTAAAGGCCGATTAAACAAAAGTGAGGACACTTAAAAATTAGCCATTTCCCAATAAAATCAAAAAGCTGGCTGGTATCTATCACTAATTTTTAGAGGGAACTTGAGGTTGTTATGCAAGAGTAAAAGGCAAGACCAAAACTATATTTTCATAAATGAATCTTAAAACATCAAAACTTGCTCAATCAATTTTTCTGGCAGCAATCGTTGGAACCAGTAGTTGAACAAATGAAGTGAAGGGTCCTATCCCTCCACGTTGTCATAGCAGCCAACAGCTATAGCCATAGCTGAAGTCACTTGAATCGTACACGGCCTACCGTTAGCTTGCGTCACGATCAGGGCCCAATTTCATGGCTCTGCTTACCGCCGAATTCTGCGCTTACGATCACGATTCCCCGCTTGACATGCTGGCGCCGAATTTCTGCTCTAGCCTTGTAAGCGTGGAATGCCTAGTAAAGTGGAGTACGCACGCGCAGAAGCCAAAATTCGCCGCTAACCCGTAAAATACGCTCACCGTAAGCACATAATTCCCTGCTTCCGTAAGCGCCGATTCTGTGCTTACGGTAAGCAGAGCCATGAAATTGGGCCAAAGAAGTAGATTTTCAAGATATTTAAAAATTCAACGGGGGAAGGGGGAGAAGATAATCATAGATAGTTTGGCCAACAACAGTCAATATTTTGATCACCTTTGAACATTTAATACGTGATACGTGATTATTTTAATCAGCCAAAGCTTTGTAAACGACTCGCGATCACGTCGAGATAAAAAAAACAGCCCATTGTTTTGTTTTGAATCTTTCAGGTCACGCAAAATGGTATAAGGATAGGGTCTATTGGGCATTATATATTTCCGGGTTCAACATGACCCAAAACACATGTCTCAAAATTACCAAATTAATTACATTGAGGCAGAATCTATTTCAACATTTCCTTTATCAGTTTTTCGGGTCAGCCTGACCCCAAAAATGGGTCAGGACCCCGGGAATTAAGGTCAATATTGTGAATGGGAGTTGTTATAGAGTGACTGGTTGTTTATAGGTTTTCTCTAATTCGGGCTTTTCCTCAAACATACTAAAATGACAATCTCTTCACAAAACATGTGTATTGAGGCCGAGATGATTAGTTATCTTACGTCTGAGGGTCCCTTGGTTTTTAAGAAAGATCTTAGTTACATTACTAATAACAGTAGACCTAAACTGACTTACGTGAAGGTAAACAACACAGTCATCATACTTTTGCACACCGAATTTGTTTTTTAGCTTTCTACGTTTTGGAACGGTTTAAAAAAAAACGTTGTGATTTGGGATCTTTGTTTAGCTGTGTAAAAGTCCCCGCAGGCCCGTGTGTGTCAGAACACTGCTACATCGTACAAGCATTTAGACAATACTAATAAAACAATTGCACAAACACTGCATTTTACCTTGTAAATATCAACGGTCTTGTTTACTTTGAGGAAGTTTGGCTCCGTAAACTGGACAGTCTCTCCTTCTATCCATCCCCCGTCAAGTCGGACCGTTGGCCCCGCTGCACATACTCCCCACTTTACGGCCACAAGAATGAATAAACGGGCCGCAATCATCGCGAAATGTTGAACTGATGTACCGCCAATCATAAAACTAGCTCACGTCCAAGACTGAGCAATGCCAGTAGTCATAAGACTCGGAACATGTGCATGTATTGTGACATTGATTTATATTTCCTAATCAGGCATCTACGATTACAAAATCCACTGATCAAACAGACATTTTATTTGAATGATTAAATTGGTTTCAGACAATCAATTATTTCTTGTAGTTGTTTTTATAGTTTGCTAACACAATGTTTTGGGGGTTGTTTTACGTATATTCGTATTTGTCTTAAGACACTGGCCCTTATTCCGATTAAAATAACTTGGTCTTTTGATAACATTAATAAATTGGTCAGACCCATTGGTTTTTCTCTTCATCAGCAGCCTTGAAACAATAGATAAAAACGCATATCTTTGATTGATATGAAAACACGTACCTATTTTAAGCTGTGCTTTCTATACGGGGATGTCTAACCAATTTTAATGAGACGTTACCCGTTTCTCAAAACCTAAACTCAGAGGGAGCCGTTTCTCACAATGTATTATACTATCAATTCCGTTGCTCGTTTCCAATTAAGTTTATTTGGTAAAAGTATTGTTTTAAGTAGTGTCCAATGATTACGAAAGAATAGCTCATGAATAATATTTTCATCTTCGACGATCAAAGCTCATTGCCAACGGGAATCAAGGTATCTTGAAAAAAACAATTTAGATTTTGGCTGCAGCGTTATCAATCACTGCACATGAGATTATACTGAATGTTCCTGTGCGCCTTTAAAGGCAGTGGACACTATTGGTAATTACTCAAAATAACTATAATCATAAAACCTTACTTGGTAACGAGTAATGGGGAGAGGTTGACAGTATAAAACATTGTGAGAAACGGCTCCCTCTGAAGTAACGTAGTTTTCGAAAAAGAAGTAGTTTCCAGGAATTTGATTTCGAGACCTCAGATTTAGAATTCAAGGTCTCGAAATCAAGCTCTGAAAGCACACAACTTCGTACGACCATGGTGCGACAATGGTATTTTTTCTTTCGTTAATATCTCCAACTTCGACGACCGATTGAGCTCAAATTTTCACAGGTTTGTTATTTTATGCATATGTTGAGATACACAAACTGTGAATACTAGTGTTTGACAATTACCAATAGTGTCCAGTGTCTGTAAAGGGTTTGTGTACCTATTGTACGACACAAAACACAATGCTTACAGATTTACATTAAACTTACACGGTTTGAAGATAATGATAGTAGAAGGCTTCCCTTTAAATATCACTCGCTGAAGTGCTGTAGTTTTTTAAACATTAGTAAAACACTTTCACGAAATAAATTTTCGTCTCAGAAAAAGAACATTTTTAGTATAGCATGCACAAAACGTACAGAAATTTCGCTCTTTTTGCTCTTTGATTTTCACTTTCCCTCAAACAATTGGTGGCTTTGAAGCTGACACTTTCACAGGTAAATTATATGAAATTGCATAAATCTTCATTCACAGTTAATAAGGATTCTTCTCATGACCAAAAACATGATCTACAAAGGCTTCAAACCCTTGAACATTTAACTAAATTAACCCTGGAATCATTTCAACAGAGGGCGCTGTGAAGTTTCTGTATTAATCTTTTGGTTTTGACTTTTCTCTCACTTTATTAAGTCATTTGAAGACTGAAAGCCTGGACTTAACGGTTATTGAAGATATTGTAAATAGACAGGTTCTGAATTGGGTATATTAAACTCTTCATAGGAAAAAAAATAGACACAGTTGGGGTAACATGAATATGGACAATTATTGCTCACATTTAAGAATTTCGTAAAGTATTGAGGACTTACAATCAATGTGGGGAATCCTCAATTGGAATGATTCTTAGTTGGGTAGATTCTTAACTGGAGGATTTCCCAACTGAAGACATTCTATAGTTAAATGGATATTAATCCTTCGTTTTGGTTGTTCTTTTTAAGGAGTAATTCTCGAAATGACACGATCCACATGAGGCGTTCCTTTACATAGTCGTATAGATGCTTCTTGTTTAATCATAGGACGATTTGAATTGTTCCACTATAGTACCAGCTTGGATGAGTGCCTCTACACCTCTACTCGAGAAGAAAGAGTCTGCATCTGAAATAGACAAACACCAAATCAAATTGATATAATTTTGTAACAAGCAGCAAGGCGTGGATGCATCGCTGGTTATCAATGGCCGTGTTAACAGCATTGTGCAAAGAAGATCAGTTATCAGAAATAATAATGTTAACGTACATTGATCAGAAATTATGTTCCGGCTGCATTGCTTAATGCATGACATGGCTTGTTAATACTCCCACTTCAGTGCGCATGCTCTACGCATGTTAAACCGGGCGCCTTGCGCGAGCGAAATGTACCTTTGCGAAGACACTAAAAACGAGTCTTGAAGCAACATTTTAAGTGCTACCTTTTGAGAAAAGCATGAGCAAGAGTTACCAATATGGCAGCAGTGTATTAAACCTACCATCTGACGTCAGGTTGCGAGCATCCTCGTTCCAGAACTTTGCATACTCTTGACGGACTCCCCCGCTCTTGGTTGGCAGGTACGGTGATAGCTCCTTGTACTCCATCTTGTCTAGGGTAAACTCTGGCCAGTGGGGCACAATACCATCACCGCTGGGGTCACTAGAAAGGAAGGAGTACAGTAATTGTTCAAGTTGACGGTTTGATCATGGTTTGATTGTGGTTTAAATGGGAGCAAAGGTTGACCAGTTCTTTCGAAAAATTAATAGGCAGTTTGACGAAGATAAGATTTTACATTCTCAAGAACGTGTATACTTTCAACAGCTGCAATGCTTTTTACAAAATAACTTTGTATGCAATGGTCAGTAATAAAGAGTATTTACCAATCGAACCCGGTTCATTGATATTAAAGAGCGAGTTCTATTAAAACCACCTTACCCTGTTTTGGCAAAGTTGGTCCAATATTTCATCATAGTGTTTGAAAGCATCCTCTCCTCTGGCTTTGGTTTACGGCTCTTATAGAATACTTCAGGAATCCAGGAATTCCCGAACACAAACGGGATATCATCAGCATGGGCTGCACCCATCCAATTTGGTCCAAACATGAACACGTGGTATATAGACACAGTCGCCACTTGTGTCATCTCGTACAAGAAGACCTTAGTGCTGGCGTTCAAGTGCGCCCTCACCGTCAGATCAATCGGAGCAAGCCACGTGTAGTCAGTCACGATCTGAGCGAAATTCTGAAGGAAGTCCGAGCTCGGATTCGCGGGGGTTATGTAACGGGTCTCGATGGCCTGTTTGAGGGCGTTGTTGTTGCGGACATCCCCGTATGTGTGCACCCAGTCAGGGTAAGTATCAAGAAACTCTAGTTTGTTCATAGGGGGCGCTGTCTTTGAGAGGTAGTTAGGGAGCAGATCCAGCACCAGGGCTGCCAGGGTTCCCTCGTCTTTCATCGAACCTATCAAGATGTCAACTTTCTGGAAGTCACCGCTGGCGATGATGTTCTCTGGTTTGTCGTGAAGAAAGAAACCATCCACCACAGGGAGGTATGCCAAATCAACCTATTATTCAAAAAGGAGTATATTTTGCAAAAGGTTTTTAAAGTCAATTAATTTTTGAGAATAATAATAAGGTTAAGGCTATATCTCAAAATGCAGACGGCAAAAACCTGTCCAACACCGTAATGTTACCAACTACATTATCAGCAAAGTTGCTTTGACATAACCATTCTGTTGTTTGCGATTTCCCAAATAATGTTGACCCAGTATAACCCCTCCTGACCCAGTATAACCCCTCCTGACCCATACTGACCCAGTATAACCCCTCCTGACCCAGTATAACCCCTCCTGACCCAGTATAACCCCTCCTGACCCAGTTTAACCCCTCCTGACCCATACTGACCCCTCCAGATCCAGGAGGGTTTTTTTTTACCAATAAAACCGCATTCAATCAAATTAAAGCAACAAAACCGAGCCAAAATACAGCTTGATTTAGTCGGTACCTTATAAGCAGATATCTTTAGTTGTCTCGATGATATTTTTTGTAAGCAGGAGATCATTGTTGCCGTCGTAACGGTCGGGCAGCCCGCCTCCACTGCAACGTCACGCGCTTGGTTCTTGGCGTAGTCCATGGAACGTTGGTAGGCAAAGAAAGACGTCGAGGTACCACTCTATATTATAGGAAATAAAGCATCGAAAATGAAAATGCAACCCAATTGTTTAATCTCAGACTGCAAACCTGGCTTTAATACAATTTATTCATCCAATGTGAAAATGGCCTCTCCGATACTCTCTCAATATAACAATTCCATTCATGCACACAAGTGTGTTTACACCTGCACATAGACCTGCACCTGTGTGTTTACACCTGGACCTCCTATATTATTGTCCTTTTTTTTGCAACAACTCCCATTGGTTTTGTACACGTTTTCCAACTGTGGACCTTTCTCGATCCGTGGACTCTATTGTCCTCTTTTTGTACAGGTTCCCAGTTTGAATGCATACAGACCATGTTGGTTGGCAAATCTATGACCTTTAATCCTCCCATACCCAAACTTAGAAGATCAACGGCATCCAAAAGGCAAACTTACCTGCATTATGGCTTGATTGAAAAGACCAACACTTTGTTTCGACACTAAGTGGAAGCTGACACTGGCGGCGCCCGCACTTTCGCCAAATATGGTTATCTTATCTGCATCCCCGCCAAAACCTGGATTGAAAGAAAAAAACTCGATAACGAAAGCTTGTCACATGGTCAGGACCAAAAGTTCATAGTCGGTGCTCAGATTTCGTTTTCGCTTTTTAATAGAGCCATGGCTCGAACATGGAGACTTTGTCTGCCCTTTATCACTGTTTGTGGAAAAAATAGTCTCCTCCTTATTCCACTACAATATTCTTTAAAATAAAAGATAAAGCTTTGGATCATCTGGATAAAAAACAAATGTCTCACATTAGTAAATAATCCCAACAGGTATACAAATAAAAGGTTCCACACATTGTCCACCAGCAATGACAATTTCCTAAACAACATGTTGACTTTTGGTGTTGAATTGCTCTTATTTCTACGGAGGGGGGAATCAACGTACTTCAAAATTTACTTACGTGCAATGTTATTTTTCACCCATTTGAGCGCCAACGATTGGTCCATCAAACCGACATTACCTGGTGCCTCAGAATCACCTACGAAATAACAGATTCCAAACATTCCACTTATTAAAAGTCAAATTTTCGTAAATCTTTTTTGAATAACGAGTAATTTCATTGGGTAGTGCATTGTCCTACCAATGAGGCACACTGATCGAAACGTCGATGTTTTTTTTTAAACCACCGGTTCTTTTCAGAACGACCCTTACTCCTAGAGAGAGTAAGTATTATTAAACTGGTTTATGAAACAAAAGGTGCCTAATAAATGAACTTAATCACCTTGGCTCGCAAGCCTGAGGAAACCCGTAAAAAGGACGATTGCTATACCAGAAATACCGGGTTATTCCCTTCTCTTACATTGATCAGTGTTCTGGGTTCTTGTACGTGTACTGTCAATCTTATTGGGCCTAAAGTGCCAAACGACGGACAAAACAAGAATGGCAAAATATCTTGCTCAAGGATGACATGCCGACCAGACAAATCAAATTTCAACTGGTATGGTAACTTTTAAAAGTACTCAATCATATCGTATTTATAAAACACACAAAACAGCAGTACCTGTCGTCAGGAAACCAAACGGCCCCAGACGGTAGTTGATCGAAACGTAGATGATGTCACCAACAGTTGAGATGGGTTGTCCAAAGTACTCGGGCATCGAGCCCATACCGAAGAAGAAAGCGCCTCCATGGATAAAAACCATCACTGCTGCAGTTTTGGACTAAATTAATAAGAAAAGGAAAAGAGAGTTTTGGATTTGTGTCGAGTCGTTTAACGAGGGGCACTTAGAAAAATGACGGGGCCTGAGAAGGGGGTGGGGTAGGGTGGGCGCTGTTAGCACACAATATTTTTTTCTCATAACCGGATCTTGAACATGGTGTTCCCGTAAGAGTGTGAAATATGTAAATTAATTTTTCGACAGTAGAAACATCCTTTCAAAGTGATGGTACCTGGTGAGGCCATTTTTCTACTGTCATATGATTCTACGTATAATCAAACTGAGGTTGTGACAAAAATAGTCTGGTTTCGAGAAATTATAACACCAGCTAACGGGGTGGAATGCCTCAGGTTAACTCTAAAAACGTCTGGGTCCCATGGGGCCTGACACATTCTGGTCAGTAATGACCCGGAATCTGGTCCGGAAGACACATATGGGTCACAGTGACGCAGAATCAAAGTTAAAAAATACCACTTTCCGGGTCAGCCTGATCTTTAATGGGTCAAGCCCCAAGTGACCCAGAATCCGGGTCAACTCTAACGGAAGGTGTTCTCCACTTACCGCGGTGTGAGGGCGGTACACATTGAGAAACAAACAATCTTCGCTCATCCCCGTGAAGGATACGAAGTACTGGACACACGCATGACCGTGACGTGAGGTGTCCAGGGTACCGGTCCAGGGCACTACGGGGACGGGGGGACGAAAGCGCCTCGTGTCGACTGGTGGCTCGGCGTATGGGATTCCCTTTTGAATAAACACACATTTTGTAAAAGTCAAAAGCCAACCAAGTCTTCTAAGTTTAGGAGATTAGGCATGCATTATGTTTGTTGTGTCTGTTGTTGTAGTAGTAGTTGTTGTTTCTGTCGTCGCCGTCGTTGCTGATGGTGTTGTTTGTCTTGCTGCTGTTGCTGCTTCTACTGCTGCTGCTATTGGCGAGGCAATTTTATCGCACATACCAATATTTCTAGCAGAGGGTCAACTAGTCGGTTCATAACGTACACAGATTACTAAAAGTAAGTTCCGAATAAATATCATTCCTTTTATTTTCTATAGGCCTAACGTTAGGCCTGTCAATCATATTACACGTTTGTTAACTGAAATCTAAAGCCTGTTTTTGATATCGTCATTAACTCACCCTAAACACGTCTATCTGTTTATCAACCTTCAGGTAGTCTTTCTCCTGAAATCGTTCAGTTTTTCCCTCAATCCTACCATCCAGAGTCTGAACCAGAGGCCCTGCCGTGGATACGTCGGTCAGCACGGCCAAGACCAGGCCTGCGATCACGGTCAACATCATTCTGCCCGGTGTTTATCTTGAATACCGACTCAATACGCTACGCTTGAAACCCTCAAAATTGGTCTTCGCGCTCTTTCAAATCGTCAAAGGAAGTGAGTATCTATCTTCTCCGACTCTTATATAAGTCCCTTGTGAAAATATTCGCATAAATTGATACAGAATAAATATAAAGTAATTTGTTTTCACAAATTGTTTTCATTGGGCAAGTTTCCATAAATAATACAGTATTTTAGAAAGATAACTGAGGGGAAAACAAGCCCGGTCGCTATCAACATGCGAGTCGGCCGTCAATCATACCGGAAGATAAAATAGTGACGTCAGCAAGTTTGATTGATATCTACAAAACCATAATCTTTTAAGTTTCTACACAACCATGAACCTTTAAATTTCATAAGCTCTCTTGAGTACATTAGGGCATCACCGGCGTCCCGTGGCGGTCCGAGAAACGAACTTTCTTAAAACCTTCCTGCCCAGCAATTGTCGTTATAGCCCATGTTGGCATATGATACCTCGTTTAAGTGCATGAATGTTGTCAGTCCACATATATATGCTTTCGGTTTTTCTCTTCCAGCGCGACCTTTTTGAAGCAGCAGTCCATTTTTAATAATAATATTATAGTCAGCCTAAGATAGACTGTAGGAATAATAAAATTACATTTAATAGATGTTTCTTTACAAATATGTGTCTGTTCTAAAAGAAATATTATACACAAACTGACAGGTTAGCCAAAACCCAACACTGAATATATTAAGTATACGATTTAAAACTTTGCATGGTGTGAGTTTAATTAGGTGAGGTTTGCAGTAGCACCATATTGTGTCAATATCTTTTGAGTAGTATTGCCTATTGGCTCTGCACTATTAAAAGAAATTTGTATACACTGCCGCAAACATCACCTTTATATTATTACCATAGCCAAATTTGGACACACAAAAAAGTCCATGCAAGCTAACGAGTTACATTTTATTAAAGTGAAATTTCACAACGTTTGGAACCGAAAACATGGATGAGTCGACAGTACATAACGATGAATGGGACTGAAACCTTAGTCCGTTGAACCTGGGATGAAAAAGGGATTTCAAGTCCTCAAGAAGAACTCTGGTCATATTTTGCAGAACCCTTGTTTAGAGGTCCAATTTTCAATAATCAAAAGAGTTATCAGCCTTCAAAACCACTCATTGCCTCGATAAATGAACATGTCACTTCGAACATCTGTTGGTACTCCCAGTCAAAAAACACTTGAAATGTTTTGAAAAGAACAGTCAATTATAATTTATCAATTTGACGGACATGCAACCGGTAATGGCCTGAGCATAGTTAACTCTAAAGGTGATTTACGTAATTGATTAGTATTTACCAAATGAAAACAATCTGAAGGCAAACAGACTTGCATAAAGTCTGCATTATGGTTTGCACTGTACTCGCTTGTCGTCCAAAGTATGATTGATCAAAAGTTTGTAGAAAAATAACTACCCATGCAGGGTCAGGACAAAAAGTGAGGTCATTATTCAGCATTTATATACACACTAAAAATCCCGGGTCAGGGTTGACCCGGATTCCAGGTCAGAGTGGCCTATTTCTGGGTCAGGGTTGACCCGGTCTCCAGGTCCGAGGGGCCTATTTCTGGGTCAGGGTTGACCCGGATTCCAGGTCCGAGGGGCCTATTTCTGGGTCAGGGTTGACCCGGATTCCAGGTCAGAGGGGCCTATTTCTGGGTCAGGCTGACCCGAAAACTGGTTTTTAAAATCTGATTTAACTCCGATTCTGCGTCAATTTGAGACAGCTTTGGGTCATCGGACTCATCGGGTCAGCCCCATTTCGCGCAAGTTTGGACCATTTCTGAGTGCTTGAAGTATTAAACTGACCAAAGATGTGTTTGTGGTGAACAGCGGTTAATACAGAAATACACTGAAAAGGAGACAGTCACAGTCTACATAATATTGACTGGTAAAATCATTTCATGGTATGAACATTTAATACTATTCACAATAAGCCCTACATCTATTAAAATAAAACTACTTTACAAACTAACTTTTTAAAACTCTACTTTTTTACATGAACATTGTGAAATATTCTTTGTATTGTTCTGTATTCGGTGAGTCATGTGACTCCCCTCATAGAACGCCATCTTTGTAGTTCTTAAACGATGTGTACCAATCAGTCATATCTTGCTCTCGCCACCTCGTGGCTTCATCTGACCAATCAGCTTCCAGATCGGTACTGTTAGCTGGAAAAAAAAGGACACGCGAGCATTTTTATTGGTTCACTTTGTTTCTGACATGAATTTCCTTCAACCATTGGTCAAATTAAAACCCTCTTCATTTAAATACACTATCACTTTGTACTGAAGAATATTTTGAACAGACATAAAACAATCAGCTGAACCCTTCAAACGATCATGTGGTGACAATTTGAAACTGCGCAAGCGCGCCTAACCATCATTCTCAAGCTTTGGCTCAAAGTGATTCGAGACATGAGGGTTTGAACGGGTCAAAATTCCAACATTTGAGGCTCAAAGTTGAGAAAACAATGAAACAAGCACGTGTGGGGTTTTTTAGGTGGCAAACAATTAACCCCAAAAGAATCACACAACCACGGAGGGGAAAAGGAACAGCAATTTTACCTGTAAATGTTGCTAGTTTCGGTAAGTAGGAGTTCCAGAATTGGCATTCTTTGGCCTTAAGCGAGTGACCATTTTTCATGGTGGGTGACAACTCTTTGTATACCGAAGATGAAGGGGGTCGGTAGGCGGGCCAGGGGTCCGATGGGGTAGTATTGGGTTCATCTGGGGAACTGAAAGAAAACATTCAAAATAATATGAACTTCTTGGAGCCGTTCACAAATCCCGCCCAAACGAACTCAATGAAGGGTCAAAGTAGTATAGATAAAAACACATGACTCGTGTATATTGGATGTGTCCGACTTGGTGGCTATACTACGGCTACGGCTTGATCGCCGTGTCATTATGTGTATATAAGACTTCCAAAGCAAAACCCTTAGCAACAGCCATAGCCGTAACCGCCTTTTCGAATACAGCAATTAGAGAAAAACACTGGGTTCAATAATACGTTTATTCCATACTCTTTTTGGAAAAAAAGAACAATTGTAAGAAATAAACAGTTCATAGAAATGAAGAAAAAAACATATAAATATAATCAATGACTCCTCACCCATGCTTGATGAAATTGGTCCAATATTTAACCATCTGAGTCCCGACCTCGATGTCTTCTCGCGACTGAATGAACGCCCTTTCAGAATTCAAACCAAACAGGAATAAGAATTGCAAATCTTCAGCGTGGCCCACACCGAGCCACTTTGGTCCTATATCTCCGGGAAGGCTGAGTAGCGACCGTTGCGGAACATGGGTCAGATGATACATAAACACGGTGCGGTCGCTGCTTGCTGCCGCCATCTGGGCGAAGTTATCCGTGGGGCAGACAAACGCGACATCGGTCATCATGGAGGCGAATGCTTGGTACTGATCTTCGGTCGAGTTGTCTGCGATCGACCAGTCGATGTAGAACTGCTCTATGGCACTCAGGAGTTGCGGGTGGTTGTAGTTGTAGGAGAAACGTGGGAGCAGATCTCGCAGGTCCGGTAGAGGTATTTTAGGAGGTTCTTCTGTATTCAAGTTAGTTCTGGTGAGATATAAAGTGTGATAATTATTTTAAATGTTAGCAGAGTTATATTTACAGGTCTCCCCAGAACACAGGTCTCCTCTGGTCATGTTAGACTAAAACACTGAGTGGTTCGTTCAACGTTGCTGCTTCAGCCATTGGCTAAAGCCGTAGCCACTAATTGATTCACAATTAAACTGTTTATTTCATTTCATTTATTCTGGTTGTGAAGTCAATGGCTGTATATCGCAGAAACTTAATCAATATACTAGACAAATGTATAAAGAAAGGAAGTTTCAGTTTTAGATATACATGGCCCAATACTAATTTAGTGACCTAAAACGCATACATTTTATCCGAAGGCTATGGTGCAAAAAAAAGCAATCTTCTCATGTTCAAAATCTCATAATAATATATGTGCAATACACAACTACAGCCTACCTGACATACGCACTCAGCACTAACAGCGTCCCCTCATCTCTATTGGTACCGATTAAGATGTCAGCTGGGTGGAGGGCGCCCTTCTGTAGCAGAGCATCCGGAGTGTCGGTGACGAAGAGGTTGTCTATAACCGGCTTGAATGCAAGGTCATTCGTGGTTGTCTCGCGTATAACCTGATCATTTGGAAAAACAAAACACAAAAACAATCAAGAAACTTCTTGATGCTCAATAAGCCATTTGTGAGTAAGATTTGAATATAATCGTGTACAATGATTATCTTTGCATTCCTCAGACTACAGAGACAGTCTCTATGTCACATGGTTCGGGCAAGCTTTTGCATAACAACCTCCAGATGAGTAAACCCTGGTTTGTGCCATACACATTCATTCAGTTTGCTGTTGTCTATGCAAAGCAAAAGCTTGCCCCAAATCCTGTGACATACCAGTTGCTCTATGTCTAAGAATTTCAAGTTTTAATTGTGGTGATCAAGTAGGGCCTACGTCATTGAACCAGACTCAGACAATATTTTGTCCGTCCTGTAATTGGCGATTGCGCTGTTCGGATGTTGAATAAAATAAAAAAATAAAAATAAAAAATGTATTCAAATCTAACACGCAAATGGCTTTTGTGGAGCGTTGCGGAAGTATACAAAATCATAGCAAAATATTGGATGGCACTTGACGCGTGTTCCACCAATCAAAATACACGGATATACCACGTGATTGATATATGCTAATTAATAATCACCTGTCCCTGCGCGTTAGTGAGGAAAAACTCGGGCACATTACGCAGACACGTGACCATCTCGATGGTAGAATCCGTCGGGCAGTCCAGTCTGGTGGCAAGGTTCCTGGCGTTGGTTAAACTCCTCTCACTCTGACGACTGTAGTCAAAACCCCAGGGTGATAGAAATGTGCCACTCTGTGGAGATATTGAGTTGAAATTAAGTTAAAGGAACACGTTGCCTTGGATCGGTCGAGTTGGTCTTTGAAAAGCGTTTGTAACCGTTTTTCATAAAATGCATATGGGTAGAAAGATGTTGTGAAAGTAGAATACAATGATCCCCACAAACATGCCTCGAAATTGCGTGGTTTTCCTTTTACCTTGTCGACTAACACGTCGGCCATTTATGGGGGTCAAAATTTTGACTCCCATAAATGGCCGACCATGTTAGTTCGCACAGTAGAAGGAAAACCACGCAACTTCGAGGCAAACTTGTGTGGATCATTGTATTCTACTTTTAAAACATCTTTCCAACCATATGCATTTTATAAAAAACGGTTACAAACGCTTTTGTTTTGACCAACTCGTCCGATCCAAGGCAACGTGTTCCTTTAAGTGTGAGACTTGTTCAATCACTCCCAGTCAATATAACATTTATTTCCACATTCACATGGAGACATCATCCTAAAAGCCGAGGCTTGTGGTGGATGTGCCCGTTACAACAACACAAAACAAAACAGGATAACAGCACTACATAGACATTAAGTAAATACTAACTGTTACGGTAGATAACTACATAAAGGTTTAACCATGGTATAACTTCTCTTATACTGAAACCGCTCTATTCAATGATACGAGTGGGCTACTAGTATCGTAGAGGTAAGGTCACCCACTTCAAATAATTATTCGAATGGTTGCCCTCCCCCATCCCACCCATTCCCACCCAACAACACTATTCCATGTGACTAAAGGATGTCCCATCTCGGAGCCACGGTTTGGGCTTTATGTTCCGACTTGGGCTCCATCTTGGGATCCAACTTGGTCGTGCCATGGACGTAACCAGGGGCCAGTTTGTATTGGAAAGGCAGACTTTGGAATAAGTGGAGCCGGATGGAACCATTTTGTGTGTCAAGGGTGGAGCCAGTTGTTGGGGAAGGGCGGAGCCAGTTTGCATGGCATGAGGGTGGTTTACAGTAAATATTACTCAGTAATGACTAACCTGCATGATTGCTTGATTGAATAAACCCTTAGTGAGAGGAGACACTAGATGTAGAGACACACTTGACGCTCCTGCACTCTCACCAAAGATGGTGACTCTGGAGGGATCACCTCCAAATGCTGTCACGACAAATCAATCACGCGTTTAATTTCAACAACACGATAGAGCAATTAGAACAAAAATACACGATAAATGAAATTGAAATGCAAGGAGAGGGTGTCCCGTCTTGTCCATGAAAGGTCAGTGGGAAAGCCCGTCTCCCGCACGATTCCGCGGAACGGAACAATGTAGCGACGTTGCAGTTAAAGGTCATCATTCATAGTATACATCTTGAAATTGGGCAACATACCAGTCATTTGATATCCAGTAAAGAAATTATCTGCATAGCGTCAGGTAACCAAGAACATATAAACTGCATATAAAAACTGACCACGGACCATGTTGCAAACTTCGTCCGCGACAGAAACAACATTTCATGAGCTTGGTCATTTCTATCTGTGATCTGTGGCGTCGTGTTTCCATGGTGATCAAAGTATTTACCTTCTATATTTGTCTGCACCCACTTCAAGACTTCAACCTGGTCCAGCAATCCGTAGTTACCACGCGATGCTTCGTCTCCTGTTATATCAAGATTCAAAAATAATAACCAAAGTTATTAGTTCAACAAAATTAATTAGCGCAACATATCCGACGATACATCTAATCTTCAAGCATAATATGAAAACAGTGTGTTGAAATAATAACAAAATCAAGTGTTTGTGTATGGGTGTATGTTTAATTAAAGTCAGGCAGGGTAGAATTTATGTTAATTATCAAAAGACCAATATCCTCACTTGATGTATACATGCATATACCAACAAATCTGTGACAATTTGGTTCAATGGTCGTCGAAGTTTCATGCAAGAAACCTTTATTGCACAGAAATGCGTGCTTTTAATGTCTGTAGCCGTTCTATGGTTCAAAATTTGCGTATGAAAACTACCTCCCTCTCTCTGGTGACTGCGTTAAATTGTTACATGTCATTGATTTCTATTTTATTATTGAACATTTCTCCTAAATAAAAATGTATGCAAACATTGTATTTACGGTGGCATTACTGCAGCTTATTGCAATATGCCAAAGCGATGGAGGTCAGTAGTTAGTATGGAACGTCTCCAAATTCCGAAGATTCATTCAAATTTTAAGCGAATCCTACCCGTTGCTAGAAAGCCATAAACTCCAAGGCGGTAGTTTGCCGAGACAAAAATTACGTCACTAGCCACGCCCAGAAGAGTGACGGGGTCATAGGTTATGGATGTACTCTGCCCCAGGCTGAAACCCCCTCCGTGGAACCAGACCATAACTGCTGCTCCTGGAGGCTGTAAACATAAATTAATTCATAAAATTATAAATTTACTAAGTGATTTGTTTGAAAAAATATGAGAGAACATACCTATTATCACAATGCCACGGAGGGCCACTTCAAGCCTGAAGCCTTTTTTTTCAGAGAACTATTTGGGGGTTAAAAGTTACCTTTCTCTGTTTAACTGCATTATGTTACAAAATGTTTTATAAGATCAACAGTTCCCCAGTGCTCTTTACAAATAAAGTTAATGGTCAATGGTCATTAACTTGTGGCGTAAACCAAAAATCAGTCAAAAGTACACCTAAAGCAAAAAAAAACGTGATTCTTTAAGCTTTACATATCATTATTTGTTTGTTTCAAACCGATTTACACAACCAATTTTCAAAAAGAAGTTTGTAAATAAATGATTTCCTCACCACATCTTCTGGCACGTAAACATTGAGATACAGACAGTCTTCACTGCTTCGTATGACCGACTGAGCGCAGGCGTCTCTTGCGTAAGTTGCGTTCCATGTCCCCTCCCATGACTCAAGGGCTACCGGGGGCCTGAAGCGCTGGGCCCCGGTAGGTGGTTCAGCGAAGGGTACGCCAATGTACGCATCTATGTCGATGTTTCTCTATATTTAGGTAAAGGAAGACAAAGTTGAAGAAGTCAGACATTAGTGCTTATATAGTTTTAACTGCTTGTATAGTTCTATATTTGTATACTGTATGCCATGTTTTAATAATGTCCATCTGTAATGTCCCTTTTTGTCTCTTCGTAAATTGTGGCATCAGGAGATTAACTCGATAGTAATTTAGTTTACTTTTTAAAAATCCTTCAGGGGTGCTGCTTTTTTTGTTATTGTTTGTTCGTTCTTGTTTTTGTTTTCTTACTGTTCTTATTGTCTGTGCTTGAATTTTTGCCTGTGAAATTAATAAATGAAATGAAAATGAAAAGACATCCAATGTTTATTTATTTCCCTGGGATAGTATTATTTTAGTCTTTAGGTAACATCTTGTCTTAGTGCTTATTTACAAAAAAAAGTACAAGTTTACACACATACGTCATACAAACATGATAAAATTATATAAGGTTCGAATGAGTGACAGTTTCAAATCACAATGATTATACTGACAGCACAATTTAAGATGAATCTGAGTGCCTTTAAAGTGAAATCTAGCCAAGTATCCACACACGTGACCTTACATAACAATACATGAAATTACATACTACGAAACTATTATAAACATATATCGTACTGTGGGCCTGAAGTCACAACGGAGGCAACGAAGGAAATCGTTTTTGTTACGGTTTCACAACTTGTTATTTCGAATTCACAATTCATTTTTACGGAATCTGATTCACAATACGTTATTACGGATTCACAATCCGTTATTACGAAGTCATATTATTCTATTATTACGAACCACTGACAATCCAGTTATTACGAATTGACACTTCTTTTAATTACGGATCAACAATTTCGAACCAGTAATTACTGACTGCCTCCATTGCATTGCATCCGTGGTGACCCAGTCAGGCTTATATTTGAGGGTTTGCCCAGAACTAATGATGAATTCAACATGGGTTACTCCATCCTACAAAACCATGCATTTTTTTTCTTTTTATAAATTTATAATGAAAATATGTAATCACGTACAAACTGGTAGCGTGTAGTGACTGTTTTTCCCAGCAGCGTTCCTTGTGATACATTAACAGTCGGTTGGGCAGTTCCGTGACGTAACAGTGTCGTCATCAATGCAATTACAGAGAGAAATTTGTCCCAGTTTGGTGACAAGTCACTTTTTGATATCGCCATCTGCAAGTTGAAACAAATCGTCAACTTTGTCCACACTTGCACATAAAACAGACAAAAACTCAAATCCAGATATTAACATTATTAACATAGTTAAAGAGGAAGTCGGAACCGAAAAACATCATATACAAATAACAAAACAAGTGATTAAAAACAGTCTCCTGACGATGGCTAGAGCAAGCTACTCGAAACGAAGAGACCAAAATATAAGAACTCACTCCTCGGAAGTCAGTTAAAGTCCCCTCGATCAACTTAACAACTTAAGTAATAGTCCCGGCCGATTTTCTACCTTCCGCCAAGGAGTAATAGTTAATAAGCAGGACAGTTATTTCCATACTTAGCAAGAAGATACACACTTGTGTTACTGCAAACCAAAAATTATTAAAAAATATTTCGAACGGACAAGTGTTTAACTACTTACTTTCGATCTCAGCAAAATCAAACTTCAATTCACCACTGGAACATTCACCTCGCGTGCATTCATCAAAACAATGAAGAGACTAAGTTTTTTGACCCCAAAATAAGAGACCCCTGGCTGACCTTTAGCTACGATACATCTTCGGTTGTTATCAACTTGGTAATTCTTCTGATAATGTGGATTAATTTTATCACTCGGTCTCTTCTTTTATTAGCAAGAGGGTCACCCTTCAACCCAACTGGACTTCCAAATCTTTACTCAAATAGTTACACAGACAGATAATTTTAAGCAAGGTTATTTACGTACTATTAATAGTAATCAGTGCACGGTTGTAGTAGTCACAGAAATTATCGGATGTTTGGAAGTTGATGTACAGGGAGGATCGGCTCTATCATCGTATCTATCTTTTGCTTTACCGAAAACGTATTTTTGTATTCTTTTTGTTCTTCAAGTTCTTCTAACTCAAATTAAAGGGACAAACTGCCTTCGGATTTGTCGCTTTTATGGTATAAAAACGCTTATTGTGAAACTAATATGGTTGGAAAGATATTTTAAAAGTTGTGATTCACACATCAAAAAGCCCTTGAAAGTGTGGTTTTTTCCATTTACTTCGTGAACTAACACGATCCGGCATCGTAAAACCAAATGTTTGTCTCAAACAAAAATTTACAGACCTATCTAGTTCAACTAAAAGGAAAGCCAAATACTTTTGAAAGCTTTATATTATTTTTTTTAACATTTTTTTCTTCTTCTAACAATAACAATGCTTTTACAGCCCAAAAGCGTCCAAATCCGAAGGCAATGCTTATTTAAATGGATTTTGCACACGTTTTGTTGTTGTTGTTGTCGTTGTTGTTTTTCTTCTTTTTCCTTTTCTTCTTTCCCCTTTTGTCACTTTTGAGACTCATATCCTATTGGTTTTGTTTTCCTTTTGAAACGTTTTTGGATGGAACCATTTCGACTGGACCCGATGTTACCTAACAACGCATGACATTACTATCTGCCTGGAAACCGCCGTCCAACTAGATCAACATTTTACAACGACAATAAATCAGTAATTATAGAATCTATGATAACGGGATTCGATGTTAATTTATAAACATATACGCTCTGTTATCGTTGATTGGTCATAAAGATAATTATTCAGATTAATGGACACGTGACACCCTAGCCGCAACCTCATTGGTCGAATCTGAAGAGGCTTTGGGTGGGACCATCAATGCAGTGTCCTCGATTTTTAAGGACATGCGACATCGATCAGTCAAGGCGCCTAGGCACTTTTCAAATTAGGAAAATAACAGATTCTCACGAAATGCAGATTCTCGTGAAATGCAAACATTTCTGAACGTGGCTAGGGGCGGGCCTCTACTGGATTCTACTTCTACTTCTATACACCCTCTTAATATTTATGCATAAAGTACGTCACAAAGCTAACTCAAAACGAGGCGATGGGCGCAGCCACTGCAACAAGTGATGGGGGACGTGCGCCCATAGCCTCATTTTGGGTAAGAATTTTGACGTCATGCATAAATATGCATAAGAGAGGCGTATACTCGGCAAAGTCCCATGTTGGGATATCAAGCCAAGATTACGCACGCATGTAATTCCCCCTTATTCTAGACCCATTTACCTCCCAAATGTCACAATATTCACTCCAGGGCCCAATTTCATAAAGCCTGTAAGCAAAAAAAAAAAACGGGGAAAAAACAGGATTACCAACCAAATTTTTATTTGTTGCATATTTCATTACTTTTCACCGGTATTCAGCCGTAATTGTTTGCTTATCCTGAAAATCACGCGGTAATTTGGTTGGTAATCCTGTTTTTATCAATAAAGACATTTCATGCAAAAAAATTGTTTGTGCTTACAGGCTTTATGAAATTGGGCCCTGGAGGTTTACTGACTATGTGCATTAACAGAAAAACAAAACAAGAGGTTTGGACATAATGTCGACTACATGTTTTTCTTGACTTTCAAAACAAATAGAGACTCAAGGAGGCGGGGTCACGTGCTAAAAGGGCTACAAAATGGCCCAGAGCCTTTTCGAAAACACCGAGGAGCAGTCAAAACATGTCCAAGAGGTCCATTATGGCTAGTGTTGAAAAGCATAACTACTCAAAATGAAAGTATTAGGAATCATGTACAAGGTAAGAATACCACAAGCAACTGGTCCGATTGGGCTAGTCAATGGTCAAGTTTAGGGCAAACCCTGTGATTTGTGGCTTGGTTTGTCTAGTTTATTGCTCCATGGTTTGGGTTTCTGTTTGTTTACTTGTCGGTGTGTCGGGGTGTTTGTTCGTTCGCTCGTTTGTTTGTTTGTTGGTGTGTTTGTTTGGGGGTTGTTGTTGTGTTTTATTTTGTGTTTTTTTTTTTTGGGGGGGGGTTGGGGTTGGAGGTGTGCATGGGGTTGGGGTGAAGCAAACAATTATGCTGAAAAAAAAATATTCTTAGAGGCTAGGGTTCTGTAAGTTTGTGCTTTGTCGGATTCCTTTCTTTATTGAGATGCAAATAAATATCTACATCAGAAAGATTGAAAAAATATATTTACATGTTGGGTGTGCTTTGCACGCAATGTTCATATTTAAATAATGTCTTTAGAACACGTGGTTGACGACCAGAATTACGTCTTACACAATCCCATTTACTAAGTCAAAGTTTGATTTCCAATCGGGACTTCATCTCAAATATGATCATCAAATAAACTTGTTGATATTTATTGTTTGAACTTTAACTCGATACCACCAATGCATACAAGCACCATGTCTACTGAGAATTGAACCCTGTGTGTGTATGACTCCCAACTTAAGATGAAGGCCAATCGGAAATCGAGCAAAATCATTTATACACAAAGAGCGCATTGGATTCCTACCAGGGTTAAAAACCCTAATTGGGACAGATTGGATTTTCATAACCAGATTGAGTTCTAAAGGTTTCCATGATATTGAGATTCAAAAGGTTCATATTAGAGTAAACATTCCTATTTTATAGTTCATTTGAATAACTTCATTGACAGTTAACAGATGCAACTGTATGGGGTGGTCAGCCCTATTGGGAAACATTGATAACTAGATTGAGAACAGCAGGTTCCAATGGGAGACTTTGGAACGCTAGGTGGCAGCAGACTAAACAGGTAAATCTCCATTATTTTTGTTGTTCCAAGAACCATGTATTTACCTGGTGAGTCGTTACCTAGTGAGTCGGCTAACGTGCCCCAATGTCCCCCAAAGTCTCCCATTGGGAGAAATTCCCAATTTGGACAGCTTGGTTCCTAAACACGAGTTGCTATTATACATGGAATCTATTGGAAACATTCAATTGACCCAAAACATCTCCCAAACTCTATGGAACTAATTATGGAATACACACATACAAATAAAAGTATAAAACGAACAATTACAATGATGCATTGTAACACTCTACCATCATTAACAAATGGACCTTTGTCTTATATTCAAGCCTTACCTCATTAATGAATAAATTAAAAGTTCATATAACTATTGGCAATAATAAAAGTTTGGCGTAGCATGAAACATCTGCTTAGCAACGTCTGTTTTCCGAAAAATGTACTAAAACAAAATATGACATTATCCAAATATTCAAACAGAATGAAAGATATTTCATTCCAAGGAGAACTGTAAGATGAACATTTCGCTTAAAGGTGCTCGAAAGACGCAGCAAGTTTCGAGAACATTAGTGTTTGACCTCTGACCTGTTGCTTGGCAAAATGGCTTGGGCTGCAAGTTAGTTAAAGGTTAAAAATTGATGAACTGACAAAGAACAGGGCAATGAGAGCACATCTTAAAGTTTTAGAAGCTTATTAAGAACAATGATTTAAGTAGACTTTTTGTTGGCGCCAACGACATTCGCATCGTATTTGCTTCCACATTAAGTGTAAACCTTACCCTGAAGCTTCCTCCATCTTAGAAATACATTAAAGAGGCAAACAAGCAATGGAAATGCACATAAATGTAAGCCTGTGGGTTACAGAATGGACAATTACTAACCTTCATTTCAAAATGCATAAGGTCTGTATTGTTTTGACCTCATCTTAGTTGGGGAGCAGGGCCCAATTTCTAAGAACTTCAGAAGTAAATTATCGGAGAAAGCAAAGATGTTGTGTAAGCAGGTGACCTAAAATGCACACCGCGCACAAGGGAAATCTGAACCCCCAAAAATGGCGCAGCCTAAATTTCTGGGGGGCAGAGGTCGAGCGAGTTGGTTTCAATAGACAGTGCAAGTCTTGTACGACGTCAAACGACAGGAACTTCTAAAGGCAGGGTAGACTTCTGGTAATAATTGTCACAGACCAGTATCCTCACTTGGTGTATCCCAAAATAATTATGCATACAATAACAAACCTGTGAAAATTTGGACTCAATTGTCGGGATGTTGCAAGAACATAAAGAAAGACAAAAACACACTTGCTGCAGAGAAGGTTTCATGCTTGAAGCCTTTCTCATGCCCAAAGCCTTTCTCCGGTTCACAAAACTTGCCCCTTTCTCTATGACTACATTTGCGTTAAAGGGGGCTGTTTCTAAAACATGTCTTATTTCCAGTGCTCCTAACAAAGTAATGTTTTATAATCAATAACTTTTTGAGTAATTATGACCAATGATATACTCTCCCTTTAAAATAGCGACTATGTGTCCTTTAAACGTTAAATAAGTGGTCCTAAAAATGTTTGGATGTGTGAGAGACTTACACTAGTCTATAGCACCAAATGCAGTACAACCCCACGAAAACAAAATGCGTTTAAAATCGTATGTACAACATTTAACTTGGAGACCCTGTTTTGAAAATAAAACTACATTAACTTGTACAATGTATGTGGTTACTTCATGAACAGCATTATTATACAACTGTACAGTTATGTTTTTAAAAAAAATTAGCGTTCAGTGGAAAAAGGGTGAAAAAGTTATTTGTAAAAAACAGAACAAACAGAGAATGTAACATTGTTTCCTACATGATACAATACAAAGGTGATGTATTAAATAAGTTAAGGTTTTTTTTATTAATAAAAAAACACACCTTAAGAGAAACTGACTGGGTTTGATTTAAATAATTTGGGGTTGAACGAAGAAACATTGACTTCAGAGAGACTTAAACCAACGACCTCCGGATTAACGTGCCGGCGCTCTACCAACTGAGCTACCTAGCCCTAATATTAACAGAGTCCCTATTTTGTTAATATCTTTGTTCAGGGTGCCGGTCAAAAGCCATTCAACCCGTAACTAATTTTGAAGTTTTTACTTCCATCAATGTTTTTGTTCCTGTGATGAAATCAATAAGTGGTTTCACTAGTATCAATTAAACGTAATGATGCTTTAAATGTTGCGTCAATGTTTTCAATAGTTTATAATTTTTTAGTGGGAAATTATTTCATATTCCTGTGGGTGTTGTTGAAATAAAACCAGAGCAAATACAAACTGAATCCAACAAGATATCTCTGAGATGACACAATTTTTTCTCCAAGACTTATTTTTTTCAACCTTTAAAAAGTTTCTACACTTGTGATCTGTGTTTTGGTTCCAAGCCCCAAATCATTTAGTGCTTAATATCTGGCATGGTGTTACCCCCAGCCTGTTTATTGTGCCTTCACTTTGTTATGGAAATTTCACATAGGTTCTCAAAATATTCCAAAGGTTCACAAAGGTTCCCGAAATACAGCAAACAAAAAAGAGGCCTTCAGAATGTTGGGGTAAAAACAAAACAAAAAAAACACTAGAAAAGTACAATCAAATCTATGCATAAATTGCACAAATGGAGGTGTGTCTCTTTTGCAAAGGGAGGGGGTGTGGTTGGGGCTACAGGTTCAAACGAACCCCTTTAAAACAAATCTGCACGTTACTTCTATATTAACTCCCCACATTCAAACTCTTTAACGGCAACCTGAACTTTGCAAATACATCGCCAAATCTAAACATCTCCTATTGGGAGAGAGACACAAGACAGGTATAAAAATACATTAGGAGATGACTGATATGTACAGAAGGTCAGTACGCTGTGCCCTATAATCTACACTACATTATATTGCTGCAGCCTTAACTTTGGTATATACTATTCACAGAGTTCAGGCTTTAAAGTCAGCGATTATTTGCCGTTTAAAATTTAAATGTCAGTGCTTTGTTATGAGATGACAGCCATATTGAGCCACTTCTCACTTGTGGCAAGTGTGTTTTGTTTTCTTTGTAGAACAAAAATAAGAACGGTTTTCACAGGTTAATTCAAGAATGGTTTGTCAAAAACCAGCATTTGAATACATGCGATCGTATAAAACAAGAACACGTAAATTGACTTAAGTTGACACATCTCAGCCCTACAACTTGCCAGTCCAAATACAAAGCCACAAAACAAGATTTCCAGCGACAAACTCGACTCACTCTAAAGCCTGTACATATTTCATTTTCCAGACATATATATAATAATATATACACTCCATGTCTAAACTGACCATCAAACAAACAAACAAAACTTGTGTGAAAACTAGAAATTAATATTTATATCATAATAATTAATGCCATTAGAACACCATGACCACAGTGTGCATCTATACATTACTTACTGTACAATGTACATAATTTTAATAGAAAGGAGACAAGATGATTTTATATCAAAAAGGAAATCTCAGCTCTGTTTGATCCGTTTCCTTGGCGGACCCATGAAGGGAGGACTCTGAGATGTTGCGAGGGCACGGAAGGCATCTGCTACGAGGTTCGGATTACTATGGACCATTGTCTTCCATCCTACTGTTTCCATCACCTCCGGGGCGTGGCTGCTTGAGTAATAAAAAAGGAAGAGAAGGTAGGCAATTCAATATGCTAAGTTCATTGTTCATCGAAGCACACATATTGTCTGCTCCATTTGTAGATATTAAAACCAAGAGACAAAATAAAAACCTAGAACTTGACCCTAGAATAAAAATATTCAATGACATTTCTACCTTTTGGTAGTAACAATAATGGTAGTACATGTATTTTATAATTTTACAGTGCAAGCTTTTCATAAAATTATCACAAGCCTATAACACATTTTCAAATATACAAAATGGAAAAGAAATGTGAATAAAGAAGACTGGTCACCAGGCCAGTGTTCAAACCACAGTATGGGGAAATGTCACTCCCGCAAACAAAAAGCTAGTACATGCACAAGTAGTAACTATATTATGTAAGCCTAACCCTAACTAACCCTGCTAGCATCGGTAACATTTTAAGTTAATTTGTTCAACTTGCTACTAATATATCTTTCTGATGTATTATTGGTAGCCATCACAACCAGTTCAATGGTATAATGAGGTTCATTAATACAATCAATAATAAATTAACACATTAAAAAATAAATTATTATTCACATCAGAAAAGGAAAATAATTGAGGATTTTAATAAAGTAGGCTGCCCGTTTTTAGAAGCACACACTGCTGTACAAGACCATTTATACCAGGCTAGTTTAAAGGCAGTGGACACCATTGGTAACTACTCAAAATAATTATTTGCACAAAACCTCACTTGGTAACGAGTAATGGGGAGAGGTTGATAGTATAAAACATTGTGAGAAACGGCTCCCTCTGAAGTGCCATAGTTTTCGAGAAAGAAGTAATTTTCCACGAATTTGATTTCGAGACCTCAGATTTAGAATTTGAGGTCTTGATATCAACCATCTAAACGCACACAACTTCGTGTGACAAGGGTGTTTTTTCTTTCATTATTATCTCGCAACTTCGATGACCAGTTGAGCTCAAATTTTCACAGGTTTGTTATTTTGTGCTTATGTTGAGATACACCAAGTGAGAAGAATAGTATTTGACAATTACCAATAGTGTCCACTGTCTTTAAAAGGTGAGGTCTGATATGTACAAACAACATACAGGTTACGACATATTCAAAATAATTAATGCTTCAAAGTATCAATTGACAAAACATGTTGTCTATTAACTCACCTGTTGATGAAGTCGATTGCTACAGCTTTAAGCTGATCTGCACTGTGTAGGTCCGCTAATACTAAGACATCAGCTACATTCTCAATGACTAGGTTAGAACATAATGCATCCTCACACATTACTTTCAATCTCTCAAGAGCGTACTGTGGATGGACAGAAAGATTCAAGATTATGAATATTCATTGTCAAGAAACATGGAATTTAAGAAACATAAGAAATGTTGAATTTGAGCTACATGTACATTCTCAACGACTTGATTAGAACATAATGCATCCTCGCACATCACTTTCAATCTCTCAAGAGCGTACTGTGGGTGGACAGAAAGATTCAAGGTTATGAATATTCATTGTCAAGAAACATGGAATTTTAGAAACACAAGAACTGTTGAATTTGAGCTACATGTACATTCTCATTGACTAGATTAGAACATAATGCATCATCACACATTACTTTCAATCTCTCAAGAGCATACTGTAAATGGACAGAAAGATTCAAGATTGTAAGTATTTATTGGAAGTTGTTTTCCCTGTGTACAAGGAGAATAAATGGATGACAACAAGATTCAAGATTATAAATATTGATTGTCACGATAAGCAACATGGCATTTATTAGGGGAGTGAATGTAAATAAAGGACATAAAAAACAATATACAGCAGGAGTTTAAAATAACCATATGACAGTGATTGAAAAGGATGAGGGTAACAGGTTTATACAAATATTTTAAATATTTTAAAATGCACACAATTGTTTTGACCAACTACTGTTAAAAGGGTTAGTTGCACTAGGTAGAACAAAATTCTTAAATCTTATAATAATAATAATAGTTTATTGCATTTCTTATGCACCATCTCCGTCAGAGCTGAGGATGATCGAAGGCGCAAATTACACAAATATTTCATAAAAATTACAGCAAATTACAAACAATAAAAATTGAAAAGTCCACACAGTGTCTTAAGACATAGTCGACAATAAGATTTTCTGCAGCAGCAGGAAAGACAGCTGCAGCTTTCTGAACCAAGACTACTGCAGCAGTTGATTCAATACACTTTCTGCAGCAGGAGGGTCAACTGCAGCTGCTCGGACCAAGACTACTGCAGCAGTTGACTAACAGCAAGGACAAATGCAGCTGTTTGGACTGAAAAAAAGCAACAATTTATTCTACAAGACATTCTGCAGCAGCAGAAGGCACAACTGCAGCTTTCTGAACCAAGGTCACTGCAGCAGTTGTTTTGGTATCACTTTCTGCAGCAGCAGGCCCGACTGCTGAAGCTATAAACGTACCTTATCTGCTGCAGCTAATAATTCATCAGCCATCTTCTCTAAATTGGGCGCCTTCCCTGTGTAAATGAATCTTAAAATCTCGTTCATGACTTCTGGTTCTACGTCGGTGATTTCTACTCTGCCGTGTTTCTTCTCCTCCATCTCGTGCTCAAACATGGCGTTGAAGACGGGTGAACGTGCTGAAAATTAAAGAGATAGCAAATGGGTAAGTATACTTTTAAATAACAGAAAAAAAATGTTAGAAACAGCTTACCAACCAAAAGGACCTATGGTATAAATGCATTAATGGCTTGACGTTTAGACCCTAGCAGAGTCTTTCTCGATAAATGACAACGCAACAAACATGTAACTAAATGTAACATGAGCAGTGAAGTGGAAATACATGAATAGAGAGAGAGTCTGAACTTTTCTGATCTGTAAATACGTTAATCTGACATGCAAGAAGTCCACTGAAAAAACATAAAATCTTATGATGGAAAGTTTGTTAACAAATTGTGAAAAGGAATTCTATGTAAATGTTTGCAGACTTTCCTACAGAACCTCCATCCATTATTTCTGGGAAGGAAAAAAACACAGGAAAATCACAGCTTTAAAAACTTGTTTTAAAAACAACTAGGATATCTGAGAAGTTGGTCATGTTCAAACAGTATCCATTTATTGGCATGTTCTCAAAGATGAAGGAACACATGGGGAGGGTGTGACAGGAAGCACAAATTGAAGAACGCAAAAAGGAAACCAGACAAAGAGCGTCTAGTCTCCTCCTCCAGCCGTTCATGTCTGGGGTTTTTTACCTGCAAGGATGGCTTTATGCGCCAGGAACTCTTTGCCGGTGACACATAACGTGACATCGCTGAATGTTGTTCTTTCCCACAGCGAGCTCAGATCGTCTGCTAACCGGCACTCGGGGACTTTAAGTTGGGCTTGACTGGACTGCCCGGAAATGTTGACTGTTTCTGCAACCACGCTTACCTACACAAACAAAATAATAGGTTCTTGTTTAATGTCTATGCTTTCCCCCGCCTACCAACAGACAAATACACAAACACACAAACAGACAGATGAACAAACAACTCTGTGGTTATTCCTTTTAAGGAAAATCCTATTCTTCAACACTGTTTAAAAATCTGTGTCTGTGTGTGAACCTCAGTTCATACTTCCTGCGAATGCGAAAGTGATACAAATGTTGATGTCACAAATTCGCAAAGGATAATTCGCAGCAGTTAACTTGCGCTAAACTCCTTGGAATCATTCACTGGAAGAATGAACCGGGCTTAAGTCCACGTAGTGTGCAAGTCCCTACACTGTGTGGACCTCTTTTGTTCTCAGGTCCACACTATGTACTTGACGCATTAAAACACGCCGACTCACCTCACAGAATAATGTGAGTTTATCATCAGGGAGGAGACCATTTGCTTCATCCATCAGGAAATCTCGTCGGATGAACTTCTTAAAGCCCCAGTCCTTGCCTTGGACAAACCGGTACGCTCGCTGGCTCTCTGTGGTAAACAGGGAGAATGAAGAAGTTAGAAACATTTATCCTTGTTTTAGACGGAACTTTTTTTCCTAAAAGATACTGTCGGTTTGTCATCTTAAAAACAGTGGAAACTATTGGTAATTGTCAAAGATCAGTCTTCTCACTTTGTGTATCTCAACATATGCATGAAATAACAAATCTGTGGTCATCGATCTTGCGAGATAATAATGAAGGAAAAAACACCCTTGACACTCGAAGTTGTGTGCGTTTAGATGCTTGATTTTGAGACCTCAAGTTCTACATATGAGGTCTCAAAATCAAATTCGTGTAAAATTACTTCTTTCTCAAAAACTATGGCACTTCAGAGGAAGCCGTTTCGCACAATGTTTTATACCATCAACCTCTCCCCATTACTCGTCACCAAGAAAGGTTTTATGCTAATAATTATTTTGAGTAATTACCAATAGTGTCTACTGCCTTTAAAGATACTGTTGATTTGTCATCATTGTTATGGCAATGATGATGTAGGGTTCTTGGATCCTTTGCTTTCCAGAATCTTTCTTTGCTCTAATGGACAACTAACTACAGGGTCAGGGAAGAGATTGAAGTCATGAAGCCAAATGGCTTGCATGCCTGGGTTCCCCCTTATTCGAGACTCAGAACCTCTCAGATGTTACAACTCACCAGAAATACATGTAAAACCTACATATTTGGACTCATTATGAACTATTTCATGCCTCTTTGATGACTGCTTTACTTCTTTCAAGAAAAGGTTTAAAGGAACAGAAAGGCTTTAGAAATTCCTGAGAATCATAGGCCTGGTGGGTTTGAAAAAATGGGGGGGGGGGGGCTTCTTGTTCATATCCCCCTCCCCAATCAATGAAAAACCTGTCAACGTAACAGCAGTAAAATTGATATTGCTTTTATTGTCTACCGTCAGCTTCCACAAAGCAACAACTTTGTCAAGACTCACCCATTGCTTTTGTTTCTTCTCTCTTGGCATTTAAAATGGAAAACTTGAACTTTGCTCTGACTTCTGCTTTATTACATGAGACCAGGAGGAGATAGAGGGACAGGTAGTCTTTGCTTTCCTCATCCAAACCCTTGGGATTCACTCTCAAACACCTGTTAATTAAAAAAGATAAAAGATTAACAAGCTATCTTTTTGTTTCCCTAAATGGTGACAGGGATCTTGTGACTTTTGGTTATTAATCCTTTCCACTGATTCCAATCAGCCCAACAAATAAAAAGAGCAGAAGCACATTTTCCAGGCCAGAGGGCCTAAATTCATAAAGTGTAAAATGGAGATTAGCAAATTTTTCTACTATGCGAAAACCAACAGGGAACCGGTCACAAGCAACACTTTACAAGATATTTTGGCTGGTACCCTTTTTCTGCTAAGCAAGATTTGTCTTTGCTAAGTAACTTTTTTATGCTTAACAGCTTAATGAAGTTAGGCCTAAAATGACTGACCACCCTGTACCGCATACCATTTGAGTTTGTCGTTAGCACCGGATGAGAAGGTGGAACTCTTGAGTACCTCGCCCATTTCTTCTCGACAGAAGCTGAAGTTATTGATGGTCCACATGTACGAAAATTTGACCACCTTCACCTGGAGCAAGAAGAGAAAAGAAAGGGACGATTTAGGAGGAGAATTGGGAAGTAGGGCGTTGTAGGGATGAATCTTACTGATGCTGCAGAAAGAAAGGGACGATTTAGGAGGAGAATTGGGAAGTAGGGCGTTGTAGGGATGAATCTTACTGATGCTGCAGAAAGAAAGGGACGATTTAGGAGGAGAATTGGGAAGTAGGGCGTTGTAGGGATGAATCTTACTGATGCTGCAGAAAGAAAGGGACGATTTAGGAGGAGAATTGGGAAGTAGGGCGTTGTAGGGATGAATCTTACTGATGCTGCAGAAAGAAAGGGACGATTTAGGAGGAGAATTGGGAAGTAGGGCGTTGTAGGGATGAATCTTACTGATGCTGCAGAAAGAAAGGGACGATTTAGGAGGAGAATTGGGAAGTAGGGCGTTGTAGGGATGAATCTTACTGATGCTGCAGAAAGAAAGGGACGATTTAGGAGGAGAATTGGGAAGTAGGGCGTTGTAGGGATGAATCTTACTGATGCTGCAGAAAGAAAGGGACGATTTAGGAGGAGAATTGGGAAGTAGGGCGTTGTAGGGATGAATCTTACTGATGCTGCAGAAAGAAAGGGACGATTTAGGAGGAGAATTGGGAAGTAGGGCGTTGTAGGGATGAATCTTACTGATGCTGAATCCATAATGGAGGCTATGACCACAGCTCCGGCTGTTGCTAGAGGGTGTTGCTAAGGACATCCTACACCTCAGGTCTCTTTTTTTTCATTTTTTTTTATTTTATGTAATTTTATTATTTAAAAATATAAAACCTTTAAATATTGATATTAACAGCCTACACCTAAGTTTTTTTTTTATTTATTTTTTTATTTTATTATTAATTTGTTTGATATTGATATTAATTTTGAAATGTTTTCCACTACTACACAAACAGGTACTTTCCCTACAACCACCCTGCCAGTTGTTGCAATACTTCTCAAAACCACCTACATTGTACAGGTCTGAAATATTCAATTACCTCATCTTTGTTTCCCCGCTCTATGTGGGATTGTGTATGTAATACAGGGAAATAACATGCAGTGAAACATTGCACTGTGCAGGGTCCAAATTAAATAGCCTGTATGCACAAAAAATTGCTGAGCACAAAGTATTTCTTAGCAGGAATATGTTACCAGCCAAAATTACATTAAGTTTGCATTGTTGTGGCTTGTGCCCCACTCAATTTTTGCTTAGAAAATAAATTTGTCAAGCAGTATTTTCTGCTCAACCGTGTCAACAGGTTTGGGTCCAGGGTGGCACTTTAAGCCAGGCACTTCAACTTCAAGCTTGATGCCACTGGACTCTTTCACAATGCACAATAATGAATTCCTAATTTGGCCGAACAAATTCCCATTGCAGACACTGAAGTCTTTATGCGCGAAGTCAAAGTAAACGTATTTGCTGTCAAAAGTGCAGAAATTCAGTACACATTTCCTAGTCGCAATGTAATTGTCCAGAAGGAACAATGTTAGAGAAGTACATGTACCCCTATTCTTATACGAGTGCAGTTCACTACAATTTGTAATACTGACAGTATTAAACAGAGTGCCTTACACCATGTAGAAGTTTCTTTTTCTAGCCATGAGTTTTGCAAACCTTGGTTGTCAAAATATGGTCAGCCTTTATTGCAAAGTACAACAGTTAGTTATTACCAAAGAGAATAAGAATACAGGCCCTCAATCTAAAATAGGAGACAATATTTGTAAACAAAAGAAATGTTTACATGTACATGTATAGCCCAAGCAACACAATCAAACCAAGAATGTGAGAAAAAGCAGTTGAAGCAATGGCTGTCATTGCCAAGACTTCTGTGCCTTTAAACAAAAACGGTGTCAAGTTTTCAAATTTTCCAGTAGAAACTTTCTTTTCCCTCAAGAAGCAACAACAAGGAAAACCACAACCAAGAGACAAAATGAACCTTCAGTTTTGATTTCCTCCCCGTTAAATCTCTGAAACAAGGCGCTGATTTTTATGTATACCGGTGGGAAATAATCAAAGGGAATAACAGAGAAATGTGAGGCAGCCTTGACTCACGTTCCAAACAGGGAATTTGAATTACACCATCAATCTACATAACACCGTAAACATTAAGAACCACACCATCAATCTATAGCGTAAAAATTTGTCATTTTGTAGATTGATAATGATGAACGTATTGATGATCATTGCTCTGCCATGCGGACACAGGGTGTCCTCATACGGTCAACTTGGAACGTGTGCACAAATGCACGTCAGGTCAAATTGAGAAATCCCTCAATTGATATATTCTCAAATACATTTTCGCTGTGACGGTTGGGGTGATTAAACGTTATTGCTTTATGCGAAGGCCCCAGGCACTGGTTTAATACCCGGCCAAGTTCTGCAGTGCAGGCCTACAATAACTACATCATAGTTTATGCGCACTCAATGCATACATGTAGTACTCGAACTGGCTGAACATGTAGGCTATTGTATATACATGTACATCCTAATGTACATGGGGTATATGTACCTCCATGATTGTACATTGTACATACATAGATTTTGATAAAGGTCCAGAACTCCGACAAAATGTAGCAATATTGGACAAGATTTGACAAGGGACCCTGGACACTCCAAAAAATATTGTCCTTTCACACGAGGTACATTTTGTAAAATCTTACAACCATGCTACCATTTAGCAAGGGACCCTTGCTAAATTGCTCTTGTGTGAAAGGGGCTTTTTAGTACATACAATGTAGTGAAGCATTAATTGGGATCTAACAGGCCTGGGATTTCATCTCTCAGAGGGTACAGCCATTTTCATTTTGCAAAGGGATATGAATTGTGCTTATATTTTTCAACATTATTTTGTGAATACAACTCTAACACAAGAATACATTAACGTTTATTGACCCAGTAAATCCAGGTCTGCTCTTTGTTTTCTTATTGTTTGGACTAAAACAAATGTTAACCAACATTCATCATGACACGGAAACACTGTCACTGTATCATGATCTACATCACATGACTGAACTTGGCGGAATACCAATGTTTGTGGAAAAGAAACCCTCAATGCATGGTGCCTTGAAAATAAGGGTAAAATGTTTTGGTTTTCCTTGCCACAAGATCACAACGAAAAAAAGGAAAAAGATAACCATAATGGTGATTAGGTCAAATTTCATAAAACCAAGCAAGCACAGAAATAAGCTTAGCACAGAATAAATTTTGCTACCAGACAAAATATGAAGTTTACATTGTTACGACTAGTGCCCTACCTTTTTATGGTAAATGCTTAGCAAAGAAATTTGTCAAGGAATACTTTCTGCTTTTATAATAACATCTTTTTGAATTTGTTATCACGCTGATAATAAGAAGTTGCACTATATATTTGTACTAGGGCCAAATTTCATAGAGCTGCTTACAATGTTTGTTGCACGCGCAATCTTTGCCTGGTACTGTTACCTGATAATTTTTGCATAGCATAAAATCTTTTTGCGTATGAAATTGGGCCAAGTGTAAAAGAGTGTAAAAGAATACCCCAGAAAGTGTGTGCCTCTCTTCTCGTTCAGTATTTGAATACAGAAATGTACATTTCGTACAGCGCACTTCATACTGCGAACTTGCAGTTTAAACTAGAAATGCTATTGCTAAATGCTTTCACCTTCAACCGCGTGTAATTAATTGCTACACGTACACATATAATTTCCCAGATGGGATTTTGCAAACCTTTATACTGAAGAGGGAGAGAGATATAGGTCAACCTGCACAGTCCTTGAACTTAGCGCTATGAGGGGGATACATGTAACTAAGCCTTGTATTGAAGGGCGCTAGTAAAAGTGTACAGAAAGAAAGTAGACGTTCGTTGAACCGTGACACAAAAGGGCACCGAAGCATTGGCCGATCAACATACAGATTATATTAAACTTGTATTGAAAGTTTTATGTAAAAGTCAAAATGTACAGTGTACAACATGTACTACAATTATTTAAAGTAAACATTTCTGACAGAAACGATTTTCAGATTCAAATATTTCTGGATAAAAAAAATTCTTTTTTTCATTTATAACCACAAAACTCGTAGGTGAAATGATTCTAAAAATGCTTTAAACAACAAAAATTTCGGTTATTTTAAATGCTTTATTTCCATGAATTGTAAGTCTATTTACCGCACCTTGCCTTTAATCTACATGTAGGCCTACATTTTACAGTACAGAAACTGCACCTGAACATATTTTAGGCCTTACTCATTACATCGATGTCTAGCACCTCATCGCCTGTCTACATCCATGACATCCGTAGACTCAATCAAATAAATACGCGCTGTTTCGTGTCTAAAAATAAACTGATTCTATAATCTGACTTTTGAAAACGCTGGACACGTCTGCAAACTGTTGACTTTATGCTATAATACCACACTACGCTGCAATTTTATCTCTTTAAAAAGATGACAGAAATATTAAATTACATCTGATGAAATTTCTGCACAGTTTCCTTTGATGTTTTGCTATGAAATTTGTATAACCCCATTCCACTTCAAAACCTGTTAATGTTCAGATGTCTACGAATCCCTGCAATGACATGGTCACTTTGAATGCTACGATGGCTTCCAAATAATAATCAATGTAACACTGGCAATAGTCTAGTCATTTTAGCACTGGGCCAGCAACCCTTCCTTGAAGCAATTCTTGCAGTTCAAGCCATAATACACTTTCATGCTCGCCGCTGTTTCCACTCCCATTTGGTGAATAAGTGACCATTCATTTCAAACTCTGATAATATTGATCTTGTTTTGGCTTTCAATATTCCCATAAACTTGTTTAATTTTTAGACGGAAGTCGCCCTTATGAAATAAACCAAATTGCCACTTCATTGATGAAACTCCCTATCTGATCATACTTTAGAAAAATCATAACACGCGTCGGGAAATATTTTCTTAAAAATAACAACATAACAAAAAACACAGGCCAAATGCAAGCTCGTTAGCCCTTTCTGCTGCAATGAGAGTACTGGTATTTTTTTTGTTTCATTGTATAGGGAAAGCTAAATTGGACAATCAGTTTGACTCAAACGATGAATCAATTTGACTCAATCGATGATTGGGGAATATAAGTACATTTAAAGGTCATCAGGAGATACAGCAAAGTTGCAGACCACATTAAAAGACACTATTGGTAATTACTCAAAATAATTACTAGCATAAAAACTTAATTGGTAATGAGCATTGGAGAGCTGTAGTCTGATGTAGTATAAATTATTGTGAGAAAGACAACATTTAAAGACACTATTGGTAATTACTCAAAATCATTACCAGCATAAAAACTTAATTGGTAATGAGCATTGGGACCTGTAGTCTGATGTAGTATAAACTATTGTGAGAAACAGCTCCCTCTGAAGTATGGGTAACCAATTAATATTCTTCATCCCCGATGCAAATTTAACGTCCTTTAAAGGATTTGGTTACCTTTTCAAAATGTCCATATATTTACATTAAACTTACAGGGTTTGAAGATAATGATAGTGGAAAGCTTCCCTTCAAATATTACTTACTAAGGTGCTGTAGTTTTTGAGAAATGAGTAAAACAATGTAATACGTTTGTAAATGATTAAAATAATTTTCGTCTCGTGAGACAAAAATTATTTTCATGACATTGTTTTACTAATTTCCCAAAAACTAGAGCACCTCAGCACGTAATATTTTCAGGGAAGCTTTCCACCATCATTATCTTCAAACTGTGTAAGTTTAGTGTTAATCTGTGGACAATGTGTTTTTTGTCCTACAAAGTTATATAGACCCTTTACATGTATTTAAATTATAAATTTGTTTACCTGTGTGTAGCACCAATTCTCTGCCACGGGGCAGGACATTTCTGCAGGCGGGGGACTAGGGGCCCGTGACGTCGCCAGCTTGGACTAGTTATTCAGTCACAAAGAAGAAAAAACTCAACCTGTGGATAAATACACATGAAAATTGAATGCGTTACAAAAAGTCTGATTAAATTTCATGGTCTGAAATCTTATTGTTTGGCACCCCGAGGGTTGGGTTACAAATGCAGTACATCTGAAAAAGATAATTTGAGAGCCTGGCTTAGCTCTGAGCATTTGTTCCATACTCATACATGTATCAATTGATTTTCATGAAGAGCAGTTGAAGCTTGACAGTCAATTGCACTACAAAATGACAAACAACATAAATCAGCCAGAACCAACACAACTCATAAAAGCTAAATTTTACATTGCCGCTATCCCTACGCACTATGCCACTTCTCAGCATGACAGTACTTGTATGTTTGCTGTTTCTCTGAAATAAAACCGACATTAAAATACAATATAGGCCTACTGGATAAATGTTGAATAACTTTGGGTTGAATACAAAATAATTTACTAGAACCTATGCAGTCCGGATTCACATGCTGACGCCCTCCCAAAGGAGCTACACATATCTACAGCATTTGTAGCTTCACATTGTATTTGGCAGTCCCTGAAGAAGCCATGTTAACAGCCTTTATGTCTGAAACTCCGTCAGAGTTGAGAAAATAACACTTGAAGACCTCCAAAACCAAATAGGCTTACCAATTGAAGCCTCTATTAATTTATTAAGATCCCACACAAAACGGAAATTTGAATGTGTCGTTTTTCATTGTTCCATACTGAAGTACACCCTTAGTTGATGAAATTTTCACAGATTGATTGTAATACGTAAGGTTTTGATTACAGAACTGAGTTAGGCCATAGTTTACAGACAATGGGCCAAATATTGTTCAAGAAAAATCCATGGATCAATTTTCAGAGAACATCTTCAGAGAAAAAAATATCTCTCCGAACTCATAGCATTTTGTTGATCTTAATTTTCAATATCAGTCCGCCAATATAACTCATCCGGTGTCAATGATAGAGCGGTCACTTGCATGTAACACTGGTAACCCCCAGCGGGGCACCAGCACCCGGAGCAAATTGCTTCGTGATTTATGGCATTTTCATTTGGCTGGCACCTCATATCGAGAGAGTGCACTCTCACAGGTCTCTGGAGTGGAGCCTTGCTCGGCCCGATATCCATGGACTAATGAATGATACAGAGGTCGCTGAAAGAATAACGTAGAGTGCAGGGACCATGCTAGCGGCTGACGTTGGTACAAGTGGCATGACCAGTGAACTCTAAATCCTGGTTATAATTGGCATTAGCTTGGGGAATGTAGATAGCAGGATGACATGCTTTAGAAGATAAATTGTTAACAGGCAAGATTTATTGTTGTGAACAGGTTTGTAGATTGTGTAATAACAGAACCCCTACCCCACCCCCCCCCCCCCCCCCACTTTTCTATTTTTAGTTCAATGCACATCCAATAATCTAATTGACAACTTGAATTTTTACAGGGCTCTTTGACACAATAATAATGATAACAAACTGTACTTGATAACAAACTGTACTTATGTATATATAGCGCCTCGCACAAAAGTTCTGAGAGCATTTGGAAAACAGACCGGAATTGAATAAAAAGGTACAAAATGTGTCGTGTTTTCATCAAAACGTAAGGTCACTAACAACTTTGTTTAATATATATTTTTTGGGGGGAGGGGGCGGGGTGGCACTTTAAAAATGTGTTTGAGCAGTGAGTTGCAGCAATAAAAGGCAACAATACATTTAGTACATATTTTCTTTCCATTCTCAGCCTCATAGACACAAAAAGTCCACTCTGGAGTTTCCTAGAAGAAAAATAACTTCACAATCTCGATCTGGCCAAAGTCCGCAAAGAGGAAATGGAGATTATTTACACAATTACACGTAGTTGAGACTATTCTCTTTGGTTTACACGCACACTCAGAGATCTATCGGATTTCCACTGAGGGGAGTGTACTTTTTTCCTGATGGATTGTTCATAGAATTGTCCGAGTCATAAATTATGTCTTCGTTTAACAACTGGGCAGGGCCAGGCTAGAAAGGATCAACTGAACCATGACCAACATTGCAGCACCATTAATAAATAATGACAACAGCAGAGGGAATTGAAGCCTAGCATCATCCTTTAGAGACAGTTGTTTCAATATGAAAGCTCGCTGATTATTAAGTTTCAAATTCTCACCAGCTGAAATTTTGTTGATATCGTGATGAGCTCTTAAAGACGTTATAAATCACCAAGTGGTTATTTCAATTGCCACAATACAATGGAAATTAGCACACACGAAGATCACGCACAAAATTACCACAAAAAAACCACAATTTTTCGTCATCTTTAGCATACAATTACATTGTAGGATCACCTCATAATGTTGGGAGATTGGTGTGTTTAAAATTAAACCTAGTTTAGACATGTTAGAGGAAGTGGTTAGATGACTCTACAATGTACAATACAGTGTACATGGCTGTATAAGCTTACTGTGTGTAGCTTGTCCAAACACACAAAACTTGAATGCTGCCTAAGTACAGACTGATTTCCATAAAAAGTTTTAAAACATTATCAGTTAACAGAATCTTTTTCAACTTCAAAGTCACAGTCATGACTAGTCAGAAAACTGATTAACGCATTACAAAAATTATTGAGTTGAGTGGGGGAAAAAAAAACTGCGCCCCCAAAAACAGTTTGCAGTACACTGTACAAACAAAGTATACAAATAGAGAGTGTGTCATTGTCAAATCACATCGCATTAAATCACATAATTCACCTGATGAGAAAAAATTACATTAGCCACCACATTGCCACTGCTTTTTTAGTCACATAATTAATTGCATGTGCAACCTGCCAAAGATGTTGGTTGTAAGTGGAGTCCATTGACCTATCCCCAGAGGGGGTGAAAGGCACAGAATATAATGAGAGACAAGTGCCAGGTATCACTACAGCACAGCAGGACTCCACAACCCCACCGGCTGCACTTTTTTTTTTTCTTGTACCGCAGAGAAGCTAAACAGAGCCGCTTGCGCTTCTTGCGTGTGCGGCGTTTGAGACACTCTCCTCGGCATCGGTGGGGTTGTCACGTCTCTAGCGGTACATGCGGCGCTGGGGCTTGAGTACAAGTCTGGGGTTAGTAACTTAGTATGACAGGGTTTATTAGCAGACGAAGACTCAGAAACAAAAGCCCCCCCGTGAAAGTACAGTGACTTTGTTAATGATGTAATTGTATGATACACAGAACTACACAATGAACCTTACAACATTGAAGAGCAGGTACATTTGTATGATGTAATTAGCACCTGACAGATGTACAATGCACACAATAAAAACAAAATGTAGGAAGGCCTATAATAAACTTAAGTGTGTAAGGTATTCAAAATAGAAAATAACACACATGAAGAGATACAATGTACACAATGCATACCACATCAAACCTGGGCCCAATTTCATAGAGGGATGCTTCAAAGCAGAAAACATTCCATTTTTTTTTTCAATTCAACTAACACTTATTTCCACAAAGGGTAATCACTTAATAAGAAAACAAAACAATAGATACAATAAAACTAATACGTGGAGGCATTACCCAGGAAGCCGAAGCTTATAAACGGAATGCCTTAAACAAACAAAAAATAGACATTTGTGCTTAACAATTTTCTGCTTAGCAAAAATAAACAAGATACCGTTTTTTATACTTACAATATATACAAATAATGAAGGACAGTTTTTACTTGTATTATATGTTAAGGCCTACAAATCAGAAGTCGAAAAATTCTACTGGAACATTTCAAGGCACCATACCACTGACCGGCATGAACAAGGGCATGGGGCAGTTCTGTTGCCTTCAAGAAATATCAAGCCTGATTTATTTATATATTTCAAATTTCCTCAAAACCTCAAAAGATTGAGAAGATAAAAAGATACAGTATACAGTATGTACATAGATTGTTAGTAATCTTCACCATTTTGTCACATTTTAATGATACAAAATGGACAAAGGTCCTTACTCAATGTGTTAAATCTTAAAGTTAGATTTGTTGCAGGGGCGAATTTTACTTGAAGTTGAACCAATTTTCCTTACAAGTGGATCACACCATGTACACATGTACATGTAGTATTGGTATAACCAGATAACGCCTGATTCTTTTTTTAACCCAGTGTCTGAACCCACATGTCTGTGTAAACTCTAATTCGATTTCACAACAGGGTGACCAGGACTGGTCTACAGTACATTTGATTAGCACAGTTTTACAATTCCCGTTCCAATAACCCATTTCAGAGCTGTGCAGTGAGTTAACCAAATATTTGATTGGTTTCTTATCTTTTCATGTAAGTACTGGGTCTGTTATCACAGAACTGCTCTTTTTTTTTTAAGCAGATAAACTTACCGGAATAAAGTTACCAGCCAAATTACTACATTGTATGTAGACTTATCATCTGTGGCTGGTATCCTGCCCATCTTTGCTAAGCAGGATGTCTTTTTTTAAAGCAATAATAGACAATATTGCTTAAAAACAAGTTTTAAGTTAAGTAGCTCTATTAAAATGGGCCCTGGGCACAAATAAAGCAAGTGTGTCAATTTAAATACTAAAAACGCAAAGTAATTCAAGTTGTCTCAGGCCTAGTGGCCTGCATGTAAAAACCTCAGGAAATTTCAGTGAGCATTTTGCACAATAGTTCAATGTCCTGCAGCGAGGTGCTCAAAGCCTTTATTGAAAAGAAAATCTCCCATGCTTTTTCTTTTTTTTTTGTATCAAAACACCACCTGAAAAAGATGGCGTTCTTCAGACAGAAACAATCCTCAAGGGAAGAAACATACACACAATATACAGTAGATATTAATTTTTCAATAAATTTTGAAGGTAATCCGTGTCTTTGACACAGTGGTGAATCATTCCTTACCTCAAGGTATAAACATGGTGAATGCGATACTGTACAATGACATGAACACTGCGTACATTTTAATTTCAAACACACTACGTATCAGTAACAAGTATGTATTCTATTATAAATTATATAGATGTTAAATTTGCATCGGGATAAAGAATATTAATTTTGGTTTTTACCCATACACCGATGTGTGTTAGCACTGTATACTCAGTACTTTCCCGAGTCCTGTGAAAAAATATCACAGGCATATTACTCGGGTGGGATTCGAACCCACAACCCTAGAATAAGTGTTAATAATAATATTTTTTAATATTTATTTGGGCAATCACATTTACAAGCACATATACATACATTAAAAATATTTAAGAAAACAAAGTAAAACAACAGTGGGGTGCCCAGGAGAGCATAAAAGTGAAAAAAATAGCTGTCGCCAAAAGGCGTATGTCTCCTAAAACCCTAAAAATACATTAAGGCAAGAGGGGGCATATAAAAAAGCTCAGAAGATAATACAAATCACTAAACAATTTAAAAAGGCAAACAAGCAAAGACATACACAGAAAAACACACCTAAAATGATATACGTAAAAAAAGCAAGTCTATACATCAAAATGGTTTAAGAGCAATACAACAAAATTCCGATGAGGGGACACAAATGAAATGACATTGTAAACAGGCAAGTAACTCTATCTAAGAGCAAAACTGCAGGGGGTAGAAAAATTTGAACAATTATAAAAATAGCTAAAAAAACTTCTATTGTTTGTGTAGTCAACCAGCTTTTACTTTTTTCCTCTTCAAATCAAACCAATGTGGAGAGGATTCATTTGTACAATCCTTCTTTTTATGCCACAAACAGCTTTTCCAAGCCCTTCTCTATTTTCAGCTCCCAAGATGGAAATGGCAAACCGTTGACTACATGTACAGTGTATTATAGTCTTTTTTATACTTTATAGAAAATTATAAGTAAAATATCCAATGTTTTCTTCTGCCAGTGTCAGCCTTTGTTTTTTGCGTATCCCTCCCACTGTGTGACTGTACCCTTTTACCATCAAGCCTTGTAAATAACTCATTTGACCAGACTTTTCTTTTAGAAGACCTTTAATAGCTCAGATTTCAAAATCAATAAGACATCTGAATATGAGAAACGATTCACGCGCATGAATCATTTCTCAGAAGTCTGAGGATTGGTAGTTCATTCACAAATGTTGCCGCTAGATATCACTATCAGGATATGAGGTTGGTACCAACTGTCACCTCGCTATTAAATGTTGATTGATTGGTCGTTCAGGTGAATACAGCATTTTTAAAATGTTTTCTCAGCAAGTACATGCAGACACTATAATCAGCTGAAACTTTCAGTGGTAACTTTTAGTGTATCTTTTTTTTATAGTGTTGCCTATAAAGCGACATTATGTTGACAAAAACCAAACGCTGACCCTACCATTGTTAATCATCAAGAGTACAGTGTACCTACGAGTTTGGAAAAAACTAGACTGTAGGACTAGTTCCCTTGTCGGGTTGTCTGGTCATTGCTCACAACTGGACTCTGGTCAGTGGTCAAGTGTGTATTTTGAGCCCTGAACTCGAGAGCAGACCTGACTTCGGCTTACACTACATGTACATGTACTTGGCAGAGACAGTGAGATCTTTATGAGTGAGTTCTGACGGCTGAATCATCGGAATGCCAGTTCAAATCCAGGCCACGACACTTATGAGCAAGGACCTTTAAAACCATACTTGCTTCTCTTCACCCAGGTGTATAATATATTGTAAATACATTGTATGGGGATAATATAACACACAATTACAATGTACCTTCACCCAGAGTAGCTACTAAAACATGTAAGGGCTGTATGCTTCGTTTTTGAAAGGGCAAGGGCACCAAGGCATTTTCTTTTTGGTTAAGGGCACCCTATGATGAAATTGCAAAACTGTACTGGAGCATTTCAAGGGCACCAAGGCAATGACCAGGGGACACGGGGGCAATCACCTCCGTTGCCTCCGTATCAGGCCTGTATGTGCTATCAGCCGAGTGTTACTACTCTTATCATTGTTGAGCAAAGATATCTGTGTGATTACTATTTAGAGTTCAAGGCAAACCAATCCAAACCCTCCAGGGAAATGTCGAAAAAATAGCATAATTTGAAGACCCAGGAAATCACAACAAAACACCTGCAGAAAACATGTTTACAATCTTTGTTGTTGTCAATCGAACATGACCTCTGAAATTTACTGAAAATTTGACCCCTAGGTTTATTGTAGTGTGTGTATTGATGACTATCGGCTGGGAAATAGTTTACCTTTTTTCAAAGAAAAAACCCATACAGGTGTACAAACAAGTATCATTTGTACAGGGTGCAAATTTGGTAAAAATTCCACAAGACCGCAGGGCTTACATACAAAAATGATTATCGGACTAGATTTCCGTTTTGTAAGCCAAGATTCCAAACAAGAAAGAACTTGCGCTACAGTTTTTATTTGAACAAGCACTTCAAGAAGATTTAAACCTCATGTTTTTATAAGTAAGTATATTTCATACTGAACGATAATTAGGACTCAAACTCAAAGCAAAATTTTAAAGGAACACGTTGCCTTGGATCGGTCGAGTTGGTCTTTAAAAAGTGTTTGTAACTGTTTGTGACAAAATGCATGTGGTAAGAAAGATGTTTTGAAAGTAGAATACAATGATCCACACAAACTCGCCTCGAAATTGCGTGGTTTTCCTTTTACTTTAGGAACTAACACGGTCGGCCATTTATGGGAGTCAAAAATTTGACTCCCATAAATGGCCTACCGTGTTAGTCGATGATGTAGAAGGAAAACTACGTAATTTCGAGTGATACTTGTGTGGATCATTATATTCTATTTTAAAACATCTTTGTAATCATGCATTTCTTAACAAACGGTTTAAAATACTTTTCAAAGACCAACTCGTCAAATCCAAGGCAACATGTTCATTTATAAAAACACAAGATTGTCCCTCAGATTTTTGTCCAGTGGTGAGTTTACTGTCCCATTGTTAATCAGCACTGGCCTTGGGTCTGTGGTCCTCATGTTGGGGTGTTAAATTCAAGCCCTAAATGTTCATGAACAAAACAGTCTGTAGGCCTAAATCAAATAAACATGATGTTTCCTTATGTAAACAGAGTTGTTTCCTTGTGTTGTACTAAGCATCCACTGTACTTCTTTTTGATCTTGTACTCTGAATATTTCCGTTAGCCAATTATTTGAACCTTTATCCAATTATACTCAACATTCTTAGAGAGACACAGAGGTTAAACGTTGATCGGGAATAGTCAGGTCAACCACAGAGACAACGTATCAATTAAAGAATGAATGAAACAAAGATAGCTGGGGTCGATTTCACAAAGCAATAAAATCCATCGTAAGACAATTTGTCAGTATCACCATAGTGATTTACATTGTGACATCACACTTTACTAAGCAACTATAATTGATTTGCAGTTCTGATCAATCTTGGCTCTTTGTGAAATCAGCCCCTGATCCAAGTTCCTGTTTCTTTATATTGAAGATCAGAAACTGAAAGTGTGACGCTTGATCTCGGCCTTCTGAATGATGTTATTAAACGGTGTAATGCAGACCCAGCGTTTTACATCCCCCCCCCTCCCCTGATATCACTTTTCCTAGTTACGAGTGTCCTACAGTGCACATAACCTTCCGACTCTCAACAGAGTCTCGGGATTTTTCTCAACTTCTACCGTATTGACTTTCCTCTACGGTTGAAAAATCAATTCTTCCCGTGGTTGTATCTAATGGTGTAGTCGTGGGCAGATGAAGTACATTCAACTGCAGGTTACAAAGTGTGTCCATTGTACGAGGTCCACATTGGGAGTAATGCATCCACCATGGCCAAAAAAGATTTTCTGTTTGCGTAGTATGTCATCAGTTTTGAAGTGAGTGGTTTAACGGTATATTGAGATTGATTTCGGGATGCCCAGGCTGAGCATTTTTTAAGTGCGATGAACTTTGGAGATTGTTCAGTTTTGTATGTGTAGACACATTTCTGATAGACAAGTCAGTTGTGCTCAAATGTCCTTTGCAATTCACACCTAGAAGTTGTGAATAATAAATGCATATTTTTTGTTGAATCTTTCATATAAATTTGTTGATTGTATCATCCCAATTTAAGCATAAAATAACAAGCCTGTGAGAATTTGGGCTCAATTGGTCATCGAAGTTGCGAGAAAATGATGAAAGAAAAAACACCCTTGTTGGATGAACTTGAAAATCTAAGCTACTCCATTCACAGGGACCGTTTCTCGCAGTGTTTTATACTATCAACAGCTCTCCAATGCTCGTTACCAAGTCAGTTTTTAAGTTATTATTTGTTTTGAGTAATTACCAAACGTGTACCTTCCCTTTAAAACATTGTTGACAGGGCAAAGGTATTGTGTTTGATTAATGCATTGTCTCTGATTAAAGCGTTGTCCTCGATGACACCATTTCACAACTGTACACTGATGAATAAACACATCAAGGTACATGGAAGTGGCAAAACAACAAAACAAGTATCCACAAGCCAGTCCATCTCTTGACATTTGACCTTGTGGTACAAAGATAATCAAGGCTTTTGGGGATCCCAAGAAAAATCCACACATCAAGTTTGGAAAAAAATATGCCACATCTTTCTTGGGTAATCACTAGGACAACATATCATTTTTGAGATTGAAACCACGATAACAATTGACCTAGGTGGACCAAAAACACTTGACTCCTGGGGATCCCAAGACCAGTCACCAAACCAAGTTTGGAGTTGATATGCCAAGGCCTTCTCGAGTTATCACCCAGACAACAGTTCCTTTGTTTTAGTCATTATGACCTTGGCATTGCCCATAGGGGCTCCATAAACAACACACTCTTGGTGGATCTCACAAAATTTGTTTAATATTAAACAATAATTTTGTGTTTGCGTATCATCTGAAACTTTTGCGCATTTCGCAAATAACATTGCATTTTCTCCTACTGTACGTATTGGTCAAGAAATAGAACCTTTTTTCAGAACATTTCAAGGGGCATCAATGCAATGACCAAGGGGCAACAAGGCAAATGCATCCATTAAAGCCTTTGGACACTTTTGGTAAACAGTATTGTTCAAGGCCCACACTTTGTGTATCACAACTTATATATGAAATAACAAAGTCTGTGAAAATTAAGGCTCAAACGGTCATCGGAGCTGAGTCGGGAGAAAATAACAAAAAAAAACACCCTTTTTTCCACACGTTTCGCCGTGTCATGATATGTGTTTAAAATAAATCCGTAATTCTCGATATCGAGAAAAGTAACGCATTTCATGGAATCATATTTCAAGAGAAGTCTTTCACTATTACCTTCTGTAAACTCATTAAGTTATTTGTAAATCCGTGAACTTTTAATTTTTTTTCTGTTACTAAAGTATTCAATGGCTTTAAGTGTCACTCAAACGTTGCCAGGCCCCATGACACATTTTATGTACAAAAGTTCTGTATTCTCACTGAAAATTTACAATGTCACTTCTCACTGTACAAGGACTAAACTCCTACAGCTGATTTCACGAAACTTTACGCAACTGCGTAAGTCCACTTACGCAACGTTTGTGGCATAAGTTGCACCATAAACGTTGTGCAAGTAGACTTACACAGTTGCGTAAAGTTTTGTGAAATCGGCTGCAGGCCTGTTATTTAAACCATGACCCAACAGCCAGACAGCAAAAGGCAATAAACATTCAAATAAATAAAGATAATTAAAAAATACCTGAATAGTACATATGAGCACTGTGCACAATAAATGAACTCGATAATAAAATGGTAGCTTTGAAACGATCGTTCATTTACAGTGGGTATATTTTCTCCATAAAAAAAATATGTTCTGCTTCATTTCTGTACGAGGTACGTGCATAGAAAAGCCAAATGACCTGAGCTTGAATTTCAATGCCATGCCAATACCTTTGCCTGTTCCCTCAATATTCTGAACCTGAGGCAATTATTGAGTGTCAACTGAACCATGAAAATGGTTAGCAATGAAAGAGAGAGAACACAGGCGGCCACACAAACAAACTGCAGCATTTTGCTCCATCCTTGACACTGAATTATACGCACTGATTGCCGATGCTGGCGCTCCCCCTCCCCCCCCCCCCCCCTGAAAGAAGTGGCTGGCTATATGTACGCCGTTGCTTTTCCTAATTAAGGCCCTATGTACTACAAAAGTTTTTGTATTTTGAGTTAGGTACCTTTGAAAATTCACCCTTTCATGGTTTTGACTATTTGGTATTGAGGTGTATTGATGGATAAAATAAACACCGTTTGGAATTCAAGTCAATTTATGTGAACAATCAAAGCAAAGGCAATTTGAGTTTTGCAGAAGTGAATCAAGATCGCTGCGCAGAGACTTTTTTATACAATTTGTACACTATCAATCCAAAACAACTATTGTGTGAATACACTGTGCATGGCATTTGAACATGAAACTAAAAAAAATCATTGGGGGAGGGGACAGGTGGGGGGGGGCAAGGAAATAATTTGGGGATGGGGGTATGTACTTTACCATGAAGCAACCTTACTCTATGAACCAATTAACTACACAGTACAGTCGATGTACTGCAGTTGATGTACTAAAGGTTAAATACATTAAATGCATTATGGAGATGATGGTGTGGGTAACAGCATATTACCGTGGTGAGCATGCACTATCTGCCTAATACAACTAATGTTTTTACAAGGTTCGATTTCACAAAGCACTAAGACTCATCTCAAGTAAAGTTGTCAGTGTCATCATAATAGTGATTTGAATTGCAAACCACACTCTGCTTTAGCAACCTTGATCGTTAAACAATTAAGATCAATCCGGACTCTTTGTGAAATCAGAAGCCCTTGTTTTGTAATGTTTTTGTTTCTTTATAAGTTGTTTTCCTGACTTGTGGTCAACTGTACTTTACACGTTCAGTAAATGACCCTTTACGTCCCATGCTGTTACTATTTAGGGGCATTATGTGTTTATTGGTGATCACTAAGAAACCCCAGAGGTCAATTTCACAAAGAGAGACATTGATCATCGAATCTTAGTTGCTAAGCAAAGTGCGATGTCACAATACACTGCACTATGGTAATACCGACAACTCATCTTAAAGGAACATTACAGAATTGATAAAAAACAAAAATCGTGAAGATCACAGATTTACACAAAACTTACAGTTTAATGATGATGATAGTAGAAAACATCACTTGAAGTATTTCTATCTGAAATTTCATATTTGATGAGAAATAAATAATATAATTTCGAGTTTTTTGTTTTGGCATCAATGCAATACAAACAAAACACTATTCGGTTTTTCACTATTCTCTCGTAACCCAGATGGCCGATCGATCTTGAACTTCTACAGGTTTGTCAGTTTATATGGTGGATTACATAAAGTGCTTACACTGCCAGCAACTTTTTTGCTAGCAAAACCAAGTCTGTAATGTTCCTTTAAGATGAATCTTAGTGCTTTGAAAGATGTACTGTACTTTACAGGGGTAACAGAGACATTGCCTCCATTGGCCTTGCTCTCGTCAAATTTGTATAAACAACTTCATTTTAACAGTACTGGGCCAAAATTCATAAAGCTGTTCAGAAGCAGTAATACTGCTTAGCAAAACTCAATGCTAAGCAAAATATGGGTGGGGCACCAGTCACAAAAATGTCAACATTTAGGCTGGTAACCGGTTTCTGCTAGGCAATATTTGACTACATGTAACTGTATGCTTCGCAGGTTTTTGTGCTTACATACACATACAGGGCCCAATTTCATAGAGCTGCTTAAGCACAAAATTTTGCTTAAAAAAAGCAAAAAATTGTTATGCTAATTAAACAACAGCTAAATACCAGTCACAAGCAATGTATATATGGCATGACTTTTTTGCCAGTAACGTGTGAAAAATAAGCGAGCAATTTTCGTGCTTTTCTAAGCAAATTTTTGCTTAAGCAGCTCTATGAAATTGGCCCCAGGCTTTATGATATTGGTTCCTGTTCAGTGAAAAGTATATTACACTGCAACAATTTTACAGAGTGTGATTGGTGCAAGTACTACTCACACTCACCACTCACACTCTGAAGTAGCATGGAAAAAAAAGCAAAACACAATTTTGCAATTCTGTGCTTCTCCACAGTCCACTGGACATACTGATGATATTTCAATGCTCCATCTCAGCGGCTTTGACAAATGAAAGCATTAAATATTTACCGCTGAAAAACTAACTAAGATTCAAGGAGTAAGGCTTAATTAAACATTGATTTGCTATTAAGTGCCGGGGGGGGGGGGTGTTATTGGCTGTCTCGTTGTTTTTAAATGTCACTGGCTATCAAGCTTATATCCACTAAAGCAATCGCACAACATCGGCCAACAGTATTGTCCAAAGGCCCACACTTCGTGTATCACAACTTATTATAAAATAACAACCCTGTGAAAATTTAGGCTCAATCGGTCATCGAAGTCGGAGAAAATAACGAGTAAACCCACCCTTGTTTCCGCACGTTTCGCCGTGTCATGACATGTGTTTACTATTAAATCCGTAATTCTCTATGTCAAGAATTGATATTGTTTAAATGTTTTCTCAAAAAGTAAAGCATTTCAAGGAATAATAATTTCAAGAGAAGTCTTTTGCCATTACCTTCTGTAAACCCTGTAAGTTATTCAACTCCAATATGAGTAAATACTGGGACCCTTCCTTCAAAATTTAACAATATCCACCAAAAAGACAGGCCTGGTACTTCATAGAGACAAACAAAAGCTTGCCTTTGCCCCTGTCTGGTCACTGCCTTGGTGCCCATTGTTCTTTCTCATAGAGGTGCCCTTTACGAAGGAGGAAATGCCTTGATGCCCTTGCCCTTTCAAAAACAAAGCATCCGACCTGAAAAGATATCTCATCATCTAAACTGTGGACTGATTTAATTTAAATGTTGGTATGCCTCAATCATCCCTAAAGTAAACTGTTAACAGTTTGCTTGGGCAGTCCTCAATCCCAAAAAATAACACAAAACATGCAGATATTGTAGGGTTGAGAGTGGTGAAGGTTATCAGACGTAATGTTTTGTCCGCACATACATGTAGCGTTCAGGATTTTTGTCAACAGCAGGGATGGAATTTGGTATTTGAAGAGGAAATGACATTTAGCAAAGGGCAATTAAAAAAATCCTAATGGGACATTTTAAAGGTGAATGAATGCCACAAAGGTCTTTTGACTATTGATAATTTCAGCATATTCCACTGCCTCCAGGGTCTGCCCATAACCTTTAGTTGACTGGCCAGCAGGACCAGCCAATTGGCAAGTCCAATAGCTTTTTCAATTGAGTCAATACTACACATCTACATCTACATAAATCAGAAAGAGGGCTTTACAAACATTAAACTTGCCAGCCGGACAACTCTGCATGCTTGGGAGTGCATCTTGACTGGTCCTCGGGTGTTTTAACCATTAAAGGCAGTAGACACTATTGGTAATTACTCAAAACAATTATTAGCATAAAACCTTACTTGGTAACGAGTAATGGGGAGAGGTTGATGGTATAAAACATTGTGAGAAATGGCTCCCTCTGAAGTGGAGTAGTTTTTGAGAAAGAAGTAATTTTCCACGAATTTGATTTTGATAGCTCAAGTTTAGAATTTGAGGCCTTGAAATCAAGCATCTGAAAGCACAAAACTTGGTGTGACAAGGGTGTTTTTCTCTTTCATTATTATCTCGCAACTTCGACGACCATTTAAGCTCAAATTTTCACAGGTTTGTTATTTTATGCATGTTGAGATACACCAAGTTAGAAGACATGTCTTTAACAATTACCAATAGTGTCCACTGTCTTTAAACCATTAACTGGCATTAAGTCAGCTGAGCTGACCATTGTTGGGGAAGAATTAGATTGCTGTTTGAGTCTGTATCAAGAACTTTATGTAATCTTAATCGTATACGTACAAATGCCGTCCGCCACTGACCAAAACGCAAGTTAAAAACACCTCAGGGCAAGTCAATGTCTCAGCAAAGTGGTCCAAATGGCTAGGTTACCCGAGGGCTTTTGTCTGCAAAGATTGTTCAGAAAACAACGTAACTTCAAACTCAAGTCACATACAAACTAAGACGAGAAAAGAAAACCTTGACGTGTGGATCAGTGAAAATTCAAGTGAACTTGTTCTATGGCAAGCTAATTGGTCATCAGAATTGTGACCATGAAAACTGAAAGACAAAACGTGAATAATGACAACGGAATCTCGATGTACATTTAATGCATTTCACAAAAATCATAAACAGAGGGAAAAACAATGTTTGCTGACCTTAAAAAAAGGTTTATTATGCAAAAGTGAAACTGTGCTTGTACAATGCTGGTTGTCTGAAGCTTTTAGCTAAAAATTACCAGCGTAATTGGCCTGAGCAATGCACTTTGCAGTAAAGGCTATTCAGCGTGAATAGATTCAAGGCGCCAAGGTCTATAATGATTTATGACCAGAATAATTAATACACAAAAGTGCTTAGAACCTGGAACTGCGATGTTCAGGGCACTGTACACCCTATAGGGATGTAATAGTATTGCAGTGTACTCATATTATGCATTTTATTGCTGCTGGATTTAATCTTGCACATTGTACATGTATTTCACTTAAATTTGCACATTAAACTGTGTATGGAACTCTCTCAGATCAATTTGTTAGAGCGATTAAGAACAAAAATCAAATATGGGAAAGTAGGCCTATTGAGTATACAGTGCTTACACACACAGCGGTGTACTGTAGGGATATTAACCATAATATTCTTTACTTCTCCGTCAAAAGCAGCTCTATGAAATGTTGCACAGAAAATATTACCCAAAGTTCAAGTACATGTACCACACAAAATCAAACAGACACAGCCACTGTTTCATAATGCAGGTACTAATTAAATGATCTAGAATCACCAACAGCATGGCGATTCCACTCTCAAATTAACTCCATCTGTTTGTTTGAACTTGACCCACTTCATGTTTTTATCACACCGTATCATTTGTGTAACACCTTATCACTGTGTAAATACCTTATACATGTATATCACTTTTGTGCTAACTGCTAAAATATTTTGTTTTTAGTATTTTGTACATTTTGTACATTTTCCTATGTACAAAATTCTATTTTGTTGACAGCATTTTTGCAACAGCCTGACCAATTCCTTCTCAAATTAAAATTCTATCTGCTTATTTGAACTTGACCCACTTCATGTATAAGTACTGTTGTGGTTATTGTTTTGTATTTTGTATGAAAAAATTCTTTCTTTTCTTTGGGTAAATGGTCTAGAATCAGAAACAGCCTCCCTTCTCAAATTGATTCTGTCTTGTTTGTTTGAACTTGACCCACTTCATGTACGTGTGCCATACTTGTGGAGCTACTTGCTTGTCATGTAAATGTACAAATTTTGTGTTGTGTACAGGCTAGTGTACATCCAGCTATATCACGGTTGGGTTCTTTTTCATCCAGTACTCACAGTGTACTTTGTAATGGTCTTTGTGAAAATAACTCTGTAATGGTCTAGAATCTGAAGCAGCATGCATAATCGCAAGGCATGACCAACCCCTTCTTAATTAATTTCCTATTTAATTTCATTACTATTTTATTGTGTAAATAATTGTAAAATGGTTGTAAGTTAGCCTTTGTGCTGCAAGGAAGTTTTTTTAATAAATCATGTTTACTATCTATCTATCTATCCATCTAATTTTTCCTCCATGATCTATCTGTATCTATCATTAAATTTGATCTGCTGTTTGCTTGAACATATTGAATTTGACCAAGTATCAAGCCTGACAGATGTTTACCCTTATTGTAAACAACAAGTATGCCATTGGCACCATGAATTTAGTCATATTGAAACAGGTGTCTTTTAATTACAAACTTCATTCCAATGTTATGCCTTGGGGGTTTTACTGTTACCCATATGTACTATCATAGTGCACAATGTTATTTCAAGAGCTGAATTGAACTGTCGCTGAGTGTGGCCCTGTATTCTATAGTTACTCCAAGCTCATACATATTTAAAGGCTATAAGACTTTCTGAAAAAAATGAAAAAGACTTAAATCTGGAAATCACAAGAGGGGAAAAAACGATGTAGTAAGCAAAGTAAAAAACAGGTGTTTTTTTTGTATCTGTGTAAAACTGAGATCCATTTTTCCTTATTTGTATGTACCATATTTTAAGGAGCAATATTAAAATAATAATAAATGCATCATGAACACAATGAACCAGCCAGCTCTGCAGTCAACCATCCTATACTGTTTGACCATTTCATACCATCCACTGTACTGTAGTTCAGAATGATAGACAAACTATAGCCAGAACAGCCTGCAATATTATGTGGTAATTTGAATTCAGAAATTACACAGTACGCCAGTTTGGGGGACAGACATTCGATATGCCACTTTTTGCAACATCAGCTCTCGTAGTTGAAATCAGTTTTACAATTTTTATAACTTGCTCCTGAGAGGAAAAAGTTGTAGTTACTTTAAAACAAAACTTGGACAAAACTTGTAATTTGTTTGTAAATTGTCGATGGAGTGGAGAAACATAGTCGGATAGACACCGATGTAAAAATATTGGGCAAGGGCAGGCGGCCAAACGTGCAAGAGCCAACACTCATACTCACACAAAAGTCACAGACATACCAGAAAAAATATTATTATTAAGATTAAACTTTTAATTAAGTAAAAACAAATAAAACTTAAAAGACAAAATTGGTCAAGTCGGCCATTGACCAAGTTCCAAGACTCCAAGTTATCAACAATGTTGTGTTTTTTTCTCCAATGTCTTCAATTCAATTTCAAAATCAAATTTATTCAGTTCAGTTCAGTAACTTCAGTTGAGTTAGTTCAGTAATCAGTTCAGTATTGAACTTAATTTTTTTTATTTTATTATATCATATGCGAAAAAAGGGGGGAAAGTATGCTAAAATTCAAGCTAAAGAAAACAATTTTAATGCAAGGTGTAAAATTAAGTCTTTCACTGGCTTCATGTTACTCGGCTCAGCAATCAAATGAACATAGGTCGAGTTGACCATGAATATTTACACACAGCATCAGAGCAGTGTGTGTGTGTTTCATACGGCGGTCATTCAATTTCAAAGTAACTACACGGCGAGATTTCCCCCACTACATTTTGTAATTTCTTACCTTTATGACAATCAAGTGCCACAGCGAGGTGTGTGGGCAGAGTTCCTCTTTCGAAAAATGTAACTTTTTGAAGAAATTAAACTTGATTCTTTATGAAAAAACACCATCTATTCCGGCGGACTTTCGCGTACAATCCCCGACGAGGTAAATTTTTGTCCCTTTTGTATTCTTCCACATCCGGGTGCTTGCTAATGAGGTCAAAGGTCAGTTGTGGAAATAGAAAACAGTAGTATGGTACCTTTTTTATAGTAACGAATTTTAATAATGTAAGTACGAGTACCAGACTATTCTCAACAATATCGTTCTCACAATGATCGAGCCCTACACCTAAGGTGTTTCTGGAGCGTGAGGCATCTCAGATGCTTTAGAAGGAGGTTATGCTTCGATGATAAACATGTTTCTGCGAAAAGGATTCGTGTTATGACGTGATCTTCTGACAGAAATGTTGTCATTGATCGAAACCACACGTCTCTGAAAAGGTAAACCCCCGAAAATAATTTCAATGAGATTTAGCTTATTCAATTGTTTTCCTTTTAAAGGATATGTCAAGAAATAAATGAGATTGGGCGCTCTTTACTTTATGAATTCAGCTAGTTCATGAGTTAGTCCGCTGTTTTGTGTTGTTCCGTGTTCCTTCCTGAACCGAACTTCGACTTCGTTCGGGTTCGACAGACAATGATAATGCCAAAATGCATTTTTGTGTGAACTAGTGTAGTGTAGCTCTATGTGTGTAAGGCCCAATCACAATAATTATCAATCAGTCAAGCATTGCCCAGGTTGGCAGCACTGCACTTTTGCACAGCAGAAAGGGATGTAGGATGACTGACTGTAAATAATAACATTATAAAAATTAACAACGGAACAGAGCTTACTCGACATTATCAATATCATGCGCTCTTGGACGCATGCATGGCTGCAAGTGTGTGTGACGACGTAGATAATTTATTATTGCATTCAAGAATCCATTGCTCGTTAATTAATATTAATAAACTTCAATTCTCGCGCAAACTTCATCCTTCGCTTAGCGTGCAAACTTTATGGCCCGATTTAAATTTGTGCTTCGCAGGTTTAAGATATGCAAATTTGGGGCTGTGCAAAACGTTTTTTTTGGACCGGCATTTGCTGCATGCAGCTTTACATTCCACATTATCTGTTTGAAAAAGAATCCTTGAGAATTTAAAAGTGTCTTTTATAAAAAGACTGAAACTACAATGTAAGTCGTAATGGCGATGTCCAGGAACTAGACTATTTTGTGCCCTGCAGTTCATGTTGAGGTTGACGAAATGTAGCATGCAAACTAAACTTAAGAACACGCGCTTCAAGTACAAAAGCTTGAAGTTTGTGCAGCCCATCTTGCGCCCAACATTTATACAATATAATATAATGTGAAGAAGAAAAAAAAAGGGTTTGCTTCCAAAAAATGTTAAATGGTGCCTAGGTTTTTTGCCTTTGCCTCCAAGCCCTGTCTGTCCGCCAGTATGGTAATTTAACACGGCTGTTACTACAAAATATGAGGAGATATTGATGCAAAATTAAGGAGGGCACTATCTAAATAAATATTAGACCCTGTATCACTTGGGAAAATTTTGCTTGTTCAGTTTGAGCCAAAATAATGTTGGATCCCTTGTTCACAAATGGCTCAATCAAAAGATTGGTTCAAAATGAGCCACGATTGGCCAACATTGAGCCAAGACTGGCTTATCCTAAATTGAGCCATATTTTGAAAGATTTGAAAACAGAGGAGCCAGCATCTTTTGGCTCAAACTAAAACTGTTCTGTTGATGAAAAAGTAAATATTTGGTGGTTTTTATTTTACTTTCACCAGCTGTCCATCCAGTGATCTTCCTGGATGCAAGCTCTGGTGAGGCGTATACGACGTCACAGACATCGCAATAGCCTGGATGTAGCGTCGTATCTCAGGCTCAACGAGGGGAGTGACGATAACATTACAGAGAGCACCATGAACAACTTCTCACCGGACAAGCTTGAAGAGATTCGGCAACAGATGTCGCTTCATCGCAATAACCTGCTCTGTGCTTGCAGGTATTTTGTCTGAGACAAATGACAATCAAAATATTGACATGGAGTTTGATAAATATCTTTCAATTCTGTTGAATTCTGAATTATACTCGCCCATAAGACGAATGAGATCAATCTTTTTTCAAACAAAACACTTAAAATTACGTTCTGTGTACCATTTTGGTTCTGGTCTCGTAAAAACAAACGTCGTTCAGTAAAAATATTGAGCTAGAATCCCTGTCGTCAAGTTCAAGCGAGGTTGCTGCTTACACTGTTACAATAGAGATAATAACAGAAAATGGTTTTAACTTCAGGTTGTCAATAAGACGGTTCGTTGAGAAGGCCCACTCGGAAGGCGTGGACGACTCCTGTGCAGAGTTTAAGAATCTTGCCACAATCTTAGAACATATTCTCAGTCATCGACTCAAAGGTAAAACCTAGGTTCTTTCAGACACTTTTGCGGTTCGCTGAAGAGAGATGCTGTCGTTGAATGAGTTCTCTCTCTTGACAGACTAGAACTGAGACATTTAATCGCTTAACCGTTTAAACGATTAACCAATTAACCGTTAAGCAGGTTAACAGGTTAACCGATTAACAGTTAAACTGTTAAAAGATGTTGCAATCCATTTTCAAAGTTCCGCATCAAAGTTAACAGAGGACAATCCTTGTCCTTAAACTATTTGGCACAAGATGCTAGAATAACTGACACCCGTCGTGGAATGTTTCTAATTTTAGTTATTTTCAATCCCCTACAATTTGTTATACATCTTACGTAACTTTGTACTCTGCCACACCCGTGTTTTGTTGGGATTTTAAATTGAAGACTACGTGCAGTGCTTTATTTTTAGTTCTGATTAGTCCTGGAAAGTCTGTTGACATCTGCTCCCGGTCTTTTTGGAATGGGTAGAAATAGCTGAACAGAAGTCACAAGTTCTGTTAAGAAAATAAACGTAGATGCACAACCCTATGTCAAATCTTGATTGGATTTGTTTAAAATCTCTCATAGGTCAGGTGACTTGGTTCGGACTCGAAGAATCAAGGGAATTCTGGGATTTTATCAGTGCCATTTGCGTCTCTCTTCCTCACAACTGTCTGGACAGCATAGCTACAATGGAAGAGGCAAAGTCCGCTAAAGCCAAGGTACATGCTGGGGCAAGGGACTTGATCAGAAGATCAATCAAAGCTCATTCAAAACTCAACCGTATAGTGCCAAAATCAAACGTATGCTCTGAGGCACTGAGGCTCAGAATTAATTGTTTGTAAGCCTGCTTGAACAGGTGAGTTTCGATGAGTTTCTTGAACGTGTCCAATGAACAGACATTAGTGCTTTGCGCATCTACAAAACCCAATTTGTTTTGGCCAAAACTTGAAGTAGTAACGGGGGAAAATAGATGGGATAGTCCAAGTAAGAGATGGGACCACCACCGGACCCAAACTCCTGGTGCTCAGCAGCAGAGTGTGGGTTTGCATCCCGGTCATGACACTTGTGCCCTGTAGCAAGGCACTTAACTTGGGAAGGTGGTGCTGTCTGCTCTACCAGCCAGGCTCCTAGTGGATGATACCTAAACCTACATCCTTTAGGGCATAGGATAAAGGGGATAACCTTGTTTCAGCCCCAGGAGTGCAATGTAGATGGTAACGTGAGCCTGGTGTCAGTTGACCCCTAACCTTGAAGTAGAACGAGAAATTCTGGGCTCAATAAATAGGGGAATAAACTTCTTGGAGTCAGCAGGCTTTGCTTGTTTAATTGTCCATTTATATATCAACATTTTACTTATATCAATTATTTTGTAATGACCGTAAATTTTCAGGGCAGAGCCTGGATCCGGTCAGCTTTGATGGAGAAACGGTTAGCAGAATACATCCAACACACTCTAAAAGATGAGAAAGGGTTAAAGTAAGTAATACGGTGATGTCAATATGACCGTAGACATAGATAATATAAATAAAGAACATTTATTAGAGCGCCGGTTACCGCCTAAAAAGGGCACTCATGGCACTTGGGGCTGAAGACTATTAGGACTGTGGATTGTGTGAGTGTGCTTGTTTGAACAGCTGAGACTTTAAAGTTTGTCTCGAATTTGATGATGGGTGGAGATGATTTAACAGTCGGGGGGGAAGTTGGTTCCACACCCGGGCTGATAATGCAGAAAATGACCTGAGCCCAATTTCATGGCTGTGCTTACCGTAAGCAAAGAATCTGCACTTACGGAAGCAGGGAACTTCCTGCTTACCTCAAGCTCATTTCACAGGTTAGTAGGGAATTTTGGCTTGTGCATGTGCATACTCCAGGTTACTAGGCGTTCTTCGCAGACACAGCTTGGGCAGATAAATAGCAAGTTGGGGATGGTGATCATAAGCACAGAATTTTCCGGTAAGACGAGCCATGAAATTGGGCCATGTTGCCTCAAAGAGTAGAAGTCCTGGGCTGATGAAACATCATGAGCTCATTCGACAAGTCCAGTGTATGGAGGGATGAGATTAATGAATTATTCTGGAGCATTGTTGTGAAGGACTTTGTAAACGCAAGCCAAGTTTGTACTCTCACTGCTTTCAAATGAAGACCTGTCAGTAGATGAGAGTTATGCATGTTGCGTCTACACACAAATATTTATGAAATCTGATTGTTTGAAGTTCTGCATGTATGGTTTTAGCCTTTCACTTGGTGCGTTTCTCTTTCAGAGCTTTCTTCGGGGAAGGTGCCTTTATGCGGAGTCCTGAAGCCAGGGTGGTCGCCAAGGAATTGGAGAAATTAAACACAATTGATTTCAGGTATAAATAGCCAGTAGTGAGCTATCTAGCCCTATATGCTTGCTGGGTTTCTAGTCAGAAGCCATTCAACCTGTAACTTCCATATAACCTGTGATCACACCCAATCACTGTAAGTAAGGGGATTTAACTTTTTTCTTTCAAATATCAAGTAATAAGCTGCCTGGAAAGTTATTCCTTTTTTCACATAATTTTCTTGGGGATAGTGAGAAACCACTTTTTTGGAAAAAGGCCCACGTGTTCCCATAAAATATTTCTTTGTATTGTAAGATTCTGACAGTCATAGTGAGCACTTTTTATCTTGTAGTTCATGTCTGAAAGGCAAGAAACTAGAGACTGGTGTTGCCCATGTCATCGACTACGCCTCCTATTTGCAGATCCTCCTCAGGTAGGTGTTGTCTCAGGGCACCAAAAAAACCGGTCACTTTTCATTTGTGAAACCCCAGGATTTACATTTGAACAAATACATGTGGACCCTTGCAGTGGCGTCTCAAGAGGCTAGTCTACGCCGGTTTTGATATTTTTGGTAGTAAAATTGCATTTGAAGATAAACCTTGGACTTAATCTTTGATGGAGTGAGGCCATTTCTATTTGCGAAGAGCACGCTCATTGGAGACCAGGGCAACTGGCCAAAGCTTTTGTGGCCTCCATGGAACTGTATGGTAGTTTGGTAGTTGTCAAAGACCAGTGCTTCACTTGGTGTATCCCAACATATATATAACATAACAAATCTGTGGAATTTTTTTTACTGTACTTCAATGTTTTCTGGTGGTTATTTATGTGTTAAAGCCATTGGACCCTTTCGGTACAGAAAAAAAAAAAAAAGTTCACAGATTTACAAATAATTTACAGGGTTTATAGAAGGTAATGGTGAAAGACTTCTCTTGAAATATTAGTCCATGAAATGCTTTACTTTTTGAGAAAACGGTAAAACAATATAAATTCTCGTTAACGAGAATTACGGATTTGTTATAAACACATGTCATGACACGGCGAAACGCGCGAAAACAGGAGTGGGTTTTCCCATTATTTTCTCCCGACTCCGATGTCCGATTGAGCCTAAATTTCCACAGGATTGTTATTTTATATATAAGTTGTGATACACGAAGTGTGGGACTTGGACAATACTGTTTACCGAAAGTGTACAATGGCTTTAACCTTGACTCTGTTTATGATATATATTTATTTGAATAGAACGTTTCTTGAAATCTTTGTCCAACAGAGATTCCGATTTGGAAAACAGTACTGACAGCATGCAGAGCTCGGCATCAATAATGACGGAACACAACAGCGTCGGCGGCCACGGGGAAAGGCAGAGTCTAAACGTTGCGTATAACACTGTCGATCATAAATACAGCAAACTGCAAGAACAGTATCGCGTTGTGTGCGCACAGAAAGTAAGTGTGTCTACTATACAGAAACTCAACTGCAGACCAAGGCCCAACTTCATAGAGCTAAGCAGAAAATGTGGCTTATAAATTGTTCTGCTAAGCCAAAATAATCATGGCCCAATTTCATATCACTGTTTAATAATAATAACAATTTATTCATTTATTGTGTGCAAGTTTCATAAAAAATATGTACAGATGCGCATGACAACAATATACAGATATATTAACAATAATTTAAACAGATTTAAAAATGGTGATTACACTGAAAATCAAACAACAGAAATAAAACCACAGTCGGCAAAAGGCCACGTAAAAGTCTAGTAAAAAGCCTGGCGGAATAAGTGGGTTTTGAGCAGTGTTTTGAAGGTATCAGTATTGTTGGCGATCCTGATTGCATGTGGGAGAGCATTCCAAAGTTAAGGTGCAACACACTCAAAAGCGCGATCTCCCAGAGTACTTTTAGTTTTACAGAGTGGGTAACTGAGAATGGAGGTGTCATTAAAACTCTGAAGATGATATTTTAACAAAGACCTTTTAGTTAAAAGATTACACAGAAAATACTGCTTGACAAATTTCTCTGTTAAGCAAAAATTTTGTGGGGCACATGTCATAACAATCTAAACTTAATGTAATTTTGGATGGGACACCGTTTCTGTAGCAACACTTGTCTGTGCTTGGCAAGATTTTGTCAATGGCTCAGGGATGTATACTCCCCAGTGAGCTGAGGAAGATTAAAGGAATGTTATTGACCCAATGACCAGGGGACTAAGGTAAAGCACATATAGATGTTATTGTGAAATGCGCTATAAAAACTAGTTATTATTACTATTAACATCTTTGTACAATATCTACTTTTGTGAGGACTATATGGAGGGTTTAGTCCAAGAGAGAGATCACCATTTAGCAGGGAGTCAGATTGAGTGTAAACATCTTCAAAGAGCTCTCAAGCAAGCTGACGAGATGGCTAGGCATGAACACCAACAACTACAGAAGACGATCATTCAACTACAGACTAAAATGTAAGACATGTCTTTTTGTTATCCGATCTAGTGTTGTAACCAAGTCATTTTTCAAGTCACAATCATCTTTGCTCAAGTCAAGTTGCAAGTCAGTGAAGTTGATGACTCGCTGCGAGTTTGACTCAAGTCCAAGCCACCGACTCGAGTCAACAACACTGTCCTCTCCTATGCTTTATAACATTTCTCAGTGAGTTGACTAACCCTTTGAAACCATTCAACTGCATGGGTTGTGTGGGGTGGAGCAATTGTATACAGAACTAACTGTGTACATGTGTGTACTGTGTAGATGCATTCTCCACATGATATCGCATATTGCAGGTTGGTATAGTTTGTCTACCATTCGAAACCACAGTGGGTGATATGGAATGGTCACAGAGTAGGAGGGTTGACTGTGTACTCTGTAGATGCAAGAGAGAGGTTTTTCAGATGAGTTGGATCTCAGAACAAGTGCAGCCTGATTCAACATGTTCAAGGTTGTACTGAATTTACATAAATATCTGCTGAATATTCATGAGATAAAATCTGCTGAATATTAGTAGATATCACCTGCTAAATATTCATGAGATAACATCTTAGAAATATTCACGAGATTACACCTGCTGAATATTCATGAGACTGCGTCTGCTGAATACTGATGAGATAATGATTTTATCTTTCCAGAACTCATTTGGAGGAAGCCAGACACATGTCTCGTCGTGGTCTGGAGGAGCATTTGATTGCCGGTCAGTGGAGCCCACCAGTATCTGCCTCATCGATGGTCACTTCATCCCAACCTTGCCTGCCTCGTCGTTCAGAGTCCATCTCTCTGGAGAATCTTCATGTTACTGTTCCTAATGAGCTACCTTCACCAGATGGGTACGTTCCAGTGAGAGACAATAAGATGCATTGTTTTGAGACTGCCAAAATAGGGCTAGAATGGCTCAGTTGGTAAAGCGCTGGGGTGTTAATCCGGAGGTCATTTCAGATTAAATCCTGCTCTAACTAATTTGTTTTGTTCAATCCCAAAATGACTTTTAAAATGACCCAGTCGTTTCCCTTGTGGTTTTCTTCTGTGGTATTTAAAATAAAAAGTTCCATCCCCTTAAGGTCATCCCCTGGCTGCCGCTTCCCAGGTTGTATCGTAAAGCTTGGGTGTGATCCCTGGCTACATGGCAGTTACAGGTTGTTTGGCTTCTGACTGGCAGCCCTGAACAATGATGTTGACAAATAGAGAGATTGCCAACATAGGGATAGATAGGGACAGTTAGAAAAGCGCTGACGCATTAAAAGTACTTAAAAGGAACTGGATGTTTGTATTTCGAGCAGTAACAATTTCCATAAATGGGGAGCAGCTGTAGCAAAGTCCCTGTCTCTCTAAGTTCTTTAATCTTTGGCACAAGGTTCAATAAATTTAAGAGCGATCGTAGACCAGGACGAGTGGACAGAGGGAGAATGAATATGAATGAAATGAATTTCTTTTCAATTTCCAAACTTTTGTTTTTTCAATTTCCAAACCTTTCTTTAATGATTTATAGGTGTGGAAAATATGAAACTTAACCCTTGTTTATGTGGGTTTGGTTTTTCTTTTTTCTCGTGAACAGAGAAAGTGTGCAGAGTTTGGATCCATCGATCGGTGCTCCACCGTGCGACAGTCCAACATCGGGCACGTCCAGTGCGTCATTATACAACCGCTCTGACAGTGATAAGGGCTTGGCATTTATTACAGGTCAAAGGTCGATGGCGAAAGACAAAGAAGAAACGCAGAGTCTGATCCCTTTGGCTGGCTCCTTCACATCTCAAGTAAGTTTGAAGACATTGTTTTGTTTTTTTGCCCGATGTGTATTAAGCATCTGGATCCATCCATCGGTACTACATCGTGTGACAGCCCAACTTCAGAAACATACTATAAGTAGTTTTGCAAGTCAATTAAAAAAGAATTTTCAGGCATATCTCTCGGATGGAGCTCGAACCCACAAACTTTCTTGTGCTAGAGTAGATGTCTTAGTGCAGGGAAAAAGTGTAGGGCACCAGCAACAAAACACTTGCAAGTAGTAACAAATTCTTCTACAATCACCTTAATCCTCCCCCCCTTGCCCTTGGAGTTTTCCAACCTCTTCTATTTTGAGTTCCTTGTTCTATTTCTCCCCGGTTTCTAGATGAGTGTTCGATCGACAGAAACCAACAGTTCTGGCATGCTTGATTCTGATACCCACCTTCCTTTTCTCTATGTAAGTGCCAAGTTCCCGTTTCTTTTTCTAAATCCCGTCCCTAATTTTAACTAAAGATGGGTTTGCTCAAATTACGCCAGAGCTCAAATGTAGTCTTCTTCATGGTTTCTGAACACAAAATTAATTGACAAGCTCGTACCAAAAGCATTAAGACCGAAAGGGATCTTCGAAAAACTTAAAATCTCTGTTTCAGTTTCTATTAAAGTACCCTTGTATATTTGGTTTGCGGTAACACCATGCGTGTAGCTACTTGCCAGGTAGATTTTGTTCTTAGAGAACTGCCTTGCTTTATATTCTGATTCCACCGAGTTTGTATCCAGGGCCTCCCAGGGAGAACAGTTAATTGACAATCGATTGGGCTTCCTTGGTTGAATAAGAAGAAATAATTAAATAAATAAATACTTGTTTATTTAATTTTACAGCAGGTGCGTCCGTTATCCCCAGGCTCTACCAGCTCAGATTCCTGTGTCTCAGGCGATGTCAACCATCCACTGGTCGTATCATAGTCTGTTCTAACTTTAGAAAAGACGCCCCATAGATTTATCTAAGATATAATCTTAAAGATTATTTAATAATACCACAAAACTCACAAGTATTTTTTTTTGTGCAATTGATTGTTTGATTGTTTGCTCGTACCGAGAGAGAATGGGCTCCATTGTTGTTTTTCGTTTCTTTGTTGATTTTCCAGCATTTGTTTGTTTTTTTCCTGCCATTGTTTGGATGTCTGCATCGTGCCTTTTGAATATGGTGCAAGATGTGTTTGTCGTATGTTCCACTCAGGTGGGCGGCGTCGGCAAACAGTTGGCTTGGGTGCCGTTGGCAAAACTGAACAGATCGGTCTCAGCATTTATCATTAAGTTATCAGATGTTAAATTGGCATCAGTGATAAAGAATATTATTTGTTTTTACCCATACACTGATGTGTGTAGGCACTGTATATTCACTACTTTCCCGAGTTCTGTGGAACAAAAATCCCTAGCACATTGATTGGATGGAACATATTATGCTCTAGAATGGCAAAGGTCATTGGTTCGAATCCCTACCGAGTGATATGCCTGTGAATTTGTCTTTCACAGAAATTGGAAAAGAATATACAGTGCTTACACACATCGGTGTAAGTGGGTAAAACTAGATTATCGGTACTGGTATATGAAAATGAATATGTTTATGAATATATATGTATCAGCAGGTGTCGAGCAGGTCTTTTTCATGTTTAAAGACAGTGGACACTATTGGTAATTGTTAAAGACTAGCCTTCACTGTTGGTGTATCTCAACATATGCATATAATAACAAACCTGTGAAAATTTGAACTCAATCGGTCGTCGAACTTGCAAGATAACAGTGAAAGAAAAAACACCCTTGTCACCCGAAGGTGTGCGCGTTTAGATGGTTGATTTCGAGACCTCAAGTTCTAAATCTGAGGTCTCGAAATCAAATTTGTGGAAAATTACTTCTTTCACGAAAACTATGGCACTTCAGAGGGAGCCGTTTCTCACAATGTTTTATACCATCAACCTCTCCCCATTACTCATCACCAAGAAAGGTTTTATGCTGATAACTATTTTGAGTAATTACCAATAGTGTCCACTGCCTTTAAGAGAGCAAGGCCATTTTCATTTTTAAAAGGACTCGTCCATTTGGAAATCTTAAAGTCTTTTGATGGGGCACCAAGCCCATACACGCAATGCCCTCAATGGCCTCTGTAAAATATTAGGCTTTGTTGAGTAAAGAAAACCAGCTGTTGCTGGTCTCAAACCTGTGACCTCTTTAATTTTGTATGGATGGGAATGAGTGTTCTACCACCTGTGCTAACCAGCCTTCATGTTTGTGAGCAATCCTCTATTACTCCATGGGTCAGGTCAAAAAGTCTAGATATTAAGCTTACATCGCATTGCCTCTGTAGAGAAACATCAGGCCAGTTTGTATAGAAAGTCTGTAAATCTTAAGTAAACAAAGCACCTTCAAGTTTTTCACTCCAGACCAATAGAAAACTGCCGCTTATTTTTCCGGATGTGTAATTTTTATATGGTCCCTCTGTATAGGAACGATGCTATTACTACATCATTGTGTTAGTGCAAATAATTGTACATTGTTTCTCCTAAAGTAACACTTCTGTTACGCACAAGTTTGATTTCATCAAAGTACACACAAAACAAGTATTCTCCAAAATTTTGTTTTTGTATTTACTTCACATCTCTATTAACTTTTACTTCTCTTTTGTTTTCATCTCAAAGCGCAGAGGGACTTCTCTGTGATTGTGATATGCGCTCTACAAAAATGGTTCATTATTATTATTATTAAGATTTGTTATTACATGGAGCATTTTCACGCAACATACTACTTTGTTCCAATGATGAGATTGGTGGTCTAGTTCAGTGTAGTTGGTAAGACACGGCTCTAGAATTTCAAAGGTTGTGGGTTCAATTCCCACCCGAGTACTATTCACAGATCTCAGGACAGTACCGAGTATACAGTGCTTACACACATCGGTGTAAGGGTAAAACCAAAATTAACTATTATGAGATAACATGTATATAGTTATCACCCCTTCAAAATGTTCGTCAAACGGGTTTTCAATATAATAAGACAATCGCAAATCTTATTTTCAATACTGCTGAGAGCACCTTGTACGTAAAGCTCTTTCTTTATTTGTTTCTTTTACATACAATTTCACATGAACTAAGTAACATCAACACATGAATACATACACAATACAAACACATGGCTTTAACTTATCAAGCTTAAATGATTGTATGTTTTAAAACCCTTTAGAAACCGTAGCATCCGCAAACTGCTGCAAGATCTGACCTACTTCCCATCAACAAAAAAGGTCAAAGTAAAGGTCATGACCTGAACTGACATGTTGAAATGTTTCCCATGTTAACATATTATCTATGTTTTGAGAAGAAAACAAATTCTGATTTCTTTTGTTTTTCAGCCACGTTTACATGACAAAATTGTTTAAACAAAACAATGCATGGGCAAAATGGTGATGATTATACAGAAATAAATGGTTTCTAAATGGTTAAGTTTAATTTTGAAAGGCTGTATGAAAATGTGAACAAAAACCCGCATCATTTGGCAAGCATATTTGGCACAAAGATGATGACAAAGCGTGGCGATTTCTTTTCAGAATTAAACAAGTTATTTTCTGCAGACCTCTACTGACTAAAGCTTGTGTGGACATTTCTATAAGATACAAAATAATGCTTAGCGAATTTTTACATTTGCTTAGCATTTTTAAGCAGGGAACCAGTTGTGAGCATTGCAAATTCCCTCCTAATTCGGTTTGTTACCAATGTTGTGCTCTTTAATGATTACTGTGTTAAGCGTTGTAATGGAAAGACATGTAACTGTCTTGAGCACCCTTTTTAAACAATTTTTGTTGATTTTGGCGCTATATAAAAAATGTCTTCTGATTGATTGATAGATGTATGTACAGTTTTCATTTCTATTTGTAAACATCGAGTAGCCTAAAAATGCTGCATAATTGAAAAGTACCAAAAACTGCTCAATCCACACTTAGGTCTTTAGAAACTTTTCATCGTGATTGATGTGGATCTGTACATTGGTATAGTAAGAGTACGCCTTCTTTTGTCAACTCAATGAACTAAAACAATTTTATACATAAATTATTTGAATAAATTAATTTGAAACTGATGAACCCTGTCTATAGCTTCAGTCATTTAGGGATGAGACATTTTAGACTTTTATCCGAATTCAGACTTTTTTCAAAGTCTGCCTGGTAAAAAAAATTTAAAAAACATAAGCGATGCTCTTTGATCTACTTCTCTGCCACTCCAGATACTGCTCCCGAAACTTCATTGGAATCTATGAACCAACAGTTATCAAGAGGGTCTCCGAGTCGAGCAGGGAAAACAAATTCAACAGACACCCTGGGTAAGACTCGTACCCAACCTTTTGAAGGGGCACCAAGGCAAAGACCAGGGGCAAACTGAAGCTGTGGCCTGGGTGTAATTCCACACCTGCAACATTTGTTGTTTCCAGGCTCGTGAACACTGGGTTCTTGACATTGGAAAAAAAAAACATCAATTAAAACCAATGAACTGATATGAACATGATGAGGACCAAATTGGGATTTCATTTCTTTGGAGAGGGAGTTTTATCTTTTGAGCTTCTTCTATTCCCAACTGGGCTCGGCTTTCCATTGCTAGCCTGGCCGTCCTTACCTGTTCCCGGGCTGGATTTCCCAACACCAGGACTGCCTTTACCTTTCCCTGGGCTTACTCTACTGGTAGCCAGGCTACTTTTATTCTCATTTGGGCTGGAGTTACTCCCACTTGGACTTCCCCGTTTGTTGTTTGGACTCCCTTTACTCCCTCTGGAGCTCCAGTTTTTTCTTCCGATGCCCTTCCTCACTGGGGAAGCCTTCTTCCCAGTTGGGCTTGACCTTTTCCCATTTGGGCGGTTGGCCTTCTTGAGTTGACCTGCTTTACTCTCACTTGGGTCTGCCTTGTTCACATTTGGGCTACTTTTGGAGCCTGCTGGGCTCTTCCGAGATGATGGTTTAGTCTTGTCCTTTGCTGTTTTCCCCTTGGATTGTCTGTTGCTAGGGGTTACTGGTTCGTCAATGTCATCAACATCCGGATTCTCATCTTCAGTGTCTTCATCCTGCCAAGATTGAAATCCAAACATTATTTAAACACCTTGTCTTAACTGGTATTCAAGAAAGCTCAACAGTGATCAAAATTAAGGATGTTAGGGATCAGGGTAGACTATGGATAGCTGCTGTACAGAATAAATTAAAAATCTTCAACCAGAACATTGACTATTGCAGAATCATCTACACATTTTCTACATGAAACATATGTTGTATGGATGGAGCGTTCCATTGGTACATTGAGAATGCCATCGTATTTATTTTGTCGTAGAAATGTTTCCGTAGTTGGACACAGCATCGCCGTCCAGCAGAAGGTTCTCACAGGGCACTTGATAGCAGCTGATGCCCAAGTGAACTAAGTCACTAAGCAAACAAATTATACCTCAAATTATTGTCTTACCGTTGATGAGCCGTTATCGCAATCAAGGCAGTACCACATGTACCCAAACCTCCTGGGACATTTCTTACTTGGCGGGTCCAGACAGCCAAAATGGTAATTTTTCTTGCAGTGATCACACCTGAATTTAAAACAATTTAATAATGCATTTTGACGGATGATGACGTTTCAAAATGACAAACACTTGTCGCAGACAATACATAAAATACATGTAACAAGCAAAATTGTTTGCGAGTAAAAAAAAACTTAGAGCCCAACAATAATTAATTTTAGTTTTTAAATAACTTACACTAATTACTGGCACACTGTTTTTTTAAATGAAAGCTTGCATTTCTCTTAAATCTATAAAAAAGAATTTTAAAAATCAAAAACTTCTGGGGTCAAATTGGCCAAAAATCAAACCTAGCATCTCTTAGTTTTTTATTTCGATATTTATTTTTATTACACTTCTTCACTGGAACAACAATAAAAACAGAAATAAACAAGGCCTTAAAAAGATAAACAAGGTTTACATTAAATTAATCTCTGCTCCTTTATTTCCTTTAAATGGGTGGTTTTGTTTGTGCTTGTTTATGCCTCTGACGAAGGTCCTGAGTTTAAAGATATGGACACTATTGGTAATTGTCAAAGACCAGTCTTCTCATTTGGTGTATCACAACATAATGCATAAAATAACCAACCTGTGAAAATTTAAACTCAATTGATCGTCGATGTTACGAGATAACAATGGAAGAAAAAACACCCTTGTCACACGAAAATGTGTGCTTTCAGATGCTTGATTTCGAGACCTCAAAATCTAATTCTTAGGTCTCGAAATCAAATTCAATTTTTTTAGAGGAAAATTACTTCTTTCTCGAAAACTAAGTTTCTTCAGAGGGAGCCGTTCCTCACAATGTTTTATATCATCAACAACTCTCCATTGATCAATAACAAGTAAGGTTTTATGCTAACAAATATTTTGAGTAATTACCAATAGTAGTGCATTGAAATGGTTTAATGATGTTTTTACCTGACGAGGTTTGTACTATCGCCATCTTTGTTGCATGTAATACACATTTCTTTAGTATCCTTCGAGGGAAGCTTGCGTTGGGTAGCTTTCTCCTTCTTTGCTTTGGGTGGCTCAGGCTGAAACACATAATAAAGAGACGAGGTCAAGTTAGGATTGAAGACAAATCCATTCTGATAAACTTTTGCAAAAAAGAAATGACACAATAATTTGAAAAAGTACATTCATTGATCATTGAAACAACAGTTTGAATTTTTAGATGATCTAAACTAGACCTTTCACTTGAATAATAATAATAAATGGATTTACTTAGACTCACCTCAACAATAATAGGTTCTTCTTCCTCGGGCTCGTTCTCTGGTACTTTCAGTTTTCGCTTCAGGCTCCTCTTGGGCTTTGGTTTAACTTTACCAATCTGTGGATTTTGTTGGTTTATTTATTTGTTAATGTATATTGTTTTGTTTATTGTTTACATGTCTCTACCCAGGGTCTGCCCAAATAGTTAACACTGGTTTCCATTCGGGACCTTGCATACCTCGTGTTGTATCCACTTGAAATTTATTACATGAATAATTATTTAGTAATAAACAATGTAGTAATAGAGAAAGTAGGTAAACTTTTAGAGTGCCGGCACGTTAATCCGGAGGTCGTTGGTTCGAATCCCACTCTAGTCAATTCTTTGTTCAAGCCCAAAAATCATTTCAAAATGTACCCAGTCAGTTTCCCTTGTGGTTTATATTGATATAGGTAAACTTTTAAATACATTTTTGGTTGAACCATTCTTTTTTACTAGAGCGAGATTTACGCCTGTGCCATCCAAACTAACGTGCCAGCGCTCTACCATCTGAGCTATCTAGCCCTAATGTTAGTGGTCTCCCCTGAACAAAGATATTGACAAAATAGGGAGACAGCCAACAAAGGGCTAGATGGGCTAGTTGGTAAAGCGCCGGTATGTTAATCCGGAGGTCACCGCTTCAAATCCCATTCTAATAAGTCTCTCTGTGTTCACCCCAAAATTAAACTTGACCCAGTCAGTTTCCCAGTTCAACACAGTTCACTCTAATAATAGTTCGGCTTAACTAATACTTTGTCTCTCTACCTTCTTCTGAGCTGTGGGTGGGGTGAACTTATTGGGTTCTCGGATGACTCGACGTTTGCGTCTTCCGGCCTCGTCACGTTCCTCTCCCTCGATGGTTTCAGCCACGGAAGTATCACTGGAGGAACCGACACACTCTGAACATTGCCTGCAAAGAAATAAACATTCAAACTCTGAATACTGCCAGCCAAGAAATGTATTCTTACTGTGTACACTGCCTGCCAAAAACTGGCAACACAGTCACTCTAAACATTGCCTGCCAAGCTGCCAAGAAAAGAACATTTACAGACTCTGAAAAATGCCTACCAGATAATGGAATTTAAAAAGAAAACTCGACAGATTTGCAAACATATGGAAAAAAAAAAAACTCTGAACTTTGCCTGCCAAGAAATGGCAACTTATCGCACTCTAGTCGGTTTTGATTTTTCATCAGGCCAATGTTTAAAAAGTCTCTAAGCATTGTTGGTAGTCTCTTACCAGCCGCTAAATGCAGTCTTCTTAGGCATTCGGCTCAGTGGGGGGTCCAGGCATCCCAGATGATAATGTTTCTTACAAGTGTCACATAATGCTAGCTGATGCTGATTGGTCGACTGTTCACATATACCACAACTGCGAAACAAAACATTAAATATATGGGGTTTGCATTCAACAAATCAAAGCCAGCAGAGTTAATTAATTAGTTCAGGAAACTAACATTCTTTGAGGTTTAGGAGATCAAAGATGTCCGAGCACATGTTTTCAATAATATATTTTTTTTTTTTAACATCTGTGAAAATTTTTCTTATTCCAAAAAAGGGTAACAAAATAATGGATTAATTTTGTATGGTTAAAACCATATAATACTCCTTATCCCTATCTACTAAACTCATTGCAGTACCTGCTGCTAAAACAATGAAACTAACAGGTAGTTTCAATCGTATGCTCTGATGGTCATCAGGATTTATTAAGGGTTGAAGAACTAAATCAAGTCTTACTAATGAATGACTGCTGGTGACTTGGGTCCCTCCTTCTTCGTCGGTAGTTTCTTGGAGCGTGGACTCTTCAGGGTTTCCGGCATCGCTTGTTTCTTGAGACCGAAGCCGATCAGCATCTTCCACAGAGACTGACCTTCCATCCGCTGTTTGGTCGTACTAATACGCAGGGATTCAACCTCGGAGGATAGCTAGAGGGCAGCAGACCAAACAACGACAAATGTTAATCAGAGATCCCCAAAATCAACTAGTTAACCCTCCTACTCATGGTCAGGTTTTCAGCTAAAATATTATTTTAAAAATACAAAATGTTTCGATTGGTTTAGCAGAAAGATGTTAAATTATATTTTCTGCTCAAATGCACTGGACACGTTTCGTAATTGTCAAAGAACAATATGCTCACTTGGTGTATCTAAACAAATGCATCAAATAACAAAGCTGTGAAAATTTGGGCTCAATTAGTCGTCGAAGTTGAAAGAAAATAATGAAAGAAAAAACACCCTTGTTGCAAAATTGTGCGAGCTTTCAGATGCCTGAAAAAGGCTTCAGGCCTGAAGTTTTTTAATATTTGAGTGATAAATTGCCTCTTTCTCAAAAACTTCTTTACTTCAGGGGGAGCCATTTCTCACAATGCTTTATACCATCAAAAGCTCTAAAGTGTTGTAACCAAGTAACTTTTTATGCTAATATATGTTTTGAGTAAATACCCAAAGTGTTGAGTGCATTTAAGCAGCTTTGTGAAACTGGGCCCTGTTTGGATATACAACGCCAGTCCCATGATGGATATCTCATCTTACCTTATCATACACACATCTCAGTGACTGTTGCTCAGCTTGTAATCTCTCATTAGATCGCATCGATTCACCCAGACGATTCTTCAAGTTGTTCATCCGAACGTCTCGATCTGAAAAACGTACATCTCCTCTGTCAGTTTTTGACTTTTAAAAATGCTCATTCTAAACCAAAACCAAGTGAAAAACCTCCAGAATCCATCTCACAGGCCTATATGCTTCGTTTTTGAAAGGGCAGGGGCACCAAGGCATTTTCTCCTTGGTAAAGGGCATCATATTAGGAAATTGTTACAAATTTCTTCTGGATCATTTCAAGGGCACCAAGGCAATGACCAGGGGGCATGGAGGCAATCGTCTTCATTGCCTCTGTATAGTATCAGGCCTTGTGTCAGTGTGGAGTTAGCAAAGCATGGAGCATTTAGATGTCTTCACCAACTCACCAAGATAGTACCCAACAAATTCTGTAGTGAAGGCGGGGCCAATGTGCCACTTCCTGCGGACATCGCTAGCTTCCTTGACTACAGCTTGGTGAGGAGACTCAGTGTTGATGCCGAGGAGTTCAGCTTTCTTCATAAGATGACGAGTGGCTGAAGGGCTTGTGGTCAGGAGACGAGGAACCTGGGAAGAGAAATATGGGTTTCCTTCAACGCTCAACTTGAAAATATTTCCACAAATGTCATTAATTTAAAGGAAATGTCTACATTTAGGAAACACTCTTAAAATTAATGGCAATAACAGCTTTTGCTTAGAATTCTACAGGAGCTTTCGATAGTACATTGTATGAAGCATGTTGAGAAACCTTTCACTATGAAGTGATATAGTTATGTAAAAAATATATCAATTTATATGCCTCAAAATTTGAATCGTTTCTGTCATTAATGTTTCGTGGACATATTCGCTCCTAATTTTTTGCAATATCTCATAACCAAGACAACCTCTTGAAATTAAATTTTCACAGCTCAGTTTTATTGTATACATTTACATTTGTATAGGATTAAAGATGCTATGTCAGATTTTTGGCCCCAAACATTAAAAAATAGATTTGTTTGAGTGAATGGTATTTCAAAGAATATCACCCGCTATAACGAAAAAAAATTGAACTTTTACTTTTAATGGTCAGGAACCATGACAAACATTTAAAACGTTAGTATAAAACACGTAAGAATTGGTCACGTGATATATTGTCGGGATCCCAACAAAAACTAATTTTGAGCACTTTATTTCACTGCTACTAATAATTGGCGGCCTTTTTCGAGCAATGGCTCAAATGAAAGCTTGTAACTTTCTCGACCCCCATCAAAATACCTGTTGAATTTTAAATCAAAATTTTGGGGTCAAATCGGCAAAAAATCTGACATAGCATCTTTAAAGCAATCAACCGGTTCCAAAAAACAATATACACTTTGCCTTTAAGAAGCGCGTGATCTTAGAGCTTCTACTGTCGTACCTTTTCCGTCGGCACCCAAGGGTTCGGCTTCTTAAATTTTGACTCTCTGTACTTCTCCTGCCAGCGTTTCAGTTTGGTGCCGATACGTTCCTGACCAATCGGATCGTCAGGTTTGCGCTCCTCGAAGCCCTTGAGCTGTGATTGGATGGCTAGGTAGTTCTGCCGTCTGTAGCGCATGCTGATCTTGTCAACGTGGAGTTTGCAGTAAGCGTAAAAGGGATCTGCGATGTCCTAAAATGGAGCAGGAGTAAGGAATTAAATTAGGATTTCAAACTTTGCACAGCTCGAGGGAAATTTGACTCATCCTCGTTAGTTATTTTCTTGCTTGGTTATTACTTTGTCTAAGTGTTTTTTTGTCTTACCTCTTCAGGGGAAGCCTCGGACAGGAGCCCTTCTCGTTGCCCACTACAGACACAAAAATAGTTAAAAAAACATATATTGAGTCTCATTGGCCCAATTTCATAAAACTGTCAAGCAGAAAAATTCTGCTAAGCAAATTTCTTGGTTAAGCAAGAAATAACCGTGGTTAGAATGATTTCAAATCAATTTTAATTGATAAGTGATTAACCTACCAGGTGACATGGAAGTAGTTTCTACACATCCCAGCGTCGCATGAAATACAGATCCCAGTCCGGCTGAATCTCTCATCCTCACAATAAACACAAGTCTGAAAATAATATAAAATAAAATAAACTGTCAACATTGAAGTTGGCATTCGACTATGCCCCTCAAAATGGCCATTCACTGAGGTTGAGAGCAAAAATAGTCTGAACATTTTCTTTTCAGTTTAACTAAGACAAATTTACGAGAGCGGGATCTATACCTAGCACCTCCAGATTAACGTGACAGCGCTCTACCAAATGAGCTTTTTAGCACCGTGTTGGCAGTCTCCCTATTTTGTCAATATCTTTGTTCGAGAGTGCCAGATATTTGCAATACAAAGGTCGCATCCCAGCTTAAAGGGGATGAATGTCCGAAAGCTTAGAGTGTCCAACCTACCCTGACTCCCCATTTGCCAGTAGGCATCTCTGACAGCGTCACCCAGCGTAGTTTCTCCACATCGGTGAAAGCAACACCAGGAACATAGAGGGCGCAAACCACATGGACCCACCTACAACGAAGGATTTCATTCAACGGTTAGAGAATTAAACAACAGTTAATTATTAAAAATTAACATAATCAATTGATGAAGATGGGATATCCTTTTGTTAAATCAGTGCAACAAAAAAACACATTTGTTGGTAAGTCGAGTATCATAGCGGTGAATTAAAACGTTGCTACCCCTGTGCATAAAAACACCGAAACACATCTTAACTATTTTGACTCAGTACCCTTCGAAAAAAAATGGCCTTGCCCTGTATTTGCTCTGATTGGCTTACTTACATCTGATTCAGCATCTTTTGCTCATACAAAGACAATAATTAAATGATAAAACATGCAACAAGTAATCCACGTTTGATGTACACACCTTCCAGCATCGGTCTCCTTGAAGATTCCTCCAGAGTTGGGGCATAACTCACAGGTCTGAAAGACACAACACAAACACATTAAAATAATCATGTAATCAATGTCACAAAAATACATTTATATATGCTATAATAATTTAAGAAACTATTCTCCTGAGACAAAAATTATGTTGTCACTTGTTTTACTCATTTCTCAAAAACTATAGCACCTCAGCATGTACATATTTTTAGCGATGCTTTCTACTATCTTTATCTTCAAACCGTGTGAGTTTGATGCAAATCTGTGGTTATTGTGCTTTGTCCCACAAAAAGTACCCAGACCCATAAAGTTGAGAGTTTTGGGGTGTGACGATGAACTGCCACTTACCGGGTTATTGACACCTGCTTTGCAGGTATCACAGAACCAGGGTTCTGTAGAGCTAGCAGTTTGTACACTGCTGGTTGAATCACTGTCGGATAGAATCTCACCGTAACAACCTGACGAGATAACAACAAATTTTTTTTGAAATCTTAAAAGTTTTTATCAGCAGCAACTGTACATTCTGACAGCTTTCTGATAGAAATCACACAATTTTGTCAGAGTCAATAACCTAAGTATGATCCCACCTGTAAGATTAATGTTTGGAACATAATGAAAACGGACTGTATACTGACCTTCGTGGACCCCTATGCCACAGTTATCACACTCCACTATTTCGTCACTGTCAATGCTGGGGAAAAAAAAGGAAAAACAGGCATAAATGAAACTCAAAATAACCACACCAATCCAAATTGTGTCAAACAGTAATACATTCTGTATTGCTTTTATCTTACTTATTAAGCACAAACACAAACCCAAACCATGTTGACCAAACATAAATGTGGAAATACAATTTTAAAGGTACATAAACGCTTTCCTCATTTGTGTGGATTTATTACATTTTGGAACGAGTGGTCTGGTACATACCTCACTTCTCCTAAGCATACAGCACATATGAGCATCTTCAGCTTTGACGATGGCTTCTCACCGGAACCAGTCTGTAATATAGTAGTGTAACAAATCATGGATAAGTTTTACAGGTCAGGTTTCAGGTACCAATTTCACGATTTCAAGATCAAAATAATTATTAGCACGAAACCTTACTTGGTAACGAGTAATGGGGAGAGGTTGGTATAGTATAAAACATTGTGAGAAACGGCTCCCTCTGAAGTGGAGTAGTTTTCGAGAAAGAAGTAATTTTCCACGAATTTGATTTCGAGAACTTGAGGTCTCGAAATCAACCATCTAAACGCACACAACTTCGTGTGACAAGGGTGTTTTTTCTTTCATTATTATCTCGTAACTTCGACGACCAATTGAGCTCAAATTTTCACAGGTTTGTTATTTTATGCATATGTTGAGATACACAAACTGTAAAGGCTAGTCTTTGAGTAATTACCAATAGTGTCCACTGCCTTTAAGCAAAGTGTGTTGTAACAATGCAAACCCCTGTGGCTATTTTGACCGCTCATCTTTAGATGAATCATCGCGCTACAAAATTTCCAAAAACTTTAAATGGAATCTAACAGAAAACTGGGGGTTTGGGTATCTTTTAAAATGAAAATTTAAAAATCACAATGCCAGATGGCCACTTCAAGGTAAGGCTACACTTTACTGTTTTGTGCTGTCGACCCAAAACAACTGTCACCAGAGTCACATTGCCACCTACTCTTTTGGCTGAAACAGGGGTACCCCCTTCACAGTCCGTAAAGAAGTGGTTATTTTCTTATAAATATCTTACCTTCTCCGTCCCTTTACTGTGGACCCTAGCCTTGGAGATCAACTCCCTGATGCTTGTTTTCTTCTCCAAGCTCGAGTCTGACATCTCCTCGGCTGAGTCATTGCGATTAGCGTCACCGTCGCTGTCGTCATCGTCATCGTAGCCAGCGTCGTCCCCACTGCTCCCCTCACCACCTTCATCCATCTCAGCAGCAGAACCTCCAGAGTCTGTAAAGCAACATGTAGTTCAAGTCAACGAGGGATGGGGTGTTTTCTTCGCAGGTCTGGGGCCAGCTTCAATGATCTGATCTATCAGGCCTACATTTGAACTCTAGTAACATACGGGATGTGACCGTGGATATAGGAGATCGATTGGTCAGGAAGAATGGAAGCCAATCATGTATGCTTCGTTTTTGAAAGGGCAAGGGCACCAAGGCATTTTCTCCTTGGTAAAGTGAGCCTTGCAAGGAAATTTTAAATTTTTACCAGAGCGTTTCAAGGGCACCAAGGCAATGACCAGGGGGCATGGAGGCAATCGCCTTCAGTGCCTCCATGAAGTATCAGGCCAAGGAAGCCAAATGTCGCTGACTCAGTGACTGTGCCTCTCTCAAGAAAATGGAAACTTGGTTAAAAGCTCTTTGATTGATTCCTTGGCCAAATTTCATGGCTCTGCCTTCCGAGGAATTCTGCATTTAAAACACGCTCCATCTAGGGCGTCACAAAAGAGCAGACTTCCACAGTAAGCTGAGCCATTGAATGAGGGAACCACAACAATGTTATATACCTGGGTCATCATGTTCGGTTATCTCAAAATCACTGTCATTCTCGCTATCACTCAGTCCAAAGTCAAGCTGAATAAGATGACGTTCGACTGGTTTGACACGACGCTTCTTCGGGTCACGCTTGTCTAAAAATACAAACAAGACAGAATCAAACATCTGGGAAAAGACAAAGAGCTGCAATTTGGTCACAAATTTATCTTCTTTTTTTAATTTAATTTGTCTACGCCTTCATGCATCCACTATTATTACTTTTGCTGTGTTAACGAATGATTAATGATAAATAAACCTTACATTCCAAAGTATTTTTACCTATACCCCCCCCAACTACAACCTCCCCGCCCCTTTTCCATACGAGAAAAATAATTACAGTACGACTACGAGTGCGCCCTCTTGGGTTGAATTTTGTCAGCGGCTATATTAACAAAATAAAAATAGTAAAAAGCAATTGTTTTACAGAAAAAAAATGAGTGAAATATCTTACACATGGTTTCATAAAGAAAGTCCACATCGTCTGCGGTTCCAAACAATTCTTCGGGTTTGACACCTTCCGCCATTGTAGCTAAAAAATGTAATTTTTGTAGCGCAGCGAAAGTGATTAGGCTTTGCCTTTATCGTGAATCAATCTCGGCGCATTATTTTCTCTTTTATGAACGTGTAGTTCATGCAAGACCTTTTAGCTTTCTATAAAATTGTATTCCCTTTTTGACCAAACTCTTTGTTTTGGGGGATTTGTTTTTTTTACAAAAACTAATGGGACCAGACTTATGATAAGTTGTTTTGTATTTTAGGAATTATTTGGGTTATTTTTTAAGAAACACATTTTTGTTTACTATTAATTGGTACTTAATTAATTATGAGAAAGATGGGCGGTATTTATTTGGTCTCTTTTACCAGCCGCAATCTTTGTGCTTTCAACTGATGCGGTTGATCACCCGCTTTAAACGACTTGTAGACAAGAATACACAATGAGGTCTAAATTCGCCATTTTGTACAATCGTCGACGAAAAACTCTCAGACTGACTTTGGAATCTTAACTACAACTTCATAATGCAGGGGTTGTCATTAAAGTCACTGAGGTCGCATTATGCAGTAAGTACCAGTGCTTCAAAAGTTTCATTTGTGGCATTAATTTTCATTCTTTGCTGGGTTTATAATATTGAGCAGTCTGTATTTTGCGCAATTTTAACGTTACTTACAGTGTTACACATAAAAAAGGCACGTAGACAGACACGGGATTCACAGACACACACAGGCTTAACGCAGGAACCGGCAATTCCATTTTTTCCCCCAATTACAGGACCTTCGTTGTAAATTTGGTACCCAAAAACCACCATAACTAAGTTCGGCACACTCATATAGTCGGTACATACACGCAAACACAAGCTCAACCCCCTGCCCAAATATATAAAATATAGCCGGCAAACAGTCATTCATACAGTTTTTGGCAGTAGTCTAGTTTTGCCAACAAATCCCCCGGCCCCCCCCCCACCCCCCCCCCCCCCCCAAAAAAAAAGTGTCGCCACAAAATCTGCAAAGCTATTGTTCCCTAAGCTTAAAGGCTAGTGTAGGTCTACGTAACACATATAACACTAAATTTAACTGTGTTAAATGATTAATTTGCATAATATTAATAATCCTTCCCTCTTCTCCTTTTTAGCTCGTTCCTCTGTTTGTCTCAGTGGTTGGAGGTGCTGTTTTCGCTGCCTTCTATGTCGGACGTCTTGCACTGAAAAATCCTGATGCAGCGTAAGTTAAAGGAATGACCAAATAAGAAGGGAATCAATATCCCATACATTCTAAAACTATATTTGTGTCCATTATAAATTATTGTTCATTACCTTTTATGTTTGTAAATTGTTTGAAATGCAGATGGGACAGGAAAAACAACCCCCACCCATGGACGAAGATAAAGCCTGATCAGAACATAAAGGTAGGAATACAAAGGGTAAAAAACGGGCCACCATAAATGTCCCCTTTTACCTCTCTTATTGCAGGGTCTATGTACTTTTTCCTAACAGTACATAAAACACAATGTCCACAGATTTACATTAAACTTACACTGTTTGAAGATCATGATAGTAGAAAGCGTCCCTTGACATTTTACTTACTGAGGTGCTGAAACAAATAATTTTACGTCTCAGTCTTAGCATGTAAAAATGTATTAACCAGTTATGCTATGGTTTTGGTATAATATCATAAGTGGTTAATGGGATTTTACTGAGACGAAAATTGTTTTGTGACTTGTTTTACTCATTTCTCAAAAACTACACAACCTCAGTTAGTAATATTTGAAAGGAAGCTTTCCACTATCATTATCCTCAAACCCTGTAAGTTTAATGTAAATTTGTGGACATTTTGAACAAGTACCCAAATCCTTTAAATGTCTTGGGGTAAAGAATCTACGAGAGAGAGACAGACAGAATCAGCCTTTGTCTAGTGTCTTCTAGCCTTGCTCAAGGCAGTCGAATTATTCACTCCGAAAAAAGACCGCCGCTGTATAAAAACCCACCCGTATTCACTGTGCGTAAAACCCACCCGTATTCACTGTGCGTAACATCGCACGACACGATGCCCCCGTACACTATCCGCATGCGGAGGCCGTCAGGCCGACAGTCTTGTAGGATCTGTGTTGAAGCCACTGACCTCATTACTATAATAAGCGAAGAGTTCCCACGGTCAACTCATTACCATAATGCCCGCGAAAGACGAGACATGTTTACCTCACACACCACCACCACGGACGCATGATAGGGTCCAAAGGTCGTGATAAGGGAAGTGCGTGATTGGACGTCAAAATAAATAATTCATTTGCCTCACATCCTGTGTTGTCTGATAGGTCTGACGAACGATATACATATTCATGAGCTGCATACTAGCATATCCTCGAGCCCCCCCAATTTCGTCCACTATTGGAATTTTTTCAATACAACACATTAAAACGGGAAGATACAGATCCGACAAGGCTGTCGGCCTGACGGCCTCCGCATGCGGTTAGTGGTGTACGAGTGCGATGACTTGTGTGAACAGTATTCGTGCGATGTGACAGTGTGTATACGGGTGGGTCATTCGGTGTGATCGCACACACCATGCACAGGGTATACGGCGGGTGGGTTTACAGCTGCGTCTTTTCGGAGCGAATAATGCGACTGCCTTGAGCAAGGCTAAGTGTCTTCAGACTTCAAACTTCAGAAATATTGTAGTTTTTCAATGTGTATTGTGGTTGGATACATTTAACCCTGAGTTAAAGACAACTGGACACTTGGTAATTGTCGAAGAACAGTCTTCTCACTTGGTATATCTCAACATATGCATAAAATAACAAACCTGTGAAAATTCGAAGTTGCGAGATAATAATGAAGAAAAAAAAACCTTGTCACACGTAGTTGTGTGCTTTAAGATGCTTCATTTCGAGACCTCAAGTTTTAAACTTGAGGTTTCGAAATCAAATTCGTGGAAAATTACTTCTTTCTCGAAAACTACATCACTTCGTAGGGAGCTGTTTCTCACAATGTTTTATACTATCAACATCTCCCCATTACTCGTAATCAAGAAAGGTTTTATGATGATAATTATTTTGAGTAATTACCAATAGTGTTCACTGCCTTTAAGAAAAAAATCCACATTCTGACTAATAAAGCCATTTCTCCAAAAAGTAATAGCCGGGAAGTCAAAATCCTTGATATCTTACATTGTAGAATGGATCAATCTACCTGACTAATATAGGGGGTTGGGGAGGTCAGGTGCCATCGTTTTTTGTGTAAGTTTTAAAAAATAAATATTGGCCCTCTTTAGCATTGGTATAAAGTTAGGTTGGTTTATTATTTGATAGCTGAAAAATGTTGCCAGCGCCAGGAAATTGTGCCTTGGACTTAATTTTTGTTTCTCTTTTTCTTGCAGTTCTACGCACCTGGCGGAATCGACTTCAAGAATCTGAAAGCAAACGGACCCGACATGAAGTAAATGCTCTTCAAATTGCAGTTGTGGCAATGACAGCAATACCGTTTGATTTGAGTCTAGCGTCACTTGCAAACAGCAGATATGCCTCCTCTGCTTAAAATACATTTAAGATTTGTACAAAGAAGTTATTCGTTCAGAAAATTAATTACGATCTTAGAGTTATAGAGACAGCCATTTGTAATTAATTTTAAATAAATGTGTGATTTTTAGTGTTTTGTTCATGCTTTAAACTTGGTTTCTGTTGTCATTTACATGAAATAAAGGGGTGTAGTGTGAAAACTAAAAAGAAGGTCTGTATAGAAGGCTGTATCAGTCGGACAATGAGACTTCTGCCATTTATTTTGTCATCTATTTCAAACAAATGGTTCCTTCTGAAGATGAACAATATGCCATTCAATAATCACATCATTAAAAAAAAAGAGAAAACGGATTATTACCTTTGGAAAAACTTTGGTGTGTCTCAGGCCTGGAATTTCTTGTTTGAGGGCCATTGTCATTTTACAAAGGGCACTTTCATTGGAAGGGGCTCCAAGGCCAGTACCAGTGTGACAGAAGCCTGCAGTCGCCCTGGCTGCTACATAATCCCAGGTCTGCTTTTCTTGCATATGGTGTACAGAATCCTTTTCATTGTTTGCGTTTCCTTTCTAGTTGCACTCATGTATTTATAAAAAGCATTTCCGTTATTTAATTTGTCCGAAAATAATTTTCTCAAGAACACCACACTTCACAGAATATCCTTTTAGTTTGAAAACGCAAGAGTTAAAAGTGTTTTTTTTGGGTCAAAATAAGAGAGGCTTTAGTCAAAGAAATTCAAATTAATACTATGAATAGCTTTTCATGTTAAAGCTGAAAATAAGTCTGTTAAAGTTTAACTCATATTTGGCTCATCCATGCAGAAAGGCTATCTGTGTAGTAAGCAAAGTTTTCTCAGGTCAAGTAGAGAATTGAAATTCAGGTCTTTGTTCTCTTAGAATATTCAAGAAAAATCGTTGTAGCTGCCACACAAAATCTTTTATATAGGCCTGAGGTCATGAAGCAACTTGCCCTCATTTGACTTTTCCTTGACTAAAACTGCGAGGTTGTTGTTGCAAAATTGTTGTTTCAATGCAATGAATCAAGAGTTTAGGAAAGTTTTTATGCAACCAATGTTCCAACTTGGTTTATCTGTGAACTTTACTTCCTTGCTCTATGATGATTTCAGACACATTTGTAAATTTGTGTAAGCACAATGTTTTCTCTAACAAAACACAACATCCATGAAGTCGGGTCTAGGTCGGAGTGCGCTTTTCCTGTGACATTCAATCCTTGCAAGCACAAACTTTCTGAGGAATCTGGGAGCCAGTTTCAAAAAGCTTATAAAGCAAGAAACCTTCACTTTGCAAAGTTTTTTTGTGTAAAGTCAGCAGGGAAACATTCAACAATACTGTGGCATTTTTGTGTTTTTGCGGTCTCATATAACCTGTTTATGCTGAGCATGGTTTATCTGTGCTAAGCGGTTTTGTGAAACTGGGTCCCTGTCTCCCAACATGTTCAATTAATACCAATATCAAGTGTGATTTTATCTGCATGCAGGTTGCATAGTCTTTACATTTGCACCATTTATAAGATTGAACATGCTGAAACAGAAATAAAGTTATTGATTGAAATAATTGAACACCTGGATTTGATTTGTTGTTGATTTGGTTTTGTATTTTGTTTAAATTATAACCCTGTCTGAAACAAAGGTGGCAAAAGAGTGAACTCACTGTTTGAAAAGGGGATGATAATTTGAGTTTTCCAATAATAACAATTCCGACACTAACGCTGAAGGCGCTCAACAAAATGGCAAAAGCTAAAAAATATACTTTTAATTTGGATAGTGTGAAAAGGTTTTGACTGATTTTTTTAAAGAACTAGCTGACAAGGCTTGATGCAGTGCAAATGGAAGACTGTTTCAGAGAGTAGGGCCAGCCATGTGTATGTATGTCAACTGTTATTGTCTCTATCACAAATGCTAAACATTCAAAGTTAGCTTCCAGTTCACCACAATTAAAAAGCGATGGCTGGACAATCTTTCAACTTTAGTCACACGGGTGATTTGTTTACTTTTAAAGACAAGTCATTAGTTCAATCTTAACACACGTATGTTTATGTCTACTTGGCTCAACTTTTATTTGTCTACATTCACAAATGCAGTATTTCATTTCAGACATAGAATCAAATTGATTGATTCATTCAGAAAAACAACTCAAAAACAAAGTAGCACACAACATTCTGATAAGTTTCTCAAACTTATTGCTTATACGTTTCAAATAAACAGCAAACAATTTCCAACCCCCAAAAGGAAATATTCTTTCCATATAACAATCACAATGTTTTATTCTTGGCTGAATTTCAAAGAGCTGCTACGCTAAACATTCGTCACAATATTAGGTTAGGTAACCTGGGACCAATTTCATAAAGCTGTTTAGCAGAAAATACTGCTTAGCAAGAAGTTGCACCAGCTGCAATAATGTAAACTTTATGGTAACCAGTTTCTGTTAAGCAAGATTGTTTCTGTGCTTAGCAAGTTTGTATGCTTACAGGCTTTATGACATCCACCCATGGGCTCAATTCTGTGACATCAGACTTTGCTTAGCAATTAAGATTTATAAAAGTCTTAAGACCAATCTTCGCTCTTTGTGAAATCAAGGCCAGAATCAAAACACTCTTTTCCAAATCATAAGTGAACCATGCCTTTTATATAACTTTATTTTGGATATAATAAATGTCAACAGTTGTTTTCATCTTGCTCTATACATGTACCAATACTAAACACTTTGCCTTTTTTATAGTTGGCTTACTGAAAGAAAGAAAGAAAATATAATAACTCTCACAGAGATATGGAATTTAACAAGATATTTTCATGTACTTATAATTTGTTTCAAAAAGGTTTTACCATCGAATACTATGCAAAATCGTGGCTACTTCAGATAAATATGCAATGTTTAAACATGCAAGTTGACTATTTTATAGACTAGATTGAAGTTTCAAAGAAAGGAAAGCAAGTCATCTTAATGGAATTCTCAAATTTGTTTTTTCCCAAAGACTCAGGCAAGACTAATTGCTACTAAGAAAAATAAAGAAATAATTATAAAGATATTAACTCCTGATTTTGATTATTTTTCCAAGCTCCGTTTGTCAATAATAGCTGGGAAACTGGTAAGTTTAAAGAATGTGTGCCATTCTATCTTGCCCATATGCCAAGTAAATGTTTGTTTTTAATAAAATATGAATGAGCTACTAACCACTTTATACATTTTTTTTTTAATGTTCTCTGGGAATGCCCATGAACAGGCCTCATGATGTGACGCCACTGGCAGGTGGAATAAGGATCATACACAAATTAATTGTATTGCTACCATACCATTACAAAGCACTAAAATCAATCTTTAAATATATGAGTTATCAGTATCACCATAGTCATCTGTAGTGTGACATCACACTTCGCTTATCAGTTAAGACTGATTCGCACTTAAGATCAAACTATAGTTCTTTGGTAACTTTGTTTTTGTGAGCATTACCAGAGAAAACATTTGTAGGGAACAATTTACAAAGGGTTATTAATTATTAATAACAAACTTGGACATGGTATTATGGTCAACACAGTGTGGTACAAACCCCGAGGCTGTTGTAAACTCAATGAAAAAATAATAATAATTAATAATTATTATCATATTATTAACGATCAGTTAAAATAAAAATCTGTACTTATTCATGAGCGTCCAACTCTGCCAACTTATTCCACAGAAAATTAGCTGAACATAAACATAAATCAATCTCTCCATGTTCGAATGAACAAATTTGACATTCTCCCTGAAACAAATTCCCTATTACATTGAATGTCATTGTAAACATCTCCCTGATTGTTACACAAAATCTTCCAATTACAAGATGCAAATGTTGGCAGCTCTTCTAATGTCAAAGACCCATACACTCTGTCAATAACCTTTCAAAGCAATTTAAAGGAGTTGAAAGAAAAGACAAGGGAATGTCGCCAACCCTTTGACATTTTAAAGTAGGTTGAATGATCAGACAGAACTTAAAGGGTGTGGGCAGTTTGGTTAACTGCAAAAAAGTAGACTACAAGTAGAATTTATTCCTTTAAATAACTGTCACCTCACACACTAAGCTTTGGAGTGCTTGACAATGTGTACAAGGGCCTACAACTGTCATTCAATACAGCACAACAGTTAAACAATTTTTGTTAAAATATTCAAACACACATTAATCATTGAGCTACACATGTTTTTGACCAAAGCATCAACTCTTCAAATCCCTGTGTTCTCACAGCTACAAAACATATGTGTTATCTTGACCAAAACCACTGCCCTATAAACCTGCAGTACCTCATGCAAGCTCCTACAAGTTAGCACTCAAGACATGATTATAAAGCTCTTAAGATCTTAACAGAATCTCTGTTTGCAAACATGTCAACTAGTACGTAGTACAAACCACATCAACTGAGCCTAATTTCAGAGTTCTGCTTACCGCTGCATTCTGTGCTTACAGCTTACACAATGATTGCTTTACAGAGTGCTGTAAGCGAAGATATTCTGCGGTAAGCAGAACCGTGAAGATGAATCTCGATCAATAACACTTCAGTCCAATCAAACTAAAACTAATAACAAATACACACTTGGTGGTGGTTTGAACTGCATCTCTTGTTAGTATCTATCACATTATATGCAAACTGTGCTGCATTATTTTGCTGCTTTTTATGAGGTCAATTTGTAAAATAATCTTTGGCTTTATACCACAACAAACAGCAGAATGGTTAAGGCTACATCGCCATGTGGACTAAACTTGATTTCAAGTCTAAGATCGGGTTGTTCTTTTCAACAAGCACAACAACATTGTTCAAAGTTAAGTCTAGTGGCCCTATTGATGAATACTAATACAGTACAGCTTTACATTTTAGGTGCCAGTCTATTTGGATTATGAGCTTAGATACCTGTTGGTGACAATCCTACAAATATACTGAAAGTCACACAATGCAATCCTGTAAAATATGTACTTTACTCACAAACATCCTAACTTATGTAAACCAGACCTCTGATTCTATAACTCATGTTACAAATAATTTATCCCCTCAAAGTAGTTGTATTTATGCAAGATAAGTAATTAATTATGTCGGTATATTGCTTATTACTGAAACTTTACCGCACCTTTTATATTGCGCAGATTGTCAAGTTTGAGTCTAACTCTTCTACAACAATCCGTTACTTTTAAATAAATTCCACATTCAGATTCAAGTATGTCTTCGTAGAGGTTTTTAAAAGGAGACTGTCGTGGATAATATCTTGCTAAAATGATTTTCAAAATAAATCGCTGAAAAGGCCAGCCGACCTACATGTAAGCATACCCGGCCGATTAACATGGAGGTAGCCAACAACAATTATTGCTTTTATAAATTAATCTTCTACGCATAAATATAAGAAAAACAAAGACACAATTATGTGCCAAGCACAGACAACATTTTGGCTGTATATAATCTGGCTGAGCAGTTTTTTTTTAACAGCTTAGCATTGTTGATTCACTGGACCTGCTGGGCTGTGAAAAAGATAAAAAATCATGCATTTAGTTTTTGTATAAGATTTTTATTTTATTTTTCTGGCCACATTGACACCAAGGGATCCTCAAAATTGACGACAGTGACCCCTCGCTATAAAGAGCACCTGTTATAAAGAGGTTCTGCTTATAAAGAGTACATTCTTGTGGCACGATACCACCACAAAGTCAACCTGATCCCCAATACATGGCATGTATCTAAAATAAGTTGTGAATTCCCCCAGTTTTGAACAAGTTCTAAAGTGCAATACAGGTCAACTCAATACAACTGTATTCATAATAAAACTCGTAGACATGCAATTTGTTTCCCTCACAAAATGAGCAACATTTTTGTCAAACCAATCCATATGATAATTTTTTTGTAAACAGGAACAACCAAATCAAAACATCATTGGCAACAAGCAGATGTGTATATAGGAATAGAAGTCGTATTCCCGGATTTCTATAACGCCATTTAACATAGACCTCATCGCAAATACTTGGGCGCGCTTTAGGCGAGTAATGAGGTGCATGCTGATCTTACTTGATCGCTAGCATGTACCTCATTCAACAGTTGGCGCTTGCACACTTGGTATTTGCGAAAAGGTCTATAAGAGCCCACGTGACCCCTCAAGCGTAGATAATACGCATCGTATTTGTGTAGCCAGAACCGGAGCGCCATCCAGTCACGACGATGATTGGGTTACCCTCCTTGAAGAAGCCCCTGTGAAGTCCAGAAGTGATGGCGTATTTCACGCGGTTGTCGATATCGTCCTGCCAGTTCTCGCTTTCTTTCTCCTGGTAGAGACATGGGAAGCATCCTCTGTAGAGATGGATTCTACGAGCGACGTCTGCGCTGCGGGTTACCGTCAAAATGGGAGCCAGTGGACGGAAACGGGATATCATGTGCGCAGATCTATCAGACGCAAATAAAGAAAATTGAAACAACACAGTTCAATAGATTGATGGTTTCTTCTTGAGATCAGGATTTCTTTCAAAGTTGTCTTTCTTTGAAAAATTCAACATTTTTAAGTATCACTCTAAGAACTAAACAGCATTTAATTACAAGAAAATCTTTAAAACGGTAGATAAAAAGCAGCCCACACTCACCCTCAAATAAAAAAGCTATATAGATAACAATTAAAAATAATAAAGTAAAAGTAAAAAAAAAACACTAAAAGTTAAATGCATGGACTGAAAAAGTTATGTGCTGGATGAAACTTATCATCTACAATAGAGTGAGCCCTTTTAGTAAATGAGATTATCCTAATACTCACCTTCCAGTCTTGGAGAGTACAATGATGGCACCAGCAAGACATTTGAAAGACGCTTCTACTGCGGCGATGGCAATCGTCAAAGCAGCACCAGTTGGCATCTCAGCATAACGGCAGAGGTCCTCAAAAGTCCTGAGATGGAAAACAGCTGATTCTGCCTCACGAGTAATCTAAGGGAAAAGATCATTTCCAATGATACAACCATTTAATAGATGGAAATTTGCATCAGGGATAAAGATTATATATTTTGTATCTTCTTTAAATAAAATTGTGGCATCAGGTTGGTTCAAGTTGTTCCTACAATCTTTCTTTCCTCTTTGCGGAACCTGCTGGAATCCCACCTCAGACCTTGCACGCTGATTGGGTTTTCATCTGTCTATCATCATACAATGTAACTACGAGATCTTTCTAGTATAGACATTACCCAAACAGTTAATTGTCCCATAACTAAAAGTGCCATTTAATGAGGCGAAACACCTGGCCAGAAATTCCAAAGAAAACAGTTTCCTAACAAACATTGGTATAAGTTTTGATGATTTAGTTAAAGGAACACGTTGCCTTGGATCGGACGAGTTGGTCTATTAGAAGCGTTTGAAACCGTTTGTTATGAAACGCATATGATTAGAAAGATGTTTTAAAAGTAGAATATACTGATCCACACAAGTATCATTCGTTTCCTTTTAAGTCGCGAACTATCATGGTCGGCCATTTATGGGAGTCAAAATTTTGACTCCCATAAATGGCCAACCGTGTTAGTCGACAGGGTAAAAAGAAAACCACGCAATTTTGAGGCATACTTGTGTAGATCATTGTATTCTACTTTTACAATATCTTTTTAACCATATACATTTTACAACAAGCGGTTACAGAACGCTTTTCAAAGTCCAACTCGACCGATCCAAGGCAACGTGTTCCTTTAAATTGAAATAATTAATTCTAATCACCTTGTGCATCATTGAGCAGGCATCTATGGGGTAAGCTCCTTTAGCAGTTTCACCTGACAGCATGACGCAATCTGCACCATCTAAGACTGCATTAGCAACATCGCTGGTCTCTGCACGGGTTGGTCTTGGGTTCTTCACCATGCTCTCCAACATCTTCCCAAAAAAAAAATAAAAAATAAAAAAACACTGGGTAAAATATTCAGACAAGGCCGAGTGAAACAAATCACTAAATCAGACAAACTTAACTCTGGTGGCTAGTGACTGGTATAAGTCCCTTCAGAAAAATAGTTAAAATAGAAAAATAGAAAAATAGTTAAATAGAAAAGTAAAGATCACACGACCACACAGGTTTCAGAATGGGCAAGAGGACTCTTGGAAAGCAATTTATGGTTAATTCCCTTGATGACTACTTTACCTGTGTGGCACAGATGACGGGCTTGCCCACTTTGTTACAGCGACTGATTATCATTTTCTGTGCGAGGAAGACTTTCTCTGGTGGGATTTCGATACCCAGATCTCCTCTGGCAACCATTATGCCGTCACTCGCTGCCAGGATCTCATCAAATCTACGTCCAACAAAAACCATTCACTGTGTTATACATATTATTATTTGGCATTAAAAACAAAAGGGCGTTAACACATTCCATCAGTGTGTGGTATGTAAGTACATGTTGGGCCAGCGCTACGAGTCTGAATAACAGGCTTTGTACTACAGCGTAGACAAAATTAACAGAAACATAGGCCACAATCGTACCTGGTAACAGTGTGTTGTTCGTCCTCATTTTAAAGTAACGTCCGTCGATGTCGGTTTTTTCCCATAACCGATATATCGAAAATTTAATATCGAGTATACTCGATATATCGAGTATTTCCCGCGCGCAAGATGGAAGCCTAAAAACAGCACGTGGTATACTCATGGAGGTAGAAAGATATATACCGTAGACTGACAGTTTAATAGGGTTACATTTCAACCTGTTTTTGTCTGATCCCACGAACTTGTTTGTAGTTCAAACAATTTCAAATTGCGTAGTCCCGCCCCGATTATTTCTGATTTTACAACAAAGTATGATCGCCGCTACCGCTGGCTTGGCCATTTGGTGAACGCTCACCACAATTCTCGATTCGTGATTGGCCATGATTGGCCGTCTCAAAATGACACAGAGCCTTTGTGAGTTGCGTGACTCGCCGACATTAAGGTGTCAGTTGCCGATGCATTGATGTAGAAGTGTCAATCAAGTTGTCCGACGGGCGCCCGGACTACATTTACGGTTGAAAATGGTTGAGATAATCATCGAAAAAAAATCACTAGAAAGTCCCGCAAAACACAGACCTACCACTCCGCGATCACAATATACAACGCACGCAGCATGCAGTCACATAGTCTCCAATAAAGGCTCGTAGTCTTTTTACTTTGCATTCTATAACAAAGGCAAGAAACATTGAATGCTAGAACGCCCTCTATTGTCGAAATAACGCAGTGCATCACGCGTTACCGCCTTGACCAAAGACTGCACGTGTCTGTGCATGCTTGGGCAAACGGGTTTCCCCCCCGAATTGCAATAACCATACACGCTGGTGTGCACGCTTAAACCGTACAAAAGCATAGTCTTCGCTGGTACGCACGCAATAGCCGCCGACAGCGTGGTCTGTGCTGCGAAGCATAAAGTTCCTCGGAAATGTTAGCTTGTTTACCGAAAACAACACAACGTGTAGGCTTTATTTGACCAAAATGACGCCATTACGATACCTTGGATTGTTAGAAAGATTATTTTACTGTATAACGTAAGATTGTTTTCTTCCTTGTTTTGTTTTGTCTTATTGATTCGGGGAAGTTTTTGCGGGGTGAAGACGCATTGATTTTGATCACATGCGCAATGGGAAGTTGCATCTTAAACAGCCTATGGGGCAGCAGCGGCGGTTTCTTTTGAGGTTTTACCGAGCGCTCGCCGCGGGGTCGTGAACTTCTGCGGCGGGCCGGCGGCTGATGGCGAAAACACAAAGAACAAGCAGACATACTTGGTTGTAAAACGTATTTTATTTAATAGGGCAACTCAAAATGATGAAACTACATAACGACGACGGCTTTTCTAATACTCAAACACAGATTTCTTTTAAATAATCGGACACTCTTTTGGTATTTTCGATATCATTTAGGAACATCGAAATTTTCAAAACATCGAAATTATTTTCGATATATCGAAAATCCGATATTACGATATGATTATAAAAGTGACATCGGCGATTTCGATGTCAAAAAAATATCGAGTTTTTGAGTATTTTTGATATATCGACGGACGTTATTTTAAAGATGTTTTTTGTGACAAGGGCGATGCGTCCTTGACTACCATTATTTAGTTTCAAACTTGTCGACGTGAAAGACAGTGTGCGCCTAGTCTTGGCTCAAGGTGTTGGCTTTTTAATACAGTTTCTAGTAAAGTGCCCTCTTTAGGTTGAACGGGACAACGACATTGGCAAAAATATCCATCGTGCTTAACGAAAAAACGAACAACGGCTTTAGTCAAAGACTATCGCGAAGATGACAGGTTCCTTTTCTCTGCTCTGTGCATGTGTTGTGCAGTAAAATTACTTACTTGCTGCTTGATGAAAAAAATGAAAAAAACGCAGACCGGCCATTCACGGCAGAGTCGGGAAAAACGCAGAGACCGCAAGAAAAACACTGAATGGGAAAATTAAAAATGCGAATTTTTCGCGTAAACGCAGAAGTCTCACATGCCTGGGCCATGGAAGCGCTACGGAACGATCAATGCAATACGGAACGATTTAGGCAAACTTTTTATCTAACTGCAGTCAGGGGACTTATTGATATTGAGTAATTAATCTGTCGGTTTTTCCTCTAAAGACTTCTCATTTTTGGAAACTATTCATATTTATCCTTATCATTGAGAGAAGTATTGGGTGTCATTTTAGATTTTTTACTAAATTACCCTGATGTCTTATCATGTATTTCTTATTTCTAATATAAACCATACTTGTGTGTATTTTTTAGCACAACACACAAGGCAAAGTCTATTTTATACTTGTATATAAATAGCAATGAACCAAATCTAATCTAATCTAAATGAGATATCTATAAATATGATAAGTAAATAATAGGTTGTACAGAGATGCTATGTATCTTTTTTTTATATTCTACATGGCCTTAAGGTTGAGTGTTTTCAAGGACACAAGTGCATGACCGGCACCATCAGTCCAGTGGGCTAGGCTGCCTTGAAATATCAAAGTACCAATTGTTATGATGTGAGAGATAAATGCAAAGTATACCCTTGCAAGGGTTGTTTTTGGAACCAGTTGTTTAATCCATTATAAATGTGGATATAAACAATAAAACTAACCTTAGAAATTCAATTTCAAAATGTGGTAGCGTTTTTGAAATATTGCCATAAATCTGAAGCCATTATGTCCAGGCAGGAAGTACAATCTGAGATATGAATACACAACCTGAGAAACATTTCTGGTTGAAACACTTTTGAATCCTTCTCCTTCACCAAGCTCATTTGAAGGGAATTGTTTCTCAAAATGTTGTTTTTTATCAACAGCTAAATTGCTTTTTACCAAGTAAGTTTGTATAGCCATTAACTGTTAAAAGTATTTACCAAAAGTATAACCTTCCTCTAGGGCACACTTGAGCTTACCTGTGAAGTCCCTCGTGGTTCTCAATTTTACTGATGATCTTAATGTTTTTGCCCGCTTCACCGAGGACCCCACGAACCTCGGCGACATCAGCTGCCTTGCGGATAAAGGAAGCAAACACCATGTCCACCCCTTGCTCGACCCCAAAGAGCAGATCTTCTTTATCCTTCTTTGATACTGCTGGCAGGTCAACGATGGCTTCCGGGAGGTTAATCCCCTTCCTTGACCCCAGCATACCTCCGTTCACAATCAGACAGTCAAGGTAGTTGGCACCTAAATCAGGAATGCAGGGACAGTGGTTAGGGACTGTTCTATTTTCTTTCTTTGCAATGCTGGGTCTTTTGCCCCGTTATATTTGGGGTTTTTTTGTCGATTGCGCATTTTAATGTTTTCTGCTTATTATCGTTTTAACTACCTTTTTATTGTATTACGAAACTCAATCAGGCATCAGTGACACATCCTTCGATCCTTTCAGCGTAAATTTCACTATGTTGCCCCTGCGGCAAACATTTGACGCAATGCATCTTAGGAATTAAAAACTAGTTGCGATTAGTGTCAAAGTGGCGACTACTTGAGGCACGACTAGTCGAGTAGTAAACTCCACTAGCTGCGCAGGCCTAATAATGGGCTATAAGGGGTACAAAGAGAAAGTGATATCCACCTACCAATGGACTTGACCTGAAGCGAGATGAGTCCATCATCAATGTAGATGATGCCATCAACTTCTAAGACATTCTTCATATTGGCATAGTCGGCAAAGATGCAGTCTTTGTTACCGCAAGAAGCGTGAGCTGGGTCCAGGGACACACGGATCATCTTTCCGTCCTCTAGTTTGACTTCGGCGCTACCGCCCTGTTTTGTGATTAAAAGTTTACAGATTAGGGGCCATTCGGAGCAGTCAGTGTTTTGGGGTGGGTGGGTCAAAAGATAACTGAAACCCAAATTCATTCTTTGTTTAAAACAAATATGAATACACATCTAATTAACAAACGAAATAGAAGAAAACAATGACAAGTTGGACGATATCATCAATATCATTTCTGTTTTAACTACAAAGTTGTTTGTTTAGGCGAGGACAAGCCATTGAAAACGACTAACAACTAATGAGATCTTTGATTTAAAGTATCTGGTTCATTTGAGGCATGACTTTGTTCTTCAGTAAACGGACTATACTATGAAGCCATTCAATATTTAAAAATCGAAATTTAAAAGGTCTCTGACTTTTTGTAGGAAAAAAAACACAATGTCTACAGATTTACACTAAACATACACAGTTTGAAGATAATGATAGTAGAAAGCTTCCCTGAAAATATCATATGCTGAGGTGCTGTAGTTTTTGAGAAATGAGTAAAACAATGTCATGGAAATAATTTTCGTCTCAGTGATCATGAGACAAAAATTATTTTAGCATGTAAAAACGTTTTTTTTTCCATGACATTATTTTACTCATTTTCCAAAAACTACAGCACCTCAGCAACTAATATTTTAAGGCATGCTTTCTACTACCATTATCTTCAAACGGTGTAGGTTTAACGTAAATCTGTGGACATTGTGTTACTAGTTACAAAAAGTACCCTAATCCTTTCCGATGGGTGGGTGGTTTAAACAAATTATAATAAAAAAAAATCAAAAGTTTTTAACTTTGACTATTCTGAATAGCCCCCTAGTAATTGTTTATAAAAGTGGCCATAGATCATTCAACACCAAAGTGGATGATTATTGAATGGTCAGAGTCGATGAGAGATTGTGAATGATTTCTAGAGTTGTTCCCTTACCCCTTCCAGCAGACCGGTCCTGATCTCAGGTCCCTTGGTGTCCAGGGCAATCCCGATACAACGAGGGACACGAAAGCGCTTCTCTGCCTCTCGAACATTTGCAATCGTCTGGGCGTGGTACTAGGATAGTAAACAATAAAGACAAACCATTAAACGCACTGGACACTATTGGTAATTATTCAAAACAATTTTTAACATACTGTATACTCCCCAGAGAGCTGAAATAGGTTAGGAATGTTAATGTAAAGCACTTTGAAACATTAAATGTCTGAACTGAATATTATTAATGTATTTTGCCAAAACTGGCTTCCATAGGACCTGGGGTCGGATTTCACAAAGAGTTAAGACTAGTTTTATCTCACTTAGGACGAGTTACCCGTCCTAACTTAGGACTAGCTGTACATTTTTGATATCTCCTAGGACTAGTCCTAAGTTAGGACTAGTCCTAACTCTTTGTGAAATCGACCCCTGTATCATTAAAAATCACTTGAATAATCAGCCAATGGGAGGCTTAACTGTATACAGTTTAGATGCAGTCACAATTCGTGGAGTAATGCAGACTCACACAGTGTTTTCAGGCCTGTATGCTTGGTTTTTGAAAGGGCAAGTGCACCAAGGCATTTTCTCCTTGGTAAAAGGCACCCTATGAGGAAATTGTAAATTTCTATTGTAGCATTTCAAGGGCACCAAGACAATGACCACGGGGCATGGAGGTTATCCCCTATGTTGCCTCCATGAAGCATCAGGCCCGTGTTCTTATCATACAAAAACATCCGAATGACTATGAAAGTTCACTAAAGCAACACCAACCTCATGTGATCCGTGAGAGAAGTTCATACGAGCGATGTTCATTCCAGCTTGGATGATCTTCTCTAAGGTGTCCACCGCACACGATGCAGGCCCTGACAACAATAAAACAGTAGGGGATAAGATAAAGTAGTACTGTGTAGATTCATCCTTCTTGTATAACAGTAATTAGCATTCATTTATTGTTATTGGATACAAGGAACATGACCAAGGCCCAATTTCATATTTTTGCTAAGCACAAAAATTTGCTTAGCATGAAATTTCTTCCTTGATAAAAACAGGATTTCCAACCAAATTTCCATTTGTTGCGTATTGCTTGTTGCTGGTATTCAACTGTTGTTTGCTTATCCTGAAAATTAAGTGGAAATTTGGTTGTACTCCTGGTTTTATCAAGCAAGGAAGAAATTTGATGCTAAGCAAATTGTTGTCCTTAGCAGATCTATGAAATTGGGCCCAGGGGGCAGCATAAAAATGGACGATGGGAAATGTATGGTCCTAGTCCTCACCGATAGTGCAGATGATTCCAGTGTTACGGACATTGCCAGGCCGGCTATCAATATGCAGCTTGCTCTGATGGTCTAAGAAAGAGCTTGCAGTCACTACCTTGTACTGAGTGGCTTGGAAGTAATGCTCACTGCCAAGTGTTTCTATTCCCTCGCTTTCACTTGGATGGACTGATCTTTGCATCTTGAACTCTTCTGATTACAGGGACAACTGGAACTAAAGTAGTAGGAAAGTACAAGTAGGATTTAAAACGTTACATGATAATGGTATTTATTCAGGTGAGATTTTGTGAGAGCACTGGGGGGTGTGTAAATCTCTTCTTTACTAGTGGTGGTTCTGAGAACCATTGATGGTCCACGATAACCAGCTGAACCTGTTTTTTTGTACATGTTGTACTGTACATGATGAACTGTTGGTTCATAAACTAGCCTTGCGTGAGTAAGATCACAGAGATTTAGTCAAACTGAAACTGAAATAATTAAGAACATGAATATGCTAAAAAAAGTGATGTTTTCTCATAATCTAGTAAAACAATGCAGCTTTAGTTTAGTAACTGTCAAACAAGTTTTTATCTCAGGATTAACTGGAACTGAAGTAAAATCATAGGAAAGTACAAGTAGGATTTGAAACTTTGCATGATTACAAATGGTATAATTAGAGCACCGAGAACTGTTGGTCAGGTTTATCTTTAACCAGTGTTGCATTGCATGCACGCTGCATGCTGGTAATCAAGGGTACACATAAACCGTTGGTTATCGTGGACCAGTGTTGCACTCAGAATACTATGGATTATTACCAACTTTTCAAACCCATTATTTGCAGCAAAATCATTCTATAAAAAAAATCAATAATTAATTTTAAATTGTTGGATTGAGTAAGGACTAGAAAGGATGGGATGAACTAGCAGGTTATCCTTCTGGCTTGGGATTCAGACTTAAACTGTTTTTTTTTTTTTTTTTTTTTTTTTTTAAAGGCAGTGGACACTATTGGTAATTACTCAAAATAATTATTAGCATAAAACCTTACTTGGTAACGAGTATTAGGGAGAGGTTGATGGTATAAAACATTCATTGTGAGAAACGGCTCCCTCTGACGTGACGTAGTTTCGAGAAAGAAGTAATTTTCTACGAATTTGATTTTGAGACCTCAGATTTAGAATGTGAGGTCTTGAAATCAAGCATCGGAAAGCACACAACTTCGGGTGACGAGGGTGTTTTGTTTCTTCATTATTATCTCGCAACTTCGTAGACCAATTGAGCTCAAAGTTTCACAGGTTTTTTCACAGGTGCATATGTTGAGTTACACCAAGAGAGAAGACTGGTCTTTCACAATTACCAATAGTGTTCACTGTCTTTATTAAGCCTTACCCTTATTAAGTAAAACTCAATAAAAATGAATATGCTCATAAAAATGTGATGTTTTCTCACAAGGTAGCTAGTATTAGTAAAGGAAAGGTTTCCGTATGGCGCCACCACTTTTTCATTCAATATGAAATAATATAGTATCCAATTTACCTCAATGAGATATCCCTTTTTGTAAAAAAAGGTTAAAAAGGGTGAAAAAGTGGTGGCGCCAAACGGAAAGTTATCCTTAGTAAAAAATAAAATGAATAATATTATAACCAACTGACAATTTTAGTTTACAGCCAAACATAGATCTGTGTAAGTAAGTAAACAATATCAATATAAAAATTATGAATAATTAAAGTATTTATTATGCAATACAAATACAATATAATAAATAAAATAAAATAAAAATAAAAATTTATAAATATAATGGTGAACAAAAAACACAACCGATTTGTCTTCTAATAATCTCTAAATTAAATACATGTCTGTGACATGTCTGACCATGGAGGTAGAAATATTATTGCCATTTTCATTTCTTTGCTATACACATAGTGACTGTCATTGAGAGACTGTCAATCCATGAGACTGGGAGCAGACAGCCGAGTAAATAATGTGACTTGATTTGGAAATCCCGATGTCGTCGACGTCCAGTATTTGGTTTATTGTTTTAGAAGATATTATAGTTCTTAAGTCCATACTAAAGTAAAATTAGTCAATAAAATACATGAATTCCCTATATTAATTCACAATTTTACGAGGAAACGACTTACCTTTTTGGCACGTACACCGGCTTTTTGTCCAGGGAAGCAATAAATTTATAGAGTGGTGCCGTTCTGAAATTGTGCCGGGTCAAGTATAAGCTTAGATAAGATGGAGAAGATAAGCTTGTTCACTGGGTACCAGACGTTATATCGTGCGATTTGTTTTTTCGCCGTCATATCTCGTCATATCACGCACACAAGTCATGAAGAGGCGACACACGAGACGTCAGGAACTGACCTGGGAAAATATCAACAGAGGGCGGTGTTGATAAACTTTAAACTTCCCACAGAGTTCAACGAACTTCTGAAACTCGCTGAAATCAATTGGTGCAAGATATGTGAACAGATTTCCTATGGTACGTGTACGAGTAGGATTCTACTCTACTCTACTCACTATATAACTGGTACTCTTCACATCGCTGTGTTAAACCAATGCAAAAATAACTGAGTACCAGCATACACCATACCATACACATACACACATACATAATGTACATTACATGTACATTTGTACATTACATGTACATTGTACACTGCATGCTCTTGTCCCTCTCGTCCGCCGTCGTCGCAAGCGTCGTCCACAGCTAGTTTTGACGCGGATTTGGTGATTTATGATGCCGATCCGAAACATTGATGGACATCTTTTCTCGGTAAGAAGTTGATTTTGTGCACGGTGGTCTTAACTGGTCACTCTCAAATTTTTAAATGATCAACATCAATTATTTTATATCAGATACTTAATTAATTAAGACTTCCATTATCAAATAACATGTCATGTTCATCCATGGAGGTATAATTCTACCTCCATGGTTCATCCTACAATAGTATCCTAGCCCCATATAATAATGAATAGGCTAGTTGGCCTTAGCTTTCGATCCAATCCGGACCTTCTTCAGAGGCATAAAACAAGTACAAACAAATACATATCCATTTATAGAAAAAGAGAGGGGGAAAGGGATTAAGGAAAGGATCCAGATGTTCTGAGAAGAACAGGTGGGAAGTGCGAAAATATAATAATAATGATAATAAAATATCAATCAATATACTGTCATACATGCCATAAACATGGCCCAACCCAGTGGATTGTACCGATTTATTGGGCTAGGTCATCCCTTATTCTTATTCTTATTCTTTATTTGGCCATTAAACAATAACAATATACAAACAGACAGTATGTAAAATAAATAATATAAAAACAAAAGTAAATACAAAGCAAGACAAACAGTACGGCACAGGAAATTACAAAACAACCCTAATGTGATGGCCAGCCCCCCGATTTCACGAAACTCATCGCAAGTAGCGACGCATCGCAGGGTTTGCGAAGCGTCGCAGACCTAAGACACGTCGCGGCTGCGACGAGTTCCACAATCCATTTCACCAAACACGTCGTAAGCGCGACGAGTCGCAATACAAACTATTTCCATTCTTAATAAAAACAACCTTTTGGACGAGGATGAACTGCTAAAGTTATGCGGCTGTTTTATGTTATTTACAGCTTGGTCATGAAACAGTCGTGTATTATAGTTCATTCAAGTAGGCAGTTTCAGTGAAATTAAATGCAGGTGATTTTTTTCTCTGACAAGATGTGGTCTGTTAAGGTGTATTATATGGAGTAAAAATCAATTTAATATTTTGAAATCTATTGTTTGGTTGCAGAGATATAAGGTTTTTAATGAGCGTGGATCGTCCAAAAAACGTACCTGTGTTCAAGTTCAATTTGTTATGTTTTTCTTCATATCGGCCACGGCCAAGTTTAACACACAGCCTATGGCAAAAGAGGGCGCACTATATGACAAGCTCCCTCTACCAATGGGGAGGTTTGCAGACTGTGCGATGTACATGTACACGTGCGTATTTAGGACAACTTTGCAAGAAATGGTTGAACAAAACCTCTCGGAGGGAGAAGAATATACAAAATCAAATTACACCAAATTTTCACAAGTTAATCTTAAAAGTATGGGAATTAGCACTGACAAAGTTGCATTCAATTTTGATAATTATCTCAGGAAGAAATCTTGATTAAAAAAACGGAAAACGCCGACAAAAATAGGTTTTCATGGTAAAAGCTATGCGACTAGATGTACCATGTGCGGAGTTTTATTGGCTACACGATGATGTAATCGTTATCTCATTTTGTGTAAACATATGCTCCCTCATCGTAAAAAACCATCTTCGGGCTTCTTCGGCTCTTTCCGAAGATTTCCGAAATCCGTTGTCCACGGGGTTCAAAGGTGGCGTCATGCACAAATGAATGGGCGCTACACGCGAGGCCAAGAATCCGGTTTCTGTCGTTGCTCTCTATTTTTTACAATATCTCCAAAACTATTTATCTGATTTCAAAACTTTTTGAAATGTAAGCACGAGGAGAGAATGCTCCTGCCTGCTGTCAAGTCTCATAGTTGTGAGTTGTACAAAATGTGAGTTATGATTTAATACATTTCGTTCTTTTTTTTCGGGGCTGTGTGTGTGTGTGTTTTGGTACACGTGAAATCAACTTGATGAAACTGCCTAATTCAAGATGGCAGACACTCAACCATTTCGGACCAGCGTTTAGGTTTGGGTTGTTTTGGTTGGTTTATACTTATTAATTGGTTGAGTTGTTTAAGTTTGTGTGTACTTTGTTATGCCTGTGTTTGTTTTCTTTTACCCGTCCTTTTTTTTTTGGGGGGGGGAAGGTAAATTTCCATTTGTTGTCTAGTGTCTTCCCGATTGGTTCACGGAAGTTACATGTGGTAATTGTTATGTCCTTTCATGCATTTTGTGCGTAAACAAATGAAACATAGCATTCTTACGACGACCCTATGGGTAGTCGTAACTTACAACGTGTTCTTCCCCGTTGTCAAGGAACTTACGATGTATCCAATGCACCATAACTTTGATGAAATGGATTTCATACGCAGCGCAACTTACGACGTGTAACCGGTCGCAACTTGCACTTGCGACGCGTCGCAGCGCTTCGTGAAATCAGGGGCAGGATCAACAAAAGTATAATTAAACACTCTGTAGCTCGAACACCTGTTAATCCACTCACATAGGGAGGCAAACTCACTATATTATATACTCTCTTTGGAAAAATAAAAACAATTAAAAGTAAATATAAATAATCTGTATACACAAAGCACAACTTGAAACAACAAAACCAAAAACAAACACCAGAAATTAGACAAGCAAATAAATAAATAAATAACCAAATTGTTAATCAAAACAATGTAAACAAAAAGTAACAATAAGTAAATGAATAAATAGTTGGAAAGGTACATGTAACAAGAAATACAGCAACAAATAAATCAAAATATGGATGGATAAACAAAAAAATAGGTCAATAAATAAACAGACAAATTGATAAAATAACAACGCAAGCAACGAAAAGTTAATCAAACTAACTCCTTTTCCAACATACATACCTTTACATCAACAAAAGGATGATTAAATATGAATAAAGCAATCAAAACAACCGATCAATTAATAAACAAATAATAAATAAACCAGAAATTAGATAAGCAAATAAATATTTAAATTAATAAATAACAACAATTTTGATATTTTATTTCTGAGTTACATGCACTCATCCGTCTATCTATCCACTCATTCATTCATTCACCCATTTTTTTCCTTTATTATATCCAACTGCAGGTATAAATGTAGAAATCAACCTTCAAGCAGTACTGGACTACCATGAAATAATGCAACTAATCCTCCGCCCCACTAGCCTTTTGTCAAGGCCTTCGTGGCTTAGACACTAGTTTGGTAGAGCCGTGATTCGAAGCGCCTGGAAGGGGATATTTGCAGGCTGGTCAAACCTTCCAGTCATTTTGAATGCGGATCTATGAAGCAATGAAGGCTACAGTCCCCCTGGTGGTACACAAGAGTATCAGACCAGTTATCAGTAAAAGTTCTCATGCACACTGCATAGTCTCTACAGATTTTAAATATTGTGGGACAGAAACCTCATTTCATATTTGGGGAAAACAACAAAAGTATACAAAAATCACATACCCATGTCAAAATGTTACTTTTGACATGAATACTACAAAATACAGTATGTTCAAGTTGCAGTTAATGTTAAAAAATGTTTATTTTGTACTTGTGTAAAACGCGTTTAAAAAACTCAATCATATTATGCGCCTTGAACACCCAGCAGGGTGGATATGTGCGCATTTTAAGTCTTATTATTACTATTATTATTATTTAAAGGCAGTGGACACTATTGGATAATTACTCAAAATAATGATTAGCATAAAACCTTTCTTGAGTAATGGGGAGAGGTTGATAGTATAAAACAAGGTGAGAAACGGCTTCCTCTGATGTGCCTTAGTTTTTGAGAAAAAAAGGTTTGTTATTTTATGCATATGTTGAGATACACCAACTGTGAAGGCTAGTCTTTGACAATTACCAATAGTCTCCACTGCCTTTAAATAATGATAGTCCATTATACTATAATGTATGTTACATGAAACAGTTTCCTAGCTACTACTAGACCATTTTTATATTATTTGGATGTTGATATCAATGACCAAATGTCATGGTTGAAAATAATAATAATAAAGCATGCAAAAACATTCAATGTAACTTTTAAAGGCACTGGACACCTTTGGTAACCAGTCTTCTCACTTGGTGTATGTCAACATAATGCACACAAAACAAACCTGTGAAAATTTGATTCATTCGGTCGTTGAAGTTGCGAGAGTATAATGGAGGATAAAACACCCTTGTTGCTCAAGTTATGTGCTTTCAGATGCAAAATTCTAGCTTGAATTCAATCAAATATTTGAGTGAGAAATTTTTGTTCTTCTCACAAACTACGTTATTTCAGAGGGAGCCATTTCTCACAATGTTATATACTATCAACAGCTCACCTTTACCTGTTACCAAGTTAATTACCAATAGTGTTCAGTGCCTTTAATATGGGAATAAAAGGGTAGCGACAGGTTGTAACGTGTGATCGGCTTGAGCGCATGGCAATGACCCTGCAAGGTTTAAACGGACATTTATCAACGAGTCACTACTTTTTTATTCCGAATCATAAATGCCCTTTTGTTAAAAAACATTACAAAAATACAATTACAGACACTTTGACCGTTTAAAATTTGAGTTTTGAAATATTGTTGTTTAAATGTTCAACACATTTTCACACAAAAACGGTTTTTGGGATACATAACTTTGAGTGAGCAATGAATGCTCACCCATAATAGGACCTTGGTCAGACAATTTTCTCACAAGAAAAAGGTTTAAGTTCAAAACAATTTTAAAGTTGGAAGCACTTTCTATTATTATGACAGATTTCTGTTAAATGCATATACTGTAGCTATATATATTGATGTGACTAGAGCGCTAACACCCCATTATACACGCATTAAAGTTTTGAAGCCGTGTCGGCGCATCAAATGTTCATGTACAAACGAATACAAAAAAGCTTGATATTTTGTACGGCAATTGTACGGCTATTTGCATGATAGTGCATTTGTTATTTTCTATGTGTCATCGAACCAAAAGGTGCAGCGAATGTAAACGCACAATCTGCTGATGACATCCAAACTGCGAGCGTCATTTGCGTCATGTTTAAAAGGCATGTATACTATTTTAAGTTTTTGTAGCGCAGACAGACGCTAATGGGCAGTTGCGTACGAAAGGGCACACGCCGAATTAAAAAAAAAAAGTCAATGTGAATTAAAATCTTGTCATAGTCATGCAACACATTAAACATGTCTGTGCCCAGGGTGGCTTCAAAACACAGAGCAAGTAGCGCTATATACATGTAAATGTAGATTATTATTATTATTATTATTATTATTATTATTATTATTATTATTATTATTATTATTCAGTATGTATAGCTCTATGGTTAAACGCGACCTTTATATTTGTTTATGTGATTATTTGACATTAATATGTGGAACTCAGTTGTGTAATTGCGATGGATTTTTTTAATAAACCTGTTTTATATTAAATTGAATTAATTTTGTCAACTTTAATTTGCATTGCATTGATTAAGGTTCTTCCTCTTTAATGCTTTATTCTGGCCCTATGCTTTAGCACTGTGTAGGATTCTGTCCCTATGCTTTAGCATTGAGTAGGATTCTGGCCCTATGCTTTAGCATTGAGTAGGATTCTGTCCCTATGCTTTAGCATTGAGTAGGATTCTGGCCCTATGCTTTAGCATTGAGTAGGATTCTGGCCCTATGCTTTAGCACTGAGTAGGATTCTGGCCCTATGCTTTAGCACTGTGTAGGATTCTGGCCCTATGCTTTAGCACTGTGTAGGATTCTGGCCCTATGCTTTAGCACTGAGTAGGATTCTGGCCCTATGCTTTAGCACTGTGTAGGATTCTGTCCCTATGCTTTAGCATTGAGTAGGATTCTGGCCCTATGCTTTAGCACTGTGTAGGATTCTGGCCCTATGCTTTAGCATTGAGTAGGATTCTGGCCCTATGCTTTAGCACTGTGTAGGATTCTGTCCCTATGCTTTAGCACTGAGTAGGATCTGTCCCTATGCTTTAGCATTGAGTAGGATTCTGGCCCTATGCTTTAGCATTGAGTAGGATTCTGGCCCTATGCTTTAGCATTGAGTAGGATTCTGGCCCTATGCTTTAGCACTGTGTAGGATTCTGGCCCTATGCTTTAGCACTGTGTAGGATTCTGGCCCTATGCTTTAGCACTGTGTATGATTCTGGCCCTATGCTTTAGCATTGAGTAGGATTCTGGCCCTATGCTTCAGCATTGAGTAGGATTCTGTCCCTATGCTTTAGCACTGTGTTGGATTCTGTCCCTATGCTTTAGCATTGAGTAGGATTCTGGCCCTATGCTTTAGCACTGTGTAGGATTCTGGCCCTATGCTTTAGCACTGTGTAGGATTCTGGCCCTATGCTTTAGCACTGTGTAGGATTCTGGCCCTATGCTTTAGCATTGAGTAGGATTCTGGCCCTATGCTTCAGCATTGAGTAGGATTCTGTCCCTATGCTTTAGCACTGTGTTGGATTCTGTCCCTATGCTTTAGCATTGAGTAGGATTCTGGCCCTATGCTTTAGCACTGTGTAGGATTCTGGCCCTATGCTTTAGCACTGTGTAGGATTCTGGCCCTATGCTTTAGCACTGTGTAGGATTCTGGCCCTATGCTTTAGCATTGAGTAGGATTCTGGCCCTATGCTTCAGCATTGAGTAGGATTCTGTCCCTATGCTTTAGCACTGTGTAGGATTCTGTCCCTATGCTTTAGCGCTGTGTAGGATTCTGTCCCTATGCTTTAGCATTGAGTAGGATTCTGGCCCTATGCTTTAGCACTGTGTAGGATTCTGGCCCTATGCTTTAGCACTGTGTATGATTCTGGCCCTATGCTTTAGCATTGAGTAGGATTCTGGCCCTATGCTTCAGCATTGAGTAGGATTCTGTCCCTATGCTTTAGCACTGTGTTGGATTCTGTCCCTATGCTTTAGCATTGAGTAGGATTCTGGCCCTATGCTTTAGCACTGTGTAGGATTCTGGCCCTATGCTTTAGCACTGTGTAGGATTCTGGCCCTATGCTTTAGCACTGTGTAGGATTCTGGCCCTATGCTTTAGCATTGAGTAGGATTCTGGCCCTATGCTTCAGCATTGAGTAGGATTCTGTCCCTATGCTTTAGCACTGTGTTGGATTCTGTCCCTATGCTTTAGCATTGAGTAGGATTCTGGCCCTATGCTTTAGCACTGTGTAGGATTCTGGCCCTATGCTTTAGCACTGTGTAGGATTCTGGCCCTATGCTTTAGCACTGTGTAGGATTCTGGCCCTATGCTTTAGCATTGAGTAGGATTCTGGCCCTATGCTTCAGCATTGAGTAGGATTCTGTCCCTATGCTTTAGCACTGTGTAGGATTCTGTCCCTATGCTTTAGCGCTGTGTAGGATTCTGTCCCTATGCTTTAGCATTGAGTAGGATTCTGGCCCTATGCTTTAGCACTGTGTAGGATTACGGCCCTATGCTTCAGCACTGTGTAGGATTCTTCCTCTATGTTTCAGCATTGTGTAGGATTCTTCCCCTATGCTTTAGCACTGTGTAGATTGTGGTCCTATTGCTTTAACATTGTGTAGGATTCTGTCCCTATGCTTTAGCATTGAGTAGCATTCACTGACACTTTCGTCATAAAAACTCATGCTATTCTGCAAACACATTATAATGATCCATGATTAAAAAGGCAGAGGGCGCCCTATCTAGCCCTCCGTTGGTTTTAGCAATCATTGGTTTTGTACAGTACTATATGGAGTAGAGCAGAAAGCACAGAGGTCAATGAGTAGTGTAGAATCCTACTTCGCCTGTGTGGTAAAATTTTTGTTAACATATCTTGCAGGGTATAGCTGAAATCGTTGCTGATGTCTGGCTTCCTGAATTGTTTGTGTATGAAGTGTACTCAACAGAAAAAAATGAATCAGTCTAAAAATTATCTACAGACTGGTTTCTGACGTTGAGGGCGTGAGGCTCATGTGATCTATATTTTTTTACACAATAACTACAAAAACACCGAGCGATGGGGAACTGAATTCAATCTATTGTTTAAAAGTTGAAAGTCCAGCAGATCGTGAGTTTTTAAAACAACTCTGTCATGTCATTGTCAGTGAACAACCCGGATACACAAATGGCTGTAAGTGAACATATTTCAGTTTTTCGTTTTTTTTGTAATAATATTAATAATAATTTAATAAGCAAAATAAGTATCATATTCATTTCAATTCGTTATTTTATTTTTTTATAATAATAATCGATAATACTATTTCAATTGACAATTGTGTTTAGTACCTGACTTTACTTTGTTTCCATTTTTCATATCATGTCAATTTAATATTTAGTATTTATAACCTGAACTGCGTTTGCTTTGACTGTATATTGTTTGTTTGTGTTGTTGCAAGTGAAGTTTAGTTGTTTGTTTCTGTTTGTTCTTATCCCCCCTCCCCCGACCTTGCCCTTGCACTGCATTTGGACTTCTGTATTTTCCTCCCCTCTCTATATAAAGGGTGGAAGAAAACGTTGATGTGTCTATTAATTTTTCTGTAACAAAAACAAAATAAATTTATTCATCAATTGAGTATTTGGATCATGGACATTTATTGGCCAATCATACATGTACATCAACATATAATTACATAGCGAGGCCAGATATTTGCATGTTAATTTCATAAATAAATAAACAATTAAAAAAAGAATATTAGTAAATAAATATTATATCATTAACATAAACAAATGACCTAGGTATTTAAAATAATTTGAATGTTCAAATTCTTTAGATAATAAATTTGATGTTATTGTTTGTTGTGCCCCTCATACTGTTTTAAGTGAGTAAAAAATAATAATTCAATTATTTGGTACATTATTTTTCCTCTTTTATATCTACCACCAAATTAATCCTTCATCTATATTATAATTCTAGGAAAATGAATCCATGGGATGGTGCACTCCTTTTTTTTCTTTTTGACTCCTGTGAGTGCAGATTTAAACATATTTTAAAAGGGAGTCAAAGGTCTGACAGGGCCCAAGTTTATATTTCTACCTCAGTATTTCAGTCACATCCCAGCAAGAACCTATTATTACACACAATCATCCACTTGCTAATTAATTGTTATTATTTTGTATACCCCATAACAACTTGTTCCCATACTATAGCTTTGGTTGTAATGCATGCATTTTCTATTGTTGCTGTGGAGAAAGTCACAGTTGAATGACCAGATGATAAGTGAGGGAGTCCACTACCCCTTCATTACAATGCATGTATTGTCATTAACACTATTGAGGTGGGGAGATCATTGTGGAATTTGTGGTATTTTGAACTATAGGTTTAAAACTCTGTAAGGAAAGGCTTCATTGTTTAGTTCTTGTGAAGCTCTGCTTGGTTATTCCATAGTATAATTCTACCTCCATGGTTATTCCATGCCTATTGGAGAATGCTTATTCCATTATTCTATGGGCATCTACTGAGTGTAGTGGTTTGAGGCTTAGATCTAGCATTCCTCCATGGATCTAGTGAAGGAAACATCTTAATAAGGAAGTAGTATGCCTGGTGGTACATGTACATGCAGAGGTAGTGTTATGGGAATGTAAATGGTTTATGTAGGGAGTGCGCTTGGTGAATGAAACCCATGGTGAAACTATGGTGCATCAGTGCAAGTCTTGTACCTGTAATAGAACCAACATTCTAGGCCCACTATTATAAACAGTTTTTGGTGTGTTTTGCAATCTTGTTCTCCTTCCACCAATGATGATTTCATTGGTTTAGTTTTAAAGAATTAAGGGCTTGCATCAGAGAACCTGTGGCTAGTCTTTGACCAAGTGGTTAAGAGCATCAAACACATGCTGTGATGATTACCAGCAGAATGTGGGTTTGAGCCCCGGTCTTCTTGTCCTTAATTAAGCAAGACACTTTACCATTCTTGCTTTGTCCTTCATATTGAATGTAAAGCTGTAGGTCCCGTGTGTTGTTATAAAAACTATCAATGCACATGACAGACAGAAGGGCAGTGCATTTATCTTCAATCATGTAGCCTGCACTCAAAGGAAGAAATGTAAAAATAATTTGACACTAAACTAAGGCTAACAATTTTCTGTCTATTTCTGTTAACTTCAAGGACGCAGTGAATGGTTTCCAGCCATCGTTTCGGGATGAACAAGCCCAGCGAGCAGCTTACACCATCTACAGCCAATCATTAGATGCTAATCATGAAAACAGACTAACTAATCATAGCTCACCGAGTGTTAATGGACACAATGATCCGAACCCTTTACGATCGCAGGAGATGGTAAGAGAGCTTCGGTTCTCAACAGTTCGCCGGATGTTTTGCCTTCTGATTGTATTTGACTTCCTACTGCACTCTGTCTTATGGTTCATCTATATTAATGTAAGTTTTATTGTACTGATAAAATCTTGTAAAATTTATATATATTTTTATTTTTGATCGAGAGATCGCTAACATCATAAGGCCACTTTAAGGTGACAGCTACACTTAACTGATTTGGGCTATAGATGGATTGCACTGAGCGTCATCAACCGCCATATTGGATGTATTAACAATATTGTTAATATTTACAAAAGTGCATTTTAGCCAGCCAATGATAGCCTTGCATTCGTGCACATTTCATCAAATATGGCGGTTGATAATAGTGCAATCCATCTATCGACCCAAATCAACTGCTACCAGGGGCACGTTGCCACCAGGGGCACGTTGCCACCAGTGGCACGTTGCCATGCCACCAGGGCACGTTGCCACCAGGGATACGTTGCCACCAGAAGCACGTTGCCACCAGGGGCACGTTGCCATGCCACCAGGGATACGTTGCCACCAGGGGCACGTTGCCACCAGGGGCACTTTGCCACCAGGGGCACGTTGCCACCAGGGATACGTTGCCACCAGGGGCACGTTGCCACCATGGGCACGTTGCCACCATGGGCACGTTGCCACCAGGGGCACGTTGCCACCAGGGGCACGTTGCCACCAGGGGCACGTTGCCACCAGGGATACGTTGCCACCAGGGGCACGTTGCCACCAGGGATACGTTGCCACCAGGGGCACGTTGCCACCATGGGCACGTTGCCACCAGGGGCACGTTGCCACCAGGGGCACGTTGCCACCAGGGGCACGTTGCCACCGGGGGCACATTGCCACCGGGGGCACTTTGCTACCAGGGGCATGTTGCCACCAGGGGCACGTTGCCACCAGGGGCACGTTGCCACCAGGGGCACGTTGCCACCAGGGGCACGTTGCCACCAGGGGCACGTTGCCACCAGGGGCACTTTGCCACCAGGGGCATGTTGCCACCAGGGGCACGTTGCCACCAGGGGCACGTTGCCACCAGGGGCACGTTGCCACCAGGGGCACGTTGCCACCAGGGGCACGTTGCCACCAGGGGCACGTTGCCACCAGGGGCACGTTGCCACCAGGGGCACGTTGCCACCAGGGGCACTTTGCTACCAGGGGCATGTTGCCACCAGGGGCACATTGCCACCAGGGGCTTGTTGCCACCAGGGGCACGTTGCCACCAGGGGCACGTTGCCACCAGGGGCACTTTGCCACCAGGGGCACGTTGCCACCAGGGGCACATTGCCACCAGGGGCACGTTGCCACCAGGGGCACGTTGCCACCAGGGGCACGTTGCCACCAGGGGCACGTTGCCACCAGGGGCACGTTGCCACCAGGGGCACGTTGCCACCAGGGGCACGTTGCCACCAGGGGCACATTGCCACCAGGGGCACGTTGCCACCAGGGGCACGTTGCCACCAGGGGCACTTTGCTACCAGGGGCACGTTGCCACCAGGGGCACGTTGCCACCAGGGGCACGTTGCCACCAGGGGCACTTTGCCACCAGGGGCACTTTGCTACCAGGGGCACGTTGCCACCAGGGGCACGTTGCCACCAGGGATACGTTGCCACCAGGGATACGTTGCCACCAGGGGCACGTTGCCACCAGGGGCACTTTGCTACCAGGGGCACGTTGCCACCAGGGGCACGTTGCCACCAGGGGCACGTTGCCACCAGGGGCACGTTGCCACCAGGGATACGTTGCCACCAGGGGCACGTTGCCACCAGGGGCACGTTGCCACCAGGGGCACTTTGCTACCAGGGGCACGTTGCCACCAGGGGCACGTTGCCACCAGGGGCACGTTGCCACCAGGGGCACTTTGCCACCAGGGGCACTTTGCCACCAGGGGCACGTTGCCACCAGGGGCACGTTGCCACCAGGGGCACGTTGCCACCAGGGGCACGTTGCCACCAGGGGCACGTTGCCACCAGGGGCACGTTGCCACCAGGGGCACGTTGCCACCAGGGGCACGTTGCCACCAGGGGCACTTTGCTACCAGGGGCACGTTGCCACCAGGGGCACTTTGCCACCAGGGGCACTTTGCTACCAGGGGCACGTTGCCACCAGGGGCACGTTGCCACCAGGGATACGTTGCCACCAGGGATACGTTGCCACCAGGGGCACGTTGCCACCAGGGGCACGTTGCTACCAGGGGCACGTTGCCACCAGGGGCACGTTGCCACCAGGGGCACGTTGCCACCAGGGGCACGTTGCCACCAGGGATACGTTGCCACCAGGGGCACGTTGCCACCAGGGGCACGTTGCCACCAGGGGCACTTTGCTACCAGGGGCACGTTGCCACCAGGGGCACGTTGCCACCAGGGGCACGTTGCCACCAGGGGCACTTTGCCACCAGGGGCACTTTGCCACCAGGGGCACTTTGCCACCAGGGGCACGTTGCCACCAGGGGCACGTTGCCACCAGGGGCACGTTGCCACCAGGGATACGTTGCCACCAGGGGCACGTTGCCACCAGGGGCACGTTGCCACCAGGGGCACGTTGCCACCAGGGGCACGTTGCCACCAGGGGCACGTTGCCACCAGGGGCACGTTGCCACCAGGGGCACGTTGCCACCAGGGGCACGTTGCCACCAGGGGCACGTTGCCAGCATGGGCATGTTGCCATCTACTCCTGGGGTTGAAACACAGATGTCAGAGACTTTTGTTGATTGCCATGGCCGAGTAGGTTAGAGCCTCGAATTTAAGTTCTGGTGGTTAATTTATCTAGGTGTGGGTTCGAATCCCGGGGTGACACTTGTGTCCTTGAGCAAGATGCTTGACTATAATTGCTTCTCTTTAACCAGGGTATATTGGTACCTACGAGGGTAGAGGTTAGAATTGTGTATGAAAAGGCCATTGGAGCACCATGGCAGGCCTGTATAATCCACAGGGAGCTGGGTAAAGTAATTGCATCTAGCCACCGGGCAATCTCGGTGGTCTAGTTGGTATGACACTGCTCTAGAATTGCACCCGAATTCTACCCGAGTAATATGCCTGTGATTTTTTTCACAGAACTCTGGTAAGTGAATAAAGTAATGTAACGGTTATGGGCCAAATAACTACGACTTGGACACTTATGTTTTTATAATGTATATTCCTGTTGTGTATCTTTTAAACTCAATTCAGCCCTCGGGCTGCGATGTTTGAATTGGTTAATAAACCAATAATAATAATAATAATAATAATAATAATAATAATAATAATAATAATATAACAATAATATAGGGCATTGAGACATTATTGTGAAGTGCGCTAAGAATTATTAATTATTACATTTTAAATGTTATTAACTTTAATGGTGTTGAATTGTGCTTATTTTTTGCAGCTAATTGACGTAAGCGTTAGACACAGTCTTACGTGTCAAGTGACAGAGTATTCAATCCAATCATCGCTTTTTGATTTTGTGATTGCTGCTGCTGTTCGAACGTTCATTCTCCTCTTTGCATATGCACTCTGCCGTAGCAAGCACTGGTTTGCAGTAGCTGTAAGTTCTCTTAATATTCATTCTCCTCTTTGCATATGCACTCTGCCGTAGCAAGCACTGGTTTGCAGTAGCTGTAAGTTCTCTTAATATTACTAAGTGTAGAATAATTAAGAAGTAACCGTAAATACTAAATAGTAAACTTGTGGGTACAACCATGTATAATGTCTCTTGGGAGGGAGTGTTGAAAATGGTGTTTGAAGCTTTGCATGGTGTGGAGAATATTTGTTTTAATTCACCAGGGTCTCAAATTAACAACGGACCACAGACCCAAGGCCAGTGATTTAAGCATAAGGCCAGTAAATACATGCCTGGGCCAGTAAACACATGCCTGGGCCAGTAAACACATGCCTGGGCCCAGTTAGAGCTACTTAACGGCCGATTTTGTGCTTACTGTGCGATTTCCATTTCATAGCGCTGCTAACCGTAAGTACACGGAAAGGCATGCTAACCTTCCGGTGCTTACTGCCAGAAAACTAATGACGTCACAATGCAACATCCATGGTGAACGCGCAATATGGCCGCCTCATTTTTCTGCTAACCTGTGAAATACTCTTGCACCGTCTCAGCCAGTTTTTCTGCTACAGTAAGCACGAAAATTTGTTTACCGTTAAGCAGCGCTACGAAATTGGGCCTCAGTCTTGTGTTTTAATTCAAATGGAGACTTTCAATTATAAGCATTTTTCAATTCTGTTGACTATTTTATAATAATTGAAATATTGGTGTATTTTTCTTTAAATTGTTGTTGTATTTCTCTTTGCAGGTGACCACATCTTTGTCTTGTATATTTTTGATATCAAAAGTGTTTCTCTATGATTTTGGGGTAAGTATTTTTTTTTCTGAATACTCCAGTTTATTGTGAAAGCCAGGTTCAAACTTCCTGCAAATGCGATACAAATTTGTACGTCCATGGCTGTTTTTTTCGTTGCGAATGTTTCACAGGAGTTGAGCCCATTTGAACTCTTCTGAATTGTTTGTTTGTTTGTTTTGAATTTGTATCGGATTTGCAGGAAGCATGAATCTGGCTTTAAGTCTAAGGTTTGAACCCCATGAAAACACTTTCTGAACGCATTATGAAAGTTTCTTTTGTTCAATTAAAGTTCACGAACTGCATAACCAAAAGCGAATTTCCTTGCATCACAAAAACATCACAAACCTAATTGTTTACGTCACATAATCCGCTTCATATTAACTTTAACGTTCATTATTAACCAGGCTTTATTCAAACAATTTGAAACATTTAAATTAACTTTGTATTTTCTCTGAAGTATAACAAGCATGACTCGGACAAGTGTGTTCCAGCATACAACAAAGCCCACCCTGTGGATTTCCTAATTGCCATAGCGTCATTCATTCTTCCGTGGGCAGAGACGTGGGTCTTTGACTACCAAGTCATTCCAAGAGAAAAAAAGCTACAAGAAGGTAAACTATAGTCTCTACTTATTAACTCCTTGACTTTAAATAACACCGAAAACAACTTCTTAGGGCCGTGGCCCAATTTAACAAAACTGTTACGCGGAAAATACTGTTGTGCAAATTTCTTCGCTAAGCAAAAAATGAGCTGGGAGCCAGTTACAGCATTTTGGCTGGTAACTAGGTTCTGTTAAGTCAGACTTTTCTGTGCTAAGCAAGCTGTTAATGCTCATAGGCTTTGAGGCAATTTTGGAAGTCAATTTTGGCTGGTAACAAGTTTCTGTTAAGCAAGATTTTTCTGTGCTTAGCAAGTTTGATCGATTGGGGTGGACATGTTCGGAAAAGTGAAAAAGGGTCGCAGAGACGGATTCTTGGTGAGTCAGTGCTGCTAGTAGACACAACATATGGGATCTGCTGGTAAGATGCGCTTGAATAATAAATGTACGGTTTGTCGTTCTTGTTTTCTACTTTGGTTTATTTTATTTCATTTTTTACCTCCAGTTACTGTGTATGTATTTTTGAAATGTTCTTGCTGTATTTTATCTGAATAAATTTGAATCAAATCAATATTGTGTACATTATCATTAGCTTTCAGCCTATATCTAACACTTCTCACCCATGCTTCAACTGTTCATGAACGTCTTTATACCAAATGTCAGACTTCTTGTTCTCTTTACTTCCTTAGTTGTCATCGATCAACAGAACCAAGATGCTATTACAGAGAGAACTCCTCTACTTAAGAATATTGATATGCCAGGAAACAGCGACCCTGTTAGGTTTTACTCACCACAGAACTCTCCTCCTAGTAAGTTGAAATATTCCTGTTTGGAAGTGAGGCCATGGTTAGATTAAATACTCCCATAGAATGAGGTTATTTTGTCTGCAACAATGATACTTCCCAGTCATCCTGCATCAAAATTTACATTTGGCTTAAAGCCATCAGACACTTTCGGTCACCGAGCAATCGCACAACGTCGGTCAACGGTAGTGTCCAAAGTCCCACACTTCGTGTATCACAACTTATATATAAAATAACAAACCTGTGAAAATTTAGGCTCAATCGGTCATCGGAGTCGGGAGAAAATAATGGGAAAATCTACCCTTGTTTCCGCGCGTTTTGCCACGTCATGACATGTGTTTAAAATAAATCCGTAATTCGCGATATCGAGAATTAATAATTGTTTTAATGTGTTCTCAAAAAGTAAAGCGTTTCATGGAATAATATTTTAAGAGAAGTCTTTCACCATTACCTTCTGTAAACCCTGTAAGTTATTTGTAAATCTGTGAACTTTTTTTTTTTTCTGGTCCGAAAGTGTATAATGGCTTTATGTCAAGTAAATTCTGTCTTGAGCCAGTATGGCTCATCGGCCTGTGTTTAGTCTAGTTTCCTTGGCATGAAATGACTGAGAATATTTCTATTCCTACCGGACGGCTGGGGGCTAGTCCATCGCAGGTTACGCCCCAGCTCTCGCTGGTGCTCATTTGTACACCTGGGTGGAGAGAAGCAATTATGACCAAGTGCCTTGCTCAAGGACACAAGGGTTTTCAGTGACATCTCAAAAACTTAACCTTAGAATGAAACTATCACAATGTTACTTTTATTGTTAGCTGTTTCGTAGCGAAGCGCAGCGAAACAGCTCTTGTTTTTGTTAAAGTTTTTTTTATTATTAGCTGTTTCGTAGCGAAGCGCAGCGAAACAGCTCTTGTTTTTGTTAAAGTTTTTTTTATTATTATTATTATTTTTTTTTTTTTATTTGTCATCTTCAGAAAAATTTCATATAAGTGCTGATTTGCAATGTTCCCAAAGAGCAATTGCAATGAAATTTTCAGGGATGAAAGGTATTGGTGCAATGATCATTGCGAAACAAGGATGTCATTATGACATAATCAGAAGTCACGTGACGTCATCTTAAAGGTGTTGTATTTTAAATGTTTGAAAATTTATAACAAATCAGCCACAAGAGACCGTAGGTTTCTGTTTGCGGGATTGGGGAGGAATAAATAAGGTCTTCATTTTGTTTCGTGTGCGTGACCTCACATGACCTCTACTTCCGGTCGAAACCGGAAGTGGCCCTCTAATTCAAAATTGGAAAAAGATATGAAGTTGCTTTTAACGATGTTAGTGCGTGGCAAGGGTGGGCAGTTCAAAAAAAATACCAATGACGTCACAAATTGCAACGGCGCCCTCTAGCGGCAGGATGAAAACTCTTCAAAATGGACTTTTTGAAGATGTCTGTGGTGAAGTTTTTTGTAATCACTTTAAATTTTACACACAAGTTAACTGTCAGGCAGCCATCATATGTGTGAAGTTTCAGATCAATGACGTCATCGGGGGTCACGTGACGCGGCCTTAAAGGTGCACTTTTTGAACTAATATAACTCCCTAAGTAATTATGCGATCATGTTGAAACTTGGTAGGTTGTTGGATATTGACAAGTTCTTATGAAATATTAAAGGACGTCATGATGACGTCATCACATGATTTTTTATGATTTTTTCAATTTTTGCACCTTTAACACATAAATTGCTATCTGAATATGGTATAATCCAAATTATTTTTTATTTATGCCACATTGGCTAAAATTGCTTTGAATACCCAACAAATTTAAAACTCAGTTGAGAAATTTGAAATTTTTGTTGACGAAACAGCTCTGCATTTGTGCACAAATGCAATTTAGCTCTAGTTATTATTAGCTGTTTCGTAGCGAAGCGCAGCGAAACAGCTCTTGTTTTTGTTAAAGTTTTTTTTATTATTATTATTATTTTTTTTTTTATTTGTCATCTTCAGAAAAATTTCATATAAGTGCTGATTTGCAATGTTCCCAAAGAGCAATTGCAATGAAATTTTCAGGGATGATAGGTATTGGTGCAATGATCATTGCGAAACAAGGATGTCATTATGACATAATCAGAAGTCACGTGACGTCATCTTAAAGGTGTTGTATTTTAAATGTTTGAAAATTTATAACAAATCAGCCACAAGAGACCGTAGGTTTCTGTCTGCGGGATTGGGTAGGGATAAATTAGGTCTTCATTTTGTTTCGTGTGCGTGACCTCACATGACCTCTACTTCCGGTCGAAACCGGAAGTGGCCCTCTAATTCAAAATTGGAAAAAGATATGAAGTTGCTTTTAACGATGTTAGTGCGTGGCAAGGGTGGGCAGTTCAAAAAAAATACCAATGACTTCACAAAATGCAACGGCGCCCTCTAGCGGCAGGTTGAAAACTCGTCAAAATGGACTTTTTGAAGATGTGTGTGGTGAAGTTTTTTGTAATCACTTCAAATTTTACACACACGTTAACTGTCAGGCAGCCATCATATGTGTGAAGTTTCAGATCAATGACGTCATTGGGGGTCACGTGACGCGGCCTTAAAGGTGCACTTTTTGAACTAATATAACTCTCTAAGTAATTATGCGATTATGTTGAAACTTGGTAGGTTGTTAGATATTGGCAAGCTCTCGTGAATTGTGAAATGACGTCATAGTGACGTCATCACACGATATTTTATGATTTTTTCGATTTTTGCACCTTTAACGAATAAATTGCTATCCGAACATGGTATAATCCAAATTTTTTTTTTTTAATAGCCTGGATTATTCATAACTGCTTTAAAAAAAGAATAAATTTCAAATTCAGTTGACAAAATTTAAATTGTTATTAACGAAACAGCTCTGCATTTGTGCACAAATGCAATCATGTCTAGTTATTATTATTATTATTATTATTTTTTTTTTTATTTGTCATCTTCAGAAAAATTTCATATAAGTGCTGATTTGCAATGTTCCCAAAGAGCAATTGCAATGAAATTTTCAGGGATGAAAGGTATTAGTGCAATGATCATTGCGAAACAAGGATGTCATTATGACATAATCAGAAGTCACGTGACGTCATCTTAAAGGTGTTGTATTTTAAATGTTTGAAAATTTATAACAAATCAGCCACAAGAGACCGTAGGTTTCTGTTTGCGGGATTGGGGAGGGATAAATAAGGCCTTCATTTTGTTTCGTGTGCGTGACCTCACATGACCTCTACTTCCGGTCGAAACCGGAAGTGGCCCTCTAATTCAAAATTGGAAAAAGATATGAAGTTGCTTTTAACGATGTTAGTGCGTGGCAAGGGTGGGCAGTTCAAAAAAAATACCAATGACGTCACAAAATGCAACGGCGCCCTCTAGCGGCAGGTTGAAAACTCGTCAAAATGGACTTTTTGAAGATGTGTGTGGTGAAGTTTTTTGTAATCACTTTAAATTTTACACACACGTTAACTGTCAGGCAGCCATCATATGTGTGAAGTTTCAGATCAATGACGTCATTGGAGGTCACGTGACGCGGCCTTAAAGGTGCACATTTTGAACTAATATAACTCTCTAAGTAATTATGCGATTATGTTGAAACTTGGTAGGTTGTTAGGTATTGGCAAGTTCTCGTGAATTATGAAATGACGTCATAATGACGTCATCACACGATATTTTATGATTTTTTCAATTTTTGCACCTTTAACGAAAAAATTGCTATCCGAACATGGTATAATCCAAAAAATTTTTTTTTAAATAGCCTGGATTAGTCATAACTGCTTTAAAAAAAGAATAAATTTCAAATTCAGTTGACAAAATTTAACCTGTTATTAACGAAACAGCTCTGCATTTGTGCACAAATGCAATCATGTCTAGTTTATATTTATATTTATATAGGAATAAAATTTAATCTTGATTTGTTTGTTCTCCTTTGCCCAGCTTCAGACACAGAAAGTGGAACCAGCAGTCTCTATGGAGAGAGTTTACGATCTCATGCTTCAGATTTTAAATCTTTGCCTAACAGTAGACGAGGATCATCGGTTAATCTAGCTGCTTCAATCCAGGTCTGATTAGTGTTGTTATTTATTGTTATTTGTTCGACCAAAACAACTTAAAATGTAGAATCAATAGATTTGTTTTGGATTTGCTTTCTCCCCCCCCCCATGTTTTATTGTTAGGTGTTTTTAAAACCACTGGACACTATTGGTTATTGTCAAAGACTAGTCTTCTTACTTGGTGTATCTCAACATATGCACAAAATAACAAATCTGTCTCGAAATCAAATTAGTGGAAAATTACTTCTTTCTCGAAAACTACGTCACTTCAGAGGGAGCCGTTTCTCACAATGTTTTATATTATCAACAGCTCCCCATTACTCGTTACCAAGTAAGGTTTTATGCTAATAATTATTTTGAGTAATTACCAATAGTGTCCACTACCTTTAATAGTTATATCATTATATATGTATAATTGGCAGGGATCTGGTTGATACACATCTTTTGATGACAGTTTTTATACTTTTCTATAACCTTGAGAGCCCCTGTTCAACTTGTATTCCTTAGTTTAAATGTCTTTAGATAAAATAAAATAAAATAAATAAGTAATATGGTCATCTTGAGATCCAATTTAAGGAGATCTTCTCACTTTCTAACTTTCCAGGAACAAGAATATCTACAGAAAGCCAAGGAATCTCTTCGGTTTCTTGATAAGATAATTGCAAGGACTGAAGGTTGGCATGAAGAGCTGAGACGAAGTGAATCCAATGCTGTAATTAATAGTAGTAGATTTGACGGAATCAAAGGAAAGGTTTACAAGTTGGAGGTGAGTACAATGGCAAGATTTCAAAAGGAAGTAATCCATACAAAAAATTACTTTGTTATTCCAAGTACGGAATGTTCTACCGGTGTGTACATGTCTTATGAAGTTGAAATTTCACAGGCTAGTTTTATTGTATGTCTATTTATGTAGGATTAAAACAATCGAGCGGTTCCATAAACAATTTTCTCTTCAACAAACGCTGGACTTTTTTTATCAAAAGACTTACTGCTTAGTCTGTTTTATTGATTACTCTGATTTTATGTATAGCTAATTTGTTTAAGTTGTATAGTTTCAATACTTATGCTGTTTGTACTATTTCATTTGCCAACTAAAACAAATCTATCTAAACTTGTATTTTGTAACCTCATTCTCACAGACGGAGTTGTCGGTACCCCCGGAACAAGTAGTGACAATACTTTGGGACAATATTGAGAGCAGTCCATCGTGGAACTCTTCAATTCTTGAGAGTGAGGTTATACAACAGATTGATGACCATACAGATGTTGTATATAATGTCAGTACTGGTGGTCCTGGTAATATAGTAGCTGGGAGGTAAGAATAGTTTGTTACTTTTTTTTCCTTTTTTTTTTCCTTTTTTATTTCTCTCTTGATGTGGAGTTATGCTACTCCGTTTATTCACAATATCATCAGCAAAAGCATACATCAAATAAACACACCAATAAGTCACTCCAGTAAATACTTCTAATATATAACAAGCACAGTCAGGAAGTACCTCAGAAAATAACATTATCTTATTAGATAATTTCTTATCTTTTTTAGTGTTCAATCTTTTTTATGTACAGCGCCTTTGAGCAATTTATTGGAGGATTTATTGGTGCTTTTAAAAGTGTTATTAGTAGGATTTGAAACTTCTCTCAATCTATCTCAAGGGCAACTTAAAGGCGCTATGCATGGCATGTGGCCTGTCATGGCTGAGCGGTTCAATGCATCAAACTCAAGTTTGATTACTGAGTAATCAGGGTTCCAATCCTGGTCATGACTGAGACTAAAACGGCTTTTCATCACCCAGGAATAAATGGGTATCAGTGAGGGCAGAGATGGTCTTGTGATTGGAGTTAGCTCAAGTGTACTACATAACTTGACAGCACAGGCTGTCTACTCCCCAAGGAGCTGAAATTAATTATCTTAACTATTTTAATGTTTATCCTCCCCCCGACAGGGATTTTGTGTCAGTTAGGAACTATTGGCAGAGAGGGGACGGTCATGTGTGTAGTAGCATAGCAGTCGAGCATCCTAGTAAACCACCATTCAGTAAATATGTCAGGTAAGGTGTGGCAAAGACATCCACTGGGATGCAAACATTCACTGCTTAGTATGAGGATCATATTAAAAATAATAACACGGCATTTTTAGGGCACACATTCTGTTTTTCAACATTCAAAGAAGGTTGGGAGGGGCTGAACCATGAAGGGTGCGTTCGTTTAGCTTTCCTGGGTCGACCCCGGTCTGCCCCCGGTGCTTCGACTAGCTTTGACGTCATTCCAGGGGCTCAGCCCCAAGCTCCCTGCTTGTGGACTGGGTCACTTGGGGCTTGGGGCACGAGGTGCATGACAAAGCCAGGAGAGGTTGAGTGATCATTCGGTTAGCTCTTGTCAGGGGGTCACCCGAATGAGCACCGCAGGGTAGACACAGGGAAGCTAAACGAACGCACCCGAAGTGTTTGGATGTCAGGAGGTTGATATGGTAATTCTGAACTAATTGTTAGCCAGTGTAGATTGTGTAGGATGCAAGAGATATGAGAAGACATTTGTACCTATAGGTAAGTATTTCATGTGGAGTTTTAAGTTATTGAGTTTGTAAAAGAGTTTTTTCTCTGTACTTCATTCAGGGGGTCCAACGGACCCAACGGTTGGGTTGTAGAGAGACTTCATGGCGATCCGTTTAAATCGAAATTCATTTGGATTCTCAATACTGACCTTAATTTCAAGGTAAGATTTAAGTTTTCTCTTCATCCCTTCCTCGAAAATGTTGGTTTCTTTAAGATCACTTCTATGATATTTAAGGTGGGTTTTTTTTGTGAGAAAAGTGTTGTTTACTTTTGTATTCAAGAAATTATATTGGTTTCTTTTTCCAATCATTACGTGGAAGGGAAATCTACGAGCTGTATGATCGTCAGCACCACTTTTTGGTTCTGAGTCGATTTTGAAAAGCTACTTAAACTTTCCAGCGTTTTTAATACAAGTTATTCATGTTCATTAATTAAAATGTACTTCTGATTTGGATTTTGTCAAATTTTAGGTATGGACACCACAAGCAATAACAGATACTGCCCTCTGCCATGTGCTAATGGACATTGGGACAAACTTGCAAAAGCATTTGCAACAGCGCCACCAAGGGGCAGGGGATGCCCAGTCGGATCTTGTCATTGAGGATAGAATAGATCAACTGAGTGTAAGTAGCTATGAAGATATAGATGATGAGAAGACAGGGTCTTTAGACAGCTTTGGTTCGGCTTGAGACAAATATGAAAAAATTCTTGAGACTCTTGGATTCTCAGACACCAAGGTCTGGTTCAAGGATGCAGCAAGGATGACTTCTTCCCTATTGGAGAAAGACACATCTCAGGAACCAGTCTAGGATTCATTTGAGCCGTTGATTTGTGTCCTATTTACGGCTATTGATACGGCTATGGCTTGATTACCTCATCAACATATATTGAAGTATGAGACGACCTTAGCAACACCCTTAGCAACAGCCGTAGTCATATCCACTAAGTTGGATGCGGCCGTGAGTATACTCTAGGCTGTTTCTGAATGGATGGCTTAGGCAGTAGCTATGGTGGCTGTCATAGGGAAATATGTCCCCGGAGATTCTGTCCTCATTAAGGGAAATAAACATCGGCTAAAGTAGGATGATTCGAAAGAGGGCGCTATCAGAAGAAGTCTGGGGGGGACCAAATATTCTGCCACAAAGTCCTATTCTTCAATGGTGCTGATTACATCCAACAGACATGGTCAAAGTCACTTAGTTCATACACATTGCTAAAGGCAGCCTATCTTCTAAGCTTGTTAACATTGAGTCACTTAACTAGAAACAACCCTAGGCTGTGTAGGGGTTGCCCTTAATTGGTTCAGCGACTGTCCAGTAGATCCGGCTAGCTTGTCATTTCACTAGCTAGTCCACCAGCTTTTTCACTAGTCCATATTACAAATGCTTTTCAACATTGAAATAGCCAGTTGGACTACTTGGAGAAAAAATTGACTGGTCCTCATGTGTTTTAAAGGCAGTGGACACTACTGGTAATTACTCAAAATAAATATTAGCATAAAACGTCACTTGGTAACGAGTAATCCATGGGGAGAGGTTGATAGTATAAAACATTGTGAGAAATGGCTCCCTCTGAAGTGATAAAGTTTTCGAGAAAGAAGTAATTTTCAACAAATTTGATTTCAAGACCTCGGATTTAGAATTTGAGGTCTCGAAATCAACCATCTAAAAGCACAAAACTTTGTGTGACAAGGGTGTTTTTTCTTTCATTATTATCTCACAACTTCGACGACCAATTGAGCTCAAATTTTCACAGGTTTGTTATTTTATGCATATGTTGAGATACACCAAGTGAGAAGACTGGTCTTTGCAGTTACCAAAGGTGTCCACAGTCCACTGTCTTTTTAAGTGGCATTTGGCCAGTGGACCACTGCTTAGAGAGAGACTGCTCTGTATGCATTGGATGGTTGTGGCTACTGCTTAGTCAAAGTACCAGCAGAGACGATGTTGAAGAATAGGCTTATGCAGTGGTGTAGTCATAGCCACTGTGGAAGCCATTGATTCAGATATAGTCTAGTTAATGATGGCTGAGCCTACATGTACATTCAGTTTCTATGGCTGCGGCTATGATCATGGTGAGGTCTGTGGCTATGATCAGTGACCAATTTCATAAAGCTGTTTAGCAGAAAATGTAGGATTAAAAGATTTCTTTGCTAAGCAAAAAATGATTGGGGCATCAGTCGCAAAAATGTTAACTTTGTTGAATGATGGCTGGTTGCCTGATTTTGCTAAGCAAGATTTTCCTGTGCTTAGCAGGTTTGATTGCTTACAGGCTTTATGAAATTGGACTTAGACTAAAAGATCTCTGTTCTAACCTAATACTTTCAGCATGGTCAGCGAGACTATAGTGTGTGACCAAACTTGCTTCTCAGATACAAGTACTATTATCTGCCAAATCCATGTAACCTGTGAATCTTGAATCATGTCTTAAGTATCTATGTTCAGTATAAAGACAACTTGCATATCACATGTTGTACTTTGTATATTGATTGATAAACAGTTTGGTAAATTTGTGACGGAATGAAGTTTAGATGTAAAGGGAAGTAGCATCATCTCGGGACATTTGGGCACTATTTATCAACAAGGTTTGTGTGAGTTTATTTTTGGTAATTTTTATTTATGTACGGGAAGGTAAGCATTGATACCAGTTTTGAAGTCTTATTTCGTATTAATTTGTTTAAGTGAAACAAAAATGGTGTTTCTTGTTTGCGTCTGTTGACATTTTTGTGCGTGCTCTTTGTTGATGCTAACAACTGATTTGATAAAAATGGAAGAATTAAATGCTTTTGACAATTTGTCAAAAAATTGGGAAGGAAAATTACATAGAAATTCCAATAACCTTTGCCTGTTATAAGATAATGAAACAGTAACAAAGATGTACAAATATCATCGAACCTACTACAGTATTATAAAGATATGAGAGTTTAAAAAATAAACCTGTATTAATTCCGTTTGCATTTATTTTAACGAAAGGTTGAAAAACATTTTTATCTTTAATTACTTTTCAGAATTTATTATAATGTAGTTTGTGTAAAGTTGGTACTCAGTAACATCATGATTATTCTAGAAAGATTTATATTTTTTTCCGAAATAGTCTTTTACAGAATGTTTTTAATTTGGAGTGACTAAAACGCGGCTGAACCTTGGTACGGCCTGGGGCCAATTTCATAGAGCTGCTTAAGCAAAAAAATCGCATTAACACGAAAACAGCTTGCTTGTTTTACACATGTTACTGGCAGAAATGTTATGCCACATACATTGCTTGTGACTGGTATTTAGCTGTTGTTTACTTAGCATAACAATTGAGTGGAGTCTTAGCTTGTAATCTGTTTTTACTAAGCAAAGATTATTTTGCTTAAGCACAATATTTTGCTTAAGCAGCTCTATGAAATTGGGCCCTGGCCTCGTTTGAAGAGAACCAATAGCAAGAATCTTTGGGCATTTACGAAACCATGGTTTTGACTTGGAGTCCAGCTTAGGCTCCGTCTAGATGTTTTGAATTGCACGCATTGGGGATGGTTTTAAAAACAGCCGGAGCTATAGCCTAAGCTCCAAGCCGTAGTTTCGAAAGGGCATTTGTGTATCAAGTTTTAATTTATAGCAATGTTAAGGGTCTAAATAAACTTGCTGAAAAATGAGTAAATCATGCGGGAAAAATCCATTTTTATATCGTGTGACGTAAGTGATGATGGAAGGACAGATAATTGACTTTGACATTCGCGTATTGTTTGTATAATAAACATGTATTTGAATATAAAGTGCGCACATTATGCATATTATTGTGTTTTCTTCCCACGTTTAATAGCAATGTATGTTTGGAAACTATGGTTTAAAACTTGTTCATTATGTGCGCAAGGTATTAGCTTAACAATTCGATATGACCTGTACATGTGATATACTTACACAGAAATACAAGCTGAATTTGTAAAAAATGTGAACAATAAATTCTTGGTGTTGGTCAATGATCAATCATAAATGTTGGAGTTTGATGGTGTCTGTACAGAACATTGTTGTAGGGTAGAAAACCAAAAATAATATTCGTTATCCCCGATGCAAATTTAACATCTCTTAAATCGTTGCGGTACCCGCTGCCAAAACATAGGATTCGAACTGCCTCTAGCTACCGCGCAACCTCGGTAGTCTAGTTGGTAAGACACTGCTCTAGAATTGCAAGGGTCGTGGGTTCGAATCCCACCCGAGTAACATGCCAGTGATATTTTTTTCACAGGAATCGGGAAAGTACTGAGTATACAGTGCTAACACACATCGGTGTACGGGTAAAAACCAAAATTAACATTGATATGGTGCGTGTGTATACAATGGCTGCATGGTCCCGGTGAGGACGCAGTTCCATTGGTTGCAGAGCTTATTGTGGCGATGGTCTAGGCCTACGGTTGGTTAGTAAAGAGTCATATTCTGATATCCTAGTAATTACCTTTAGTAGCCAGAGTATGTGGCATTTATGTTAAGTGCATTCATCCGTGAGTTCTTCATGTAATTTAAAAATTAAACTTGGGCCTGGCCTAGGGTGCAATTGACTGCCATTTTGTATAGCCTCCAAAACGCATCATGTTTGGAAAAGATATTGTACGCATATTTCTGACTTCATTCTGATGGTGTCTTTGGTACTAATTGTCATCAGAATTCACATTGTTTTCAAGATTTGCAATTTGCAAACATGTTATGATTCACTTTTAATGTTTACACGTTGAAAAAACAAATCCAATCTAATCTAATGATTTCTGGCACTAAAGCCGCCATGAACCAGTGAAGTTGAATTTCGCCTCGCTGTCCCACACCAGTCACGTGGGTTATGATCTATCGTTATGGGAAGGGGTGAATGCTGGGAAGGGGTGGCGTGATGTGAACTCCATGGTTACGGGCTATGGCTACAGGAGGTGCATAGCCAGGAGACTCGGTGTAGCAGCTTTAGGACCCCGCATGAGTTGGTCATTATCCTATATATACTCGTCTGGTGCCTCTCCGTAATTTGCAGGCACCATTGCGGTTACCTCAGCCCGTAAGGCAGACTAGAGTATAGATACAACACGACAAGGCAGTGAAGGGTGCACGGAAAACGATACCATTGATGCCAGGGTGGAAAGTCATGCTTGAGACCCAAGTGAAGTGCCAACTCCAAAAACGCAAACCTCTGTCTCTTATAACCGAAAACCTGAGTGGGGTGTAGCTTACACTAACAGCTTGCAAGCCCCGTAGTGCACGTGCAGTCGTCCCATGATCATCAACCCCTTTACCCGGTCCTATGCCCTCGCGGTCATACTGAGAAACGATCCGGTCTTCCACAAAGGGCCCACACCGGTTGAACGGTCTGCGCACCGGATTGGCGCGGTATTGTGTCCCTTTTTCTCTACCGTCGTTGCGCTGCTGCCACCGGCCAATTTTCATGCACGACGTGGTGGCAACAAAGCCCTCTAAATTGGACTTGACGCTGAAGTCAATCGGTGCACAAAGGCAGGCCGATACCTCCCCCATGTTAACTGTTCCTGGGGAAATTACTTTCCATTTACTACCATGTTCTATGCCCAATGGGCCGCAGAATTAAGATTATACAATTGCATAGTTTTAATACCGTCAAAGAACTTAACTGCACCGCCGCGATTTTTGTTCCCACTTCCCTCCTCCTGAACTGGGTGAGACATTGACACAGGGGTTAATGGCAACTGTAACCGCATGGGCCGTGAGAACTTGAAAATTGCCCGGGAAGGTCTGGCTAACCACACGACAGCGTCCCTGGCCAACCACCTTTGGATCCAACGGGGCCCTGTGATCACAGCAATCTACTCCAGGCCCTAAACTCGTCCGTCAAATCAAAATTGAGAGCGAGGGACCAGCAATTTGAAATTGGGCAAATGGCTCCAAGCCGTGTTGTTAGAGATTAAATGATTTTGTAATCGAGGTGGGAAAGAAAAAAAGAGAGAAATCCACGAGCGTGAATAAGTTTATTCAAAATCAAAACAGCTGCATTTTAAGACATTCGTGATATTGCAAATCTTAAGTTTGACCTTTTGAACCTAGCATTTCTTAATTTCTTTCGTTCTCGTGTAAATTGAAGTAGGCAATCGTAGTTGATTAGTTACAGCGCTTTCAATGTATACCTCATCGTCTCGTGAGAGACTGTCGGGTCGATAAACCTTCTCATGCGCGTACCCCCCCCCCCACCTTCCCAGTCGTGGAATAGCCAAGTGACGTTATAAGCTTCCATATTGAAATGAACATGATCGATTCATCATGAGAAACAAACAGTGCCAAACTGACTCAGAAAGTGGGTCATTGTGACTCAACCAAGGTCAGTCTAATCCAAGCAAGGGTCAGATATTAAGGCACAAGTCATTGCTAATCAGTGTGATGTTTAGACTCGCCTTTGGAAACTCAAAAGAATTGTTAAAAAGCCAAATAGGCATTGCAAGTGATCCCTTTCGGAAACATGTTGAATCCGAATAAAAACAAACCAAATTGGGAAGAACTCGTTCATAAGAATAAGTTGCGCTCGACTCGGTAGTTTTCTTAAAACAAGATGAGGATAATTTGGAAATGTCCCCCCCCCCGTACCCCGCCCCTGCTCATCAATGTTTAAGCTCCACCCCTACCACTCCCTCTATAAACCTCGCCCCTACCCCCCCCCCCCCTCCCCCATTGTGATTCTCTGGCTCTGAGCGTTAGCATACGAGGTCACAAGAAAGAAGCGTCAATTTCTTCCTCTTATTAATGTTTAGTGGATCATATTTCCAACCTTAAACTGATTGTCATTTGCCACCAGGCCCGATATGTAGGTCACGACACATACTGGGGGCACAAACAAGTCCAGGTACTTAATTAATTGTCCCCTTAGGAGAAATCAGAAATATGTCTTTAATGAAGAGATCCATGTATCGTATAATCACCGTTGATATAATGACGAGGATGTTTCTGCTGTAACCTTATCCGTCGACTTTGCGTTTTAGACGGCGGGGCTCGGCCCTCTGGAGCGGACCCATACACGGTGTTTCCCATCATAAGGGCAATGCGGGATTGAACCATACCTCACAACAGAATCCCCAGTTGCAAATATTGGATCAATTTAAAGATCTTTTAAAGCCCGGTGCAATGTGTGATATGTTTCCTTCGTGACGGATTAATATCGGTTGCCTACACCCGGGCTTGAAGTGTCAGCAAGCTCATTTTACAAGGGCCTGCGGATGTCTACGAACAACGCCTTTAGTTCAACACAGAGTGCTATCTCTTCATGTTGCAAAAACGTTATCTGAAACGCTCAGACGCAATTATAGAACAAGAGGGTGATTTTAACTGATACGATGCTCTAGTTTAATGAAGCTAATCAAATGGAAGAACAGTTTTCCTTCTATAATCATCTCTAATTGCATTTTTTAACGATTTCACTGTTTAATCACGCATTAAATCAACTTTTTTATTTGCCCGTAGTTTAAGAATGAAAACAAAATGGCCTGGACAGATGAAACTTTAATAGCCTCATGAAAACTGATGAGCCCAGTTTTCTTTCTCATTTGTTCTGCATGCGTGAGCCAAACGTAAGCACCTTCTGATTGGTCCATCGAGACATGGCCCCGCCCTGTTTTCTTTTTGTGGCCTTAGTTACTGGAACAATCTGCTGGAAAATGGATTAAACTTGGATATCTCTGCCCTAAATCATTTGTAAATCATGCATCATGTCGTTGCATAAGATATAAGTTCAATTTTTGAGGCCCGTATGAAAAGAAAAAAAAAGAAAAAAAATGATCAAGCACACAACCCAATTTTACAAGAAGTAAAAGATATAATTCAAAACTAGCCACAAGATTATTCAGAAAATATTATATATAATAAAAAGTAGGGCCCACTTTGCGGTGTTTTATCTTCTTTTGTTTGTTGGGGTGTTTGTTTGTTAATTTGTTTGCTTACTTGTGAGGGGTGTTGAGTGTTCGTTTGTTTGTTTATTTGTTTGTTTATTTATTTATTTTGTTGAAGCACAAATGGAACTTCACCATAAACCCGCCTGGTTATATACAACCCGAGGTCCACTTCGTAAAAGTTTTTTTTCTCCAAATGATACAGCGTGTATCGTTTGATTTTGTAAAAGAAAACATAGCTTCGGCCACAGTCTCTTCCCTAAGGACCTAACAGCTTTGATATTCAGTTTCTAATAGACCTTGTCTATTAATAACAAATCTGTCAGTTTAAATCGCTTTCCACTCAAGTACACATCATCCTAGGAAAAATGCACTGTTTAATCTTCCTGCAAATCTCTCATCTTTACGTTGGCTAGGCCTATTCGTCGTGTGATTTTAACCTTTAATTATTAAGTTCCACTTAAAGGCAGGGTATACTTATGTACCTTGTGTGCACCAATATTAGCATATTAAGATCACAACAGTTTTGGCTCAAATGATATCGAATTTGCAATCGTTTTTTTCAAATTATTGTGTGATATAAGAATATGCCAGAGAAAGGCTGCAGATTGATTTTTTTGACAAGTTACATCATTGTTAACTAAATTTCCAACTAAAATGTTTATAATTATATCGAACAGCTCTCCATAGTGCTCATTACCGAGTACGTTTGTATGGCCATTACTACCAAAACCCTCCCTTGACATTACTACCGGGTTATTTGTTAACCTTCCGGTGAGTGTGTTTGACCTCTACTTGGTCATGACCTTAAAGGGACACCGTTGCCCTGGGTAGGGAGGGTTGGTCAAAGCGTTTGTTAAACCATTTGTTATAAAATGCATCTGGTTAGAAAGATGTTTTAAAAGTAGAATGTAATGATCCACAAGAAATGCCTCGCAGCTGCATGGTTTTCTGTTTACGTCGTGAACTAACACGGCACTCATGTGGAGACACATGTTTGATTGGCCGACCGTATTAGTTCGCGAAGTTTCAAAGGTTAGTTTTATTATATCATCTACATTTTGTATGATTAAAACAATCAAACGATTAAAAAGAAACGAGGGTACACTTTCCCTCTATATGTTTTCATTTTAAATGTTTTCATTCAGTAGAATAATAACGGATTTAGGATTTGAGGCATTGCATTGTGGGGTATCAATATATATTACAGTTCCCAAAGAACAACTCTACCTGGCAAGTAGATATACACACATGTTGTTACCGCAAACCAATATATAATAACGGATTTGCAAAGAACCCAGTTCTTAACAGGTTACGAACACGTATTACGCCGTTAAAGGAACACGTTGCCTTGGATCGGACGAGTTGGTCAAAACAAAAGCGTTTGTAACCGTTTTTTATAAAATGCATATGGTTGGAAAGATGTTTTAAAAGTAGAATACAATGATCCACACAAGTTTGCCTCGAAATTGCGTGCTTTTCCTTCTACTGTGCGAACTAACATGGTCGGCCATTTATGGGGGTCAAAATTTTGACCCCCATAAATGGCCGACGTGTTAGTCGACGAGGTAAAAGGAAAACCACGCAATTTCGAGGCATGTTTGTGTGGATCATTGTATTCTACTTTTACAACATCTTTCTACCTATATGCATTTTATAAAAAACGGTTACAAACGCTTTTCAAAGACCAACTCGACCGATCCAAGGCAACGTGTTCCTTTAATGCTATTTGGTTTGTATAAACAAGATCCAAATGCAGTATGTCAACAATGCTTCCATCCTACATTGAATGACACACCATGCCAAAGTCACGGTCGAAATGCGGGCTTGTTTGTGTGCACAATCCACTGATGTTTACTCGTGTAATAATTAGCCCAATTGTCACAACCAATACCCATAGCACCTGGCTATAAAACTAGGCCGCGACTCTTAATAACCAAACACAATGTCAATATTTATTGGGCACTTTTACCAATGCTTGGTTAGAAAATCCAAAATCAAACTTGGCTTGGTTTTCCCCAGTCAATTTTAACCCGTTTCTGTAACATCATGGCCTATCTATATTGTATCTTATTGTGGCTGGGTAATTAGTGATATTGTGAATCATATAAAGAAGATACATCGTTGGAAATTAAAACTAACAAATTATCATCAGATTATTTTAAGTATACTTAGAACACCGTGTATGCACTGAGACCTAATAATTTTACGAATAAATCCCTGATGCAGTTTTGACTTAAATCTCACGCAATTGCCGTTTACAGGAGTCACGACAGCTGAGCAATTTGCATTGTTGACTTAATTAGAGTATAAATAAGGAGAGCATGATCGCCAAACAAGATTCCAACAACGGTAGGACGCTTTTTAGTTTCTATTCGGTAGCTTGGCACTCCAAACCAACCTGTCTAAATAACTCATCAATCTGTCTCTCCTGAAGTGGGGCTACCACAAACCACAAGTTCACTGTGGTATTATTGGCAGGTTATTTCGGGTTGGAAGCTTTTGTCAGAGCTACCTCCCTTTGTATTGATTGCAGGATTCTTCATTTGATATCACTAAACAAGATTTATGATATAGGTATATTGGAGTGAATAAAATAAGTCCCCTGTCAAGGAAAATACTTTTAATTTCTTCTTTTTGTCGAGTTGGTTGAACTTATCCAAATTGTTTACGTTCCAAAACATTGTATATTCTTTAACCGTTGTGTTTCACTATATACAAAAGCTTCTCTATTTATTGAATAGCTTTTGTACCTGTCTCATGCGCTTTTCTGCTTGATACAACAGCATAGCCTATATATCTTTTGGGGTCAATATCTTAGGCATGAATTTGTACCTTTACTCTGGGGCTATTTTACCGTTCGGCCGATCTTCCTCTGGCTGCAATTTTACCGGTACTTTCTGGCCAGTTTACCTTTGCTTATTGAATAACTAGTAATCTCGGGCTGTTTCACCAGTATCATATATTTCCGGTACTTACAGATGCTCTCTGGTTATTTCACGAGACTCTCTTGCGGATAATTTAGAGATTCTCTTTGGCTACTTTACGCTGACTCTTGTGCAATTTTTCAGATTCGCTTTGTCTATTTCACAGTTATTATCATGCTATTTTATCGTCATCTTGGTATTGCTGATACCAGCTAACCGATATTCTCTGGATATGTACCATAAGGCGAAGTTGCAGACAGTCTTTGATCGGGAGACCCATAGATTGTTCTCTCGGCAAGCCATCTCAGGCTACGGTGGTTGTGTACCTTCAGTACCAGAGCTCTTGCTACTTTGTACTCTTCGCCGGGTGTAAATCTATAAAAAGAACTATACAGTGTCCTTCTCCAAAATCGGAATCCAAAATTTGCATTTTTAATTGATTTTGCCGTTGATTTTGGGACAAATAATAGATATAGTATGGCCCAATATGATAGTTTGAACGTTCTGTAGGCCCTATATGTCCAGTTCAAACTATATAAGGCTCAATTTCATGGAGCTGTTAAAGCACAAAAGGAGCCGCAAGTACAACAAAATTATGCTAAACAGAATAAAGCCAAAAGCACCACAATTTGTGACTGGTATCTTGCTTTTTTTGTGCTTAGCAGAAAGGTAGCATGTTTCAAGCAGCTATATGAAACTGGGCCCTCTGATTTGGGCGATATTAACCTTTGCCTGTTTCTGGGTCTCTTGCGTTAGTTGCTCTCAATAAAACTATTGTATAATTCAAGTTTCCCTCTCACCACAACTTTTTTATTATTATTTTGTAAACCATTCATAATTTAGCCATTGGCGGTGTTTCATTTGATGGATTACGGGCAAGGAAAATAGACGCATGTACAAGGCAAACTTTTCTTTTATTAATTTTTTTTCTATATATGTTTTTTCTTCAGTCGGCAAAACTTGAAACGTTGTTATAGAATGGCGGTTATAGGAAACTACATGCACGAGTCGTTACTGTAATGGGACTGTTTCTAATAAGGAACACAATGCACTGTAAGGATATTATAGTCTTTTATAAAAAGTATCCTTGAGCAGAATTCCGGCAAAAGTTTGCTAAAAAGCATAAAACTATGAGTACAGTTGCAGACCGTGTATTACTGAATTGTGAGATTACAAACTATTGGTAGACTTGGAATAGAATCGGCGAGGTTCAAATAGAAGCCATTGGACCGTGGAGCGTTGACAAGCACTGGGAACTGTACAAGAAAAGAACCATCATTTGACTGATAATATGCAAAGATAATATTCATAACCGTGTTCAATGTGTTCTGGATGGCGGCCGACTTCAAAGATTGGAAGCGATTATCGTCCCACGATGACCTACAGTTTAATTGTGCAGAAAAAAATGAACATCAGTGACGCACCGTCGACCGTAGCGACGAAACCAAAAGGAGCTTTAGACGAAGAATAAAGGCTAAACGTTGCTCATTTTTGTTGAGTCGTCAGCGCCAACATTGGAGTCGACAGTTTCATTTTTCTTCCACGGTTGACATGGCAGAGAGGTCATCAATTACAGTTGCAAGTATTTGTTATCACAATGCACACGTCAGGGTGCCAGACGGAAGCGAGGGTAATTCTCGTAACGTGTAGACAATCCCATTTCACGCTTGGTGGGGTCAGACACCAATCTGTAGGAGTATACAGCAGTTTGTATATCCGGGCCTTAATCACGTCATAATACACGCTTGCCTGAGTGCAGCATTACGCTCCAAAGTCACTTCTGAAAAATTCTTGTTGCTTTTCATATGATTTTTATCACAATTTGTCTTTCTGATACTCAAACTGAATATACAACGAAATCAAACCCGGTAAGGTCCAAATCTCGGTGGATATCAAAGTTGATAAGATTATGTGGAAGTTGTTTAAAGCCGTTGGACCCTTTCGGTACAGGAAAAAAAAAAGTTCACAGATTTACAAATAATTTACAGGGTTTACAGAAGGTAATGGTGAAAGACTTCTCTTGAAATATTAGTCCATGAAATGCTTTACTTTTTGAGAAAACGGTAAAACAATATAAATTCTCGTTAACGAGAATTACGGATTTGTTATAAACACATGTCATGACACGGCGAAACGCGCGAAAACAGGAGTGGGTTTTCCCGTTATTTTCTCCCGACTCCGATGTCCGATTGAGCCTAAATTTCCACAGGATTGTTATTTTATACATAAGTTGTGATACACGAAGGGTGGGACTTGGACAATACTGTTTACCGAAAGTGTATAATGGCTTTAAGGAAATAATTAACCTAACTTGTTTAAAGGCAGTGGACAGTATTGGTAATTACTTAAAATAATTATTATCATAAAACCTTTCTTGATTATGAGTAATGGGGAGAGGTTGATAGTGTAAAACATTGTGAGAAACACTCCCTTTGAAGTGACGTAGTTTTCGAGAAAGAAGTAATTTTCCACGAATTTGATTTTGAGACCTCAGATTTAGAATTTGAGGTCTCGAAATCAAGCATCTGAAAGCACACAACTTCGTGTGACAAGGTGTTTTTTCTTTCTTTCGCTAAAACATCAAGCAACAAAGACGACCGAATGAGCTCAAATTTTCACAGGTTTTTTATTTTATGCATTAGTTGAGATACACCAAATGTGAAGACTATAGTCTTTGACAATTGCCAATAGTGTCCAGTGTCTTTAAGAAATACGGTTTTTCTTGCATTTGTATATGTGCTGTTCTATTTAACAGAGTAAAGAAAATGTCTTTCCATATTTTGTAAATATCTTTGTTCGAAATGATTATTTATTAAGTAAAAATCAGTGCAAGTAGCAGAAATTTGTTAATATTTGAAACGCTGAAACTTATGAGAGGTAAACATCAATATAATACAATAGAAATTAGTGACTCAAGCAAATACAAAACGACTCAGTGAAGACATTAAAAACAAATGTCTTTGTTTTTCTTTTTAGTTTTTGTTTTGAATCAACAAGCCTCGATAAAATAAGTTGTACAAACAGTCTTGTGTTAAACAAAATGTATGAATTGATCTTGCACCTTAAATAGAAACAGGAAACAGAAATGAATGCTTGGGTCGATCCGTTCAGAGTCTGGCCCTTGTCATTCCTTAACCTCGGCCATGGTTGATGATAAGATTGATTTCAGTTAATGAACTGTCCGGACTACGGAGGCATCTCGTGTCGGCTATCCCCACCCGAAGGATGTGCAATAAAGACGGCAGCTTGAGCGTGACGGGCACGGTGGTTTACAAACCTTACTCGGTGTTTTAGACATAGTTTTAGCACAGATGTGAAATTGTTTGGTAAGAACGCATTACTCAAACTCTTTTTATAAACATAAAACATGCAATTTCCTTTTTAGATAATTAAACAAAGTGTGTTTGTTTTAACGCGATTTACTGTGGTTTTTAGTCGTACATTGTACACCAAGAGATAATGGATTGCCATGTTTATAACATGGTCATTGTGTGTTCTGTAAAACGAAATCAAAAAATGCCTGGAATAATAATGTTAGTTATGAGCTTCAATTTATTCATATGTTGTTTCAAATAGTTGGACAGCGAGAAAGCCGCACGAGGAAATCTTAATTTCCTTCGTGGATCGTCAAATCATTTACTTCAAAAACTGGGATGTTAAAATGGACACCGTGTTGTCATATAGATACTGAAGACAAAATAATTCAAAATTTTCACCACGGGTGTTGAAATAATTAATTACTCCAAAAATTCAATTAAATTGTTTTTTCCACTTTATTTAATTCCTACATCATTCAGAAAAGACTTAAGAGTATATTATTTTCATTTCGTTCGCCAAAACACTATCTTTTTTGAGGCAAAAAGGAACATGAATACAATAGCTTGGCTATACAATGAATACAATAGCTTGGACACATGGTACAAACACCCCAGTTTGTGCAGTGTGGTGTCTTTAGCTCAGCGGCTCATTGTGCACACATGTCAAATAAATAACATCAATGGGTTACCCTCAGTTTCTCTTTTGAAATGGTTCGTTTCAGACAATCATACTTTTCAATTTAACTTTTAAATGTTACCAGTCAAGCAGAAAAATAACCCATTGATGTCAAATGCTTTGTATCATGATTTCTTTACAATTTCATTCACGTTATGATTTCGGTGGTGAGTTACATGAATTTTTAAGCAAACACTATATAAGCAAACTACAAAATCTGCGGTGTTAAAAGTAAAACATGCTGGGTGCTGTCACGCAATACCGAAATGGAATCAAAAGTTACAACTATAAGGGTGTTGAAATACAATAACCTCCGCCAACACAATTACATTTGTGTTATTTTAACACCAATTATCATTCTTTTTTGGGTATCTATTTGGACTGTGTAAATTTTAACACCCAGTTTCTTTAATGTATTAGCAACATTTTTTGTAGAGTCTGTTTATTTTATTTTTTTCATAAGCATTGTTTGTCTTGCCCTGGCTGCGCAAGTTTGTATAATCATCCCACAGAAAATTAATTTGAAATTTGAAGTGTCTCAAAAAACTGCTACTACACTGAACATTTTCAGTTAGTGTATTATATCTCAACCATTGCATTTTCTGTTCCTTTTGTATGCTGGCAGGAAAGCTAAGTTGAGGGTTGTTGATGTGGCTCATTATTTGACCGCCATCTTAAAGCCGTGTGTGTATTTCCTGTTAAGGATTCATCATTTAAGATGAAACCGTATCCATCATAGCCACAATATTTCTTCGAAAACATGTCCTCAACCCTCAATACACTTCGAAATACATTGCAAACCAAATTACAATGCAATAACTCTTGTGTGTATTCATATCAAATTAAATATCTGTAATTTTGTCACAGATTTAGACTCAGCAGACGAAGCTTATAAAAACTCGACCATAAGAGGGATGAGTTGATGTGTATTTTAAACAGTGTTATAATATTAGGATACCATAAATCATTTGATTCTGTTGGATCTTTCCTTCTCCTATAGGAAGCATATAAACTCAAACACACGTGCCCCCGTCGCCCGCACCTGTTCCGACTGTTCACAAAAATCTATATCTCCCAGTCGGCTTTTGTTGCCGACTAACAAGTTTCGATGTTCGGACCCTTGCGGGCGTCTGCTCTGCCAATTTCGTAAAATGCTACACAAATCGTCCGGATTTAGGGGTCTTTTGAAAGCGGGGCGATCGCACGAATTCTAGGGCCTGAATCTTGGGACGATACCGCGGGGTCTAATCCAACCGATATTGTTGCGCTAATCCTGGCCTTCTTTTGGACCAGTTTTCTCCCCTTCTCATGTCGGTCGTTCCTGCTGAAGAATCAATCGCTGGGTTTATATACTGTAAACAGGGCCTTCATAACATGTGCAGATGGTTGATGGAGAATACAACACAACCCTATAATGCATTGGCCTATAGATACTGTATATGAAGAACAAAGACATACTCACTAAATCCACTGCGGTTTTAAATATAATCTTGCTATTAAAATATATTTCACCACCAACTTAAGACGATGGGTCTGTTTTTCAAAAACAGACTCCATAATCAACTTTATTATCCAAGTTATATGTAGATTATGGCATAAAATACTATTAGGCCCTTTGGGTCAAATTATAATAATAACAGTCAAACTTAAAGGCACTGTATGGACAGTTACACTATTGGTAATTGTCAAAGACCAGTCTTCTCACTTGGTGTATCTCAACATGCATAAAATAACAAACCTGTTTTGAGATAATAATGGAAGAAAAAACACCCTTTCCACACGAAGCTGTGTGCTTTCATATTATGCTTGATTTCAGGGCCTCAAAATCTTACTCTGAGGTCTCGAAATCAAATTGAAACATTTGAGTGGAAAATTACTTCTTTCTCGAAAAAAAAACTACGTTACTTCAGAGGGTGACGTTTCTCACAATGTGTTATACTACCAACAGCTCTCCATTGCATTTTACAAAGTAATTTTTTATGCTAACATATATTTTGAGTAATTACCAAAAGTGTCCGGTGCCTTTAAAAGTATTTGCATTCTGATTATAAAATATAAACGTGGAAAAGAGAGTGGGACGCAGCTATAGCAGTCACATACTTGCGTATGACGTATCATTCATCATCAGAAATCATTATCCTCTTGCATTTGCAATAATCTAGTATTTATTGTTCTGTGTAAAAAAAATATATATATTTCCCAGGGTGGTCAATAAAACGCGGCACTCGTACAAAAACAACCGGCATAAATCCCCACATAATTTTTTTAAATTCAATTAAAACGTTTGTTTTCAATTTATTGTATTCCCACATCAATCACACTAAACTTTTATAATATCTTAATTTTATTCATTTATTTCGCCAAAACAGTTTCACTTGAGTCAAGTAAAACAGAATAGTACAATGGCCGAATAAATGAAAATTAGTGGTGAAAATAGTATTGCTCTATTGTCTAGTAAATAATAACTGACTTCTAAAGTAAGTCCGGAACATAACAACAGATGTTATTTCCCGTAACCTAAAAACACCCCACAAGATCTAACCCCATCACCCCACCCAGTCTCCCATCCCGAACATCCAAGGCCTTATCCCATCACCCCACCCAGTCTCCCATCCCGAACCATCCCATCCCAAACCATCACATCTAGGCCTGAATGTGGCTAGAACATTCAATTTGGTTGAGGCTACATCATTCTCTAGTTGTGGCTTATATCATTATAATCTGTGGACATTTTGAAAAAGTACCTTGTGCATATCGTTTGTGTTATTGCTTTTTACTTGCCATCTTTTGATTAAATTGTTACTGCAATTTTAGAATGTTTAATGTATAGTATATATATAAATGTGTATTTTTTATGAGCTAGGTCTGGGAGGGCACCTCTTTTTGATGACAGGTTTTTAACTTTTGCCCTTCCCTGGACGGTCTGTGCTTGTTTTATTGTTTTGCTTTTTTTGTCCGAAGAAAAAATAAAATAAAATATGACTGTAGCTACAGGATAATTCAAATTGACCAGATCATCCTAAGACCGTCTTAGAAATCGAATCGAGTCCCTCATCCCACCTCTCGCAGTTACTCAACTGGTACCCAAACCACAATTCAGTACCTACACCCTACCGTATAGCTACAGCTAAATACTTGTCGTTTATTTAGCCTTGTCGGCTCACTAGACAAAGCTAAATAAACGACCAATTCAGACACGAACAAATTAAAAGCGTATCAACGAACAATACAGATTATTGAAGAATACAACTGCAACTTGTGTTGAAAGTATAACGTACTTGACGTAGACATAAAAGCTACCAGCAACTTCACAAGTACACAGTTTTATGATTTATTGCTATAATTGAAACAGTTAACCTTCACTGCAATAGGAAAAAGAAAGAGGATGGCCCTTCATTACAACACCTCGATAAAGGAATTGATTGCCCCACACACAAATTGACCTTGGAGAATACTCTTAAAAAATTATGCAATTCCATGCTTCATTGTTGACCTGTTTTGCAGAAACAAACTTCAATCATTTTTGTTTATAGAACTTTGTGGTGGTTTGGTATCCTGATCAAATGGCTAAGGCAACGTATTAACTGCAAACAGACTCAGACTAATTATAGGCCCACGTGCGTGTAGACATTTCCATTGTTAATAAACAAACCGAACTGGTTTGAACGGACGGCCGAATGTTATATAAACCACTCAGACAATCGTCTTTAACAAATTTTTTAACAAAAAACAGTGTTTTCTGCAAACTTTTAATTAAAGGCATCGGACACCTTTGGTAATTGTCAAAGACTAGTCTTTTTACTTGGTGTATCTCAACAAAAGCACAAAATAACAAACCTGTGAAACTGGTACCCAAACCACAGTTCTATACCTACACCTTTCCGTAGCCACACCCGACCCCTTAACCCACCAACCGCTACCCTCCAGACCCTTGCATTTATACCAATGTTCGATGGGCCTTTCTTCAATCCTCTAAATACTTTTCGTTTATTTAGCCTTGTCTGCTCACTGGAAAAAGCTAAATAAACGAATAATTTATTCGGAGACAAAAAAATTAATAGCGTATGAACAAAAATACAACTTGTGTTGAAAGTACTTGACGTAGACATAAAAGCTACCAGCAACTTCACACGTATACGGTTTATGATTTATTGCTATAATTGAAATAATTAACCTTCACTGCAATAGGAAAAAGAAAGAGGAGGGCCCTTCATTACAACACCTCGATAAAGGAATTGATTGCTCCACAAACACAAATTGACCTTGGAGAATACTTTAACAAAATTCTGCAATTTCATGCTTCATTGTTGACCTGTTTTGCAGAAACAAACTTCAATCATTTTTGTTTATAGAACTTTGTGGTGGTTTGGTATCCTGATCAAATGGCTAAGCCAACGTATTAACTGCAAACAGACTCAGACTAATTATAGGCATCCATGCTTATTAAAGACATTTCCAGTGATAAACAAACCAAGCTGGTTGACACGGGCGGCTGAATGTTATTAAATCATTCAATCGTGTAAAAAATCGGTATTTTCTGCAAACTTTTAATTAAAGGCATCAGACACCTTTGGTAAGTCTTTTCTCTTGGTGATACACAATTGCATAAAATAAAAAAAACTGTGATAATTTGAACTCAATTGGTCATTACAAGTTGCGAGAGAATTGATGAAAAGGCACCCTTGTCGCACAAGTTGTGTGCTTTCAGATGCCTCGAATTCGAGACCTCAGCCGAGGTCTCGAATACAAGTACAAATCTTTTAGTGAGAAATTACTTATTTCTTTACTTCAGAGGGAGTCGTGTTTTATATCAACAGCTTTCCATTGCGAGAGTTCCGTCTTCGATTATAAATAGTAATATATGCGTAAAATTAAGAATGAGTTTTTAATTCCTCGGAGGGTAAAGTTCTTTGAGTACTTCTCTGACGCCGTTGGTATTAAGTGAAAGATAAACATACGGGTATCTGTCTGATTGGATACTAACTTGACCATTATGCGTGATTTTATTGCTTCGTTGCCAGACAGACCATCCTGATGTGGCTACAAGCATAATATATGGTTGTGTTTTGACCCGATCATTGCGACTGTGGCTAGATCAGTCTATGGCTGTGCGTGGCTAGATCAGTCTATGGCTGTGTGTGGCTAGATCTTCATGGCTGTGTGGTTTAACTCCAGGTATGTGGTATGGCTGGCGTACGTATCATTCTGTGGCTACAATCCCGCCAACAATGCTGGGCCCACCCATTCCCGATATGACTTTGAACATTCTCGCAACCCCCTTCCCCGCTTAAAGGCAGTGATCACTATTGGTACTTATTCAAAATAGTTATTAGCATAAAACATTGCATGATAACGAGTAATGGAGAGCTCGTTGATAGTATAAAATATTGTGAGAAACGGCTCCTTCTGAAGTGGAGTAATTTTGGAGAAAGAAGTAATTTTCCACGAATTTGATTTCGATACCTCAGAATTAGACTTTGAGGTATCGAAATCAAGCATCTGAAAGCAACCAATTTCGTGTGGGGTTTTATTCTTTCATTATTATCTCGCAATTTCGACGACCAATTGAGCTCAAATTATTACTTCATTTCACTAATTAATTTCAAAGGTAAGCAAGGGGGCGGGGCCCAACGAGATATGGCTTGGATTGTAGGTTATTTTACGGCTTTGGCTACCGTCAATATGTGGCTGTCACCACAATAATCTTTGGTTTTGTCTAAGATTAGGTGGCTGTGGATACATACTTCCATTGATTTTGCTGGTTCATTCTATGACTGTGACTTTGATGATTTAATGGCTGTGAATATATACACACTGGCTGAGGTTAACTCTTTCAGTTTAAATAGTTGTGATTGTGGCTGCATCAAGTTCTATAATTGTGCCTTCATCATTCTATGGTTGTTGCTAGAACATTATATTACATAAAGTTGTGGTTGTATCATTCTATATTGGTGGCTTCATCATTCTATGGTTGGCTAGATTATTCTATCCGTAGAAATCTATTGAATTATTTCATATCAAATTAAAATTACAAACTTGGAAAAAAAACATTCATTCACAAAACTGCTTTAACCGAAGGTGGACTGGTTTCCCAAGGTATACGTGCTTACTGTCGCGGCACACCCATGGGTCTGTAACGTGCTCTTCACGGCACACGCAACTGGCACCAGCCGCTGCTGACAATCGGCCCCTGACGACCGGATCCAAAACAGTAATCTGAATAATTTACATCATTCTAAAACAGGAAGATCATTAAAAACAACCCCTTGGGGTTCCATCCCGTAGTTGAAGAGACAAGAATGATAAGCAACCGATAGTTAAGTTGTGAATATTTGATAAATATCTTTTTTTTCTGGGGTTTGAAGGGGTAAGGCTCCAATTTAGTTGACCTTGGTTGGTGTGAGGGGGGTGACTAGAGCGTAACTGAACGGCCTATGATTGTCGCATTTTGGTCGATGTTTGTGGCATCATCATCAGGGAAATTAACGGGAAAACTATTATGCATTTTATCGCGCCATCTGTTGGTTTGTGTAGTTAATCACAGGTTAACGCACTATTTTAAACTGGAGTCGAGCAGAAGACTCGACTTGCCGCGGTTTTATAATATAGCTCTGCAATTGATTTGGTTATAATGCGTCGAATCCAATTGCAACAGTAGCAAGAAACTTTGAAGCTCTGAGAAAATTGCTGACGATTTGGTTGTGAACCCGTGATGCCAAATTGGCGGTATAAAAAAAAACCGTTCTGACAATGTAGCATCCACTTTATTCCAATTTATAGGGCAAAATGTTTGCTTAAATATTCACTCTCTTTGAATCAAGATAAGGTACAGTATTTGCTACACAGTCTTCATAAACAATGTGACATCAGTTATGGCTCATTAAATGTTGTTTTTTTAATTCAAGGTGATATTGATTCCAAATGTCCATTAAGTCACCATTAGTCACTATATGTTATTGATCAAAGTGTGCTAGATTGAAACGCTAAACCAATATGATGTCTTACAACATGTTACGAACCAGTAAACATTATCCTGATAAATGTGTGTCCTGAGTTAAGAGGTCACAAAATTCATCAAAACCCCAACCGTAATTGAGGTGGACAATACAAAATAGAATCCTCTCAGTCCTACATACAATCCTAACCTCATTGGTAAAGTCATCACCCCACCGCCATTCAGCGAAATCCCTCATGTAGAAGTCAACGGTTGCTAGTTGACACAGGGGCCGCCCGACTTGTCAGCTCCGCTTAGCTGCTTTTCTAGGAAGGAAAAGTTAAGTCGCGAACAGGCCAATGACCTGCATTCAAAAGGCTCCTGTGGACGCTGTTCCTACCACCAGATAAAGATCGCTACTAGACCGTGAACGACTTCCCTCAAAGAAGTTTTAACCCACCCCTTTCGCGGCAACAATGGCGTAGCGAGCGGCAACCTTGCAACTTTTCTTTTGGTAATTTTTGTCTCAGAAACTTTGTTATTCTGGAAATCAAAGCCTTGAGCATTTGTTGGCTGGCTCCGCGGCCTTTTCCACTAAGTAGGTAACTACGTTACGTCTTTTAAACGGAATAAACACAACTTGGAACAAGGGCAGGAATAACACTTTGTATGCAATTCTAGAAATCTTAGGTATAAGGCAAATGCACAATTCACCATCATTCGGAATTTAAAGGAACACGTTGCCTTGGATCAGTCGAGTTGTTCTTTGAAAAGCGTATGTATTCATTTGTTATTAAATGCATATGATTAGAAAGATATTTTAACAGTAGAATATAATGATCCACACAAGTATCACTCGAATTTGCGTGGTTTCCTTATACCTCGTCGCAAACACGGTCCGCCATTTATGGGAGTCAAATTTTTGACTCCCATAAATGGCCGACCGTGTCAAAGTAAAAGGAAACCACGCAATTTCGAGGCAAATGTGTGTGGATCATTGTATTCTACTTTTTAAATCATCTTTCTAACCATATGCATTCTATAACAAACGGTTAAAAACGCTTTTCAAAGACCAACTCGGCCGATCCAAGGCAACGTGTTCCTTTAAGTGTTGTAAAAAAAATCTTGGTAGAAAAAGCTTCAGTTCGGTTCTTGTAATCTCTTAAGTTGCCATTAAATTGCAATTATTTCACTGGTCGGTGGTTTGAATCCACGCAGTGTCCCATAAGTACGCCAAAGCTACCAATTTGGAAAGACATCGGAAGTCGAGTTCGTCAATAACTACACCATCTCAGTTTGCAAGAACTACAGATTTGTATATACGTCAGAAAGTGGGAATTAGAAAATTCGTGTAAAAATGCTTGGAAGATGTTTCTTGCTATTCTCCTTTTGTCTTTTGTCTCTTTGCTTGACGGACTAGATATAGTACGTCTGTTTATCTGTTTAATTTTCCAATGGTTGTCTGTGTTTCTATGAGTTTTCTCGGGAGGGGGGTGTAAATTCTATGCAATATTGACGCCGTTTTTCAAGTCATTCCACCTTGAATGGTTGGATGTACATTGCATGGTATCTACCTCCCAAACAACCCCCCCCCCCCCACTACCCTCTGCCGCCACCACCACCCACACCCCACTGTCACCACACTCATTAGTCCCACTGCCGCTGCCTGTAAATAATACACTTGCCCCACACACAGTCCAAAGACTTATTGTCTCCATCTACCAGGCTACCTGCTCGCACGGATTCTTAAAGATGACACGTAATGGAAAGAGATAACGTCTTCACTGCCAAGAAAGATGTCATCTCCTCCGATCTCAGGCCTCGTGAAGATTTATGGATTGTCTCATCAGCTATAAATTGTCTACGCAGAAACGTTTACGGGGTACCGAGAGAGCGATTTACAGCGGAGGGTGTCTGAAGCCTAACAGCACGGCAGTAAATCGTCGTCCTGTCACAGGAGATGACGCTACAAGCTGAAACTCCCTAAGAGATGATTTACATTTATGTCATGATTACCTTTTTTCTTCTTTAAAAATGATCAAGGACGATGCCTTGTTTGGCGCCATTTCTGAGGTGAGCGCACCATGTGGAAGGTTGATGGACAATTGATTGAACGTCCATTTCACGGATAACTGGCCATTCCAAGAACTGGACTTTTTCCTTCTCGTAGTTCCTACGTGTTTCTCCTGTAAATTTGGTGGAGCTTTTTATAATCAAAAGTATCTACTTTAGTTTATCTCACAGTGCATTATAACAGTTTGATGTTGTACGTATGTAAGGTTTGCGTTAACTACTTCTATATCACCAAAGTGTACATATGTACTTTTTTGAGTAGATTTTGTTCTTTAAAAACTTGTCTTGCTATTGTTTTACTGACACTGAGTTTCGGAATTCGGGAGACTACAAGTTCTCAAAGCACGAAACTTATGAGAACTAGCTAAGTAATGGCCTGATGTTTAGACCCTAGCAGAGTCCTTTCTCAAAGAACATAATCTACACAGCACTAGATAGAGTAGTTTGTACACGATATTATCGCAAACCGAATTTACATTAATACCTCACCATGCAGTGCCTCAAAACCTACAGAGGTAACAGTTTAATGTTAAAAAATGGTTTTCACTTTTTTTTTCAGCCGTGTTTGTGGAAAAACATTCTATAATATGTACATTATAAGAGTATTATGGCAATGTGCACCTAGCGCAACAAAGCATGCGCTTCACTTGCAGTTGATATACCGGCTAAAACCTCGCCTTCTGTTTGCACACATTTTACCAAAAGGCTGTTCAACGTACAACCTTGTCTCGACAGCAATATCTTACGGATTGGATTCGCTTTTTGTTCCAATGCCATTATTTATGGGCTATATTGATATTCACCGTTTTGTATTAATATTAATAACTAATAATTAGAAAGTAAATTGATCCATCAAATAGTGGGAACATTTAATACTTATTTCCCTGATACCAATTAACGATAAAAGCGAGAGTTAAATCACCTACCGTGAGAAATAATCATAATTCAATTAAAAACTAGACATTCAATGCTAATTTAATCATAGTGTCAAGTTTGAAAACACCATGCACTTGCAGTTTATCTAATAGAAAATGAGAGGGTATCAGTTTATACAGTATAGATCCTAAAGGTATATATTCTTGATGTATTTATATTCGTAAATGTTATCTGTCGCCTCCTTATTGTTTCCCTTTGTTGTCTCACATTTTATAAAGCTGCTTATGTTTCCATTCAGTACACATACTACGCTCATAACACTTTGTCGCACATGTTGCATTTTAAAGGCACTGGGCACCTTTGGTAATTGTCGAATACCAGTCTTCTCACTCGGCATGTATCCCAACATTATGCATAAAATAACACATTTCTGAAAAATTAAACTCAGTTTATCGTCCAAGAAAACAAACACCCTTGTTGCACAAATCTGTGTGCTTTCATATGGCTATACAAAGGGCTTTAGGCCTGAAGTCTTTCAATAATATTAGTTGAGTGAGAATTTACCTCTTTCTCAAAACTATAAACGTTACTTCAGAAGGGGCCGTTTCTCAAATCGTTTCACACTATCACTGCTCTCCGTTGCTTGTTCGTAAATACTAGCACTAGCAGTGTCCAATGTCTGTAAGGTACAAATTGTAGCACCGAAATTTACAATCAAATTAAGCTTTTTACAAAACATCATCACATTTAAAATAATTTATACCTAGATGAAGGCATAAATCATACATGAATATAAATTCAACATCGGACCAGTTCTTACACAGCATGGGTAAACTGAGTAGTTCAGTATTGTACGGTGTAAATTTAAACTTTGTAATGATGCCTAGTTAGGGCTTCGACAGCTCAATGCTGTTTTTATGTTATTAGTAAGTCTTTAAATCACTAGACACTATTGGTAATTACTCAAAACATTGTCTAGCATAGAAAATTACTTGATAACGAGCTATGGAGAGCCTTTTATAGTAAGTATACAACATTGTGATAAACAGCTCCCTCTGAAGTAACGTAGATTTTTTGGGGGAAAAAAAGTAATTTTCCACTCAAATATTTGAAAGACATCAGACGTGAAGATAAGGTATCTGCTGAAAGCACATAATTTATTGTGTGCAACAAGGTTGTTTTTCTCTCATCATTCTCTTGCATGGCCAATTGAGTCAACATTTTCACAGATTTGTTGCTTTATGCATATGTTGGGGTACACAAAATGAGACTACTGGTCTTTGACAATTACCACACGTGTCAATTGCCTTTAAGAGACCACTACATTCCTTTTAAACGAAAAAACCATAAAATGTGCCACTGTAAGCACCTATTTCTTCTAGACCGATAGCGTACGACCACACGTACCCGTGCTTGATGTTCGTTTGAGCATGGTCTGAGCTGATACCTCACGCTGTAGCCTGGGGGACAGTGCGCAGAAAGAGAGATAGTCGACTAGATACGACAATTACAAATTACACTGGTTACTATTGTGTAATCTAGACTATAGGCCTACATGAATCAAGTTGAAGATACTGACAGATATGCAATTTACGTTCAGTACCCAAGCGGCGGGAACCATACAGTGTCAAATGGTGTTGCCTCTTTCCCGTACACGATGTAGTAATTTGAAAATTGCCCGTGTCCAAGGTAATTACAGTCAAATTATAGAAAGGTGTCTCGCGTGATCACGTGTGATCTAGACCTGACTACACGCGAACGTGAGCTGGTTGCGTCAAGATATGAATGATTGCAAGATTTGCCGATTTTCTTCATAAATTATTAGTTTGTACCATTGCTTTATTATCTTGTTGCAGGCTTATAGTGATTAATTAGAGATGCACACCCACACTGCGTATACGGGCAATCAAGTGATAGAATTTATACATGTCATGCAGCAGGCGTTTCATGCATGGAATAAACTATGAGTCGGAAGTTATTTATAAGAATTCAGGTTGTATCCATTACATTATACGCTCAAAAGGCCAGAAAATGGAAGATATACCTTTGATAATTACTTTCTCCAACTACTAACGATCATAAAAACTTACTTGGTAAGTTAAATTGGCTGTTGAAAATGTCTATACCACTTTTAGAAGAAAAAAATCCCTTTTAAGGCATGTGGTTTGTAGAGAGAGGGGGGTTCAACAAAGTTTGAGAAAGGTTTCTGCATGAAATGTTTCTCAGATTGTGTATTTCAATTATTGATTTAATACTCCTCCTGTATGGACATAACCGCCCAGGATTTTTCGGCGGTATCAAAAACACTACCACCTCTAGGAATTACATTTTCACATGTTAGTTTTATTGCAAATAGTATCTACATTTTAGGTAGGATTCAAACAATCGCTTGGTTCCATAAAACCAGAGGTAGGATACTGTGCCTTCAATCTTTAAGAATCAAAACATGAAAATGTCTCACTTAGACCCATTCATAAGGGAATTGATTAATGTTTATGTGTTTTTGCTAAAGTTGTTACATCAACTGGAAATCGTCGATTTGTTTTTTAATATTTCAATATCCAAGCTAAAATAGACCAGCATCCTGCTGCCACCATTTTGGTTACATTCCTTGTACCTACTTCTTAGCCTAGCAATACATGATAATTTTACAAGAAGGAACCAGACTATTTTTCCTTCCAGCATCCTTGGTTGCCTTGATTTGAATGGAAAAAAATCAAGATGGCCGCACCAGGATGAAGGGTTATAAAAACTAATGGTCTTTTTGGGACTCATACAAATTTCAGCTCACAATCACGAATCTATAGACAGTATTGGCTGCTACTGGATTATACCCGCTGTGGTTGCATTTGGGAATCAATCAACGATGTCATTTTAGGGACGTAGTACAGTTGACCGTACCTATAGAATCATCATGCTCCCGGAGCATTAGCATCGCATCCAGCATGCAAATCAAACTTTCATCAGCCGTACACAATTTACTCACTGGCCGATTTGCCCAGTTCCCTTTCATCCCCAAACAAAATAGATAGCCATAAAATGTATGTCATAGAATTGCCCACGACTTACAACAAAGTGTGATTGTTCCCGGTGTATGAGTGTGCGGCCCTCTTGGCAGCACGGGTCATCAAGAGAGAAAAGACGGGGGCACTGATGAGTAATCGACGGTCCAACAGTTCCTTCTCTCGGGGATTCGATTCAGTCACTCCATATATAAGACGTTCTCATTGGGTATTATGATATATCTAGGTTCTTAATAATGTAGAGAGTCGTGCATTCAGCACTATGGTGTGCCAACTAACTGCATACCCTACACCGTGTACACAACACTCGACTGCACCAGATATAGAGCCCTCGCGAACGGGTGTCCGGGCGGACTACGGACGTGACAGAATTACGACGGGTTGAATGGCGGGAAAAGCAGGCCAATGAATTCGGGATTTGTGCACCTCGAGAAAAGAATCATCGGGTCATTATACAGGTGTTTATTTGAAAGTGTAATTGAGCTACCGAGAAAAACCGTCATCTCGGTCGACACTGAGTGATGTTTGAAGCTTTGTGGAAAGGAATAAGTCCTATTTAAAGTGAACTTGCTGGTACAGAGCCAAGTGTAAATCTCTTTTGGCGGGGATGTTGGCATCTTTTCATCCGATTTTTTTCAAAGCTAGCATCAACCCTTGGTAAAAGAGATTTACACATGGCTGTACCCGCAAGTTTACTATTCTTTGACGCAGAAAAGCATCATGAATCAACCACAGTCAAGATTTAGCATATCATTGAGGGATCAACTGCTCATGAAATTCACAATACAAAAGGATTCACTTGATAATAAATACTTTTTATACAAAATTTTGTCTTGAACTACCAGACTCTTCCTGAACATTTCTTGATGACTTAGCTTGAAATCAATCAACAAAAAGCGTAACCGTCTTGGTCGTGTTCATTGTATCGAGTAACACTAATTAATGCTAATAATTATTTTGCAATTAGGAACCAGACTATTTAGTTCTTCCGGCCTCGGTTGGGTAACATTGGTTTCAACGGGAGAAATTCAAGATGGCTGCACCGTGATGAAGGTCTATTCGAACACGGCCCAATACCCTCTTGCAATATCGTCATGTTAGTACTACCATAAATTGGTAGGCTTACAAATAACCATTTACATATAAATTGAGTGCTTAGATGCAAACTGCTTCCCATCCAAAGTAAAGGCCCATACAAATAAATACTTTATATCAAATGCAAATTGCCAGACTTTTGTTCTAAGGCGCAAGCATTTTCCACCATGATTTCTTTGGACATTATTCTGGTAAAAGTAGAATGTAGTTGTTGTCAAGTTGATAAACAGCTATTTTGGTTGACCCATACATGGACCAAAAATTCGGGTGGGATTCGAACCACAACCCAGCATTCAGAGTTGATGTCACAACCAGGCGTATCTGTTTATAAAGGAGGCCCAGCTCGAATCCAGTTATTATTAGCAATATAGTGATGAATAAACAATGAATTCCTACGAGACAATGGTTCCTCCAACAGAAGGGTTTGAGAAATATTAGTGTCGATTTTGACCATAAATAACTGTGTTTGATTTGCAGTATTATCAGTATTTAGAAGCACAGGCAGACGGTATGTGATACACTATACACGGTTTTAGGCCCAGGCAGGGGCGGCTCAGACCCATTCACTTCAACCAACGATCTCTTACACTGCTCCGGGCTTCAAACGACTGGATGACGGCAGTACCACTTGCTGATTGGCGATACCATACCGTATCGGTTTCGGTGTCTATTGCAAACCAGCACAATAGTTCTTTTCAAGTCTTTTCTTCAGTCGTACAAACAATATTCTGGGCACAATAAGTAGAGCTCATGTACTGGTTTCACCAGGCCAGGCCTCTTTTTTCTTTAAAGGGATACAAACTCCCCGCACTCCCTCTCCCAAGACGGGGGTAGATAGCTAGGGTAGAAACTACCACAATAGACCTCACCGCCGTGGATCAATATTCATTTAAGAAAGTGAATTTCACTTCAGTGAAGTGACCATTTATTCAAGGATAGTTGACCAGTGTTTAGTGGATGGGATTATGGGGTTGCAATCGGATTGGGATCGAGATGATTGGGGCTAGGTAGTAAATGATTCTGGTAGGTTCTTGTGATGTTGAACCGCTTGAATGGGTTTGCGGCTGCGTCTGGGTTACCTCATCACAAAATGGCTGCACCAATCAGAAGTGTTAGGAGAATGCTGAGGATGTCTAAGGTCAACAAATTAATGCACTCGTTCGGTAATCATACATCAATAAATGTTAATTTTGCATCTGGGATAAAGAATATAATTTGTTTGTATCCATTAAACTGATTTGTATTAAAGGCACCGGACACCTTTGGCAATATTTGTCGAAGACAAGTATTCTCACTTGGTGTATCCCAACATATGCAATGTAACAAACCTGTGAAAAATTTAACTCGATTGGTCATCGAAGTTGCAATAGAAATAGAATAGTATTTTAATATTTGAGCAAAGCCAACAGGCAAATCACTCGAGTGGGATTCAAACCAACAACATTCGCATTGCTAGAGCAGATACAACAGTTAGTTACAACTTCGGAACTAAGAATTGGCAAAACGGTTCCCCTCAAACTTCACCTATTTTTACACCAATCAAGAATATGAATAGGCAATTATTTTAACTTCCTCGATCATTCTTCCGGGGTCGTCAAACTTTCGATGTCGAAATCTTACATGACCACAAGCCTTTTGACATTATTTTGTTAAATCTCTGATCAGAAACCACAAGTATAACAAAGTGTCAATAACTATCAAGAAGTTAGTGATTCACTTGTTCGAATTTTTTGAAAATTATATTTGATTTTATTATAGAGAATTATGTTAGCATGCAAACAGTCTTTGGTGAACACTATAGCTCTACATTAGAAGGCAAATGCCGAAAAAAACTGGCCGGTGTTTCACCAAATCGCTAACGCCAATACGGCAATGTTTACCTGTGGTTTTTTAACCGTTCGACTGTTTTATTATAACAAAAAGCAGACATATACAATAAAACTACAAATTTGAAGTTTTATTTCAAAAGGTTGTAGGCCTTTATATAATGTTTTGGAGGTTGCCAAAATCTGGAGCATTTGTATCCACATGGGAAGAATAATCCGTTATTGGAATTAACAATCTTAGAAACGTTTCATGTAGAAACGTTTGTCAAATTTAAACGATTTTGAAATGAAGTGCCTTTGAAGGGAATCGTTTCTCAGAAAGTTGCAGTAAGTACCAAAGCAAACTGAAGTGAATATATACTGATATAAACTCAGCCTCTCTGGTGTACAGAAAACCTTAACATGAATTTACAAGGAAATCGAAATTTGGTAAACCGAGTGTGGGGCAATTAGCTTTTTATCAGATGCTTCTTTCAAAGCCCCTACACTTAACCATTTCGCTCTTTCAACTTCTAAATGCAAATGGAACTGTTATTGCTGACTTCCTTTGTTGGGAGAAATTACCCCAATTTTTAACAGTTGAGGAGTTTTTATTAACAATCACTTTCTAGCGAGCCATTCAAAGTTAGCTCGCCGGAGGCAACGGCGCACGGCCGGGGGAGATGCTCGCTGTTTAGTGGGAGATTACCGGACTAAGTCCGTAGAAGGTCAAAACGGACATAAAAAACAGCGGTTTTACAAACACTTGAGTCTGGTTATTTGGAAGTGTGAATTATTCAGAGGGTTTCACATGATATAGGCTTATAATAAATTCATAACAGAGAATTTTGTATATGAAAGAGAGAATTCGAATGTGGAAATGCAAATTAGAGAATTGACGTATATTGAGTATAGAAATAAAACTAATTTGACATTTGCAATAAGGCCTTCAAGGCTGCATGTTTTCCAACTCTGTGATCGGGAGCCATATCCATCGCCATCGCACGTCCTCTAACAAAAACAAGCTTGCCATAAAACAAATCTGTGGTTGTTTTTCATTAAAAGAATACTAGCAATTTAAAACCATGTTTAGTGTACTAGTTGTTCTTGGTTCCCTGCTTAGATTTCGTTAGTCTTTGCGCAAGACGCTCTTATTCACCATCACTCAACTATCACGATCCCCGTCCCACTTCTCCTCGAATAGAGGTTGGCCAACTCAACCAAAAAAATCTTGCACCAAGACTAAGTTTTCGTCAGAAATGTGTTAAATTAGCCTCAACAGTATTCTGCAGCTGCAGCTTTTACACAAACATAAAAAAATGTCGGCCGGTAATCTATCGAGTTTTGTTTAACAAGTTTTAATATATCTATAAAGGAATAAATTGCTCACAGTTGTGTCCGCACATTGTTGCCGTCTACAAATGAGTTTTTAATATTAGTTTAATGATGACTAATGATGTATGAGTAACATTATCTCATCGTTAGGACATCTTGAAGTCATTTAACATCACTGGAATCAATCAAACCTTGTCATTATTTTTGGCGGGAACAAAGGTCCCATCAGTTGCGCAAATTTGAAAAGATTGAAAAAATTTCCGCATTTTTTTCGTTGTCGTCTGCGAGTTATGGCCGAGCATTTTTCCGGTGGAATTAAGATTAACGTCACGAAACCAAGTCTAAAATTGGTCTTTGAATTAATGATGAGCGTTCAGGCTTGCCTTGCCGGCACAATTTCTGTAATTATCAAAGGTGGTCACAGTTTTACATTGGTATTCAGGTATACAAAGATCGTTGATTGGTTAAATTTCAATTTCTCCCCGGTATGCAGTCAAGAAGAAACTGGTGACAATTTCCGGTATATCTCTTTGAAAGATGTGTCGGCCAGGGGATAGACTAGCTAAGTATGGAGTAAGTCGTAATAATTGCTAGCCAAGAATGATGACATTTTCGAATGTCGAATGAAAGTGAAGTGATCACTTACCTAATGAGCATTCATACCAAGACACGGGTGAGCTACACGTACCCATGTGAAGGAGAAGGTGGACGCATGCCTTGCCCAAACACTCGATCAGGCCTGATACTTCACGGAGGCACCGAAGGCGATTGCCTCTGCCTCCATCCCCTTGTCATTGCCTTGATGCCCTTGAAATTCTCCAGTAGATATTTACAATTTCCCCATAGGGTGCTCTTTACCAAGGTGAAAATGCCTTGGTGCCCTTGCCCTTTCAAAAACGACATACAGGCCTAAACACTGCAGCTCGTTCAGCAAAGATCGACTCAGCTTTGCATATTTACAGCAGAGAACACATTAAGTAGTCTTTGAAGAACAACTCTGTTTTATAGTAACTTTCATCATTGTGTTTAATATCACATTCAAACGTCAACATGTTTAACATTCGTTAACATACGACTAACAGTACGGTACCCGATGTATAGCGCATGGACATTGCATTTTATATAGACGGTTCTGTGTCCCAACACGGGAACAGGTACTCCCTTCTCGTTACGACTGTTTCCATAACACAAAGCACTTCGTCCCAATACTAGTTAATATATTTAAAGTGTGTCTTGGGTGTGTTGGAATACTCAATGAGACAAAACACTTATTTACCGGACCAACAATTTCCATTGTAGATAGTTTTCCATGGATGTTTTCATAATGAATTTTCTCGTCAAAACTGTCGTAAAGGTTATCCTCGTCACAGTTAGTTATGCGTAGGCCTATTTCATCAAAACACTTTCAAAACGTTAAGTTTTTCCCAAAAATAAATTTCAATAGACACTGGGGAAACCCATAAATATCTTTCAAATAATAGTAGAATAGGACAGGAAAATTTAAATAAACTTAACATACCCATAATAAACAACGCCATTATGTCAACAATAATAATATAACTCTCTTTCTTGCTCCACTGACACTAATGTGTACATGTACATGCCACACTACGACTTGAGAAACTGCCCCTGCAACAGTTGGGTGTTTCCCAGCTTGGAACACTTAATGTATATTACCTGTCTCAGTCGTAGTTGGGCGCAGTTTGGGACAGGTCCAACTGTGGTTCGGATTTTCCTCAAGCCGAGGGCTTAACACTAAATGATTTGTAAACAACGCACTTAACAAACATACCCTTTTGTACAAAACACAATGGTCATCATATTTTCGGTTTCCCCAGCGTGACACATTTCAAAGTGCAGGCTGTGTCACTTCCAGGCTTTCACAATATTTGACAAGTCGAACATCTTTTCCCGATTTAACATAACAGTTATGTCAACCAAGTAAACGAAATTAGCGGACCGACATAAGTTAGTCAGTCATGAATATGTCTGAATGCTTGTTTGTTTACATTCAATTCAACGCAAGACTTTTGCAAACAAAAAACCGGGCTTCCGTTGCCCGACAATCATTTACACATTGAGCCGTGCATTAACAATGTTTTCAATTGAAAAAAAAACAAGTAAAGTGAGCATTGTTTGCATTCAAAAGGTATGTATACAAAACATAAATAAATAATAGTTTGGAATGAATGAACTTTGACCGTTCTTATATGATGAAATAAATAGTGATTGAGACCCCACACCACCAGGGTTTGATGCGTAACTCGCAATGCATCCCAGTCATTTCTTTTCCTTGTGACACACCATAATACAACATTGGAACAGTCGGTCAGATTGTTTTTAGGTCAGTCTTATACTCTTAGCAAAAGGTTTGTTTTGTCGACAATTTTTTTTTTTTTCGGCACATCTTCAGATGACCTGGAATTTTCAAAAGCTATATGCGAAAAGCTGTTTCAAAATCAAGTATCGTGGAAACGCGTTCAAGCTATGTTTGTTGTGTGGATATTGCTATCTGACAATTCTGAAACTCGTTTTAGAGTTTTGTTTTTAAAAAGTTGACAAAACCTACTTGATAGATCTGAATAGACAGTCGTGAACACAATATTATATTAATTCAAGTTGACAGAAGGAACCCTTGTGATAATTGCACCCATGGTAAGATATCCATTCGATATCCAATGCTTTCAGAATATATTGACCCCGTATAAATATACCATCTTCACGCAATAATGAATGGCCCAGATCGTCCATTTATCAAAAGTTTGACTTTGAATTGAAACTCAGATAATCGATTCAAGAGTATAATCAATAAACCCCAAAGATTGGATTATCCGTCTATAATCCTTATAAATTATTTTCCCAAAACTTATCAGGAGAACACCCTCATCGGAGATCCAAGCAGCCCATCTTAAAACCGACCAATCATGTCACGCCTTGGTTGTGCCCAGTATCACGACATTAAACTGATTCCAAATACCACTGACAACCAAGTCTTAACTCATACAGAATAATTATTAATGCTTCGACTGCAAAACACAGACACTACGGAGCACACATTCAGATGATAATAACAATCTAGTTTAGACATGTCCACCATTTTGTTTTCCTCGTCACACAGGACTCGATATATTGTATAATAAGACCGATATAAACGATTTGTGAATGTCCCGAGTTGCAAATCTGTCGACTCCATGAAACTTTTTATTTCAAACTATACATTGACATGCATTTGCAAGGTGTGTTGTTTCCAGTATGAATAGCCCGGGTCATACTTCCTGCAAATGCAAATACGATACAAATTTTGACGTCACAAATTTCGCAACGAAAAATTTGCATCAGTTGAAATGTGAGCAACTTCTGCAAAACATTCACAGCGAAAACATACCTGTGACTTCAAAATTGGTATCACACTTCGCAGTATGAACCGGGCTTCAAAGTATTTATTTGTTGCTTTATGTTGGGAGCAATTTGACATGACTATTTACTCTGTCCTCGTCATCAAAATGAAGTCGGTTCAGCATTTTTTTTTGACAGAGTGTATTCCAAGATTTCTCTGTGGTATTGGTTGGTCGCTACGCCGTGGCGATCTTGCCGTACAACTCCCCAATGCTACTGATGTTTCTATGCAAACCAATTTGCGGTATGGGATCGTTCGGCTCGGGCAAGCGGGGCCGACACTGCTGTTGCGACCGTATGGCAAAACGATTCACATGAACAGGAATAGGAACTACCAGTTTAGGGTTTGGGTTTACCCCATTACGCCCACTCGTTATGCCGGCTTTCAGTCGCTTCCACTTTGCTCTGCGATTCTGGAACCAGATTTTAACCTGGACTTCACTAAGATGAAGAGCCCTGGCGATCTGCGATCTCTCGCTAAGAGTCAGATATTTCTTACTGTGGAATTCCTTCTCCAGTTCCAGCAGTTGGTCGCTAGTGAAAGCTGTTCTACGGCGCCGTGATTTGGACCCACCTCGGGTACCGCACCCATCGCCGTCTCCACCGGACTCAGCTTGGTCATCATCCGGGTCGTCTTGGAGCGGAGAGTCGGCACAGTCTCCGTGGTCGCTCCGGCAATCAACGTCGTTCTTCCCGTCAGAATCTATCAAAGTGACCCAAGTGGAGAAAATTATTTAAACAAATATGACTTGTATTAGTTGCATAGTGACCTTACAGAGCCACCACACAATCAATCCCGAGTTTTTTTTTCCCAGAATTGGGATATTTTGATTTAGTTACAAGCCTTCAGGCAGAGTGTCTCCATTTCACATACCAACACCAATCCCAAGAACAGTTGTATTGCTCAAAGTTTCTTTCTTTTACGTTTACGTGCAACATTTCCAGAGTACAAAATCAGTCACCACATGGGTAATTTGAACAATAGGTGGTTAATTCACATTTTTATACACACCCATACCCATAAAAGTGACCTTTCTGTGTTTGGTAACATGAATGACACGTCAGCGGTTCTGACACAAAAACTCCCCCCTGGTTTGACTGCGAGTTGACCGCTGACCACGGAGCGTGTCGCACGGTCTCGTTACCGTAAACCACGCCATAATTACCAGCTACGACCTTGTGAACTCGCGTCATGTAACGAATGAAAATATTAACTTTCACACCCAGTGTCAAAATGCCAATCTAAAAACGCCTAACCTTTGATGTCAATCAGTCAGAATGTGATTTTGACTTCAAGTTGATGTATGATGTAACAAGAAAAGATTATTATTGTTCGGCAATAATAACAACACGCCTATTGAAGAAAACCAAAGTTTGTTGTCTTACGGGATAATTGGTGAAAATATGTTAAACTCTTGTGAAAACAAATTTGGCTACGTTGCTTTTTTGATGCCGATATCAATATTTCAAGTTTCTTTAAGACGCTTGGGAGTGATTAGACATGACCATGACAAGCTAGCTGCAACACGCCTCTTGAAGTAACCCAAAATGACTTTCTTGTCTTACGGTATAAATGGTGAACATCTGTTAAATTCTTGTGCATACAAATGTTGTTAGGTTGCTTAAAAGTGCTTATAGATGCCGATTTAAATATTTCAAGTTTCTTAAAGACGTTTAGGAAGTAAATAGACATGACCATGACAAGCATAACTGGGACACAAAGGATGATGTATACTTGAGTTTGTAGGTGGAGAGAATCAATAGTCATGTGACACAGGAATGTCATTGTTGTATCTATCAGCAAGAGTTGACATAAATTCAATCCATTGTCACAGTTTGCAAGAAACCTCTCTCATAAACATGAGTGCAAACTGTTAACAAGTTTATGCCACCAGAGAGTGCATTGGGAACTTTTGTACTCTTATACTCTTATACTTCAAAGTGATGCATTTTTAGTCAGGATCTTAGCAACACTTTGTTTCAACTTTAGTTTTGAAATACTGGTGCATTTGAGTTAATGCAATGCTCACTGTTAATCAAAGTACATGATTGATTTTAGTCATCGAGAAATATAAAACAGCAACAAAAATAACCAATTGTTAACCAGTACCAATTTTCTGGACAAAGTTGTCTGGAATTATGTCAAATTCGATTGAATAGTATCTGAAGACCTCCAATCCAAATCTGACCATTGTTTATTTCGATAGTGGCGATCGAATTAAACACGTTAAGGAACGTGTACACAATATTCATGACAAGATTCAAACAGTACTTGTTTGTTTTCAACCATGTGAATCATCCTAGTTTGATAAACTTTTCACAAGTTGGTGAGTGTAACTTTGTTTGCAAACTAAAAGATCACTTTTAACTTAAGAAACACGTGATTGCTTTTTGATCGAATATTTTGGTTTCGAGTGTCGATGGTCAAGAGATGGGATACCCGCCAATTAGCAACAATTATATTTAAACATCACAGCAGTGAAGTAAGTGTTTGACAAAGATAAGTATTTCTTTAGGAATTGCCTCCAGTCATTTTCAACATTTTTAAGTTAAGAATTCAGAATGACGTGGACCATTCTCATGACCACTTCATGAAAAGGTCAACATGAAACTAAACTAGGGCAGTTGCATCCATCAATTCAATCGAAGCCTCAATTTCCGAGAATAGATCCCCAAAAATTGATCTTCTATATTTCAATCGAGGTTATAATTATGACACTTCTAACATTATGCAAATGTGTTTTGGTCTAAACAATGGCATGCGTATATAAAAGATTGGTACGTTGTAACATAGGATAGAACTAAACCACACGATCTGGAATTTGCATAACTTGTTTTCATCAAGATTCTCTTTAATTGCCCAATAGACTTATAACCCTAAATAACTCGTCAAATAAGTCAATAACAATTCTTCAACGTTCAAACATTTCAAGACCAATCATCACCAGTTAACTAATAACATGGTGTTGCATAAACTCGAACGTTTCAAGCCACAGCTAATCTCACAGCTGTTTTAAAAACCTAGTCATCCCTTATAATTATTTGATGAATGAAAACAAATCTAACCAAATTTATAGAAGCAAGTCGCAACCTGACGGAAAAACAATCAACAATCCAATATTCAGTTACATTGTTCAGGTCTGCGTACATTATGTACAAAGTCTGTACCAAAACGAAAAAAAATGGCGTTCGATGACTTTAAGCTTTACGTGTTGCAAAGAATACAAATTATTTTCCCAAGCTAGTTACAGTAAAATCAGTGTTACGCAAGGGTCGCTATGTGCAAGCAATGGTTGTGTTTGGTTAAAGCATGGTTAAAGTGAGTCCGAGTTCGGTTGACTGCCACCATGTTGTCGATCATGAACATTTTACATCTTTATTTCTAAAATGTCCAGCGTGTTTAGACCTGGGCGGTCCTCGCTCCCCTCCATGATTTGCATCATGAAGTGTGCCCGGGCTACACGAAGAATTGACGGCGCGGCATCCAGCGTACAACGTAGTTACCTTAACGACGTGTCGTTAAATCAACCCATCACATATTGGACAGGGCTTCGACACCTTCCGTGATCATAAACCATAAAATGAAATTCAGTCAAATTTATCACCCAAATCGCTGATAGTGCTAAATGTCCAACATGCATGACATGGTTTGCTGTCTGAGTAAGCTAGACACATTTAAGACAATTGCTCCCCAAAGAATCGTTTCCTCATTGGATTTTTTTTTCGCGCCCACCTTCAGAAAAAGATAAGAAGAAAACAAATCTGCGTCAAGACCTTTTCGTAAGGGAAGCATCAGCTCATAGTTTACGACCAAACGAATAAAGAAAAACATTTCAAATATCTGCCCAGCAACAAAATAAAAAAGGATACTTTATTAAAATTGAATGTTGTATTAAAAGACATTTTAACTTTATCAACCCTTGAAAAAAGGCTTTAGTTGTGTTTTTCAGCAAAGTTGGTATCAAACTGACATAAATTTATTAACGAAATTGTTTGCAAATAAATAAAAAAATATGCATTTTGCATTTCTATTCCTCGGGTACATGATTGTGAAATGCACCATTTACGTAATTGTCATTACAAATTCGTTGAACAAGTTGACAAGTTTTGTGTTTTCTTGAAGTTGTGTTGAAAAGAATTTCGGAAAATAAAACGACAGAATTTAATTGACACGTATCGTGTTTTGCGGATTTTGCATTTTGCTAATGAAAACTAAATTTTGCTAGAATGGTTTTGTTGTAATCATAAATTTGACGTGTAATAAAAACAATAACCACTACACTAAACAGGTTGATAAACCCAAAAGAAACTTTAAATATTCGGGGGCAATTGTCTTAATGCATCAAGAGGAAACAAAAAGTGAATTTCGCTTTTATTAAAAAAAACTTATCAAGATATGGATAATTGCGTAAATTTTTGACAAACCAATTTGCAATTCCATGCATACTTGCAATAAATTTATTCTCATAACCACACGGGCTGTTGTTATAGGACCAGATGACACGGGTTTTTGTGAATGATAATAGTAATGCCTGCTTTACCAATTTCAGTCAACAGTTTAGCAACACCTGTAGCTTATTATTTATAAAGCGAGCCAACCTGCCTGGCAAGCCAACAGTGAATTGCCATTATTAATTTCTAGTATTTTGTATTTCACCTCAATTGTAATGTTGAAATTGCCGCAAGCAATATGGGCCCCGCATTAGCTGTCAACTATTGTTCGCGTGTAGCGTGTCGTGTACGCTGCTGGTTGGAACAGCAGAAATCGTAAAACCAGTTTGGATTCTGGTGATTTTTGAGCTAAATTCAGAAGAAGAAACTCACCCGATAAAGGACTCATCTCAGTTTGGATAAAACGATCACTTATTAAGGAAGAATTCGTTTCTCTTGAGCAAGGAGAATGTGTCTCTTCACTGTAAGACCTCCTCCAGATTGGTTCTTGATGGTGAGATGTCACGGAATCCGTAGGTAGGTGACCAACCATAGTTCTTGGTGGGTATAATTCTGGTTGTTGACTACCTAGTGAAGTCCTTATATTCGGAATGGAAGGGTTTTCCATATCTGCAAGAATTTGATGTGGCGGTGAGATCAGGTGTAGAGGAGGGCCTCTCATTGAAGTGTTATACGGCAAGTGTTGTTGAGACGCGGCGTGATGGTGAAGGTGATGATGCAAAAGTCCGTTGCTGTGAGCCGGGACGACCGCTGCGCTCCCGTGAAGGTGCGCCGGTAAAAAGCTGCCGAAGCCCGGGTAGTGATGATACGACGGCGCGCTGCTCACCGGGGGCTGACTCGGTAGCGATGATGCAATCAGAGAGTCCACCGTAAAAGCCATCACGGCTTTGGAGGGTTGCATCTTCCGTCAAAAAAATGTCCCAGTATCTATTTTATAATTACTTCTTCTTCACAATGAAACAGAGATAGTAACTGTCGTTACTCTGACAGAGTGAATGATCTATCAGACTGACGATGCTCTTTCTTGTAATAAGTAAACTGCAGCCGGGATGGTACTGGCATGGCTTACATTTCTATCACATCTCTTCCAGCAGTAAATGTTTGTCATCCTCGTCATCGTATCCTCTCTCCATAAATTAGGGAGCCGTATAAATCAAAACCCAGCTCGCAAGTAATGTCTCCAACGATTGGTTAGGCGGGACTCAGCCTCCGATCGCCTGCCGAACTTGCAATACAACGCCTCGCGTGATTGGACAACGTCAGCAACTCGCGGAAAAAAAACCTGGCATGCAGATTTCGTGACAACCCAATCATGGTAATAAACAAAAAACTACTGGAGGTCTGGGCTGTTGCAGCCGGTACCAGCCTCTCTCGCAAGCCTTCTGCACATGTGTACATGTACATGTCTCGATCCTCTCACAAAAGGTCAATGGTTGAGGTAAGTTTGTCTGACGTTTCACGGCTTCTGATTGGTCGGCTATTTCCCAATATTGTCATCACCATCACAGCACGCGTTTGATATCATCCAATATTTACATTGCTTTACCGCTGCACCCAGATTACTCCACACGAGTATTGGCCTGAATCATAAATATTATTGTGGTGAATTAACTCTACACTTGACTGATCGGTACATAGCAGTATTTGTTAAGGATTTCTGTGAAGAACTTTTGACGTTTGTTGAGTATTTTTTTGTTTGTTCATTTCTTTATAGAGTATAATAATGGTTGCGTAGGTCGAGAGCCAAATGGCGTGCAGTGTCACCAATTATTAATAATTTAATAAGGTTGTTAATATAATCATATGATCTACGCTAAGATTGTGTTATTGATATATCAATACCAAGTCCATCGTCGCATAATAGTCGATGATGGACTTGGTATTGTGTACACATTCTAGTAGGTCCTATTCGGTAATAACTCCAACAATTAATGACAAACAAACTTACTTAGTAAGAAGCACTTCAGCTATCTAAATATATTCCACAAACTATGGATCACCTCCTGAGATGCCCCCTACTGGAGCAAGAATGCAGAGTTGAGGACATTAAAGAGTACAATGATATTGAAAGGAGCTGTGTTCAGTTTTGGCTGAAACACAACACATAGTGTGTGGACACGATAAGAAGAAGATCTAAATGTATTGAGAGACAGCTTTAGAGATAGACACTATTGGTAATTGTTAAAGACATGTCTTCTTGGTGTATCTCAACATTTGCATAAAATAACAAACCTGTGAAAATTTGAGCTCAATCGACCGTCGAAGTTGCGAGATAATAATGGAGAAAAAAACACCCTCGTCACACGAAATTGTGTGCTTTCAGATGCTTGATTTCGAGACCTCAAATTCTACACCTGAAATGTTTTATACTATCAACCTCTCCCCATTACTCGTTACCAAGTAAGGTTTTATGCTAATAATTATTTTGAGTAATTACCAATAGTGTCCACTGCCTTTAAAACAAAACCACTCTGAGAAACGTTTTATGCACGAAACGTTTCTCAGAGTGTGTATTCTTCATGCGTGGTACTGCTCCAGATTTGTGTGATATCTCAACAACATTTTGAAATGAAGTGTTCACATTTATTGTTTAGTTTTATTGTTTACTTGTATGTATCTACATTAATTTGTAGGATGTAAACAATCGAAGGGTTTTATTGTGAACTATATAGGAAGAAAATTATTAGGTCCAGTTCGTTTAAAGTCATTGTGTTTGTTGTGTATTTGGGATGGAGTGTAAGTTGGTTTTATTTTGTTGGTTTTGTATTTTTATTTGGCTTTCAAATTGTTAGTCAACCAATATGGCGACTATAAACAAGATGGCGACGGTAAGGACTTCTGTTGGTGTCTTATTTAAAATGACACTGAGGGAGTTGACTACATGTACACTTCCAGTGTATTAAAGCAGGAGCTAATGCACATGGTTCACTGATTTCATGTCGTTATTCCGGATTTTTCTGATACGATTGCAATTGATATTCCGATTGATACACACAAACTAAAAGGGACTGGACTCTTTTGGTAGTTACTCGAAATGATTGTTAGCATAACAATGTTCTTGGTAATGGCATAAAACACTGTGAGAAACGGCTCCCTCTGAAGTAACGTAGTTGCTGAGAAAGGAAATTTCTCACTCAAATTGAAATGAAATGAAAATTAATCTCAAAATACTTCAGGCCTGAAGCCTTTTTTCGGCATCTGAAAGCACACGAATTTAAGCAACACGGGTGTTTTTCTTAATCATTATTCTCTTGCAACTTCGATAACCAATTGAGAAATTTCGTCGCAGGTTTGTTATTTTATTTATGCATATGTTGGGATACACCAAGTGAGAGTCTGACAATTACCAAAGGTATCCAGTGCCTTTTAAATGACATTGATATCGAATAAAGGACACAAATATTAGAGAAATTTGACCCAACGTTCGAGAGCAAGGCTGACCGTGGAGAAATCGGCTGACCACCATGAAGACAGCAATAGCCTATACCAGTCCCAGGAGCTGATAGTGATAGACCGGTCTCGTCCAGCAGAGAAAGCTTTCATCACTGTTCGAGAGAGCGGTGTTATGTCACTCCGTCCCGGGGGATGACCTGTCGAGCTGTCTCGAGATGTTTGATGCACATCGACAATCATCACCAAAAGGAAGTCATTAACTTGCAATCCTTCTCCGTTTCAAATTGCGTAACCAACTTGATTAACGAGCGGCTAGACGTTGTGTTTGGTCTGAAGGCTCCTGCCCAGCTCATTTGGGAAGCCCTCGTGTGATTTTCTTAAAGGGTGTGTGCCCCTTTTGAGACCCCCTAAAAGAGAATTGTGTATTTATTTACCCACGTCACGCAGGGACCTCGATCACCGCTCTGCTGGGCTGAAACGAAGGGGAGCTACTGAAAAATACATTGGACCACGTCTTTACCGTGAATGATTAGAAATTGAATTATTGAAGAGTTGGAAAAGGGGGGGATTGCTTGAGTCTTGGGAAATTACTTACTTTTGTCTAGTAAGAAGGAGGAAACATTTTTCCTTGTTTTTTTTTTTTTTTTTTTTTTTTTGTAAAGTAGGCATATGTTATTTTAAATTACCTTTGACCCTTGAAAAGAGCAACTGGTTTGGAGAGGTTTAAGTATTTGTATTTTTAGGTTTTTTCCTGTTTATCCATAGCATGCAATGCTTCTAACAATACGTATTTGTATTGGTTTCATGCAATACAAAAATATAAACTACCATGGGATTTGCTCTTACTTATCATATAGGTAACTCTTATACATGTTTGACCCATGGTTTGACATAGCTCCATGATTTGACCATGTGTAGTCTGGTCATAGATCTGTCATACTCCTCAGCACAAAGACTCGCTAACCATATACCTTTCCCAACGCTCTAGAAGGCATGTTAGCAAAAGTGGCTAAGCCTTCTTTTTCCAAACAGATATAAACCAAACAGCTTCTATCTAATACGCCGCAACAAGTTAAGAGTCAATTTAAATTAATTATTCAGCTTCTTTAAAAAGGGTTTTATTCAACTACGGTCGGCATGTCAAAGGGATCCATAACGCAATTAGAACCATCACCATTTCCAATTCATATCCAACAAGGCCAGTGTACACAACAAAAAGATCAAACCGACTTTACCAGCAGCGTGCGGTAGCAATAGGTGAGACCGCGACTTAGGAATGAGTCCGGATTGTTGTCCAGAACTCGCAATTATGTCAAGGGGTAATTGCCTCTATTATCTTGTTAAAGCGATACTCCGGAATGTGTTTGGGTTCGTCCCGGATCGGTCCGGATCAGATTACGGTATAGTGGTCGTCTACGAAGGTTGAATACCGGGTGTTGGTAATATGGCACACGTGTAGACGGATACCCCATGGTCGATAATCACGGAGTACGGTCTTTGCAAATCAGGCTCATATTTCTCCTAAAGAAATTCTATCTCCTACATGTGTGTTTTGCGACGGTTTTTTCTACCCGGTAAGAAAATAACCAGTTCCCAAAACCATTGGGTCGGTTGATGTCTTAAAACCCATCACACGGTCGCGTCATTGGTTTTGCTCTTTATTATAAAGAGGTGTATAACAGTGGACCAGATGTGCAAATAATTGTTCCGAAGACGGTGTGTCACTCTCACCATAGAGCTATGCTGTCCTCCCTCTATGCTCTCACTAGGTGGAAGAAAAACTCTCACTCATCATGTGACGAATTGTTTGCACAGGGCAGAAAAAAGGGCATCAACTCATGTCTTGCAGCCAAGTTTCAGGCTCAGCTTTCGTAAGCATAAGCAAACAAAACCTCACTAAACACGTAATAGTATTGCTTAGCAGAATCAGGATACCAGCCTAAATTACATAATGTTTGCAGTGCTTGGCTGGTGCCCGACTCATTTTTTGCTTAGCAGAGAAATTCCCTAAGAAGCAGTATGTTCTGCTTTATGAAGGTCCAGACCACAGTGCTTTGACAAGCATCAATTCTCATCAGATATGGATAGACCATATAGATAGATACGAACATTGCATTCAATGGATGATCGTACATCAAACATAAAAGTTGAGAACAAGGGTGTCTTAAAGTGCTTCCTAAATGTAGGATAGTATAACAATGTGATTTGAAATAGCTATGAACAAATATCTACTGATCCCTTCGAATGTCTTTAAAACATAGTTAATCAACATAGTTAATCAAGATCCTTTCGAATGTCTTAAAAACATAGGTTAATGAAGAACTTAGTCCGTTTACATATTTTCTTATTTTTTATCAATATTGATGAATTAGTTTTGAACTTCAAAACAAAGGTTACTTCAAAACCTCCAAACAATGCTGTCATGTGGACATCTTTCTCTGTATTTGTATAACTTTTGGATGGTTCAGGCAGCAATCTTCCGGTCAGTTAATGAATTGACGGATCACGGTTTGTTGAGAAACAGAACTTGACTCTTCATTTTGAACATGTCACCTATACTCTTGTTTCGCAAATTCTCTGATATGAAATTTATCTAAGTTAGATGTTTTGTACTATAACACCAACTTGGTGTAGACAATGTACCTTTTACCACAACAATTACTTGTTGTTAAAGCACATGAGAGCTGTTGATAATAAAACATTGTTCGAAATTACCCCAGTAATGTAGTTTTAGAGACAGTGGTAATTTCCCAGCAAAAATTGAGTCTGTAGCCTGCTAAGGCATCTGAGCGCACACATTGGCGTATTATCTAAAACAAGGATACCAGTTTGTGTTTTCGTTCATTATTTTAACTTCGATGGCCAATTAATTAGTCTTAAATGTTTATGCCGGTAATACACCAAATTCTTGGATCAGAATAATTTCAAAAGTAGACCCAGCCTTTAATGCATAGTAAGCTTTAAAGTCACATAAGATGTAATCTCCAGATAATCTCGCGTTGTTTCCTCTATAGTTGAAGATAATTGAGAAGTTGGAACATAAGCTGAAGCCATACACGCCCTCTGGCCGACAAAGAAAGAAACTAATTAAATCTCTGATGAAAAACTATACAGTCTTTGATGATATTTGTCAGTACTTTGGAAAATACAAAGCCACACTGTGGATAAATAAAACTCGAACACATGGTAGCAATCTGAGGTATCTCGCGCAGTAATTATCTAGCAAGTGAAGGGGCATTTCGTCATCTATTCCCTTAACGACGTGGACGCCTTGTTACAAATTAACTACAGCAGGTTTATTTCAATTTTCTCCCAAGCTAAGTTAATTGAGATAGCTGCATTAAAAATAGTGATATATACTCCTATACATATTTGCACCATGGGGAAAGCAAGCAGTGGAAGCACCAGGCATGGGTCTCGACTAAGCCTCAGTGATTACGCACGGGGGCAAACTAGCGTTTCTCGTTAGTTAGAAAAACACCGAGACTAACAACCGCCAATCCCCGGCAGAAAAGAAGATTGGTATTTCATCTCATGGCACCAAATTCCTGGGCAAATCGGTTACACATTCAACAATAGCGGGGCTTAGAAAGACCACTTCAATCGGCTGCCGCCAATGCCGTGGTCTTTAGGGGTATCCGGGAGGGTGTCTCGATGGGGTAACACCTGTCTCATGCGCGGCCAATACTGGAGTCTAATTTAGAAAACTGGAGGTAATTTCCAGACAAAAAAGAAAAGAAGAAAATGAGGCCCTAGCGAGGCAAAGTTCATCAGGCGAAATTCTCTGTTTCTTTTCTGTTGATCTTCGTTGGTCAAAGGCGGCAGTCTGGGCGACTATTGTGTGCTTACGGATCGGCCAGCAAATCTGTGCTTTTTTACGCTACAGGCCACCGACACGTGGTCCAGTGATCGGGGGTGGTTAGGGCATGCTCAACGGCCGGTGGGCAACCCTTCGGCCGCTGTTCTCCTTCTTATTATCCGGAGTTTCTCCCCGAACAGCATTCAATTTTATAGATTGAATGCCTGGGCTCACCGTAGAATGCCGTACACACAAGGGAAGCCGCTGTGGTAAGACTGCCAAGCGGCCGGTATCAATAATAGTAAGTTGGCGTCCCTCGTAATCCCTCCACCGCCCTCTACTAGCTTGAATTGGGGGTGACTTTCGCTCATGTAATAGGATCAAGGATCTATCAAAGACCAATTTCAGTCCAGGAATCTCTTTCAGTGCTGTGCGAGTAACTGTTACCTTTTTTTGTTGCCTTGTAATGACCAGGGAGGGTCGGTATTTTGGAAAAGTTGGCCGGGACGGTGCAGTCCCCAACACACCCGCCCTACCCATGAATTGCCTTAGAAACCACTTCGCCCCAGGCGACCTTTCAATCTTCGCCCCCTTCACACAATAACAATAATTCAGTCTAACATGCATAAACAGCGGCACATCAGCGCGCTGTTTGATGTTCAGCAATACCAAACATTCTCAGTGGCAGAGTAAACGAGTTTAATATTTAATCTGGTCGAAAAAGCTGCCAGTATTGCTAGGAGCAAGACATAGTTTCCATTGAAAACGCCCACAATGGTAGAGAAAACAACCAAGGCACGCTCTAGTGGCATCCATGACGGGGGAAGAAAATGCCACACTTTTTTATTTGATTGGAGAGAATAGAGAACACTAAAATGTACACTGCTTAAAAGACTCATCACACACACTGAGGAGAAAATGATATGCACAATAATTTAATTTCACTTTTCAATCCATTCATTTTACAAAACGTAATGTTATTAAAATTGTTGCCGATGCTTTCAAACTGAAAAAAGGCACATTACATAAACGTATTTCGGTTTGTTTTGAAAGAATGTGGACAGACTTGTGTGGAAGTTTAATTATCTCCATAAATTACGTTAAAAAGCACGGATGAATTGCTTATTATTTTGCTTGTTTTGTAAATCATCTGACCAGACGTGTTTGATCTATGGTTTGATAAATTGGATTGTTCTATGACGTAATGATGTTATAAATACAACAAATATATCTCAGGTTAATTTGAATAATCATCCAAAGTAATTCTTCCAGCTAGATAAAATGTGTATGCCTTTACTTATTTTGGTTCGTTTTGAAATTATCTGGTCATACGTGTTTGTAAAAACTTGGATCGTTCCAAAGAAGGAAAAAAAGGACGTAATGACGTAATGTATGTACAGAAATATTTCCAAAGATAACTTGAAACATCGTTCAAAGTTATCTTTCAGCTAAATTTGCATATCTTTATGTGCAACGATTATTCAAGGCAAAATATTACAGACGTAGTTCTCGTTTTAGCGAAATGGTGTCTGAGAAATATGCACCCCAAATTTTGGTTAATTGCCCGTCTTACGAAAAGGAAAAGATTTGGAAAAATGTTCGCTTAAAAAAAAATGTGTCAACAACTCTGTTGAATTGGAATCATGATTATAAAGACGTTGTTGAATGGGTTTGTGTTTAAAGACATGGACACTATTGGTAATTGTCAAAAACTAGCCTTCACAGTTGGTGTATCTCAACATATGCATAACATAACAAACCTGTGAAAATTTGAGCTCAATCGGTCATCGAACTGGCGAGATACATAATGAAAGAAAAAAATACCCTTGTCACACGAAGTTGTGTGCATGTAGATGGTTGGTTTCGAGACCTCAAGTTCTAAATCTGAGGTCTCGAAATCAAATTCATGGAGAATTACTTCTTTCTCAAAAACTATGGCACTTCAGAGGGAGCCGTTTCTCACAATGTTTTATACCATCAACATCTCCCCATTACTCGTCACCAAAAAAGGTTTGATGCCAATAATTATTTTGAGTAATTACCAATAGTGTCCACTGCCTTTAATGCCCAAATGACGCCATAAGTTTCATCTCTTCCTGTACGGTACGTGGGAAGCAGTGGACAGGAATCTTGATAAATGACTTTAATTTCACAGAAGGCTTCATCTAGATTCGTCAAGGCATGATGCTATTTTGACTGTTGGTTAAAGTCACTGTACACTGTTTTGTAATTACTCAATAATTGTTAGCATAATCAATTAAATGGTATCGAGCGATGGAGAGCTGTTAATAGTGAGAAACGGCTTCCTCTGAAGTAACGTAGTTTTTGAGAAAGAGATTAGTTTCTCACTCAAATAATTATTAAAGGACTTCAGGCCTGAATCATTTTTTAGGCACCTGGGAGCACATTGTGCAAAATATTTAATTATGGTAAAAACTAACTATCAATTATAAAAATCATTGAAGCATTTATTTTGCCGAGTGCATTGAAGCATATACAGCATAAATTTGCTCTTTGTAGTCTGTCTATTCAGGGGTTACGAGGAACGAACGGACGAATAGTTATAATATCACTGCATTTATTCCAGTTGTGAAGCCAAGGACTCTTTTAAAGGCGAACCTACCAAGCCAAGAACCAAGAGGAGAGAAAACAAGAAAGGAGGTTTCAGTTTTAAAGTCACCTGGAAATAGAATTTTTTTTCTTTCAAACATAAGAGAATATGCTTACGAACAATAAAACAATTTTTTTAGTAATTGTTTGTCACGATTTATATGTTTAAAAAATATATAAAGTTGTTTGGGGGGCTGACTACGCCTACCCCTTTTGTGACGTCATTCAAGGCAGACTTTGCCTGCAATGCGTATAGTAAACACACGTGCAAAGTACATGTACGTCCAAGTCGTGAGTTGGTACATTTCAAAAAGTGTTTTTCTGCATTCAGCAGCAATACACCTGGTCGGCATTGCCGGAAAAAAACATTTTTTTTTTTTTGAAACGTACAAACTCACGACTTGGTCCGTACATGTACTTTGCAATTGTGTTTACTATACGCATTACAGGCAAAGTCTGCCTCGATTGACGTCACGAACAGCGCCCTCTCGGGTCGGGGTCTACTCTTAAATTTGTAAATAACATAAGAACTGATTTTTTAAAACCTTAGTTAACTGTGTATTCACATTCAACTCATCAAAACACATATATTAGTGACAAAAGCTTTATTTTGAAAAAATACCACTTCCAGGTGACTTTAAATGTTAGAGGAAAACCCAAGAGAATTATTCCAGGGAAATAAAACCCCCACAGTCAGGCTACAGGCTCTGAAAACCCAATCCACATAGTGCCCCGGCGTGATTCGAACCAGGGTCCTAGGTGGAAGTGGGGAAGTCTGCTGCCACCTAGCGTCACACAAGTCCCCCATTAAAATGTTCACGTCTTAGCAGTGCATCTTAGACCCTTTTCGAAACGACGGCTTCGGCTGTGGATTCGGCTCAGGCTAGCTTGGCCCTGTCGGTTTTGGCAATTTGCACGGGGAGTGCATAATATGCGCCCAGGGCTTCAGACGAGAGAACGAAAGCCTCAAGCCAAATCCAAAGCCGAAGCCTTGGTTTCGAAAAGGGCCTTAAAGACAGTCGAATGGGTTACTGATGGTAAAGCAAGCCCATACCTCCACAGTACCAAGTGCTTCAGTCACTGATGGGGTATTGATTTGAATATCCGGGAAATTTACATCCAGTACTCCAGTCTGTGCTTGCATGGTCATACTTGCTGGTCGGACTTGAATACTATCGAACTGGTAGTAGTGGTTGGCACATGTCTTTTTGTTGCTGTTGTAAGACCCGAACCATGTTTGGGACATGATGTTTTGATACACAGAAAAGTTTGAGAAGTTTTCTGGGGAAGTAAATTCACCTGACGGGTCAAATGAAGCAGTAAACTTCTTCCCTTCAAATGTTAAATCGTATGTGGTATCAGTCATTTTAATGGCGGCCTTTTTAGCATTGAGGTTGTACTGAAACCGCGACGAGAAACTCAAAAACTTTGAATCGGTGTACACGATGGACTTGTAGTTCAGGCTAGTGTGGGTGTCACCACCGCTTGAGGGCGCTGTTGAGACAAATGGAATGTCCAGCTTGAACTCTGGGAACTTCATGAGGATCCATTTTGGGAAGCCGACTGGCCCTACGTCATGCTCAGTACCAATCTCCAGTACGACTGGGTGATGGTCAGCTAGAAGACCTGGTAAAGATATCTCTTCAAGTACCATTGAACGACCTGATTGAATAATAACAGGCAATATTTATTTGACAGATGATATTTACAGGCCAAAAAGCCGAATTCTTTTTACAGGCCAAAATGCCAAACTCTTTTAACAGGCCGAAATTAGGGTAAATGACTTCAGATTGATCATCATTATTTTGAACATCGGTTTAAATTACAAAAATGGCATAATTGAGTTTACAACTAATTTTATTTAGCCTGTTGCTCTAAGATCGACGCAGTTACAGATATAGACGCCGGGTTTCACGCTATCAGCCACGGGCAACTTTCAAGTGAAAGCTAAATGTTATTCATCTTCAGATAATTCAATTGATTGTATACTCAATTGGTGTTTTTTTTATGACGAGCTTATGGGAAACAAACAGGTGCAATGAATTGTCCAAATAAATAATAGTTCTCATTTTCTGGTGTCAAGTTCAAATTTCTGTAAAGGGTCATTATTTCAACTTTATTGCCCAAAACAATGTAGGCCTACCCTATAGCCCCTGAATTGGTGTAATGTTTTTATTAATTTATTCAGAAAAAAATATCTAACAGAGCCTCCGATGATAAACTTTCTTAGGAGGATATTTTAAGGTATAACTTCCTTAAAGGCAGTGGACACTATTGGTAATTGTCAAAGACTAGCCTCCACAGTTGGTGTATCTCAACATGTGCATAAAATAACAAACCTGTGAAAATTTGAGCTCAATCGGTCATCGACGTTGCGAGATAATAATGAAAGAAAAAAACACCCCTGTCACACGAAGTTGTGTGCGTTTAGATGGTTGATTTCGAGACCTCAAGTTCTAAATCTGAGGTCTCGAAATCAAATTCGTGGAAAATTAATTTCTTTCTCGAAAACTATGGCACTTCGAGGGAGCCGTTTCTCACAATGTTATACACCATCAACCTCTCCCCATTACTCGTCACCAAAAAGGTTTTATGCCAATAATTATTTTGAGTAATTACCAATAGTGTCCACTGCCTTGAAGTGAAACTAATTGACATCCGTGTTTTTTGTTAATTTCATCGAAAAGTAATTTTCTGAAGATTTAAAAAATTATGTTCTCTCTTTTGCATTGAGGTCATTTCTGTTTGAACAAAAATGAATTGTGAACACAAAATTGTGCATGTTAAAGGAACTTGTGAAGAAAGTTGCTTAGCTTACTGTCATGAGCTGACACTCTAACCACTGAAGAAGAAAAAGATAACCGACAGCGAAATAACATTATTTATTTCCTCTGTTTGTGCATAAACTAACTGCAACATTGAGATTTAAGCCTGACATGATGTCACATTATCTCACGAATATGGAAATTGGCATAAGCATAACAAAAAGGCGCAAAATACCCTTGAAAAATAGCAATGCGAAAATTTAAAATAAGATGAAACAAATATCTAAGCATTGCTTAAAAAAAAATACATCGCATGGACCCTATTGCGAAGTTTTGAAATGAGAAAACCTATCCAATTGATCTGATGGTAACATTTTAAGTCCCTGAAACGATACCTGTTGGAAGCATCTTCTCCACCGTAGACTTGGGTAGCTGGACGATGGCCCACCACGCATGATAGTGGCCTTGTAACGAGCCAGTAGTCCCCGCCGTGTTTGATGCAGTCCACGCCCCACCGTCGACAAGGCTTACGAGCAGCGCGATAGCTACCGGGAAAAACAAAGCAACCCTGAACATTTTAAACTAGCAAGTCACAACACATGATTATAAAGTACAGAAGAACCAGGAAAAATCAAGCAAAATGTTTCTCCATCAATTCCATCAATGTGACACTGTAGTTTTGATTGTCCTTGGGCGTTTGGCAATATTCACAGATCGTCATCTAAGTTTAATGATAAAATTTCAAAATAAATTGCAAAGTGTCGAAGTTATACTTCGTGACAGACATTGTGATGACTGATACAATTGTCTTTTGTACTGCAGATATTATTATTATTTTCTTTATCAGTTTCAATGTTATCACAATAATACTATTGACATTTATTGCAATTGTCTGATAACAGTGTCAAAGACACGATGGTACTATTGCTTTTTAGGTAGGTCGATGATGTCAGAATATTGACCCTAATACAGACATCACCTTTGCGAAGTATCAAAGAGAAATTTCTGCCAAAGACATGGGATGACTGATACAATCATGTCTAATGTACTACTACTATTTTTAATTTCTCTATCAGTTCTTCAATGTTATCAATCAGTATAAGTCGTTACATAGAACTCATTAACATTGTGAAACACACACTGGTGCCATTATTTGAACGATATCGCACACAATGTTCGTTCGCTCCACCCGGTTGGTGGAATAAAAAGATTACGAAAACACAAAAGGTACTTGAAACAATAATCTTCTCTTTCCAATTGTTTTCTAGGAAAATAAAATGGGCTGTAACTATAGTATAAAATTGATAATAATTTTGGTCCTCAAAATAAGACAAAATGAGACGAAGAGTGGAATAATTAGCATACCAGCAATAAGTCCAGCCTTCTTTTGAAGACAAACAAAATTTACTGATAGAAACGTCGAGTTGTCAAACCACAGGTTCTTCCCGATCCAAGAACCACCACAACTCAAAACAGAGCTTAGGCCAATGCAGGGGTTTCTCCGATCCACAAACTTCGGTAGGATGGACTCGGATGATGGTCATTTTGTTGGAGTATGGCGAGTCATATTTTTTTTTATACTTCATTCATTTTATTTGAAGTCTACATCACATTATATCCGATGACAGTGAAATCAATTAACCAAAACAAAATTGCAACTTATTGTGAACTAAAATAGGAACAATATTTATAAAACCGTTTCTTCTTACCCTCTGTTCTGGACCATAAACGGTGTGGCTTTACTCTTCGTGTGGCGCTCAGTCTGTTTTAAATCCTTTACATTCAAATAACAATATTTTTCCCGGCAGCAGATATTCTGTATTATTTTATTTATCAGAATCCGGTAGCTTTATGTCGATCGCCTCTTACATAAAACTAGTGACAATACTTTGGCCGTGTCCAGGATGAGTGATGCAGTTCAGTACCCTTATTTGCTTTGGGTACAACGATCATTATTGTGAATTTTGTTTGGCCGCTGATTCACCTGACGAATGACGTCACCGTCAAAATAATCTTGGTTGCGCCATTTTGGGAATCAATGAGTGTTACAATTAAGTGCCCCCTCCCCCTTTTCTTAGCCGCCATTCGGATACATAGTAGGTAGGCCTTCTATGTTTGCTCAGATCGAAAGCTTGTGTGCATGTCCCACATTGTTTTTCCCCGTGACATTCTTCTCCAGGTCTCCCTATAATAATTGTATTTTCCACGCACTTTTAAATTAATTCATTTGTGTATAATAATCTCACCACAGAGCCAGTCTGCATGCTGTATCGTTCATAGCTCTATGATACTGTTTTGGATGTAGTTGAATATCATGTTGTATTATGTTTCTGAGTTGTTTTGTCGTAACGCGGTCTTTACCTTTACTGTTGTAGTTGAAATTTGATTAGTGGATTTGAGGATTTATGGATTAGTGAAATCTATCAAGAAAGCCAAAAACGATCCATCATTTCGGTAATTTTGTTTTTAAAATGGACAGAAAATAGTTTTTGGAGGTCATCCGTCAGCAACTGTTATGGTATTATTGGCTTTTTTTATTTGATAATCAATGCAAATCCCGTAGTATCAAAGGTTGATAACAAAACACAGTTGGCCTACCCCCCCCCCCGCCCTTTCTGCCGCCCGCCCCACCTCCAATTATTTTGTATCACTTCCCGGTCAAAGTAAGATAGCGCCCTCTACCGTTCAACCAAAATATCAAACTGCGACCTACGCAACAACCAAGAAGCGCAATTAATTTCTTTTCAATGAATGTGCGTGGGGCTGGTTCGGCATGTCGTTGCCAAACTCATTATTTTCAAGGTAAATTTCCTCCTTTTGAGGCTTTGTAACGAGAGTAACAACTTATCTACAACCTAAAAATCTTTGTCTCGATTCAGTTTCGAATTTGTTATTATTGGTGCGTCTGCTTGACTGTAAATTCAGCTTTTTCATGTGTGCGTTTAGTTTTTGTTTTGTTTCTAAATATAAAAAACATGGGAAAATGTGCCGACTGTCCGTTGTGCGGTCTTGTTTTGTAAAAAGTAATAAAACATATCATTAGGGTTATCTTATTCTTATTTTTCAATTATTTTAATTAAACGGACTATAGTCCATTATTTTGTAGTATCGAGTAACTTGCATGTACAATATTTCTTTTTGGATATTGGACTGGGCTTGCAGGTAGGTTGGTTTTCAGAGAAATTTCAAAAAGTTATCACTATAATATCAGTATGAGTATCAGTATCACTATCAAAGTATCAGGGAGGAAAAGTTTCCGTATGGCGCCACCACTTTTTCATTCGATATGAAATAATATAGGAACTTATTTACCTGATTGATATATCCCTTTTTGTAAAAATGAGTGAAAAAGTGGTGGCGCCATACGGAAAGTTATCCATCAGGGATTTCCTTCAAGTTCATCCATCCATGGAGGAAGAAAATGATCCATCCAAGTAGTATCCAGACCATGGTCATCCCATCACACTCGTACTAGTCCGACATATGACTTAGTCTTGCCTTAGCCTTTGGAGGGGTAGTCATGCTAGTGTTACTGTTGTTAGTGTGCTATAGCACTGCTAAAATGCTGACGTTTCCGTATATTATGACTGCCAATTTTTCATCTCATTTGAGTAAAGATACTATCTAATCTTGCTCAGACGCAAGTAGTGTAAAGAAAGTAACTCCTAGTGGTGCCTCAAAAAGGATTACAACGACAACATTTGTACAGCACCCTGGTTATTTGTTCTTCTTTTTAGTTTTTTTTAATATTTCATAATGAATGAAAAAGTGGCAATCTGATACGGATAAGTGATAGTGATACAGAAATTTTACCTAAAATACATACTTCTTGTTTTGTATGTCTGAATTATTGTAATCACTCACCAGGCCTAGGTTTCACGGAGGCCATAGCTTGTTGCCCTGGTCTTGGCCTCCCCTTGGTCTGTGAAAGTTTCCCACAAACTTTTAAGATTTTCCCATGAACATGTTCTTTTGCAAAATGAAAGTGGCCTTGTCCTCTCAAAGATGGAATTCCAGGCCTGACGGACTATAGTTGCTGACGGCATCGCAACTAGACGGACTCATGTCATAGTATTACTCCAAGCTCCCTTAAAGCCAAATAAAAAAATGTTTAGTGTCCCCGCCCGATTCCTTTCAAGAGGCAACCTCGTTTTTCCTTATTTAAAAAAATATATAATTTGGCTTTATTATTTATTGTTTTATTTTTCCTTCAGCCCCAGCATGTTTGAGAGTAATCTGAGGAAGTTGTTGTAGAAGCCGACATCAACACTACACCAGACCAGTGACAGTTCCTTATCTGTTACCGACCCGTTCAATGATGATTCTATCAAAGATAAATCGACGGCTTGTAGCCAACAGATTGTGGCAGGTACATTCAAACTTCTTAATCTTATACAAAGTTGTATAAATGCATTGCGAGAATCGTATCCCTCCATCCACCGACCATCGGGAGGTTGGAGGGTTACGATTCTGCAACTATGTTAATGCACTTAAAGGAACACGTTGCCTTGGATCGGACGAGTTGGTCAAAACAAAAGCGTTTGTAACCGTTTTTTATAAAATGCATATGGTTGGAAAGATGTTTTAAAAGTAGAATACAATGATCCACACAAGTTTGCCTCGAAATTGCGTGGTTTTCCTTCTACTGTGCGAACTAACATGGTCGGCCATTTATGGGAGTCAAAATTTTGACCCCCATAAATGGCCGACGTGTTAGTCGACGAGGTAAAAGGAAAACCACGCAATTTCGAGGCATATTTGTGTGGATCATTGTATTCTACTTTTACAACATCTTTCTACCAATATGCATTTTATAAAAAACGGTTACAAACGCTTTTCAAAGACCAACTCGACCGATCCAAGGCAACGTGTTCCTTTAAAGGGAATGTACTTGGTTGGTAATCACTCTTAACATCAATCAATGGTAATAAAAACTTACCTGGTTATAAAATTACAGAAGCTTTCGAAAGTATTTAAAGTATTTTGAGAATCATTTAATTTTGAAGTCATCTGGTAAAAAAAATATTGTTTTTTATCCCCCATAATTTTAATCTTAGAAATGTAACTATCGGATAGATTTAATTCTCAGATTATTTTTTCTAATTACGGGTTATTCTTGCTGCAAAGACTTAAACGCTCTGGATTTTTGGACATTTCCAAACACACTGAAAGTAGGAGGGTCTTATTTTAAAATCTGACTTGATATTAATTAACTTTTATTTGTTCTTTCCAAACAGATGAACAGTGTGCGATCCAACGACAACGCCATACCCAAGACAGCTCTACTCTTGCTCTTTGCTGGTGTTGGGATGTCTGTATTTAGCGCCCACAGGCTGCTCACAACACAATCATGCCGTTCACTTCCTTCCTAAACAGGAATGAGGATGTCAATAGTTTGTTGACCCCAGTGGACAGGTCATCATGTGACCCCTAGGGTCATGATGCAACGTGAATACCTAGAAGGCTCAAAAAAAATTTTCGGTGACAAACTCACTGGATGCTCCACAACAACAATAACTGTGAAATCAGAACTCATGTTTCCATCCACTTTTATTCCATCTCCGTGAGGTTTGACATGTACTAAGCCCAAAGTGCATAGCTTTGCTTACCACAGAGTTCTGTGCTTACTAGGTAAGTGGTAAATTACTGTGCTTGCTGTGTAAGCTCAAAAATGCTTCTAAGCACATGCAAAGGCACTAGGCAGGAATTTGTCACTTACTTACCTCTGAATTTTTCCCAAATGTGCTGTGGACCGACATCATTGGATGAGGACTGCAATCACAATATCACATAAAGTTTACAGATGTCTTAAAGGTTTTACAATGGTACTCTTACTATAGTTTAACAGTTTCACAGAATTATCAATGCAATTATTATTCTATGTGTATGTGTGTATGTATATTTAACATTGTGTTGTGTCGGTGGAACAAGGTCGTATCTCCTAAAAGAACATAATTATGAAACATGAGTTTTAAAATGTCTAAAGCCAGGCCTGATACTTCATTGAGGCAACAAAGGTGATTGCCCCCATGCCCCCTGGTCATTGCCTTGATGCCCTTGAAATGTTCCAGTGAAAATGTACAATTTCCTCATAGGGTGCCCTTTACCAACGAGAAAAGGCCTTGGTGCCCTTGCCCTTTCAAAAACTAGGCATACAAGCCTGAAAAGGATACTGTCTACATTAAAATAATCCTGATGTACACCCACAGTCGCCCAGATACGACAGTTTTGCTCAGAGATTTTTCGTGCCAGATAGCACTGTTGCAGAATCGAGTTTCGACCTTGTTCCACCAACAAACTACAAAGACTAAACTTTCAAGGAGGAGGTTTTAACTCACACTAGGTATCATGTGTATGGCTGGTTCCTTATGAAGTACTTTAGGCTGTTGCCATGGTTATAGCTGAAACTAAAATGGAGAATCTGCCAAATCAGCCATAGCCACAACGACAGTGTTGCAATCATACAAAGCTATAATCTTGAGTTTTATTGGATTGTTTATTCCTTCAAAGTTTGCATGAATTGTTTATGTTATGACAAAGTTTCCTGTTAACTCTATATTTGTATTCAATTAACGGAAAACGGTTTCCTCAGCTCACTACTAAATAGATTCTGTAAAACCTAAGCATTTTGACAAATCTCCCTGATCCGAATCCATCAAAATCCACCAGAGTATCCTATATGAGCCAAGAAATTATTTCATCCAACATTTTTTACATGGCAAACTATTAAGACTGCTCATTTGAGAAGCAATTAATTTTGTTTTAGTAGCAACTGATTGTTTGCCTGACTGGTTGTTGCCTGGTTGCCCCATGGAATATTTCAGTTGTGTTTCCCTCTCCTAGAGGTGCCCTTTTCTAAAGAAACACTGCCGACCCTTTATAAAAACAAAGTAAGTAATATTTGAAACTTAGCATTGTGGAAATACGATAAAGAAAGGTTTGCGGTTTCTGCTCATTTGAGAAGCAATTTTAAAAAGAATTAGTAGTAACTGATTCATTTTGCAAACCTGGGGCAATTGCCTTAATGCCTCTGGTTGTTGAACCAGTCTTGTGCCATTTTGCTGTGCCGTAACAGGGTAATATTGTTCACTGGACTTGGAAACACTGAGTCTGCGGTGCTCATCACACATGCGTGTACCCGTGTACCAGGGCCCAATTTCATGGAGCTGCTTAAGCCATTAAACAATTTCTGCTTAGCAGGATACAAAGCATGATACAAGCCACAGATAGTACATGTGAGATGGTACTTATGCTGGAAACCTTATTCTGGAAACCTTATTCTGGTTTGGATAATTTTGTTATGGTTAGCCACTTTTTGTGATTTCAAAAATCAGCGGTATGAAATTGGGGCCAAAGGACCCTGGGCTCAAATCTTGCTTAACAGAAACTGGGTACCGGCCAAAATTCCATTTTATAGTTTACATTGTTCAACTGGTGCCCACTCATTTTTCGCTTAGGAAAGAAGTTTGCTAATAAACAGCATTTGCTGCTTAAAGGTTTTTATAAAATTGGGCCCTTGTTAAATCAAAATAATACATAGTAAAGGTCGCATGCCCCCAAATTATCTCAATTATTCAGCTTTTCAATACCGAAGACCACCATCAAATCCTACGAGCTAACTTGGATGCGACAATTTTTTAAGAATTTCTTGTAATGGATTGTTGGTATTCAGAATGAATTTTTTTGATTGAATATGTACATTAGTTTAGTTTTGTGTGAATCGTTTAATTGAATTTTCTGATATAGAAGTGTGTATAAGCACACTTCATTATCATAGCAACCATAATAATTAACTTGAATATTTTAGGTGAGATAGTGAGAGTTCTTCCGTTATTGTACATCCCTCCCTGTATTGTTATGTAAATTACTTTTTGCTGAAATTAATTATTATATTATTTTGAAGTCTATGTGAATTAAATAGTTTTGAAAGTGCAAACTTAAATCATTGTATTATACAGTGAATTTTTGGGGAAAATTAAACTTAAAGATGAAGAAAACATTGTTTGTTGTATTTGTTCTCTCTAGTATTTAATAAACAGAGTCAATAATTGTTTATCTTGAACTGTCAATTGGGCAGCCCTTTTTCATAAACTTGCAGAAAGTGTCGTCGCTAAAACAGTTAAATAGTGGTGTTGTAGTTTAAATGACTGAATTTTTAACTACCTCATTTTGAACAAGGAAAAGTGACCCCTTCATAAATAAACTTCAAAATAATATGTTTGGTAACCTAGTTTTGCAAAATAAATTAGCTAATAAGCTGGAGTTGGCACATTGATGGCACAGTAGAGCATCGGTTAATTAACCCAGAGGTCGCAGGTTCACATCTTTCCAGTAATTTTGTTTTATCAAAAGCATGTATCACTAAAATCTTCTGTTTGTTTCTGCATTCAGGTAGAAATAGTTTTAGACCATTAGCGTTTTGAAAACAAATTTAATTTTAACACGATTGGCTATTTAGTGGGAAATAATTATGTGGTGGCTGCTGTCGAGAAACTCGGGAAAAGTGTGACTGAAGCTCCCCAAAAATTGTATTCAATAAATTTATTGACAAATTAATACCGCTGTGGATTTTGCTTAACGCCCTACGCCCTCTTTTGACACATATCAGACGTGATTTTCACTTTACGCGTGTGTTTTCACAAAATATGTAAATAATGCCATCTGCATCAAATCTGCGCGGTCTTTTATGCGCAATCGTCTGGGAGAATCGCGATCGTGTTGGAGCTTTCAAGGTAAAACTACTGCCCACGGTAAGTGAACCAATAATTTCATTTTTGTTGCTTGTTTAATGTTTTAAGCGAGCGGTAAATGAGAACATGATAACAAAGAAGTTGTTTGTGGGTGTATTATGTAAAATCATTGTTATATGAAGACGTAAACATCAGAAGATACATCGATTTTTGTGATTTGTTTTTACTTAGTCGGGATATGGAGCTTTTTTTAACACGATGATGTCATCGTGTTCGTGTGAACCAGTGTGAGTGTATTGATTTTGTACGTGTTGGTTCCCTGCTAATAAACAACTATAATAAAAGTGAATTGAAAAGGGACAAAATTGTAGAATGTGAACATGTGTGTGGCCTAGTTTTGTTCGTTAATTTGTTTCATGGTTGTTCAGTTATTCATATCTTTATGGATTTGATTGGTTTGTTTTATTATGCAGTAGTTTTGCAATAAGATATTCTGTATAATAGTCAGTGTACCGTAACTGTTGTCTTTTTGACAATTTACAGATTAAATGTGATGTTGAAAATTGAAGTTAAATTTGACATTTTTGCACAAGTTACAGAGAAATTACAAAACTTGTCAGCCAGTTCCCTGAGTATATTGTCCAGTGTCTGTTCTCTCTTACAGTTTTACAGATCTTTATAAAAGTATATCATTTACCGTCCAACACCCAACACTAACAAGTAACATGTTTGTGAATAATTGAAACGATAAAATGATTTATGAAATTAAAATGACATTTTGTTTGTGACACTCGACCTTATAATAACATGGTAATATACTCTTGACTATCAATCTCTCTTAATATTTATGTATGACGTCATAATTCCTACCCAAAATGAGGCTATGGGCGCACGTCCCCCATCACTTGCAGTGGCTGCGCCCATCGCCTCGTTTTGGGTAGCATTGACTTGTGACGTAACTCATGCATAAATATTAAGAGAGGCGTATCAGGGTCATGGTCATGGAGATAGATTTTTAACACATTATGGTAGAAATTGACATTATTAGTCACACCAAAGCAAACGAGGAACTATGTGGAAAAAACACATGTGGGAAATGTTTATTTTGTAACAAACCTTGTTTCATTTTCAACCGACGTACTGTTTCAAGTTTCATGTTATCGTATTACATTTGCAGTCGTAGACCAACAAAGAGTAACCAGATATAAGCTAATTCTTGGCATCCAAAAAAATATACAATTTATAAACAGGAATGGCAAACTCAAATTTTAAAAGAATCCCCCTTTTGAACAATTTAGAAAAAAAACAAAAACATAAATAACATTCTGTGTCTTAGGCTTTCAGATAAATATTACAAGAAAACAAATTCAGGGTCATTTCCAAATTTTGCCCGACCTTAAAAAGTAAAATTGGCATGTTATAACATAAAATAACATCCCTTTGACAAGCCTACAAAGATGAATAAAAATTATAGTGTGGACACTATAATGTGGAATGTGGAATGACAAATAATTTGGAATGTAAAAAATGTTCCTTTTCAATATTATGAACTACAGCTACATTTATCATACCCTATCAAGTGCTACTTCACCATGCAGAATTTAGAAACAAGAGGTTGAAATTTATATAAATTGAAGAATAAAACAGTACGATGATATCTCAAAAACTCTAACACCTTTTGATATGAAATCAAATGAACAGTTCCAAAATAAAATGTTTTCTTTGCCTTTTGGGAACCGAGTCCAACTTGAAACAGAGTTTTCAAAATACAGCCATACACTTCTCAGCAACTGCTGTGTTTATCAACTGTCATGCCCAACTCTAATCTTACATTAATACATCCACTTGTAAGGGATACATGTTTATCACACAATTGTCTGTTCTATTGTTGTTTCCCCTTTTGTTCTGTTCTGCTCTTAAAGGCAGTGGACACTATTGGTAATTACTCAAAATATTTAGCATAAAACCTTTCTTGGTGACGAGTAATGGGGAGAGGTTGATGGTATAAAACATTGTGAGAAACGGCTCCCTCTGAAGTGCCATAGTTTTCGAGAAAGAAGTAATTTTCCCTGAATTTGATTTCAAGACCTTAGATTCAGAACTTGAGGTCTCGAAATCAACCATCTAAACGCACACAACTTCGTGTGACATGGGTGTTTTTTTCTTTCATTATTATCTCGCAAGTTCGAAGACCGATTGAGCTCAAATTTTCACAGGTTTGTTATTTTATGCATAGGCTATGTTGAGGTACACCAACTGTGAAGGCTAGTCTTTGACAATTACCAATAGTGTCCACTGCCTTTAACTCAACAATATGAATTTGTAGCCCCTCAAGGTAAAACAAAGCAATTAACATACACACTATCAGGTGCTATAAATGGTGTGAAAATGATGTCCTTCACAGAATTGTGTGACTCACATGATACATACAGATGTAAATATACCCACAGTGTACATGTAGCTGCAGAAGATTTTATAATGAATAGTAAATTCACCTGTATTCCAAATCAGCTTATTTTTATAAAGGTTGAGTTATTTAGCTGGCCTGCCTCAGGCTGTCTGAATAAAATTGCGGTGGAAAAAAAATACTGAGTGGTTGGAGTCGGGATATTAGTTCCGAAAATGGAGATAAAGTGGCGATTTGATTTGATGCCACGGTGATGTGTATCGAGCTAGAGTTAAATATTAAGCCACTGGCATCTTGCTATTATATTTAGTTGCATACTTAGATTTTACTACATGAAGATAAAATTGGCAACAAGTTGTAAATGTAGAAATGGGCCACGGGATATTTCAGAGCTGTTGTAGTTCATCGACTTGTTTCGTGCAGTCAATTTATACTGAAATTAGTCGGTCAACCCTGGTACATGTAGGCCAGTGGACCGCTGGCCAAATACCAGGTAAAACACCAGAGGACTAGTCAGATTTCTCTCCAAATGGACCGGCTGGCTAGTTCAGTGTTGAAAAGCATGGTTCCATATTTCATTTGATAGATTGACTAGTGAAAAAGCAAATGACTTCTTCTTATGCTTGCTGAAATCGCTCCCTGTCTGTAGTATACAAGATTTAGAATTTAATTTCTCAATTTAGAGAAATTGTGCAAATGTTTTGTTTCACAAAACAAACAGACATTGGTGTATTAAATTGTACAATCCATACCTTTAACTTAAAATGGCCAAAACAAGTCCACCCATGCACATGAATCGTTTTTCCCCCTTTTTTTTAATGGGATGAAATGTTATTGGCCAGTTCAATTCCGGTAAAAACAAGACACTACAGAATTTGTGTCAAAATGCAATTTTTCAAATATTGTACATTCATGACAGGACACATTGATACACACAGCTGTGAGATTCATGTAATTACCTACTTCCCACAAACCTACTTTTCAATCAATTTGTTCCGAGCTCCCAGTTTAGTTTGTGCTTTTTGTCGTAAACTGTTCATCCGATTTTAGATTTTAACGCTTGCTTGATTCAATTCTACTCATGGATAATTGTTGTGGTGACGTGGTTGATTGTATTCCCCTAATGAATTATGATGCAGCTGTTGTTAAGGAATGCATGAAGCAATATTGAGTATCTTCACCTATCAAGTCATTCTTCACGTATTGCCATTACGTTAGTTGTCTTGGCAGGTTGTCTTTACACATGGTACAAATGCAGGGGTAGACTGGCCGCATTCTAGAGTAACTTAAAGGTAGGGTCATCGTTTGGTAATGACCCTGAAAAAAAATTTGTAATTGTTATCCCAGACCTTACTTGATATTAAGATGGTAGTAAGCATCCAGTAAAATTGTTTCGTCCGAAATGCCCCCAAATGATTAGAAATCAATAAAACAAAATTGAGTCTGAAAAGTGATTCATGCATGAACCGTTTCTCAGATTTGTCAGGGCTGGGTCGGTGTCCATTCGCGATTGCTGCGACCAAAGATGCGGTTGGTATTTTATATAGGTTGCTGTCACCTCGATAAACGTGGATGGATTCGATGTTTGCATGAAAATACAGTTACGGTTTTTCTCTGATAGTTTGTTGCTGTTTTCTCAGCAAGAAGACACTATTCAGCTGAAAGTGTAACAGGTGATTTTTATTGTATCTTTTAGTATAATTTTTGCCTGAAAATGAGCATTATATTTACTAAACCCAAATGATGACCCTACCTTTAAGATTGCTAATTTCAACAGGATATTGATTTTATTTGCGTGGTATGTAATGTATTCTATATAAGGATTTGTTGTGTTGGGAAGAATTACTGGCCGCACACTGTTAAGACTGTTTAGCTGAGGAAGAATTTGAAGATAATCGTTAGAATAGAATTACGAGATTGAAGTACTTTATATCTGCCAGCATAAATCTATTTTTTACACTGACAACATCTTCATAACAATTTACAGTGCAATTACCTTGAATACTTTGATGGTTCTTGGTTTTTATTGTCTGGTAATATTAAAGGGGTGGTGCGAAATTAGTTTGGGGTGACTTTATCCCAGGCCTTGAATGACACAGGCCAGTGGCAATGACCTCCATTGCCCCTGGTCTTGGCCTTGGTCCCCCTTCATTAATAATGGAAGTGCCCTTTGCAAAATGGAAATGGCCATCGGCCTTTTTTTTTAAAGATTTAATTCCAAGCCTGTCATCTGTCACATGTAGGCACATGTAGAGCACACACAAATATTAGATTTTGCAATTTAGAGTGGATAAATTGGTTATTAAAAGTGCAGTACTTTTAGACTGCATTGGATTTTACTGCTGTATCTGGATGACATAATGGACTTGTTATACTTGATGTGTCTATAAACGGACAAAAATGTTGTCGTAGTTTACATCAAATGATTCCATTGTGTTGGTTTTGAATCTAGAATTCTCTGTTTATCGATGCGCAGTTGCACTTTACGTACAGCGACTTTTGTTTGCCACTTTGGGAGTCAAAATGTACCAAAAGGATTTAACTCCTAAAATTGTTGAAATGTCTGATCAAAATGCGCGTTTTGGGGACGTAGTGCGTTCCACGTTGTGCAAGGGGTAAATTTTAAGTGGATACTGACTGCAATTACATGTAGCTGGGCTGCACTGTACTCACATTGTTATCGACTGTGGTCCGGCCTTGGTTTTAATAAAACAAAAAAAGGTACATATATGCAGTTTCACTTTCCTTAGTACAGATCATAAAATATGCTTTGCACTGTTGAAAAGTGCAAGCATGTGTGCGCATAATTTGCACACTTTGTCATGTAGACCTATCCTGTGACAGCCAAACCCTACAATAAAAACATGGCCTGTTTCCTGTCTTCTTCCTGCCCTAATTGCACTGAGGCTTATCTCTGTTTAGCAAACATTGAGGAGTCCCTAAATCTTTAGTTCAGCAGTCAATGGAAGTCAGTCTATGTAGGTGTTAAGCTGGTTTCTCAGTTTACAACACTGATCTGTGACTAGACTGGTTGAGGATACTGATGGGAGGAGGGTTTCCCACTAGGGTATGATGAGTCATCAGTCACTCCCTGCTCTAGTGGGAGTGGGTCTGTGACTAGACCCACTCTAGGGATGTTTTCAATGGATTTTGCTCTAATGAGAGACAATGTGACATGTAGGTGAAGGTTTGCTATTAAATAATGCAATCCTCAAAGGGAGGGTCATCATTTGGTTTTTGTTACCGGTCCAATTAGGCCCCCTATCAAGAAAGACATTTAAAAGAAAAGTCACATGTGAAAGTTTCAACTGAAATAGTGTCTACTTGTTGAGAATGTGGCATCAAAACTGTCGCGTTTCTCACGAATGCCAAATCCATGTTTAGCGAGGTGGCAGCGGGTACCATTTGCGAGAGGACACCAACCCTCAGAAATCTGAGAAGCAATTCATGCATTAATTGTTCCTGTATTCAAATGAGATTCAAATGTTTTTATTGACTCCCAATCAATGGCCCCTGGCATTTCAGATGGATTAATTTCATAGGATGCTTACAACTATTTGGTTTTCAGTAACACCATGTGTGTATCTACTTGCCAGGTAGAGTTTGTTCTTAGAGAACCGTCTTTCTTTATTGTACTACCGCAGAGTAGATTTATCGGATGTTCAGGAGACTTCTCAGTTCTGAAAAGAACTGTCCTGCTTTTTAACTACCACCCTGGCGGAAGGTATAGAAAATTGACTGGGACTACTACTTTAGCTTATAAATACATGTAAGATCGTAATTAACTGCACTTAACCAGTGCAGTTCTTGAATTGCTTATTACAACTATTACCATCTTTATAACAAGTAAGCTCTCAGATAGAGAGATCTATCAATTTTTTTTCGGAGTCATTGCTATGACCCTACCTTTAAACTGATATTAGCCTTCTTCAAACTAAGATTGTTTACCTTTAAAGTTTCCAAACTATACACATCCTTTCTAATGAAGTGGTTTAGTGATTTAATGGTTCCAAATATGCCGTCTTCTATGTGGTGCAACATTTTACAGTGGACCACAATTTCAACAAAAATGTGAAGTCAAAAACGAAATAAGTTCTCCTTTTTTTTACTTATAAAATAAAAAATGTTTTAAGCCCCCCAAGGAAAACTGACTGGGTTAAAATTTTAAATAATCTTGTACCATGTAAACCTTTTTTTGTACATGTCTGAACTTTCGTTTGCTTTGTTGTATGCAGCCATCTATGCAATCTAGAAGAGCGCTATCTTTACACTGTGATTGATTACATGGTGCCATATTGTTCCCCTTTTGCAAGCTTCTACAAAGTTTCAATAAATCCGCTGCGTTTTGTGAATAAAAAAAAAGATTCAATTCTTTTGTGGACGAGAGCAGTAACCGATCATAGCCTTCAATTCCATGATCCATATTGTCACAATTCAGAGAAATATAATTGAAGTTCAATGATGTGCACGTTCACATGTTAACATTGTGAGTTGCTGTGTCAGCGGAAATGTTAGTGTACTTTTAATTGATGTAATAAATAATAGGGATGCAAACACGTATGCCTTCAAAATTCTGCAAGAAATAATATTTTACATGTTTTGTACCAGTGTGTATACTGACTTGGACCCAACGCACTCTAACTGTTAGTGTTTTCTGTTCTCACACTTAAAGCTTGAACTCTTTATTCGACTGTAAACACTATGTACTACAACCGGCTTTATACCCAGACTCCACCTTCAAGAGCTTATTAAAACACAACGCTGCTTCCTGTTCATTTTTTTCCCCAGAGTATGTAGTTGAAGATCTTTAAGTACATGATGTGTACAGATAGGCCCCCCTAACTCGATGGAAATGTCCTTATAACTCCATAAACTGTTCTGTTAGACCCTACATGTTTTTATCATTTTAAATTATAAAGTACAATGTTGTCAGTCATTCTAGTGAAGTGAAGGCCATTTTTTAGCTACATTTGCCAGTTGATATTGGCCACTAGACAACAAATGGTCGTTGTACGAACTTAGCCCGTACATGTACATGTTGGACAGTTATAAAACTAGACAAGAGCTACTTGTGTTGCCTTTTTTTTTGCTGGTCATGATGTACATAGTGGCTTAGACTGCATGGTGTGTTTATGGATGCTCTTGAAATGCTGTGAGGGCCAGACCGATTGCTAGATCATAATTGCTGGATTATTATTACCGCTACTATTTAGAAATGGGTGGACATGATACAGTTATATTGCGAAGAGCGCCTCTATGGACTGTTGCATTTTAAATTATTTATTTTAATGAGATACTGATTGAAAAAAAAAAAAAAAAAAAAATTATAATTGGCTACAAGAGAAATTTTAAGACATCAAGTGTGTAAAATATGTAAAATTTTCATGGCTCTGCTCACTGTAAGCAAAGAATTGGGGCTTACGGAAGCAGGGATTCCGCGCTTACGTCAAGCGTATTTCACGGGTTAGCAAGGATTTTTGGCTGTCGGACATGCGTACTCACATTACTAGGCATTCTTGGCAAGTACGCTGAATACACAGCAAGTGGAGAGTGGTGCTTTAGAGCACAGAATTTGGCGGTAAGGCAGAGCCATAAAATTGGGCCCTGGTCTAAGGGGTTTTAGTTGAGTGGGTGTTTTTTTTAAGTTGAGGACTCCTGATAACCCTTTCGTTTGTCTGTTCAATCCAAATTCATTGTTAAAAGTGACAATACATGTAGTAGCCAAGCAACAAGTGCATTCATATTAGAGCAGAATGAAACAAAGACCTCCCCCAGATGGAAATGCTCGTGTTGACCTTGATACATTGTACTAATGATAATGGCTGTAGATGTATTCAGACATATGGTCATCAGCCCATATCATTTTAAAGGTACTAGACACTATTGGTAATCACTCAAAATAATGAATAGCATAAACACTTACTTTGTAATGAGCAACGGAGACTTTTGATAGTAAAACATTGTGAGAAACGGTTCCCTCTGAAGTTAGGAAGTTTCTGAGAAAGAGGTAATTTTTCACTCAAATATTAAAAGACTCTAGGCCTGAAGCCTCTCGACCTAGCTTAAGATAAGACTAGTCTTACTAACTCTTTGTGAAATCCATCCGCAGTGCCTTTAAGACTGTAAATGTACACATTACATACATGTTTTAAATAAAATACAAGACAAAAGAGATTTATAAATCTTCGCTTAGTGCTTTTAAGATTTGAGACAATTACATTATTACATTTTTTTGCTACATTTTAAAAGTGGGTTTTTATCCAAAATTCAAGTCCTTGATTCTACAATAGTTTTTCTAAGAGACAGTATCACTGAGACTCAACAAATTACATTCTTTTCCCCAACTCTCTTCGTCCCCTCACTAGGCCACATTTGAAAAGTGTTTGGGTTCTAAACACCTTTGGAGGGCTCGGAATGTCGATTGTGACCTTAATCCATAATCTGAATTAATAGTAACAGACAACAAAATATGATTAATGTCTAGGAAAATAATCAGTAGCTATGACTCAGACATTGTGCACAGTCTAGGGGCATAAATGTATTACTTAAACATTTTTAGACTCCCAGAAATGTCTCTATGATACACTGAGATCATAAGGCTAAACAAGAAAAGCATCCCGCCCTCTTCCTCCTTTATTTCCTTCTTTTTTTAAACGATAACAACAACAAACTTTTTCAGACGGAAAAAAAAAAAAATTTTGAAAAATAGCCTGGCCAGTTGTCTTAAAAAATGCGTACAAAAAATATAAACAAAATAAAAATATTAAAAAACTACTCTGGCCAAAGTTATCTCGATAGTTTGTACAATCTGTAAAACTATAAAAGATTATCTTTTCGTTTTCCATACAATTTTTTAAAATTCTTTACGAAAAATATGAGAAGAAATTTTCCGTTTTAGTTGTTGGAGGAAAAGGCCAATGGGGAAACACACGCGATCATGTAGGGACTGAAAACCCAATCAAAATGAGCTCGGTCTGTTGTGGGATTCAAACCTGGGTCCACAGAGGTACGAGGCAGGGAAAGAGCCATTGAGCCAACTTGATCTTCATTATAGTATGTGTGATTATGTGTTCAGAATAAAACAATATTTTATACAATTTAGCTTTTACATAAACAAAATTTATAGACCTTTTTAATAACCTTGTTGAAGATATTTTGTACGTAATTGTGAATCCTGTGTAATACATTAGATATTAGACAATTGACTTTAATGGGGGAAACCAGACACAATAGACCTACACTCATGATCAAGACAAACTGTTCACATTCTTACATTAACAGCTTCATCAATAGAATGTAAACACTTGAGACATTGAGAATTCAAATAAAATGCTGATGACATCACTTAAGATTCTTGATTAACAATGAATCTTGAGTCTTGCTTCAGTCGCCACCCAACAAACCACTCAAGTCTTCTCACCCTTGAAAGAATGACCATAAAGGTCATTTTAACATACATCATTGAATATAATCTCATCTTATTAAAGACACCCTGTGTCCCCCCCAATCCAGTGACCATGGACATTGTAAGCTGGTAAATATCTCAGCTGATGACAGTTTGTTTACACACAAGATCTTTAGAACATCTTATTGTTGTCAGTTTCTTAAGATGTTATTGATTCTGAGTTGTCAGTGGTCAGTGGTCTGTGTACTTACAGAGAGTTCTTTTCAATTTAAAGAGCGTCCTGAATTCCGGTTCAATCTGACGATAGCCGTTAGGTCTAAATGGTTAACTTGTTGCTGAGTGTTGGTTGACAAATCGTTCAGAGCAAACTGGAATGTGGTTATCTTATCTGATTTGAAATTGGGGCTGTTATTATGAGTCAAGTTTGACCTTATTTAGACGAGGTTCAATGTGTCATTTCAGTTCCTGTGAAACTGGAATTTAAAGGTAAGATTATGTTTCTAAGTTCTTCTGTTTGTACTGTTCATTCATTTCTAAACTTCATGTACGGTGCAGGCCTGACACTTCACGGAGGCAACAGAGGCGATTGCCTCCATTGCCCCTTGCCATTGCCTTGGTGCCCTTGTAATGCTCCAGTAGAAAATAACAATTTCCTCAACGGGTGCCTTTGCCAAAGAAAAAATGCCTCTTTGGTGCTCTTGCCCTTTCATACGAAACATACAGACCTGACAGTGTTACATGAAGTTTGTTTGTTGTATTTGTATTTCGTTGTACATGTAGATTATCTTCCCAACAAGGGAACTCGGCAAAGCTCCCACAAGGGCATGCAAATACCAGGCTGGCAACCAATCTCTCTTGTATTGGTTTTTACATCTATCTACAGACGTATTGAATGTTATATCAGTAACTAGATGACAATTCTAGGCATTGTGAAATCAGCAGGTTAGCTTACCAGTAGGATTCAAACCCACAACCTTGCGATTGTAAGTCCTGCATTATATACTACGTGACCATGGTGACAATAAGGTGTCGCAACTCTGGTGCGTCTGTATCCCATAAATACATGAACCGTAACCACTATACCTACCCCCCCCCCACACCACATATCTAAGGTTGTGCTAATAATCTTGAATCATGAGCTCACATGACATTGTATCAGAAACCCTAACCATATGGATCTTTGAGTCACAGTCATCTAATGATGATACTGTATGGTGTGAAACAAAAAATGAGTATTATGGCAGGAATTGTAGTTTCACATTAAAATGTAGATTTGGAACATGAGTCTTGGCCATTTTAACGTACAGTACTTTGAGAGGAAATAGTAGACAGCTTTCATTGTTGAATAGACAATCATAACATGAGTAACATGACCTGTTCAGATGATAAGAAAATTATCAAAATGTTTCACATTGTAGGACTTTTATTTTCAAAACAATCTGATAAAACAATTTTAATAAAAAAAATGTACTTATCAATGTTGTGGTTCTTTTTTTCTTTGGATTCATTTCTTTATTTTCTCGATACCCCTTAGAAGCACCCTCTGCTTCCATGATTGTGTGTCCCTTCCTCTCCCCCCCCCCCATTCCCCTACCCTGTATTTTTCCTCATTCATGTTACACCTGTAACCACCCCCATACCATCACGTCCTTTTCATTCTATTTTTACTTAAGGTTTCCCCTCCCTCATTAACCATTTCCCTATATTTCCATGACTGTGTGTGTCCCCTTCCTCATTCATGTGATGTCTAGAACCACCCTGTACTACACAGCCCTTTACTGCTATATTTACCTTTTGAACGTCCCCCTCACTAAACCCTTACCCCATAACTTCCTTGACTGTGTTCCCCCTTCCTCATTCATGTGATCTCTGTATCCACCCCATACTAATATTCCCTTCACTGCTACATGTACATTGTATTTAACTCCCCCTCCCTCACTAACTCGTACCCCAATATTTTCTTGACTGAAAGCTTGATTTTTTACTCATTCATGTGATGTAGAAGATTGATCATGTGTCCATGGCTTTCCATATCAATTTACCCTTGAACTAACCCACTAACCCTTACCTTGTGTTTCCCCACTGGCATCCCCCTCCCCGACCTTAATCATGTGACCCAGAAGGTTTATCGTCCACCCATAGTTCACTCCTTACCCTTAACCCTTTCATACAATTTCCCCCCAAATGAATTTATGCAAGTGCCCTCTAACCTGCGTACCCTTCTAACCCTGGCACACAATGTCCCCCCCCAACCCCTAACGCACGTGCCCTCTCCTAACCAATACCCTTAACCCTTTACATACACAATATCCCCCACCCCTAATGCAAGTGCCCTATCCTAATACATGTACCCTTAAGCCTTACGCACAATGTTGTGCCCCCCCACCCCCCCCCCCCCATTCCTCTCCCCCGTATTTTTCTAACTGTTGTCCCCCTCTTCCATCGTGTGAACCAGAGGGTCGATCATCTATCCCGGCTGTCCCTTGATCTTTCATTTCCGTCTAAGGAAATTCAGCAGCCGAGTGTCACCACTTTGACTCATAGCATAGCACAGCATTCTGATTCTGATTCACAGCCGTTGTACATATGTGTCTAAATTTATACTAAGGTTTTTGTCTGACCTCTAAAAAATCAAGCTTTCAGTCCAGTTATAACCTGCCTAATGTATCTTAGAATGCACAGTTAATGTGCATTATAACTCACTGGGTAAGTATGTACATCAATCTTTAAAGCTTTTAAGTTTTTTTATTCGAGTTGAGTCTGAGATTTTTAAGCGATTTAGAAAGACTCTGCCTGGGTCGAAAACATAAGACGATTAAGAGCAAGTAGATTGCAGCAGTAACAATGTTCATAACTCCTTTGTTTCTTGTATTCAAGTCGGACATACATTGTAAGACAAAGTGACATTGCATAGCAGTATTGAACTACATGTACATGTACATGTAGATAGTAACAATTGATTAAATTCAATTGAAAAACACAAGGGTGTCGTGGCCGAGCGGATAAGAGCACCGAACTCAAGCTCTGGTGCTTTTGTTCAGCAGAGTGTGAGTACGAATCCTGGTCGTGACACTTGCTTCTCTCCACCCAGGGGAAAATGGGTACCTGTGAGGGTAGAGATGGTTCTTGTGATTGATTTAGCTGAGTAGCGCATATTTAAGTTGCACAAGGCTGTACATGTATATCCCCACCAGGGAGCTGAGATGGTTTAAGGAGTGAAATAAGGCCCATTGACCAGGGGTAATAATGTGAAGCGCTTTGGGATACCCTCTGGGTGTGAAAAGCGCTATATAAAACTGGTTATTATTATTATTATTAAGACCCCTGAAATTGTTTGGTTATCAGTCAACTGGCCTGACACTAAAGTTATTTGCCTCCAGCCTGTGGTCCAGTGTAACAAAAACAGAGCCATGCGCACATCAATTACATCATTCTTTAGTATACAATTTGGAGGTACAACTCTGATTTGTTGTTTTAACTAGTGAACATTTCTTGTAGCGGATCTTGTATGAAGTGTTTTGGGTTTGTTTTTGTGTGAATCCTGGTCATTTCCTCAGAATGTTATTAAAGTACATGTACTGTCTGATATTCATCCTCTTTGAAAAACATAATACACATTTGAAACAACATTAACATCCGATAAAGATGTGACGTCAAACCTATTGACGGTAACATGAACTACATAGTACTTTCCTTGAAATTCACGTACTTCCCGTGGGAGTGGGTTTTCTACATGGTGAAGTCATGTCATTAAAAACTACAAGACAACCAAGCCTGCACACACCCACTACACTACTTGTACGGGTGCCATGTGCGTGTACAGCCTACTACATGTATTTCATGCTTTACATATCATTTTGTATCTGTTTGGATGAAAGTGTCATTACATTGATGTTAAAATACAGAATTAAATCATGAACTTCTATTCACTGCTGTCCCCAATGGACCCTTCCCATGAAATATGCTAATCACATTCACGCATGCGTACAGACCCTGTTGGTTGGCAAACGCCAAAGAGTTAAGCACTAAGCTGACGCGCAATCGCGTCTGCGTCACGTGTACCCATAAGCCGTGTACAAAACAGCGCGATGTTCCCTCATTTTGCCAACCAAAACGTTAGTGCGCACGCGCTATGTGCAATTTACATATTTCATGGGAAGGGTCTATTCAGGCAAATGACTGACCAAACACAGGTTGAATACATCCCTACCAGGAATCAAGAATTTAAATGTTAAAAAATATATATATCGCAAATTTGCTATACTCTTTTTCAAAATTATTCACTGAGCATTTATAAAAGCAGAATCAAATTCTTGAATACGATCTGCGCCGTTCTGTTCTGATAAAAGTATCTATTAGGCTAGTTTGTTGTGAAGTGATAGTGTGCTGTTCATGTGACTCATGTCGGGTCGTTTCACTTTCTCCCTCAATGGTTCAGTGTCTACTACTGTAACAAGGACCCCATAGTCCATAGTCCATGTAATAACAAGGACCTTGTAATACCTCACTCTGATCATGAAGGTAGGATTCCTACCTCCATGCTCTGATCGATATTAATGTAGACAGAGAGGTCATGTCATTACTGGCAGCCGGTTATCACCATCTGTGGCTTCTTTATACTCTCATGGTGACTGGGTACCGGTATTTAATTCCAATTGATGTGAGTGAACTTTGCTAATTTTATTGTTGTACATCATGTACAGTACAGCTTGGTGTTACTTGTCGTGTCAATTATTGGGAAAAAATATAGACCTTATATGCATATGACGTCATTTCAGTATGGCGCCCTCACCTTGAAGTCAAAAGGAGGTTGTTCATCGGCCAATCTATGTGTGTTTCGATTGTTTCGTCACTGTTTGACCTCAAAGATGGCGGCTGGAAGACGTCAATGCATACGGTCTATTGCACTATTTGTAAAGAAAAAGAAACATGTAGTTATTTGCTGATTTGTGTTGTATCCCGGAGTCAATAGTAATTCTTGACAATAACATTTCTAAGCATCGTGTTAGTTTACTGCCCTCTTGTGATAACTGCTGTTTTATGGGTTGTACGCTTGTCCTATGGATTGATGAATCGTTTTTAGTACAATGTATTTGTACTATAATGGCAGTTTCAGATTAATATAAAATAGATCAATGTAATGTTAATTACAGGTACTGTACACATAAAGTTGTTTCACTGCAAAATATATATTACACTAATATTAGTATCTGATTGGTTTCATATCATTTGAAATAAACTAAAATAAATGTACTGTGTGTAAAGGTAATGTAGGCCATTTGTACAGGTAAATGTAATATAGCCGTTTGCAAGTACGTACACAAGACTCAAATATTGATTAACAAATTAAACAGTAGGTACTTAATCACAGTCGAGATGTTTTAATCTGCTGAACTGATACACGTCTAAGATGGTGAGAAAATGACAAGTGATTAAGAGAAAATGACATGTGATTAAGGAAGACAACATTTCTAAGCATTGTGTTAGTTTACTGTAATGAGAGTAATTATTGTGTTAATTAAAAGTGAGATTAATCAAGTAGGTATTTAATTTGTAGTTTTTGATGGGAGTAGGGTTCTCTTGTAGCAGTTGTCCGCTGGACAGGTGCCAGATAAAACACCTGTGGACCAATGAAAATTAAATGCATGGTCTGGCTGGCTAGATCAGGGTTAAAAAGCATCCCTATTAAATTTGATATGACCAGTGAAAACATTGGTGGACTAGTGAAATGACAAGTTAACTGGGCATAATTTAATTTGCTTTTGTAAGCCGCATACGTACTGCCTAGCAAATTTCTTTCCTAAGCAAAATACTTGTGTGTGGCACCAGTTCAATTGCACCAATGTAAACTGGATGGAGTTTTGGCTGGTAACCAGTTTCTGTTAAGCAATATTTTCTGTGCTTAGCAAGTTTTTATGGTTACAGGCTTTATGAAAAAAAAAGGCAAACCCTGATCAATATTTACTAAGAATCTTGACTGCTGTTGTGCTACTTGAGTGTTGTGTCGTCATTTAGCCTAAGAGAGACTCGCTCAGATCAAAATACTTACTGTATCAATCAACAGATTTGTGCAGATGTTTGTCATTTTTAGTTGAAATATTTACTTGTACAACATTTGTGGGGGGGGGGGGGGGGCTGAGGGGTGTTGTGTTTGATTTCACATTCAATTAGAATCCATTGACAGGTATTTGTTTACTTGTTGATGATCAAAAGATTTCTGAGAAGCAATGTCGTGTCGTAGTGTGACCTTTAATATTTGTTATGTATTTGATCGTGTGATCGTATGATTTTTTTGTTTACCAGTCCAATGATGCCTTAAGAATTCACTTTCCACACGGTCTTGTTGACATGAAGCTTTACTCAGCAGTTTAAATCCCACCAGCAGCATTCCCATTTACGAGACCGCGCTTAGTTTACAGATGGTGTGGTAAACACAGACCCCCCACCCCTGGGGGCCATGTTCGTCCTTTGTTGGAACTCTGTTGGTTCTGATCACATGGTAGCCCCTCAGGAATGTTATTTCTGTACACTACCTGTCTAAGGTGTTGGGTTTAGGCCTATACTTGTTATTGCCACTTGCTTTGAGGTTTGGGTTGGAGAGCACTGGTCATACTAGATTGCAGGAATCACCCACTGGGTTGGGGATGTATTATGGGGAAATAACAAGTACAGTCATGAAGGCTTGTTATTGAATGGTGAGAATCTATCCCGATCTTGACACTAGAATTGACTGAAATTGGCTCATTTTACATGTTCAGCCTTGAAAACACCAGTGTAAAAACTGACATTTCCTTTCGTTGTTTTGAGGAAAATGCTTCAATCCTTATATTTTTAAACATCCTGCTGAAATATTAGCAAAGTATTCATAATTTAAAAACAAAATAAATTGTATGCTGAGCTTTCGTTTTCAAAATCAAGTTAAGGGAGAATGCGATTTGTTGCACATTTGTTGTGTATAAATAATGCACATATTCAAGTAGAACTGGTTGAGTATACTGATTTGTACATATAGATTGTGAGTTGATGTATCTAGGTCTCACTACTAGATAAAAATTGCAATTAAGTTCACCTATTTCAGCCGTTCTTATTAAAAAAATATCCTACATGTACTATCCATGTACCGTACATTCCAGTGCATGTACAACTGTAGGTGATTATTAAACAGGTTAGAATCCAGTGCCTACTGCATTTATATGACAGTTATTCCACGCATCATCATGGGCCTATCTATTGACCGATAAAGCATTGAATAATGTATTTTACGAGGCTGTGTGGCTCTCCATCTTTTGCTTTTTAGCGTGTCTTGCAAGACTTGGCCATAATCTTATCTTTTTTTTAAAGATCCTGCATATTATAAGTATCGTGATGTGGGTCTAAAATTATGTGTGAACATGATGCTGTGGTGTTTAACTGTGAAACTGATCATGTTTGTTCTTGATACTTCAACCACTTGCATTGATGACTAAGGAATAATTTGTTTGTGTTTTTACATGTATTTAAATTCTTAACAATGTTACAAATTAATGAACCTTTTATAATCTAAGACATGTATGTAGACATGTCAGAGAATCTTTAGAAAATTACACTTTTTAAATTGTTTATTTGTGTAAATTATTTATAAAGTGAGTTGTTCAAGTTGTAATTGATTATTCTTAAAATTTGTCTTAAGAATACTAGAATGTAGAATAATAATTTGTTTTACCCTTACACCGATGTTTGTTAGCACTGTATACTTAGTCTTTTCCTAAGCTCTGTGAAAACAAATTCACAGGCATATTACTCAAGTAGGATTCAAACCCACGACCTTTGCAATTCTAGAGTAAGATGTCTTACCAGTCATGCCAGTAGACCACTTCATTTAAATTAACCATCCCACAACCAAACCTGGAAGTTCATTTGGGGTTTTATGTGGATACTTTCATTTGTTTGAAACTCTAATTTTTGTTCTAGATTTCTTTGGTACCAAAAACAATTACAAGTGACAAGGGCCCAATTTCAAAGGGCTGCTTAGCACAAAACTTTGCTTAGCATGAAATTTCTTCCTTAATAAAAACAGGATTACCAACCAAATTTCCACGTTATTTCCAGGATAAGCAAACAACAGCTGAATATCAGTAACAAGCAATTTGCAGCAGATTGAAATTTGGTTGGTAATCCTGTTTTTATCAAGGAAGAAATTTCATGCTAAGCAAATTTTTGTGCTTAGCAGCTCTAAGAAATTGGGCCAAGGTGATAGTTATTGCTTTCTCTGTGACTCAAATTCAATTGATGTTCATGAGGATTGTTTCCTTGCAATTCAAAAAAGTTAATTTTCTTCCTACGTCGACTCGCAAACCTCATGAAATTCTTGTCTTTGTATTACAGATCATCAGTTTGAAGAATACCATGCAAGAAGGACTGAGAAGGGTACCAGTTAGCAGTGAAAGCCACGGCGAGAGCAGATGATAACATGTCTATATCATCTAAGAGAAGCAGCGCATCCACAGGAGCACCAATATCAGAAGAGAGAAACGGAAAAGCCAAATCATCATCCTCAGCCTCCTCATTGAGAAAGAGCAGCAGTAGCAGTCTTACAAATAGTAATGTAGAGAACACCCCGTCTCCTTATGCACCACAAAGAGAACGATCTGCATCCGTAGATCAAAAGAAGAAACAAGCCACAGCATCTAGAGCATCAACGACTAAAAGTAAAAGTAGAACTGAAGCCTTACTGTCCCGGAAGGTGACAGGATCGGCAACCTCAGTTAGAACTCAAGCATCTATTTCGACGAGACCACCTACGGGAAAGGCACCACGACGATCTACCTCAGCGGATAAAGTGCAAGCAGGGTCTGAAAATGGCTGCATTTCAGGGCAGTCTCATCCTCAAGATCAGGCAAGCTATCGAACAAGTGGTACTCGCCCCCAACGAGAAGTCAGCTCTGCAAGTTCTAGCTCCAGCTCTGAAGGAGATGAGAGAGGAGTAAAAGGATCTGTATCGCCTCAGAAATCTCGCACCAGGAGATCTGTTACAATGGAGGAGAACGGAGTAACTAGTGCATCAGGAAGCCCACAGGGTAGGAGCAGTGTATATTCAAAATCAAAGACTCCGCCGAGTGTACGAAGGAAATCTTCCCCACCCTCCAGTGAAAACAACTCAAGATTCCAACGTCAATCATCTCTCAGATCTTCCCAGAATGGTAGGCCGCAACAATCCACGAAAAAATCAGCCACAAGGACTCTATCCAGTTCATCCTTGGACAATGGATCATCGACACAAACATCCGTGTCATCAGAAAGCGAAAGTGCACCCTCTAGAAAACTGAGAAATGGAACTGCAGCTAAAAGCAGCAGTGAAGATTCCATTAGTGACTCTGAGCGGAAATCAAAAAGTGCACTTTCAAGGACGCCTTCCACAAAGAGAAAAGTTTGCATGGAGATAGTCATGGAGAAGAAAATAATCAGTAAGTCAAATGCCACTCCTACAGCTGGGAAAACAGAGTCTGGTATGGGTAAGTCTCCCTCGAAACAAAGCTTGTCTTCCCCTACGGATGAGAACTCAAACTCTACAAGGGCCAGCCCAACTAAATTGAAAAGTGCAAGCACTGTACGTCCTAGTGTTCTTGGATCTCATACTGGTGCTAGGATGAAAGTACGTACTGCAACCACAAGCAGTGATAGAAAATCAAATGGTGCTTACAATGTTGACAAGTCGCGCATCGTGAGTGCGCCAACTTTCAAAAGGACAGACCAAAGCTTGCCTAGTATTTCACCTTCCGGTCCGATGCGTGCTAAATCAGGATCGGCAAGGACCGGTGATATGAAACAGAACCTTAAGAGTCCAGACCGGAGTAGAGTTGCCACAAAGACTTCTTTCCCAAACCGCTCTAGGGCAAGAGCTCGTAGTATGGAACCAGTGCCTAGGAATGTAACTGGGTCTACAATGACAACCATTGACGCTGCGAGCCATACTCCGCAGGCCCCCGAGGGCAGTGTTGTTACCACGCACATCATCCATGCGCGTAGAAGTCAAAGCCAGGAACGGCGATCCAATAAGGACAGCTTTGTTGCATCTCGACGCCAAGCCTGGGAAGAAAAGGCCTCCCACTCGCCAGCTGAGGCGAAGAAAGCATCAGCGATGTCTCCAGAGAAGAGGTTCCAGAGAGGAGGTGTTGGTAGAAGGTCTTTAATTGATGAGAGGAAAGCCATGCTCTTTGGTGGGTTCTCGGCTGGTGGGATGAGAGGTCAAGTCAGCGGGAAGAAACCTGCCATACCAGCGAAGCCAGAGAACCTTGCCTCTAAACCACCTTTGAACATAGACCAGAAGGGTCAGATTGAATTATACATCAATGAGGAGTTACCGACACCTGCTGCTGTGGTGGCACCTGTCCACACACCATCTGGGGATACTTGTAAACCAGCCGTTCTGCAGGAGAATGTACACAAGATTCAACCAAATGCCATTAATTTGATGCCCAAGCTACAACCGTCAACAGATGAAGTTGATTCTACCAGGAGATATTCTCCCAGCAAGGTTAGTTATACATATCCATAATAACTGAACTGCCAAATCGTAAGTTGCGTTCACATCGGACTAAAATATAACCGAGACCATTGGTAACTCTCCAATGGGTAAATCTTACCGTTGTCCACACTTGGATTATTTGACGTAGGTAAGCTAACCAAGACGAATGTGATTGGGATGAAAGTGCCGATATAGGACAGTACATAATATTCAAAACCATACATACATGTACATGTAGCATGAAACTTTGAAATGAATGGAAGCGCTCTCATTTTAACCAGAAGTTACCGTATATAAAAACAGAAAAAATTCAAGTTGGGCTGTTTTACCATGGAATGGCCGCAGTTACATGTACCTGCAGCCTTTCAGAGATATGGTGGCCACTTTAGGAGTGCACTGTGTAGTTTGGGTGTATACAGACAGATTTACCAAAACCTTACAGTGTTGTAGTACGGTGTCCACCATATTTTTCAAAATGGCTTATGGGGACATCTCTTAACAAATCCAAACAAGTCCCCTATTTACTGGATGAACTCTGTGCTTTGTATGGCGCCTTATAAGTGTTTTGTTTAACTATTTCTTTTTTTAAACTTATCATTCTGAAAAACTGTATTTTGTTGCAACTGCAGGAGAATGAAATCATCAGCACTTCTAATGACAAGATGTACTCCATGGGGACTGATGAATACTGCGACGCTTTAGAGAAGTGGTCCATGCTGAAAGAGAACCAGTCTGTCGGGGAACCAGGCAAGAAGAGAGAGGAGAACAAAATTGATAACAAGCAAGCAGAGAGTCGACGTCAAGCGTTAGTCAACAGGTAATTGTAAAGGCCAAGTCACACTGCAGCGATAACGAAAACGATCGCGATAACGAAGAAAAGAGAATGTAGTCTGATGGTTGAATTGCTCCATGCAGAATACTCCCACCTCATTCAACCAATCCAGGGCGTGCATTTTTATCATTCTTGTTTTCGTCCTCGTTATCGGGGCCTGTGTGACCGAGCCTTTATAATGATAATTCAGATTGATCACCATGCCATTGCCCAAACCACAGTATGGGGATACGTCGGTCCCGCCAACAGAGAACTCATAGTTACTTATTCAAAAGCTACTTTTTGTGCTTAAGCAGCTCTTTAAAACTGCTATACATAAAGCCTGTTAGCACAAAAAACTTGCTAAGCACAAAAAAATCTTGCTTAACAGAAACTGGTTACCAGCCAACATTCCATAAGGTTAACATTGTTGCAACTGGTGCCCCAAAGAAATTTGCTGAGCAATATTTTCTGCTTAACAAAAATGGACGCTGAGCTGTGCAAGTAAGTGATCTTAAGTGTTTGCTTTCTGCACTAAGGCGAGACCTTGACATGTTTTTAACGATTAACTCAAATTCATCCACAGGGAGCGCGAGACGTCCAACCACAAAAAACAAACCAGCGAGCCTAAAGTGATACAAGTCTGCCCGCCAGAGGTGAAAGATGGTCATTATTATTTACGCATCGTGAATGAAGAACAATCTCGTCTGGAGACATTGAGTATGGCAGCAAATAAAGATATGGAGAAGGAACTATCAGAAGAAGGTAAGAGAGAGCGTTATTGGAATTTTATGATTCAATTATTTTGCATTGCATTTATTTTCCATTTCTTGTTGATTTTTCCTTAAATAATTTGTATGCTGTCTTAAGCCAATAATTGAAATGCCATAATTATTGATTTTTTGCAATTTTAATTCTTAATTTCACTGTCTTATATTATGAATACTATGTTTTATAGGACGTGTTTCAATTTGACTTCTTCATTTCTCTATCTTTATTTTCTATTTTAAATACTGTGTTTTATTGAATGTGTGTCCATTTAACTTATTTCAATTTCTCTATTGTAGTTTTCTATTTTGATTACTGTGTTTTAATTGGATGCTTTTCATCATCAGTTTTGTTTAATTGTGCCTTCTTAACTATCTTTGTTAAGCCTGGTTCATACTTCCTGCTCCTGCGAATACGATACGAATGTTGACGTCACAAATTCGCAACGAAATTCGCAGTGAGTTCAGTTGTGCTCAACTCTCTTGCGAATATCGCAGCGAAAACAGAGTTGTGACGTCAAATTCACATCAAATTCGAATCACATTCGCATTCGCAGGAAGTATGAACCGGGCTTTAGTATTTGAAAGCTTGAAATGGTTGACTTGATAGGTCATTTACTTTGACATATTGACTGCAATATTTGTTCTATCTGAATGCCATTGGTTTATTGTTATACTTTGATATGACCACATGAAAAATAATCCTTAGGTTGAATGTTTCCTTTCATTGTAACCCTTTTGTGTATATCTTGTAATTCTTCTTTGTGGTAACTTCCACTTTTGCAAGTTGTATTTTGATCATTTAATATTTGGTTATTTCTTGTATAGGCTGGTCCAGAACTTTGGTTTTTGATTGTCATTGTAACCCTACTGACTTGACCATGTTTTGTGTTTTTAAGCCCAATAAATAAATAAATAAAGGTTTTTAAAATTGATTATCAAAATATTCCTTAATTCTGATGAAGAATTGATATTAAAGATCAGTAGTGCCATGTGTTTCTAGAAGATTTGAGCAATGAATAAACTTTAGTATCCCAAAGAGATAAGATTTTACCATTACTCTAAGTAATATATATGTATGGCTTTTTTCTGTCTTGAACAGTGTGTGGAAAGCTGAGGGCTACAATTGGCAAGGCGTATCTTCTGACCCATAAGAAGTTTAAGCAGTTTAGAGGACTTTGTGAACAGAATGTCGTAAGTTTACAGGAACTCAACAAAATTTTATTATACCAACAATTCTCATACAGCTTCAAATAACAACTTTGAAATCTCATTTTTGTGTGAAAAACGTTACCATTCAATGTACATTAATCATGGAATGTGTCAAGTACCCTGTATACATAATTAGTAGGTTGAATAATAATTGTTAGTCTTCTTAGAGCTCCAGACTATTTTGTATTCTTTCAACCCTCTATTTCGTTTATTTAAGTAATTTGGGTTTGAACAATGAAAAGTTGGCTAGAGTGGGATTTGAACCTGAGACTCCTGGATTAATGGAACACGTTGCCTTGGACCGGTCGAGTTGGTTTTCGAAAAGGGGATGTAACTGTTTGTTATAAAATGCATATGATTAGATAGATATTTTAAAAGTAGAATATAATGATCCACACAAGTATCACTCGAAATTGCATGGTTTTCCTTTTACCTCGTCGACAAACACGGTCGACCATTTATGGGAGTCAAATCGTAAATGGCCGACCGTGTTAGTTCGCAAAGTAAAAGGAAAACCACGCAATTTCGAGGCAAACATGGATCATTGTATTCTACTTTTTAAGCATCTTTCTAACCATATTATGCATTTTATAACAAACGGTTACAAACGCTTTTCAAAGACCAACTCGACCGATCCAAGGCAACGTGTTCCTTTAATGTGCTGGCACTCTACCAACTGAGCCATTTGCGTTTGCATGGTCGGCCTTTTACGTATAGAGCCTCGGATTGGGGACAGCAGTAAATAGAGCATCATGTAACTCTGTATTGTCACGGTAATGTAGTGACACTTTCATCCAAACAGATTAAATACAATACAAATGAAGTTGAGGTTGTACACGCACATGGCGGATCCGTGCAAGTAGCAAATCTTGCCCTAATGTTGGCAGTCTCATCTATTTTGACAATATCTTTGTTCAGGTTACCATTCTATTTGGTTTACATTGACTTCAAAATTAAAGTAAATCAAGATGGCGACGTCATGATAAAGATCTTTCTTTTTGCACACAGAATCCATCCGAAGCAGATGTCCTCTCCGTAACCGATCTAGACTTGGCAGGTTTCTGGGACATGGTCTTGATTCAAGTCGACGATGTGAATAGCATGTTCAAAGAGATCGAAGGATTCAGACAGAACGGCTGGCGGACTCCTAAACAGTCTCCTCAAAAACTCAAGGTAGTCTTTAGCTTTAAGAAATCCTGACAGACATTGCAAATCAATCAGTTATGATTAATGTGTAATTTAGTGGAGAAAAACATATCCGGCATTCTTGGAAGTTGTGTCTTAAGGTTCTGATGTAATTTATAAGTGGAAGAACTTGGTTTTTGAAGCCTACTTGCTGTAGTGACACTTTTGGTAAAAGTCAAAAATGTCTGTGATTGATGTTTGCCGTCAAAAGAAATTAAAGGTAATTACTCCAAAAATTAATGACCATAACAACACAAACACTATAAACAACCCCCTTTGAATTGATTTAGTTTTAGAGAAAGGTAATTCATTCACCTAAAAATCTGAATCTCATGCATCTGAAAACACATTTCTATGCACCAAGGGCGCTTTTTCCTTCTCATTATTTTCCTGCCACTTCGATGACCAATTTAGTAAAAAAAAATTATAGATTTGTTTTTATGCACATATTGGGATACACCAAGTGAGGATTCTAGTCTTTCACATATGCTAAAATGTATACCCTGCCTTTAAAGGGTGTGCATAACATTCGTAAGTGTAAACATATAAATGTTCACAGATCTGCACACAACTTAACAATTACCCAATGATTTAATTTTGTTGATGTTTTCATCCTGTCAGGCATGTGGTAAGAAGCCCTCCGTCACCTCCCCTCCTCCATCACCAGGAATCTACAAGACAACATCTAATCCCCTGGCCCAGGTTAACGCTGACCCAAAAGCCAAGGCAGAGAGGGAGAAGAAAGCAGCTAAGGCACGTCAGACAAGAGACGACGCCCGTAAACGTCTCATTGCCGCCAAGAGAGCAGCGGCAAGAAAAAGAGTCAAATCAGAGGATGGTGAGCCTCCAGTAGAGATATTTGTACCGGATAAGTAAATGACTTCCATCAGTTCATCCTGCCTCAAGCAAATAGATGGTATTGTTAGGTACCAACATGTGACATGGGGAAATGTTAACCTGCTAAGCACTGGAAATTCGACTTCCAGCCCTTGCACTTAATGTTTTTGTAAAATAGCCAACGGGGCTAATAGTGGGGTGTCGTGGCCGAGTGGTCTAGGGCTGTGAACTCAATTTCTTTAATTTACAGAATGTGGGTTCGAATCTTGGCCTGGTCAGTCGCAACACTTCTGTCCTTGAGCAAGGCGCTTTATCACAATTGCTACATCTGAAGATGTGCTGTCAGTATTACTCTAGTTATTTGTATTGTGCCACCAAACTTTGCTTAGTATTTGAAATTGATAGACATCTTATCATCGATCATCTTAGCTCTTGTGAAATCAGTCCCAGGACCAGTGACTTAAGTGCTTGGAAGTCTACATTACAGTTGGTTCAATTAATACAAATAAACATAATTGTTTATTTATTGATAAGATATATGCTTATTATACATTTTAAAGAACAATTTAGAAGTGATTAACTTAGTTTCATACATAGATAAGGTGAGTGAGCAGTTGTTTGCAACTGGGGTGAGACTAAATGGAACAAACAATGTAAATATAGTATTAGTATTATTTTTTAAGGTGCCGTAGTAATGGTAAAGTTACCGTAGTAATGGTAAAGTTACCGTAGTAATGGTAAAGTTACCAATAACCTGGGTATGTTTTTACCGCAATGCTTGTTTTGGGGCGTTTCATTGTTTTGCTTTTCTTTTTCATGGTGGACATTTATTTGGAGAAGTTAAGGAAGCGGTTGTTTGGACTTTTAATTGTTTTGGTCCATAATTTATAACAATTCTGTCGAAGCTTGCCACGTTTTAAGTTTTAAATTTGGATTCAAATGATTCATCGGTTGAAAGTGTTATTATTATCAGGTTCAATTCGTCAGCGTTATTATTAGACAATCCTTGTTCGTTGAAGACAGTGGCTTAAGTTGATTGATTTGAGATTCTTGTTTTATTTTAAAGTAATTTCACTTTCATCAAGTATTTTCGATGCCTCGACCAATTTACTCTACACTTCATCTTTTAAGAGATAGTACTTCGAAAGGTTAAATTTGACGTCTCTACACTTTGATGTGTTTTACAGGACTGTCTAGCTCTGTCAAAGTCTGTTATGTTGTCATTTTGTTTGTTTGTTTATTTGTTTATTTTTGCTTATTTTTATTTATTTTTTGTGGGTGTGTTTGTTTGTGTGTTGGGCTGTTTGTTTGTTTGTTTAATTACTGACTCTCTTTTTACTTCTGGTTTTCTTTTGAGAAAACAACTCTCATTTTGTCCGGTTTTTATGTGGTTGAATATTTACTCCACACTTTCGTTTCATCTGATTCTCATCGAGTATTTCTGTGTTTATTTCTATTCCCAGGTATATTTATTAACAGTAATATTTAATTGCATTGATAATTTATATATGTTTTTTGAAGTGCCTTAGTTTTACTGGAATAGCAAATGAGAGACGTTTCATTTAGATACTTTCCATATTTCTTTTTGGGGGACGATTGTGTACTATTATTAGTAACTTAAACTGATACATTCATCAGTTCACCACCAAATGGTCGTTATAAAATTTCTAACAAACTTCATAAAAGTAGGCTGACATATACTTTGGAGCACCTAGGAAGTTGAGGTTATTTGTGTGTAATTCACACAGTGTTTGTTTACCAGAAAGAAACATGAGTTTTCTTTTGGAAGGCATTGATTCATTTTGATGGCACTGCTAATTGCCAAATTCTGCACTTCAATCACCATTCACTGCTTACTGTGCAAGCGTCGAACTTCTGCGCTAGCTGTGTAAGCAAAGAATGCCTTGTAGCGTGGATAAGCAGTGTCCTTGCTAACCCGTCAAATACACTTGATTTGCGCCGATTCTTTGCTTACGCTAAGCACAGCCATGAAATTGGGCCATGGTATCCAGCCACTTTAGATAGGTCTCTTAAAACATCAGGTCTGGAATTTCATCTTTGAGAGGGCAAGGCTGTTTTCAGACATCGATGCTAGACCGTTGATGTGTTCCTTGGCCTCAAACTGAAGGGGGCAGCTTTTAGTTCTTTCAGGATTGTACTTTTATAAATTGGGGGGGGGGAACAAAACATGCAGCAGTGGTAGCTTTACCTGTCTCAATAATGCATACAATGTAACTTGCTAAAAATGTGAATGTGCAATGCAATATATTGAGATAACAGTAAGAAGTCAGAAGCGCTCAAGAACAACCTCTTAAGAGACGAGTTGTTCATCCTGTAATTGAGGATGAGTATTATGTTCAAATTGTACATCATTTTGTGTCATGTGTGTGTGTTTGTAGCCATTCGTTGATCTTGTACAGTGTATCAAACTAAGAGAGTCTGTAAATGTTTAACAACGTAGCCGTATGTGAATGACATACATTGTATATTGGTTATTTTTCTACGGCTGGTGTTAACTAATTAATGGATAAAGGGAAGAAGGGGGAGGGGGCAGGGAGGAGGCAATTTGAGACTAGACAGTATGGTTTAGGTAACCCTGTGTATGTCAGTATGTATGTGAAGGATTAGGTACTGTTTGGTAAGAATGAGTTTGTTTTTCAACATTCTTCGGAGTCCTTCTACTCTAACAAACCGAATAAACCCATTCAAAACTTGTTTGCTAATGAATCATCTCAAAACAAGTACACTTGGATCATGGCCCAGTTTCATGACTCTGTTAACTCTGAATCCTGCACTTGCGATCACCATGCTTTGCTGACAGAGTAAAGGGAAAGCATTAAACTTCTGCACATAAGGGAAGAATGCTCAGTATGCCTCGGCCAAATTTCATAGATCTGCTTTAGCAGAAAATATTGCTTGACAATTGTCTGCTTAGCAGAAATGAGCAGGATACCATTCACAAATTCTACATGTGACACAGCCGTTTGGCTGGTAACCTGTGTCCGGTAAGCATACTTTGTTGTGCTTAGCTTCATTTTGTGCTAACCTTTGAAAAATGCTTGACGTAAGCGATGAATTCCCTGCTTCAATAAGCACTGATTCTTTGCTTACTGTATTAAGCAGAGACATGAAAGTGGAAACAGATCACCATATTCCTTATTAGAAAAGACATGCCCTCTTAAAGAAAGTCACCATTTGTAAAATATGTTTGGAGAATTCCTTCCGAAGGTTGAACATGAGATCAATTATTCTGAGAAGTTTGACTTTCAAATGGAATCAGTTTTATATGAGACAAAGTTTGGATAATATTTAAAGTCAAAGACAATATTTGTGTCACTTACCAACTTTCATGGTGTGGGAGGGGTTCATAAATAAAATATAATTAATAACACAAATTTTTTGTTAGCATAAATGTTGTGTTTCACATACTTCTTGATAGTCAAGGACTATAAATTCACCTAAAATCAAATGTGTACTACTTTGAACAAAATGTATACCGTATTTTCCTGCGGATAAGACGCTCGGCGGACAAGGCGCAGGACGCTAAAATGACAAAAAAAAATTCAAACGTCAGCAGACAAGGCGCACCGCCGCACAAGGCGCACGTTTAATGCAAACAAAAGAACACCTGGCGCCACCCGTTGTCGGTACATTGACACAAAGACGTAATTTGTTGCCTTTGAGAACCTACGTATACCGACCTTTATCCAATCAGCCAACGCTGTATATTGTAAATAACATAAAGTTCGGCCCAATCAGCGGGCAGAGACCATGGTCCACGCACTGTCTGAAGTTAATTTTATTTGCAACATGAACACAATGCCTCCCTGGACACATCCATCCGACGTCCCCACAAACTACGAGGATCCTTGCTGATACAGATACATTGCAACGACAGACGGACGTAGCGTGTGGGTGTAGTAATGTATCCTCCGGCCGGGATGTCGCTGCATGCACATTAATATGCACATGTACACAGTGGATTGCGCTGCTCAATCTCGAGATTGCATAACAGATGTTGGAGACCATGTGGGCACCGTATTGAACGATGTTCGCCGACGGGTTGCGCTAAGCCGTCGCATTTGCGCTACCTGGAAATGCGCCAAAATTCCCACGTGACTGTGCGGATCCCAAGCATGCCCAGACATAGCCTGAACGTATGCAGTCAAATTCCATTGCGGACTTGAGAGCAGTGACTATTGGGCATCTATATCACTGCACGTTCATTGTATTCAAAGGGAATCACTGGATCTAGCGGCAGGGACCTTCCGGATAAAGACGGGCGCAGTCTAGCCCAGACACGTCGAGTCTTGTCTCAATGCGTTTATTGCTGGTTCACGTATTTTTTACCAATAAGGGCGTTTAACCTCACGCTATTACAATGTTCCAAAACGCCCTCTAGCGTTCAATGTTTCTTGTATTTATTGTCACACTCACAGTAACAATTCGACTATAGGCGTGATATCTGCTTTCGTGTTGCGTGATTAAATTTACAGACCTCGGAACGGTTGCGTTTTGGGGCTAATTTTCTGTGTCGTTTTGAGAGATTTTCGAGTCTGAACTTGGACATCGTTGATTTTACAGGCAAGTTTCATGCAAGGGCAACCATGATTTTAACAACCGTTCCTACCCGAAGTTTTGAAGCAATAAAATAAAATAAACCCTCAAAGTTTACCACACAATAGCGGTTGGGTGAATGACGTTTGTATGAAGTTATTGACTGTCAATCGTTTTCGGAACGAATACCCGGCCACACGGAAAAACGTTTGTACACTGCCGACGTCTGTTGGACCGAAAGCTAGACGCATTGCGGCATTAATGGAATGAAAGCACGGTCATGGGGAATAAACACGTTGCAGCATTGTTAGAATAATTGGACAGTCTGGGGGATTGCGGCATTGTTCGAACGAAAATACGGTCACAGTGTCTGAATAGCCTTGTTCGACCGCATTATTGAGTAAGGATTCTTCACACAAAGATCGTTGATTTGAACTGGACATGAAGGTATTTTTTATTTCACGCAGTGATCATAAAAAAAAACAATCGTCAGCAGACAAGGCGCACCGAAAGATAAGACGCATCGATGTTTTTGGGGTCTAAAAAGTCAGATAAGACGCGTCTTATCCGCAGGAAAATACGGTACTCTGTATTATTACTAGTTATCAACCACTATATCTTTATTCCTTGCCAATGTTTATTTTTAAGTCAGATTTGAGAATAGTTTTCTCAATAGTCATGGCAGCCTATGTACAAACTTGTGACTTTTTGAGTTGTGATTTAAATGCACTGTACATTCAAAAAGTTCACCTAATCTGAATTAGTTAATTTGATGGTACAAAACATGCTAAACCATAATACTATTGCACAGCACAGCCACATTCATGTACTGTACAGTTGATAAAGGGAATTATTTTTAAAGCTATTTTCTTGCATTCTGTACCAGTAGTTGTGAGTGTACACATTGTTAACGGCTTACTGTATATTTGAAACTGACGTGTAAATGTATGTATAATACAATATGTTAATTTCACTCCAAGTGCGTTACTGATTACAGCAATTCTTTCTTCTACACTAACGTTTTGTCTCCACACTGAAATTATTTATATAATTTTTTTTTATGTTCATCTAGTACTTTTAGATTCATAATGCGTTGGGTATTTCATTCTCTCATAATGTTCAGGTTGAGAAAAGTATGTGTAATATTTGGACCAATTTAATGTGTTTTTCCCCTGCTTTTTATAAATGATGTAATACTTACATAGTTGCTGTGTAATTCGTGTTGTACTGTCCAATCCATAGGTACATGTACCTCTGGAGGATTCGAACCAAAGACCTTGGGTATTTTTAGAGTTGTTTCTTAACAGCAAAATTTGCCCACAGTTTACAGTGCTATATAAATACACAACAGGGAGTTTGGAGGAAAAAACTAGGTACATTTAATTCTCATATATCTCAACTTGTTTGTTCTACTGCTACATTTTATCTTTGAAGTTCATGTAACTGTCCTGGACAAAATCAGTTGTTGTCTTTATCTTGTTTTTTTTCCTGATAAAGTACAAACGTATTTGAGGAGACTTTATAAAAAGGAGAGTTACATGCTGCAATCTATTATATATTTTGAGAGATGTAATTATAATTAAGTTAATGCAATTATAGCTCGGGCGTTATCATTAAACGCTTGTAGCTTTTATAATTAATCTTGTAGATAATGTAGTTTGCAAAAATCCATGTAGGAAATTAGAACATTCATCAGTTGCATTAGAGAAGACGCTTCTTTAGAGAATTTGGATGTACACGTCTCCTTTTCTATACTATTGGCACTACTGTTTGGTATCCTGTGTGGTTAAATGACCAATACAGCAACATTTTTAAAGGAGACAGACTATTTTAATGAGCGTCTTGGTTGTATACAATGTCCATATGGGGCGGAGGTTATCCCTCAATGTTTACTTACTTAACAAACTATTTTTCTCTTGTACAACAGAAGTAGCCCTCTTAAAATCCTGTGATGAATTCCTGGGATTCCAAACACACAATTAAGACACAAGAATGGGGCGGGGGGGGGGGGGGGGGGAGGGTATGATTGGGTGGGAATACACCTGTAGTCTTTTGTGCTAAAGAAAATAAGCAGGTGCATCTGCACACTATTTAACAATTACCAGAAGTTTCAAGGTTTAGATGGAGTGGTGAAGTAGCAAAGTTTGAGGAGACTAATAATGATATCCTGTAAGGCATGCAAGTCTAGGGACTATAAGCAAAGATTTCTGCAGTAAGCAGCAACATGAAATTTGGCCCAGGTCCCATTTCATGGAGCTGCAAAGGGCAGAAAATAGTGCTTACAAGTTTTCTGCTAAGCAAATGTAAGAAGGATATCAGTCACAGGTTATGTGAGATGCTATTTTGGCTGGTAACCTTTTTCTAGTTAGCATAAATTTTGTGTGCTTGTTTTGATGTGATGTGCTCTATGAAATTGGGCCCATCTTAGTGAAATGTTATGGTTTGTTACTAGTAGATTTCTTGGGTCGAGTCGAAAATATACATCAAAGGTAAAACTGTTTGAAATAGAGTTGACTTTAACCAGTAGTTGTTACTGCGCAAGATTTTAAACTGTAAGATGATTCCCAAGGAGCAATTGAACATTCCTTAAAGGCATTTATACAAGTATCTTAAAATGTTCATGACTTTAAAGTGGCAGTCAGCTATCCTCCAAATTCAGCATTTTCGGTTTCAGTGTTGTATTTATATTGTACATTTTTTACAGCTAGGTGTCCTTTAAATAATTGGCTGGCCATTTAGAAGTAGAATATCGACTTGGCTTTAGGATATTTCAGGGAAAGAATGAAACTACATGTAATTTGAAAGAGCAATTTCTGGACATATTTGCATGTTTTTTCCTGAAGAATATATCAAAGGAGCACATTATTTAGTGGCATGGTAAACATTTAAATAAAATATTTAACAAAAATAACTCTTGAGTCGAGCATGTGTTCTTTTTATATCCAGGAGTGGTACAATTTATTGTTTCTTAATTAAAATATTCAACATATAGTTTGATAAAACATTTTGAAGGCCTAAAGCAGGACTCAAACCTGTGACCTCCGGATTAACATTGCGGCACTCTACCAACTGAGCTATCCTAGCCCTATGTTGGCGGTTTCCCTTTTTTGTTAATCTCTTTTTGGGGGGTGCCAGTCAGAAGCCATTCAACCTTTAACTGCTGTATGGATATAGATATAAATATGATTTTTATAAACAAAATACCTCTGTAACCACGCCAAAATGAATATTAGTTTAAACAATATTATGAATATACTTACCATTATGTACCTCATAATCCTCTAATCTGATTGGTTAGAAATGCCGTAATAGAAATAGCTGGGCCCCCTTTTTCTATTAAGATGGCGTCATAGTTTGCCCAGGGTATGGCAATTGACTGTGCCCGCCCTGAAAATAACGGTCACAAAATAGGTCACTTGTGCGTACTTTATGTACGACTAGCATTCCGTGTCTCAACGTGAACTGTGACCTTTTCGCTTCAGGCATAGTCATGGTTTTGACATCACCTTGGGCCTATAACTTGAACGGTGCCCCTAATAGCAGTCAATATTTCTATTATATCCCTTGATGATTCAATGAAATAAAAAATTCACCTTCAAGTAAGTCCTAAGTGCCAAAATGACAATCCTCTGATGGTAACGTTTCAGCCAAGAGTCTATAATTTACAAAACTTGATGTCCCTTTGGATACATTTTGATTCATTTTTGTTCCTTCTGATTTTAAAATTCTTTTGTACACGAAGATAATGGACCGATCCATTAAGCTCCGCCCCACTGCGCAGTGACCAATCACAACCCATTGTGCCACTAAAAGTCTGACAAAATAAGGATCGACATGCGCGCGCGTATGCTTGGCAGAGTTGTGCAGAATGGCATTTGAGAGGCTCACATGTTCTTGTTCACACGTGCCCCATGGGCAAAGCCTAATGGATCAGTCAATTGTTGTCGGCATGACCCAAGCCCACACTTTGACAACACCAGAACTTGAGTCAGTTATATTAGATCACTCAGCCACGACAACCAAAGTTTAAAATGACTCTAAAACACCAATTCTTTGTCACCTAAATGACGGAAGTGATCGTCGACAATATCTTCAGTCACTCCGTCTAATGAGTCTGGATTCCATTTTGGGTTGTTATCTTTGTCCACAAGTAAAGAGCGAACGCCCTCGTAGAAATCATTACCTCTCTGTGGGAGAAAGAAAAGAGATAAAAAAGAACTGAAGAATTGTTGTGAGGCTCAGTCTTGTTATAGTTAGCAGTTTGTTTACCTCCCTAAAATTGTACAGTTACACACCTATGTTCCGCCACAAACCATGGCTACAACGCTGCCCTTCAAGTTTTTTTTATTTCTTAACCTAGGCCTAACCCTTAACCTCACTCCAACCCTAGTGTATACCAGCTAGATCATCAGAAGTTATCAGAACATAGAGAAGTCTCTAATTTTACAGACAAATATTGAGATATTGAGTTACTGAGACCCTGTTGTGTGATGTAAGAATAATACAGTAAGAAAGTTCAGACAGTTCTTATAAATAGCCAAACTGTGACCAGGGGTGGATTTCACAAAGGTAGTCCTAACTTAGGACTAGTCCTAGGCAATGCTAAGAGATAGGACTGGTTCTAAGTTAGGACCAGTAACTCATCCTAACTTAGGACTGGTCCTATCTCTTTGCATTGCCTAGGACTAGTCCCAAGTTAGGACTACCTTTGTGAAATCCACCCCTGGGGTTGATTTCACAAAGAGTTAGGACTAGTCCTAACTTAGAACTAGTACCTAGGATATATCAAAAACGTATGGCTAGTCCTAAGTTAGGACGAGTAACTCGTCCTAACTTGAGATGAAACTAGTCCTAACTCATTGTGAAATCCACCCCAGCATTGTTTTCAAGATAACTGTCTTGGGACGCATACTTAAGTTGGGGTCACATTAGATAGAGGGGGCGGGGGGGGGGGGGGGGGGGATTACTTACAATGCACCCATGTGCAATCCTTAGCTCCATGGAGAGAATATCTTCAAGGTTCATGTCTGCCCCAAGAGTCAGTTGACGATGAGTGATCTTCATGGATGTCGGTGACATCTTCTTTAAGATCTATTCAACAAATATTGACAACAATATATGAATACCTTTACAAATATCTAACTCACTGATGACCATGAAATACCCTGCGCTTCTTGTCTCACAATGCTCTAATTGATACACTGCCCTCTGTTGGTAAACTCAAGAAAGTCCATTTCTCCACTATGATTCATTTTGAGTTATACACTCAGTTATAAGAATTCTGAAATGAAAGTGCCCTTTGCAAAATAAAAATGGCCTCTCCCTCTCAAAGATGAAAGTCCAGGCCTGTTTACTCTAGACTTTTCTTTTGTTGATAAACAAACCGCCTTGGTTGACATGGTCGGCCGAATGTTAGTATAACAGTTAATCATAAAAACTTGCAAGTTTTCAATAATAAGTGAAATACCTCTGTAATAAGTTGTTTTGTTGTAAACAAACTCAACCAATTTGGTTCCATTGTTACCAAAAATAGCGATCTTTTCTTGATTGGCACCTATGGCTTTCCATAGTTTTCCAATCTGGGTTGGCAAAAACTCGAGCTGTGACGTTGCAAAAGAAAGGTCTATAACTGCTTTAAAACAAAAGTATTAACAAAATAGGGAGACCACCAATATATGGCTAGATAGCTGAGTTCAAGTTTCTTTGTTCAACCCCACATGCTTTAAAACACAGACACATCTTGAATCTGATGAGCCATGAATTTTCTTAAAGAAACAATTCCTCACCTCTAGGTTCTTAATTGACCAATCAGAACCTTCGCTTTCTAACGCCTGAAATATTTCCTCCAATGAGCTTCCAGAAAACAGTCTGTTGATGTGATCCATATAGGGCTCCAATGAGAACGATTTGTCTGCATCCAATTGGCTCTGGACAAAAACAACACCAACCAATCAAAAGTCAGTATTTAAATCAAATATCACAGGTTTTTGTTAGTTTGTACTGAGATATTGCCCAACTCTCGGATGGCCACTTCAAGATGAGGGCTACACTAATGATTTAGGCTATTGACCAACATCAATTGCCATCAGGGACAACTTCTGGATTAATGTGCCAGTGGTCAACCAGGGACAACTTCTGGATTAATGTGCCAGTGGTCAACCAGGGACAACTTCAGGATTAATGTGCCAGTGGTCAACCAGGGACAACTTCTGGATTAATGTGCCAGTGGTCAACCAGGGACAACTTCTGGATTAATGTGCCAGTGGTCAACCAGGGACAACTTCAGGATTAATGTGCCAGTGGTCAACCAGGGACAACTTCTGGATTAATGTGCCAGTGGTCAACCAGGGACAACTTCTGGATTAATGTGCCAGTGGTCAACCAGGGACAACTTCTGGATTAATGTGCCAGTGGTCAACCAGGGACAACTTCTGGATTAATGTGCCAGTGGTCAACCAGGGACAACTTCTGGATTAATGTGCCAGTGGTCAACCAGCTGAACTATCTTGCTCTATTTTTGGCAATCTTTCTCTTATGTTTCATTTTTATGAGAGCTTCCCTAACATCACAAGGCAACAGGTGGCCACACTAAGGTGTCAACACAAATCAACTGCCACCAGGGGCACGTTGTCACCTACTGCTGGGGCTGAAACAGGGTTACCCCCTCCACAGTCCATAAGGATGTAGGCATGGGTATTATCCACGAGGAGCCAACTACTCCTGGGGCTGGAACAGGGTTACCCCTCCACAGTCCGTAAGGATGTAGGCACCGTGGCATCACCCATAGTCCATCATCCAAAATATTAAACTTTGGGTTTTATTTTATTTAATCCAATTTGCATACCATACCTGACTTTGATACTGATCCAGTAGATCGGCTATAGAAGACGGACTTGGATTTGATAGTGTTAATAATCTCTCCTCCAACTCTGCCATCTGAAAAAAAAATTAAAAATGAAGAAATAGAAATAATAAAGAAAATGACAGAAATAACAAAAATACAATTTTACATAAATCCAGAGCTTGAGATTGAAGCAAAAACTGTAAACCTCATGTCTAACTACAAACCCTTAATGTAACTTATAAGGTGCATATAGGTCAAATAATATGTTTGACTTGTCAGAAAGTGTGCACAGGTTAATGAAATGTGGCAACAATAAATTTTAATTTCGGAGCAGAATCAAGTGAACATTATCATAAATTTGCACCAACAATCATGTGATGAAGTGGGCGGACAGTGCAATCTTACACAGGGAGGGCAACAATTTTAGACGGTGGATTCGGGAAAGCTTATGGATAAGGAGATGACCATCAACTTTCAACAGAGACGAGGGAGGGTATGAACTATCACACATATGGGACCCAATCATACCCTAAGTTCCACCCCGGGGAGGACACAGTCGACCAAACCACCATCAAGTGGCCGTAGCAGGAAACAGCGCCACCAACCGACTGGTGGTGCCTCGTTCTGAGGATGACTAGTGATACAAGTCAAAGCCTAAACGAAAATTATGTGAGTATTGGCTGTGTTTTGTAGAAAATTCATTTGATAAGTTGATATTTTACCAGCCTGATGAACTTCTTCCATGAGAGCTGCTGGCTGTTGGCAAACAATGCCACTCTTATCAGCTTCGTACTAATAAGTTATTATGTCATCACAAATAGGATTAGGATTATGTGGAATTCACAAATATGAGAGATCATGACAATACAATAATAATACTGGGTTCTTATACAGCCCTTTATCACGCCAGAGCATCAGAGCATGGAGCAAAGCTCCATGGTCAGAGTGCTCATTATACTTGTCAACAGGACAAGCGGAGCTATGTTTCGAATTATGAGCCTCATTTATATAGCACCTTATAATGTTTTTTAAAGTGCTGGGGAGCATCTCTGTCTACATCTTACAACATCCCAATCCCCCACACTCTTTACACTGGATCATTTATAATAATATAAAAAAAGGTCTTACCTTTTGTGACTCCACAAAGTGAGTAGCCACACCCGCCTTCTGAACATCTCTCCCCTTCAGCCTGTACCCAGTCAGAGCAAGGAATAATCCCAGTTTCCCCGTCAATCTGGGTAAGAAGTATCCTCCTCCTACATCTGGGAATAGACCTATAGCTGTCTCTGGCATCGCAAATAAAGTCTTCTCTGTGGCTACCCTGAAGCGACCATGGACTGACAAGCCGACGCCCTGTTCATATATAACATGGAGTTTGTCAATCTATTCATCCCTTATAATCGTTCTGTTTTAAAGGTACTATCTGGGGTAGATAGCACTCACAAATATTCATAATATACATGAAATAACAAACTTATGAAAACTTTGTCTTAAGCCGTTGTGTGAGGCAGCAGAAAATAGCGAAAACCCAGACATAACTTTCAGTATGTAAACACACTGTCCTTTATTTGGTTGTGGTTGTAACAACCAAAATATGACTTTATTTCAGAGGGGAAAATTTCACAGAAACAATTAAGGTTCTAGTATGCACTTTATGATCAATATTTTGTCAGAATATAGTTAAAACAATAATGTTTTTATCCTAACCAATCGTGTATTTTTTTAAATTTTTTATAACCTGTCTCTTGTTCCACTTTTTTCTTCCTGTCTAAAAAAAACCCCCAAAACAAATAATGATTTCCTCTGGGTCTTTGAAATATTTAGTTACTCACCCCTCCCATTGTGATACCATCTATCATTGCTATGTAAGGCATAGGCATTTTTGCTATTAAGTTATTCAAGATGTATTCTTCCTTGAAGAAGTCTGTAGACATGGGATCCCCGGCTTTACCTGCTTCTGTGACAGCTGGAAGGAAAGAATCAACAAAGCAATTTAGCAATTGTATTTTTATTTGACTGTAATGTGTGTCACTCTATAAATTTGTTAATTAATGATAAAAGCTTTACTGGTGTAAAGGGATAGGCATGATATTTAGCATTTGGTCCTTTAAATAAAAAAACAGGAATTTTTTCATCGAGGACAACGGCTGACCTACAATAACACACTGTGTTAATGAGATTAATGGACTTTGCAGGATTTTTAAACACAATTTGTGTCATTCATTCTAAGAGCAAACAAATGAGAAATTATACTAAGATAGAGTAAAGTAAAGTTTGTTCCGAGCCAGGGTTCTTCAGACTGGTGTTCTTATCCGGTTTCAATGGCAAACGAATAAGAATATTTCTATTTCCTCGGACAGGATGCCAATCCATCGCAGGTTACTCCTCCCAGCTTTTGCCACTACCCATTTATACTCCTGGGTGGAGAGAAGAAACTATGATAAAGTGCCCTGTGCTCGAGTTGAAATGTACCTTTAATGTCCCCTCCAGCACAGAAAGCCTTTCCTCCTGCACCTTTAATGATGACCATACTGTTAGAAGAGTCAGATGCCCACTCCTGGGGAAAAAAATGATCAAAATGTGTCTCCATCGATGTAATCAAATCTCACAGGGGTAATCCAGTTTGGTTCAAGTTTTTGAAACATCTGGCTATGTGCTACTTACGAATTTTTTAGCACAAAAGGTAAAGGTGCTAAATCCTACACCCACTTTTCCACTCATCTTGTAAGATGTTTTTGGTTATCACAAGTGAAAAAGTGGTGGCTTCCTCCATCGTCGGATTCAGTATGTTACCCCAGAAAAACCTCCCTCTCTAAAAATCGATACCCTCGATCTTTGTGACCGTCGGAGAGATCATTACAATTATCGTCGGGAGATCAAGAGTTATGATTATCACAGCTACCCTGTCCCTACTCCTAAAACTATAAGGTTCCTTCCGCTATTGAGACGATAGCAAGAGACGATAGCGGAAAGAATCTCATAGTTGTAGGAGTACCCTGTCCCCTCTTCTTACTTACCCTAAGCTTAGGAGTTATGAGTCTGATCATACTCTGATTCAAGGCATTGAGAGCCTTGGGTCGATTGAGTGTGATCACACATTTCGTGTCCTTTTTGTCAAATAAAACGACGTCGTCTGTGGCTGCAGTTGTCATGGATGCACTGGATTGGCGCAGATGTCCTAAAATAACTGATGCTCGACCAATGCTCAATCTGTAAAAAAATAAAATAAGAAAAAATTGAGTAAATTTAATACTTTTTTAAACTAAAATTTAAAATGTTGTTTATTGTAAAGACGTTAGTTGATGATTTCAGTTGTCATCCTGCAGGAATTCGTTGAGTAATTATGCAATTTGGACTCCGTTTAATCATGGTTTTAATGTACAGGCGGAAAAAGTTCTGTTTCCAACACTCCTTTTTAAATTTTTGTAAAGGCCTTTTTTTAGAATTGTTTAAAATTAAACTGCTTGTTTCTAACTGTATGCATTATGTCAACCATCTGGACAGGTAAGGATATCTGCATCCATTATGGGTTGTCGCCGTTACATGGTTGGGGTCGGTTGTGCGGCAGTTAACTGTATGAGTTTCTGGACATCCTAAATCTAGTGGAAACATCACACCTACTTTTCGGTCAGTGCAACAAAGACTGGCATCCTATCTCAGACTCCTAGTTATAAGTTAGTAGGAGTCCTACCGCCACCGGTACCACAACCAGTAGCAGTACCACTACCGGGTTGATTGCCCCACTACATAGAACACTAAATCCACTTAACCCACTAACCCTTGGCTTGGCCAAACTCACTTGTCACTTATGTCGACTTCATCAAACTAATCACTAGTCGTTTTTTAGCCCCTGTCTTGTCTGTGCTGACAGTCCTGGTTCATAACAACGATGACGAGTCTGCTGCTTTCTTTTTATTTTACACAAAACGTCACATAAAGAATAAATACTTACCTGGACACGAATCTTGGTAACATCTTAAACATAAACCCAGACAATCTTCAAGTATTGGAATGGACCGAAATGGACAGTTGCACATGAAATGGCTGGATCACAGCAGTCGACAATCTCATAAACTTGTATGTAATTCCGCCCTCTAGAGGCGTAGCATGTCCAGCCTGACGTTGGTGGCGCTGTTGTTGTAGCATAGTTTTGATCTTGAGAAGCGGTTCTTACAATCACAGCCCAAAACGCTTCATGATTTAACAGGTTTCTGTGAATTATCGCCAGTAGCAATGAAAGGTGAGGTAATAATACGAATCCCTCCCTTTTAATGAATAGTTTTCACCCAATGTTTATAAGATGAAAACAAGAATGAATGACTTAAATGGTTTGTTCGTTTACACACACTGGTTTTGTTTGCATGTTTTTATAGCTACGGATGGAATGGACGTCATTGTTTTTATTCTTTCGGGTTTTGACAGTTTGAATAAAGGGGCGGATCCAGAGAGTAGTTTGTCTGGGAGGAGGCTTAGACTGAGAGTTATTAGCCGGGCCTCAGGGTGAGAGTGCTGCTGGTTGGTTACTGATCCGGTTGCAGTAATTTTGTCGGAGGGTTCTCTAGTTGCGATAACGTAACCCTCCTGCCGACGGCGTCGGCAGGAGGGTTACGTTATCGCAACTAATGGTTCTCGTGCTCCTGCTTTTTCTTCAGTCAGCTCGACGTAATTTGTCATTTGAATTTGAATTGAATGATATCTCGATCAGCCAGAACTGATGCCTGGAGTGGAATAACTGGGCAGCCGCAGTGCAGTGAGGGACTGAACAAGCTACTTGTTTAATTGCCCTAATAATAGAAGTGTCTGATAAATAATATTAAATTTGTAAGAATTTTCCTTTATACACAGGTCCTTAAAATTTCCAAGAGGCACCCGGTCATCTATTTAATTTAATTCTAAATCTAATAATAATAATAATAATAACATTAATCGTAATTCTTCATTCTCCTGAAGTTGAATTGTTACCACCAGTCATCATTGATCATTGTGCTACTCTCATTCAACTCGCTCTCAAGATTGTATTATTGTAATGCACTCAAATATCTTTCTATTTTCAGCTTCTACAACCCGTTTGACGACTGAATCTCCTCTTGAGCTTTTCTAAAACCCCTTTGGGGTTTTTACACGATGGAGAATTTCATCCTGTATGATGAAATCAATCGCGATGAGAACTCGATCATGTATAAAGGACGGCGCAAAGGGTCAATAAACTTTGTTGCCATTCACTGCATGGATAAAGCACGCCGGCCTGAGGTGACCAATAGAGTGAGGTTGACCCATGAGCTGGACCATCCAAACGTTGTGCAGTTTTATGAATGGTATGAGACGACCAATCATCTGTGGCTGGTCGTTGAACTCTGTACAGGTAAGTCAAAATTAAAAGTTAAAACAAGGAACATTTTTAGCGTCCCTGGCCGCTACCTTTTTAGAGGCCTCCTGCTTTTTAAAAACAAATTATGAAAATAATGATGCATATTTTTAGACAAAAGCACCCTGAAATAAAGCTAGCAACCATCTTGGAAAATAGTCTAGTAAAAATGTGTTGAGCGGCCATTTAACAACAACAAAAGCGGGAAAAAAAACAGGACACTTTACTTTAAATTTCATTTATTTGTTTGAAACCTTTTTTACCATTGTTCATTATTGATCAGTAGTGATCAATATTCTTAAAACTAAAAATCCTTTTTGTAGGAGGCAGTCTTGGTCAGCTCTTGATCCAAGATGAGCATCTACCAGAAAGCTCCGTCAGGAAGTTTGGTCTTGATCTTGTGCGAGGTCTTCACTATCTACACTCAATGGGAATACTATTCGGTGATGTCCAACCAGCCAAGGTATCTATTTAGGTCTATGCACTGGGTCTACAGACCTCTGTGTATTTGTTTATTTATTTACTTGATTTTTTTGCAAGTTCGCCCCAAACAAGGCTTAAAGCTATTGTTGGTATGGGGCAGCCCGGCTACAAGAAGAAAATCCTATTTAATGCTTATAAAAAAAAAATTATTACTCATGAGAGCTGAAGGTAAGAATGGATATTCATTGTAAAACAGTCCAGATTGTAGGATTCCGGGAATCATGCACCAGACAAGGAGTTCCAAAGAGATGCAGGTCTGAAATCTGCTAGTTTTGCATTCACAGGCATGATATTTTTCCTTCTTAACTATGATTTCTGATGTTGTTTGCCCTTGATAAAAAACTTGATTAAATAGCCTGAAAAGTAAGTTAAAGCCTGCACCATGTGCACTTGTAGGTCAGCCCTTGTTCTCAATACAATTTTCCTTCTTTCATCCAAGTACAAAAATATTGCAACAAATTTTATTTTTTAGTGTTACTTTATGAATAATTTTGTCTCCTCCCTCCATCAGATTTTACTGGACGGTCCTGGCATGCTGAAATTTGACGACTTTAGTTTGTCCAGGGTAGAAGGTGAAGATTTAGATGAGTTATTTGAAAGCACTGTAGGAGAGGATGATGGGAGTAGTCAAGACAGTGCCGACCAGGGTAACAACGGAGATGGCTCAAAACCAAGAACACTGGGTGAGAAGAGATTGTTTTATTCAATCAAAAAGTCTCCAAAAACACACCTCATGTCAAAAGCATTTTGTTCCTGTTAACTGAATTTCTTGTTTGTGTTTTCTCTTCCTTTGTTACAGCGCCTTGAGAGAACCTTTTGTTATTGTTATTATTTTACTGACTTTTCGTCGTTCGTTTTTCTCATCAACTGCTCACAGGTTCCCCGTCCTATATATCCCCTGAGGTCCTTCAGGGTCAATCACCTTCTATGGCCAGTGATTTCTGGTCTCTTGGATGTTTACTCTATGAGCTCTACACTGGAAAGCCGCCATTCTCCGCAGACTCCTTCCAAGAATTAGTGGATAAGGTTCTCAATAAAAGCTTTGCTGCACCTAAAGTTAAAGGTGGGTTTCTTAAAATAAAAATACCATTTCACCCAATGAGGTCAAGTGTTCCGGGTTCCACCCTTGTATCGTCTCCCTATATTTAATTTACAAGGAATGGGTTTGTCAAGTTAAAAACTTTTTGATGCTTAGAAGTCCAAGATAGAAAAACGGAGAGAGAGAGTTTAACAGTGCATAGTATTATGATCTATTATGAATGGCAGACCTAACCTTTTTGGGTTTAGGAACAAATTTCCTTTTTCCTCCTCAATCTATCCTTCTCTGTATCTATTTTCAGTTTTAGTGTTTGTAATTTATTGAGTTTGTGGAGAGAAATCAAATTAAGTAATAATAATCTACTGCTATGGTTCGTTCCTTACAGGGCCAAGAATCTTTTCCAAGCCATCACCAGATTTCTGCAACTTGCTGGAAGGTCTTCTAAATAAAGATTCCAATGCAAGGTATGGACTCTTTTTTTCAACACATTCGTATGGTACATCTGTTTCTTCTGCAACTTGCTTTTATTTGTAAATAATCTACACACTTTAAAGGGTTTTGCTACCTTTTTGTATTTCAAGTTTTTGGCCATGACACAAATCCCTACTAACTGTGAATGAAGATTTCTGTAATCAAATTTACCTGTAAGAGTTTCAGCTTCATTAGTCATCAAGTTTTTGAGAACAATTGTGAAAATCACAGAGCAATGTTTTCAGGAGAGTCACAAATATCAGTTTTACATGCTAAGATAATTTTCATCTCATTGTGACTTGTTTTACTCACTTCTCAACTACAGCACCTAACAAGTAATATTTCAAGAGAAGTTTTCTATCACTATTATCTTTGAATCGTGTGAGTTTAATGTAAATCTGTGTACGTTTGTGTTTTGTGTCAAACAAGAAGTACATCATCATTTGGCATAGACTTGCGTCCGTGGCCGCCTCGTCCTTGGGTTGTAATGGTGACGCACTCCTAGAGTTGCCACCATCACCTGGTGTCTTTCAATCGCTTCTCGCCTCAGTTCTTTGATAAAGTTGTATTTAAAAATCCTTAATTCTTCTCTTTCATTCTCCTCTCCATAGATTAGACTGGCACAAGCTTGTTGCTCACCCCTTCTGGCAAAATGAACTTCTCACTGAAAACAAGGATCTAAAGCATGTTGGTATGGAAGAAGAAGGAGCTACTACAGAGGGAGGGGAAACAATGGATGACACAGCCATTTCTAGTCTAGAATTGCTGGCCAAAACTCCAAACAAAATCAAGGTTTGAACGTATATTTTTAACACTTTTTCCATGAACCAAATGTTTTACTCTACAAAATGGCAGACCCTGTCAGTTGATGAAGTAAAAAGAAAACCACACATCTTTGAGGGATATTTGTGTTAATCATATCCGCTTGGCCACAACATACCACAACTATTTGTTGTTTGTTGTATTTTTCTTGAGAAACAAAATGATAGAGTGATCAAAATAATCACACTACCTTGATTTGTTTAATCCCAGGAGTATAACCTGATTAGTATCTCACCTGATGGTCGTCCGATATCACGCTCCGGGACCACCAGTCAACAACATCTCTTAAAGACGTCTTTACAATCTAGTGGTCTTGAGACGTTCCGTGCACAGCCTACCCCAGATGCTACTGATACTACCGCCAAAGAAGCTCAGTTTACTCTAAGGTACGTCTCTTAGAAGTGGATTTACATTCACAAGGAGGTAGGAGTGGTATTAGAAATTTTGTCTTAAAAGTTCCCATCACAAGTTTACTTCCTTTAAGGATAACTAGCCTTGTCTGGTCTTAAATTTGGGAAGAAAATCTACAAGAACTCGAGGACTGCAGCCTAGAAAATTTCCTAAAAGACCAAATCAAAATGAGGCGTTTCTCAATGTGAAATTGTTTTAATCCTTTTCTTTAATACCATAATCATTAGAAGAGAATAATTTCTTAAAATGTTTATAATATTTCATCAACTGCTTTGCTTTTTACCAATTAAGTTCTTATAGTCAATAATTTTTGGAGTAATTGCCAAAGGTATATCCTCCGTTGAAATTTCACAAACTACTTTGTCTCTCCTCTAGCTCTCGTCCCCAGACCTCACCTGTGGCTCCTTTTGAGACAACCTCCAAAGAAACAAAAAAAGTTGAGCCGCATCCTCCGAAGAAAACCTCCGGGAGGAAGAAGTCTATCAGCAAAGACAGCAAGGGAGGAGGTGGGGACAATAAGCAACGAGTGAAATATCAACGAGATCGAAGGACGTCCATAGAAGAGGGAGGTTCTAGCTCGGACTTGGTCTACACTCTCTGGGATCTTACTGTCTCACCAATTATTGATAATTCTAAGGTATAAAAGGGGTGATAAAAGCGTGTTTTTTAATGAAAAGGGTTGAATTTCATAGAGCTGTTTAAGCAAAAGATAATGCTTAACAGCTTTCAGCTAAGCAGAAATGAGCAGGATACCAGTCACAAACTGTACACACATGCCATTGTAGCTTGGGTTGTTACCTTAGTCTGGTAAGGACAACTCGGTTGCGCTTGGCAAATTTTTCTGCTTAGTTTGAAATTGAATTCTGCTCTATAAAATTGGTTTGAGGCATTTGATTTAGGGGGCATCTCATAAGTCGGGAAAACGTTCTAGACGTAATAGAACGTTCCTGTGGGCACACACCTGCAATCCTTTGGACTGCAGGGTGTTCTTACAAGAAAGCTCAGTTGATGGAGCACCTGAACTTTAATCCAGAGCTCGCAAGTCATGCCCTGAGCAATTTTTCTTTGCTTAACCCAAAATTATTAAAAATCAGTTTCCCTTTTGGCTCATTACTTGATAGTTTAAAACCTTCTCAGTTCAAGTCCTCTAGATGTACTCAGCCATGGGATAGTTGTACAGCAACAGTTTAATTAATAGTTTGTGTATGAAATCTCATTTTCTTCTCTAGATTCAAAAACCAGTTCCTCTGAAATACGACGCAAAAAGCTTGCCAACAACAGCGCCCTCTGTTGACAAATTATTGAAGCTCAGTCCAGCAGACGTCTCTCACCATGTTGACAATCTCGCTGAAGCCCTTAATAAAATGTCAGACAAGGGTGCCAGTGGTCAAAGAGCAAAGGTTCAATTCTTGAACTATGTAGCGACCATCTGTTGCCATGGAAACATAGGAGCTGTGGTGATTAAATCTAAGATGGTAAGTGAAAGACTTCAAACCCTAGACTCATTCAAGATGATATTATAAAGATCATTAAGATAGTTAAAGGCTAGACTCATTCAAGATGATATTATAAAGATCATTAAGATAGTTAATGGCTAGACTCATTCAAGATGATATTATAAAGATCATTAAGATAGTTAATGGCTAGACTCGTTCAAGATTATATTATAAAGATCATTAAGATAGTTAATGGCTAGACTCGTTCAAGATTATATTATAAAGATAATTAAGATAGTTAATGGCTAGACTCGTTCAAGATTATATTATAAAGATCATTAAGATAGTTAATGGCTAGACTCGTTCAAGATTATATTATAAAGATCATTAAGATAGTTAATGGCTAGACTCGTTCAAGATTATATTATAAAGATCATTAAGATAGTTAATGGCTAGACTCGTTCAAGATTATATTATAAAGATCTTTAAGGTAGTTAATGGCTAGACTCGTTCAAGATGATATTATAAAGATAATTAAGATAGTTAATGGCTAGACTCGTTCAAGATGATATTATAAAGATCATTAAGACAGTTAATGGCTAGACTCGTTCAAGATTATATTATAAAGATTATTAAGATAGTTAATGGCCTGACGATTCTACCCTAGCAGAGTATGTCACAAAAGCTAAACACAACATACATAAACAGGTATACAGTTATATTTGTTTGGCTGATTGGCTCTGATGGAATGTTGTAGAAGACTCTTCTAAACCTTTCCTGCAGCTACCTGATAAGAACATGATCTCCATGATAAATAAATATTTTATATCCCCAATTCAGTAACACGTTGGGTCGAGTTTGACTTTGAAAAGCAGTTGTAACCATTTGTTATAAAATGCGTATGGTTAGAAAGATTATTTAAAATTGAATACAATGATCCACACAAATTTGCCTCGAAATTCTGTGGTTTTCCTTTTGCTTTGCGAACTAACACGGTCGACCATTTATGGGAGTCAAAAATTTGACTCCCATAAATGGCCGGCGGTGTTAGTCGACGAGGTAAAAGGAAAACCATGCAGTTTCGAATGATACTTGTGTGGGTCATTATATTCTACTTTTAAAATATCTTCTAATCACATGCATTTTTATAACAAACAGTTACAGACGCTTTTCAAAGACCAACCCGACCGATCCAAGGCAACGTGTTCCTCAACATTGAGTAACGATATGATTTGTTGAGGCAAAGTGAATGTTGACATTTGATATGCCAGTTGTTTCCCAACCTCACGTTTCATCTTTTAACTAAACCTTGTATTCTTGCTGTCATTCACACAGGTACCAGCCTTAATGGTGTGTTTGAAGGCAAACCAAGCATTAGAAGTGTAAGTTCTGTATTAACTTATTCAAATAGTTTTTAACTTTTTTTTTATAAATCACTTTAACCAGGCGAGGTTTGCGGTAGCACCATGTGTAAATCTCTTTTGGTAGCATTGGTTCTGAAAAGAACAACTCATCAGTTTCACTGGTTCTAATGATCAGAGCATACTGAATGAAGACAATCAGAGCATTCTGATTGAAGATAATCACAGCATACTGATCGAAACAATGAGTTGTAAATCACCGGTTCTTCTCCAAAGCACCGCTACTCAAAAGAGATTTACACATGGTGTTACCGCAAACCTCAGCTGGTTGAACTCCCACCAATCAAAGTTTCAAATTCTACTAAGGAAACACTCTGTTATTATCTTATATAAGGTCTTATTCATAATTTATTCATTATATTTTTAGTCGCTGCAGGGCGGGTCGTGTGATTGGTCTACTTGCTCTTAACTTAGAAGAACTTGAGGAAGAAGTCCAGCTCACTGAGGTTTGTCAATACCTTCCTTTCGTTATTTTCCAAGATGAATTTCAATTAAGAGATTTTTTTAATTATAGTCCAATCAAAAGCCTTCAGGCTTCATTTTAAATTTGGTAAAAAGCACACTATGAGGAAATTGTAAATTTCTCCTGACTGAACATTTCAAGGCAATGACCATGGGGCATGGAGGCATTCACCTTTGTTGCCTCCGTGAAGTATCAGGCCTGACGTTTGTATAACATGTGAGTACCTACACACATGGTGATGTTGATACAAGTAGATACACACTGTGTTACCGCAAACCAAATATGTAATGTGACATGTGTTGATAAGTTTCTCAATTCTTCTCAGGTGTTCACAACGATGACGGAAGTCATTCGAGACAATGCTCGTAACTCCAAGTTAAAGCAAGGTATCTTACCTGCGTTAGGAGAGCTTCTATTCTTAGTAGCGACCCAAGAAGAGAGGAAGGGACGTAGTGTAGAGGCTTGGACAGTCCCTGCTGTTACTTATACCATCATGGCAAGATGTATCCGAGAAGGGGTAAGACTGAAACAACTAATCATTACCTTAGATAAGAAACTTGACCATTATTGCTTTGTCTTTTGGATGGGAGGTAAACCCATATCTATGTGTTGTGTAATGCATGTAAAACGGATGAGATTTTCTTTTATCTGGTTTCAGACTTTTTATGTCTGCCTAGTGAAGAAAATCAGGTGGTATTTTTTCCACATATAAAGAAATCCTGCTCTTTGGTCTACTTCTCTAATACTGTGGACACTGTTCCCAAAAGTTCCTCAGAATCTATAACACCTTGGTTTACCAAAAGGTTGAAATGCCTTCATCATTTTAAACCTTAGAATTATCCCAGTTTCAAACTTTAATGTTAGCAATGACTCTCACCCCTGGTAAACGAACCCAGTTACACTTATCGTTTAGATAATGGGTTTTCTCCGGTGTTTCTGGCAGTGGCTGCTGAGTGCACCGCATCACCTTTAGGTGCTAAATAAATTTGGTCTCATAATTTAAAAAAATTTAAAAACTGTCTTAGAATGTTTCTTTCTGTTCAAATGCCTTGAGTACCTTCTTGGTAGATTTGGACGCTGTATGAGACAATATATTATTGTTATTGTTATTTTCATAAATTAGAACGTTTAAAGGCAGTGGACACTATTGGTAGTTACTCAAAATAATTATTAGCTCAAAACCTTACTTGGTAATGAGTGATGGGGAGAGGTTGGTAGTATAAAACCTTGTGAGAAACAGCTCCCTCTGAAGTGAAGTAGTTTTCGAGAAAGAAGTAATTTTTCATGAATTTGATGTCGAGACCTCGGATTTAGAACTTGAGGTCTCGAAATCAAGAATCTGAAAGCACACAACTTCGTGTGACAAGGGTGTTTATTTTTTCATTATTATCTCGCAATTTCGACGACCGATTGAGCTCAAATTTTCACAGGTTTGTTATTTTATGTATATGTTGAGATACACCAAGTGAGAAGACTGGTCTTTGACAATTACCAATAGTGTCCAGTGTCTTTAAACTCAAGTAGTTACAGAGCACCTTTGACTTCCTTTTGTCCTATACAGGAAGATTCTATTGTTCAGCATTATACAGCAAAGAGTATTGAGAATGTGTGCTCCACTATGAGTACTCATAGTCAGAGGATGTCTACCAATGAAAGTGGTCATGTTCTCTGGCATCTTTACAATCATTCAACGGCAGACTCTCTCAAGATCAGTGCTATATCCGTAAGTTGCAACCATTGTCCTTCGATATAGAAATAACGCAGGGGTCGGACGCTGGAAAAAGAAGGAGAGATCATCTAATAACGTCATGGATGAAGGACATAAAGCGATGGACTGGGTAGGGAGTTAGCCTTAAGCCCAGTTCATACTTCCTGCAAATGCAAATGCGATACGTATTTTGACGTCACAAATTCACAATGATTAACTCGCATCAGTTGAAATGTGCTGAACTCCTGCGAAACATTAGTGGCGGAAACAGCCCTGTGAATTAAAAATTTGTATCGCATTTGCAGGAAATATAAAACAGGCTTTATTGAGATACGGTGGACACTATTAGTGCATTGTTGTCTCGTGGATTTTCACCCAAATTCAAGATCAATGTCATCATTCTGATCTTGCATCTTTAGTCTCAAAAAAGCTCAGAGCTTGAGACGTTTATTTTATTGTTAACTTGACTATTTTCTTGTCTTTTATTTTACAGGCTTTATGTAGAATGACTCGACAATCAGTCGCAATCTTCCAGAGTGTTATTGATAAAGTTGGACTTCCTAACATCCTAGAAGCCCTAGCAGTCAATATCACTAAGGTCCAGCAGGCATTAGTTACTATGTTTGCTGCCTTACTGACGGAGGGTTCTCACTTACAAAGATTGATTCACGACAAGGTTAGATTTCTACTTATATTGTCTTTTCACCTTTGGTTAGATTCTGTTACAGTCTAAGACTTCTTTCAGTGATTCAATTCTGTTGCACAAACTCAGCTTTTTATTTATTTTTACCCTTACACCGATGTGTATTATTAAGCACTGTATACTCGGTATTTGTGAAAAAACTCTGTAAAAACAATCCACAGGCAAATCACTCGGTTGGGATTCGAAGCAACAACCTTTGCTTTGCTAGACCACCGAAGCTGGCAATTTCAATCCTATGCTGTAGCAAAGTATCGCAACGATTTAATAGATGTTAATCAAGGGTAAAAACAAATTATACTCTTTATCTCTGATGCAAAAATTAACATATTTGTATTTGCTGTCTATGCAATCGGGTTTATTCATGAAAACTGTTTTGTGAACATGGTGAAACTGAACAGAGAAATTGACTAAAAGTTTATGAATTTTTTTGTATACATACTTTCCATTTTCTTGAGTTTCATTTAATTTCATGAAGTTTACACAGTTCTCTGCATTCGAAGGATTGTTATTTGTTATTTTCTGAAGGGGTCTAAAGTGTTACCCCTGTTGGCCGTTTTGGCTTGTTTAACTCCATCCTGATATTTCTGACGAACAACTCATTTTGCTTGATGGCATTACTAATTTTAAAGGAACACGTTGCCTTGGATCGGTCGAGTTGGTCTTTGAAAAGCGTTTGTAACCGTTTGTTATAAAATGCATATGGTTAGAAAGATGTTTTAAAAGTAGAATACAATGATCCAAACACATTTGCCTCGAAATTACGTGGTTTTCCTTTTACTTTGCAAACTTACACAGTCGGCCATTAATGGGAGTCAAAAATTTGACTCCCATAAATGGCCGACTGTGTTTGTCCACAAGGTAAAAGGAAAACCACACAATTTCGAGTAATACTTGTGTGGATCATTATATTCTATTTTTAAAATATCTTTCGGATCATAACAAATGATTACATACGCTTTTCAAAGACCAACTCGATCGATCCAAGGCAACGTGTTTAATATTGATTGATCCAGTTCATAATGTTGTTGTGTTCATGCTGTGCTTTGTCATAACATCACTCTGTTTGCCTTCCATGCTACTGGATAACCTTTGACCTTGATTCTACTAACTATTTGCACATCTTATAACATCAGAATGCTGAGGTAATAACACCCAAATCATATCATTTTTATTTAATATTTCATTTGTTTTTTATTTGTGATATCTCATTTTGCTAAATTAATTTTGTTTTTTATCCTTATGTAGGTAGGTAGTTCTCTGTTCAATATAAATGTTTTTTTTTTTTTTTTGGGGGGGGGACGGGGGGCGGGTTTGAGATATTGCCTAACATAAACTGTTTTCCGGAGTAGACCATGAAAGCCATGTGCATTTTTAATATTTCCTTCATTCGTTCGTTAAGGCAATATATGTGGGAACCCAAGGTGTAAAACAATGTTTGAGACTTGCACGATTTATTTTTTGATTGTTTTTTTTTTCTTTTTACAAATTATTTGTCTTGCCCTACAGGATTTTATTCTTCGTATCATGCGTTTATTGGACAGCCCATCTACTCTGATCAGAGCCAAGACATTCCTGACTGTTCTTGAAGTAACCAACACCAATCTCGAGATGATTCATGTAGCTTGTCAAGCAAGGTTAGTAGTAACTAGGGTTGCAGTTCATCAAATGTCCACAGATTTACATTAAACTTACACGGTTTAAAGATAATGATGGTGTTAAGTTTCCCATAAAATATTACTCGCTTAGGTGCTATTCTTTTTGAGAAATGAGTGCTGGTAAAACAATCTCAAACAATTTATTTTGTCTGAACGGATTTATGCGACTCTCCCGAAAACATTGCTCTGTGATTTTTGATTTTTTTTTTCTCAAAAACTTGACAACTTATAAAGCTGAAACTTTCACAAGTAATATTACATCAATCTTCATTTACAGTGAGTAGGGATTCATGTCATGACCAAAAACTATGACCAAAAACTTTATCTACAAATGGTATCAAAACCCTTTAAAACCAACTTTGACATGATCAAGTTCATGTTCTATTGTAATTTAATAATTTTTGTTTTGTAGACTTGTGATGTACATAGAGAGAGAAAGTCGCCGTCAACAATCCACTGGGAAATCAGATAGTCAAGCTCAGGCCAACTACATGTCCAAATGTCTGGATCTTATCACCAACTACCTGGTGGAAATTATTCCTCAGATCTATGGTAATTCACGCAGTGATTGTCTTAAATTATTTTTAGCAGTAGAATATATTGAGTTATTTTGTAGACACCATTCTGATGAGTAAGTATGGTTTCAAAAGGAACCCACAAACTCAAAAGAGAGTTGAGTCCAGGCCTGGAACAACACGCAGACCATTGTCTCTGTTGCCCCTGGTCTTGGCCTTGGTGCCCCTTCAAAAGTTTCCCATTGACTTTAAGATTTTTCAATGGAAGTGCCCTTTGCAAAATGAAAGTGGGCTTGCCCTCTCAAATATGAAATTCCAGGCCTGTGATGAGTCCTGCCATTTCTTAGGAACACATTTACTCAAAAGAGAAATCTATCTACATGATGTCACCACAAAAATGATTCTTCAAAATTGTGCAAATTTTCAAGTCTAAGCCTGTGTCGGAATAAGCGGCTACTGCTACGGCTACGGCTAGATTTCCGCATCATCATGTGTTGAGGTAAAGCATGTCCTTAGCAACACCCTTAGTAACAGGCGTAGCTGTAGTCGCCAAGTTGGACACGACCTTACTTATTTTCTGAATGATCAATGTTTTGATGAAATGTTTTGAAGCTAAACTAGAATTGTCTTTAGTTTCTCTAAGGATCTTGACCACCATTTTGTTACAGGTGATGCCGTGACATCGTTAAATGCCGTAGCTGGTCGCAAACACCCATCCACTGTGCAAGCCAAGCAGCTGAAGACCAGCTTACCACTGGTACCCGTTGCTTTACATTTGGTTACCAGTCAGGTCAGTACTCTGTGTATCTCTTGAATTTAGAGAGATAGTTTAAGAAATGTTTTCTTTTGCATTGAGTAATAAACCACAAGGGAAACTGAATGGGTAAAAATTGGGTTTCAACAAAGACACATTGACTGGAGCCGTACCTGAACATGTTTCCTCTGCATTAACTTGCGGGTGCTCTTCCAACTGATCTGTCTAGACTTTACTGGGGTTCAAGTCCAGCTCCAGTCAAGTTTTCTTGTTTGGCCTCAAATTCGTTTGCATTATTCATTAATTGCACTTTTCTTTAATTTCACAGCAGTTATAAGACAACTAAAGCTGTGGCCGAGTCAAGGGATATATAAATACAAATATGTACATGTAGGCCAGTCGTTGTACGCAGTCAAATGTTCATACTTATTTCCAAGCGCCAATTATCATGCCAATATTGATAATTATACAATAGTTTGGCTTTCGGTTTTTGTTATTTACTCATCCCTCTTGTTTGTTCTGTGTTTTAGGTTTTCAGAGTACGGATCGTGGGGGAAAAATTCCTTGAGGACGTTGGAGATCTTCTGGCCCATGTTCAGTCCCTGGACTGTGGAGAGACGAGTATCGAACCAGCCATTGGTAATTAGAACATTGAGATATTATCCCATACAGTAGAGCTGCTAACTCTCCGTGATTCTGCAGAAAGTTCCCTGAAAATAAACCAATCTTTCAATGTCCTGATGAACAGGGCCCACTTTTATGGCTCTGCTTACCGCTGAAGTCTGCGCTTACGATCACAATTCCCCGCTTTAGTGCAAGCGCCGAATATCTGCGCTAGCCTTGTAAGCGTAGAATGCCTAGTAATGTGGAGTACGCACGCGCAGAAGCAAATATTCGCCGCTAACCCGTGAAATACGCTTGAAACCTTTTCAACAACGATGCCCATGAGAATTTAGAGGCATCAAAGTCAACTATGACTAAAGTCAGGTATTTGTGCGGTTGTGTGTTTACAGGACAAACATTAAAACCACTGGCTTCAGGCCTACCATCAAGTAAAATGTTGAGCTCTGAACAATGCTGATTGTTCTTATGTACATTTACAGGTGCGTCAGGAACTACGGACTTCATCAATACAGTTCTTTCTATTCTGGAGGCAGTAGCTCAACATCCAACTATTCTGATGGAACATCATAATGTCATCATTGAGAATATACTGCCCTCTCTTGCCTCGCTGGTGTCTAGTGAGAATGGTAGGTAACACCCCCCCCCCACACACACACCCACCATGACCCCCCCCTCCCTGATCCACAGATCCTGATGGAACATCATAATGTCATTATTGAGAATATACTGCCCTCTCTTGCCTTGCTAGTGTCTAGTGAGAATGGTAGGTAACAACATTGTCGAATAAACGTTAACAATAATAATTTTAACAATAATTACATTTATAGAACCAATGACTTAATTTATTCTACACTTATTTCCAGGTGATACTCGTATCTTGTGCCTGCGTCTGTTCGCTGAAGTCACCTCACTGTACCTAACCCACGATCAGCTAACTGAAGAGCGCCCTCTAACAAACCCTAAGCTCCTTCAGGAGATTATTGGGGAACGGTTCCTGCCTCACTGTGAGCAGATACTACTGGATAATGATCCGATACCAGTCTATGGATTGAAGTTACTCTTGTCTCTACTTGAGAGGAGCCCAGCTTATATCAAGTAAGTCTTTAGTCAGGTGACAGGTCAGGTGACACACACCAATCATCTGGTTGGGGTTCGATTCGGCGGTCATAACAAATAACTGTTTTGGTTGTGTTTGCCATTGGTAAAGCACTGGCCATTGACCGAAACAGTTTTTGGTTACAACCTCCAAAACGCACTCCTGTTGTTGGGTGTCTTGGTCCATTGTTCCGTTTGTTTTATTTCATGTGGAATTTTCTTGTCAATCTTTAATACTTGTCTTCTTGAGTGTTTTTTATATAGAAGACCACAATGGAAATAAGCATTTTGGAGTTTTGTTTGCGTTATCCTTGTCAATTCCACAAAATCCCTTTTTTTTCAGATGTCTTTTATGCTTCTTGTATTTAATTTACTGTTTTTGTCCACTTCAAAAAACTCTGTGAGGATTGTCTAAAGACAGTGTTTTGCTTTCTTGTTATAAACATTTTACAAATTGGACATTATCTTGATTTTTCTTACCACAGACGCATTGAAGAATTGGAACTTTACCCAGTGCTGTTCCAGGTTTTGTTGGATCATCAGAATGCACCAATCAGCAGTGCCGTTCGAAACCTGGTCGGCATCTTACATTGTTTGGTATCACATAAAGACACTGATATGAAAGCACTGTATGACCAGGGTAAGTACAAGCATTCTGATTGGCTAGTTGTATTTTGTTTGCTTATTGATTGGTCACTTTTTTCAACCAATCTGTATTTCTGCTAAAAAAACTCAAAGAGTTGTTTTCATTGTTTGGCATTCAAAAACCATGCAGAAAGTATAATTATGTTAGCAGATCTTGAGTCTTTGCAAAATGTATCACAGATCAGTCTCAGAATTAAATTTGTCTTTATTGCGTCATGGCCCAGCGATTAAGAGCAATTCTTTTTTTGTTTCAGGTATTGTTGATCAACTGTGTAACCTCCTCCAGCAAGGGGTGACAATTTACATGGAGACCAACGAGAATACAGACACAAAGAGTGTACAATTGCTGCTTACCAGCTTGCAGGATACCAGCCTTATATTACTGAGATTCGTGGCTGCCACAGTCCGACAGGTTCTACAGGTGAAAAATAGTATTAGTTATTACAAATTGTTTATCAACCAAAAGGACCGATGGTATAAATGCAAATAAAATAGTTAGTTACCAGACGTTTTGACCCTAGCAGAGTCGTTTTCAAAGGTAAAAAAAAACATTTTAGCCTTTGAGAAAGACTCTGCTAGGGTTGAAACTTTCAGGCCACTAAAACATTTGTTTGCTGGTTTTGCAAAAAGGGTCACTTACAAATTCACTCAAGAGTTGGTCCTGCTGGCTAGTCATTCATATTGAAGGGCAACCCCTGCTGTTTGTTTTCTTGTCCCTATTTCATACACCCTTGATTTGTTGAGATGTAGAACAAAGAGCCATTCCGACAGCTTTATTCCATGTACTGCATCTCCTTGGAACTCCTTGCCTGGTGGATGTTTCCCCCCATCCTACAATCTGGACTGTTTTAAGAGGAGTATCAATTCCTGCCTCCGGCTCTCCTGAGTTATGTTCATGGTTAATCATTTTCTGCTTGTAGCCCCTTTACCTTGTTTTGGGGAACTTGCATAGAACAAAAAACAAAAATTAAGCTCTTCAAAGATGATACTATTTTGAGGGGGCTGTTTGTTGATTTCTTGATTGCTTGTTATTTACAGGCCAAGAAGTCTGGTGCGGATGCGGACACCCACGGAGCAGAGTCTTTACTTCTTATCAACAAACCCTTCACTGAGATCACCGACTGCTTCATGCAGCTGGTAAGAACAAATTAACATATCTTGTAGAAAGCTTGATACCCTACAGGGCCAAATTTTATAAAGCTGTTAAGCAGAAAATACTGCTTGATAAATGTCTTTGCTAAGCTAAAAATGAATGGGGGCACCAGTCACAACAATTTAAACTTGATTGGTAACCGGAGTCTGAAATCGTGGACCTTCTAAACATGATGATGGATAAACACCTCTGGCGTGACGTTGTAAATGAAATCTCAGTTGCGACCTCTAAATGATGATGATGAACCTGTTTCTGTTAAGCAACTGTGTTAAGCAACTCTTTGTGCTTAAAGGCTTTATTAAATTTGGCCCTGATTCCATTGCCCTGGTCCCATGCACTAGGATTGGTAGTGCACGTTAAAAAAACCAAGAACCTTTTACTGTAGAAGAGTAGGGGATGACCCCGGTGTTTATAATAATAACCGTATTTATAACGCGCCTTTTGCCAAAGGATACAAAGTGCCAGGTATTATTACTGCAAGGAGTGGGGCGAATTTTGAGATATAAGACCTAATCCTTAGCAACCATGTTATGGTTTACAAGGTGCTGTGGCGCAATATGCTGCCAATCCAGCCAGGAACACCGGGGCAAACCCCTTCTCTTTTCGATAAGTGCACTGGGTTCTTTTACATGCATTTACACAACACATGGGACCAACGGCTTTACGTCCCATTCGAAGGACGAAGCAATGGTTATGTGTCTTGCTTAAGGACACAAGTGTCACGACTGGGGATTCGAACCCACACTCTGATGATCAGAAACACCAGAGTTTGAATTCGGTGCTCTTAACCGCTCGGTCACGACACTCTGGTTCACATTAGCAAGCACCCTTGTTTACAGGTTTCCTCAGGCTTGTGATGTACAGTGATTAAGTTAGTTTAAGAGGCATCCTTGATTTCATTACCAGAAATGTATGTTACTAATAATAACAATCTTTGTGTATTCTTGATTGTAGATATGCAGTAAAGAAAGAGACATAAAGAACGGAGCGTGTGAGTGTCTGTCGCTGATTGCTCAGCTTTTTGGCGGTGAATACAAAGAAACGATGTCCAAGGAGAATATGGAATGTCTCTCTGCCGCTCTGCCAAAATCTGACGCTAAGCGTCAAAAACTACTTCTCAGATTCATCAAGAGAGTGGTGAGTCTCTTCCAGAACTTTTAGAGGTTTTTTAATTTGTTAAGCCCGGTTCATACTTCCTGCAAATGCGAATGCAATAGTAATATTTCTTCACAATCTCGCAGCGAATAATTTGCGTCAGTTGACTTGTGCTCACCTCCTGCGAAACATTCACTGCGATAACGGCCATGTTATGTAACGCATTCGTATTCGCAGGAAGTATGAAGAGGGCTTTGAAAGGAGAGCTTATGAATAGGAAGAAACACACGTATCCCCATTCTGTGGTTTGGGCACTGGCTTGGTGACCAGTTTGCTTTATCTGTTTTCTTATTGGTGACCAGTTTGGTTTATCTGGTTTCTTATTGGTGACCAGTTTGGTTTATCTGTTTTCTTAAGCATTTTCGATCATTTGTATATAAGAGGCACAATTTAAATTATTATTTTTATTGTTGTTATTATTATTATTATTATTATTATTATTATTATTATTATTTTTATTATTATTTGTCAGATTTCTACTGAGAAGTACCATGCCGATATGTTACGCGATCAAGGTCAAGGTTTATGCATCACTCTTCAAGACATGATGCAGACAGCAAGCTCCCACGCTGATGTCGCTGTTTCATCACTAGCTGCAGATGTACTCAAGATGGCTGGAGTTAGAGTAAGCTGAGATCTCTTATCATCTTCATTCATTTATTTACATCATTTTCATTACAATTTTCAGCTTTAAGAAAGTTGGATTCATCAAGGAAAGGATCGTTTGATTTCCAGTTTCAAGTTTATCCTTTTGGAAAGTTTTATTTCTGAGAACCAATCTGCTCCGTATTGTTTTACTGCATTAAATTTAATTAAATTGAATTTAATCCTTTTCATTGATTGGTTGATTATGCATCACATGTTGCTCTTGATTTTGCCATATATATTGTACAATCCAAATTTTAATACAGGAGTCCTATATTGATAAATAATGGACAATTGGGATGCTTTGCAGCTAACCTTCGGATGTATTTGGTTCATACAATATAGCAGAATATAATCACACACTGAAAGCTGGACTGTTCCAATTTTACTGCGTTTTTTAAGGGTGTCAGATACAGTTTCAGATACAGACTTCGTTTCAGAGGGAAGTAATTCACAGACAAAATGTTTCTAGTTTTGAACTTCATAGTTCATTCATTCATTCATTCAGTCGATGCGGAGCATCGGATGATGGCCCTCCAAACACGTTGGTCGTCCATTGCTGTACGCAGCTCTTCTGGACGCAGTTTATATTCAAATATTTATGTTTTTATACTTATGGTGTATTGCACTTAATAATCTTACTATTGCAGGTTTATTGTGAAGAAAACTAACTTAACTTCATCGTTAAGCTTATTAAAATAAGCTTTGAGACTAAAACTGAACAACTTTTGTTTTTATCTACACCAATCCAGTAACTCCTTTCACTGCCTCCATATTTCACCTTGTTGTTATACTCTGCTTTATTGTACTGAGCTGTGCATCCAATGTTTGTATATTACTTTGTAAGTTTGTGGTGCATTTCATGGTACTTTTTCAGTCAACATAATACATCAGTTTGTTTGGGGATTAGAAATATATGTGATGTATTTGTGTTTTTCCAGACTAATTTTGGTGTTGATGAGCGCTTTGAGTATTTAAACAATGAAACTTAGGGTGGGTGGGCCAAACAATTACGAAAACAAATTGAATCTTTTTAATATTTATTATTTGTAATTGCCCCTAAGTCTTTTTGGTTTTTATAATGGGCCAAATGATATTAAATTTACTGGAATTGTACATTTAACACCGACCTTAAAGGTTTATATTCAAATATTTATGTTTTTATTAATATGGTGTATTGCACTTAATAATCTCACTATTGCAGGTTTATTGTAAAGAAAACTATAAATGTTATTTATTGTGTGTGATAATGAAATGCTGTTTATATCTGTTTTGTATATAATTAAAGCAAATAATAAATTGTACTGATTTAATGTACAGGAGTGAAAAAACGTAATCTGTGTTTCAGACTGTAACCAAAATTATTTGTGTTTTAAAAACATTTGTAGGCGATTTATTTTTTTAAATATTAAATCCCAGAGTAAACAATAAGTAAACAAATCAGCAATTAGCAGTAACGACCACATTACAAAATGAATCTTCTCCTTTCCATGGCTTGTTTCCAAACAACTTATTTCAATTTCTTTTGAATATTTTGTTTTTTAGAAGTCAAGAGTACATTGGTTGTTTGATATAACATTTAAAACTTCTATTTTTTTCAAATCAATTTTTTAGTTTTTAGTTTTTAGTGTTTTTTTTGTTTTTTTTTTGGGGGGAGGGGTTTAAATTTAGGACTAAGAAACAAATCAAACATTTTGAAACAACTTTTCTATTCTTTTTTTGATGGCTTTCCTCAGACCTGTTTGAAAAAGAAGTCATAAACAGCTGGCACCCATCAGAAATAAGTTTTTATGATAAGTGTTGAATAACATTTGTATTAACAAAGGGACATTTGATTCATCATTTATGATTGCCACTAATCAGTTATCTTAAATAGATAACACCGTCAATTTACAACTACTTAACACCCTCCGTTTACACAGTCTCGTTAAATTTACTCAGCTTTTTTTCTTTGAAGGTTTCACTGGTTATATTGTTTATGATCGATGGTTTAAATTAAAGGAACACGTTGCCTTGGATCGGACGAGTTGGTCAAAACAAAAGCGTTTGTAACCGTTTTTTATAAAATGCATATGGTTGGAAAGATGTTTTAAAAGTAGAATACAATGATCCACACAAGTTTGCCTCGAAATTGCGTGGTTTTCCTTCTACTGTGCGAACTAACATGGTCAGCCATTTATGGGAGTCAAAATTTTGACCCCCATAAATGGCCGACGTGTTAGTCGACAAGGTAAAAGGAAAACCACGCAATTTCGAGGCATGTTTGTGTGGATCATTGTATTCTACATTTACAACATCTTTCTACCCATATGCATTTTATAAAAAACGGTTACAAACGCTTTTCAAAGACCAACTCGACCGATCCAAGGCAACGTGTTCCTTTAATGTGATCTTCTAAAACCATGAGTATAGCTGGGCCTTTGGTTGTCATTTAATTATAATGTTAATGCTGTCGTTATTTTCTGATACTATCGGCAGAAAGCTGTATTTGCAAGGATTTTCTGCTGGTCTTTCTACTGTTTAGTTACCAGATACAAATTGTTTGTAATGACAACACCAAGTATACATTCTGATAAGGCTCACAAAGTTATCCATGAACTTTACTGGTACTTTTTAAGACCGTCAAAATCATCTTTCAGTGATTCTAATCTAATCAGAAAACATCAATGCATAAAATATCATTTTAATAGCATATTCAGATTCTTAAACCAAGTTTGGTGGCGTGTTTGTGGCCGAGTGGATATGAACACTGGAATCAAGCTCTGGCGTTTCTGATCAGCAGAGTGTGGGTTTTAGTCCTGTTCATAACACTTGTGTCCTTAAAGGCAGTGGACACTATTGGTAATTACTCAAAATAATTAGTAGCATAAAACCTTACTTGGTAATGAGTAATGGGGAGAGGTTGATAGTTTAAAACATTGTGAGAAACGGCTCCCTCTGAAGTGACGTAGTTTTCGAGAAAGAAGTAATTTTCCACGAATTTGATTTAGAATTTGAGGTCTCGAAATCAAGCATCTGAAAGCACACAACTTTGTATGATAAGGTGTTTTTTTTCTTTCATTATTATCTCGCAACTTCGACGACCAATTGAGCTCAAATTTTTTCAGATTTGTAATTTTATGCATATGTTGAGATACACCAAGTGAGACGACTGGTCTTTGACAATTACCAATAGTGTCCAGTGTCTTTAAGCGAGACACTTAACCATTATTGCTTCGTCTTGTGGATGGGATGTAAAGCCGTCTGCCTGTACGTTGTGTAATGCACGTAAAAAGAAAGGGTTCAACTTTTTTACTGCCTATTGCACAACAGCACCTTGTAAACCATTATAAAAGAACAGGCTCATACTTCAAAACGTAGCTCCATATACCTTGCAGGGCAAATATTATGAACACTTAGAATAGAATAGAATAATGTTTTATTGTCACTTGTAAAAAAACAAATATTAGTACAGTGAAATTCGTTTTGGTTTTGCGTGTCTAAAAATATTATGTTGTATACAACTAAAAATTAACCATTTACAAAAATACATGGAAATATAATATAAACAACTCTGAAAAGTATTACAAATACGAAAGATAAAAATAGTACGAAGAATTAAAATCAGAAATTAATTTTTCTATATTAGAAACATAGCATTAAGCATGATACAAATGCAAAGTATTGTTATTATAATTATTATAAGTTTGCTGTTAGCAAGAACCAGTCTGGTCCTTGTTCTATACTATTAGGTACTCTTAGCAAACTTATCCGGAACTATCCCCCTCCCCCGCAACCGGAGTGGGTTTAATAAGATTAAGTAATTAACAACAGACTTATACTCGTTCATTGAACAATGTCAAATAACTGGAATATTCTAAAAAGCTGGGTGTGTTTGTGGCCGTGACATGCAAACATTCTATACACCGGACAATCAAACTTCAAGTTAGATCATGAAATGAGTGCTTTGAAGCGGTAGACTTTGAACCCAGTAGGGTTTGTCTTGTACTAACAAAAGATGATTTGATTGCCAGATAAGTTTAGTCACTACAGAAAAAATTGATGGTAGTTCGGCAGTCGTCCAGGTTAGACTCATTGTGAGAACAAGTTTGGTTTTAGAAGTGGTTGATGTAGTAACGTATACACTGTCTGCTGCTACACTGTATTAATGTGAGGTAGAATGGCAAAGATGAAGTTTGTTACTTGTTTCAACTTGATGGTAATTTATTCAATGGTGGTGATTGTTACGGCTGCTCCAGTAAAAGGTAATAATGGTTTGATTATTGTTATTATTATGATAACAGGTAGTGTTGCTAATCAATGGTTTCCTGATTGGTGGCCTTTTCATTGATACCATAAATTGGAAAGATTTATTGGCAATTATTATTGTAAATTTGTTTTCACAAATGAATACTTTTTGGAATGATAAATACATTAAATTCAATCATTTAATTTCTGACTAGTAAAATAGCAGTCCCATGTACAAAATTGTGTGATGAGGTCGAAAGGTAATACTTGTACATAAACATATTTGATTTTGGGCTGAACAGAATTTGCTTTTACTGGAGAGTGATTTGAACAAATTACCTCCAAATTAACTATTTAGAATCACCCAGTCAGTTTCCCTTGTGGTCTTCTTACTTGATATATGTTCATTATTTGAAAAGAATTCCTTGATAGTGCATTTTAAAAGAACAAGAATATCTTTTGATGAATTTATTTTGAAATGATTACCTTTTTATTTATAAAAGATTCAGAAGAGAAAGAGTCAAGAAGGCATGACTTGAGTAAAGATAAGGTGAGTTTAGTCTCCATAATTTCTTTAAATTTTAAAAAATATTAATGAAAGTGTTTTGTAGATCAGTAGAATGATCTTGTCGTTAATTCTAAAACTCAATGTAAACTGTGCAGGACAGGTTGCCAATGTAAATTGTGTAATGATTCTGAAAAAAATATCCCAGTGACACTTTTTCTTGTCCCTTTTTTATGCAGGAGTCCCTTCTGAAAAGGGTGAGTAGAACACTTCTTATGTTGGGGGATTGTTCAATCATAAGATAGTTTGATTGAAACCAAAGTGTACATTTTATACAAATCAAAACTAACCTGTGAGAATTTCAATTCAAAAGATAGTTGCATTTCTGAGATATTGCCGAATATATGGAGCGGTTATATCTATGCAACTTGTTATTGCAAAGGGTTATTAATTGGTAAGTTATATAGCGCCAAATCCATTTAAAAATGCTACAAGGCGCTTTACAACAAGATAAACTGATTACAAATGTATGCTTTCCCTTTAAGTTTATATAAATCTGACCAGTCTTCATTTTTGTTTATATAAATCAAAACTGAAATTAATCTTTGACTGTTTTTGTGGTTTTCCATCAGCTCCAAGATCTAGAAAGCGAGGTAAGTTTACAGATTATACAGAGAACAAAAGAACTATTTTAAGAACCTTTACTTTTTGTTGAGGTGGTTGAAATGAAAGTTGACTGATGCAAATAAAAAATGATACAGGTCATCAAAAAGGAAAACAGTGAAAAGTTGTACATTGGATGAACACTGGGCCGACGACCTGCACTCAACCATTGGCAAATACTGAGTTAAAAATTGTTTACATAAATACACAAAGAACACAGAAGGACTTGCAAAAAGGACAAACAAATGAACAGAACAGCACAATAATTTTTTCCAATGGTCGAATATTATTCCTGTCTTAGTAAAGATTGCTATTAAAGCGGTATTTTATGTTTCATTCTGGCACAGATTACTGGAAGAAGATCAAATGAAGATTTGAATTTAAAAACAGATTCCTCCAATAAGAGAGCAGAGTCAGCAAGGTCAGAGGTCAAAGCAGGCATTCTCAATGTAAGTTAAAATACCTCATTTCTTTATTTATTTGATAAAAGGCATTTGATCAAACTACGTCACAAGAAGAATGGCAATGAATTGTTAACAAAAGCTATAGGAAATACCACATTAACTTTCATTACTTTTCTGTTGCTCTTTGTTTTGTTCAGTCTGCTTTAAAGAGAGGCTCAATTCCAAAGGCTGTTGAAGATCCAGAGGGTATGTATGTGAGAACAGTTCAATAAGGAAAACTCTAGAATAATTCAAGAATTTGTTTTTCAGCCTTTTAGTTAGTAAAATTGTCCATGTAATTCATGATTTTGTTTCAACCCTGGCAGAGTCTTTCTCAAAGTCTCAAAGGCTACTAAATGTTTAGCCTGTGAGAAAAACTCTTGCTATGGTCGAACTGTTTTTTAATTTAAATTATATGTTTTTGTTTTCCAGTTCCCAGCGATGACAATGAGATAACTGACTATGGTGAGTCCAATCACTAAGCAACATACATCCACATTTTTCTTTGATGTACATTTAGAATAAATCTTAACTTCAGTATCCCCAGCATGTTATCCATCAGGAACGTTAATCATTCCCTTTGGAAGTGTAAAGTCATTCCTAGTCTTTAGTTAAACCATGGAACAAAAAAATCTAACATAATACATTTATAGTACATTTATAGTGAAATGCCTTGTATTTGTTCTCATTCTTAGAGCCCTACAAAGAAGCTTTAAAACGTCTCCTGGATGATGAGATTGAGCGTGGCCATTTTGTTGATCAACCTTTCGATGATAATGACGTTGGACAAGAAACAGGTAAGAATCAGGACAGACAAAGGTTGGCCAAAAATTTGTCAGAGATATCAGTAATTGTTACTTGATGTATTTGCCTCAGACTAGTCCCCTGTCTTTAGATGTAAAACGCAGTTATTGGTTGTGACTGCTAAACACATCCCAGACTGACAGTGATACTACAAACAATCAGTGTAGTGACACACACAGTAATATGGCATGCAGAGTCAAAGGTACAAAGATACATGGGTGGCTAGTGTGTATAGTGCTTGCCTCTCACCAGTTGTGATTTGGTTTTCTCCTTCAGTTTTCCTCCCTCTGATCTCAGGCTGTCGTTGTAGGTGGTCATACATGGACTGATGTGACTGGCTGCATACAGGCTTGCCTTGCAAGTGCCTGCTGCTCGAACAAGTTATAGTCGCTTATTTCGCAATTCAGCTTCTCAGCTGTTAATAAGAATGGTTAGCCTCCCAAAATTATTATTATTATTATTTTTTACATCTGGCAAGACACTGTCCGATGCTCAAGGTTCAGGCTGCATTTGTCTAGACTTCATTCCTAACAACACTGACACCATTGATTGAGAGTTTTTGTGTTGTTTTCTTATTCTTCAGTTGGTGATGATGAAGTTGAGATTGGTGGAAGTGATTTAAAATCAGTGTTTGACGATCTCGACATTGATGATCTGAAACAGTTACTCAATGCCATCAAGCAAAACAAACAAGGTAAAGTAACAAGAATTAAATTTATACATAGGAGTTAAAGGCTTTAGAGTCACAGTTATTGAGTTACATTTTGTTTTCATTCCAGGCATGTGCCATTGGCTTATTGTGTTGTTCATCCTGTATTTTGTATTGTTTATTTTGTATCCCAAATAAATAATAATAATAGTAATGTGATTTTAAGCAATAGAGAAACTGAATCACTTGATTCAGACAGAGTGCTTTTATCAGCATAAACTTACTATAAATATTAAACTTGACCTTTGTAGATTCTGAGGGAGAAGGAGAAGAAGATGACAATAAGATTGATCAGGGGGAGGTTGGGGAGGAGGAGGAGGATGGAGCTGGGGGATTCCTTCAAGACATTAGCGTTGACGAATTGCAGAAACTTGCAGATGATATCAGAGAGAAAAACAAAGGTAAATATTCCAACAAAAATTAGATTACATTTGCATTGTTGTGGCTGGTGCCCGACTCCATTTTTGCTTGGCAAAGAAATTTGTCAAGCAGTATTTTCCGCATAATTAAATGTGGCCCTGACTGACATTACCCCCTGTGATCTTAAAAAAAATCTCAGAAGTGACATGAGAAAATAAATATTAAATATTATAGCTTGCTTATTTTTAGGTTTTAAGATGCTATCCTTCTCTTGTTCTTAGATGGTGTGTGGACAGAGGAAGAACTACAAGAAGCAACAGAAGAGTTTGTGAGTCGTCTCAGCATCAGAGATCTTCAGCAAATACTAGCTGCTCTAAGAGAAAAGAATCAACTTGGTAAGCATCCATTGAACTTTGACCTTATCTGATGAAGCCTTATAAGGCCAGGGGTCGATTTCACAAAGAGTTAGGACTCGTCTTATCTCGAGTTAGGACGAGTAACTCTTCCTAACTTAGGATTAATCTTAAGGTCTGCATGCTACAGTGCAGGGTTGGGACTCGTCCCAAGTCCTAAGATTAGTCTTAAGTTAGGAAGAGTTTTGTAAAATCGACGGCATGTCACACATATGAGCCTATTCACAGGCAACCAGTTCCAGGCAATCTTCATTTACGTTTTCTTATTATTTTCTTGGGGATGTTAGTTACAGCTAGAACAGTGTCTTTTGTGCTACCTAAGTGTTCCTTGAGCACGCAGTGCAGTTTGTTGCCTCTAAAAGTTGCTTCAAAAGTTGTGCGTGACTCTGCCTTTATACCAACTAACCTCAAATCAGTACGAGTCACAACAATTTAAATTTAACGCTCAAAACATGTTTCCTACAATGTATGCTGATACTTGCTTGTTTTTTACATATTGTTTTACTTTTGAAAGGAACATGTAATTCTTTAGTAGGTTTTTAAAGCAACCTCTTGATACTATCCTCTTGTGTGTTTGTATTTTACATAGGTCATATTACTTGTACTTTTTAAGTAATGTTTAATTTTCAGTAGTTTTATGAGGTAACCTCATTATAATATTATTCTCTTGTCATTGCTTGTATTTTGCATTGTATTATACTTTTTAAATAACCTTTAATTCTTCAGTTGTTTTATAAAGCAACCTCTCGATAGTATCCTCTTGTCTGTGCTTTCTATTGTACATAGGCCCTTAGGCCCTTACTACTTGTACTTTTAATTAATGTTTCATTCTCCAGTAGTTTTATGAGGTAACCTCTTTATAATATTATTCTCTTGTCGTTGCTTGTATTTTGCATTGTACTGTAATTATTAAGTAACATTTAATTCTTCTGTAGTTTTATGACCCTCTTTTCATTGCTTTTATTTTACATATTACTGTACTTTTGAAGTAACATTTATTTCTTCATTATGCATTTTTAACCTTTTACTAATTTAATGTTTGTGTGAAGCCCCATGGGCGCCTTTTGAGGCGCATTCTGCGCTATATAAGATCTTTTATTATTATTATTATTATAATAATTATAAATATTGTTGTACTTCTTCAGTACCCTCTTCCTCCTCAGAGGAAACAGAAGAAGTTGGAATGACAGATGAAGAATTGAACGATGCAATTGCAGCACTTGTTAGCCATGTCAACCTGGCTGATCTCAAAAGAATATTGGCAGCTATTCAAGCAAGGAAAGAGGGTATGATCCAAATATTTCCTTGCATTCTGGTCATTTTAATGGTTGATTAAGATGGTGTTGACTCAGTTTGTATTCTATATTTAATTTTTAATTTTGGTGGTTTCCCTTGAATATTTAAATATTTGATATATTTCTTGTTGTTATGCTTTCTTATTTCTTATTCGATGATATTAGTGGCAGGGACTGTTGGTTATCAACAAATATATGAATAAATAAATAAACTTCATAATTTGAATTTGTCCAGTCTCGAATTGAAGCTTTGATTTTCAATGGAGGGAAAAGACAGGTTTTCATTCCCAAAACAACAGCTTGTAATTCTTATTTCTCTCTGATTTGAATACAGATGAAAGTGAAGATGAGAATGAGTCTTCTAGTTCTAGTTCTAGTTCTAGTTCTAGTTCTAGTTCTAGTTCTAGTTCTAGTTCTAGTTCTAGTTCTAGTTCTAGTCAAGACGACAGTGAAGGATCCTCATCCAGTGACGTGGATTCAGGCAGTAATGGAGACTCATCAAAAGACGGAGGTTAGTATTTCGTGAATACATCATTACTTTGCATAATTCACCAAATATTTATCAATGAAATATATTTGGATGACACACTTTTCTTCACTGTGAGTTTGGTCTTGAAATCCCATTTTGTTTACAGAACTATAAATGTTACTCATGGATGTTATTATGATTTTGATGAACATGGATCTGAAACTGCTATCAAGGCTTTGGGGCACGGAGGCAATCGCCTTCGTTGCCTTGATGAAGTATTATAAAATTATAGTTTCAAGAGCATAACCACGACAAGGGGCCAATTTCACAAAGAGCTAAGATTGATCATAACTGCAAATCAATCTTAATTGCTGAGTTTGTCTAATTGATGAACCACTTTCACAAGAGGTTTATTTCCACAATCATACAAGAGAGCATTATTATAACATACACATTATCTTTATTTATTTTTTAACATGACATTTGCATTTTTTTCTTTCAGAAACTGAACGTCATATTCCTGAAGAGGAGGTGATGACATCACTGATGAACTTCCTAGCTGGTCTGAGCACAAAGGATTTGAACAAAACCTTACTTGCTGTACAGATGAAGAAACTGGGTAAGTAGTTTATAATGAGATGAAGCTTAGTAATGTGCAGGTCAAAGATGGTCAGAATTTGTCTGCACTGCAAACTGAAGTTTTTACTTTAATTGAATCAAATGGCATGAGACATAAGCAATCCCCAAAGACATTTATACACCATTGCAAGATGACACCCACTTTGTGGATGTTCTAAACAGTCCTTCTCATAAATTAAAACAACTAAAAAGTCTCCTGACAATGACTAGAGCAAGCTAGTCGAAACGTTGAGACCAATTCATAACTGACTCCGCGGCAGTACAGTTATTGCGATCCTATAAGCTAAAGTAGTAGTCCAGTCTAAATTCTATACCATCCGCCCTGGTAATAGTTATAAAAGCAGGACAGTTCTTTTCAGAACTGAGAAGTCTCCCGAACCTCTGATTATCTACTCCACGGCAGTAGAATAAGCAAGACAGTTCCTTAAGAACAACTCTACCTGGCAAGGTGATACACACATGGTGTTACCGCAAACCAAATATACATTGTGTAACCTTCATCTCCACTTTCTCTTTGTCTTTTGTGACTCCTCTTTATTAAATCCATAGAAGGCACTTGGTGAGGATTTATAACTCCTTGTGCAGTCATAGTTCCTAATTTGATCGTGACAACACATCCCCTTTAATCACAATGGAATTTTTTAACTTAACAAATTTAACATTTAGAGCCAAACATTTGTTGTTGATTTTACCTTTGTATTTTTCCATGGTAGCCATGAAAGAAGCAGCAGAGAAAGTAGCATCCGAGTACCTCGGAAACGATGCAAATAATGAGGAGAAAAATGAGGAGACAGAGGGTGAGAAAAATGAGGAGGAGGAGGATGAGGTTTCCAGCAGTAGTTCCGCTCTAGAACCAGGACCTTGTGCTGTTGAGAAACACGCTGTCTTAGAGATCATAGAGGGCGCTAGACTCAACGGAACTCCTCTCCTTGGAGCCGAAGTACCCAACTGCGACGACGATGGGTTTTATGATGACATTCAATGCTCTGGATCTATGTAAGTCTAATTAATTTTAAACCATGAGAATTGGCACTGGCTGTTAAGAACAAAAATCATCATTGGTTATGTCAAAGGCACCTATAAAGCCCCAATTTTTTTTTTTTTAATCACTATATTATTTTTGTCTGTAGATATGCTATTATCTAGAACCTTCTTTGAATTCTTAGGTGTTACTGCGTTGACAAACTTGGTGCGGCCACAGAGGGAGAAACTACATTGTGGAAGGTAGAATCACTGAAATGCAACCAGGAACAAGGTCAGTATGGAATGAAACGAAATAAAGCAGTCCTAAGAACTCACTGTGGAATTTTATTGTACCTTTTTTATGATTTTGACTATAAATGAACATTTGGTTGACAAAGAACAAGCGATGACCCCAAACCTTTAAGTTACTGCTTGAAGTACAGTTATTATTTTCTTATTATTTTCTTGGGTAAAATGTACATGCTGGAAATGTTTATGACCACCGTATGACAAAATAAAGATGGCTACAACAAGAAGGTGATGAGTAAGAGCCCATCCGCACACAACCTTGTCAAAACTTTCACTCATTCACAAGTTAAAATATTAGACTTGTGACAGAAATAACGCTAAATTGATCCATGAATATGCCACTTCTTTTATTCTTTGTTTTTCAGATGAGCCTACTAAGATTGTGACAATAGATGAAGCTGAGAATGAGGAGGGTATTGATGAAGTCTCAGATGAGGTTGAGGAAAAGGAAAAGGATGCAGGAGAAGAGAAGTTGGAACAAGTTGAGAAAGATCTCTTAGAAATGTTAAAACAGCAGAAACGTCAGAAGACGAAGAATGAATTACTCAACATGTAGATGACATCTTCAGGTCAAAGTTCACATACAATGACATCATAATTCCTGGACTGCACCCCCATAAGGCAAGGCAACAGTAAATTTGACCTTGAAATGTACATCTGTTTCCCGTTTTGAAGACAAGTCCCAGTTTTGAAATTACAATGTCAATGCACACACTTTTTCTTTCTTTCTTTTGTAGAAGTTTTGTTAGTGTAATTATAAATTTCTTCGTCTGTATATAGCTTTTGAGAATTGTAAATGGAAATATTTTTAGTATTTGTACGACCCTCTTCAAATAATGCCTCTTTTGGATGATATCAGTTCTGCTAAGCCAAACCACAGTACATGTATATCATAGGTTCGTGTTGATGTGTTTTTAGTTATAATATATATTTGGTTTGCGGTAACACCATGTGTGTATCTACTTGCCAGGTAGAGTTTGTTCTTAGGGAACTGTCTTGCTTTATTCTACTGCCGCGGAGTAGATAATCAGAGGTTCAGGAGACTTCTCAGTTCTGAAAAGAACTGTCCTGCTTTATAACTATTACCGGGGCGGATGGTATAGAAATTAGACTGGACTACTACTTTAGCTTACAGGATCGTAATAACTGTACTGCCGCGGAGTCAGTTATGAATTGGTCTCAACGTTTCGACTAGCTTGCTCTAGTCATTGTCAGGAGACTTTTTAGTTGTTTTAATTTATGAGAAGGACTGTTTAGAACATCCACAAAGTGGGTGTCATCTTGCAATGGTGTATAAATGTCTTTGGGGATTGCTTATGTCTCATGCCATTTGATTCAATTAAAGTAAAAACTTTAGTTTGCAGTGCAGGCAAATTCTGATCATCTTTGACCTGCGCATTACTAAACTCTGCAACAGTATCATTATGAGCAAGTTCCTAGCTTGCCAAGTTCTTAGTTCCGACCCAATTTGCCATAATTTTAGTGCACAATTTTGGGATTGGAAGTGCCAGTGTGTTAACATGTATACAGTGTAGGGCAAATTTAATGTGAAAGGGCTACATTTTCTCTTTCATCTGTTGGTGTGATTAGGCCTGGGCAACAAGTGATATTTATTACTCGACCAGTCGTCCCTTTAAGTGATAGTAGTGACTAATTTTTAATTCCCAAGACGCAGGCGCAATATTGTAACATTCACGCTGAAAGGATTGAAGGATTGTGTCACTAATGTCTGATAGTAAGTAAATTTTGTTGTCATGAATAGTCGTTTAACAACACCAATCATGTAGTCTTGGCAGAATGCATATCCAAATAACTGGTAAACGGTAGTCGCGACTCGAGTAAGCAACCAATAGTAAGGCTTAGTGTTGATACAAGCCTTTAAGTACATTTATTTTAAATCAGTAATACCATATTCCAATTTTAATAATCCTGAATTTGTGTGCAGGTATACACGCCTCCCTTAATATTTATGCATGACGTCATAATTCTTACCCAAAATGAGGCTATGGGTGCACGTCCGCCACCACTTGCAGTGGCTGCGCCCATCGCCTTGTTTGAGTAAGAATTGTGATGTACCTCATGCATAAATATTAAGAGAGGCGTATCGTTAAAAGAAACAAACGATACACTGGTTATTGCTTCAAGGAATAATAAACTAACTTTAACAAAAAATCAAATTCACAAAAATTTAATTTCCATAACCCAGCAATTTATTTCTCTCCTGACTCAATTTAAACAAAGTAAGAACAGTTGTATGCACATTTAATTTGTTAAGTATTTTAGAAACCCTCACAAAAATAGAGTTAAAGTGAAAGGTTCAGTGATTTCCAATAAAATAATCACAAAAATAGAGATGTTTTTGGTGAAACGTTAGTGCAGAAACAATTCTTAAAACCCACACATTTCACCAAGGAAATATTTTTGTAATCACTTGAAATATACCACAAGAAAAACTTACTTACACTTAACGAAATGGAATCAAAGTAAGTTTATAAAAATTGGTTTCAACAAAAAATAAAATTAATATTAAAAAAATTAAGAAAAAACAAAAAACAAAAGGAAATTTAATTTAAAGTCAACAATTTCATTATTATCACGTATTATCTTTATAGAGGTGAACGTATCATGAAATTTTGCTGGAGACGCTGTATGAAAGCAAAACAGTATCATTCAACCAAACTTCTTTCAAAATTTCCTCTAAATTTTAAGTGTGATTCTTTTTATTTTACTACAAATATGGAAGTATCATAAACTTTTATTTTATAAAAGAAAAACCAGAGTACATAATATATTAAACAGGCTGGTCGGTAATTACTACTAAAATTTACTGTTAATAAATTGTACTACTTTGAAAACCTATGAAAAATAAGTTGCAAGCCTGGGTAGGCCAAATGTTTAAAACTTGTTTTAACGAAAGAAACAGAAAATGCCCCGGATGTTTTATGAAAGTGTTCAGAGCAACAAAGACCAGATCATCAGTTGAAACAAAATACACAAATAAAATGGTTTTATTTAAGTTTGAGGCCACCGTTTTTCCTGATGCAAATTTCTCCATATGCATTCAAAGCATTACATTTGTAATGAAACCTCTAGAAGTGTAAACTAAAATTACTTAAGAAAGAGTTTTTTTAATCATACATTACTTATTAATCTTTCTCAAATATTGCATAATCAAAGTCAGAGACTAGACTACTGTACCTTATCACCAGATCAGACGCTATGGAAAAAGAGATGATGAATCATTCTTATTGTTCTTAACCCTCTCTCCATGACCAATACATACAATGTTAACAACAGGAAAACTAGAATGATGCGGAGAGTTTACGATTGGAGGTAGGAGTTTAGTCTTCTTCTTCATCAGATTCTGAGAAGGAAAGAGAAATAAGAAATCAGAATATTGAAAATAATGTTTGAAGTTTGCATGGTGTGAAGAATTAGAGAAACTATAAATATAATTATCTTCAAGTACGCGCAAATCCACCAATCAGAACTGCAGAATGGAGTAGTAATAAAAACCTATATTGCACGGCTAAAATCACTACCTACGTCTTGTGTGTTCTATGTCACGCGCCAAGTTTGCTTGAAGATAAATACGTTATCACACACACGATCGTGGAAAAACGGCCTTGCTGGATATGGGATGCGGAAGCGCTATATTTTTCTGTATTCCAGTCGCGCTTGTGTGCTAACTTAAAATATGAATAGTACACCTGCGGGTACAACCATGTGCAATATCTCTTTGGAGGGAGTATCGGCTCTGAAAAGACCCTGTGTGGTATCGGCGTTTCAAACAGTATACTCTGCTCTAAGCTTGGGCAATATCACGATATTATCGAATATCGTGATATTAATTTGGAAACGATTTCGATATCGGATGGATTTGGTTTTAATCAAAATATCGAGATACATCGCGATATATCGTGGAATATCGCGATATCGATTAAATATCGCGATGTATTTGCTAGCTGAGACATCTTGCACCCCATAGGTTTGGAGTAAAACCAGAAGAATAGGTCATGAGAACACCTCTCTTAGGCAAGGACTGTCTCTTCTACAACTTTCACTTTTAAGACTGATGATGTCAAAATTCATTTATCGCGATTATATCGAATATCACGGCATATTGTCAGCGATATATTGCGAATAAAATAAATCGATATCACCCAAGCTTCATACTGTTCAGTAACAAGACATTAATGATGATTGGAGGTTGGTTTCTACAAGAGGTTTCTGTTAAGCAATATTTTCTGTGCTTAGAAAGTTTTTGTTCATTACATTAGTCCTTCAGGTTTTTCACTTGTCCATATTACTATTTTACTATTTATTTATAGTTTCTTCTTAACTTGTCCATATGTCGTACGAAATATTGAACAGGGTTGCTTTTCAATACTGAACTAGCCAGCCGGACCACTCGGAGAGTGTGTTGATTGGTCCTCTTCTGTTTTTACTGGCATTTGGCCAGCGGACCAATGTTAAGGAAGAACACCGGTAAAAAAACTTTCTTCTTTTTTCCCCTGTTGCAAATTTAACATCTACTATATCGTTTCTGTACCCACTGCCAAAACATAGGATTCGAACTGCCTCTAGCTACCCGGCAATCTTGGTAGTCTAGTTTGGAAGACACTTCTCTAGAATTGCAAGGGTCGTGGGTTCGAATCACACCCGAGTAACATGCCTGTGATATTTTTTCACAGGACTTGAGAAAGTACGGAGTATACAATGCTAACACACACACATCGGTGTATGGGTAGAAACTTAAATATTCTTTATCTCTGATGTAAATTTGACATCTATTAAACTAGATATTGTTATCAAAAACGACTTGCAAAGTCTTTGCCTTGGAGTTTAAAGGAGATGAGTATTTACCCTCCTCAGCATTCTCCAACCATTCCACAAACTGCTTCATCTGCTTGCAGAAGACACTCTTCCCTTTGCCAGTGTGAGTTCCTCGATTCCACCTCAACACTTGCTCTTCAGACAACACGTCGGCTGTAAAAAAAAAATTAAAATAAATCATAAATTGAATGTCCATGAACTCTCATCACTTTTACATACTAACTTGGTGAGTACAATAATGTTTCAAAACAATTCCTCCTTGGACAAAATGCAGCTGGAAATAAAAAATCATGTCCATGAGCTGTCGGCAATTTTACGTACTAAGCAATATAATAGGACTAGAGACATTGCGCGGTGAGGTATCAATGTATATTTGGTTTGCGGTAACACCATGTGTGTATCTATTTGTTGGGTAGATTTTGTTCTTTTGAGAACTTGTCTTGCTTTTGATTCTACTACTGCAGGTAGATTATTTCAGAACTCAGGGGGACTTCTCCACTACAGCAAAGTAGATTTTTTACAAACAATGTTTCAAAGTTAAATTACAAAGCACTGTAAATGACAGTCTCTTCCTATAAAAACAAGTAAAATACGGAAATCAAGATAATAACCAAATATAAAATGACTTACTTTTGTAGAGAAGCACAATCAGTTTCTGGAAAGTCTTCATGAAGCTGATGTTGTTGTAACAGTAATCCTGAAAAAGGTTCAGAATAGATGGTAAATTAAGGAGAAATCACATCATCTTGGATAAAAGAATACTGAAAAAGAAATTACCCACTCAGGGGCAGATTTCACTGCAAACCAATCGTAGTTGCTAGTGATGTCAAATACAAATCACTATAGCGATACTGTTTTGTCTAACGATGTTTTGTCTTACTCGGTTAAATCGAGCTAAGTAAATACCGATAAACGATTCGGGAAAACTACACATCCAGTGTATATCATTTATTCTAAAGTGTGAATACATGTTTATACCAGGATTAATAACAAAGACCAAAGATAAAAAATATTTATTGTCATGAAAAAAAAACATGAAATTTGTCTTCCCTGTGTGAAGGAAACTACATTACATACAAGAAAGGCATAGCAACAATTGACAAGAATGAAAAATAAATCAAAAAATAAATAACGAAGTATTGATGGGTTCTTACCTGTATTTCATAGATGAGAGTCAACTCTGATGAACCCTGAGTATTAAAGGCAGCCAACAGAGGTGCATAGGGCTGTAAGGAATGACATCAAACAAAATTTCTAGTGTGAAGATTTGTTAATTTTTAATTCACGTAGATTTTAAAAGAAGAGTCCTTACTATATGAACAACTCATCGCCTCACTAAACAAACGCCATATCTCAGTTCTGTAAAAAAATGCTCTAAGCAAAAACGGTCTCTGCGCGTACTTATTTTGTGTGTTTATCTGGGCTATTATAAGCCAGGTACATTTTGGCAACTTTAAACTCGCTTATAGCTAGAATAGATAGAATATTTTTTCAAGCTCAAAAACAAGACAGGAGTCACGAGGATAAGAAAGGGGGTAAAGTACCTTAATGTGTCGCAGAGCCTGATCCAAAATGAGCTCTTCTTTCTTATTCCATTCCACGATTCCCATGATGCAGCTCCAGATCTAATTGAACAGACAACGAAACAAATGTCAACATTTAACAAAACATCGAGAATACAAGATTGCCCTAACATCATCACATTTAAAATGTTGAAAATTTTCAGACTAGTTTGAAAACTTACTTGTTCAATACGGGTTTTCTGTCTGTGTGAGGATTCTGTCTTGTGTGCCTTGAGCACCTTAATTTGGTAGATTTGGCGCAATTCAAATACCCTTTAGTATTATTGTTATTATCAAAAGCCACTATACGGGACTTTCCCTCTAACACTTTAACCAGGGCCTGATTTCATAGAGCTGCTTAAGCACAAAAAGAAGCAAGGCACAGCAAATATGCTTACAAGATTAAAAGGTCCCCACCCAAATTACAATGATATACAATTTGTGGCTTGTATATCACTCACTCTGCTTACCAGACATGTTACATAGCTTTAAAACTTGCACTTTAACACTTTTACATGAATTCTTACCAGTTTAATAACTTCAGGTTCAGTGAGAGATGTCTTCACCATAATTTCCTTGGCAGTTGCCTCCAACTGGAAGAAAAGAAAATTCAAATAATTATCAAACCAACCCAACATTTTATCAGCCAATCTCGATGATGGTAAATATTCAAAAGAAGCAAGGCACAGCAAATACGCTTACAAGATTAAGGTCCCCAACCAAATTACATGAAGCACAATTTGTGGCTTATATATCACTCATAGCAGACAATTGTCATGATGCTGTTAAGCAGCAAATGGTGCTTAGCACAGATTTCTGCTGACATAAAGTATAAGGGAACCCAGTCACAAATAATGCACAAATCATGTTCATGTCTTACATCTTTGACTGAAGGTGGCGGGTCCTTCTGCATGAGTTCCTTCATCTCAGACTTGAAGAAGTTCTTGTTGTCATCATGTTGCAGGTTTCGCTGAAAAGAGAAAAGACAGAAACATTAACTGACCACAGACCTCTTGCATACCGCGAAACGCTACACTGACGCGCACATGTTCACGCATAAAGACAGCTATCATCCAATCATTTACCTCCTTTGACCCCAGTGAGGGCACTTTCAGAGCATGTACAGTCACATGCAAAGGGTCTAAACAAGGGAGGCTAGGTTGGTTATAGTTGCAATGTGGGTCCAATGTCATGATGCTGTTCAGCAGCAAATGGTGCTTAATACAGACTTCTGCTAAGCAAATATTAATAGGGAACCCAGTCACAAAAAAAAGCACAATTCATGGTATTTCTATAACCACATTGATTAGTAATGAGATGATTCTTAAAAAAACTTAACTAACAATCAAAAGCTACTGTACTTACTAACTAAATAAGGTTTTTTTTAAGTCATTAATTTGAAGACTGGTTACCAAACATATACCTGCCCTCTAAAGTAATAACTTGACTTACCTGAAAGGTAACAAGCTGATCCAATCCAGCATCTGTAAAATATTTCTCAAAATAAGCTTCAGATCGTTTAGTACTGGGTATAAACTCCTGAAAATCACAAACAAACAAAACATTATTATCCAGACTTCAAATTAACCTACGCAAACCAACTGCATCTGCTGTGACACCATTTGCAAAGTTCTGCTACAAATTTACATCTCCTTTGTAAGTGCCCGAGGCAGAAATTGCTGAGCCTCTTCAGGAGCAAAGGTTAAGGCCTGGTCATTGTTCTATGATCAACCAAGCCAGGACTTCTCTCTCTGAAAGGCAACTTCAGTGGATTCAGAAACAGAAAGTAATTGGAAAACGTAGCCTACATAGAGTTCCTAGGAGGGGATATTAAAATCAGGGAAATTTTGCACAACAATCAGGGAGAGACTCAGAAGTACATTCAACAGGAGGCCAACAATCAATGACTTATTTCTTCCGTCCGCAGCGCCTTTGAGCAACCCTTTTATTTAGGCGCTGTACAAACTATGTTTGATTGATTGACAAAGTTTCTATAACCAGGGAGTATTGTCAAAGTTGTAAATCATTGAGAGTATTCTTTTCTGGGAACTTTCTGCTGAATCAGGGGAGTTTGCAGCTCTGCTTGGCTATCTATTTTGGTTTTAAAGAGTTGAGGCATTGCATGGTGAGGTATCAATATATATTTGGTTTGCAGTAACACCACGTGTGTATCTACTTGCCAGGTAGAGATTGTTCTTAGAGAACTGTCTTTCTCTATTCTACTACCGAGGAGTAGATTTATCTGAGGTTCGGGAGACTCTTCAGTTCTGAAAAGAACTGTCCTGCTTCTTAACTACTACAAGGGAGGAAGGTATAGAAATTTGGCTGAGACTACTACTTTTGCTTATAGGATCGTTATTAACTGCACTACCATGGTGTCAGTTCTTGAATTGGTGTCAACGTTTGAACTAGCTTGCTCTAGTCATCGTCAGGAGACTGAAGTGATAAAGGGTGATTTTAATATTTATTGGTCAGTTAGTATCTTGAGCCACTCACCAAGAGTCTTCTATCCAATGCGGCTTTGACAAGAATGTTTTCCACGCTGTTCATGTCCTTCTCATCCAACCAAGCCTTGAACATCACCTTGCAAAACTCCAGCGAAATCCCTAATGAAAAAAAAACGCACAGGGTTTTTATGATTTTAATTGATAATGACCGTTAAAGCAAAATAACCATCATAGAGTTGTCTGCCTTGCCTCTATCAAATACCTTTTTTACTCCTGATTTCAAGACAGAATTAAAGTCTTACCTTCCTTGACGAGTGTCTCCTGGAAAAGACTCTCCAGGCAGTTGGCAGGCTTCTCGCCAGTACTGAGGAACAGTCCAGTAAACATGGCCAACTTGTTACGCTCAGATGGGGAGAACGACTTCAGAAATGATAGGATCTACATCCATTCAAGGGAAAAGTAACAACTGGTTAGCAAACTGCTTCCAAAATACTATGTGTAAGAATACAGGCATGGAATTACACAAACATCATGATTGTCATTGCCCTGGTCTTAGCTTTGGTGCCCTTCAAATGTTTTAAATAGATTCCAAAATGGAAAGGGCCTAACCTTTACAAAATAAAAATCGAAGATGAAATTCAACACCTGAGAATAAAGTGTCAGTGCAGCTTAAGATCAAGGGTTGATGTGGACTAGTTTTAATAAACCAAGAGCACATATCTCAACACAGTATTTAAAACAGAACATGTTTTAAGGTTATCTACAATACCTTTTTCATCTGATCATCCTCTAGTTTCTTTCCCAGATACCTGTAACGCCTCGTCAATCTCTGAAACACCTGTCACAATAAATATAACGCACAAAGTAACAATTAAACTTCTGGTGAATAATGAAATACTACACCTTGACATCTCGGCTGAAAGTCCCCATGTCCGTTGACATTCTAACTCGTCACCCAAACTCAAGATTCCTGACCCTATTCATTTGACTCATGCATTCAGTTGACATACAGCTGCGACTCCATCAAACCCAATCAAATCAAAGTGATGGAAAGTTTTCCTTGACATTCTAACTCTTCACCCAAACCCAAGATTCCCGACCCTGTTCTTATGACTTATGCCTTTTTCATAGGGTAGTCGAGTTGATGCAGTGGTATCTTTCCTCACCTTCCACCTCTAGGACCCTGGTTCGACTCCCACCGGGGGCACTTTGTGGATTGGATTTTCAGTACCTACCTGACTGCATGAGTTTTCCCTGGAAAACCTGCGTGAAAGTTCCTTCCTCTTTTTCTCTCTATTGGTTTCTTGGCTAGTACAGTCATTGAGTTTGCTTTTCTGAGAGTCCTTGGCTTTCCAACCAGAATGAAATGAAATGATTTGAAGTTTGACTTACCGTGGCCACCCCCTTAATAGCCTCGATATTCTCCTCTGCCGAGAAGAGACAGAACTCACAGAGAGCAACCTTTGTCTTGTCGTCATGTTCGACCAACGTCCCTCCCGGGGCTTTATGAAAAAAGAGAGAAGAAAGAAAAAAAACGTTGATTCATTTCCATGTACTATCACAAACCAGCCACAAGGTCCATCTTTAGTAATCATTTCCTTTGATTTTTAAAAGTATTCTTTCGCACTGTGTAAAGTTTTTAGTGTTTTCTTGTATGTGCACAAACAAAATTGAGTAAGTAAAATAGAAATTGCTGTCAAATAGTTCATTGTGGAAAAAAAAAAGAGAAAAAAAAAAACATCTTTAAAAAAAATTTGGGTAGAAAGACTTGGCTTCCGTAGATTTTTTTTTATTTTATTTTTTATATTTTGTATGCAAGTCGCCAGACACACGAGGCCTGCTGCGGATCCAGCATCCTTTGATGCTGCCGAAGGAAATGATTTCAAAATAAGTTTCCACCTACCCAAGATTCCTCCAGCGAAAAGAATATCGAAGAGCGTCTCCCAGTAGCGTTTGTAGTCAACCTTGCCACCACTTGTATCTAGAAACTTGGACACAAGTTCCAGATCAAACCCAGCTGCATTGAGACCTTTCACAATTGTATCGCGAAACCCATTGGGATCGTATTTCTCTTTCTCATCTGTGGAAGATAGGGGGGGTTAGGGTCAAAGAGATATTAGAGAGACGGGGGTGAAAGGGGTACGGGTAGAGAGGACATAAACATGACAACGGGGAAATTGGGTTAGGTAAACTGCTGAAATTGTAACCTTGTGTTGCTTTTTGTTATTATTTGATGGTTATTTATTTGGGCGTTTCTTATTGGAGCACCAGTTAGCATATCATTTTACTGGTCTGCAAGTATTTTAACCAATCTCTTTTTCAAGATTTCCTTAAATAACACCGTAATTTACAAGGGACTTTTTCATTTGTAGCAATAGATAGACCTTATGTATTGACATCATAAGGCAGCCATCTTGGAGGTAAATTGGTGATGGCACAATGGAAATGCACATTATTAGTACACACGGCGTACAGATCTTGCCAATAAGAACCTCCCCTTGATGTCTAGGCGAGGGTGCCTTACTCTTGAAAGGTCTAAATGAACAATCAATGGTTTACAACAGTGAGAAGCAATAAACTAGCTAGCCAGACTAGCCAGATTTTGACTAACCTTCTAATCAAGGACAAATTAGTGGTAACATGGCAATGACCTTAGGTCAAAGTAAGTGTACAGAAACATTTCATTCAAACAACATGTTTTGTCCCGATGAGTAATAATCATCACTACTTCTAGTACTTTGGGTTGATGAATCAGGAAAGGTTAAATCCGACTTACCCCGTTTCCGGGTCCTAATCCGCTGGCCTGTGAGGACGGGTTTCTGCTGCTTGTTACTCATAAATAAAACTTTTTAGCTGTGAACAAATGACAAGTATTAGAAGAACACAGGGTAAATAGTGTATACAGTGAGATTCTGTGATCAGGGGGAAAAAACATTAAATTCTTTAAAATCTGAAGGATACACAGCACCCTGCAGATCCACCCCAACATGAAAGAAACAAAGAATATTTTCTGTCTGGGCCAATTTTGTTGTTGGATTCACCATGATTGAATTTAAAAAATAACCATCCAAGAAAAAATTCAAAACTCGTCACTTAAAATGTCTTCACCGTTTTCACAAGAAAAAAAATTATCGCCTGCAGCCAAACTTTCATGTTTGACAAAGTCCCTGAAAACAGTGATGATGTAATTTAAATATAGTTTTATGGCACGTAAAGCAATACAAAACAATTTTAAACAATACAGTTCATCAGAAAACAATCACACAAAAATAAAAAGTAAATGTTACACTTACCGGAAAGATCAATAAGTCCTGTCACTAACAAACGTTTCCACCAGTCTGTGATTATAGCGCCTTGTGGTACAACAAAATGTCCAAAGTCTCTGGACCTAAAACAATGTTTGAGAAATTCAAGGAAATTGAATAAAATAAATTGCTACTTTTAAAATGTCTGCCCTTCCTTATGCAGTACTGATTTAGTGTACACAACTTAAACTGTCAAAAAAATAATTTTAACCCAAGTTTATTCAGTTACCTATGCACAAAATGGTTCAACCTTTACATAAGCCTACCTTTTAACCTAATAGAACAGTCTGATTGTACTTTCTAAACAACTGGAATTCTTTACAATGTGACTTGCTAAACAGAACCTTTTGTTATATCCTACAGCCCTCTGGTCTAATACTGTAGATCCATTTAGAAGACAATGTTGGATTCTTCCAGTACTTAACCCAGAATTACAAAAGTAGGAAATAAAAAATGCAGTGAAAAAAAAAACACAGCTGGGCAATGCAGTTTTCAAGAGTTCTTTTATTTCAGTGTAGTTAAAGTAGATCTTGAAGAAGTATTGTGGAATTATATAAGAGGGGTGTGGTTTCACTGTGTGAGAGAATAAGAAAAGACAAGAATGAACATCATTGAAAGATGGAGTGCATGTATAAGAAGTGAACAATTTAGTATGTACTAGAGTACTAGATACATGTGGAGAAAGAGGAGAGGGCTGTAAGAGACTGCTAGTGCTCACAGCCAGCCATAAGCTTTGAGCATCATTCAGTGGAACACAGTTGGGAAATATTGGTTCTCTCTATGGTGGATGTGAACCAAACATAAAGGCACTGAGTAGACAACAACGCCACAAGTCAGCCAAGTGATAAAGACATTGAAATACTGTAAGTTCCAACTCTTAAATCCTAGTTTGGTGATGAGTAAAATTAAGACGTTGAAAGACAACATGGCGGATATTTCCATTCATTACTAAATTCGGGGTAAATAACACTTTTTATACAGTTAAAAATACAATTTTTTCAACAGTTTAAAGGTGATCTGGGTGCATATGACTCTTGTGCATATGTTTAATTTTAACGGTTGACTTATGTTCAAATGTTCTGTTACAGTGCATTTAAAAACTGTTGTCGTGAGTTATCGTGAGGGGTCGTCATGAGTTGTCGGTATTTAGTGAGACCCATGTTCAGTGAATTGAAACAGACAAAGATTTAAGTTCTGAAACGGAGAATTGTAATGTATGTGTTCCATGCATGTTCCATGTTATTGCTATGGTAAACATTTTATTTAGTGCATTTTCAAGAAGTAATTTGGGTTTAAATGAAGTTAACATGGTATGTATGATGCCTTTCCCAACTGTCCTTTTCACCTATTTTAGACAATACGAAGTGTATTTTGATGATATTCTCATCACAAATTAGAATTAGCTTTTGATAAAATTAACAATGTATCAAAAAGTGGTGGAAGAAACTGAAAATGAAATCTTTCCTTTTATTATATTATTAAAGCCATTATACACTTTCGGTAAACAGTATTGTCCAAGTCCCACACTTCGTGTATCACAACTTATATATAAAATAACAATCCTGTGGAAATTTAGGCTCAATCGGACATCGGAGTCGGGAGAAAATAACGGGAAAACCCACTCCTGTTTTCGCGCATTTCGCCGTGTCATGACATGTGTTTATAACAAATCCGTAATTCTCGTTAACGAGAATTTATATTGTTTTACCGTTTTCTCAAAAAGTAAAGCATTTCATGGACTAATATTTCAAGAGAAGTCTTTCACCATTACCTTCTGTAAACCCTGTAAATTATTTGTAAATCTGTGAACTTTTTTTTTTTTTTCTGTACCGAAAGGGTCCAATGGCTTTAAACAAGCGTTTATAGTTATAGTGAAACATCGGTGACATTTATATGTACTAAATCCTAAATCATTTCTATATTGAACCATTCAAACTAAGTAAAGAAAAGATTTCATTTTTCATTTCAAGGTTCTAAAAAAGAAAAGGGAGAAAACACAATTTAATTTTTCCTAGAAATTTAGTTGGTCCCTTTCTCTTTTTAGTTCAAACCCAATGACGGGGTACCAACAAACACGTCGTCGCAGTTGTCCAGTTTTGACTTTGAAATGGCACACTTTATCCGCTTAAATTACCCTTTCAGTACAAAAATAATACGTCAAAACTCCCACCAATTTAATCACAAAGTGTTATTCTACACGATCTGTTTGTTTTTGTTAAAATCTAAAGTTTTTATTAACATTTTTACACAACGAAATATGGAGTAACTTACCAAAGTTCCTAATTCGGATTCAACGTTTTAGGAGCAACTGCAAGTTTGAGAGCGTGTGGTACATGTACATCCAAACTCTATGCGCTGTGTGTGTATACAAATGTCATGTACATCTTGCATGCTTTCGTTCAACGTGTTTAGGGGTGTACCTCCTATATACATTACGGGTCGAATAATGACTCAATGCGTCAGAATGTTGTACAGCGCTTGAATCATAATTGTGCGTGACCTTTGACCTTTTATTAATTGACATCCACTGTCCTTACTCTGGTTTTATGACACATAGATTAGTCGGTGACGTGAGAAATCAAACAAAAACATCTGTTCTACTTCCATCTGTTTATTTCTGTTAAATATGATACATTATTATACAATTTTTGCTTATAGATCCGTCCGAGTGTCATGGGGAATTTTTGTGTAATGCAGCTATATATATTGCGCTTTTTTAAGCAGATGATCGCAACATGAGCATAGTCTATAAGGTTTTTTCTGGATTTTCAAAAGTTAGTTGTTGTTTGATTGTTTGTTTTTTTTACTTTTTTTTATTCGTTTGTTTATTTATCTTTTAGCGGTCAAGGCATAATAATGAGAAACGCTGCATGGTTGCTATTTCTTTTTTCCCTAAGAAGGGAGCTTTTAACTCTCACAAACTCGAGAGCCGAATGATTCGAATGCTACCAAAAGATTTTTTTAAGCAAATAAGCCTGCGGCTGATACATCTTTTTCTATCAATAAATCTACATTTTTGGAAAATAACATGTTTGGTTGAGAAAGACTTTTCCGTGTTTGTAGAAGGCCTACTGTACACAGCATATAGCTCCGCATGTTTGTTTTTTTATTAAACAATTTAAATAGCTGTGCTCTGTACGGTACTTTTGATGAGAGTGGGTCCCCCTAGAGTTTGCAAGCGCACACTCAGTATCACGTGGCATTTTTTTGTTAAAATTGTTGACAATATAATTATTTGAGCTAAAATGAACACATGAGTAAGAACTACACACAAGTAATGAATAAATCTAGTTCAATATTTGTTATACTAATAAAATTCATGATTAAAGTGCAGGGCATGACTTCAGAGAAATATTATGGCACAGCATAGGCACAGTCACCGAATCTCCCAGTCACCCACCCTTATTAATTGTTTGCAATGTAGGCCTATAAATAAGGAATGAAAAACAAAATGTAGTAATCATTATAAAATATTTATACAAAATCTGTGGTATTTGACGTAAGCAAATAATTATAGCATTTTCAAGGAGGAAGCGTTTTCTAAACAATTTTGTTTCACCTTTGGCTCTTTTTGGCTACATCAACTACAACGAGTCATCGAGTATTGTGTTTGGCTTGCAGCCCAAGCCAATAGACCTTATCGCAAATACCAATGCGCAAGCGCAGACTGTTGAATGAGGTGCATTGTGGGATATATATGGATCAAATTTGGATACCGGCTAGACCACAATGCACCTAATTCCAAGCTTTACGCGCGCGCCCCGGTATTTGCGAAAAGGTCTATGCCTGCATTGCAAAATTTGCGTTTGTAAAAGGCCCTAGTCTGTGCACCTCATTAAAGTACCATATAGGGAGACGTCTCTGACTTGGATACAAGTCTCATTGGAGCATAACGCATTTAGGTGCGTGCGTTTTGAAGGCAGTGAATAAGCACAATGGCAGACCCAAAGAAAACGGAGAAGAAAATTGATCTTGGATTACTTGAAGAGGATGACGAGTTCGAAGAATTCCCCGCAGAGGGTAAGACAGGAACTCATTGATTCATTACGTTAAGTTAGTTTTGTGGTAGATTTACTGTGGAATAGAGTAAATATTGCATTTATTTTTTTTTTTATTTGTCGTGCGTGTTCATCATCAAAACAACTTGTCAGGCTTGTGTAGCGCCCTCTACCATTTATTGGAGCCATTCAATCAATGTTCCAAAATAATGAATGTCATAATTAAAGGCTTTATATACCTTTTTGGGGTGAACGGTTTGATTGTTGTAATCCTATGATCCTATATTAAATGGAGGCTAGTTGTATACAATTAAAGGGTACCGGACACTTCGACACCTTGCAAACTCGGCACCTTGCAAACTCGGCACCAGCAGCAAACTCGGCACTTAGCAAACTCGGCACCTCGCAAACTCGGCACCCACTCGGCACCAAGAATGTCGGCACCAAACAAACTCGGCACCGGCCTGTTTTGGTCCAATAAACTCGGCAAACTCGGCACCGACCTATTTTGGTCCATCAACCCATCCATATCAAACCAAACGCCATAAAAACTGGTTTGAGTTTAGTTAAAATAATTAGTAGTAATGCTAGCTTATATGACCATAACCGCTTCCGATCTAACCGCTTCTGATCTAACCGCTTCCGGAGATTTTTTTTCTCCGGAAACTTTACGTCCGCACGGTCAGTTTTGGTTTTTTTGTTTTTTTTCCAATCATGTTGGTGAAAGTGCATCACTATTTGTTGATGTTCTGGGCTTTGAAAATGCATGGAAAATGTTATGCGTTTGGTTGACAATGACTTTTTGATTTTGAAGAGAGTGTGATTTGGGAGCGTGTTTTGCCTAAATGGCGGCCGTCGGCCGTGGGGGGACTTTTGCCCCACCACGGCAGCAGCAGCGACAGTTCAGTGTGCTCACCCGGTGTTTAGTGGAATCGTGAAATGTCTCAGCACCCTTAAAGGGAGCTAGTAATAGCACACAGTGCACGACAGTCTGCATTAGAAATTATTACACGAACTCTTTATTTTGAATTTAATGTTTTATTGGGATGACCAAAGTTTCGTGAAATGTTCCCCAAAAAATACTTGGACATCGAAATTACGCATTTTTGTCGACTCAAAAACATCTTGAAAAGTTTACAAAAAATAAATATTAATTATTTTGATACAGATCTTTGAAAAGGGCGACCTCACTATAACACTGAAAAATACATATTATTTATTAGGTATATATCGTCGATACGACGTTGAACCCGTCGTTACACACACGACGAGGATCGGGATTTATTTCAATTTCCAACTGGGTGCCGAGTTCGCAACCGTAGCAGATTGAGCGTTTTCAACCAGGTGCCGAGTTTGTAGTTGTGCATGTGCCGAGTTTGCAAGGTGCCGAGGTTGTGGGTGCCGAGTTTGAGAGGTGCCGAGTTTGCTGGTGCCGAGTTTGCAAGGTGCCGAAGTGTCCGGTATTCCAGTTAAATGTACTGGTGAACATTTCATTTCAAAAGAAAAAGTGGTAGCGAGCCGAGTGAATGTCCACCACATGCAAAACGAAGGAATTGAAGAAGAAAACATGAGAAGTGTTGGATGACTTACTGTATCCTGCCACTACTTTTTCACTCATTTTTACAAAAGGGATATCTCATTGAGGTAAATAAGATAATTTCATAGCGAATGAAAAAGTGGTGGCGTGATGCAGAAACTTTTCCAAAGTGTTAGTTACGAGAGTAACGCTTCTTACATCATACTGAAATTTGTTAGGATTAAACATTCAATCTTTTCTATATAAAGTGGCGTTGGAACTTCAAATCAAAGTTAAATCTCTAAGCTGCAGATTTCTTGGTTTTTTATTTTACTGCCATCATTTATAATTTATATATTTTTATTACCAAACGTATACAGACCATTTAAGGCGAAAATACAAAAAATACCAGTTGGTTTGTCCCCTCCCTCATCCTTTTTAAGGCCGCATCCTGTTTTTTTACAATTTTGTTTATATATATATTTTTTTTTAAGACAAATTTTTTACTTAAGAATTGATGGGCAGTTTGAATTAAAAATGCTTAGCAGCCACCTTTGAAAGAAATAACAAATAAAAAGGCCCTCATCCTCTTCTTTTTTGAAAAACCTGGACGATCAAGTAGTATTTATTTTTACTTGGCTTTAGTTTGAATATTTATGTTTCTCCTTAAAGACTGGGGTGAAGACGCTGAAGACCCAACAGATTCCAATGTATGGGAAGACAACTGGGATGACGATAATGTTGAAGACAACTTCTCTAAACAATTGAGGTAAGATTCGTTTGAAAAGAAAAGGAGAGACTACACAAATCCAGGCCTCAGTAGCTATGGTCTTTTCATAACCTTAGAGGGGCTGTGTTGTCTCGATTAAAACAGGGCCCAATTTCATGGCTCTGCTTACCGTTAGCACAGAATCGGCGCTTACGGGAGCAGTGAATTCTGTGCTAACGGCAAGCGTATTTCACGGGTTATCGGCGAATTTGGGCCTCTGCGCGTGCGTACTTCACGTTACTAGGCATTCTACGCTTACAAGGCTAGCGCAGAAATTCGGCGCTTGCACGTAAGCTGGGAATCGCGATCGTAAGCGCAGAATTCGGCGGTAAGCAGAGCCATGATATTGGGCCCTGGTCTGTGCCTGTCAGTTACTGCATGCGCACACCCTCGCACTGTTATCATCTATAGATGGAGAGCTTACGTGCGAGTGTCTAGTTATTCATTTTTAGCCAGAGGCTTTGATCATGACGACACAGCCCCTTTAAATGCTTTATGTAACCAGAACACAATGAAAACAGTTCCTGGCTTGCATTTAATACTAAATGACAATTTTCTCATTTTTGTTATTAGGAAAAATAAACTTTGACATGTATCAAGCCCAATTTATTCACATCAAAGGTTTATTATAATCAAAATGTTGAAATAACTGGGTGAGCATTCAGAAGACTACCATACACAACCTGTGTAGGTAAATAATTTCAAGTTGTTGGTCAGCTTACTGACAAATTTGATTAAGCATGAAGGATCATTTAAAGGGAAGGTACACATTTGGTAATTACTCAAAACAAATATTAACTTAAAACTGACTTGGTAACGAGCATTGGAGAGCTGTTGACAGTATTATCTATGAATTAGCATAGATTTGGAGTTAGAGGTAATTTCTCACTAAAATACCAAAAGACTTCTAGCCAGAAGTCTTTTATTCCTATCTAAAAGCAAAAATTCGTCCAGGAAGGGTGTTTTTTCTCTCACCATTTTCTCCCAACTTCGATGACCAATTTAGCCCAAATTTTTACAGGCTTGTTACTTTATGCTTATGTTGAGATACACCAAGTGAGAAGACTAGTCTTTGACAATTACCAAACGTGTACCTTCCCTTCAAATTGTAACCGATCAATACAGTTCAACTCACTTTAAATTCACATTGCTTCTTACAGAGCTGAACTAGAAAAACTTGGAAAGAAAGACCAACCAGAACCCATGAAGACATAACACAAACTCAGCAAGGGGTCAAGAATCAGGGGTCAAGTAAAAAAAGGTTGTTCACTACTACTTGTTTGTACAGAAGAAGTAATCTTCAGCTATTTTTAGCGATGGCATCCGGAAGCAACACTGAAGACAGCTGGGGACAAACACAACACGTTCATTGTGTCAAGTTTAAGATTTTGTTTGTTTACTTATTGTTTTTTTAAGCTTATTTGAAGTGGATTGGTTTAACAATGAATTCAAGGAAAGACAAGTAAAGGCCAGCTAGTGCTATATTTATCGATTCAAGTTAAACTTGTAGCATAGTTTGGCCATATCCGAATTGGTGGTTACGACTTCGGCTTTGACTGTTGCCAAGTATGTTGCTAAGGATGACCTATACTTCAATGCATGATGACGCTGCAGTCCTTAGCTGTAGCCGTAGCCTCCAACACGAGAACGGGCTTACCGTGTAGAACTTGCACCAGTGTTGATGATAGCTATGAAACCAAGTCAGAATTTTATAAATGGTTTTATTTTCCCAAAGACTTTAAGATTTTCCAATGAGAGTGCCCTTTTCAAAATGAAAATGGCCGTCTCTCAAAGATGAAATTCCAGACCCGTTAATGCCCCTTCAAAAGTTTCCCATAGACAAGAATTTTCAAATGCGAGTGCCCAAATTGAAAATTGCCTTGCCCTCTCAAAGATAGAATTCCAGTTGTGGTGAAATAATTTCTTTTTTATCTCAAATAAAACTCATTGGTTGAGTTGATTTCTTTAACTCTTGAGTCGTAAGAACACCCAGAAAAATGACTGTAACCATCTCCAAAGCCAGGGCTGTAAATTCACACAGGCCCGAGGCCAGAAGTGTAAGGGGACTGCATTTTTGTTAACTTTTAATCCTTGAACAGATTTAAAGATCAGCAAGTCAGAATTTATTATTGTGTATGTGTTTTGCTTTATGAAGACAAAGAAATAAATCCACTCAAATCAAACAAGATGAAAATCGTACGAAATCTTTTTATTCTGAGTAAAGTACAATTCTGAATGCATGTAAAATTAAAATTTTGCTGTGAAAATCAGATTTTCTAACTGCCTTTGTGACAGTCTAAAGAATAACAAATACCATTATAAAATCGTAGAAATTCTACATAGTAACAAGATATACATGGCCGTTGTAGTTAACATGATTATGTGGCCATTGTCAAGTAAAATGAAGAACATGAAAGACCCTGTAAAATGAAATCTTTAAGAAGTAATCCTCAACCATGCTTAATACAAACATCAAATAAAGCACTGCAATCTTCTGTCGTGTGAGAATTTGTGGCTACAACTGTTGCTAAGTGTGTTGCTAAGGACGTTCTATAATTCAGCGCATGATGACTTGGAAATCTAGCCATAGCCATAGCTGTAGCCGCTATTTCAGACACGCCCTTACCCTGAACATAGCTACAAATGTACTTGGTAGAAATTATACTCATTCCGGGAGGTCCACGAGAGCACTCATGATTCAAATTTAGGAAGGTCTGATGGTCCTCGAGATTTGACATCTAGATGGGTTTTTATGTTGGGTTTTTGTGTTGGTTTTTATGCCACGTATTTTAAGAGTGACTACCAAACATATAGATTGCCTTAAAATATTTAATATAATAATAAATCAAACTACTATACAGTATCACAAAATATCAAACCAACTTGCACTTAATATATTTATTAACATTGCATGTCTCTCTCTAGTCAAACGTAGTCTTGGCCCAAGACTATGGTGCTTGATATTGGTTAGTGTACTACGCGCGATTGAATCGCCAAAGCACGCCCGCCACGGTATGATTTAGTTAACTGGACAGCTTGAAATCTAGACTACACTGGCAAGCTAGTATAGTCTAGATTTCAAGCCGTCCAGTTAACTAAATCATACCGTGGCGGGTGCTCTTTGGCGATTCAACCGCACGTAGTACACTATCCCATAGTCTTGGGCCAAGACTTAGTTAAACGCAGCAACAAATAATTTTGTGATTCTTCACAGTTTCCTTGATTACCATGACAACCATAAAACACCACTATGACATATTGAATTGTTATCTGTGTAAATGGACTTTAGAGGTACTGGACACCTTTGGTAATTGTCAAAGACCATTATCTCACTTGATTCTAACATGCATAAAATAACAAATTTTTGAAAATTTTGAGTCAATTGGTCATCGAATTTGCAAGAGAATAATGACAGAAAAAACACCCTTGTTGCACAAGTTGTGTGTTTTCTAAAAAGGCTTCAGGCCTTAAGTCTTTTAATATTTGAGTAAGAAATTACCTCTTTCTCAAAAACTAGGCTACTTCAGAGGGAGCCGTTTCTCACAATGTTTTATACCATCTAAAGCTCTCCTTTGCTCGTTATACGAGTAAGTTTTTATGCTAACAATTATTTTGAGTAATTACCAATAGTGTCCATTGCCTTAAACAAAATTAAAACAATCAAAAACACAAATTTTAAGGCAGGCATCTTTGCTTGGATGATGGTAAGACTTTAAGACTGCACATTGTAAGGTACGGAGGGCTCTACTATCTTCTTACGAATGACGAACACGATGCCGGCACAGAGTAACCCACCAAGGATAAACATTCCAAATCCAAATCCAATAAAGGTCCCTGAAAATTCAAAATATATAAAGTCGTGAGAAACTCGACATTGATTCCAAACATGTGCCGAGGCCTTTATAAGGTGTTGCACCCTTTATAAGGAGTTGCATAAATTTAAAATTCTGTCAAAAATCTGTCTTAAAATGTTTATAGAGCATTGCTGAATTGAAAATTTGAGTCCTGGTCGTTACACTTAATGTACTTTAAAAAAGCAAGATACTTGACCAAAAAGCTGTAGGTCTTGTGTGGTTTGTAATGCACGTAAAGGAACCCAGTTACACTTATCTCTTAGAGAAGAGGTTTGTCCCGGCGGTAAAGGAACCCAGTTACACTTATCTCTTAGAGAAGAGGTTTGTCCCGGCATTAAAGGAACCCAGTTACACTTATCTCTTAGAGAAGAGGTTTGTCCCGGCGGTAAAGGAACCCAGTTACACTTATCTCTTAGAGAAGAGGTTTGTCCCGGCGTTAAAGGAACCCAGTTACACTTATCTCTTAGAGAAGAGGTTTGTCGCGGCGGTAAAGGAATCCAGTTACACTTATCTCTTAGAGAAGAGGTTTGTCCCGGCGTTAAAGGAACCCAGTTACACTTATCTCTTAGAGAAGGGGTTTGTCCCGGCGGTGTGTCTATCAGTGTCTGCTGAATGTGCTGAGGCACCTTGTAAACCCTTTATTAGGTGCTGCATAAAATTTAGTCTCATAATTTCAACATTTGTTCAACAATCTGTCTTCAAATGTTTCTGTCGTTTCAAGCCTTTAGTACAAGTTGGTAGATATATGCGCTTTATAAGACTACATGTATATAATAAACAACTTAACCCTAAGGGGCAATATTTTTACTTACCCACACTAAAACCTGAAGCCTCATCATCTGGCTCATCGGAAGTAAACTCGGTCCTCAGTGAGTTGGATTGAGGTGAAACATAAACATCCTGAAATAAGAAAATTCAACAAGCTGTTTAAAGGCAGGGTGTACTTTTGATATCTGCTCCACAGGCTTATGACCATATAATATATAATGGAAGCATTTATATAGCGCCCCACAAAGAACGGAGCGCTTTACAATTTACAAAGAAACAAACAAAGCACAGACAAAGATACAAAAAACAAAAAAAAATTGTTTTGGTAAATGGCACTATTGAGCTGTTGCTTTTATTGTTAGAAACGAGCCCTCTCACCTCTGAAGTAATTTAGCTTTAGAGAAAGAGGTAATTTTTCACTAACAAATTTGAATCAGAGAAAGGCTTTAGATTTGAAGCTTTGCTCATCTGAGTGCACCCAATTCTATGCAAAAGTAAACTATTCTTTCACAAGCACAACATGCACAAGTAAACCTTCCCTTTAAAAACTTGCACTGAATTTTGTTTAAGTACACATAAAAAGAAAATAAGTTTGCATTACTGTTCACTAAGTTCAAATGTCATGTTAGGCAACAGTTGTACACCTTTTCATCGTTGATAAACAAACTCCGCTGGTTGGCATGGAGGGCCGATTGTTAGTAAAACATTCAGTCTAGTTGAAAACAAATGTTTTAACCATACTCAACATTTCCTGCAAACTTTCATTGAATAAAATACCTTAATGATTGGTTGCTTTGTTTCCCACAAATTTAACACTGTTTTTGAATAGTTGTGTGACATTGTTACAAACTGCTGCCATCTGTTTTTGTTTTGCATTTATGGCTTTCCATATTTTCCCAACCTTGGTTGGCAAAAACTTGGGCTGTGGCGTTGAAATAGAAAGGTATATATATGGACCTTTGTCATGGTGCGGCCATCTTGATTTTTTTTCCATTCAAATCAATGTAACCAAACTGAGGCTGGAAGGAGAAATAGTCTGGATGTGTTTTTGTACAACAACTATTAGCATTCATTACTGTTATTGAATACAAGAAATATGACCAAAATGGTGGCATTGGTTTATCACTTGAGCTTGTCTTTGATTATACCTCTCCTTTGTGCTTAAAATCCAAACGTAGCTGCCCACTGTTAACAGCGTCTTCCAAGTTGATATACGCTTCGTCCAATGGTGTCTGAGATGTCATGTTTACAGCGTTTCCTTTGACCCAAGGAATTCCAAGCAGTACGAAGAATACAGTAGTACCACCATCTGAGCCTTTGGCCGCCTACATTATTGAAAATAATCAGTGATTTTATTATGGTTTACTTAATTAACAATGTCATCGCAGCATACTCCTGAATTGCGACATAATTCACAATCATTAAAAAGCTTTACAATAGAAAATACATAACGAAAATATGATTAAAATCCCAAAATAAAGGCCAGGCAGAAATGTACAAACAGTTTGATTTATATACAATTAAAACCAGAAAGTTTGTAATATCGTAAAAATTAAAGTGCAGTATGTCTTTACTTGACGGGGCAATAAAACTAACTGCTGTTCAGTGGTGAACCAGAGGGGGGATCTCCTTCTCTCCCCAAAATATGATTTTGTTTAAATGGACAAAATGAATGGTTTGATATGTAAAATAAAAAATGAAAATGTCTGGTCATGCAACTGCTGTTTTTCATCCCAGATGCAACAGTATTAGGTTGATAGTATACAAATATTGACTGCTTCGAGTGCTATGGTTAAAACTATGACTCCCAAGGTGAGCCCCGGAGCGTTCTATTTTCCCGAGGCGAAGCCTCGGGAAAATAGAACGCTACGGGGATCACCGAGGGAGTCATAGTTTTTAACCATTGCACGAGTAAAAGCAGTCAATATTTGTTTTATAACACCCCAAACATTTCTTAATACTGTACTATTATTATTATGTTACAGACCTGAATGCTACAATCCACGGACGACGCGAATACAGATTGCAAACACTTTTACTTACTGTGCTGCATGTAGTGTCGTGCAATCCGAAATGGTTACAGACTATTAATTTATCATCCTCGTACACGCAACGGACGTCTGGGTACTGCACGCCATGCGCTAGTCTTCGGACTAGCGCATGGCAAACCGACGCACTATCACACGGCCGTCGTCTAGCAAAACTAAGACATGTCATGTGACGCGCTCTAAACCAATGAGCAGGCAGAATACTTGCAAGGGGTGTTATAATAGAAAACATTGTGAGAAACGGCTCCCTCTGAAGTAACTTTGATGACCAATTGAGCTATTTTCACAGGTTTTTTATTTTATGCATATGTTGAGGTACACCAAGAGAGAAGACTGGTCTTTGACAATTACCAATAGTGTCCATGTCCTTAAATACACGCTTAGCGATAAATAACAGGGAACCTGCTACACACAACATACATGTTGTACAACATTCTCTGACTGGTAACCAACAACTATATCATCTTTTATTCAATCAGCTTTATAAGTCAGGGCATGGTATTAAATACTTACAAACAGAGATGCAACTCTGGTTGGTGTAACTGCAGCTGCTTTAGCGATACTGTACTGTGCTCCATGGTAAAACTCAATGGTGTTATTCAAAATGTATTGACTGTAAGCTCCTGTAAAGAAAATAATGCAAAGATGTTTAGGATGCAACGCTGAAATAAGGGTCAAATTTAAGGGGGCACACAATTTTTTTTTTTTTTTTTTTTTTGGGGGGGGGGGGCAAATCTTGCCAATAAAATTTTTAGTTTCCATTTGCATTTTTCTTAAAGGCACTGGACACTATTGGTAATTATTCAAAATAATTGGAAGCGTAAAAAGTTACTTGGTACTGAGCATTGGAGAGCTGTTGATATTGTGAGAAATGGCTCCCTCTGAAGTAACATAGTGTTTGATAAAGAGTTAAAATTTCATATATTAAAAGACTTCAGGCCTGAAGCCATTTATTATTCATCTAGAGCACATAAAAAGTAATTTGCAACAAGGGAGTTTTTTTTTGGTCATTATTCTCTTGCAACTTCGATGAATTTTCAGAGATTTGTTATTTCATGCACATGTTGAGATACACCAAGTGAGAATACTGGTTCTTGACAATGACCATAAGTGTCCAGTGTCTTAAAAAAGCATATTGAAAGCACATAAAACAAGATAGGTACATTTTCTGATGATCACCTTAACTGTGGCTTACCTTTGTTGGCAATGTCGAACGCCAACTCTTCGCTATCGTCGTCAGAAAAGCATGGTGAAAGATCAAAGTGAGAAGTACTTATGTTGTTCGCCTCAAAGTGGAAAAAGTTTATGATGTAGTTGTAGTTGACCATTTCTTCTGTCCCATTCTGGTTAAAAAAAGAAATGTTTTGACACTTTATATTTAAAACAAAGCGCTCAAATCTGTCACTCAGTGATGCTCATGGCACTCCAACATTATTACCCCTGGTCACTGGGTCATTTATGTAATTCCTTAAACCATCTCAGCTTCCTTGGGAGTAAGCAGCATGTGCTGCCAAGTTGGTAGCGCATCAAGCTAAATCAATCACAAAAACCATCTCTGCCCTCACAGGTACCCATTTACCCCTAAGTAGAGAGAAGCAATTGTAGTTACTTGTCTTGCTCAAGGACACAAGTGTCAAGACCAGGATTTGAACCCACTTCCTGATTATTTAACCACCAGAACTTGAGTCTGATGTACCAAACCGCTCAGCCAAAACTCCCCACTAAAATTTCACTGAAACTTTGTTCCAAAGTCACTGACTTGTTTATGTTTCAGTATAATCTTTCTGTTATTTCAAAACCTTTTCATGTTAGCCAAACTGAATGGTGTAACTAAGAGAAAAACATTCTCTTCTCATTTGTTAATTGTTTTTACCTTCTTTTCACTCCATTGATATTTGGCCATGACGGGCATGTTGGAAGTATTCTTTAAACCGCCCTCAGTATTCCAGGTTGCCTAAACACACACAAAATGATAAAATACAACAAGTTAAAAAAAAAACACTAGTTACTCCAGTAGTGAAGCCATTCACATGTACCTCTCACAAACAAACAAAAAGGACTACAAGGTAGCAGTTTATATGGATTTCATCAAATTGCTTTTGCACGTTTTGGAGCTCCTGGTAAATGGAGGTTATTGATCAAGAAATTCTTCAAAGTAATTGTTGCCAAAAAGAAACATTAATTTTCTAAGAAATCAATTAACAGTGGATTTTTTTTTATTTTTTATTTTATTTATACCCATTTTTCATTAAAGGCAGTGGACACTATTGGTAATTACTCAAAATAACTATTAGCATAAAACCTCACTTGGTAACGAGTAATGGGGAGAGGTTGATAGTATAAAACATTGTGAGAAACGGCTCCCTCTGAAATAACGTTGTTATCAAGACCTCAGATTTAGAATTTGAGTTCTCGAAATCAAGCATCTGAAAGCACACAACTTCATGTGACAAGGGTGTTTTTTCTTTTATTCTTATCTTGCAACTTCGACGACCGATTGAGCTCAAATTTTCACAGGTTTGTTATTTTATACATATGTTGAGATACACCAACTGTGAAAACTAGTCTTTGACAATTACCAATAGTGTCCACTGTCTTTAAACAAACTTTTGATTTTTACGAGTTTTGAAATTTGAGTTAACAACCTTATAGCACTGAGCCAATGATTAATTTTAGGTACAACTTCCCTGAATGGTTCAATAATAATATAATATAAAGAATAAGAAGTTATTTTCATCTTACTGTTGAAAAGAAGAACTCCACTGTAATGTTGGAAATTGGTCTGTTTCCTGAATTATAGTTGAGTTTATTTCCAATCCAAGATTCTGTATCAATTTCTCGCAGTTTCGTCTTTGAAGGAAAAAACAAAATAATCATCATTACTTTGGTGTGATAGGAATATTCAGAATCTAAATGACTGATTCAGAGATATTCTGTTGGTCCTACTAGCTACACATTAAAAACAAATTATAAGATAAACATTACAGAAATCAAAAGTCAACTATAGTACGCTTTTAATTGTGTAAGGAAAAAATGTTTTTTGAAGTTTACAATACCAAAAAACTTAAATAATGACATTTGAGTAAGAATTTGGGAGGCTGATCATCTGTATTTTGAGCTGAGAAGCTGAATTGTGAATGACAAGGCTACATTTTCTTACAGGCATGCAAGGGCACATGCGGTAATAATTAATAACTAGTTCTTATATAGCGCTTTTTACAAAACCGTATCATTGAGTTTACATTTAGTATCCCAGCCGTCGATTTCACAAAACTCTTCCTAACTTAAGACTAATCTTAGGACTTAGAACGAGTCCCAACCCTGCACTGTAGCATGCAGACCTTTAGATTAATCCTATGTTAGGAAGAGTTACTCGTCCTAACTCGAGATAAGACGAGTCCTAACTCTTTGTGAAATCGACGGCAGGGTCATTGGGCCAATATCATTCCTTGTAGCCATCAGCCACATTGACCCATATATGAACACAGAGCACAGCCAAAGATCAAAATATTTTTACAGCGGGAGTAAAACCCTCACAGCATAGGAGAAAACCAATGAAATTTACAGTATGCCAAAGTGCTGAGATGGACTTTTAAAAAATACCTTTATTTTATATATTTTATTTTACTTTTTAAAAATCAACTGTAAATAAATACAAACTAAGGTGGTATAAAAGCCACATTTCATTAAGGTGATCCCATTGCTGCCACTTCCCACGGTTGTTGGTTCAAATCCCGCACAGTCGGTTTATCTTTGTTCAACACCAAATTATCTTAAACCTACCTAGTCAGTTTCCCTTGTGGTTTATAACTTGATAAATAAAGGTGAAATCAAATGAACATCTTGTACTTACCAAGCCCTGATACTGCCAATCGTCTATACCCAAATACAATAAGTTAGCAACATCTTTAATCTGAACATGGGCATTATCAGGAGCCAATACGGCATCTCCCCATGCCAGGCTAATTGGAGTGATGTCGCAGGATCCATTGTTCAAATTGATTCGGTAAGTCAGTCCTGCAAAAAAGAGAAAATCAAACGTTCATGGTATTTTTAAAAGAGAAAATACTTAGTAAAACCTTGAAAGATAAACAATACTTTTAAAAACTCTTAAAACACAAAATTAGAAGTAGTTACAAGTTTAGCTCTAAGCTGCATCACCACTGGCATTCTAGCTTTCTCCTAGAGACGAGCAGAGTATACTCTTCCAAATGTCGACACCACACCGGCTCTTTTCAGAGCCAACCCTTCTCCAAAAAAGCTTGTACAAATGGTTGTACCCAAAAAATTACTATTTATAGTTATTTTTACCCTACATCTTTTCAAGTATGGAAAGCTTTGAGGGGTTTTCCTGTCAAATTTCCACGTGATTTTCAGGATAAGCAAACAACAGCTGAATACCAGTAACACGCAATATGCAACAAATGGAAATTCGGTTGGTAATCCTGTTTTTATCAAGGAAGAAATTTCATGTTAAGCAAATTTATTTTGCTTAGCAGCTCTATGAAATTGGGCCCAGGTGTAAGTTAAGTAAAATTTAAGTGATTTTTTTACCTGTATTGAAATCATCCAGAGAGTGGAATTTTGTTGGAGTTCCAGAGATCAGTAGAGTGTAGTAAGTGGCACTCATCTTAGACTTATAGTTGTAAGCTTGCTGCAAATAAATAACATAACATAATTAAAAGATTTTTTTTTTACTTACTCCAAGTTCTTCAGTCTAAAATTATGATAAATTTTATGATGAACATTTTCAAAACAATTCACTGCACAACTGGCTTGATTTTTCATCTCAACCAGAAAGAGAAGGTTACAGCTGATGATAATGAAAAGAAAAAACCTCAGGACCCAGTAAATTTGACTTGATGTGAAATGGTTCATACACTAAAATGAAAATTAGCAAGTCGGTTTTCCATCAAGATCATAACAAACCTATAGAAATTATTTTGGATTGAGTCGAGTCAATTAAGAGCTTTGCGAAATAAAGAATCGGGTTCCCTAAAATGACAGGAAAAAGATTGTTCCAAATCAGCTTTTCTAATTTAGCTTTTCTAATTTGTTTACCAAAAACTTTGTTTGCACGGAGACTACTCAAGTGAGTGATGTCAGTGTGGACTTAAGAAAGTGTACAGGAGTGTAATGTGACAGTTAATTTGAAAAATATGTAGAAGTAGTTTTGTTCAAGGAGCAAGCTTAAAAAGAGTCTGTTCGCTAATCGGTAGACAATGAAAATATCTTCATGGTTAAACTCAAACATTTAAAAAAATGTTTAGTGACATGAAATATTCTTTTGTACTACCTGCTCATCAGGATGAATAAGTTAACGCACAGATATAAAAAAATTGTTGACTCTTTACAAGTTGAACAATAATAACATATGAAAAGGGTAACCAGTGAGAATTTTCTTAAGGTCAGTATACTCACTGTTGCATAAAAGACGTTGTGGCGTTTTGTCGATACCATTTCCCAGTTTACACTGAAGTGATCAGGAATAGCTGGGAATGGTTTGGGGCTTTTACGACCTGGACAGACCACTCCAAGATGAGGCTAACATTTAGGAGAATCAAAAAGAAAAGAATTACTTTCAAAACAACCTTGTTCATTTTTAATACCCTTAAATGGATGTGTGTTAGCAATGTATGATCAGTTTACTCTCCTGATTTCATTGAACAATCACATTGGTGGGATTCGAACCCACAACCTTTACAATTCTATAGCAGTGTTCTTTTACAACAGCTTTTGTTTTTCTCGCGTAAAATAAATGAAACCCCACAATGAAAGATAGTAAGATCAACCTACTTGAGTTTCAGACAAAACATCTCTATCACAACTTGTTGAACGAAAATGGCTTGATCTTTCAGAATTTTGGACTTTGAAGGAATTGTTTTAACGTATGACCCAGTGGTGTAACCAGAAGGGGGAAGGGGATGGAAGCCTCCCCCCTTGCTCAGAAACGTTGTGTGTCCCCCCCCTTCTTCCCCCGGCTTAATGAGATTTGTTTTAAATGCACAAATGAATGGTTCAATAAATTAAAATGCCTCTCCCCTAAGAAATGTATTCCCCCTCCCCCCCCACCCAAAAAATAAAAATGTAGTGGTTACATTACTAGAATGGCCAATCTTAGCTTGGGCTCAGTGGAACCAAATGAGCCGAGTAATAACCCCATATGTTTGCTGCAACCTGACATATCTCAAACTTTCTCAAATTGGCAGCTACAGCTACAGCTGTCACTAATGGTGTTGCTAAGCATGCTGTGATATACTTCAATGAATGATGACTCGAGAATCTAGCCACAGTTATAGCTGTAGCCGCTCCTTCAGACACTGCCTAAATTTACCTCAAATGAACGGTCAGGAAATTCTGGATGGTACTGCACATCAAAGAATTCATACACATGGCTGTAGTTATGGGTTCCATTCAAAGGAACAACTTTCCCATGTATGAACTCCTGATTAGGAGCTGAAATTTAAAAAGATAGAAATTTGACAGTAATTTCATTCATAGAATTTAATTTAAATTTTACCACATACTAAAAATATTTTGTAAATGTCGACTCAAAAAGGATACATTTGGTAATCTCTTAAAATTAATAGCAAAAAAAATGTTTGGTTAGAAGCCTACTGTAGCTTTTGATATAAAGCATTTTGAGAAACATTTTACTCTGAAGAAATGTAGTTTTAAATGTAAAAATGCATGTTTTATGCCCCAAAATGTAAACCAGTAATATCAATTCTCAGATGGCTTACGGATTATTCTTCATAAGTGGACATAATTTGCTCCTGATTTGTGAACTGTTTGAAATGAAATAATTTTATTAATCACATGTTAGTTTTATTGTAAACGACTACATTTATGTGTAGGATCAAAACAATTGAATGGTTTAAAAAAAAAATTTGAAATGAACTTATCACATGTTAGTTTTATTGTATATGACTACATTATTATGTAGGATCAAAACAATTGAATGGTTCCAAAAACCACCTTTTGAAATGAAATGTTCACATATTATGTTTGTGTACATCTACATATATGAAGGATGCACGCCTACACACGCCTAACCGAACACCCAACCATCAGAACACTCTCATCTGCTCACAACCGAACTTTCTCCTTTATTTCTCCGCGAATATGGAACAACCTCCCAGTCCGCATCAGAAATTTAACTCTTTGCCATTATTCGAAAAAATCTCTCAAAACTCACTTGTATCAGATGTAATTTGTTGTATTTATAGTTCCATTGGTTTTGCTCTTTCCAGCGCTTTGATCTTGATGTAAAGGCGCTTTATAAATATTTAGTTGTATGTATGTATGTATGTATAAGGATTAAAACAATCGAACGGTTCCAAAAAACACACTTGGCTGTTATATGTAGAATGAGATGAGATTACCTCTGCCGTTTAGCTCCAATCTTAATGGTACCTCCCTATCACCATATGCACCAGAGTAGTTGGCTACAGTGAAGTAGTAATCCAGCAATGATGTACTTCCTTGTTTCTCCTGGTACAGACAACTCTGCCAATGGTTTGCTGGTATACCTCTAATGGTCGTCTGTCCCATGTAGGTCTCATTATACTGGGCGCCAAAGCGGAATATATCATTGACGTTACCAATGTGAGCTGTGCCGTTGACTATCTGGAAGCCATAGATGTTGAAACTGCTCGCAGTGAGATTCTCTACCCTGCAACTACCATCTGTGGAGAAATTTGTTGAGATTTTGAATTTCATTCAAGATGGTTGCATATTTTCTCAGGAGATAATAAGGGCCTTGTCAAGAGGCAACTTCTAAAGACAAATTAGAGGCAACCAACTGCAGGGCAAATAAGATATATTTTGGCATTTAAATTTACCCCCCCCAAATGTTTGTTGAAAATTTCATTGTTGGCCTTTTTTTCTTGTTTATTCAATTGATTTGCATTGATTTTAAGGTAGGCTATAAATTGTAAGAAATTTAATTTTGTCCTATGATCCCTTCCCTTTCATTAAACTTTAAAGGCTATTGGTAATTACTCAAAACAATTATTAGCATAAAAGCTTACTTGGTAGCGTGTAATGGAGAGCTGTTGAAGAATACATAGTTTTTGAGAAAGAAGTAATTTTCCACAAATTTGATTTCGAGACCTCAGAATTAGATTTTGAGGTATCGAAGTCCAGCATCTGAAACCAAACAACTTTGTGTGACAAGGGTGTCATTATTATCTCGCAACTTTGACGACCCGCAGGTTTTGCTATTTTATGCAAATGTTGAAATACACCAAGTGAGAAGACTGGTCTTTGACAATAACCAAAGGTGTCCAGTGTATAATTAAATTGTTTTACCTGAACCAACATGGAATATCTCCTCCGTTGTGTAACTAACAACAGTTTGTGAAACTGCACCTTTCCATATGTTGTTTATTGCTCCACGATTACTGACTCCATCATAGAATTCTATCACTTCAATCGTATGATTCCATCCTTGGATATTAGCCTCAACCTGTAATTAGATTTGAAAGGGCGTATTTTGAAGAAGAAAAAACTGTTATGCAAGCGTACAAAAAAACCATAATAACAAGGTGAGCAAATATAATTAGCTGTTTCAATCTGCTTACCAACCAAAAGGACCTATGGCAATTAAAAGATAAACGAAAGAACAATTGAGTTAAGTTTTAATTTGAAAGCTATAAGTTCATAATTATTAGACAAATTTTTCTGAAAAATATTTTCCTCTGAAATGATTCATATTCGAGGAAAATATGAACACCTTTAAAAATGCAAAATGTGTTTAATGCTGGATATTGTGGTTTTTCACCTTTTTTTCCCTTTAATTTAGTGTCCATCATCACTTTATTTTACACTGCTTTCACCATTCCTGTTTATTGTCTGCTTCACTCAGTACAAATTTGTAATATTGTACTTAACATAATATAGATAAATATTTAATGTAATTTAGTTGGTAACCAAATTCCTTTCATGGACTTTTTATTTGATTTTTCTTTATATAAAATAAACTAAAATTAAATTTAAATGAATTTTGCATTCACCCTTAGCATGTATTGTTCTGGTAGGACTGGGAGAGGGGGTCCAACGGTTGGTCCATGGAAGGTGCATACATCACTGTCAGGTTGTGATTGAACTCCACTTATGAGGCATAGGGCAGCTAGAAGAACCAAAAGTGCCGCCATGGTCGTCTTCTAAAACTAGAACACACAATTGAACAAAAGGAGAAATACATCATTTTGTTGTCTCTAATAGATGGAAACTTGCATCCAGTATAAAGAATATTAATTTTGATTTTACCTGTATACACTGATGTGTGTTAGCACTGTATTTCAGTACTTTCTCAAGCTCAGTGAAAAATATCATAGGCATATATTACTCGGGTAGGATTCAAACCCACGACCGTTGAAATTCTTAGAGCACTGTCTTAAATAAATAATACAATGATAAGTAAATAATACAATTATGTTCCACCATTGAGCACCATAAAATCATTTTCATTGCTTAGAAATATTTTGTTATCGAGTAATAAATCACAAGGGAAATCGACTAGGTAATTATTTTTATTAATTTAGGTCTTGCAAAGAACAAATTGACTTGCAATGAGTGGGATTTGAACCAAAGACCTCCAGATTAAAGTGCTGACTCCATGCACCAAATTGATGTGAAATGTATTACTTTTTAGAAAGTGTATTGTTTTTACAAGTAGGCCTAGTTTATTCATTACCGTTAACCAGAAAAGTTTGTGTCCTGCCACCACTTTTTAATTCGTTATGAAATCAATAAAAACGATATCTAATTTACTCAAATGAGATATATTCCTTCTTTTTTTTCTTTTTTTAGAAATGGGTGGAAAGTGACAAGAAAAGATATGTCTCTATTAACTTTACCCAATACATGCAACTTTTCAACCATCCTGGTGTACAGACGTCCCCCCCCCCCCCCGCGGGAGTGTTACTGGTAATTAGAATATCTAATTACATCCATAATTCTATCTCTGGTCTGACCATTTAGAAGTCCTTGATCTATGGTCTGACCTTGGTCACAGCATAGCAGTTTGCGACACATAAGGGCTTTTGTTTACACTCTCAGCGCCAACCATCTCGATAGCTCTGAAGACCATCAAACCAAACCATGGTCACTCCTAATTTAATTTCTGCCTCCATGATTCAACCGCTCTTACTCCATAGTTGAACCAAACACAGTCATCATAGCCGTGCAAACAAAACACCCCCATTAAAAACATGCCCTATACTACATTGTCATATCATAGAGCAAGGAGGGAGACAATTAGAGCAAGGACCAGATATATCCAGCGCTTGGGCCGGCTGGCCACTCAATTATCACGAAAGGGAGTTTGCATTATCCTACTCAAAACCGAGGCAACAAAATAATTATACAAACAGTGCTCTCCTAATTTCGGTGATCCCTAATTTCTACTTACTTTGAAGACAGTAGATCAACTTCCTCCACGATCGAGTGATGATGACGATATTGATAACAAACAACGATACACCAATGACAATCATGCGTACCTGGCCTAGTATTTTGTAGTGGCGGTACGACAGGTGCGGTTTATTGAGCTGTGCAGTGTATCAAAACGGCTCACTGCACACAAGCTGCGCGGTCTAATAAGCACACAACAATAAAACCTGATGTTACGCAAGCATAATCATAAAGGCAAGATACATCACGTGAAAGTTATTATTAGGCTATTTATGTACCAAGTACTACATGTAAACACTATTTACAAAATACGTGACTTTCATAGCATGATATTATGAAAACAAGTACTATCTGGTATATAAATATATTCTGTTATGTAACAATGAGTTGGTTGCGATAATCGATATGTCAGGAGGATGGGGGTTACCGCAATCATGGAGTTTCTTGAATACCCGGTTTCTTCCTCCAGAGCTCCAGCATGCTAGTGCTACAATCATGGAGGAAGAAAACTAAATAGAGGTAAAATCATATCATAGAGGAAGATGCTCAGCAATGGTAATATCGGCGCCCAAACCAGCACTGCTTTCTGTGGAGGCACCTCTCAGTACAAATAGATCATAAAAAAACATCTGAACATCAAGCAGATCATTATACAAAAATAATTAATGCATGGTGTTGCCAGAACAAATTGATACATAACCATACAATGCCTCAAATCCCTTTTTTACGGATAGACTCTGCTAACTGGGTCATAAAAAAAACATATTAAACAAAATTGTTTAAACAAAATTATTAAAAGAAAAAGACACAACTTGTAGACCCGAATATGATCATACATTTTCCATGATAATAATTATTCAAAGGCCTACCAAAGAAAAAATGATAACTTATCAAATTTTCTTTTAAAAAATGTATTCTGCCAAGTGTGTAATTAAGTTTGCTGATTGATTTAGCTGAACCTGAGACTAGAACACCTCCAAAAACAAGTCAGGGAATTCCATTTGTGGGCCGTACATGAATATGGGGGTACTAATAATAATAATAATTGTGGCTTCTTATATAGCGCACATGTCCGTCACCCAGTGACGCTCCTGGCGCTGTTACAACAGTATTTCCTGCCAGATGTGGGACTAAGTTTTGAATTATGAGACCTAATTCTGATAGCACCATGTAATGCTTTACACGGTGCTGAGGCGCAATTTTGCTGCCGATCGGACCACCAGGAACACCGGGGCGAACCCCTTCTCTTTTCGATAAGTGCGCTGGGTTCTTTTACATGCGTTACATAACACATGGGACCAACGGCTTAACGTCCCATCCGAAGGACCTTTTAGTTTTTGGACCCGTTCGATTGTTTGAATCACTGATAACTAACCAGCGAAAACTTCATTTCAAAAGGTAGTAGCGTGTTGATATATAGCCAAAAATCATGCTGGAAGAATAGTCAGTAATTGGAATACACAATAAGGTTTCTCAAATTCATTTTTGGGGGATAAAAACTATCAATATCTAATTCCATAATCATATTCCTTTGATTCTCAAATTGCTTTATACTACCAAAAGCTGCTGTACTTCTAAGAAAAAGTTTTTATTTTGTTATATTTCTCTTCATTCTCAACTTTTTCCAACTTTACTATGTTCTTAAAGACACTGGACACTATTGGTAATTGTCAAAGACCAGTCTCACTTGCTGTATCTCAACATATTCATAAAATAACACAACCTTTGAAAATTTGAACTCAATCGGTCATCGAAGTTGCGAGATATGAACGGAAAAAACCACCCTTGTCACACGAAGTTGTGTGCTTTCAGATGCTTGATTTCTCGAAATCAAATTCGTGGAAAATTACTTTTCTCGAAAACTACATTACTTCAAAGGGAGCCGTTTCTCACAATGTTTTATACCATCAACCTCTCCCCATTACTCGTTACCAAGTAAGATTTTATGCTAATAATTATTTTGAGTAATTACCAATAGTGTCCACTGCCTTTAACTCATTTCTGCAGTGCTTGTTATTTTGTCATACTGAATCAAGACAAAGAACCACATTTGAAACGTAACCTACTTTTAGTTTATTTCAATTAAACACAACAATACAAACTCTTTTCAAAATCATTTGCATAGTACCATAACATCAACTATTTACAAGGTAAAACTCATTGTTAAAATATACAAATAATTAATAATGTACAGGTTATTTATACAACAGAAGACACATTATTCCCAAGGTCAACTTAAAAGTTAATCTGTGACCCAAAAGTGAAATAAATGTATCCAATTGAAAAAACTAAGCTGTTGCAACTTAAAACCATAGTTGCAAACTGCTGACCAACCATGGTGCATATTTGCCAAAAATGCATTTCGATCCTAGCCTTCGAGAAAGACTCTTCTAGGGTCTAAAGCTCAGGTCATAAACTAATTTTTTGAAAAGTTTTTAAGTACCAATGGGAACAATTATCCAAAGATAGATGCCAAGAAAAGATTAAGTATAGATGTCTGCAACATACAACATGAAACTCAACAAACTGAATTAGCTCTTACAAACGGCCTGCCCTACAAGAGGTCAGTCAGTGTAAATATTTTATCAAACAGAAAATTGCCATCAAATCTTTAAAGGCAACTGACAAGTTTCTCACATGAAATTTGAACAGGTGATATATAATGTTTTAATAGATGTTAAATTTGCATCGGGGAAAAGAATATTCTGGAGGTTTTACCAATATACAACGATGTGTTAGCACTGTGTACTCAGTACTTATGTGAAGTGCATTAATAAAATAAAATTAATCTAAATTTAATTCAGTTGTATTGTGCCCCTCTAAAATACTGAAGTTTATTCCTCGTTATAATTTCGATCAAATTTAAAGTGATCCTGCACTAAGTTTTAGAAGAGCACACTTACACAAATTTTTTTTGTAAACGATAAAATGAAATGATCAAATTATGTACTTACACACTTGTGTAATTTGTTTACAATAGTTTCATGTTTTCCTTTTGTATTGAGTTATCGAAAACATCATTAAACAAAATCTTTATATTAGAAAACACAAAAGTCTTTTTCTACTTAACACAAAATCTAAACCTTTACAGTGTTTCAAAAAAGAAAATTAACACCTGTGTAAAAAAGAGTGACTAGATTCAATTAAGGCAGAGTAAAATTTACAAGGTTGTTTTTTACAAAATGTACAAAACCAAAATTTCATTAGGGCGAAACTTCATGAAAATTAAAATAAACAAAATGCTAATCATAAAATAGTTTTACCAAAGAAAACAATAATTCAAAACAGCTGGCTTAATAAAAACAAAACTTTCTATGTTGTTTGATTGAGTAACATTGTTAACAGCGTACATGAACTAAGGAACTGTTCATTTTGCAAAGCGAGCTTCCATTGAAAAATCTTAAAGTTTGGACATTGAAAAAGCACCAAGGCCAAGACCAATGGCCATGGCCTTCATGTAATTCCAGGACTGATTTCAAGGTCATATGGTGTGTTAAAACCAATACATATGCCTGATGCTTCATTCTTGAGACAGGGCAAGGGCACCCCTAGGAGGAAATTCTAAATTGATATTAGAACATTTCAAGTGGCGCAAAGGCAACAGCCAGAGGCATTGAGGCAATTGCTTCCATTGCCTCTGTGAAGTATTGGGCCTGGAACTCAAACAGTTCAAGGGGCAAAAAGGCAATGACCAGGGGGCATGGAGGCAACTGCCTCCTACACCTCCGTGAAACATCAGGCCTGAACATGTTTTGAAATGGGCGATTTCAGTCGATAATTTTGCCAGATTAAGCGACTTGGGGCACTGCTAGGATTAAAATATTCAAGATTACACTTAAATATATGCCACATTTGTTTTGCATTCAGCTTCATGCCAAAGACCTCTAGAGAACAAAAAATACATCTGTAACTCTATTTTATATTATAGCCTTTATATTATCTGGGTTTGAAGAATATAATGTCAATAAATAGATCATTTCAATAACCCTTATATATTATTTATTTTGATCGACGGATATCCTTATATATATTTGGTTTGCGGTAACACCATGTGTGTATCTGCTTGCCAGGTAGAGTTTGTTCTTAGAGAACTGTCTTGCTTAATATCCTAATATTACTGCAAGTCTTTTATATGAACACTCTTTGCAAAGCGAAAATGAGACAATAGTTTAACCCAACTTGTTCTTTAAAGTTGTTTTGTCCTTGTTTTTGACAAGGCAATGCAATTATAAGTGCTTGCAAAGAATTCAAAATCAAAGCAACACTCAAAAAGATGAAAAAGAAGAAAGCATCTTCAAGCGCAACTCTTCAGAGGCAAATATCAGTATGTAGGTTTTGAAACTGTATGGTGGAAGTATAACTAAGAGAGGTTTGCAGGACACCATGTGAATAGCTCTTTTGAGTGTTGGTTATGAAGAGTTAGTAAGCACTATTTCTTTTCAGAACCAACATTACTCAAGAGATACTCACATGGTGTCCTGCAAACCTCTCTTAGCTTCAGTACCTAACACGTAATAGTTTCATAACTACACTATCAGCGTTAAAGGAACACGTTGCCTTGGATCGGACGAGTTAGTATATAAAAAGCGTTTGAAACCGTTTGTTATGAAATGTATATGGTTAGAAAGATGTTTTAAAAGTAGATTATAATGATCCACACAAGTATCACTCAAAGTTGCACGGTTTTCTTTTTACGTCGCGAACTATCACGGTCGGCCATTTATGGGAGTCAAAATTTTGACTCCCATAAATGGCCGACCGTGTTATAGACGAGGTAACAAGAAAACCACGCAATTTCGAGGCATATTTGTGTAGATCATTGTATTCTACTTTTACATCATCTTTCTAACCATATGCATTCTATAACAAACGGTCACAAAACGCTTTTCAAAGACCAACTCGACCGATCCAAGGCAACGTGTTCCTTTAAAGGCAGTGGACACCATAGGTAATTACTCAAAATAATTTTTAGCATAAAACCTTTCTTAGTGACGAGTAATAGTAAGAGGTTGATGGTATAAAACATTGTGAGAAACGGCACCCTCTGAAGCGCCATAGTTTCAGAGAAAAGTAATTATCCACAAATTTGATTTCAAGACCTCAGATTTAGAATTTCTAAACGCACATACCTTCGTGTGACAAGGGTGTTTTTTCTTTCATTCATATCTCGCAAGTTCAATGACCGATTGAGCTCAAATTTTCACAGGTTAGTTATTTTATGTATATGTTGAGATACACCAACTATGAAGGCTAGTCTTTAACAATTACCAATAGTGTCCACTGCCTTTAAAGAAGTATCCCTTGATTTGCTTCTTTGTGTTTCAATGAAGCATGTTTGTTGTGAAGAATGTAGCCATTTTTGGCACGATGCCAATTTCACAAGGATTGACTTTTACATCTTCACTAAGTGACCTATCTGTCGGACCGGGCACTTAGCGTTTTCATGAAGTGACCTATCTGTCGGACCGGGCACTTAGCGTTTTCATGAAGTGACCTATTTGTCGGACTGGGCACTTAGCGTTTTCATGAAGTGACCTATTTGTGTTGTTTCGTACGGAGCACTCTGCAGGTAAATCTTGTTTCACAAAGTGACGTATATGTGTTTAGGAATTTAATACTCAAGCATGATTAAAACTTACTGTATGAGTGAAACAACTGTATGAGTGAAACAAAATCAGCTTTATCACTGTCTTAAAAAAATGTAGTAAGACTTTAACCCCAATGTTCTCCAAACTGTGGACAAGAATGGTCACTTCACGGGACCAGTGATGAATTGTGTCATTGACGAATTGTTATTGGAGAAGTTGATCTTGCAAAGTTTAAAGCGTTTAACAGACACCTTGTTAACGGTGCTTTTTAGTAATATTTGGCAAAACTATGGAAAAACAAGAAATCAGCTACCTTCCTCAAAATATACATTTCTATAACAGCTGATGAGGTTTCTTCTAAGTAGAAGCACAAACAGTTACCATTGGAAACGTTGTAGTGCCTGTTGATTGCCTCAGGTATCCATGCACTGGGGTTTGATAAGTTGCACATCATCAAAGAACGGTTGGCTAAGGGCTGACTTTGCTGATATTCGACCGTCTGGGTGGTAACACAGCATTTTCTGTTGGATAAAAATGATGAAATTAACTTTCGTGAGAAAACCTTTTGTGACCAAAAAAGTTCAGATTATTGTTATTTGCAGAACCTAAGCTTTGAAATGCTGTAAGGGAATAGACACTGCCCTATTTTAAATGTAAGACAAAAAGCCATTCCCCCTTTTTGTGACTTTTTTTGTCTGTTTTTTCTTCTATGGTTGCCTTGCCAGTTAGGTTAGATTCTTTACATACGTGTAGGGTTAAAGACTGTCTGTCTCTTGAAAATATAAAAACATTACCAATATCAACAGGCATAGGCCTGTATGCAATAAGTAACTATGAGTTCTCTGTTGGCGGGGTAGACGTATCCCCTTACTGTGGTTTGGGCACTGGCACAGTGGCCAGTCATGTTTCTTTAACTTTTTCTGAGATCATGTGAATTTCAAAATGTGTTTTGCACTTTTTCTGCAAGCCTGAGATTTTATCTTTTAGAGGACAAGCCCATTTTCACTTTGCAAAGGGCACCTCTATTGGAAAAGCTTTTGGAAGTCTATGGGAAACTTGTGAAGATACTTTTTGATATTGTGTTAAAGGTATTTTTCAATTCTCTCAAGGAAAATAATGAATGAAACCTCACCCTTAATAAATCTCTCCCCTCGCTGGGCAGAGCCGGAACAACCTTGTTGAGGTCTTGTTTCTTCCAATTAGGGAATGTTGACTTGTAATCTGGAAGTTTCGTTACGCCCGGCCAAATGGTTTCATCAGGTGTGCCGAGAGTGCGAAATATACGGAAGAGTTGATCGATCTCAGAGTCACCGGGGAACAACGCTCTTCTTGTGGTCTGTATCAATCGAAATAAATTGAAAGATCCGATAATTATCCAAGTCAATTTTTAATATTAAAAAAGTCTAAGGGTGATTCTACAGCTGCCACTTCACTGCGTTCCATTCTTGTATCTGGGTTTTATGTCTGATATTGTTCTGATTAGAATGGCGCAAGGGTCAACTCTGAGACAATCATAAACTTGGGTGTGATCAGATCAGGCCCTTGCTACCTGGCAGCTAATGGTCATTTGGCTTCTGATCGGCACCCCTGAACAAAGATATTGACAAAATAGGGAGACCACCAACATCAGGGATAGATAGCCCAGCTGGTAGAGTGACGGTATGTTAATCCGGAGGTCAGGGTTCAAGTTTGGCCTAGTCAATTTTGATTTGTTCAAACCCAAATTATTTAACATTTTACTACGCTAGACGAATGTCTTGCCACTAGACCACCAAGTTAGAGAGGTGGCTCAAGGTGGTGGGAATCCTACGTTTAGTGCTCTTGGTAAATTGAAATGTTATGAGATCAAATATATACTGTACCATTTCAACGAAAATACAGCCGATGCTCCATACATCAACGGCTGGGAGATAAAACCTACAACCAAGCAAGATTTCTGGTGCTCTGTACCACAGCGTTACAACCTATAAAACAAACAGCACACAATAACACTGCATTATTTCAACTGGTAAGTTTTCCCCACCAAAAGGCGATATAGGCAATATGCACCACGCAGTGCCGCACCATCTTAAAAATCACAAGGTGAGATGGCCACTTCAAGGAAATCACAAGGCGGGATGGCCACTTCAAGGAAATCACAAGGCGGGATGGCCACTTCAAGGTGAGGGCTACCCTTGACCAAATCAACCGCCACCATAGGCACACTGCCACCTACTCCTTCGGCTGAAACAGAATCCCCTTTACACTCCATAAGGATGTAGGCATGGGTATCATCCACTAGGAGCATGCATGGAAGAGCAGAATGCAATACCTTTCTAACTTTTTAAGAAGCAATTATGGTTCAAAAGTACTTTGCTCGAGGGCACTTAAGTGTCATGACCTGGATTCAAACCAACACTCTGCTGCTTACAACATCAAAGCTTGGGTTTGGTAAACTAGACTGCTATGCCACGACTCACCTACGCACATTGTGGTCATGCCCATTGAGACATGCATGTTGACTATTGGACATACCAATACATACCTCATGTGTGTAAGTTCTAAGTGGTACTCCAAACGCTCTTGCAAGCCCAAAATCTGCTAATTTGATGCTACCATTCTTGTCGATGAGAAGATTTTGAGGTTTTAAGTCTCGATGAATCACTCTATGAGAATGACAGTAGGCTACTCCTTTAAGAAGCTGATGGAGATAGCTCTGAAAACAAAAATTACCAAAAGATCATCAGATGACGCTCAAACAAATCTACTAAGAAACAGATTTTCAAAAAACATTTTTTATTAGAGAAGGGAATAATGACAGAGCATCGTCTGATTTTTCAAAGAACCCATAGTTTGGTGAAATGTTCTTATAATTGGTTGTACTCTGGAAGTGACAAAAATCAAAGTAGTTTAGAAATGGGTCCATACTTAAAGTGCGGACCCATTTCTAAACTACTACTTGAACTGAAAGCTTGTTAACAAATATTTTCTGAACACTCACCTTTATAAGTGGTATGGGTAGGCCTAATGGAGAGCTGTCCATAAATTTCTTCAAGTCTTGATCAAGAAATTCAAACACAAGGTAAAGTTTCTTGTCATTGTGAACTACGTCCAGCAATCTGTTAAAAAAAATAATAATAATAATTATTAAAATCAATGGTGTAGACCCCTTTACAAATAGGAAAAAGCAATGTATTCTGGGATAGGATGCGATGTTCAGGGATGTTCGTCACGTATACGTGCATAGCTTAATCACAAACTGTCCCAAAATGCATCATAATCACCACTTCCGGCCTATCTGTAAAGGGGTCTAAGTGCATGTAGTCCAGAGAAAAAGTGTTTTGTTACGGCTGTTTGTGGGCCTCACAACAATGGAGCTTTGGTTTTGGAAACGAGACAAGAGTCTCATAACTTTGTTTTTGAGCATCACTTGGAAAAAATACTTCTGGTAATGACACCAACGATGCCACTAAGTGAATCTAATCACTGTGGCTCACAAGCCCCAGGAAACCTGTAAACAAGGGTGCTTGCTTGCTATGCGAATCAGAAACCCCTACTCTTCCATGATAAGTGTTCTGTGTTAATATTTTACATGCACTACCACCAATACTAGTACGAAGTACAAAGCAATTATGGTAAAGCATCTTGCTCAAGGACACATGTGCCAGGACTGGAACTTTGAACACACTCTGCTCTTCACAAACACCAGAGCTCTAGTCTGGTGTTTATAACTGCTCGGCCACAACACACCACTAAAAAGTGAACATGTTGCAGAAGAACAAAAGGCTGCCTCATAACATTTGCATCTTGCAATCAGGGAGAATGTGTATACACCAATCAGGGAGACGTTAGAATTCCATTCAACACGACAGGGAAAAAGTGTCCATAATCAGGGAAATTGTCAAATTTGTTCATCAGAACATTGAAAGATTGGTTTATTTTCAGGAAACCTTCTGCAGAATCAGGAAGAATTGGCATCTCGGCTCATAATGGCCTTTCATGAGTTACCATTTTTAATCAAAAAGAGATATTTATAAACAGGTAATTACCTGACCACATTTGAATGATCAAGCTCTTTTAGAAGTGCAATTTCTCTGATGGCGGTGCTTGGAACTCCTTCAGATTCTCTGCAAAAAGAAGAGATACAAAAGTTTTAAATATAGATATTAAATGACAGACACAGAGGCCAGAGGAACAGGCAAGACATACGGTCATGACCGTAGCGGAATATGGCGGAGCGAACCTCATAGTTCTGGGTAGTTATTAAGTAGAGGGTGCGTGCGATTAGCTTCCCTGGGTCTACCCCGCGGTGCTCACTCGGGTGAGCCCCTGACAAGAGCTAAACAAACGATCACCCACCGTTCTCGTAGTGACATCATGCACCTGGGGCCTGCCCCCAAGTGACCCACTCCAGGGCACTGAGGGCTGACCCGGGTCAACCTAAGAAGCTAAACGAACGCACACATAGGAGTAAGCGTAAAATGAGCTGCAGTTTACCAGTTTTATGACCTGGGTGTCTCAGTCTCCAAATATCCAAACATTTTATGAATAAAAAAACTAAAAACATTCCTATTTTTCTGAGTTGACAATATTTGTCACTGTCACTGTGGACATTACATTACCTCCAGTTGAAAAGCAAGAGCGATTCCAGAGCTACAATACGGCTTAAAATTAATGGAGGGCTTAGGCCTACTAAAAATAATAAGCGGCACGCAAGTCGCAATGCAACAATGCGTAGGGCCTATTGTTTTTTTTTGTGTAAAAAATCGTTTGTTATTCAAATACGTTGCATCAATTTAATCATCTAGGCCCTACTCATAATATTAAAATTTTAATACAATTAAAACATGGCCCCTAACTCCCTAATAAAACATCACCATTGCTTTGCAGTGCTCTAGCTAGCAACAATGCCCAACAATGGAAAGCACTGCATTCATTAAAAAAAAAAAAAAATATTTTAAGTTTTAAAATTGACTCTTAATTTTAAATTAAATAGGGCCTAGGCCCCTATGTTTTCTTTAAATAAAAATCTAATTAGGGCGTAATTAATTAGGCCCCTAGTATTATTAATTACTTACGCCCTAATTAGATTTAATCATCATGACTATGATTAGTTGTTAACACTTTTTTAATTTTAGTTAATTTTAAACATTTTGGGCTAAATATATAAAAAATAGGCCTACAACAATAAAGACAGGGCAGGCCAACCAGCATTGTTGTCATTGTTGGAAAATGGTAGGCATCCACCAGTCCATGAGTCCACGTATTCACATTTTTAACAACTCACGTATCAAGCCTGATTTTCTTTAGTGCGACCATTTTTCCGGATTCTCTGTCTCTCGCTTTGTAAACGACTCCATACGTCCCTTCTCCGATTTTCTCGATCTTTTGGAAGTTTTCCATTTTTCGTCCGTGTCGTTGTTGCTTGTTGTTGTCGTCTGCAGTGAGTTTTTTAAACGTCAAATTCTATGTTTCACGCTTTATCCCATGGCGACCGGAATTCTTTTTAACGAGGTCGTTTCAGAATCCAGACTAGCCTAATAATTAATTCCAATTCATGACCTGCTTCCTTTTGTGCATTACTGCCACGACAAGTGTGTGATGACCCTCGGACGGCTGCCGTGTCCATTTTTTTGTTTACCTCCCAAAAATCCAGCTGGCGCGGTTTCTAACTTTTCGCGGGAGTTTATCACATGCAACAAGTCCCCTTCTGTGATTGGTGATTCAGGTTTGCCGCTGATATCGTTTGACAATTTTTGATTGGACAGTAGTTATTCCTCAGAAATTATTTTTACGATTTAACTAGTTCCACTCTTTGGATTGAATTATGTTCCAAATTTCAATTCAAATTAATATTTAATTGAAATTGCTAAATTTTCCCAGTTTTTAGGGAGAAAAAACTCTTGAACAATATTACCCATAATTCTTCCAAAAGTCAAAATGGCGACTGTTGGGCAACTTTCTGCTGAAGCTCTCCGCAGAAAAGAGAGATTAAAAGCATTGAGACAAAAACAACACGGAGATTCAGAGGTATGTAGGGAACTCATATATCTGATCTTGATCTGGTGTTGTTTGGAATAAATTTTTAAATAATAAAAGTCAAGTTCTATGAATAATTATTGTCGGCATGTTATCCGAAGATGAACGCTAAAAATTGGTTGTTGGTTTTGGACAATGGAGGGCGCCCTCGAAGTTTACTGTTCAGAATGTAGCATGGCAATTTTTATCTAAATTTACCCCCAAAATGCCAGGTATTATAACGTTTTGTTGAACCAACTATTATCATATTACTTAATACTTGATTAGGCCTACTTAGACAAATCAAAAATATAGATCATTGAAAGTAGTGTCAAAGCTGCTGTAGGCCAGGTTCCTTTTTAAGTTTTTAAAATAATGATAAATGAATTGATGAGTGACTCAGTGAGTAGAGTAGAGTCTGAAAGTTTCACTTCATAAAGTTCAAATCAAATGGACAGACAAACACATGAAACTGACGACAGTAGACATAGATCACAGAGAGTACTGCCGTACTATGCAAATTACTTGTTCCATGACCATGCATTAGTAGCCACAGAATGAGGTGCATACTTGTTTAGACTGTAGGTGATGACAAACGGCATGCGCCTCATTTTGTGGCTAACACAAAGACTAAAACTTAAAGGACTAAGAAAGAGTACTCTTGAAGTTCCCAATTGTATCTCTGATGATCTATCGTACTCTCTGACCGAGTACCTGAGTTCTTCTATTTCGAACCTTATTAATATTATTTTTCGCAACTTAACAAACCAACCACTTCATTTTAATGTTTGTACTGTATTAAAACTCTATGTTTTTATTTCAGAATGCTGAAAATACAGAACCGCCATTAAAGAAAATCCATATAGAGGAAGATGTCGAAGAAAAAAAGTACTTGTAAATTTTGAATTTTTTTAGTATATTTTGAATTAATTACTAAAATAGAATGTAGCGACCAACTTTCAGTGTCATTGATAATAATCTAATCACAACTTATATATAAAGTAACAATCCTGTGGAAATTTAGGCTCAATCGGACATCGGAGTCGGTAGAAAATAACGGGAAAACCCACTCCTGTTTTCGCGCATTTCGCCGTGTCATGACATGTGTTTATAACAAATCCGTAATTCTCGTTAACGAGAATTTATATTGTTTTACCGTTTTCTCAAAAAGTAAAGCATTTCATGGACTAATATTTCAAGAGAAGTCTTTCACCATTACCTTCTGTAAACCCTGTAAATTATTTGTAAATCTGTGAACTTTTTTTTTTTTTTCTGTACCGAAAGGGTCCAATGGCTTTAAAAAGGTTACATAATTTCTATTTTTAGAGGAAAGATAGGTCTTACAATTAATACGTGGATTTAAATAATGAAGTTGTATTTCGTTTCTGTAAACTTCTGACAGGAATAGAGCTAATTTAGTTCTGCCATGTTTGGTTTGGTCTTGTAGAGTGGGGTACGTAAATTACAATGTCTTGGATGTTCTCCCATAAATTTCTGCATAAATTGTTTTTACTCATCAGGAAACCTGTTTTTAAGAACTACACCCCAGGAGATGAAGCTCTTCAGGATCAAATAGTTCCAAAGGCTGACCTTCCCTCAGGTGAGTTCGAACATTCATGAGTTACAATTTTGGGGCTTTATTATTCTTATTTCACAATTTACAGGAAACCAAGTTCTAAGTTAATTGCTCCAAGTCTCTTTTTACTTTGATGTTTTTCACTACTAGTGAAGTTGCCTTTTCATGTAATTTTTTAATGATTTTGTTATTTAAATTATGATAAAAATGACTTGACCTTGCACCCCAAGTTACCCGACACTGAGGTTCAGTTATATTTTATCTGATGACATATCGTGACTTTCCTTCTTTCTTTTTCTTCTAGTGGAAGAACACATAAAGGATCAACTTGAAGCTGCCAAACCAGCTCCAGTAGTTGACGAAGTTGATTTGGTCAATCTAGCACCCAGGAAACCAGACTGGTAAGTTTGTTTCTTGCTTAAAGGAACACGTTGCCTTGGATCGGATGAGTTGGTCAAAACAAAAGCGTTTGTAACCGTTTTTGTATAATGCATATGGTTGGAAAGATGTTTTAAAAGTAGAATACAATGATCCACACAAGTTTGCCTCGAAATTGCGTGGTTTTCCTTTTTCTGTGCGAACTAACACCGTCGGCCATTTATGCGAGTCAAAATTTTGACCGCGATAAATGGCCGACGTGTTAGTCGACGAGGTAAAAGGAAAACCACGCAATTTCGAGGCATGTTTGTGTGGATCATTGTATTCTACTTTTACAACATCTTTCTACCCATATGCATTTTATAAAAAAAAAACGGTTACAAACGCTTTTCAAAGACCAACTCGACCGATCCAAGGCAACGTGTTCCTTTAACAATTTGCCTTTTTAAACTGTTATCGTAATTCTCACATTTAGAACAGAATGTAAATCCATGAGGGCGCCGTTCATTGTATGTATTGCGGATCCAAAATGAAAATACATACTGAGTATGCCCAGGATTTTTACAGATGGATTTTTACAGGGTCGTTTTTTTACAAAACATGGAATTAAGGCCTAATTGAATTACTTGCATTTCTTGGTGTGGATTTTCATTTTTACGCATGAATTTCCCGCCTTAAGCAGAACATTCTCAGGATGGTCTTTGCTTGTCTCTGAAAACTGTTTAAATTGTTTTTTTTTAAGAATTTGATTTAGCCTTTTAGAAAGACTGAGCTAGGGTTGAAACGTCAGGCCATTAACTATTGTTTGCATTTTACCATAGGTCTTTTTGTTTTATTAGCAGTTTGCAACAGCCAGTTCTATTTTCTTATTTGATTTGAAATAAGAATTCTTACAAATGTTGCATCCTCTCTTTTCAGGGATCTTAAGAGAGACATTGCACCCAAGCTTGAGAAACTGGAAAGACGTACTCAAAGAGCAATTGCTGAGCTTATCCGTAAGTGCCAATTTGAAGTATTGAAATAAGGCCAACTACATGTACATGGCTCAAATCTGGGAAAAAAATTCACAAGACTATCGAACCTTGCCGGTGTTTATCAGAAAATTGCCGCTTTTGACGCTTTTTGTGGCAACTTATACAAGCTGCCAGTAGAGGGCGCTCTTAGAAATGTACCACCCACGCTTAGTCAGTACTCTCCAAATTAATTTGCAGAAAAAGAGATGTCAGTAATTTAGTGCTGCCTGAGAGATCTATCTATCTAGCCTATCTAGCCTATGTTGCTCCACTGCAGATGGAAGGCCTCTTCATCATCATTCCACCTTGATCTTTCCTGTGCTTATCGCATCCATGTAACCGTTCCGAATTCTGTGATGTCGTCCATCCAATGCCTGCTTGGTCTGCTTCTCTACGTCTCGTATGTGTTCTTAGGGTCCATTCCGAGAGATAGTATTGGCTAATAGTTGTACTTTGTTTTGATTCTCTTTTTAGGAGAGAGGATCCAATCTGGGCAAGGTGATCTCAGTACAGCAATAACTGCCTCTGAACTGCCAAAGCAACAGCAAGGAGACTTATCTGATGACGATTAGAAAGGCTTTCTTGTATTGGTGGAAACGGAGAATAACAATTCCGAACAACCAATGGGCATGAGGCTTTTATCGTGGACGCTCTTGACAACTGGGTTTGTTTTGCCAGTCAATGAAGCTGAAGTTGGAAGAATGAGACCCTACAGAGACAGCCTGCACCACTTCATTGTAGTCCAAGAGATTTTAAAGTTGTTATCGATGTTGATAATAAACCATGAAAACCCACCCTTCGGAGTTTGGACCACTTTCTTCTTGGTTGATTTATAAAAGCTGTTGACTTTGAGGAACAGATCTGCATTGATAGATCAAAGATCTGATGAACCCAATAATCATCGTCATTACAGACCTTGAACTTTGCCCTTGAAGGCAAACTATGAGGAAAATGTAAATTTGTATTGTAACTTTGTAAAGGTCTAAACAACAAAAGAACAGGACACCACGGCGAAAACAAAGGGCACCATGGCAACTGCTGTGGGTTATTTCGGGACCTGTCATTAAATCAGCGAACTCAAGCATTTTTGACAACGGCTCTCTCCACTGGTCTCTTCGCTCCATGATTGCTGGTAGGTCACGACGGTTAATGCTAGAGTCCTGCTCCAGGGTGTCCACCAATAATGCTGCAGGACGCCCTCTTGATCTTTCGCCATGTTGAGGTTCCCGAAATAACTACTTGAGCCATCTAATATTTCCTTCTCTTTGAACCCAAGCTCCACCAAACAGAGCAAGTAAATGTTTTTGTATCGCCTGGCTTTCTTAGTAAGGTAAGCAACAAGTATTGTTGGAGTCATGGACACACAAAAACAAGAGACAGACAGGGTTCCCGTTGGCCCTTAACTTTGTTCAGTGACTAGCCAGCAGGACTTGCAAGGGCCAAGTTCGTTCAAGGACTAAAGGGTCAGTCACACTGCAGCAATAACAAAACCGATAACGATCACGACACAAAGAGAACGCATTTTATTGGTTGAATTGCTCTACGCAGAATACGCACACGCTTATTCAACCACTCGAGTGCATGCATTGGTTAACGTGATCATTATCGGTTTCGTTATCGCTGCAGTGTGACTGGCCCTTTATGGTCAACTTGTGGTTGTTTAGTGACGTTTGTAGGACTTGCACACAGAAGTTGCTTTGTGTCATGTCTAGTCATGTCATTTTGATTTATGCTTTGTCAAAGTAACAAGAAAACCTAGCATTCCACAGCATTCTTCCGTTTTCATTTATTCATTTTTCATAAAGACTCCTTTACAGTTTAAATTACTTTGATAATTTGTTAATACTTTAATGTACTGTCAAAATATAAATGCTTAAATTTCCAACATAAATAAACCTGTATATACATATGAATTTGTACATCTTTTGTGCATTATATGATCTTTCTTGGTTTGCTTAAATCAATACCAGTTCATTGTGATTCTTAGTAGACCTTGTGCAACTGATCAAGTTTACCAACTTGCAATTGTTTGTTGCTTTCTGCACATCATTTAACCTTTGCACCAACTTTTGCAAGAAATTTGAGCCAGTTTGTGTTGGCGTTGAGCCAGGTTGTGATAGATCAAAACCGAAAGTTTTAATTCTCATAATTGGGCTGCAGTGATGAATTGCAGAGAGCCAATAAATGATCAGAATGTACTACTAGAAATTTGTCTTCCAGACCAAGGCTACTAAGATCCAAGAATATCTTGAAGACGCTTTCTTTCATAGGGGTCTCATGGTCGAGTAGATGAGAACATGAAACTCAAGCTCTGGTGTTTCTGATTAGCAGCAGAGTGTAGGTTTGAGTCCCTGTCATGAGACTTCTGTCCATACTTGCTGTGTCCTTTGTATGGGACGGAAAGCCGTTGGTCCCGTGTGTTGTGTAATGCACGTTAAAGAACCAAGTGCACTTTTTGTAAAGTCTGATCTGCAGCATATTGCGCAACAGCACCTTGTAAACCAATATATGGTGCTACAAAGTAATGTCTCGTACTTCAAAAGTTAAAACATACCTTGCAGGACAAAATACTGAGCGCTGTGATCACCCCTAGGGGTGTGATAAAGTGCTTTATAAGAACTTATCTTAGGACTAAGGACGAGTGCCAGCCTTGCACTGTAGCATGTGAAACTTAAGATTAATCCTAAGTTGGGAAGAGTTACTCGTCCTAACTCGAGATAAGACGAGTCCTAACTCTTTGTGAAATCGACGGCTGGTTTATTACTAATTTATTTCTTTGCAGTCCATTCAACCTAGTGTCTTGTATCCACTGGTTATGACTTGGCAAGTGCACGCCAGCTAATACTCCCGGTGTAGGTAGGTTTCATGGGTCTGTCCATCTCAGGTACTCTATAGGACAGTCTTGTTGGCGATGGTGACAGCTTTGAGCGTGGAATCTTCTGAACATGTAGAGAGTTAGGGGTAGTCGCTCGTGATGTGCAGTTGTCTGCAACTAGTGCGGTCAGGCGTTCACTACGAGCATTGTGTCGTTTTGATGTTGCGGGTCGACTCTGTTGTTGGGTAGACTGAGGGCGGCTGACTGCATAACTGGATCGTGAGTTTACACCATCTAAAGATGGATGAAAGGATGGGAACAATCAGACACTAAGAAGTAACAACTGCATCTTCTAAAATACTTTTAAAGAGAAAACGGCTTTCAACATTGTTATGGACCTCCTTTTGGAGAACATACAAATATACTACTCAGACTAAGTTTACCACAGAGTAGTTTACCACATACATGGTAGTAAGTACCACAGAGCAAAGTTACTTCAGAGTAGGTTTACCTTGGAGTAAACATTAGGCCTACATGTTAAAAATTATCAAAGCACCTTTTTTCAGATAAGTTGAAAAACTCTTAAGATTGTTGGAATACAATTCTGAATGGAATGGTTGAGGATAAGGAGAACACTCTGCAGGAGCTAAGTTTTCAGGATTGGAGGAATGTTTCCTACATGTACCATTCTAGGATAGTAATCTAGCGGTCCTTACCTCTACTTTTACTCCTTGAACTCCCATCATCCATCCAAGCATTTGTTGCATTTGAAATCCGTGGCATGACATTACTGGCAAAGCTGCTACCCAAACTAACTCTACGCCAGTGGTTATGATGAACCTCATGGCTCTTCGCTGACGAGGAGCGGTGGTCCTTGCCAAACATGCTGGGTACACTCTGTGCCTGTGCGTCTTCCATCACTGTCCTAACAATGCCATTCTTAAAGTTAGTCCAGCGACTCTGTTTCAAGAAGCTCGCCCAGAGGTCGTCGTCACTGGGGTACTTTGGAATGAGTTCCACTGCTTTCTCAAGTGTTGTCTCGCAGGCAAACTCACGGAATTTAGTGATTGAGACTCGGACGATTTCACAGCCGAGGCTTAGTAATGAATATTGAGGCATGTCACCCATGGTTCCCTCGATGCCCTGTAGTGTGTCAATAAAGCAATATATATTGGCATAATATTACAAATTAGTGACCTTAAAAACAATTGTTTGGTCGGAAGCACTGCATCTGTTGGTTGGTAGTAATTAATGTCAACTACTTTGAGAAAAGATTCTTATTTGACGTTGTATTTGACTGATAGGCTTATTCCGGTAAGCATACTTTTGTTTTGCTTAGCAACTTTTGGTGCTTGAGCAGCCCTATAGTTGGGCACTGGTGTTGTCTGGGATTGGCCATGGTGCCCCCATAGCCTTTGATTCTCCATTGGAATTGGAAGTGCCCCTTTGCAAAATGAAGATGGACCTGCCCCTTTCCATTTGGTTAGAAGAAGCACTGCAGCTGCTGGCAGTAATAAGTGTGTTATGACATTGTGAGAGAAAAGTTTAGCCGAGTATAAAAGGAACTTGTTTGTCACAACATCTGATGGTTGGTTTGGCGATTTTAAGTCTTTATTGTAAACTCATTCTAAAATCTTGAGAATTTGTTCAGGGGTTGGGGGTACTTACAAAGCACTGGCCAGGCCTGAGTGAATCCACTTTGATGTATACACCAGCATCTACATCATCCCCTTTCATTGTGGAAATACCAAAACTGACGTGACTCGGCAACTTCAGTGGAGTAGCTGGATCAGAAAACCTGGAATTCAACAATTCAAATAAGGGAGATTTTCATATTGCTATCTTGGGCTGGTATTACACGGGGGCGATGGCCTCTGCTACCCCTGGGCTTGTCCATGGTGCCCCTTTCAAAGTTTCCCATAGACTTGAAGATTTTCCAGTGAAAGTCCCTTTTTGTCAAATGGAAACAGACTTTTCCTCCCAAGGATGAAATTACAGGCCTGTTAAGCCCGGTTCATACTTCCTGCGAATGCGAATGCGATGCGAAATTTGGTGACGCAACAATCGGTACACACTACCTCCCATGAAATTTGCTTCGCACGAAGCATTCGCAGGAAGTGTGAACCGGCTTGAGTTTAATACAGATAAGATTTAGTAGCATCATCTCCTTCAAACACTGTGAAGAGTACTTTTTGTGTGACACCAAACACAGTGTCCACAGATTAACTTACACGGTTTTGAAAAGAATGATGATAGAAAGCTTCCTTTAAATATTACTTGATGAGTAAAACAGGAGTCTCAGGGGGTAAAAATCATTTCAGCATGTACAGCTATTTACGCGACACTCCAGAAAACATTGCTCTGTAATTCTCACTTTTTTCTTGAAAACTTGACGACTAATGAAGTTAGTATTAGGTTTTTACCCATATACACCGATGTGTGTAGCACTGTATACTCAGTACTTTCCCCGAGTCCTGTGAAAAAAATTCACAGGCATTTTTACTCGTAGCTACCGGGCAATCTCGGTGGTCTAGTTGGTATGACACTGCTCTAGAATTGCAAAGGTCGTGGGTTCGAATCCCTGAGTAAAAATGCATGTGAATTTTTTTCACAGGACTCGGGAAAGTACTGAGTATACAGTGCTACACACATCGGTGTATATGGGTAAAAACCTAATATTCTTTATCCCCGATGCAAATTTAACATCTATTAATGAAGTTAAAACATCTACATGTAAATTATTTTACCTACATCTTAATTCACAGTGATAAGGGGTTTATGCCGTGGGCAAAAAACAAAAGGTATCAAAACCCTGTAAGCTAACCTTCGTTTATGCATGGACAGGCTACTTGTCATGGTGGATCTTGAATCAACTGTAGTTATATCCCCCTCAATGTAGTCTGGTGCTTGAGATGTAACATTAGCACTCTTACTCCTTTGATGACGATTGGGTTCAGACTCTATCGTTTCCATCTTGTCTCTGGACTTGCCGTTAATCTGACCTGTTGCATATCAATTCAATCAATTAATTTCAATCAACAAGGTTGTGGGTTCGAATCCCACCCAAGTAGTATGCCTGTGACTTCTTTCACAGAACTTGGGAAAGTACCGAGTATACAGTGCTTACAAAATGGGTCAAACCAAAATGAACATTCTTTATCCTCCAATGCAAATTTAACATCTATTAAAACATTTATTTCCTTATTGATGAAAAACGCAGAATAATAAACAAATTAAGTACAAATATTTAAGTCGAAGACCGTCAAAGAAAAATAATTAGTGAAAAATACGGAGCAAATCGACATGAATGCATTTACAGAAGCCAGAAAGGCTTGTTTTAAAATGCCTAACAAAAAAGATCAAATAAAACTGGCCATCGGTTTGAATGTCTAGAGCTAAAGGTTTAGTCTTAATTCATACAGTGCAAGCTTTCTTTTCAGATGGCATTGATAAGAAAAATATGAAAAAGTGCATTTATTTTGCATTTAAGTATGCCCCTTGGAGCAACTTGAAGTTTATTACCCTTGTTCCTTTGGGTTCTTTCTAAGATAATTTTTAGAAGTACTTACCAGTTGTTTTAGGTCTTGAGTTGACAGGCAATTTGTGTGGCGTCAACCAGGGGAATGGGCTTCGTTGACCCTCTGGTAGTAGACTGAGTGGGTAGTCACCACTCAGCATGGATGATAGACCCCCGCCCCCACCCCCACTTAGAGGATGTTTCTTCTTATTCAGCTCCTCCTCATGTCTTGCTGCGTACACCTTGGCAATATCTACGAGCTTTAAGACATCGCAGCAACCCTAGAATACACAACCAAGCAAAAAAAAAAACATGTTTATACAGTTTATCTACTTTGCTGTATACCGGTAGGTGTGTTCTTTGATAACTTGTCTTGTTTGTACTTCTGCTGTCGGAGAATAAATTTTGGAATTTGGGATCTATTTCTTATCTAGAAAGAACTGTACAGCTTATTAGGTGTTCGGACTCGAGTCCGAAGACCTCTTGTTTTTGTTCGGTTTTTTTTTTAGGTGTTCGGACTCGAGTCCGAAGACCTCTTGTTTTTGTTCGGTTTTTTTTTTCTTTTTTCTTTTTTTTTTTTTTTTTTTTTTTTTTACTTCGTCTTCTTCTCCGTGGTTTTTGTCCGCTAACAAAGACATACTTGCTAAACTCACATAAACTTGAAACTTCACACATAGTTAGATATTTATTAGTACATGAAACCGTTTTAGTTTCGTCATGATGACGTCATCAGGTGTCGAATTACAAGGTTTTTAGGTTCAAAAAGTGGCCATTTGCTTTTTGCTATATGTCTTCGAATTTTACAGTTATGATATTCATAATTACGCATCTGATAGATCAAGACTGGGACTACATTTGAAAAGTTAACGTCAAAATCGTATGACCCCTCCTTCCGTTCGTACCGGAAGGTCAAAGTTTGCAATTGTATATTTTTCTTCAAAAATACATCTCCGTCCCTTGCCCTCTAACAAAAGTACACTTCCCAAACCTGTATGAACTTCTTACTTCACACATAGTTATATATTTATCAGGAGAAGAAACCGTTTGAGTTACGTCACGATGACGTCATCAATTCTTGAGTTATGAAGTTTCAAAGTTTATTATTTCAAAAAATCATAATTTTTGATCTACATGATGGGTTATTACAATCGACACATCATCGGAAAGTTCGTCAAAAATTCCGTAAATGCCTCGCAGACATGATCCCATTTTGATCTCGTCTTCTGGTTCAAAATCGAGTTTGAAAATTCATAATTTCATGTATAAAGAACTACGAAATTTCCCCATTGGTTGTGCGTAACACGTGTGTCGTACACGTGTAGTGTATTAGGCATCATTTATTTGGTGGCATGCTGCCAAGTTTATTGTACTCTGTGCCATAGCGTGATTTGCATAGAGCTATATACCGGTAGCTCTATTATTTAGAGCTGTATAGCTCTATTTATGCAGAACGCTGCGAAAATGATTTCCTTTCAATCTTCGGCGTCAAATTGTTCAAATGTTACCCCTCTGATGGCTTAGTGGTCAATGTGGAATTGAAGACGAAGTTTCGCTGAGATGGCCACCTACTTCAGTGATTCATGGGACTTTTAATTATGTGAGAAAACAACAGTACAAAATGACGAACATTGGTCATGTTTTGGTTAAACACCGAGAAGAATAGAGACGTTACATCGATCGACCACTCCCCCGGGTGAAGGGCGTTTTGGGCCCACGGAATTCACGTCAGTATTACAATATCTATTACTTTTTGAACTTAGCATAATCATCAATAATGTTTTGATTATTTGTTAAAACAACTATCCAAGTTATTCTGAGTTAAATAGTTTGAAGAAAAAAAATCTCTGGAATAACATATAAGCCCTTTTAAACTTTCTCTAGTAGGAAAGGACGTTACGTAAACTAATCTATTTCTACCTTCATGCACAGACATGGATGTTACAATACAAAACATTCAAAGAAAACAGAATGGTTAAAGTATAAGGCCCAAGCAATTAGGAGTGGTCTTGCTAAAATAAACTGCCGGATTAAACAAAACTTTAGTACAAACAAATAAATAAAACAATCCAGATTTTCATCTTCTTCTCTTCGTCCCTTGTCCTCGAACAAAAGCACACTTCCCAAACTCGTATGAACTTGAAACTTCGCACATAGTTAGATATGCATTAGGAGTGGAATAATGTGTTAGTTAGGTCATGATGACGTTATCCATTCTTGAGTTATAAAAATTCAAAGTTTATTATTTCAAAAAATCATTATTTTTGATCCACGTGATGGATTCTTACAATCGATACATAATCGAAAAGGTCGTTAAAAACTCCGTAAAGGCCTCGCAGACATGACCCCATTTTTACCTTGTCTTCTGGTTCAAATTAGATTTTTTGTGTATTTTCGTCAAAAATACATTTTTTGTTTTGACTACTACCGTACTGCGTTGATCACACCGGTTCTCGTCCGATCAGTGAAGTTAAGCAACATCGGGCCCGGTCAGTACTTGGATGGGAAACCCGCTAAACCAGTTGTTGATGTTGGTGTTTGTTTGTTTGTTTGTTTTTTTTTTTTTTTTTTTTTTTTACTTATTTTTAAAAATATTATATCAGCTTCGTTTATAGTCTGTTTTCAAGGCGTTTTCAATAAACGTTTCCCTTTCGTTTAGTTAGTCTCTTCTCCAGTCGTCATCATTCATAAGTTCCTATGTCCTCAACCACAAAAGCTATTTTGACAATCTATACATCATATGAAAGGGGTTTACGTACTTCACAAAAATGGATATGTTGGTGACCTTCTCTTGACCTTTTGACCTTTCTAAACCGGAAGTGCATGTAAAATGCTTTGAAAGGGCGTATTTTCATGGGTTTTTCCTTTGATAATTGTCCACCAGGGTGTATTTTTGTACTCCCGGAAGCCGAACACCTTGTTTTTGTTATGACAAAAACTTGAGTCTAGTGTATTTTTACGTTTGTTCGGCCAACTCAAAAATACCTTGTCCGCTAACAAAAACACCTTTTCCAAACTCGTATGAACTTGAAACTTCACACAAAGTTAGATATTCTTAAGGAGAGGAAACCGTTTAAGTTACGTCATGATGACGTCAACCGTTCTTGAATGACGGTCATTCAAAGTTGTTTATTAATATAAAATCATTACTTCTGATCTACACAGGGGATTCTTATAATCAATACATCATCGGAATCATCATTCGAAACTCCGTAAACGCCTCGCAGACATAATCCCATTTTGATCTTGTCTTACGGTTCAAAAGTAAGCATTTGTATATTTTCTTGGCCTAAGAGTTTATGTCTAACGCAGCATACCCCTCGTGTCTATAGCTTGTTCAAACTTGTTTACACATTATACGCCAGTGCCATATGTGCGTGCACATGGCGTGATTTTCCATTGACTGGCAAAAGGTACGGAGCTCCAGGAGTGCCATCCGACATATCGAGTTACCGACATACGCTATCTCATCAAGACGACTTATTTCGTGGAATCAGTTTCTTGCCGACATATTATTTTGCTAAGTCGACTTATTCAAAACAATCAGTTGACTTAACAACATAATTTATCACACCAAGTCGACTTAGATAAAATGGTAAGTCGACTTACTGACATAATTTATCTCACCAAGTCGACTTACAGTAACTAATTACGAAGTTTACTTATACACAGCCTGCACACGTTGCAACGTGTGCGTATTGAGATTGCGCGTTAGGGCCCGCGTGATCGCTAATAATGTGGGGGCGTTTTTCGTGCCTGGGATGAAGAAGAATAACCATAATCTAAGACTTGAATCAAGTCTACACCTCATCCAACTCCGATTGTATTAGTCAATTCAGGCATCCTCTTCAATTTTATTTTATGTAACAAGCAAAACTATTAATTTACTGATTTTATTAAAAAAGGGTTAATGGCTGCTAGCAAACTGCTTCCAACTACACCCTACTAAACGGCTACGTGAGAAAAATGAGACAATAAATCATGAATTCAGTTCAAAAGAATAAAACTTTGTTTTCGTCATATTATTCATCAAACTATAAGCCTTTATACTTTAAAATCTTCTGGTGTATTTAAACTAGTTGATGTCTCAGCCATGGGATTTTCGTGTGTTTAGTGCTAGATTCCTCGCTCCCCAACCAAAGTGACTACAAAACGTCTCTAATGGATAACAATGGTATATTTCGACATGGGTTTTTTCCAGCAAGAGTTGTGGGGCCCAATTTCTCTAGTATTTATTTTGCCTATTTTGTTTATCTGTTATATATGGTTAAGTTTTATTTTACGCTAACTGTTTTTGTGTTTGTTCTTCCTGTAATTTTGAATTGTTTTGCCGCTACATAAGATTACACCCACTAAATAGAATTATTTACATTGCTTTATTCGTTAGAAAAAAGGGGGGGGTCCGTACTCGTTAAGGTTTGCTTTTTATGGGCCCCTCCATCCCCTACATGTGTTTTGCATTGAGTTTTAGTTTTTATGTGTTCGGGTAACAGCCTGAACAACTCTTTGTTATTGTTCGGTTTTTTCTTTTTGGGGTTTTTTCGTCTTCCTCTCGCTGTCGATTGTCCGCAAGAAAAAGCATAGATGCAAAGCTTGCATTATTAAGTTGAAACTTTGCACACCTGTAGACAATAACCAGTAGATGATGCAAAAGTTGTTACGTCACGATGACGTCATCAGTTGACGAGATAAACTAGCTCAAAGTTTATTATTTCAAAAAATCATAACTTTTGATCTACATGAGTGATTCTTACAATCAATACAACATCGGAAAGGTCAACAAAAACTCCGTAAACGCCTCGCAGACATGACCCCTTTTTGATCTTGTCTTCTGGTTCAAAATCGAGGTTGAAAATTCTAAAATACATGAGGGATTTTTACAATCAATACATCAGCGGAAAGGGCATTAAAAACTCTGTAAACGCCTCATAGACATGACCCCATTTTGATCTTGTCTTCTGGCTCAAAAGAGAGGTTGAAAATTTCAAAAATCACGTCTAAAGAACAACGTACATCCCCCGTTGGTATGTGCATAAACATTACACTTAGGCATACACACAACGTGCAATGTATTAGCTGTGCGGGAGAGTCACGCTCCAGTGATCATCAATAGAGTGCGAAAAAGCTTCCAAAAAAATGTCGTCGTCAAAAACCCCTAAAGGCATCTAATACTACATTTCAACCCTACTTAATAGTTAAAGGCGTTAGCAGTTCATATTTAGTGACAATGTTCGCAAAATCATGACACAAGAATTATTTCACCGTATCATAATCTCCTCTGTTGATACAAATACATGTAAACCCTCGTATAATGCATCAGGCCTGATGATCTAGTGGTCATCAGTCGCGCACACATCTCTGATACCTGCGAGTTCGAGTCTCCGTGTGAAATCAAAAAAAAATTTTATCCCCCAAAACTAAAAAATATTTATGTTTGTAATACATGTATTTAAGTTAGATTCTTATCTTTATATCGACAGTGTTGCCTTTTCTTTTTCTCAATTGTTAGCCAAACATAACCTGAGTGCATGCATGACACGATGATGTGAAATCAAGTCGTACTAGATCAAACGTCAAACCACCGACCCCCCCCCCCCCCCCAAATAAAAAAATCGTAATTAATTAACCACGTGACCCATATTTGCATATTTAATTGTACAAGGGGACAAAGTTGTTGGAACTTCCTGTTGATGCTGACATCATGAGAACATCAGCATAAGTATTGGAATTGCACCTATTGGAATTGTACCTATTGAACCACTTGGAGTGTTCAAGGAGTCCAACACGTCAGTCTAGAGTCCAGCTCTGATTGTAAAAACCAATTGAGGCATCATCTTCAATTTAATTTTATGCAACAAGCAAACTTATAAATTTTCTGATTTTATTTCAAAGGGTAACATAAATGGCTGTTAGCAAACGGTTTCCAACAAAACTACATGGTGTACGTGCACAATACTCTTACTTGCCTCGAGCATTTACCTCTAGATAATAAATCAAGCGTTCAGTTCAGAATGAAAAAAGGTTGTTATTGCCAGATTATTCAGCGAACCATGAATCATACCCAGCTACTATTCACAAGAAAATCTATGCGTGGAGGGTAACAGACAGCGCACAATGGAACGGGAGTTTAACAATGACAATAACAAAAGTGCAATCGTCAGCCCTTGAAGTTTATTATACATGGAGCTGATGGTGATCAAAAGGACAAAAGTCTGTTGTCGATACACAACCGCCCACTTATATTCACCGGACCATGAATCACGGACCATATGCACAAAATAAAATATTCAAAAGAATATCCATATAATAGATTTATCTGGTGTATTTAAACTAGCTGATGTCCCAGCCATGGGATTTTCGTGTGTTTTGTGCTAGATTCCTCGCTCCCCAACCAAAGTGACTACAAAACGTCTCTAATGGATAACAATGGTATATTTCGACATGTTTTTTTTTTCAGCAAGAGTTGTGGGGCCCAATTTCTTCTCTAGTATTTGTTTTGCCTATTTTGTTTATCTGTTATATATGGTTAAGTTTTATTTTACGCTAACTGTTTTTGTGTTTGTTCTTCCTGTAATTTTGAATTGTTTTGCCGCTACATAAGATTACACCCACTAAATAGAATTGCTTACATTGCTTTATTCGTTAGAAAAGGGGGGGTCCGTACTCGTTAAGGTTTGCTTTTTATGAGCCCCTCCATCCCCTACATGTGTTTTGCATTGAGTTTTAGTTTTTATGTGTTCGGGTAACAGCCTGAACAACTCTTTGTTATTGTTCGGTTTTTTCTTTTTTGGGGTTTTTCTTCTTCCTCTCGCTGTCGATTGTCCGCAAGAAAAAGCATAGATGCGAAGCTTGCATTATTAAGTTGAAACTTTGCACACCTGTAGACAATAACCAGTAGATGATGCAAAAGTTGTTACGTCACGATGACGTCATCAGTTGACGAGATACACTCATTCAAAGTTTATTATTTCAAAAAATCATAACTTTTGATCTACATGAGTGATTCTTACAATCAATACAACATCGGAAAGGTCAACCAAAACTCCGTAAACGCCTCGCAGACATGACCCCTTTTTGATCTTGTCTTCTGGTTCAAAATCGAGGTTGAAAATTCTAAAATTCATGAGGGATTTTTACAATCAATACATCATCGGAAAGGGCATTAAAAACTCTGTAAACGCCTCACAGACATGACCCCATTTTGATCTTGTCTTCTGGCTCAAAAGAGAGGTTGACAATTTCAAAATTCACGTCTAAAGAACAATGTACATCCCCCGTTCAATTGGTATGTGCATAAACATTACACTTACGCATACACACAACGTGCAATGTATTAGCTGTGCGGGAGAGTCACGCTCCAGTGATCATCCATAGAGCGCGAAAAAGCTTCCAAAAAAATGTCGTCGTCAAAAACCCCTAAAGGCATCTAATACTACATTTCAACCCTACTTAATAGTTAAAGGCGTTTGCAGTTCATATTTAGTGACAATGTTCGCAAAATCATGATACGAGAATTATCTCGCCGGATCATAATCCCCTCTGTTGATACAAATACATGTAAACCCTCGCATAATGCCTTGTGCCTCATGGCCTAGTGGTCATCATCAGTCGCGCTTACATCTGAGTCTTCGTTCAAGGCGGTTAACCTTTTGACCTTGTCTTCTGGTTCAAACCAATTTTATTGTATATTATTTTTTTCTCTCCTATAAATAGCTTCGTTTTTAGTCTATTTTCAAGGCGTTTTCAACCAACACTTCTTTTCCGGTTAGTTAGTCTCTTCTTCAGTCGTCATTATGCATAAGGCTCCAACCACATAAGCTATTTTGACAATCTATACATCATATGAAAGGCCCTCACGTACTTCACAAAAATGGGTATGTTGGTGACCTTCTCTTGACCTTTTTAAACCGGAAGTGCCTGTAAAATGCTTTGAAGAGGCATTATTTAAAGGCTTTTAGGTTGAAACGACACTTTTTGATGCTTTACCTTAAAACTATTTCACATCGAGAAAACTGTTTGGTTTTGATTTATTTGTAATTTGACGAGCTGTTAACAATACTTGTTTCATTTATTCAAACACTGACCCAACAATAGCCGAACACCTAGTGTTTGTTTCTACAAACACTATATCTAGTTTTTACTTCGTCTTCTTCTCCGTGGTTTTTGTCCGCTAACAAAGACATACTTGCTAAGCTCACATAAACTTGAAACTTCACACATAGTTAGATATTCATTAGTAGATGAAACCGTTTTAGTTTCGTCATGATGACGTCATCAGGTGTCGAATTACAAGGTTTTTAGGTTCAAAAAGTGACCATTTGCTTTTTGCTATATGTCTTCGAATTTTACAGTTATGATATTCATAATTACGCATCTGATAGATCGAGACTGGGACTACATTTGAAAAGTTAACGTCAAAATCGTATGACCCCTCCTTCCGTTCGTACCGGAAGGTCAAAGTTTGCAATTGTATATTTTTCTTCAAAAATACATCTCCGTCCCTTGCCCTCTAACAAAAGCACACTTCCCAAACCTGTATGAACTTCTAACTTCACACATAGTTATATATTTATCAGGAGAAGAAACCGTTTGAGTTACGTCACGATGACGTCATCAATTCTTGAGTTATGAATTTTCAAAGTTTATTATTTCAAAAAATCATAACTTTTGATCTACATGATGGGTTGTTACAATCGACACATCATCGGAAAGTTCGTTAAAAACTCCGTAAATGCCTCGCAGACATGATCCCATTTTGATCTCGTCTTCTGGTTCAAAATCGAGTTTGAAAATTCATAATTTCATGTATAAAGAACTACGAAATTTCCCCATTGGTTGTGCGTAACACGTGTGTCGTACACGTGTAGTGTATTAGGCATCATTTATTTGGTGGCATGCTGCCAAGTTTATTGTACTCTGTGCCATAGCGTGATAAGCATAGAGCTATATAGCTCTATTATTTAGAGCTGTATAGCTCTATTTATGCAGAACGCTGCGAAAACGAATTCCTCTCAATCTTCGGCGTCAAATTGTTCAAATGTTACCCTTCTGATGGCTTAGTGGTCAATGTGGAATTGAAGACGAAGTTTCGCTGAGATGGCCACCTACTTCAGTGATTCATGGGACTTTTAATTATGTGAGAAAACAACAGTACAAAATGACGAACATTGGTCATGTTTTGGTTAAACACCGAGAAGACGAAGTTTCGCTGAGATGGCCACCTACTTCAGTGATTCATGGGACTTTTAATTATGTGAGAAAACAACAGTACAAAATGACGAACATTGGTCATGTTTTGGTTAAACACCGAGAAGAATAGAGACGTTACATCGATCGACCACTCCCCCCGGGTGAAGGGCGTTTTGGGCCCACGCAATTCACGTCAGTATTACAATATCTATTACTTCTTGAACTTAGCATAATCATCAATTGTTTTGATTATTAATTGTTAAAACAACTATCCAAGTTGTTCTGAGTTAAATAGTTTGAAGAAAAAAAATCACTGCCGGATTAAACAAAACTTTAGTACAAACAAATAAATAAAACAATCCAGATTTTCATTAAGGTGTTCGGACTCAAGTCCGAAGACCTCTTGTTTTTGGTCGTTTTTTTTGTTTTTTGTTTTTTGAGGTGTTCTGTTATTGTTATGTTTTTTAGGTGTTCGACCAACAGCCGAACAACTATTGTTATTGTTCCGGTTTTTTTTTCCCTCGTGTTCTTCTTTCCCTGCGAACTTTCCCCAGCAATTTTAAACAAAAGTAAAGCTTGTACAAACTTAAACTTACTATGTACATAGACAATAGTGAGTAGATGAAACCGCCACTTTTTGGGAATGATGACGTCATTGATGACGTCATGGCAAGGTTTTTAAAGTTGAAAAACGACATTTGCTTTTCGCTGTATCTCAACGAATATAAGAGCTATGATGTTCATACTTGGGTATCGGATAGATAAAGACTTGGACAACATTTGAAAAGATAACGCAAAAAATCGTACGACCTTAACTTCCGGTCGTTACCCTGGGTCAAAGTTCGCCTTCGTGTATTTTACATAAAAAAAAACAACTTTTGAGCTTTTAAACAAAAGTAGAGCTTGTACAAACTTAAAACTTACTATGTACATAGACAATAGTGAGTAGATGAAACCGCCATTTTTTGGAATGATGACGTCATTGATTAGGTCATGACAAGGTTTTTAATGTTGAAAAACGCCATTTGCTTTTCGCTGTATCTCAACGAATAAGTTCGACTTCGTGTTTTTTTCATAAAAAAAACAACTTTTGAGCTGATCTACGGCATAACTCAAGATTGAGATCGATTTGAACCTTGAAACTCAACAGATAGTTGAACCTTAGTGTTTTTAAGACAACACAGGCCTAATTACGTCATAATGTCGTCATCAGGTATTAAATTACAATAAAACAATGTTAAAATGTGTACAAATCATATGGCGAGAACGTTTTGGAGGGAATCCCAACAGAGCTCTCGTTTGTCCAACAAAATAGGGCGCTGTTGATTATCAAATCTGTGTACATCATCCCGTGCGGAGGTAGCTAAATTTTAAAAGGGTTTCCATAAATTGCAAATTAAAACCTAAAGCCAATCTTACACAAAAATGTTGCTTTTATGAAGAAAAAAAGGAGTCGTTAAAAACTGTGACACAAGTTTAACTATAAAAATTAACGACACGTTGTAGAAAAAGTCATCTTTATGGTTCAATGTTTTTGAACTACGTCATCACGTAACGCCCAACCGAACACCGTATTTTTGTAATTAACAAAAATTTTATCTCTAGTTCAGAATTAAGTATACTCCTGAATTTCATAATCTACTACCAGTCAGTCAAGAAAATGTGATTCAGTAACTAGACAATACTTTTTCTAGTTATTTTGAAATACGCGGTTAGCATATTTTTGTTAATTGGACCTGTGATTTTTCATCTTTTCAAATTCTTGAGAGAAACCAGAAGATTGTTTCTTTTTTTCAGATTCATACACCAAGAAACAATCTAACTGAAACTTCTGATCCAAGCTATCAATTCAGATCAAGCTGTGTTATCTTAAAGGAAAGGTACCTGTTTGGTTCTTGTCAAAGACCAGTCTTCTCACTTGGTGTATCCCAACATAAGCATAAAACAACAAGCCTGTGAAAATTTGAGCTAAATTGGTCTTTGAAATTGCGAGAAAATGACGAGAGAAAAAACACCCTTGTTGGACGAATTTGTGTGCTTTCAGTTAAGAATAAAAGACTTCTAGCTAAAAGTCTTTTATTATTTTAGTGAGAAATTACCTCTTTCTCAAAATTTACGCTACTTCAGAGGGAGCCATTTCTCACAATGTTTTATATTATAACACCCCTTGCAAGTATTCTGCCTGCTCATTGGTTTAGAGCGCGTCACATGACATGTCTTAGTTTTGCTAGACGACGGCCGTGTGATAGTGCGTCGGTTTGCCATGCGCTAGTCCTAAGACTAGCACACGGCGCCGTGCGCTAGTCCGACAGACTAGCACACGGCGTGCAGTACCCAGACGTCCGTTGCCAGACGAGGATGATAAATTAATAGTCTGTAACCATTTCGGATTGCACGACACTCATGCAACACAGTAAGTAAAAGTATTTGCAATCTGTATTCGCGTCGTCCGTGGATTGTAGCATTCAGGTCTGTAACTTAATAATAATAGTACAGTATTTAGAAATGTTTGGGGTGTTATAAAACAAATATTGACTGCTTTTACTCGTGCAATGGTTAAAAACTATGACTCCCTCGGTGATCCCCGGAGCGTTCTATTTTCCCTCGGCTTCGCCTCGGGAAAATAGAACGCTCCGAGGATCACCTCGGGAGTCATAGTTTTAACCATAGCACTCGAAGCAGTCAATATTTGTATACTATCAACAACTCTCCAATGCTCGTTACCAAGTCAGTTATTAAGTTAATATTTGTTTTGAGTAATTACCAAACATGTACCTGTCCCTTTATTTATAATAATTAGATTTATTAAGCACCTCATGCTAAACCAACCCAGAGGCGCTTGACAACTTAAGACGTTACCTTGGTAACAAAGAGAAGCCAATGTGTTTCTCTGGAGTCCTTGACGATGACTGAGCCATGGTTGTGTTCCTCAATGCGGGCTATATCGCTGATCTCTTCAAGTTTACTATCAGGCCAGCTAGAGAATAGCGGATGTCTCCTAAATAGATAGATAGATAGATAGATAGATAGATAAAATGGTTTATTAACAAACTGTCCTCGCAGCACAAAGGCTGAATTACAACAGTTTTACATAGATTTAAAAATTGAAATTAAATAGGAGGCAAGCAAATTGGTAATAAAAAATAAAAACATATGTGGAATATAAGCCACTCCCCTAAATTTACACCTTGAAAATTGCACATTGAAATTGAATTAATTTTACTCAAAAATGGTGTGACAATACAACAAAACAGCAGACAAGAATTGAAAATGTCATACAGAACAAATAACAGAACAAATAACAGGTAACAACATATTCAGGTCATCTTTAGTTTATTCTATTATCTGAGCAAGTATAGCTTGGCCTTGTTGATTCCCCCCCCCCCCCCCCCCCCCCCATTTAGAGCCCTGCCTCAAAATTTTGGTTCTGGCCTAGTGTAAATAGAATTAGCTGTTACCGACCAAAACGACATTGGTAAAAATAGTTCGCCCCAATGATTTCTCGAAGGCTAAATTATGTTTTTGTGAAAACAATTCCGATTTATTATCAGGTCAGCTGGAGAATAGGGGATGTCTCCTACAGAACAAATAACACGTAACAAAATATTCAGGTCATCTTTAGTTTATTCTATTATCTAAGCAAGTATAGATTGTCCTTGTTGATTTTCCCCCAACTTCGAGCTCTGCCTCAAAATTTTGGTTCCGGTTTAGTGAAAATAGAATAAGCTGTTACCAACCAAAAAGACATTGGTCAAAATAGTTCGCCCCAATGATTTCTCAAAGGCTAAATTCTGTTATTGTAAAAAAAAATCATTCCGGTCCAGTAAATATTGCTAACTACATCAAGTCCTGCAGACTCGTGTACTTTTCTCCGAAATTCAAGTCGTTTGCACTTTTACCTGTGAAATTAAGTAATGAATTGAAATTAAATTAAAATGTACTTTTCCCCAGAAATCACATGCACTAATCACTCTAATAAATTAAAAAGTAAAATTATGAATATTCACATACAATCAATAATACAAGCATATTTGTTAGCAGCAGTTGACATTTTGTGGATACATGGGTATAATTTTAAGTAGGATTTGAAACTTTGCCTGGTGGAAATAAGATATAGAAGAGTTTGCGGTAACACCATGTAATGCCTATCTCTAAACGAGTTGGGGTGGTTCTGAAAAGAACCGTTGGATTAACTCGACGTTTCGATCAGTATGCTCTGATCGTCTTCTGGAGAATTCTGGGTATAATTTTGCTATGCTATGCAAATCATGCAGTGAATGAGTGCCTTATTACACACACACCATCACTGTCACTCTCTCACCATAGAGAAAGGACAATTTCCTTTCTCTATGCTCTCACTCATATTCAAACATTGAACATCTGAAGTGTCTACTCATGAATTATTAATAGTGACCCTGAAGGACCCGTGCTTGGATTCTTCTACAACACTCCATATCGGAATATATTATTTGCTTGAGTGTATTGATTGGAATTCACAAGGAGTAAATATTTGTGAAGAAAGTGTTCTATTATTAATGGCTACTGAACACCTTCTGCTGTGCCAACAAAAGGGTAATATTATTAAAAAATAGCATTTAAACATGTGCCAACAAAAGGAACATTTTAAAAATAGCTTTGATAACGTGTGCCAACAAAAGGAAAATTATTAAAAATGGCATATAATTGACAACATGTACAAACGAAAGGAAAATTATTTAAAAATAGCATAATATTGACAACATGTACAAACGAAAGGAAAATAATAAAAATAGTATTATTTGATAATGTTGTGGTGGTGATGTTTTTTGCTCTGGGTTTGTTCTCTTACATTTTCATTTGCTTCTTGTTTGCAGTGGTACCCACTAAGGGTCAAACAAAATAATATTCTAGGTTCTTGCATTGTTTGTGCCAGTGTGTAAACTGAGGTAATTGTTTACCTGAGGAAGTTGTGCTTGTACTCCGACTCTTTATGTATGTGTTGGTGAAGACCCTGCTGGAAGAAATCGTCCCTATCCACCACCAGAAACTCTGTGTCTTGAAGACAAACTATGGTAGCGGTCCTCCTTGTGTCCTTCAACAGTGCAACTTCCTGTCAATTCAAATAAAACCATTCAGTTTGTGCTATGAACAGGGCCGATGTCATAGAGCTGAAAATACTGTTTGATCCATTTCTGCTAAGCAGAAATGAGCAGAAAAACAGTCACAAGTTGTACATGCGACATGATAGTTTGGCTGGTAACCTTATCCTGGTATGCATTTCTGGTAAGCATTGTTTTGCTTAACTACTTTTACTTTGATAGGGGGGGGGGTCGTCATTTCCTGTATTTCATTTCCGATCACCCTCCAGCTTCTTACTTTAACTTGTCACAGCCCCTTTAATTGCTACTGTCAAATCACATAAACATATTAATACAATTAGCATAATGGAAATTGTCATTAGGTAAAGTAATTCAATAGTGTTTTCCCCCCTCACTCCTTAATCTAATTATGATTCAACCACTTTGTAAGTGACCTTGACATAAAGTTGATTATGTTTAGTATTTGTAGACAATGAACTGGCCCCATCACTAAAAGGATTGGTGCGTACAATAAACAATATTATTCGTACTTTTTGGACAACTCATGTTGTGTCACTGTATTGACTAAAAGTGCATTAAGAATTTGGAAAAATACACTATTCTTTGGGTTTCTGTCGAGACAAAATGTAACCCTGACTTATTTTGTTACAGACATCACGTCCCTATATAGATTATTTTTACGTTATCTAATTAAAAACAGGTTTTTTTTTTTTAATCAATTTTGGAAATTGTCATAAACAATGGAGACATCTCCTGGTATCTGAAAAACACAGACATACTTTGCGGTTTGCTAATAGTCATACATCATTTGTGGTAAAGCAATTATAGTTTAAAGTTGTTTGCATTTCGTTAGTATTTTGAGATGAACAAAATCTAATTGAGTTTGAGTTTGGGGCAAAACATTTGGAAAGGTGTGGTGTTTTTCCCCAGTAGTGTCAGAAAGTGTATTAACCCATTATCACTCAGATAATGGAATCCCTTACCACAAACTATACGGTATACCCCATCAAGGTTGATTCTGCAGCGAATTGTTATGTCCAAACATCATTGCCTCAAAAACACATCACCAGTATTTACTGATTTATCTTGGTAGTTTGCCCATAAAATTCAAGTATTTCCTCAGGCTATTTCAAAACCATCCCATGACATAAAAACATTATTATTCCGAAGACACTGGTTCAATTTCCTTAGAGATGCTCCACCTTTCCTTATACCTTTTCTTAAAATAAGATGGAATCAATTGACCCTTATTTCTTCATACACTATTTCTGAAGAGCATTCCCAAAGCCACGAACCAACCGATAATTAAAAATAACCTCTTAAGGGTCACGATCTCTAGAATCCTATGACGCATTTTCCCAAAGCATCTTAAACCCTCCCTCTTGTGTTATCCTCACCCCAAAGCATGCCCCTTTCTTAAGAATGGTCACTTCCTTCTTGACGAAGGCACTTTCCTCATCTTCGTCTAGAGTGACGCAAACAGCTCCGGCAAAGATGAAATAGAAGGCGTATCCCAAGTGACCCTTGCGTATGACAACTCGCCGTCTACCGTACCTTATAATCAGAGAAGGGGAAGAAAAGGGGAAACGTGGAATTTTTTCTTTATGGCAGAAATTATTCCAAGACAAGTTGGTTGTTTTAAAATGAATAGCATGGGTAAATAAAGAAACCACTTGTAAACTGATTTTTGTTGTAACAATGTTTGTTAACCAATTTTTGTAAAGATTTAGTTGTTTTTTTTGTGTGTGTTTTTTTTTTTTTTTTTTTTTTTGGGGGGGGGGTTGTTTTTTAGTTGTTTTGCTGTGTTTTATTCTCTGTCTTTCTTTACTGATGCCGTTTTGTTAAGGTTTTTTTTTAGTAGAATAATGATGCCAGCTGCTTCCAGAATTTGGAAAGTTAAATGCTGTTTGTTTGATTGGTTGCTGACGGTTTTGTTTGTTTGTTTGTCTGTTTGATTGGGGTGTTTTATAGACAAAGAAAGGAACGAAAGATTTGAATCTTAAAGACACAACTTACTTTTGGAATCTAACAACTCTGCAGATGAGCCGTTGGTGTGCCCTTGTGTATTTCCTGAAGCTTTGAAGCCCTCTCATCAGTCCACCTATCAGAAGGATGTCAGAGTCAGTACGGTCCTCAGGCCTCTTGTCAATGGCTAACTTGGCACTTCGCGGCCATGTGAACTTTATAAATAAGGACAGAAATTGAGAATTTTCCAAGTTATTAAGAAGAAAGTTTGTTTGTTTGTTTTTTTTTGGGGGGGGGGGGCGGTGTTTATTTGTTTGTTTGTTTGTTTGTTTGTTTGTTTGTTTGTTTGTTTGTTTGTTTGTTTGTTTGTTTGTTTGTTTGTTTGTTTGTTTGTTTGTTTGTTTGTTTGTTGGTTGGGGTAAACACTATACAAAGTGTGGGCCTGAGAACAAAGTACGTCAACATAAGGTAGGGTTTGGAAACACTATATGTAGACTTGCATGCGTCCACAAAGTGTTTTCACCACCAGTATTGAAGAATAGTGTTTCCTTTATTGTATTCAAAGGAATAATTATTGTCAACAGAGTGGCTGCAACTCAGGGCTATGTGTCTGTTGATGTGTTTACTTCCTTGTTTGTTTGTGGTGGATTTTCATGACGGTCTTTGTAACTTTGTGTTAGGCCTATACCTACCTCCCCTTTTTCCACTGGAAAATAATGGGAATGAAAAATTGTAGAGTGATTACGATTCATTGACTCAGTACAAATTGAGGGCGTGATAATATAATAAAAATAATAATAATACAAAGTATTTATAAAGCGCTCTAACTAACAGGGAAAGTACCACAGCGCTGTACAAAAAGCATAGAATAAACAAAAAAGCAAACAAATCAGTTGACGAGTGGGTTTTAAGAGATTTCTTGAAGGCTGCTAGCGAGCTAGAATGTCGGATGCTGTAAGGTAAATTATTCAAGAGATGGGGGGGGGGGTCATGTCCACCTTCCTTCATTTTAGGAATCGTCTAGAGCAAAGACTATAGGAACATAAAACATTGGTACATCAATATTTAATCAATCAGAAAAAATCAGAATAAAATGACCAATAAACTTGTTCTTTTTACCTCGTACTTGCTTTTGAAATCGCCAGCATCAAACGTAAGTTTTTCTTTAGTTGATGGCATGTAGACAACACTCGGCGTCCTAGACAGAGAAGCCACAAGATCTGGCAAAGTTGCACCAAATGTCCCTTTACCTGCCTCTGTAGCCAGCTTGTTAAGACCGATTTGCACCGCACATAGCTTCTTCACCTGTCGGACTGCACGGCAAAATCGCTCCTTGGGCTGTACAGTTTATATAAAAAGATAACCAAACCATTTGTATTTTCTATTTCTAACAGGCTCGTCTCAGGGCCACAATACCCACAAAAGAGATCTCAACATGGTGTGACGTGTAAAGCCTTAAGTCTTATTTGGGGGTCAGTTTAACTGTGAAACTAACAATAAATGTTAACAGAAGATCTTGTGCATGCAAAATAGATACGGTTTCTGGAGGGTAAACATAATTTGTTTTTAAAATTGAGATTTTAATATATTCGGAGGACTTGGTATTAACAACATAAATTATGAAGATTTTATATAGAAATCTATCGATACAAGTTCGAAAATTAAACTTACCGCCAAGTATGATTGTTTAGTTAGCGAAACTTGCCGTGCCACCTGCAAATGAAAACGAAAGTTTTGAAAAATCGAAAATGGATTGTTGCTTTTGATCTTTCTGTAAGAAAATTTGCAATGAGAATGCCCTGGTCTGAAATAGTGTTTTAGTTGAAAATTAGACCCACGATATTATCGTTGCCGTAATTGAACCAAATATGAACGTGCACAAAACCCCTGACAAACCATAGTTTTGTCATTTTCCCTAAAATAAGATCACAATAATTTCAGAATATTTTGTTTAGTTGCATTGTTTGTTAAACAATGCTTTATTTCTCCTAATGTAGACAATAACCCCTAACATTACACAAACCGTTTAAAAAACTTTTACAGTTTTTCATAATCGAATGATTCGTACATTAGCTTTGCTAGGCCTTCATGACTCAAAACAATAGCGGATCTTCAACATTTGTTTCCACCGTTGTGTATATTTTTTAGAATTTTGTATATATTTTTTAAACTGCACACTACATTTTTTTAAAACTAAATATATATAGAAAAAGCTCTTTTAAGATCTTTTAATATTGTTCTTTACTATACTTAAAAGAATGGTAAAGAAATATATTTTTTGCTGAATGGGAGCAGCGTCTTATTGCAAGAAGCATGCTCTTGTGCGCTTAACAATAAAAAAAAAAACACCATTCAGTCATAAAACCTTAGAAAAAATACATATTTTTAGTCTTTTGAGACCCAACTGTTAATTAACTAAACCATTTTATGCATTTCCAAAGCAGTCAATACAGCTTACACTTCATGCACAAAACTGAAGATGTTTTTATTGCACAAAACCAAACAAACTAAAAGATGGAGAGGTGTTCTATCTCAGTCTTTTTTAAGTGTGTCTTTATTTTTCGTGGAAGCCAAGCAAGTGTGTCTTTAAGACATTTTCAGAGATTAAGAGCAGATCTTGAGAGGGGATGAAAACATCCTTCAAAGTAAATCCCAAATCCGACCCTTATCGATTTTAAGAGAAATCCGATTAAAGGTTGGACAAAGAGTGCCTGAGAATTTACCCAAACATCTTTTGTTAACTTTCTATTTAAGGTGTTTTGATAGAAGCAAAGGGAATAAAGGTGTGTATCGATAAAGAATGATGGCAATACGATGGACCCACAAATTAACTGGGAGTTAAACTGTGTTCATAGGGAAATGTTGGCAAACTATTGGTGAAATAATTCAACGAGAAGGCACAACATTACATGCAGGGATGCGTTTTTGCGTCGTAAAAATAACTGTTTCGGTTGAATTGGCTATAGATGGTTAACCAATGGCCAATAAATATGGCCGAAAAGATATTGGTTACAGCCGCGAAAATGCTTCCCAGTTATGATTGGTATGCAACTCATTCGCATAAGATAATTCAGAAAGGAATTGATGAATGTGGCACTAAAATAAGGAATTTTCTGTCGGTATCCGACATACTCTTGTGGTTGCACCTTGCGATATCTTAAAATACAGGAGTTCATTTTATACATATGAGAACAACATAGCGGTTCATCTTGCAGTATTGCATTATTAATCGGAATTGGGTCTATTACAGGATAATAAGTGGTCACTCTTAAAAAATCCCGGTCAGAATTCTGACCCACTTCTGAGTCAGGCTGACCCAATTTCATTAGAGCTGCTGAGCACAAAAAAATGCTTAGCATGAAATTTTTGCCTTGATAAAAACAGGATTACCAACCAAATTTCCACGTGATTTTCATATAGGATATAAGCAAACAGCAGCTGAATACCAGTAAGCAATATGCAACAAACGGAAATTTGGTTGGTAATCCTGTTTTTATTAAGGAAGCATTGTCATGCTAAGCAAACTTTCGTGCTTAGTAGCTCTAGAAATTGGGCCATGGTTCAAACTTGATTTTAACTCGAATTCTGTCAGGTTTAACCAATTACTTCGTAAGTAATGTTGACACAGATTCGGGGTCATACTGACCCACTAATGGGTCAGGTTCCCTTGTAGCTGGGTCAATTATAACCCAGACAGCAGTCTCTAGAGTTTGTCCGTGATCAACCATAATTAAATCTATATTATTATCTGTAAATTTGTTGGTGAGAAACGACGTCACTTTTTACGGAATGGATAACGATCATAATCTTATTAGTGAACTGTAAGTAATGGTATTGGATTGGATCAAAACCCTGTATCGACCATACCACAGTTCAATGGGATTAGGTACTTTGTGGCGTCACTATTGTTACGGAAAACCTCATTAGCCACCGTTATAGTCCACACTGCTGTATGAATATCGTTTACATACCCTCCCCGTTACATGCAAACTCCTTAATTAACCGCGTAAGAAACTTTTAATTGATAGTAAGCTCTAGCCTAAAGAGCTAAGCGAGCAAACAATCGGCAATTCGATTATAAGATGTTGGAAACAAACTTACAAAACTCACAGGAACAACACATACTTAACAAACCCTAACACTTATACTGAGTTTTTCTCGCAAAATCTGTTCCCTAATGAAAATGTTCACAGTTTACATTGATTAGAGATAACCGATAAGTCTGATAAATAAAACGGGAAGATAGTGGTACCACATAAATGGCTAGTCTACAGCCAATTAAACTTAAAACTGCATGAGCTTTTGTGGCAAACAACTACCTCTCATCAGATACAGGGAAAAGTACAATAAATACAAGAAAGTCGAGGGTGCATACTATCGCGTGGAGGTAGAATTCTACCTTCATGATCCTAGATTTAACCATCTAAAACTAAATAATGTATAGGTCAAAGTGTCATTTCATTATCAAAACTAATACACCCTGCTTAGTAATCTGTTCAAATATTCTTAAAGTTGGTAGCTATGTTAGTAGTGTATCGACTGTTTAAGCAAACATTAATAAATCGGCTTATCCAATGTAAAGGTCGTGTGGCTACGTCATTCATTTATGTTTGACAATTTTCACAATTATTATCATCGGGAAAGATGATAACCAGTGGAAAGTCGGCGGCACTAGAGTGGCTTAATAATTGGGAGCCGACTTTGGGCACCTGTTCCAACTTAGCTGGATCTTTAATTAAAAAATAATACACAATTTTAACGAGCACTGGAGAGCTGTTAATAGTATAACACATGTGAGAAACTACTCCCTCTAAACTAACATAACGTGTTTTTTTTTTTTTTTTTTTTTTTCTCTCTCCAAAATATTTGATTCTGAGAAATACTTCAAGCCTGAAGTCTTTCTCGGGCATCTGAAAGCGCACAAATTCGTGCAACAAGGGTTTTTTCTCTGAATATTTTCTGGTGCTTTTGATGACCAATATTATTGAGCCCAAAAAATGTTCACAGATTTGTTATTTTGATGCACAATGTCGGGATACACCAAGTGATGAGAACTGGTCTTTGACAATAACAACAAATTTACACAAAATATTCTTCACGGTGAATTTTTTTGAAAGGAATCTTATATATTTTGGGTTGTTTGTAACACGTCCTGGATCGACCATGCAGTTATTAATTCCTCACCGTTGTTAGTTGTTCCTGGGCTCTCTCCGGACTCTTGTCCCCATCGAGTTCCTGGGAATCTCTTTGGATAAATTCCTCTAGGCTTTCTTCTTGGCAGAGACTCGACAGTTCTTCTTCCATCTCATTATTTCGATCAAACGAGGACACACTCTCCACCTCTCCCAAACTCTCATCCCCCCTAAGATCTACCCCATCATCTGTCTCCCCCTCCCCTCTCTCATCTTCAAAGGTTCTCCCAGAGATCCATAACTGACTAGCACTACTCAGGGACGACCCGGTACGGTTCAGAGAGGGGGACTCGCAGGGGTACGAGTGCCGGGCGTGTCTCACTGAAGACACCGGGGACATCCCAGTTCCACCTCCCTGCCTCTGAGGGGGTGGTCTTGGAGACATAGAACCCTCTCTCATCTTGCTCAGGTAACTCACAGTTTCGTTGGTGTAACTCTTAGATGAGTTCACATTCGTCATTGTCGTCGTCATGTTGTCGTTGTTCTTTGATGGTCATTTTTAGTAAAAACTTTTAGTAAACAAGTTTCTGTAAACCAAACCTCACAACTCTTGAAGTAGTATATTGTTGAATACTTATCGGCTATGTTCTTCTCTTCATGGACCACGATGAGAATACCACACCAATATCAGAATGTCCACATCGGTAGTAGAACTACCCGGTGACTCTCATCTCTAGCACCCACAAAACTGCTGACGATTTAAATAACATTTCTCCCGGTAATACGAGGCTAGTGGGGGCATGGACTTTGATCGGAGGATTTCATCCTCAAAATAGATATCAAACTTTGATGATGTGATTTGTTGGCATGCGGGTTTCAACGTCCATGATAACTAATTTCATCTGTCTAGGTCTAATGTTACTTTCTGATTGTTGAGATCCGTCTTGACTTGAGTAAAGTAGTGTCCCAAGCCACTTCCAACAGTACAATAGTGACTGAACGAGGACAATACTATAAGAAGGTCTTAGGGAGAAAGGACGAAGAGGCCAACTCTGTGTCGGTCTTCTATTATGTTGTGGTCTTTAAGGCGTGCGCGCAGCAGACCCACCGCTGGTCCCTTGCATCTTGATCGAGCACCAGTCGATAACCAATCAATTAAATTCAAAACATACTTAAAAACACCAGAAAAGGGCAAAGTAAAACCGCTTCTCACATTAGAAAAGTGACCCGTATACCCAACTTCTAATTTTGTGGTTCTTATTCAGTGGACAAATCTCAGTCTGTCCATGAATGGATACTGTTTAAATTTTCACGAACAGTTCATCAAATTTTCAACATGGGGGATTAGGCAAGTCGTATGGGACTCGTACATTCTAAAGATCTGTCAATTACTCCTATAAATTTATTATTAAGTTGCAGGATGGGTCAACATCTAGGCATGTGAGATTAGGTTTTGATTTAGTATTGTCACAGGAGAGATAGTTACCCATCATCTACGCTAACATTTTCTGCGGTGTGCAATACTATACGAAATTGCATAGTTCTAACGGGTATGCCCCACTTGCAGGAAAAATACTGACTGTTGGAGCTCCTTCAGCGTCACTGAGTGACGGTTAGCGTTGTTAAAATAATTCAAAAACACTAATTTCTGCCAACACAATTACATTGGTGTCATTTTAACACCGTGTGGTGTTAATGTTTTGGGAGTAACTTTGTGTGAAAACACACCTGTGTCCGTTATAACACCCCAGTATTTGCAGTGTATGAAGAGTAAGGCACACATCCTCCTCAGAAGTCGGAAAGGGAGGGGGGCATCAAGTTATTTGCCATTGTCACATGTTTACAAAAGTTCTACAAACAATGTTTTGCAATAATATTGTTGGTGAACTGTATACCTTACTCGGGTCTTTATAGTGTATGTTTTGGTACAATGTATATTATTTGTATAAACGCAAAGTAATGCACTGGGAGTCAGTTCTTTGCACAATAATTCCCCCGAGGCAAAGTTGTTTTTGTAATTTTTTGCTAGGCTTGCCGATAGGTCGATAGACCACCAGAATAATGAATGGTGGTATAGAGGGTAATCTTTCCGGGTCTTCTCAGAGTCCCAGTAATCAATAATGAGGAGAGAGGTCCACGAGGCCAATATCCTTTCGGAGTTTCGATTTTTAGGAATCTTCAGCAAGACTGATAAATACTTGTATCAGAGACACTTTGTGTGTTGCGTCTGAACTCACGGCTATGGCTAAGAGACACCATGGCCATATTAGAGTTATGGCTATGAGTTTCTACGAAGTAGACCCCTGTATGTACTGATGACGTCACAGTTTGCTTACTGCACTGTTTGTTCTGGGTATACTGCAACGCAGTTTCCCGCTCTTCTGCAAAGTGGTAAGCAAACTGTGACGTCATCGGAGGTCTGGTTGAGTCTAGTCAGTTAGTAGGCCTAATGGTAAAAGCATCCAGCAACATACTCTTGCCGATTGCATCCTTGCTGCACATGACGTTTCAAGCCCAAAACAGTCTCATTGAGGCATAGAGTTATATATAAGAACTAGAGGGCGCACGAGTGATGCTTCGTGCACAAACGCCACGGGACCGCAAGATGACAAGCGCGTCATTCTGCACGCGCGTTGAATATGAAATACACGTTTGAGTTTTCTTTTATTGAACGCTCACGCGATGCTGTTTGTTCAACTTACAAAATGGCCGCACAAACACACGCTGTGAGATTTTGTCAACTTAGAAAATGGCCACCTGGGCGCATGCCGGGGCGCGTATATAGGCCAGTGCGCTCTGTAGTTCTTATATATAACTCTATGCATTGAGGTGACTGAATTAAGAGCTATCATTGGCTGAGAGTCGTGCGCAGCGCGTACACGCGTATCACGTTTCCGGTTATTGTTTAGAAATCAAAGATGGCGGCCAATGAAAGGGGTGGTTGGGAAGATCTTCGTTTAAGGGCCATGTCACACGAGGCAATTTACACAGGCAACCAGTTCCAGGCAATCTCAAAGAAGAGATTCCATTCTAATTTGAATGTCCTTATAATTTTCTTGGGAATTGTTTGAAAAATTACTCGTGTGCTACCAAAGTGGTCCTGTATCATGCATCGTAGTCGGTCGCCTCCACCAAGTTCACTGCAAAAGCTGCCTCCCGTGACAAGGCCCTAAAATAACACCTAAAACAATGAGAAATCACCTTTTCTCCTTGATGTTTTGTTTCCTTATGTTGTCTCCTCCTGTGTTTCCTCCATGCCCTCCTTATTCCCGAAGACAATCTCATCAACTCCCCCTCTTGGGAGACGGTCCCCGTCACATACAGATCGAGGGCCCACAGGACGAGTCCGAGAAACCGCCGTGGCCCATCGAGACCGAGGGATGTTTCTTGAGGTGTCGGCTGCGGTTGGAGCTGAGGATATCGCAGCTGCTCTAGATGGAACTGTACTGGATGTTCTTTGATGAGATGCAATTCTCTGTTGACTCTGCTGAGGCAGGGACCGTTGGTCATCTGGAGTTTCATCCATGCTCTTTTTTGCAAGATGTTTGTCTCCTGGTGAGATGTGCTGTGTTCTTACAGACCTTGATGGTTGTGTGACACAGTTCCGTCGCCCACTGGCAAACCATCTAGCATTATCATGAGCCATTTTCTCTGCAAATATAGCATAAATATCGACTATTATAGGCTACTTTATTTTTGTCCGAGTTTGTTCAGCATGACGTGTTGAACTGATGAAAATCATCAGTCAAATTATGAATTTTAAAATTTAATTCAACGATAACTCTATCCATCCATCCAGTCTATCGCCGAACCACCTTTGTCTATTTGTCGTTTGAAATGCTCGTTATACTTGGACACAATTTGTTTTTGTTTTTTAGTTTGTTATTTACTTTCTCTTACCTGTAGTAACGATTTTATCATTAGCCAGTCTGCAAAACACAAGTACCAACACGCACAGTCGACCCCTGAATAGGCCTTGAGTTTTCTCTTGTCACACTTTTGTCAAGTGAACGTTAATCGAAATTTACAAATTGCTCCACTTAGGAAAATAAAATTTTACTCGCAAAAGAAATTCAAAATTTTGTCCCACCCCGAATATTTTTTACTGAGGGTTTTTGTTTTTCTCCATGAGCGTCCCTGTGGATTCGAAACGCGTTTTGGCTGTGCGCTTTGCGTCCAAGATGGTGGCCGGAAGCGAAATGAGCCACATGGGCGAATTCAAACATTTGCACGTTGGTTGTCCTGTTTTTCGTGAAAAGGAAACAAACTTGCGCACTCTAAACCGATCCCAATGTTAAAGATGCTATGTCGGATTTTTGGTCCCAAACATTAAAAAATAGATTGTTTTGAGGGAATGGTATTTCAAAGAGTATCACCCGCTCTAACAAAAAAAAGTTTTACTTTTACTTTTAATGCGGTCAGGAACCATGACAATAATTTAAAACGTTTCTTATAAAACACATAAGAATTGGTCACGTGGTTTATTGTCGGGATCCTGACAAAAACTAATTTTGAGCACTTTATTTCACTGCTACTAGTAATTGGCGGACTTTTTCGAGCAATGGCTCAAATGAAAGCTTGTAACTTTCTCGACCCCCATCAAAATACCTACTGAATTTTAAATCAAAATGTTTGGGTCAAATCGGCCAAAAATCTGACATAGCATCTGAGTGTGTAACGTCCCCGTAATTACACCGCGCTTAACAGTTACCGACTTGATTTCAAGACTAGTATATTGTGTGCACTAGGGCCGGTGAGGGCGACCGGACCGGGGTGACCCCCCGGGCGCTCATCATAGACCTTTTCGCAAATACTGGGGCGCGCGCGTAAAGCTTGGAATTAGATGCATTGTGGTCTAGCTGGTAGCAAAATTTGATTCATATCTATCCCACAATGCACCTCATTCAACAGTCTGCGCTTGCGCATTGGTATTTGCGATAAGGTCTATGCATGCTACCTCCATGGTCTATGTGACATTTTGTGTGAGCGAGAGGGTCAAAAGTAGCGGGGGCGGGGGGGGGGGAGGGGGCTCGAAGGTGGTGTGTATAGAGACGTCGTATGTTTTTGTGTCAGTCACAAAGTTCAATATGTATGTTGTCTGTAGCATGCATGGTGGTCCGGATAAAGTGCTGTGTCACACCATGGTCACACACGCATGTGTTGCGAGGCTGATAAGTACCTTAGTTTACCCTATTTCACGTGCATGGGACCTACGGCTCGTTTTGACTAGTGCTACGACGGGGACTCGAACCCAAAGTGACAGTCTCCCATGCATACCATCATGTGATTCATGCTCATGTCTCCTCTGATGTTCAGAACACTTGATTTTCAATGAAAAGGTGAATGCCTTTCAACATGTTCAAGGACTAGTGAAGTTGAACGGGCTTTCATTCAGATCCAGACATTAATCCAGGTAAAATACTACATGAATGAGACCATGAATGAGGTTCGTTCCGCTATCATGGCTATATCAACATGAAAATGATCAATAGAGGAACGAACCTCATAAAATTAATAATAGGTAGTCAACAGTGGAATCTTGCTCTTTGAAGCATTTATGCTTTGAAGCATTTATGGTCCAAAAAGCAAGATTTCGCTATTGACTACCTACAGGGTTTTGTTGCTTTTGGATGCCCAATTGGCAAAGGGTTGAGAAGCAGTGTAAGTGTTCGCTAGCTCCTGAGCTAGCCCGTAGCACTATCAACAGTTTTAGTGGACATTATAAAGTCTGTCAACTAAAGAGTATAGCCCCAATGCGAAGTATACTACTATTATTATTAGGGCCTATGTCACTATGTGACGATTGAAGGCTACATGACAGAGCAAAATAGTAGAGTAGAGTAGAAAATAGTGGTATTGCTTTCAAGAGGTTGGTCAAATTGAGCCTACAGAGCCCTGGCAATGACATCTTTTTTAAGACCAAAAAGCTCTGCCCCTTAAAAATAAAAGACACTGGACACTATTGGTAATTGTCAAAGACCAACTTCCCACTTGGTGTATCTCAACTTATGCATAAAATAACAAAGTGAAATTTTAAAAAACACTTGTCATACGAAGATTTTTGTTTCAGACGCTTGATTTCGAGACCTCAAATTCTTAATCTGAGGTCTCGAAATCAAATTCGTGGAAAATTACTGCTTTCTCAAAAACTACGTTACTTTAGAGGGAGCCGTTTCTCACAATCTTTTATACTATCAACAGCTCCCATTACTCGTTACCAAGAAAGTTTTTTGCTAAAAACTATTTTGAGTAATTACCAATAGTGTCCACTGTCTTCAAATGTTTATTTTGGTGTTTTGGGGCAAATGGAGCATAAAGGCCTAGGGGTCCAATGTCATAGAGCTGCTTTTTTTTATAGCACAAACATTAGCTATAAAGCAACATAAAATAATGCCGATTACTAGAATAAGGTTCACACCAACCAAAATGCCACATCACATGTACAATTTATGACTGGTAACCTGCTCATTATTGCTAAGCGGGGATTTGCAGTATATTTTCTGAACTGTACTGATAAGTGATAGCTCTATGACGTTGAGCCCCAATAACTGCTGGCTACGCCCCCCCTTCAAACTCATACGCCCCCTTCAAACTCCATGTACATGACCACTCCCCCTCTACACCAACCTTAAAACACACCACTGCCTGGTCAGTGTCCATGATATGAATTGTTCGTTTTTAAATGCACATTAAATATTCATAAGTTTGCCATCAGAAATGATATCCCTGAATACAAAGGTTAATTTCTGCAGGCAATGGTGTTGGTGTGTAAGGCTTTAATTGCAGTGTACAGTGTGGATATAGTGTACATATGTAGTTGAGAGTCGGCAAGTAGTTTATGCAAGCAGGTATGGAACAATGAGCTTCCAGCATTGTCATCCAAGTAACTAGTCGCTTGTCAGAAGCCCATTAATGTCATTTTTTTGTAAGAACAAAAGGCTTATTTGGACTTGTTTCCAGGGCCAACAGCTTAACGGTCGATTTTGTGCTTCGGCCTTCTGTACTGGAAGTGTCGGTGATATGTATGAAAATTAATGATGTGACAATACAAATCAATGGCCATGGGGAACGCTTAAAGGCAGTGGACACTATTGGTAATTGTCAAAGACTATCCTTCACAGTTGGTGTATCTCAACACATGCATAAAATAACAAACCTGTGAAAATTTGAACTCAATCGGTCATTGAAGTTGCGAGATAATAATGAAAGAAAAAACACCTCTGTCACACGAAGATGTGTGCGTTTAGATGGTTGATTTCGAGACCTCAAGTTCTAAACCTGAGGTCTCAAAATCAAATTCGTTGAAAGTTACTTCTTTCTCGAAAACTATGGCACTTCAGAGGGAGCCGTTTCTCACAATGTTTTATACCATCAACCTCTCCCCATTACTCGTCACCAAGAAAGGTTTTATGCCAAAAATGTATTTGAGTAATTACCAATAGTGTCCACTGCCTTTAAAGGCAGTGGACACTATTGGTGATTACTCAAAATAATTACTAGCATAAAACCTTACTTTGTAACGAGTAATTGGGAGAGGTTGATAGTACAAAACATTGTGAGAAACTGCTCCCTCTGACGTGGAGTAGTTTTCGAGAAAGAAGTAATTTTCCTCGGATTTGATTTTGAGACCTCAAGTTTAGATTTTGAGGTCTCGAAATCAAGCATCTGAAAGCACACAACGTCGTGTGACAAGGGTGATTTTTTCTTTCATAGTTATCTCGCAACTCCAATGACCAATTGAGCTCAGCAAGTAAGAAGACTGGTCTTTGACAATTACCAATAGTGTCCACTGGCTTTAAGATGGCTGCCTAATTTTTCTTGCTTTTTTTTACAGCAATTTTTCTGCTATAGTTAGCACAGAAAAGAGAAAGACTTGATCTGAAATATTTGTGTCTCTTATACGAATGTCGTTGAATGGTTAAAGCCATTATACCCTTTCGGTACAGGAAAAAAAAAAAAAGTACACAGATTTACAAATAATTTACAGGGTTTACAGAAGGTAATGGTGAAAGACTTCTCTTGAAATATTGTTCCATGAAATGCTTTACTTTTGGAGAAAACATTAAAACAATATAAATTCTCGTTAGCGAGAATTACGGATTTATTTTAAACACATGTCATGACACGGCAAAACGCGCGGAAACAAGAATGGGTTTTCCCGTTATTTTCTCCCGACTCCGATGACTGATTGAACCTAAATTCTCACAGGTTTGTTATTTTATATATTAGTTGTGATACACGAAGTGTGGGACTTGGACAATACTGTTTCCCGAAAGTGTATAATGGCTTTAAAAAGAGTGTGTTTTAAATGAATTTTTTTTTTTGAAATGTCTTTGAATGATTATTAAGTGAGTATATGTGTTCAATGAAATAACCCAGCAGTGTTCCGGATTTGGAGCAGGAAGTAGGGGAAACCTTGTGTGTGCAGTTCAGTGCACTCAAGACATTTAGAGAGAGGTTTTATGTACAGACAGCCAGATAGAAAAATGCAATAAGCATTGTTACTTGCTATTAGATCTAGTCTAGTGTAGAGTCAAACAGCACACAATACCACACCCCTTCAGCGGAGTGGAACAACCTGCAACTGGTCGTGACTCAAATTTGAATATTTCTAGGGTTATAAATATGAATTAAATGACCATTCCAATCACAGTTTAAAAGTTTATTTCACATGGATTTGGATCTCTGCACCATTTGAAATTGTCAGTTGTTTTGAAGGCACTGTTGTTATTCAGAGGAATTCTCACTTTCACAGTAAGTTGTTTTATAAATTGGTTTTGTTTGTTATTTTCGTTTCCATTGTTTTTGTACTGAGTAATCATCAGCTGAGTTCAAGTGAAAATGTAGCATAAATTCTTTGACAGGAAAATCTGAAAAATAAATATTTTTTTAAAGACACTGGACACTAATATTGCTAATTGTCAAAGACCAGTGTTCTCACTTGGTGTATCTCAACATATATGCATAAATAACAATCATGTGAAAATTTGGGCTCAATCGGTCATCGAAGTTGCGAGATAATAATGAAAGAAAAAACACCCTTGTTACCAGAAAATGTGTGCTTTTAGATGCATGATTTTGAGACCTCAAATTCTAAATCTGAGGTCTCAAAATCAAATTCGCGGAAAATAACTTCTTTCTCAAAAACTACATTACTTCAGAGGGAGCCGTTTCTCACAATGTTTTATACTATCATCCTCTCCCCATTACTCACTACCAAGTAAGGTTTTATGCTAATAATTATTTTGAGTAATTACCAATAGTGTCCTCTGCCTTTAACTGAACAATCAGGCCTGGAGTTACATGCAGACCACTGAGGCCAAGTGGCCTCCGTTGCCCCTGGTCTTGGCCTTGGTGCCCCTTCAAAATTTCCCATTGACTTAAGGTTGTGCAATGGAAGTGTCCTTAAACACACTTAACACTATTGGTAATTGTCAAAGACCAGTCTTCTCACTTGGTGTATCTCAACATATGCACAATATAACAAACCTGTGAAAATTTGAACTCAATTGGTGGTCAAAGTTGCGAGATAATAATGAAAGAAAAAACAACCTTGTCACACGAAGTTGTGCGCTTTCAGATGCTTGATTTCTGGACCTCGAAAACTATAAAAACTACTTTACATGTACTTCAGAGGGAGCCGCTCCTCACAATGTTTTATACTATCAACAGCTTGTTACCAAGTAAGTTTTTATGCTAACAATTATTTGGAGTAATTACCAATAGTGTCCACATTTTTTTCATTTTTAAAGCCATCGGACACTTTTGGTACAGAAAACAAAATTAAAAGTTCACAGATTTACAAATAACTAGGGTTTACAGAAGGTTATGGTGAAAGACTTCTCTTGAAGTATTATTCCATGAAATGCTTTACTTTTTGAGAAAACATTCAAACAATATCAATTCTCGATATCGAGAATTACGGGTTTATTTTAAACACAGGACACGTGCGGAAACAAGGGTGGGTTTCCCCGTTATTTTCTCCCGACTCGGATGACCGATTGAACCTAAATTTTCACAGGTTTTTTATTTTATATAGAAGTTGTGATACACGAACTTGTGTGGGCGTTGGACAACACTGTTTGCCGAAAGTGTTCAATGGCTTTAAAAGGGCAAGGATTTTTTTCATTGTTAGAAAAAAATCGTTGCCTTTTGTAAGATGAAAGATTCCATGCCTAAAAAATGTCCCCTGGTGATCTACACATAAGAGTAGGGGGTAGGGTTAGGGTAAGGCTTTAAAAACAGGCAAGGACTCCATGCCTAAAAATGACATTGTAATTTTTAAACCATTTGAGTGATTTATGTTCTCGTACCCCCTTGTTCTCTGTCCTTCCTCTATGCTTGTACCAACCAACAACCCTTTGTTCGGATAACCGATCTACACAAAAGAGTTAGGGGTAGGGTTAGGGTGAGACTTTAAAAATGGCCAAGGACTTATTTTCATTGCCTCCGTTGCCCCTTGCCATTGCCTTGGTGCCCTTGAAGTGCTCAAGTAGAAATTAACAATTTCTTCAAAGGGTGCCCTTTGCCAAAGAGAAAATGCCTCGGTGCCCTTGCCCTTTCAAAAATGAAGCATACAGCCCTGATACTGTAACCAAGAAACTTATTTTTGCTGTGCTTTTGTATGTTTGACTATTTTTCACCCGATTCTTTTCTTTAAAACTCGTTTACAGGGAAGCACTAGGCATAAACCATTGCCATGGAAACCATTACAAATGGTGTGATAAATGGGAAGGAGAGTCACTCTATGAGCGACCGGGAATTCTTCCAGAAGATGTATGAGCTGATTTTTAAGGAAGCAATCGAGAAGACGACAGCTGGAAAATGCAAAGGTGAGCATTATAAACGCTTAAAGGATTTGGGTACTTTTTGTAACACAAAACACAAAGTCCACAGATTTACATTAAACTTACACAGTTTGAAGATAATGATATCAGAAGGCTTCCCAATGGTATGGAAATACGTTTTACATGCTAAAATATTTTTCCTCAAACTGAGACGAACATTAAAAGTGTGACTTGTTTTACTAATTTCTCAAAAACTACAGCAACTCGGCCATCATTATCTTCAAACTGCGTGAGTTTAAAGGCAGTGGACACTATTGGTAACTGTCAAAGACTAGCCTTCACAGTTGGTGTATCTCAACATATATGCATAAAATAACAAACCTGTGAAATTTTGAGCTCGAACGGTCATCAAACTTGCAAGATAATGAAAGGAAAAATACCATTGTCACACGAAGTTGTGTGCGTTTAGATAGTTGATTTCAAGACCTCAAGTTCTAAACTTGAGGTCCCGAAATAAAATTCGTGGAAAATTACTTCTTTCTCTCAAACTATGGCACTTCAGAGGGAGCTGTTTCTCACAATGTTTTATACCATCAACCTCTCCCCATTACTCGTCACTGAGAAAGGTTTTACTCTAATAATTATTTTTAGTAATTACCAATAGTGTCCACTGCCTTTAATGTAAATCTGTGGCCATTGTGTTTTTTGTCCTACAAAAAGTACCCAGACCATTTAAAGGGAAGGTCCATACATTTGGTAACACTCTTGGTTCAGAAGCCTGTAGTATTTCAATAGTATTAAAAAAAAATACATTTTGAGAAACATTTCACTATGTGGTTAAAATGTAAAAAGATCAAAAAGTCGTAGGTTTACGTATATAATCTATACACTATTATCAGTCTTTGAATCTGGGGTGTTTTTTTCCCCCGATTATTTCCATGCAACTGAAAGAAACGTTTTTTGTGAAATTAGTCGTGGGATGAGCCATAAAATTGGCCTGATCGATTATACAGTAATGCTTTAATTGGAAAAAGCACCAAAGCTACCATTCTATTTATATTTATATTTATATTTATACATAGTTTTTATTGATTCCTGTAAGTAGCAACTAACCGCTGTTGGATTTAAATGTGTTCACTCTGCAATAACTAGCAGGGAAAACAATTCTCTTAATGACACTGGACACTATTGGTATTTTTCAAAGACCAGTCTTCTCACTTAGTGCTGTTCAACATACGTCAAATAACAAACCTGTGAAAGTTTGAGCTCTACTGGTCGTCCAAGTTGCGAGATAACTGTAACCGAAATAACATCCTTGTCACACGAAACTGTGTGTGTGCATATGCTTGATTTCGAGACCTCAAAATCTAATTCTGAGGTCTCAAAATCAAATTCATGGAAAATTACTTTTTTTTTCTCAAAAACTAGGTCACTTTAGAGGCAGCTGTTTCTCACAATGTTTTATACCATCAACCTCTCCCCATTACTTGTTACCAAGAAATGTTTTATGCTAATAGTTATTTTGAGTAATGACCAATAGTGTTCACTACCTTATTCAACCAAGAACTATTTTGGTGATGTCATTAATTGAACTGAGTTAATTGGCAAAAGGTCTGACTGTTGATATGTAGGTCATGCAGTTTTTGTTTTGGACAAAAGAATAATCTACCTGGTGTATTCATTACATGTTTGTTCATCAAACCGCACCATACTTTTTGTAATTACTTAAAAAAATAATGACTGTATAAATTTAGTTGGTTACCAAAAGAAACTTGGAAAATTTAGGCTCAGTTGGTAATTGAAGTTGCAAGAAAATAATGAGAGAAAAAACACCATTGTTGCCAATGCCTAGTAAGGCTTCAGGCCTGATGTCTTTTAATATTTTAGTGAGAAATTACCTCTTTCTTAAAAACTACGTTACTTCAGTGGAAGCATTTTCTCACAATGTTTTATACTATCAACACGTCTCCATTGCTTTTAACCTAGTAAATCAATTACTTTGAGTAATTAATTATAGTGCCCATGTGCCTTTAATTAATTCATAAAGGTCTCTGTGAAATAAAAAACAACAGAAACAACCTATGGGGATCATGCACTCATGATTGTGTATGACACTACACATCACCAGTAACCTTATCTGCTTAATTCAATCTAAACACTTGACTCCCCTTGACCGTGCTTAACCATCCTTGTCCCCTTCCTAGAACGACGATCCCAATGGAAAATGAAAAATCAGCAAATCTCAACAACGCTAAATTTACATAATGACCGCAGGGCATATTTATTGAATTGGATTATTTGTTTTGTACAATACACTGAGGGAAAAAATTGGGCCTCTCACCGGAGGTGAACAAAATACATTATGAACAAGTTTTTTTGTGCAAACATCAGTTGATGCCCTACCTTTCTGGGCTCAATTTTGATGCTTGACTGCAGGCACAAGGCCAGCAGTGACTTTTAGCATCAGCCAAGTAAACTCAGGGATGAACAAGATTAGCGGTCTTTTGCCACAGCTGTTGAATATCCTTTATTGAAAGAAATGAAACTCCAATGTTGACTTTGAGGTTGAGTTTGAGTGTTTTATAACCTTTCATTCTTTGTCGAGCATCGAAGTATTCTCACCCATTAGACAAATCTTCTTCAGTGACTCTTCAAATGGAAACAGTTAACATGAATTTTTTTTTTAACAAGTAAAATAAATTCTGGTCGGGTACATTTTTGAGTCGCAAGTCCAGATGTTTTGTGGAATTTTACCCCAAACACATGTACGAGCCCTGGTTTTGACCTGCAGAGTCATTAGGGTTGGGTTTGAATCCCAGTCAAGACACTTGTTTCCTGCAAGCAATTGACACTTGCCTCTAATTGTTTCTCTTCACCCAGGAGTAAATGGATACATGTGAGGGCAGAGATGGTTTTTGTAATTGATTTAGCTTTGTGGCACAGGCTGTATACTCCCAAAGGGAGCTGAGATGGTTTAAGGAGTGAAATAAATGGCCCAGTGACTAGGAGGGTAATAGTAATGTTGGAGCAACACTGAGTGATGGGTTTGAGTGTTGTAGGCTTTTTAAAGGCAGTGGGCACTATTGGTAATTGTCAAAGACTAGCCCTCACAGTTGGTGTATCTCAATATGCATAAAATAACAAACCTGTGAAAATTTATGCTCAATCAGTCGTCAAACTTGCGAGATAATAATGAAAGAAAAAACACCCTTGTAACACAAAGTTGTGTGATTTCAGATGCTTGATTTCGAGACCTCAAATTCTAAACTTGAGGTCTCGAAATCAAATTCGTTGAAAATTACTTCTTTCTCGAAAACTATGTCAGTTCAGAGGGAGCCGTTTCTCACAATGTTTTATACCATCAACCTCTCCCCAAAACTCGTTACCAAGTGAGGTTTTATGCTGATAATTATTTTGAGTAATTACAAATAGTGTCCATTGCCTTTAAAGGAACACGTTGCCTTGGATCGGACGAGTTGGTCTATAAAAAGCGTTTGAAACCGTTTGTTATGAAATGTATACGGTTAGAAAGATGTTTTAAAAGTAGAATATAATGATCCACACAAGTATCACTCAAAATTGCACGGTTTTCTTTTTACGTTGCGAACAATCACGGTCGGCCATTTATGGGAGTCAAAATTTTGGCTCCCATAAATGGCCGACCGTGTTATTGGACGAGGTAAAAAGAAAACCACGCAATTTCGAGGCATATTTGTGTAGATCATTGTACTCTACTTTTACATCATCTTTTTAACCATATGCATTTTATAACAAACGGTCACAAAACGGTCACAAGACCAACTCGACCGATCCGAGGCATTGTGTTCCTTTAAGAAACAACCATAAATTATGAAACGACTGAAAGTTTTTGCTTTTGAATTGGAGTTTGAATTGTATTTGCTTTTTAATTCGACAATGAATTGAATAAAACAAAATTGATGAAAGAAAAGCAGATTCTTTTAGAGAGGACTGTTAAAAGCATAATTTTTCTGACAACCACATTGTCTTAAAGACTCTTATTCTTATACATGTATCAATCACTCCTTCTTCAAGACAGGCTTGTTCTTAAGTGTTGTGTACTCTGTGGATTGCAGTTCTATTCAGAACTAAATAATGAAGCAGCAAAAATAGATTCACTCTCTTTACTTTCTGCTGATGCAGGTAAATTTACAAATCAAATTTTCAGCGAGCGTTTGGTACAAATTGGACGTAATTTGTGGCAGATTCACATCGCTGTTTTGTGTGGAGAGTTGTGCAAAGGGATTTCTTAATGTATGTTTTGAATGCCAAATGTAATGCCTTTAGAGACATTAGGAAGAACCTAAGTTGTAATTCAATTTAATTTAATTTATTTGTGTCTACTGTATGACGATTTTCTCTCTCCTGCACAAATTCAAAGTATTTATTCCTTAGGCTTAGATCTCAGTATAAAGTCTTAGGAAACAAAAAAGTATAATTTGTTTTAAATTTGAAGAAGAAAAATGAAGTCAAAGCAGAATAATGTAGCACAAATTGTCAGACTTTGTTCTATGCACAACCTTCATATTTTACATTCATAAATACCTCAGACAGTTCCGCTATTCCTATTGGTGGAGAGCGCGTCACAAGGGTGTGTATAAACCTTTGTTTATGAACAGTAAAAAGTGTTGAAACATGGGCGCGACACGCGAGTTTGCACCTGTGCTTGTAAGACAGTTTCTTAATTCCTATTGGTCGAGAGCAACGGCCGAGACGCGCACAGCATTCCCTTATAAGGAGTTGTTTACGCGAGGGCCTTGACTGGGCCTTACCATTTCATAGCTGGAGGGGTGTTATGTTGAAAGAAATCATTGAAAAATTAAAATTTTTGCATTTATTTTACTTTTTGACCATTAAAGTAATGTTGTTTTTTGACCGAAAAGGTATTTTATGAATGGGAATCAAAGTGTGTTAAATCGGTTTTCAACTAGTGGTTTAAACCTGCCGAGGCCTGGTTCTTGATAATTTACCTCAACTTCGTCTCGGTAAAAATATCAAGAACCAGGCCTCATTGGGTTTAAACCACAAGTTGAAAACCTCTTCACCACACATTGATTGCCTTATTTATTTAGGAGAAATCGTCTAACATAAGGATAGAGCTACACTTAACCGATTTTGGAAATTGACCCAAATCAACTGTTACCAGGGTCTGGTTGCCACCTACATTGTATTCCTAGGGTTGAAACAGGGTTATCCCCTTCACAGTCCGTACAAGGATGTAGGCAAGGGTTTCATCCACTAGGAGCCTGGCTGGTAGAGCAGAATGCACTGCCTTCCCAACTTATTATGAAGCAGTTTACGGTTAAGTGCCTTGCTCGAGGGCACAATTGTCATGACCGGGATTCGAACTCACACTCTGCTGCTAACACTCCCAAAGCTTATGGTAGGGGGAACTTGACTGTTCGGCCAAAACACCCAAGAACCTGTTCTTGTTTGAAATCTACCTTTCTTTACTGTATTGTTTCTTTCTTTCAGTGTCCAACTTCGTCCACCCGCAAGAGCTGAAAGAAAAATTAGATCTCGCAATAAAAGATGAAGCGATGCCACCTGAGAATATCTTGAAACTTTGCCAACAGACATTTGATTACAGTGTGAAACCAGGTCAGTAAACCTTATTTAAAGACACTGGACACTATTGGTAATTGTCAAATATCAGTCTTTTCACTTGGTGTATCTCAACATCCGCATTAAAATAACAAATCTGTGAAAATTTGAGATCAATTGGTCATCGGAGTTGCGAGATATATTGAAAGAAAAAACACCCTTGTCACACAAAGTTGTGCACATTCAGATGCTTGATATCGAAACCTCAAATCCTACGTGAGGTCTCAAAATCAAATTCGTGGGAAGTAACTTCTTTCTCGAAAACTACGTCACTTCAGAGGGAGCCCTTTCTCACAATGTTTTGTACCACCAACCTCTCCCCATTACTCGTAACCAAGTGAGGTTTTATGCTGATAATTATTTTGAGTAATTACCAATAGTGTCCACTGCCTTTAATTTATTTATTTTAATCTTCAGCCATTGTCAATCCACTATGGAACGAAGCCTTTAGCATGTCTTAAAATGTCTCTATTTGTGTTTGTTTATAATTGACTGTCCCCCAGTATGTTTAATAATAATAATAATAATAATAATAATAATAATAATAATAATAATAATAATAATAATAATAATAATAATAATAATAATAATAATAATTTATTTTTAATATAGCGTATTAAATCTCAAAACGCTGTACAGTATATTACATATTATAAACATTAAGCTAAAAAAAATAAGCAAAATACAGCAAAATTACATTGTACAATAGGAACGACAAAAACAATGACAAACACCAATACGCGACAACCAACAATATAACACCACAGAAAAGGCAATGAAAAAGTCAGAGATAATATCTTTTAACAAGAAATGTTTTGAGATGGGTTTTAAAAATATCTAGGTTGGTGATAATCCTCAAATGAATGGGTAAATTATTCCAAAGGGTGGGACCATAAATAGAAAAAGCCTGATCCCCATAAGATTTGCAAGGCTTTGGGCCAAGTATAAGGAAAAATTAAGTTTGACACCAACACAACTTCTAGTACAAATATGAGAAACATAAATTGGAATTAATTCTGACAGATAGCGAGGGGCCGATTTACCGTGATGAATAAGTTTAAAAATAACACAGACAATTTTATACTCAACACGAACTTTGAGTGGAAGCCAGTGTAAATCAAAAAGAATTGGTGTCATATCTGAACGGTGATCAAACCGTTTCCTAATAAGACGGGCTGCAGCATTTTGAATATGTTGTAATTTCTTAAATTGATATTTGTATAAACCAAAGTATAAGCTTTTTTTCCTGGCCCCTTGGGCCCCCACCCCATTCACTGTTCAATGTTGGCTCTCATGGAGGAAGAAGTACTTGTGAAAATGTGAAATGTCTTTTGGAACAAATAATAGACTCTTCTTTAGAATATACTTGGTTGTTGTTCTGGGAGAAGCTACTTGTGGTTTTTATTTTTATTGTCATCTCCATCTCCAGACACTAAAAATCTGGATCAATTTAAAAGCATCCTCAAAATCCCCTTCAGTCAATAAGATTTTCCATTTGTGGTGCTCTTTGCAAAATGAAAGTGGCCTTGCCCTCTTGAAGAAGAAGTTTTCCTGGCCTGTGATGAAGCAGTTCCTTTCAAATTGCCTCTGATGGAAATCATTCGTCATGAGGTGCCCTTTGCCAGAGAAAAATTCCTTGTCCCTCTAGAGCAAAATTATTCATCGGTGCTTATTCGTACAAAAGCACTGCAGCCTGACTTAAGATACCGAACTTACGTTGTCTGGGAAAACCTTCTCAGCTAGATTTCAATATTTTGGGAGTAAACATAAATAAAAATTCTTAATGGAAAAAGAAACCTTGGGTGGACTTCCATGAATGACACTGTACATCTAACACCTTTGTGAAAGAAATCCCAGAATAGTTGAAACCTGGGGTTCAAACGGCCAGACACATAACGTTACTTGGCAAAGATCTAATCGAATAAAACGTCTTCAGAAAATGTTGTTTCTTCACAATTAAGTCCCGACTGCGATAACAAAAATCAATGGTGTTCCAGGGAGACTTCTGGTTACAGACGCCAAACTTAAGAACCCATTAGGACGTGACATTTGAAATAGATGACGTAAATTTCTTTATTGGTAGCGCACAATAATAGCAGGTGGCGCTGGTCCATTAGGCTGGTTGCAAGTGACTATTTTATTCCGACATTATTAAATTTAGCCCGTTGTAATTGTTTGTTTGACTTTCGAGCCACTCTTCCACCCCACTCTTGTTAATTGTGTTCTTTCTGGTAGACTCTCTGTTGTTGAAAAAGAAAATGAATATTATTGGGACGCCAATTTGTAGGCGAATCAATGAGGGGTGTAATTTGTAGTGAGTTACTTGGGCCCATTACTTCCACATTATGTACTTTGTGAGAAAGTGTACCACACACCGGTAGTATATAGGTCCGGTCCTAATTTCGTGGCTCTGCGTAAGGGAGCGTCTCAAAAGTCGGAACGGTAGGAACGTTCTTTTTGGATCGCAAGAGTATCCCCGCCACTTTACTTGGACCGGTCCTTTGAACCGCCAGAGCGATCTTTTGGATCGTTCCAAATGCGTGACCGCGTCCAATCTCATGTTAGAACGTTCCTAATGTCATGATGTTGCGATCCTGCGGGCATATGCCCGCGATCCATTGGAACGTTCTTTTGCGCTAGGAACGTGCCCGACTTTTGAGACGCTCCCTAACCTAAGCATGGCAGTGGTGTAAGTCTTGAGCTCTAGGTCCAATTTCATAAAGCCTGTAAGCACAAAACCTTGCTAAGCACAAAAAAATATTGTTTTATAGGACTGAGGGTTGCCTTTACTTGGCCAATTCTGGTTTTTGATGGCCCAATACAGAAGTTCCAGCATCGGCATGAACGTTATTGGGCCTGTACTGGTTGATTGCAACTGTTTTCTTGCCGATTTATTGGCAATGTGCAAATATTGTAAATGAGCCAACACTCCACCAGTAAAGGGCCAATACAACATACAGTACTAATACGGTAATCGCCTGTATCGGGCCAATACAGGGGTTGATTTCACAAAGAGTTAGGACTAGTCCTAGCTTAGGACTCCTAGAAGGTATGGAAAACGTATGGCTCCTCCTAAGTTAGGACCAGTGACTCGTCTTAAACAGACAATAAAAGATGATCTCAATATTTCAACTATTACCTTTTTATGGCCAAATAGACATCGTAAATGTACGTTTAGTAATAAATAACTCAAGTCAAAAATGCACTTGGCCGCGACGCTTTTTCAGCCGAGAGTCAAAAACGGCTTATCTATTGTAATGACCCCTTGACGCCAGTGCTGATTTTCCCCTAATTGGGTTTAAACACAAACTGAGGGTGCTATTTTCCACATCAATTAGCGCCACTGACGTCGCGATTCCTTTGTCGCGCAAGTTTGTTTGACCCCGCGTTTTTCAGAAATTTGGCTTAAAGCGTTCTGGACAAAAACCCATTTTTATCAACGTGAGGTAAGAGACTCGTTATATTTTTTTAATGTTTCCTATGGACTGCAGCTATTAGAAAACTGTAATATCTATATATTTGAGATCATCCTTTATTGGCTGTTTAACTCTTTGTGAAATCCACCTCTGATATGTCTGCAGGATTACACTGCCAGCAGCTGTTTGAAAGCAAACAAAATCCTTAACGATTTTGTGTAGTTCTTTTTACATGCGATGGGGAGTGTCGCCATCAATCAGGATAAAATAAAAATAGATTAAAACAATAAAAATGCAAAACATATATATAATAAATTAAACTTAAATTTAATTACTTTGCAATAAAAAGTACACTCATAAAAACCTCAGACAGTTTCATTATTCCCATCTAGGTAGAGAGCGCCTCACGTGGGGGTGTTTTTTTATGACCAGCTGGGGCTGTGTTTATAACCCGCTGTTTTCAGATACTGCGCGCTGGTCTTGGTGCAAGACATTTCTCATTACGGGCGATGCAGGCGCTGTTGGTGAGAAACATCTTGCACCAAAATTACACGTACGAATGGATCCAAAAACTGTCGTCTCAGACATAAAAATGCAACACACGGACGTACGGAGCTCAAGCACGTCGGAAAACGGATTTAAAGAGCTTTACAGAGTTTCTAACTTTATTAACCAGAAAGGGATTTATGAATGGGTTCGACTTGGGCCTTTATCACACGGCAACAATCCTGTCGGTTTTAAATGTTCCCTTATTTATGTACATTTTATAGCAATACAATAAATTAGTGTAGTTGACAGCAGTATTAACAAATAAATTAATTAAAACAAAATTTTTAAATTACCATATAAAAGCCAATAAAATATGATGGAGGTATACATTTTAGCACGAACTAAAAATAAATTAATAGTATTACTATTAGGTTTCTCAAAATGCCGGCACCATCAGGTTCAATAACTTGCAGCCTGTTATCCCTTTTCAAGTCTGTTTAGTAATTTGCTTCTTTTCTCCTTATTTTTTTATGCTCCAGGCATGTGTTTTAGTATATTGTGCTAAACTGCAACTATTGTAAATCAAAATACAAATCAGCTAAATTGTTTGCAACAGCTAGTTCTATTATCTAATTTTAATATATTAAGTGTTACAAAAATTTGAAAATTGGTTGTAATGTAATGAGAAACTGCTGTTAGAGTTTTGATCTGATAAAAGTTTCACATTCTGACGTCTTGTCTACTGTTTTTTTTTAGCGGCACACCATTTTGGCAAAATGGTATGGAAAACCTTTTCTGGGCCAATACTGGTTTTGTTGCGGCACAAGATTTGCCCAAAATTTGATGGGGCATCAAAGTGCTTTTTTAGAAACCGCTCATACTAAAATTATCTTTTGGTTTGAATTCCATGTATGAAGGTCATCCTCGCTTCTTCAATCAACTCTTCGCTGGTCAAGACTTGTATGGTCTCGCTGGGCAATGGATGTCTGATGCTATCAACCCAAGCCAGTAAGTCACTCTGTCCCCCATCAACACCAACCAACAACCCCCCCCCCCCCAGTCCCTTCCCCTCCCCCTCCCCCTAGTCCCTCCCCTCCCCCTCCCCCTAGTCCCTCCCCTCCCCCATAGTAATAACAACATTAATTTTGTATTATTAATAGTAAGTTGCTTCCATTTAAAAAAAAAACCTGACAGACAACTAATATTACCCCCCCCCCCTTAAATTTGAACAGTTCATCAGCTTTTAAAATTTTGAGGAATTTGGGGATAAACAGAGGAAAATTGAATAGAGTGGGACTTGCGACCTCCAGATTAATAGCTATCTAGCCTTAATGTTGGTGGTCTCCCTAGTTTGTCAATACCTTTGTCCGGGGATCCAGTCAGAAGCTGTTCAATCAACCTTTAACTGCCCTGTAGCTAGGGATCACACCCAAGTTAATTATGCAACCTGGTAAAGGGCAGCAGAGGGATCACCATTATAGGGCATGGAACTTTTTATTCCAAATATAAACCGCAAGACTGGGTACATTTTTTTTTTATTCAACCCCAACTTATTTACAATTGACTTAGTCAGTGTCCCTTGTGGTTCACTACTCAAAATTTAAATAAAATTTATGATTTTACTTGCCATCATCTTTTTCACCCCTAAAACACACTCTTTAATACAAAAATTCAACAACAAAAAATTCCCTACACCAGGTTTTTTTAAAGCACTGTATACTCAGTACTTTCCTGTGTTCTGTGAAAAAAACCACTTCACAGGCAAATCACTCAGGTGGGATTTGAACCCGAGACCTCGATTCCCATCCGAGTGATTTGCCAGTGGATTTTTTTCGGGAAAGTACTATTAAAGTATACAGTGCTTAATATTATATTGGTGTAAGGGAAAAAAACAAATTATAATCTTTATCGCCGATTCAAAGGAAAGTATTATTTATAAAATTCATTAGCTTTTGAAGTTTTTATTAAAAAAGCTTTCATTGGTTGCAATTGTGTGAATACTATTATAACCATAAATGGTTTAATTATTGTAGGTATACATACGAAGTCTCGCCTGTCTTCACTCTGATGGAACTTGAAGTTATGAAGAAACTTAGAGAATTGTGCGGATATAAATCGGGTGATGGAATCTTCTGTCCAGGTCAGCAATGTTTCTAAATCTTAAACCTTTTTATGTCTTAAAGTCGCTGATAACCAGTTGTCAAAGACCAGTATTCTTACTTGGTGTATCCAAACATATGCTTAAAATAACAAACCGTTTATACGCAGGCCTGTTGGCACGGCTATTGTAAAATGTGCTTTGTAAGAACTAGTTATTATAATTATAAAGTCAAATAAATGGTGATATATTTCTCCATTGTTGTAGGTGGTTCAATTGCCAACATGTACGCCATGAACATTGCCAGATACAAGCACTGTCCTCAGATTAAACAGCAAGGATTGTATGGTCAAGCAAGACTCGTTCTCTTTACATCGGAACATGTGAGTATAGGTTAGCATTGTCTGATACCAGCACTGTCCTCAGATTAAACAGCAAGGATTGTATGGTCAAGCAAGACTCGTTCTCTTTACATCGGAACATGTGAGTATAGGTTAGCAGAATCTGATACCAGCACTGTCCTCAGATTAAACAGCAAGGATTGTATGGTCAAGCAAGACTTGTTCTCTTTACATCGGAACATGTGAGTATAGGTTAGCAGAGTCTGATACAAGCACTGTCCTCAGATTAAACAGCAAGGATTGTATGGTCAAGCACTACTCGTTCTCTTTACATCGGAACATGTGAGTATAGGTTAGCAGAGTCTGATACCAGCACTGTCCTCAGATTAAACAGCAAGGATTGTATGGTCAAGCAAGACTCGTTCTCTTTACATCGGAACATGTGAGTATAGGTTAGCAGAGTCTGATACCAGCACTGTCCTCAGATTAAACAGCAAGGATTGTATGGTCAAGCAAGACTCAGCAGGCACAAAGCATTCACTGCTTATTAAGGGAACACGTTGCCTTGGATCAGAAAAGTTCTTCTATAAAAAGCATTTGAAACTGTTTGTTATGAAATGCATTGGTTAGAAAGATGTTTAAAAAGTAGAATATAATGATCCACACAAGTATCACTCAAAATTGCTCGTTTTTCCTTTTACGTTAAGAATTAACACGGTCGGCCATTTATGTGTGTCAAAAGTTTGACTTCCTTAAATGGTCGATCGTGTTAGTCAACGAGGTAAAAAGAAAACCACACAATTTCGAGGCATATTTGTGTAGATCATTCGTGTAGATCTTTCTATATACCCAAATACCTTTCTACCTTTAATAGAGAGTCATCATCAATTATTGCTCTCGTTTGTTGTTTGTTGGTGTGTTTGTTGGTGTGTTTGTTGGTGTGTTTGTTTGTTTGTTTGTTTGTTTGTTTGTTTGTTTGTTTGTTTGTTTGTTTGTTTGTTTGTTTGTTTGTTTGCTTGCTTGCTTGCTTGCTTGTTTGTTTGTTGTTTGTTTGTTTGTTTGTTTGTTTGTTTGTTTGTTTGGGATGTTGTAGTGTTGGGATGTTTGTTTGGGTGTTGGGGTATTTGTTTGTTTGTTTGTTTTTTTGTTTCTTTCTTTATTTGTTTGTTTAGATAATCTTCCCATCAAGGGAACTCAGCAAACTCCCACAAGGGGATATAAAAACAAAGCTGGCAATAGCCAGTCTCTCTTATACAAATCGCCATTGGTTTAATGTCTTTGATTACGAATTGTGCAAATCAAGAAATGGTAATTCAGTAACTAGACGACAATATTTAATTCTGATCATTGTGAATGCTTAAAATTACTTAAATTGAGAAAAACAGGAAAAGAAGACTTGTTTATGGTACAGTTGAGCATTGCTGTTTTGTTTTACTTTAATTCCTAGTTTGTGATTTCATGATTGTATCGTGAAGGAACTTCAATGTTTCACTAAAATTTACTTTGTATTTCTAGCTGTTAACAGTATTTCTTATTTCACAATTTTGATCTTATTTATTAGAGTCATTACTCAATCAAGAAAGGAGCAGCATTTCTTGGTCTTGGAACAGACAACATCGTCTTTGTGAAATGTGACGAGATGTAAGTATTACGTTGTTTTGTTTTCAGTTTCTCTTGGATTACGAGGTTCAGTTTTTGAATCCAGATAAATTGACTTGAGCGGGATTTGACCCACCTCAGGTTTATTGTGCCGGCATTCTGCCAACTGAGCTATCTAGCCCTTTGTTGGCGCTCTCCTTATTTTGTCAAAATCTTTGTTCTTGGGTGCCGGTCAGAATGCCATACAACCGTTAACTGCAGTGTAGCCAGGGATCATGAACAAGTATACGATACAACATTAAGTTATAAACAAAAAGAGAAATTTGCAGTCAGTTTCCCTTGTGCTTTATATCTTAATACAAATTATTTTAGTTTCGTTAGCCTTGGAGCTTCATCAATTTATCAATTTTCAAAACTTTTTCTTAATATCTTGACAGGTTGAATTTAACAATCCATCTTCCTCAAAGTGTGTTAAAATAACATTCTGGTAGGAAATTGGTTTTTCTCATAATTTTGATTTTTTGTTGTTTTCACAGTGGGAGGATGATGCCAGACCATCTTGAGAAAGCCATCATTGAAACCAAGCACAATGTAAGAGTCCTTGCCCATCAGTTGATTGAACTCCTAAAAGTACAAGTTATTATTTCTTATTAAATATATTTCTGGTAATTAACCCAAGGGAGCCTCATAAGTCAACTTATCTAGCCCTATGTTGGCAGTCTGTCTCTGTATTTGTCAATATCTTTGTTTGGGTTGCCGTTAGAAGCCATGCAACCACTACTGCAGTGTAGCCAGGGATGACACCCAAGGTTACGATACAACCCGGGAAGTGGCAGCCATGGGATCATCTTAATAAAGGGGATCGATTTGTATTGTCAGATATATTATAATAAACAATAACGGAAACTGATTTTATTTATTGTTATTTATTTTTTTAAGATTTGGGGTTGAACAAATAAAATTTGAAGACTTGCAAGAAACTCTTTAAAGGCAGTGGATACTATTGGTAATTACTCAAAATAATTATCAGCATAAAACCTCACTTGGTAACGAGTAATGGGGAGAGATTGATAGTATAAAACATTGTGAGAAACGGCTCCCTCTGAAGAGACGTAGTTTTCGAGAAAGAAGTAATTTTCTACGAATTTGATTTCGAGACCTCAGTTTTAGAAATTGAGGTCTTGAAAACAAGCATCAGAAAGCACACAACTTTGTGTGACAAGGGTGTTTTTTTCTTTCATAGTTATCTCGCAACTTCGACGACCAATCGAGCTCAAATTTTCACAGGTTTGTTATTTTATGCATACATGTATGTTGAGATACACCAAGTAAGAAGACTGGTCTTTGACAATTGCTAATAGTGTCCATTGTCTTTAAGGACCTTACTTCAAACTTGGTTTCCTAATTTCCATCTAGTTTGTTTGCAGTTTTCCTTTCTCTCAGCATCCTTTTATAATAAGGTACTTTATGTGTTCCTATTTTCTTTTAATTAGGGTGGAGAGCCGTTTTTTGTTGTAGCAACGTCAGGGACGACTGTTCTAGGAGCCTATGACCGTCTTGATGCTATTGCAGATATCTGTGAGGCTCATGGGATCTGGATGCATGTGGATGTAAGTTTCAGAAATTTTGAGAAATTAGTAAAACAAAGTCACAAAATATTTGTCATCTCAGTGAGACGAAAATTATTTGATCATGTACAAACGTATTTATCAGTACTGGTAATAAATGCGAAGTGGATTTGTATACAGCATGTCCATGCATTTTTGATAGCTGTCTGTTTGTTCTAATGACTGTCTTTCTTGTTTGTGGGTATTAATAATAATAATAATAGTTATAATAGTAGTTTATTGAACTTATATTGCGCTCTCTCCAGGACCAGCCTGTTCGAGAGCGCATAACAAAAACACAATACCAGTAAGAAAATTAAAATTATGAAAACTAATCCATCCGAAAACAATCAAATGGGTAAATTACAGCAAAAATCCATAAAAAGTAACAGCAATTAAGAATCAGTGAAAAGTACATCAAACATACAAAACAGACCGAACATACCATACAGAAGCAAATTAAACAAAGAACATAAAAACTGTCACTCACACACTAAAAACTGTAATTACAGATCATAAGCCTCCCCGAACAAGTGAGTCTTTAGTTTGGCCTTGAAGGACCCCAGCGAATTACCTCCCCGTAAAAAAAGGCGGTAGTGCATTCCACAACCTTGGAGCAGCCGACATATCAAGGCGAGATCACCAAAGGGGTGCAGCATCTTTTAGAAAGTAATTTAGTTCACCTTTGGGCAATCCCTAGTCTTGGTGCAAGACGTTTCTCGTTCCCTTTTCACGCACACCGCGGCCAATTCACCGACAGCGCGCGCACCGACTCACCTGACTTATAGTCTTCTCCGGGGCGGTGAGTGGACTATAAGTCAGGTGAGTCGGTGCGCGCGCTGTCGGTGAATTGGCCGCGGTGTGCGTGAAAAGGGAACGAGAAACGTCTTGCACCAAGACTAGGCAATCCCTAGACTGCTGTTTGTTTTTGTTCTACATATCCTCTGTTTTTCGTAATTCTTGGTCTGATTGTTTTTTGGGATAAATACTTAACCTGGTACTTGTTGACATTCCTTAGGCTGCTTGGGGTGGAAGTGTCCTCTTCTCTGCCAAGTATCGTCATCTGATGCAGGGTGTTGAGAGAACAAACTCAGTCACATGGTGTCAGCATAAGATGATGGGTGTTCCTTTACAATGCTCTGCCTTCTTGGTGCGGGAAGAGGTGAGTATGGCACGGCAGTAGCTAGGGCCCAACCCTAACCCAAACCTGAACCCAAACTCAGTCACATGGTGTCAGCATAAGATGATGGGTGTTCCTTTACAATGCTCTGCCTTCTTGGTGCGGGAAGAGGTGAGTACGGCATGGCAGTAGCTAGGGCCCAACCCTAACCCAAACCTGAACCCAAACTCAGTCACATGGTGTCAGCATAAGATGATGGGTGTTCCTTTACAATGCTCTGCCTTCTTGTTGCGGGAGGAGGTGAGTACGGCACGGAAGTAGCTAGGGCCCAACCCTAACTTAAACCTTAACCCAAACTCAGTCACATGGTGTCAGCACAAGATGATGGGTGTTCCTTAACAATGCTCTGCCTTCTTGGTGCGGGAAGAGGTGAGCCCAACTTCTTGGCTTTGCTTACTGCTGAATTTTGCACTGGAGATCATCATTTTGGGAGAGAGTTGTTGAGCTTATGTTTCTGTTGTCAAATATTTTATAATCACACTGGTATTGACAACTCTTTGTGTCAAATCAACCAACATCAATTCTTCTTATTTTTTTTTACTCGCGTACCATCGTCCAAAACATCTGTGGTGAGCAGACACAGGGGACAGTGAATATTTTTTGGTCTCAAATAATTTTGCATACAGCCATGCTCTTTAAAAAAACAACTTATTAGAAAACTGAGATTTTAAGCATTGCACAAAATGATGTGCAAACTTCCTGTGTTTTGGGGGTAACTAAAGTTGTACATCTGTTGTAAGCTTTTCCATCGCTTCATCAGTTGTCGGGAGTGACATGTTAAACTCTAACATCATCTTTAGATCATGTCTTAAATTTATCTCATCTCTTTACTCAAAGAATTCTAAGGATGGAATGCCTTATGTAAGTACTAATTGTCACGTATGCTTGTCAATGCAGTTACCAACTGGTTGTGCTGATAATTTGTTGCTGTTTTGTTTTTATTATTTGTTCGAATAAGATGCATGAAATTTGCGATACTATTTTCTGATGGATATGTTATTTTCCTTTGATTTTCTTTGTAAGCTTTTCCCCTCTAGCGTTCTCCCTGAAGAGTGTTCATCTTGCCAAATACCATTGACCAGTCAAAATTTACACTAAGTGGTTTGGCTGGCTAGTGCATTGCTGAAAAGCATTCAAGTTTCGTATTATAGACTAGTACAATTTTTTTTTTATATTTAGACGAATGAAATAGCAAAAGAACTTTCCTGCTGGCCAGTCACTGGAAAGTTAGGGGTCAACCCTGATTTTCTTGCAGAGTTCCCTTAGAGTGTTAGCTGTACAACCAATAACAGAATACTAAGGTTGCCATAGCAATATTAAAACAACAATAGATTTCTTGGTTTGTAAAGTTGTACAATGTATGTCTGTTTATTCCTTTGATTTCAATCAAATTGCACAGATGGACGTTTCGTAACAATGTATTATTTTTGTTGGTAAATTGTTTGTGAATCCATTATGGATCATTAGCAGCATGCAGTTAGTAAAACTCTTTTATAACCATCAGTCATCGTGTGTTGAAGTATAGCAACACCCCTAGCAACACCCCTAGCAACAGCCCTAGCAACACCCTAGCAACAGTCGTAGCCGTAGCCATAGCCGCCAATTTTGATTCGGCCTTACTGCTAGAAGAATGTCTTTTGTGCTGCCGAAGTGCAGTCGATTGCCTCCAATTGTTGCCTGAAATAAATCACCCTGTGTGATGACATGGCCTTTAGAAATGAAGTCAAGGTACCTGTCCTCACCGTCCACCTACATCTATGACCCCTTATCGAATCCCACCGGGGTCACTATGCGGATTGGGTTTTCAGTCCCTGCCTGACTGCGTGGGTTTTCCCTGGAATAAATCTCTGGGGTTATCCTCTCTCAAGTATAAAACTGAAACTTCTTTCCTTATCTTCTGTCCATTGGGTTCTTGACTAGTACAGTGATTAAGTTTGCTTTTCTGAGAGTCCTTGGCTTCACAACCAGAATAAATGAAATAAAGTGAAGGTTTTTTTCTGTTAGTGATCCCCCTCTTCTTTCCCATCTTCAGGAGAGCATAATGCATAATGGCCACTGTGCAGCAGCTTCCTACCTCTTTCAGAAGGATAAATTTTATGACATGTCCTTCGACACGGGAGACAAGTCTATCCAGTGTAGTCGAAAGGTCGACGCCCTCAAACTCTGGATCATGTGGAAAGCTAAGGGAAACCGCGGATTTGAGGCAGAAATCAACCAAAAGTTTGAAAATTCAAGGTTAGTATAATCAAGCTAATCAACTACTAGAATTTGTTTCCCTAGACACCTGATGAATTGTTGAATAATTGATTTGATTTGATTAGTTGCATTGATTGAATTAATTGGTTGTTAAAAAATTGGGTCGATTGGATATTGATATTTTTTTGATTTAAATGATTGCATTGATGATGACTAAATTGATTATTTTGATTGATTTGATTGATTGATGGGTTGATTTATAGACTAATTGATTGATTGATGATTTACTTGATTGATTATTTATTTTATTTATTTAAATTATTGCATTGATTGGTGATTGAATTTATTATTTTGTACTGATTTGGTTATTTTATTGATTTGATTAATAGATGATAAGTTGAGTCGATTGATTAATAATTGCTTTTTATTGATTTAAATTAATGTATTGATTGATGATTTATTTGATTATTTTGGTTAATTTGATTTGATTGATTGATTGTTTGATGGATTGATCGATTGATTGATTTGTTCAAGTTCCCTCCCCCCGAACTAATAGGCTTAGATATATAGACTTGTTAAAATCTAAAAACACAAGAGAGTCATTCAAGGTGCAAGCGTCAAGGAATATAAAGAAATGTTAGAAAGGGAGAATCTGTTGTCATTGCTCTTACATTGTGGTAGATATTGTTGCTGTAGAGTTAAGGTGGAGTTAATAGTAGCCCCATCCCAGTCAGGCTTAGTGACATCATCAACAACAATAGACTTGTACGAGTCATTTCATTAATACATTACACCTCTCAAATTTGTTTTCTGTATCTATAGGCACATGGCTGACTTGATAAAAAAACGAGACAACTTCAGGCTTCTAATGGAGGTAAAAGTTTATGTCTAGTTTTGTTTCTATATTTCTAGTCTATGAATACGAGTCTTGGTTTCGGCAGTCCTTGAAAATGTTGTGACTTATAGTCGAGCAGGCAATACAAAGTTCAAAAAAGAATATTTTAATATTAAGAATATATTTGCTTGTTTTCTTTTTCTTTAGCCACAATGCACCAATGTTACATTCTGGTATGTACCACCAAGCCTGCAATCCATCCCTGAAGGACCCGAGTTCTGGGAGAAACTTGCCAAGGTGAGATTGCTCATTATTTCCCATGAGACACAAATATTATGTGCTTGTTAAAATCATTAATTCTCTCTTGGAGTCGAGCTGTGTAATAGTCGACAGCAACTCTTTTTGAAAGTTTCATTTTGACTATTGTTTTGTTCGTTTGTTGAGTAGGCTATTCACAGGTTTTATCACAGTATAATTTGGTCATTTATTATTATTGTATATTTTGTGTATTATGTAAATTGTATTTTTACTCAATTTTTTTTAAAAATACATATAAGTATTTATCTTTTTACTTACATTCATATATGTTTGAGTCAAACAAATCCTAATGACAAGAACTGAATTAAAATATTTCCCATTGTGTTACTACAGGTGGCGCCCATCATCAAGGAACGTATGATGAAGAATGGTACCATGATGATTGGTTACCAGCCGTTAGGGGACCATGTGAACTTTATCCGTATGGTGTACGCCAATCATGCGACGACCACACAAGATGTGGATTGGATCGTTGACGAGATTGAGAGGCTTGGTCATGATATCGTCATTGCAGATTGATAACTGCTTCTTCTTGTTGCCAAAGTGACAACAACAAAATCAGCCATTTTATTATTATTTTTTTATTTATGAATTGAATGCCATCTAATTAAGCTGTGTATATTGCTCATCAACACATTTGGTTGGTTAAGTTGATTATTTCAGAGGTAAGTTGTTTATACGGCTATGGAAAGGAGAAATAAAATTGTTTTAATTTAAGTCTGAAAGCTTACTAAATATGAGGTTCAAATTGGATCTAGGTACCGAGTGGCAAACCTTCTACAGTATTTCTATAAATGCAAAAGTATTTCCAAGTCCAAAATATCATTTTTCAGTATTCTTTTATTAATTGTTGGTGTGGTTCTGTTCTGTATCAATTATATGTGACCCCCACTGATCTTAAACAATTGTTTAAAGGAACACGTTGCCTTGGATCGGACGAGTTGGTCAAAACAAAAGCGTTTGTAACCGTTTTTTATAAAATGCATATGGTTGGAAAGATGTTTTAAAAGTAGAATACAATGATCCACACAAGTTTGCCTCGAAATTGCGTGGTTTTCTTTCTACTGTGCGAACTAACATGGTCGGCCATTTATGGGAGTCAAAATGTTGACCCCCCATAAATGGCCGACGTGTTAGTCGACGAGGTAAAAGGAAAACCACGCAATTTCGAGGCATGTTTGTGTGGATCATTGTATTCTACTTTTACAACATCTTTCTACCCATATGCATTTTATAAAAAACGGTTACAAACGCTTTTCAAAGACCAACTCGACCGATCCAAGGCAACGTGTTCCTTTAAGCCTCTTCGTCACTCTTGTATTCTTTTAACTGTGCTGTTTTTAGATTGGTGTATGATAATGTAACAAAATGTTAAAATTCAAAACAATTCAAATTGTAAAACTAAATTGGGTGTAACAAAAACTATTTTTGTACATAACAGAGTGTTTTATTTGGATTGCATTATTTGATGGAAGGCACCACCTCTTGTAAATGTGGGAGTAAGAGTTGAATAAAGTCTGGTACAATGACTTGTTTAGTCACAACTTACTGCTTAAATTTGAATTCCTCAGACTATAGAGACAGTTGCTATGTCAAATGGTTTGGGACAAGCTTTTGTAGAGTAACCTGCAGATGAGCAAACCCTCTAGTACCATTGTGGCATACACATTCATTCAGAATTTTGTATGGGTGTTCACCGTCTCTTACGTAACTTCGCAGAAGATTGCCCCAAATCATGCGACATAGCAACCGTCTTGATAGTCTGAGGTATTCGGTACAAGTGATTAAGCTCATCATTGTACCAAACTTAATCAAAAATAGCTTATTGGCTGCAAGGTGTATTTTCAATCTAGTTCTTTTTGAGGTAGGGTCATTGTTTAATTGTTGTCAGCATCAAGCGGATGTATTGGCCAAACCATCAAGACAGATGCAATAAGCCTTTTTGAGGTATGGCGGACGTGAAAGGAGTGTGCTGTTTGGTTTGGGTGTATACACACAAATTAACCCAAACCTTATAGTGTTATAACACTGTGTCCGCCATATCTCAAAAAGGCTTATAGAAGTCACCTGTAGTAGTTTAAGCTGAATACAGTGTCTACTTGTTGAGAAAACTGCAATTTTTTAAAGTGTATTTCAGGCATGGTATTTAGTTCTTGGAAAGAAGTAGGAAATTTTGAGATGTAAAGGAATGACCTTCATGTAACACATGCTGAAGGCTTTAATAGACTTTTCAGGCTATTTAATCACAAATTTTCTGATTTTTTCCCATGGAAAAAAAATTCAGAAATTATACGTAAGTAGGAAGATATCATGCCTGGGAGTTAGAAAAAGTTTTGGAAAATTTGAAACAACTTTATCACAAGTGCGAAATCATTAGAGCGCATAATTCTGATCTTTGTGATCAGAGTGAGAGTTCAAATTCTGTTTAAGACACTTGTATCATTAAGCAAGACACTAGGTTAGAATTTCTTCTCATCCTGGTGAGTAAAACACATCTCTTTATAAGCAAATAAATAACTCAGCGCTGTTCAACACTGTGTGGTCCAGTGGTGAGACTGCATGACTTGCAATTACAAGGTTGTGGGTTCAAATCCTACCAAGCTAACCGCTGATTTCACAAATGACTAGAATAAGTGTCGTTGTTTAGTTACTGAATCACAATTTCTTGATTTGTACGATTCATAATTATAGACATTAATCAAATGTTTAAAGGTATAAGCGCTTTAGATAATTTATTCCTGTCCAGACTATTATTCAGATTTTTTAAATTTTTTAATTTGTTCAAAATAACTTACTCAGAAGAGGTGCCAATCATAGGACAAGCAACTCAAGAATATGGATGTAAAGTTTGTTAAATTGAATGTCTTATAAATTATAAAGTGTTTTTAAGAAGAGTTTCATTTTTACAAATGCAAAGATACAGTAATTAAATAGCTGCAGAATTATAGTCCTTAAAATAAAACAAGTTATTTTCAGCAATTATTATATAAACTGTAACTCAAAATCATGAAAGTGTAAAATTCAGATTTATATCACAACCAAAGGTTACAAATTAGTTAACAAGAAATGCAATAAAAAACATAATTGTAAGTTGGCTCATGTTTTGTTTATTAATGATACTTTGTTTTCAGGTTCCTTGCTCTGTGGTTTTGAGGAATCGGGCAGATGAATTAGCAATGCGAGACTTTAAATCAATAGAGGGCGGGCCACTCACCTGTACCTGTCTATTGTTCTTGCTTGTCATTGAGAACAAAAGAAAAAGACTTGTGAGTGTGGGGCCCTCTATTGTTTCAAAAATCTCCTGTACATGCACAACTGTTTCAAGATAGAAACGAGTGTGGAGTTTTGATCAATTTGTTTCTGCTTTATTAGTTAGGTTTCCTTTCACAATGGAAATGCAAAAATGTCAGACTAATTTTAGACTTTTTGTTTCTTTTTCATTGTTCATCCCTGCTTCTTCCAACTGCATTCTACCTCTCTCTTTTCACTTCTTTCTACAAGTACTTAAACTGCTTCTGTTATGCTGAAAATCTGTATGGGAGTGTTGCTATTTAGCCTTTGAGAAAGGCGGCTATGGTCAAAATGTTAGGTAATAGACATTTGCTTTTTAAACGCGTCTCTTAATATTCATGCGTGACATCATAATCCTTACCCAAAATGAGGCTATAGGCTGGGTACTCCTCGACTTTATTCACAATAAAATATAAACTTCAGTTTTAAGAAATAGGTAATCATCATTTCAAATCTAAAATACTGTTGTAAAAAATATGTCCTTTAATGGTTGACTAAATGGTTATAATTTCAAGAAATGTTAAAACTTGCATTGTTTGAAATAATTGACTCAATTTTAGTTAAATACAATATTAAGAATTACATTGTGTGTTCCTTACAGCACACAAATCTTCCCGTAAAAAAAAAAAAACCTACATGACACAAAAAAATGTTTAATAATAATAATAATAATAAGACTTGTAATGCGCACATATCCACCCTGCTGGGTGTTCAAGGCGCAGTAAAACCAAAAACAAAACAAAAACAAATCACAACACAAAGAAAAACAGACACAACAAAATTAGTCATTGAAAACCTGTGACATTAGATAAGTTTTGAAAAGAGACTTGAATTTTGCAGTACAAACACAAGATCGAAGATTAAGTGGTAGAGAGTTCCAGATGCGTGGCGCAGCTGAAGAAAAAGACCTGTCACCCCATGAGTGTCGAGACTTGGGTTCAATGAGGAGAAGCATAGAACTTGATCGAAGATTCCTTGATGGTGTGTAAACGTGAAGCAGTTCAGAAATATAGTGGGGAGCTTTGCCATTAAGAGCTTTGTGGACAATGAGCATCAGCTTGAAGATGATTCGTTGAGAGATAGGCAGCCAGTGTAGTTGTTTCAGAATGGGGGTGATAGAACAGGATTTTCTAGTCAGTGTCACAATGCGGGCAGCAGTATTTTGGAGCCGTTGAAGTCGGGAAATCTGGTTGTTAGGAAGACTGTAGAGAAGAGCATTGCCGTTGTCAAGACGAGAAGTAACAAATGCGTGAATGACCTTTTCAGTGGCACTTTTGTCCAAGTACTTGCGAATCTTACCTATATTCCTGATGTGATATGATGATAAACGAACAATGTTGTTGATGTGTGGCTGAAGTGTCATCGATGAATCAAAAATAACCCCTAAGTTCCGAGCTTTCAGCGAGGGAGCTATCCGAGCATCACCGATGGAGATGTATGTTTTTCATCATTCAGCTGAACAATTGTAAAAGAAGCTTGGGAAAATCATCATACACCTGAGACCTGAGATAATTAAGCTATTTACTATATTTATAAGGAATGATAAAAATTTGACTGCATTCAAACTTGTCCCCCAAAAAACTGGTAAAAATGCTGTACTTTTCTCCACATAAAATAAGTTGGGATCTCTGACCTACTTCTCAAGCACTGAGGATACTAATGTACATTCGGTTTGTGGTAACACCGTGTATATATCTACACTAGAGTGTCGTGGCCGAGTGGTTAAGAGCATCGAATTCAAGTTCTGGTGCTAAGTCACCGGAGTGTGGGTTGGAATCCCGGTCGATACTTTACTATAATTGCTTCTCTTCACCCAGGGGTATAAATGGGTACCTGCGAGGGTAGAGATTGATATTGTGAATGAAAAGCTTTCGGAGCGCCACAGCAGCTCGGGGCTGTATACTCCCAAATGGGAACTGAGAAAGATTAAAGGGATGTTTATTGGCTCAATGACCAGGGGACTAATGTAAAGCGCATTGATACGGTTTATTGTGAAATGCACTATATAAGAACTGGTTATTATTATTATTATTACACATCGAATAACCATTGATACCTCACCGTGCAATGCCTAAAAACCCACATACTGAAGATGCTGTTCCTAAAATCTCTTTGGAATCTTTAACTCCAGGGGTTACCAAAAGGTGGAAATGCCATCATTTCAACGTACCTCCTTAATTTGGTTCCTAGTCTCAGACTTTTTGTCAGCAATCACTCCAACCCCCGTTTTATCAAAGCTTTGATAAAAAAAAACATGGCCATTGCTTTGGTGCCAACAAGAGACTGGAAAGGTCATGAACCCTGTGGTCACAGTACGCTTTATTGGTAACCGAATACTCTGTTTCGTTAGTGTTCATAACCACCCCCAGAATGTGAACAAACTATGCCTTACATTTTAGTATTGTGTTTCTAGATATTGCGAGGGTGGACATCAGGAAAAAAAACGAATACAGTTATTTTAAAAAGTGCGTAACCGTGCGATTAATAACGGTAGTGACGCCCTGAAATTAGTTAAAGTTATTTCAAAATCGAAAAACCTGTTGCCGTTTTGTTTAAAATTACAGTTTAGTTTTCATAACGCACACTTGATAGAAGACTACACAGACATGTGTCACTACCTCTTAACTCTTCCCATCGTGTTCTAGGAAAAAAGCGGATCGAACCTTCAACCCATTTATCTCATTTTTTCTTTGGAGTTGAGGGCAGTGTTCCCATGTACTTGCTGATTATGGATAGCATCACTTCATCAGCTCCGCCGCCTATCGAAAGAAGCCTGTTTAGAAAACAAACACAATTTTAAAGTTAATTAGGTTGTCATGGTTGAGTGGTTCAGAGTATTGAATTCAAGTTTAAACCCCAGGTCGTAACACGTGTGTTCTTGAGCAAGATACTTAACTTTAACTGCTTCTCATCACCAAGGGGTATAAATGGGTACCTGCAAGGGTACAGGTTGATATTGCATTTGAAAAAGCCTTTAGAGCGTCTTGGCAGCCGGGGTTTGTATACTCCCCAGGGAGCACTGGGTTTGCTTATCTGGAGGTTGCTATACAAAAGCTTGCCCCAAACCATTGGACATAACAACGTCTCTACAGTCTGAGGAATTTAAATTTAGGCAGTACATCTTGTGACTAAGCAAGTCATTGTACCAGACATTAAAATCGCACAAATGGTTTATTTGAGGTTGAAGTTCTGTAACAGACTACTCCTAGTATTTGTGAGCTGAACTACCATGCATGTCACTGTCATATAAAACTTGAGCCAAAAATGGCGGCGCCCCCGAGTGCATTTTGGCGACCCCAACCAGAAACATTGGTCATCGGTTGCGTGTTTGGTTGAGCGCGGTGACGATGCTGTTCACACCAATCAGTAACCAACTTGGGGAGTCGGTTGGGCTTTGGTTGGGGTCGCAAAAACTCACTCCAGGGCGTGCTATGCAACGTCACCAAACAACCACAATAGACTTGTGCATATCCTCCAACAATACAAATCAATATTTGGTCCTTGGAAAATAGTTAACAAGTACAAGGGCTGACTTTCATGTACATAGCCTGTCATAAAATGTTCAGGCCTTTATTGATAACATTTTTTCAAAAACCAAAAAAATCAGGAAAAAAAACTGAAGTAGGAAGAACATCTCCTGACAAAGATTAGAGCAAGCTAGTCGCAACGTTGAGACCAATTTTAGAACTGACTCCACGCCAGTACAGTTAATTAAGATCGTATAAGCTTAAGTAGCAGTCCCAGCCTATTTTCTATACCTTCCACCCGGGTAATAGTTAATAAGCAGGACACTTCTTTCCAGAATTGAGAAGTCTCCCGAACACCCGAACAATCTACTCCGCGGTAGTAGAATAAAGAAAGACACTTTTTAAGAACAAACTCTACCTGGTAAGTAGATACACACGGTGTTACGGCAAACCAAATATATACATGTATAAGAATACCCTGCCTGAATCCGTGACAAGTTCGTACCTGAAATCCCTGTAGAATCTACTGACTAAGACTTCACTAGTGAAGCCCATACCTCCCCAGTATTGCAAACAGGAATCAGTGACTTCTCTACTGAGTCGACCTGCCTTCAATTTAGCCATTGAGGCCAACTTGGTTACATCTTTGCCCTGGGTGTAAAGATCTTTAAAATGACACAAAGAAAAGAGAGATGTTATAAATATTTATACGGGTATTAAGGAATGCTCCAAAGGTTGACTTTCCAAACTCTTTCAGAGTGAGAATAACATCTCCGAAAAGGCAGCTACGGCTACAGCAGGGAAACTACTTTAAACTACTGAGTTATACAGTGCTAACACACATCGGTGTATATGGGTAAAAACCAAAATTAATATTCCTTATCCCGTTGCAAATTTAACATCTATTAAATCGTTTGCAGTACCTGCTCTTAGTCTAGAGTAAGTCGCTCTTACTCTAGAATCCAAATTAGACTCGCCAAGGGCAGCATAATAACCATAGAGTTATATATAAGAACTAGAGGGCGCACTGGTGATGCTGCTTGCACAAACGCGACGGGACCTCAAGGAGACACGCGCGCCATTTTGTACGCGCATTGAATACGAAGTACACGTTGGAGTTTGTGTTTATTGAACGCTACGCGATGCTGTTTTGTCAACTTACAAAATGGCCGCACAAACACCTGCTGTGAGATGCCTGTTTTTTCAATTTAGTAAATGGCCGCCTCCGTGCATACCGGGGCGCATATTTAGGCCAGTGCGCCCTCTAGTTCTTATATATAACTCTATGATAATAACAAACTTTATACTCACTGATAATTCTATAGACTAGAGATCTCAGCAACTCCACCTCAGTAAGAAGCTCAGCAAGACGATAATGAACCACTTGATTCTCCAAGACAGACTTGCCAAAGGCCTTTCTCTGTCTGGTGTAATTGATGGTATCGGTGATTATATTCTCCAGTGGTACTAGCACTGTAAATGAACATTGGGGAAAACGGTTGAGTGACATCAAGTTATCCTTGTAAGTTTGTCTTAATCAAATGACATTTAAATTGTGTGCCTTAACATGTTAAGAAATTAGAAGAACACTGTTAAGAATTAAGTGTAAAATATGTAAACTTTATCACTCTCCCTTTTGCATGAATTGGAAGATGTAGGGGCCCCCTTGTAACATTTATCTAATAACGTGTTTCATGGTCGAGAGGTCTAGCTCACCAGATTTGAGCTCTGGTGTTGTCAGCAGCAGAAAGGGGGTTCGAATCCCGTCATGACACTTGTGCCCTCAAGCAAGGCACTTAACAGTAAACTGCTTCATAAAAAGTTGGGAAGGCAGTGCATTCTGCTCTACCAGCCAGGCTCCTAGTGGATGCTACACATGCCTACATCCTTATGGACTGTGAATGTGGTAACCCTGTTTCAGCCCCAGGAGTAGGTGGCAACGGGCCCTTGGTGACACTTGATTTGGGTCAACAGCCCAAATCAGTTAAGTGCAGCCTTCACCTTGAAATGGCCTTCCAGCTTTGTGTAACGGGCAAGATCTCATAAATGTTTTGGTTTAATAAACCGCTTTTTATGAAAAACAGCACCCATCCCAGCTTCTGTCCCTCGGCAAAAGACTCTCTGAATCTTCTCCTTAATATATCTATCAATAATATCTAGTTTCCCCATAGCCAACCAAATAGTTCCCTACCTCCTGCAGCTGCCCACATTCTCTCTTCTTGAAACTGAAGCATCTGATAGGTGAATCCCAAACCCTCCTGACCAATCAGATTCTTCTGTGGTACTCGAACATCTTCAAAGAATAGCTGAGCCGTATCTGAACACCACATGCCGAGTTTGTCGATCTTTTTGGCTCTTACAACACCTGGGGAAAAAAAGAGCATAGGAATTTTGAGGGGCGCACAAAACAATTCCAAACTTCATTACGCAGTGTTAAGCTAGGTGAAGGTAATCCAAAAATAATCATCACCTGAGTCAAGATGGAGCAGTATCAGAATGAGCAGGCCTTATACTCCATGGAGGAAACGAAGGCGATTTCCTCCATGTCCCCTGGTCATTGCCTTGGTGCCCTTGAAATGCTGCAGTAGAGTGAAGGTGGTGTAAACAGGCCTGATACTTCATGGAGGCAACAAAGGCGATTGCCTCCATGCCCCCTGGTCATTGCCTTGGTGCCCTTGAAATGCTACAGTAGAACAGTTTACAAGTTCCTCACAGGAACTTTAGTGCCCTTGCCCTTTCAACTAAGCATATAGGCCTGAATGAGTCTTTCAAAAACACTTGACACAAACCTTACTGTATCTTCGACGACATTTGAAACTAAAGGAGAGAAAGACCTTGTCTTACCTTTGGTGTCCATAGGGACGCAAATCAGAGATTTATTCTGATGTGATGATCCACCACTTGTATTTGCAAGGAGACAGCACCAGTCTGCTTTAATCCCATTGGTTATCCACATCTTACCACCATTAATGATGTAGTCTCCACCCTGTTTCTCCGCTTTGGTCTGTATGCCTAAGAATGAAAAAAAGTACAAAACTTTAAATATATTTGTGTAAACAGTCTTTCCGTCAATCAGTGTAAATGGCAAGAAGGTTTCCAAAAAATTACTGATATCTGAACCAAGTCTTTTTTTCTATGTTGGTACGAGCAAGTTTAAGGATACTTCATAAAAAGTGAACTTAATCACTGTAACGTGCAAGTCTGAGGAAACCCGTCAACAAGGGTGCTTGCAATGTGAATGCTGTGATGATTTAAGGAATTAAATTGATGACCCACTGACCAAGGGTTATAAAGTACGAGCGCCATGGATGTCACTGAGTGACCGATTTGAGCGCTGTATAAGAAGCCAATTTAGTTATTGTTTTCTACAAAGATAAACTCTGTCTTACTTGCCACGTCCGATCCTGATCCAGTTTCACTGACTCCCAAGCAAGCAACGACATCGCCAGCAATCGATGGCGCTAAGAACTCTCGCTTCAACTCATCACTTCCAAATCTAGCAAATCATTTCAGAATAAACAAAGGAGTCAATTTCATTTTGTCATTAAGGATTATCTCTGACAAGAGTTGTGAATGGAACATTAAAAAAGGAGTTTTAAGCTTTTGATTTTATATGTTTAATCCAGGATTGGTAGAGCTTACAAAATAGTCGCAAACAGAGTTTATATTTTGTGATTGACTATACAAAGGAGAAAATAGCGAAAACCTACGCACAATTTACACCATGTAAAAACATTGTCCTTTATTATGGTTGTGCGCCAATTGAAATAATCTTTTTTTCTTTTAAAGGCAGTGGACACTATTGGTAATTACTCAAAATAATTATTATCATAAAACCTTTCTTGGTGACAAGTACTGTGGAGAGGTTGATGGTATAAAACATTGTGAGAAACAGCTCCCTCTGAAGTGCCATAGTTTTTGAGAAAGAAGTAATTTTCCACGAATTTGATTTCGAGACCTCATATTTATAACTTGAGGTCTCAAAATCAACCATCTAAACGCACACAACTTTGTGTGACATTGGTGTGTTTTCTTCCATTATTATCTCGCAAGTTCGATGACCGATTGAGCTCAAATTTTCACAGGTTAGTTATGTTATGCATATGTTGAGATACACCAAATGTGAAGGCTAGTCTTTGACAATTACCAATAGTGTCCACTGCCTTTAAGCTTTCTAGAATGAGTTCATTTCAAAGGGAAATATTTCACAAAAACAGTTCTAGTGTGAACTTTATAAGCCTTTAAAAGCATAGCTTGAAGACTAAAATTAAACATTGATGTTGTTATCCTTATATACCTTGAATTTCTAACAAAAACATTTTCAGTCAAATACCTAAATAAAGAGATTTTAAGACTGATTTATCCCTTAATGGTGTTTGAAGCTTTGCATGGTGTGGTGAGTAGGAGTATCTATAAATATAAATATGAATACAACCGGGTACAACCATGAGTAATATCTCTTTTGAAGGAGTGTTGGCTCTGAAAGAGACACCGGCTCTTTTCAGAGCCACCACTCCTTCAAAAGAGATTTTACTCACGGTTGTACTCGCAAGATAACTATTATTAACTTTTGGTTTTGGCTCTGTATACTCAGGACTTTCCAGAGTCCTGTGAAAAAAATCACAGGCATTTTACTCGGGTGGGATTCGAACCCACAACCTTTGCAATTCTAGAGCAGTGTCATACCAACTAGACCACCGAGATTGCCCAGTAGCTAGAGGCAGTTCGAATCTTATGATAACTATTCATATATTTATATTTATAGTTACTCTTATTTATCCTTGATGACCTTTCTTGATGTCATACCTAGCCAATGCTGGTGTTGACATATCGGACTGAACTCCAATTGCCATTGGAATACCTCCGCAGTGAATACTTCCTAATTCTTCAGCCATGGCCATGTTGTAACTAAAATCCAAACCGGCTCCTCCATACTCTGCCATAGAAGAAAACAAATAACATTAATAATAATAAAATAACGAAAACTTATATAGCGCCAAAGTCCGCCTAAAACACGCTCAAGGCGCTTAAAACTCGAAGTCCCTTAAAACTTGCGTATTTGATGCAAGAAATTAGAGAATCATGCAAGAAATTAAACAATCATTGAGAAACAACAAAACGATTATCATCAAGCATGATAGATATATAGATTTCCAGTCTAAGGAGGAAAACATTTGCACACATGGAAGGTTTCATCTCTTGCAAATTATAACTTTTTGTCATATCATTTCTTTTTTTGGCAAAAAAGAAATGACATGTAAGTAAACAATAAGACCCAGTGACTGGGGCACTGTTCTTTTGTTCTCGAAATTTTGAAATCTGAATTGCAGAATGGGTCTGGTTCTTGACAATGTTAAGCAATGAGCAGTTGATCTTATTACCTGTTGGTTTGTTAAGACCCAAGAATCCAGCATCTCCTAGCTTCTTGAAGACTTCATGAGACGGGAACTGTCTCTCTTCTTCCCACTGGTCGACATAGGGATTAATCTCCTTTTCGATTAACTAAATAAAAAAACATAAAACAAACACAAACTAGATGAAATTTACTGATCGTTATGATTTATCAATAAAAGACAATTACAAAATTTGTTTTAAATTAAAATAGTTGTTTTGGTAATTTTTTTTAACTGCATTGTCAACTTATTATATTACAGTTAGAATAGGACTATGATTTTATGAGGTTCAGCATCTTCGTTCCACTATCGAGTTCCACTATCGAGTACTGTGGAGACCTCCCTCGTGTCATATTATAGATAGTTCCAACTTCCAGCCTGCTTTAAAAAAAAGCTAGCTAGTACAGTAAAGTATTCACAGAGGACAACTTTTGGTGGTATCCTGCCACCACTTTTTACAAATTTTTATAAAAAAGGGAATAAATTTGAGTTGTAACCAGAATCAAAATAATAAGTAAATTAATATATTAAAAGGGAGCCTCGGAGCTAGGATATTAAGGGAGCCTGTTTATATTTTTTCAGTCTTATTAATGACTCATAGTCATATTCATAACGAATGAAAAAGTGGTGGCAGAAGACGGACACTTTTTTCCAGTATGAAACAAAAATTAAAACCTGACCCTTATATCCACACCACGGTCCAATCTTAGGATAACTTTCCGTATGGCGCCACCACTTTTTCACTCATTTTTACAAAAAGGGATATATCAGTCAGGTAAATTAGATACTATATTATTTTATTTCGAATGAAAAAGTGGTGGCGCCATACGGAAACTTTTCCTTTCCTCTTTACAATTGCGTGCAGCAGAGTGTGACGGATCAGACAAGACAAACAAAACTTTAAAACCAAGTTGCACAGTGACCGATACAGTGACCATCATCCATGGTCACTGTATCGGTCACTGTCCATTGGAGGTGCACTCGATCGCCTCGACTCGCAAAACCCTCCACGATCATGTTTTGTTTACCTTGTTAAGAGACCGTTTTAATTCGATGTGTTGTTCAGTAAAAACAGATTCATTACTGGGTTCTTCAGACGGTTGAACTCCCGATAAATTCCGAATCCCAACTCGTGAAAAACGAGTGAAGTCCGTTGTAAACAACCGACCACATCGGTGGCAATTTCTCAGTGCACTGGACATCGCCATTTTGTTTTATTGTGTAATTTATAAAGGGCGCCACCACTTTTTAATCAGTCCGTGTGTGGTCAGTATCTTGCCCCTTGTGATGTGTGGCGATTGATTGACGGTCTTGTTCAGGCAGTGATAGAACCTTCCTTATTGCTGATTCGAGGATTAACCAGACTAACGTATTTGTAAACATCACCACACGGATGAAGACGCGTGCCAGCCAGCAGCCAGAAGCGCGCCATCCAACTTGTCTCCAGTTTATCTGAAGTGGTCTTGTGACAAGTCGGTGCTTAGCTAAATAAGATGTCTTACAATGTCCTCTTTTTCTTGTGACAAAAAATGTAAATCGCTACGTCATTTGCTATCGTTACGGTGGTAAGAAAGTGCACTTTAACTGCCAACCGGGTTCGAGTGAGGCATTTTGGATTATTTGCTTCTTTTTCGTGGATACTAGTGCCACAACATCTCACTTCTGTATTCCAGTCGTATCCTTGGCAACGCCTTATTTCAATGTGTGGATGTGACAGGAGCTAGCTACAAAAAAATAAGACGGAACTAAAACAGAGGACTGAAATATCACCATGGCCGAACAAAGTGATAGAATCCACAAGGCGCTTATTGCAGTCAACTGTTTGTATGTGGTAAGAAACAAAACGCATTTTTTTTGTAATTTTCTAGTCTCAGGGCCATATGTATTCCCGATTGTGTTAATCTGAGACAAATTCTGAAGGATGCTGATTTATGATAATAAGATGACGAATCAGCAGGGTGCATCGATGGGGCGTCCTTGGCCTCACACAAGGTCTTAAGACCTTTGTTTACCAATATAGGCCTAAAATCGCATAGAATGCATATGATTTTAACCTTTTTTAAAGATTATTTTGTGAGTTCTTAAAAATGCCCGCGAACTCCCCAGTGATACCTTATTTTATCAGTGTTTTAATTAATATCAAATTGAGATTTAGGCCTCCTCGCACACATTCTGTGTGGACCTTTGTTTACCAATCAACTTGAATAATAAGTGCATTTTTTTAACCTTTTTAAAAGATTATTTTGTGAGTTTTTAAAAATGCCCGTGAACTCCCCAGGGGTACCTTTTCAATGATAACCCGCTTGTGTTTCGATGAATATTGAACTAAGATGATTCAATAAATAAATAAATACTAAAATGGCTTGTAGTTAGCACCAGTACAAAAGCTCAATGTAGAAATAGGAGTTGGCTTATTGGGTTCCACTGTGGAGATTGATGGTTTTTTTTGCTGATGGGATTTAGCGTAGATGGTGGGTTTGTGGTGAGGGAAAAAATGAGTGGTATGATGATGGTGATTTTAGATCATGGTGATATGGTGATAGCTGACAGTGTCCATGGTGATCATAAAAGAATTGGTAACCATGGTTGGAGTGGTGATATGGTGCTGAGTGGTGATTGGATGTGGAGTGGTGAAGTGAAGGGTGGTGCATGGGAGTGGTTATGGGTGATCATGGTGGTGATGAGGATTTGATTTGGAATGGTGAGTGGTGATGGGTGGTTATGGGGTGGTTGTTACCATGGTGATTGTAGGGGCAATTATGGGCAACTAGTAATGAGATTTGGTAAGTGGTGAGTTGTGTGTTTGGGATTATGGCTATGACCATGTGATGATTTGAGATGGTGAATGGTGAGGAGTGAGGATGGTGATTATGTGATTGAACTGTGATTAAATTATTTGATTTGATAATGAATCATGGTAATGGTTATAAGGTAGTACGAAGATTTCTTTTAATAGTGATAAATGGTGAGTGTGACTGTGGCTGAGATCTCATGGAGTTTGGTTGAAGTGATGGTTAAACAAGTGGTGAACGCGATGATGGTGAAGTTCAGAGTGGTGATAGCACTTGGTTGGAGGAGTGGTGAATGACGTGAGTGATGGTGGTGAGATTATGCAGCACACACTCTTGTGGCAGAGTTTATTGTGGTAATATCGGTAATGGTAATTATTCCTTTATTGAGGAAAATGATGATTTTTTTTTTAATTTACTTGACAATAACATGCTGAATATTCAGTGTGCCATAATTGTGTGCATTTCAAGGTGACGGGTTGACAATAATTTGATAACCAAACACCATTATCAAAATAGATTTTTCATAATGCGAAATTGGGAGAAACAACGAGGTTATTTTTTAAGAGAGTAGACCTCATCACCAGGCACTGCCCAAAGAATCTCAGTAATTAATTATCGTTTAAATCTATGAAGGTATCCAGCTGAAGTCGCTCAAGCATGTTGGATCATTCCATTTATTGAGTGGGGTGAGACAGGTGCCAAATTTCACGGAATTATAATCTCTTAATATTTGGAGAATTATAAAAGCATACAGGGGTTCGTAAATTATTATTATTGTCCAAAACAATTAAAAGTGAGATCGGGGATTGTTGTTAAAAAGTTAGTTTAGTGGTGAGTTGGGTTTATGAGAGACTATGGTTTTACATTTAATATCAATTTGGAAGTTGCAAAATAAATTCAAAGATAAACTTGATTAAAGAATTGTTGGAAATATTTGTTTTTTAAAAACTTGAAGATAGGGTCGACAGATGCCATTTGCAATAATTGTTAAGCAGATCTTCTTAAACATACAAGACTTTGTTGTTTTTCCGGTATTAAACTCTCAAATTCACAAGTTGAGTTGTTCACTGTGCATGCTCACTCTAGCCCCTTATAATCCACAGATCCTTGAAGACGGTGTTTGCTAGCGCCATTCTCTGCATAATAGTCAGTGATATTGATCGATGCAGACACCTGTGTGATTTGTTCTGGCAAATACTCTGCATATTCATGAAGTACTCAGCGCCTGGCTTTCAATCACTCTCAGCGCGTCACTGCTTAGTAATATATCTGGGTTTTTTTTTTAAATACCATTCATTTCTGTATAATCATCATAAAACGCAAATGCATGACCAATAATAATCGTTTATTTTATCAAATTTTCATACAGTAATTTTTTTTATGTTTAGAGATTGGGATACTATGTTAACATATTCATTGAATAGGTTCATTATTGGGCCCTTTTAATTGACCTCTTTATGGGAAATGAAAATGGCGGTTGTGGCGGCTGTAAATTCATTTACGATTATAACATTTTCTTGTTTGAATAGATTTGCCTTTTTTCTATTATGAATAATTAACTTGGTCAGTGATTATTTCGGAGTCAATTGATGGCGACTCGTCATCCAATCAACTTCAAACATCTTATTTTGAAAATTGAACCAAATTTATTCTGTTTGTTTGCATCAATGTACGTCTGAACGAATTGATGTCCTTTATTTGTGATAAATTTCAAATAAATAGTTGAGTACTGCCCAGTCCATAACTTTTTTCCCCCTTTGAAATGTTTCAGTAGAAATTTAAACTTCTTAATGGAGGGGTGCTCTTGACAAAGGAAAACCCTCACCCTTCCAATAATATCAGACCTGGTTAAAGGCAGTGGACACTTTTGGTAATTACTCAAAATAATTTTAAGCATAAAACCTTATTTGGTAACGAGTAATGGGGAACTGTTGATAGTATAAAGTATTGTGAGAAACGGCTCCCTCTGAAGTAACGTAATTTTCGAGAAAGAAGTAATTTTTCCACGAGTTTGATTTCGAGACCTCACAATTTGAATTTGTGGTCACGAAATCAAGCATCTGAAAGCACACAACTTCATAAGATAGGGGTGTTTTTTCTTTCATTATTATCTCGCAACTTCGACGACCAATTGAGCTCAAATTTTCGCAGGTTTGTTATTTTATGCATATGTTGAGATACACCAAGTGAGAAGACTGGTCTTTGACAATTACCAATAGTGTCCAGAAAAGAGAGAATTTAAGCTGAAACATCCTGTTTGACAGCATCTGAAATCAGTAATAAAACAGCAATAAAGACAGCCCTTCTTTCGCAAAAAACCAAGTCAGAATAACCACGAAAAGCTCTAATCGATAGCCCCCAAAATAACTACCTTTGACAAGCCTACAAAATTAAAAACTGTGTATTTCTGCTTTCAATTCCTTTATAACGTAATTGATTTGTTGCCTTTAGTTTGGTCTGAATAAGTCTTTTTTCCTGCAATAATACCTTGATGACCTAACTGCCTAGCCCTGCATTTCGGCGAAATTAATAGATGTCCTTTGATCATATTTACTCTTGGGTAATTTTATCATTATCCCCCCACACACACTCTCCTCCATCCACCCCAACTACTTAAGAAAATTTGTCTCACTTATTAATTTGAGGCAACGGTTGCTAGGCATCAACTGGTGTGTCCAATACAATTACTGACACTTTAGGAAGCAGTGATTTCATCAGAGAACTCATCATCAGAGCAACCTCAGCTGTTTTATCTTCAATGAATGCCGGAGCAAATTACAACAAATCTCTATACGTTTCTTGGGAATAAAGTGCCACCACGCATGACTAATTTGTACATTTTCTCAGAGAGAAGTGATTTGATCGGAACGTGTGGTATATTAGATCGCTTGCATTGGCGCGTTAGTTGTGTATAAGGCCAGGTGAATAAAACAATTTGGGTAGCGTTTGGGAGTCGTAGAAGATGAGAGGGAGAGATTTTTGTTGTTGCAATTATTAGCTGAACCCCAATTAAACAACGAATGGAACTCCATCTTTGAGAGGAGGCCATTTTCATTTTGCAAAGAGCCCTTTCACTTGTAATTCCCTTAAAACTGAAGGGGCACCAAGGCCAAAACCATGGTGGCAAAGAGGCCACCTCTGTGATTCAAGGCAGGTAACCTCCATCTATTTTCTTTGCTTTTAGTTGAATTTTTGGTAATAATTAATTTTTATCCAAGTAAAACAAAAATAGATTATTGTCAGCAGACTTTTGCATGTCCAGGCTTGACATAAACTTATAATATTCGCCCATGATGGTCTTCATTTTCAGCATGCATTCTGCTAAAAAAAAACTGTTTTCGTGACAGCAAATCCAATAATGTGCAAATAAAACCAACTTATTCATGGTTGGTAACATCGCTAATAAAAAAAAATGGTGCAATTTTATTCCAGGCGCTTATGCATGCCTTTTTGTTTTTTGCTCCTCGAGCACTTTTGAAATATTTATGAAATATTGTTTAAAGGTATTCAGTTATAATTTGTTTTTACCCAACAACAAGATGTGCATTGTCATTGTGTATACTATCAGTACTTCTGGAAAAAAATCACAAGCAAATATCACTTTACAGTTTTGAAAGTTATGAATACAAAATACATTTTTTCAATTTCATATGCACTTTTCAACATAAGAAAACAAATGTGGGGAAAAGTATCTTGATTCTGATGTATTATGTGACAAAACCCATTGTAGCAATTTAATATCCCATTTGTTTGCAGTGCATGACAAACTTATTCAAAAGTAATTCCCCCAAGAACACTCACTTGTCTATTAAAGCCATCTTACACTTTCGGTAAAGGAAAAAAAAAGTTCATAGATTTACAAATAACTTACAGGGTTTACCGAAGGTAATGGTTAAAGACTTCTCTTGAAATATTGGTCTATGAAAGGCTTTACTTTTTGAGAAAACAATAAAACAATATCAATTCTCGATAGCGAGAATTACGGATTTATTTTGAACACATGTCATGACACGAGGAAACGTGCGGAAACAAGGGTGGGTTTTCCCGTTATTTTCTCCCGACTCCGATGACCAATTGAGCCTAAATAATAAATTTTCACAGGTTTATTATTTTATATAGAAGTTGTGATACACGAAGTGTGGGCCTTGGACAATACTGTTTACCGAAAGTGTCCAATGGCTTTAAATTGTTATTTTATTTTAAAAACCTTTTTCTTTTTTTCTTTTTTCGACATAACAATTATTAAATTTAACCAGCAATTTAAATCTTTTTTGTATTTATATTTAGATGGCAATTGGGACATTTCTCATGCGCTATATATTCCTCATGTTAAATTAAATTCCCAGAATAATTCAATTCCCAGAATATTTTAACCCCGCTCACACACAACAACTCCGAGAGGATAAATTACCCACGTTGAACTAGGGCAACATGAGTTGGCACCCAGCGTACACACTGCAGCAAGATATTAATTGCTGGGCCTCCAGGTTGATTTACTGCACCGTCCAAATCCAACAGACGACCCCGTCAGGGGGAGCTGCGATGATGGGGTCTCCATCTTGATGTCGACAATGATCAACAGGCACAAACCTTTAATGAGTCAGATAGGTGATGCTGACACGCGCTGTACTGAAAAACAGCCAAGACAATAAGAAACGGTAGACGGGGGTTGAAGATCTGCATAATAATATCTACAAACATTAGCTGTCATGTAGCTTCTTTAAGTCCATGGACACTTTTCGGTTGTCAGATTCTCATTTGGTGTATCCCAAACGTGCATAAAAAAAGAAAATTGGGCTCAATAATTGGTCATCGAATTTGGAAGAGAATAGGCCTAATGGATAAAGAAACAAAAATGTGTTGCTCTCTATAACCAAGCACCTTGCCACTTGTAGTTACCGTAAAATTGTGTGTTGCTGAAGTAACAAAATAACCAACGACAACTATTTTGAATTTATAAATACACTTCTCAATGTTGATTACGTAATTGTCTCAACAGTAAGGGTAGATGTTGTTTGAAAAAACACCATGTATTTAAATCTCTTAATCAAAGTCAGATATTGAGGCCAAAACCGTGAATATATATATTTTCACGAATTGTGCCAATTACTGTTTGCGAATTCACGTAAACAAATAGGTTTGATGTCCCTTCAGGGCCACCATTATAACAGTTTAAAGACAGTAGACACTATTGGTATTGGTCAAAGACCAGTCTTCTCACTTGCTGTATCTCAACATATGCGTACAATAACAAACCTGTGAAAATTTGAGCTTGATTGGTCGTCGGAGTTGCGAGCTAACTATGAAATAAAAAAACACCCTTGTCACACGAAGTTGTGTGCTTTCAGATGCTTTATATCAAGACCTCAAATTCTAAACTTGAGGTCTCGAAATCTAATTCGTGGAAAGTTACTTCTTTCTCGGAAACTACGTCACTTCAGAGGGACCCGTTTCTCACAATGTTTTATACTATAACAACCTCTCCCCATTACTCGTTACCAAGAGAGGTTTTATGATAATAATTATTTTTAGTAATTACCAATAGAGTGTCCACTGCCTTTAATCATTTAGGAATTAAATTTAGATTTAATTGTAGGCTATACTAAGCACAATCGCGTGTTTCTCAAAACTCAAAGGTTAAAAACGTTGGGCTTCTTGTGTTCAAATATCAAGGTGCTTGACCTGGCGTTGGGTAATCTAAGACATCAAATGATTGAGAGGTCATTTATTGCACAGGCAAGAAATTGATTTTTGTTATTTCTGTTTCATCCTGGACGAGACGTGTTTGTCCAAAAAACAAAAGTTGGGGTCCGTCAACACTTATGGCACCATTGTGAGTGTTGGATTGGAGGAGTATTTTGAAGATGCTTTTCTCGCTGATGGATTTAGAAGATCAAGCTAAGAACATTCTAGAAACATGTAATGGAAATGGCAACATTGAATCAAAATATGGAGAAACATTTAGCAAAACAAGTAAAAACAATCAAACTAGAAAAAGTTCATAAAATGACAAAACATTAATCAAACTAACGCTCCAATGATAATGCTAAAAGTGTTACATAAACAGTTGCTATTAAACACAATTTCACATATGTTGATTTGTCTTGCCTCAAAAAGATGGAATTTGAAATGTCTTCTTTAAGTCAGTATTTCAGGTACCTAAACTTCCTCAATAAATCAGAATTCCAAATGAAGTAAATGTTTAATTAACATGCAAGCAATTAATTCTGATGATCACAATCAACCATAAAATATACATTTTGGTAAAAACATAGGAATTAATAATCTTTTCGAATTTCAGACTCAAGACATAGTTTTGCTGTAAGTGCTGACCTTTTCATTACAATAGAATAAATATGGCTTGACAAAAATGTACCCTATTCTTAACATCTCGATGTAAAAAAACATGATCAAATATTATAATATTTTTATAAAAGTGGAACACCCACACAAATTCTAGAATACTTTGTACAGTCTCATGATGAAGACAGTCTAGACAGAAAAACAACACATGGAGACAAGACGAACAGTAATGAAACAAAAAAGAAAGCAGAAAACTAAATGGGCCAAACTCATTCGATTTGAAAGACTCTTATACCAAAACCTTCGTCACAATTGAAATGTCCCGGTAGGTGAATTTATACAATAAAATTTGTCTAAATGGATGATTTTATTTTAAATATTTTGGTCAATAAAACAAAAAAATTCAATACCTAACCCAAACCTATCGTGACCTAGATTCTTTTGTACAGTCTGAATTTGTTGATCCACATGTCTCTACTGGACGGCACAAATCTACATCCAAAAGTCTTTGGGCATTTTCTGCATCATATTTCTTTATTAAACTTCTAGGATGGGTTGCCAATGGCACTTACTGAAGATTGCTTGATCATCCAAATGATACGAGTTCGCACAATGTGTCTGCATATCATATTACATCACCCACATTCTTTGATTGTTACTGATTGTACATCAACATTTCTGACTGAAGGAATGAGTTTACTGTCTCTGTCTCCCACTTGGGCAGAAAACATAAATTTGTTCTTATTTGCATTCAGGAGAAGAGTAATATTTTATGCTTGAAATCGTCTTATGGTTTCATCGTTGATCTCAGTGTATATATTTTGTTGCATTAATGATTTGGCGAGCAACTGGTATTGCAGTTGTGTGGCATGCAACTTGAGGTTGCTGTATGGGCTTGATTCAATTCAATTTAATTCAATTCAATTCAATTCAATTCAATTCAATTCAATTCAATTCAATTCAATTCAATTCAATTCGATTCAATTCAATTCAATTCAATTCAATTCAATTCAATTCAATTCAATCCGATTCAATTCAATTCAATTCAATTCAATTCAATTCAATTCAATTTAATTCGATTCAATTCAATTCAATTCAATTCAATTCAATTCAATTCAATTCAATTCAATTCAATTCAATTCAATTCAATTCAATTCGATTCAATTCAATTCAATTCAATTCAATTCGATTCAATTCAATTCAATTCAATTCAATTCAATTCAATTCAATTCGATTTAATTCAATTCAATTCAATTCAATTCAATTCAATTCAATGCAATTCAAGTCAATTCAATTCAATTCAATTCAATTCAATTCAGTTCAATTCAATTCAATTCAATTCAATTCAATTCAATTCAATTCAATTCAATTCAATTCAGTTCAATTCAGTTCAGTTCAGTTCAATTCAATTCATTTCAATTCAGTTCAATTCAATTCAATTCAATTCAATTCAATTCAAACTCACATTTTCCATACTTCATGAAAACAGTTCAAAGCCAAACAATAATTTATAAAGAATTAACCGATAAACAAAGCTCTTTTACTTGCAGAAAATAATTATATTAATGGCAGGGTCATATTTTGGTAATGACCCCCGGGGAAAACTGCATAATTTCTATCCGAACACATGGTAATGATGGTAAAGCATCCTGCGAAGTTATTTCACCTGAAATGACCCCTCTGATTTGTTATCAATACAATTAAGTCGAACAAAATGAAACTTGGGAGGTCTTACCCGTGTTGAGTCAGTCTTACTAGTGTTATTTTAAACTCCTATTCCTTGGTTAAATTTGACAAGAAACCTGCACCAAGATTAACTGGGATTCATCTGATTTGGTCTTGACTTTCCACGACTAAACGAGGGCAGATGTAACGGATCATCTTCAAACTCCCCTGGGATTTAATGTGTCAATATGCATGGGTCTAATCCCGTGGGTAGACCTTCTTCAAAGAGGACACTAAATAAGCAAAACAATTGTGATCCTCGTTTCCGATTTCCTCTAGCAAAATTTCATTCATCCAATTTGAAACGGGCAATATAATCAAAATATTGATCTTTTCTCCAGAGAAGAAATTACTGTATTTTGAGGGTATAAAGAAATTGACTGAAGTTGTGACATTTTGTCGATAAGCTATTTGAATAAAATATAGGTCACTGCTTTATTTGATGCAGTGAGCCGTATCTTCATCCCAACTTCTGAATTACTCAGGTCTAAAAGTTACGTAAGAGGCAATCCAATTAATGACTTGAGACAAAATAATATTTAACTTTCTCTTGGTCAAGCGATACCTCCCTACAATCATACGAACAGCTATACTTGACAATTTTGACACTCTTTATGCTGCTGATGTGACGGATTACAAAATTCATCTTTATATATTTATTTTTATTTATTGGTTTATTGCACAAATAAAAGCTTCGCAGCCTCAAGGAGGCTGAATTGAGTTTTATTTTTTACATCACTAAGAAAACTAAAATATATAAATATTGAAATTTACAACAGAAAGACAATCTTTACTTTTTGCTAGCTTTCAATAAATTAATACAAAGGATAGCCCTGTTTTGTGATTTTTTTTAAACACAGGCAATTTAGGACGAAACAATAATTAGTAAACTTGCGGGTACAACCAAGTGTAAATCTCTTAGGGTGAGTGTTGGCTCTGAGAAGAGCTGGTGTGGTATCGACGTTTCGAACAGTATACTCTGCTCGTCTTCAAGCAGTTAATTCTAAATCCCTTAAAAACTCTGCTGCATGTTCGCCAAGAGTGATGCTTCCTCTTATCACACGACAAGCTCTTCTTGACAATTTTGACACTCTTGCCGTTGATGTGATGGGTTAAATAAAGGACAGAGTTGAACTGTCTCTCCTCTGTGCATCTTCAAGACGTCTTGAAGACGCCTGTAGTTTCATCCCCCAGGTGGTAATAACACCATGGGATTGCCTAATTTACAATGCGCCTTAAGGGCCTGTCATTGTGGACCGTCAATAGCAATGATTGATATTAGCCAAGAGTGTCAAATGATACTCTTATTGAAGATTAGTTTCTCACTTTGTGCACCCACGGGAGTTTGTGTAGACAAAACAAAAATACATTAACACTTAAAATATTTCTTGTAATAAAATATGCAGAGTTAAGATATCATGTTTTAAAAGGGGAGATGTTTTATGACAGTCTACTGATTTCAGTCGAATATACACCTTAATTATTCATGAATCTTGCTTTTTATAATGTTGTTTTCTTGTCATAATGCAGTTATTCTTTTTGATTCGTATTGGATAAAAAACAAATTTGCTGTAAAATTTGTATAATTAAAACATCAACATCAAACTAATAATTATATTAGAAAAATCAAACGACTAATTGTTGTTGAAGTGAATACCTCATTTTGTATTAGTAGTTTACATATTTTCCTATTTAAACGTGAGACCCTTAACAAATTGTTAATTTTTTAAATGAGATTTTTCGAAGAAAGAATCCCCAATGTAGACTTTAATGTCCTGAGTTTGTTTAATACTAACATCACAAATGCCTACAGAGGACTGACAAACACTCCGTAAAAAGCATCACATCGGAGAAAAATGGCACTTTGGTATAATGATGTCCCAAAGCACACGCCTCAATTAGTTGGTTCACTGCATACACATTACCTATAACGAGAACTACTATGACGCTTCCATAAGTGGCCGAGGCATTGTCACTCAAATAGCCGCAGCTTACCAGTTGAATACTTGAACATACGATGCAGCACTGTGGAATAGAACAAAATATGCAAATTGAGCTTCTTAGAGTGTACGGCATCAAGATTCAATGATGACGTCAACATGTCAAGAAGGAGATGGAATTAATCTTAAAGAAAATACCTGACATGTTCTTGACATATTATTTCAGATGAATTTTTGTAAATTTAATGTAATTTTGCCCGGGGCAACCAAATTGAATGTGTTTGATAAACTATGAATTTAATATAATAATAATGAATTCAAAGTTGGTGTATCTCAACGTATGCATACAATAACAAACCTGTGAAAATTTGAGCCCAAACTGTCATCGAAGTTGTGAGATATTAATGAAAGAAAAAACACCTTTGTCGCAAGAAGTTGTGCGCTTCAGAGGCTTGATTTCGAGACCTAACATTCTAAATCTGAGGTCTCGAAATTAAATTCGATGAAAATTACTTCTCTCTCGGAATCTACGTTACTTCGAGGGAGCTGTTTCTCACAATCTTTTATACCATCAACAGCTTCCCATTACTCGTTACCAAGTAAGGTTTTGTGCTAATAATTGTTTCGAGTAATTGTCAAAAATATATGATTGGTAAGGATAAGATTGTTTAATTTTTTAGTCTGAAAGCTTACAGATTAAGAAGTTCACATTAAAGGCAAATAAATCTGTGAAATAGTTTCCTCGTAAAATTAAGTCACATTCCAGAAAACTCTATTTGAAAACTTCAAAAAAATGCAACATCTGATTTCGGTTATTATAATCAACCCATTGCTAAAAATTGTGCATGGTTGTTCACTATTTTCTCCCAACTCTCACAACGGAGGATTGGTCCCAAAAAACTCAAATTTTGTGTAATTCCATAATGGTTGATCGTACAAAAGATAGACACGGTCTGCGACTTCGGTCAGCTTTATCAATTCTGTTTAAACCCTTTTTGAAATAGTTAATTTGATACTTTCCAACATTTTTAAGTTTTCAAAGCAATATTAACGATTCTTTTCTTCTTCTAAACTCACGGCATCGCATCTTCCATTTCATAATTTAACAGCAAAGAATTTCTGAACCCATTTTTTAAATTTTTGACAAGAAAGCAATTTACAACGTAATCCAATAGTCGGTTTTATTTGTTGCGTGCATTCAGGAAAAATAATCCCGTCTTAAGCTACGGTTTCTTGAAACAAGTTCACTTGGTATCTTACCTTTAACTTGAAATTGGGGACAAGGTTGAATGTGATGCGGCATGGAACAAACTAAAGCCCAAGTAATGGATAGAGTGAGGCAGAAGGAAATGCTGTATAGGGATTACCGTGTAATTTCCTCTTATATGGATGTCTTCCAACCTTGTATAATTAACCGCATTGCACGATACAGAGAGGAATTTTGATCAAGAGGGTAATCTCATTTGTTCAAATATTGACATTTTTAGCCATAATTTCTGCCGTATCAATATGGCACTAAAAGCTTCTTATCTGTAACACAGCTTGTGAGAGTAATGCGTGTGAGTGATTTCCACTTGATACATGTTGTCGTTTTGTAGAAGAATCTTTTACGGTATTCCGTGTTATAAATTCACAGGAAATTTGATTTTTATCAATTTATCTTTGAAAGAAGATGAAATGAAGACACAACTTTCTTTTTTTTAAAGGGTAGCCTGAGGTTTTCAATTGTTTTTATCACAGACAGTTTAATTCTGAATCACTTTTAACAAAATACGTGGATGTTTTCACAAACTTATAGAACCTTTTCCCATGACAAAAATATAGACTGATGAAGCAATTGCTGATCATATTTTATTCGCTTTGATAGATAAATCTTGAGGCTAGAAATATTTTAAAGGGAACCTTTTAAAGGGTCTGGGTACTTTTTGTAGGGGAAAAAAAATATTTTAGCATGTACTACGTATTTTCGTGACATTGTTAATACTCATAACTACAGCACCTCAGCAAGTAATTTTTTGAGGTAAGCTTTCCATCATTGTCTTCAATCGGTGTAAGTTTAATGAATATCTGTGGACATTGTGTTTTAATCCTTTAAAATAACCCACTGTACGAAACATGATGACGTAGTGATGCAACAGAACACCTACAGGGCTTTTTGACTTTTAGAAAAAAATATTTGAGCTTAGAAAATTCTACATCATAAGATCTCTCCTGGGAGTTTACGAGGAAATGTTTTATTGGATTTTGAAAATTGATTTTACTGAATACTTCCCACGTAGCTATCACGTTAAGATGCATGTTTGTTTAGAGTAGTATTTCGCAGGATGAAAGCATGCGTGGACATGACGATCTATCATTACATGGTTTCAATCAATAGAACAGTTAGAGAGGGGAGGCTACTCAAGGAGTGCATTAGCATGTACCTTTCAGCAAGGGGGAAAATGTGAAAAAGGGAAACTGATTTAAAGACACTGGACACTATTGGTAATTACTCAAACAATTATTAGCACAAAACCTTTCTTGGTAACGAGTAACGGAAGAGGTCACTTTGATAGTGTGAAACATTGTGAGAAACGGCTGCCTCTGAAGTGACGTAGTTTTAGAGAAAGAAGTAATTTTCCATGAATTTGATTTCGAGACCTCAGATTAGGAATTTGAGGTCTCGAAATCAAGCATCTGAAAGCACACAACTGCGTGTGACAAGAGTGTTTTTTCTTTCAAAGTTATCTCGCAACTCCGGTGGCCAATCGAGCTCAAATTTTCACAGGTTTGTTATTTTAAGCAAATAATGAGATACAGCAAGTAAGAAGACTGGTCTTGACAATTATTAATAGTTTCCAGTGTCTGTATAAGCATTATGCTGCTAAAAGGCCGCTGAGGTAAGTATATAGATAGTTCCCACATGACGTAAATCGGCCATCTTTACGGGCAATTTGGAACACATAGCCATGTGTTTTGCGCGAAACGGCGTGCAGCACGCGCAGGATTCACAAAACTCGTTGCCTGATTGGTTAGTAAACAGCGTGGTTGAGTTAATAAACTGAGCGCTTGACTCGCCTGCAAGCTTAAATGCAATTTGCCCGTAAAGATGGCGTCTATTGCAACTTATCTATACTGTCTGATTGTGGGCATCAGTGGCTAATTGCAGATAATGTTAGGGGCGTTCACTACATTTGAAAAGGTCAGAGGTACTTTTTGTAACTACACATTTTTTTTCTGTGATTTTTTTTTCAAAGAACTCGGGAAAATACTGAGTCAAGGGTAAACCAAAATTAATGTTCTTTATCCTCGATTCAAATTTTACATCTACTACAAATTTCTTGTCATGTGCTTTTGGATTTCAAATGCATTGTGTAAAGCTCGAAATATTAATCACAAACCCAAGCAATGTCATGTGATTCTTTCAGTTAATTGCAAATCTGACTATTTATGGATGCAGAGTCTTCTAAAGTTGGTCCAAAACTTTGCGTTAAAGTGGGAAGTGGCGCCTGTAAGGGGGGGGGGGGGGGGGGGGTCGTATACCTTTGGTAATTGCTCAACAAATTATTGCCCAAATAACAACTTACTATAGGTAATGAGCACTTGAGAGATAATGATCTGACAAAGGCTTCAAGCATGAAAACACACAGTTTGATGTGTTTTTCAATTTTTTTTCTTACATCTTCGATGACCAATTGAGCCAAAATTGTCACAGGTTTGTTTTGTATGCGTATATTGCGATTCACCAATGGAGAATCTGGTATTTGGATATTTTATCAAAACCCTATATACGGCTATATCTGCTGAGGAAATTTGGCCACGTCTTGCTCGCACTCAGATTCCCCACTTCACCCCTTTTAACCATGTTAGATATATATTTATTTTAGGGTAGAATAACACACTGTTTTCTTATCATGTTGGGGGAAATTAAGATGTCAAACCTAAGCGGTAATCTTATTTTAAGGGGGAGGTTGCGTTCTTGGTAAAACGTCAATTTGTATTAGTAACTGGCATGTGCCCTTGGGTGTATAGGCCCCTATAACTGTATAATGTAATTTATGCTTTCATTTGACTTTTGCTAAAAGTTTCTTCAGCCATTCTCCCGGAACATCAAGTCAAATTTCCGAGAGATTTGATTTAAATTTTAAACAAATTTATCATGTTTTGTTCATTTATTTCTTTGAGGTTCGTTGTTAAAGGAACACGTTGCCTTGGATCGGACGAGTTGGTCTATGAAAAGCGTTTGAAACCGTTTGTTATGAAATGCATATGGTTAGAAAGATGTTTTAAAAGTAGAATACAATGATCCACACAAGTAGCACTGAACATTGTACGGTTTTCATTTTACGTCGCGGACTAACACGGTCGGCCATTTATGGGGGTCAAGTTTTTGACCCCCATAAATGGCCGACCGTGTTTGTCGACGAGGTAACACGAAAACCACGCAGTTTCGAGGCATATTTGTGTAGACCATTGTATTCTACTTTTACAACATCTTTCTAACCATACCGATTTTATAACAAACGGTTATAGAACGCTTTTCAAAGACCAACTCGACCGATCCAAGGCAACGTGTTCCTTTAAAGCTCTCGGCTTTGTACGATCCTTCTCAGAAAATGCGTTTGACAATCAAATTGATTGTACATTGAATGTGCATTTTGATGTTGTTATCATTATTTGTTTTATGCAAAGGCATATAACAAACTATTCAGTCAGCATATTTTTTTAGCGTTATCTTTAACTTTAATTGGAAATTATATCTAATTTGTTAAATATGTTTTACTAAAAGTATTTTTAATGAAGCCTTGCATTAAAGACACTGGACACTATTGGTAATTACTCAAAATAATTTAGCATCAAAACTTACTTGGTAACGAGTAATGGAGAGCTGTTGGTAGTATAAAACATTGCGAGAAACGGCTCCTTCTGAACTACATAGTTTTTGAGAAAGAGGTAATTTCTCACAATAAAATAATTCTGAAGCCTTTATGCATCTAAAAGCACACGAAGTAATGCGACAATATGGTGCTTTTCTTTCATTATTCTCTTGCAAATTCGATGACCAATTGAGCCCAAATTTTCACAGATTTGTTATGTTATGCATAATGTTGAGATACACCAAGTGAGAAGACTGGTCTTTGACAATTACCAATAGTGCCCAGTGTCTTTAAGCACTCTTATGAATATTATTGAGATATAACTTGACTTTGTCAAAGCTTGGGATGGTTGGAAGCAACATTTATGCAAACAGGTACATTGTGAGACTGCATTGAGGTATTATGTACAACCTGTGGCACTTTACCTTACAAATGAGGCTGCCCTGAGGTATATTAATAATCCCTTTCGAGATTAAGCTTCATTGAGGTACATTAATAATTCCTTAGAGAAGAGGTCTATCTTGAGGTATAATAGCAATCCCTCAATTATGAGACTGCATTGGGGTATACTGATAATTCATCACAGATGGGGCTGCATTGAGGTATATTAATACTTCCTGAGACGAGGGATGATATTCATTGTGTCATGATTTTGTAGGATTAGATTGCCTAATCTTTAAAAATGCAAAAACATCCCTCAAGATATTTTCAAAGACATCATTTGAAATACACCGTGACGTAATCAATCATTATATAAAACAAACAGTAAGATAAAAACAAGACAAGAAACAAACATCAGTAAATGCTTAAGTGCATGAAAACGTCGCTTGTGTAATGTTTGCCCTGGGCTTGTCTGCAGAAACTCCACATACATCCATCAAGAAAAACTGACAACGATCTTCAGTCGATCCTTCTATTTCTACCTACATGGTTCTCCCAGGAAACGTGATTTTCAAGAGAGATAGAAGAAGCTTTTGCTGTTGACTGACATGCATGTGCGTCCCCGGCCCCTCAGGGTTGAACTTAGTGCAACATTATGAACCCTAGACTTCACTTCAAGTCCTTCCTGCTTATCATATTTTTTACATGCATGAATAAACTAATAATTACACACTATACCGTGTGCTGAATTTCCATCAAATCTAGGGCATAAATGGACACATAATTAAATGCAACTCGTGAAATTCGAGCAACCTGAAATCTCCAACAGGGTTGTATTATGTTCTCTTAAAATATGCATCATGCCGCAACGCAGACAAAATTTAAGTGCAATTAATACAGGTTGCTTCTTGACAGAGCTGCTCTTTAAAAGAGTGATTAATCAGTGATTTTTCCCTCTTTCTTAAATTAATTTCTAATGGAAATTTTTATGAGACTACAATTTATTTCTTGTTTTTCTTGTTTGTTTAAATTAACGAGCATGAGTCATCCAATCATTTTAGTCAGGATCATCCCCCGCCCCCAATAAGAATTTATGTGGGTATTATTTTGTTCTCTAAATCAATTCTACATTTTTCTTTAAATGCTTGTCATGGATTTTTCTGAAGAAAGAAATCTTCCTTTTATTTTGTTTGGATTGGGGTTTTAGAATTGCCCAATTTTTAGGTAATGTGCCTTGAGCACCTCATTTGGTGGATTTTGGCGCCTTATAAATATTCTTTATTATTATTATTAATTTGTGGTAAATCAGTTTCCTTTTTTTATTTCTAAGATAGATTAATTACAAACAAAAATAATATTTAATGGTTTGCGTTTGCATCAAATTCTCTTTAAACTATTTTTTTTTAGGTGTCAGTATTTGTAAATTTCAATGAGATTTTTTTGCAGTGGAGAACATTATCTTCAGTCAAGCTGTAAAACTGCCAAAAAATGTGATAACTTGATGTCGGATCAGCTGGCTTTGCCGACACGCGAGGGCAAAATCTATTAAATCCAAAACGAAAAATGCCGAAGGAGGTGAAAATTAATATTAAGTGTGAGTTGCCTTCAAGTCAGAGCCCAGCTGTTCTTAAGATTATTGCTTGGATTCGCTAGACATCTTGAGGACAATGACACAAGTAATTGATGAATAGTCGATATTTATGGACGGGATGATAACGTTTCCTGCGGTAATACTTGATTCCTTTTACTCTAAAAAGATTAATCTGCCATGGTGATTTAAAGCAGTTATAGTAAAAGCAGTGTATACTTTAGGTAGTTCCTCACTTTGTGTATAGCCTATCCAAACATATGCAAAAATTTACAAACCTGTGAAAATTTGTGCTCAACTGGTCATCGAAGTTGCAAGAAAATAATGGGGGAAAAAAACACTCCTTGCAGAGAATTGTGCCCTCAGACGCCCGAGAAAGCGACTATGGACACGTTTGGTTATGGTTCAAAATATATGTAAGCATGAACATTTTTTTATGTTAACGAGCAATGGAGAGCTGTTGAGTTAATAAAACATAATTGTGAGAAGCGACTCCCATGATGAAGTAATGTAATTTCCGAGAAGAGGTAATTTTTCACCAAAATATTTCAATCTGAAAAGGACTAACCCTTTCCCATGCATTTAAAAAAGCACACAAGTTTATGCAATAAGGTGTTTTTTATTTCACTATTCTTGCAACTACGTTAACCAATTGAGTTGAAATTTGCACAGATTTGTTATTTATGATGGGATACACCAAGTGAGAATACTAGTGTTTGACAATTACTAAAGGTGTGTCTTTAAGACAGAAGAAGGGTTTGATTCCCAGCTGATACTATGACTAATTATCACATGTCTCGTGTCTGTTTATCTTGTTTCAGATCTTAGGAATCATCTTAATAAGTATGAGTGCTATAGCGATGCAGGCAACACTCCTCCTTACTACGCCTGTAGTTGGCGGTCTAGCGGCTACAGGAACTTTCCTCTTATTTCTGGCCATTCTTGGTATACTCGGGGTTGTCATGGGCAACCAAGCTCTCATATTTTTTGTATCCTTTAAATCTATTAAATTTGTTTCCTTCTTTATTTGAAAGAATTTTGGCTCGTAAAGGCAGAGTAAAAAAAAAAAAAATAATAAAAACTTTCAAATTAATATTCGGAGGATCTCCGTTAGATAATGTGTTGTGTTTTTTGTTTAATTTTCAAACAAATTTGATTTGTTTGAAGTGTTTTGCAGGTTAGCATTTGCAAGTAAAATTAAGATGAAATCAAAATAACGTGTCTCTGGTATTTCACAATTTAAGTTTTTTTTCCAACACCCAACAGCGCAAGCGTCAATGACAGGATGGATAAATACATTAAATTAGATAAAATAGCACAATGAAAAAAGTAAACAGACAAAACAGACAGAGATTAAAAAAGGCGAAAAATTCTTACATTAAAATAGAAAAACATAAGTTACACTCTGGACCCGACCTCCCATGAAAAAAAAAATGAAAAAATAAAAAAAATACTCATGTTGTTATTATAATTGTTATTATGGTTTATGGAGCAAACTCATGGTTGGCAGCCATTGAATTGGCATAAAAAAAACTTGTTGAAAACAAATTTATAATAAACATTTTGAAATTTTGAAATTCATAAGCACAAAACTAAAAATAGAACATTGCACTCTATCGTTCACCGTGGTTGAATTAGCAACACTGTCCCTGCCTCTCTAATTATCATTTTCCACCAAGATGTTCAATAAATCACAGAGTGGCTGTACTATCATCTTCATGCCCTCCTCATAAAATAATCATCTGAAATTATATTACCAGCATAAAGTACTAAATTAAAAATCTCTCCCTGGATCCTGTTCAGAATGTACTTTTACGAAGCCTTGAGTTATTTATCGATCATCAAGAAGTTTTACTATTAATAACTATCACAAAAATAGGTTAATGGCTAGACGTTTTGACTATAGCAGACTCTGCTAGGGTCAAAACGTCAGGGCATAAACTGACTGTTGCATTTATACCATCGGTCCTTTTGGTTGGTAAGTTGTTTGCAACGTGGGAGGACAATCTCAATGGTGAAAACCCACGCAATCACTCAATCAAGAACCGTGGTCATATTTGACATTAATTTGTTGCATCTTTTGATTTGTTATTTGCAGTGGCGTAAACCAGACATTTTCACGACGGGGGGGGGGGGGGGGGGCAAAGGCATGATTTGACGACTATTTAAAGGCACTGGTCACTATTGGTAATATTACTCAAAAATCTTGGTTGGTTATGCTTATGTTGGGATACATCAAGTGAAAATACTGGCGTGTACCGTGTCTGCAATCACTCTCATCTTTAAAACATTATTAACTTCAAAGTCTCTAGTTACCGTCGAGTTGATTTATTTGTTAAAAATACAGATATGTTCCTTAGCCTTTCCTCCAGTACCTCGTCTTCATGTGCATTACGTGTTTCATGCAGTCCTGCATGGCCATAGCCTGTCTAGCAGCATTTGGCAAAGCCCACAGAACTGACGTGCTATTAACTGGCTGGGAAGAGGCTAGCAATGTAACGAGACAGCAACTTCAGAGCAGCTTCCAGTGCTGTGGGTTGGATCATCTTCATGTGAATTACAGCAGTTGTAAGGAACAACAGGTGAGATAAGGCCGAGTAAAACAAAAACATGTTTAGCGTCCGGGTATCTCAAAAGAAAAAGGAGGAGGGGCCTTTTATTTTTTATTTTTTATTTCAAGATGGCCGCCATTCTTTTTAAAATGTCAAATATCCATTGTTTTTTTCTACAGCTCAAACACAACATACATAAATGAAACACTTTGGTCAAGACATTCAGATTGTTTTAGCTGAGATCGTTTAAAATAACCCTTTTTTCATTAAAGAAAAAAAATCATTGAAAAGAAAAGAAAGAAAAAAAAGAGGCAGCCTCGAAAAGGGAAGCGGGCGGGGACGCTAAACATGTTTCTTTTTTTACTCGGCCAAATAAGGTGTTAGACGTGTGGACAAATTGTTAAATGTATGTCAGGGTGGTATCGCAAATATCTCAAGAGACTGATGGTCTGCGCGCGAGACTACTGATCTCACAACAGCGACAGACCGCGACAGACATTTAACGACTTGTCCACAAGACTAAAAAGATGTGGTGCTAACGGCAGAACTGCCATATGCAACCAAGTATGACAAATCTAGTACAACACCGAGTCTTACAGGTTGTGATATATGCCTGGTTCTTTATTAAAAACGTCAGAATGTGTGAACTAAATTAAACAAAACAGTAGGTGATAAACTACCTCCGGCCATTATTTTGAAATTTCCTTATACAGGGCCCATATTTCATAGAGCTGCTTAAGCAAATATTACTTGAACATTTTCTGCTTGGCAGGATACCAGTCACAAATTGAACTTGTGACATAATATATTTCGGCTCACTCTGGTAACCTTATTTTGGTCAGTATAATTTTGTTAGTGCTAAGCTTCTTTTTCTGCCTTTTCAGCTACATGAAATCTGGCCCAGGGCAGGGCTCGAATTTTACACTGCACCAGTGGTGTTGTACCGGCCGTCTTGTGATTCTTAATTTGGTATTATAAAGAATATTGCCTCACTGTGTAACATCTTGAACGAAAAATAATATCTTCAAATGTTGGCTTACATCTGATGAAATAATATATTTCAATTCTACCGAGTAATGACATATTGAACTGTATACATATCCGTAAAGACAAATATGAGATCAAACATCGTTGCGCTTGTTCAAGAATAGTTGCCATGCATGTTAAACTGGGTCAGGAAATGTTTTCTTATTTTGAATCTGTTTAATAAAAATTCTTTTTAATAAAAATTCTGGTCCAGTAAAGCTTTGTGATCTTGTGGATTTCCCCCAAATTTCAAGCCCTACCTTATGTTCGGCAGCAGCTGTTCATCGTGCTAGCCCTGTCGACGTCTTTGCTCATTCAATGCTAATGATCTTTAATTAATTATTCACACTGCCCATTTCTTTGAGTTTAATATTATTAATTTATTGATGGGGCATTTTGCTTGTTTCTGGATGGCCCATCCTACTGTTGTTTATCCTCAGCTCTTTTACTATGATCCACGACTGTTTAGTGTATGACCTTTGAGATCTGCATTTCTTCTCGCCATCCACATTGCTATTTACTGTTTTACATGAGATCGTAACTGTGCAAGTCTCACGTAAATTTGAAATAATATACCAAGTTGTTGCCTACCATTATTGAAACGTGTACCGGATTCTGTGTCTTCAAGCACTGATAGTTTAAGCAGTATGACTATACATTTTAGTTCGTATCGCTGGGAAAGGAAATAATTGCCAATACAGTAAAATAAGTTTAACATATCAAAAAAACCTATATAGAGTAAAAGACTTGACATCTGTTTATATTTTTAAACCTATATGTAATGATCGCACAAATATAGCCATGATTGGCCATGAGGTTTCTAAAGAATAAGCATACTCATCCAAAGTTTAAATAAATTGGCTTCAATATTAATTTTAGCAAACTATTGTCATCATGTAAAAATAATTTTTATAAAACACATTGTATTTGTAACAAGTTACTACATTGGGTATTTTTTCCCCAAGAACTTTGTGAGTTTGAAAAACACACTTTTGATTTCATTAAAAAAAAGCTATAATTATATAGTCTTCTTTCAAGCTGTTCCCTTGTTTTCGACAAGAGGGAGACATGTACAGTCGTGTATTAACTTTCTTGTTATGTGAATATTCTATTTTACTTTTCAGCTCCCCTGTTGTTCTAAGGACCACGACTGCTCTGTTTGTGATTTTTGCATGTTGACACTAGACCAGCGATTGCAGCATGCTGTTCAATTTACAGGAGGGGTGGGCTTATTCTTCGGGTTTCTTCAGGTAATCATTATTTATCAAGAGTTCTTTCTTGTTGTGTTTTTTTAGCTTAAGCGTGTATTTCTTTTGCTAAGTAGTTATGATGGGCAACATCAATTGGGAACAATGGTAAACAACAGAATATGAATTGAATGTGATCAATGCAATTTTGCTTGTTTATGCCACACTTTCTTCTGTTTCATTGTAATGCCGTAAATTTGATATAATTTCAGTATTCAAATAAAGCCTCCTTTTTATATTAGTAGCCAATTAAAAGAGTGTGCCATGTCTGAAAGACATTCCTCGCAGGAGAGATGCAGAAGTAAGTGGGCCTATGATTGAGTAACGCACATACCGATGACGATACTTCAAATGAGTTTTATGTTATTTTTGTTAGCCTCTTGTTTGTTTGTTTGTTTGTTTTTTTTTGTTTTTGGTTTGTTTTTTTTTTTGGGGGGGGGGTTTGTGTTATAACAACAAAACATTTTGTGCTGATATAAGTACATGTAGACTGTTTTAGACACAAACCAGTCCTTTCATTTAGAAGTTCTCTCAGTTGCCACTCTCTAGCCATCAGATAAGATCTTGGTTAAAATGTGACTGATTAGTCTTCATCATGTGACATTTAACGGACTGTTTCTTAACTCAATCAACTGCATCTGTCCCCGTATCTCCCAAGGAGACAGCTTCTTTTGCATCACTCTCACTAGTTGAGATGGGCAACGCTAATTGCAAATTATGTCTAGGGGGCCCTGATTAACCGAAATGCGAATCGGGAATGAGGCTTTTTGTCTGGGAGAGACGTTCGTTTCATCCGTTGCTTCATCAGCTGAGATGGGTCATGCTAATTGAAAATTACGTTTAGGAGTCCAGGGTTAGTACAAAATGTGTCTTTTTTGTGCATCTTATATGACCTGTCTTCTTCAAGTTGGCCATGTAATTATGAAGCTTTGTTTGTGGTTAAAAATTTCAATCTAAATCAATATCCACATTAGAGTTTTAGTTTGTTTCTTTTTTTAATATTTTTTTTTTTTTAATTTCCTTTCATTCCTCAGCAAATGTTTTCCTTCAGATTAATTTCTAGACATGACTATTATTAAAACCTAAAATATCACTGTTGTGCTGATAAGAAAATTGTTGACCAATAACTTGTTGACATTTGCATTATCACAAATCAATTGGCACAAGTCCTGCCTGGGGTCAAGTTTCTTAAAATTGTTCCCATTGCTAAGGTCTGAGTTCTCTGTTTATCTTTGAAGACAGTTGTGCCACATTTTGATGAGTACAGAGTTAATAAAACGAAAGGGGAAACTCGAGTTGGTTTCCTTTTTTCCCCAATAGATAGAGAAGCTCTTCTATCAATTCCCACCCCCTGGGTTTATTGTAGCCAATCTAAATTATTTCCGTCCAAAGCCAGGCATGGTTTAATTTATTATTAACCAATGGCTTTTACTTTGCCAGAGGGTGAATTAGTCACCCCGAATAGATAAAAATGAGATTTTCTGAGAGCCTGGAGCTTTCTGAAAAGCGTAATTGAGTCCCGTCCGCCCAGATTGTGGTGTGCACTTGGGTAAAGGATATTCATAGTTTAAGGGACTAGGGCATTCCACTTCTCTCTCTGTTTGTCTGTTTTTTTGTTGTTGTCACGAATGTATGAGATGAAATGTCGTGACAGTCGTATTTCCGGGACCCATGTGTCTAGGGTTTTAAGAACAAAGTGCAGAATCGGTCATGTTTGCAGACTATACTGTCCTCTGGACAAATATTACCTGTGTATGCAATATACACAAAATCACACGGCGAAGTTTGGAAATGTCCATTGGTGTCTTGGAAAAACTCTATTAATATCTAAAGCAGGTCCCGTGAAAACCCATTTCACATTTCAGATTTTGTTTTTGTTTTCAAGAAAGACCCTGCTTTAGCGTCGAAACGTCATGCCATTACTTTGCAGCTTTTCTGATTATATAATTTTTAATCTTTGAAGACACTATTTTTCAATTTAAATGTATTTTTTTTAGGCTTCAAAAATTGAGATGACTTTTAATTGACAACACATTAAGAACACTGAAAAGGCAAAAAAGGCAAAAAAAAAAATCCCACAAGTGCACCCCCCCCCCCGTTTAGAAAATTAATGGTACATCATTTGTTCCCCGTAAAAAATTACCCTAGTTTCACTAATGTGCTAGTCCTACAAACAAAATCAGACTAAATCCAATTAAAACGAACAAAATTTAAGTCCTTGCTCTCTCGCTTTCATTAAATTTCTAAGAAATGACATTCTCCTTTTAAAATTATCGTTTAGGCCTAAATAATTAAATCAATGACTGTCAAGTTACTACATTACTAAATGCTTAGTGTTGCTCCCCTTCCCCTTCAATAAATTTTAAGACCATCTAACATTCTCCTTTCAAAATTATCCCTTGAATAATTAAATCAATGCCTTTCAAAATATTTTTATAAAAAGGTGTTTTTTCCTCTTTGTTTTCCTTCAAAAATAACATCTCCTTTCAAAATAATCCCTTGAATAAATAAATAAATGCCTTTTCAAAATACTCCTCCAATAAAGGTGATTTGTTCTTGTTTCTTTTTCTCCAGCTTGCAGGCATAATGTTGGCTTGGTGGTACCGTAAGCAACCAACTCTAGGATTCGGCCACGATATCTTAAATTGAATCACCCACCATCCCGCAGAATTAATCATAATCCAAACAAATACAAAACGCTAAAAATGCTGCTCAGTGACGTGGAAGCCTCATCTTGTCCATTGAAGTGGAGCTACATTTGCTGTTGTCATGGCAACACAAGAGGTCACAATGTCAAATGAGAACTGCATAACTGGAGGCCTGACCTTCTGAGAGCTCATTGGTATTTGACTACGTCGGCTGCAATCTGTTTGTTTCTCATTCCTCGTGATCCACCCACCAAACCAAACAGCGGTTGCCATCAGTATCATAGACTGGTCCCCTTAGCAATTTTGAGAATTTACATTATCAATGCAAATGAGAATATAGGAAACCTTGGCCTAATTTCATGGAACTTCTTAAGCACAATAAAATAGCTTAGACCAAATTATGCTTACAGGATAGGTTACCAGCCAAAACACTCTTCCACGTGTAGAATCTGTGAATGGTATCCGGCCATTTTGGGGCTTGGTCTTTAAGCAGTGTTTCTGTTAAAATAAACAGCTCTATGGAACTAGACCCTGACAATATGAAAGTCAAATCCTGATGAGCTTTATTCAGAAAGGAAGAGGTAATTGATAACCCAGAAATGCTCTTTCATACCTAGTTTTTCAAAATGATTTTTTTTTCTACAGAGTAATCCTGAAACAACTTCCTAATGGTTATTCACTGTAGTAGGGGGCTCACATTTTTATAGACAGGAAATTAATTTTTGTTATAAATTTAGAAGTCGATGTCTTTCAACAGAATGTATCCAATGCAAAATTTGAATAAAACAAATTCTAAACCAAATTAAAAATTTCAAGACGAGTGAACACTTGTATTTTGATAATTTTAAAACATTATAAAAGATTGTTAATAAAACATGAGAGTTGATGTTTTTATAAGTCCAGAGAGCAGAGCTTTCTTAAGATGACACTTGAAAGAAGCACTTGGAAGACGGTGAACTGAAAGCTTCACTTGGAAGGTATAAGGTCTATAGCAAAATGACTTTATTTCAAGACCTTTCAAAGAAGCCTTTCACAATGATCTTATCCTTGTGTTTTCTGCGGATAATTTGTCTTCAAGGGAAACATCAATACATTCTTTTTAATCGAAGGTAAATCGTAAAATCCAAACATGATGGTGACGTACATAAGTGGATCTATAAAAGACGTTTGTATAATACTGATGCCACTTATTTTAATTTTGTTGAATTGGTTCTTGAAGAAAACCTAATTTTTTCATACTCTGTTTTTGCCTAAGCCATTTTCTTTTAGCATTTTACTTCTTTAAAAACAATTTTGCTTCCATTTAGTTATTTTATTCTTCCCTGTCCTCGTTTTGTTTCTAGTTATTTTTTAAGCACGATAAACCACACCCAAATTAGATGAGAGTTTGGCGAAATATTCAACCACAAAATGTAAACAAAATCAGACCAGCTAGGCTATTGTTTAAAGGAACACGTTGCCTTGGATCGGTCGAGTTGGTCTTTGCAAAGCGTTTATAACCGTTTGTTAAAAAATCCATATGGTTGGAAAGATGATTTAAAAGTAGAATACAATGATCCACACAAATTTGTCTCGAAATTGCGTGGTTTTCCTTTTACTTTGCGAACTACCACGGTCGGCCATATGGGGATCAAAAATTTGACTCCCATAAATGGCCGACGGGGTAAAAGGAAAACCACGCATTCATCCTTCTAATCATATGCGTTATATAACAAACGGTTATAAACGCTTTTCAAAGACCAACTCGACCGATCCAAGGCAACGTGTTCCTTCAAGGAGGGTATACTTTGGGTAATTACTAAAAAAATGATTGGCCATTCAAAACGTACTTTATAAGAACCACTGTAGCGATTGATAATGTATAACATTATGTTTGAGTAATGATTCCCTACTAAGGATTGTGGTCTAATAATATAGAGAAAGGGGATCCAAAAATATTTCAATCTAAGAAACTATTTTTTATTTGAGATCTTTGTAAATTACGGATTATTCTTCTCAAAAACGGTAGAACCTTTTGAGAAGAAATTTTCACAGGTTAGTCTTATTGTATAATGTCTAGTATGGCTTTAAAACATTTGAACGGTTCCAACAACCAAAGGTATACTTCAACTTATGCCTACTTTTCCTTAAGGAGAAAATGTAGAAATTGCAATTAATGATTCTTTTAACATTGACTTGTAATTTGTGATGACAATTTTAGGAATGTCTGTTCGTAGCTGCTATTTATTTGATCAAAGTTGTGGTAACTGAAATTATTTATTTTAATTTTGATAGTATTTTGCAAAACAATTGCCAATGGAATTAATTAATTATTTATTGATAAAAGATTTGTACACAGAAGATTGTGTAATCGTTGTGTATAGGTTATTGTTTAGCGTAAAACAATAGATTTTTATTTTTGAATCGAACTTGTTTTGTGATGTGTAACATTCCTTGTTGAATGATGTTTGTGATGTTTCTTATAAAAATTGTTGATATTATTGTTTATACGTAGTGCATTGTTAGAGATTACAGTCAATATGAATAAATTATTATTTACTGACAATTAAAAGACGGTATTAAAGGGAGTATTGAACTTTATTTTAGTATTTTATAGACTGCAGAGCCCATGTTTAGAGCTGTTTTATGCCCCATTTTGTGCTCGCATAATTATTTTTGTATTTGAAAGCGTGCTATAATGCCGTCATCACAACAAGAAAGGGAATAAATTATGCTAACGTTCTGGCACTGCTACTGCTAAGCAAATAGATTGAAGTATATAACAATAAACATAGGGTAAACGTACATGCAGCTGGCCGCCTTGTTTTATGTGAATTGTGCTTAAAGCCATTGAACACTATTGGTAATTACTCAAAACATTTATTAGCATAAAACCTATCTTGGTGACAAGTAGTGGGGAGAGGTTGGTGGTATAAAACATAGTGAGAAACGGCTCCCTCTGAAGTGCCATAGTTTTGGAGAAATAAGTAATTTTCCACGAATTTGATTTCGAGACCTCAAGTTTAGAACTTGAGGTCTCGAAATCAATCATCTATAAAACGCACACAACTTCGCGTGACAAGGGTGTTTTCTTCTTTCATTATTATCTCGCAACTTTGATGACCGATTGAGCTCAAATTTTCACAGGTTTGTTATTTTATGCATATGTTGAGATACACCAACTGTGAAGGCTAGTCTTTGACAATTACCAATAGTGTCCACTGTCTTTAAGAAACTGGACACTTTGAGTAATAATTGTCAAAAGACCAGTCTTCTTTCTCTCTTGGTGTATCTCAACATTATGCACAAAATAACAAACCTGTGAAAGTTTGAGCTCAATTGGTCGTCGAAGTTGCGAGATAATAATGGAAGAAAAAACACCCTTGTCACACGAAGTTGTGTGCTTTCAGATGCTTAATTTCGGGACCTCAAAATCTAATTTTGAGGTCTCGAAGTCAAATTCGTGGAAAAGTACTTCCTTCTCGAAAACTACGTTACTTAAAAAGGGAGCCGTTTCTCACAATATACTATCAACTGTTCCATTGCTTGTTACCAAAGTTGTTATGCTACATTATTTTGAGTAATTACCATTAGTACCTTTAAGCATTTAAAAATTGCTTACTGCTTAGGAATTTTGGCATCAGCTGCAGGACCAAATTTCAAAAAGCCTGTAAGCATAATACTTGATAAATAGAAAGGTCTTACTCAACAGAAACTGATCACAAGTTAAAATTCCATAATTCCCCACTCATGCTCATTTTTTTCTGCTTAACAGCTTTGTGAAATTTGGCCCTGCATTAGGTTAGTACCTGGGTTCTGGGACACTTAACAGCAACATGAGATGGGTTAAAAAACAGGGTGTTTGGTAGTGGTGAGGGGTGGTATTAAGACCGAACTTGTTTTAGGGATGGCATCAAGCCTACGTGAATAAAAACTATTTCATTCTTGACTGCTCTAAAAACCAACTCCATGAAGATTTTGTGGGGCATTAACTTTCTTAATTAATGGCCTTTCTAGAAGTTTTCTTTAAAGTTTTTACTCATTGAATTTGAATGAGTTAATTCTTGATGTCCCAGGGAATTCTGTCCACTGAAGATTCTGTCCCCTATTATGGGAAATAAATAACATGGGTTGTGGAGGATGATTCAAAGGAGGGCGCTATCAGAAGAAGTTTGTACACAGTTTGCCATATTGGGGACAGGATGTCTGTTAGGATAGAATCTCCTACCACACTGCTCCTAAAATATAATAGAATAGCCTAAATAAGCTTAACAACGTTTCAAGCAAAACTTGTTCGTGTTTAATTACTGACTTTGTGGGTTACCATTGACCTTTGTTGAACAAAAGTGATCCCATATTATTTTTAAACGACAGAGGATTGCTTTGAAAAAAGTGCCACCTGAAGTTTTAAAAATGCTCCCCTCTCCTCGATTCTGCAATGTTGCCTTGGTGGGTCCAAGTAAAACTTTTAGCCAATCAACGTCAGTTACAATGTTGCTGTCACAAGGACCAGATTGTCAACCTCTTGGTTTATAAAAACTTTGATCGGGCGTTCATTTCTGAGTAATGTTTTATTTAGATGAATAATGTTCATACCCTTTTGTTTTTTCTTATACACCGATAGAGGTCGTGTGACTGGAAACTGGGTCAGTTGGGATCGAAAGGAGCTGATCCAGCGACAATGTGTGCAAGCGAGTTTGCTAAAAATGATGAAGTGAGCCATCTCGTGTTCAATTCATGTCCATGTTGCGAAATCAACGTGGAATAATGGTGGTCAGTGGCTGAGATTTTCGATTCGTATTTTAACACTTTTTGGATCAACGGTGCAGACAAATCTTCTTATTTCTGTTTAGCCTGGTTAAGTACAGGAAGAAGTCAAGATGTGTGGGGGATTTGCGTGCAGCAGAAATGCGCTTATTGCGCTGAACAGCCTTTACATTGTAAGTATGATGTCTTCGTATTTCCATATTTCTATGCACTAACTAACGTAACGACTGTATAGTGTACAGTAGGTGTGCTCAGTCAGTCGACATCCACTCACAGTCACAGGACCCTGTGTGTTCAGTGTTAATTGTCTGTATTGTATTGCAATTGTATGACGCACAAATTTTAATGTTCGTGATAAGTTTTGAAATTGTCGCTTTAAATTCAGCAAATATTTCATAATCATGATAATCAGACAAATTAATTCATTAATAAACTTTTTAACATAATACTGTCACCAAAAAAAGACAACAATCACAAATCTAACAAACAGACGATCAGTCCAAGGAGGTAGAAACTAGAACCTCCATGATCAGTCAGATGGAGACGGACAGACCAGACAGACAGACACACGATCAAAGGAAACATTTGGAAGAACCTTCAGTACACATGGTACATACAAAATCATATGAATGTGAAAGTAAGGGTGTGTTTTGTTCCTTTTATTAAATTTAAAAAAATATTAGACGATGAAATAATGTATTTATTGAAATTCTGCTTTGGCAATTCACAATTCAGGCAGTCCTTTTATGATGTGGCTTTTTCTTTACTCAAACTCAAAAAGTCATTGGAGAACTTTGTGTTACACAAATGTAAATGAAAACAGTTCTTGCCCATGTTTTCAAAAATAGTGTACTGGAGACGAACAGGAAGTAACAAAAATAACAATGGAAATATCTGAACAAAGGAAGGGTTTTTATAAAAAATAGGGCCTACATAACCTTTTGTGATTACTCCAAAAAGTAATGAAAATGAAATCTTACTAGTACTAAGATGCACTGCAGCTAGCTGATGACAATTTATACATGTTTTGAGAAAGATTTAAGGAATGTGGATTTAGAGACAGAGATTCAAAAATGTTTGATTATGGCGTGTTTTGGCTGAGCGCACTTGACTCAAGCTCTCGTGTTTTTATGATCATAAGTATGGTTTCAAGTCATAGTCTTGGCACTTTGTTTGTGTCCTTGTCCAAGATACTTTTTACCATAAGCCTTTTTGAGATATGGCGGACACAATGCTACAACACTATAAGGTTTGGGTAAATTTGTGTGTATACACCCAAACCAAACAGTACACTCCCATCATTTCCGCCATACCTTAGAAAGGCTTATTGCTTTTCCTTTAGGTGGGACATTAAGCCATAGCCCTGAATACTATTAGGATTAGTTACTCTTTACAGTACACATGAAAGAGCTAACACATTGTGGACAAGTAAGGGGTAACATGATGGTTCTGGTTCACGTAGCAAGCACCCTTGTTTACAGGTTTCCTCAGGGTTGCTAGAGCTCTACAATGAGTTACTGATTACTTACATTAGGCATCCTTTTTCAAACCAGAAATATGATGTGAACTGTGAATGATCTAGATGCCGGCCTGCAAAATGATAGATTGCTTTGGATACTGAATCCATGTACATCGTACACAGTCAACCCTCCTACTGTCCGACCATTCAACACATGAAAATTAGGCGGGATATTTTAGAAGCAGAAAATTCACTTTCGTTACAATTCACACAAACTTAACATTGCCACATGAGATTTTTAGTTTGTCATCAAGAACATTTGAACATCAAGACTCAAGTGGTTTGAATGCAATAAAGATTCTACTTGATAGAGCAACATTTAGAACCCCCCCCCCCCTTTAACAATGTTTGCCATGTTTGTGGGTAGCTTTGGGGAGGTACTGTATACGTGTTGTACACACCCTTCCCATCAATAACGTAAGGCAACACTCCTGATCTAACGCCCCCCTGAGACACCTCAAAAGGTCAGGACTCTCCCATGATCCAATCTCATTAATTAATGAAGCTCCTACTTCCTACTATTAAATTATCGGATCGGATCACGGCTCACTGATGATGTAGGTTGGCAACTAGAGATCAGAAATAAAACAACATACGAGTAGTTCAAATCTAAATTGCAAATAAACTGTGCAAGTCTTGCGCGTATTCAAACAATTTTAACACCGTTCTGGTCCCACATACATTGCTTTAACGTGTGAAGACACTACTTGCACACTTTAAGGGGTCCCCATGTTTTAACATGCGAGAGACATGCACAGTCTACAGAGTACTGTAGTTGGTAATTTTTAAGTCAGTTGTGTGTCGTGCATGATACAGTGACACCAGTATGATCAATATTAAATACAAATTTTTATAAATATTCGGCCGTAATGTTGTATACTAAGTGCTGTCGGCCTGGTTTTTTTAATATTTTATTTAAGGTAGAGCAGGGTTATACAAGTGTTAAATACATGTACTCCAAAAATTAATGACCATAAAAACCTATTTCGTGAAAAGTGCTCAGCTGTTGAAAATATAAATTACGTTTTTTTAAAGAAAGTATTCCCTTCAAAGTTAAAGCCATTATACACTTTCGGTAAACAGTATTGTCCAAGTCCCACACTTCGTGTATCACAACTTACATATAAAATAACAAACCTGTGAAAATTTAGGCTCAATCGGACATCGGAGTCGGGAGAAAATAACGGGAAAACCCACTCCTGTTTTCAAGCGTTTTGCCGTGTCATGACATGTGTTTTTAACAAATCCGTAATTCTCGTTAACGAGAATTTATATTGTTTTACTGTTTTCTCAAAAAGTAAAGCATTTCATGGACTAATATTTCAAGAGAAGTCTTTCACCATTACCTTCTGTAAACCCTGTAAATTATTTGTAAATCTGTGAACTTTTTTTTTTCTTTTTCTGTACCGAAAGGGTCCAATGGCTTTAAATGGTATTGATAACTTTTTACTCAAAAAACATTTGAATCCGAGAAACGATTCATGCATGAAACATTTATCAGGATCTGAGAAAAAAAAAGTAAAAAAAAGAAGAAAATTTACAGTTACCCTACTGTCCTTTAGAGTGCTCATCCATCATTGATGTCATGCACTTTCCATTTCACTGTTTTCAATCTTACCTAGATGTTTTCTTTTCATCACATTTATCACCGTCCCCATCTCATGAGCCTTTCAGATTCGTCCCTTCCTAAGATCCTCTTTTTGACTCTGTATTGATTGGAGCAAATGCAAACTGGCTGATTTAATGGTCAACACTTATCGTACTTTCCCAACTTCATGTTTACATCATGCATTGTAGATCTTCATTTATGTAGCATAGCCCTACTTATCAAATGCCGTAATGTTGCATTACTTGATTTTGGCAGAAATAATTTTGAGGGGTGAGTGGTGATGTTGTTGTTTCAAGACAAAAAAGAAAGCCTTAAGCTTCAATACCATGGAGTAAATAACAAAGATATAAACCCTTTCTTCAAAACATTTAAAGGAACTACTGTAGAGTGTTTATGAATATGACACAAAATGTAAACTTGTGCATACCTCACCTACCAATGAGGCAGTGGATGTAGGGGTTAACTCTTTTTGTAAACAAAGGTTGCATCATGTTTTAAGTACTTACTTATGGCCACAAATCTGTGCATCAGTTTCAACCAAACACATCATCATAACTATTCAAACACAAACTTATCTTGTCCCAAAGTTAGAAATAATAGGCAAAGAGACTTGCGCAGTCTGCTCCATGTACATGATGTAGTTTAACCTTCAGTGTAAAGTAAGATGCCTGACACTATATACGATGTGACCTATGTTTACATTCAAACCGCCCTCTGTTGACAAAACACTATATACGTCATGTTTCGCCGGGCACTGAGTTGCGCAGTCACAGTAAGATTGCGTACATTTTCTAGCTGGCTGCCAAAACACAAAGGTTTTGCCCGGCGTCGTGCGCGCGAATCATGTTAGCGTTTTCGTGTGACGTCAGAGGTCACATCGTCTATAGGCCTACTTGTGCAGTATGCTTCATAGCAATGTTTTGGCCAGGATGTGGTAAAAGGCCATCCAATTTTCCCCAATTCTGAAAAAAATTCTCAATTATTTTTGTGCACATTTTGGCCATTTTAAGTAAGGTACAATGTGTTGACAATTTCAAACTCTTATGTAACAGAATTACAAATTTTGTATACAACATTTTTGCAATGACATGATATTTTAATGTTGTTAACTACTTCCCTCAAATTTGATAGCATTATAGTACACATGTTACCTGCAGGGTGTGTAGGCCCTACATAATATACATTTGTTGTACCATCAAGACGGTTGAAATGCTGGTTTTCTAAATGAAATAGACAACGGCTGTGTATAATCCCAATGAGACTATAAAGGGACTTAATCAAGTCTAATGATGAGAGTAGATGATCTCATTATGCGCTAAATATAGATGAACTTTACCCTCTATCCATAGTGTGCACTGTGCATTATGATTCACATGACTGCATTTTGTGTATAACCGCCTGTATTATTTTTGATAGAGTCGTCTACTATTGTCATTGACACGTGGCTGGTGGTATGGTACCATTGTTGCCACATGTACAATTGATTGTTTTGCCATTGTTTGTGGTGTCATTCATAAAAAAATAATATTAATATATTAGAGGAATGACAAAATGGTATTGTGAAAGTGCCTACTACATGTACACAAACAATCCAGCATTATTTTAAGATAATAATCACAATCATAAAATACAACAATTTACTTGCAGTTTGCATATTATCACTCGTGAAATTTGGCCCTGGAAAAAACAAAACAATTATATAATACCACTTTCGTACAAAACATGGTGTAGGCTTGTATGGACTTTTCAGGGTATTTTATACAATTTTGATGATGTGTAAAAGAGGACCAAAAAAAAACGCATTAAATAATCATATTTCTCTTTCGATTGATGTGCTTAAAAAACCCCATCTCAAAACAGTTGATTAAATCTTGACCAGTTTGGGATGGTAGGATTCATGGTATTGAAGTTGGGCCAGTGGCTTTCTCCCTTGCCTTTCATCTCAGTGGATCCTGGTTCGAATCCTGCACTGCAGTGGATCCTGGTTAGAATCCTGCACTGCAGTGGATCCTGGTTAGAATCCTGCACTGCAGTGGATCCTGGTTCGAATCCTGCTCTGCAGTGGATCCTGGTTAGATTCCCACACTGGTCCCTTGAATGCGGATTATAAGTTCAGTAGCACTGTGATTGCGTGGTTTTTCTCTCTAGGGGTTTCCTGATCCTTCCACATCTAAAACTGACATACTGTAGATAAGATAAGAATTTATTTTACATAATTTAAATTTCTTCACATGTCTCCTATAGTCCTGTAAAGGTATTGTCACAGACCTATGAAATTGTTAAATGTTTGTCGCAGTGATGATACATGTTGTGTAACGGCTCTCCTGCAACTCTCTTTGGCGAGATTGGGGCCGAAGTCGCAGGAGTAGTATGTAGTCTCGATGGAGCCAGCAGTCTAACATGAACAGCAACTTTTTTAGGTCTACTCGCGGGTTATCATGCTGGGCGCTTTTGAGGGTCCCTTGATTTCATTTACTAGAAAGATTTAATAATGGTAAGCACTTAAAACTGTGAACAGCTGTTACTGAAAGACTGTGTAGTAGTGTACAGAGTAGGCAATCTGTCTGTACACTGTGGGTAAATCTGCACTACATGTTTGCCTACATCTAATGTACATCAGTTGACTCTCGTTATCAATAACATGATTGCTGGCACTAGCCAATACCACCACAGTGTGTGCATCTGTGCCTGTTTTTTAAAGGTTTGAGATCAGTGTTTTGTTTTGCGCTACAAATAGTGTGGACCTGAGATGAAAAGAAGTCCACATAATGTTAACAACTGGAGAAACACTATGTGGAATCACTCTAATTGTCCACACAGTGTTATTTTCAGTGTTGAAGATTATAACTTTTCCTTTAAAAAATTGTACAGAAGAATACTACAGAAAAAAATAATGTCCACACAGAGACTGCATCACGTAGCATGTGTTTGTACATCATGTATGCCAGGGTCTGAAGCCGGCTGGGAACATCTGGTTGCCAACTTGCAAGTCATTAATTTGAAGCTCAATTGGCAATAAAATTTGCCAAATGAACCAATTCAATTTAAACAACTCAATGCTATGTATATTGGCCGGAACTCTGGATTATTGGTTGAAATTGAATACATTTAGGGATTCCAAACCTACCCATTAATCTTCAATTGATTTATAAAGCAGATATGTTTCTGTTTGTGTCTAACACAACCAGCCACCTTCACAGAAATTGAACCTTGATAAATTGGAATCGTGAGTGAGTCATACATTTACATTACACCAGTGTGTGTTTATAATGTACAGTAGTCGCGTATTCATGGATATAAATTGTGGGTTGTTTGAGTGAGATGGGTAGGCCCTACAGTATGTAAAGCATCTTGGCATGGTTACTGGTTATGATAACAATCTGTATTTCATGTATAATTTACACTTAAAGGCACTGGACATTATTGGTAATTACTCAAAATAATGTTAGCATAAAAATTTACTTGATAACGAGCAATGGAGAGCTGTTGATAGTAGAAAACATTGTGAGAAGCGGCTCCCTCTGAAGTAACATAGTTTTTTTAGAAAGAGGTTATTTCTCAGTCAATTATTTCAAAAAGACTTCAGGCCTGCAGCCTTTTTAGGCATCTGAAAGCACACAAATTATTCTCTTGAAACTACAATGACCAATTTAGTCCAAATTTTCACAGATTTGTCATTTTATAATATGTTGGTAGAATACTGACCCTTTGACACTTATGAAATGTGTTGTTACTGTTCAGTGCCTGTAAAGCCATTGGACCCTTTCGGTAAACAGTATTGTCCAAGGCTCAATCGGTCATCGGAGTCTGGAGAAAATAACGAGAAAACCCACCCTTGTATCCGCACATTTTGCCGTGTCATGACATGTGTTTAAAATAAATCCGTAGTAATTCTCGATATCGAGAATTGATATTGTTTTACTGTTTTCTTAAGTAAAGCATTTCATGGAATGATATTTCAAGAGAAGTCTTTCACCACTACCTTCTGTAAACCCTGTAAGTTATTTGTAATCTGTGAACTTTTAATTTTTTTTCTGTACCGAAAGGATCCAATAGCTTTAAAAGCAAGATTTATAAAAATAACAAAGGACAAGTTGTACCTCCATTAATCATCCACTTCCCTTTACAGTTCTTACATTACATCACTGAGTGACCCTTATCCATCCTTGTACCTCCCATTTTCATCCTTGTCTAGAGTCCTCTCATCTTAAAGACACTGGACAGTATTGGTAATCTCCACAGTTGGTGTGTGTCAACATGCATAAAATAACAAATCTGTGAAAATTTGAGCTTAATCGGTCTTCGAAGTTGTGAGATAATAATGAGAGAAAAAACACCCTTGTCACACAAAGTTGTGTGCTTTCAGATGCTTGATTCTGAGACCTCAAATTCTAAATTTGAGGTTTCGGATTCAAATTTGTGGAAAATATCTTCTTTCTCGAAAACTACGTCACTTCAGAGGGAGCCGTTTCTCACTATGTTTTATACTATCAACCTCTCCCCATTACTCTTTACCAAGTAAGGTTTTATGCTAATAATTATTTTGAGTAATTACCAATAGTGAATCCACTGCCTTTAACTCAGGCCTATCGCTGTTCAAGTTCCCTTCCTTATTACTACACCTAACCAGAACCCTTCCCTGAATCTTTCCTCTCTAAAATACCTTCACTCTGACTCCACCCTCCCAATGAAATTTCCCTCTCCGTAGCTATTCCCCAAGACGTCTCCTAGGACCTCCTCTTTGCTGAAGAGCCTCAAACCCTAACACCTTTTCCTCATGCATAAAATTCACTAAACCGAAGAGAGTGAATCCCTAGTTCATTGTACTTGGTTGTACAGCAAAGTGACCCTCTCAAACTAGTCTCCAATAAGCAATCCAAAAATTAGAAGAAGAAAACAAGAAAAAAAAGTCAAGCATTAAATTCTATAAATTGTATTTATTACTTGCTGTAAATGATTTCTTTAACCTCCTGACAAATAATCCAATATCATTCCAGTGTTGCCGTAGGCCGCTTGCTTTTTATTAAATTTTAAATCCACATATTATTCACGAAAAGCGCTTCAATCCCCAAGTCAGTATTTTTGTTTGTGTGGTTTACGTTGGTTCCTCGATACGAGGTTTATGCGGAGAGCATAGGACAGATTGATATTTTCTCACGTGTTTAGATATCCTACGGGCATGCGTCATCTTGCTCAAGGACGCGTTCTTGGAGTGTCTTGAACTGTTCTTAATTCATATCCACCGTCCAGGGAAGCGGTAGAGGTTAATGTATAATTACCCTGTGCAAGGAATCTATCGTCTACATGTATATACTGTACATGGTGTGAATTGTAAATTTGACAGGGAGCAATGTTATTTAAAGGGTTGGGTACTTTTTTTAGGACACAACACAATGTCCACGGATTTACATAAAAACTTACACAGTTTGAAGATAATGATGGTAGAAAGCTTCCCTTTAAATATTACTTGCTGAAGTGCTGTAGTTTTTAAGAAATTAGTAAAACAATGTCACACACAAAATGTTTGTCTTAAAAACTGAAAATTATTTTAGTATGTACAACCGATTTACTGAAAACATTGCTCTGTGATTTTTCATTTTTTTCCCCAAAAAACTTGACGACTTATGAAGCTTAACTAGATCTACATGTACCAAAACCCTTTAATTACCCTGAACATATTTTATGTTTGATTATTTTAAGAAAAGAAAAACTCACTGATCTCCAGAGGATCCAGATCCCAGCTCACATAAAAACTGCTAAAAAAGCAACTTTTTAAACAATTTTAAGAGAACGCTTTGTTTATTTTTTTAGATGATCTTCCTAATAAAGGAACTCGGCATACATAGCTCCCACAATAGACCTTTTCGCAAATACCATAGCGCAAGCGCAAACCGTCGAATGAGGTGAATGCTGGTCTAGCTAGTGATCAAATTTGATAGTTAGCTAGACCAGCATGCACCTCATTCCAGGTCTATTGTGCGCGTACCGAGTATTTGCGATAAGATCCATGGGTCATAAACACTTAGCTGGCCACAACCAATCCCTTTTATACAAACATTGGTTTAACTTCTATTGATTATGAATTACACAAATCAATAACTTGTGATCCAATAGATGTTAGTTTCGCATCAGGAAAAAAACAATTGTTTTTACCCTAATACACTGAATGTGTATTAAGCTGGGTTTTTTGTTCTCCGAATTTGAGAAAGTACTTAGTAGCTTAGAGGGTTTATGTATGTACTTTTTGTAGAACAAAAAACACAATGTCTACAGATTTACACTAAAACTTACACAGTTTGAGGATAATGATGGTAGAAAGCTTCCCTGAAACTATGAGTTGCTGAGGTGCTGTATTTTTTGAGAAATGAGTAAAACAATGTCATGAAGAAAAAAAATCGTCTCAGTGATCATGAGACGAAAATTATTTTAGCATGTAAAAATGTATTTTCATGACATTGTTTTACTCATTACTCAAAAACTACAGCACCTCAGCAACTAATATTTTAAGGTACGCTTTCTACTATCATTATCTTCAAACGGTGTAAGTTTAATGTAAATCTGTGGACATCATGTTTAGTATTACAAAAAGTACCAAAATCCTTTAATACACATCAGTGTAAGGGTGTAACAAAATATAAACTTGTGATTCGATAACTAGACAACAATTCCTATTATTATTTTTATTGTGAAATCAGTGGTTAGCTTGGTAGGATTCGAACCCACAACATTGAACCTTGTGATTGCAAGTCCTGCAATCTAACCACTTGACCACACATTGACACATTGACCAATGCTGTCTAGATGCTCATATTATTGCAATACAATACAATAAAATAATCTTTATTAGATCCCAAAAAGGGTTATTCAAATGTCGCATACAGTAAAAACATTGACACATTAAAAACATTAAAAAAGAGACAATGGCTATATCAATTGGTACATTTTATGTAGCATTTTACTATGAAATTATAGCAAAATAATAAAAGTTCATGTGTTAAGATTTTAAAAAATTCGCAATATTCTTAAGAATCAATTCCTATAAATTCTATGAAAATAACAAAATACAATTTCCTCCAAAAACAATCAAACTGTGCACTTTTCCTCGAAATTCTGAAAGATACTGAGCGGCCAATATGATCAAATTCGCATTTAATTTATTCAGTTTTTATTGATCAATATCACTGACCATACAGTAGTGCAATCGTACTAGAGATCTGCAGTCCTTCATTGACCGTAATCCTATTGTAACCCAGGTCACTGCACACTAGAGATCTGCAGCCCTTCATTGACCGTAACCGTATTCCTATTGCTACCCAGGTCACTGCACACAAATCACAGGACTTTCCTGATAACCTTATTGACCGTTTCCAATGACACGAGATTGCTTAAAGAGAAAATCTTATTCCTTTAAAGGCAGTGGACACTCTTGGTAATTACTCAAAATAATTATCATCATAAAACCTTTCTTGATTACCAGTAATGGGGAGAGGTTGATAGTATAAAACATTGTGGAAACAGCTCCCTCTGAAGTGACGTAGTTTTCGAGAAAGAAGTAAATTTCCACAAATTTTATTTCGAGACCTCAAGTTTAGAATTTGAGGTCTCGAAATCAAGCATCAGAAAGCACACAACTTCGTATGACGAGGGTGTTTTTTCTTTCATTATTATCTCGCAACTTCGACCACCAATTGAGTTCAAATTTTCACAGGTTTGTTATTTTATGGATACATGTATATGTTGAGGTACACCAACTGTGAAGACTAGTCTTTGACAATTACCAATAGTGTCCACTGCCTTTAATATAAAGGATTCTAACACTGTACAATTTTGTTGGTGTGTGGGGCAAAAACAAGTAGTGAGGAGTCTGTGTATGCTCTGATTCATTCTTATAATCAATGATTTCCAGTATATTCAGGTAACTTCTAGTTACATGGATATAATCTGTTTGCCCCCCAAAAAAATAATTTGAAAAAGTTGCACCTACATGTAGTTGTTTAAATCTGTCAGGGATGAAAAAGTTATTGTTATCATTCAGACTGTTTGATTTTTTACCGGATTTTGCAATCTGTGCATAGAGAGTTATTCAAATCACCTTCAAAACCAGGCCCCATTTTCATAGAGCTGCTAAAAAAAAACACAAATAAGTAATTTATACAAATAAGAAATTAAACTTCGATGCTTATCAGAATAATGTCTTGTCGTGTTCCATTGAATGGTAGACCCTATCCTGCTCATTTCTGCAAAGCAAACAAAACGTTTAAGACACTGGACAATGTTGGTAGTTATCAAAAACAGTCTTCTCACTTATTATATTTCAACATATATGCATAAAATAACAAACCTGTGAAAATTTGAGCATAATTGGTCTTTGAAGTTGCGAGATAACTATGAAAGAAAAAACACACTTGTCAGACGAAGCTGTGTCCTTTCAGATGCTTGATTTTGAGACCTAAAATTCTAAATCTGAGGTCTCGAAATCAAATTTGTGGAAAATGATATCTTTCTCAAAAACCACGTTACTTCAGAGGGAGCCGTTTCTCACAATGATTTATACTATCAACCTCTCCCCATTACTCATTACTAAGTAAGGTTTTATGCTAATAATTATTTTGAGTAACTACCAATATTTTCTGCTTTTAAAGCAGCTACATGTATATGAAATTGTATAAAAGATGAAATTGTGCCCAGGTGATGAAAGCAAATTGTATTCACAAGAGTAGTAGTGTGAAGTGAAAACATTTCACCAAATTACACAATTCATTCCTCCTTTAACTCTGAAAGCTCTTGGTGACAACAAGCTGGGCCACACGTACCCACATCACGTCCCGCCTCGCCAGTAGATTGAATAGGGTTGCCGTGCATAATGTAGCATGACCACAAGTAGCGCTTGATCATCGTTAGACTCCGTCTCAGCCTCATGGGGATCTAAATCAAATCAACCAGTGACATTCAACTTGGATATATTTATAATGTAATGTAATCATTAACGGATAAAATTAGGTTAACATTAATGGTTTAGCCAGGATTTGGTAAAAGGGTGTCCAAGTTAGCTGGAAATTTACAAACTGGGTGTGTCCACGTTAATGTCCAAAATCACAGATAAAACAGGGTGTCCAAAATCCACTCAGACATGTCTCTGGCTTACACTATGGATTGAACATTATTGTGTTACACTTGTACAAAATCCTCAATTTCATTTTACGGTAGCAGTCTAATTTCAGGTCGAAATGAAACAGAAAAATGTGTTAGATGTACAAGTACATGTACGTAGATGTGAAACTAGATTACTAGAAAGTGCAATTCTTTGCTTGGATTGTTTCATTTCTTAAAGCTACACTTGTAAATATTCCATAGTTTTAAGTATAGTGGGTACTAATGTAGGAAGTGGAATTAAAGTCATTAATGAACATATTAGGACAAGGTGTTTAGACATGACAATGAGGAAGTAGATCTAAGATTGCTATTTAAAAATATGTTTTCTTAAAGAAACACGTTGCCTTGGATTCCATCAATCGCGGTTATTCTTAATTATAACCGCAGTTATTCTTAATTATGCACACAGGGGTCTAAATTAAGTGTATTTCCATGGTAGTCAGCAGGGCTAGTGACCAATAATTTTTAGTAGCCCTGATTAGATTTTGGTAGCCCGAAAGACACATTATGTCTCGCGTCACGGCTCAAACTTTACAATACACCAATAACATAGTTCTTTATTATTTGTGATGATGATTTTTGCATTATTTTTCCACTAGCCCGTCGGGCTATCAAACTGGAAAAATGAGTAGCCCGGCTGTAAATCTGGTAGTCCCGGGCTAGCGGGCTAGTGGCAATTTCGACCCCTGTGCACATTGACTTTGTTTAATCCAAACTGATGTTGGTTTTCTACATGTGAGAGATTGTCCGCAGTTAATCTTCAATTTACCTGTACATTTTGTGCATTGCCACATTCGTGGCTATTGGCATTGCTTTTTGTCAATTTACATTGATCGCAGTAAATGCATTATTGCTGTTGAATAGTCTAATTGCTATTTGGTTGATCTACATTGCTAAAGTGGTTAATCTACGCCCGCAGGAATCTACAATATACTGTACATTGCCTATTCATCCTTTTTGTTTTTAGTAATTAATCCTTCATTTATCCAATATGTCTTTTCTTATTTCTTGATCTTAGATTGTAGCGCTTATCCTCATCATCGTACCGCCGGTTGCCAAGAGTTCAGCCTACGTGTCTAGTATGTACATCGTTGGCGGCATCATAGCTTGCGGAATCTTCCTCTTCGTCGTCGCTATCGTAGGCCTCGTTGGAGCCCTCAAGCATCACCAAGTCTGCCTCTTCTTTGTATCCTTAGCAACACAGATATTCCTTAATTAATTCCAGACACACTTGAAGGATAAAAAAGTATCCGCTGTGTTTTTGTTTTTGTTTATTTTAGTTAGAAGGGTCTCATGGAAAGTGTGAGGAGTAGATTGATAGGTTGCAGGTTTGGTGTTCTAATCTTCAAGATGTTTAAAAAATGCCCTGGGTTCCTTGAGGTTAAATGAATCCTTAAATGAAAAGACTTAGACTCATTACAATAGTTCTAGTCAGTAAACTCAGTCAGGTCAGTTTAGTTTATTAGTACTTTTTATTTTTATTTTTTATATTTTTTTATACAGATGTACACCGATATACTCTGTGCTTTCCCAAGTTTTTTTCACAAACAATAAAACCCAGTTATTTAAACATTTCCAAAGAGAATGTGAGCCTCAAAATATGAGATTTGTGCAAATTTTCCAAAGTTCTCAATTTTGTTCTCTTCCACAAAGGATGTCTTTATAAGAAATAGAAAGCACTGTAAGTGCTTTTTGGCCTTTGTGTGGGGAGTCAAAATAGGGGTATTGCTTGCAGGCAAAGTTAAGTCTTCTTACTATTTGAGCATTTTTTTATTTGTGTTGATAAATGGTTCCATCAGGATAACATCAGCGGCCTCTTCAGTAGAAAGAAAACGCTCCAGACCTAGTATTCCCTCGTGGTGAAGTCAGACATTGCTTCCAACCCCGTAGGACTGCGAACAGTTGAAAATACTTGGAACGTAAAATCCTGTTTACTCAAATTGAGTCTAACGTCCATTAGTCAAACATTACAAGGATAGTCTAGCATGTAATAATGAATTAAGACATTATATTAGATCTTGCCAGGCAGGTGTACAATTGTACTGTGATACTTTTCTTTGGTAATGTTTTCAAGTACTGTATTTTTAAATTCAGTAGAAAACAACCTTTATTACGACGTCCAAATCTTTTGAAGAGCGTTTATCAAGGCTGGAAATTTACAATGGACCGCAGGCTTGAGATCAGTGATTTTAGCGTGAGGTTAGAAAACTCGGGACCATACACGTCCGGCAGTCTTGTGTCATTTCAATTGAATATTGTCAAGAATGAGTCGGCAGACAGTGACAAGAAATGCGGCAGCCGATTCCTCGAAGCGCTAGGATGAATCCTAACTGGAGTTAGGATGAGTAACCCCTGCTAACTTAGGATGGGTCCAATGCGTCCTACGTATTTGAATACGGAACTTTACTCGTCCTAAGTCCTAAGATTAATCCTAAGTTAGGAAGCGTTTGGTGAAATCGACGGCTGGTCAGTTAATATGGTTGGCATAGTGGTACCTTTCCTCGCCTTCCACCTCTAGGACCCCGGTTCAAATCTCATCGGGAGCGCAATGTGGATTGTGTTTGCAGTCCCTACCTGATAGTGTGGGTTTTTCCAGGATTATTTCTCTTGGGGTTTCCTCCAACATCTGAAACTGAAGTGCTTCCTTGTCTTCTCTAAATTGGTTCTTAGCTAGTGATTAAATTTGCTTTTCTGCGAGTCCTGGGGCCTGATTTTTTTAACGAGTTAAGATTGATCTTAAGTGCAAATCAGTCTTAATTGCTAAGCAAATCACTAATGTCAATACTGCAACTTATTTTAGGATGAATCTTAGTGTTTTGTCAAATCGACCCCTGGGTTTCACAACTTGGCTTCACAACTAGAATTAATAAATGAAAGAAACCAAAACGCTGAACTAGAACCAAGCGAGAACAGATTCTTCTTAGAGCAAACACTTGGGCCTATTACAAAGTTACTCAGGGAGTAACAGATGCACCATGTAGTAGATAATGGTAACAATCTCAGGCCTGTATGCTTCGTTTTTGAAAGGGCAAGGGCACCAAGGCATTGTCTCCTTGGTAAAGGGCACCCTTTGAGGAAATTGTTAATTGCCACTGGAGCACCAAGGCAATGGCCAGGGGGTCATGGAGGCAATTGCCTCTGTTAATTCCATGAAGTATTAGGCCACCAATCTAATTTGTAATGTCTCCATTGATTCCCCTCCTGTATTATTTTCCTGAGCACTTTTACTCTTTCAGTACATGGTGATCTTATTTCTAGTGTTCCTGATTCAGTTCGGAGTGTCGATCGCTTGCTTGGCCCTGGGGAACGAACAACGTGTGCAGTTAGTCGAGGCCAGCTGGAACCATTCCAGTTTCGAAACTAAATCAGACATACAGAGGGGACTAAACTGTTGCGGATTCACAGAGGACGACCACACCCACCCACCCTGCACCAAGGTAAATTAACACAATCTGTGGCTATCGCTGTAAGAACATTATTAATATTAGCGAGGTTTAGCTGCACGTTACGCTAGCAAAAATGTGAACGTGAACACAAAACAATTGTATTGTTTCTGGGGAACGTCGCCACTTTGGGCTTATTTCATGCTCAGGTATGACATCTGCACGCACATATGTACCTGACGTGAAAAATGGTAACTTCACGTATGCTAAAAACGTGAGATTTTAACGGCAAAATTTTCTTCTGTTCATGTTCATGTGGAATGTGCAGCTAAACCTCCCTATTAAGCAAACTTGGGCTGTGTTCCAGTAAAGCCATTTGGGAGTTAAACTTTGATAATGTCTGGAACAATGACTTGCTTATTCACAAGTTCCAGCTTAAATTTGAATTCACATAATATGGTACTCTTTGTCCTCTCCGCAGTTACATTGCAGTTACAGATTATTATCAAATACATCATTGCCATGGGTATATCTCTTTCAAGTTATACTAGATCCTTTAGTTCTGAACATTTGGAAGTGATGCATTTGCCCCTACAAGTTGCTTTGGGCACCAGCAAAAACAACATTCCTTTTGTGTTTTGCAACTACCCCTCCCCTCCCCCATATCCCTGCAGATTACATTGAGATCTACATGTACATGTACCAGCATAAACAACATTCCTTTTGTGTTTTGCCATGGTTGCAGCTAACCCTCCCCCTACTCCTTCAGATTACATTGGGACAACATTTACCAGCAATAACAGTGTTCCATTTGTGCCTTGTGATACCCCCTCCCCTCTGCCCCTGCAGATAACATCTGGCTCTACCAGCAAAAACAGCATTCCTTTTGTGTTTTGCAGCTAACCCTCCCCTACTCCTGCAGATTACATTGGGACTACGGGACTACATTTACCAGCACAAACAACATTCCTTTTGTGTTTTGCAGCTAACCCTCCCCTCCCCCGTATCCCTGCAGATTACATTGGGACTACATCTACCAGCAAAAACAGCATTCCTTTTGTGTTTTGCTGAGGATAACAAAGTTAAAGAAACTATTCTTATTGTATCTTGTTGCCTGGAGTTGAGGTAACAGGCACTGCGGATGAAATCTCGTGATTATTTAAATTTAAATTTAAGGAAATACTGCTCCTCATTTTAATAACAGCCCTCGTAGATGTATGAGGATTCTGCCTTTTGATTGGTTTAGAGCGCTTCGCATGACATGTCTTATTTTTACTAGAAAACTCTGTGAACGCGACGCTGTTATATACACGCAGCAACCAATGTACTACACCCAGAGCAAACAATGTACTTTACCCATAGCAACCAGTGTACTTTACCAATAGCAGTAGTAGCTGGTTGGTACCTAAACTTCTAGGAACAATGCTCGGGGTGTTAAAAAACAAAAATGGACTGGTGTAACATGTGCTTCCGTTAATACTTTGACTCCCGAAAGGGATTCTTAGAGCGGTCTTCCCTCTGCATGCTTCGGGGAAGACATACAAAGTCTTGTGTCATACTTTTTTAAACATACATGTGTAGCGCTTGAAGCCATCAATAATTATATACTACTGACTGCAGTATACATTGTCAGTGAAATATGACCATTTTGATTGTGTTTTTAAACGAATTCATATCTGACCTTTGACCTTCATTTCCTCCTCGTTGTATCTCAAGGTACCTTGCTGTAAAGAAAATAACTGCACCACTTGTCCGAAATGTAAAGAAGCGATGGATAAAATGTTTGATCAAGGTCTTCATTACTCTGGAGGAGTCGGACTTTTCTTTAGTTTTACAGAGGTACGTTCCATCTTAGTTAAAGGCACTGGACACATTTGGTAATTGTCAAAGACCAGTATTCTCACCATGCTAACATACGCATAAAATGACAAATCTGTATAAAAAAAAACTCAATTGGTTATCGAAATTGCGAGAGAATAATGAAAGGAAAAAAACACGTTGTTAGCTTTCAGATTTCTAATAAAAGGCTTCATACATGAAGTCTTTTAATATTTGAGTGAGAAATAACGTTTTTCTCAAACACTACTTACATTTCTCATAATGTTTTATACTATCAACAGCTCTCCATTGCTCGTTACAAAGCAAGTTTTAATGCTAACAATTATTTTGAGTAATTTCCAATAGTGTCCAGAGCCTTTTATAGAGCTTCTTTATTTTCAAGTTTTATTTTATGCTTTCTGTCAACTTGCACATCTGAATCAACTAGAAAGTCATAAAAAACATATTTGTGTATTTCAATAATTTGAGCCAAACTTAGAAGTTGAAGCTATTTGTCCAACAAGCAAGCATGTCATTTTGGTTGAAACTTGGAAATTAGTGTTTGATCTGACTTACTTCTTAGTAGACAAAGAAATATTTAATGGGGGTTTAGTTTTATTCTAAATCTAAAACTTTCTATAGGGTAAAATAAATTACTATTTTTACTTTTTTGAGTTCAAGTTGGAACTTGTTTTTAAAATAATAAAAAAAATTGCTGTTTACAAAAAAGTTTCAGTAAAGTCTTTGGCTTTTTTTAACAACTTTTTGTGCCGAAAATACTGGAGAGCCTTTCTAAACATTGGAGCTTGTCCAAATTTGTGATTTTCCAACTCAGATCCAATCAATCCATCAATTACATTTCCTCATTAAACATAAGCTGGGGTCATATGCAAATCAGGTCATCCTCTTTCAAGACATGGATCAATGGAATATTTCTATTGGATGAAACATTACATGCAAAACCACATTAGCCAATCAAAATCACTGACACATTGTTAGTCAGAATCTCTTTTAGTTTTTGGTCTCGTGTTTTGCTCTTCATTGTTACAAAGCATGCGTGCATGTGTGATTGTGTGAAGAATTGTGCTGATTTTGTGTTCAGAATGACACTGGTTTAGAAGAGTTAAAGCGCAATCCTTACATGACTAATGTCACAGGGTGAAGAGAATATTGTTTACTTTTTTTTGGGGGGGGGTATTGGGAGTGGAGGTTCAAGGGTCTTCAAAACAAAAATAATAATAATATTGTAAAATCTTTTTTTGGTAGTCTTGTATGTCCGGCCACTCATTGAATGTGAGCCAAAAAACATTCTTACTTATATTTGACATAAGAAATGTTTATTTTTGTGTTGAGTATTATATTTGCTCTTGAATTCATCAAATAACAAGGACAATTTTCATGTAAATTGCCACGAGTAAAAATGCATTTATACAGTTTTTACAAAAAGTTTTCCTTAAAAAAAATATTATTAGCGATCATCACATGAAAATTACCAGAAGTTGACAGATATAACAGAAACACTGTTCCTTTCCGCATTTATACATAAATCGCCTTCGTTCTTTCTTTTGTTTTTTCCCCCTCTCTCTCTTTCTCTCTTCCATCTTGCCACGATTCTCGGCATACATACCGCCCTCGTGCAGCTGATTGGGGTGTGGTTAGCCGTCCGCTATCGCAACCAGAAGGACCCAAGAGCTAATCCTAGCGCTTTCTTGTAGCCCATTCGACTCATCATCTAGGTATAAACAACAACGCTTTCCCTCTAGCTCACTTTTGTAAATTCTTTGTAGGTTTTTTTTTGGCAATTTTGTGTTTGTGTTACATGTTATTTTGCATGCTTTTATTGTTGTTTTGTTGAACGCCTTGGTTGAATTGACTCTTCCAAACCAGTGTTGCATGTTTAAGTTTGTTCAGTTTGTTGACGGGTTTCAAGTTTCTGTCGTTTGTTTCTGTTATAAAATGACTTTGACGAAGGAGCACACAAACTAACAAAAATGCACCTCAGATTAAAGCATGTTGCTCAACTAATGGTTTTAGTTATTAAAATAAAATAGAAATAGAAAAACTAGCTGTTGCAGAATGCTTCCCAGCAAAAAGGACTGATATATGCAAACAGATATTGGCCTGTCGTTTTCAACCCTAGCAGAGTCTATCTTAATGGCTAAACAAGAGGGAGACTCTGCCAGACTCAAAACGTCAAGACACTAAAATGAAATAGGTATATATGTAGGAGTTTGCTTGGTTGTAGATCAATGTGGGTTTTGTGGTTCTTGAACGTAGTAGGCCTTGCTGGGGTTTCTGGGATGCTGTCTTTCTCGTTTTACAGTTAAAAACTCTTTGTTACTTGTAAGATCAATTAAGTTTTAATTCTAACACAACACAGTTGTTCAAGCATGTGACTCATCAGGATTTTCCCTAAAAATTTCAAAAAATTTCATGATTTCAAGATTGTTAAGATTTAAAGGTTGTTCAAGATTTTTCAAGATTTTTTCCATTTTTCAAGTTTTCAAGATTTGTTTGACTAAACCTTCAGACATCTAATTGAAATGGAGTCTGTATACCTCTAAGCATAATTACTTGCAATTCTAGTTTGGGTTTGAACAAAAACAAATTGACTGGAGCGTGCGGGACTTGTACCAACGACCTCCTGATTAACGTACCGGTGCTCTACCAATTTAGCTATCCAGCCTTATGTTGCCTTTCTCCATATTAGTAAATATCTTTGCCAGAGGCAATTTAACCATTAGCTGCCAATGTAGCCAAGGATCGCAATTCAGTTGGTTTTAAACTCCACAGCAAGGAGAAACCTTATCCAATATTCAGTATTTTTCATTTCTCGTACAATCTTAATGGGGTTGCATAACCGTTGCACTTGAGGGCTTTGTATTTTATGTACAATCTAAACCTTCCCGTACCTCTTAAAAATCTCAAGCTCCCCTCCTAACTAAGTGGATCAAACAATCTCTCTGAAATTAATTCATCCTGGATGTTCCCGACCCTCCGACTGATAAAAAGTCCTCCGGCGAGAAGAGTCAAGTCCAATTCACATCAAAAGTAAATCCAATCAAAATAAGTATTGTGTAACCAATTCATTCACCGTTTATTTCAGTGATAAATTGATCGTATGGACACATGATGTGTTTTCTTGGAGTTTTGTTGCAAATGGCTCCCCCCTCCCCCCCCCAAAAAAAAAAAACAAAGTAACAATAGCAATCTCATTTGTCCTATTTCCCATTCTGAAAATTGTGTGGTTGTGCGCTCTTTATTGTTCATGTTACAACTATTTTTCTGAAGGGATTCTAACTCGTCGCTTTGGCGCATAAAAGAGTTAATAAAACATCTACATTATTGATCAGCATAACGGGTGGGTGTTGTAACAGTATAACACCCTCTGCCTAGTCCAGCCAAGTCCTACCTAGTCTTACCCAATCAAGCTTACTTCGTTAAGAATTCAGTTAGCGTCTTGTAGAACGAGGTCTCTACTACTGCAGCGTCATGCTCCAGTTCCCCTTGGCATTCCTATCCTACTGAGTTGCAATCAGAGGCTTCAATCAGAACCCGATTTCATAAAGCTGTTTAGCAGAAATTTATGCAAAAAATTAATAGGGTACTGGGCCCAATTTCATAAAGCCTGTAAGCACAAAAGCCCAAAATTTCTTCCTTAATAAAAACAGGATTACCAACCAAGTTTCCATGTGATTTTCAGGATACGTAAGCAAACAACAGCTGAATGCCAGTAACAAGCAATATGCAACAAATTAAAATTTGGTTGGTAATCTTGTTTTTATCAAGGAAGAAATTTCATGCTTAGCAAATTGTTGTGCTTACAGGCTTTATGAAATTGGGCCCTTGTCACAGCAGTGGTATAATATGTAGGGTATTTTGGCTGGTAACCTTTATTTGCTAAGCAACAATTTTCTGTGCGTAGCAAGCTTTTTTGGTTTCATGCTTTTTTAAGAATGGGCCCAGGACCCAATTTCCTAAAGTCTGCAAGCACAACAACTTGCTTTATCTTCAAGTACGCGCTAATCCTCCAATCAGATTGGCAGAATGGAGTGGTGATAAAAACCTATATTGCACGGCTAATATCACTACCATGCGTCTTGTGTGTTCTATGTCACGCGCCAAGTTTACTTGAAGATAAATACGTTATCACACGCGCGCTCGTGGAAATACGGAAAATATAGCGCGTCTGCGTCCCATACCCAACTCAGCCTTCGGCCTCGTTGGATATGGGACGCAGAAGCGCTATATTTTCCGTATTCCACTCGCGCTTGTGTGATAACTTATAATGCACAGAAAAGTATTGTGGTTCGGGTTTTGAGTTTAGATTATCAATGAACATTTATAATTTGACTAATTCCATTTGAAAAATGAAGATTGTATTGTTGGTTTGAGTTTTTAATGATACAATTTTAAATGTTGATATTTTCATCTTTTCTTTTAAACTTGTTTACATTTTGTGATCTCACTTAATCCCTTTCCCCTCTATTCGTATGTCCATTCACAGAGCTTCATCCGATATTTGTAAATTTAATCTATTTCTTGACCAAGTCATGTCTCTGATTTGTCAACAGTTGGTTGGTATCGTCATAACATTCCGTTTCCGTAATCAGAAGGACCCAAGAGCCAATCCTGACGCTTTCCTCTAGATTGTCAACTTTGATGACCCGGGACAATCATCTCGCCTTTCTGGCTGTAGAAACTTCACTTGGAGTTGCGCTTCATGAGATGAGATGATTGGGTGCGTTCTACTCAAGCAAGTGTGTATCTTACTTAACGTTACAGAACCTTTTCAATCTAAAACCAATAAAACTAAAACCTTTGAACAAAATATGCAAAATATCCCCCGGTTTTTTGTGATGGAAGGTTGCTATTCAAACTGTAGGAAAAATTAACCAGTCTCCAAACTACATTCTAAAAATGGCCTCAAAACACAAACTTTGACTTTTTGTGTGACATGTCATCTCAATTTAGCCATGACCGTAAGAAACATTTCTCACTTCTTTCAGTGCGCACATTTTGTTGGCGTTTTGAACCTAAACTGCTCATCTTTTTGAGGTTTTTGAAATTCTGATAAAAAAATAAACAAGTAACTCTTTCTGACCAAAGTATCTTGCTAATTTGTGTAGCCTGGGTACATCTAAATGACAAAAGTACTTCCTTGAGTAATAATACCCTCTTGTGATGACATGTTACGTACATGTACGTTGTACATGTACGACTTTGGCACTGAAAGAGTTCACCAGTCTTGCCTTGAGCATGTTACAATGAATGAAAAAAACATTGATTGTTAACGTTTGAGCTTAATCAAATGTTTACACCCACATCTCACAAAAGATTCAGAGAAAACATTAGCTTGAGTGAAACACACCCATAAGACTGAGCATCAGAGTATGAAGTGATACATGTACATGATAAAACAGCACCATTGCATGACCCCCCCCCCCCCCAAACAATCTATGTGCTGATAAAGAAACTGTGATTGGGAAAGCATGATGACTATTGACCATATCCAAGATGGCGTTGCTCTGTAGTAAAGACCTTCCTCATTTGTCATTATTTAAACAAACTTCTGTTATAAATCCAACAATTTAAAAAAGGATTAACCAAACTACACCTACATGTATACAGTTGACTCTCGTTATAGTAAGATCGCTGGGACCGGCCAAATTACCTTTTTATAACAGGAACGTTGTTATAAGAGCAGAGCATCAAAGAAACACAAAGCAGAAATGAGATTCATGACTTCAGAGTGTAGTCTTAATAACCAGAACCTCTTTAACAGTGCTCTTTATGACGAGAGCAGACTGTTTTTCATAAACCATGAAATGTAGAGACGGCTCTTTTTCTGGGAATCCCTTTTCTTTTAAAGGATTTCCACCTCTGAGTATGGACAAATCAGTCTGCTGCCCTCTTGTGTCAGAAGCTGGTGAGCAGACATTCATACATGTGTAGCAATTATTAGAAGTATGGAACTGCATTTGTCACTTTGTGACAGTTTGAATGGTTATATTTGTTCACTTATTTAACGATGCAGCTGGGATAAGTCAAAATTATTGTAGCCCTTTCACTTTATGGAATGGGACCCAGCTTTTCTGTTGGATAAAGTCAATCAGATTTAAACAAAAGTATTGTATGGTTACTGAAAACTTGTACATAAACAGCTTCATTGACTGAGTAAGCCTTTTGCATGGTTGTGCTTTTGAGTCAAATTGTTTTCTTCTCTAAATCGAGAAACCGTTTCATTCCTTCATCCAAATTCTACTTGGAAGTTTCTTTACCAGTTGTAATAGTGAAAACGGTTGATAAGCGTACTGTTCAACATTCTTGTAAAAATGTTAGATTTCTTTCAGTTGTTTCTGCGAAACAGCAGAAGGAATGTCCAAGTACTCTTGATGTGACCAACAATACACTATTTGTCCTTATGTGTAAATGCTATTTTATTAATATGCTTCCGGCCAGTGAATGATTTCCTAAAGCAAGGAGAGAAAAAAAATAGGAATGCAAAATAAGTTAAAAACTTCAATACTCGGAAATCAGTACATATTAAATATATACTAATGAATGTGTATAATAATTTGTTGATGTGACGGTGAATATTGTTTTTTTTCTAGAGGCAGATTTGTTGCCTATAAAAACTTGGTGTTTTGTGCTGTATATTAGCCAATAATCTATAAATTCTTTAAAATATTTGATTTTGTGTTTTTATGAAAGGGTAAAATGAATAATTTTGTGTGGTGATACTGAGTAATATATAAGATGATTTTTTTGCGAAGGTGGTGTTGGGTTATTGTATTAGAAAACTTTGGGGTTTTTTTTTCAAACAAAATGGTGTTAGGTTACAATGTAGAAAATGATATGGGGAATTCAAAGTTGAGCGTATTTTAAGGGGTTAACAAGGAATTTTGGCTTGTGCGTACTCCATGTTACTAGGTATTTTTCGCTTACAAAGCTAGCGCAGAAACTCAACGCTTGCCCCGTAAGTGGAGAACGGTGATCGCATTGCAGAAATATGCCAGTAAGGAGAGCCATGGAATTGGGCCCAGATTGCAAGGGCCTCGTCAGTAAGGACTGAATTATAACATGGCTATTGGCTAGGGCTATGGCATGATCAGTGGATAACTGTGTTTGCATTGTTGCTTAGCAACCATCCTGCCAACATTCACAAAGGTTAAGCAAATAATCTGAATATCTTAACATGAAATGCGCTCCTCATTTTAGTCTATCCTTGCCGTTTAAAATATCAGTGTAAATAAACAGAGTTACCATAAGAATTTCTGATTTAAATCTGTTTAATTTTCCCCAAAGCATTTATGTATTGTTCATAGATAGTTCCCAATTGATGTTACCCATTATAAAGTCAGCCATCTTTGTAGGCGAATCAATCATTTCATGTATGTTATTATGTGGTCCAGTGGTCATGGTGGTTAGACTGCAGGACTTACAAACACATGGTTATGGGTTCAAGTCCCCCAGAATAACCGCTTATTTGAAAATGACTAGTAGAATTGTGCAATTCATAATCATAGGCGTTAAACCAATGTTTGTATGAGAGAGACTGGCTATTGCCAGCTTGGTTTTTATATACTTTAGTGGGAGTTTGCCGAGTTTCCTTGACGGGAAGATCATCTTGACCAAAAAACAACAAAAAATTGTAAATGAGTTTTATCAGTACGATTTGTCGGTGAACCACTTGGCTGCATAGAAAAGAAAGAAAACTTGATTTGAACCGAAGCCGAAACCCAATTTGCCCGTAAAGATGGCCTCTATTGGAAAGTATCTAAATGTATAATAATTCATCTTTAATCTACACAAGGCATATATTAAGTATGACATACTTTTTGGGGGGTTCTTTAAAAATAAATTAACTGAGTTGCAATAATTGTTACACTTCAATATGAATTCAAGGTAATCCCGATTCATACATCCTGCGAATGCAAATGCAGTGTTTTTCCAGCTTTTAAGGTAATAAAATTTGCTTTGTACGAAGCATTCACAGGAAGTATGAGACAGGCTTTATAGTGTAGTATAATTTATTAACGATTTACACAAATTAGTTTCAATCTTACAGTTCCTTTTTTATTCATTCCAGTATGCAAGTTGCTGTTAATGGCTGACGTCAAACCAGAGACATAGTTTTCTCTTTTCAGTTATCTTATGTTTTGCATACTCTATTTAAAACATCCTTATCTTCTGTTTTTGTTTTAATTAGACGTTATTTATATTGTAATGTTGTCAATGAAACAATCATTTTATATTGGCTCTCAAAGTAAACTAGTGAAGTCAATGTTGGAATTAGGAGTTCTAAAATATCAATGTTTCATAGTCCAGAAGACGACCGTGTTTGCCTTATGACGAAGACCCCTGACTGAATGGGCAATTTGGTGTAAATGTTACTTAAGCCTATTGCACATGACGTCATTGACCACCATCTTTGATGAAACGTGCACGCGTGAAAGGCTATCATTGGCTGAGAGTTGTGCGCAGCGCGTACTTGTGTGCACTTTTCCAATCATGAACTAGATGGTCGATGACGCTATGTGCAATCCATCTATGATTCAAACCATTGTGTCGAGGAACATTTTTGAGTCTTTTAAGACACTCGGGAAAAAGATATTTAGAAAAATAATCAAATATTGCAGACTGGATTATAAGCACACCTTACAACAAAGTAATAATACTTTGGTGTTTGCGTAAAAATGTATGTACGCATTAGAAAATAAATATAGTTCAAATTGAGTTCATTAAAATCAAACAATAATTAAAAGTACAATAAATGTAAATGAGAAATTTTGTAGGAATATAGGAGACTAGTTCAAAGTAAAACTACGATAACAGTCCTTGATGTAACTTTGACCTTGTTATGTGACCTTGACACAAACCATCCTTTATAAAAAAAACTTCGGAATTCCGATACATGATCATAAGAAATTGCTAAACAAAAATTAAAAATTGCCCTCTGACCATAACAAATCTTTATACACCAGGTAAAAATTGAATCCACTAACAGTTATAATCTAGATAATACATATTTTTTTATATGATTAAAATTTGCTTTTAATTCACCTTAAAATATATAAACATTTATAAATTCATTTAGCTGCAAATATAATTACTTAGATAATACTTTATGATTACTTTCTTGGGAAGACAATTTTAATTCTTAAAATATTTAACATCTTTCAAATACTCAGCCAATTACATGTATACAGATCAAGGTATACTTCAACTTAAAGGAACACATTGCCTTGGATCGGCCGAGTTGGTCTTTGAAAAGCGTTTGTAACCGTTTGTTATAAAATGCATATGGTTAGAAAGATGTTTTAAAAGTAGAATACAATGATCCTCACACATTTGCCTCAAAATTGCGTGGTTTTCCTTTCACTTTGCGACCTAACACGGTCGGCCATTTATAAAAAAAATTACTCCCATAAATGGCCGACCGTGTTTTTCGACAAGGTAAAAGGAAAACCACGCAATTTCGAGTGATACTTGTGTGGATCATTATATTTTACTTTTAAAACATCTTTCTAACCATATGCATTTTATAACAAACGGTTACAAAGCTTTTTTCAAAGACCAACTCGACCAATCCAAGGCAACGTGTTCCTTAAACAAGTGAAAAGTTTAAAACACTTAGTGTTTCTACCCACACCTGTAACTTTACAACAATATATCAACAATGTCTACCCTGTGGAATGCGATACACATTGAGTGCATTAAGCTTTATCAAATCAGACATTGGCAAAATGCAGAACTTATTTGATTATTGCTCTTTGCATTTCATCATGTTGCTAATTCACTGTGTCACACACGTGTACTTTCATCCCAAAATTGACAAAAATGCAAGGTTTACGCATTTATCAAATTTTGGCCCAAATTGCAACTAAAAGGCAAGGCTTACCCCTTGTGAATATATCAAATTTTAGCCAAAATTGTGACTAAAATGCAAGGCTTGAGCACTGTGCATTAATCAAAATTTGGCCCATTTTTGACTTATGCAAGGTTTTCCCCCTTCTGAATTTTCCGAATTTTATCCCGTTTAAAACTAAAATTTAAGGCTTACCCCTTGTGATGTTATCAATGTTTAGCCCATTTTAAACTAAAATGCAAGGCTTACCCCTTGTGAATTAATCAAATTTTTGCAAAAACCCCTCGTGAATTTATCAATTTTTAGCCAAAAATGCAAGGCTCGTGCATTTATGAAATTTTGACTAAAATGCAAGGCTTACCCCTTGTGAATTTATCAAGTTTTACCCCATTTTTATTAAAATGCAAGGCTAACCCCTTGTGAATTTATCAAATTTTTGCCAATTTTTTACTAAAATACAAGGCTCACCCCTTGTGAGTTTATCAAATTTTAGCCAAATTTTTTACTAAAATGCAAGGCTTACCCCTTGTGAATATTCAAATTTTAGCAAATTTTTGTCTAAAGTGCAAGGTGTGATTTTATAAATTTTTAGCCCATTTTTAACTAACATTGCAAGGATTACCCCTTGTGAATTTATCAAATTTTTATCCCATGTTAAACTAAAATTCAAGGCTTACCCCTTATGATTTTATCAATTTTTAGCCCATTTTTAACTAAAACGCAAGGCTTACCCCTTGTGAATTTATCAAAGTTTAGCCCATTTTAAAACTAAAATGCAAGGCTTACCCATTGTGAATTTATCAAATTTTAGCCTAATTTGTGAATTTATCAAATTTTAGCAAATTTTTGACTAAAATGCAAGGCTAACCCCTTGTGAAATTATCAAATTTTAGCCCATTTTTGACTAAAATGCAAGGCTTACCCCTTGTGAATTGATCAAATTTCAGCCCATGTTTGACTAAAATGCAAGGCGTACCCCTTGTAAATTAATCACATTTCAGCCCATGTTTGACTAAAATGTGATTTTATCAAGTTTTAGCCCATTTTTAACAAAAAAATTCAAATTTGCAAGGCTAACTCCTTGTGAATTTATCAAATTTTAGGCAAAATTGTGACCAAAATGCAAGGCTTACCCCTTGTGAATTTATACAGTTTTAGCCCATTTTTAACTAAGGCTTAACTTACACTTAAGATCAGGAAAGCCAAGCTTGAAGCTGAAAATGAGACTGAGCCGAAGCAGACGATGTACCAGGATGATTCTGAGCTTCCAACAAGAAGCAGATAGGCAGAAGTAAAAAGAAAATTTCAATTTCACGATGGCCAAATATTTGATCAATGGAGAGATTCCACTTGTGCACGATTAGATAAAGCCCTTAGCCTACATGTTTATTTTCAATCACGAAATGAAAGAAAACATCCTGAAAAAAAAACATCCACCTTTGAAAACTTTGAATGTCATCACTCGGGTTTCGTCTTGCGAGATGTGAGCACAGACTTGCACTTCGGCAACCATACCAAGATCGACAGACTAAACACTGCCCTCAACAGTTGCAACTTGACCACCGAGTTGTTTTGATGCATTATGGGAAGGTAGACACTGATGAGTACCTCAGCAACGAGGACCAATGCGCAGCGGAATACCTCCATGAAAGGGGCAGCTGGCCTAAGAAGCAAATAAACAATCAATTTAATTATAAAGATATTTCGGTACCCAATTTGTACTCCTTAGTGGAGAGAAGCAATTAGGCTAAAGTGTGTGCGGAAGGACAGGTTGGAACTGACCAGGCCAGGATTCAAATGAACATTCTGTAAATTACAGATCAGGAGTCAAACGCCCAAGACCACTCGGTAACGACATCCCCTCTTAAGTAGTTGCTTAAGTTTAGAAAAGTGTGCAGTGCTAATACACACATCGGTGTAAGGATAAAAACAAATAGAAGAATTACCTGATGTCAGTGATGGCTCCAATACAAGTGAATGTATAGATAAGGTAGATCATTCCACACATGGCAACAGGCTGGGACATTATCTGAAGAAAAGGAAACCGAAATATCAAATCAAATCAATCAATTATCAAAAGCTAACACGAAATGTTGAGGATTACTCTTTGTTCATTATTATTATTACTTCATTTAAAGGCACTGGACACATTTGGTAATTAGTCAAAACAAATTAGCATAAAAACTTTATTGGTTATGAGTAACGAAGAGCTGTCTTTGAAAAAAAGTAAACTTTCTACTAAAGTATTTGAATCTGAATATACTTAAGGTCTCTGTCGTTTTCAGGCATCTAAAAACACATAATTTAATGCAACAAGGATGTTTTTTCTGTAATTTTTCTTCCAACTTCCATGACCAATGGAGCCTAATGTTACAGGTTTGTTATTCTATGCATATGTTGGGATACATCAAATAAGAATGCTGGTCTTTTACAATTACCAAAGCTGTCCAGAGCCTTTGACTCATTTTAGGGGGGGGGGTCCACATGAATAGGCCATCGTGACAAATTAAACAATAAGTAAATGAATAGATCTAGAAAAAAAAAATCAGATTATGAAGAATGTAATAAGATTAAAATTAGAAACAAACCTTCAAAGATGACATGTAGTAATCAAATACGAAGAAGTTAATGGTAAAATGAAGCAACACGTACAAATGTGTCCACATCTGGAGTTTGGGTCGATACTTTGGCATCGGATAGTGAATCTTAAAAAACAAAAGAATACACAGAAAACATGAGGCTGAGACTACACAATCACCAGATACAGCTTAAAGTTAGTCTGTGGCAGGGTCTGCCAACATTTGCAACTTGAAATCAGGGAGATTTTGTACAACAATCAGGTAGATTAACCCCAACAAAACCAGAAAAAAAGTTTCCATGATCAGGGGATTTTCAAATTTGTTGATCAGAACATGGAGAAATTGCTTTACTTAAGGTAACTTTTTGCATAGAGTTGGCAGCTCTGCTTAGGGTAAGCAAGCCCTATCCAATTTCATAAAGCTTTGCAGCAGAAATAAAACTGCTTAACAATTTTGTGGGGCACCAACCACAACAATGCGAAATTAATGTGATTTTGGCTGGAAACCTGTTTCTGCTTAGCAATATTATTCCGTGCTTATTAGCAAATTGTTGTGCTTCCAGGCTTTATGAAGTTGGGCCCAGATATTAAGATTTGAGGTAGGGCCATCCCTCGAGTAGTATTGGATGAGAAGTAGAAAGTAAAGTTCCATCCTGAGCCATTCTGACTCATCAGGCCGGTGTTCATCTCCACTAATAGGAGACTCTCTGGGATGCTAGGTGGCAGCAGACTTACTGGGTAAAGTGATTGCTCTCAAAATTATGCGCATGTTCAAAACTACATGAACAATGGTAATTTATGCGATAAGTCTGCTGCCACCTAGCGTTGGTAAATTTCCCATTGGCATTAAACAACTGAGAATATTTCTGCTCCACTGGATAGGATGCCAATCATTCGCAGGTAGCTCTCCCAATTTGTACTCCTGGGTGGAGAGAAGCAGTTATGATAAAGTGCCTTGCCCAAGTACACAAGTGTTGAGACTAACCAGGCCAAGATTCGAACAAACATTCTGTAAAACACAGAACTTAGCCTTTTTGCTTTATTCATTTTTATCATTTCATAACTAATGAGAAATGTTATCTCATTCTAACTTACATCTGGAATGTCTTCAATACGCCCTTGCCTTGGTAAACCCGGCATCCAACCTGGTCCTTTAAGGAACACCCAGAGTTTATTCCTCAAACCCGGCATGCTCCAAGCAGTTTCAAGAATGTACTTGTAGTGACATAACTGCAAACAATAACAGAGAAAACATTACGCCAATTATTAATATACTGTTTGTGTATTAAGTGACTACATTTATAAGATGATTCAAAACAGTATTTATTTTAAATATGCAACTCTTTTCTGTGAATGTAACCAAGAGATATCACAATAGACCGATCCATTAAGCTCCGCCCTATTGCATATTGACCAATCACAACGCAACGAAAGTCCGACAAATAAGGTCCAACATGCGTGCGCGTATGCTTGGCACGTGCGGAAGAGTTGTGCAGAAAGGCATTGGAGAGCCCCACGTGTTCTTGCTCACACGTGCGTCGTGGGCGGAGCCTAATGGATCGGTCAATTGAGTTGGAAAAGGGAGTGATACCTTTTATCCAATTCAATGGCAGGTAACTATGGAGTTACCCTGGAGTAAAACTACAAAAAGAAAATGAACTGAGAGCACAAAGTGTGAAAGCTTGCTAGCACCGCCTAGCCTGCTTACATACATTTATTTTTGGTTTTAAAAACACTCCCCTGCAATCTGGGGCTTTCCAGTTTGGTTTTATCCTTATTTTTTATAAATTGTTTTTATCTGAGGGTTTTTTTTTGGGGGGGGGAAGTCGTTTAAAAACATGGATGTCCGGTTAAAAACAGAGAAATCACATAAATAGTTGAGATAATCTTTTACCTGAGTGTACAGCGGGTTGAAGGAATCCAATGGATGAACTAATCCGAATACAACAGGATCTTTCTCCGCTTCAAATGTTCCTAAAAAACAACCCCAAATCCACTGATTAGCAAAAATATTGTATCACATGAAGTCAAACATCAAGGGTAAACTTCAGAGCAGAGAAGAAAAATTGTTTTTGTTTTTTCACTCACCAAACATGCGGTCCCAGATAATGAGGGTTCCAGCATAGTTCTTGTCAATACAGTATCGATTGCGCCCTGTCAAAACAGAATATAAAATATCAGATCCAAATATACTCATTAAAAGACAATTGCAGCCGCAAGCGACTTGTACCCTAAAATGAAAGCAAGAAATAACCTACTTGTAAACAAGTTGCCTTCTTCCACTTCTCCAAAACGTCACGTCTCAAGTTGCCAGTTTTTCAAGAACAATTTTTCATGTATAACACAAGACCAACATTTCCAAAACAATACCAACTATTTTTTTGTGTATTATTTTTCAAAAAATGATTTAAAAAAAAAGAAAATTAGTGAAAATAATCAAGACTGTCAGTTACGTCTTGCGGGTGGAATTTCATCTTTAAAAAAGGGCCAAGTCCATTTTCATTTAGGACTTTCCATAAAAAGGTCTGTTTAGAAGTTTTGAAAGTGCTCAAAGGCCATGACAAGGGGCAACAGAGGCCCTGGTTTTTGTGGCCTCCTGGGCTAATGGCAATGATGGACACTGATTGATTGATTGATTGATTGATTGATTGATTGATTGATTGATTGATTGATTGATTGATTGATCGATCGATTGATACACTCTACTAACATACCATGATGTACTCTATGATGACTTGGTGTGTTCAGCACATACTCCAAAGGACCAAGTGTCTTTATACACTAAACATATAAAAAACACAAACCACTTAGTTCTTTACTTAGTAAATGAATGTTTCTTTTTGCCAAATAAATGCTATAAAGACCGTTTTTATAAATAAACTCCATTTACCAGGAGCTCAAAAAATATGCAAAAGCAAATTGATGACATATTTACAAATTGCAATAATAACAATAGTCCTGAGCAGATGAACTACAGTTCCTAATGGAAAATCACCCCACAATATCTATCTAGAAAGGGCAGCCAGACTAAACTGACAGACTATAACTTACCCTGGTGTGAATCCAGAACTGGTAGAGTGTATTAAACTGAACATGCATGAGGTAAATTGGTGGGGGAACAGCCATGGCCATCGGAATGTAAAACATCTACAAAGAATGACAATTCAACAAAATGGGTGAAAGTGACACCCTTCAAAATTTTAACTTTGTCTTTTTTATATCAAATATAAACATTTTGCGATCTGACAAAGACAAATTTACCAGAGCAGGATTCCAACCTGCGACCTCTTCTCAGAGCCAACACTTCTCCCGAATTTTGTTCAAGTCTCATGATGACTACCAAAATGTTTGTTTTAATTTCTTATTTAAGGCACTAGACAATATTGGTATAAAATACCCCAAATAATTAAAAGCTTCAAACTTAATTGGTAACGAGCAATGGAGAGCTGTTGTAGTTTTTGAGAAAGAGGTAATTTCTCACTCAAATAATAAAAATCTTCAGGCCTGAAGCCTTTTTTAGGCATCTGAAAGCGCACAAATATTTTGTGCAACAGGGTGTTTTTCTTTCATTATTCTCTTGCAACATCAATGACCAATTGAGTCCAAATTTGCACAGATTTGTTTATTTATGCATATGATGAGATACACCAAGCGAGAGTAGTGATCTCTGACAATTACCAAATGTGTCCAGAGCCTTTTAAAATGGATAAACAAATACTGAACTAACCCAAGACGTGAAGCGCTGGAAGATGGATTGTCTTAAAGCAGTAGACAGGTTGTACTCCTCTGAACTGTGGTGCGTTTGATGAGCAGCCCAGATAATATTCACCTCTGTAAATAAATTATAACATAAAATATTATAAGCCACAAGGGAAACTGACTTGGTAAATTTTAATAATTTAGAATTGAACAAAGAATACGTGGGACTCAAACCAACGACCTCTCAATTAACGTGCCTGCGCTCTACCAACTAAGTTTTTTAGCCCTATGTTGGCGGTCTCCCTATTTCTTCAATATCTTTGATCGGAGGTGCCAGTCAGAAGCCATACAACCAGTAACTGCTGAGTGACCAGGGATCACACCCAAATTACGATTCAATGTACAACACGGTTGGCTGGAAAGCTCAGTTAGCAGAGCAACAGCACGTTAATCTGGTGGTCAGTGGTTCGAGTCCATCTCTAGTCAAATTGTCAATTTGTTCAACCCCAAATCACTAATAACATAGATGTTATCTATACAGCATTTGAAGGGCACTTTATCTGTTAAACATTTCCAAGACGCTGGTCTAAGTCATATCAAAGAATTCTCAGATGTTTCCATAGGCCAATCTGAAAAAAGTGTTTTAAGAGATTTTTTTAAAGTGGGAAATGACGCATGTGTCTCAAACATAAAAAGAGTTCCAGAGGTGGGGGGGGGGGCAATGGTAGAAAAGGTCCCCATAAGCGGCTGGGCGTGAGAGGAAAGTAAGAAGGCCTTAAATATTAAGTAATTCATAAACTACATACCATGTGACATTCTGTGCAGCCAATAGTAGCCCAAGTCAACCAAGAGGAAGCACAAGACCCAAGTCCAGGAGTTGTCCCATGGTAGGGTCGCTAGTCGGTAGTTCTCATACACCCAGGCATAGATGCCAACAGTCACACCATGAGCTAAAAATCTACAAACATAAACTAAGTTATATCAAAAAATTTGAAATAAAATGGGTTTAGAATGTACATGTAGTGTATGCAGACTGTTAAGTGATCTATTTATAGATCATGATGTCATTGTTTCATGTGAGATCTTGAGGGGCGAGAACTCGATTGTTTTTATATCACTGTAGTTTATTCAGTTCTCACAAAAGCCAAAACAAATCTAACGCTGACACATGCAGTCAGCAACACACGATTCTTGACATCTCAAATTAAGTTTTCAAACATGTATTAATTTACAATATTTTTAAAATAAAATGACAACAGGGTAACTGGTTCTCATTTATGTCAATACATACGCAGTAAGGAGGAGCAGATTACCAGCCGTTATGGAGCTGATGCTGTCAGGCACAAAATTTCTCTCATTAAGCTTCCCCTCCCAAATACTGATGACAAGCTCCAACAGAAACGCCCCCAAGAAAAATGGAACAGCCTGATTATGCATGAAAAAAGGAATGAATATATTGAATTCAACATTAGAGATTTTAGAAAAAAATAATAATTAAACAAGTTTAAGAAGAATACACTGTATCAGGTCTTGAATTAACCAATGGCACCTACAGTTATTGTCGTGGTGCCCTGTGCTTTTGCTGTGGTGCCCTTTGACAAGTTACAACACAAATTGCAGAATTTCTGTGCCCCTTCAAGAACGAAGTAAAAGGACAACTGTATTTGATAAAAACATTTACATTACAGCAGGAAAAAATTAGAGGCTGAATGAAACAAACTCAAATTTACAAAATCTTGATGAAAATCAAATGATCCAACATTTCTAGCTTGAAAGTAAGTCAGCGCAAAACAAGTACATCAAACAATACATTTGACAAAGACAATATGAAACCATGCAACTATTCCAAGTACTTACCTCATACAGATAATCAGGTACTTCCTCTATTGTTTCAAATGATGTTTCATTTGGTGAGACAGCATAAAACAGCCGTCTGGTCCCAGTAAGGGCGTCCACTTGAAATAGTTTTGACATTTTACTGCATTATATGGGAGTGTAACTATCTGGGAGAAAAAAAATGAATCAAGCGCAATGATTTAAATTTGATGAAAGCTTTCCCTACTATTAAAAATTTGAAATAATAATGAACTCCATAAAGTTTTTATTGTAAAAAAACAACATAACTTTCTGTATTTAGTGTTGCTTTTTTTATTATTTATTAACTTTTAATTGCGAAAAATGGCCATGCAACAAAAAATGTTGTGTTTTTAAAGTCACATAGGGCATTGCATGGAGAGGTCATCAATTGGTTAAAGCAGTAACACCATGTGTGTATCTACTTGCCAAGTAGATTTTGTTCTTTTAAAGATAACCTTGCATTTCCTCTACTACTACTACTACCGTAACCATGGAGTAGATTTTTTAAGTTATGGCACTTTTTATGGGGGAATCAATTCCTTTGATGAGAAGTTGCTTTAGGCCAAGTAAAAAAAAACACCTGTTGATCGTCCGGGTTTTTTCAAAAAGGGGAGGATGAGGGCCTTTTCAAACTGGCCACCAATTGTTCAATTTAAAGTCGGTGCTTACTTTTGTTTACAAGTTCTTAAAAGATTAATAAGTTGAACGAGAAATACATAGAAAATGTGTCTTTAACATGAAAAAATGTATACAAACAATAGTAAAAAAAATAAAAAATTGCGGCCTCAAAAAAGGATGAAGGAGGGGACAATCAACTGGTGTTTTATATTTCTTTGGCCTTTTTTATACACGAGGAAAAACAAATTGAGTATAAAAAATAATAATAAATATTTAATAACAACTTTTCATAGACATAGGGTACTACTACTACCAGCTACCCTTGGCCACACAAGTGTAGACTTGTGGACAAGTCTACACAAGTGGGGCTTTATAGTAGAATAAAACATCTCGTTTTAAACAAGCAATCAAGACACAAAACAAACCTTTTTAACTTAAGAGTAAAACTCACCAGTTGTGTCGTGGCGTTCTGCAACAAATGTGATACCATATGGTGATACAAATAGTTTTAATAAAAGTTAAACAACGCCGACGTTCTGTAAAATGAGAGAATGCAATAACGTGTGTTGCTGGTATTGATTATTTAGATTAGAAAGAGATAAAAAGCCCGTGACAGTATGGGGCGCCGTCTGTCAATTAATTGTTTAGCATGTTTTTACCATGGTTTATAGCAATTAGATGTAAACCATAGAAAGTGTTGCCAAATCCTTTTTATGGTTTACATACCAGTAGTATTTTGTGTGTGTAAATATATGGTTTACAAACCATGAACATGCAACAAACATTTATAAATCATGGTTTATAAACCATGGAAATTTTACGCATCTTTAAAACATGGTTTATAAACCAGAAAAAAATGAAGCATCAAATTCATGGTTTACAAATCATGGTTTATAAACCACGAAAATTGGGTCATCTTAAAAACATGGTTTATAAACCATAAAAATTTAAGCATGAAAATCATGGTTTATAAACCATAAAAATAGAAGCACGAAAATCATGGTTTACAAATTATGGTTTACAAACCATAAAAATTGAAGCATTTAAAAAACATGGTTTATAAACCATGAAAAATGCAACATAAAAATCATGGTTTACAAATCATGGTTTATAAACCATAAAAATTGAAGCATGAAAAAACTTGGTTTACAAATCATGGTTTATAAACCATGAAAGTTGAGGCATTTTGAAAACATGGTTTATAAACCATGAAAATTGAAACGTGAAGATCATGGTTTATAAACCATGAAATCGGAGGCATCTAAAAACATGACTTGTAAACCATGAAAACTGAAGCATCAATTTCATGGTTTATAAACCATGACAATTGAACTACACATAGATTACAAATCATGGTTTATAAACCATAACAAAATGTGCACTCACAATTCATGGTTTATAAACCATAAAAAATGTGCACAAATCATGGTTTATAAACCATAAAAACTGAAAATGGGTTGTGTGCAACCTCCTTCCTAAAGCATTCTTGCTGATCATTCTTGCTGCAATCTAGTCTTTATCCGTCGCTGCCGCTAGATCCAGTGGTTCCATTGGATACAATGCACGTGCAGTGACATAGATGCCCAAATAGTCACTGCTCTCAATTCCGCAATGGAATTTCACTGCGTATCTATACTGGAAATGACAGAGGTCAGAGGTCAAACTACACGCCGGTTTAGTGCAAGTTTGGAGCCTCGGAGAAGTTTGTTCGGAATGCAATATCCAGAGACCCCCACGTGTACCGGGCGAGACGTTGTCGCCGAGCACGACGGGCGATGGGCGACTATCGCTTAAAATGGGAAGGAGGTTGAATTAACTGACAAACGGCACGTTACGTGCCGTTTGTCAATTAATTGTTTAGCGTTTTTTTTATGGTTTGTAAACCATGATTTGTGCACATTTGTTATGGTTTATAAACCATGATTTGTAAACCATATTTGATGCCTCAATTTTCATGGTTTATAAACCATGAATTTGATGCATCAGTTTTCATGGTTTACAAACCATGTTTTTTAGATGCCTCCGATTTCATGGTTTATAAACCATGATTTTCACGTATAAATTTTCATGGTTTATAAACCACGTTTTCAAGATGCCTCAACTTTCATGGTTTATAAACCATATGTAAACCATGTTTTTCATGCTTCAATTTTTATGGTTTGTAAACCATGATTTGTAAACCATGATTTTCATGTTTCATTTTTTATGGTTTATAAACCTTGTTTTTTAAATGCCTCAATTTTTATGGTTTATAAACCATAATTTTTAAACCATGATTTTCGTGCTTCTATTTTTATGGTTTATAAACCATGTTTTTCATGCTTAAATTTTCATGGTTTATAAACCATGTTTTTAAGATGACCCAATTTTCATGGTTTATAAACCATGATTTAAAGATGTGTAAAATTTCCATGGTTTATGAACCATGATTTATAAATGTTTGTTGCATGTTCATGGTTTGTAAACCATAAACTTACACACACAAAATACTACTGGTATGTAAACCATAAAAAGGGTTTTGCAACACTTTCTATGGTTTACATCTAATTGCTATAAACCATGGTAAAAACATGCCTTAAAAATGCCACACAATTAATTGACAGACGGCGCCCCATATGACAGTGCGCCTAATCTTTAAATCTATTTACTATTGCCTAGATCATGGAGGAGGCCTAGTAGAGTGTTGCCTTATCAGCTAATACATGGAGGAATAATTTATTCCTCCATGGCTTATACCAGTTCCTACATTATGTGATTGCGTTACAATCAATAGGAAGTAATAATATACCTGAATTCGTTACGTACAATCGGTGCTCAAATCAATCAATGAGTTCTATCAATCAGGGAGGTAGAATGTATCCCATCCGGTCAGCTGTGTTGTTTGTTTTGATGACCTGACATATTCCTCCATTAACACTGGAGGGCGCTGTTGTTAACTCTAAAAACAAATTGCATGCAAAACTCGCGTATTAGTAAAGCAAGTCATGAAGTGACAAGAAGAGCCTGAAAGTAACTTCTTTTTCAAGCTTACAAAGTCTACAAAATCCACCACAATGCCTTTGGGTGTTAAGCCAATTTGTGTAACATGTAAGACAGAAAACTCGACCTTGTGGAGGAGGAGTCCAGACGGAGAAATCCTGTGCAATTCTTGCGGTTTAAAACACCGGCCTTCGGGAGATGGCAGCGAGGACGGCACTGTCAGACCGCCGACAGGAGGCGCGAATTCCTCGGGACCGAACGGCGGTGGGTCCGGTGGTCGATTCGGTCGGGAAGGGACAAGGAAGTCGGCTAGAAATGTGAAGAAACTCCGCTACAAACAGATCGTTAATAATGCAAAGTCACAAGCCACAAAAGGGAAGAATAGGCGGATCATTTTTAAACGAAATGTAAGTTCGTTTTTGTTTGGACGATTTGTTTACACAGTTTTTGCCCTTTTCTGGTAAAAACAATGGAATGGTCAGTGTACTTTCAGCTTTATGAATATCATGTCCTTGAATGATTTTCACAAATTTTAAGACTTCCATTTCCTACTAATTCTCTATATACTACCTGTCGACTGGAGAATTATCAGTAAACAAAACAACTAAAATGCGTTTCCTGACCTACGTCCTAAGCCTATAATCCTATATAAAAAATTTAATGTTCTGGTAAATAAACAGTTTTAGTCAACTTGTTTTTAAATATTTATTTTAACTTTTAGCCAATGAAAGCTCCAGAACCTGTCGCAACTGTTGTAACAAGTACCAGTGTTTTCCATCATGTAAGTATTTCGCAAAGATGTAATTCTGGCATGTATTGAAGTTGAACTTCAACTTGAAGAAGGCTTGAAGAAGTGTGTCGTTGTAAGCCAACTTGAATGGTAAATTAAAGTTCTGGTGTTTGCACCTCCAGGGTCTAGGCACCTGTGTCTTTGAGCAAGACACTTAGCTATAAATATAATTACTATTGGCACTTATAATATCCTAATTTCTTCATGAACTCTGCAGTAAGTAGAAGGTATAGGCCCAGTAACTGGAGCTGTACCCCTTTAAAACAGTGGTACACATAAAACAAATCTTTTTAAACAGTACAGTGCCCCAGTTACTGGGTCAAAGTATAAAGTATTACACTTGCGAATAAATGATCTTTGTTGTGCACTGTTTGCTTAAGTTGCAATAACCCTCCATCATCCCAACAGAAGCAGAGGGTTACAATTATTGCAACTACATGTATGTTCACTTCATTCCATTTAAACTCTCTCCTTCATCATGTTTACTTTCCAGGGAAGTTACTTACAAGTCGGTGATATTGTATCCATCTTGGATGTTGAGGGCGGTATTTACTATGCACAAGTCCGAGGTTTTCTGCAGGATCAGTATTGTGACAAGAGTGCCGTCATCACGTGGTTGCTTCCGACACAAGCAACGGAAAAGAAAAACTTTGATCCGTCAACTTACATTCTTGGTGAGAACAATTCTGAGACGTCTATTGTTATTATTATAACTTACTTGAACTTACTTGAATCCACCGACGCCATCACACAACTGGGGAGGAGACGGTGGTTCTGGTTACTGGGGCAGACAGCTTAGATAGTTACTGGGGCAGACAGCTTAGATAAGCTTATGTAGAGCCCCCCGAAGTTCTTTAGGAATTTATCCACATGTTATTATTATTAATAACAAAGATTCACAGAATCTGAAAACAGAAGTCACTCATGACAAACCCAATTGGATCAACGGTTGACCATTAGCCTTTTTGAGGTATGGGGAACACTTTAGGAGTGCAGTTTGGTTTGGATTTATACAGACAAATTTAGCTAAACCAAATTGTACGTTTGTAATACATGTATGTCCACCTAGACCCAGTAAGTGGGAGCGCTGTACTCCTTTTAAAAAAATAAATTCTAACATCTCTGGTAGTATGTAAAACAAAAACATTTAATAAGTACAGCACCCCAGTTACTGGGTCTACTGTCCACCACATCTCAAAATGGCTTATTGGGTCCCTTCCTTCCACACATTAATCAAAGCAAAGTGAATTTGAGTCAAAACATAATGCCAAGTAGGTGCAATTTTGTCTAATTTTCAGAGTCGACTAATTATTCTTTTAAAACAGGTCCCGAGGAAGAGCTTCCCCGATCCCTGGAGTACATGGAGTTTGTTTGCCACGCCCCCAGTGAGTACTACCGAGCCAGAAGTACCCCTTACTCTGTGGATCGGACGAGGGAGGAGAAGGGATTCATCTGGTCCAGTGTCATCCCACCTAGACCACCCTCAACCTCGGAAATATTTGGTGGGAAGAGATGACCTAAGGAGAAGTTTAGTAATCGATGAGAACTGTCTTGAGAACTGATTAATGAGTTTTTACAGAGACGACATCAGCTTTTGCATCACTTGTATTGTAGACTAGGTTTTGAGTCTGAGATCGCAATTATTGATCAGCATAGGCTTATGATGGAGTTTAATCCACAAGAGGGCGCTATTTCAGTCAACAGTGTGTAGTGTCACTGAATTGGACAGCACCATCATTTTTCATTCATGTATTGGCTATCGGGTAGAATAAAAGCCACGTTCAAAGACTTGGAACCAAGTCTACTAGTATTTGAACAATGAGGACTACCCAAGAATTTTTCATTTGTCGAATTTCATCCCAGAGTTTAAAGACTTGGGAATCTCTGGAGACTGAGCCCATTATATCCGAGACCAAACTTGAGACTTTAAAGTCTGTGGTTGTTTCTAAAATTTGAATAAATTTCTGCCTGGTAGTAGAACAAAGTTAAATGACTTATTTGGTTTTGTTTGTAGTATGGTAATTAGCAACAATATCACTTGTACTGATTGTCTTCAGTAATACATCCTTGGTCCTACTTCATACAGCCACTGAATCACTAAAAGTAGCTAACCACAACAAATTATGTATACCAGAATAACCAGTTATAAAACCATTCCACAAAAAAAGGTCTGGTGTCCTGCATGATTATGCTGAGCAGAAAACTATTAAGCAATGGTTGAAATTGGGCCCGGGTCAAATTTCTTACCAACAAACACTAAACAAAGGTTTTTCTGTGCTGAACAGATTTCTGTGCTTATGAAATTTGCCACTGTTGAATCACAAAATATACAATGTACAAACTTAAAATCATTCATATACAAGATAAACCAACTAAAAACCAACCTGAATGTACCTGATTGTATACAAAGTTTTTTAATTAAATTCAAATGGCAATATAATAAATTATTTATCTTTAGTCAAGTCACTGCCTGAGCAGTAAAGATATGTACAAATATAAAAATAGTTGGTTTTAAATCGATACAAATTATCCAAACATGGGTCAAATCAAATCAGCACTATCTGAAATTTTACACAATTAATGAGACAATTACTGGGCTCCAAGCATTTTCTGAAAGGGATATGACATACATAAGACAAATTATGAAAGGTTTCAATCCTTCCAAGCCACACAATCACAATAACAACTTCATCTTTGGAAACTGGTTGACTGTTCTGAGTTGCTTAATGTCAATACTCAGGACTTTTGTTAAAAAAAAAACAAATTAAGAAATGGACAACTTGTTTTTTCAGCGACACAAAAAAATTAAGTTGCAATAAGCTTTTAGTTCATGATGGGGCTTTGTTATAAAGACATCAAGGAAACAAACGTATAACTATGTCTGTAAACATTTCGAGACCAAATGCAAGCAAATTATTGCGTTCATTTTACGCATTAAAACGATTTACAAAGTACAGACCATTGTAGCACACTCTCTTTCCAACACACAAACTGCAGGTACATCACAGATGTATGAACGTGTAACATGAATACCAAAACACCATTATCTATATGAACTCACAAAAATTACCTCTTTCCCCTATGACACATGTGGCTGCCGTCTGCTATGCTCACAATTATGATTGTAAAATTGTAGAGTCAAAACGGCACACCGCCTATAGTTTCCTTTACACTGTATAACACATGGGAATATTCGACTCCAAAAAAGGCGAAACCATGATTATTTTGGATAATGACAACAGTTGAACTGGGAGTTCTTTTTGATCCACTGCCCTGGAATCAAACAGAGGCTATGACCTCTGTTGCCCCATGTCTTGTCCTTGGTGCCCCTTCAAAATGTTTCCCATAGGCTTTAATATTTTACGAGAGTGCCCTTAGCAAAATGCAAAGACTTTGCCCTCTTGAAGATGACATTCCATGCCTGCAGTAGTCTCCTGAGTTACAAGTGGTCTTGATCCCATTTACTCATTTTTAAGTTAAATGTCAAAATCAAAAAGCCTCTCTCAAAATGTTGTCATGACCGTCTTCTTTTTGACTGTCCATTAACACTGGTAAACTATATTACTACATTTCAGTTTAGAAAAAAAAAACATGATTAATTTTATTTTGTGGTTGATGTTGAAAAAAAAGTTTGGTTGCTTGGTGCCAAAAAAAATAATTTTTTTTTTAGTTTACCTTCTTTAGTTGTCCAACTATATTAAACGTTTTCCCAAGTTCTCTAAAAATGTTAATGCAACACCTTAACCCCCTAGCATGGAGGATGCCCCTAGCAAGTATAAATACTTCGTGTTTTTTCCCTTACACCGATGTATACTCAGTACTTTCATAAGTGCAGTGAAAACAAAATCCACAGGCAAATCACATGGGTGGGATTGAAACCCACAACCTTTGCATTGCTAGAGCAGATGTCTTACCACTAGACCAACAAGCTAGCCCCGTGGAAACTTTGAGTTAACAGTGCTTTACACAGTTACTCTTCATCCCTGATGCAAAAAATATTAAAAGCAAGTATTCATCCTTTTTACTAAAGTTAATACTGCAAAATCTTGACCTCACAAGTCGCATCCAAAAGGAACCCTTGACATAATTTGGTAGTCTACAATAAGAATGAGCCCCCCCCCCCCACCCATCTTTCTTTACAGTCAACCAGTTCAAGGCAGAAGAAGAAAACCCATTTACATTTCTTGGGGATCGTAAACCATTGTTTGAAGAATGACTCCTGTGCTACTGAAGTAGTTCTGTGGCCTTGACTGCAGTTGGTTGCCTCCAAGCTGCCTGTAAAAGTTCCCTCTTGAGAAGGCCCTTACAACTATTCTGATAACAGTGGTTTACTTCTACAGATATGTCTGCATTGCCAAGGCCGCGTTGCGTTTATGGAAGAAGGATTTACTGAATTCATACGTTCCGATCATCATAGCGCATGCTGGAGCAACTTTAGCTATTCTTGGAGCAATTCCTGCAGATGAAAATGACAAAATGTAGAAGTTTTTGTTTAGTTTAGGAACATGAAAGTATTGTTTTTGTTTGATATGCAACTGACGTGAGCCGCATTGACGTGAGCGAACATCTTACAAAAATTCCAGAAGTAGTTTTGTTTTTAGATTCAGTAAACAGCACTGAAACATTTTTTTTTTATCAAGTAATAAACCACAAGGTAAATTTTACTAGAGCCAGACAATTTTTATGAGACAAAAACTTGTAACCCCGAATTAACTTGCCTCACTCAACCAACTTTGATTTGATATGATTACACATCCAACAGCAATTGGCGAATAATAAGATAAATAGGAAACGAGAAGAAATGTTCAGGAAGGGACTGAAGATAACCCAATCCACATGCAAGGCTGCGCTCCGAGGTGGGAATCGACAGGGAAAAAAACACAGAGCCAGAAGAAATAATCAATTGACGTCAGGAGTGGGACTGAAAACCCTGTCCCAAGTGAGGCTCCAGTCTGAGGTAGGATTCAAACTGCCGGGTCTAGATGTGAAAGGCAGGGAGAGGGTTAGGGTTAGGGTTAGGGAGAGAAACCGCTATACAATACAATACAATACAAAAATGTTATATACTGCCATGTTATCAAGACCACTGAGCCAACCTGAAGGCTCTGGTCTGAGGTGGGATTCGAACATGGGTCCACAGACGTGAAAGGCAGGGAAAGAAACCACTGAGCCATTCTGATGCCCTCTAGATGACCTTGAGACTTACCTGCAAAGAGGCCGTTAACTCCTTGTTGGGCATAGATTGTTCTCAAGATGTGCCAGGTAGATACAGATTCAGCTTTGGCATCTAAGAAAGAGAAAGTTGTGAAATAGTTGTTTATTTCCTTGTTAAGTTCCTCCTTCTGTTGCAAGAGTACATTACAATGGGCTACAATCAGATACATAGATGACAATTTAAGCACAGAAAAAAGTGTTCTAATGAGTTTAAAAGCTGGTATATATGTGACTTGTTGGAGATTGGGAGGGTGCTCATTCCATAGTAATGGGCCAGAATGGGAGAAGGATCGGGTTCCCCATGTGAGTAGCATAAAAGTCAAGAAAATCCTTATTCTCCAGCATAGGGGCCTCTTAAGGCAAGCAATTCACCTGATGAAACAAAAACATAATTACACTACCGCCAATTGAAATGTTTTTTCATGACTCACTTTTACTAAACAGCGCATCTCCAAGCTCTATCTGCCGGTGGGTCTTGACGACGTCAAATGGATTGGTCAAAACAGCTGCAATCTGTGGCAACCAAATAATTAAACGAAAAAGTCAAGAGAGTTCCGTCGACAACACAATTGTTTACAACTCGGGTCAATCCCTTAAAAAAGTACTCAACAGAGAAAACACTTTGGTACTTTTTTGTACAACATAGAAATCAACAAACTAACTAACTAAAAAAGTTGTGTTGAAAAACGAAAAATTGAGAAGAACAGGATTTGAACCAATGACCTCCAGATTAACGTTGCAGCACTCTACCAACTGAGCTATCCTAGCCCTATGTTGGCAGTCTGCCTAGATGGTCAATGTCTTTGTATGGGGGTGACCAGTCAGAGGCCATTCAACCATGTCAACAATACAGTCAGGGGTCAATTTCACAAAGAGTTAGGATATTAAAAACTTAAGGCTAGTCATTACTTAAGGCGGGAAAACTCATCCTTACTCGAGATAGCACTGGTCCTAACACTTTGTGAAATCCACCTCAGGGCAGTGGCAGCAGAATTATTTAAAAAAGAAATTGAAAACAAAATGTTCAAATGGAGTAATCACCGATTATGTTTATAACAACTACTTAAAGGCAGTGGACACTACTGGTAATTACTCAAAATAATTATTAGCATAAAACCTTACTTCGTAACGAGTAATGGGGAGAGGTTGATAGTATAAAACATTGTGAGAAACGGCCCCCTCTGAACTGACGTAGTTTTCGAGAAAGAAGTAATTTTCCACAAATTTGATTTCGAGACCTCAAATTCTAAACTTGAGGTCTCGAAATCAAGCATCTAAAAGCACACAACTTTGTGTGACAACGGGTGTTTTTTTCTGTCATTATTATCTTGCAACTCTGACGACCAATCAAGCTCAAATTTTCACAGGTTTATTATTTTATGCATATGTTGAGGTACACCAAGTGAGAAGACTGGTCTTTGACAATACCAATAGTGTCCAGTGTCTTTAACATGGTACAAAAGCATGAACCCAAATTTGATTACTAAATAATAAGAATGAATTCAAACTAAGTTCTTACAACTCCTGAGACAGCACCCGAGAAGAAGGAAGCTAGGAATGTTGGTTCCTTCATGTGGTATCTCAGACAGACTCTAGCTTTCATGTACTCGTAGTTCATCCACAACAACACTACAAGAAACAAAACAAGTGTATTGTCACTATTTGATTACGACTGTAAGATTATTTTTTTTCTTCTTTTCTTTTTCTTATTTACCCTGGGGAAACCTCTCAGTGAAATACTGTTTTTCAGAGGTGCCCAGCAACTACAAACAAAACATTAAAATCTTAAAAAATATATTTATAATAACATATTGATAAAGAGCCATCTTATACATGATAGAAAAACAGCAACATTTAAATAAAGACCAAGGATATTCCACAACAGCACAATTGCAGATTTGATAACCATATCATGTAAAACCTTAGATACAGCTAGACACAGATAGCAAAGAGAAAAACATGACCCCAGACCAATTGTTTTATTTCATTTTATTTCAATTCTGGTTGTGAAGCCAAGTACACTAAAAAAGCGAACTTAATCACATGACATAAAGACATGAGAAATAAGAAACTTATGGCAAAGTTTCAGTTTTAAACCCTGCAGAATTATTCCAGGGAAAAAACCCTCACAGTCAGACAGGTAGCAACTAAAAACCTAATCCACATAGTGCTCAAGTGCGATCTTATCCGGCGTCCTAGAGGTGCAAGGCGAGGAAAGATACCACTACGCCAACCAGACCACTCTAATTTGATACTATTTTCAGTAAACATTAAAGAATTCTTCAATTAAAGTTTCACAAATGTTTTTTCTAAGTTAGACCAGAAAGCAAAGAGTTCCTTCCAAATATTGACTCTAGACTTGGCACTCACTTGAAAATGGAGCATCCCTGAGAAGTGTGGGACCCAGACCTCTCCATAGTGATAACAAGCCTTCTTCATTTACAGATGTCCGGATACAGCCTACCAGCTCATTGTAGGTCAAAGGTCGTGACTGCATCTTGGTCCGAACCAACTCCAGAGGAGAGATCACCGTCACAGCGAATACTGCAGAGGAAAAAAGATTTCTTATTTGATATATTTCCTTTAAACAAAGCCAGCCTCAAGACTCTGGCCGGATGAATAAACAGAAAATGCCAGTTCATAAAACAAATGTATCATTTGATGTTATAAACTTGCAAAATTAAAATTGTCAAATTTTAAGTTAACCAAACTCTGTGTGGGAATCTCAACTTCAAACATCAGTTGATACCTCTAAATCCCAAGTTAACACCAAGCTAGACTTTCCATATTTTTTAATAATCCATCCATTCCTTCAGTATACCCAATGTTCCCATTTAAACCCGTTAAGCCCATTTAGGTTCCCATTGGGTATGTTCCTTGACTTACCTCTTGCTATACCTCCACATGCCATGGGTATCGCCAAGCTAGACTTTCCATTTTCATAACCCATCCACTCCTTGAGTTGGTCATAGCATGTGTAATAAAGGACAGTGGCTGGTACTGCCATGAGGCTGCAGGACAAGAGAAAGACAATCTACAATTAGTCCATTTTTACCGAGACCAGGGGTGGGGCAAATCTTGTGAATCAATTTACCTTCTGAAGATAAACTATGACAGTAAACTTGAAGGTATAGGCATGAAAAAAAGTCTTTTGGGAGAAGTGTTGGTTCTGAGAAGAACAACATACACCTGTACTCTACTCATCTTCATGAGACAACACCGTTTCTTCTCGGAGCCAACACTTGTACAATAAGAGTATTAATTAAACATGGTTGTACAAATGTACCTGGAAGTTTACTACCTATAGTTTTTCTTATGATCCACACCAGGCAAACCTTCAAACATCACTTGACCCAATAGTTACTCCTGTTTTCTTTAACCCATCTATTAATTTTGTAGCTAAGCTTTTGTACAAATTAAGCATCTTCTCAAAAACATAAATTTGCTCCTAGTGCATACATTATTACTTGCACCGTCAGTACTGTGCTTCGATATAAAGTCAGTTCAATATTTAAAAGAAGTTTCTTACAGTGTTGGCGGAAGTCCACTCCATAACGTTGTAATTCCTTCATGTTTTGCGATCTTAAAGAATGCATCCTGGAAACAAAACAAGTAATTTTTATCTGAATCAGACATTTTGGACATTGCAGATATAAATAGATCCTAGGTTAGTGGATATGGTGTGTTGTTATCATGTGACACAAAGTATGGTAAAATCATCATCATAATCACTAAGCGGTTGCAACCGAGATTCCATGCACAACGTCACGCTAGAGGTGTTTATCCCTCATCATGTTTGGAAGATCCACTATTTCAGCCTCCGTATCTCTCCCGATCATGGCGATGTAGTTGAGTGGTCGAGGTCCTCTATTAGGGCACGGCAGTCTCCAATATAACACGCCAGGAATGACCAGGTCTTTAAAATGGCAATGCACATTGAGGTTTCTGTGCTTGTTTATTGGACGATCTAAAAGATGTAGCAAAATGTTAGGCTTCTTTTTAGTTCAAAGTAAACTAACAAACACTTACAAATGTTCCATTGAAGTGTCCGGGTCGTTTGTACCAAGCGTTAGCATTGATGGATGCTGCGGCGGCTCCTTTCATTCCATTTCCATTTGTGCAATGACAGATGTGATCCATTAATCCATTGCAGTACAGAAAACACTGTCCTACTAGCATGGGATACACAAATAGTAATAACCAGTTCAGCAAAAAATGTACAATCTTTTTGACTTTACGTGGAAAATTCACAACGGGTCCAACTGGTTACAGGGTGGGTGGACAATTTGGGATCTGTCCTACTGGCCCCATTAGGTGGGGGATAGCGGCTCTGCCCTACTCAGGCTACTGGGCCTACAATGTAAGAGTAGGTGGGAGGAGGATTGGGGTTCTGTACCCGGGTAGGGGAAAGTGATTCTACCCTACAGGGCCCAAGGGTTGACGGGTGGAGGATGGGGATCTGCGGACTTCTGCCTTCTTAGGCCAATGGGGTGGTGGGTGGGTACCCGGGTAGGGGAAGTGATTCTGCCCTACTGGGCCCAAGGGTAGATGGGTGGAGGATGGGGGATCTGCGGACTTCTGCCTTCTTGGGCCAACGGGGTGGTGGGTGGGTACCTGGGTAGGAGATAGGGGTTCTGCCCTACTGGGCCCAAGGGTAGATGGGTGGAGGATGGGGGATCTGCGGACTTCTGCCTTCTTAGGGCAACAGGGTGGTGGGTGGGTACCCGGGTAGGGGAAGTGATTCTGCGGTGGGCCCAAGGGTAGATGGGTGGAGGATGTTCCTTCTCCTGGCATTCACACTCACCTTTAGCCATAGGTTTCATCTGAGACTGAAGTCGTATCTTCACCACATCCAATGGAGTCACTGTAAATAAAGATTGATTAGTAAGACTTTAGTCAGTCAGCTGCACCACAAGTCAGACCACAATGAACAAGATGCAATATCCATGAATGACCTTATCACGAATTCTGCATGGCTGATTTTTCTCTATCGTCAAAAGGCATTGTGGGAAGGAAAAAGGGGCTTTGAAATACAATGGAGACCCAGAGGCCGTATGGCCATGACCTCTATAGCTCTGGGGTCCTGGCCCTTTGCAAAATGAAAATAATTTCAAATCAAAGATTGTGAATGTGTACTGTACACTTCTGTCAGGAATGATGGATCTATCTTGGTACAGATGGCTATCTGCTGCCATCAAAGTAAAAATTACCCAACCGAGAGAGTGTCCCACAATTTACACCTTTTAACTTCACAATATTTTTGGATTCCGTATGGCGCCACCACTTTTGAACTTATTTTTACTAAAAGGGATCTCTCATTGAGGTAAATTATATACTATATTATTTCATCTCGAATGAATAAGTGGCGCCAGCATATTGCCATACCCACGGTGGAAACATTTCCTATCTTGTAATTTTGCACAAACTGACAAAGACAGTAGTCAAAAGCATTCATTCATTCAAATTTGGAAGGTATCTTCCTTGTAAGTTGTATCTTTACTTTTCAATTTTCAGTTGTCATCATATAAATAACAACTATTTTTAAAACTCGCCCTTGTTTATTTTACTCACTAAATAAAGATGTTAAAATGGCTCCTGTCCCTGAAGCTATCATTTGCTGGACTGGTGTAAGAGCTCCATGGTAAGCCGGCGGGTCACCGTCGGCCATTGCCGTCGGGTGGTCCTGGTGGGCCTGAAGCGGCGACAACGACGGCATGTTCGTAGACTCAACAAACAAGTTTTTTTAGCACAACATTGACATGCACACACGGTAAAATTACGTATCCCAGCCTCTCATATGGATACTACTGACAGTGACAGACCAAATTCAACAGCCATATCATGTAGCGAGCATTTTGCACTCAATAAAATGGCAAAAATCCACATAAAAGATGATGACAAATTTCACTTTCAATCGACGGCGGCAGCAGGCAAACTCATGTCTAATCACGAGCAATTTACATTTCTTTACGCAATCGAAAAGAGTACAGAGCGCCACCTTGTGTTAAGTTTTACTAAAAATCTCAAATAAACTATTTTGGCCGCGTCAAGTGAGGGCGTTCTTTAAGAAAATGGCGGCGCCCATTAGCAATATTTGTGACAACACAGTTTGATATGGTTTGATTGTCTGTTTGATTTACGGGAAGTCCCTGCTTTATGCAGCATTGTGTGATTGTGACAGGCTAGAAGAACAATTGAGAATTCGACACACCATATCAATATACATTATAATAAGGTAAATTAGGCATGAAATTCTTATTGAATTGAAACTTTGAAGGGAGATTGTCATTGTTTACAATATTACAATTTATCTTGAGTCTGTTATAGCCTATAGGAGAGACCTGACTGGCATATATTGACAGTGACTGGAGTCTGTATTGAATGCTGTTGACCCCTGTTGACTGTCAGTGTGTCAATAGGTTTACACCTCGACTTGACCTTGAGTCCTTGAAATATTGACGTTTGTGGATACGTTAGGTAGCGTTAACATTTATATTAATTATAAAAATAAACCATGTTTACTTTCAATCAATATTCTTTGAACATATATGTTGTTAAAGCCATTGGACCCTTTCGGTAAACAGTGTTGTCCAAGGCCCACACTTTGTGTACCACAACTTCTATATCAAATAACAAACCTGTGAAAATTTAGGCTCAATCAGTCATGGGAGTCGAGAAAAAACAACGGAAAAACCCACCCTTGTTTCCGCGCGTTTCGCCGTGTAATGACATGTGTTTAAAATAAATCTGTAATTCTCATTATCAAGAATTTATATTGTTTGTTTTTCTGTTTTCTCAAAAAGTAAAGCATTTCATGGAATAATATTTCAAGAGAAGTCTTTCACCATTGCCTTCTGTAAACCCTGTAAGTTATTTGTAAATCTGTGAACTTTTTCTTTTTTCCTGTACCGAAAGGGTCCAATGGCTTTAAGCACTAGACCACTGAGCTAGTCCAGTACCTAGAGACAGTTCGAATCCTATGTGTTAGCAGCTGGTACCGCAATGATTTAATAGATGTCTTTGTTTTCATAGAACTCCCGAAAGTATTCAGTGCTTAATACACATTTGTGTAAGGGTAAAAATAATTTGTAATTTATTTCCCCCAATGCAAAAAATAACATCTATGTCGAACGAGTTGCCAATAGTGACCATGGATCGAAAGGGTCCAATGGCTTTAATAAATACAACAACGAAAATAAAAACAAGGGAAGGTCATTTTACATTGTTGTGTACTGTAGCTTGCAGAGGTTCTAATCAGTCATCCCTTTCACTCTCACTGAGAGTCTCGGTCACCACGGTCACATTTTAGTAAAATCATAATTAATCATATTGGTTCAATTTTGTATTAAAGCTAATTACCAATTTAGTATTTTTAGGTCACAGTATAATTATAACCATCAAGGAAGAAATTATATAATTATAATTTTATAAGCCAAGGCTTTTAGAAATAAAAAACACAAATTAAAACAAGATTGTAAGAAATAAATAGAAGATGTGATGCTGACAGTTCTTCAAGGAATTTATAAACAACATTCAACAGTTTGCATTGACTTTGTGAAAATTGATTTATATTTTAGAGAAAGATTGGTGCATTTGTCTTTTTACTTCTTTTTTTTCAACTTTTTCTTTTTCAATATTCAAAATTTAGATTGTTTGATTTCAGAAAGGTAAATATTTAATGTTTCAACCAGATGCAAGGCATGAGATTTATCAAATAAAAAACCTTGATCTAAAAATAACTACAAATCTCAAGACACCTCATAGGTCTAATCATTAGTTTTTATTATCATTTGTATTTTTTGTACAGTGTTCGCTACTAAATGGAGTCAGGTACAACGAGTTCCTCTGCAGAACTTGAATGGAGACGACAATGGAAACCAGACTTGGCAACGCAGGTGTGGCAACAAATCCAAATCAAGAAGCAAGGAATGCTTGTCAAGTTCATCTTCCGAGATGACTGTTATGAGATTCTTTTATATGACATGATCACAATGTGGTCGGAGGAGTGCAGTAAAGATGCCTTCATTAAGAAAGCAAAGGTAACCTAAGCAAGAATAATTAATAATAATAATAATTTGGGGGGGCTAATCATCCTTACTCGCAGCTAAGAGCTGAATTGCGAAGGACGCGGCTACAATGTGTTCGAGAAGCAGGCATGCAAGGGTGCATTCAGCTGCCAGCCACATCAACCTATTATGACCACGGAGTACAGCCAAGATCGAAAGTGCTTGATTTTTTCCTGAGGGAGGAAAACCGGACAGTCTGGAAAACCCTCGTGGCACAGCAGAGAACCAACGCACAACTCAACTCACATGTGGCCCCGACCGGGAATCGAACCGGGGTCACCTTGCTGAGAGGCGAGCGCTTTACACACAAGCCAAACATGCCACCCACAAATTGATAGGTGCACAGCTACAATCATAGGTACACCTTTTGTTACAAAGACATCAAATGAACAAATATTGGGTATCTCGTTGCAGATCTTATATTCAACAACCTCGAGCACTTTTTATTCATTAATATTGACACAGTGATTACAATTGATATACATAAATACTTGCTACATCAATGGTTTCTCAAACTGCTTTTCATCAAATTGAATGGAAAGAAAGGAAAAATGTGTAAACATGATTGTGGCTGTGTGCAAAAGCACCCTAGATTTTTCCCAGCAATAACAATAATTTTAAACTTAATATTTTTTAGCCGTCCTGATTCATGCTTGCAACTGTTCATTCAAGAATATATTTTTATTTTTTATATGGCAGAATAATGTTTAAATCACATTTCTTTTCACAGAGATTGAATCCCAATGTTGAAGCTCCTGTAGCGACACTTATCCAGCATCTTAAAGATGACCTTAGTTCGCAGAACCTTAGCTCTAAATCAAGCTCAAGATACATGTACAAGATCATATACTCTAGACCTCCAGCTGAGAGTAAGATTACCTTACAGCTCTTCTCAAAGCTTCCTGGAAATGTTCCCTTCAGGTGGGAGTTTGATGGACGAGAGGCCAGCAGTGATATGGTAAGTCAAGTTGGAAGTGATACCTGTTGAGTAGCAACAAGGATTCCAGGGGAGTTTAGAACTTTCCCAGAAAGGAAGATGGAAGATGACCAAGGGTAGCTGTAAGACCTTGGGAGCTGAGAAAGATTAAAGGGATGTTATTGGCCTAATCACCAGGGCACTAATGTAAAACGCATTGAGATGGTTATTGTAAAATGCGCTATATGAGAACTAGTCATTATTATTAACATTACAAAATCTGACAAGAAAACCGGCTAGAGCTGGCGTAAAGTGCTGGCCTTTTACCAAGGTTGCACTGGTTCGATTCCCGACTGAGGTCGTATGTATTGGAGTTGCCACGGGTTTTTTTCTCTGCACCCTCCAGTTTTTCTTCCTCCGGAAAAGTCTAACAATTTTGATGTCTGGCTGTGCTATGGTTATTGTATATGGATTGATGTGGTTGGCTGCCAAAGGTGCTTTGTACGCCTGCGGCTTAAACATGTTGTAGCCGCCTCCTTCGCAATTCAGCTTCTCAGATGCAAGTGAGGTTAATAAGCCTCCCAAATTACAAGTTATTAATTGTTAATGACTCCCTATGTAGTATGCACAGCATCTAGCCACGCCCCTTCTCATCATGGTCTCAGAGCTATGCAGACAACAAGGAGAGCTCCAGAATCTACTGACAAAGAAAGATGCTGAGATTGAGGACTATAAAGCAGACGGAGCAAAGGTCTCAAGGAGTAAGTCTCTTTTAAGAATAATAGTCTTAGCATCCGGGATGACCCAGAAAATCATCCTGATTGACATTTTAGCTGTATTTTTTAATCTCTTAATATATAATTTGTTTTCACCCTTACACCAATGTGTTAAGCACTGTAAGTACCTCATCGAATTCTGTGAAAAAAGAAATCCAATCGGGTGGGATTCGGACCTTTGCATTGCTAGAGCAGATGTCTTAACCACTAGACCACTGAGCTAGCCCGGTACCTAGAGGCAGTTTGAATCCTATCTGTTAGCAGCGGGTACCGCAATGATGATTTAAAGATGCTATGTCAGATTTTTGGCCGATTTGAGCCAAAAATTTTGATTTCAAATTCAATAGGTATTTTGATGGGGGTCGAGAAAGTTACAAGCTTTCATTTGAGCCATTGCTCAAAAAAGTCTGCCAATTAGTAGCAAGAAAATAAAGCGCTCAAAATTAGTTTTTGTCAGGATCCCGACAATATGTCACGTGACCAATTCTTATGTGTTTTATAAGAAACGTTTTAAATTTTTGCCATGGATCCTGACCATTAAAAGTAAAAGTTAGAGCGGGTGATACTCTTTGAAATACCATTCACTCAAAAAAATCTATTTTTTAATGTTTGGGGCCAAAAATCTGACATAGCATCTTTAATAGATGTCTTTGTTTTCACAGAACTCTGGAGAGTACTGAGTATTCAGTGCTTAATACACAATGGTGTAAGGGTAAAAATAATTTGTAATTTTTATCCCCAATGCAAAAAATGACATCTATGTCAAACGAGCTGCCAATAGTGACCATGGATCATCATTTTTTCCATTCAGGAAGTCTTCTGACCGTGCCATTTGATGCGAAAGCATTCCGAAATGAGATGACTCAGTCAAAGGTAAAGGACAGTCACATTTTTTTAAAAAGATTATAAAGGCAAACCAGAAGAAACGTAGGATTCCAACTGCGTCTAGCTATCGGGCAACCTCAATAGTCTAGTTAATTGCAAGGGTCGTGGGTTCAAATCCCACTAGAGTAATATGCCTGCGATATTTTGTTTCACAGGACTCGGGAACTGAGTATACAGTGATAACACACATCGGTGTATGGGTAAAAACCAAAATTAATCTTCAGAAGAAGCAGATTTTCCAAACAACACAACTACTTTACCTTATCTTGATTCAAAGAGAGTAAATGTCAGTGACGAAAGTTAATGCTATACCCCTTCTCATCTGAGACTCGGTAGTTAAAGGTAGTGGACACTAATGGTTATTACTCAAATAATTGTTATCATAAAACCTTACTTGGTAACAAGCAATGGAGAGCTGTTGATAGTATAAAACACTGTGAGAAACGGCTCCCTCTGAAATCTGGAGGTCATGAAGTCGATTCAAACTTTTCAGTGAGAAACTTCATCTTTCTCAAAAACCACTTTACTTCAGAGGGAGCCATTTCTTAAAATTTGTTATACTATCACCAGCTCTGCATTGCTTGTTACCAAGTTAAGTTTTTATGCTAATAAGGATTTTGAGTAATTACCAATAGTGTCCAGTGCCTTTAAGATGTTTCTTTGATTCTTTTCTTGCAGTTTTTTGAGAGGCAGATTCAATCTCAAGGGAAGTGTACATTTGATGGAATAGGACAAGAGCTTTACAAGGAAGTCATGATGAAAAATGCTTGGTTAAACAAACCTGAAGAACCAGGTATAGCAAGAAAATTTAAATACATGTACTCTGTATCTTAGATATTGGCTTTCACCCAAGGCAATAATAAAAATAAGAAAAAGATCCAGTTTTTATGTAGCGCTTTATACACCCGAAGTGCGGCTCAAAGCGCTTCCAACATTATAACCCCTGGTCACTGGGCCTTAATTCATTCCTAAAACCATTTCAGCTCCCTGGGGAGTATACAGTCAAGACAAGAGACTGCAGCCAGCTTTTGTACAGATCATTTTTAGTTCTATGCTGATTTTGACTGGCACAATTATCCCTCTTTGTATTTTACAGACCCACTTGTTTATTATATGTTCGATGATGTCACAGAAGAAAATTTAAAGACCTAATATCTCAGATATTGTCCTTCACCCAAGACAAAAGAAGCGGCTGTCATTTTCCCTTGTGGTTTATTTCTAAAAACTAAAAAAGTAACTAGAGTGTACAAATTTGATTTAAAAAAGTAAAAATGCAGTATGCAGTTGATGACGATGTGAGCATCTGTTGCAAGGTTTGATAAAAGATGAAACTGTAGTATGCAGTTGAGTACGATGTGAGCATCTGTTGCAAGGTTTGATAAAAGATGAAACTGTAGTATGCAGTTGAGTACGATGTGAGCATCTGTTGTGAGGTCAATAAACATTTAAATAAATCAGACTTTGAATTGCTGTCTTCCAAGGCAGGTGTATAAAGCCTTTGGGAATGTTCTATTTAAATTTATGAATATTGTATTATCCCATTATCTTTATAGAGCATTCAGACGAGGATGTACCGGAAGATTTATCAGGTGATGAAGTTCAATCAGTCAACGAGACTGGACCCTCATGGGCCAACCGGTTACCACCTTCTCTTGTAGCTAATGCACAGACAGTTGGCGCTAGTGTCGGGTCACCTACAAAGTCCATCACTCCCAAAGGGTCACCAAGAAAGGGTGCTCCGTCACCGGGCAGGTCAGCTGAGGTAAGCCTCATGGTGGTGTAGAAAGGATTAAGCCTTGGTATCAAAAATGTTAGATGGGTTTGATTTAGCCTTCAGCAAAGGGCATAATTGCATTACAAGACTATACGACCGTTGATTTCCATAATTGTTAAGTGTCGTGCTAAACAGAAACACAAGAGCTTGAGTCCATTGCTCTTAACCGCTCAGACTTATTGAACTTTCTATGGATATATCGTTTGAAGTTGGTTTCATGAATGGATAGGAAGCCAATTCATGGGTGTGGCGGTTTCTTAATTTTAAGTAATTTGTTAATCATCACCTGACATGACAAGCCCAGACAGCCACTTCAAGGTGAGAGCTACACCTAAATCAACTGTCACCAGGGGCGCTTTTCCACCTACTCCTTGGGCTGAAACAGGGTTACCTCCTTCACAGTCCCTTAGATGCCAAGTAAACGTTTCGAACGGAGACTAACACACATGTCTCTCTTCCTTGACAGGATGCAGAGCTTGCAAGACGTCAGGCCCTTGAGAAGAGACTAGCCGATGAGAAAGCGAAGAGAGATCTCCCAGTCAAGAAGAAAAAGAAGAAGATCTTCTGAATCTTTCTTTCAGCTTTAAGAAGAGTTTGTTTTAAAATCTATATATAGATCAGTGCCAAACTAGTCAAGGCAACACAATACTGTATGAAAGGAAATGTATGATGGCTCTGAAGGCCCATCCAACAAATTCATCTCTTTTGCATCAAACCATGACAAACACTGATAGGCATGATCCCAATCAATCTGTCTAATTTGGGAAAACATCTATCTCATCAAGTTAAAGGAACACGTTGCCTTGGATCGGACGAGTTGGTCAAAACAAAAGCGTTTGTAACCGTTTTTTATAAAATGCATATGGTTGGAAAGATGTTTTAAAAGTAGAATACAATGATCCACACAAGTTTGCCTCGAAATTGTGTGGTTTTCCTTCTACTGTGCGAACTAACATGGTCGGCCATTTATGGGAGTCAAAATTTTGACCCCCATAAATGGCCGACGTGTTAGTCGACGAGGTAAAAGGAAAACCACGCAATTTTGAGGCATGTTTGTGTGGATCATTGTATTCTACTTTTACAACATCTTTCTACCCATATGTATTTTATAAAAAACGATTACAAACGCTTTTCAAAGACCAACTCGACCGATCCAAGGCAACGTGTTCCTTTAACTGCAAAGACGACTATTCACCCAGAAGACCAAAGCTCATGAAATATTTAGATTCTAAATTTGAGGGTAGCGTATGTAATTTAAATTTGACTCACCACAATGAATTGTTTGGGGTTTGTTTTTGTTGGGTTTTTTTTAGAGGGGGGGGGGGGAGGGGGGGTGGGTGGGGGTGATTGTTCTTAATATTTTTCTTAAACAATAATATCAAATTCTTATATACCGCACGTATCTACCAAACAAGGTACTCAAGGCGCTGAGTATATACAAACTTCAAAGGAAGAATTCAGTTCTCAAAATAACAATTACATTGCTTTTGTAAATATTAAACAAGTTTATACTTCCATACATACCTTTATGAGTATTAATGTTACCAAATTAAAGATGCTTGGTCCGATTTTTTGGCTGATTTGAGCAAAACTTTTTGATTTAAATTTGTAATAATACTATTTTTATAGATCCGGGAAAGTTATAAGCTTTCATTTAAGATATTGCGAGACAAATCTACCAATTTAATGTTAGTTAATTGAAAACTACAATTAATTGTTGTCAGGATCATGACATTATTACATTTACATGTATTTTGTGTCTTGTCAGTGGCATGCGAATGTTTGTGGGATTTTGTTTCGTTTCGTAATGGCATTATCTGACAAATTCGATCAGAAAAACAATTTCTAAATTTTCAGTGAAAATTGGGTCATGCAACAGTAACTGATATTGTTGTAGCTTGGTTATATCAGATATGTATGTGTTTGTCTTTTATACATAAGTGTTAGATCAAATAGTTTTGTCTAAGACTTTGTTAATATTATATTATTGAAAATAATATAGAAAATAATATGAAAGTTAAAAATAATTTCTGTTTCAGACTTCTTTATTTTAAAATTGTTTTCTGTGCAATTAGTTTATGTTTGGTAAACATTCTTAAAATTAATGGCAATTCAAAGTTACTTGGTTAGTACATCAACTTTCCATGGTTTTGAGAATTATATCACTTCGAAGTAACGTGGTTATTGGAAAAGATATCAGTTTTTATCACCAAAATTTGAATTCAGGTATTCTCACTTTGTGTATCCCAATATGCATAAAACAACAAATCTGTGAAAATTTTGGGTCAACTGGTCACTGAAAATGCAAGAAAATAATGAAAGACAAAACACTCTTCTTGCACAAACGTGTGTGCTTTCAGGTGCCCAATAATAGGCTTCAGGCCTGACATCTATCTCAAAAACTACGTTACTTCAGAGGGAGCCGTTTCTCACAATTTGTACACTATCATTAGCCCTCCTTTGCTCATTTCCAAGCAAGTTGTTATGCTAGTATATAATTTGGGTAATTACCAACCGAGTTCAGTGGCTTTTAGTAAATAAAATAAACTGGGATGAAACGACCTGATATACCCTCAGCAACGGGGTACCAACCCAATCCCATATCCGCCAATTATACAAATTGATATGAAAAACAACCCAAGCCCCAGCCCTTTTACAGATAATATTTCATAGGACTAGGATTATGTCGCTCTTCAAAGGTTCCCTACACCTAATTACAGCCCCAAGAGACCCAAATACCTAATCCTAGGTGCACCCCATACCTCATTAAGGAACTAGATTTGCCTTCAAAATCACTTAAAGTGTGGCTGACATTTACAGAAATTCATTTACAGAAATACATGCGTCATAATGGTGGGCGGGATTTACTCCATGCCGGCAAATTGTCCAGTTGGATAAATCTTTAAAAAGTATTTATCGGTTTATCTACGCACGAGGCGCGAGTCTCTGTGGTTGTAAGCAATTTAGTTAATGTAAACCCGATCGTGGGCGTGTTATCATCAATTCACAGGCGTAGGTAACAATAAATTGATTAAGCCGGGTCGTTAAAAAGTGGAATTCTGAGTGATGTGAGTTTCGCGCCACTGTGTTGAGCCTTAAAGGCACTGGGGTGGATTTTAAAAAGAATTAAAGATGCTATGTCAGATTTTTGGCCGATTTGACCCCAAAATTTTGATTTGAAATTCAATAGGTATTTTGATGGGGGTCGAGAAAGTTACAAGCTGTCATTTGAGCCATTGCTTGAAAAAGTCCGCCAATTATTAGTAGCAGTGAAATAAAGCGCTCAAAATTAGTTTTTGTCGGGATCCCGACAATTGGTCACGTGGTATATATATATTGTCCGACAATATATATATACCACGTGACCAATTCTTGTGTGTTTTATAAGAAACGTTTTAAATTTTTGTCATGGTTCCTGACCATTAAAAGTAAAGTTATTTTTTTTCCCGTTAGAGCGGGTGATACTCTTTGAGATACCATTCACTCAAAAAAAATTAATTTTTTGATGTTTGGGGCAAAAAATCTGACATAGCATCTTTAAGACTAGTCTTATCTCGACTTAGGACGAGTTACTCGCCCTTACTATAGGACTAGCCACACGTTTTTAATATCTCCTATTGTCAAAGACCAGTATTCTCACTTATCCCAGTACAAATAACTAACTTGTGAAAATTTGGGCTCCATTGGTCATCGAAGTTGCAAGAAAATAATGAAAGAAAAAAACACCCTTGTTGCTACACAAATATGTGTGCTTTCATATGTCTCATAAGGCTTCGGGCTTGAAGTCTTTCTCAGTCAAATGTTTGAGTGAGAAATTACCTCGTTCTCAAAAACTATGTTATTTCAGAGAGAGTCGTTTCTCACAATGTTCTATACTATTAACAGGTTTCCGTGGCTCGTTACCAAAAGTTTTTAAGCTAATATATTTTGAGTAATCACCAAACTTATCCAGTGCCGTTAAGAGGAAGAGAGAGTGTTGTACTCATTATAGTAAACACCTCAATTTCAAATGTTTCATCAACCCACTGTGTGGGAATGAGGTATCAATTGCCGGCCAATCAGCATTGTACTTCCAGACCTTCAAATAAATCTTTAAGGTTTATTATTCGACTCAAAATAACTCGACGTAAATTAAAAGGGCAAAATTTACGTGTTTACATTTTTTTAAACGACAAAAGACCAAGTTAAAGAATAGATTGTAGTACGATAAAATCCATGAACAAGAAACGCTAACAACAGTGGAAAAGCAGAGATCACAAAAAGCATCGTTAAACAATAATATTATTGATGACTATGAAGACAACGTTAAGGAAAACAAAAAAAAACTGAATTTAGAATGTACCTCACATAATTACTGGTTGTATATCACGAGCACCAATGCATACAAAACGCAGAAAGGTTAAATTTACACTTTACGTGTTGATACACTCTGCACATCATAAGAACATCAGTATTTTTGTCTCTCATCCAAACTTTCTCATAAAGGCATACGTCATAAAATAAAGTGGTTTAAAAAAGGAAACTGTTTACATTGCGAGTAAAGTGGTTTTATTTATCATCTAAAAGACTTAGGAAGCAAGACAGAATAAGATGAGAATTTATACATGATCCAAGACAATTTTATATTGATGACGTAATTTCGAGTGAAACTGTTCTGCCAAATTCGTATAACTAAAAGGCGCTGTAGCTATATGGATAATTTTGATAACCAATGGAAACTCGAGTAGGAAATTTCGTATAAGACCTAAAGGTTTTTGAGCTGATGTGGGGGTGGACCATTTTGTTTTTGCTTCTCATGACTTGGTCATACAAACAATCTCGACACAAACAATCTCGACACATTAACTATTTCTAAAATTAAAGTGAAGGTATATACGTTTTGGTATTCGCTCTATGAATGGCAATGTAGGCGACAGTCAGCTTTCGATAGTATAACACATTTTGAGAATCATTTCTAGAGTGGTTTGGAAAAATAAAAAAGTTTTATGCCTCAACATTTGAGTTAGATTTTGTATTCCAATTCCGGATCATTCTTCTTGCGTGGCGAAACTGGTTCCAGATTTGCGGCGATAAAACTGAAATGTTCATATGATTTAAACAATCAAGGTTTAAAAAACTTAAAGATAAATACTTTCTCTTCAAATTTATGATAAGGTAACCAAAAAATGCGCGTCGCAAAAATGCTCTGCCTATAGGGTCCAGTTTGCTTGCAAACATCATCTGTGACAGTTCAATTTTTGGAGAACGATATTGATAAAACAGCAAGATTTGACAAATTGGTGTTTTGACGAAGTATAATGGAGTTTCAAATATTGTTGTATTTGTGGTGACTTGACATCTTGTTTTGTAATAGTTGTGGTCACGTTAATGACTGTTATGGTTTGGCTGATACCCCATAGTAACCCCCTCAAAGACAACTTGCTTCGAAGTGTTAATTCTGTCCTAAAACTAACCCCAAATGGATGTTATTTTGGCAATTCGGACAAATTTGGAATAATATGAAAAGGCCATCTCCCCTATTTAGTTTTATACGTATAAATACGGGTATACTATAAACATAAAATATAAATGATAACAAAACTTAGATTAAAAAGCATCCATAAAAAGGGTTCTCATTTTCCAAATCATCTATCAAAACGTCCGTTATGAAAACCTTTTTGCGTGACAAAATATCAGCAAGGTATAATGTCGCTTGTGAGTAAAATAATGGTTAAAATGTTGAGCCGTTTCTTGAAGATAAACGTATTGGCGCCACAACAAACTTATGAAATTCAACAGTGAGATCCAACCATTTACCTCAGATCTCGCGAATGCAAAGTTGGTTTAGAAAGGTTTTTATCAGTATTTTCATAAGTCTTACAGTCACTCGCATTTAAGTCATTCTCAACATCTTAGACACATTGACCCTTTAAAGAAAAGGCCCAACTGGTTTGCCCTAGATTTGTTTCTCCTATCCGATCAATACTGAGTCTCAAATCTCGCCATCTCAGAAGATATTCTAGTTGAACTCCATTATTACCATTCAGACATGTCTCCCTCCGTCAAACCAGCTCTAAAAAATAAAAGAAAAAGATTACAATCCGAGCTCCAGTTTTGTTTCAAAATATAAAGTCTGGTTGTCGAGCGATGACAGACTGGTGCCCGGTTCCCAGGCCCAATTGGATTTCAAAACCACCGTATAGAGACGCTGACAGACCCCGCAGTGATGACGCTTTACTCGGGGTGAGCAGACAGTTCGTTGAACGTGGCAAAAGGTTCACGGGAACCTGCGAAGAAAAATAGCCATGCCGAAGAGAGGGCAACCAAGATATCCTATACGAGAATACAGCCGGTTTTTTGTATATACACATAGCTTGGCGACCACCTTTTGGTGATCTCATTTTTTGTTTAAAAGGAAATTTGCAACCTGTTTATTTGGGGTTTCACTTTCCAAGTGAAATATTTATGCACCGCCTCCGCAACGGTTTTTAAGCCGCAACGTGCGTAACTTTTATCACTGATGACGAAAGGGTTTCCTGAACACACGGTGCATACAAAAAATGGTAGTCATTTAATAACCAGCCACAGCGGTTTAATTCGGGTTGTATCTCTCAGCGATACAAGATACACTATAAAAGTAAGGGGATATTCTACACGGGGGAAAATAAACAAGATCATTGGCTGGCATGGGGCTTAGGGGGATGGAGTCTCGCGCATCAGTCTCGTGAGAGACGGAAGGGATATAGGGATGGCGCTAGCTGGTCTGGCTGCTCCCAGCCAGTGCCCCCGATTATGACATCGTGGGCGTGTTTGGTGGCAAGCTACGGTCGGGAATTCCGTCATCTACTCCTGACTGAGCCGGACAACGATGCTTTGGACGTAATCCTCTCGCCCCCGTATTTTCTCACCTGTCCGCCCTATGGAATCGGGATCTCGTGTGCTGGCTACTTCAAACTATCTACTCACTAGGTAAGTGTAATTATCTATTGTTGTGAATCACTGTGTCCTTATCTCTGACGAATCGAATATTGTGGCTCATTTTGCATCAATGACTTCGGTTTGCGGCGTGTGTTTTTTAAAACTACGCTGGCGCCACGTGGTTTGTACTGCACCATACCGGAATGTATGCGCCAATGAAGCCAGGATTCAAAAGTCATAATGTGGAAGACAGCAGAATGGTGCCTATTGACGATTGCGTTATTTTTAGTTTCAATCTATTCATATTTTGTGTTTAACTATAACTTATGCATTTTTTAGAGTAGTATTATGTTCAATACATATATTCTATAGGTAAAAACAAAAGCGGTTACCTGGTATTTTTTTACAAGGGGTAGGAGAGTGAGCCTTATATTGACTAGTCTAAGGGTGATTTGGCAGAGGTAAACGTTTACGTGAGTATTCCGAGCATACTGAGTTTTACCGAGTACCACACGTTGCCTGTGGCTGTTGGCTCTCGCTTACGCGCCCATAAGCGGCACCCATGCCTAAAACTGTCTAATTTATGTTGTCAACTGTTAATACAAGGACTTCAAAATATTATAATGAAATCAAGAGTCAAAAGCACTTTCTAGAACGGTCATCTTTTGCTGCGAGAAATAATTGCATCCATTGAAACCAAATAAATGAAAGTACATCCGAGATGAGTATCAAGTTTCCTGTGGAGCTAATTCATTTTAATTGCAGCCATCTTCCTCGGTACTCGTTGCAATTTTTATAAACCAGGGCAATTAAACTAATTATAGAAAAAAAGAGTAGAGATCATCGTCTTTCAATAGTTTTATGATTATTATTCAGAGCAGAATGCATTTGACGTTTATTATTTATTTATACTCTCAAAAGAACCTATTAATGACGTCACTGTTTTATCACCCTGTAATTTAGAATTGGACTTGTACAGTCCATCAGCTTTTTTATGCTGATTATAGACGCCTGTTGATGACATGACAACCTCTACCCCAGTTTTGAACTCTCTGCTGTGAACGTTTATAAACGGGATGTTCTATTTTTGGTCGACGCAGTTATTTATATTTTGAGGGATTGCATGGTGATGTATCAGTATATTCAGATCTGTGTGTAAATTGTCTAGTGTGAAGTTATTCTTTGACAACTTGTATTCTTATTTATTATACTGTCGCAGAGTAGTTTTCGGAATTCATGCGACTACTTTTATACATATAGCAAGACAGGTTCTCAAGGAACATATTTACACAGCTATTTTTTTTTTATTTTTTTTTTATTTATTTTTTTTTATTTTTTATTTTTTTTTTATGCAAGTCGCCTGACACACAAGGTGTGGGCTACAATTATTTCTTCCAGAGGCTGTTGCCACCTACTCCTAGGGCTGAAACAGGGTTACCCCTTTCACAGTCCTTACGAATGTAGGCTTGGGTATCATCAATTCGAAGCCTGGCCGGTAGAGCAGAAAGCACTACCTCCCCAATTTTATGTAGCAAGTGTTACGACCGGGATCCGAACCCACACCCTGCTGATCAAACACCAGTGCTTGAATCCGGTGCTCTTAACCGCTCAGACATGACACTATATCATCCACATAGTGTTTGCAAACTGAAACACACTGATAATAAATATTAGTAATGAAATTAAGGGTCTATGATCCCAACTAACCTTTAAAGATTACTTCGTTGTGCAAACCAAACCGTAAATTATTTTCTGAAAAATTAGGTGGATTAATGGATTTATTTGGTAGCAATTTATGATAATGATCAACCGCTCCACAAAATGTAGCATAAAACGTTTATATAAAGTTACATAATCAGTTAACTATAGTATTTTATTTTACACCTTATAATAATGATTAATTTGATTTGATATGAAAGATTAGGATATCTATTAATTGTTTGTCCTGATGTCGAGAAGAACTTTCTCGCAAAGTGTCCTTGGTGAGTTTGAAATGAGACTGGTGAAGATAGAGGACGATCACCACCGGATCTTAGACCCCCCCTCCCTCTTTCTATCTATGTCTGTATGTCATATACCACCAGGGTACGCGGTAAAAATGCAAAAACACGATCCTCGTAAAAAGAGAAACACACTTTCATCGTATACGTGGATCGGCACGTTAGAACAACAAAAGTCCCGTCCCGCATTAATAAAGAAACATGTGACTTTATTAATAGAGGCACCCCAAGAAAGAAAAAACTCATTTTGCAAAAAGGTTGACAAAAAAATGAGGCCTAGATTGCCTATACTTTGCCAACCTTTTCACCTTGTATTAAAGGCACTGGACACTATTGGTGATTACTAAAAAAAAAAAAAAATAAAAAAAAAAAAGATTATTACTATTAGATAAAAATTTACTCGGTAACCAGCAATGGAGAGCTGTCTACAGAATAAAACATTACTCACTCAAAAGTCTAGAAAGCCTGAAGCCTTTTATTAGGCATCTGAAAACACACAAATTAATTGTGAAACAAGGGTGATTTCCTTTCATTATTCTCTTGCAACTTTGATGACCAATTGAGTCCAAATTTTCACAGATTTTCTTATTTTATGCCTATGTCGGGATACACCGAGTGGGAATACTAATCTTTAACAATAATACCAAAGGTGTCAAGTTCCTTAAAAGCATGTGACTGGGCCTGGAATTAAACGAAGGCCACACAAGCCGTGGTCTCCGTTGCCTCCTGGTCCTGGCCTTGGTGCCCCTTCTAAATTTTCCTATACACTTTAAAATATTTCTAATGAAAGTGCCCCGCTAAATGAAAATGGACTTGCTCTTGTTATAATGAAATTCCAGGCCTGTGTTACCACGTCAGAGTGTCTTTCATAATTTAATGACCTCCGTTGCCCCATGTCCTGGACTCGGTGCCCCTTGAAAACATTTCTATACACTGTAAATATTTCCAATGCCAAGTGCCCTTTGCAAAATGAAAATGGCCTTGCCCTTTCTCAATGATGAATTTCTAGGCCTGTGTGACCTTCTGCCACGATGTCTTTCGTAATTTAAAAAAATCGCCCGTGATCTCAATCGTGTAACTTGGGGGGGGGGGTTGCATCTGAAATTTGGACCAGTATAGAAGGACTCGTATAGTCTTTTTCCCCGAGCCAAACTAACCTATTTTCTCTATAATATCCAACCCGTCTAGTCCTGTCTGAGCATTTCAATCATCTAGCACGCTTCCTTCGCTCTACTCGAGGGGTAGAAGCTAGAGGCAGATGACCCGTACTAGCGCGCATTATTACGGCGGTGCCTGGTCCTCCAGTCGGGGATCTAAAAGGGGGACTAGTGATGGACATTCAGTCATTACAAACAGTCCGTATTAAGAACAAAATTAGCATCTCCGTTTTCAGAATTTAAAATGCAATTTCTTTTGCTTCTCTCCATCCTCTGGCGGCAACATAAGGGTGAAATGTAGAGGTGGAATTGCCTGGGAGAAAAGTTTGTTGTGTGTGAGGCTTTCCCGGATGTAAATGAATGAGGGTTAGTAATGCATTCAATCCGGCGAGCGGGTGAAACTGAGGGCATCCTAGTCGACTTTTTGTCGAAACGCAGACAATTTTTAAGAGCTGTGGAGACAGTTGGATTTCTCTCTTTCTGTATCGGACTATCGGAGTCATCCCTGTTTCTATGGTGGGGATTACAAAACAGGAATCTCTGTCGTTAGACTAATGTCATTATAAGTTCTAGATTAATTTATATTCTGTTGATTCTTTGTAAACAATTTCAGCACGTGTTGTAGAGTTATATTTTAAAGATACCACGACGTTGATGTTGTATCTCAAACGTAAAGTCGATATGTTTTTTTAACGAATGAAAACCGCAATAGAAATGTTGAAATTATGTAAAAAGTCTGTCAGTTTTACAGTGCCACTCTTTATATTTGAAATATATAGAAATGCTTTGTTATGGATGTGACTTAGGTCTATATACTGCAGCTTTTGATAGTACAAAAGCATTTTGAGAAACATTTCACTTCAAAGCAGTTTGGTCAGTAAAATATATCAGTTGTTATGCCCCAAAATTTGATTCTGAGATAAATTCATCCACTCCTGATTTTGGACGATATCTCCAAAACGCAACCACCTTTTGAAATTAATTTTTAACAAGTCATTTTTGTTTGTATACATCTACGTTAATACAGGATAAAACAATCGAGCGGTTCCAAAACCCAAATGTATACATTCCCTTTAATAATTTTTACAGCACACAGTTAATACCCGTTTATATAAGCTACACGGGTGTGCATGTGCATCACTATGGGGCTTCCGGAACCATCCAAAATGGTAATCGAAAACCTATGTTTAGAGGTTCATCAATGGCTAATTCAGACCATGAAGAATAGACGATGGTGTGTATGAACATTCATAGCGTGGTGGTTCCCGGCAGGCATGGAGTCTGATCACGCTTAAGGGGCAGGAGTGCTTTGTAAAACGCGACATGCTGATATTGTCTTACCTTGGACTATTATACAAAACGCATTAAGGTCAAGTTAACCAATAAACCACCTCTTAAGAAATCGTCTCGTGCAATGGCAAATACAGTGTGAAGGCTTCTGTCCTAATTTTCGAGATTGAGATTATGCATAGATTATTAGTTAACGACGAATAGGACTTTTAAGTGATTGGGAGTATCGCAGTGACGTCATCACTGTCATTGGCGCCCACGTTGTGTGGTGACAAGTTCAGATGTCAGCGTTTGGCGCGAAGTGGTGAGTAATACTAACATAACACGTGACCTCGTTAGAGCTTCTCTTAGCTGACAACATTAACGACTCCATAATGAAGGAACATTTGAATTGTCTTCAGGAAATAAACAATAAATGTGTTAATGAAATAAATGAAATAATTAGTATGGAGATTGGATGATGAGTACTTCTTGTCAATGCAAATGTGGCGTGAATCATCACAGGTAATGGTATGACCTTAAGGCCTAATAATAGCACTTGAATCGTTAAGCAAATTCAGCACACCATTTTAATCTAACCTGTTCAGTTCGTTTGACTCAAACGATTAAAATCTTTAAAATTAAACATACTTTCGATAGTAGCCTACTTCAAATATGCAATTTTAAAGGATCTATGTTTTGGTCGTTTGAACTATACATTCCACGACTGTTGAATTGAAGTCATTATAGTAGAAAAAGGTAGGGTTCTTTTAAAAGATGAAAAATTGGAAAATTTAAAAGTCTCCAGTATTTTTTCTTGTTATAAAAGTAGGGTTTTGGGTAATAACATCAGAAATTTGTTTACTTTTTACACACAAAATTACACTGATAAAATAGATTATAGACTTTTATGCAAGCACTTGCCTTTATTTATTTGGTATGCAAGGCGTCGACGGGATTGAATTGTAATAATGCCGGATTTCTGTAATTACAGGGGTTTTATTTATATTATTGTCACTTGATGCCATTCACGCAGTACTTGCCTGAAGATATCAACGCGTTAAGGCTGTACATCATTCACATAAGAACCTTTGTGCATGAATGTGTAAACTTTGACCTGCATAAGCAGGCAATTGCAAGTGATCGTGTGCGTTATTGTGAATCATACATTTTTAATTAGACAAACTCAAGTAATAGCACTAATTTGATAATTGTGAGCTTTTGTTTAATTCTTTTTTGCAAATCGGGGTTTTAATTTTACAACTTGAAAAGCGTACAAAAGAGGTGTGATTAAGCAGTGACATAAGCTATGCTTTTCGTACACTATTTTATTGTAATGCGTGTAAAAGGATTTTTTTAAGGATAATTTACTATAGAGTGGGACTCGAAGTGACTCCTGTGTAAAAGGAGTAAGACAACGGCTTAATAAATTTACATTTTCGAAAAAGAAAAAAAAAACACTCCAACTTCAACCATTAACTAATAAAATCGTTATAGAACGAATGCATTGGAAATATAATACTTGATTCAACACTAAAACGGATCGCGTTGGGTCCGGTGACAGCTTTGCGTAAACCACCTCGGCAGTGATACAATAAATCAATCGGTACGCGTTTAGCCTCGCCAAGAATCTAGAGTGAATGTACCCATAGACGTTTGTGATCAATGACATCACTACAATCATGTTATTCTTTGCCTATCGTAATTGAAATGACATGTACAAAGCTCTCTCTCGGGACACGTAAATTGTTGACGAGCATCCATTGATGAATTTGTTGCAAACTGTGTTTTGCTGGATGCTACGTCACGACGCTACGTCACACCCAATAGAGATTGAAGGCAGTGTTTATGGAGACAATCTGCGCAGGCGTATCACATAATTCTTGACTTGTTGAGTAATTTTTAGCAGAGATGCAAAACAGCGCCACCTTTGGATAGGTTTTGAGCTGTTGTTTTCTCGCACACCCTTTCCCGTCCGTTTGGAACGCTATAATAAAACTCTGTCATTTGAGAACTTCCATTGCTTAATACTAGTCGGATACACTGAACGGTAAACTAACTGAGAGCAATTTCTTCCAGATGGTCTGTTATCACCTCTATACTATTGGAACCGTTTCTAGAGAGGGCGTACTTTAAAAAATACATCTTATGCTCCACAATGCGGATAAAGACATGCGGATAAAAACAGAGGGGTCCGGTCTAGATTGCCAGCAGAAATAAATCATGACAGTAAAATAGCAGCATCGGTGACAAAAAAGGAAAGGGCGCCCTCTCCTTTCTAACGTATAAAATAATGTCCTGCATATTATGAATAATTATGTAAATCAGTGCAATGTGCCAATGTAAAAAATCGACCAATGCAAATCGTCAAAGTGTGTGACGAAATCGAGGCTAAGTGAAGACGTTAGGTTGTGATATAGACTAACATCGGTACAATCGTGTAAGTAATAAAGTAGGGCCTACTGGACACAATGGAAGCAACTTACTCAGTTTTGTCTCGCAAAAACTTCTGACCACAGTGCAATAGCACCAAGGCTTACTTTAAGGCAGTGGACACTATTGGTAATTACTCAAAATAGCATAAAACCTTACTTGGTAACGAGTAATGGGGAGAGGTTGATAGTATAAAACACGGCTCCCTCTGAAGTGGAGTAGTTTTCTCGAAAGAAGTAATTTTCCACAAATTTGATTTCGAGACCTCAAAATTAGATGAGGTCTCGAAATCAATTTGCATCTGAAAGCACACAACTTCGTGTGACAAGATTGTTTTTTCTTTCATTATTATCTCGCAACTTCGATGACCAATTGAGCTCAAATTTTCACAGGTTTGTTATTTTACGTATATATTGAGATACTGCAAAAGAGAAGACTGGTCTTTGACAATTGCCAATAGTGTCCAGTGTCTTTAAATTCCACTACTATGTATTTGTTTATTTACAATGTTTATATTTTAAGCTCTGTGTCTTGCACCTTCAAATGACAGATACAACCACCCCCTCTTGTGTTGACTCTGTTTGGAGATGTACCGTTTTAGATGCGGGAGGAAAACATTGAATCTGCATGGTGGGATCCGAACCGGGTTCACAGGTCACAAAGGTGAACTGTGTGGAGAGATACCATACAACTTTTAGCAATCTGATCACAATGCCCGGAAACATGCCAATGTTTCAAACAAAAAAACTTTCTGTACGTACACGATAAATCCAAATTTATCGTGTACGTACATGGTAATTTTGGACTTACATCATGTAGCCTACGTAGCCTACACGATAAGTTTGAGATTTTTGTACTCATGTGGCTTCCGTTAGAAAAGCCTTTCGTAATTTTGTTAAAGCCATGTCGAACCAATATTTCCCTTTTATATCACCATAATGCAGAGTGACATACGCACAATAACAAACCTTTTACTCGGTATAGTCTCTGGTCGTAGTGACAGGCTGACACGCAATGAACAACAAGCCCTACCGCCACTCCTTACCCCCCCCCCCCCCCCCCCACCAGTCCCCCTACGTAGGTTGTAAACACATCGTTACGGGGTGCCTTCAACAACACTCATTGTCAGCTTTTTGATACAATCTTGGCAGCATAATCGACAGATGAAATCTCCAAAATGGACAAAGAAGAGGTTTACCGGAACACCGTTCATGGTCAAGTTCACACTCCTACAGATCTGCCAATCATTTCCAGGGTCCTGTGATGTATAGCCTGTTTTCCACACCATTGATTCTGTACCTCTCCTTATGATGCACAATTTATTCCGCTAGATAAACGACTAATTTGACTGACAGATAGCTTTGGATTTCACTTTCATACCAAAAAGTATTGAACTTAAAGGTGACTACCTAAGTAACGGATGTTTTGCTCTTTCGACTCAACCTACCCAGATATCAGCGTGTATGGTTGTACCTTTATTGTTGCAAAACCCCACAAAACACGAAACAAAGTACAGCCTATACAAGAAGAGCCGAAACAATGGTTCATTTCAGGGGGGCACAAGGGATGCGTATGGTGGCCCTGAAGGGTCATTGAACATATATATATATTTTACGTGAATATTCACGAAATATTTGCGATTTGTGACCAAACGCAAATATTTACGTAAATGTTCACGTAAATATTCACGATATATGCCAAAATCGCAAATGTTCACGTAAATATTCATCACTTCTGGTTTAATAAAACTAGTTTCCATTTGCATTTTTCTTTAAAAGGCATTTTGTCAACACTCTTGGTGCCATTTACTACTTTGTCACAGAAAACCTGACATGAGTGATAACAGCACTGTCACGCGGAATGGAAAAATAGTTATACAAACACATTGAAATTAAAGCTGTAGAATGCGACATTATTAGTCCTGGTAATTTAAAATAAGTCAAGATTTCAAATGGGGGCATGGACATCAAGTGGGGGCGTGCCGACACCCGTGCCACTCTCATAACAGTTATGCCGCTCGTCAGACAAAATTGAAAGCAGTTAAACGTCAGTAGTCACATTGCCAAATAACAGACAATCAAACATTAAAACAGAACACGGCGATTATACGAGAACAGGCATTTCATCAATGTGTATTTTTGGCATCAGTATTTTAAAAACATTCCGTAACCAACCATAAAATAAAATCCACCAATCTTTGTTGCTATTTATTTCTGATGTGTTTTTAAATACAGTGGTCGAAGATATTAAAAATGTTATGGAAAAATCTTGTGATATCTTTAATTTGACATATTTAATTAAATTTAAAGAAAACATTTTCTTACAAATTGAAACAAAATGTTGGGAAACAATGACATCTCACTAGACATAAAGCAAAAAAACAAAATTTTTTACCCCAAATTTTATACACAAAATGAAATATTGTTTTTATTCTTCTCAATTTCGTCTCAGCTTTTACGAAAAATATCAACTTTCCATTATTTTTTAGCATCCAATTAAGATAACCGCCATAAGTTACGGCATATACAGTCAAAGGTCACATAACTATATCAGCAAATCAATTAATGCTAGTCCAAAGACAAAACATTTTGATTCGAGAATATTGAAACTCTTTCGACCAGTGAGTCAAGACGCTGAAGTCACATTACAAGATAACGTGAACGTCTTATTACTTAATTTTGTGATGACTCCTCGAGAAAAGGGTACTGTGTACATTGCTTTAGCAAGTATTGTATGTCTGCTAAGTTAATTGTATTTAACAATGTTCAAAATAATTAGTTTATGATTTAACATTGAGGCTTTTGCTAACTCCTCCGTGATAATGTAAACTACAATTGGTATATTGTATATATTGTTGTAACCCTTCCCCGGGGTGGTGGGGTATGTTCCTTTTGGAATAAAAAATATAAATCAATCAATCAATGTAGGCCTATATCCTTGGTTTACCCCCATTTGTTGCCTTTCGTATTTCCCATGTATTTTTCAAAAGGTATTACACAGGATTGGTAAAGATTAAAAACCTCTTGTTTAATTTGAGTCTGAATGCTATTAAGTTCATACTGTAGGGAACAAATATGCTTAAATTTTCCCTAAAGAAATCGAGAAAACTGAATCTGAAAATCTAATAAAAAAAACGCAACAGCTGATTTCAGTGTTTACAACCAAAAGGACATTGTCTTTGCATGCTGAACATTTTGCACGTTGTTTTTACTATATTATTTTCCCGTCACATTAAAGGGTTCATGGGCACTTCTGGGATTATTTTGCCAACTCCACCAATCATGTAATGATACCTTTAACTCACTGGCAGGAATAAATAAGCTAAACGAAACAGAAACTGGTGTACGGTACTCGTCATTTTCCGGTTTCAATTTCTATAGGCTTGACCAATAGGGGGCTTTATATTATTGAGACTGACCAGCAGGATAGCTTTAGGATATTGGGTTTGACCAATCAGTGGCTTTAGTTTCTTGGGCTTGACCAATAGGATGCTTTTAATACAGAGATTTTCAAAAACGGAAAGAAAAAAAAACTGCCCCGTATCATTTATCCACTTGCCCTTTTCTTGAACTCGCTTTCTTTTCGTCAGTGAATCTGTTTTTCTCTGTATTTTTGTAAAATGAAATTGTTTTCAGACATTCAATTTGATTACATGTCAAACCAATTGTGGTAATTCGTCAGAATACCTTTTTCAGTGGGCGTTCATGAGTTTTGTTGAAATATTGGAAGGGGAAAAAGCCACTGCTAAAATATGACAACCCTTGGTCTAATTAATTGTTGCGTAAACAAAAAAATACTCTTGCTCAATATTCTGTTTAATTTATTTTTTTCGTTGCAGAGGTTCAGAAAAGGACAGATACTTGCAGAAAACCCTGTGTCTTTCATCACTTGGAGTTTTCATTCATGTCTCCAAAAGACAACATCGACAGTCTACAAAAAACATGATGAGAGCTAAAAGAGTCGGTGTAAACAAGGAATTTTGACGTGGGTGGAGAGAGAGAGCGGGAGAGAGATTGTTGAATCAACTTAAAGAAGTCTTGTTGTATTACATCGCCCACAACTCAACGAGACATCTTGGGGTGAAATCTTGACGTCGTTGGATTTAAGATTGTGGATGTTTCCTGGTGGACTCGTTTCATTTATTTATCTGCAACGGAAGTATAAGTCTCGACTGCCCAGAGACAACACCCGCGAGATTTGCTGTTTTTTGTAAAATTGTATGTTGGTATTGGAGTTGCCATGGGAATCAAAGTGGTGTAAATTTGTAACGATCTGTGAGCAAACTGGTGAAAACGTCGAGAAGTTAAGTTACCGGTTCTTCTTAGAACCACCAGACCCATAAAGAGCGTTGTTGTATATGGTATCTTCGTAAATCTTACTTGATTGTGTCTCCACCATGCAAAGTTTCAAATCCTACTCATGCAAATGGTGTTACTGTAAACCTTACTAGATTGTATCTCAACCAGGGAAAGTTTCAAATCTTACTCATGTACATGATGCTACCGCAAATCTCACTAGATTGTTTCTGCACCATGCAAAGTTTCAAATCCTACTGATGTAGGCCTACATGGTATCACATCAAACCTTACTAGATTGTACCTCCACCAAGCAAAGTTGTACATGGTGTTACATCAAATCTAACTTGTAGATTGGATTCCCATCATGCGAAGTTTCAAATCCTACTTGTAAAGATCTAACAGGAATCGAAAAACACTTCATCGTGTACTCTTTGAGGCAAGATTGTATTTAAAGCTGAGGAACAGATCTACCGGACGATCTTAGTGGCATCCTCACCAATGTGACGTAGACTTGTACTTCAGTCACCTCGGTCTCCCAGCCTGCTCCCGCTCAGGCACACACTGGAGAAAAGACAACTAACCTCAAACAATCAACAACCCGGCCTTTGGACACACATGTTGGTGAGCCTGTCATGCCAGACGATTGGCCAATGAGAGGCCGGCCTGTGCCGGGCCGTCGGTGTTGTGTACACTGTGCATTGATCTTCGACGTGTCAATTGCACTGATTTGGTCTTCTACTACACCAGGCCCGTTAAAGGTAACGCCTCATAATCTAACCTACCATACCTGTTTGGAGTCCGACCTGAATGCGAATGTCTCGCCTCACCATCTACCAATCTCATCTCTAACAGAACACAGTCCATCTCGAGACTCTAACAACTGGAAAGTTTGAGATACTTGTTTTTTCTTAAAAGAGAGTTAACTTTGGGTCTCTTTGACACAGTGGCTAAACTCAACGCTAAGGTATCGCACCTACCAGCTGATGTAACTATAATGACACTGTTAACCATCAAGCAAAGAGATATGGCGCCACTCTACCAACAGTTACCGTAAAACGACTAGCAACAGATTATCCAGAGAGTGCGTTATCCAATGACACATTACAGGAATTGTGAAAAGCTGGCACAATGATACGTCACTCTCTGCTCCTACCAATCCTCTTCTTCCTGCTTCCTTGCCTCCTGTTGAGGAGCACCCAGGCCTGTACAGGGAGATCAAGTAAGCAGTCAAAAGGACCTCGCCAATCTACCCCGCTGCAGTTTCGCCAACGGGTGCCCAACGTGTCAGAGAATACCCTGGGGGCAAGCGGGCCTCCGGAGGGGAGAATCAGAAGTGATGACCCCAACTTTGATGAACTTCTGCCCCAGAATAACAATGCTGATATACTGTACAAGGATGAAGAAGGAACTGGGGCCGACAGGCGAATGTCAAAGGTAAACCTTAAATTTGTGTCCAAACTCACTTTCTGACATAAGTTGGAAACGAATATTTAATTATTTCGACCTTTATAACTGTTTTGAAGACGATACAGCGAAACGAGCTCCTGTTCTAAGTGACGTCATACATTTAAAACAAATCTAAGAATCATTTGCGTCGTTTCTAATGAATTTATTTTTGTTTTTCATACCTGACATTAATATTGACGTTGTGTATGGAATAGACATGGTTGGTTCAGGCGATTTACCACATGTAATGTCATGTGCGAAATGATAGAGTTCAACAAACTACTGATCATGGTCATACGTCATCACGTGGTATAGGCCTATCACACACTCAAAATCAGGTTGTAATTTGATTCAATATCATTTTATTAAAAGTCTTTGGACATTTTAAAACAAAATGAAAGTCGGTTTTGATGTATTTTAGATTGAGGAAATACAGTTGTGGATATTTGTGTTAAATTGATTTCAATCTCTAGCAACGTGGAGGACATTTAACGTGTTATCACCATGATTCAGCCTGCGGAACAAATACAGTCCTGTTTTACTAAAGTGTTAATATGTTATATATAAAGTCTATACTTGGTGACCGGTTCAGGACTGTGTACACTGTTGACTCTATCATCAAACAAACGACCGCAGAGAGAAAAGAAATGCACGCTGTGTACATAGTGCACCCCGTCCACAAGCTACAACTTTCAAGATACAAACAGCATTGCTTAACTACTCGCTAAATGGATTTCTTGTAAAAATCAGATTAAGGTTTAGCAAATAAGTTTTCTGTTAGATCAAGGTAGAAAAAAAAATGCCTTGAAAAATTCTCACATGAGTTGGTGGTTTTGGAGCGCTGGCTTCAGATGAGAGACGGGTTGAGAGTTTGGTTCTCTTTGTTACCGAGTTGCACCTACCCGCCTGCGCGTCGCCATAGCCCTTGAACAGTTTGCCTAAGCGATCACAACTCAACACTCTTTGCATTAGCACGAGGGTATGGAAATGAAGTGAAAATATTTTCCCAGCTTTTGGAATCCTCTTGCATTGTTCAAACCCTACTGGTGGTTTGGGCTCTGAAAACACAAGATTAGTGGACCTTGGTGTACGCAACGGTTTCACTAAACATCAAGAGGAACAAATAGAGGCGGAGGTGTGTGTTTTAACTTTTAACAACAATCATCGAAGTTGAGTAATCAGTAGACATCATTAACAAAGAAGGAACTTTTACCATCTGGGTGTCTGGGAGGAGATGTTTGACTGGGTTAAAAATAGATATCCATAAATTTAAAATCCCAGATGAACCGTGGATCTTGTTGGGCCAGTGATGCAATGAGCTGAAACACTTTATCATTGCTTGAATGCCAAGTTGAAGTAAAATTATGATAAATTCAGTCATTCATAAAAATTTAAAAAGACGAGACGTTTTACAAGGATGTGCTGAAGACAACGTCATGAGAAGTTGAAAGTATTTTCAGACAGGTTGGAACTAGCCAAAACATGTTAATTACAACCATGTTCTCAAATTCAATAGTCTTTCTAACTCTTCACTCACTGCTTAAAAAACTTACATTAAAAAAAGTCTGGAAAACTAAACGCAAAATCAACTGAACTTCTGAAGTTACCGATCCCAAACCCTGACAAAATGCCAGGCTGATGCAAAATGCATATGGTTTACAATAGACCCAAAACTGGAGTAAAGGTGTAGTTTTAACAGTCTCGTGTGACCTAAATTCCAGTTTATGCACACAGTTTTTCTTTTATTGTCTTGTCAAGTCAATGGATACGAACATGGCGTACATAAATACAGAGAGAATTGTATTGTGTGAAGAAAATACCCCGTTCTATTTGTGATGAAGTTAAAACTTCTGCAGATTTCAGAGTAAAAATGATCGCCGTTTTCTTTTGGTTGTTCGAGTTGTTAAAACCTACTTATGGTCATGTTTGTCTAGAACGTTTTGTTAAGGCCAGTGGAAGGTCACAATTCTTCCTACATTGTCATGAAGCAATGTTGTGCGGAAGCAACTGAACTGAACTATGTCCATAGCTTGGACTTTGATCCTTAAATTGACCAACGACAAACCCTGTCAGCTAAAATAGTTCCAGCTTCGCCGGACATTTTGAAATGTAAAAACGTATACACGCAGTTTCGGTCTTTGATTAAAACTGCAGTTTAGGTACATCACAGCTTTGTCACTGTGTTCGGTGGTTCTTTAAAGGCACAGGACACTATTGGTAATTACTAAAAATAATTGTTAGCATGAAACTTATTTGGTAATGAGCAATGGAGAGCTGTTGATGGTATAAATCATTGTGAGAAACGGCACCTTCTGAAGTAACATAGGTTTTTAGAAAGAAGTAATTTCTCACTCAAATATAAAAACACTAGGCCTGAAGCTTTTTTAAGCATCTGAAAGCACAAAGATCTTCTTTGCATTATGAGTCCTCATTTCTCATAGATTTGTTATTTTATGTAGGCCTCTTATATGTCGGGATACACCAAGTGAGAATATTGGTCTTTGACAGTTACCAAACGTGCCAGTCTTTAACCAGATCAATAGAGACATGCAGCTACGTCCAGCATAGTTAATTATCAACCCTAACATTACTTAACCCCAAAGTACCGTTTAGCACAGCCATGTAATTCAACCTGAACCTGGGTACACTCTCCCGGTCACTTGTCTTGGTTTTTGGTCTGAAGTTTTTGGCAGGCAACCGTTACTTTTCCCAAACAATAACAACGCCCTATTACCCTTCCGTAGTCGACCCTAACACCTTACGTCGGCACTTACTCGATAATTGTTCTCAGTCGAGGGCTTATATTGAGTCACAAAAGAGCAATTTTGTACCCTTTCTGGTCAATGAATTGGAGTTTTTTCCCTTGGTCATTGTTCAAACAACGTTAGACCGCGGTGGTTAGACACACACACCGGGACGAGACGGTGGGCTCAAATGACGGTGGTTTGCCCGGCCAAATGAGTTCATGCACGGGCGATGTATTTTAGGCATGGGCACCGGGCAAACAAACCATGGCACTTTTTTTTCTCAACAGGCTCCCCTGTTGTAGAATTTGAGGCTCGACTGCCCTTGAAATATAATGTGCGATTTATTTTCATCCTTTAACTAATAAAGACATAGTAAAGCTAATGTAAAAAAGCTGGTTCGCAGCTGCGTATGTAAAAACGTCAGATTAAATGGCACATTGACAGTTGGACACTATAGCAATATATGACGATGCATATGACATTATTTCAGCATTATTTCACGTAAAGGGCCTATACTTTGACTTTGAGTTTTGTAGGTCAGTCTGCTCCCACATAAAAAAGTCTTGAACAATTGAGTTAAACGAAGTTCCTTTTATGAACTTTAATTTCCAGGGTGACACGAAACCGCCAAACTGGCGCTAGCAGTCCTTATCAAACATGTTTGGAAGTTGTTTTTATTCTCCTATAAACTAGATAGTATACCAACCACTGGGTCGAACCACTAGATATTCAATATCGTGGGACACCAATGTGTATTAAACACATTTGTTATATTTACAGGGTAGTCAAGAAGTGAATAACGACTTGAGAAATTCTAAGTGGGACACTCGAATGCATACCATGTAGCGTCCAAAGATCGAGGACATTTGAAATCGTAAAAATGACATTTGACTAAAACACCGCACACAGTCATTCATTCATTCATTCATCCGTCTCATCATTGGTCTGATCTATGGGGTTGTTTGATGATAAGAACTGGAAATTATTTCAGTTTGAGCAATAAAACAATTAGCTCAATTTATGGGTCGTTAAAATGTGTTGACGTCATGCAGAGATCCTTACAGGTTTAGTGTTGTAACATCAGAGTCTGCTTAGTAACGAGTTTCATTAACGTTGTCCCTTAAGGGTCTAGGTACTTTTTGTATTAAAAAAAACCCACCATGTCCACAGATTTACACTAATCTTACACAGTTTGAAAATAATGATAGTAGAAAGCTTCCCTGAAAATATTACGTGCTGAGGTGCTGTAGTTTTTGAGAAATGAGTAAAACAATGTCATGAAAATAATTTTCATCTCAGTGATCATGAGACGAAAATTATTTTAGCATGTAAAAACGTGTTTTCATAATATTGCTTTACTCATTTCTCAAAAGCTACAGCACCTCAGCAACTATATTTTAAGGTATGCTTTCTATTATCATTATCTTCAAACAGTGTAAGTTTAATGTGAATCTGTAGCGATGTGTTTTGTGTTAACTAAAAAAATACCCAAATTAAACTCAAAACAAAATATTGAACTTTTTGGCCAGGCCCATGAGTGCACTGTATACATCTCTCACTTCCAAGTCATACACTCTCATGAAAGCATCATACTCTAACATCTTGGACCAATAGTTCGCTGTGCCTCAGAACTAAAGCATTAACGTTGCCTTAAAAGAAATTAAACGCCAAAAAACAAATCAACTTTCTGGCGCGACTTTTGGGTGTGGCTCTCATGAGTGTATTATATCGTATCTTTCAATGCCAAGTCATGCACGCTCACGACGCCATCATACTTAAACCAGTTTGGACCAATAAGTCGCTGTCACCGAGGCAATCTCAGTAATGTTAGCCAAGTTTGTGGGTGCACTCAGAGCTAAGTACAATGTAATAACAACCCAGTTTCCTCGTGGCAATGAAGACACTTTCAAATTACTTTCTTTCCCGCCTAATTCAAACCGTCACTCTGAGACTTGATGATGGCCATCTCAGACAGACACTTTCCAGTCGATTCGTAATACAGTGATTCCCCTGAATGATGAAACGCAGGCTGTAGTATCTTCAGGCTTCACAGCTAGCATAGACCTACTGTATTGTCATTATAGTCTCCCATTTAACACTGAGTTCAACAGATTTTTTTTTAAGTGTAATGGGTCCTAGGGCTCTGACGTTAAAAAACTTTATATTTTCTTGCGATGAATTAAAGAAAACAAATTGATCAATGAATTTTCAATGGGCTTCTGACATCGCACTATGGAGTGGGCGTGGTTTACATTAATTACGTCATAGCAAAAGGAAACTTTAGATGTTGCATTATTGATGATGAAGCAGACACATTTATGGAAACAACCTTGGGTATTTGGGTATAGTGGTTTTTTTTTTTGTACAAGTTTGGAGAGTTAGTCCCCAGTGAGATATATGTACAGCTTCATGCATTATAACAAATAAGCCTATTCATTTAACTGGATGCAGGTAAACCAGGCCATTACTATGCCGGTAAGCAAGTAAATGCAGAGTGGAGTGGCAGGTTTTTATCCAACAAAACTACTCATTTATTTTTAGCATTTCTTGTATTGCGAAATAGAACTGTCTGTCATTTTACGAGACATGAAAGTTGACGGCTGTCAAATAGACATAACTTCCTCTATGTGGTAAAAAGGTATACACGACAATTTCGCGTGTCACTGCTGGAACTGAAAGAGCACCGACAGACACGCACACACTTCGTTAGCGCCAAAAACCGAAGGCAAAGTCGTTACGGAACGAGTGAGGCGGGGTTTAGACCAACCAGCCAGAAAACATGTCACAATGCTTTGAATTGAGGGCATAGTGTTGTAACAACATTCATTACGTTTCCACTAGTGGTTCGCCAACAAAAGGCGCGATTCTCACGGCAGATATACGCCAGGGTTTTTTCATTCCTGGAGGAGTGAAAACAAATCCACGGGGAAGTTCAATTTTTACAGGTGGGTCTGAGGAGTCTGATACCCAGGGTCTCTCCTTCAGCCGGAATCCCCTTGGGTCAGACTGGGCTTCGTGGTCGATCAAACAACGGAGATTTAAAATCCGCTACTGTTGTTCGGTTTTGAGTTTGGATTTAAATCCAGCACGGGAGAATCCGTCTTCGTAGACGATTCAATGAGAAATGGTATCCGTAATTGGCGCGTCGAGTCTGCTCCGAGGCAAGGAAGTTATACGCCTGCTGGTTGTTGACACCCCATAGTGTAGAGGTCGGTTTAGTCCATTCATAATAACCTGTAAATACAGCGCGTAACAAGCAGCGACTTAAACCCGTTCTAATTTGGACAAGACTGCAAGCATTTGCAAGCCGCGTTCACCAGTCAATACGTCTATAACCCAGGCCTGATACAGTCATGGAGGCAACGAAGGCGATTGCCTCCATGCCCCCAGGTGCCCCTGATGCACTTAAAATGATCAGGTAGAAATTTACAAGTTCCTTTATACAGGGTGACCTTACGAAGGAGAAAATGTATTGGTGCCCTTACAACAACGAAGCAGACCGGATTGCTAACCGCCGCCACAGTCTGCAACACACACACTATTTCATCTGATATCAAACTTATATCATTTCGATAATCATTTTAAGGTCATATTTCTTATTTATTCTAATCATTTGGCAAACTGACCGCAGGTCTAGGCCGTTCTTCCACCTGCAAATTGTTACGAAATGAAATAAAGGAAAACATTTATTTTTAGGGTACCCGTTGAATATAGTGTCGTTTTAGAGGCTTGTACCAATAGGGTTTTTGAAAACCTTAATGGTGAAAGAGAATTTGAGGACAAAGTTTCCCCTTCAAAGTTATAACATTATATACACCTCAAATCGCTCAAAAATCTTGTTAGTTCAAATATCATCCTGGGTTACTTTTAAACAGTCGAAGAATAAAAAACAATTTTGGTTTTTCTAGTTAACAGGTTTGTGACGTTTAGACCTATGACGAAATGTCTTGTTTTGAGTGTTCTGTAAATCGTTGTTTATGACGAATATATAAATATTGACTTATTGCTGGGCAATCAAAATGTGAGATTTGAAGAGGATTTCTGGAATGATAAGTGTCTGTAAATCGAGGTCATTATTCTAACGAATGACTCTTTACCCAAATCCCTTCCCAAGGGCAATTTATATTTTGAACTTATAAACTATCTGTTCCTATCAATATACAATATCAAATTGCAATATCTCTAATTGGTATTATAACTCATGTGGAATTGTACATTTTCTGTAGATAAATTGTGAGGATGTTTTTCAATTTATTGACCTCATAAGTGGTCGGGGTGTTAAATTACGCAAATGAGATGAGTTGTTATGCAACGACAAGACGGGTGCAAGCTGTTGAAGTTAACAACCAAGAGAAATGATGTCGTGTATATTATGTTTAAAGATTGATATTTTTGACATTGTAAGATTTGTCAAAATCTAGAATTACTCTTGGCTATTTTCAAGTCAGATTTCACTATTAACAAGCTTGATTTGTCGCAGGGTTATATTTTTATTTCGGTTAAAAACGTCAATAATAATTATTGTAAGGTGTTTTTTGGCAAATCACACAACCTGGCAAAACGTCAGGATACCAAACAAACGATTTGGCACAAAGTCTATTAGATTGACAAGCAGACTTGTTCTTTCATGGGACAAGTTGACAGAAGGAGTTAGTTGGAAAACTTGTCTCGTAGCAAAAGCAAACACACATTGTTCACTCAAAGGATTAGGTACACGTCCATCATGGCAGTCATTATGGAATGCAGAGTCACAAATCTAAAATAAAAACAAGGAATAAATACAGACTGAAAAGGTACCTTCTAAAAGCTAAGAATTTCCCAATACATCCGCCTGGGCTAAACGCGACTTGACAAACATTATCAAACCAGACCACAATGCAAACTAAAGCCACAAGTCAAACAACATTTTCAGATTACGTCGATCTCTAATTTGAATAGTTTCCTATTGATTAACCATAGCAACAATGATGTTTTTAAAATTTGTTTATGCAAGTTCGCCCAAAACAAGGCTAAACGTCACTCTAGGTAAAGGGATACAAGGAAGAAAACATAGACATGCAAAAACTCAGTGGAGCTGAAGGTAGGAATTGATATTCCTCTTAAAAGATGGCACATGGAATTCAGTGCACATTTTAAAAACAAATTTAAAGATTAATAAGATCCCATTTTTTTTTTTTTAACCGTTTGATTATTTTAATCCTATATATAATGTAATAACATACATCTAACTTCAAAAGGTGGTCGCAATTTTGAGCTATCACCGAAAATCGGAAGCGGTTATGTCCACGCAGGAAGATCCGTACCGGAAAACACAATCTGAGAAAGATTTCATGCAGAAACGTTTTTCAGATTGCAATATTTTCATTCCTAAGAATGGCGTTTTCTCAAAATGTTGCACGCCATAAACTGCTGCAGTGCACCAACGAACTTTCTATGGTGATTAATTTCTGGACTATTATACCAAAAGGTATACTCCCCATACCTATGCGACATGCACGATTGACCATTGATAAGTGAACTACTAACTCAAAAAGTTATTTAGATATCATAAGAGACTGTGACATCTCAACAGAAACGGTTAGACTCAACACAAAGACATTTTAAAGTACACAGTGCCATAAGAACATTGCTTAAAGGCACTTGGTAACTGTCAAAGACTAGTCTTCTCACTTGCTGTATCCCAACATATGCATAAAATAACAAACCTGTGAAAATTTGAGCTCAATCGGTCATCAAAGTTGCGAGATAATAATGAAAGAAGAAAAGACCCTTGTCACACGAAGTTGTGTGCGTTTAGATGGTTGATTTCGAGACCTCAAGTTCTAAATCTGAGGTCTCGAAATCAAATTCGTGGAAAATTACTTCTTTCTCGTAAACCATGGCACTTCAGAGGGAGCCGTTTCTCTCAATGTTTTACACCATCATCCTATCCCCATTACTCGTCACCAAGAAAGGTGTTATACTAATAATTATTTTGAGTAATTACCAATAGTGTACACTGTCTTTAAATTAAGCCTACGGTACTTCTGACATGTGGGGCGAAGTCTCCATTTCGCCCCGTCACGCCCCAGATCTGCCAGTAACAAAACGCAATATTCTTCATCCCAGACCAAGATATAACAAAACCCTGCCTATGAGTAATATGATAGTCATCCAGCTCATGAATACAAGCTTTTTTCCAATGTAGATTATACAATTAATAGAAAACTCGAATCCACCAATATGTGTGTCAACCACCTTTGCATTGTGGTACTTCCTTCCGTAAGACCGACGAGAATAGAGCGAGCGGTCGATTGCCCCGGTAGCTCCCCCTGGTAAAACACCCTCCTTACGGCCCAGCCTAATCCCCTCGCCCGACGGTTGTTTCCCCTTCTCCTTTTGTAGTAAAAAAAGATGTAGTTTAATGCTCGCCACCGGTTTCGACTTTGACCTAAATCCCCCTTCTACGGTTTCTGTTTGAGGTGTGTGGGTTTTATCCATCTTCGGTAACGGGGCTTCAAACATGCACTTTGTGGGAGCGTGTTCGAGAGGACATCGACATTGAACTATAGGGGAGCCGGTAGGGCCTAGAATCTAGCTTTGATGCGGTAGTCCAATTTGTCAAGTTTTGTGTGCCCCTTTTAGAGAGTTGTGACTTTTGTGAAAAGGACCCATTTAAGATTGATGACCGGTAGGCTATGCGGGAAACCCGCATACTTTCCAAACCAAAGTAAATCAAAGTTTAATCATGATTTAATGATTTAATGATTTGTTTTCCTCCCATTATATCTACAACTGAAACTTTTTTTTTCTTATCTAATTCATTGGCTACTTGGCTAGTACAGTGCGTATAGTCCTTGACGTCACAACCAGAATAAATTAAATGAAACGAACATAACTTGTTTAACTTTAAGCGGTAGGTATCGAATCATTGAAAAAGTCACACATTATTTTATGCAAAAGTCGTATAACTAATTAATCACACAGGTGACGCTATTTTGTGAGCAAGTTAGTAGCACTTTGAAAGAACAATTTCTGCAGTACACGCATTATTAAGAAATTTAAATTCTAGTTCCAAATTCGCAGGTGTTACTGGTTAATCCTCAAACCTTTGTTAGTACTTAGGCCTACAGAGTACTTTATCTTTCGGATGTTACCACAGCAACTTTTAAGGTATTAGCGACGGATTAGTGTAGTTAATCCCATGAACTAATCTAGCAAAACTTTCAGATCATAAAAACTTCGTCACAGCGCTATGTAATTATAGAGCTGAATTTAGACACCTCGAAGTCATCAGAGGCTGTCCAACCTTTATGCAAGTAGTTAGGATTTGTTCATGTTATTTTAGTTCAAATTACTGGGCTACGCCTCTCTTAACATTTATGCATGAGGTACGTCACAATGCTAACTCAAATCGAGGCGATGGGCGCAGCCACTGCAAGTGATGGGGGAAGTGCGCCCATAGCCTCATTTTGGGTAAGAATTATGACGTCATGCATAAGTATTAAGAGAGGCGTATGTATAAGTGAAAGCCACAATACCAGAATTATGTAAGCTTTAAACAAATAATTGTGCTACCTGTTAGGATTTTTTTAGAAAGACGCTCTTAAAATGTTTCCCTGCGTTCGTCTTCCTGTTTTGATAGGCCTTTTAAACTGTTACGTCTTAATATTTAAATGATCTTTAGCGTTGTTTTTTGCATGACTTTAATGTCTTGCCTCAAATCCTCCTTGCGTTTTGCTCTTTTATGGTATTTGGGAGACATACTGCCTGATTGGCTTTTTTACCTGTATGCTCTCTTGTGCATATTTTAATGTTGGTTGTATACTTGTTAAGTTTTTTGCACGAATTAATATTATTGCTATTAAGTGAAATACTTAACTTTACGAACTTCAAACTGGAGATGCAATTAGTCAATTAACTGATCACCGAAATAGAATTTGTCTTTTCACTACGTCAGTTTCTTTCATTGACAGTCACTATCGCATAAATCATGCAAAGAAAATTTATTGCAAGTAATTTTGATCCTTCCAAAAAAAGGGGGTCTTAATTCCCTTGAGTTATTAAAATAACATTTCTTTTCTGTGCCCAACGTCCTAATTTATGTTTGTACAGCATTAAATCCTTCAGTCTATTGTTAAACCATCTTTTGTCGATTGCCCTTCAATGGTTACTGGTTTCGCCAAAGGGTATATTTTTGGTTTATCCCAAGCCAGTCCATGCCGCAAAGTCCCGTGTTTTGAACCGATGACAGGGCCTTCGACCCCCGGTCCGTTAACTTCCCCCTTTCGGTGATTCTTATAACTGTATTTCTGTGCCACTAGTACATTTCTGCAGGGAGGGATTTTGATTGTGCTTTATTTTGCCAACATGTCAGCAGTTATTACCATTATCAGTGGATTAGCTACGACCTTGTTCAATTTACAAAGTCTTTTAGAGATACCAGTTCATGGCGATTGTAAGCCATTGGTTTTTGGGAGTATTGTGCCCATTGTGCCTAAAAAAAACTCTAATTACAAAATAGCTGTAGTTATAAGCTTGCGCAATGTCCTTTTTGTTACAAAACGTCACGCTTAGTTGTTTGGCCTTATTTAAAGTGAATAAAATCACATCGCAAATAATGGCCCAATTAGAAGTGAACAAAATCACAAGTATTATTCCATTTGCCAATCAGTCTATAGTTCATGCACTATACTTTCCATTGTTTTCAAATAACAAACTTAAATTGGATGTAATTGAATGGAATCGTTGATAAACCCCCTCACCCCCAAAAATAATAATAATAAAAACTTTAGGTATATCCTGTTTTTAAAAGCCTCTGGTTGCGGTTATTGAACGCACTTGCTCCCGGCAAAAGCACTTTTTTTGTTGGAGGGGAGCGGTGGCCACTCAAAACCTGGTGGGGGATTTGTTCCGTAAAAGCGGGGAACAATCTCGAACACAATCCCCATCCGTCCCTGATTTCACGGACCGCTCCACACGTCAACACACTCAGGGCTCTTGATTGGCACTTGGTATCCTCAGGCAAATACATAGGAAGTGAAAAAAAGTTTGTATTTTTACTCCTTTTTTGTTGATGTTTCGGGGGGGGGGGTTGTCTAGCAGTGAGACACGCTTTCATCAGTGAATATGTGTAATGTTGTGGATGTGGTGAGGAAGGGAGTGGGGTTTCTGCCTGCTTGGTGTTGGGTGTAAGTTCTATGATCCTAGACGACCGATTTTGATGAGGTTTATGGGCCATGACAAAACATAATCGGTTGGCCTTCACCGTGTAATGCCAAGATTTCTTGCTATTTAAATCTGAAAGTTGGTTCTCAAAGTGTTTAAACGATGATTTCTCATTAATGTTATCATGTTCTTCCATGTGGTTTTAACTTAAAAGTCATTCCATAGAGCAACCAATTTACGATTTGTTTCTTGAAAGTAAAACTGTGGATCCACTCCTTCACAAATCAAGGTGTTGCGCCATTTTTTAAGAAGCCTTACATGTCAACAACAATTTACTGATATTAATATTGCTTAAAGCCACCACCTGTTGGCGCGAAAAACAACCTCCTAACCTATACTGATGGGCTCGTTTGTAAAGAATAAAACAGATATGAGGCCGTGAGTCACGAATTCGTGGACACCACCCCGGCCCCACGATACCTAAAGGCACTTGACACTATTGGTCATTACTCAAAAAGTTTGTTAGCATAAAAACTTACTTAGTAATGAGCAATGGAGAGCTTTTGGTAGTATAACACATTGTGAGAAATAGCTCCCTCTGAAGTAACGTAGTTTTTGAGCAAGGGGTAATTTCTCACTCAATATTAAGAAACTTCAGGTCTGAAGTCTTTTTTCGGCATCTGAAAGCACACAAATTTGTGCAACATGGGTGTTTTTTTCTTTCATTATTCTCTTGCAACTTCGATGACCAATTGGGTTCGTGATGGGATACACCAAGTGACAATACTGCCTTTGACAAATACCAAAGGTGTCCTGTGCTTTTAACTCGCATTAATTATTGACCAAGCGCAAAACAAAGTTTAAATGACATGATCAAAAAACATCCGCTTGGCCTGTTTTCTTTTAAATGTTAGCTTTTAAAACGAAAACAATGTTCGATCAAGTGATGGGAGATTTACCATCAGACCTGAAGTGTTTGAGGTTATGTTTCATGGAAACGGTCAGCTGTCCTGGAGTGCCAGTATGGAACCCTCCACAGTCAGCTGTCCTAAGAGTAGCCTACCAATATGGCAAGCCTCGATTGGTACCGGTCGACAAAAGGCCCTCAAGAGTTCATTAGCGGTCGTTCGGACCTTAGGGTTGTAACACTTGGACCTTTGATTTGCCGAAGGGTATAAATCACTGACCAATATTACAACCTCAATGGGGATCCTTAAACAAATGAGGAAACCTCCCCCCCCCCCTCCCTCAAGATTCTGGCTGACCGCAATTATTACGCTAAAAATATCTCCGCTTTGGGAATGGAAATGGCCTGCCCGCCCTGCACCGGGTGTGTGCTTGTATTCTTTCCTGGCTTATCCGTTCTGCATACTCAGTGCGAGTTTGTTGCCCCCTCTTGATCGAAGAGTCTCAATACAAGAGGGTCACTTTGAACATTCCACCTGGGTCCTTGAGAATGTCACCTGATGATGTTTAAGGATGACTCCAAGTCAGGTCTCGAAGAGATTTTTTTAAACTGAACGAAATCACTGCAAGTCACCTTTTATGAAAGCAAAGCAATAGTTTCAGGCTAACTCGACATGCTGCACTTAGCCGTTGCAGAACTTATCGGCGTCATTCGTCCAATCAGAATCATACACAGAACTTAACAATACCGAAATGTGCACTCTCGATGGAACTTTTTGTCAAGTATTACACCGTTAGGGAATTTTGGTTGAACAAAGAGCGGTACTTGAACCCACAACCTCCAGATTAATGTGCCGGCACTCTACCAACTGAGCTTCATATATGCATTATATTTGTGGTGGTCTCCCTGTTTTGTCAATACTCTCTAAATGTAAAAGAGTGAAAAACACCACTCTTTACATTTCGAGCTGTCCCTCATTATGGCTCTTCAAAAAGAGTGGTGGTTATTTCACTCTTTTAGAGGGGTTTCACTCCAGGACAGAGTGAAAAATCACTCAAAAAGATGCAAACTTCAATCTAAAAGAGTGGAACACCACTCGAAAAAGAGTTGTCCATATGGCTCTTAAAAGAGTGCTTTTTCACCCTTTTAAAGAGAGTTCGGGGCATTTTCATTGAAATTTCTTATACAATAATTTTGTTTAATGTCCTACATGTCAGAGTTTGTGAACAAAAGTTCGACAACTACAGAACTAAGAAGATGTTATGTCCAGGGATAGAAACTATGGAGGGAAAAGTTCCCGATCATAATCAATAACATGAACTTTAGGTTTTTTTTAACTAATTCTTTTTTGTGTTTTTCTTTCCAGAGGTGCAAAGACAAGTTGAACTCTCTGGCCATTTCGGTCATGAACCAATGGCCCGGTGTCCAGCTTCGTGTGACCGAGGCATGGGACGAAGATGGGCTTCACATGGAAGACTCACTTCACTACGAGGGGCGGGCAGTAGACATCACCACGAGTGATAAAGACCGGTCCAAATACGGCATGCTGGCCCGTCTAGCCGTGGAGGCCGGCTTCGACTGGGTCCATTTTGAATCCAAGACCTGGATCCACTGCTCTGTCAAGTCAGGTAAATAAAAATGACCTTCCACATGTGCAACTTTGTAGGGTTACACAACCATGCTAAAATTAAGCAAGGGACCCATGTATAATTGTGTAAAGGGCTTATAGCCCGGTCATACTTCTTAGGTCAATAACATGAACTTATTCCCTTACTCTTTGGAATTGCGATGCAAATTTTGACGTCACAAATTCGCAACGAATAATTCGCACCAGTTGAGCTGTGCTGAAACCGTGAGCCATGTGACGTCAAAACTGGTATCGCATTCACAGGAAGTATGAACCGGGCCTTAGTCAACAATATCTCCCTTGGTTCCTTGGTTCGACCATGGAGGAATTAGACCGATGCTCAACAAATAACGCAGTTATTCTACAAGTTAATTCGGTGCTGTCCTTTTTAGAGTCAATTATTACACAAAATATGGCGCCATTTTGGATGACAACACTAATGCACATCTGGCGGCTATCCACAAAGAATAAAGAAATAATCTCAAAGTTGTGCTCTATTTGGCTCATCCATCATTACCGCTTGATAACAAAATTCCACTCATGGACACGATTGTATACCCGGACCATTTCGGAAGCACACTAGCTCCAGTTAACCCAGTTAAACACCGACGTAATTGTACCGCAATGTTTACTGACTGAGATATCACGACCAACAGAAAAGTTTTGTTATCAGTCACCAACAAAAGAATCGCTCTAAAGCGGACTGCGAGGGGTCAGAGTTCAAAGTTCATGTTGTCTTTCTCTCTACTACACCCGAAACTAGTGTCGCTGTTTGCTGTAGTATTCTGGTTGTAGGGTTAGATGATAAAAATACAAAACTTGTCCCAAGTGAACTGTATTGCCACGAAGGGAACATTTAGCTGTAGGTATTCAACCCTGAGCCTCTAGCAAATAGAGTTGGGCCTCCCTCCATCCACGGGTCCGCTTCGCAGATTTTTGTACATTTCTGTAATAATGGCTCGCATTGTACGAAAGGTTGATCGGGAGGCGTAGTGCCAGTGGTATCTTTCCTCGCCCTCCACCTATGGGACCCCGGTTCGAATCACACCAGGGCACTATGTGGATTGGGTTTTCAGTCTCTTATACCTGAGAGTGCGTGCATGGTTTTATCTGGAATAGGTCTCTGATGGTTTCTCCCACATCTAAAACTGAAACGTATTTCCTTGCATTTTCTAAATTGGGTTATTGGATAGTACAGTGATTAAGTTCACGTTTCTTTAGAGTCTTTGGTTTCACAACCAGAATAAATTATATTTAACTAAGTCAAATCGTCCTGCTGTTAATTTGTGTTGATTACTTAAACGTGAAACAGAAGGAGGACGACCTTTCAATCGACGGTCATTATTTTATGTTGTCTGAAATGAACAAAATCGTCGATTTTTCAAAACGGGTTAAGCGTGTATCAGATTTAAAGTCTATGTAATAATATTAGTCAATGAATTACAATAAACACTGTGCAGATCCTTGGCACAAAATAAGCAACAGTCACACAGTGTATTGAGTGACGTCATCACGATTTCTAATTATGTCATTTTTTCTCTTTCTGTCTCGATTTAGATTCGTCTGAAGCTGCTAAATCCGGTGGCTGTTTTCCGTCGGACTCCCGAGTCGTTCTCCAAAACGGCATGACAAGGACAATGGCGGACCTTCAAGTCGGTGAAAAAGTCGCTGTGATCGACAGATTTAGCGGACATATCACGTTCAGTGACGTCATCACATTTTTAGACCGAAAACCAAGCAAAGATACCTTGTATTACGTCATCCAGACGGATCGAGCTGGCTACACGTTGACATTGACCCCCCAGCACGTTGTCTTTGCTTCAGACACAAACTCAAGCTTCAGCAGTCACAGCAGGGCCATGTTCGCCAGTGATGTACATACGGGCCAGTACCTTTACACCACAGTACATGATCATGACAGAGAAGCAAAACTCCAGCCTGCTAGGGTGACTGGTGTCTCCAAAGTCACAAAAACTGGGGCATATGCCCCCCTCACGTACCACGGTACTCTGCTGGTGAATGGCGTTGCAGCCTCCAACTACGCAGTCTTGGACGTTGATTGGGTATCGCATGCTGTCTTTGCACCAGTCAGGTGGTGGCATAGCATCAAACAATATACCATGGGACCAGTGGAAAATGACCTGTCTACCAGTGGTCAAGTTCACTGGTATCCTTCGTTTATGTACAAAATCACCAAACCATTCGTTGGCAGATGGTACCATTCAGATGTCATCGATGTATAAATGTGACAACTTCGGTGACGCACATCAAGTAGTCTGCATTCCAGAGGTTATCATCAAACAATATCTCATGGGACCAGTGGAGAATGACTTGCCTACCAGTGGTCAAGTTCACTTGTATCCTTCTTTTCTGTACAAAATCACCAACCATGTGTCGTCAGCATTCAGCATGTACAATCGATCAAACACAGTCTCTGCAGTATGTTCATCTAAATGTACATGTACTTTCAACTTTCAACTTTTAACTCCGTGACTTCGGCTGAATTTAAACACTGTGGTTTGAATTTTTCGTTTTTTTCCGCAGTGACGAGTGAATGGTGTTGTCCAGTGTAAAGGTATACCAAAAACTGACCGTTGGTTTCCGCGTGTCGGATAACAGTCCGACCATCCAATAGTCGTGAAGAAAACGAAGAAGCATCTAAGATTCGTCTCTTCAAATTTCATAAAGTAAATTGACATCAGAAACAAAGTTTCCGAGCAGGGTCGCCAAGAAGCCGCCAATGCAAGTCCTTTGTAAAACTTGATAATAATGTTTTCTATTTTCTATAACTGTGCTTTACGAAGCTCGATGTAGTAATTTAAATTGTGACTTTTTTTCCAAGAAAGGAAACATTTATATTATTCGTAATACACTGTACTATAAATACTTCTCAATCATATTGTCTTATTTTGTTTAACAATCCTATGAAATAGGTAATGTTATTATGCTAAAATTAGCCTAAACATTATTGGTATCAAGCTAACGAAGTTATACATTAACCACTAGAGGGCGCACTTTACCATGTGACCCGTGTTGACAATGACGTACTCAACGCACACCTTTTAAAAAGATGTCAACAACGAGGATAATCAGTAACAATAGCTTTTACTACACTACTAGCATTGGGCCAAATTGTTCCTTACCGCCCATTCCACATTGAGATGTCCAATTAAGAACCCATATCTCCAAATGAAGTGAGCCACAATCGGGAATAAAATCGAACATGGGCATGACTTACCTACTTAAAAAAATAAAGATAATGCAGTTTTAAAATGACAAAGGGGTCATTCTACCTCATCAGCAATTCAAAGTTAAGACATTCTGGAAGCTAATAAACCACAATATTATGTATTAGATAGTAAAATTGGACCAAAGTATTTAACTTCTGTGTATAAAGTTCTGAATTTTCTACCAAAATTGATCACATTTTCGTGAGCAATCAATTATTAAAACTCTTAAAGTTAATGCGATGAAATAATTTAAGAGGTGGTACAACATGGTTGCAGCAGCGGCGTTTAAACTAAATACAAACAATATAACCGCCCAATTGATAACAGTTGTCCAACTGAAGGAAAACAAGTGCTAAAGTTAACAGAAGATTTTCTTGAAGTAGTCTCGTTTTAGATGACAAAATCATGGAAAATAAACTTATTTCTGAGAGACAGCCTTATAAGCTTATTAAACCAAAAACTAAAATAAAACAAAAAACAAGCAAGCAAACGCCCCAACAAACAAATAAACGACAAGTCACCAATAGATGGATTATCGACCGCCATATTGATTACAAACAATGAAAAAGTGCACGCCACAACTCTCAGCCAATGATAGCCTTTCACGTGTGCACGTTTCATCAAAGATGGTGGTCAATGACGTCACAAATGCAACTCATCTATACCATAGAGTTATATATAAGAACTATACAAAAACCGTTTGACAAAATTGGCAGACAGTTTTAACAATTTTGTCACATTCGGTAGTTTGAGGAATTTTAAAAACTTTTTGTTTTCTCTCCTGCAAACTCAACGCGGCAAACAAGTGTCGAGACTTCCTCTGCCCTGAAGCATGGATAAATAATAATAAATTATCAAGAATCAATATCTGTCAGTTTTGTGAAAGTTGTTCCGGTCTACTACTATACAGTACACTGCACTGTCAGTATCATTACAGCTTGATTTATTTTCATGCATTATTGGAACTCGTGTATTTGTTTTTGTTTTGGCTTTTTGTCGGGAGGGGGGGGGTTGTGAATTCTGTCTTTGTTGTGGAACCATAAGCTTCGTGTAAAGATTTTGAAACATTAATTTTGATATTCTGAATATTCGTTTTTAAATTTGTTAAGATATTTGAAAATATGTTGTAAAAAGTCAAAAATGTCAAAACGCTTCATTATGCAAAAAATGTACAAATTTAGATGTCAAAAATATATATATTTGTTTTTTAAAGCTTTTTGTGCATAATTTAATGTAATAAATTGATTTCTTTTATCTATGAACGTGTATTCAAACTGCAAGAAAGTGCTGGGAAGTGAATATTGATTTGAATTTTTGTCTGGTGGTGTATCTGTCTATGTATCGCTACCCAATGTGTATTAAAAGCAGTGGACACTATTGGTAATTACTCAAAATAATTATTACAATAAAACCTTTCTTGGTAACGGTCGATTAATGGGGAGAGGTTGATAGTATAAAACATTGTGAGAAACGGCTCCCTCTGAAATAACATAGGGTTTTCGAGACCTCAGAATTAGATTTTGAGGTCTCGAAATCAAGCATCTGAAAGCACACAACTTCGTGTGCCAAGGGTGTTTTTTCTTTCATTATTATCTCGCAACTTTGACGACCAATTGAGTTCAAACTTTTACAGGTTTGTTATTTTGTATATATGTTGAGATACACCAAGTGAGAATACAAGTCTTTTACCAATAGTGTCCAGTGTCTTTAAGAAAACAAGGTTCAAGCCCGGTTCATACTTCCTGTGAAAGCGAAGCGAATTTTGACGTCACAAAGTTGTTCCTTCGCAGTAGGAGAGTTGAGCACAATTGAACTGTTGCGAATTATTCGTTGCGAAATTGTGACGTCAAAATTGGTATCGAATGAAGTAGGTATGAACCTGGCTTTACACTCTAAAACCTCACGGGTCAAAAGTTGACCATGGGTCCCGTGGGTCTCTGACACTCATGTCTGAGTCAATATCACGCAGAATCTGTTTCCAAATTACCTCAAAAATGGGACAAACTGAAGCAGAATGTGACCTAAAATCTTATCTTTTAAACACTTAAACACTTTCCGGGTCAGTCTGATGCTGATATGGATCAGGCCCCAAGGAATCCGGGTCAATTTTTGACCCAGGAGTTATAGAGGATTCAGCACGAGGCACAATTCAAAATGGCGGAGGGACGAGCCATAGCGACGAGCCATAGCCGTAGCCGATGTCTTGACTTTGGAAAGCCACTAGTATATCATTAGACTTGTTTTCAAGTCTTAGACCGCGGTTATTTTTCTTCATCTCAGCCACGAAAAATGCCCCCACATTATTAGCTATCACGCGCCCCCTAACTCGCAATGATCGTAGGCTAAATGACGCAGGTTGATCACAAGAGGGCGCTGTTTGTAGCGGCTATCAGGACGACTAAAAAGCCACAATCAAAGACTTGGAACCAAGTCTAAACTGTCATCTCCTCACACGTAGAAATAAAGACGGAACTCGTTTGTTGTTTTAATTAACAAACAAAAAAATACATCACTGCTCTGCAGGCCAACAATCATGCACCGAACTGAATGGGCTACTCACAATTTGTTAGCCTTCAAGTCTTTTGAATAATAACGTCTTTGGGTCATGCAATTAATAATGTGTCCGAGGCAAAGGCAAGTTACCATACCCAGTTGTTCCAATTTGGCTTGGGAATGGAGAAATGCGTCATGAAATTTGGCAGCAAGTTGGTTTAAAAAAAAATAGCACATTTTTTCGGGATGTTTTTTTTTCTGGGGCAGCAAAAATTCCAAACGGCTGACCTGCCAAAAATTTAAAAGAAATCTGAAGTAACAAGTTATCTGAAAATAATTATGTTTGATTGATTTTCAAGCTGTGAGACTTTAAAAATTTGTTAAGCATTTTTGAATATTTAGCATTAAGCATTGGTTGCCATGGTTTATAAGTGGCGCCCTCTAATACTAAAAGCGTGGTATAAGTATTCGCATTTTAGATATATTGAAGGAAAAATACTAAGCAATAATATTCACCAAGATTGACAGCTCATCTTCATGCCAAAAATAGCGAGGCTGTATCTAGGACCAACATGCACCTCATTTCTGTGTAGCTAAACGCGCGCGTTAAATGATATGCGTCCGCTTTCTTTTTTTAAGGGGTTGTGTTGTCAAAATTAATCTCACTGCAAGCGCGTGCGTCTCCATAATGATACACAGGGAAGGCGCACGCGCGCAGTTCATGTACAGCCGGCCAAGGGTATGTTTTATCAGGAAGACACAGCTCCTTTAAAGTAGGGCCCATACGATTAGCGCGCAACGCAAAACGCGTAACGCCAAAGGCGCGCATTTTCAAAAAAGAACAATAGCTCTACGTGGTGGCAATTTGTGCAGTAGTGAAGGGACAAGACAAGACAAGACATAATTATTACCACTTTAGTTGGTGCCAATTTGTTCTTGAATCACGAAACAACAATGTGACTACAGCCTTTTCAGCAAACAAGAATATCTGTAGTCACATGGACGAGACGTTTTTGATGGATTTGAATTTAAGGCAAGAACTAAACCGTTGGCGTGATCAGCCATAACTTTGGAAATTGGATAACGAAAACGTGGACGGAACATTTTTAGTCGAAGATGTACAATTTTCGAAAGTGTTCAAGAAGTGTCATAATGACAATTTTATGGATATGTTTAGTTGTTGTTTTCATCTCCCAAACTGCAACATCAATGGTAATTGGTAAGTACTCAACCCGTAACGTTGTTACACTGCAGAAACTGGGGTGTTAAAACTGACACCGTGGGTGTTGTCATTAGAAAAATGTAAAATCATATGGTGTTAAACTAGCACCAACGTACGGTGTTGGCAGATAGCAGTGATAGGCCTACACCATAGTAAGGTACATTATTTTTTGTTGTTTTAATACAGCTATAATGTGGCAACACCCATGGTGTCAAAAGTATTATAACAACCCCCAGTTGATATTTTTAAATATTTGAATTAAGACCATTTATGATGGTACAATTATCAAACCAGCCAGCTCAAGTGCCTTGATATAAAAAGCTGGACAATGCCACACGACATAGAGGGGTGCCATCAATCAACACGAGTCAAGTCATTTCATTTGGGGGGGGGGGGGCACACAAAACTCTGCCAGCATCCTTTAGTTTGAGTGTAAAATGGGTATGTCAATTTTCAATGGTTCAATTAGAAATATTTAGCAAACAAGATAAATTATTGTCATAGGCATACGAGGACATGACTTGGATGAAAAAATCGCCGAAAAAGGAAAAAGCTTGTCATCATGTGCTTAAAACAGGGGGTCTTTTTCCATAAAGCTGTTAAGCAGAAAATACTGCTGAACAAATTTCTTTGCTAAGCACAGATTTAGTGAGGCACCAGTCACAGCAATGAAAATATATTTTAGTTTTGGCTGGTAACCTTTCTTTTAAGCAATACTTTTCTGTGGTTACATGTTTTTGTGCTTAAATAATTTTTTTTTTTTAAACCTGCGGTTTAAAATTTTAAAAATACAATACAGAAAGAAAGACAAGTATTATGTTACCCCTATTGTTTGGGTTAACATTTCCTATCGATATCCCATCTTGCACTCTGTACCCTTTTCAACCGTGCCTTCAAAAATTTATGAATAAATTAAAATTGTTTCTCATCAATTTTAAACCAGCTAAGGACAGGATCGTCAATGCAACAATACCTCGTTACATAAATAAGGAGGGTGGTGGTGGTAAAACGGCAAGGTCCACAAGAACAAGATTTCTACCGGTGGCAATGCCCGTTTCTTCTGCCAAGATTAAGCTTGGAGAATCCAATGAACTTGAAGGAGAAAATCTGGAAATTGTTGACCGAGCCAACAGAGTCCGACGAGATGATGATGTAAGACTAAAGATGATGCACAAGTTGCAAGAAAACCTTTTTTATTTTTTTTTTTTACTAAAGCTGTCGCCAAGAAACTTTCTTCAACGAAAACCATTTCAACAACCAAGAAAAATGAATAAATAAGGGGGTATACTTTTTGTAATTCATTGTCAAAGACTAGTATCCTTACTTTATGTAATCCCAACTTAATTCTGGTGAAATATTTGGGCTCTCGCTTCATGCCCGGAAGCATTTCTTAGGTTCAAATGTTTTTGTGAAAAAAATCATCTTTCTCTGAAACTACATAACTTATAAAAATTGATCTTTTTAATTTTTCTTTACCAAGAAACTTGCCATTTTTCATTACTTGTTTGAGTAACTAGCAAAGGTACCCCCCCCCCCTCTTAAATAATTAACATTCAGGTAGCTCAATTCAATCCACAAGTTTTTGCAGGGGACTATTAGCTTGTTTTTGTTCACATGTGTACAAAACACAATTTTTAATTGAAATATAGTTTGCAGCATGGGTTGTTAGTAAAAAAAAAATTTAAAAAAAAGGTAAAAATGGTCGTTTCCAAATGTTGTTTGTGTATTATTGATTACAGTTTAACGAACAGGCTGAAGGCTACAGCAGCGACTACGCATACGAAGAGATAGTAAAGAAGAGCTACAAAAAGAAACGACTAATCTTCTTCACAGGTGTGTTCTGCCAGATCTGCTGGTGGGTACTTTGCGTCTCTCTACTTAAAGCTTTAATCATGTTCATGGTCTGAGGCATGAAGTGGAGTTAGTGGTTTGGGGGCCTTTGGTGCTAGGTATGCGGCATGCTGGTGTATCCCTTCTTTTGTATTCAGGTACATTCTTCCTGTAACCCATAAAGGCATAGGCATCGTTGGTAGTTGTCAAAAAACTAGTAATCTCACTTAGTTACCAAGTGAGGTTACTAGTTTTTTGACAACTACCAACGACTTGGTGTATCCAAACATATGCATCAAAATAACAAATACATGTATGTGAAAATATTGACTTCATTGGTCATCGTTGCAAGAGGATAATGAAAGAAAAAACACTCTCGTTATTGCACAAATTTGTGTGCTCTCAGATGCCTAATAAAAAGCTTCAGGGCTGAAATGAGAAATTACCCCTTTCTCAAAAACTGTTAATTTAGAGGGAGCCGTTTCTCTCAATGTTTTAAACTATCAGCAGTTCTCTATTGCTCGTGACAAAGTAAGTTTTTATACTATTATTTTTAGTGATTACCAAAAGTGTCCAGTGCCTTTAAACACTCCTACCTAGATTGGATTCATAGATCTCTCTGACTTACAGAAACCACATCAAGACTCAAGGAAGTGAGGAAAGATGCACAGTATTTATTTCACGACTGTTTATGAACTAATACAGTGCAACAGTATATTAATAAATTAATACATGGTCAAGTAAAATGTACCAGGTGCTTTGGACAAGCTGGAAACTTTAAACCAATGCATTAATCTTTTAAAAGTTAAGCTTTAAGGATACATAACTTGGATAGTAAGCACTTATTAGTAATTTCTCAATATCTTTTAAGATTTTCAAGCAAACCCCGATCCTATTCAGAAAGTGATTATTTATCGGCATGAATTTACATTTGTGTAGTTTTTAAGATACGCGCATTACTGGAGGAAATTCTTTCCACATATTCTCATGGTCCCTGTGGTACTAGGTCGACTGGTTCAAAGCGGTCAGATCTGGTTGTGGCTGGTTCTTGCTTGATAGGCTTGTCAGAAGGCATACTGTGATCTTCCCTCATTGCTACGGTGTGAGTTATTTACACGGAACACCAAAGCAAACTGGAATCTACAGTTGGCTTAATGTGCCTTCCTTCGGAAAGAGCAGCCTACATGGATGAGAAAGAGAAGAAAAAAAAGAGAACAATCAACTCAAATGTCTGCATTGTTACATTTCTACTGCAGAACGAAATGCGAGATGGAAGATTGTTGCAGGAAAAGATTTACTTTCCAGAATTACAATTAAAAAAACTTGCTCAGAATGGTATATCAAATGTTTTCTCTCATCCTCTCAGACGACAGTACGCACACAAATATTACCAAGCACAGAAACATTCTGCTTGGCAGAAAACAGGATACCAGTCAGGTGCCCCACTCAGTTTTTGCTTATAACAATTGAATTTGCTAGGCAGATTTTTCTTCTTTTTTTTTTGCTGAGCAGATTTATGAAATACAGCCCTAGGCCTACAGTAACGGCGCTTCCCACCAAATAATATGCAACTAAAATTATTTAAGCTAAAACTGCTACCTAAATAAAACTTTAAAAATAAGTTAGTTTTATTATACAAATAAATGTTTTTTAGGCAAGTTATAAAGTTATTAATATATTTTAATAGAGCTCAAATCCTTGGTACTTGATCGAGGCCCTAATACGGAAATAAAATATAAGTTACATGTTAGACGATGTGACCTCTGATGTCACTCGAAAACCATAACATGATTCGTGCACATATCGCCGGGCAAAACCTTTGTGTTTTGGCAGCCAGCTAGAAAGTGTATGCAATCTTACCATGACTACACATCTTTTTGCCCGGCGAAACATGACGTATAGTGTAAACAGAGGGCGGTTTGAATGTAAACATAGGTCACATCGTCTATACATTTCAGTTTTGAGCAATTTCTTAAAAGTAGCATTTTACACGTAAGAGCAGATATTGTAAAGAAGATGGTTTCAAATTCACAATTAAAATATTAAGATAGTTATTGTAAACAAAAACTATTTGGTTATTGTACAATTTATTCAACAAGTTATTAGGTTTAAGAAATCAGCCCTCCAACACTTTCACATAAATATGCCCCATGTTGACACTGCCTGTGTGTCTGTGGTGGAGGTCATTTCAACTCTGCATTTTGATTATCGCACTTGACAAAAAGCTTTCAAAGCGAACGAATCCTGTAAATGTCTGTTCAAATAAACAATGCACCACAACACACGTGGTAGATTTAACATGGCCCACATTACTGTGAAAGGGTCAATTTCATTCATGCATGCATAAACACTATTGTTTATGGTTAATGGTTTATTTAAAAACATTCAAAAATCATTGTCCAACATGAATTGCATTTTGAATTTGCAAATGCCATGAGGTCTTGCACTAGTGTATGTGTCACGCCACCATCAGACCATTACAAAGAGGCCACAATGTTCTATTATTTGTCCATTATTTATTCCGTGTTAGTGCATCATGCATGATGTGCAATTTAAATATTTCAAGGGTAGTTTTATTACTCTTTTAGGCTTGGAACTTCATCTTTGAGAGGACAAGGTCATTTTCATTTTTTAAAAGGCACGTTCATTTGAAAATCTCAAAAGTCTACATGGGAAAAACCAAGGCCAAGGGGCAACAAGGCAAACTGGCCAAGACTTCAGTGCACCTTACCTTCTGTAAGCCTCGCCTTGCCACCAGTAGGTTGGCACAGCACAGTAGAACATCCTACGCACAGAACAACAGTCTGGGCATGGCTGAACACAGTTGTGATCTTATAACAACCTGGAGAAAATAATAAAAGCAAAGGTTAAACAAAATTAATGTAAATAAACAATATCAGTAAATAAACAACATCGGTAAAAAATGGATTCAATTAACACCAAATCATATGAGCATTAACAAGATTTTTAAAAAAAGTTAACATTTCAGGTAAAAACAAACTGAACAGGTCTGACACCTCACAGAGGAAGTGCAGCATTTGAGAATGGTGATCAGAAGTGCTGAATTTGTAGGTGAGCAGAGCTATGAAATTTGGCCATGGCTGGCTCACCCCGAGGTTTATTTTAACAATAGCATAAAATTAAAATTACCTGGGCACTTCACATCCATGAAGTAGGAGTTAGGACTCTGAACTAAGCGCTTCTTCTTGTGCCTGCGCTTCTCACTGTCCAATGTAGGGTTGATTAGGTCTCTGGCGAGCTGATCAAGAAGTAAAAAAAAAAGCAACATTTTATCAACTTGAACTTAAAAACAGGGATGGCTTTAGTTTTATTAGACTTTATAAAAATAAAAATAAACAAGTCGATACATAAAGAAACAATGAATCAAAATAGCTTTAAAATACCAAGCCAGTGAGTGGCGAGGAGGAACAGATGACCAGCCCCTCTACAAAGTTGTCCTGCCACAAAGAATGTCCCCTGAAACCCACACCACAGTTAAAAACCACCCATCCCACTGTCAAAAATAATAAAACAATAATGAACATTACAGAATTGGTAAGAAAACAAATCGTGAAGATCACAGATTTACATAAAACTTACACGGTCTAATGATGATGATTAGTAGAAAACATCCCTTGAAATACTTCTGTTTAAAATGTCATACTTGATGAGAAATAAATAATCTAATTTCGCGCATTGAGTTTATCGCTCAGTGAGCGTTTTATTCATATTTTTGTTGTGCATCGATGTCAAGCGAAAATGTGTAATGGGTTCCTCACTATTTTCTCGTGACCAAAATGGCCGATCAATCTCAAACTTCTACAGGTTTGTCAGTTTATGTATATGGTGGATTACATTATGTGCTTACACTTCCAGCAACTGATTTGTTAGCAAAACCAATTCGGTAACGTTCCTTTAATAATTATTAGCAGAATTAATTTGAGATGATGTTTCTGCAAAGAAGTGACACATTCACGGTTATGATTTTCTTTTTGCTCAGTGATGGAGAGCATTGATAAATTCTATATGAGTTTTTAAAATATTGAATCATTAAACCAACTTTCAAAATAATTTAGGCCACACCATCTAGTTTTAGTCAAATAACCACCTACCGGCATTCCAGTAAGAAAAGAGTACAACTTGTTTCAAACGATAATTAACTGGCGCTCCAAAACTAATTTCTTGGGAAGACTCAAGTTAACACTGTCGCTTAATTTACAAAATAACATCCAAGTATCCAAGTACAATTTGTTACAGACCACTTAGCGACTTACGAAGTTACTCAATTGAAACACATTATGTCTATTATTTCTGATTGTTGTGCAATGCGATGTTCAATACATAAATATAGGTCTACCTGTAGGTTTTTAGAAAAATGACTAGGCCACTGTTAGCACTAGCAGTTCAGCTACTATACTACTATTACTAGGCCTATTCCCTGTTCTACAAAAATAAACTATACACTACAGTAACCAGCCAAACCAAATTCATAAATTATTAAATTTAAAACAACTTTCGAACAAAAAATTTATATTGGGGTTTTCTCAGCCCCCCCCCCCCCCCCCACACCCAAGAACTTAAGATTAAGAAACCATTTCCGATCCCGACAAACCCAATTCCTCATGTCATGAATTAAATTATGACGACAATGACATTTTTATTTTAAAAATAAAGTTCAACATAATTTAAACAAGAAGTAGGGTACAGCTCTTATTTTGATTCAAAATTCAGAGAACGATAATCATGAGAAATTTCGTAGTGTTGTGCAACGCAGCAGCCACCATGCTTATGCATGCATGGCGTAGTAGAAGGGTGCCATGTACAGACAAAATGGATGACGACCCGAACGAAATTTCCACAATCACGTTAATTTTTACATTAATTAATACCCTGGTTCTAACAACCGAGTAACCTATTTAACCCCCTTAATGTCATCTGTACTCAATTGTGTACAGAATATGGTCATTTACAACCCAACCTAACTTTTCATTTATGTCAAAAAACGTAAATATCCGATCGAAACTCACAGGCATGGTGCTGGATTTTTTAGGTCCTTGTGGAAAGAGAACAGGGTCACGTGATCATTTCCCCCAGCTCCATTTATCGCTGGTGTCCGTACACTTCTTAGCGCACACGCTTAGGTATGGAACCAGTGGTCTGTTAAAAGGACACTCGTGGTGGCGCTACAGCACTTTTGTAGGCAATTTAGGCCGCGTCCGAAACGACGACTTCGGCTACAGCTACGGCTAGATCAGTGCGTCTACCAGCGTTGAAGAATAGCAGACGCGCGCGATCTAGCCGTAGCTGTAGCCGAAGTCGCCCTTTCGGACACGGCCTAATTATCACCCACAGTCAGTGCATGGAGGTAGTGCATGCATAGTCTGGATCATGATTTAATTTTAGTGAAAATTCTTTACTTTTGAACCAGTTGAGTGGGAATCAAACTGATTGTGCTAAGAGCATATAACATGGTAGAGTCACAGACATGGTTGGAGTGGATGGTTTGGCTTAGCAACGGTCTAGTGATCGGGGTGGGGGGGGGGGGTAACGCCGGTTTCAGATGCAATTGTGTCCGCTATGCAATATTGTCCGCTCCGGACATTTTTGCATATGCAATCGTGTCCGGGGTTATGCAAAAACCGTCCGGCGGACATGTACATGACTGTACATGTATGTGCGCGCGTAAGCCTACACAGCATGAATATTCACGTATGTTATGATTGCAGCGAATAATACCCAACGGCCGAACATTTCTCATGTCATTCACGACATGCACTTAGCTTGTAAAAAATGGCGAACGTGTTCCGTCGACCAATGGCGTTTAATTTACTGCAAGGACGGTTTTGCACGGGGCGGACACAACTGCATTTGCAAATGTGTCCGGGCAGACAGACTTGCATTATGCGGCAGCATCCGGGTGGACACTATTGCATATGCAAAACCGTCCGGCGGACATTATTGCATATGCAATAATGTTCTCCGATAGTATTGCATAGAGGACATAATTGCATGCGACACCGATCGTTACCGAATTGTTGACATTACTTTTTGACTCCATCACAAAATAAGAAGAAAAAAATCTTTTAGACCATTAACTTTGCTGACGGTGACGATATATTCGTTGGTGAGGTCTTTCTAATTACATGCTCGATCACTTCCTTTCGTTTTCTTCATCTTTCGGGGGGGGGGGGGTCTCCTATGCAGACGGTGCACGGTCGGGCTTATCTTGTCTCTGCTTCAATTATAACAAAACATGAAAACTTTGACAATTTCTATCTCTTTAAAAAGCAAATTAAAATTCCTGTCTACGCCGCGGGACGCACCCCCCCCCCCCCCAAAAAAAAAAAAAGTCATTAACAACATTGACACGAAACAACGACTGGGTCTGTGCTGTGAATCGACTACGATCACAACCATCAAGCATTAGGTCCTTAAATTGCTAAAGATTAAGAACAATAATTTGAGCAAACTCAATAACATGGGAGTGGCCCAATTCTGTGGTCGCGACCCCACCGCCAGTAAATTACGCGGTTGTCAGAATATAGGAACTCACAAATGCGAAGTTTCCTCAATTGTATTATCAAGGAAATTATAATTTGCATTGTGTATGTCCGCACAAGGGTGAATCTCATTGTTTCCATGTTTAGGGCGGATCGCGAAGTCTAGCGAATTAGGGCACCTTAGAACTTATTTATTGACTTCGTCTTTTGAGTCTACTAGACCATAGAGCAAGGAGACGCAGAAGAATTTAGCCCCTTGTATTCACGCTTGGTGGTCAGTTCGACATGGGTGTACGATCCACGACAGCGACCTTGCGACATTCTACGACAGGCAGTGAGCAACACTCTAGCTTAAGAGTAGAATTTTAGAACTGCAAAAAATGTGGGCATTAAAAAATCTAACTATCGTAGCAACGGTCTTCAAGTTGTGCTTGTGCTGGCTGATAAGTAACATCTACAAGCTTGTATCGCTGCGGTGCGTTCACCTTCTCCATACCCGTGAGTAGTCTGGTGACCTATTTCCGGAATCAACTACCCCCAGATTCCTCGTGGGGCCGGGCATATTCTATTTGTCATATTTCCGTAAGGTTTTACAATGTACTATCCATCATAGTTCAAGAAATCTGAATGAAAACTTTTGTATACTATGGAGACGGCCAAGAGATGAGTTTTTTTGTGGTGATACAAACAAAAACAATTGCAACATTAGAAGTCATAGCCTCTGGGTTTCACCCGGGAAAGTTTTGAACAGTCAGGAACTCAAAATTATTACTAGGAAACCATAAAGAAAGCCATCATCAAGGGAAATCATTTTTATTGTTCGGCGTGCCGCATATCCTGTGTATAAAAGGTTCGTTGCCTTTATGTTTTTCAATTACTGATTGCCTTATTGTGTAATGCAGATAAATTGGTCATCAGCCCACTACACCGGCCTCATGCCGGCGACTGCTGCCGCTGTACGGCGTCAAGCCCCGCCACCTCCAGCCTCGACTTCATACATACCGGAGCAAGGTGTGACTCAACTTATAGTGGCTTCCAGAGGCTTTGAACATTTGTACAAGATTCTGTTCATTGGTGATTCTGGTGTTGGAAAGACGGCTGTGATTTGGCGATTCTCTGAGGATACTTTTAGTGGAGTCTTCATTCATACAATTGGTAAGTATCAACATATGCAAGATATGGCGGGAATCCGTTACCCCCCCCCCCCCATGAGACCGAGTAGCACGTTAGCAGGTGTAGTGAACGGGCCCACTGTCACAAGCATGTAAGCTGGAAACCTGCTTAACATGGACATCTATTGCTAAACAGATACTGGTTACCAGCCAAAATTCCATAAAGTTTACATTGTTGCAGCTGGTGCCACATTAATTTTTTGCTTAGCAAAGACAACTTTGGTAAGCAGTTATTGTCTTGTCTGCAACAGCTTTATGGAATTGGGCCCAATTCGCGGTGCAGGTCGCCATCAAGGGCACTGTTTGTTTTTGGGGTTTTAGCATAGTCCTTTAACCTGTGTATTTGTGTTCGTCATTTATAGCAAAACACATTAATTTCCTGTGGTGCACATAACCGATCCTTGACCCGAACCCGAATACGAACCTAGCCCCACCACACCTCTCCATTTGCTCTGATCCAAAACAATAAAAGATACATTTTAATAACAAGTATTTGAAATATTATCGAGGAAACTTGGGTCTATACTGTTTTGTTGTGTTGGTTATCCAGTTCTTATTATTATATAGCTCTATCATCCATCTGCATTGATGTCATTGGACCATGGAGCGTTGAGACGGAGCAAGTCGACTTGCAGTTCGAACACCGTCGTCTGCCTATTATTCCTTTAATCATAAAGTTATCGACTCTAGTAACTCATCATGGAGTTCAAGAAATCACTTCTATAATTAAACGATCCCTGACTTTAATAATCGCCCTTTTCCGTCTGGCTCGTGACGTCTAACCATGACCCACGACACCGACAAGGCACAATCCAATGGATTACGTCATGTCGCGTGTTCGTGACAACAGTCGAGTTGTGATCCAGATTCATCTTCACTGAATGCCAATAGACTTCCCCATAAAAGCAATCACAAATATGACGTCACAAAATAGCGAACAAAAGTTGAACCAAGATGTAACGATTTCACTGTGAATCTGTGACGTCAGCGTTGTAACTTTTCAGTCTATTTTCCACTTTTTTTCTTCTGAATATCCCTTGTAACCTATAGCATGCATGCATCAAACTCGCAGCGTTGCACAGTCCAACTGTTATGCCGTTGTAGTTGTATCTGTTCTCGTCGTCCACCTCATGGACCCGGTTCGAATCACGCGGGAGGCATTGTGGATTGGGTTAGTCCCTACTGTGTGGGTTTTCCCTGGAATAATTCCTTGGGGTTTCCTCCATTAATAGTGAAACTGAAATTTCCTTCATCGGTGTCTTAGCTCCTTCTTGGCCAAAAGTACACTTAACAGTTTGCGGAAGTTTGCATCCGAAATCATCCTTTATTGTATTTGATTAGAAACTGTAGATTTCACGTCCAAGTTTCTAAGATGGAGTGAATGAGGTTCTGTGTAACGCAACAAAACAAAGAAGAATAGGTCAGTTCAATTTAAAAATATTTTTTTTTTTATATTCAATGTACATTTATTTCCACAAAACATTTCCACAATAGGAAAACATAGGCCCTACATGTATATATAAATGACAGAAAAGGAATAAACTGGCGGAAAACGCGTGGAGGCAAGGCCTACAATAAGCCAGGTAGCTTGTAGCGGCTTGCCTATACATAACAAAATAGAAAAACTAAAGGTAAATGCTTAGGACAAAACACAGACGAAACAGACAGATAGTCTGACAAACAGACATACATACATACGACCAAACTACTAGAGAAAATGACAATGACAAAGAAAGCAAAAAACTATGTTAAATACTGGGAAATAAGGAACCTTTTATAAGATATTTTGAACCTAGCCACAGAGGATGACATTTTGATAGTCCGGTCAACCGAATTCCAAAGACGAGGACCATAGTGACGGAAAGTATTTGATGTGTATGATGTGCGTGCGAAGTCTTTCAATATAGTCAGTGAATTGTTAGTTTTGTAGTATACCAAATTGTGGTACGATTGTAAATAAAAATATGTTGTGGTAAAATGAATAAACTTTGCACCCACCCGACAGTCACGGATGAACGCCTGCTAAAAATGGCGGACAAATACCAGACTGAGTTTGATTATCGCTTCAAAATACTCGTTACTGGTGATTCGAGTGTGGGGAAGACGTGTGTACTGTGCAGGTTTTCCGATGATGTGTTCAGAGAAACATTTATTTCCACAATAGGTAAGAACGGATTTTGGCATTGTCTAAGTGAACCATTCAATATTCAAAAGTGTTCATAAATCACGGTATATTATGTGAACGATCCATAGAGAATTATAATAGTGAACAATTAGAGGCTGGAGCCAGACTGTTCCCAGAAATAACGATGTATCATAGAATTGAAACCTTTAATGGAGGGGTATTATCTGTTGATATCTGGGTTGTTAATCCACCGTTTCTAATGCACAATAAATGTTGAGATAAATGGGTGTTAGCTTGAATTGTAATAAATTGATCTAAACCAAGTTGGAGTTTGGTTTGGGCCCCTCTCACTGGAATAACAATGATTTCGAGCCTATTTTAACTGGGAAGATTGACATAGGCAGTGTGCTCCAATAAGAATAAAACAACACCAAGCTCCCAAACTGCAGCTGTAGGTAAAAGGTCTACGTGCTGCACTCACCCCCTGACCTATTAACATCATCCGGACCAATGGGCATTGACAATAAGTATTATGATTATTTGTACTGCCCCTTTTTACGTGTTTCCAGCGCGACACTTTTGAAGAAAATGAAGAAAGACTCAAGTGAATCGTCACATGAAAAAAACCCCAATAAAAAACAACAATAATTTTATAACATAACAGTTCTAGCTCAATGCTCTATAGGTCGTTAATTGCAATTTCAATGACATGACAAATGTTCATAAATTTGATGAATATCAAAATCCAAAGTGTTTTTCTTATAAACTGAATAATTCTTTTTGGCAACAGTTACTTTGGAGACCAACTACATTTATAACTACATTTATAAGCTCCAAAAGAATGCAAAAGCAATTTTTGTGAAATCCATTATAATACTGCATGTAGTCCTGAGCCGATAATATAATTTTACCACAAAGAAACAACAAATCCCTTTAATTCCAAACCACATCGTATATTGCTCCTGTTATCACACAATGGACTTTCAACAAAGTGTTAGCAGAGCGTAAATAATACTTTGCACCAAATACATATGTATTGTTGATCCATAACCAAGATGGCAAATGTTTTAGAAAAACCACCTTATGACATGCAACTTAAGCTGCTGCTAGTCGGGGAATCAAACGTCGGAAAGAGTAGCTTGCTATTAAGATTTACAGAGGATGGGTTTCGAACCAACCTGTTGCCAACACTAGGTAAGTCTGCATAAGTAAATGGGAATGTTGAGGGCGCACTGCTGCACCACACTAAATAATCCCATATGGCAACCAACACTAATAATAATGCTAATAATTACAAACATAACAAGTCTCTCAGCCTCTTGAAAAAAAAACAATCAATCATATTTTCCTACAACTTAACTTCAGATTTGTGCTCAACTTTTGGTTAGTTCCATTTGGATGTTTTGCTAATTACACCAAGGAAAAACTACTCCAAAAAAATTAAAATGTGATTTTCCAAACCGATTTGCTGCCAGTTTTAATTTCGCGAAGCACTTATCCACTTTACAATCTAATAGGACCAACTTTAAAGCCTAAATTTATCACGTCTCTTAGTTGAAGCATGGGACCCTCAGGTAATTTGTCATCATAGTCTTACATAAGTCAGTTGCATAACCACAGAAATTGTATTAAAGAGTATAATTATTGCCAAATATTAGGCCTATGCTAATGAGTTTGGCGCATGAGTATATAGGCTTACGTGTGTGGCCTTTTCGGTGCACTCTTTGTTGGCAATTCATGACACGTACCCACACCCTTGAACTGATCATGACACCCGCGGTCATATTTATACCCGCCACGGTAACCTTGATGTGATGAATATTCAGGATTATATTGTGAGGGTGTGTGTTACATGCACAGGGTCGATTTTACAAAGAGTTCCTAAGAGATATCAAAAACGTACAGCTAGTCTTAAGTTAGGACTATTAACTCGTCCTAACTCGAGATAAGACTAGTCCTAACTCTTTGTGAAATCCACCCCTGGACCTTTGATAATTTTCAAAGACATCACTTTGGTCCCAACATTATCCATAAATAACAAACCTGTGAAAATTTGATCTCAATTGGTCGTTTGAAGTTGCGAGAGAATGATCATAAGAAAGAAAAAACATCCCGTTTTTTGTCGCACAAGTTGTGAGCTTTCAGATGCTTCGAGACCTCAGCTGTGGTCTCGAATCATAATTCAAATATAGTGAGAAATTATCATCTATCTTTCTCAAAAAATACGTTACCCCAGAGGGAGCCGTTTCTCACAATTAACTTTCGATAGTTTATGGGTTCGAATCCTACCTACTGAACCTCCACGATGACTAGAATTAGTGTTCAGTACTGAATCAAAACTGATTGATTTTTGCATGTCATATCATTCATAAAAATTATTACAAACGTTAAATCGATATTATGTTTGTGTAGAGCTTGGAAAACAAAAATGTATATGTTTATCATATAGACTAAACCAACTTGCAGTCCAGTTATAAAATAAAATCAGAATTGCCGACACGGTCAACGGGATTCACAGAAGCAGATTTTTCGAGTTACCATTAAAAATCAAAGCTACTGAAAAATACATAAAAAATATAATTTAAAAACTAGAACTTTTGTCTTGGGGAATACCTAAGAAGGGATGACGTAACCGGAAGTGTCAATAAATTATTCAAATAAGGGTGTTTCCCAGATTATAAGTTGGTGTCCAGCGTCACGCGTCTGTAGCCTGTATACGATAATAATAATACAACGTGTAATGATATTACAGTAGACGGAAATACGGAGAGGCGGGGACAAGACTTAAGCTCAACCGGGATAGCGCACTAAACTACCGGGTACCAGGTAAACCTAAAGACTACGCATTAGTCACTGTAGTTTACCCTTGTTAGACATGCAAGAAACATGGCTAAAACCTATGATTTCCTGTTCAAGTTACTCTTAATCGGTGATTCTGGTGTTGGAAAGACCTGCGTACTCTTCAGATTTTCAGAGGATGCTTTTAATTCGACTTTTATTTCAACAATAGGTAAGGATCAATTGTTTTATAAACTCTTTTTAAACTGGGACAGTAGAATCGGTTTTTGTCGTGGTGATCGGTTCCGCTCCATTGAAACTCAATGTGTTGGACAACTCGACCATCGGTTTATGTGTCATTGACTCGTGACAACTTGCGCTTTTGGATATTTGAATTATTGACAAATTTGCTTTCGTAAATACAAACATTTTTAATGCTCAGACGGATACCACTACCAGTGGACGATACGACGAAATATTATTATGTTAGAAATCCAGCCTTGGGGGTTGAGCCTGGCTGGAACTTTTTTATTTATTAAAAAGTAATTTAAAACTTCTGTGTTTGATTTGTTGAGTTTCTTTTTACTGATTAAAATATAAATGCAATTGTAATGGTTTATTCAAACGTGGCATGCTTTATTTTACAGTCTGTACTCATTATATGACAATACTTGTATTAACTTGTGTTACTTAAAATAAATGAACATAATGACTAAACTTTTCTGATTCACACTTGATTTAAAATAACATCATGATCATGAATAATGTTGATACTATTAGTACTATAGTTTGTTTCCTTTATTTGTTTTAAAGCCATTGGACCCTTTCGGTAAACAGTATTGTCCAGGCCCACACTTTGTGTACCACAACTTCTATATCAAATAACAAACCTGTGAAAATTTAGGCTCAATCGGTCATCGGAGTCGGGAGAAAACAACGGAAAAACCCACCCTTGTTTCCGCGCGTTTCGCCGTGTCATGACATGTGTTTAAAATAAATCCGTAATTCTCGTTAACGAGAGTTTATATTGTTTTGCTGTTTTCTCAAAAAGTAAAGCATTTCATGGAATAATATTTAAGAGAAGTCTTTCACCATTACCTTCTGTAAACCCTGTAAGTTATTTGTAAATCTGTGAACTTTTATTTTTTTTTCTGAACCGAAAGGGTCCAATGGCTTTAAGTGCTACTCACTCAATTCACTCAAATGCTACTCCCTTCATCCACGAGGGAACTTGTGTAATTCTACTATATAATAATATTCTGTAAAATTTGAATAACAAATGGTGACATTTTTTATCTTTTAATTTCAAACTTCCTCAAAAAATGCTTATAAAATATGTTTACACTTGGCAACATTGATTGGTACTTCAGTCAATGAATTAAGTAATTATCTAGCCTAGTAAAACTTCTGTCTGTACGGTTAGTGTTAGGTCATGCAGTATACAAATCCTGGTAGACTGATACAAAAAAAAGGTGTTTTTATTGTGAAACAAAAAAGTTGTTTAAATACATCAAAACAAAAACAGTATACTAAAAAAAAATACTTAAAGCAGGGAAATGAAACAGTGAAGATAAAAAAGACATGTGAGCCCTCACTTTGTATCACTGGCTGTTGATGTGAGCCGTCACTTTGTATCGCTGGCTGTTGATGTTGCCAATTTCCTTTTTTTAAAGGCAAAGTATGCCTAGGTTCTTGAAACAGTTTCATTGTTTTAAATCTACAGAGAATGTATGCAATAAAACTAACCCGTGAACATTTCATTTCAAAAGGAGGTGGTGTTTCTGAGTCGGCAAACATCTGGAGGGGTTCCACTAAAAGAATAATCCCTAATTAGAAAAACAGAATATGAGAATAGACCCAGTAACTGTGGCGCTGTACCCCTGTTTTCTAAAATTTTTCATTCTCTGTCGAACTAGCACGACAGAGAATGTCAACATTTCGAAAAAAGGAGAACAGCGCCCCAGTTACTGGGTCTAATCTGAGAACTGGTTCTCAGATTGAAATGTTTTTAAAAACTCTCTTTCTAAAACAACATTCCTTTGAAGGGAAGTGTTTCTAAAAATGTTTTACATTATCAACAACAGCTGCATTGTTTCTGACCAAGTAAGTTTAGTTTTTATGGTAAATAATTTTTGGATTAATTACCTAAGGTATACCCTTGCTTTAGCTATTATCATTTGCCTCCAATCCAGGGCCGTTTACCCCTTGCAGGTTGTGCACACTGCTGTAGTATAAAGCCTAGAAACTCAACCAATACACAGTGGTTAGTGACTCACTGTTGTCTTTTCCCCTTGTTCCGGAGCCCCATTTCCCCTTTAAAATGTCACCATACACTTACAAAATCCTCCTGGCTGTTATTTGACCTCTCTTTTCCCCAACATGAGGAAAAGTGGCATGTTACAAGCAGTCAAACTGCAGGATGTTTGGCAGGTTATATCACACAGAATATCACTGGGAACAACAATCTACAACTTAAAACTAAAATGTAGGATTTTGTTATTATCAAGAAAGAAAACTCTCGGGAAAGGAAAACTAGAGAAAGGGAACAAATTTACTCTTCATAAAATTGTATTCCTTTAAAGGTATATGGGATTGGTAGAATCTAGCTGACTAAATAATCAATTAGACAGATAGGCCTAGTGTTCATGTTTTGTTTTCATGTTTGATCAACCACATTGTGAAAATTTGGGTTTAATCGGTTGTATGAGAGTCGGCAGAAAATAGTGAAACAAACATGCACAATTTTCAACATGTTAACACATCGTCCTAATAATTTTGTTGTTGTGACAACAAAAATCAGCATATTATTTTCTCTTAGGTTTACAGATAAAGTTTTCTTATGATTTTATTTCAGAGGGAAATAATGTTCACAGAAAAGTGGTCCTAGATACCATTAACTTCATAATTTTGTGCTTTCAGACTCAAATTAAACAAACATTTTTACAATTGATGTTTTATTATTCTTACCAATCCCTTGTAGTTCATGTACCTTTAAAAAAATCTCCATGTCCAAATGCAAAGGGGAAACCCATTTCCTATTGTGCAATACCAAAGTACATGTATGTATCACATGTACTTATGAATGTTTACTGTTAAAGATGTATTGTGGTGTTCATAGTAGAGAAATGAAATTGCTTACTGTTAAAAAAACCGAGTTGCCTGATTAAAGCTAAATGCAGCTTTTTTGTAATTAATTATAGCCACACTTGATTTAAAACATTTTGGCAACGACTTTTTGATTTCTACTTGAGAAATCGGTAAGAAATTTCCAGTAAACTAGCAATGTAGTTTTGAAATTCGAGACAAGTAATCTGGAATTATTTTTTGGATAAAGGTGAAATTATTTAAAACGCCTCAAATGATAAGACATCACGCTTTGTAAAAAAAAAAAGAGAAAAAAAAGGTAAGAATGATCTTGACTGTGCATCAGTCTTAATTGCTAAGCAAAGTGTGATGTTTACAAATCACTATGGTGATCATCTAAAGATGAGTCTTTGTGCTTTGTGAAATTGATGCACCAACGAAGTTGACAATATTGCTCCTTTTAAAGTGTTGATCAGCCACTGTTTTTTCCCTTCATCCGATGCAGGCATTGACTTCAAAATCAGAACGATAGATTTAGATGGCAAGAAGATTAAACTACAAATATGGTGAGTATGTGTGTATAAATTGTGTATACCCATACATCGGTATATTTTAAAGGCAGTGGACACTATTGGTAATTGTCAAAGACTAGCCTTCACAGTTGGTGTACCTCAACATATGCATAAAATAACAAACCTGTGAAAATTTGAGCTCGATCGGTCATCGAACTTGCGAGATAATAATGAAAGAAAAAACACACTTATCTCACGAAGTTGTGTGCATCTAGATGGTTGATTTCGAGACCTCAAGTTCTAAATCTGAGGTCTTAAAATCAAATTCGTGGAAAATTACTTCTTTCTCGAAAACTATGGCACTTCAGAGGGAGCTGTTTCTCACAATGTTTTATACCATCAACCTCTCCCCATTACTCGTCACCAAGAAAGGTTTTATGCTAAAAATTATTTTGAGTTATTACCAATAGTGTCCACTGCCTTTAAAAGCACTGTATAGTCAGTACTGTCCTGAGTTCTGTGAACAACTTGAGGAGTTCCCATTCTACTGTGTAGATCAACAGAACTTTGGAAAGTACTAAGTACACAGTGCTTAAAGGAACATTACAGAATTGGTTTTGCTAGCAAAAAAGTTGCTGGCAGTGTAAGCACTTTATGTAATCCACCATATACATAAACTGACAAACCTGTAGAATTTTGAGATCGTTCGTCCATCTGGGTCACAAGAGATTAGTAAAAAAAAACTTTTACAAATTTTGCATTGCATCGATGCCAAAACAAAAATGAATAAAACGCTCACTGAGCGATAAACTCCAAACGCGAAATTAGACTATTTGTTTCTCGTCAGCTATTATGAAGTTTGAGACAGAAATATTTCAAAGATGTTTTCTACTATCATCATCATTAGACCGTGTAAATTTTATGTAAGTATGTGTTTTTCACAATTTTTGTTTCTTACCAATTCTCTAATATTCCTTTAAAACACCTCAGTGTAAAGGTAAAAACAAACTTTATTTTTTATCCCGATGCAAAACTAATATCTATAAAGTGAATTACTGCTGTTTCCTTCATTGGAGTTGTGTCTTCTTCTTAAAATAAGTTTCATAGATTTGTTTAAATGTGTGCAATAAAAGAGAAGTTCAAATCAATCAGTGAATGTTAACAGAATTTAAAAAAAATAAATATAATAAGTAAGAAGATTGGCTATCCGACAATTTAAATAATTTAGAAAAAAAGATGATCAATCTGTGACTATTATTCCTACAGGGACACAGCCGGTCAGGAGAGGTTCAGAACTATCACCACTGCCTACTACAGAGGGGCAATGGTAAGACACCTTAATGTTTTACTACACTATTAGTCATTTCAGATAGTGTTCGTAAGTGTATTTTAGTTAACTATTACCGGGCTGTAATTGAAAGAATTTGTTGTTTATACGTGTATATCATAGTTTGGTTTAGTCATGTTTCTTCCTATATTTCCGACTTTTGAATGACATCATTTCAAACGGTCTTTAGCTGTTGTAATAATAGCTGTTGTAATACTGTTATTTTAAGATAGCTGCTTACTGCTACTGGTTCAGTATGCTACTATCTTTGAACCATGATAAGGCGCAGCATTTACTATTTGTTTCTAACTTGTAGTGATGCAGACAACCAACATTTACTATACAAACAAAGGTTTTATGTTTAGGACAGGAAGCTAGTCCCAACAAAGTGAAGTCAGGGAAAGTTCGTGTTACAGGCATGATATTTTTCCTACTTAACTCTGACTTCCGATTTTGTTTGCCTTTGAAAAACATCAGGGAAAGTGTAATTTAATAGCCTGAAATAACTTTTAAAGCCTACGCCATGTGTACATCTAAGTCAGCCTTGAATCTCCATATAAAAGTTTTCTACTTTTTTTCAAAGGATCGAATATCATCCCTGGTGTAGATTCTTCGTACTTAAGTCTGATTTCCGATTTTGTTTGCATTTGAAAAACATCAGGGAAATTGTAATTTAATAGCCTGAAATGTCTATTCAAGCCTACACCGTGTATAGGTCAACCCTTGTTCTCCATGAAAGGTTTCCTACTTTTTTCAAAGGATCGAATATCATCCCTGATGTAGATGGTTTATTCCAGTTTAATCATGTATTTTTTTCCGATCAGGGAATCATGCTGGTGTACGACATCACAAATCAGAAGTCCTTTGAAAACATCAGGAATTGGATAAGGAATATTGAGGAGGTATGTAGAACAAAACCCAAACCAATCTGTGTCCCCAGAGTATTAAGAAGTTAAGACTGTTTTCTGTTACAAAATTCAAAAACTCTGGAAAAGTTGAGAACAAATCTGACACTTTAGCCTCAGCTCACCTCGACTCTGCAATGACTTTCTATGCATGTGTTGAGCGATGAGTACTTCCTCAAGCAAGCACAAGTTCCAAACTATTTGGGAGTTTTAAAACTTGCACGAGCCAAAATATGCGAGCTACCAACTCGAATTGGGCTGTGAAATTTGTGCACTCTGTGCAATCATCTGATACATGTAGCTCCCTCTTTTGACATAATAAGGTCAGGTCACGTGTACTCACTTCTTACTTTGTATATATTCATACAGCTTACATGGCCATGTGATCTCCTCTCAACCAATAAAAATGGATAAACTGTCCCAAGTATTTATGAACCTACAATCAATTTACAGCTTCAAGCAGAAAATGTTTCAACAAAACAACAGAAAAAATAGATCATATATGAAAGTACTGTCCTGTTTTCATTACTCCTCTAGCATGCCTCATCCGATGTCGAAAAGATGATCCTTGGGAACAAATGCGACATGGAAGACAGAAGAGTGGTAACTAAGGACAAGGGAGAGCAGGTAAGGAATGTTTACTTAGATAGTTCTTCTTCTTGGGTTTCGAGTTCTGCCCTCGGTCAATGATGTTACAACAGAGTGGTCCCCAGATCTCCCTGTCAATCATGCATCTATATATATCCCCAGCTGTCACAAACGTAGTGTCCCTTCTTAGTATGTCAACATATGAGTCAGGTGACCTCTGCCTCTTTGAGCTCGACCTTGCTTGGGCTCCCAGAAGACAAGCTTGCTGGCTGGAAGCTCAGGGTGGCGATAGCAGTGCCCTGCAAACTTGACTTGAATGTTATTCAATGTCGAGATTAGTAAATGCATTAGGAACAGCATTGCTTACTGAACACACAACATCAAAGCAATCAAAATCCAACTGTATGTTTTTAAAAATTTGTTTGACCGAGGACAGCACTGAAACTGATCATGCTTTACATGGGATCGGGTTTACAAGTACAATGTATCAAAGTCAATCAGGTGTTGAGTCAGTACCATAAGAAGGATCCTTGTAGTTCATTCTATAGAGTCATGACGCAAAGAGAATGCATATTATTGGTTGAATTAGCGTGTTGGTATTCTGCATGGAGCAATTCAACCAATAGAATGCGTTCTCTTTGCGTCGTGATCGTTATCGTTTTCGTTGTTGCTGAAGTGACTCCGCCTTTAGGGTCAGCCAAAAGTCAGGATATTGGCCCAAGCATTGGGGCTACCTCTTCATGAACAACCCAAGAACATCCATCAAGCATTCGGGTGATGGCCTCGCAATTCTGGCAAGAAGAAAAAAACATCTGGTCCAATGGTCTACCAGACAAACTTCACCCACCACAAATCATTTCACATCAATCCAAACGAACAAGAATTGCTGTAAGCACTAATTCCTCTGCTGCATAAGCCCATTTCAAACTTAACACGAAAGCAAATGCGAAGCTAAATTTTTTAATATTATTATTGATGGTTTATTAAAATTGAACTTGTAGCCAACAGCTAAATTGCGTCAATATATACAGTAAAATATTTAAAAACAATAAACAATAGGCAATGAACAATAGATGGACCGCAACATGCGTCATCAGCCATTGTCCTTGATGAATGTGTACGCGTGAAGAGCCATCACATCCCCGAAGAAGTAATAAAATTTTGGTGGTTAAGTTTGTTGCCACATTTAAATAATATTTACCTCTTTTTTGTTCTTCATCATCAGCTTGCAATCGAGTATGGAATTAAGTTCATGGAAACCAGTGCTAAGGCAAGCATCAATGTTGAAGAGGTAAGTTTTAAACTGGACTGATCTATGAGTAGTGCCCAATTTCATAAAGCCTGCAAGCACAACAATTTGCTAAGCACAGAAAAGTATTGCTTAGCAGAAATAGGATACTAGCACAAATTACATTAAGTTAACATTGTTGCAACTCGTGCCCCTCTCAATTTTGCTTAGCAAAGAAATTTGTCAAGCAGTATTTTCTGCTTATCAGCTTTATGGAAATTGGCCCAGGGCTTAATTTCATAAGGCATGTAAGCACAAAATGTGCTAAGCAGAAAACTGGATAGGTGCCAAAATCCTGTTAAGTTTACATTGTTGCAACTGGTGCCCCACTTAATATTTTGCTAAACAAAGAAATTTGCTTAGCAGTATTTTCTGCAGTGGATGATATACAATGGTCAGACAGTAAAGGAGTTTTTAAGAGAATAATATTTGTCTTCTTTTTTGTTGACAGGGTTTCGTCACTCTTGCAAGAGACATCAAAGCCAAAATGGACAGAAAACTTGTAAGCTAACAAATATTTTGACATCAATATTTTTATAACTAAACCCTAGCCATAAGTCAGCTTCAATACTCTTGTCAAACTGTCTGATTATGAGAGTCTACTAGAGAGTCTTCTGAACCTTGTATATTGTACATGTGTTGTGTTGTTGCCGTGCAGTTAAGGGCATTGCAGCCGATTTCAAGAAACGCTAGGATTAATCCTAAGCTTGGGCAATATCGATTAATTTTATTCACGATATATCGCCGACAATATATCGCGATATTCGATATAATCGCGATTTATTAAATTTGACATCTCAGGGTTCGAAACTAGCGGTCGCCGGATTGCCACATGCGAGTGAAAATAGCGGCGGGGGACTGAAAACCATTTCTCACTAGCCCGCCGGGCGAGTCAAATAATTATTCCTTTTCACATATAAATGAGGGTTCAGTGGCAAAATCCCACAGAAAACTTCTACTAAAGCTTTTAAATTAGTAAGTTTGACAATTCTAGAAACTTGCTAGATTTAATTTTGTCGTGATCGGGACCGGAATTGCTGTCGTTCGTATCAGAAAACACGTACAATCAATTGAAAACACGATGCACAAACCACATGGTGCCGAGTATCCTCACAGTACACGGTCGCCCACTGGTGGTACATCCATGCAGTATGCACAGCACATACACAACGCACACAGTCGTCCAAAGTCCATTCTGACCAAATCTCTGCACGCTGTGATTGGCCGTTGATGGCTGTTAATAAATTCCATATTCATTATGTTCTTGACTAGACTTCAATGCAGTACATGTTCATGAACGGAGTAAAGAATTGCCGAACGTTGTGCATAATGACTGCAGACTGTGCACAATGTACAGCCTTGGACAACCAATAACATGGACAACTTTTGCCAACAGAGGGCGTTACGGGGCAATTCATTAATTATTTCTCGATGTGCGTTGTTGACTGATCGTTGATTCATGAAGATTTTGTTGCAAACGGACTTCAAAACATGTTCAAATCAACCGACCCCCTAACCACGAAGTCATTAAAGTTGTTGTTGATGGAAAAGGGATAGTTTAAAGTAAAAATTCAGATATAAAATCCTAAAAAAAAGCAATTTTAAGGGCTTCACTTTCGTGGTTTTTTTTTTTTTTTTTTTTTTTTTTCGTTTTGAAAATTTTGTGTGTAATTACATGTGGGCTAGTGGAAAAACCTGCGGGCGATCGAGAATTTTGGTTGACTCGCCCGGCGGGCGATTGAAAAAAAAAGTTAAGGGAAACCCCTGAATCATCAGTCTTCAAACTCCAAGTGAAAGTTGTAGAAGAGACAGTCATAGCATATGAGAGGTGTTCTAATGACCTATTCTTCTGGTTTTACTCCAAACCTATGGGGTGCAAGATGTCTCAGCTAGCAAATACATCGCGATATTTAATCGATATCGCGATATATCGATATTTCGATTAAAACCAAATCCATCCGATATCGAAATCATCACCGCGATATTCGATAATATCGTGATATCGCCCAAGCTTAATTAATCCTATCTCGAGTTAGGATGAGTAACCCGTACTAACTTAGGATGGGTTCAATGCGTCCTACATGTTTGGATACGGAACTGAACTCGTCCTAAGTTCTAAGATTAATCCTAAGTTAGGAAGAGTTTGGTGAAATCGACGGCTGGATTCTGGTGTTTCTGATCAGCAGAGTGTGGGTTCAAGTCCCGGTTGTAACACTTGTGTCCTTGAGCAGTATACCTTGCACCATAATTGCTTTGTCCTTCAGATTGACATTAAGCTGTAACATTCCCAAGCCATCATAACAAAGCATAGATGATTCCTGGAAGATGTTTGGCCTTTTGCGGGTACGAAGAATACGAACACTATCTGTGGTACGCTGGCAGACGCATTCAAACATACAAGCAAGCTTCCTACAAAGTCCCGAACACTAGGATTGGTTGTGCATGTAGAAAAAAGCAGAACACTTATCTTGAAGGAGTAGGGGTTAACCCTGGTGTTGTCTGGTTCACATAGCAAGCACACTTGTTTACAGGAGATTTCCTCAGGCTTGCAAGCTACATAGATCATAGAGTAAGGATTCTTACTCTATGCATTGGTTAAGAGCATATGTAACCCCTGTGTTTCTGGTTCAAATAGCAAGCACCCTTGTTTACAGGTTTCCTCAGGCTGGCAAGCTACAGTGATTAAGTTCACTTATGAGGCATCATTGATTTCATTACCAGGAATATATAATAATTGTCAACTTGTTGTTCTTTTGTTTGTTTGTACAGGATGCTGGCGGTGCAGCCAAGGGGCCAGGAGGGGTTCAGGTTGGTTCCGGAACAACACAGAAGAAGAAAGAATGGAAGTTGTGTTCTCTGTTCTAATGTACATAATGATTTTAAATCGATCAGCTATTTACTGTTGCCACGAACAATTATCTGGTCTTAAAGGACACAGCCCAACAGCTGGTCTGGAACTTTTTGTGAAGATTTTCTTTCTCTCAGTCCATGAAAAGAGGAATGTTTCGAATGGACGTTGGATTTGCCAGTTAGGGCACGGGGGACTGGTTGGATCTAACTGGTGTACTACAGGAGACAAACCCACGAGTGTCGTTACCAAGGATGGAATGCTGTGGTCAAGCTTATTTACGCTTAATTTTTCTTTTATTGCCTCCTAAGATAAATTAATTACATTTTCCACGAATTTCCCAAGGCTGAGTCATGAAAGGTTGTCAAACTTTAGGTTGGTACAAGGACTTGTGAGTGCCATGTAAGAGGACTGGGGTACATCAATTTAGTTCTATATCCTCATCATGTTTTTTCCCCCAAAATTTCACCTATAAATATAAGTTTTTGTTGATCAGAACTTGGGTCTTATCCCCTAATGACTTTTGGATCACTTGGTTTTGAGCTTCAAGCATAAAAAGCATTTATAGCAAGTTTCTTTTTTTGTATCTCAAATGAAATTTTTAAAATTCCCCTCATACCATTTTGAAGTTCAATCAGATCTCATACAATATTTAGGTTGTTACACAACACTTTTTCCAATTCATGGCCCTTATAAAACCATCATTTTATTTCACTGAGCTCTAAGATTCATTAAATTTTGAAGATTGTTTTCTCTACATCTTGATTATTCATTGTTTAATTCCAAGAGAGAAATCTGGGCCCAATTTTATAGAGCTGGCGATCTTGTGCCTACTCTTTAGTTTCCATTTCATAGCGCTGCTAACCATAAGCACACTAAAAGGAAAGCTTACATTATGATGCTTACTGTATAAAAATTACTTAACAATGCAAAACCATGGTGAGCGTGCAAGCTGGCCGCTTAATTTTCTAACTAACTTATGAAATATGATTGCACCTTCAGTTAGCAAGAAAATTTGCTTACTGCTATTCAGTGCTGTGAAATTTGTCCAAGTTCCGAAGATAATCCTGTAACCTCCTAGCCTCCCTCATCATTAATCACTGATTTCTGTTCAGTTTGTCTAACATAATTTCTTGTGAATGTTTTCTGCAAGCCTTCACTACAGGGCCCAATTTTATTAAGCTGTTAAGCCGAACAGTGTACTTAGAAAATGTTCCCGCTAAGCAAAAATTAGAATGGAACCATTAACAAGTGATATACACACAATGATATTTTGACTGGTTTGCTGTTTCCGTTAAGCAATGTCTTTCTGTGCTTAGCAGTTTAATAAAATGGACCCAAGGAATATTTGAGATCAAGGGTCGATATGCATTTTGTAAAAAGTAATAATTTAAAATGAGCTTGGTGCAGTTTTTCTCCTATATTATTATTATAAGTGCCTTTTTATATATTACTTGAAGGCGTAATCGATTAACAATGATTTACTTTTGTGAATCACACTGCACTGTATATGAAAAAGCACCTGTTTAAGATAAAACATGCGTATTTAATACATAATTGCTTTTAGATAGTACAGGACCAGCCAGGTCTTGAACTTTGTGGCAGTGTCCAAAAACATTGATTAAAAACCAGTGATACCGAGACAACTGCAATGATTGCAGGCTTGGAATTACACTATGGCCATGGAAGCCATGACCTTGTTGCCCCTGGTCCTGGCTTCCGTTGCCCCTGGTCCTGGCTTCCGTTGCCTCTGGTCCTGGCTTCCGTTGCCTCTGGTCCTGGCTTCCGTTGCCCCTGCTCCTGGCTTCCGTTGCCCCTGGTCCTGGCTTCTGTTGCCACTGGTCCTGGCTTCCGTTGCCCCTGGTCCTGGCTTCCGTTGCCCCTGCTCCTGGCTTCCGTTGCCCCTGGTCCTGGCTTCCGTTGCCACTGGTCCTGGCTTCCGTTGCCCCTGGTCCTGGCTTCCGTTGCCCCTGCTCCTGGCTTCCGTTGCCACTGGTCCTGGCTTCCGTTGCCCCTGGTCCTGGCTTCCGTTGCCCCTGGTCTTGGCCTTTGCACCCTTTCAAAAGCTCCCTATTGACCCAATTCACCCGACTTCATATAGAATAATCTTGGATGCGCCATATTGATGGGTAATATCACAGTGTGGTATTCAGTGAAGTGCTTTTATGTTTACTCGTGAACCAAAATGGTGAGCGTACGACAGTCACCGCGTGACCTGCGTGCAAGGGGTCAATAGAATTCAAGACTTTCCAATGGAAGTGCCCATAGCAATATGAAATACCTTAGCCCTCTCAACGATGAAATTCCAGGCCTGTGATTGACGCACACAAGTCTGAAGCCTGGTTCACATACAGTATTGTAAAAATGAGAAAATAGAATTAGATGTTGCAAACTGCTTACCAACCCAGGGACCTATGGTATAAATGCAAACAAAAGGTAATGGTCTATTGTTTGGCAGTCTTTCTCTTTGTTTAAATGACAACACAACAAACAAAAACACCATGAGTTACTTTTGCTTACAAATTATTATAATGTGGTTTTCGCTTTGTTTTAACTCATAATAACCACCAGAGTGTGACTTTTTTCCCAAGGGTAAAGTTTCCATTTTGTTATCAGCATTTTAAGAGGATAGAGCGTTTCCGATTAACTCCACCAACTCAGAGATAAAAAAATATCTACCCAGCCTAAGCTTGAGAAAGTCAGACATTCCAAAATCTTCATGTACAATTTTAAAACTTATTCTCCCAATTAACTAGTGTCGTATGTCTGTTTGACATACGACTTTTATAAATGATCTTATATTCAATTGAAGTACCTTATCTCTGTATTACATATTTTATACCAGACTGACAGAACTTTACTCAGATTGAACCTGACAAATTAGTCTTGTTTTCAAGCCGTTTTATGGTTAAATTATCAATGTGATTGTGATAGTACAATCATAATGAGTGCTCGTATTAGTGCTTCCATCAACTTCTCACACCATTTTGAAAATGAATTGTATGATCATTTTACTTTCTTTTGTAACAAGAATAGAGTTATTACAATAAGTACAGTGTCGGATGCCTTTTTTTGCTTCACTCTTACCATGGTTTCTTAGTCAAGGTGGTTGGAAACTATTTGGAGATGTCTTTTAATTCCAGATTTCAAATTTTGTTTGAAAACAAGAGTTGAATACATTTTTGGAGTCATGCGCTCAGTTTTAACACTGCATTAATAACAGCATTTTATTTTTCATAACTCTGAACAGTTTTTGTAAAATATATTTATATTAATAATTTTACTTTTTCAACTCGCAGTTTTGGATATTTAATCATTTTGCCCTCTGTTATGTCTGCCATGGTATTTAGGGTTAGGCTGAAAATCCATATCTCCACCATTCATTGTGCAAAAACCTCTTTAGTAAAAGATGTAGGCATTGGAAATAATGGGTGGTTATCTGAGCAGTTTCCATGTGCATTGGAAAACAGTGGTGCACATTTCAAGTCAATTCCGGGTTCCGTAAGTTTTGGATTCGGTGGGTGCAACTACGCTTGTCAAAAAATTGGCTTTAAACGTGATTTCGAAAATCAACAGAAAAAGCAAGAAATGGCTTGGTTTCCAGCCCAAATGGAAGCAAGTTTTCTGTTCTTTGCAATTTTCACACAGTGCACACTAAGCAATGCACATTAGTTTTACAGATAATGCAGTACGCAATACTAATACATAGAATAATGTGTGTTTCTTGGTGTGTATTTTCATTTTAGGCATTATGCACAACACATCATGGACACATGGATTATTCAGCCTTGGTGTTTTGTAGCAGTCTATAGATTTATGGCTTTGTATTGGGAATGATTGATAGCAGTGTTGGTTTGAGTTTCACTCAGATATCCTTGTCATGCAGCAGCCATTTTGTTGTTGTCGATACAGTTCAATTTAGGCTAACTGGGGCTGCAAGAAGAAATAGCTTGCCTCAGCCTCTCATCCATGGGCAGTGCACTGTATCAATACCTCTCGCTACATACACCTGGTAGAGATGTACTAAGAAACAACAGCATTTCATGAAAACAATGTTCTTAATATTGTTACCTGGGCCATTTTGTTTCTAGAATGGGAATTGTTTCTCTATAATAATTGCAGTGTTGGACTTTCCATCCTTAAAAACTAATGGTGGCTATGGTTTAAGGTGATGGTAGGAAATGTTTATATGTAAAATATATTGTTAATTATCAATGTGTTTTGCAAAAGAGGGGCGTGTCTTTTTGTTGTATTGATGTTGTAAAACGAAACTGCCTTTTTTTCAAGTATTACACATGTATGCAGTTGTATGTTGGTGGAAACCTGGTTTGGTCAACTTGCTGTGGACTGGATTTGAGGCTGAACATACAATTATTTGCTTGTTAAAATGGGCAAACTGAAACGGCCACGTTTCTATGGCTACAACCCTCAGCAATACTAGCAGAGGGCCAATAGTATTTCAAGCAACACAAACAAATAACTACACTTTCAGCCTTGACTCCAAGTCTAACTTTCTTCCCTGTGTTTTTTATTTCCAAGTTTTTATATGGAGGTGGGAATGATGCTTGACTTTGAACCAGGTCCATCTGATGACAATCCTAACAAATCGTCATCATGGCAAATTGGTTTGGGATGAAAGTACGTCACCACAATTTAGAATCCTGCAGTGTTTTGAAATGATTGATGTTGTAAAATGTCTCAAAACAGTCAACATAAACCACACTGGGGTAATTTTGTCTACTTTCAGACATGCTTTTGTTATGTGAGTTCACACTAGAAATAGCTCTAAGTCTATGCCCTTCATGGTTTTGGGATCAACATTGTACCCAACATTGAAACACTGTTCTCTAGATGAGGATATTAGTTAGCCGTTTTTAGATATGGCAGACACTATGCAGGGATAATATTCTCCCTACTTTATGTTTTTCAAAAACCTGAAATTTCAATTAAAGCACGCACCTTGTGTACATGTACATGTAGGTCAACCCTTTTTCTTGATAAAATGTTCCTACCTTTTCAAAGGAACAAACATCAACCCAAATAGTGCATGGTTATCGAATGTGTCAACCATATCTCAAAATGCTTTAGGAAGATGTGCCATTAAACACTACAACAACACCATAACCCAGTTTCATAGACCTGCTTAACCAACGTTTTAAAAAAATATAAAAATTAGTCTCTGGATCTCAGCCCCCGAGCTAACCTCTTTAAAACAAAAACAAATTAAAGATTATTTTCAAATAATGTGAAACTGCAACATGGCTGCCGATGGAGAATCACTTTAGCTGCCATTACTAATTCAGCTTAGCTTAAGTCAATATAACCTTTAACTTGTATATGAAATAATATAGTATTCCACTGTAAACATGTAAAATACTTTTTTTCTTCAGTCGGGGAAAACAAAAAAACAAGCCGGAAATATAAAATTAATATAAACACATTATTGTAGAATGATTGTAGCTGTTATTGAATACTGGGGAAATGTAATGAACACATTATTCATGCTTCCAAATTAAAGCATATGAATCGTAAGATTTCATAAATTAAAGAATAAATTAAAAGGGAAATAATTTGTGTATTTTTGTCACTCACTCAGTGGTACTTATTGGTCTCATAGGGTTGGTCAGCTATACTACCCCAATTTAGATATACTTCCAATGGGGGAGAAAAGAAACTGCCTGTAGTGTGCTCAAGGGCTTCCTGTCCCAATGGGGGTATAATGTTTACCATAATTGAGGTCTTCTAAAAGGATACAAGGAAATCAGAAGCCATGAAACTTTTAAGCTGTTTAGTCCTCTTTTTCTCTTCAAAACAGTGCCATAGAAAACTGAAAAACACTACAAAAGTTAAGTGTGATCGGCCATTCAAATCTTTTTTTTTTGCAATAAGAAAGTTGCATGTCTGTTGAGGAGGAGAACCCCAAAGAGTGTTGCAGGCATGATATTCTTCTTTCTTTACTTAGTCTGATTTCCGATTGTTTTTGCCATTGGTAAAGTCTGAAAAATTTGATTAAATAGCCTGAAACGACAACTGAAGCCTACACCATGCATACATGGATGTACTAAATAAGTTTTCCTACTTTTTTCCCCCAAAACCAAATATCATGCCTGGTATGGGCAGAAACTTCAAAGAGTGTTGGAGGAAAATTTTGAAAGAGAAAACAAACGCAATCAAGTAATGACTGAAAACTAATCGACATGCATGGCTGAGGACGTGGGATTCGAACCAGGGGTCCACCGAGGTCAAAAACATGGAAAGAAACCACTGAACCAACCTGGGCCCAATTTCATAGCGCTGCTTAACAGTAAGCAAATTTGTGTGATTACTGTAGCAGAAAAATTTGCTTAAGCCTTAGCGTATTTCACGGGTTAGCAGAAAAATTGGGCGGCCATATTGCGTGTTTACCGTGGATTTGCATTGTGACATCATTTATTTTCGTGTGGTAAGCACCGGAAGGTTAGCATGCCTTTTCTTGTGCTTACGGTTAGCAGCGCTATGAAATAGAAATTGCACAGTAAGCACAAAATTTGCCGCTAAGCAGCGCTATGAAATTGGCCCCTGATCCCGGTCTGTCTAAGCAATCGGAGGTAAGGTCAGATAGAGCCTGCTGTTTCTACAGTTATTTTCATGCCGACTTCGTACAGTGGTAGTTTCAAATCCTACTTGTACATTTCTAGGAGAAGCGTGTAATTACAATCCACCGGCAACACTACTCAAAAGAGATTTACACATGGTACTACCGCAAACCTCGCCTAAAGAAATGTACAGCTCCCTTTAAAGACACTGGACACTATCGGTAATTGTCAAAGACCAGTCTTCTCACTTGGTGTATCTCAACATAATGCATAAAATAACAAACCTTTGATACTTTGAGCTCAAAGTCGAAGTTGCGAGATAATAATGAAAGAATAAACACCCTTATCACACTAAAGTTGTGTTTCAGATGCTTGATTTGACACCTCAAATTCTAAATCTAAAGTTTCTATATCAAATTCGTGGAAAATTACTTCTTTCTCGAAAACTGCGTCTCTTCAGAGGGAGCCGTTTCTCACAATGTTTTATACCATCAACCTCTCCCCATTACTTGTTACCAAGTAAGGTTTTATGCTGATAGTTATTTTGAGTATTTACCAATAGTGTGTCCAGTGTCTTTAAGACCAAACTCACTAAAATGACTTATAAAGAAATGTAGTTACTTCTTAGGATGCTCCGTGTTTCTAAGTGGGGATTAAAGACTAGTAAACAAGTTTATTGGTCTCTGCTGAAGACTACAATTAATACGAGTACATCACGACAGACAAATAATTGTAAGATGTGCAAGTTAGACTTGCTTTTATTGATCGATCCTAAATCACAACGAACAAAATGAGTTAATCTCCCCAATCATCGTTTACAAACTGATGGGTTTTATGCGAGATTAATTGACAAAATTGATTGGTAACATCTCTTAGAACAAGTACGGGAGAGGTGTTTATTAAGTACAAATGAATAACATTAAAAGCCCAGTGATCTACTCGTTGATTGAGTGCATAATCATGTTTGAGTTTTATAACTACATTGTACATGTACTTTCAACTTTAGTTTTTCTAGAAAACTGGTTGAGGATTAGTAGTGTATCGTGGCTGAGTGGATAAGAACACCAGACTTCAAGCTCTGGTGTTTCCGATCAGCAGAGTGTGGGTTCGAGTCCTGGTCAAGACACTTGGGTCCGTAAGCAATACACTAAACCATTATTGCTGCGTCCTTTGGATTGGACGTAACACCATAGGTCCAATGTGTTGTCTAATGCATATAAAAGAACCCAGTGCACTTATCGTAAAGAGAAGGGATTCGCCTCGGCGTTCATGGTTAGATTAGCACCTTGTAAACAATAACATGGTGCTATGTAGAGGAAAAGTTTCAAACTTTAAAACGTAGCTCTGTAAAACTTGTAGGAAAATACTGAATGCTGAAGCACCATGAGCATCACTGAGTGACGTATTTGAGCGCTATATAAGAAGCCACTATTATTAGTAGTAGTATTAAACCAACATGTATAAGATATGATGCAAAAAGATGCAATAAAGTCAGTAAAACCATACAATTTTTAATCTGGGTATGATCCAAGTTATTTAGTTTTCACTGCAAAATGAGAGAAGGGTTGTAAATATTTATATTCATGATCAAGAATAAAGTGCTCAAATTCCCAACTTATAATTTCAAGGAATTCAAAGAGAAAATTTAAAGTTGTAGTTCATGATATGTGATTGAAATTGCCTTTGAAAATCTGCTACAAAAAATGTGAATTGAAAATGATACGGTGGGACATCAGTACAACCACCTGGGCCCAATTTCCTAGGGCTGCTTTTAAAAGCAGAAAATACTGCTTAATAATTGTCTGCTAAGCAGAAATGAGCAGGATACCAGTCACAAATTGTACATGTGACATGGTAGTTTGGATGGTAACCTTGCTCTGGTGTGCACACTTTTATTGTGCTAAGCTACTTTTTGCGCTTAAGCATCTCTATGAAATTGGGCCCTGGGCTCTATTTCACGAAGCAATAAAATCCATCGTAAGACGTCAGTATCACCATAGTGATTTGCATCGTGAAACGTGAAATCACACTTTACTAAGCAACTACGATTGATTTGCAGTTACGATCAATCTTAGCTCTTTGTGAAATTGGGCCCTGGTCTTCCTAAAACTGATGAGGGCGCTATTGTTGAACAGAGGACCAATGAGAAAGCTTTAGTATGATGAATAACTCTAGCCTGGTGGCCATCCCATGACTCGGCCACCGATGACATGTAAATGTAAATGGTAGACACTCTGTGCACCGTCTTTGCCGTCGTTGATAACAACACGATAGCCTTCTTTCAAGCCGCCTAGTTCTGCGACCTTCTTGGCTACAAGCAAGAGATGACCAAGAAGCTGCAAGAGAAAGCAAAATGTAGTTTGAGGATTTTAGTCTCATTTTCAAAAATATATATGGACATTCACCAAAGGTACATTTACAACTAAACAAGACAAACCCAAATTTTATTAACAACATATTTTCATATAAAACATAGGACCTACAATAAAGGTACAACAGTTACTAGACAAGACAACAGAAGACAAAATGACGTCAAGAACATTATTTTCAAACTACTACAATAACTTGTTGTGAGGTAATTGTTACAAGCACTTGATTATAAAATTGCAAAGACAAATTGTTTTTTTTTTCATCTTTCAAACAGTTAAAAACTGTATATGTAATGTCAGATAAGTGAATAATAATATTTAGCAATAAGCTACATTTATAAAAAGCATTAAAATCACAGATATCTCAATGTGCCTGACAATAGAAGCGAAAAGCTAAAATGTCTACAAAATACAATAAATAAAGGCCCACATAAATACGTTATAAAATTATACTACAGTTATGAATTTGTTAAAACCACAAATAGAAAATAATCAATTGAATTCAAAAAATTACAATCATAAAAAATGCAAAAAATAGTTAATGGCCTGACGTTAACTATTTTTTGCATTTATACTCTCGGTCCATTTGGTTGGTAAGTTGTTTGCAACAGCTAATTCTATTTTCTCAATCATAAAAAATAATACAAAATACTAATCAAACAGTACACTGCATTAAGACAAATTGGTAAACATGTGAGATGAGGGATGGAACAACACCAAAACATCAGCAGAGGCAAAAACGTGGAGTTTTTAGTTTTAAACACCTTGCAAAGGTTCGTCCAGCTTGATTGGTCATGTCCAGTGTTGAGATGCAGGTTCTAAGACATTATAATTTGAGTGTCTCAGCTCTGCAAATTCAAGTTGCTTTGCATCCAAGATCAAAATATTTATTAGGGGGGGGGGGTATTTCTACATCCCCAATGAGATTTGCATTGCGTTGATTGTAGTATAAACAGATCAGGGCCCAATTTCATGGCTCTGCTTACAGTAAGCACAGAATCGGCGCTTACGGAAGCAGGAAATTCTGTGCTTACTACGGCAAGCCTATTTCACAGATTAGCGGCGAATTTTGGCTTCTGCGCGTGTGTACTCCACGTTACCAAGCATTCTACGCTTACAAGGCAAGCGCAGAAATTTGGCGCTTGCATTTAAGCTGGGAATCGTGGTCGTAAGCGCAGAATTCGGCAGTAAGCAGAGCCATGAAATTAGGCCCAGGGCTCAAATTTTACACTTAGAGTCAGGCCAGTAAAGCTCAACAACACAGGATAAGTCTAGTGTCATGTTTTTTAATTTTCTATTCAACATCTTTGTCTCATAGAATGATGTTCAAATGTTGAGTACGAGTCTCACAAATATCTTTCAGTCCTGTTGAGGGCCGAGTATCATCCTTAAAACAGAAGAGATAAATATTTTCTTAGTTTTGTTCAAATGAAACAGTTTCGATTATAAAACCATGTTCTCATTTTGATTCTAGTCTCTTCTCACTTTGATTTTAGTCAGTAAAGATTCTGAGCTACATGTCCTGTGGTCTTGTGGTTTTTTTTTTATCCCTGCAGATGATGTCAAAGTGCACAGAAACATGAAGCCCTGCTACCATGGAGGTAAACATTTCTAACTACATGCTGCTACCAAGATTATTGTACGTTTCTTTCGAGACCATTTGGCATTTACCTGTTCATCTGTTTCTTCTGCTTTTGAGAGTTGAGTAATTTGCTTCTTGGGAATGACCAAGTAGTGCACCTTAGCCGCAGGATTGACGTCTTCTATGGCTACACACTGAAACAAGAAGACATAAGAGTAAGGGTTGACAACAGAGATAAGGAAATTGTGTAAATATAAAAAAATAATGAATATTTGATTTCAATTTCCTCTAGGCGTTGAAATGAAGCTCCCAGACGACTGTACAGATTGTTACAATGGATTGTTAAGGTTAATAATAGGCCGGATGAGGTTAACGTTAAAAATTGCAACTAGGTTAATAACACTAACAGACTCTTTACATGGTCCATCTTTTCATTTTCTTCATCATATCCCCTTGACTTGAGTGTTTCAAAACCCTAGACCTAGTTTTGTGATAATTGTAGCCCTGCCTCTTAGCCTTACAGTCAGCTTACACTACAGTTTACACTTGCATTACACTAGAGTGCTGGGACGATTCTAAAGTTTGGGGAAGGAACTAGCCCACCTTGTTGAGCTGTTAATGGTTCCCCTTTTAACATCGGCATCGGTCTCATCACTCATCGGTCAACAGTGATGAGACCGATGTTAAAAGCGGACCCATTAACAGCTCAACAAGGTGGGTTAGGAAGGAACTAGCCCCAATTTTGTGGCCAACACAGCGGACGACAGTGGAACGAACCTAGTTCCAGACTACTCCTAGAACTATTTCGGTTTCGTCCGGCTATCGTCTCCCGTTCTCCCGTAACGGGAGACGAAGCCGGACGAAACTGAAATAGTTCTTCTAGGAGTAGTTCCAGACTAGTTAGGAGAATCATAGGAAAAGTTTCTGTATGGCGCCACCACTTTTTCATTCAAAATAAAATAATATATAGTATCTAATTTACCTGATTGATATATCCCTTTTTGTAAAAATGAGTGAAAACGTGGTGGCGCCATACGGAAAGTTATCCGAATCATAGAGCTATGGCTCCATGGGAGAATGTACTATGTAACTATGGAACAATGGGGAAGTAACAATTTTAAAAATATTAAAATTAAATTATAAATAACCAATCCCAAGGTCACTGAGCATGCAGAATGCTGCATGGAAGGTGACAATGGTAACGAAGGTTGGATTCTGGAACACAAACACTGTACTTCAATCAAAATGAATTTAAAAACATTTAAAATTAAACAATCCAATAATTCACTTGTGCCCGGTAACAAAAACAGGCAGAAGGCTGCATAAAACTTAAAAGTGCAAGTAACACAAATGGGGAAATGCCAAAATAAATTATTTTAAAACACGTGAGAGAAATGTTCACTAATTTACTCGTTTACAAACATTAACTGCAATAATATTACCTGCTCGTCTTCATATATCATAGTTGAGATGATTTCCTTCCTGATGATCTTGCCAAAAATTGTGTCTCCCCCAGGCTGGGCCGTTTGTGCTTTAGCTACTTCGTCCGCCATGATTGCACTTTTCAGCTGCAGCTCTGCAGGCCAAAATACAAGGCTCGGCAACTTTTAGAAAAAAGGGATTGCTCCTGACAGTTATTCGCTATCATGACTAGTCTCGCAGGTCAAGCCGCCGACAGTGATCTGAATACCACTTTATATTTTATAAGCAGACATTGCTAACTAAATACACGGAACAAAATGTCATATTATTACTTGATCATTTCGTTTTCAACTGTCTTTTATCATGATAGACAACTTTATTGGATGAAAGTTATTCCACTATATAAAGAAGGCTACATAAAGTCTACACACTGAAGTCATGACCCATTCAAAGGGGGAAACCAACTTGAGATCTTTGCTCTCAGAGGGGCCAAACTTCATGCAGGTATAAAACACACTAACAGTTCCAGGGTACTTCCAAGAACCATTCCCTTTTCTACCTCCGTGGTTAAAGGGACCGATTCAAAGATAATCCAAAATTAGGACAAGTCTACTAGACTCTTTAGGAGTTATTAGTCCTTTAGGCTAGTCTTAATTAATGGAGGTTGGACGATTAACTCATCCTAACTCGAGATAAGACTAGAAATCGACCCCAAGCACTTTATTCCAAAACCCCCAAACATTGGTTTATTTTGCTCATCGGAACAGCAGCTTTCAAAACACATAATTAAAGTATTTCTCAAATAGGGCTGATGATGTTTCGGTTTTCTTGTGATAATTTGTTATTTCTGAGAAGTGCCTGGTTTTGATTAGACTGCAATGAGCGATGTGGACTAAATTAAATACTCATAAATAAAATACACTTTGACATTTAATCTTAATGTTTTTTTCAACAACAAATATTCAGCTCATAAATAAAATAGACACTTGATACTTTTCAAGTTTTTTTTCTTTTAACTTTTATTTATTTACATGAAAGATTATGGTAAAAAAATATGCAAACGTACAAGCTATTGTGATCTCAACACAATTTTTAAAGTGACTCTTTGTTTTAAACAAAAACCATCAAGCATAACTTTTAATTTAACTTTTTTAAATGTAACTATTCTAGTTGAACAGGATTGTCTTTATATGCAATTCATCACAAGAGGTCAAAATTCGGCATAAATTTTAAGCACAACTGCATCCAAAGTAGATGTTTTGTAAAATTGACTTGACAAAACAATTACAGTAAGACTCGCACATTACGAACATTATTTAGCCCTTAGGTAACTTCATGTCAGCAGTGACATTATGACCAAAGAAGTGTTGTATATAATTGGTTGTTTTGTAGTAATAGACTATGCTAGTTAAAATTTGTTTAAAAATCTACATCAAAAGAAAATGCCTCATAAAATTGACTTGACAAAATATAGCAAGACTTATAAATTGAAGCATAAGGGCAATTCCAAGCAAACATGGACATGACACCGAAAAATCCAGTTTTTGTCACAACTTTCTTTCCACTGTTATAGCTAACATATGAAACCAATTTATTTTTAGTTGTTGACAAGGAATGAACCAAATTTTGCCAAATCAGAACTCGGCTTGGGCTCCATATAGGCGTGGCTACATTGCCTGGAAAACTGTAATGCGACCATAGAGCTATATATAGCTCTATGAATGCGACTGACCGTAATGTGACTGACCATGGTTTTGCCATGTATACCTAAAAGTTCAAGTTGCTGACCATTTATAATTATCCTGTTGGATACTCATGTGTAAGAGTTGTGTGTTACATATAGAACACTTTCACAATCTTTTTGATAGAGGAGATTTTTGAATTGTGACAAGTGTTTTTTTTACCATGTCCTTTTTGTGTAATGCGACTGACCGCTTTTTACAACGTTATACATCCAGAGCACAAAGCCCACAACATTTCTAATATTATCAATTCAAAGCCTTGGGTGTCAAGTACAAATCAGTCTATAAACTTTAAAGAATATCTCACACAGAACTTCTAGCACCACGATCGAGAAATGACACTGAAAAGTGTAATGCGACTGACCATGGAATTGCCCATAAGCTTTGATAGATCATTCAAATTTTCAAATTAATAGTGGCTTATTATACAAAAATATTGTTTTGTTGTACTGGTTTTAAAGTTTGTGTAAAAATTAAACTATCAAAAAGGCTTTTACAAGTTGAAGGTAGAACTGATTATAAACTGTGAAGACTTATAAAAATATCATCTCTAGTAACTGGTTAAAACTTTTAAAACTTTTGATTACATTTGACTGCAGTTAATCAGCAGTTCTGCCTCAGTTTAAAGTATTAAACGAACACGTTGCCTTGGATCGGTCGAGTTGGTCTTTGAAAAGCGTTAGTAACCGTTTGTTGTAAAATGCATGTTTAGAAAGATATTTTAAAAGTAGAATATAATGACCCACACAAGTATCACTCAAAATTGCGTGGTTTTCCTTTTACCTCGCCAACCAACATGGTCGGCCATTTATGGGAGTAAAATCTTTGACTCCCATAAATGGCCGAACTTGTTAGTTCGCAAAGTAAAAGGAAAACCATGCAATTTTGAGGCAAATTTATGTGGATCATTGTATTCTACTTTTAAATTATCTTTCTAACCATATGCATTTTATAACAAACGGTTATAAGCTCTTTTCAAAGACCAACACGACCGATCCAAGGCAACATGTTCCTATAAGTTCCTAACTCCAAAAAACACTAAGGTCTACATGAACCTTTTTATCTGACACTCAAATTTTCAAGACAAATTCAAGACGCTCAAAAATTTTATCTGAAAAATTCCACTGATTATCTATTTGAATAAAGGACAGAAGTGACACTACAGTCTCAATACAACTTTGATTTGGAGATACTTAACAAAGTAAGCTGGTTATTGTAAGTATGTAAATTTGTGACCTGATACTTCATACATCATATCAATACATATTTTATAGATCACACAGATAATATTTTTACAAACAAATTTTAAGTTATTTCTTTGTTTTATAAAATCCATCCGTTACTTATGATCATAATATTATCAGTTTTTATTTTAATGACAATTTAATTTCCAGATACCAGAAAATTTACAAATAAACTCTGCTTCCAAAACTGAATGGGTTTGTTTTCTTCAGCATAGAGGTTTTTGTTCAGGTTGTAATAACGGGGCAGATGGATTGGAAGCTTGATTTGAGGACTCGATTGTCTGGTAGGAGGGCGGGCATGCGGGTTGTTGGGATGCATCCATGCTATAAGGGGGTGGATTTTCAGGTGGACATGTATTTGGTAAAACCGGAGGAGGCATGGCAAAGTTTTGGTCAGATTGGTTATTAGGGAAGTTAAAATAGGGAACATAGTGCGTGTTCTGTTGAACTGGGTATGGGGGTTGAGAGGGAACTGGCGGATAGAGAGCGCCATAGTTTGAGGGAATCTGCACAGGATTACCAGCAGCTTGAAATACATACACACGATCGTTACTGATAAGCTCTTGGCGCCTGGCTTCTTTCTCATTGGCAGCCTTGACGAGCCAAGGCATACGAACCAAATCAGTGAGCCATCCCAAAAGGAACAACCCTGCAGTGAAGAAGTACAACAACCCCATGAGTGGACCATTGAGATAAAACCTATGGAATCCCAAGATACCAAAAGGGAATGCATAGATGTAAGCATCGTCAAGGTGACGTAACCAGGTTTGGTCCTGCTGTACTTCCTTGTTGTGACGCGCAACAAGGTAAGGCATCCGTATCAGATCAACCAACCAACCAATACCTCCGAGGCCAAGGGTGAAGAGATACACAAAACCTTGGCCTACTCGACCCATGTAGAAATGATGCAACCCAAGCATACCTAATGGGAAGGCTAACTGGTAAGCATCAGCAACTGAGCATTCAAGAGTTCGTTCAACCATTTCACCATTCCGGAGCCTTCTTAACTTGTCATTAGTTTCTTGAACTAGACTTGGGATCCTGCAGAAATCCACCAACCAGCCCACACCTCCCAGACCAAAAGTAAAGGAATAGATCACTCCAAAGCCAATTCGTCCCAGGTAAAAGTGATGAAATCCTTTATGAAACAGATATAGACAAATATTAGTACAAAAGAAAGCTCAGATGAACATTTATATATATTTCGTACATTTATACACATACTAAAAGTTGAAAATTCACAATTTTTTTGTGGATTTTTTTTCCGGAGACTTTTGTAAAAAACATTAGTTAGGTATGCTTTGAAATTTATATTTATGTTGAAAAGTAAATTGAAGTATTAACAATGATTGGAAAAGGGAAAACAGTTATATGTGACGTGTATTTAACTTACCAAAAATGCCTAACGGAAACCAAAGTACATACGCATCAGCCAGAGACCTATCTCTCATGAAGTAGTGGTTGTTTATCTGATTTGTTGTCAAGGTGGCGCCACAGCGGACTAATAAATCATTTTGTTCTTGGTTTGTCTCATTCACAAGACAAGGTAGTCTGAAGAAATCAATGACCCATCCACAGCCACAAAGACCCAATGTACTGACGTAAACTATCCCGAAAAAATATCTGTAGGGCAAGGGAAAGGAAAATACATTGGAAAATTGAATTTCAGATTTTAAATACCACCTAATTTGTTTTAATAATTTTTATGTTTTTCGTGAAAACACTAAGCAAGGCCAACCACAACCTTTGACAGCAATAACAACAAAGACAACAACAACCAAAAAACAACAACAAAACAACAACAACAACAAAAATGTACCTTCTTAAGTAGAAGTGATGCGCACCGAAGATTCCAAATAAGGCCCACAAAATATATGCAACTATTAAACTTTTGCGTGGCACCTGGGCACTAGTCAACTGCGGGTACTGTTGCTGACATGGCTGATGGGGTACCGGGACAAGGCCCGCCCTACCGGCAGCTAGCTGAACGTGCGTCGTGGGGACTCCAGTTCCGATGGTCCCGGGCGCCGTTGGGTAGGAGATCCCTGCGGTCGACATCCCTGAATACGGCGGGTAGTTGTCTCCGGTCGTTGTAGGTTCTGGTTCCTTGTGTGTATCGGACGGTTTCGCCAATTCCCTTCTCGGTCCTCCTTCCTTTGCCCAGCTAACTAAGTTTTTAAACGAAGAAGTCCTCACAGTCACAGTCGTCAGTTTGGTAAGAAAAAAGGGGGACCCGTTAACATGTCCATGTACGCGGTTTCAATTCAACAATTGGAGGAAGTATTCAATGCCTTCCGCAGCTGTCTCTCCCCCAACTTTCACAGATCTAAATGACTGCAAATTGTTTTCAGTTTGCGAATTATTTTATTAGTGTGAATACTTCCCTTTATTATCCATCACGAGATGACGCACTCCGCCCTTGCTTCGTTGATCCAAAAGGTAAACAAAGTGGTGTTGTATCACGTGAGAAAACATAACTTATAGACTGGTCCTCATCATTGTAACGTTAGATAGAACATGACATGAGTTCAGACTCTAGTCCAAACCATTACATCATTGACTATTATTAAACCATTACGTAAAAAAGCAATAAAACTGTGCAATACTGCGCTATCTATCAGAAAGCGCGAGCGAATGCATGGATAGCACTTCAGACACAAGAGGGCGTAAATGCGTGCCTATGGGATGCCGGGGTCCGCCCGATAGTCCGAAGGTCCGTTAGTCCGAAGGTTCAATAGTCCGAACGCGCAAATTTTCCATAAGAGGGGGTTCATTAGTCCGAAAATGTAATAGGGTTCGTTAATCCGAACATTTGATGCGATAGTCCGAAGGTTCATTAGTCCGAAGGTTTATCGATCCGAAGGTTTACTGGTCCGAAGTTTCGGTAGTCCGAATTTAAAAAAAGGTTAGTTGGTCCGAAGGTTCGATAGTCTCGAAACAAAAACGAGGTTCAACAGTCCGAAGGTTCATTATTCCGAATCGACGATAAGGTTCGATAGTCCGAATCGACGATAAGGTTCGATAGTCCGAATTGACAATAAGGTTCGATAGTCCGAATTTACAATACGGTTCGATAGTCCGAACTGACAATAAGGTTCGATCGTCCGAATCGATAATAAGGTTCGATAATCAGGTTCGAAAGACGCACACCGTAGGAAAATTTAAATAAGAAGTTCGTTTTGTTCATAGATATAAAATTAAAATAACTGAAATAACTAAAGATCGGCCGCGCATACATACACGGGTTTTGGCATGGGTACCGTGTGCATTTTCTGCGCGTCGGCTTTCGAACGTGAAATCGTTACCGCGTCCATGGCGAGAACCAAAAAAATGTCTACACAGGCAATGGCGCGTGTGTATTGTCGATTCAGACTATCGAACCTTATTGTCGATTCGGACTATCGAACCTTATTGTCGATTCGGACTATCGAACCTTATTGTCGATTCGGAATAATGAACCTTATTGTCGATTCGGACTATCGAACCTTATTGTCGATTCGGACTGTCGAACCTTATTGTCAATTCGGACTGTCGAACCTTATTGTCAATTCGGACTATCGAACCTTATTGTCAATTCGGACTACCGAACCTTCGGATTATTTAACCTTATCCTATTTTGGGACTAACAGGCCATTCGGACTATCGAACCTTCGGACTGTCGGACCTTCGAACTAGTGAACCTTCGGACTAACGAACCTTCGGACTAACGGACCTTCGAACTATTGAACCTTCGGACCATCGAACCTTCGGACTATCGAGCGGTAACCGGGATGCCAGGTGCAAACTCCCATAACAACGAATTATTTATTCATATGAACTATTCATAAATCACAATAAACACCTTAAAGTCTTTCAGCTTCTTGAAACCCAATAAGAAATAGTTTCGGACAAATAAACTTTTAAGTTTGAAATCTTCCAAAAGATTTCTTTTAAATTTTGGCTAGGTCAGCCAGCACCTCCATGGGTCGACCCAGCCGCCTGGAATGTTTTCTAATTAACCAAGAAAGAAACACCCGTACCAGTTTTATTAAGCATCCATGCACTTCCCGAGCCAAACATTTGACCAACTACAAAAACCTAACTTTATCAAAGATTCCGAAGCAAAGAACCCCATGGTTGTATAATAAATTATCAGAGTACAAATAATTGCATGACCCCAGAACTAGGTAAAAGGGTTGGTTTACAAACAAAATATAGTTTTGCGCCTGAAATTTTTCCTATAATAAGTGCACCCCACCTCTTTCCAGTAAGTTATAGGGCAACCGCCCCCCCCCCCCCCACCCCAGATGCCCGACCCCCATCTGAAATCTTGACTTTTGAAGTTTAAACTTTCCACACTGAGTAGATGATTTAAAACATTTACGTAGGATTTCAAACATTTACCAAACGAGTTTGCGATTCATAAAAATGGAGATAACATTACGCCATTACTTTTTTTTAAGGTCAGGAAAAATAATTTCATTCATCTATGAATGATTCGAGTCCACTGTACATAATTCCACATTATTCTGTGTGTTCTCCTTATCATCCTTCTTCAGATCCCAATATTCCCATTAATTTTTAAAACAAGTGTCCTTTCAGTGGTTATGAGAAGAGCAGTTTATTGACATTCAACATGCAGCCAGTACAACAGACAAAGACACTTTTATATAATTTTATTATCTCTTTTTTATCCAATTAACTTCTCAATAATAAGTAAAAAATGTCCACGCCACACAGACTGGTCTCATTTGTTTTTCACCTCGATTTATTCACATTTATTTCAAAAGACTTTGCGGTTTATTTCCCCAAATGAGATACGATTCTTCTACAAGTTTTTGACATCCAGCATAGCCCTTTTTATTTTGTCATATTCAACTTCAAAAGGGTTAACAAACTGTGATGTCATCAGTACTAAGACATACTAGTATTATTTGAAAACAATGCGCATGGTGAAAGAAAGTAGAGTGAGATGCAGGTTTACGGTAATAGAATAATTGGTTTTGATAATTGGATCAATTCATTTACCACTACATGGCCCAATTTCATAGAGCTGCTAAGCACACAAATTTGCTTAGCATGAAATTTCTTCCCAGATAAAAACAGGATTACTAGCCAAATTTTAATTTGGTGCATATTGCTTGTTACTGGTATTCAGCTTTTGTTTGCTTCTCCTGAAATTCATATGGAAATTTGGTTGGTAAACCTGTTTTTACCTGTTTTTTTCATGCAGCTCTATGAAATTGAGTCCTGATGTTAGATTCCCTGGTTTGACAATGACATCAGGATTTAAATTCCCTTTTTACCAGAAGGTTCACGAATAATTTCCCTTAGGGCCTCAGTTAGGTTACAATAGGTTTGGATTTTGAAGAAAAAGAATGATAAAAGTCTGTATTATCCCACCCCGACACGGTGTGCAGCACCATTTATAAGATTATAAATATGGTGTTACCACAATCCTCAATCTTATTATTTTTTATCAACTTATTTAACATTTATTTCCAAATTAACAACAATACCAGCTAAACTCAGTGCTCACAGGCAACTACAAATCTTTCGCTTTACAAGTATTGATCTGAAGTTATAAAAAATACTGTCTGATATGGGAAAGTGGCAATCCAATTATCAATTACACTATCAAATATAGGACAACTAAGCAATGTTTGTTTATCTTGATAATTCTAAAATTAAAGAGTGCCCCAGAGAATTTCCAAAATAAACAATTTGTTTAACTATTTACATGTACACTATAACAAAAATATATACAGAACTGAGTACAGGTTTGCTTTCAAATAAAACATTTTTAAAACAGTTGGTAAACTGACTAAATAGTAAATGAACATTTTTATCTTACACACCCCAAAAAACAAATTAAGTAATTAGTTTAAGATTGACTAAACCTGATGTTTCAAATACCTTGTTTCCACACACAATCAATTGAAATTTATCCATTATCCAACCCTTTTTTTTATAGAAATTTTATGTTGTGTATTGTCCACTCTTTATTTACAATTTCTTTGAACTCCAAATGTAAAACTCAAAGAGAAATGCTCCTACAAAATAAAAATCAACATGGTAGTCATTTTGTACGTTCCACTAATAATTATTTTGGACATCATTTGTTTCTGCACTATAAATATTTCTGGATTGATATTGGCAATGATAAATATTCAGCCTTTTGTCTTTGTTTTTATATGTGGAGAAACAAAAAACAGATAACAAACTGTGGCTGTTTGTAATTAAATGACATGTTTTCATGGTAACAATTTTAATGTCAATGCCAATGTGATTCTTATTTTGAGGGAGGTCGCATAATGTGTGTCATTAACAAATAATCTGACAACTTGGTATATATGTGAAAACAGCTTGAACATAATAAAATAATTGTGTGAAACTACGTTCCTGGCGAAAACTAAACCTACCTTTTTACAAAATATAATCATTTCCTCAAAAGTGTTTCCGCAATCAGAGTAATCTGTTAGTTAATGGAAAACTGGGTTAAAATCTCCAACGTCCTACAACATTCAGTTACCACATCTTTGTCCAGTAATTCTCAATCATTTTATTCCAGTCAGAAATAAAATGATGTAAAACTACAAGATGACACAGTTATTAAGCGCCAATAAAATAAATGTATTTCGGAACTCAGTTCCTGTGCAATCACCTTAACAAAGTGTGTTTTGTGAGTTGAAACAATGACCTAGTTAGTGAAATTGGAGATTACACTGTTTAGTTAACCACTAAACCAGATTACTTCTGAGACAGAGATTCAACAAGGCACTTTCGTGCCTCTTCGGCAATTACAGAAAGTTCGTCGATGCGCTTTCTCAAACGCTCATTATCTGCCTCCAGCTCTTTAGCTTTAACAGCCATACTCTTCTCGCGCATTTTGCGGGATGCTCGAGAGCGTTGCGACGCCACGTTGTTCTTATCGCGGCGGTGTCGGTACTTCTGCTCGGCTGAAGCTTTAGAGGATTTGGAGTGAGATGTGCGAGCCCTCTTTGTGGGAGGGGCCTCACTTTCCATTTTGGTTGGGCCAGTGGGGTCGACACGAATCTCATCATTGCTTGCTGTCTCAGAGCCAACAGATGTTGGCAGGGTTGTCATGGTAGCAGTTCCAGAAGGTTCCGCATCATTTCCAAAGGGTTTGTTGCTTTCTGCGATGAAAGTAGCCACGTCATTGAAATCAGATGGACCAGCCTCCTCCTGTAGTTACAAAACAAAACAAAACAAAACAATAGATTTAGTTTCAATGGAAAATATGGATTCAAGTTTGGCCTAAAAGACTCTGCAACAGTCAAAACATACTGCCATTAACGACATTCTGCCAAAAAAACACAAGGAATGCTCGTTATGATTGTACTTTCGTTGCCTCCAAAGTCCAAATAAAAGCTTCTTGTTTACTCAAAATAATTTAAAATAATTTTTACTCACAAGCAAACAAAAATTTCAAGTGATTTAGATCTGCCAAAAAAGTTACTGCTAAAGCCAAAAATTACAGAGGAAAATTTTACTTGTAATTTCTACCCACCATTTGCTTTGTACTTCCAGTGTATTCCCATATTTGAATCGTCATACGATTGAGAATTGCCACAGCCATTTATCAAATGAGATTTGCAGAACATAAACATTTCCTAACAAATTGACTTCTCTGTATGGTGCTGTAGCACTGATAAGTTGTTATCGCATTGCTTGTAAGAATAATGAATCCTTTCTGTGTTTATCAACAAACTTATTTGGGTTATTGACTTGAGATTTCGAAGTGTTGTGCAATACCTAGGGTTCAGTAATAGCATACAATAGAAAGGCAGATTGCAACTGGTTGTGCAATCTGAGATCACATCATGAATATTGATCACTTATTGGACAACCTTTGACCTTTTGCATTGCATTTATTTTGTGCATTCAAGTGTATGGTTACCAGCTATTGCATCAGCCTATTGACAGCCAGTTATATGCTAATGAATGAATAATTCAGTTATATGTTAATGAATTATTCAGTTTTTCTTAACAATGGTGGTTTCTTTGAAAATTGATTATTGTTGTGATTTATTTATAACTGTCACCTAACCACAGAAGTTGTTTGTCATAATTTTCTAATTCAGAAGGTAAGAATACTACATGAAAATCATTCGATTGTAAATCATTAATCAAATTGATCATTCAGCATATAGAACTTTTGAGTTGAAATTGCATCAGTTGGGAACAAGACATTTAAATAATTATGTAAAAAAATAATAAGGGAAAAAAGCAATAATATTAAATGGATCATTACCAAACAGAGAATTACTCACAAGTTTATCGAGAAACCTGGTTAGGTCCGTAAATGTGTTGAAGAAATGTTCGACAGACGCATCGCTCTCAGCCGGGCTGATCTCACCGTTGCTATCGGCAACCGTAGCAATGGATGGGATCGTTTCCCTCGGCGGCTTGAGCATGCCATCTACTCCTCCCAAGGGCTCAAAAGGAAAGTCTTGAAATACCGGAAGGTCGTCAATTTCAAAGACTCCTTGCAGCTCTGGGAAGAGCATGAGGTCTGTGAATTCTTCCCCATTGACGGTGGAAGGCTTGTCCGACTCTGTCTCAATGGCGTCTGCTAGAACATCGCAGAAAGACAGGTCGGGATCACCTGTGAGTTTAAAGTAAAAATAATGAAAGTGCATTGAACCTTAAGGAAATATGATACGTTATCTCGTCTGAATCCCTGAGCAGGTACGCAAAGCACGAGTAGCTGTAAAAACAACCGCGGGGGCCAAGCTAGCGTAAAGCCGAATATGGAGCCAAAGCTGTGGTTTCGAAAAGGGTCCTAGACAAATGATATTAAAACTCACCATGGTTAAAAAGACTGCTCGAGATCGGAGCAGCCTGTTGAGCCAAGTCTGAAGCCGGAGGGTCTCGGAGAAGGTGGTTGCTCTGAGTTATCAAGCCATCTACTTTGCATGTTTGGCCTGGCTTTAGGCCGAGGCTGACTACTGCCTCGCTGCAAGCCATGTCGGCTGTTTCTACAAATTGAGTCTCCGGAAGATTCCATTCTGAACTGAACTTACTGATGATAGATTCGGGAGAATCCACGGTAAAGAGGGTCTATCCCTTTTTAGCAGACCACTGTGGGCGTTTGCGCAACCTAATTTAAGAAGAAATCAAGAAAGTAGTTGTTAAAATTGTAAGAATTAAAGAACCTTAAAGCCATTATACACTTTCAGTAAACAGTATTGTCCAAGTCCCACACTTCGTGTATCACAACATATAACATAACAATCCTGTGGAAATTTACGCTCAATCGGATATCGGAGTCGGGAGAAAATAACGGGAAAACCCACTCCTGTTTTCGCCGTGTCATGACATGTGTTTATAACAAATCCGTAATTCTCGCTAACGAGAATTTATATTGTTTTACCGTGTTCTCAAAAAGTAAAGCATTTCATGGACTAATATTTCAAGAGAAGTCTTTCACCATTACCTTCTGTAAACCCTGTAAATTATTTGTGAACTTTTTTTTTTGTCTGTACCGAAAGGGTCCAATGACTTTAAACAATGAACTACTACTTCGTACTACTAGTACTACTACTACTACTAGTAGCACCTAGAACTGGTACAAAATTACTCCTAGAATTATGAAGTTTGTTCCGTCGCGCTATCGTCTCAACTATGGCGGAACGAAACTCGTAATAGTTGTAGGACTAATGAATGAGTAGTACAAAGTCAAAAAACGTGCGATGCGGCAGAAAAACAACAACAGTGAGTACCGAGCAGAAAATTGCATTTTTGACGATGTTTTTTAATTTCACTCAACAAAAAGGAAATACAAGCATTATGAATGTATATTGAGTATGTGCGGAAAGTTTTGGTAGTGTAGTACAAAAGAAACTTCAGTTATTGCTGGCTAACGGCGGTCGTAAAACTTTCACCTATCAACGCTGATTTGAAAAACGTACAGTCACAGGGGAGCCTTTTATAAGTTATTAATGTTTCGTTCATTACCTTGTCCTTTTTTTGTCCGAGTTGGACAGTCGCTTTACCGTCTTTTAAGGACGGTAGACGCGCTTTCTGCTTCGATGTTGAGTTGCTCTCCAGCCCCTTCTTTACGAGTTCCACCAGCAAAACTTTGAGATCGAATGACGAAAACTGGTTCGTTATTGCATTTTATTGCGACATCGCTCTTTACTCTGCTCTTAAAATAGACATTATGTCATGAATATGAGCCTATCAAAACGCCGCTATTTTTACCTTGGCACAATGATGTCATTAGCAGCCAATGGTGAACCCGGTGATTGTGCGGCTGGCCAACGTGTGGGCTCATGTCATGTTTGACCTTGCGTTGCGTTTGTCAGGGTTGTTGTTTACGATTGACGTTGGCCTAATTACTTTCATCCCAAGCATGGATGCTTCAATAAACATTCAGCACACTTATTTTTAACCTAATGATGTAGCCTTTTCCTTCCCATGACAACGTACCCCTGCAGAATCTGTTTTTGCTTATGCATGCAGTTAGTAATTAACAGGTACACAAGAAGTCTCAAAATACATGTGCACTCAGAAAGTTCGTGGTGCGCCACCTGGCCATCCAGTAAGTGGGGCGAGCATGCAGAAGGGAATTTGTTCTTCTGCTGTTTAGAATTGCCATCCTCCAAAAGAATCATATTTTTTTCGAGGAATGTTTTTTTTTTAATGTCTATTAATATTTAAAAAATTTCCATGTAAAAAGGCACTGCAGAAGAAAACAATTGCTGGGCAGAAGGGGTGGGGTTTTGGATTTGCTTGTAGTTTTATACTCTCAATAAAGATGGTTTGAACAGTATGTAAGTATTAGAGTAGTAAGTAGGAGTCTGGTTTGCGCAGATGGAGGGAGACAAATTGTGAGCATCCCCATAATGTTTGAGTCTGGTCTCCAGGCCGATCTTTGCCATATGTATAAAAATTTACAGCCGCAAAAGGGAAGGTGTTAGTGAATTTATCTCGTAATGTATTCCCCAAAAAACTTAGATATATGAGCATGGAGGTAAACATTTCTATATAAAGGAGTAGTGAAATAGTTCGATCAGACAGAGGGTCCATTGCTATGGTAACATCCACAGAGCATGAGGACATCCACCTGTCCACCTGTTTTTTAATTACTGTTTTTGTCTCTCTTGCAATTGTTTCTACCATGAGCCCCTAGCCCATTAATGATGTCCATCCAGTTCATATCCTTGATGATGATGTATCCCTAAAAAGTGTTATCCTATTCGAGCATGCAAGCTCCCAAGAGCTGTGTACTTTTCATGGAGCAATCCATGGTATTTTTCTTTAAAAAAAAAAGAGTTCAGCAGGACGGCGCGAGATTGATTGATTACGTCCCGTGCGCATGCGATTTGACCTTTCATTTTAGCCGGCCATTTTGAACAGAGCAAACAACACCACAATCTTATCACAGACGACGCGGTTAAAATTGAAGTCATCAAATACAATCGTTTCATTTTCAAGAGATATGAGTCTTTCATTGAGGTGAGTTTGGTACTCGTGTGTTCTCATAGTAACACTGGCCATGGCCTTGATCGGTTGCATCCATTTGCAAACGTATTTTCTTTACGCTAGGCAAAATAATCGAGAGGTCGAGTTGGTTGTAACAAGACAAGAGTACTATCAGTAAGGTTGTAACATGTAAATGTACAATACAATGTAATGTAAACAACACTCACACATTTTATATATTAATGAACTCGACGGTTTTAGTTGGTTGTCTCTTCTCAGGCATACCACCAGACCATACTATTACTAGTACTACAGTTGGTACACATACATAATAATATATAAATTAATAATACGAATTAATTAATTAATGACATTATTAATTATTTTATTATATTTATATTTTATAATGAAGGATTTGGGAGTGAACAAAAATAATAATTTGTAATAATTGTATTATTAAATAAATATTAATGTATTGATTGATAAATTTAAATTTAATATTAAATACAAATAAAGTGTATGCAGATACTTCCGCGGTACTTCCTCCATCGTCCATGGTGTATGTATGTAATTGTAAGTTGTTAAAATAATTTGCCGTAGGTAGTTGGTAGTGTCATAAGAAAGTAGTCTGGTGTACTGTAAGTGAGTATGTCTTTTCTCCATCCCCCATAGTTGCGATAACGTAACCCTCCTGCCGACGGTGTAGCTACGCCGTCGGCAGGAGGGTTACGTTATCGCAACTACATCCCCCATGACAACCAGGAGTTGAGCTACTCCTACATGTCCTAGAACTATATGAGGTTCGCTCGGCTATCGTCTCCGGTTTAGTGCGTTACGGGAGATGATAGCCGAACGAACCTCAAGTTCTAGGTCCTAGGAGAAGGGTTGAGCATGCATGTTTTTTTTTTTTGTTTTTTTTTATTATATATAAATTAAAGTATTTAAATTCAAAATGTGTGTAAACTTAGTAAGTTTATGAATTAAGAACTAGGTACTCCTCCTAGTCTACTCCTAGCTAGATAGATATAATATAAATAGTTGAGAGTGTGAACTCTCAACCCTCCTGACCCTGCGGGAGGATGAAGGGTTTCTCTCCCGGCAGTCTAGAGGGTTATGATTATCTCAACTAGTGTAGTGCTCCTAGAACTATAGGTTCATGGAAACAATAGCCGAATTAGACCCAGTAACTGGGGCGCTGTACTCCTTTTTTTTCGAAATTTTGTCATTATCTGTCATGCTAGTATGACCGATAATGACAAAAATTTTAGAAGAAAAAAAAAGCACAGCACCAAAAGCACATATCCAAACGAACCTCCATACAGTTCTAGGCAGGAAAAGAACTAGTCTCTATAGGAGCCTATCATTATAGTTATTTGTGGTGTGTGCTGAGCCCCAAGTAGGAACCCTGAAGAACAGCTGTAATAAATAAACAAAATAAACAAAGGTATTTATTGTATTTGTACAAAAATGTATAACACTCTAACAGATGTAAAGTCTTATAAAGTTCATACTGTAACTTTGTAACCCTTAGTTAGCTGGCTTAGGCTGCGCAAGGTTGATACTAGTTAACGGTTGCAGTGTTTATTGACTGAAATTGTTGCTACTACAATTGTTTAGGTTTATACTAGATACATTAAAAAGTTTTGATGAAGTAGTTTGAACAAAACTATCAGAAATATATTGTACCTCAAATGAACTTGGATAAAACGACCCTAGCGTTGTTGTTCTGACAACTATGAAGTGTTTTTTTAGGAGGTCAATTGCTATGTAATGATAACCAGTAAGGTGTGGTGCTCTCTGAAATGATGCCAATTCTACAAGAGCATTACGTGTGAATTTCCGTCCTAAACAAATTTGTCTTCCAATTCATTCATTTTGTTTATGGACTGAAAGAATAAATAGAATGGATGCCAACACAGTAAACCATCGCAGAACCTCAACTATGTCAATGAAGTAAGTTCAGTGTGTACTTTTCAACAGCAAGTTTGCGGTTGCATTTGCTTCACAAGTTTTGTTGGGTGAAGACACTGTTTGTGGCAGTCTTTGGTCAGCAGCTCATGGTGTGATAGTTACTGGAACATATTTTGGTGTATTGCTAGCCATAGAATTGCATTAAGTAGTGTGTGCAAGTTGAATGCAGAACCACCCACTCATGTAGGTATAAACATAGTTTGTAGTATTGGTTTCAAAATTGCATTAATTTTATTAGCTCAATATTTTATCTAGGTTGTATACAACGAGGTATTAGCCTTTTATTAATCTGACACCTATTATTATTGCCATGATCACTGTTAACAATTTTTCCGCGAAACACAAATTTGTAGGAAACCAGTTGCAGATGATAATGTAGAACAGTATTTTTGTTGGTTACCTCATTCCAGTAAGCATGAATAAGTGTAAAGTTTTGTGCTTGGCTATTCTTTGCGCTAAGCATTTATAAGAAGTTGGGCTAAGTACTTAATACTCTATCCTAGGTGCTTTAAGCTAGTGTACTCGAGCTAAGTTGTCGTGTGTTTTTCATATACATTTTGCAATTACTTACTTTAATTGGTCTTAGTCCAAACAAACATCCTGCTAATATTTTAACAAAGGAGAACAATATATGTAGTAGTAATTTTCATGAAAATCTAGCCTTGCTAAAACTGACCTTTTTTCTTCTTCAAGTTCAAGTGTCATTGCAAACAAAGATAGAGTTACTTATTCTAAATGTAAAGTTGTCAATGTGCCTTGGTGCTGTGATTTATTAACAATTCTCTAAAACAAGATATTTTCACTTGAAGATTTGGGTTGTTTTTGACTGCAAGCAATTTGAATTGAGTATAACAAAATGCAGTGTTTTGTATGCCATTGTTGTACTTTTTGTATGCCTTATTTGCCAACTGTGGCTCAAAATGCCAAAAGATGAAATTATTGAGGTTTTCACCCCCCCCCCTTAGCAATTGCAAAACAAAACCAAATTCATCAGAATACAAATTCCTATTGATTCATTGAATATTGATAATGCACAACAGTGCACTGCAAAAGCGTTAATTGTGGTCCCTGAAAATCATGTAGAAATATTATTCTAAGAATACTTTAAAGAAATGTTGAAAAGTATGTTAACATTAGAATTACAAAAAAGATTTGTAGAATTATGTACAGCCAGTGCAGAATAGAATGGTAGTTGTTTATTTTATTCAGTGGAAACCGTTCAAGTAAGGTGCATTCGGGCCAAAGCAACGAAAGAGCAACGGTTGGCTCTAGGATTACAACATTGTTTACTTGTGACCTAGTTTATGGTCATTCAGATAGTGTAGTTGGCATCATCGGCAGGTGGTGCGGTCAAAGTCTGCTATAATTCATAATCAATCAATTTTTTAAAGTCAAGGAAAGTGTAGTTTTAGAGCGTACTCAGAAAGTATAGGCATATATTTAATAATTTCGCTTGTGTTCAATTTGAAGTCCGACTAGGGACAATAATATACCTGTTTTATCCAGAATGTGCAGACATTTTAGGAAATCATGTTTTGATTTCATGAATCTAAGTTATTTACAGAGTCTGATTCAAACATGTGATGGATAAATTATGCAAAAAAGAAAACCAAAACGGAAGATATAAGCATTCCTCCCCTTGAGTGTGAGCTTCTCCAATTTCAGTAAAAGTTTCACCAAAATAAAATTTGTTCATGTTCACTTGAACTCCCGTTTTTAAAATATGAAGCTTCATGTGAAATACCAATATTGACATTTAAGAACCAAATTGCAACTCATTTGTAAATTTCTCCACTGTTTTATTTACAGAACTGATTTTGGTATGGATAAAGGAAGACGAAAGAAGCGCCGGGAGCTGACGGAAGAACAAAAACAAGAAATCAAAGAAGCTTTTGATTTATTTGATACCGACAAGGATCGAGCGATTGATTATCATGAACTCAAGGTATAAACTGGATATTTGGTGTCTACCATAGGGATTGAATTCAGGGTAAAGTACCACAAGACTGTAGGGCTTGTAGCTAAAAAATCTTTACTGGACCAGAACTTATTTTACAAGTCCAGAATCTAAACGAACCACGATGAAAGTTAGTAAGTTGTGTATCCTTTTTACAGGTGGCAATGAGGGCACTAGGTTTTGATGTCAAGAAAGCCGATGTTCTGAAAGTATTACGAGACTACGACAAAGACAACAGCGGAAAAATATTCTTTGATGACTTTAATGAAGTCAGTAAGTATCAACCAAAACATAATTTTATACAATTTTAAAACTTTCATAAAGTCACGACCAAGTACTGTCAACCAGCACTGCTATATAAAGAGGTTCTGCTTATAAAATGTACATAAGAAGTCCTGAATCACATTTCTGCTTCGAGTTTCATGTTAAAAAGAGTTGGACAGTCCCAGCAATATTGTTTGGCTCAATTTTGAGTTATGACAGACCCTATGTTTTATGAGGCAATGGAAAACAAATTGTTTTGATTTTGGAATGTAGGTTCATGTAGAATGAGTTTCATTGCGTGAATTGTTTAAGAAATCATTTCAAAAAGTGGCAGTGAGCAATTTTTATTTCCGGTGTTTTTTTTTTAACACCCAGGCTCAGGAAAGTGTGCATAACAAGACTAATGTAACAGCCCTTCCATAGAGCAGTCTGCACAGTCAGTACACTGTCAACTCTCCTACTCTCTGACCACAGAACAATTTCATCTTTGAGACCATTTTCATTTTGCATAGGGCACCTCCATTTGAAAATCTTGGGAAACTTAAAAAGGGGCACCAATGCCAAGATCAAGTCAACAGATGCCTTGGCCTCCGTTGCTCCAGTACTCTGTGTAATGCAATACACATGTTTTCTTATTCCCCTTGTCTAACAGTGACAGACTGGATGTTAGACAGAGACCCACATGAGGAAATCATCAAAGCCTTCCGCTTATTTGACGACGATGACTCGGGTAAAATCAGCCTTCGTAACCTCAGGCGTGTAGCGAGAGAGCTTGGGGAAAACATGACAGAGGAAGAGCTACGAGCGATGATTGATGAGTTTGATAAGGACGGGGATGGGGAGAGTAAGTATTTTTAAGGTCAAATGAGACTCCCTGGAGTGTCATGTTTAAATTGTTGCTTGAAAAGAATCCATTGTGCTGACAAAAACAATCAGAAATCGTAAGCAGTTTTTGCTTAGTGATGGGCACCTCTACCGGAAAAACCTGAACCAAATCTTTAGGCTCAGGCAGTTTTTGCTTAGTGATGGCACCTCTAGAAGAAAAACCTGAACCAACTGGAACATTTGAAGGGAGCACCTAGCCTATTTGAAGGGAGCTCCAAGGCAATGACCCGGGCATGGAACTTGCCTCCAAGTATCACACACCTGTGCTTGATATGTGTACATATTGTATCAAGTTGGCTTTTTAAACCTTGGCTTAGGTTCTGTGCTCAGTTTGATGTTCCAATCCAAACTTGATGATAGAGCCAAAGCTTAAGTTCTTGGGAAATGGAGCAGATTAAAGTTAAAACCAGAACCCAATGTTTTCTCAATGTTTCTCTGTTGTTTTTTATTCCCAACAGTCAACGAGGACGAGTTTGTAGCCATTATGACCGGTGACACATGAGGATGGTGTTCCTTCATCTTGTACATAGAAATCGGACCAACACAACAAGTTCAGCGTTTTTTTTATACAATTTGTACAAAAGGGTGGGTAGACTTCAACCAAAACCATGGCATTTGCGTGTAAACACAACCAACATTCAGATCTATGTACAGGGCAAACTCTACACGAATAAACATTGAGGGCGCTGTGGCTTGTGTTATTTTCCCCACTGACCTTTTGGGGAAGAGAATTACAAACGTAGTGTGCGGTGTGTATAGATCTCTGAACTTTGGTTGTGTGTGTGTGTGCGTGCAAACACCATGGTCTTTGAACCAAGACTAATGGGTCGCGTCTATGGGAGGGGGAGTTTTTAATTAGTTCCTACACAAGAGCTATCACTCAGGGTCTGTACTCAAAGATAGAATAACGAAATCTACTCTATCATAATGTTGCCATTATAGAGGTAAAATGATGATGAATTTGCATGGCACACAGGATGGGCCATTGAGGAATGTTCTTTGACGCGCCCTACTCAAATGAAATGTGCTTAAGGTCTATTGGAAAACAAGATGAAATCAGCAAATGTCTACTTTATTCGATGCCCAAGGCTGAATATGGCTTTGCCAACTTTTGTGGAAAAAAAAGTCACAGTACCATTCCATCAATGTATCATATTTGTCTTTAAATTGAACTTTAGAAAAGACTCTGAATCTGACCACCACTTGTTAACTCATCAAGACTGAATACATAATCTTATTAAGTTTACATACAATTCATCATTCTACTGTATCGGTACCACATTTTGGTAAATCGAGTGTATAAGTGGTGATCACATTTGTAAGTTTTTGCTCACATACATGTACGAGTAGTAATCATGCGTGCTAATTTATTTCTTTGGTGTTTGATATAATTTCATGCAAGTAAAATGTAGACTCTGAATGGTTTGTTAGACCTTGCCCAATTGAGGGCTAGTTATGCGTTCAAGTATGGGACATCCTTAGCAACACTCATGGCCATAGCCACCAGTTCAGAATAGGCTTAAAGAGTAGTTTGCTGAATGGAGGGTAATGCAGCCATTTTGTACAAATCAAGAAAGTTAGTCTAGTTGCTTTTTGTTGAAATTATAATCAATTTTCATGGTTGCTGTTGTATGATAGGGAAGCAGTATGATAGATCTGCAAGTTGAAATAAAATATCTGTAAATACTTTAATTGGAATGAGACTTTTGTGTCTTTTTGTCGAGTGTTGATGGGAATAAAAGACCCTTGTTAATGATGTCACACGCTCGAACAGCACCCTCAATGATGTCAAAGGAAGACCTCGTTAACATAATATTTGGTCCAAGGAAAAAACTAGGAAGATTTTATCCACTACGAGGGCCGACCTACAAATCTACATGTACATACTTTTCAGCTGAAGGATCACTAAATAATTGCATGTGGTTAGTGACATGGAATTAACAACAAAATCAAGATCAAATAGTTGCAGAAGACATTCATTTTCAATTCTAAATACATTAATGTTTTATTACCAAGTTGCTCATTTGTTGCAATTCTTTTAAGCAATGACTATCATACAGCTGTCATAAAAATACACGGTTAGTTTTGAAGTTTTCAACAGGAAATAAATCTAAATTTGTGTTGACCTACAGTCTACTGTATATTCAAATGTAGGATACAAGTTATGAGCAATTTCTTGCTGTTTGTCCAAGAGTGAGCTTCGGCGGACAGCAAAGTAAACCAAATTAGCATAATGCATTGAAGAATATAGAAAAAGAAAGCAAAATATCAAAGTACACTACATATTTAAATAAAATGAATAATTTGTTTGATCAGCTCAGTATTTTCGATCTTGTATGCTGAACACATTTTGTGAATTACTAACAAAAATTGATTAACAAAAAAAAAAAAGACTGGAATTATCTACATAAAAAGCCCAACCTACAAGGAAGTGTTACAAAAAAAACATTACAATGGATTAAGTTATCACACAAGCGCGAGTGGAATACGGAAAAATAAAGCACTTCTGCGTCCCATTAATATGTGACGCAGACACGCTATATTTTCAGTATTTCCACAAGCGCACGTGTGATAGTGAATTTATCTTCAAGTAAACTTGGCGCGTGACATACAACACACAAGACGCAGGTAGTTATATTAGCCGTGCAATAAAGGTTTTTATCACCACTCCATTCTGCGAATCTGATTGGTGGATTAGCGCATACTTGAAGATACTACTTGTTATCACTCTTGCTCCAATTTCCCTTTAAAATTTTCTCCCTTTTGAAAATTGTTGTCATTTCAAAAAGATAATTTCAACATCATTTTCTGATCCAGCAAAAATTGACGTCAACTCCTTGCATTAAAATAGTACATCAGTCTGTTCAGCGATTAGAATCAAAATACAGGGCCCACTTTCAAAGAGCTGCATAAGCAGATCATTATGCTTAAAGTAATTTTCTGCTAAGCGAAAGTACGCAGAACACCAGTCTTAGATTTCAAATTTTACATGGTACTTTGGCTGTACATGTAGGTTACCTTATTCTGGTAAGCAAAATTTGTTGTGGTTAAGCGACTCTATGAAGTTGGGCCGTGACTGGGGCCCAATTTTTATAGAAAACTCTGCTTTCTGCTCAACAAAAACGGACAAGTTGTATGAATAGGCTGGCTGTAGCCTTATATTGGTTAGCACTATACTGTTGTGCTTTGATCGTTTTTTCTGCTTATGCAGTCTATGAAACTGGGCCCAGATCTTACACTTGCTTCTTGGTGAAATCAAGGAATGTGTTTGGTGAAGAGAACCTCTGTGAGGGCCCTTATACAGTACAGTTAATATATTGGCCTTTGTAAATGTAACGTTGATTTACAGGACAAATTATCTGTCTGATGAGAAAACAGCAAAAAACTGTCACCGTGTACTTACTAGGCTTGAAGCAGTGGAAGCAATTTGCCCCTGGTCATTGCCTTGCTGCCCCTTGAAACATTCCAATAAAAAATGCCTTTCCAAAAACATATTATCAAGAACGTTGAACTTGAAAACATTTAGCTAGGTGACAGAAATTGCTATCTCCAAAACTCTGCATTTCAGAAGAAATAGTTTTGCAAGATTTTGAACACCATTACCATAATTATAACTAGTGGGTGTTTGGATGGAAATTAAACCCTTTTTCCAAGGGTCATTACCTTAGTTAGTTTTGACCCTACCTTCCTTTGATCCTGCAAAGGAGCATGAATTACTTATTTTCAAAGATAATTATTCTCCAACTAAATTTACATATTATTTTACCCAATTTAAGGTAAAGTTCTGTAACCTTCAATAAAGACTCTGCTAGGGTCGAAACGTATAGTGTTATTCAAAGGACTTCTTAACACTTCATTACTATTCTACTATTAAGCTAAAACTGACAATTTGGAGGCAAATAACACATTAACTAGGGACACTTCCTAGCCCTAGTGCGATAATATTTGTTAGATGTATGCTTTGCCAAAGTAGCCTTACATTCTAATCTGGTTTTTGTACAAAATTTTATCTTTACAAAATTTGTTTGTTATTGTAAGTTTTTATACACTTTATATACATCAAAATGTGTTCTTAAAATGAAACCATAATACAGCAGATATTTTTTAAACAATCCATGCCTATCACATGACAATAATGAACAGTGTTCTCCGTTAACATTGGTCTGTTGGCCAAATGTCATTTATAACACCTGAGGACCATTGAAACTTCACTCCAAGTGGTCCAGCAGGCTAGTTCAGTGTTGAAAAACATCCTTATTCAAAATGAAATATGGACAAGTGAAAAAGCTGGGGATCGGAGAAATAAAAAGCGAAGTTGTTCTTCTTGCTAGTCACTGACTAAGTTAATGGACAACCCTGATAGATCTTACAATTTTATCCTACCCATCCCCTAATAATCAAAAGACTCAAACTGAGTTACCCGATTTCTGCTCCAAAAGCTTAAGAATGAACGCAATGCTTCTTCTCCCAAACCTACCGATGTCTCGTATGAGAATACATGTAAGTGGCAAGTGAAGATTTTCCATTAAAGTTTAGAATATACAACTTTTAGAACTGGTGAGGGGTTGAGGTGAAGGCAGAGTGGGGAATATTTTATCCAATCACTTTTGCATATTTTGGAGCTCCTGGTAAATGGAGGGGATTTGTTCGTGAGGGGTCTCCAAACTAACTGTTGGCAAAAAGAAACATTTCATTTCTAAGAAAAAAATTTAATTGTGGAATTTGATTCATTTACAAACTTACACAGATTTTTTTGTATGAAATTTCAATAACACCTTAATAGCACTGAGCCAATGATTTGTAACTTGCAAACTTTAACGTCACGTTACACAAAGTCAGTGAACATTCAAACCATCGTGCTGCCATGCATGGAATATGATGTACAAAGACCTTGAACCCATTGTGTTAAAATACATTGAATTTCTAAGAAGAAAAATATCGGCCACAGAAACGACATGTTCTCCACAAGTTTTTGTCAAGTATTTTTTACAAATTATTTTTGTGGTTGAAGCAACTGCGCTTACATGTATTCATCAATAACGTGTAATAACCAATCTCACTATAAAGAACCCTGACAAACAGCGGAATTGAACAATAAATATAACTCACACGAGTGATGTGCTAGGATCTTTTCTCACTCCGACAAAATTCAAAATCATTGTAGATGTAGCTCAGCACTAAAGCTGTTCTAATTATGGTGCTATATTACCTGGCCTCAGTCTTACAGAATACAACATTTCAAAACATGTGGACCTTGGGTTGAATATTGAAAGAAATTGTTTGTCACCCTTCAAAAAAAACCTTTAAAGGCAGTGGACACTTTTGGTAATTACTCAAAATAATTATCGCCATATAGTTTTGTGCTTGTCCAATTGGTGTTAATATGGTAAGCTGGTGACTCAAACTGCTACATAGGAGCCACAGACTCCCAGAGGTACCATAACTTCCAGTCTTGGTGCCTTTCTCACACCTCGGTATGAGCTCCGGCTCCTGGTGCAGTCTGATGTTCGACCTACCAGGCAGGCAAAAAAACATGCTGCTCCAAAAATTGTTGGTCTGTTCGTTCTCGCTGCGTTTCTACTGCGTACGCAGCACGCGGAGCCAAAGCGTATGCAGCACGCGCAGCCAAAGTCGGGGTTTGAGAAAGGCCCAAGCACTGAGTTCATGGGTTTTATCTGGAAAACAGTATAGGAAAACAGTGATTGGAAAACGGTATTGAGCAGAAACCCCATGGCTTGTGTACTGTGGACTTCCACAATCTTTCGGAACTGTGTGGCAAGAGCCATTTAGTAAACTTGGGTAGAAGTGTGTACCAATTGAAGCAAATTTCACTGACTACACAATTGTCAACATTGGTGACCTACTAAAGGAAAATTGTGTCACCTGCAATTTTATGTTGTTGATGCAGTGATGTGCCCTTTTTGTGGGTCTCACTATAAATGATGTGAGAATTGAGAGAGAAGAAAAAAGGTGCTCACTAATACTTTGGTGTTAACTGAAGAAACTTAAAATGTACAATATGTACAGTTCAAATCAAAAACTGTGGAAGTACCGATGTGATACAGGTCAAAGGTTACACGTCCACATTTACCTAGCATTACACAGCACTTATTTGTTCCAGTTTGATTTGTACTTCCTTGAGTTGGATCATTTTTTCTTTCCCGTTGACAGGCTGATCTCCTTCCTCCTTATCTTTGTTAGATGTTTTACTTCTCAATCTCCGACCTTCAACCTTCGCATCTTCAGCATCTGATTGCTGATTGTCGCTGGTGTCTTTGTTAGTTTCGCTAGTATCTTTGTTGTTTTTACTGTCATTGTCTTCTTTAGTTTGAGAGTTGTCTGCTGTAATATTCGCTGGTAATTTCTCCAGCTTCACCGACAAGTTTCCAATCTTCATTGGAGACTTTTTCGCTTCTTCATCTTTGTCACCGTTCTCTGATTTACTGTCTTTGTCACTGGTCTCTGATTTGCTATCTTTGTCGCCGTTCTCTGATTTACTATCTTTGTCACTGTTCTCTGATTCATTGTCTTTGTCACTGTTCTCTGATTTACTGGTGCTTGGTAAATCATCAGTAAGGTCAACCAGCACCTCATCTTCAATCACTATCACTTCATCATCGTCGTCATCATCAGAGTTTTTCTTGTTAGCCCTGCGAAGAGCTTCTCTATCGATTTGTATTATCTCACGTTTGAAATGTCTAGATGTCATTAGACTACTCGTTCGCACTTTGAATGACTCGATCATGGTATGACCACGAGGGCAGCTTTCGATGTGACATGCCATGAGGGTGGGAGACAGGGTGCTGAATTCACACTTCTTGCAACCTAAGAGCATCCGGCCATTATTCACGGTGATCTTCCGGATGTGGTGGACCTTTGGTGCGGAACCCGCCTTGTGAAATGCTATCATGTGATTTGCAAAAGCACCCCCACAGTAGGTGACGTATTTACATAAGGTGCAGGCCATCTTCTTACGGAAGTGATCTCTACTAACATTTGTCGAAGTTCCACACTCGAGGCATCTTAGTGCCCCCTTTGGTCGAATGATTTCCTTCCTTGTCCACAAAGACGGTGCGATCTTAACAGGCATTGGTTTTGACACTGTCTTGGCGTTCTTCTCAGAGGTCGTGTTGATGGCTTGCTTTCCTCTGTAAGGAGCCATCTGGGGGACACCGTTACGATCCTTTTGCCTATGTTGAACATGATCCTTATTAATGTGGTCCTTCAACATGGTGCTGTTCAAAAACATCAGTTTACAGCTTCGGCAGCGGAATAAACCATTCTTCATCGACACGGAAAGATGCGTTTTACAATGGCGCAAGAAAGAGTTGTTGCATCTGATGATACGCACGCAGAAGGGGCACATGAGGGCTTTGCTTCCTTCGTGCTGTTTGGAGAAGTGGCTGACGAGGTCATCATAGAAGGAGGTCATGTAGTTACAGACACCGCAGACGTAAGGCATCTGAAGTTTTGGATGACTCTTGGCGAGATGCTTGACTAACCCACCACTGTCCTCGCATGCTTGCTCACAAATACCGCATCTATGTTTGCAATACATGTGGGCTTTCTCAACGTGCATCTGCAATTGATACGGTGTGGTGAAATGCTTGAAGCAAGAACGGCAATTGACAACGTTATTGACGGAGGAGTTTAGTTGCTGCTCATTGTCCAAGTGATGCTTGATGTGCTGCATGTAGCGAATGTTTGTGGATAACTTCTTGTTACACACATAGCACCGGAAGCTTCCCCTAGGCTTTTCATCATCCCACCACGACCGTCCTTTCTTATACCCATAGTAATTCTTCTCGAAATCTGGCTCGACTGGATCACTATTCAACTTTAACCGTTTAAGGATAGGGCTACTGTCCGGTGGGGCGGATCGTTTCACACCACTAGTGGAACTGACTGTTTGGGTATCAGACTTTCCAGCAGACACATTTACAGATGCAACAGTTACAGGTCTTGTTGAGATGGGATTGGATATAACCTTTGTTGTTACAATCTGACTCAAGGTGGGGCTTTGAATCAACGGAGCTGCTGGCGCGGTGAAACTCCGAATGGCAATAGGTTGTGGATTGGTCCGAGCCACAGTGATGGGTGATGATAAAACCGATGTTCCCATTCTTGGTATAGTTGTAGACTGCGGCGCCATGACAAGCTGGTACCCGGTATTACCAGGTACACTGATAACCTGCATACCTGATAAGTCTGTTCTGCCTGGTACCTGTATGATGGTCTTTTGCCCAATTGAATTGACAGGACTAACGAATTGCTGGAGAGTGGTTCGAGGTTTGGTCACAACAGGGAGAACGCTTTGACCTCCAATCTGTGTCACTATTTGCGCTTGTTGTTGCCAGCTTACACCGGATGATGTCGATACTAAAACTGTCTGTTTCTGCGGCTGAATCTTCTGTTGCAGCGGTTGATTAGAGATGCCATTTTGAACAACGGCATTTCCCTTGGGGGGAACAGCTTGGCTAACGCCTGAACTACCAGAGCTGGATTTGTTATAGGCTTTGTTGTAAGCTTCCACGGCTTTGTTGTACTCGTTCAGTTTCTCTTCATGTTGTGTGTAGATGAGTTTCTGCACGTCTGACAAGACATCCTCGTCGCATATTAGCAGAACGTTTGCCTTGGCAACGTTGGATGTTTGCCGTGTACTTTGAGGCATGATAGTCTATCACTCAGTTCTGTAAGATGTGAAAATAACAAAGAATAGAAAATTATAATCACGATTTTGATTTTGTGAGTTACATCAGCAGTTTACTGACCGCTGCTATAGTTACTCTACTAAGGGCTCTTAAAAAAATATATACATAGACTAAATGATTAAAGTCACCTGGAAGTGGTATTTTGTCAAAATAAAGCTTTTGTCACTAAAATGTTTGTTTTGATGAGTGGAATATGAATAAATAATTAACTAAGGTTAAAAAAATTAGTTTCCATGTTATTTACAAATTTGAAAAAAAGCCTGACCCGAGAGGGCGCTGTTCGTGACGTCAATCGAGGCGCGATGAATCCCATGCAGTGCCAACACAATATAGTGTCACTTGGCGCAAGCTAAAAACATGCCCTCAAAGTTGAAACAATTCCTCGTTTTTTCACGTCAGGCAAATGCTCCTTTAGGTTTGTTACGTCTTTCAGGTACCTTCTTCGACTTCCCGACTAGCTGGAAAAATTGTTAGGATGGCGTCATGTTTTAGAAAAGAACTTTTCTGTTCATGTCAAAATGTGTAGTGTCATGTATTCCGAATTCTCAATGCACGGCGGCTCGAAGTGTTTGCTGGACAGCGCTGGAAAAGACGTCGGACCGGACGACTTTGCAAACTGACCCCATCTTTAGTTGTCTTGCTGCATCCAGCAGCAGTACACCTGGTCAACGTTGGCGGAAAAATGCAAGAAAAAAACTTTTTCGAAACGTAAAACTCACGACTAGGACTTGGATGTACTTGCACGTACGTGTGTTCGATTTCGATCAAGGCAAAGTCTGCCTCGATTGACATCACAAAAGGGGTAGGCGGAGTCACCCCCACACAATGTTATTTATTTTTTTAAACATAAAAATCATTAAAAACAATTAAAAAAAAAAAATATGTTATTGTTCAGAAACATATACTCTACTGAAAGAAAAATTCTATTTCCAGGTGACTTTAATGTATGTCAGTGTTTGTTCTAACTCTGTTCTATCTTCCAAAAGTGTTCCCGCAACTTCAATAGATTCATTACCAAGCAAACGAACAAACAATGACTGGCATTGGGCCAGACATACCGATCTTATCGCCCCCATAAGTTGGGTGTCAAGTCACCAAAATATGGGGAGAAATTTGTGAGAAATGATTCCAAACAAATACAAAAAATCATTTTAAGAAATAGAGGAAACACATCAAAGCTCCCACAAGGGGATATAAATGCTAAACTGGCAACAGCCAATCTCTCTCACACAAACAGTGGTTTAACGTCTATGATTATGAATGCACAAATCAATAAATTGTGATTCAGTAACTAGACGACAACACTTAAATAATTTTAGTCATTGTAAAATCAGCAGTTAGCTGGTAGAAACTGAACTCATAACCACTGTAAGACAGGCTTTTCAGAGCCAACATTCCCCAAAATTAGTTGCGATAACATAACCCTCCTCCCGATGGGAGGAGGGTCCTCCCGATGGGAGGAGGGTTACGTTATCGCAACTACCCCAAAATGAGTTTTCACACATAATATGTTTGCACGAGACGCAAGTTTAATATTTTTATTTATAGTTTCTTCCTAATGCAACCGTGTGATTGGAGGAGAGCTGTTTGAACTCCTCAAAACCAAACTTTACAAAAAAAGTGACAAACAATAAAAATTAATTTAAAACTCGATTTCATTAATCAAATTTTGTTGGAAGTCTACCGTGGGCAAGGGGATCAACAAAATTATTCATGTTTAATTATGGGGCCATTATTGCTGAAGTGGGCCAGGTTTCCAAACTGTGTCATGGGGCCATGCAATAAGTTCAATGGCCTTTTTACTGTGTTCTTTCTCTGTAAAATTTGATACTTATTATCATCAGCTGTATCTCAGATCAATGCAAAGTGGACAATATTTGAAATCTGGGTTGGGCAGCATAATGTATTTTTGTCAGAGTGCTGGGCAAAAATTGTGAGTCCTGGGCAGGCCCGCCCAGCATCGCCCACCGTGGCTACAACACTAATGATCATCGTCAATGCTCGTCGTAACTCTGATGATTCATAATGCAGGATTAAACTGTGGGAGGATTAGGGAGGATTAATCGTTTGGTTACCTGCGCATAAACAGTATTTCTTGCATCGTAGTTTTTAAGCAATTTTCAATTTACTTCACTGGTAAAATATCTTCTGCCAAAAGTTAATAAATAAGTTGCAATGTTTGAAGCTCATGGTCACAACTAGAGTGCGTTTCGGCGACCCAAACCAAGCCCAACTGAGTCAACAAGCACAGTAAGCGGTTGGACTGAACAAGCTCAGCACCGCGGTTCAATATGAAATAACATAGTATCTTATTTACCTCAATAAGGTTTATCGTGATTCAGAAGGCAGATGGGGCAGTTTGCTATGCGATGGGATTCCATGCGATGTATGTTGTCATGCACGACTCACGCAGGCATCGCCTATATCTTTGTATGGGTTCAACGGCGCCCTCTCTTGATATTTTGCTATTCACGAAAAACCTTACTTATAAATGAGATATCCCTTTTGGAAAAATTAGTGAAAAAGTGGTTGCGTCTAAAAAAAAAGTTATAAAATCCTAATTCGCTAGAAAAATATATTTAAAAAATTGCCAAAACATTAATTTTAATTTATTAATTAATTTATTTTATTTTAAAATTGTTGTAAAATACCACTGACCACCAGTACGGTGAGAACAAACACTGAAAAATCGAAGGATTTTGTGTATTGGAAAGATTGAGAGGGTAACAAGAGGGCAATTTTTTTTTAACAAGTTAAAAAAAAAACCAGATAGGGCCTATTGAGATAGTGATTTAATTATTTCAGTCAGGTGCCTTCCACATCCACAGTCCAACAAGCAGCAGACCGAGATTGTCAGAGTCTGGGAGACAAAAACGTCCCCCAACCAACAAAAACAGCCAACACACAAAACCGCACATCTGACTGTTAAGTGAAAATATACTGACAGACACTGACAAAATCTAACTAAACATTCGAAAAGAAGACAGAAAAAGACAGACCAAAATAATCACGGCCGAAATCCAAGATGGCGCTTGGTTTTTTCTGCGCAGCAGTTCATGCCTGCGCTGCACCTGCTCTGCATGCAAAACGCTAACGTCTGGCCGTTCCCGATCCCATCTCAAAACTAGACACTCGGTCGACACAGTCGTCCAGTGCACAATAACCTATCGTTTAAAACTTAAGTTTCTACACATTACACCAAAACAGCAGTACACTTACGATCAACTCGAGAACAATGGAGACACAAGGGGCCGAGACTGGCGTACACAAGTCTGGAACAATTCGGGGGAATGTGAGAAAAACTTGACGTTGATTACCATCTGAAATGCCAACATTTACTTTGTCCACAGTACACCACACGTCACACACACACACCGAGTACAATGCGTACACACAAACGACCGCGCTCTTACTTCATTGCATGAGGTCGAACCAGCAGCAGACCGGTCACCAAGTTTGTACATTAGGAATTCATTGCGCTGCTTACCGAGTACCAGCTATTGTAATTAATGGCGCCCAATATTGCGTCAATTATTTTGTACGCAAAACCTAAGGATGGATTTCTCACCAGATGCACGTCACGAGGGCGGGCTGGAAACCTCCAATAGAAAAGCGAGCTGGCGCGTACCCTTTTATGAATATTCATTATTACGGTGATATCATCCAATAGGAGGCCGTCCCTGACGAATCACAATGGGCATCTGCTGCTGCACCATAAAGGTCACCATTTCCGTTTAGTGTCAGGAGTGTCCCCTAGTTCCATTGCAGTTCCATGGTGCGTGGTTCGTATTTGTAGACCTATCAAACGGGATGGAAAAGCAACTGAAATATTCACGGCGGTTTTTGAGCGTATGAAAGCTCCCAAAGCCCCAACCCCCACAAAAACCACGACACACGCATTAAAGAAGTTTCTGTGAGGTATCCGATCTGGACAGTTTACACATGTACAGGAGATCGAGATGTACAAATATAAGGGGTTTTTTTTGCGGGTTCCTTTACACATGAATGACGCATTTATTTTCCCCGGACAAAAGCAACTAATGCTGAAATAACTAGTTTGCCAGTCTAATGACAGGTAGCACAAAATCATGACGCTCCATGCGAAAAATGGCACCTTTTGGCATCATCAGTCACATGGTCACATTATGCCTACGCGTTTCAGAAGTGTAGGGTAAAAACCGAATACATGTACATGCAAGCGGTTTCGTGACACTACTTCCAGTTCAGCGGTTCAGTTCCTACCGTGCCACCCGGGGCCACTGATGTACATTCACATGATAAAATAACCCGTTTGATATCATATGGACACTTTAGTTTGTGTGTGTCATACTCATTACATGTATTTTCCACATATAAATGCAAGAGTTATAAGCTAGTAGCTGAACGTTTGAGATGCACCCACTTGTTCCCAATGTTTGTAATAACAATCTCAACAATTAAAGTAAAAAAATAATTTTCTTTTGAGTTTTTTATGTACAAATCTTGTGCCTTCAGAAAGTCATGGCTCTTTGTAAACAAATGGTGATGTCACAGGTTAAAGTTCATACTTATATGGCTTGGTTTATTTGAGTTGAGCGAAGTAGGCCTTAAACGCACTAATAATAAAAACTGGAAAGTACCGGATGTGGAACTACTTTTGGTAAAGAATATCTTTCCGCCGTACGCATGCGCGAACGCGACGGTGAATGTAGTAGACTTGCTACCAGTCTGTTTAAATTCCCGTCACAACGCAATTCTATACGTTTTTGAGTATGCTTGGTCAACAATAGTTTTACCCGATGTGTGCAAAATTCATGCTGCACTCCCACATAGTTATTGTTTTGAAATGTTTTAACAATATAGAGGACACATAATAGTTGTTCTTATGAGAAGCATGTAGCTTTATTTCAAACAGAAAATCAAGTTTAAAATAATTTGAAAATAATTTTACATGACACTGAGGAGATATCCATCAGCCGTAATTATAAAAGTCCACACTACTTCTTCGTTTGAAGCTCAGCAAAATCATTCAAATATATGATATTTCAGTCGGCACCGAGTGGCGTCACCACCAAAGGGGGGCTGATGGGATGGTATCCCCGGGCCTCAGAACCTCTCAACCCCCTTGTCCCGATCCCAAAAGAGATTGAAATGCAAAATATAAATGATTCGATATCTCTTCCCCACTAGCTTATGCCGGCCGCAATTTGTTTTCTTACGCACAATAGAATGCCATCCTCAAACAATTTCCTGATGTTTTTTTTACGGATTCCCTTTTTAAAATCGATTGTGAAAAGCAAGTGGCAATTTCGTAGTGCAGAACAACACATTTCCCCCCGCCCCGCTTCCATAAACTGGTTACGCCACTGAGTGACCATTGTTATTGTCCCTCATTGTCTTAGAGCACCAGCTCGATTGTCAGCATACGGTATACAATAATTGCATTAACGTTCTAGTACAAGAATTATCAACATTAAATATAATAAATGTACAACCATATTGCATTTAAGGTACCACCTGATTCTTATTAACTTATTGGTAAAGTCAATGGTTATAGGCATTTTGATTAACAATCGTCCTCATAAGAGTAATTATCTATTACAAAATGTACATCTGTTTGTGATGACAATGACCAACATTGAAGTTTGTGAATATAGTGCTACATATAAGAGCGATAAATTACTCACCCACACACCCAACAATTAATGAATTCTGCATATTCCGGTTGGTAACTTTGAACATATAGTTTTTAATCTGATCTTATGGCGCAAAGTGATAAAACGGTTGTTTAAGTTATTCTTGTACAATGCGTTGATTATTTTAATTGATTTCAAATTTTCCTGTGCGGACGTAATATCACTTTCATTACCCGTCAGTCACTGTGGGCATCGGCTGATATTACCTTACAATGGCAATTTTTACCTTAAAATGACAATCTAACATGTTTTTTTTACACAACTTTCTCTGTACCCATGAAAGAGGTATATTAATACCAACACCAGTTTTACATTAACCCTATATATATTACTCGATTCTCAGCACTATATTATTTCGAGTGCTTTTGTATGCTAAAAGGCACATAGCCGGTATATCAACGAAAGCGACCTGCCAGCTTAGGCCGGGGACCTAAAGAAAATGTGAGGCGCTCGACCTCGACTCGCTTGCCGATAGCCGGTGTCGCATGCAATTATGTCCTCTATGCAATACTACCCGGAGGACATTATCGCATATGCAATAATGTCTGCCGGACGGTTTTGCATATGCAATCGTGTCCGCACGGACGCTGCTGCATGTCCGCCCAGACACATTCAATTTGCATAAAAAATAGGCAGTTATGTCCGCTCCCGTGCAAAACCTTTGCATGCAGTAAATTAAACGCCATTGGTCGACGGAACACGTTCGCAATTTTTTACAAGCTAAGTGCATGTCATGAATGACATGGGAAATGTTCGGTCGTTGGGTACAGCCATCCATGTACATGTCCGCCAGACGGTTTTTGCGTAGCCCCGGACACGATTGCATATGCAAAAGTGTCCGGAGCGGACAGTATTGCATGGCGGACACAGTTGCATCTGACACCGGCCTGCCGATCGAACCCCATCATTGCTGCCAGCTGAGGACGGCTAAACCAGGCGTCATATTGGCCCTTGGAAAAACGTAGGACATTACTATCGAGTACCGGGTAAAAGTGCCGACCTAACCCTACATAATATCTATAGACTTAACATAAATAATTCTAATGCTTTTTAGCACTTTTGCCGATACCTCCAAGGGACCCCAACATCAGAAATAAGACTCAAATTAGAGCATAATGCAAGGAGTTTGTAAAGAATTAGTGAAACGATTTGTTTTTATTGTATGTATTTGCACTTAACCGATGATACAAATTAAGGAAAAATATACCACGTTTGAAGATTTAAAGATTGCATTAAAACTATTTTGTATCTAAAAACTTTATTTCTAAACTTTTCATCACCACTCAGTTTAGTAAAGCAACTTATTACTGTCCGATGCTAAGTTCAAATAAGCGATGTGTCATTTAGATTTCCAAAGTTATACGTAAAAGCACTGCAATAAACTGGATTTAGGCTCCCATAAATTGCTTCTCTGCACCCGGGAGTATTAGCAAGCTTATCCTTTACTTTAACTTCGCGCAAATTATATGATGAGGTTTTTAATGTCAGCAATAATTTGTATAGCACAATTTTAACAAACATTTAAATGCAAGAAAGGGCAACTACCAAACGTCCTTAATCCACCATTTTGAGTCTCGTAATTTGTAGCAGTTTCACGAAGTGACATATTGCTTGAAATATACATTTTTTTTTCACAAATTGCAGTGATGTCATAACATGTTATCAACGATATTTGTATCAATTCACGTTTTGTTTGGTTACAGTAATGTCATTTGACACTCAAAGTTTTTAACCTAGAGAAACTTTCTTATCCTTTAAAAAATCATTTTCAAACACTGTAAAGAATTTTTAATTTCAAACAAAGAAATAAAATTGAAACTGCGACGTTGAAAACTTAAGCCACGTCAATGCCTCCACACGCAGCTTTACCACTGTGATGTTGCTTCGTGAAAACTACAACAAAATAAGCACATTTCTTTAAAACGAATGGCCATACATCTTATCAGGATCAACTCATATAATTTAAAGCTGCCATCATATTTTGTTTACTTATCTTACACTAAAATAAAGCTTTTCTGGAAAACCAAGATATTTTTAACATCTATTTACAACAATATAGTACTCTTTATATTTACCTGTTTACTATTTTGAACCGAAGCTGTACATAAGTGATTAGGAATTTCATAAGATTAAAGGAACAATTACTTTCAGAAGTACTTTTTCAATCTTTGTAAATTTTTATATAAAAATATCGGTACTTTTATGCATGGAAATAAATTTGACATTGGTTTCTAACATTTTTTGCTTTTTGACCCTTTTTTGTCTGAGTAATGAACAACCCAACACCTTTACCTCATCACCACTATGTAATTTCTATCAAAACCACAATATTTAATATTTTCTCATGAATTCATCTTAAAAAAAAACTATCACAAGGTAATATAGAAACCGTTCATGTAAAGATAAAGTTAAAAATAAAAAATAAATAACAACACATAATCACAAAAACATGATGATTCAATTATGCAGATCTCACAAAACAACATTTAGAGCTGTATTACTTTTCAATATTTATAACTGCAAGAAATGTAAATTGCTCAAACTATTTAAAATTTTACATAAATTAATCTTTACATAACGAACTTCCTTAGCTTTTTGCTTACAGGAAATAAAAATTCTACTTTGACAATTTAACTCACAGTATGCTTAGTTAAGCAAGCACTTTATGGCGCAAAAAAATTGCAGACTTCTGTGTTGTTGCAAATTTTTAAAGTTGAAAGTAACTGCTAATGAAACAAATTTACCAAAGCAATAGCCACAGCAATAATTACAGCCAGAGACACAACTAGCCAGAGCCATAGCCATAACGAAAGCTGTTCATGTAGACGTGGAATCAAAGGGGCTGTGTTGTAATGAGCAAAACAGGCTGGACATAGAATTATTAACTCTCACCCAGTTACAGCACAAAAGCTCTCCATAGATATGATACCAAGGGACAGCCAGCGAGTGGGCGAGAGACTAGCCTTGGCTACTTTGGTATTATAATACAGCACAGATGAAGATACCTATTATTAGGCTAGGTGAGACTTCATAATTCGATGTACTGTACATTATTAATTTTGGTTCTAGAGCAGTGTCTTACCAACTAGACTATAGTCTAGTTGGTAAGACACTGCTCTAGAATTGCAAGGGTCGTGGGTTCGAATCCCACCCGAGTAACATGCCTGTGATATTTTTTCACAGGACTCGGGAAAGTACTGAGTATACAGTGCTAACACACATCGGTGTATGGGTAAAAACCAAAATTAATATTCTTTATCCCCGATGCAAATTTAACATCTATTGTACTGTACATTCACACGCCTGCTTTGACCAAGACAACACAGACCCTTTAAATTTGGTCCCACTAATTGTATAAAATAAAAACAAGACGGCTGCCCAAAATATTTTTTAAATGTTTAAAACCATGTACACTCCTCCTGTGTGACCAATGTCACCCACACTGTGATTTTGTGTTGAATGATAACTATGCCATTCTGCAATTTAATATCATGAGATGAATGCATCTGCCAGTACACAGCTAGTTATTGTATGGATTTTAATATGTTTTCTTTTAATTGTTCAGCGCCCAGGAGCATGTTTACATGGATAGGCACTATATAAATTTCCATTATTATTATTATTATTATTATTATTAGTTATATGGACAGTTGTGCCGCCCTACAAAAACCAGTAAAGTTTAATGGTTTTAAAGAGTTGATCAACTCACTGAGAAATGTTAGCAAAACGTTAATCCGGAGGTCGTTGGTTCGAATCCCACTCTAGTCAATTCTTTGTTCAACCCCAAAAATAAAAAAATAGGAAGGTAAAATAAGCTAGAGTTTATAGCAATAATGTGATAGTTTCTAAGGATGCATAACAATCCTACACAGTATATCAAAAAGGTACCAACAGTTTTTTTTTTTTTTTTTTGCAATAACGTATTTTAGATAAAGCATAAGTTCTCTAAGGTGTGGTTGTCCATAATTTACAAAATGTACACGCAAAACTAAATTTGAGACACAACTTTATTGCACTGGTACGTTACTTCAAGTCATCTTTTCCCAGACTGTTTACGTTTGTGCCGTTGTATGTGGGTGCCCGAAGGTGTTCTCCTTGTTTCTTCAAGATCAACTGTCTCTAATGGATGATGAAGGTAATGACGATGCTGCTCCCCAGGATGATAACGAGGAAGAGGATGAAACTCTTCATCGTACTCAAGATCTTGGTGAAGATCATGACACCTCACATCCTCCACAGTGTCTTCATCCTTAAGATTGTTCTCTCCCCCGCCAGCTTCCTCCTCCTCGTCTTCTTCCCCTCCTTCCTCATCCCCATCATCCTCGATATCACCAAACATATCATCTTCTATATAATCACTACTATCAAAATCTTCAAAATCCTTGGCCCGCTCCTTAGAGAGAGCAGACAAGGCAAAGTTTCCACGTCTCAGCTGCATTGAAACCCTCCTCCTTGCTGCTCGTGAGGTTGGACAGTACAGCATCTCATCGATGTACTCCTCGTCATGGTGTGTTGTGTCATAGTCTGGGCCCATTGTGTAGCAGCTTCCCGATTCACTTCCACTTCTTCCCCGGCCTCTTATCCACCCTGGGGTTCAAGGAAGAAATCAAGGTATCGAGAATAAATAAGTAACTTCTCATGAAGGAAGAAATCAAGGTATCGAGAATAAATAAGTAACTTCTCATGAAGGAAGAAATCAAGGTATCGAGAATAAATAAGTAACTTCTCATGAAGGAAGAAATCAAGGAATCCAGAATAGATAAGAATTTTCTCATGAAGGAAGAAATCAAGGTATCCAGAATAAATAAGTAACTTCTGATGAAGGAAGAAATCAAGGTATCGAGAATAGATAGACCGTGGGATGATCATCAAAAAGGGCTCTAGTTTTCGAGTTTTGTGGTCTACCCTCTGCAACTACCTGAAGTTTTCCCCAGATGTTCTTATGGTAGTCCTGAATAACATGTGAAAGTCGTCAAGGGCAAAACTTGCACAGTAATGAGTTATTTTAATTAGAAAATAATTATAGAAAAATAGCGCCGTCTATTGGTCAAAACTGGAGAACTATGCACAAACTCTATGGGCAAATCACCAAGTGCACAAACGAATGGGGAAAATATACTGGCTTATTTATTTTGCTTTCATTTACAGGTTTTCAGCTCTTTTCTCCCAGATTAATTAATTATTTAAAATCCCTGGACATCAATCATTTCCCCAATTGAGTTATTTCAATTGTTTCAAATTAATGTCACTAACAAACTTTCTGGGCCTCATTTTGGTCATTTACTAAGTTTTCAGAGCTTAGACAGGCCTTAATTAAATTGTAATCGATTGAATGAATGAACTTGACAAAAAAAGGATATTGTTGACATTAAGATTTTTTTAATTTCTTCTCTTCATATCATGACACATTTCTAGGACAATACTCATTGTTATCATGATGAATTATGTTACTTTCTTGAAAAGGCCCTTTTAAATTCCCCCAAACAATTCAATTTAAAACAATAATAAATCCGTTGATGTGCCGTATAACCTATGCCTGGCGTATCCCCAAAAAGTCTTGACGTATTCTCACGTATCCACCTGTAACATACATAACTTCATTTTAAGTTAGTGATACGCTATCAATTCATTAGTCATACGCTTTGTATACGTTCAGTACGCTATGGATGCGATTCTGGGAAGTTGGGCACTCTTGAACTTTTAAAATGCTCGAACTAGTTTCTGTTGGCCTATACGCCGGCATACGTTAAGGCGATACACCATGGTGTGACAGGGCCGTTAACAATTTCAAAGATATAAAGATTTTACAAAATTGAATGAAAATAATATAAATCTAGTTCCCAAACTGTCTTTCTGGTACCACAGTAACTGATGGGTTAATTCAATTCTCAAATCAATTGTTCCACATTTATTTTAAGGTTTATATTTTGGTAAGCCAAAAGCTTACTTTTTACACATTGTACTTGTGCAGAATTCTCTTCTTGTTTTTTCTACTTTTCTATTGAAAATGATGATTCAGACAACATTTTGTTTAAATTATTTATCATCAGAATAAACATCCCCGTCCGAGTCCTTTGAAGCCACTCCACAACTGGCACAAAAGCATAGGTCTGTGCAGGGGAAACTGATTTGTTGACAGGAACATCTTCTGTGTGATATTTTCCTTTACATACTTTCTTCTTCAATCTGCATGATACACTGTTCGGGGAGCATGTTCAGCTGAGGCGTTTCAGAATCACCAGTGTCAGAGCGTAGCAACCTTTTGATCGTGGTTCACCTTCAGTTGTCTCGTTGCTAATGGCATCACTATTCTCGCGTTCTGCAAGCGAATTATAAAAGCATACTCGATGACTGAACAGACAGTACACAAAATAAAAACAATTTGTAGGAAAAGCAAACATGTACAGTTTTGGTGAAGGTAGATCAACTCATTGTTCCTTAATTGTAGTACACATCCAATCCAAAGTTTATTTAGGCAGTATGAATTTCTCATATCCAAGTGGCATGCCCTTATACCCTAGTCAACTTGTGCCCAACTACTAAAGGTCAATCCATACAAAACGTATGATAAAGAGCACTGGAAAGCTTTTGATATAAAGAGGACATTTTTACCCAATACTTTGAACTTTTCATTATCTTGTAGCAAATTCTTGCAAAAATTTACACAGATTTATATATAGATTTTGTTATTTAATAGGGATACTGGTCCTGTTCACAAATACCAACAGTTAACCATATATTCATTTGAGTTTTTTCTCTCGTTTTCCTGAAAACAAAAGAAAAAAAGGTTAGAAGGTTACGCACAGTATTTCTTCTGGTGGACGAGAGTAATGAACAAGTTATTTTTTTTTACCTTCAATTTTTGTTCTTCTTTAGCTCTCTCAGATTAGTTTCTGCCTTTCTTTGTTTCTCCTACTACCTGCACGCTTCACTGTCAGCGAAAAGTGTTGATATACCACTAACCCAGAGCGGACATGTCATACTGAAAAGAAAAGAAATACAAATAAATGAGGGATAACTTTCCGTATGGCGCCACCACTTTTTCACTCATTTTTAGAAAAAGGGATATATCAATCAGGTAAATTAGATACTATATTATTTTATTTCGAATGAAAAAGTGGTGGCGCCATACAGAAACTTTTCCTAAATGAGGCCCTAGTTTACTCATCTTATTTGAAAACAAAATTAGGCTTGTTCCCCTTAGTTTAAATACAACATTTTAATTTTAATACCACATCTCAAAGAAATCTGGTTGTTTGCCTCTAGAATTTTAAGAATAAAGATGGGGATGTTATTTATTATTATTCAAGCATACTTCATCACGTGATTAGTATGGGGGTCTTGGGGTACGTGTATGTACCCTTGCCCTTCCTCCACTTCAGTGTTTTAGTTTAGTAAGTAAGGGCCAATTTAATTTTTCCTGAATCGTGTACATTTTTAATCGGCCTAGTGCATTGAATATTTAATGTTTTTTGATTTTTCATACTGTAGTCTGTACATGTAATTGTAATTACTAATTGTAACAGTGCATGTATGAATATGATGTATGTTTTTTGTTATTAATTCAAGTATTAAGTAAATAACTAAAACCGATGTGTGTCATCATCATGATTCATCACCAAAATGTGTATCCTCATCATGTGATCGTGACTCTGATTTCGTTTCATATATTTGAGAGATCGGAGCATTTCATTTTGTTTAACTTCATGACTTGACAAAAAAAAATGATTAACTGCTTTGCTTCGAATTGAAGCACAACTTATTCTGGAAAGAAATGTTGCCTAAATACCTTCAACTTCCACTAGTACATCCACGGTACTCCAACCAGCAGCTGCCGCTGTGCTTTCTGGTGAAATTGGATCGGAAGGTCTTGTCTTTTGTAGGTCGCTGTCATGTCATCATCCATGGCGTCCAAGCATACACATTTTCACATGTCATGATGATCATGATGTTTTTCCTAACCACTGCTGGGCCAACGAACTCCTGCCAGCGATAACTATTTTCCCGAACTAGCTCGGATTAAATTTATGTTGTTTTCATGTAACATAAAACGAGCCGATCTTCGCAACTTTCTTCCCTTCACACAGGACGAAGTTTCCTGAGAAGCGTAGACGACATCTTTCTGAAATCCTTCTCGAAACCACGGCTTCGGCTCCGCATGCTAGCTTGGCCCCGCGGTTGTTTTGGCAATTGTGCGTACTTTGCGTACGCGCTCAGTCAGGGTTTCAGACGAGATAAGGGAACCTGAAGCTGAATCCAACGCAGGCGCCGTCGTTTCGAAAAGGGCCACAAAACCACAGGACTTCGAAACAAGCTCTTTCATTGGTCCACACATCCGCATGCATGTCATATGCGCTATGATTGGCCGAGCTTATAAGTCATCTATTTTTTTGTTGCACGTTCAGCCATTTATTCTCGCTGTATTATTGTGCTTCATTTCGCGAATAAATCCATACTGTGCAAGTTTTGTGCTTGACGACTTTTTTTGGGTGGTAAGTTGAATTTTCTTCAAATTGTTAGACCAAATGTAAGTAGTTGTGTAGGGTAGAGCACTGAAAAGCAGAATTTGGAGCATCATCCCACGGTCTAAGATAAGTAACTTCTCATATCAGTCAAGGAGTTAACATCTTATTTGTGGTTTTGTTACTGTGATTGAAGAATAACGTAAAATAGGATTAGCTGTTCCAAACTGCTTACCAAACAAAAGGGCCTACGGTTTAAATGAAAAACGAAAAACGAAAATACAGTTTCAACCCTAGCAGAATCTTTCTTGAAGGCTAAAAAGAGAAAGACTATGCTAGGGTTGAAACCTAAGGCCACTAACTATTTTTTTGAAGTAAATCTTAAGATTGTTTTAATGTCAATTCATTTCTAATGGAGAGGTAGGAAAGATTTTGTCCATAGTGTATATGACTGGAATTTTATCTATGTGAGGGCAAGGCCATTTTCATTTTGCAATGTGCACTTTTAGAGTCTTTAAGTCTATCGGAAGCTTTTGAAGGGGTACCAGTCAGGGCACAACCAGGGCAGTGGCAATGACCTCAGTGTCTGAAGTTTCAATTATTTTGTTGATGTTGATATTGGGAATATTGTGAGTGAACCAGGGATCTGATAAAGGCAATGAAAAGATGATTAATATCGTTTTCTTTGTATTTTAAAATGCCATTATCTCAAAGGAAGTTCAATACAAACAAAAAAATTCCAGAAAAATGTGAAGTTCAACTGATTCAAATTTCAAAATATTATTGTTGCAATTTACTTGTATACAGCACTAGTTTGACATACAAATAAATTAGAGGCATGCAGAGTAGCAGAGTTCAGTCCTATTTGGTATATATAAAAAAAAAAAGGTTCAATAAATTTAATGTGCAAGTATAAAGAAAATCAAGTATCGGTCGAGTTGGTCTTTGAAAAGCTTTCTGTAACCGTTTGTTATAAAATGCATATGGGTATAGAAAGATGGGTAGAAAGATGTTGTAAAAGTAGAATACAATGATCTACACAAATATGCCTTGAAATTGCGTGGTTTTCGTTTTACCTCGTCGACTAACACAGTCGGCCATTTATGGGAGTCAAATTTTTGACTCCCATAAATGGCCGACTCCCATAAATGGCCGACCGTGTTAGTTCGCGACGTAAAACGCGTGATACTTGTGTGGATCATTATATTCTACTTTTAAAACATCTTTCTAACCATATACATTTCATAACAAATGGTTTCAAATGCTTTTTATAGACCAACTCGTCCGATCCAAGGCAACATGTTGCTTTAAATATTCCGGGATATCATGTTTACACCAGCTGAGATATTCAAAGCTACATCTGAAATATATTTGAATATCAAGTATATTATAGCTTACATATTCCAGGATAACATGAATAGCACAACTGAGATACTCAAAAATATAGCTGAAATATTTGTGAATATCAAGTAGATTGTAGCTTAGATATACATTGTGGTCAATTACAGCTGACATAATAGAAGTTACAAACAAAACACAGCGTCAAAGATTAACTCACCTTGATTTATATTACTTTGCAAACTTAAGACAGGCAGAATAGTAAATTTTACAATTCCTACTGATTGCCCCTAATAGGCCTCTCTTAATACTTATGCATGACGTCATAATTCTTACCCAAAATGAGGCTAAGGGCGCAAGTCCTCCATCACTTGCAGTGGCTGCCAATCGCCTCGTTTTGGATTAGCATTGTGACGTACCTCATGCATAATTATTAAGAGAGGCGTATGTGAAACTCTTGAATGCTTTTTGCAAAAGTATCCATAGGTTTGGTTGCATATTGGTTAGGCTTACTATACTGCTTCTTTCTGATGGGTTAGCAATCATTATTGAGGATGAAAGTATAATCGTTGAATGACTAAATACTTTTTTAGAGCATTGATTTCACAAGATTGTACTCATTCCATATCTAATTAGGAATGATGTCATAAAACTAACCAATGAAAAGTTAAAACAAAAAATATCATTTATTTCCCCTTGCCTAATGATGAGGCAAAGGAAACATGTTATTAACTGAAAAGATTAGTTTATAAAATAATTGTTTAAGGTTGTACACAATATTAGGCAAGCACAAGTTAATACCAAAGATTCTTCATTACGGATATAAAAAACATTCAAAACTCAAAACTGTTACTGCTCTCATATTGCCTAAAATAAACTGAAATGTTTGATTAATTGGTTAATACAACAAAATAATAAAACAGCATAATGCAAAATACAGCACAGATCAAGCTCTGCAAATAAGAAACTATGTTGCTATTAACCACAAAATCATGGTCATTTCTATTTATAAGGAAATAACACTCTTCAATGCCAGTTTCATGGGGGAGGGGAGCTCAAACCAGACCTTAAAAAGAGATGCCCGTAACAACAAGGTTTTTTTTTATCATGCAACTACCATGCGCCTCCATGCTTGTGTGAGTGAGGTCAAATGCAACCATGCAGACCATCAGTGGTTGCAAGAGTCAACGAAAAACCAAAGGAACTCCTCAAAAGAACATCAAACTAACAAAACAATATTAGCAGACAATTTCTTTCACATTCTCAAGATTGCCATAGCAACATGCAAATGAAAGGGGAAGTGAGAAAATTCGAAAATGACGAAAAGAATGAAGAAGAAGGAGATAGTATAAATAAAAAAAATAAAAACAAAGTTAACTTTAGAAAAAGATGTAGATTTTTTTTTCTCAAATGACTTTTAAAGGATTTGGACAGGATTGTAATTGAAAAAAATAGTTTAATAATTCAACTTAAAAAACAATCATAGGGCAAATTTCTAATTAAATTAATAAAAAAAATAAAAATATTTTAAAACAACTTATGGCTGGTTTGTCATTTTGTTAGGTCGTTTAACTTTTTAAATTTTAGATTGAACTAAAAAAAAATATATATATAACTTTATTTCAATTCATTTTCAGATCAAACTTATTTGTGTGTATTTGCGTAACCTGTATAATCATCAGTTGTAGATTCTCTGTTTACACAGGAAACATTAAACAAATTCAATTTAATGCCATCCCTTTTCTTTTACCCACTTGTTTGAGTAGTTCAAATATGGCTGTCTTTTGCAGTGAAAATTTTTGTACTATTGTCTCCCAAGGGTTACATTCCCTGTGTTTTGTCTTCTTCTTGTGAGACAAAATCATGCATGAGCAATAACAGGATGATTAAAGAAGCAAGGACACAACCAAAGCAAAGACAAGAACAGGCAAAAGGATGATAAGAAGAAGAAAACGGAAAAAAGATAACGGCAGTCCCTGGCTGACTCATCTTACATGACACAGCCTCGGACATTGCCAGCCAGGGGAATCCCAGGGTACACTGGGCCGCGGCGACCGCGGAGGGAAGACACCACAGATACAAAGAGCACCGAGAAACAGCCATAGCGTACTGACCCCACAACGCTCCACCATCCTGTGTGGGGATGGAAATAGATAGGGGTGGTTGTGAAGATGATGAGGATGATCAGGAAATTGTGCAAAGGCAACATCTTAGAAAGGTTCCCCAAAACAACTTGTGTTGGTAAGACACTGCTCTATAATTGCAAAGGTTGTGGGTTCGCATCCCACCCCACCCGAGTAATATGCCTGTGATTTAGGTTTACAGCGCTTGGGGAAGCACTGATTATACAGTGCTATCACACATCGGTGTTAATGGGTAAAACCAAAATTTAAATTCTTTATTCTGATGAAAATTTCCATCTATCAATTTTGTGTTGCACTGATTCATTTCATGAATTTTATTTTCTATAAACAAATATTTCTTTGACTTTTCTTCACAACTGAGTGTTAATTATTTCCACAACAAACTGTCACCCACTTTTGGATAAAAAATACATTGAACAACAGTACAACTGCTTCTCAGTGTTAAGGCTGCAAATGACAAGCCCAATCATTTCTGCAGCTTGTGAGAAATTTCAAAAACAAAAAAGGTTTTCAGGAACTGTTTTGTTTTCTTGGCAAATAAATTGCTATAAATTTATGATGCAAAACCATGGTAGTTGTTTGGGGGATACCTCATTAATGCGACCCAACTTGAAGCAACCTTGCAAGTTGCACCACATTTTAATAGCAAAGCATTTCATTCAGATTATTTTATTTAAAAGGTACCATTTTCAAATAACACAGTACTTAAACTTGTTCTTTTGTGGAGTAGTTATTTTTTCTGTGATATTTTAACGCATGCTTCCATTTTTAAATGAACACAGTTTTTATGATCAATGAGCCTGCTTGCAGAGTCTGGTCGAGTTGGGTTGCGTTTCCAAATACAGTATTGAGCGATGCAGACAATATTGGTGTAAAGAAAGCAATGTTTACTAAGTGTAGGGAATCTAAAGATATTCCATATTCTGATTTCACCAAAACAACTTCTCTTTTTATACACCAAAAAAAAGATAAATAAGTTCTGCATCATGGTCATTGCACTATAGTTTTAGCAAAATGGAATTTGCATTAAGGGCAGCCCCTCTTTCCTGTCCTTCAACAAGCCTGGAATTTCATCTTTGAGAGGACAAGGCCATTTGAATTTTGCAAAGGGCAATTCAATTGGAAAATTTGTATAAGTCTATGGGAAACTTTTAAAGGGGGCACCAATGCCAAGAGCATGGGCAATGAAGGCCATGGCACCAGTTGCCCCCTTGTAATTCCAGGCCTGCTACCCTACCATGATATGAGGCATGTGTGCTTCACTGCAAAATATTGAATCAGAAATCTCCATCCAAATTTGAAATGCAGCAAAAACATGGACATACAAATATACAGCTTTGCAGAAAAACGCAAGACATTGCAATCTAATGCACTAGACTAGATAATCTGCTCTACTGTTTTGTCTTAGCTATTACTAACCACTTGCAAAAACCAAACCACACCCTGACAGAATCAAGTACAAGAGCCCCAATAAACCACAAAAGATTGGGGCTTCAAAAGTGGTTTTAACCCGAAGAAATGTTTCACAATATCTGTCATTATTTTTGAGAACAAGAAATCAAGGATGGTTGAATATTCAGGATTCATCTAACCATTGCATCAAAAGGAGATAAACAAAAAATAAATTGTCCATGTAGACTGTGCAAGTCTCGCGCAGATTCAAACTTCCTGGACCAAGTTGGCCCCAAACATAGTCAGTTTTACATAAGGCAATCCCATTTCTTCAAAAATGTGTACTTTATTTGAAAGTTTATGGCTATAAAAATTATATCATATTGTTGGGACAGTAAAATGTTGCCATGAAACATATGAAGGAACAATTTATTTAACAAATCAACAAAGAAAACCAGAGAATAAGACTTGAACTCTGTTTCCGGTTGCTTGTAAACAATTTGATTTGGCAAAGATCTTTAAAAGATCTTTGCCCAACTGGGGTGGATTTCACAAAGAGTTAAGACTAATCTTATCTGTAGTTAGGATGAGTTACTCGTTCTAACTTAGGACTAGCCATACGTTTTTAATATCTCCTAGGACTAGTCCTAAGTTAGGACTAGTCCTAACTCTTTGTGAAATCGACCCCTGGTCATGAAGATTCGGGCAAGATTGGTTAAGTTGGTATTTACTACAAAATGGGTATTTTTATTTCAAGAATTTTGTATAAATAGAATTAAAAAAACCCATTATATTTCAGAGAAATATTTGGTGGTGTGTCATGGAACTGGACCCAAGCTCTGGTGTTGTCAGCATCAGAGTGTGGGTTCGACGCCCAGTCATGACACTGGAGCAAGGTACTTGGCCATATTTCTTCGTAAACCATTCAGTTAGGAAGTTAGTGCACTCTGCTCTACCAGCCAGGCTCCTAGTGATACCCATGCCTACATCTTTATGGCCTGTGAAGGGGGTAACCCTGTTTCAGCCCCAAGAGTAGGTGGCAGCCCTGGTGACAGTTGATTTGGGTTGACAGCCCAAAATCAGTTAAGTGTAGCCCTCGCCCTGAAGTGGCCATCCGGCCTGGTGATGTTAGGCGACTCATAACAAAAATTAAGAAAAGATAACAAGTTTTCATTCAAATTGCTTCCCCCTCCCCGACACTTGCGAGACTTGCACAGTCTATTTGAGAGATTCCAATCCACCAAGAGATAATTTGTTCATGCATTGTGAATTTCTAAAAGCGCTATAAAAACACCATTAACTCTTGTCGTTTGCCGAGATGTTTTCGGGATGTAAAAAAATGGATGCAAATCAACAAACTAAAACCAAACTCAGATAAACGAAAAGAGGCGAGCTTAAACCAATTACCTTCTCGTATCTTTCTTCATCAAATCTGCAGGAGTGGTATGTGAGAGGAATTACCACGAGGAAAGAGGCAAGGAGGGAAAAATGGAAATAAATGAACAAAAAGAAACGACAACACGAACTCTCACAAACGCTAACTTACACACAAAGGCAAGCCAAACATTTCAAAATGATCAAAAACATACAATAAGATCTCTTTCAAAATCGACTCAAGGTACTCTAAGCCTATTGACCATGTGACCGACTTTAGGTCAGGTCCCCTGTGTATGGTTTGGAATGCTGTAAGATTCAGAGCAGACTCTTCTAAGCCACAAAAAGGGCCAGACTATCTACCAATGCAGGGCGGCATCTTTCTAAACAAAGTGAGGCGGCATCCCAATCCCACCTATGGATGTTTATTGACAAATCTTGTGATTTGGGGGGGGGGGGGTGGGTTGTCAAGCCTGTATGTGTGATAGGACTGTACCGGGTAACATGCAAGGAAAGCTAGCATCAGGATTAAACTTGAAACCATTTTAAACTAAAAAAAACTGAATAACTGAAGAAGAAAGAAATCTGTCGCTGTTACATTCCTTGTTGACATAATTAAGGATTTACAAAAGTATATTATAAGCCTTTATCTGGGATCAAGGTTAGGGGCGAAAAAACCCCACATCCAATATATTATTGTTTAACCTCGTTGTAATTATCCCATTTATAAGCCCCGATTGTTTTTTTATCTACACACAGGACTGACAAGGGCTGACTCATTGCTGACAAAAGGGTCTGAAACTAGGATCAGACTTCTAGGACCAATGTTGACATGATGGCATGTCCACCTTTTTATAACCCCTGGGGTGGATTTCACAAGGGTAGTCCTAACTTAGGACTAGTCCTAGGCAATGCTAAGAGATAGGACCAGTCCTAAGTTAGGATGAGTTACTGGTCCTAATTTAGGACCAGTCCTATCTCTTAGCATTGCCTAGGACTAGTCCTAAGTTAGGACTACCCTTGCAGTCCTAAGTTAGGATGAGTTACTGGTCCTAATTTAGGACCAGTCCTATCTCTTAGCATTGCCTAGGACTAGTCCTAAGTTAGGACTACCCTTGTGAAATCCACCCCTGGAGTTATAGATTTCAAGGCGCCTTTGGAAACAGTGTCCTCAGCATTACATAAGGTGAATAAAGAGTATGACTTCTTTATATCTGAAGAAAATATCAGCATGTTTTCACCTGGTATAAATAAAAAACTATGAATTTGGGTACAGGAAGAGGTTAAAGGCAGTGGACACTATTGGTGTTTGTCAAAGACCAGTCTTCTCACTTGGTGTGTATCTTAACATATGCACAAAATAACAAACCCGTGAAAATTTGAGCTCAATTGGTCGTCGAAGTTGCGAGATAATAATGAAAGAAAATAACACCCTTGTCATATAAAGTTGCGTGCTTTCAGATGCCTGATTTTGAGACCTCAAATTCCAAACTTGAGGTCTCATAATCAAATTCGTGGAAAATTACTTCTTTCTCGAAAACTACGTCACTTCAGAGGGAGCCGTTTCTCACAATGTTTTATACTACCAACCTCTCCCCAATACTCGTTACCAAGTAAGGTTTTATGCTGATAATTATTTTGAGTAATTACCAATAGTGTCCACTGCCTTTAAGTGAGAGTATACTGATGAACTGCTTTATAAAGTCTTTTGACAATATGGGAAACAGTCCAGGGTTCCCAAATGGACAAGTTAACATACAGTCTTTGTTAATAGCTTGAAGTAATGCACATATTTTTACATTTTGTTGCACAAACAGACAATCACACATAACCAGGATACACTTCTGGTGAAGTTGAACATTGTAAACACATCATTACTATCAGCGATGGAAAACGGCTCATTAGTTTTCACTTCCTGTCTTGGAGAGAACTTTTGTTATTTCAACAATAAAACCACAATTATTTCCCCTTGCTCTTTGCAGTTTGCGTAAACTCAAAGATAACACTAATAACAACACAATCAATTATTACAGAAATTTTTTAACTGGACGTATGCTATTTTGACATCTTGAAGATCACTTTAAAATGATGCCTCGAAACTTTTATAAATGTCATTATTACTTTTGATATTATTTAAAACACAGTTTAGAGTCATGTAAATACTGAGCATGTGCACTGACCTTCTGACCTCATCCGGAACATATACATATTCCATGGTCACCATGGTGGAGAGCTCTTCCAGATTTTCAACAAACTTCAGCTTTTTGCTAAACTTTGAGCTAGTGGAGAAAAATGGCAAACAGAAGTTAGGTTTATGCAGGCATGAATTTTGAGGCTGGAAAAAAGAAGCAACGTTTTATTGAATTCAATTGAGTACAAGGGCTGACACATGTTGTGACCGAGCGATTACGTACACTGAACTAAAGCACTGGTGTTTCTGATCAGAAGACTGTTGGTTCGAGTCCCGGTTGTGACACTCTGTCCTTGAGAGCAAGACACTTACTTAACTATTATTGATGCCTCCTTCGGATGGGAGGAAAGCCACACAGGTGTGTAATGTAATTCAAGACGTCAGAGCAAAAACCCTTTAGAATTTAAATGGGTGTATGAATTTCCCATGTTTCTACCATGTATGCCTCGTATGGATATCATATTAAACTTTCTCAAAAATAAAACCAATATAATTCGAGAGAAACTGACCTTATAAATGGCCTCGTAAATCGAACGATTGTCCGCAGCCACGTCGTCGGATGAACAATAAACAGGCCCTTCAGATTCTTCCGTAGTCTAAAGTAAAAGATAAATCAGTTCATTAGTTGACATTCAAACAGAAATGGCTGAAATTACATCTCAGAAGAAAGGCCTGGAATTTCATAGTTTTAAACATAAACAATAGTTCAAGATGGGTAGGCCACTTTCATTTTGCAAAGAACACTTCCAGAAGAAAATCTTAAAGTCAATAAGAAACTGTTGAAGGGGCAACAAGTCCAAGACCAGGGGCAACTGAGGCTATAGACCGCATTGAATATGACGTCACCGTTCAAATATTTGCCCTACAAGATGGTTTGCGTGTGTGTGTGCGTGCTTGTGCCGTAGAAATCAAACCGGGAACGCCGCGTGTTGCGTGTTTCTTTGATGTACGCGTGTAGACGCGCATACAGTTTGACCTACAAGATGGCGACTTTCATATCAAAAAAGGGGTTATTCAATACGCTCTATAGCTTCTGTGGTCTTCATTTAATTCCAGGCCTGTGACTCTGGCTACTGGCTAGTGGCCTCTAGCCATAGCCAAACCCATAAGATTCAAGACTAGGTCTTACTTTCTGTCAATCATCTGATAGCATTTTCTCATCCAGTTCAGGCTTGGAATGCGATCTTTAGGAGCTGCTCCATGAAAGTAGACGATCATGTACTCCTGGGCAACAAGAAGCTCTAGGGTGCTTATTACGTACCTGTAATCAAGATAAGTATAAACAAATATTCTTAATTATAGACAAATATTCTTGTATACCAACAAATGTGTTTAAGTATAAACAAATATTATTATAAAATGAGGAGGGTATGGCCTTAGCTTTTGATCCAAACCGGACCTTCTTCAGAGGCATAAACAGAGTAGTTGGGGGAGGTTGATGGCAATAAAGATTCAAGACAAGAAACTTACAGAAACAAGTTATTCATGATGTAGTTGTAATCTTTGCGAGATCTTTCTGGCATGTAACATGAAGCGATGACAATGATGGCGTTTACACCTTCTCCATAGTAACCTAGCAACAACAATAAATAATACGTAAAATTAAATTTGCATCTGGGATAAAGAATATTCTTTGGTTTTACCCTTACACTAAGCACAGTATACTCAGTAGTTTCCCTAAATCTGTGACAACAATTTACAGTTGGTCTATATGGGAAGACATCTGCTCTATAATGGCAAAGGTTTCCAGATACAGTTTTGTCAAACATGACTTACTTCAGATGGAAATATTTCACAGAAAAACTTTATCTAGTATGAACTTCATAATCAGTAAGCTTTCAGACTGAAATGAAAACAATGTTTTTATCCTTACCAACGCTGTGTAATAATAATAACTAGTTCCTATATAGCGCATTTTCAATAATCGTATCAATGTGCATTGGTGCCCTGGTCATTGGACCAACAACAGTCCTGTAATCTTTCTCAGCTCCCTGAGGATTGTGGCGCTCCAAAGGCTTTTACAATATCATCTTCTACCCTCGCAGGTACCCATTTATACCCCTGGGTGAAGAGAAGCAATTATAGTAAAGTATCTTGCTCAAGGACACAAGTGTCATGACCTGGATTCGAACCCACACTCTGATGACTCAACCACCAGAACTTGAACTTGATGCTCTCAACAGTTTGGCCATGACATACCGACTATAACATCTTTAAGAAGACCATTTACTTACCTCCGTGGGAGAGAACTTTCTTGTAGGGATTAATGGCTCTCATATCGACAGTGAACTCCTTGTTCGCGATGCAAACCTTGCGCCAGTTACGTCGGTCTTCCATCTCCTCTTTAGCTGTGTATTCTGGAATGGCTTCGACATCAGACCTTGCCCTTTGCAAACTGTCATCTACAAACATAAAGAGAACGATTAGAAAAACAATACATGTTGGGTTTTTTCATTGAGCCCGGTTCAAACTTCCTGCAATTGCGAATGCGAGAGCGAATTTTGAAGTCACATGGCTGTTTTCACAGCGAATATTTCGCAGCAGGTGAACATAAGTCACCTGATGCGAGTTATTCATTGCAAACTTGTGACGTCAAAATTCCTATTGCATTCGCAGGAAGTATGAACCAGGCTTCATGTGAACAGTTTGACAAAGAAGCATCAGTAAAAAGTTTTTGTAGTTAATAACATTTTCAGGTGTTAAATTGTTTTGAAGAGGGTTGCAAATTATTGGTGGTGGTAAAGGAACACGTTGCCTTGGATCGGACGAGTTGCTGTATAAAAAGGAAAGGATTCTATTCAAAGTAAAATAGTTTAGAACTGAATCTTAGAAATGATTCATGCATGAATCGTTTCTCAGATTTCTGAGGGTTGTTGTTCAAGTTCAAATGCTATTTGAAGGCTACAATTTTTTTTCCAGACTCCTAGGGCTGAAACAGGGTTACCCCTTTTAGAGTCCATACAGGTGTAGGGATAGCCAAAGATGCAGTTGGTGTCCGCTGTCATCTCGCTATAAACATGGATGGATTCAACGTTTGTGGGAAAATACAGTGACAGTTTTGGACTGTATTCAGGAGAAACTTTCACATGCGACTTTTATTATATCTCTTTCAAATAATTTTGCCTATAAATTGGCATCACGGGGACAAAAAATAAACTATGACTCTACCTTTATTATGACGAACAGAACCATGTTTTGAGTTGTTAGATGGGGTGGTAAAAGGAGGTAGGGTGGGGCTTAGGGGTGGGAAGATGCTGGGAGTTGGGTCTGAGGGATGAGGCCGTGAAGTGAGTGGTTAATGAAGGAGATTTAGGGAAACATTCTCTCAAGATTAACATCCAAGTCTTCTTTACAGAACATCACGTTAAATGTCTGTGAAGTTTTCTCTTGGCTGTGTGGGTCTCTGTTCCTCTGCTATAGTCTCTATCATCACAAACAAAACATTCCAAGATGGCGCTGGGGCATCAGGGCAGGGGCATCATGAAGACAGAGGTAAAAAAGTGAGGAACAACTACCAATCAAAGACCATCAATGCTGTAAAGGTTGGGTCTTCAACATGAGCTTTGTTACCAACTTTCGTGAGTTAATATATTCATCTTAAAAGCACTGGACACTATTGGTAATTACTCAAAATAATTATTAGCATAAAACCTTACTTGGTTATGAGTAATGGAGAGCTGTTGTTATAAGTATTAAACATTGTGAGAAACGGCTCCCTCTGAAGTAACGTAGTTTTCAAGAAAGAAGTAGTTTTCCATGAATTTGAGGTCTCGAAATCAAGCACATGAATGCACATAACTTTGTGTCACAAGGGTGTTTTTTTTCTTTCATTATTATCTCGCAACTTCGACGACCAATCAAGCTCAAATTCACAGGTTTATTATTTAATGCATATGATGAGATACACTAAGTGAGAAGACTGGTCTTTGACAATTAACAATAGTGTCCAGTGTAAATGACGGCGACCAAGTGAATATGCCTTGATGATAACCGATATGTTTCCTTAGCTGAGGCAGTGAGTGTTATGATGAACATGTGTACTGTAATAAGTGTTTTTAAACTTGTTGTTAGTCTTATGCATTCCCATGATCCTTGTGCATGTAAAGAAAACAAACAGGTGTTATAATGAGAAGTTAAAGTATTAGAAAAGTGTAACTGAAGCTTTCCAACATAAACATTCTGACCCAATGCCATGAATCTGGTTAACTGGAAGTAAATGACTCACTAGCAGAAACATAAGTACAAGATTCTGAATTTTAGTTCATTATTTCTGGTAATGAAACCAAGGATGCCTCATAGTGAACTAAATCACTGTAGCTTGCAAGCCTGATGAAACCTGTAAACAAGAGTGCTTGCTATGTGAACCAGAAACACTGGGGTTAACCCCTACCCTTACACTGTAGCTTGCAAGCCTGATGAAACCTGTAAACAAGGGTGCTTACTATGTGAACCAGAAACACTGGGGTTAACCCCTACCCTTACACTGTAGCTTGCAAGCCTCAGGAAACCTGTAAACAAGGGTGCTTGCTATGTGAACCAGAAACACCAGGGTTAACCACTACTCTTTCACTGTAGCTTGCAAGCCTGAGGAAACCTGTAAACAAGGGTGCTTGCTATGTGAACCAGAAACACTGGGGTTAACCCCTACCCTTACACTGTAGCTTGCAAGCCTCAGGAAACCTGTAAACAAGGGTGCTTGCTATGTGAACCAGAAACACCAGGGTTAACCACTACTCTTTCACTGTAGCTTGCAAGCCTGAGGAAACCTGTAAACAAGGGTGCTTGCTATGTGAACCAGAAACACTGGGGTTAACCCCTACCCTTACACTGTAGCTTGCAAGCCTGATGAAACCTGTAAAACAATGGTGCTTGCTATGTGAACCAGAAACACTGGGGTTAACCCTACCCTTACACTGTAGCTTGCAAGCCTGAGGAAACCTGTAAACAAGGGTGCTTGCTATGTGAACCAGAAACACTGGGGTTAACCCCTACCCTTACACTGTAGCTTGCAAGCCTGAGGAAACCTGTAAACAAGGGTGCTTGCTATGTGAACCAGAAACACTGGGGTTAACCCCTACCCTTACACTGTAGCTTGCAAGCCTGAGGAAACCTGTAAACAAGGGTGCTTGCTATGTGAACCAGAAACACTGGGCTTAACCCCTACCCTTACACTGTAGCTTGCAAGCCTGAGGAAACCTGTAAACAAGGGTGCTTGCTATGTGAACCAGAAACACTGGGCTTAACCCCTACCCTTACACTGTAGCTTGCAAGCCTGAGGAAACCTGTAAACAAGGGTGCTTGCTATGTGAACCAGAAACACTGGGGTTAACCCCTACCCTTACACTGTAGCTTGCAAGCCTGAGGAAACCTGTAAACAAGGGTGCTTGCTATGTGAACTAGAAACAAAGGGGTTGACCCCTACTCTTCCATGATAAGTTTTCTAGGTTTTTTAACAGGCTTTACCGATTCTAGTACCTATGGCATAATATCCTATTCAAAGGACAAAGCAATTATGGTAGATAAAGTTCTTGCTCAAGGACACAAGTGTCATGACTGGGACTCGAACCCACACTATGTTGATCATCAGAGACACCAGAGCTTGAGCCCGGTGCTCTAAACCGTCAGGCCATGACATGCCACAATCGGCCTCGATCATATCACTTGCTTACAAGAAAACATAAGATATAAAGTAAAGAAATGATCTTGAGACATGTCAGTGAAGTGTTAAGCTGATGAGGACACTTGTTCATGATTAGTCGTCAAACATGAAGCATAAGTCTTCCATTCCCATGACCGGGACTCGAACCCGCACCCTGCTGTCCAGAAACACCAGAGCTTGAGCCCGATGCTCTTAACCACCAACTCATGACAGGCCTTGATCATTGTACTTGCTTGCAAGAAAACATAAAATGAGTGAACATTTGGTGTTAAGTCGTGAAGTTTTCTTGAGAAATGTCAGTGAAGTGTTAAGCTGATGAGGACACTTGTTAATGATTAGTCGTCAAACATGAAGCGTTAGTCTTCCATTCCCATGGTCTATCGGCTGCGATCTTACCATCCCACGACATCTCGGTACTGGTTGGCGTAAGGATGGCTGGCGTTGCAGAGCCGTTCACTTCAGCATCAATACTGATATCAAGCTCTGCAGGAATGTGAACTACCTTCTTCATACTGCTCTTCCGGTTTCTTTGCTCTTGGCTACTGGCTGGAGGGTTGGAAGTTTAGGCGCCAAGTTAAGAAACAGAACCTTAATGTAAGGACTATCAATACGGAATCTCACCACTTAAGTTGGATTGTTTCATTAAGTAACTAAACCTTTTTCACAGTTTAGCACACACCCTTGTGGTGTGTCGAACAAATTTCTTTGCCATGCAAAAAAAAGAGTGGGGTACAAGTAGCAACGATTTAACGAATGTGGGCTGGTAAAACAAATCTGCTAAGCAAGATTTTTCTGTGCTGAGCAAGTTTTTTTGGTTTATCAAAGTGGGCCTAGCTATCTTGATTGACACATAACGTAAAAAACCTTGTCCGAATCTGGACCTACCTTGTGACAGACAGAAAGTCCCTGCTAACCTGTGAAATAGGCTCAACGAAAGCTTGGAATTCTCTGCTTCCTTGAGCGCTGCTTCTTTGCTTGCGGTTAGCAGAGCCATGAAACCAGGCCCTCCTTTCTTGAGTGACCACTAAAACACAGAAAGAACATAAAATGTTTTTCCGAATCTAGACCTACCTTGTAACGGAGACAGATCACCATCTTCATCCTCATCAAAGTTATCGTCTCCTGCTAGTCTCTCCGCCCAGGCACTCATTCCTTCCACTGAGCCGTCGTCAGACATCATGCTATCTCGTGTTCTCAGCTTACCATCCTGATAAATCAAATAAACGGTAACGTTAAAACAGGGCAAATTTGTTAAAAGCCAGTTAGCAGAGAAAGTTGATTGACAAATCTGTCTGCTTTGCAAAGCTTATTACTATTATTAATGACATATTTCTAGAGGAAAGAGGAAGACCGAAAGCTTGGTGGACTGATAACATTGGAGCACTTAAAAGAAGTAGCATGCATGAGGTAACGACGCCCACACCGGACAGGGAGGCTTCGATGGAGTTTGTTTCTTGGACCACCATGGGACGGCGAACGCCCTAATGGACTTAAGAGAGAGAGAGAGAAACTAAGGATTCCTCATAGGTGAACTTATTTACTGTGGTTCGCAAGCCTGAGGAAACCTGTGAACAAGGGTGCTTGCTTTATGAACAGAAACACTAGGGTTAACCCTTACTCTTCCACGATAAGTATTCCAAAAAGTCTCTGCTGAACGATAATGATATAAGATGTTTATCAAGAAAGTTACCGTTGATGGAACTTTCCTCCTGAAGAAAGACTCTTCCTCTTGTGTGCTGTCGACACCAGCGAGCTTCTGTTGGGAGAATTCATCATCTTGCCATTCATCAGGTAGCGTCACACCTTCCATGTTCTTCATTGCTTCGGCCGTAGCTACCGACAGCTCTCTATGATGGGTTGGTTTCTCTGTCATGGATTTCTGGATCAAATCATAAGAGAGTGAGAGAGGGGTGAGGCAATTGTACATTTTCCTTAAAATTTATAAAACAGAAAGACTCTGCTAGGGGCGAAATGTCAGACCATTAACTTTTTTGCTGCATTTATTCCATTTAGGTCCTTTTGGTTGGTAAGCAGTTTGCAACAGCTTTATTCTGTTTTCTAATTTCTACAACAGTTACAGGTTGAACGGCTTCTGACTGGCAAACTTGAACAAAGATATTGACAAATTATGGAGACCACCAACATATAGCTTAGTAGCTCAGTTTGTAGAACACCGGCATGTTAAATTGGAGATCGTTGGTTCAAATCTCGCTCTAGTAAAGTTTTCTTTGTTCAACCCCAAATCATTTAAGTTTTACCTGTGTGGTTTTATTATTTGATAACTAAAATAAGAAAAAATACTTAAATTTTAGTAAATCTTTTGTTAACAATTTGAACCTAAAAAAAGGAACTTACTCTTCTCTCCTTTTCCACAATGTCATCCATCAGTCTCTTCTTATCGTCCCATTCTCCGTGAATATCTTCAGCCATATCAGGATCAATAGACACAGATCTCTTGGCAGCCAGCGGCACCGCCAGTTTCTCACTATCTCCTTCTTCAGCCACATCGTCCTGAGATCTATCCAGGATGTCATCGGTGTCAGGAGTGAGCATATCTAGGCTACTCATACTGATTGGTGTCAGTGGTGTCCCTGTATCAGACAAAGCTGAGCCCGGAGTACCTGTTGAGAGGAGCCTGTGAGATTTGGGTGTCGATTTATTCGGCAAAGACAGAGTCGACGGTCTTACAGCTGAGTCTGCAGAACCTTCCACATTCCCATCAGGGTCGACATATTCTAAGATATCCGCTAGCCCATACAGAGCTGCTGGTTTGTCCTCTCTTTCAACGTCGATGTCGACATCTTTCACATCGTCTTCAACGATGAGCTTTGTCTTCCCAAGTGAGGATTCTTCGGACTTACTGCTAACATCTTGAAGTCCCTGCTCTTCATTGATAATTACATTTACTTCAATTTCAGACTGGGGCTCCTCGTCAGCAGTGTCTCTTGGATTTTCTTCAGTGCTTAGGGGAACACCTTGCTCAGTGTTTGCTTCAGATATTGCAACCACTTCTGGCTCAGAAACATCTTGGACTTCCTCCTCCTCCAAGTCTGCTGTTGATGACATCAGTGACTCTTCTTGTGAGACTACTACCTGTGAAATCTCTTCTTCAACGACTGATTCCACCGGTTCAACAGGCAAATCGTTTTCTTCATAGTTTTCTTCTTGTGAGATCTCTTTTTCAACGACTGATTCCACCGGTTCAACAGGCAAATCGTTTTCTTCTTTAGGCTGCAAAACATCTTCAGCTTCATAACTTGATGATTCAAGACCGTCTCTTGTCTGTTCAAGATCTAAAGGTTCTGCTGATTCTACTTCAACGACTGATTCCACAGGTTCAACAGGCAAACAGCTTTCTTCTTGTGAGACTGCTACCTGTGCAATCTTATCTTCAAAGACTGATTCCACCGGTTCAACAGGAAATTCGTTCTCCTCATCGGGCTGCAATACATCTTCAACGCCACTACTTGAAACTTCAAGACCTTCTCTTGTATGTTCCAAGTCTAGAGGTTCTGCTGATTCAACTTCAAAGACTGATTCCACCGGTTCAACAGGCAAACAGCTTTCTTCTTGTGAGACTGCTACCTGTGCAATCTTGTCTTCAAAGACTGATTCCACCGGTTCAACAGGAAATTCGTTCTCCTCATCGGGCTGCAATACATCTTCAACGCCACTACTTGAAACTTCAAGACCTTCTCTTGTATGTTCCATGTCAAGAGGTTCTGCTGGTTCAACTTCAAAGACTGATTCCACCGGCTCAACAGGCAAACAGCTTTCTTCTTGTGGGACTGCTACCTGTGCAAACTTGTCTTCAAAGACTGATTCCACCGGTTCAACAGGCAAACAGCTTTCTTCATCAGGCTGCAATACATCCTCAGCTTCATAACTTGATGATTCAAGACCGTCACTTGTCTGTTCCATGTCTTGAGGTTCTGTTGATTCTACTGATAACGAAGCTGCTAGCAGTATCTCTTCAGAATCGTGTTCAAGGGCAGGTTCTTCTATGTTACCATTCAAACTGGATACCCCATTTGCATCCTCTTGCTGCTCATCTGGTGTGACCTCATCAAGTAAAGAATTTCCAAATACTTCCACTGATGCTGGAGCAGAATGCTCTTGTTGAATTAGAGATGCTGAAATAATCTGGTCATCATCGCCTGAATTGAGCTTTTGAGGATACAACAATGATTCCTCCTGAGAAGCTGAGGAGGCTTCTAAGACAATGTCACCATTGCTTAAGACTTCCGTAGCAGGGACAACACTTTCATGTTCTTGCATTGCTACTTCCGCTCTCTGGACCAACCATGCATCTTCACTTGCATTGCTCAGCTCTTCCTCACCATGTTCTGTTGTCGAGACCTCTCTAAGATTTGCTTGGTCTTGATGCAACTGTTCTATATAAGCATATCTCGCCATCTTAATTACCCCTTCAACTAAATTTTGGGCCTCCTCTTGCATTGCTGAGTTGTCTTGTTCGGTCACTTTGGGACTGCTTCTCCCTGAATCACACAACCCAACTTCTGTTGGGATGGAAAACCTCTCCATTTCATCTTTCTGAACTTGTGGCTCTTCTGAGAAGTGGTCTTCAATAACTCCATTCTCCAAATCCTTAGGAATCTCTTCAGTCAAGGACCCATCACCATCTCCATTAGTGTGATTCTCAAAATCGTCAAGTTTCTCTTCTAAGGTTGTGTCTACTAGATTGACCTCCGTTGACTCTGTGGACTCCGTCACTTGCTCTTCCTCCTCTTCTTTAATGTCACCAATCTGAAAGTTTGTGACATCATGAGATAAATCTGTAACGATGTAGGAATCACCACTTGAAGGATCTTCTGATATGACATCTGATGTGAATTCGCTGTCTGGGCTTGTGATTTCACTGGAGCGAGTCTGGGCTTCGTCAGAAATTGGAGATATGTTTCTCTCCAGAGATTCTGCTTCCATTACCAAGTCAAGTGGGAGATCACCTGGTACCTCATTACTCTCCAAGGGTGCAACATCATCTACTGTTGCTAGAGTATCTTCATCGAGTTGTTCCAGAGGTTCAGCTTCCTCCGGATATGTTCTTTCCATCGCATCATCGGAAGGTGAACTAAAACTTCTCTCACTTTCTTGCCCACCTTGAAGAAGATCTGAAAACCCACCATTATCTCCGACCATGGCTGGCTGCACATCAGAATCCTCCACAGCTGAGTCCTGATCTTCAGCGTTTTCATCACTTTTGAGATGAGTGAATTCTACTTGTAGGTCCACATTGTTAGTGTCAAGGACTTCATCGTTACTGTCATCACCTAATGACTGGTCCAAATTTTTATCTTCAATCTCCCCTTGATTTTTGTCATCCACTTCCGCACCTGTTCCTAAAACTGAAACCATATCCTGTTGGACATTTTCTGCAAAACTGGACTCAAGGATAAGGTTCTCAGCAGGAATGCTCTCTTGATCTTCTTGCGTGTCTTGATGATCCAGGTTGGATTCTTGAGCATCAAGCATCTCCTGAGCTATCATAGTTGCAACTACATTTTCCACCTCCTCAACTGGTTGTGGCTCAGAGGGTGAAAACTCGTCATCTTCTCTGGTGAAATCCTGATCTTGCAAGTCAGAAGTCAATCGCAGCTGATCTTTCAAATCTTGATCATCAACTGGCGACCTATCTTGATCATCTTCAAATGACATTTCTTCAGGAACAGATTCTTCAGTACTGCCTGACGGTTCGCTTTCTTTGAATTCAAAATTATCAGGCTCTTCCATCACCTCTTGATCAATCAGTGGTGACACAATGTTCTCAATACCTATAAGAGTTTCACCAGGAATGTCAGCTTCTGGAGCCTGATGTTCAACATCTAGCTGTGCTTGCTGTAAAGCTTGCAGCTCTTGCTCTTCTTCTTCTGTCATAACATCGTCAACTTCTTGAAGATATTTCTCAGGAATGAAAGCTTCTGTAGGCTGCTCTTCTGTTTCTTCTACTTCTGATTGCTGAAAGGATTGCACATCATTTTCTTCTGAGTCCTCTGATACCTCTTGTGCTATACTCTCGGGAGCAACATCTAGCACAATATTCTCTTCACTGAGAGTAGCTTCTGCATCATCTTCATCAGCTGTACTTGAGTTTTTCTCTCCAGGAGCCGCTGCCTGATCCACTTCTTGATCTTCTTCTCTTTCATCCTCCTCATTCTCGTAATCATCATCATCTTCTTCATCAGGTTTAACCTCATCCCAGATTTCATTGATTTCATCTTCTAAAGATGGAGCTGCTCCTGCCTCCTCGTTTTCATTAAACCCTTCATCCTCAACTTCTGGATTCACGTCTCGTGGAGACTCTTCAAAGTTGTCTGAGTACTCTACGTCTGAATCTACTTTTTCATTATCAGAGGTCTCAGTTATTGTAATCTCTGGCCTCATCTCAGGTTGACCTTCTTGAACATCTAACTCATCTTGATCAAAGTTGCTCGCTGAGGATATTTCCTTTTCATCTAGACCAGCAACGAAACTTGGAGAAGGATCTGCACTGACTTCCTCGACTGGCTCTTTTACCACACCAGGTTCAGAAATTCCAGACTGGTAATCATCACCAAAGCCACTTGTGTCCATTACAACCGAGTCAAAGTAAACATCTGAAGATGTAGAAACCACTGTTCCTCCAAATGGGTCTGGAAACCCATCTTCAAGTTTGGGTTCGCTTGTTTGAAACCCAAAGTTATCCATCCCAAACGAGTCATTTTTAGATTCATCTGATACGGTAAAGGGATTGCTGCTTGATGAAGGACTTCCTGGTTGCTGATTAAGGAAGTCTCCAAGATCTGTCGAGGAACTTTCTACTGTTGTTGAGACACTAGAATGGACTGTCGACTCCATCATAGATGAAAATGGATCACTTAATGGTTGACTCTCAGAGTATGTTGATGTTGTTAAGGTGCCCAACCCAAGCAAGTCACTGCTACTGGTCTCTCCATCCATTCCGAAAGGGTTGTTTCCTGAGAGAGTGACTGACGTTGATTCAGATTCTTGTGCCTCTGGATCTACGGTAATGCTGACACCGAAAGGATCGGCAGCGTAATCATGAATGACAGGATCTCCAAACGGGGCAGGAGTGGGATCGGAAGCAGCCACTGGTTGTGTCATGAAGGCATCTAGCCCAAATAGATCATCACTTGACGACTGTTCAAACGGATTGGAAGGAGGTACTGGTGTAGTTGCAGAGTCCATTGGCTGTCCAGATCCAAAGGGATCAAGGCCAAGCAGTTCTTCGGTATCATTTCCAAACCCAACAGCATCACTGCCAGGACTAGAGGGTGTGAAGCCAAGAGTACCCGCACTATCAGCAGAGGAGAAGGTTCCACTCTCAGATGTTGGCATCCCGTTTGGATTCCCTTGAAAGAGATCTAAATCAAGTAGCGCTGATCCCGCATCAATCCCGCTGGAATCAGGAGAGCTTATTCCCTGATTATCTCCCATGTCAAACGGGTCGTCTGTGGCCATAGGGTCGTTGGCGTTGTTGGCGTTGCTGGAAAGTCTCAAGAGAGTTGCATTAATATCCGACATGTCCGACTCTGTCACAACCTCGTCTTCTTGTTCCTCCTCATCAGCGGTGGAGGAATTCTCCTGGGAGGTAAGAAAGTCTTTCACAAGAGGGAGGACCTGCTTCCTTGAGGCTTTGACGTTACCCTGGCTGTAGACAACCACTCCAGGGGAATCCGTTTCCAACTCGGAAAGAATGAGTTCGGGAGATGAAGACTCGTCCAGGGTTTGGAGTAATTCATCTTTCATGGAGTCTGAGGTGTTTGAAGAGTAGACAGATATTTGCCTGTGTGCTTCATCGTCTTGGTTGAGGGTTAATGACATCAGGACAAGGAGACGGAGGTTCTTAGAGGAGCAGAAGTCATGAAGGTCCCTTTCAACAGATGGCTTTTCAACAAAATCCTGCAAGAAATGAAGACGAAACGAAAATGAAAATCAGAATACCTTTGTTTTTAAAAGAAAAATAATCGTCAAGAAATTTACTTAAAAATAAAGCAAAGACAACTTCAATGCAGGTGGTATTTGTGAGCAACCAGCATTAACGAAACGAAAATGAAAATCAGAATACCTTTGTTGTTAAAAGAAAAATAATCGTCAAGAAATTTACTAAAAAATAAAGCAAAGACAACTTCAATGCAGGTGGTATTTGTGAGCAACCAGCATTAACTTATCAAATGAAGATGACAATTGGTTCTACATGTATCAGAACGACAAGTACATGAAATAATACCTACAGAATCACCAAGTGCATGGTACAAGGGTTGCCAGTCAGAATAGTCAATGTTGAAAAAAGGCCTGATTTCTTTTCGCGGAAAAGTATTCAAAAGAAATATTAACCCCCAAAAAGTACCCAGCTTATCCCTGACTAAACTACAAATTCGTTTGTCCAGGAAAAGTCAGTGAAAAAGAACTGATGCTTGATCTAAAATATCTGGTTCATTTGAGGCTTTACTTTCTTCTTCAGTGATAGATTATATTATGAAGCCATTCAATAATTCAAACAGAAATTTTGTGTGGGTGAGTGGGTCGAAACAATTTACAAAAATAAATCCACATTGACTATTCTTGGAAAAAAACCAAGATGCATGAACACCATACATGTAAATTCAGGTATGGTTAAGCTACAAAATAAGCGCAAAACAAGGCACTTAGTGTTTAAAAGACCTTGCTGAATATAGATTGAATAAAATGAGACAAAAAACATAATCCATTCCCACACAAAGAGAAAAATACCGTTCAGATCAATATCTGATATAATGGAATGCTAACACGATATAAAAATATTAAATAATCAATACTCAAAACAATCCAAAAATAAATATCATAAACTGATAAATTTGAATCATTCAAATGGTGAAGTTTGATATACAGATTGTAAGCTGTTTGCTAAAAGCTTTAATTTGATACTTGTCCGGGCACCAGCTGACTGCCAAGATAAACTTATCAGATAAAATGCCCTTGGTTAATGAGAACCAGTGATTTTTATCGGTTAAGGTAAAGAGAAGGCAAACGGTGCATCAATATCTATTTTAAAACCAACTGACAATTATCTTATACATTGGCTCATTTTGAACATGTTTCATTTTAAGAATTTCTTATGGTATAAAATGTTATGATACAGATAATATATTTGGTATGCCAAACAAAGATTTGCTTTACTTGTGGCACAATTAATCTCATTGAAAACTTAAAAATTTCAGGATGTTATAAACAAACAAATAATGAACTACTGTAATCATGAAACAAAATGCAATGATCCTTCGCTGCGCTCATATGAATGAAAAATGGTTTCGCTCTAATAGCTGACAATAACACAAGCTAGAATGAATATTGTTTGGGTTCCTCGTAAGGTTTATTAAAGTACGGGATTGTGCCAGTGATTGACAGATTATTAATTTAATATTTATACGCAGTCATGCTTGGCCGCATTGGCTTGATCGAGGCGCGCCCCACTCCTGCAAACAGTGCGCTAGGAGGCTGAGCAATTATTGTTTTATGTAATTTTTTTATTAAAGCCCAATAGATATATTTGTTGAAAGTTTAGGAAATTATTCCTATTTCACGTTGAGGCTCCTCTGTCATGTCTGTGGCATCTGGAAAATTGCAAACATGTCAATTATGATTTACCAATGTAACCTTAAGAGTTTGTTGAAATGAAGAAATTGTATGCCTTTGTAACCCAAATGACAAACAAGTATTGTTTTATAGATGTCTGTCAAAAGGTCAGGAATTATTCTTAACTTACGTTGAGATTCATGGGGATAGAACTCATGCCAATGTTCATGGACGCACCGGTGACACATTTAAAATCTTTCCTTAATATCTCGTCACATGTGAAACCTGTCATTAAGAAACAAAGATAGAAACTAAAATAAATCGAAAGTTATACAAGTCAAAATAACAAAGGGTTCAGATCAATATGCATTTCATCAGAAACGAGAAGAAAAACAATTCGCCATTTTTATATTCAGTGGCAATATATTTTTATCATACAATACAAGCTAAGGTGGAACACAAAAGAATAGCGCTTCTGAATTCCATATCCTGCGAGGCCAAAGTTGGATATATGGATAGGGACAAAATTGCGCTACATGTATATTTCTCTGTATTTCACAAGCACATGGACTAACTTGACTTGTAGCTCAAACTAGTGCAATATGTGGAGTATGTTTTTAAATTTTTGTCAAGAGCTTTGAGGTCATGCATAAGGCTCTAGGGCCTATTAATTGTTTTTATGTTATTAATATTATTATTATTTATAATACAACAGGGTTTGATGTGGGCCATGCATTTATTATGGTTTATACCACACCGTTGGTGCTATGGATCATTCAATCATAATCATACATGTAGATTCAAGTTTGCCTGAAGATAACGCACATTCTGATGACACTATAAGGTTTGAGTAAATTTTTCTGTAGACATCCAAACCAAACAGTGCACTCCTGTAGTGTCTACTATATCCCAAAAAGCAAATAGTGGCGAGACGTTTGGACTCAAGCAGAGTCTTTTTGGAAGGCTAACTGACAACACAACACACATTAACATATGGAAAGAAAACCAGCGATTCTTTTTAGAACCACCCCAACTCATTAGAGATAGTCATAACATGGTGTTACCGCAAACCTTTCCATATGCAAAGTTTCAAATCCTACCCACACATAAACATGTAGACCTACTGGTGCCACAAAAACCGTCAAGAGGACAGAAATAAAAAGAGAGAAAGCGCACATAAAAAAGCAAGAGATTTTAGGCGATCTCTCATAAAAATAAATATAAAAACATATAAAAAAGTACGGCTGAGTTTTTACCTGAGATGTCAGCTTTGGCTTCTTGAAGCTCCTGATACATCTTATCTTTGTCAAGGTCAGGGCAGAGTTTAGACAGTTCCTCCACCATGGTAATATCTTTAGCGGTTGCCTTCCCAGCGCTGGCTGATAGGTTGACTGTATCCACTAGAATCGGTCCTGCAAAACATGAGAAGAATACAATGTTATCAGTCATAAATTACTATTTTTAAGATGTTAATTTTGCATCGAGGATAAAGAATTTATTTTGTTTTTCTCGTACACAGATTTGTACTTAGTACTGTGTATACTCAGTACTTTCCAGAGTTCCATGAAAACAAAAAAAAGGCAAAAATATATCACTTGTGTAGACTCAAATCCCTCCGAGTGATTTGCCTGTTGTTGTTTTTTTATTTAAAGAAAAAATGTTTTCAAATATTCAGCGAGGTGAGCATTAATTAAATATTTACAACGAAGGATTTGGAAAAATAAACCTGTAAAGTAAAAAGATAGTTTTACAAAATCCAAAAATAAGAACGAAAACATTTTGCAAGAGCATTTCCGTACAATAGCTTAAAAACCACATTCCAATCAAACCATTAATAATGCAGCCTGCCTCTTCAATCAATACTAAGACCTCGCAAAATATCCACCTCTTCAAAAATCTGTTCACTCCAGATTTCAATCCTAAATCAAGTTTTTCCAGAGTCAAACCGTCGGTGACAAACAGCACACCATGCAGTTTTGAATGCCAAACTGTTGCAGTAAGTCTGGAGAATTCCGCAAGAATATCATTTGTCATTATAATGTGTGCCGACACATTATGCCGTGATTGTGTCATCTATTACGATTGGTAAATTATAATGTCACTACTGCACTTGTGTTGTGTCTTAAAGGGGCACACTGCCTTCAAATCTCTTTAAAATGTCCTGTTTGGAATTAGTCCCTATTCTTTTTAAAAGTTGTTCATGCATCAAAACACACACATTTGTTGTTATTATGTAGTAAGTATTTATTTTAAAAAGAAAAATCATTTCCCCTTCTAGAAATGTAATCAGCAGAATATACGGTCACATTTTGTGGAGTAAAAAATTTGCACAAATTATCGGACTGTGTTCTGTCAAGGAAAGTCCTATTTTTGAAATATCTTTCCAACCATATTCATTTCAAAACCAGTTTTTTTTTTTTAACCCGAAAAGTCAACGTGCCCCTTTAACCCCAGAGCAGAATTGTATATTTTTCTTTGCTGACGCTGCAGCTGTGTGACTCATGTGATATTCAAAAGGCTTTCAGCGCCACTTCAGTTTACACTTTATGTCAAAGAATTTAACTTTAAAGAGGTAAGGTGTACATGTTTGTCTTAAATATATGCACAGTGTACAATAAGGAAAAACATCTTTTTAATTGTGCCTAAAATTGACACAGTCATGCAAGTAACAGGGGGCATATAAAACTAATCTAGGCCATGTACAAACAAAATCATACAAATAAACCGCAATGCAATGAGTACAAGTAAAAAATAAATCAAGCTCCCAAGATGTCATGCTGTAGTTTGATTAACTCTGCCAGGTTTTATAATTCGTGATTTTTGCACTATTAAATCTATTTTTTTTGTTTTATAAAAAAAAATGCAGACTAATAAAAACAACAAATACAAAATACAAATCACCTATTGTTGGGGGAAAAAATAACGCTTGGTGTACTAGGTTTGTTTGATTACTCATTAAACAAATTTGAGATTTTTAACGTCTGACTCAGTAGAAAAATATCCTCCGAGTGCGGTACAGAGATATTGATTGAATTTAAAATAGAAACCAGTTCAATGAAATAAAAAGAAAAACAAAGTACATCGCATAGTTGCTTATTAAATTGGCAGTTTGTTTGGATGTAGGCGGGGGTTGTACATTGTATCTTTACAATTGTTTGGTACAAGGTTAAAACATTCCAGCGGACTCGATTCAAATGCAGAGTTATTCCTACTGCTTTGTTTTCTGAACAAATAATTTCACACTGACAAAAATAATTTATTTTTTAACGATGGCAAGGTTAGTGTCGCAAAGGCCAAGCTGTAACCTTCAGAGGTACTTGTCATTCTGAGTATGAATTGAGATGATTGTGTGAAACTAAGGAAATCTGGCCCTGCTGCTAAAAAAAAGAGCTCATCAAATATTTCTTGAAGAGCAAAACATACGTCCTGTTTTGACTTGGGAAAGTAACTTTAATTTTTAGGCAGGGTGTACTTAGTAAAGAGTTTTTGAGAGATGTTGATGTTATAAAACACTGCTAGAAACAACGCCCTTTGTGATTTAGTTTTAGAGAAAGAAAACATTTTTCACAAACACATTACAATACTGTACTGACTTGGAAAAGTACTGAGTAGGGCCTATTATACATACAGTGCTTGAGTTTATGAAGGTAGGGTGTTCTACAGTCCGCTAAGTTAATGACCATAAAACATACGTGGTAAAGAGCACTGCAAAGCTGTTGTACCATCGCCCTTTGTAATGTAGTTTTAGAGAGAGCGGTTATTTTTCACCACACTGTATTGACTTGGAAATGTACAGTGCTGGAATTTTTGAAGGCAGGGTGTACTTTGGATCATCCAAAGTTTTTTTCTTTTATTATTATCTCGCAACTCTGATGACCAATTGAGCTCAAATTTTCACAGGTTTGTTATTTTATGCATATGTTGAGATACACCAAATGTAGAGACAAGTCTTTGACAACTACCAATAGTGTCCACTGTCTTTAAAATGTATTGTTTGAGTGTTTATGTACCATGGGCCATGAGTGTCATATTATACCAGCGTCACTTACAGGAAAAATCATTTTCTTAAATGACTGAATGGATACAGTGCACATTTTTTTAGACCCTATCGTTCTACAAACATGAGGAAAACTTGAATAAATATTAATGATAAGGAAGGTTAAAGGGTCATTGAATGTAAAAGAATCTTTGTGAATGTTATGAAAACAGCAAGGTACATCAAGTACGACTTGTATCAATTGTGCTCATATAAAGAGCCTGGTCGATGATTCAGATTATTTACATGACATTGTATTTTAGACTCTGGAGTCGTGCGATCCAGACAGCTTTTATTTCTCTGATGTTGTTCTTCTACATTATAAACCAATATCTTTGTCTGAAATTCAATCTTTGAGTTTCATTTGTAAATTCATAATGGAAAATATCATTCTCACAGTTCATAGAAAATCAACACAAACAAATGAAACATGCATCAAGTCAGCAACAAAAACAAATGACTGAAATCATGTCAAACAAAATAATGTTTTTACTAAGAGAGAAATGTCCTCTGAATCACTCCGAACACAATTACAACCAAACATTTTAGACAAATAAGTGTTATTTGAAGCTTTGCAAGGCCTGGGTCATATGAAAAAGTCCACTTTTTCTTCCTCAACACTGTTAGAGTTTGAGTCACAATTGAATTCACAAGATTTGCATTGAGTATAATTAGTTGAATAATGTATGATGTACTTCCTTGTAGCTGTGTGCAAACACATTGTCCAGGTTGTAAAAACTAATTGTTAAAGGGACACATTGCTTTCGCATTTGTCAATATCTTTGTCCAGGGGTGCCAGTTAAAAGCCATAGAAACTGCCATAACCTCGTTTACAAAACTTGGAAGCAGTCGGTAAGGGGCAATACAGCCGTGAAACTGGAATCGCAGCACCTAAAAGCATGAAGGCAGTGTGTCCCTTTAAGTTGGTTTCTTGTTCTACGGTTTCAGCTCGATGGTTTCTGTCAACCAAATATCCACGTATGTAAAACTTAGAGGAAGTGACCAGCAGAAAGTGTAGGAAGGTGCTTGGCTTTTTGCTAAGCGTGTTTATTTAAACAGGGGCTCTAAGGTCAAGTTCAGGTTTGTGACGCACTCATTTTCCGTTAGGATACATGTAGAACTTCCCTCAGTGAAAAAAGGAAGTAAATAATACAAGTCTCTAGTCTCACAGTAAAATGGCGCTAGTACGGTTCTGTGTTCGATACCCTTGAAACGTAGTTCAAAATCTAAAAACGTTCAACGACTTCATTCAAAACGGCGTTAGTACGGTACTGTGTTCGATACCCTTGAAACGTATATGTTCAAAATCTAAAAACGTTCAATGACTTCATTCAATACAGCGTGAGTACGGTACTGTGTTCGATACCCTTGAAACGTTCAAAATCTAAAAACGTTCAATGACTTCATCCAATACAACATTTTTGTGCAAAGAATTTTCAGTTTATTTTCAGGTTTTCAAGCTGGTACTAGCATCATGATTTGAATACTGATCATTCAAGAACTCATCCCCTCGATGCTGTAAACAGTGAGATTTGTTACTTTGACCATCTTTGACATCTATGCCATTTATCATGGCCTCCGTTGCCCCTGGTCTTGACCTTTGCCCTGTCAAAAGTTTCCCATTGACTTTATGATTTTCCAATGGGAGTATTTTTTGCAAAATGAAAATGGCCTTTCCCTTTCAAAGATGAAAATCCAGAACTGCATTTTTTTTTTTTTACATTCTAAACTGTACAATCTTAAGTTTTGTAGCAGAAAACCTTATCTCCAAATTCAAAATCCCTTCTGAGAAAATATGTACAAAACGAAACCCAAAATACACTTAAAATTCTGTCGAATACAAGCTGAGCTAAAAGCCTGTGTGCTATCTAGGCTACGATCTAGATTGCATAAAATCAAAGTTAGTGCTGGCTAGACCCTTATCATTGGTTGTGTTTGATTTGATAATTTAAAGTCCATGACAAAAAATCCATTAATCAATACCAACAGATGTGCCTGCCTTTCAGACTAAAAGAGGGAGTTTACCATGCATTTATGTCAACAACAAAGACAATGTGTGATGTTTCATTTCTGTGGGCGATAACTTCATGGCCTTTTTAAAAATCACGACTTCAGCAACAAAAGGTTTTGTTACTTATTTTAAAGAATAAATAAATATTTTTTTATTTATTTTAAATTAAACATATTCTGTATGAAGCTTCAAACAGGTTGAGCCTATAACATAAGGCTGTATACAAATTGGTGGCAATGCTATGGCTACGACTGTTTCTCAGGACTTAGAAACGTAATATACTTCATTTCATGGAATTCTAGCCAAAGCCGTAGCCGTTTCCGCCATTTCGGACATGGCCTTAGCCGCATGCCCAAGCGGAACTTTCATCGTAGAGCCAAAGTCTAGTGCGTGCAGCTGCAGCCCACGCAAGCTTTAATTACATTTTGTTCATGAACACAAGGCCTATTATAATAGACTTGGAAGTGCTTGATCAATATTGTGAATAATAACTGTCTAATGTCAGAAAGACCTATTGCGCAAGATCATTAATTTAACATTTCGGGGGAAAAACAATTTACAAGTACACTTTTGCAATGTACTTGCTCCAGCCACCAACCTTAAACTGAGCCCTTTCAAAATTTTACTTCAGAGAGGCCATTTTTCCCACAAAAGCTGTCAACTGAAAAAATCACACTCTTGCACCTGTGGTGCTGAGTTTGAGATTGCAACTCAGCACCCAGGTGCAGTCTTCTAGGACCTTCAAGTGCCCAATAAGAACATGTAAACAAAATTCACCAGCTTCACAAAAAAGATCATCTGATGTCGAAAACGCAGAAAAATACAACTGCCATAAATTAATACAATTAGAGGGTCATGCAAGGGGCGCTGTGAGAGGACTACAAACTTTGTTGCCTTTTTCTGGGTTGCTTTGCAAAAAATATCTCCACTGGGTGAACAGTATTATAAAGGGATCACTGTAATACCAACTGCCTATATTCAGACAAGTACATCACTTCAAATTATCCCTTTAAACCTGCAACAAATTGCCGTGGATTGCCCCTTTAAGATCCATGTTCCAATATGACTAATCTGTCTTCACTATGACTGTGATCTTCATCACTACTGTGTGAATGCATGCAATGTATGGAATGTCTACCATGTTCAATGTGCTCTAAGCTATAAACTCAATGGACAGTTGATGTGCGCAGCGCACGTGAAAGTAAAGAACTGAAGATGTACAGTCTAATATTTTATTTGGTTTGCGGTAACACCATGTGTGTATCTACTTGCCAGGTAGAGTTTGTTCTTGGAGAACTGTCTTTCTTTATTCGTCTACTGCGGAGTAGATTTATCGGATGTTTGGAAGACTTCAATGTACAATCTACTGTTCACCGATGGCTGGAGGCATGATAAACCACGGGTGTTTAATAACATATTCACCCAGACGTACATTGCAGTGACTATAAAACTAAGCCATAATTTATATATACAAAAATACTTTAATTTGGGTGGGTTCCACTGGGAATTTTTTTAAAGACACAGGACACTATTGGTAATTGTCAAAGACCAGTCTTCTCACTTGGTGTATGTCAACATATGCATTAGACTTGATGACAAGTCGTTAGGCGCTGCCTACATGTAGTTGTCTGCCGTTCATGCAACAGTCACAGTGCGATTATACACATGCAACAGTCATAGGTAGCGCGCGAGACTGACTCACACACACATACTGAGATCGAGGGTGAGTGTACAGTCCCCGTAGCTACACCGCGCTGTAGCTACACCGCGCTTAACAATTACCGTCTTTACTTCAAGACTACATATGCATGAAATAACAAACCTGTGAAAAATTGAGCTAGATTGGTTGTTGGAGTTGCGAGATAACTATAAAAGAAAAAAAACACACTTGTCACACGAAGTTGTGTGCTTTCAGATGCTTGATTTCGCGACCTCAAATTCTAAATGTGAGGTCTCAAAATCAAAATCGTGGAAAATTTCTTCTTTCTTGAAAACTACGTCACTTCAGAGGGAGCCGTTTCTCACAATGTTTTATACTATCAACCTCTCCTAATTACTCGTTACTGAGTGAGGTTTTATGCTGATAATTATTTTGAGTTATAACCAATAGTGTCCACTGCCTTTAAGAATAAGATACATTGACCTTATAACGCTTTATCCTACCCCTATAGAGGGGCATATCGAGGCACTCAGCCCTGCAAGATGCAGAGCTAGGCTTTGAAGTATGATACCTATAGTGCACAGTGTATCGGTCACATGCCATAGTTTGCCATATGCACATCTTGCAGAGCTGCCAACATTTGCATCTTACAATCAGGGAGATTTAGGACAATATTCAAGGAGATAAAAAATGTAGGCCTATTTTAGCAACAAATAAAATCAGGAAAAAGTTTCCATAGTCAGCGAAATTTTCAAGTTTGTTCATCACAACATTGAAAAACTGATTTGTTGTTAGGGAACTTTCTGCAAAATCAGAGAGAGTTAGGTTGGGCTAGCTCTGATTTTGTGTGATTGCAAACATTTTTAGAAACCCTTGATTTTCATATCCACATTGCTTTATAACAATTACGCATTCCAAATATGCGCAAGACTTGAAAGTCTGTGTTCGTGTTGAACTTTCGCCTACAAATACACACAAAAAAGCTGACAAGATAGTTTCAAAACTTTGTAAACAGGTTCATGCAAAGTGCAACCTAGTTACATTTCCAGAAGAACCACTGTAAGTTTATCTTTATCAATCAAATTAAAGCTGCAGACATTGTAACTGACTCTACTTTATTGAATGTTCCAACCTCTTCCAGACCTGTAATTTCATCTTTTTGCGGGCAAGCCCTTTTCCATTTTTCGCAAAGTGTGTCACAAAGATTGATTACAGGCCTGATACTTCACGAAGGCAATGGAGGCGATTGCCTCCATGCCCCCTGGTTATTGCCTTGGTGCCCTTTACAACGCTACAGTAGAAATTTACAGTTTCCACAGAGAAAATATCTTAGTGGCTTTGCGGGATTGCCCTTTCAAAAACGAAGCATACAGGCCTGAGATGCCATTAAACAAATCTTATTAGGACAACATTTGAATTGGCACCAAGGCAAGAGGCAACAAAGGCCATAAACAAGGCCTTCATTTAATTCCATGCCTGCTCTTTAAAGCTTTTAAGTTCTGGAGTAGACTTGAAGATTGAAATTAATAATGGATTCCTGTTTGTCATTCATGGTCAAAGCCAACGGAAATGAGCATACACGTATGATGGAACTTTACCATGCAAAACAAAAGGAAACTGTCTACCACACTAAAGTTTGCACACAGTGTCAGGTTATACGTTGTAAGGCAGACTACATGTGCAAACAGATACAACTCTGGTCGCTCACCAGGGCCTGGTTTTATGGCACAGCTTATCTTGCAGGGGTCATGGTCATTGTTTACAAAAAGGTCAATAAGTAGGATCCAAATTTCAGTGTGTATGTTGAAATGATGGCTTTTCAACCTGTTGGTGACCCTTGGAGTTAAAGATTCCATGGATCTCTAAGAAGAGTATTCTGAGCACTAGAGAAGTCGATCAAAAAGCATGATTTTTGTACACATTTACTATAGAAAATACCATACTTTTTTTCACAAGGCAAATATTAAAAAGTCTAAATTAATTTAAAAGTCATGAAAAATATTGTCGTCAATGATATTGGAATTCTGCGTTTATGTCCCATATAATCACACACTCTAAAAAAAACTGCATTAATCCAAAACAAGAAGTTCATTGACTAAAACTTAACAGTTGAAAAACTTACCAAGTAAAAGTTTGGCAATGCCGTCATCAATGACGTCACAATTCTCCGCCAGAATTTTCTCGGCTACCAAAGTACAACAAGACCCGACCATCTCAATTGTCACGCAGATCTCCTCCTCGTCATCGCCATGGCGATTATTGCTACGGTGATCTATGATCTCCTTCACAACCGCATCCAGATGGGCATCTGCTCTGGACAGCGTGTTGTGATCAACGAGCGTGAGGGATAGGCGTCCATCGGCATGCAAGTTATTTATGTTGACGTCGTCTCTGAAGACCAAGGAGTCGTCATGATTCAGTGTAGACAGGAAGTGAGTGACCTCTGTGCGAAGGGGGAAGTCATGGCGGGGAATGTTGAGTACAGGAACGACGACGTCCCACTTGTGTTGTGTTTCCTCCTACAGAAACACAAGGATCAGGGAAATGAGGAAATCGGTTTAGAGGTGTTTGGCAGATGGGTAACCCATTAATTTATGTTTACTATCAATAACTGATGGCAACACAATCATTTTGAATAATACAAACAAACATGCGAAACTGTGATGTATTGTAAACCAAATTCCTTTAGTATTTGACTTTTTACTTGGTGATGTACACATACTATTATAAAATAAATCAATATTGAATTGAATTGAAAACAAAATGTAATGTCTAAAACAATTTGTTCTTCTTGGGTCGTTTGAAAGACTGCAGAGATATTACTATTCCTTCCCAATCCTATATTACTAGTCTCCAGGGTTCCCCCTTTACACTTGAGCTAGAGTACCAAACCAATATGCACCAATTAGGTGCGGGTACGTGTCAATTAGAGCCAATGGTACGTGTGAATTAGGGCAAATGAGAAGAAAAAGAAAGAAAAAAGTTTGAGACCAGATTTTAAACAAACATTTAGAATGCTAGAATGCCCCAGATTGCACTGTCAGCACAGAGAGATTTTCAACTCAAAGATAAACATTGAGTAAAAAAGATTCTGTGGTTCTTATTTCAACTCAGCATGCCTAAGAAAAACTTTGCCAAATTTGGTCCAGAATGCCTTCATGTTGCCTGTTTGGAATATCCTAGGGGAGCCTTTTGGGATCAATATTCCAAAATTCAAATTGTCTGATTTGTTTTTGGCTTAAAACTTCCAAGCTCATCAGTGAACCTTATCAGGCTTGAACAGACTTTGGTTTGAACTGCCTTTAGTACGTAGTATATTGTATGCTACAGGATTTTTATCAGTACATTATATGCATTTTTGTTTCCTCTTTCAAGTCTAAATGATTTAAAGGTCAGGTCAAAGAGGTCATTTAATTTTGATTCCTATAAGCTTAATCAGAGAACAGGTCTGATAAAAAAAAGATAAGTTCCAGGAATTCAATTACAATGCATCTGTGATGAAACATTGGAACTTGATACAATCTAATCACTTGAAGGAAAATAAAAGCAAACGGTCACAAATGAGTTTGTTTTTCTTCTACAATGTAATTTGATTTGAAAACTACACCATTATGAAACTCAATTGTTGTGAGAACAATTTTTTTTCATAACCAGTCAGAGTTTTTAGTTACAATTTACGTCACAATTTCGAGATTTACGATTTTGTTTATGTTATTTTAATTTCTTTTTAGGAAGTTTGATTATGAGAACAAATTGTTTTAATACAAAGATGAGATGGGAAAAAGCAAAATGGATGAGAAGGGGTCAAAGGTCAGACTGTCCTAATCATACCTTTGATAAATGATAGGCCCACACCAGTGCTGAAACAGCGGAGTCTAAGTCACATGACTCGTTGCTAAGGATGACATGAATATTCTTGCGAGAGTCACCCTGGGCTGATTCCTATGAAAATGAAAAATCAGAGGACAAAAATAAATGATTTTATGTTGTCCTTGTCGGTAACAGGAAGCTGAAAAGTTCTTGCTTCGCCTGTGGGGAACTAGATCCAGGGAAGCTACATAGTATAGAGGTGACGCATTGGGCCAAGGCAATCAAACAATACAAATACAATGTATGGTTTATCATAATATTGATTATGATATTGATTTATCAATATTTTTCAGACGGTTTGGTGGCTGACAATCCTGACATGATCAGAAGTTCCGTACCTGTTCTATGCATACCTCAGAAAATCAGGCCTCTTAGTCATGTCACTTTAAAGGATTCAGGTACTTTTTCAAAGAGTCCACAGGTTTACATTTAACTTACAGGGTTTGAAGATAATGATAGTAGAAAGCTTCCCTTCAAATATTACTAACTGAGGTTGTGTATTTTTTGAGAAATGAGTAAAACAAGTCACAAAATAATTTTTGTTTCAGAAAGACGAACATTATTTTAGCATGTAAAATCCCATTAACCAGTTATGATATTGTACCAAAACCATAGCATAACTGGTTTTTTTATACGTTTTTACAAGCTATAAAACTGAGACGAAAATTATTTGTTTTACTAATTTCTCAAAAACTACAGCACCTCAGTAAGTAAAATTTTAATGGAAGCTTTCTACTATCATGATCTTCAAACTGTGTAAGTTTAATGTAAATCTGTGGATATTGTGTTTTGTGTTAGGAAAAAGTACATAGACTCTTTAATAAGAGCTTAGAAAAACTCCATGTTGTGAATAGAGACCTTAAACTTCACGGCCCAATTTGTTGGTTCTGCTCACCATAGAGTTCTGCACAGTTTGCAAGTGAAGGCTATGCAGAGTCATGAAATTGGGCCCAGACTTCTTGTTCAAATCTTTTTAAAATAAGAGTTACCACTGACAAAGTGTATTGATACACCTTAATGCACATGAAGTCATTTGCAAAGTACGCCCTTGCATCGGTCCTACTACTTGCCGTCAACTCGCCGACTTGCCGTCAACTCGCCGTCAACTCATTTTCGTGCCGTCAACTCATTAAATGTACATGAAAAATCTATAAAAGGGGCACGGAAGTGTTAAGTCTGGGCTAAACTACATATTTCTCATGGTTTTCGGTAAAAATTCATTCACAAAAACGACTTTGTGTTGATAAAAAAAAAGGACTAATCATTGACATCTTGGGCTAAGACTAATCATGACCTAAAAATTACGCGAATTCTCTTTGAGCTGATACTTTACAGTTCTAATGCTTCTTTTGTGGATTTTAAATGTATATTGGAGGAGTTGACGGCGAGTTGACGGCGCAAGTAAGTTGATGGCGAGTTGACGGTAAGTAGTAGGACCCCCTTCGCATAAAGGCATGTTCATTGGCAAATCCTGTGCACTATGCGTACAACTCTGCTCTGAATTTTCATTGTTTTACCTCTAAGATGGTGGCTTGATATTGATGTCAGGTCTATTTCTTGGCAACCTTTGTTGTCAACATTTTTAAACCATGATAAGGTCAAAAATTGACAGAACTTAACCTAGATTTTCATAACATTCCCTTCTTGTCATTGACTTTAGATAGGATTCAGGGATACATTTATCACAAATAAAGAGTACAAATTGATTGATTTTAAAAATAGATTTTGATCAATCAAATTAATAACCAGATGTTGAAGAAGTGACATTTAAACAATTCCATTTCAGAATGCATAATCCGCAATGATGATTTGAAAAGTTCATTCCAAGAATCCTTTTCAATCGATCCTTTTACTTGACAAATATGGATTGTTTTTATGAGTAGACCCTACATGAAGGGCGCCCTCGAAACGAGGTTAAAATGAAGGTTGCTCATTGGCTTATCTTGTGCCCTGCGCGTACAAATCAATGTTACCATACTTTTTGATATCCTTTTACATTTTAAGACTGAAGCGTCAATGTATATTTGGCCAAGATACCAAGTTGTTTTTAAGTCATCTTATGTTCTGTAATATTTTAATTGTTGTTCGTTTAATTCATACGAGGTTATTTTTATTTCTTGGTAATTACATATTGTACAGAAATACAACAATAGCCTAACCCCTTGTATCATTAAAAGCAAAATAAAAGAATTTATTCAACAGTTGATTCTTAAAAAGAAATATATTGATCTTCTTTCTTTTGAGTGCACAGCCTTAAAATGATACAAAGACAACCATACTGCCAAACACAGCATACCGATATGAAGTGCGTACTGACACCAGACTGAAGTACTTATTTTTAAGTCTGGGATTGGGAAACAGATTATAAATGTTAATTTACTGGAAATTGGCACCGATAACATTGAAAAGTTTAATTCTTAAAGCTTATTACAGATTAAAACAAAATTACTAATTGAAATTAGTCATTGAATTTGGACCTTCAATAGAAATATTTCCGTATCCTGCCACCACTTTTTTATCCCTTTTAATTTAGGTAGATTTACCCAAACTTAAATAAATTCAATACTAATGAAAAAGTGGTGGCAGAAATGTTCCTGGTTGGTTTTGAAGCTCAATATTAATTTAGCAAAAGTTTTATACAATAAGTCAGTAGCTCACACAGTAGTTTTGTGTATCTAACAAATATGTAAGATGGACTGTCAATACCCCCATGTGATACCGATAATCACTCAAACAAATATTGAATACAGTCTGCTCCATGGTGGTCCTAGAAAGTAAAACAATATTTCTTCAAAAAGTTAAAATCCACTTACCAACAAATGTTTCGTCTCTCTTAAAAACGCCTCCATTGTATAAAATTAGTCTCTGATTAGCAGCTCGGTACAGTCAATCATGTGTAGATATACAAATCAAGTCCATACATTCAAAATAACTCATGATCACCGTGAAACATGAAAGAATTTATTCGTCTAGTTGAGTCATTTCATCAGTCCATACAACCGGTGACAGTGAGCGCGACAAGAATTGTGTTAAAAATGTCAACACCCACCAAATTTAGTCTGGTTCCCGGGTGTAGTTGTAAATCTCTATTAACCTGACCCGAACACCTGTCGGTTTTTTACGCATGCGGCGGAATGCCAGACATCATAATTGACCTTAAAGTTGACCTCAAAATAAAACCACAGGCGCCTTTGGATGTTCGGCGGGGTACAAGTTGAGATAAACTTTGAAATGTAGGTGAGTTTCCTTGCGTTTATTGAATTATTTGCTTTGAGTAATCACACGAGTTCAATCCACTGTATCAAGATACGATCGTTCTCCCGTCATGCCCGTAGATGTAAATTAACACAGGCTTCGCTCGGCGATTCAACATGAGCAATTTCAATTTGATGACGTTGGCACACGGTGTTTACTAAACAAGTCAAGAAGCCAGACTGAATATCAGCACTTCACGTATGTAGAAAAAATTACCAGACTATGTGTTGGCTTATGATGAATTCACAATTCACAATTCAATTACAACAACAGACTACAGAGTAAATGAATTTATGCTTTGCCAATCATGCGAGGTAAAGTTGCTTTTTGTGTCATGGTCATGTGTGCATGTTGGGTTGTATTGTTTATATACTGTACATGTTTTTGCTTCCTACAGTCTACAGTTTACACACAACACAGTGCAACAAATAACAAAAAGACTTTATATATAATTTTTAATTTTTTTTTATTTTATAATTATATTAATTTATTAATAAATAACCCAATAATTTTGATTGTTTGATTAATTTTTAAGTCATCACCATCATCATGACATTGATTGATAATTCGTCATCCATGCATGGTCACACTTACTCCTCCTAGGTTTGTTGCGCTATCGTCTCCACGAAACGACAGCAGAACGAACTTCATAGTTCTAGGTCTAGCTAGGAGTAAAAAGTCACACTCATACACATGTGTTAGCCCCACTTGTGTGGCCACGGATTCAGCTATCCTTGGCCACACAAGTGGTGCTAACACATGTGTGTGCTGTCACCCACTGCCCACGGTCACCAAAGTGCATGTCGTAACCACTTTTCCTAAAGACTGGAAACATTTTTGTATCAATCAAGCAAACACTTTTTCACTAAATTTTACTGAAAGGAATATATCGTTGAGTAATTGCTAATTTACCTAATACCGAATGTAAAAGTGGTGATGGCAGGATCATAGAATAGAGGATGTGGCAATTTTTTTCTAAAACTGAAAGTGAATCTCGGTTTTGTTTCATAATGAAATAAAATGCCACAAATCGAGATTGAAACATAGTTAGTTTGTTCAGTTTTATGAGGAGTAGAACTGTTTATTTCACAGGTGAAAGCTAAAACGGCATTCAAGATGAAGACCTACATGGCGCTGATGGGCGCTGCCATCTTCTTTGTTGTAATCATGTCCATGTATTTGATGTTAGATCAAACAAAGTCATTTGGTGAAATGTCCGGTCCGTATGATACAAGATTGAAACTACAGAAATTTTCACATGTAAGTTTTGCGACCAACATGTTTTGTAATTTATGTAATGTAACGGGCCTGATACTTCAGGGAGGCAACAAAGGCGATTGCCTCCATGTCCCCTGATCATTGCCTTGGTGCCTTTGAAATGCTCACAGTAGAAGTTTACAATTTCCTCGTAGGGTGCTCTTTATACAAGGAGAAAATGCCTTGGTGCCCTTGCCCTTTCAAAAATGAAGCATGCAGGCGTGTTGTAATATTAATATCTGATAGAAAGTTTGGGGAAGGATACTGTTTCAATAGATATAATGGACACATGTCCCGCTATCGTCTCAACTTGGGGCATTCAAGTTGATAATAATTTTTGGGGAAATCCTCAAGACCGCTAGTAGTAGTACATGTAGCTCAAAATGTTTAAATGCTACAACAGGATTGGTTTTACATTACCAGAAAATATTTTTTTCCAGTTTTATGATGAGTAGAAATGTTTGTTTGACCAGAATTGAAATGAGAAACATTACCTACACATTAAACAGTTGGAGTTGAATTTAAGTTTAAGAAGATCTAAGAGAAGATTTATCCGATTCATATTATGGGTTTCAAGCATTTTTCAATACTCAACAGAACTGGCAAATATTTATCAGACTGGAAGTTTAGAATTGAACCATGGCCAAGCGGTTCAAGACCACCTGATTCAAGCTCTGCTCTGGTGTTTAATCAGCAGAGTGTGGGTTCGAATCCCGGTCGTGATATTTGCTACGTAAAATTGGGGAGGTAGTGCTTTCTGCCCTACCGTCCAGGCTTCGGACTGATGATACCCAAGTCTACATCCGTATGGACTGTAAAAGGGGTAACCCTGTTTCAGCCTTAGGAGTAGGTGGCAACGGCCTCTGGAATAAAATAATTGTAGCCCACACCTTGAAGTGGCCTTCCAGCCTTGGGTGTATGGCGACTTGCATAAAAAAAATATTTAAAAAAAATAAAAAAATTAAAATCACAAAACTGCTGGATTTGTTTAGTCTTGAGTTTCTTTTCCCAACGATATAATCACTGGCCTTTGACTTGTGTTCCACTAAAAACTTCAAGCCCCAATGCAGTGAATGAAGTACCAGGCCTTGATGATAATTTTTGATTCATTTTGTGATATTTCTTCTCAAATGCAGGAAGATATTGATATTTTACAACAAAAAATAGGCGCTTTAGAAAATGATCTCTCAAGCAACCAAAAGACAATAAATCAGCTCCGCAACGCTGTCAAGTCACTCTCCAATGGAATCATACCCGATCTTCCGAATCTAGTGGAGGAGGAAGAAACTCCAAAGAAAGAGGAAGTCATTGTTAAGAAACCTGAGGCGATACATGAGCCTGTGATAGTGGATTCCAAAGACTTGAAGCAGAATTGGAAGACGATGCCAGCTGTTACCGTCGCAAAGGCAGAAATCTTCACAGAGGAATGTGCTTTTGGTGCAGCTCCGAATGGGAACACTGCAGATGTCCAGGTATAGCCACATTTTATTTAGGAGTTATTTTGATTACATGTTTTACCAATTTCAAGTTTTGTTTGTACAGAACTTCTTTGAGGAAAGTTCAGGGTTTAGTTATCAGTTCTTGGGAAGGTAGTACATTCTGCTCATACCAGCCCGGAGTGGATGATACCCATGCCTACATCCTTTACGGACTGTGAAGGGGTAACCCTGTTTCAGTAGGTGACAACGTGCTCCTGGTTGCAGTTTATTTGGTTAACGGCCCAAATCAGTTAAGTGTAGCCCTCAACTTTGAAATGGCTGTCATTTTTGTTTAGGGTACCAGTCAGAAGCGATACAATACAACTATTAACCAGGGATCACACTCAAGTTTACGATATATGGAAAGCAGCAGGAGTTATAATCATACAAGGATTTTGAAAAACCTTTGAATTCCCATCGAAAAACCAAATCCAAAATATCCTGCATTCTCTAATGATATCTAGGCCAAGATGTCTGGAGCCTGTTGGTGATACTTGAGCTACATGAACATTTGTTGAGCTGTTTTTATTTTGTTTTCCGGATATTGGATGTGCACGACTCGTTACGGTTTGATAATCCAGAAACTTAAGCTACATGCAGTTTTGTTGAGCTGTTTTTATTTTGTTTTCCAGATGTTGGATGTGTACGACTCGTTACGGTTTGATAATCCAGAAACTTAAGCTACATGCAGTTTTGTTGGAGCTGTTTTTATTTTGTTTTCCGGATATTGGATGTGCACAACTCGTTACGGTTTGATAATCCAGAAACTGAAGCTACATGCAGTTTTGTTGAGCTGTTTTTGTTTTGTTTTCCAGATGTTGGATGTGTACGACTCGTTACGGTTTGATAACCCAGACGGCGGTGTCTGGAAACAAGGATTTGATATCACAACGAGTCCAGACCAGTGGAAAGATGATCCACTAAGAGTCTTCTTGATTCCACACTCACACAATGACCCAGGTTAGAGTAATGGGGTATTTAAAAAAGAAAAAAAGGACCCTTAAATAGTCAAGAGATGTGGGATTGTGCTTAGTTAGAGTTTGAGTTGTTCACTATTACTACAAGCTGAAATTAAAGTTATAAACTAAAGTAAGAAAAGAAAAAAACAACTAGGCAAAATCAATCTGCTGAGCAAAAATTAAGCAGTACACCAATCACATAATGTACATGTGACATTGTATTTTGGCCGGTAACCATTTTCTGCTAATGAAATTGGGCCCAGATGAAATTGACCCAGTGTTATTTTGTTTTTACTGCATTTCTGGTCAGTACAAGTTATCTTCGTGCATGGGTATTATATGGGGTTTATTTGGTGAAGGTGGGCGGGCAAGGGGTTGATTTGCCCGAAATTTAGAAAACACGTTTACTGTGCATGGTATTTAAAATATTCTTCCTATTTTATTATTTTATTCCTTCTAGGTTGGATAAAGACGGTTGATAAATATTTCCATGACCAAACAGTTCACATTCTGGACAATATGGTCATCAAGCTTCAGGAACACAGCAAGATGAAATTCATCTGGGCTGAGATGTCCTACCTCTCGATGTGGTGGGAGAAAACAAGTCAACAGAACAGAGATATTACAAAAAGGTTTGGTCATCCATCCGAACTTTCTGTTAGCCACATCCAATCCGAACTTTATGTTAGCCACATCCAATCCGAACTTTCTGTTAGCCACATCCAATCCGAACTTTATGTTAGCCACATCCAATCCGAACTTTATGTTAGCCACATCCAATCCGAACTTTATGTTAGCCACATCCAATCCGAACTTTATGTTAGCCACATCCAATCCGAACTTTATGTTAGCCACATCCAATCCGAACTTTATGTTAGCCACATCCAATCCGAACTTTCTGTTAGCCACATCCAATCCGAACTTTATGTTAGCCACATCCAATCCGAACTTTATGTTAGCCACATCCAATCCGAACTTTATGTTAGCCACATCCAATCCGAACTTTATGTTAGCCACATCCAATCCGAACTTTATGTTAGCCACATCCAATCCGAACTTTATGTTAGCCACATCCAATCCGAACTTTATGTTAGCCACACCCAATCCGAACTTTATGTTAGCCACATCCAATCCGAACTTTATGTTAGCCACATCCAATCCGAACTTTATGTTAGCCACATCCAATCCGAACTTTATGTTAGCCACATCCAATCCGAACTTTATGTTAGCCACATCCAATCCGAACTTTATGTTAGCCACATCCAATCCGAACTTTATGTTAGCCACATCCAATCCGAACTTTATGTTAGCCACATCCAATCCGAACTTTATGTTAGCCACATCCAATCCGAACTTTATGTTAGCCACATCCAATCCGAACTTTATGTTAGCCACATCCAATCCGAACTTTATGTTAGCCACATCCAATCCGAACTTTATGTTAGCTAATCAGCATTGTTTTTCAGTGTTTCCCAGGCCTGCATGCTTCGTTTTTGAAAGGGCAAGGGCGCCAAGACATTTTCTTCTTGGTAAAGAGCACTTTATGGGGAAATTGTAAATTTCTACTGGAGCATTTCAAGGGCACCAAGGCAATGACCAAGGGGAATGGAGGCAATTGCAAGGAGTATCAGGCCTGAGTTTCTCTTCAGGGGTCAGTGACAACAGTTAAAGCTACTGGACGCTGCCCATGGTAGCGAGGTTGAGCTTGTGTGTTTCATGGGTTTATATGAATAGAGATTTTAAATTAACTCCATACTGGTTGAATCATGACTCGATTCGAAGACAAAACCTAATTAACATCAATTGTGATTGGTCGATTTCACTAATATTGTGAACCTTTCACCAATTACATTGCAGGTTAATAGACGAAGGCCGGTTAGAGATTGTGACAGGCGGCTGGGTGATGAACGATGAAGCAAATACCAATTATTTTGCAATGATCGATCAACTCATAGAGGGGCATGAATGGTTAGAAGCATTTTTAGGTAAGTTTTTACTGAAGTTTCTGAAAGGAAATTGTGTAACAATTAATTTTGAAAGCCATTGATGATAAGAAGGTCTGAAACTTGGATCAAAATTTTACGAGGTATGTTGAAATTACAACCAAATTTTTAAAAACATTAAAAGAACACACACAAAATTAAATAAACTAAAAGAAACAATTTAAAAACAATTTAAATTAAATATTTATCACAAAAGGTGAACCATGGCCAATGATATCAATGGATACCCCTGGAGTGATAGATTCCAGGAGTTCTCAGAACAGTATCCTGATTACTAGTGTAATTCTTTACTACAGATTGCATTCTAGATTTTTCCAGCCTAAAGATCAAGTTTCCTGTTCGATTATTGAGCACTTTTGTGGATTTGTACGCTTTATAAGTTTTCATTATCATCATTATCATTGCTCTTCAGGAGTGAAGCCAAAGTCAGGCTGGTCCATCGATCCATTCGGCCTAACTCCCACTATGGCATATCTACTTCAACGTATGGGTTTTGAATCTATGCTCATACAACGTGTTCACTATGCCGTCAAGAAGTACCTAGCAAGAGAGAAGAAACTGGAGTTTCTATGGCGACAGAATTGGGGTATACTAACTGTTTTATGTCTACCTATTTACATTAACACAATCATTTTCATTGTTGTGACTTTACATACATGTTAATGAGGAAGTTCTGCTCAAATTCCACAGCTTTGTTTCTTCTAGGAATACCTCTTTTGTTTGTAATTGTTTTTTTCTTCTTGCTGCTAAACTCAAAACAGTTTTACCTACCTAATCCTAAAGAGTCCTAGGACTAGTCTTAAGTTAGGACTATCTTTGTGAAATCAGCCCCTTTTCTTTGTGAAATCAGCCCCTGATAGCCTGGAAGAATGACTGTACACATTGTTTTTACAATTTTCTCATGTAACTTGTAAAGCCATGTCTGGCAATGGCTATGGCTACGACTGGATAGCCGCATCAACATGCATTGAAGTATAGGACATTCTTAGCAACAGTCGTAGCTGTAGCCATAGCCGCCCGTTCCTATATGGCCTAAGATTTGTTTTCCCTGTCTGGTACCCTGACTACAGATCATGGTTCTAGTACAGACATGTTCTGTCACATGATGCCGTTCTACAGCTACGACGTTCCCCATACCTGTGGGCCTGACCCTAAGATCTGTTGCCAGTATGATTTCAAGAGATTGCCCGGAGGTCGAATCAACTGCCCGTGGAAAATAGCACCTGTGCCTATCACTGATCAGAACGTCGCTAAAAAGTAAGACCATTGTGGTGTAATTTATGTATTCATAATTCTTAAGGTGTTCCAGTCTTCAGCTGTCTAAAATCCATTAAAATACTTCATTGCATGTTTACTAAAACTGGTAACTACAGCCACAGCTGTATCTAACCTTGGCTCACTCAAATAATGATGATTGAGTGCAAGGGAGACTGCCAATATAGGGCTGGATAGCTCAGTTGGTAGAGTGTTGGTAATCCATTGGTAGTTGGGTCAGGTCCCTTCTTTGTTCAAACCCCAGGCCTGATGCTTCACAGAGGCAACGAAGGTGATTGCCTCCATGCCCCCTGGTCATTGCCTTGGTGGTCTTAACATGCTTTACAGTAGAAATTTACAATTTCCTCATAGGAGAAAATGCCTTGGTGCCCTTGCCCTTTAAGCAACGAAGCATACAGGCCTGAAACCCAAACTATGATTTTGTTTCCTCTTTTTCCTTCGTCAGGGCTGAAGTTCTCCTGGATCAATACCGCAAGAAGAGCTCCCTCTATAAAACCAACATCCTCCTCGTTCCACTTGGAGATGACTTCCGCTTCGACAAACCCGCAGAATGGGACCAGCAGTACACCAACTACCAGAAACTCTTTGAGTATATGAACGGCCATGAAAACTGGAATGTACAGGTTAGTCAACAGTGTCCGGAATGGTGTCAAGTCACTGGTTATCCTCCAGCAGAGTGTGGGTTCGAGTCCTGGTCCCATTTTCATAAAGCATGAAAGCACAAAAACGTGCTAAGCACAGAAAAGTATTACTTACCAGAAACAGGATACCAGCCAAAATAACATTAAGTTTACATTATTGTGACTGGTGCCCCACTCAATTTCTCAAGCAGAATTTTCTGCTAAACAGCTTTATAAAGTTGGGCTCAGGTCGTGACACTTGTGTCCTGAAGCAAGACACTGAACCCTTATTGCTTTTGTCCCTCAGATGGAACGTAAAGCCGTAGGTCCTGTGTGTTGTGTAATGCATGGAAAAGAACCAAGTGTCCTTAAACAAGATACTTCACTGTAGTTGCTATGTCCTTTGGATGGGACCAGACTAGGATTGGTAGTACTGTTAAAGAACCCAGGGGTGGATTTCACAAAGGTAGTCCTAACTTAGGACTAGTCCTAGGCAATGCTAAGAGATAGGACCAGTCCTAAGTTAGGATGAGTTACTGGTCCTAACTTAGGACCAGTCCTACATGTATCTCTTAGCATTGCCTAGGACTAGTCCTAAGTTAGGACTACCTTTGTAAAATCCACCAGGCCTTCATTTTAAAGGAGCGCGATCGCGCTCGCGCTCCTCCGCGCTCCTTAAATTTTTTAAGGAGAGCAAAAAAAAGCGCTCCTTACAATTTCAACAAGAGCATTTTTTTTCAAAAGGCAAATTGTTGAAAAAAGTAAGCGGCTTAAGTCTGAGAGTTGGAGGTGGCAACATTTGAAGAACTCACGCTTTTCTTTTTTTGTTTCCCCTCGATTGTTGAAAATAAGCTATCTGCTGCTTCGATGTTGTTAATTGAAAGTGGTAAACGAGCCCTATTCAAGTACATGTATGTTTTGACTGTGTGTGCGTGCCCGCATGCCTGATGTTTACCGCAGCCGGTCACACAAACGGAACTGAGTTGGGTCGCGCGAGCGGGTCTTAGAATATCACACAGGCGGCAAGAGCCCTATGTGGTTAGATAACAGTCTCGGCACCAAAAATACACGCTCGTGATTGGTGAAGTATTTTTGCCAAAGAATTGGCCGCCCTGCTAAAATTATTGGCCGCCCTGCCCAAAAAAGTACAAAGAGACTATTTTTAGGCTGCATTTACCATGGAGGTAGGATTACTAAGATCAAACGAGTACCTGACAAGCCAGAGCCGACTTCAAAATTATAGCATCACAAATGCGATCGTAAACAAACTTTAAAACACGATGTACACACGGCCACATGGTTCGTATTTATATGCCGAGTGGATTATGCATCAACCAACCATGCACACACACCACGCTCACCATCAACGATGGGAATATCCACTGCATGCATTGTGCATGAACAGTCCGCACGCTGTGATTGGCCGTTGATATACTCCAACACAACACGCACATTCACAAACCGAGAAAGAATTACCACACAGTGCCGCACGCATGTACATAATGGTACAATGTACAGCCTCGAAGCATGTTCAAACATGTCAACTTTCGCCCATTGAGGGCGTGCGCGATGCGGGGCAAAGTTCATTGATCATTGAATCTCGATTATTTTATTACAAACGAAGTTCTTAACGACGGAACCGCTAATCACTAATTCATGGAAATGGTTTTGAATGGAAAAAGTAGTATTTAGGGCCATAATTTGGGGATAAGATCGTCCAAAAATGTGGGTTTTGATTTTTTTTTTCCGTTTTGAAAATTACACACGAAGACCGTCCGATCATGGTCCGATCACCCGCTTTCTAAATTCTGACGTGCGGCATGCCGATCATCCCTTTGAGGATATTTATTGGCGCGGCGCACAAAGCAAAATGTATAACACATTGTAGTTTTGATTTAGTTTTTAAAATAAGGTTGTTCCAACCGAAATGGATGCCCATCAATAGGTAGGTAGCGCCGTCGTAATACATTATTAAGAAAATGGTTTTCTCAAGCATTTGTTGATTTCACGTCCGCTGACGTCATATCAAAATGGGCGCCATTTGATTACGTCATTATGACGGGCGCCATTTTGATTACGTCATGCCGCCCTCCTAAAAAAAAAGTCTGTGGAGAACATGTATTTTTGTAATAGATAAAAATGCCAAAGAGTTGGGGGGGATCTCCGGCCGCTTGGCTGGACGCCGATGTTCATGTTCCAAACAAAAAGTGGGAAGGGGGTGGGGAATCTCCGGCCGCTTGGCTGGACATGACCGGTGTCTTTATTAAAGGCATAGACCCCTTAGTTAGCATTTTGAGTAACTACAGATAGTGTCCAGGGCCTTTAAACTTGCGTTTTGTTAGCGAGAGCAAATCACTCTCCTTAATTCATTGTTTTGATTTAAGGAGAGCGATTTTAAAATCGCTCTCCTTAATTTACCTTTTGATTTAAGGAGAGCAATGCACAGCTCTCCTCAGATTTATTAAAATGAAGGCCTGATCCACCCCAGAACACTTATCTTGGAAGAGTAGGGGTTAACCCCTGTGTTAGCAAGCACCTCTTTTTTACAGGTTTCCTCAGGCTTTTAAGTTCACTTATGAGGTATTCTTGGTTTCATTACCAGAAGTAAATCAAATCATAATTAAGGGAATAATAGGGTAGCTACTAGTTCTTTCACGGTCGTTTAACACTGGCATGGTCGAGTTGCCGTGTGCCGTATAGTCTAGGTGCATGTTTGCTGGTTTTCCTTTCACCGACAGCGCCTGCATCGCCTGTACCAAGAAACGTCTTGTATCAAGACTAGCGTGGAGTCTCCACTCACAACCGGTTATAAACAAAGGTTTAAACACCCCCACGTGACGCACTCTCTACCAATAGGAATAGCGAAACTGTCTTTATGAATGTTTAATTAGACTGTTCACATACTTGTTTATCTGTCTTTCTAAACAGGCGCAATTCGGCACACTGTCTGACTATTTTGGTGCTGTCATTGAGCAAACCAAGGGACGAATAGGGAACCAGCCTCAGGGATTTCCGGTGCTAAGTGGGGATTTCTTCACATACACAGATCGAGAGCAAGACTATTGGTCTGGGTACTACACCTCAAGACCCTTCTACAAAAACATGGACAGGGTCCTTGAATCTCATCTTAGGTACGGTAGATTTCTAGGACGTCTTCCCAAGGATTCTACCTCAATGTATTCATGACTTAACCCTCTTCTGTACCATAGGTGACTGTAGTCGACCTAGAATACGCAACAAATATTCGATCTTTCCAGTGATAGAAAATAAATGAAGCTTGCTATTATGTAATCTCTTCAATTTGGAGTGGAAATTAGAAACAGTTATTTACAAAAAACTATTTTGGTTTACATCTGCTGTCATTGAGCAAACCAAGGGACGAATAGGTAATGGGAAGCAACGACCAAGAACTCGTACATTTGGTGCCCGATCTGAAAAATCGGGACCAATTTTTCTAAGTTTTGATGAACAAATTTGAGAATCTCTCCGATTATAAAAACTTGTTCATATCGACCTCCCTATCATAATGAATGTAATTCTAAATATCTCCCTTAGTGTTGGAAAGAATCTTCCTTACTACAAAATGCAAATGCTGGCAGCTCTGTACTGTACGAATTACATAAATTAAAGAACAATTCTTGACCATGATTACATTCTTAGTGAAGGCTATACTTAATCGAATCAGCATGGGATAACATTCAGAGTGTCAAATAAAGCTACTCCAAAATAAAAACATAATTTTATCCTTCCTTGTGGTTTCAGAGCGGCCGAGATCATCTACACAGTGGCCGCTACCAAGGCTCGACAGATGGGAGTTGGAAAGAAGTTTGACGAGGATTCACTAATCAGAATGGTCACGCTGGCTAGAAGGAACTTGGCATTGTTCCAACATCACGACGCCATTACTGGAACAGCCAAAGATCATGTTGTGGTGGACTACGGGACAAAGTATGCAAAAAAGACACAAACTTTGTGTCAATTCAGCCTTTGGCTGCGGGGAAATTTTTAGTAAAAAAATCATTTCAAACTACAGCACTTAGTATTTCACGCACTTACTGGTTGCTAGCGACTGGTCGGAAAAGTAGTTGTAAAGCGAAAAATACAGATCGCACAGCCACACAAGTTTCATGATGGGACAGAGGACTCTCTAGGGTGCTATTGTGACCCGTTTTGGGGGGTCGCAATTTGCAAAAGAAACAAGTAAAAAAATAATGTATAAATATGATCAATTAATCACTTGAATAAAGACTTATTTGTTTGATTTTTTTTGTACAATTGCTCGTAGTATATGTTTTCGTTGTTTTATGTTTTTTGTTTTTGCATGGAGGCTCCTGCATTATGAGCTATATAAATGTCTTGTATTATTATTATGTCGATTATTTCAGATTATTGATATCAGTGAGCGATATGAGAAAGGTCATGATGCAGTCAATTCATTTCCTGTTGTCACCTGATCAGACCAAGTATTCGCCATCATCGGCATATTTTGATGTGGTAAGTCGGTGTCTGAGAAATCAATACAATATCCCTCGTATCGATTTAACTAATCGATATGTATCAGATGACGATGTAGAACATTACTTTCTTGCTGTCATCATCTTCCAATGTCTTGATATCATGTTTCAAATCAATTGAGCACTATATAAGTGAAGCAATATATAAGAACTTGCCTTTTCTTCCTAGGATGCAGAGAGATTGAAGCACGACGCTTTACCAGAAAAGAAAGTTTTGAAGTTGTCCACGGAAGCCTCCAGGTAAATACTTTAATTCACTTTGGCAAAATCATTTATTAAGCACTTGCTATCGCTTTACCCCTGGTCTAAACCCAGTAAATGGACATACCCCATATGGAAATAGCTACCCCCCTGCTCCGGAGTAGGGGTAAGCAGTAAAACCTTGGGGTCTTCTTAAGACATGCAACAGGAACCCTGTTGAGTAGGGGCACAGTGTGAAAGTGTGCCTGGGATAACCATGGGTTTCAAAAAAGGCCTAGGAATCCCCAGAGCTGTATTCCACGGGGATAGGAGATACAATGTGAAAAGGGCTAATGTGGTGTCTGTAATAATTGGGAATAACGAGAGACTATTCTGACAAGATGTCTGCTTGCATGAGCATGTTTACATGTGCTTTAGTATGAACACTTGAGGGCGCTATAACAATAGTGTCGAGGCATTATCCTACATCTCCCCCCAAGTACAGATTGGTGTACTTTTATCCCAAAAAATGTTCAACAAAGTCCAAGAGTGTCCATGAAGAGATATCTGGAGTCCATGAATCATGTAAAAACACAAATTTAAACATTTTAAAAACCAAAACAGTAACTAGAACTTTGATTAAACAAAACAACTGGAATAACAACTTCTAAAAATTGTGCACGTTAACCATAGTGCCGAGGCATTATCCTACAGTGTCTCAATCCGTTGGTTTTGTGTAAACGTCCAGGCACAGACCCTAGTTTCGTACACAAGATGATGTGTAGTTTTCCACCCTCCGTTTATGATAAGTTGATCTCCAATCAGAGCATTGACTGACTCTGCACTGAAACCTCTGAACTCCTATAAATTAGCCCACTTTTCTCTTATCTCTTCAGTCTCCTGACGATGACTAGAGCAAGCTAGTCAAAACGTTGAGACCATAACTCACTCCCGGTAGTGCACTTTAGAACGATTCTATAAGCTAAAGTAGTAGTCCCAGCCAATTTGTTATACCTGACGCCCAGATATTAGTTAAGAAGCAGGAAAGTTCTTTTCAGAACTAAGAAGTCTCCCGAACATCAGTTATTCTACTCTATGGTAGTAGAGTATCTAGAAAACAGGTCTCTAAAGAACAAACACTACCTGGCAAGTAGATACGCAAACCAAATAACGCAAACCAAATAAACATTGATCTTCTTTATTCTGAACAGCATTGCAGTATTCTACAACACACTGGCTCATCATAGAAACGAGCTTATCCGTCTTCATGTTTCATCACCCAACGTTAAAGTGACTGACGCTGAGAATAATCTAATCCAGAGTCAGTCTAATCTGATATGGATGGATGGATCACAGACCGCCAGCACCAAGTATGAGGTGAGAGGTTATAGGTTAAAGGTTAAAGGTTAGAGGTTAAACGGTAGAAAGAGGAATGTTCAAACCATAAGGGTTGAACATGGACGAAACTACAGCTTTTTAACAAATGACCTTTTTGCTCGGATCTCGTGCTTGATTGATGTGTGTTATCTTAGGCGACTACCCTAAAGTCACCATTGTGACTGAAAGGGTTAAAGAAAAATATAATTTTGTATCATTTTGAAGCAAATGGTCAGCCAACCATCATTGAAAGTGTGAGTGTTTTATTTGACAGGGACAGTTTAATTTACTCTGGGGGTTTTTCTACTTGCAGCTTGTTTTTGCCGTTGATATAGCTCCACTTGGCCTAAAGAAATACCTGATCCGAGATATGGGAGAGAGTCAGTCTCCGCATCACAGTCTGTCCTCGGCTGTTATGTATCATGTATCGGGAAGCGGTACAGAGAAAAGGTAAGTAGTGACGACCGGAAGAAAAATGTTATTTTCTAAAGGAATGACTAGCAGAAACAAAAAGAGAAAATAGAATTAGCTGTTGCAAACAACTTACCAACCGACCTACCAAAACGGATTTGGGTAATGAAATTAAGATTGTACTCCAACTTAACTGACCCTCATGTTAATTTAATCTGTTATGGAGTAACATTGCATCACAGTCTCAAGGTTTGTAAAAGATGTTTTGGGTTTGTTTGTGCTCATTTTTCCAGGGGACCTTTTGTGGTGGAGAAAGTTTCTTTGAGTCCTACCAGTGATTTTACTATGGAGAACTCCCACATCAAGGCTACCTTCTCAGCATCCACAGGATTACTCAAGGTGACCTTATCTATCTCATTATTTGCTCTTAAAGACACTGGACACTATTGGTAATTGTCAAAGACCAGTCTTCTCACTTGGTGTATCTCAACATATGCATAAAAAATCAAACCTGTGAAAATTTCAGCTCGATTGGTCGTCGGAGTTGCGAGATAACTATAAAAGAAAAAACACCCTTGTCACACGAAGTTGTGTGCTTTCATATGCTTGACTTCCATACCTCAAATTCTAAATCTGAGGTCTTGAAATAAAATTTTGGAAAATTACTTCTTTCTCAAAAACTATGTCACTTCAGAGGGAGCCATTTCTCACAATGTTTTATACTATCAACAGCTCCCCATTACTTGTTACCAAGTAAGGTTTTATGATAATAGTTATTTTGAGTAATTACCAATAGTGTCCACTGCCTTTAACTACAACAAACATCACTCCTCATTCCACTCCTCTCATCCGTTCACTCATACGTCTCATACCTCTTCTCCTATTAAAGTTCCTTCCTCGATTCAGTTTGGCCACAATCTGTTGCTTTTCCTCAAAATGCACTTGCTGGTGATTTAGTTTGCCTTAGCCTCAAAAGATGACACAAAGGTCTAAGATGATTTAAATGAGTTTGGGTACGATGTATTTGTACGTCACAAAACACAAATGTCCACAGATATAAATTAAACTTGCATGGTTTGCAATAATGGTAGAAAGCTTCCCTTAAAATATTGCTTGCTCAGGTGCTGTAGAAATGAGTAAAACAATTTCACAAAAACAATTTTTGTATTAGTGAGATGAACATTATTTAGGCATGTACAATGGATTTATGCGACTCTCCTGAAAACATTGCTCTGTTATAAAGTTTTAAAATATTGTTGTATTTTCTTGCAGTCCACGATGACCAAGTCTGACGGTGCAGTCACAGCTACTGAGCTCCAATTCTTATTGTATGGAACAGTGGCGCAGAAAGCAAAAAGTGGAGCATACCTCTTTCTACCAGATGGTCCTGCTAAGGTATGCCAACATTTTATCAGACTTTTTTTCTCAATTCTTCTTCTCAATCAATCAATCAATCAATCAATCAATCAATCAATCAATCAATCAATCAATCAATCAATCAATCAATCAATCAATCAATAAATCAATCAATCAATCAATAAATCAATCAATCAATTAATCAATCTAACTTTTATTTCCACATTCACATGGAGGCATCATCCTAAAGGCAGAGTTACAACAACACAAAACAAAACAGGATAACAGCAAATAGACGAATAAATAAATACTTTAAGGTAGAACCATAAAACCTCATTACGCCTTCAAATTTTCTTAAAAGAAGCAAATCAATCACCAAATGGATACAGAAGAAGTCCACATTGTGTCCTAACCTGAAGTACTGCATACCTGGTGGTGCACAGAGTCTGTAAACCTTCTGAAATGTAACATAGATTAAGGTCCATTGGAAATTACCAGGGACCAGTGAGTCAGATACGCATGTTTTGGTTTTAAGATGACGATGACTAGAGCAAGCTAGTCGAAACGTTGAGACCAATTCAAAAACTGACTCCGCGGTAGTACAGTTAATTACGATCCTATAAGCTAAAGTAGTAGTCCCAGGCTATTTCTTTACCACCGCCCGGGTAATAGTTCATAAGCAGGACAGTTCTTTTCAGAACTGAGAAGTCTCCCGAACACCCAAACAATATACTCCGTAGTAGTAGAATAAAGAAAGACAGTTCTCTAAGAACAAACTCTACCTGGCAAGTAGATACACACATGGTGTTACCGCAAACCAAATATATATTGATACCTCACCATGCAATGCATCAAATCCTGTATAAAGATGTAACAACTTGGAATGATATTTTCCTCTCCAAAATTAAAAACAGTGGCATTGATTTGAGACCATTTTATTTACAATGAAATGTTTCTGTTCTTTACAGCCAATTACTATTAATAAACCACTGATCCGAGTGGTAAGAGGCCCTCTATTGTCAGAGGTTTACGTATCTCTTCCGAACGTCGACCACTTAGTCACCATCAAGGGAACTACAGGTAAGATCTGGTGACAGGTGTTGTCAATCATTAATGTTTCCAATTTGGAGCAGTTGGTACCCTCATACACAGTTCAAGTCCGTGTTCGATTTAGTGGCTACTGCTACAACAATTTCCGTGTCATCATGCAGTGAAGTATAAGACGTCCTTAGCTACATCCTTGGTAACAGTCGTAGCCATAGCTGTAGCTGCCTTTTAGGATATGGCCTAAACTGGGAATCTTTACTACTTTTCTCCAAGGAGGAAAAAGTTAAGTTTGGGTCGTGTAGTGGTGTTGAGTAATTGATACATTGTCCCTCATATCAATTTAAACAATCGATATGTATCAGATGAGAATGTAGCTCATTAGTTTTTTGCTGCTGTTGTCAAATCTTCCAATGTCTTTGTATCATTATTATTACACATGTTGATGCTGTGAGTTGATATAGCATACATCAATTACTCAAACATTTTCTTAGTAGTGGGAATTTGGGTTTGTGGAGATGTAGTTTTCCTCGCCTTCCACCTCCATTACAGGATTTAAACCAAAAATAATTGTTCTCTAAGCTCTCTCTTCTTATCTGTTTCAATTTCTTTCCCCAAGGTGTGGATTCCCAATCATTAAACATTCTGAATCATGTGGATATCCGAAACACTCGCAACCAGGAGCTTATAATGAGAATCAAATCCGATATCCAGAACCCAGACAGGACGTTCTACACCGATCTCAATGGATTCCAGGTAAAATACGGTGCCCAGCACCCTACAGTAACATTAGTAGTTGTAATTCTCATTTCACCCTATGGCACCAGACTATTTTGCTATCCAGCCTCTCTTTATTTCACATTGACTTGAGTGACTTGAAAACATTTCTCTTCAACGAGATGTGATTTTTTTTTTAATGAAAAACTTCTTAAGGGGTCTTGTCAAAACTCATTTAGGACAGGTAGTCAGCTAACAATTCTCCGATGTCAAATTTGTGTTGGATTTCCGTTGGAATGTATTTCGACGAGAGACATGATTTTGACTAGCTGAAAGACACAGTTATCCGATGCCCAAAAGACATGTTCAACATGCCCAATGCCCATTACTGTTGTTCCGGCAGAAAAACAAGATAATAAGAAATCGTTTTCTTCTTGTCTTAACTTTCAGCTTCAGCAACGGAAAACCTTGGACAAGCTTCCAATTCAGGCCAACTATTACCCGATGCCTAGCATGGCGTACTTGGAGTCCAGCAGCACTAGGATGTCACTCCTTACCAGCCATCCATCTGGAGTAGCAAGCCTAGAAACAGGCAAGTCTTAGAATAATAATAACAAGTTCTTTTAAAGCGCATTTCACAATAGCGTCTCAATGCGCTTTACATTAGTGCCCTGATCATTGGGCCAATAACATTCACATATTCTTTCTCAGCTCCCTGGGGAGGGTACAATCTGAGCTGCCATGGCGCTCCAGTGGCTTTTTCTTGCACATAATCAACCTCTACCCTCACAAGTACCCATTTATACCCCTGGGCGAAGAGAAGTAATTATTGTATCTTGCTCAAGGACACAACGTTATAACAGGGAGTCAAATCCACACTTTACCGCCAAAACTTGACTTGCTCTAAATCACTTGGCAATAATTCTAAAAAGGAAACAATTTCTTTACCAGTGGTATGATTTATAACCATTTGGGTTTGGTGTTATCCTTTTCCAGGTTGGATAGACATTGTTCTAGATCGACGTTTGAACCAGGACGACAGCCGAGGCCTCCAACAAGGTGTTCTCGACAACAAGCTGACGGGACTGAGTTACCAACTCCTCATAGAGCGCAATGATGGTGGCGCTACAGTTAAGCAGGTCAGGAATAGTCCACGTTCACTATGGGGGTGGCTAAAGGGGGATAGTAAGGTAGGGTGATTTGTTTTGTGTCCCACACGATGGGGCCCAGATTTGCTGTGAGATGCGGAATGCTTCTAAACTGCACGGTTTCTTTGGTGAGAATAACAATGTGTGGAAACTTGCTTACGCCGTCTTGGTGGAATGTTTGGATCTTTTCAGGAGAGGCACGTCTCCAACCCTAACTTTTTAAAGAAACTAAACTAACTGACAATGCAACATAGAAGAAAAATTAAAAGGGACAATATATTTTTTTTTATCGAACCGCAGTTATTATAGGAATTGACCATCTTTATTGTTATCATCAACCACATCAGCTAACTTCATTAAAAAGTTAACATTTTCCAGTGAGTTGACTAACCCTTTAAAATCATTCAACTGTACTGGTATTGTAGGGTTGCACAACTATGTACAGAACTTTAAGTGTACATGTTATCATATTGCAGATAGCTAGCTTATCTACTTTTCAAAACTACCGTGGATGATATTGAATGGTCAGACAGTAGGAACTCCATAATCAAAATCATCATTATTATTTAATAACATTCATTGTAAGAACTGCATGTCAAAAAAGCTCTTGCCAAATCTTCCAAATTCAAAGCACTGACTACCTTATGTTGAATACTAACTATTTAACTAATTCTTTTTGCACAATGTCTTCACACTGTCTTTGCTTGATTTTCACATCACAGTTGCCTTGGTTATGCTGCATTGCTTTATCGTGAATCGGGTACAATCCTTCAGAAATTGTTTGTCTCCTAAAATATATCATGACCAACAAAATCTTTGTGCTCGCCAAAACAAAAATGCTGGTATATACTTACACCTGTGTAAAATACTAAACCACAAATCTACTAATAACCAAATTGTTAACTTAAGTACCAACCTTCTTTGGCAAAACAGCCTAACTCGAAGAATGAATTTTTTTTAATGTGTTTACCGAGATAATCTGCTTTGTCATAAAAACAGGGTGAAAGTCCAAAGAGAGGCCAAGATAGGACATGGTATATTCACATCCATGCATAGTAAGCCTTGTAAACTTCAAAATGGAAAAAGCACCCTCAATTTACCCGGATAATGATCTCGTATAGAAACCAACAAATGTTGAGTTAGGCAGTTTTGCCATGAAATGGCCGAGTAGGATTTGAACCTGTACCCTCCAGTTTGCTGGTCAAGTGCACCACCAACTACATCCAATAAATAATCCTGTTGATTTGATGACTTTGTTCTGATAGAGTACAGCCCAGCCGGCCGGGTTCCCCTCCCTCCTCGGCCACGCAGCATCCGTCTCCTTAGAACATCCTCTCTACATCCATACGGCACTTCCTGAGAGTCAAGAAACCTCAAGTCAGTTGATCCCAGAGTTCCAGGTTCTTGACGAACAGTTGCCGTGTGACATTCACCTCTTGAACTTACGGACTCGGATCCAGCAGAGCAATAACGCCGTGGAGGCCAAGAGGGAAGCCTTCTTGTTGCTTCATCGGAGAGGATTTGACTGTAGGTATCCTGGACTGGCTCTGTCTTGTTCGACTAATGGTGGAAAGGTAAGATCCTGTCCCTAACTGCTCCCCTATGCCCCATTCCTACAGCCCCACTCTCTGTCTCATCTCTGCCCCCAGCCATGTCCACACTCTGTCGTCCACCTAGCCCCATCCCTCTAGCCCATCTCTTAGCTCCATCCCCATCTCCTTTAACCTGCCCTACCCCAGTCCAAAGCCCTATTTACCACCCCTCCAGCCCAACCCCATCCCTGTCCATCAAACCCTGTCCACCTAGCCCCTTCACGCAGCCATGTAGCCTCAACCCTCAAACCCTCCAGCCCAACCCACATCCTCTCAGTCCCATCCCTCCATTCCCTTTCAACATTTCCAGGTCGATGACCTTCCATCTTTCATTCAAACTTGATATTGTAATCATGCATGAAACTGTTAAGTTTCTTGAAGAAAGAACAACATCAGCATTGTTGAATATAACAAATTTTAAACATTGTTTTTCCTTTTTTTAGGTTTCTTCAAGGAATTTATTTCAAAATCTCAACATCAGAGGCCTCCAGGCCACATCGCTATCAGGAATGTATGACGGAAACGAAATGGAAATTGATTCAGACTTCACCATCGAAACCATGGAGGTTAACACATACAGAGTTCAATTCCACTGACAGCGTTCTCGCAGGCTTGTAACAGAGACTAATTCTACTGAAAGCAAGCTGTCAGGCTTGTATTAGAGACTAATTATACTGACAGTGGGCTCGCAGGCTTGTTACAGAGACTAATTCCACTGAAAGCGGGCTTGCAGGCTTGTAACAGAGACTAATATGTACAATTGGACAACTTGAAGATCATAGTATGTTCGAGAATAAAGACTGTGCTCGTCGTAGGATTGACATCATTTGGTCAAGATATCATTTGGATGAGGGACTTGCTTATTCGGATCTTGAAAATGATTCATACTGGAGCCATTTTGGTCTACTCTACATTTCATTCCACTGACAGCAGGCTGGTAACAGAGACTAATATTTACAAGAGGACAACTTGAAGTTATACTACATACTCTGTTGTATATAACTACTGACTCCGTAGTATGTACCAGAGTACAGACTGCATGGTGTAGGGTTAACATCATTTGTTTAGAGTTCAGGTGGATGAGGGACATTCGCTAAACTCCTATCTTGAATATGGTCCATTTTTGATCTACTCTACATTTCAGGGCCCGTCACTTGTCCGATTCTTCCTGATTTCAGTTTTTCTTTTGGTCTCATGGATCTTCCTTTGCCAGAATGCCAAGGTAATTTTCCACAAATGAAAACATTTGTGGTGATGTTGGAAGTGTATAAAACCAATACAACATAACCATCTAGAACAAGGTTTTAAGCCAGGATTTGGTAAAGGGGGTCCACAACTTAATTCCTTAGTGAAATGTCTCGCTCGGAACAACTGGGACTCATACCCACATTATGCCGAACAGAAACATCAGAGCTTGAGGCGATGACACCTCACCTTCCTTGCATGATTGGTCAGTCAGCCACTTGGCTGTGTTGAAAAATTAGAACACTTGACGCAACGAAACAAACACGTTGCTTTTAAAGATAGAGTTGATCAGGAACTTTGTATAAAAGAGTGGACCAAAGGGCTCCTCTTAATAATTTAGAATCTGTTGATGTCAATGGATGTATATATTTCTAAACGTCAATCTAATACAAAGGAATTCTCCTTTTTGTTGATCTTCTATTTTTTTAAGAAGTGTGAAAAGGCTTTAAAGTAAATGGACAGTGTGTAAAAATCATGTACAATGTGCCTTGTAAAGTTCTCTCACATACTTTAAATCATCCATGCGTGCACTACTGTATAACAAAAATCAGCGCTTATGAAAGCAGGTAGTTTCACGCTTACGTATTTCACAAGTTAGCAGTGAGTTTTGCTTGTGCAGGTTTCTACCCATACTGCTTGGTGCTTGGTGAAGTTTGGTGCTTGCCCTGTAATTGAAGATTGGTAATCGATTGGTGATCGCTTACAATCAGTAAGCGCAGAATTTTGGTGTTATTTAAGCAGTCGAGCCATGAAATTAGGCTCCCAAGTTTATTCACCGACGACATTGTTTGACTTGAGTGCCAGGCTTAAGATATGAATTACCAACACTGACCAAGGATGATCTGGGCCAATCATATAAAGCTTTTAAGCAGAAAACAATTTCTTTGCTCTTTGCTAGGCAAAAAAATGGGGAAACCAATGGCAACAATTTAACCTTAATGACATTTTGGTTTGTAACCTGTTTTAGCTATTAAAGGAGAAATTTAGCCTTCTTTCAAGCAGCTTATTGCCATTCTCTCTCTATAGAAAAGTTAGTGGCATTACAAAAGTAGTCTGGTACTACATATGATAAAAGATATAGAGATCTCGTACATGTCAAAAAAGGAACTTGACAAGTTTTAATCTTTAAATGTGAAGATACAGATTTCGTTTACTGCTTCAATAAGTATCCTCATTTTAAGAGAAAACTAAACAAAATTCATTTGCAGTTTGTGCCAAATAGTGTCAGTTTTCATTTTTATTTATTGATGTACATCTGCAGAAATCAGAGTTTAAATTTAAAAAGGAGTAAAACTTGAGTAAGTTTTATATCAACTCCCACCTTTTGTTCAAAAGAGAAAATCCTTTATTTGAAGCTTTAACTAAGAGCTGAAGAACTAATCCCTTTTAATCCAATCCCATTCTGTTGGTCTACATAAAATCTTATTTAGATGTTTGTTATTTAATTTTACGTGGGATTCATTAAAATGGCGGCTCCGTGATTATGTGGTGATGATGTCGTGGCCGAAGTCTACAGAGCCGCTTAAGCAGAAAGTATAGCTCAACAACAAAGCTGCTAAGCAGAAATGAAAAGGATCCAGTCACTCATGGGACATGTGTAGTGGTTACCTTATTCTGGTGAGCATATCTCGCATAGGGTGTCGTGGCCGAGTGGATAAGAGCACCGAACTCAAGCTCTGACGCTTCTGTTCAGCAGAGTGCGAGTTCGAATCCCGGTCGTGACACTTGTGTCCCTGAGCAAGACACTTAACTATAATTGCTTCTCTCCACCCAGGGGTAAATGGGTACCTGTGAGGGCAGAGGTGGTTCTTGTGATTGGTTTAGCCGGGTCGCGCATGTATTTGTCGCACAGGCTGTATACTCCCCAGGGAGCTGAGATGGTTTAAAAGAATGATTTAAGGCCCGGTAACCAGGGGTAATATTGTCGGAAGCGCTTTGAGACGCCCTCCGGTGTGAAAAGCGCTATATAAAAACGGTCTATTATTTATTATTATTATATTTTTGTTGTGCTTAGCATCTGTTTAAGCTTAAAGGCAGTGGACACTATTGGTAATTACTCAAAATAATTAATAGCATAAAACCTTACTTGGTGACGAGTAATGTGGAGAGGTTGATGGTATAAAACATTGTGAGAAACGGCACCCTCTGAAGTGCCATAGTTTTTCGAGAAAGAAGTTAAATTTTCCACGAACTTGATTTTGAGACCTCAGATTTAGGTCTCGAAATCAACTATCTTAACGCACATAGTTTCTTCGACAAGGGTGTTTTTCTTTCATTATCTCGCAAGTTCGACAACCGATTAAGCTCAAATTTTCACAGGTTAGTTATTTTATGCATATGTTGAGATACACCAACTGTGAAGGCTAGTCTTTGACATTTACCAATAGTGTCCACTGCCTTTAAGTAGCTCTATGAAATTGGGCCCAGGTGTATTGGGTAACTTGTAGTTGTTTTGGAGCATTGGTGGAATTGCATTATTGCAATATTCAACTATTTTCGCTGTTTGAGTTATTTGTAGTTGCTGCAGGCAAATAAGGGTAACACTTATCAATTTATTATATATTTTTAACACAAGAAAATCAACGGTGGATGATTAAGGTTTACTGATGATTTGTATAGATTCTTTTGTAAATGTACATAAGTTTTAGTATATTCAATGAATATAATTATTGAAAAATCATGAGCACATTGACTGTGTATGGTGTATGGGTAAAAAACCAAAAATTAATATTCTTTATCCCGATGCAAATTTAACATCTATTATATCGTTGCGGTACCCGCTGCCAAAACTTAAGATTCAAACTGCCTCTAGCTACCAGGCAACCTCGGTAGTCTAGTTGGTAAGACACTGCTCTAGAATTGCAAGGGTCGTGGGTTCGAATCCCACCCGAGTAACATGCCTGTGATATTTTTTCACAGGACTCGGGAAGGTACTGAGTATACAGTGCTAACACACATCGGTGTATGGGTAAAAAACCAAAAAGTAATACTCTTTATCCCGATGCAAATTTAACATCTATTATATCGTTGCGGTACCCGCTGCCAAAACATAGGATTCGAACTGCCTCTAGCTACCGGGCAACCTCGGTAGTCTAGTTGGTAAGACACTGCTCTAGAATTGCAAGGGTCGGGGGTTCGAATCCCACCCGAGTAACATGCCTGTGATATTTTTTCACCGGACTTGGGAAAGTACTGAGTATACAGTGCTAACACACATCGGTGTATGGGTAAAAAACCCAAAATTAATATTCTTTATCCCGATGCAAATTTAACATCTATCACATTGACTGTGTAATCAGAAACTATGTTATTAAATAATGGCTATCTTTATTATCATTTTCCCCTTCTTTTTATTTTTCAAGTAGTTAATAACTCCAGATATTATATTTTTGGTGTTCATTCCACAGTAAACATCACATAAAAATGTGTGAGCTTTTAAAATAGGCAAATGATAGCCTTTGGTTTTTGGAACCGTTTGATCGTTTTAATCCTATTTTAAAGCCATTATACACTTTCGGCACAGAAAAAAAATAAAAGTTCACAGATTTACAAATAACTTACAGGGTTTACAGAAGGTAATGGTGAAAGACTTCCCTTGAAATATTATTCCATGAAATGCTTTACTTTTCGAGAAAACATTAAAACAATTATCAATTCTCGTTGTCGAGAATGATGGATTTATTTTAAACACATGTCATGACACGGCGAAACGTGCAGAAACAAGGGTGGGTTTCCCCTGTTATTTTCTCCCAACTCCGATGACCGATTGAGCCTTAATTTTCACAGGTTTGTTACTTTTTATATCAGTTGTGGTACACGAAGTGTGGGCCTTTGGACAATACTGTTTACCGAAAGTGTCCAATAGCTTTAATGTAGATCCAATAAAACTAACCTGTGAAAATTTAACTTCAAAAGGTGGTAGCATTTTTAAAAGCTGAAAATCTGGAGTGGTTGTTTCCTGGCAGGAAGATGACAAATCTGTAATTGGAATACACAACTGAGAAACATTTCATGCAGAAACATTTCTCAGATTGAAATGATTTTGAATCTCTCTCTCTTAAACCACAATCCTTAGAGGGTTATCGATTCTCAGAATTGTTATACATTATCAACAGCTGTCACAGTGCTTCTTACCAAATAAGATTTTATGGTCATTTATTTTTGGAGCAATTTTCAATAATATACCACTGTACCCTCCAGAGTCCATTTAAGAACGTAAAAGAGCTGGGCTGAAAAAAAATTTGCTGGAAAAAGGTTGCATGTTAAAATCGGGAGTTGTGTGTACACAGTTTTTGAGTGGTTCCCAACTTAGTTGTATAGTTATATAATAGTAGCTCTATGAAATAGGGCTCTTGTCACGACAAAAAACATGCTGGGAACCACAAAAAAAAAATGCATGATGGTGATACTGTTCAGAAAGCTGAGCCTCAATTTATGATTGCCGCTTACCACAGAATTCTGCACTTATAGCCCTTATGTAAAGCATGATCCTATGGGCTGTAAGCGCAGAATTCTGCTGTTAGCACGGCATAAACTTGGGACCTGCTTCATTAAAGGGCCAAATTCCGAATTAAAATCCTCAACAACTGTTATATGTCATTCAAATTTCCTTCATTTATTTACTATTTTGAGTTGGGAGAAAGTTGTATTCAGATGTGGAAACAACTTTTAAGATTTGTTTGACAATCAATTCCTTGCAAGGAAGAAACAATTTCCTATAAATCTGGTAGTAGTCTTGAAATCAAGTCGGTAATTGTTAAGTGCGGGAGCGGTACACTCATCCTGGATCCCAGTATGTGTGCGAGTCGGTGGCAATTACCGCTACCTACGACCGTTGCATGAATGAATCGCACTGTGACTGTTGCATGAACGGCAGAATGTGTGTTTGTAACAAATAGGCAGCGCCTAACGACTTGTCATCAAGTCTAATCTGGTAGTAAAAAACATGACTGTCGGATGTCATTGCATTTGCATGTACATGTATTACTTAACTTAACATCTATGCATTGTATCATGAAATACATCTCTAGATAATTGTAGTTGTTCGTTTGTTTGTTTCTCATTATAGTGTTCACAACTTGTGAATATATTCGCGATCGTCACACTAGTTTTAGTTAGTCTCAGATGAATTGATTTGGTCCTAGAGTGACCAAATATTTTAACAAGGTCTTAAGTGATCCCAACGACCACACCTAAACTTCCATTTCTCTTTCTGGATTTCAGGGCCTGTTGTCATTTTAATTTACTTTCAGAGATCATTAAAAAGCTTGATTTGTGCCCAAGATTTTCTTATCTCAAAAGTATCCTCTGATGTCTTTGTGTTGAAAACTTATAATTTGGGAGATATGGATTAATACGCTATGATTATTATTTGCTGATTTCTATTTATTACTCAAATTTGTTGCAAGGTCCGACATAGACGGTGCAAGTCTCACACATCATTATTCTTCTTGGACAAAGTCGGGCCAAGTTGCAATTTGGGACCAACTAGTTGGTCCTAACCATATGAAGTCTTATGAGTGTGCGATTCTGGTTACGTAATTTATGGCTACAAACATTATATTAAAAACATATGAAAGTCAAATAAATTTCACAAATCAACAGAGCAAATTCACGAATAAGACTTGACTTCCGTTTCTGATTACCAGTACTTGTAGCTATTACCAATTAAGAATGTTGCCCAACTGATGTTCATGTTATCATTAAACCTATGCAATGGTCATACACAATCAGTCATGGTTGGCAATTGGGGTTTCTAAAAATCAAAAGCATCCTTATCACAAGTCTTGTGTCAATGTTAGTTTCAAAAAACCATTTAGATAACATTTAAACTGAAATAGTATGTATTGCAAACTGCTTATGGTGTACACACATACATAAACTTATAAGACTGGTATTCATAGAAAAGTACAGTCTTCATTTGAGTTATTTCCCGTTCTCAATACGCTCACAACTTGCAGTCTGAGCCCTCAATCTGGCAAGAGTGAAAACACCCATACATTTAGTAAGGTTGGAAAATCAAAAAAACGTAAAATGGACATTCATTGGCTATTTCTATTGAAAGGTAAATACACCGATCCATTAAGCCAGGCCTAATTATCATTGACCAATCACAACCGCGAAATCTGATCACCATTTGAACCGTTTGGTGATCTTTGCACTAATGGTGATCAGGTTTCGCGGCTGTGATTGGTCAACTGGTAAGGAGGCGGGGCGTAATGGATCGGTCTATTACTTTCCACTTGTTCGTGGGTGATGAGAGTGTGAAAGGAGGCTACGAGAAGATGGAAGGAAATCACCAGGATCTGAGGCAGTTTATTCAAAAATACATCCTGCACCTTAACAGTTGAGAGTTACAGGGAAACTAATTTTATTAGACAACTCTGAACACAAGTTGAACCAATATAGTTACCTATAATAAGTAAACAAACCTCTAATAAAACAAGTAAACAATAAAATACATTTGTATAAAAAATCTTTTTTTTTTACTTCATTATTATGGCATTATACAGCAGGCAACAATTTTTCAGGACCTGTTTTGCGTTTGGAAAAAAACTGTATAAATATTAATTTTTTCTTGATCCTTTTTTTTTGCGCATGCATCTTAACTATCAGTCAATGAAAGGTCTTCTATGACCTAAGCGAGGGCGCTATTTAAGCTTCTGATGTATACGCGCATAAGGTCTATAAGTTAATCTTGATTTGTTTTAAACAAAGACATTTGAATAAATTTCTGACTATGACCATGAGAAAGAACATTCATTTTGGGTATCAAAGTCTTTAATAACGCATTTCACATTGAAGCAGTTTTTATTTTTTACAAATCTATTAAAAAGAAACTATAAAACAAAATTAAGATACTTCAAATTTTCGATAACTCTATTTTATGGTAAAACAATATTGGCAATAGCTTTGATATAATAAGATAGGTAAAATGTGCAAGTTTGGCAAAAATAATATACGGCTATAAAGAAATAACGGCTGTGCCGGGTGAGATGAATGCTTTTAATATAATATTTTGTTAAAATATTTCTGTAATTTTTACAAACCAGGACTCACTTCAGGTTAAACTCTTGCTTACATTTAAACTAGTATTTCTTGAGATCGTTTGATCCAGCAACAACGCACAAAATAAGTAACTAAATTAACATTTTTATCAGGCATAATTTGGCACTTGGGAAAACAGCAGGAAATTTGATTTAGTACGAGGGCTGACCCAGAAATCAGATTAAAGTAGGCAGGATATCATGCCAGACTTATGATGAACATTTTTCAACATTCGATACAAAATCTCTCAAATGTTGATATGGAAACATTTCAGGAAAAATAAACGGTGCACAGGAATTCTATTAGCTTGTCACTATAGTATTATCAATTTGTTTAAAGGCAGTGGACACTATTGGTAATTACTCAAAATATTTATCAGCATAAAACCTCACTTGGTAACGAGTGATGGGGAGAGGTTTATAGTATAAAACATTGTGATAAACGGCTCCCTCTGAAGTGACGTAGTTTTTAAGAAAGAAGTAATTTCCCACAAATTTGATTTTGAGACCTCAAGTTTAGAATTTTAGGTCACGAAATCAAGCATCTAAAAGCACACAACTTCGTGTGACAAGGGTGTTTTTTCTTTCATAGTTATCTCGCAACTCCGACGACCAATCGAGCTCAAATTTTCACAGGTTTGTTACTTTATGCATATGTTGAGATACACCAACTGTGACGGCTAGTCTTTGACATTACCAATAGTGTCCAGTGTCTTTAAGACGTGTTCATTGTTATTTCACTAAAAAGCTTGTCCTCTGTAGGTCAACAAATTATACTGGAGAGAAACAAAACCAGCAAGAAAAAACAACACAAGATCAAGATATGCCTCAAAATTGGGATAGAAGTCCCTGCAAAACTCAGCAAATTGCACACATTGTATCTCTAATCTAAGACAAAGAACCATGGATCATTAACAAGAATCGTAATCCAGCTAAGCAGCTCTAGAACACTGCTGATACACATCAGTAACACACTGAGGTTTAGCAACAAAATTATTGCTGCGTTCAATTAGCTTCCCTGGGTCTCCCCTGACAAGAACATCCTATTATTTCTCAAAACACAAAATCTCTTGGCAAATAACAATCCACCCTTAAAACCCACAAAGAATTGTTACATATAACTGTTACGCCAATTTAATATTTTATTCAAAGCAGCGAGTACCAAACAAGAATTGTTAGATATAACTGTTACGCCAATTTAATATTTTATGCAAAGCAGAGAGTACCAGTCATGGGTACAATAAATCATTAGGGCATCTTGGTTGGTAACCTGCTCTTGATATTCTTGTGAAATTTCTATATTCTACAAAACTTTTCTCTGCAAAGTTTAGCGCCTTCTAGTTACTGAGCTTAGCACTTGGATTCTGGAGCATGGACTGGAGTAGAAAGGAAATATTCCCTGGTAAATTACAATCTTATAATTATTAAGAATCATGAACTCCTCTTTTGGAATTTTATGCGGCACATATGTTCAAGTTGAAGTCATGAAAGTGTATACAAACTACCTCTTTACAGAGATTGTGTGTGAGGGGGGATGGTGTCCACAAATTATAAGGACAATCTACAAAAAGCGCTGACAAGATTTTAGTCCACTTCTTCAATGGTAGGACCACCAGCATCAGGAGCTTCACCACCCCCTGGCATACCCCCTGGCATACCCCCTGGCATACCTCCTGGGGCACCACCGGTAGCTTGGTACAACTTGGTAATGATGGGATTGCAGATTTTCTCAAGTTCCTTCTGACGATCTTCAAACTCATCTTTTTCTGCGGTCTGAGAAGAGAACAGGGAAAAACAAAAAATTTTATAACCATTTGGAAAGAATATAAAACAGTTCTGTATCTATACTGATTTCAGAAGAGACTACTAAGATAAACAAATTTTTTTTAAAGCATTTGGAAAGAGGAATTACTTTTCTGTATCAATACTCATTTCACTTTTAAGATATGTCACCCTTGTAAGTGAAACCCAAAGTACTATGAACTTATATCAAATAGTATTTGATTACTCCTACACTTAACATTTGAATTCTAACTGGTCAATTAGAGAAACCAATCCATGAAGGTACCTACCTGGTTATGATCCAACCAGTCCAAGACCTCCTTACATTTGTCTAAGATGGTTTGCTTATCTTCCTCACTGATCTTATCCTTCAGTTTATCGTCTTCTACTGTGGACTTCATGTTGTAGGCATAGGACTCCAGACCATTCTTAGCGGTGATGCGGTCAAGCTGAGAATCATCCTCCGCTTTGTACTTCTCAGCATCTGCGACCATCTTCTCAATTTCTTCCTTAGAGAGACGACCTGGAGACAAATATAGAATTCAAAATTGTAGTTCGATTGGCGGGACTGAAGTTTGGTACAATGCTTGAAATACCCGGTGTACCACTGACAATTCGTTTACTTTTTTAGGTTTTAAAATTCCCAAAAAAAATTACGTTTTGAAACTCTTTATTTTTTTTTTTTAATAAATCTTTCTTACCAACAAAATAGATCGTTCTGATTTGTGTTTCCTTGGTTCATCCCAACTTCAAAAGTATTTCTTGAGTAAGAATGTCCTCTTGTGATAACATGTGTATTATGGGTCCTACATGTGTATGGGTTGGTTAATCATTGTGTAATTGTCTTGCCATTGTTCCTTCTTCGATGTTTATTTGTTTGTTGGTTTGTTTGTTTGTTTGTTTTCTTGTCTGTATAAAGGCTGTTGTCTATAAGCCATGGTGTAACTAACAGCCTCATGCTTTTGCTCCTGTATTGTACATAGTTAATTCCTAGTTATTAATTTATTATTTGCTTTTAGTTTATATTGTTTTTCTGTATAATTTAATACACTTTAGATTTGTTAAATTTCTATGTACTGTCTAATTCTCACAATTGTTTTTTTTTTTTCTCAACAAAAGTATGAAATAAACGTGTGTTGAATTGAACTGAATTTAGTATATGTGCGTTTGATGACACTATTTGAGTACAAAAACAGATTATCATACATGTGCGATAATGGCTCTTCCAGAATACATAAACAAATCATGAGCATGACATCGGCATTGAGTGATTTAAATTAATTCATTCATTACTATTCTTACATCTGTACTTCACAGAAGTTTTTACAGTAACGTGTAAAATGCTTGGACTGACCCTTTGACCTCATGTTGACCTGGACATGACCTCAAGGTCACCAACTCACCTTTGTCATTTGTAATGGTGATCTTATTCTCTTTGCCTGTGCTCTTATCTGTTGCTGATACATTGAGGATACCATTAGCATCAATGTCAAAGGTCACCTCAATCTGAGGGATACCTCTGGGCGCTGGAGGAATTCCGGACAGCTCAAACTTGCCCAGAAGATTCTGAGGGTCGGGAAATTAAATCATTTACAAATATAAAACAAAATCATTTAATGTATTTATCGTTATGGGACCCTAAGAAAACAAACTTGATCACTGTACTAGCTCAGAACCCAATGGAGAGTTTAAAAAAATCAAAACAAAATTATTTAACGACGATATAAGACATAAAGATTTGACAAGAAGATGCATTTTCAACAAAGATGACAAAAGCATAAGAATTGTTATAAGTTACACTACATAAGATGATAGAGATTTTTGGGTAACAAGTAATAGTAATAGTAATAATAAACAAAGATATATTTTACAAAAACCCCAAATACATATTAAAGTTACCAAACGAATGGAGAAACTTTTTGACAGAAAGTTGTAAAATCAAAACATTTACAAAACCAAAAAACTTACATTGTCCTTAGTTAGAGGACGCTCTCCCTCAAACACCTGGATGAGTACGCTTGATTGATTGTCAGAGTACGTGGTAAAGACCTTGGAGTTCTTGGTAGGGATGGTGCTATTTCTCTTGATCTGTGATGTCATGACACCACCGGCTGTCTCGATACCGAGGGACAGAGGAGCGACATCCAGAAGCAACAGGTCCTGTACTTCTTCTGATTTATCCCCGGACAAAATGGCCGCCTGAACAGCTGTTAAGAGATATAATGGTATTGGTTTTTTTACTCATTTCTAGTCACGTCTAGTAAACTAAGACATATCATGTGACGCGCTCTAAACCAATGAAAAGGCAGAATATTCGAAAGGGGTGTTATAATACAAAATAGTTCAATACATTATATATACACAGAATATTACAAATGCTTTTTAAACCTTTGTCAGAAGTAATGAAGAACTACAAACTGAAAATCTGCAAACAATACAAATTACTATGGTAACACTGACGAGTCATCTTAAGATGAATCTTAAGATGCATCTTAAGATGCATCTTAAGATGCATCTTAGTGCTTTGTGAAACAAAGCTCAAGTCATTCGTTAATAAGAATAATCTTTCAAACTGGTGCTCTGTCTCTATCCAGTTAATTCAGTACAGACAGAGATTGACATGCGATCTTACCTGCTCCATACGCCACAGCCTCGTCAGGGTTGATACTCTTATTCAACTCTTTCCCATCAAAGAAATCTTGCAGCAACTTCTGGATCTTAGGGATGCGGGTAGAGCCGCCAACGAGCACCACCTCGTCAATCGTTTTCTTCTCCATCTTAGCGTCCGACAGAGCCTTAGCGACGGGGCCCATGGTGTCGCGAAACAACTCGTTGTTCAACTCTTCAAAGCGAGCACGGGTGATTGACGTGTAGAAGTCAATTCCCTCAAAGAGTGAGTCGATCTCAACACTGAAAAACATTTATAAAAAATAACTTTAATTTTCATTTGTTATCTCAACACTAAAAAAATATTTTTTTAAAATAACTTTAATTTTTGTTATCAGTTATTTCAAACTATTACTCCCACACCCGTAATCCCCACAGGCAATCACAATCACCCACTCTTATGTCACTCCTCACCAAATTGTTAAGACTTCAATAATATTTGTCTTCTTTGTAGGTACATGTATACATTGATACTCAAGAAGATTTGAAAATACTCATGAGACTCGTAGTCAACAGTGGAAGTGTCGTGGTCGAGCCGTTAAGAGCACCGAGTTCAAACTCTGGTGTTTCTGATCAGCAGAGTGTGGGTTTGAGTCCCCAGCCATGTCCTTGAGCAAGACACTTAACCATTTCTTTGTCCTTAGGATGGGACATAAAGCCGTTGGTCCAATGTGTTGTGTAACGTATGTAAAAGAACCCAGTGCACTTATCAAGAGCAGGGGTTCGCCCCAGTGTTCCTGGCTGTGGCTGCTGTATGCGCCGTAGCACCTTGTAAACCCTTGTAATGTGCTGAATAATTTGGTCTCAGAGTTCATCACTGCAATAACCTATCCTCCTGAAGATTTGTATACACTCAGCGCCTTGAGTACCTTGTTTGGTAGATATGTGCGCTATATAAGACTTCGATAGTACTATTTCTCACAAAGATATAATTACACAATGAGGAAACATATTTCCAATTGGTAACACAAGACCATCAAGCTTTTCCAGTCTGGAGTTTACTGTCCCAGCTCTGAAATCACTTGCCTCGGGCTTACGATCCAGAATTTATTTTGAAGTTCCAAACTTACTTTGCCTGTGTGCTTGATGATAGAGTCCTCTTTGCTCGTTCACACGCCGTCCTAAGACGCCTTAAAGATCTCTTGTTTGCTGAGATGTCTTTCTTGTGTTTACGCTTGAACTGCTCAATAAAGTGGTTGACCAGTCTGTTGTCGAAATCCTCCCCTCCGAGATGGGTGTCTCCGGCCGTTGATTTGACTTCAAAGATGCCGTCCTCGATGACCAAGATGGACACATCGAAGGTACCGCCACCTAAATCAAAGATGAGAACATTGCGCTCTTTCCCGACCTTTAACACCAAATAAAAAAGTTCCTTGTGTCAACCATCTACAAACTGTCAAACCCCATCTACAGTACCAATAATTGCAAGTCTACAAACTCATCCCCTACTTTCTTAGCAACGCCCTTGAGACTATGATCGGGGGACTAGTGACAAATAAAACAATTGTAGATCGCAAGGTGAAATGAAGTACGCCATTGCAGTAAAAACAACTTTCTTGCAACAATCTATCAGAGCAGACAATGACAATTGGGCGACTACTGAAAATCATGACTCGACAAGTTGCCCTACTAATTGTGGCTTTGACTCAAGTCGCTTTAGTCACCCAGGCCTACTTGAGACAACTCGCAATGACATTAGCTCATCTTAGAAAAGACTTCCCAAAAAGATTGACAACTAGCCTCTGCTTATGTTGCTGAAGATTGTCTTGATTGTTTGCTTTCATGTTCACCAAACCAGTCGATAAGAACATGGTTTGAAAATGAAAATGAAAGTAATTCCTGTAGGCACATTGATTTTGACCAAGACAATTGAGTACGTCCAAGGGCAATTTTCAGAAATGTGCCATTAAATGTAAAGTATACCTTTGGAGTTTTTTTTTACCATTTGATTGATTTCATCCTATAGACAAATCCAGGCGCGCACCGGGCACACAGGTATTGAGCACCGCACGCCACTGCTGCGGTGTCTTCAATGCCTAGTTTATGCACAAAAAGACACCGCAATTGTAATTTTTCAATAGAGGGCTCTACCAAGTTTGTTTCATCAGATTGGCCTATACAAAAGTAGATATGCAATAAAAATAGCTTGTGAAAATTTCATGTGGGAGCGTTTTTAAGATATCAACAAAATCTGGAGCAATTATGTCCATGCAGGGAGAACAATGTGAATTGGAATACTGAGAAATGTTTCTTGCATGAAAAGTTTTTCATATTGAAATTTTTTGAATCCCTTTTTCTAAAACCAAATTCCTTAGAACGGAATCGTTTCTTTAAATGATAAACATGATGAAAAGTTGCAATGCTTCTTACCAAGTAAGTTTTTATGGGCATTTATTTTTGGAGTCATTACCAAACGTATCCCTTCCCCTTTATCTCTTCTAAGGAAGTTTTAAATAAATTAAGAAGAACAATAGAGTGAAACCACTTACCTTCTTATCTAGACCATAAGCGATGGCCGCTGCAGTTGGCTCATTAATGATACGTAGAACCGTCATTCCCGAGATGGTTCCTGCGTCTTTTGTAGCTTGGCGTTGAGAGTCATTGAAGTAGGCTGGCACGGTCACGACGGCATTTGTGACAGTCTAGAGAAAAATTTAAAAACTCAATGATATGAACCAAACAAACAGATTATTGAAAAGAGATCAAAAACAGACACAAATGCCCCGCAAGCCAGTCCTTTTCGCGACATTTGACCAAGGTGGTCTATAAAAAGAAAAGGCTTCTGTATCCCGAGACCAATCCACACAGCAGCTATTATGGCAAGTCTTTTTTGAAATTATCACTGGAACATTTTTTTTATTTTGTAGGCATACCACAAAGTTTTCTGCAACACACCATCTCGATATTGGGCCAAGTGACAACCAACTTAGCATTCTCCAGAATGATCCAAGGGCTTCAAGAAAAGACAAACCTTTCCAAGAAATGCTTCAGCTGTCTGCTTCATCTTAATGAGTACCATGGAGCTGATCTCCTCAGGGAAGAATGTCTTCCTCTCTCCTTTGTAGTCGACTTGAATCTTGGGCTTACCTCCTTCCTCGATGACCTCAAACGGCCAGTGCTTCATGTCTGCTTTCACCACAGACTCGGAGAACTTACGGCCAATCAGACGCTTAGCATCTGCAAATGAAAACAGGAAGACATTTAAAAGGCTTTAAAAACTCAGAATATTTAAAAAAAACGTGAACTTGCATATTTCAAGCTGCATAATTGCACATCGAACCAAAAAAATAATATATGAAAAAGTTTTAAAATTCTTAACAATAGTTGTGCTCTTTCCGGACTTAAAAATGAGTCCTTCATACCAACCATCTACAAACCATCAAACCCCATCCACAGTTTCAATCATTTCAAGTCTACAAAGTCACCACCAATGTCTAAGCAACACCCTTGAGACAACTCAAAAGGATAGAAGCTCATCTTAGAAAAGAATTCACAAAATGATTGACAACTAGTCTCTGCTTAAATTGTTTGCTTTCAAGTTCACCAAACCGATCAATCATAGACTGGTTGGAAAAATGAAAATGAAAGTAATTTTCTGTAGGCACATTGATTTTGACCGAGACGATTGAAAGCATTCAAGGGCAATTTTCAGAAATGTGCCTTTTACGGTAAAGTATAACTATTAGATTTTTGTTTATAATTCTGAACAAATAGTTTAATGACAAACATGTAGGTGTGTCGTGGCAGAGCGGTTTAGAACACTGGACTTAAACTCTCAAGTGTTTCTGATCAGCAGAGTGTGGTTTCAAGTCCAATTTCACAAAGATCTAAGATTGATCGTAACTACAAATCAATCGTAGTTGCTAGGTAAAATGTGATGTCACAATACAAATCACTATGGTGATACCGAAAAACTGGTCTTGCAATGAATTTTATTGCTTTGTGAAATCGGCACGGAATGTGACACCCTTCCTCCATGGTGACATTAAGCTATAGAACGTGTGTACTTCGGTTGGTAGTGCACGTAAAAGAACCCAGAACACTTAACTTGGAGAAGTTGGGTTAGCGGTTAACCCATGTGTTTTGGGTTCACACAGGTTTCCTCAGGCATGCGACGTAGAGCGACTAAGTTCACTTTGAGGCATCCTTTGTTTCATGACTAACTCACCAAAGACCGTGTTGCTGGGGTTCATTGCGACCTGATTTTTAGCGGCATCCCCGATGAGACGTTCTGTATCTGTGAAGGCTACATAGCTTGGTGTTGTTCTGTTGCCCTGGTCGTTGGCAATGATTTCTACTTTTCCATGTTGGAAGACACCTACACAGGAGTATGTTGTGCCAAGGTCAATACCGACAGCTGGAGCGGTGGCCATGTTGAGTTCTACAAATGAAATTTTAAAACCTTTCAATATTAATATTATTGTAATTTTGAATGCCGACAGACACTCCCAGTACCTCAACAATGAAGTGAATGTGATGAACATAATCAATCAGCAGATCAGTGACAAATGTTGTATGCGAATAACAAACTGTTTATCTTATCTGAAAAGTTTCCGTATGGCGCCACCACTTTTCATTTGATATGAAATAAAATAGTATCATTCTTAATCTGAGAACCTACCTCAATAATGAGATATCCCTTTTTGTAAAAATGGGTGAAAAAAAGTGATGGTGGCGCCATATTAATAATATATCCTGGTGTCATGTGTTTTCAGTAGGATAACAGGAAAATTGTTCACAATCAAAAACTAAATATTTTTTTTTCAAATCATCTATCCATTTTTTAACAATAACACTTTCACTTCATGGTGTGTTGAAATTTTTAAAGTTTTGGTTTTACGTTGCGAGAGACAGTCCGCCATTAACAGTGCTTGTGCGTGCACGACATTGGAGCAACGTCATATGTTTTCACACCTTTCATTGGTTGGTATTTTATTGAATATTCAGAAGCTAGTATGGCGGGCAAAGTAAATCAAAAATATTATTCAATTGGTACTTAACAAATTTAATTACATTTTTGTCCTAAGGCATTATGGCTACTTTATTAGAATCCAGAGATATCATAAGGCATGAAAGTAAAACACCCCACCCCCCTTGATGCACTCACACTTCATAACAATCCTTTTTCCCCCATTTCAGACCAGTAATGTTTGGTTTCAGGAGATAAGAAACCAATCTATGATATTTTCTCTTAAATGTAGACTTAATATGTATTACTCTTATCGGAACTTATAACAGTTATGCAGTAAATAAAAAAAAAAATGGTTGTCATTTTCACTTAGAATGTTTTAATATTTTCCCCACATTTGCGCACCATAGAATCCCAAATAGTAACCACCTCACGTGATCCATCTAGTGACTAAAGCAGAATGAAACTCAATCTAGCAGATAGTAATTTTGTTTTGAACTTTCGAGGTTGGATGATGTTTCTTTGACTCACTTGAATGTTGGCATAATAATGCACTAGTGATTAGTACCAAAAATCAATCATTTTATAAATGTTTGAGCATAACCAACGACAGGAAACTTTATTCTCAGCATGATTAAGCCTGATGAAAATACAGACCGTGAGTAAACTGCATAGCTTCTGTCACCGGTGCAGCTTGCACAATTTCGCGGTAAACGGGAATCAAAGTTGGGGACCGAAAACATACGAGGGTCGATAACGTATGACACTACGATACATGGAAAGTTATCATTCTTATTTATTAAATAAATATTTATAGTCCATGGTACTTAATTGCTCCATGATGATGTTGATATGCGCTCTGTTGATAAATAAGCATAATTAGAAATAATATTAATTGAATGCAATGACATTAGAACTACAATCACCCCCCCCCCCCCGCCGGCTACGCCCACTGCACTGTTTGACCAAAAAAGGACAAAACGCAAAGTCAAAGCCACGAGGCGAGAGTACTCGTGGTGGAGGACATGCGAAGGGCGATGAATATTATTAATATTAGACCACCTTTTTGGGCTAGCTCATGCATGGGTTGAAACACCAAAGAGAAAGGGCAGATATTTATTGCTCTATGCTATGAATACACACATCACATTATCCTTGATCACGCCTCACATGCATAAAGCGATAAGAGCAAGGAATGCGGCATGCCATTCGAATTCTCAATCTCTGATGACCGAGTTCGGAGGCGAAACATGAGGCGAGGCATGAGGCGAGGCATAATTATGACCACGCAACACACACGCACCCGGAAAAAGGGTAACTACACATGATAAGAAACAACGCAACAGCGGGCGTGCAGCAGGACGGGTATTAAAAACAAACTACAGGAAATATATTTCCATAATTAATATCTTCAAACAAAGTATGAATTCCCATTTAATAAGAAACGTACCAATTTAGTCCAGGTTTCAAGAAAAACGAGGAGGAAGTCCCGGAGAATCGAGCCCGTCACGAGCGATGATGATGATGAACCCGTTTACTCTGCTGCATGCATTATGCAGCGACGTCACGTACGTACACAGCATGCACTACACTAGCAGCATGGTTAGCATCCGATCGGCCATCCATGCGCTACGCGCGCGCGAGTGTGAAGCCAAACCAATCTAATGACGTCATCGAGCAAGGGGACTTTGGTGTGCAAATAAAGAGAGTTCTGGAACCCGTCGGTAAAAACCCTCATGATGAAAGGCAACACGTGCTCTGCTACTGCTCGGTGGGTTGTGCCCAATTGTATCCCAATGTTTTCTTAGCCCCACCCACTGATCCTCCCGCAGATCAAATTACATCATGGTTTAATTTGCCCCCCCCCCCCCCAGAAGAAAAAAGAAAAAAAATGTCTTCGAAAAAAAGTACATCCCTCCTCAAGATCCTCTGATAAATATGAATAATGAAAAATAAATGAATCTGGACAAATAATGTGAGTTACAGTGAATTGTGATTCTTGGGTTGGGTATGTGTAAAGGATGTGGATGGACAAATTTGCCTGGTGTCAGATGCATCTCCATCTCCATCTCCATTGGTTCAGTCAGCAAAATATCCTGCCGGATACATCTACGCTAACTTGCGCACTGCGTGTGGAAATAGACTACTACATTATATTTGTTGTTGCTTACATGTCCCTTGAATTTAGCTAGAGTTGCGCTGTTCACAGCAGCCGACGAGAGTGAGTTCCAGAGTTTAACAGTTGATACGAAGAATGAATCTTTGAAGGCCCGGGCTTTATGGCTGACTTGAGTGAATTTTTGGTTGTTTCCCCTTGTATCCCTGGTGTTGGGCTGAACATAGTTGTGAAGTTGAATGTCAACCAAACCATTTTTCATCTTGTAGAGCATACATAATTTCTGTTGATTTCTTCTGTTCTGTAGTGTGTCCCATCCCAAGTCATCTAGAAGTTTAGTAACGGTTCCCGTATCCCTTTTGTAGTTTCCTGTGCAAAACCTCGCTGCTTGGCGCTGGACTCTTTCAATTGAGTTTATGTTCTGTTTTGTTGAGGGGTCCCAAGCGGATGCAGCATATTCTAAGAGTGGGCTCACTAAGCTCAAATAAGCAGTTGATTTCACTTCACTGTTACAGCTCCACAAATTCCTGCGGATAACATTCTGCACTCTTTGGGCTTTCTTGATGGACTCCTGAACATGGATGTTCCAGCTGAGGGTATTAGATATATGAACACCAAGGTATTTTTGAGATGAGACGCTGTCCAATACTTGATTGCAAAATTTGTATTCATGCTGGGGTGGGTTTCTCTTGCCTATGGTCATGGTGCAGCACTTGCTTGGATTAAAGTTCATTAACCAAGTGTCTTGCCAGGTTTCCAAGAGTTTCAGGTCATTCTGCAAAGTGCTGGTGTCCCCGTTGGTAGGAATTGGGTTGTAAAGCAAGCAGTCATCTGCAAAAAGCCTGGTCTGAGAGGTGATGTTGTTTGGCAGGTCATTGATGTACAACAAAAACAAAAGTGGACCAGTGACAGTGCCTTGTGGCACACCAGAAGTGACGGCTCCTGGGAGTGATGTATGTCCATTATTTACGACTTGTTGGGTGCGCCCTGTCAGGAAGTCCTGAACCCATGTTGAGATCTCCCCACTTAATCCATAATATTGAAGTTTGGAGATAAGACGACGGTGCGGGACTTTGTCAAATGCCTTGGTAAAATCAAGCACTGCGACATCAACCAGATTGTTCTTGTTGAGTTCCATGCTAATGTCATGAATTGTGAGGATGAGTTGCGTTTCTGTTGACTTTTTGGCTCGGAATCCATGTTGAAAATCAGTTAAGATATGTTGTTTCTCCAAATGTTTCATCACATGGCTGTGTACAATATGCTCCAAAACCTTGCAAACCACTATAGTGAGTGAGACAGGACGGTAGTTTGCTGCACAAGTACGGTTCCCCTTCTTGAAAATTGATGTGATATTTGCTTCCTTCCAGTCTTGTGGTACTACACCTGTGTTGATTGAACTTTGAAAGAGGTCCTGAAGTGGTGAGGCTAGCTGCTTAGCTCCAAGTTTCAGAAACCAAGGTGGAATTCCGTCTGGACCTGGTGCTTTGTTGGGCTTAAGCTCGCTAAGGAGCTTTTCAACTCCCTCTTTGGTGATAATGAGCTGACCAATCTGTTTGTACGGGCTAGCTCCAAGTCGGGGCAACTCCCCAGGAGGCTCCTTGGTAAACACACTCTGAAACTGTTCATTCAAAATGTTCGCCTTCTCTGTATCATCGGTGACGATCTTTCCATCTTTCTCAAGGTCTGCAACTCCTGGGTTTTCTTGCCTTAACTTTTTGATAAATGTCCAGAATTTTTTAGGCTCCTCCTTGATGGCGGATCCCAAGGTTTCTCTGATGTATGTAGAGCGGTTATTTTTTATGAGTTTGTGTGTATTTCTCCTGAATTCACGAAAGACTTCCCAATCAGAGGCCTTTCCTGATTTGATGGCTTTATTGTATAGACGTTGCTTCTTCTTAACAGCTCGTCTTAGTGTCCTGTCAAACCAGGGTAAGTTGAAACGGCTAGATGTCATCTTGTGAGGAACACATTTTTCCATGGTTTGGAGAATTGCTGTCTTGATGCAGTCCCATTTTTCAGTTACAGTCTTCCCTTTGTTGGTTTTAAAATACTGGTCCGAAAAACCTTCCAAGGCTTGTGTGACGCCATCAGCGTCAGCTTTGTCGCGCAAGTAGACCTTTCGCTTCACTGGTCGTTTTCTAATCGGGGCAATCCTTAAATCCACTATCACCGAGCTGTGATCAGAAATACCGTCAACAACCGTGATCTTGTCCACTATGTCAGGATTGTTGGTGAAAACCAAGTCTATAAGATGTTCTCGGCGTTTCCCTGTTTTCTTGTGGGTTGATTGACATGTTGAGTGAGCCCATGTTCTTCAACTAGGGTGACCAGTTGATCTGCAGCTTTACAGCTGTATCCACTTCTGGTTGACACACAGTTGTTGTCACTCCAATTGATGTTGGGCAAATTAAAATCTCCAGTCAAAATAATGTTGTGAGAGTTGATCTTATTTCCCAGGTTGGCAAATGATTGTCCCAACATCGCGATTGCTTCTCCATTATCCTTGGGTGGGCGGTAGAAGACACCAATTAGCATAGGTCTACATCCCTTTACTTTGGTTTCAGTCCATAATTTTTCACAGTCTGAGTTTAGTTCACTGCAGTGAGTTGAAGGTAAGTCCCCTTTCACAGTCTGAAAAACACCCCCTCCAGTAGTGGTAGTCTTTCGATCCTTTCTGAAGACAGCGTAGTTTTCAGGATTGAAATCAGGATTGATGGTATCCGACAACACGGCAATGTCACCAGCTTTCGATTTAACACTCTGGCAATTAGTTAACACGATCCTGATTCTGTCTCTAGGCTTGGGAGTAGTTTTCTTTGCCCTCTTTTTCCTCTTATTAGTTTGATTATTAATGACAGATGACTGGTTATTATTTGGCTTGTTCGCTCGAGCAGAACCGACGACCGTCAATTCTCCATCCACAGAATTATCAACAGATATGTCCCCTTCATTGAAAAATGAGTCCGAAAAGTGCATAGCATCACACAGTGGGCAAACCCAGTTGCAGTCACTCGTCATGAGAAACATGTAAGTCACATCATCAATGTTGCAACATGCAGTATGCAGCCATTTGTCGCACCTATCACATTGTACTGCATGATGTTCCCTGAGCACATTTCCATCACACACACTACAAGGAGCACAACAGCCGGAGCAATACCACGGTAAAGAGTTGGCAATAATAATTTGAGCCTGTTTTAGTGTAGTCCCAACACAGCTAGGATGAGCAAAATGTTTACAGTCTGCACATCTGAGTTTATATTTGCTGTTAACCCTCCTTTTGCAATTGTGTCCGCCATGCAATACCCGCTCCGGACACTTTTGCATATGCAATCGTGTCCGGGGGCTATGAAAAAACGTCCGGCGGACATGTACATGACTGTACATTTACATGTGTGTGCGCGCGCGCGTAAGCGCGAGCGTGCATGTACTGAACCTACGTATATGCAGCATGAATATTCACATATAATTATTATTGCAGCGAATATCCATGTCATTCATACATGACATGCATTTAGCATGTAAAAAAAATCGCGGTCGTGTTCCGTTGACCCGGGGCGTTTAATTTACTGCAATGACACGGGGCGGACACAACTGCATATGCAAATGTGTCCGGGCGGACACAATTGCACTATGCAGCAGCGTCCGGGCGGACACAATGGCATATGCAAAACTGTCCGGCGTACATTATTGCAAAAATGTCCTCCGGAAAGTATTGCATAGAGGACATAATTGCATGCGACACCGGTCAAAACGACCCTTTATCAAAATTGACTAGAAAGGACGGGTATCTAGTTTAGGGTTTATCAAATAAACCTTGTATTCAAACGCACTAAATACGATCGACCCCGTGTTTGGCTATGTACACAAGTACTACAGCCGGGAACGTTCTAGTAGTCTGTCTTTATGAAACTTCGGGCATTACACTCTACTGCTGCTGCTGTTCTTGCATGTCTTGCGTGTCTTATGTAAGGTTTTGTGGCTGCGTTTTTACTTGAAGTTTCTTCTTTCTTGAATGGTTTGAGAATATAGGAGATTCTTTTACAATGATTAGGTAAGTAAGTGAGACATAAGCTGTGACTTAGTCCCGTTCTATGGGCCTGTTAACTCTGCGGTGGTGGTGACTGTGCAGTGCGGTGGCCAGTGCTGACTAAAATTATTGTTGTGTTGTTTGGTATGCGTGAACCTTTTTGTGTTGAGATTGTGTGGTTACATCATTTTATTTTTAAGGCATATGTAGGTATTTAACTAAGTGCAAAAGGAAGATAAAATTACTAAATGATATATAATGCTGATTCTTGCCATAGAACGATTTATGTATCAATCATGCCACTACTGTCTTTTCACTAATTTTAATCAAATATTTAAATAAATTAAAGGAATATATATAGGCCTATATATCTCATTTTAAATTTATTATTATGTAATTTTATGGATACATCTTTCTACTCCAGTCTAATTCTAATTAAGTAAGCCAAGGAGTTGTGAGATAAGATGGGAACATTTCAATGTAACAAAATAGTCAACCATTCCAATCCCATGGGTCAACTTAGTAATAGTACTATTCTAGTTGCGATAACTAAACCCTCCTCCCGATGCCGGCAGGAGGGTTACGTTATCGCAACTAGTACTAATACTATTCATCCTTTCTGATTTTGAGAGACAATTTCATGTTTAATTTTATTTTCACTATCTATGCTAATCAATTGATAAAACTAATTGTTAGTTTAACATGATAAACCTTTATCATGTTTATGTGGCAGTCAGTCATTAATTTTTCAGGGAAAGGTTTACATTTGTTTAGTTCGGAGTCATTTTTAATCTGCAATCATTTTAAATAAAAGATTGTCATGATCTGGTTGAAACCATTGAATTGCTCAGAAAACAACAATAAATTTTAAACAAATCTTCATTTCATGTTTTTTCTAGGTAGTCCTAAAAGTAAAGAAAACGACAGAATACAGCATGGCATCAGCTGCACTGAGCTACGCAATGGATGCCTGTATCCTCTTCAGGTTTCATTTACTTGAATTGTATCGACCTGTACATGTTGCAAGATGCCTCTCCACTCAGCGGAATCTCACGCCTTGTCACTCTTCAAACTTTAACCAAGTTATCAGAAGAAGACATACTTTAAGTGAAATAGGATTGGGCAACCAAAGAAGCTCAACCAAGGAAAGGCCACTTCTAGCAAGTCACTACCAGCAGAGAACAGTAAATAGACTTTTGGGGACGCTGTCTGAAGATGCCATTCTTGACCAGATTTCATCCATGACAAATCCTACGGAGGTTCTTAATCTAACGAGTCGCCTCCGCTCTCGACTGACACATGTTCACATTTACCACGCCTTCAATCATATCTGGCAACTTTCTAAAGCCTTCAGTGGCCCCGAGCATCGAAGCTTCATCAAGGCTGTTAGGGGCCATCCTGAATTCAACGCACTCTGCGTTTTAGCAGAGAACAAAGTGAAAGAAGTTGAGAGTGGTCTTCTCGTGGACACATTCTACGCAGCTGTAAGACTCATGCCCGATATCTTTCATCCGTTTGTTCAAGAGCTTCGCACTGAAATCTTCTATCGCCTAGATGAGCTTGGAACTGACGGCTTGTCGAAACTAGCTGTCGTACTTAACGATATCAGAGATAATCGGAGTCCAATGTTTGGGGAAGTTCTTCGACAGTTTCTTACGAAGCTCTGTCAAGTGGACGACATCCGTGAGTTGTCTGCCTGGATGAAGGAGATGATTCACCTCGTAGCCCCAGATGATAGGACGCTCATCTACAAGAAGGCCAGCCAGCTCTTGACCAAAGGGAACCCAAATGAAATCGGCGACAGCAGCCTCCGGAGAATCATTCAGAGTCTAGCAAAAGGAAGAGATGTGAATATGCCTCTCTTAAATCAATGTTCTCAACTCTTGTTACAAATGGTGGATGGCATCCACATTAAGGAGCTATGTATCATTCACAACGTGCTGGGGTTCCTGAACTATGAAAACCAGGAACTCAATAAAGCCATCAGGAAATCAATTTTCAAGAAACTCCCGGATTGTCAGGAACCAGCGGATCTTGCCTTCGCAATGGAACAGGTTGGAGGGTTTGCCTCGGCCAATGTTAAACTTCTTCTTACGGACAAAGCAGAGGAGGTTGTTTCAGAACTTAAGCCTTTCGCCATCAGTAATATGTGCGCCGGCTTACGCATGATGGGTTACCGTGCCCAGAGCCCATTGGTGCCTAAACTGGTACAAAGAATCAAAGAAGAAGTCGACAACCTACAAGTTGAAAGCATCTCAAGCATCCTGGAGTTCTTAGTCCGAGTCGATGGTGTTGATCCAGAGATCTTCATCGTTCTTCAAAAGCGACTGATGACTATTCTTCACTTTGCTTTTTCTCCCGGCAGAGTTTTGAATGTCATTTATTGTCTGTCTTTTCTGCCGGATGTGGACAATCTTGATCCTTCTGTGCTAAAACGCATACGAAGTAGTATGCCACAGCTACATATAGCCGGCATCAACCAGGTGCTGCTTTCCACGAGCAAGATGGCTCGCAAGTTGGTGAAGACGGAGGGACTAAGTTCAGAGTTTAAGGAGATACGCCAAGAGCTGTTTGACAAAGCACAGGCCTCCATTCATGAGGTGAGGAATGCTGGCTGTTTTTTACTTCTCTAAATCCTCAAAAAGCGTCCTCTTAAGTTTTGGTTTAGTTTTATGGATTCAATGCATAGCCAGAGACTAACCATACTTGACTTGAGACCAGTGTCCAATTTCACAGAGCTGCTCAAGCAAACAAGATTGCTTCTATCAAGTTTCTGCTTAGCAGAAATGAGCAGCATACCAGTTACAAATTGTACATGTGGCATGGTACTAGCTTGGCTGGTAAGCTTATTCTGGTAAGCACAGTTATATTGTGCTAGCTACTTTGTGTGCTTTAAGCAGCTCTGTGAGATTGGAGCCTGCTGTGTACATTTTATAAAGCCTGCTAAGCACAACAAAATCTTGTTTAGGGAAATAGGTTACCAACCAAAGTACCAAACAGCTACTATAAATGGTAGGCCTACCTCAATTCTTGCTTAGCAAACAACTCTTTCTTAACACCTTTCTAACAAATCATGCCCTCTGTTGCCAATCTTTGCGGAGTCGATCAATTCGATCAATTAACATTTCGTATGTTGGATTTTTACAGTAATTATATACATCATTGATTGGACTATAGATCTATACTTTACATGTATGCTACAGAATTGCAAAATTACACAATCTTTTTGGATTTTGTTTTAATGTCCCAATTACTTGTTCCTTGAGTACAGATTACAAGTATCCACTTCCTCAACAACATTGTGGATATCATTCTACAAGAAGGTGGCCATGTTTTGGTCTTAGATGCCGCCATGAAGCAATTCAAGCATATCTTACATAGATTGACCCCTCAACTCTCTGTGGATTGCGCAAGGAATCTCTTCAAGGCAAGGTACTTCCAGAGAGAGTTACTGGACGCCATGGCTGAGGTAGCGACTGAGAAAATCCACAAGATAACCCCCATGCAGGTATGTTGGTGGGATGGGACGTAAAGCCATTGGTCCAGTGTGTTGTGTAACGCTTTGTAGTAAAAGAACTCGGTGCAAATATAGTTCCATTGCTAAGGGTTGAATGTTCCCAATGGTCGTGGGTTAGAATCCCACCCGAGTGAATTGTCTGTGGATTTTTTTTTCACAGAACTCAAGAGATTACCGAGTATACAGTGCTTAAAACACATCAGTGTAAAAATCAAAAATTATATTCTTTATCCCCGATGCAAAACTAACATCCATAAAATATGTTGAATTGTTATATTGAAATTCTGATCATGATTTATCCACAGATACTCTACATCTTAAGTCCATACTGCACCCTGAACTACCTGCCGCCCAACGCCCAAGACTTCTTTGCTGCCTGTGTCTCTCGTTGTGAACCTTTCTTGGACAGCCTTCCGGCCGGGTATCTCGTGGACCTCACCCACATCCTGACATTCCTTCAACAGTTCCCAGAAGTATTCATCCGGAGGATTTTCAGTCTTGACTTTCTGACGAAACTGGATGAAGAGTTAGAAAGTAAGCTCCTTTTTACTTTATTTCTCTTCTTTTTCCCTTTTGTTTGGAGGTGGGGGTTACATTCTTTAAGGCACTGGGCACAAGGTTGTCAAAGACCAGCATTCACCATTGATGTATCCCAAAATGCATGAAATAACAAATCTGTGAAATGTTTTGCTCAATTGGTCATGAGAGTATAAAGAAAGACACAAACTTCTTACTCAATGTTTTTTTTCCATATTCAGGCGCTAACAGCCTCCGTGTATTCCACTGGAAGTCCAATATTTAGGTAGATTTGGGTTAACAATGCCATTCTTAGAATAAGAAAAAAAAAACAGAAGAAGAGCCTTTTTTTTAAATTCATGTTTTACTCAAATTTTCTATATGTATATTTTGTTTTTTGCCCCCAGCAATCCCTGATCGTAGTTTGATGTACCGTCGTAAGCTGATGTATTTAAATCGGACAGTGGCCCTGGAGTGTCCAGAGTTACAAGTCCCCTGGTTTCACGAACAGTTCAACCAAGATCTACTCAAGAAACGTGAGTCAAAGATAAATCATTTTATGGAGAAGACGCTTCTCAGTTAACCTTTATTCACATATTTATTTTTAACAGCATGGCGTGTCGTGACGGAAATGTTTAGAACACAAGCTCTGGTGTTGTCAGCAGCAGAGTGTGGGGTTGATACCCCGTCATGACACTTGTGCCCTCGAGCAAGGCACTTAACCGTAAACTGCTTCATAAAAAGTTGGGAAGGTGGTGCATTCTACTCTACCAGCCTGGCTCCTAGTGGATGATACCCATGCCTACATCCTTAGGGACTGTGAAGGGGGATAACTCGTTTCAGCCCCAGGAGTAGGTGGTATCATGGTTTAAAATCGGTATCCCTCACCCTGAAGTGGCAGTCGTGCAGAAAAATAAGAAAATACGAAAAAATAAAATTGTTAACTTCTGGGTGTATGTGTTTTTCATTTTCTAGGGTCACTTAGCTTTGACCCCTCGTTGAGGTCAGTACAGACGACCCTTGTTGAGGTTTTAGGAGGTGCACAGTACCTACGTTCCTTTGTTGTGTCGCCCTACTACTATGACATATGTAAGTACATCTTGCCAAGCTCTAAACTAACCGGAAGGATTTCTGTTCAACATAAAATATTTCCCCCAAATTTTTATTTTGTTTGGTTAATAAGTTATTATATAAAAATAATTTGGGATTGAACAAAGACAAATTGACTAGAGCAGGATTTGAACCTGTGACCCAATGTTGGTGGTCTCCCTACTTTGTCAATATCTTTGTTCAGTTGCCAGTTAGAAGCCTTTTAATCGTAACTGCTGTGTAGCCAGGGATCACACCAAAATTTATGAAACAACCAGAATAAAAGAAAAACTCAAAAAAAAAATTGGCGTACAGATGATAACCTTTATTTCCTTTCAAGTTAAGATCGTCTGTATTATGTGTTATTTCATTTTTCATATGGAAATTCAATGATATCCAAAACGTTAAATCAGTGGAACGGTGAACAAGAATTCTTATCTAATGGCATGCACTTGGATTTTTTTAATATTAATGATGCCTGAAAAGTCTATTAGGGCCTACACCATAAGTACATGTAGGTCGACCTTGTAATCAATTAAAGTTGTCCTACTTTTTTCCAAGGACCAAATATCATGTCCATGACTGTTTATGGTAGATTCGCATGTATTTGTGTAAAATATATTTTGTTTGCTGAAAATACACATGTACTTTCAAAAAAATACTGCCCCGACAGTTTGTTCTGATTTATTTTACGAAAAAAATGTGTAAATTTTGTAATTTCCCCACAGCATTTGAATGTGTGTTAGACAGTGACGGTCACCCATTAGCCTGTGCTGACTACGGTAGCGTACTAAACCGCTCTGGGGAGAAGGTTGCAAATAGCATGCTAGCTGATCTAATGCAGTGGGGTACCCAGACTAAACAGCTTCCTCAGGGAGCTCAGAGGTAGGAGGCACCAGTCTATTTCCAGCGTTGTGTATTAAGAACTTATACTCAGTACTTTCCCAAGTTCTGTGAAACAAAAAACCGAGGCAAATCACTCTGGTGGGATTCGAGCCCACGACCTTTGCATTGCTAGAGCAGATTTCTTACCACTAGACCACCTTGCTAGCCTGGTGGCTAGAGGCAGTTCCAATCCTATGTTTAAGCAGCAGGTACCGTGGGTTCGAGTCCCAACCAAGTGATTTTCCTGGGTTTTTTTCTTTCTTGATATAACTTGGGGGAAAGTACTGAGTATGCAGTGCATCGATGTAAGGGTTAAGAACAATTTATATTTTTAATCACAGACACAAAAAAGTACATCTATTCAAATAAAAGTTTGGGGCATTTGTGATATCTAAAGATTTTGTCTACAAAAGTATTGTATTTTGTCTCAAAAAAACCTGTTTCACATTATAATATAAACTGTTTATATTTCAGGGTTGCCATTGACTTCCAGCCAAGTTCTTTATTCTGCCTCAACTCCAGACATAACCTTGGAATGGTCGTGATGAAACAACGTCATCTAGAACTCATGGGCTACAGATATGTCCAGGTAAAAAAATCAGTGGTTCATTTCAAGTTAAATTTTTTGGGTAAAATTTTTACGGTGAAAATTTTGCTAATTATGTCTACTTCAACAACACGCTTTGGCTAGATGACTGCATGAAAGGGAGTGAATGTGGTTTTGAAAAGGACCAATAGTTGAAGATTCTTCAAACCACTGTCATCCTTGTTCCCAACAGATCCCCCACTTTGTTTGGAGTTCCCAAGCTCTGGCCGAACCAGTCGAGAAAGTAGAATACCTCCGTCAGCTGATCTTCTTCCCGGAAGCCGATAAAGAAGAAGACTTGATGGCAAGAGGAAGTGAGATCTTGACCGGACAAGTCAAGGCTAAACTACCGAGGAACTTTGGCATCAAAGAGGAAGGATTGCTTGAAGACGAGATGGTCCTTAAAGTGCTTCATACTCTGGACAGGTTCAGATGAGAGTCAATGGACTTTACTAAAAGAGTGGATTGAAAAAAACGAAAATTGAGAATTGCCCAACTCATAAGGCCAGCGGCCACTTCAAGGTGAAGGCTTCACTTAACTGATTTGGGCACAAGGATGTAGGCATTGGCATCATCCAATAAAAGCCTGGATGGTAGAGCAGAATGCATTACCTTCCCAACTTTTTACATTGCTAAAGGGCACAAGTTTCCTGACTTGGAATCGAACCTGCGCTCTGCTGCCGAGTTTACCTCTGGTGGCACATTGTTCCTTACTCCTGGGGCCGAAACAAGGTTACCCCCTTCACAGTCTGTGAGGATACATGGATTACTATTATCCACTATGAGCCTGGCTGGAAGAGCAGAATGCACTACCGTCCCACTATTTACCAAGCAGTCATGTTTCAGTGCCTTCCTCAAGAGCACAAGTTTCATGACCGGGAATCGAACCCACACTCTACCGCTGAGTACACCAGAGCTTGGGTCCAGTGAACTAGACCGCTTGCCCACTCAGGTCAGAGTCTGTTTGTGATACGATGCTTCAAATTGCCCAAGAAGACCAGGACATCTTTGACAAAGTCTTGTGAGACATGAACTTTTGAGAGACTGGAGAGTAGAGTTGAAATAGACTTAACTTCTGTTCTGTTTGTGACAATTGTAATCATAATTTTGATACAAACCATTTTCATCCTTACTTGCAGCTGAGAAGCTTAATTGCAAAGGTACCATTCTCTGACTGAGAAATACTAACTGCATGATTTCTCAAAATTCAAGTCTAAAGGCTTAAAAACTCCACTCCCTACAAAAAGCTTCCGATAGCGAAATGAAAGCTGCAGTTTACACAAAATGTACTTTATAGAATGTTTTTTCCATGCCAAATGTGAAAAAAATAATAAATTATATAGCGATGTTCACAAATTGCATTTGCAGTCTTCTTTCCGTTTGTATGCTGTTGTTGGTGTAGGTCTCCGTTCATAATTAACTAAGTAGAACACATCAGATTTTATGAACAGGAATAATCAAGATTTGATAACGGCAAAATATATCTAACGTCCTTTCTACTTGACTTGGAAACACTCAAACTTTTGTGGAGGCTCAGAACCATAAACAATGAATACACATCAAGAAAAAATCTAACAACTCGCAAGATATCTTTCTGTCCACCCGTATATTACTGGCGCTTTTTTATTTTAAGTGTAAGACAATATTATATATAGAAACACCTGTATAAGCATGTGGTTAAAACTCTGGTCTCTCTGGACAAATTTTCCCCATTTTTTATTATTATTTTTTTTTCTCAATGTACAAAATTTACTGTAATGCTGAATGCAAATAAACTAGCTGAACCAAATGAGGTCATATATTTTATTAAGAAGGCAGTGTATACATAAAACAACCACATCTTGGTTGCTAATACACAACCTGGCAATCTTACAAGAGGTTGGGGTTTTATTATTCAAGACAAAGCCATGGTGTGGACATCTGAAAGGGAAAATCAAACTTCACAAATAAATTTCCTCTGATATTGTTTTATAAATAGTGCCCTCAATTATTTGATTTTTCCCTTTCAGCGTGTACACCAAAGCATCTTTACAAACGGTGTTAATAATATATCCCCAAACACGCTTGGGACATTTGACAATTTTATATATTGTATTATAGAGGTCTTGATTACTTCAGCTAAAAACATACGCCTCAGAGATACCTTTTCGTTGTCAGTTGGAAATATTGAAACTGCCCGCCTTAATCACATTGGGGCTGCTCTGACTTGAGTCTGGTGCCTTTGTGCATTAGTGTTGCACTCACCTGGCTACAGGGTACCAGACACAGATAGCCATAATGTGATTTAGCTTAGCGGCTAGAGCTACAGCTGGATAAGTGCTAAATCATGTGAGAGACCTTAGCAATAGCCACAGCCGTAGCCGCCAAGCCGGTAAGTCTGAGCAGACAATCCCTTTATGCAATCCCAAGAACATTATTATACCCATTTGCCAGTTGAATTATCGTTAAACTCGTTTCAATAAGCTGTACAAATGGCACCACAGTCTACAGGAAACAACAGCTGCCTCTTACAAAAAATCTCAGCCAAAGATCTCCTTTTTTGTGATACTTAATTCATCCTTAATCAATCAACATGATCAATCTTAAACGATATATTATATTTTTCATTTTTTACTGAATTAATTTTGAGTGATTTAATACGCAGGCTGAATATATATTTTAAAAACATAACAAAAATATTCAAAATTAAAACCGGGGTAAAACAACCAAATGCCAATGTGTGGTTAAAGATTGTAACCCCAATAAGGAAAATACAAATTAAATATATCAATACACAAAAGAGACAAATTATATTCCCCAAAACTTAGAATAAATTGAAAGGATGAGTCAATGAAACAAAAGAACTTTGGGGGGAAGCATGCGACGGACTTAAAAAAGGTAGAGGGAAATAGTAATATGTTGTGGTTTTTTTTAAGGTAATGACAGAGAATGGATGGTGTGAGAACTCAGGATTAGATTCAACTCGGAGGGTTGTGAGGTTTAACCCCTCTACAACTGACCTTTAACCTTTGACCTTGCAGCCCCCTTCCCCACACCCATCCATACACGGTTTAAGTACACGCATAAAAGTACCAACAAGAAAGATTATTAGGGAATTAACAAATCAAATTAAGTCCGATAAGCAAAGGAGCTGCATTTTTAAATATATTTTTCTTACTACTTGTTTGTTTTTGGTTAAAAACAACAATTTCATTTTTTAAATAACCATCCAGCTGCATTTTAAAAACCTTTAATAATTGACGACACCATGATCAATGGGAGGCATAAAACCGGAAAATTCACCGGATTTTAAAAATTAAATTTCTTTAAAGAAAGTTCACCAAGTGTACAAATGTTTCTTAAGAAGATTGATTTACGACATGGTTTTGTAAGGATTAAAAAACAAAAATACATTTTCAGTTGCAAGATTCAATAAGGGTAAAATATTAAAAACTAACCTTATTTAGGGCGAGTTACTTAAGCGAATAGATAATAACCGACTTTACACAACATGTAAAATACAAACACACCTAAAAACCTGTTATTTTCACCAGAGTGAAGTGAGCTTTAAAAGGAATTCTTTAGTTTCAGAGATAATTTGTTTTCTTTATCTGAAGTCATTATGATGGTTTGTGAGCGAGTTGAAAGCGTTGTCTAAGATAGTGTAAAGGCGTAGGAAATTTATGTAACGACATCTTACAGATGCAAACCTCATCTTAAATTGATAATTGATTTCTTTAACATCAACCAATCAAAACAGGTCGCGCCACTGGGTAGTCAAGATAAACAATATATTCTGAGCATGCTCGTTAAACTGAAGTAATCAAAACAGTAGTTAGCGTCGATGTACATCACATCACATCAACTTTACAACAAGAGGGGAGTCATTTCGTTCCACATTAACAACGTGACCTCCCTCTTCATGTTTCTACTGGTTGGTGAACCTACACAATCGCCCGTGTTTACATACCCGTAATGATTTAAGAACCCTGGTTGTAATAACCATCACCAGAGACTCTTTTTTTAAAAAACAAAAACCGGGCCATTAGTGCAGTCACCAACCGAGAAGTTACACAACTAGGTGAGCAGAGGTTTTCTACTTATTTACAAAACAATAAGAATACGAAATTAAAAATACCTGCGTTGGACAAACAAACCACAAAAATGTTATGGAAGATATGTTTTGAAAGTAAATTAACTACAATAATTTACATACTTTAACAACCTATTAAAAATAAAATACTTTGAAATCTGAAAAAAAAAAGAGAATAGTTTTTCTTGTTTGGCCAACAATGTAACCGTAGGATCTCTGATTTAAGAAATGTTTATTTTTAAGATCGGGAGAGGGAGTGAAAAGGGAATCAAAACCATTCTGTTTAATGCTGCCAAGAAAGAGAAAGAGTGTCAGCAATTCTTTTTTTTTTTTTTTGATTCAAATGCGTTTGTTGGTTAAATTGGGGTTTTTTTCTTCAGAATTCACTTGACGTCTCCCACCTAGGTAAATCTTAAAGAGCCTACTTTGAGCACTCAGTGTTTCAGTTGAGTGTACATTAAATGAACTGGTAAGAGGTGGTCATACTATAAAATTGACTCCCAAATGGCAGATCAACAGTGATAAGTAACATGTAGCATCAATGGCCACGCAAGTCTTTTACTGTGTCATATCTGAAAGTGACAAAACAAGTTTTTGTGGCTTTGTCAAACAAATCGTAAACCTGAATAATCTTACAAAAAAAATCTAAAAAGGCCGATTTAACCAATCTGAAGATGACTTTCTCATTAAAAATATCTTCATGATGATGCCCTGGTGGGAAAGTAAAGGGGTGTAATAGGAGTACAGTTCGTTCTGGAGAAAAAGCAGGATATAGCGTAGATTCGCCATTACTTCATTACCAGTTATATAATATCACATAAGGCCTGTTCAAATTAATGCTTTGATCAATCGTGAAATCAGGGCATAAACTCTGGTAAAAGTTACCATTTATGAATTCCATTAAATATTCTGATTTCAATCATTACATTGAGGTATGGTATAAATACTTATTGTTTAACCCTCCTACTATTGGTACCATTAAACACTGACGTGACCAATCAGTTGAAACCTTTCAACTGCATGTGTCATGTAGGGTGGCACAATTGTGCAAAGAACCATGTACACATGTACTAATTAACATACCTTAGCTATCATTCAAAACCACAGTGGATGGTATTAAATGGTCATACAGTAGGAGGGTTAAGAAACTTAGGGCTGTGATTATAACAATACTTATATTATTAAAACTAAGGGTAGGCATTCATACTCTCTTAATTACGAGGTAGGGATATGTATCACAATATTTGCATTGATCAAAAATTTTAAAACATATTACTTTTGAGCAGAATGCTGCTGTTCACGTCGGTAGAAAAAACCTTTGCCTGATCAGATTAAACGCAGTAAGCATACAATAATTGCTAAGCACATTGTACATGTTATCGCACTATGACATAAGCCATTTTCAGCTTCCTGAGTCTAAATATGGTAAGCCAAACTGTCTCACATTTGTACCAAATGAAACAAATCTGTAGAGATTTCAACAACAAAACACTTTTTTTTCTAGAAGCTTTGACAGATTGCTCTCATAACATTTATTAGTTGCCCCCAAATTTGTGAATTCATTCGAGACCTACATGGTCAACTACCAAATTTGGGAGGAAAATTCTGCAAAATAATGGATCTTTTTCTAAAGAGAGACGCCCCAAGAGTGGTGCATGTCTAAGAATGTTGAGAACAATTTATGATATTGGATTTTTGGCTTATAGATAGTCCCCACTTGATGTCAAACAGTATAAAATTGATCCTTTACAGACGGATACATGTATATCATTTTTGGATGCACAACTTTTATAAAATATTGCAAAATGGTTGATCGATGTACCACGAGAAATTTTAACTTGACGCAGATCAAACCAAGAACCCAAGTTTTCTGCTTAGTTGGGAACTATCTATAGAAAAATTACCCAGAGAAATCTCTCTTTAGTTTTCAAACTTAACAATTGAGCTGTTTTCCTTCTTCGTTTCACTTTCTTGGCAATCTCTTCAGAAATTTCCACTTGGCACAGAATGAGGTTGTGCAACAGTCGGCTAAATATAGCAATTCTCACTTTGCATGATTTAACAGTAAATTAAACAGATTAGAACCGGACAAAATACATTCTGTAAATTGGACATTACAATCTAGGTTTGACAAGTTGTTTACAAACACATAGCATTAATAATACAAGCAGACTCTGGCACACATTAATCAAAAACAAACAAACAAATTCACGTCATGAATACATCTTTTGTCGCAAAATTACAAACACATGATCCAATGCAACCAAAACAAAAATACAAAAGAAACATGACGCATGCACTACATGTATGTATCTAGAACGGGACACCTTCCTCCCCCACCAACCCAATACTTATTTCTCAAAACGTTCCACTACCTCGAATAAACTATGTTATAATAATTTATAAAAGAGTCATGATTTTGTTTTTATCGGCACAGTTATCAAAGGAAGAAACTATAAATAAATAGTGAACTTGCGGGTACAACCATGTGTAAATCTCTTTTGTGTGAGTGTTGGCTCTGAGAAGAGCCGGTTTGGCCTTGACGTTTCAAACAGTATACTCTGCTCGTCTTCAGGACAGTATAGTCTGCTCATTTTCTGCTTGTCTTCTCCTGAAGACAAGCAGAGTACACTGTTCGAAACGACAAGACTAAACTGGCTCTTTCAGAGCCAACACTCACCCTAAGAGAGTTACACATGGTTGTACCAGCAAGTTACTATTTATTTTTAGTTTCCTCCTACTACTCCACACCATACAAAGCTTCAAACAATACTTTGCACAGTTCTCGTTGCACGTACAGCGAGTAAAACGCAGTCACTCAGTGAGTGACGTGCAGTCACTGACCGAGTCTTTGAAATGCTTTTTGGCACCCGATCAACAAGTAATTATCCAACATTAACAGAACATGCACAAGAACGTTGGGTATGACATCGTAGGGCTGCTGCTATTCATTGTAACTTCTGCAACCAAAGTATTAAATTTATGGCAATTTTTGAGTGCCTTATTTTACTGGAGGGGAAGGGGTGTCCTTTCCAATGTGTGCTGCACTATTTTAAATTTTACACTTAAATGCTATAATACGTGTGCACCTGAATAACCGGTTATATCATTATTGGAAAAAGGTTTACTTTCTTCTTCCATTTAAAACACATGACATTGAATACATTTAAAACATTCTGTACATGTCTTCTTCTTCTTCTTCTTTTTTGTGTATTTTTTTTCTTATAAATCGTATTATGTATTGTACACGTTTTCCCTGAGACATAATTTTTAACACTTTATTTCTGAGGTAGTTTGCACTTCTTCAACAAATGAAAACCGTGCGGGAGAAAAAAGCAACACAAAATACAGGAAAAAACAAAGTGTATAAAATGCCTATGATGTATATTAGGTCAAACCACTGCCCACAAAAAATGATTTGTTGTTAAAGAATTTATCTTATTAATACAATAATTGTTGATGTATTTATTTAATTTTATATACATAACAGTATGGAAGTTGTTGAAGAGTGCCCTCAATGAGTGCGATGAGCAGAGTGCAGAGACACAAAATGCTACACAAAATGCTATAAGACCAAAGATAGCGCTGAGACCCCAAATTTAAGATGATCATCCCATCCCATTTGAAACTGAACGCTATCAGTTTAAAGCACAGAGTGTTCTAACCTCTTTTCATTTCCAAGATAAAACGCTCCATAAAAATATACTAAAAATTGATTTTCATGATCACAGGACCAAGTGTGTGTAACTTTAAGTTCACCATCAAACCCAGGAGTCTTCTGTCAATAATTAAAACTAAAATGAAGAGTATTTACTACATAACTATACAGTTTGTTTGAGGTTTAGTTGGAATTCATCATCCTACATTCATGTCTCAAGACCTCAGAGTGGGGAAAACAAACTATGCGTCATTTCATAAAATTACTCTCTCATGGTGTTGCAATGTTGCTTTGATCTCCACTCAAATGCATGCAACCCAGACCGAGGTTGACAGGCAAAAGTAGTATGGTGCCTTGCCTTGCCTAGGAGAATCCTAGGAGAATCCATGCATACAATTGTTATTCAGAGAGAAATACCAGACAATATGCCCACTGCAAGATCAAAGTCTACTGGGTTTAAATCTTCACAATGATTAAATCTTTTCAAAGAATGGTCGGGAAAAAAGCATCATCAGAATTCTCAATAAAATATTGTACTTTGGATCCCTCAATAGTGTTCACAATTCCCACAAAGCATTTGTAATAAAATCTTTTGCAGGTATTTACACTTTTAAAGGCAGTGGACACTATTAGTTATTACTCAAAATAATTATTAGCATAAAACCTTAATTGGTAACGAGTAATGGGGAGCTGTTGATGGTAAAAAACATTGTGAGAAACGGCTGCCTCTGAAGTAGCATAGTTTTCGAGAAAGAAGTAATTTTCCACGAATTTAATTTCTAGACATCAGATTTAGAAGTTTGAGGTCTCGAAATCAAGCATCTGAAAGCACACAACTTCGTGTGACAAGGGTGTTTTTTCTTCCATTATTATCTCGCAACTTCGATGACCAATTCAGCTCAAATTTCCACAGGTTTGTTATTTTATGCATATGCTGAGATACACCAAGTGAGAAGACTGGTCTTTGACAATTACCAATAGTGTCCACTGTCTTCAAACTACACATACCCGGCTGCTTACAAATATCCCACATTCAGACAGTTCTTCTGAACAATGTTACCATTTCTCTGTCACAAATGATCCCAAATTAACATTCCCGAGGAGCACTATACTGTAGCATACCATGGCTGCAATATCTCAGAGCGCTTATCTAGCAGTTAATACTTCTGACTGTCATGATCACCATTAAATGTACATGGTATCAGCCTTTAAAAAAACACCAGCCGAAATACACCATTTTGTGACAAGGTTGGGTAGCCTTTCCAAACGGCGGAGAAAGTACTAAAATAAAAAATTATTTTAAAAAAAATTATATTTTTTTAAACCTAATTTCTTCTCAAAGCTTCAGAGACAATACTGAATTCAAAAGGGAATCATCACAAAAAATAACAATAAAAGCAGCACTTTAAAAAAAATCTTCATAAAATTATGAACATATAATTCTTTGTTGAATACCACTATGGTGTCAAAGTTTATACCTGATCTTTTTCTTGAGTGAATTTGAAAGCAAAACACTTCCCCCATCGTGGCGATCAAAGTGACAATCATCCAACTGCCACAAGCTGGCTAAATAAATACCAAAAGATACAATTCCAACCAGGTTTCTTGACCATTTCTTCTGAATTTTGTCTGGCGTCAGGTTTTGTTCTGGTATTTTTTTTTTCACAGTCTCATAAAAATAATATTGTGCATCGAGTGTTCAATAAATATAATCAAAATAATAATTAACCTGATTCAGTCTCAATATCCACCAATCTAGATTTTTTTTTTTAACTGTTCTCACTTTCTGAGAAAATGTTTGGTTTTGACGATGGGCTGTGCCTAAACAAAGCACATTGGCTTTGGCAATGGTTGCTACAGCAAGAGCCCTTGCAATCCATATGTAGCCACAGCCAAGGTGGTCAATCAAAACACTGTCTAAGAATCATCTGAAATTTGTCAACATTGTCACAAAATGTCGCCCAACAACACTTTGTATTCTTTGGGATCATTGACAACTACTTGAAAACAAATTTGTCCAGGAAAAAGTCAATGATCCCAACAAAAAGTGGATTTTCTTACCAATGTTATCAATGTATTTTTTTTCTTCTTTCTTTCATGTTGAATATAAATACTTTAACTGAGGTATAGGTTTATATCCCTGGGTTAAATTACCACACCTGATTCTCATGACATTTTTGTGTCAATTTAAAAAAAGAAATTAAACATTCTATAATGACACATTTTGATCAAACAGTTTGTTTCAACATTTTACTTGATTCCCAATAGTATTCTGGATTGATTAAGAGTTGATGTAACAACTAACGCTAAGACAAATAGCAATAGTAGTTCTTTGCTAAGGTCTTCACTGGATGGTCCATTTTTTTAAAGTATTTTTGCATCCATTTTTCTATCGGTGCTTTTTTTAATTTATACTTTTGGATGTAATTTTTTTTCAATATACATGTACAATGGTGGTTGGTGTTTTTTCTTAAACTATGTATTGATCCATTATGCAATTTATAGATTCTTCATTTTTTCGCACACTGCGAGACAAACAATTTCATATTGTTTTATATTAATGTGACCAAAAAAATAAACTATTGAATGAATGCAATGACTTTGCTTTTAAAACCACTCAGCAAGCTTCAGTTAAAATTTGTCACATTGCAAATAACCTAGAAGTGGTCGACTTTAAACTTGAACCATGGCTTCACAAAACCACAAAATTTCCTCTTTTTTTACAAATGAAATATTCATTCCTCCTCTTTCCAGTCAATTTTTGTCTTATACCTAATTTGTCACTTGATCCTTTTCCGATGCAGCATATCCCATGAGATGTGGTAAAGAATTTCAGTAAACTTTTTGCGTTTTTTTTTCTTCTTCTTCTTTCTCTCCAAAAACAGGTCAAAAAAATGCAAGCATTAAACACAAACAAACCTTACTCTCCGTTTGCAGTTTTTAAAACTTTACGGAACAATAAGTCTCTTTTTTTCTTTTTTCTTTTTTTAAATCTGTTAGTTATCTGGTAACCAAAATTGTTCTGTCACCTACGTCTTCAAAGACTAGCTTAGTGTAAACCAATCTTATATCCGAAAACCCTATCCAAGACTTTGTCCGACTGTGTAGGATATGGAACTATACGCCCAGATAAAACTTATTCCGAACTGGCCTACTAATCTAAGCCAAGTCAAGATATTTTTGGAGCTTACGAGAGGGTCTCATAACCACAGACACTTGGGGGCCAAAGAACTTTGGGTGTTGGATGGGGGGGGGGGTGGTAGTGTGAATGCATTTTACATCATCCTACCTTGTTTTATTTGTCTACTTAAGATTTGTAAATGGAGTTAAATGAAGTGAATTGATTTGATTTGAATGATTCCTAATCAACCCAGAATCCCATCCCGAGAATCCAACCTGACTTTTCCGCCACGGACGCCTCTCACATCCACAAGAGGGCGCCCCGCTCTCTCACAAGTGTCCGCCACACATCATAAATTGCATCACATATTTTAACTTAATAAAGCGTAATAAATACAACCGAATGCTCTATACAAATACATATACACTAAAAAGCAAAAATTAATGAAAAATGAAGGAAAAAAAAAGCATATAATCAAATTTCAGTATGGTGATACATGCTAATATCTACACATGTAACAATTTAGCAGCTATGTCAAACTCACTACTGAGTACCCGTAGTGATAATTAAAATATACCGGCCGGTGATTCTTATGGTCCTCATGAAGAGACGCTTCTCTCATCACAATCCATCCAACGCATTAGGAGTTATACGACTGTTTTACATTATCAATGCTTTCATGATATATACTCTCTTAGCTGTACGTAAACGTTCAATATCGTTGTCTTGAAGGGGTGTGGTCGGGTGACGCCCAACCCACTCGTCGACCACCTCTTGCGATCTTCATTAACACCCGTCATGCACTGGTTTAATAGTCCTGAGCACTATGCATTGTTTATGCTATCCATCCAACCAAGCACGACTTCGTTTTTTTCATTTTTTGTTTATATATATATTTATATAATCAGGTAGAATGGTTGTAAACATTGTTTTTAAACCTTGGTTTATGGTTAGTTAACCAGGTTTAGACGGTCGTTGACCCCGATCCAGAGCTGAACTCATCCAAGACACGGTTGAGGAAATCGGGACTAGTGTCTTCTCCTTGTTCCCAAGGCTCTGGTTGGGCGTGGTCGCTCTTCCTACCAACCAACAAGGTGGATGTAACATTCTCCGCGGAAGGACTCCCATCGGAACTAGGCGTCTGTCTCTCCCACACCAATCCTCCCTCCTCGCAGCTTCCTTCTGAGAAACCCTCATGTTTCATTCCAGGTGGGCGTCCACCACCCCGCCGCCCAGTATGTCTCGGCCATGTGAGTTCATTTCTAGCCGGCGGTGACTCCGTTGTTTTACCCGCCTCTGAATATTGTCCGCTAGTGCGATCTCTATTACTGCCATTAATAATATCACCCGTATGTGCAGTAAAGTGACCCTGAGATTGTGCTTGTGGCGAGGGGGTGGTGGGGGTTGACCTGTCACCCCTTGTGTCACCCCTTGTGTCACTGTATGACCCCGTTGACGAGTCAGTAAGCTGTTGGAGACTGGACCCGAGGCAGCAGGTCGCGCAGTGAGGTAATGCGGTTCTTGGCGTGCAGCACTGGAGCACGGTGGCGGCTACGCGGTGGCTAGGATCCTGAGTGAAGGTAGAGAAACCACCAGAACTACTGCTGGCTTCTGATTTGCCCTGGAGGAAAAAAAACATAAAAAAATTTTGAAGCTTAGCATGTGTGAAGGATAAGAATACACTATAAATAACAGTGAACTTGTGGTTTTTCTCTCCTGAAGACGAGCCGAGTATACTGTTTGAAACGTCAAGACCAAACCGTCTCTTTTCCAAGCCAACACTCTCCCAAACGAGACCCGCAAGTTTACCTTTGATTACAGTTTGTTCTTATACAAAAACGCAGAATTGTCTGTCAATGTTCACTTCTGAATGGCTATGGAGAAGAGTGGAGGAACAGAGAGGAGGGAAAACAGGTTTGTGTTGGAGCAACTTTTCTCTTAAAACTTCACTCTTGAAGGGGCACAGCAATGTTATTAAAAATTCTATTAAAAAATTTAGTTTTGTTTTGTAACTTTACAAAGGGCACCCCAGCAAAAGTACAGGACACAATGGATTTTAATGGAATGAAGAGAAGCATTATTAGTAAAGCATCTTGCTCAAAGACACAAGTGCCATGACCTTGACCCGAACCCACACTCCTTCGACTCAACCACCAGAACTTGAATTCGATGCTCTTATCCACTCAGCCATGACACCCTCCTCTTTGTCTTATCAGGGAAGACAGGACTACAGGTAGATAAGATGAGGAAAATAAACAAACCTGAGAATTCTCCTCCCCAAGATCAGAGTTGGTAACACTCTCGCTGCCTGGGAGGAGTGCCACACTAGAGGCATCAGGGTCAGCGCTGCAGGGTCCCGACGTTCTCGGGAATCGGGAGGGTATGCCATTTGAATAATGGTGGTGGTGATGATGGTGATGGTGACCTCTGACCGGACCATCACCGTTTATTATCAAAGGCGGCCCACCCTGGGGGAAAACAAATCAGATTCCGTTAGACATTTCTCTTTTAAGATTCTGTAGAAAACATTTTTTTATTATTGCATGACGGTGGAATTATTGCATTATAATCAAGAATAGCAAAATCAAATTTGCTGTTGCAAACCGCTTACCAACCAAAATGACCTATGGTATAAAAAAATTTAAAAAAGTTAATCGCAGAGTCGTCTAGAAGGCTTAGCTTTCACTTAGCCTTCCAGAAAGACTCTGCTAGGGTCGAAACATCAGGCCATTAAGTATTATTTTGCATTCGTACCACAGGTCCTTTTTGTTGCCAAGCTGTTTGCAACAGCTAACTCTATTTTCTCAAAAAAGGAAAAATACTCAAACAGGCAACAATTTTTCAGGAAATTGTGACCGTACCTTTGTGTCAAGGTTTGGCGGTTGAGGTAGAACGGACATCATCGGAGAAAAGCCATTTTGTTGCTTTGCCTCCTCTGGCCCCATCACGTAGACCCGGTCCCCTGGGGTACCATTAGCTGCAAAGCGTGTACACACTGCGGTACCGTTCATATGGGAGTGATTGGACGTACTTGAATGGGTTCTTCGAAGCATACCCCTGGGAGACAAGCAAAAGAACAAAATACACATTTCTCAAAATCCAAATTAAGGTAATTTTTATTTAAATTTGAGATTAAGTAAGCTAACTGCACCATAAATAACCCATCTGACTCCATTAAGTCCTCGGAGGGTAGTCAGATTGTACCAAAATGTTCGTAACGGCCGCAAATGGCCGCAATATCTGACCTACTTCTACTCAACCAAAACAGCCAGAACCTGACTGGCAATTCTCAATGTTTCCATTTCATCTACTTTTCAAAAACAAAGTCCTATCCCAAAATTTCCTTCGTAGCCAACAGTTAAAACAAATTTGTTGAAGTGTTAGCCCCATTTAAAATGATTGACATCCATTTTGTTCAATATGTTCAATTTTACCCCTCATGTAACACATACAAATTTGTGATACACTATATTTAGGTCCCCTACAATTTGTAATTCATTATTGATTTGTTTATTTATCTGTAAAAATTATTTAAATAATTAATTATTCATAAATTATTTAATTAATTTATTCAGACAAAACTTCCACAGTAGGATAGGATAAACAACAGAAGGGTACAAGCAATAGGCCTAAACAAGCAAAATAAAAATCACTATAACTCCAACACACAGGAACGGTCGCAAAGCCCTTACAAAGGAATAATAAAGATTGTCAAAATGACCAGAGCAGCAAGCCGAGAGTGTCCAGATCATCACATTTGAGAAATTGGTTACGATACAAACTTTTAGGATACTATTAAAAATACCACGGTTGACGAAGTCTACATTCTTAAAGGTTAAGATGAATTTTCAATTAAAGAAGAGAGCTGGCACAAACAATGAAGGGGTACCCTGCACCATGGTTCTGATTGGCAGTGTGGATTGGAATCGGTAGAAATGGTTTAACAAAAGCCAGAAATTCTGTTAAACCGCTTAGAAAAGTAATTGGAGATACACAAACCTAAATATGGGGGAGAAAATGTTGTCAAAAGATCATCCATAAATTTAAGTATTGGTGTGATGAATGGTCTCTGAAGGAAAACATGACAGGCAACATGTAGCTGAAACAAACACATTTAGTAGGCAAATACAAAAATTGTTGTTAATTAAATAATATGTTTGGACCATGGTTGATTCTTTTCAGGAAAAACAGTTTGTGATTAAGCGATGGTTTCCGGCTCCTTGTTTCAGCTTCAATGACGAAAGAACCATCTTTATCTAGCCATAACGATAGCCACAGCCACTGTTTAAACGCTATATTGGGTTACACTACCTGGACACCATATTGGCTTTACACAACCATACAATGAATGGCCTCATCTTGTTAGGAATCATAGTGGCTTACCGTCTCTTGCAGATAATGAAGATTGCTAGACTGATGATTAAGACGAAGGCAAGACAAACTCCTACGAGCATTCCCTCTTGCCACGGCCTCCCATCAGTACCTAGTCAAAAACAACAAGAAGAACATTCATTGTATGACCAAAAAAAACACGAACGTCCACAGATTTACATTTAACTTACACGGTTTAAAGATATCGATGGTAGAAAGCTTCCCTTAAAATAACTTGCTGAGGTAATGTAGCATGTTCGAAATGAGTTAAACAATTTCACAACAACAGTTTTCGACACGAGAAGGTTGCTGCCTGTTCGAAACTCATGAAGGTTATGCAACTGCTTCATAGATAGTGTAATAACAACCATTACAACTTCAATTTATTTATTTGTGTACAATTTCTGGAATTTTTTTTTTTAAATCAACATTTTAATTTTCCTCCTCATTCTATCCTTCTCCGTATCTATTGAGGATTTCAGTGTTTCTCTTTTATTAAATTTGTGTAGAGAAACAAAAATACTCATAATAAAAGTTGTCAAAATATCAACATTTTGAGCACACACAAGTACCTCCTTTTCCATTAGGGAGAGACGTAAGTGTCTGGGCGGCTACTGCGTTGGTCGGCGGCCCCTCGCCAACTTGCGTCCCAGCCTTCACCTTGAAGTAGTATGTTGTATCACTCGCTAAACCATCAACAAGGGAGTGGTGGGCTGTGCCTGAGAGTAAAAAGAACAAACAAATTAAAGTTGTTTTTTGAGGACTTGCATGGAGAGGTATCAATACATATTCGGTTTGCGGTAGCACCATGTGTGTATCTACTTTGTTCTGGAAAATATGTTTGTTTGAGAACTTGTCTTGCTATTTATTCTACTGCTTTAAACAAAAATTCAGAATTCAGGAGACTTCTCTACTGTCGCGAAGTAGATTTATCGGATGTTCGGGAGACTTCTCAGTTTTGAAAAGAACTGCCCTGCATATTAACTACCTGAGCAAGGATAGAAAATTGATCAGGACTACTAGTTTAGCTTAGTCGATCGAGGGGACTTCTTGTTATTGACTTCACAGCTGTGGAGTGAATTCTTTATTGGTCTTAAACACTACCACATCGTCAGGAGTCTGAAGCGTGTAAGACATATTGGAGCAAGACAAGTTCTCAAAAGAAAATAATCAAAAGAGCAAATTAAATATACACATAGTGTTACCGAAAATTAAGTACACATAAAATTTGATTCATAACATTGCTAAGGGGAAAATTGAGTAATGTGTGGTTAACAAAAAAATGCTAACAACCAACTCAAACAGAATACTACAAAAGTATTTTATCAGTGAAACATGTTCAAGTGAATTTAATCTATTTATTGTGATTGTATTTTCGTTGATAATGCCTTCAACAAATTAAATCAAATATTTACGATCCAAATGAAAGTGAAATTAAATTACCATTCCTCGCCTGCTGATGCCATTTCTCCTCCGGTTTACTGACGTCTTCATCATAGAAGATGACATAATGTGTGATGATACCATTGGGTACCATCGGTGGCTGCCATTGAAGCTCTACAGCGTGGGGGTCTAAGGGTTTAGCCAAGATGTCTTCTGGAGGAGTAGACGGCCCTGAGGATGATGAAGGAATACAAATATCGTTAGTAACATTCTGAAGATGATATAAACCAAAACAAACTTAAAGGCAGTGGACACTATTGGTGATTACTCAAAATAGTTGTTGGCAAAAATTTAAAATTTCTTGGTAACAAGAAATGGAGAGCTAAGTACTGATGGTACAAAACATTGTGAGAAACAGCTCCCTCTGAAGTAGTAACATAGTTTTTGAGAAAGAGGTAATCTCTCACTCAAAAATTATAATTCTTATAAGCCATCTAAAAACACACAAATTTGTGCAACTTTGATGACCAATTGGTCCCAAATTTTCACAGATGTGTTATTTAATGCATATTTTGTAATACACCAAGTGAAAATAATGGTCTTTGACAAGTACCAAAGATGTCCAGTGCCTTTAAGATGAAATACGCCCAAACAAACTTAACCATGATGGAGAACTTCGCCTTCAATTTCTCATCCCTAAAACCTTCAACTTACGGTCTTCGAGTGTCCGAGCAGCTCTAGCGTCACAATAAGGACCAACAGAATCAGATGTGAAGGAACACATATCAAACTCATACATCGTAAACGGGTCCAGTCCGCTGATCACTATCTCATTCTGCGTCTTATTCTTTCTGTTTAACAAAAACAACAACATAACAAACAATAATAATATCTAGTCTAGGACAGGGGTCGCTTTCACAAAGAGTAAGGACTCGTCTTATCTCGAGTTAGGAAGAGTAACTCGTCTTAACTTAGGATTAATCTTAAGGTATGCATGCTACAGTGCAGGGTTGGGACTCGTCCTAAGTCCTAAGATTAGTCTTAAGTTAAGGAGAGTTTTGTAAAATCAGCGGTGGGTCTTTCACCAAACAAGTCAGCCGTCGATTTCACAAAGAGTAAGGACTCGTCTTATCTTGAGTTAGGACGAGTAACTCGTACTAACTTGGATTAATCTTAAGGTCTGCATGCTACAGTGCAGGGTTGGGACTCGTCCTAAGTCCTAAGATTAGTCTGAAGTTAAGAAGAGTTTTGTGAAATTGACGGCTAGGTGTCTAGTGAAATTTACTACCCGACTAGTCAGGCGTCAAGCGGTCATTTCAATACTCCAGCCACATCTTTGAGTCAAATATTGAAGGTGCTTCAACAAACAGAACCATTTTAAAAGACAGGTTTTTTAAATTTCATAAATTTGGGGTACTAATTTGTGAAGCATCTTATCAGGGTTGACACGGTGCTGCAATTACCAATAGCTAAAATGGCAGAATATGAATGTCTATAACTTTTTTTTTACACAAAAAGTACCATAAAAAGCTTTGACATTCAATGTATTTCAAAAAGAAACAACCTCCATGCTATAAGGAAATCTTTGCGATGTCTTATCCTAGGAGCGGAATACTTACAGTCGATCTGAGGAGATTGTCAGAGAACTCTGAGAAAGATTACCACGAGGCCAGAAGCGGACTTTATAACCAGCAATCAACTGGCTGGTAACAGGTGCACGCCAGGTCACCCTGACGGCGCGGGAGTTGATTGTTACAACCTCAAGATTGGTTGGGGCTTCCACAAACTGAGCTCCTATAAGATAAAAACAGATAAGCTTAACTTCAAACAACTTGTTGATTTCTAGGAAACTCATATTAAATTGTTAAGCAATATTACTAAGCACAGACAAATCTTGCTTAGCAAACACAGCTTACCAGCCCCAATGTTATGTAGTGTACATTGCTCTTATCAAAATAATTTGGAAGATGAATAATCCTTACGTGTGGCTGAGAAGCTGAATTGCAAAGGAGGTGGCTACAATGTGTTTGAGTCGCATGCATGAACCTTTGGCAGGCAGCCGTATTGACCAGCCACATTGACCAGCCACATTGACCAGCCACATTGACCAGCCACATTGACCTAGCCACATTGACCAGCCACATTGACCTGCCACATTGACCAGCCACATTGACCAAAGTCTTCAACTTTTCCGTCTTTTACTTTTCCGGAGGGAGGGAAGACTGGAGAGCGCAGAGAAATCCCCCTTGTGGCTTTGAAGAGAACCAACGCACAACACTACTCACATACGACCAAAGAATCTCGAATCAAGCGAGGGCCACAGTGATGAGAGGTTAACGCTTTACGCACTAGCCAGCCATGACTTATCTCAACTTTTTCCCTGTTGATTTGCACTTTATAAACACATTTGCTATGCAAATAACTACACTGTATAAAACAAGATGAAATAGATTTGTGTTGCTACCTGGATTATTAGAAGCTGTAATGATATCTTGAATCATCTCGTGCCCATCTCCATACACTGTGTAAGTCTGCAGTCTAATGATGTACACTGTGTCGGCATCTGCAATCAAAACAACAAATAACACATAAACATTACATCATTTCGTCTCTCAAACTCTGTTTTGGGCCAATCCTATCCTTACATGAAGAACACATTTATTACCTCTGTCTCAAAAAGGACCAGTGCTTGCAGTTGCAGGAACATTGTCTGTGTGTATTCATGGGTTTTCAAGAAACATTGATGCATAAAAACCTATAACTATGCCCCATCGTTAGGGCCATGTCACACGAGGCAATTTACGGGCAACCAGTTCCAGGCAATCTCCGTGAAGGAAAGGCATTCACATTTGAATGTTCACCTATTTCTCTTGTGGATCGTAAGACAATGTTTGAAAATTGACCCGTGTGCTACCAAAGTGGTCCTGTAGTATGCACTGCAGTTGGTTGCCTCCAAGTTGCCTGCAAAAGTTGCCTCGAGTGACAAGGCCTTTAGAGTCAAACAGTTTTGTGTTTTGAGTTAATGATTGGTGTTGGACTGGGACTGCACAAGTAAACTATGCTATACATGGGATCAGGCCAACCACCATGGTAAGAGTACAACCGTTTATGTGTTGAATTACCTTTATGCGCTAGATTGTGTTAGAGCCAGGAAGGAGACCGGGGAAGTTATAGGCCTTGTCACATGAGGACACTTTTGCAGGCAACTTGGAGGCAACCAACTGCAGTGCATACTACATGACCACTTAGGTAGATTACGGGTCAATTTGCAAACATTGTCTTACGGTCCACAAGAGAAACAGGTAAACATTCAAAAGTGAATGCCTTTTCGTCATGGAGATTGCCTGGAACTGGTTGCCCGTAAATTGCCTCATGTGACATGGCCCTATCAATTCTTTCATTTATATCACAAGTCATGTTGGTTTGCCACAGCTAATTCCCTTTTCTTCATTTGAATTTAAACATTTTCGAGTTCTGGTATTTAGCAAAGACATCACTCAACCCAAGCTGTGACTTGAAGTATGTTTTATTTACCTTTTTTTAATTTTTATTTATTTTATTTATTTATCGATTGAGAATCATAGCGTGCCCCTCCCCCGTCCTCTGCTTTAACCAGTTGTGAATTAGCAGTGACGTCTCACTGGGTTTTACAAACTGACAACTTTAAGGAAATCCTTCTGTTTCCGTCACTAAACTATCCCCTATCCCCTACAGCCCTTAGCTATTATCAAGACCTTACCCAGTCCAACCCAGCATCGTCATTTAAAGAGCCAATCAAGATGGTGAGCATGAATGACAGAACATTGGTGCTGTGCCAACTGCCATTACACATCTGGTCATAATTCAGTTGGAATGGCTTCATTTTTGCTCAGCAATGATAACCATGGAAACAAGTCTCTTGAGTAATTCCTACCAGTCATTCAGACAAATTGACCGGAGTCTATTCCCACCAGTTTCATATTCTAGTTACTATTAGTTTTTGTCCTAAATCGTTTTTGTATGGTTGTGTCTAAAACCGAATCATTTCACCATCTGAACTGAGCTTAACAAACAAAATTACACTAAACTGCCAGACTAGACTTTTCCGCAGACTTCAAGATTTTCCAATGAAAGTGCTTGCCCTCTCAAAGACAAAATTTGGGGTATGAAATATGGAGCTTTGAAATTTTTTTTAATTTTTCAATACTCACTTTTTTTTATCTATTCATTTGTATATTTACTTTTTTGTTTTGTTTATTACTAAATAATGTAATGACTTTAGGTTTTCTTGAATTTGCCAAAGCCAATAAAAAGGTTGACCCTATGTATTAGAGTGACATGCATTCTGAGATTGCAATAACTTATCGCCAACAACTATTTCTAAAAAGATCAACTATCTCACTACACATTAAATCCAAGGTCTCTCCAATCATTAAATGGCATTTAATAATAAATCTAGTTTAAAGCCATTTCCTTCCTTAGTTGCCACTTTCACACCAGAGAAACAGTTTTTAAAAGAACTTGATCCATTATGCCGAGGAGGGTGCTCCAGGTGCAAGCCTAATGAATCCATTACTTTCGATTGAGTAACAACAAAGCCCTGGTTGATTATAAATCAAGTGAAATTAATAACATCAAGTTGTTGTAAAAACAACATCAACAAAAACAACAAAACACAGCAACAAAAACGATAATTTCTTAAAGACACGCTACAGAATCGGTAAGAAACAAAATCAAGAAGATCACAGATTTACGTCAAACTTACACGGTCTAATGATGATGATAATAGAAAACATCCCTTGCACTATTTATGACTGAAACATCATATTTGGTGAGAAATAAATAATCTAATTTCTTGTTGGGAGTTTATCGCTCAGTGAGCATTTTATTCCTTTTTTTTTTTCCATAGATGTCATGCAAAATGTGTAACCGGTTTTGCACTATTTTCTCATGACCCAGATGGCCGACCGATCTCAAACTTCTACAGGTTTGACAGTTTACGTATATGGTGGATTACATAGAGTGCTTACACAGCCAGCAACTGTTTTTGTTAGCAAAACCAATTCTGTAATGTTCCTTTGAGAAAGGGTTTCATCATACATGGGGGAAAAAAAAACATAACTGTTGTATAAGGAGACATAAAAATATAGGAATTCAGATGATAAAAGACCATAATGTAACATACTCTATTTTCACCTTAATTTCTCAAATAAAAATAAAACACTTGATTCTTTCCACATCCATACATTTCAAGAACTCTTCCAACAATTCCACATTAAAATAGGTCAGCAGAGGGCGCTTTACTTAACACCTGTTCCCGGCCCCCAAAGTCAACCACTCCCATCGCAATCCTTCTCCATTTCCCATAGCCGATATTTTAAATCCCTAGCTTAAATTCACAACTGATATTGATGACCTTGTATGCAACTACTGAACTCTTTATCAAGAACTTGTCCTCCGTTGACCTCAACATTCAGCCCAAACCACAGTTCAAGGATTTTTGAAGCAAACGCTTAAAACCAAAAGTCAGCATGTTGGGCTAACACACAAAAGAAACCAGTGAAAACCATGGATCCATGCCACCCCCCCCCCCCAACCACAACCTTTCAACAACAAAAGGTAAAAGAGACAGGAAAACTATATTTTATCCATGCCTTTTTGAACTGACAAAAAAAACAGGGAAGCCAGAACACCAAGGTGAAGCACTCTTGCACAACCAACAAAGAATAGAAGACACAAAAGAGATCCTGTAACTCTAGATTTGAACAGAATTCATCCAGAGAAAAAAATGCTGTCAATGAAATTTATCTCCTGAAATTGGATCCAATTTAATCTTGTCGTTCTTGTGTAAAGTTCCCAGACAGTTTTTATGAATTTTTATTTCAACAACTCAGTGGAAAGAAAAATAGTTAATTCAACCAAATTTTGACCTCATGCCCGGTTAAGAAAGTAGTGACAGAAAGTCATACTACAATTAAACTCTTATGAACAAATGCTTACCTAAACGGTCATTTTCAACCAGAATTCCACTAAAACACCCATTTTACTATTTAACTTTTTTTATACATATATATATATATCAATTTCAGAATCACCCAATTAATTTCTCAGTCCCCCAACTAATTTCCCAAGCTTTGGGAATTTTCTTTGGTTTTCTTTTGAAGTTCTTGCATTTTTCTTCTGATAACTAATTTACTGTTTTGTTTTCTTTTTTTTTCATTAGGAAACCCTTATATTTAACAAACATAGGCATTCATTGTCTTCTCACCGTGGGGGTTCATGGCTACCATGGTGATTAAGTTTGCTTACATCTGAGAATCTTTTACGTCAAAACAAGAATTAACTAAATAAATGATAAGGATAGAGACAAATGAAAACTTAACTGTATTAGATTTCCAAAAGAGACAATGCAGTTTTGTTTTTTGTAAACTTGAAATAAATAAAAGCCACAACACTAAAATGAATTTCTTAGGTCCCCAATTGAAAATTTTGTTTCATATATTTAACTTTTATAAGTCACTGAAATTTTCAAACAAAATACACTTCTTTAACAGCTTCAAACACAACATGTTTATTTAATACTCTTCCCGAAAAAAAAAAATATCTGGATAAATGAGAAACAATTTAAATTTCTATTGAGGCCTATTCAAATGCATTCAGCTAAGGTAAACACAATCTAATTATTCACCGGCCAGATTGAATTCTGTTTGTATTCATCACCTTAGTAATATAATCCCCACTGAGAGGCCCCAGTAGTTCTTGACCTTTCTAAGGACAAAAACCCCACCTTACTAGAGGCCCCTGCTGGCTTGACCGCTTGTAAGCCTGCCTCGGCCAGGGCCGGGGCCCCATATGGTCAATAGTCCATTAGGGTTGATGGAGGCCACTTTGGTCAAACACTCAAGTTACTACAAAGGCTCTATCTACCCTGATACAAATCTGACTCTACTAATGGCCGCAAAACACACACGAACCAGCGGCTTACTGTTCCTCATGATCCTTATAATCATTCATTATTCAAACTATAAGACAAGATCCTCGTTATCGACGACGACTCAAGAGCAGATGTTTTCTAATTTCACAATTCCTACTACACACCAAAACAAACGAACATAATCAACAATGTTGTTGACAGCAAATTACAAACGAGATAATCGCCCAATCAATTTCCCGAGCTGTGGAGATCCTTTTTTTATTCTATTTTCCTTGCTACTTTCTTCAGATGATTAATTTACTGTTTTTTGGTTTTCTTCATTGTTGGAAACCGTTACTAAATTTACTAAACACCTTCTTTGTCTTCTTTCCATTGGGTTTCTTGGCTACTATGGTGAGTAAGTTCACTTATTTGAAAATCCTTTTACATAACAGCCGGAATTAATAAATGAAAAAAGAAAAAGAAATGATGCACTGTAACTGACTTGCTTGTATAAAACAGTGTCGTTTTAATGTCTTCAGGAATTATTAGTGTCATATATCTGCATCAATATTTTAAAATCATAGATTTCAGCGCGGGAAAAAAACAAAAATTGACTCAAAATTTGAAAAGGGAAATTTCCAAAATTCCATGGAAACTGAGTTTGATAAAAGCAGAAAGTTTAATTTTGAGTGCTACACAATGTAAGTGTCATGAGATTACAATCCAAATCGGTTAACAAAGATGAGTGACATACTTCGTAACAACAAGGAGTGTTTGAAGAACTGCTTATCTACACCACCCTAAGATTGAGTCACTTCAGTAACATGAGGGAGTAAGTACGCTAACAGCACTCAGCACTCATCTTACGCTACCGTGATCATGTTACCATAGTAACGACCTACTTCAGGGGGGGTCAGTTAGTACAATAAGAACACTCATTGCTTGAACTTGGTCATCGAGATGACATCATTGTACAATTATTACACAAAAGAGAAGAGAAAATTACTATCATCCACTTCGTTCTTGATTGAAAAAAGCGATTCTCGTAAGGACAACTCAAGGAACGTGTCATCGTTATCCTTTTATCATCAAACAAAAGGGGCACATGGTCACTTTGATCATAAAATCATAACCTCTAACCCCAAAATTTATATTATAAGTAACTGTCCCCTCCTCTTTTGGCACCATGCCAGAATGCCCCCTTTGTTGGTTCCGTGGGTGGCAAGTTGTGCAATCTAGAAGATGGAGTCGGTCAAAGATGATGACCTTATCAATCAAGTTGGATCATGCAAGCTTGATTGCTTAGCGTGACCAGCTATTAACTGAGCCAAGGTGGGCAAGGCATACATGCAATTGTAAAGTCTACCTTACATCTCCATCTGAAACAAAAAGGGTCCTGCTACTTGGACGGGTGTCAAAACTAATGTTTGCCAAAATCTCAACCGGAGTTCCCAGAAACACACTGACAGAGAGTTTGTACCCAAACTGATGTAATATGAAACACCTTTCGCTAACAAACAAGTCCATAAAACGAGCATACTGATCGAAACTACCCAGTTCTTTTTAGAATCAACTCTAAATCAGTAAGAGATATTCACAATAATGTTACCGCAAATCTCTCGTGGTTCATACAAATTGTAAGAATTCTGGAGTGCTTGAAACTCTCTGGATCTGTGAATTTATGCAGGTAACAAAATCATTGATTGCTAAATTTTCAAATTACTTCGAAAGCGGACAGCTGGAAAAAGGTTTTAAACTCAAATATAAAAAAATTAAAAAACTACAGCACCTCAGCAAATAATTTTTCCGTAGGAGCTTTCTGCCATCATGATTGTTTAAAAAGTACGAGTTTAAATAGAATCTGTGGAGGGTTTTGTTTTGTGTCAAACAAAAAAGTACCCAAACCCTTAAAGAAATTTAAACTGCAAGCCAATTTCAACCTAAAAGATACCAACACTAACCAAAGTAAACTATCAATCTGGGAGTACATTTCTCTAGTTCCAATCCAACCCCGTGAACCTTGAATGGCTCATCAAGAGTGCCTATTATTGAAAGTGGCAGAGTACACTTGGAACCAGCTGGGCCTAGTACCAGCTACTTGGGCGCCACAGGCACACAAATCCCTACAACGACCCACACACCTAAAAACAGAAACCCACCCCCAGTTGAAACCTACGTATGTACATTTTGCATTCAATTTGTTCAATCGGCAGGGGACCAGGCATCGCCTTTGGTTCTTGGGTTACTGGCCAAGCCCTGTACAGCCAAGGGACATCCCACTGCTATGTGGGTTACTGGTTCACTGATGAATGCATTGGTGACCTCATTGCGGGGTTTCACTATGTACACTGGGAGGGCACCGCTTTATAGCACCCAACTCTATAAAAGCAAAAAGCAATTGGAGTAAAACAACAACATCGCACAATGGAAACCAGGTAATGGTTGCGTATTTGCGCGTTGATACAAATCAACTCTAGCATGGCTGGATTGCATCCAGGTAGTGTAGTTATCATCAATATGCAATTAACACAACAGTATACATCACATGCCTTCCAATCATCAACCCCTCAGTATTAGTTCTTCTTTGAACCTGCGATGTAAATTCACCAGAATCAGTTTTGGTACTTCTTTATGTACGACACAAAACACAAAAACCCACATATTTTGTTAAGGATAATCCTCCTTGAGGATAATGATGGTAGAAAGCTTCCCTTAAAATATAACTTGCTGAAGTGCTGTAGTAAAAAGTATTTATTAAAAAAAATATATAAAAAAAACGTAAACAATTTCACAAAAATAATTGTTGTATCACAAGGCAAAAACAATTTGTTTAAGCATGTACGTATTACCCCGCTCTCATGAAAACATTGCTCTGTGATTTTCTCTTCTTTTTTTTCTCACAAAAATTTGTCGACTAATGAAGCTGAAACTTCAACAGATTACATACATCATTGCCAAAAACATGATCTACAAAAAGGTATCAAAACCCTTTAACCAAATAAGGTCTCACAGACTTCAAGAATGACATCTTCGGTGTAGTGGGTAGGACTTCCTACCCCCTAGCCATGCATTACTGAGGGTCATACCTCATACCTCACTGGGTTAGAAACTCTATGGTTAGAATAATCCGATAAAAAAAAAACCAACTGAAACAACCTCACTGCATTGTTGCATGTTGACCTACAAAGTAAGACTTGGTCATCCATGGAACGTTGTTCATTCTTTGCATCTAGTCGCAGCTTCCCCTTAAGGAGGCAAGAATTCTCAGCTAGCGTTGTTGTAAACATCGGAGCATGTGTGTAAAATACGTTTGGATACAAGTGCCTCTGTGGTCATGTCCAGCATATTTTAATTTGGTGAATCACAAATAAGAAAACGGTCTTGGTTATAAGGACAAGCAATGTACTGTTTATTTACAAGATGTTCGGTTTGCCTTAGCAACAAATATTCCAAGAAAAATATAAATTCAAATTCTTTGAGGGAAAATGTTTTAAGTTCTGTCCTGTATCCAGAATGATCAAATCATAGTTGGAGATTTTGTCTTCAAATGTTTTATTTTTATATTTTATATACTGCAGCTGCCAACATTTGTATCTTGCAATCAGGTAGATTGTTTACAACAAACATAGAGATATTTAGAAATTACATTCAACATATTATAGGGACAAAGTGAGACTTTTTTGTTTTTTTTCTGTAATTGTTTTTGTTCATCAGAACATGGAAAGATTGGTTATTTCAGGGGAATTTCTGCAGAAATAGGGAGTTGGCAGCTCTTTACTATCCAACGAAACTTCTAAGATCTAGTTAAAGACACTGGACACTATTGGTTATTGTTAAAGACCAGTCTTCTCACTTGGTGTATCTCAACATATGCATAAAATAGCACACCTGTGAAAATTTGAGCTCGATTGGTCGTTGGAGATGCCAGCTAACTATGAAAGAAAAAAACACCTTGTCACACGAAGTTGTGTGCCTTCAGATGCTTGATTTCGAGACCTCAAATTCTAAACTTGAGGTCTCGAAATCAAATTTGTGGAAAACTACTACTTTCTCGATAACTACGTCACTTCAGAGGGAGCTGTTTCTCACAATGATTTATACTATCAACCTCTCCCCATTACTCATTACCAAGTGAGGTTTTATTGCTAAAAATTATTTTTGAGTAATTACCAATAGTGTCCACTGCTTTTTCTAAAGGCAAATTGTACATGCTGCTGTAGGCTTTTACCAATAGTTTATAGCCATTAATTTTAAGGATGAACCAAACGTATTCCAAAGGTACAAAACCATTTTAATTGTAAACAAGAAAAAAACTACATGTCCAAGAGTTATCAATATATTGTCTTAACTTCATCTTAAGTTTTTTCATAAAAATTGTCTTGCTACTTGGAGAGGGAAAACGCTATTTATTTGAACCTCTAAACCAAACAAAAAAAGCCAGCGGTCACTGTGCCTCGCAGGTCGTGATTCACCGCAACTCCAGGGAATTTAAATTGCCCAAAGTCATCATCACTTCCTATAAATCGCATCCAGTAAATTGCGTTTTTCTGAATTGCAAAACTATGTCACGGTTGCCAAGTATCTAATATCAACTTCAGTCATCAATAGCTTCGGACATCCTTTGAAATGCACCGTTGATGGCCTACGCTCATCAGTGGCCAACTCAGAAATCCAACCACCCCCCCCCCCTCCTCCTCCAACCCCCGCCCGCCCCCACACACCCTCGGCTTAACTTGCAATTAGGATACACAAATCTACATACGTGTCACTTTCAATCAACTCTTTGGACTTGATTAATTTTTTTCATGCATATCAATATAATTCTCAGAGAAATTGATGATTATCTTCCAATGGCATGATGGAATGTCCAGAAGAACTGGTTTTTCTCTTTTCTTAATCATCCAAGTCTCCCTTGGGTTTCAGCCTAAATACCTTCAGTTAAATGTACATGTACTTTAGAGAACCCAATGAAAAAATCACCAAATAATCTACTTCTACCCCCCATTACTTGTTACCAATTAAGGTTTTATGCTCATAATTATTTTGAGTAATTACCAATAGTGGCCACTGCCGTTAATGAGGTCAAATAATCTTTATTTATTCATTCATTTTTTACCAGCATTTTTTGGAATTCCCTCATTCAGGCCTGCTAACAGTTAATCTAAATAAATAAAGTAGCTGTATTACATTTCAACACTTTTCCTTAGAGTGAAGCTTTTGTCCGGCCAACCTACTGTACATGGTCCTACATCTGCTTCTATTGATGATATGGGTCACCAATATGAATAGCGGACACAATCTGAGAGGTCACCTCAGTGTTTGTCAAACACTCAATTACACACAGGGAAAACAGACATAAATCGAGCCATACTGACCGCCATAACCTGCTCAGGAAAAAGAAACAAAAAGAGAACAAACTCACAACCATTTCCTCCACCCACCAACCCACAGGCGTCCGATAAACTGTTAAAAAATAAAAAATCATCAACATCCTTAGGCACCGTCCAAAAAGGCGCTTGTTTTTTATCCATCGCCAAATTACCAGGACAGGGCGGGCGATCTATTCACTATAACGACGCAGGAAAATAAACAAACATGACAGGTCATCAAGAGAAGAAAGTTTGACTTTGTGTGATAGGTGAGAGGGTTATTGACCTAAACCTTGTCCAAGCCCCGCCCCCTACTCCCCCCCCCATATCAAACCATCTTCTAGGCCAATCAATACAGTAGCATCCCTTTGATGATTGATGTGGTCATCTCTATTCTGACCGTCTTTCCTGACCACAACCCCACCCCCTCCTCTCCCTTTGGCTAAGAGCAGCAACATATCCTAAAGCCAACCGCACATCCCAAAGCCAAAGGGGGTTTCTTAGAAAAGACAGCAAAATCAACTAAAAATACCTTCTGTTGGTAACACTTGATCCATTCAGGTTTCTTCATACAATCACAACAAAACAGAAAACACTCCCCATTCTATTTAAAACCATACGGGGATGCCAACATTTGCATCTTTCAATCAGGGAGACTTTGTACAGCTATCAAGGAGATATTATGTTCAACCAAACAGGGACAAAGTTTCCATAATCAGGAAGTATTGTGAGACATTCAGTGAGAAATTAAAATTATTTTCAATATAAAGGGGACAGGGAAGATGCCATTATCAGGGAGATTTTCAAATTTGTTCACCAGAACATGGAAAGATTTACTTATTTTGCTTCAGCAGACAAAATTTGCTAAGTACCATTTTCAGTTCTGCAGCTTAACAAATTTCACCAGGGCTAAGTTTCAAAAAGGCCTCAAGCCGAAGAACATGCTTAGCACACAAATATCTTACTTACCAGATAAACAGACTACCAGTCAACATTCCACAGACCTACACTGCTGCCCCACTAATTTTTTGCTTAGCAAAGAGATTTGCTACACAGTATTTGCTGCTGAACAGCTTTATGGAGTCAGGCCCATCAATGTTACTACTGACGAAGACATGAGGAAACCAACTTACCTAATCCTGTGACGATGTACACGGTGGTGTTAAGAGGTAGTAAGACAGGCTCCGTATTCTCCACTCCTTGCTCCTTGGAGATGAAGAATTTGTACCCGATGAGGTTTACATCTTCAGGTTGGGCCAGCATTGGATGGATGCTGATAGCGCTGTAGTTTAGTCTCTTTATCTCAGCATGGGGTGCTTTAGGCACTGTAAGGAACAAGAAAAACCATCATTATCAAATAATATTCTTGTACCGTACACTTGCATAATTAAATGAGAAAGAAGAGCGAGTTTGGATCTGTCCTGCTTTCTACAAGGACCCAATTTCATAGAGCTGCTCGAGCACCAAAAAAACCAAAGCACAAAAAAAATATGCTTACCAGAATAAGGTTACCAGGCAAAACAATATGTCACATGAGCAATAAACACAGAGAAAATAAATATGGACATATTGACTATTAAAGGCAGTCCACCCTTGTTAAAAAAAAATCATGTTACAAATAGGATTTGAAAATTTGCATGGTGGAAATATGATTTTTCTCCAGAAGATGATCAGAGCATACTGATCGAAACGTCGAGTTGAAACCAATGGTTCTTTTCAGAACCACCCCCAACTCATTAGAGACAGTCATTAAATGGTGTTGGTGTTACCGCAAACCTTTCCATATGTTACAATGAGACTCAAGTTCAGAACCTCACAGAGCACTGTTTTTAGGAGAGTCGTGTGAATCCGTTGTACATTCTAGAATTATTTTCATCTCACTGAGACAAAAATTATCTTTGTGAAATTGTTTTACTCATTTCTCAAAAAACTACAGCACCTCAGTAAGTAGTATTTTAGGGGAAGATTTCTACTATCATTATCATTAAACCATGTCTTCTGAATGTAAATCTGTGGACATTTGTGTTTTGTGTCATACAAAAAGGTTTTAACACAAGGTTTTACAATTGTGTTGTTTAGTTCTAGTTTCCTTTTGAGAAAACAAAAACACAATTACATTACATCCACCGCTAGACAAGGTCACACTTGCAAGTATTGTTCTAGATTTATTGACGATTTCTCAGTCTGACATTATTATGTTGAGATTTGCCACTGAAAACAATCCTTGACAATCACATACGAAAATTGCATTCAGTATGGTGACAAGATTTTCTATTTTTGTATCATTTACAACTGTGATATTGGTCCTTCATCCAGTTAGCCAACAAACCATACTTTAAGTTAAAGGGTTTGGGTTCTTTTTGTACGACACAAAACACAAACGTCCAGACATTTACATTAAACTTATAAGTTAAAAGATAATGATGGTAGAAAGCCTCCCTTAAAATGTTACTTGCCGAGGTGCTGTAGTTTTTGAGAGATGAGTAAAACAATTTCACAAAAATAATATTCTAGCATGTACAACAGATTTACGTGGCTCTCCAGTAAACAATGCTCTGTGATTTTCACCTTTTTTTCTCAACAAACCTGACGACAAATGAAAATGAAACTTCTACAGGTAAATTGTACTACAAAAATCTTTATCATGGTCAGAAACGTGATCTACAAAAGGTTATCAAAACCCTTTTAAAGCTATGTGTTGAAGCGGCAGCAATAAAAGGCCTGTAATTTATTCTGACCTTCAGTGACCCAGTTACAAAGCACAGAGCTTCCTGGAATTTCCATCCATTAAATGTTAATTGCAAAGCTTGCTGCAATGCAGGGGCTGTATGATCCCTGTGTATCACCACGGGCAGGGCATACCATACAACGCAAGCATGGAGTAAACATAGCATTAGTGCAAGCAGCTTAGCCACTCAATAAGGGACAAAAATGGTATAAATTTAAGGATAATTTGTGGACACATGAACTGGATTTCAACCTTGAGTTGAGGTGGATTACTGGTCAGATTATATTCTTGGTTTGTATGGGTGTTTTTTATTTTATTTTATTTTTTTTTATTTTTTATTTTTTTTTTTTTTGGGGGGGGGGGTTACTTTAGGACAGAAATAAATAAAGTGCAAATAAAAGCAGATCATGTCACGCTTCCTTTTCTGTATTTACATCTAGCAATCTCAACTCAAACATATCACAAACACAACTTGAAAAAAAAATATTATGCTGCATTAAGTTTAACCGTTTTGAGCTGTTCGATTCCTTTTCAAACAAATTAAAACTGGACCACAGTCCCAACTCCCAAGGCCAGTGTTTTTAGCATTAGACCAGTAAAATCACGAGCTGACGAGCCTGAAGATCTTGTGTTTTTCAATTAACTACTAACAGTAATATCTCTTTCAATTCAATTTACCTTTATTTCCACAAAACCTTTCCACAATATTAAAGCCATTGGACACTTTCGGAACAGAAAAAAAAGGTTCACAGATTTACAAATAACTTACAGGGTTTACAGAAGGTAATGGTGAAAGACTTGTCTTGAAATATTATTCCATGAACCGCTCTACTTTTTGAGAAAACATTAAAACAATATCAATTCTCGATATCGAGAATTTCGAATTTATTTTTAACACATGTCATGACACGGCAAAGCATGCAGAAACAAGGGTGGGTTTTCCCGTTATTTTCTCCCGACTCCGATGACCGATTGAGCGATTCACAGGTTTGTTATTTTATATAAGTTGTGATACAAGTGTGGGCCTTGGATAATACTGTTTACCGAAAGTGTCCAATGGCTTTAAAGAACTACTTTTTGTGGAGTATTTTGGTGAAAAAAATTGACAATGAATCTTTCAACTCTGGTGAGAATTGAAGTAGCATGGCAAATGAGATGGATGTGCTCTTAACGGTACTGGGATTGGTTTCCACAAAAAGACTAGTCTTATCTGGAGTTTCATATAGGCCGAATTATGCGTCCTAACTTTGGACTTTTCTTAACTCCAGGGAGTAGTCCCTAAGTTAGGACTACCTTCGTGAAATCGACCCCATGTCTTGTAAAATAAATTGTGGTCCAGTAAAAATGTTGAGCTACAAACCCTGCAGTCTTGTTGATTTTCCAACCAACTTCGAGGCCTTTCCACCCTGGAGTAAAAGGTGAAAACAGGAGGGCACTCCCAAAGGATGTTTAAAAACAACCAAGAACCTTCAACCATAACAGAGCCACATAAATGGCAGGGTTTCTGTGGCAGTTCCTTTGGGAGATTCCCAAATGTCAGCCGCTCTATGACCGTTCAGTATCAGGGTTTTCTTGAAGGATATAAACTGCCAACGACTTCCGAGGTACGCCCTTGTTCTTTTCACCTCTTATTTTTTTTTTTAAAGATTGTTGGTTGTATTTGGGATATTTATCAAGGTTAACTTAACATGTTGTCACGTCGGCACGACAATCGCCAAAGACAGAGGTTTTTTTTTTTCTTCAGTAAAACAAAATTTAAGAATACTTAAGGGTCATTTGGATCTTGCTTTGAAAAAAAAAATAAACCAGTTAAAAACATGTTGCAAGGACTTAGGTCGTGCTTTCTTGTTTTGATTCGGGCCTTGTACAAAAGTTTCTAGTCCAGTTAACATTATTGGTTACAAGCCCTGGTCTAGCCCTGATATTTTAAACCGGATGAACATTTTAATCACCATTATTTGCCCTACGCAAACATGTAAATGCTCTTGTAATCTATACAAATCCACTCAAGCTTGACTGTAAACAAACAAGCACTAAAGTTGCGCCTTGGAAATGTACACAGTTTAAGATATGCAATGAAAATATTTGCATCTTTCCGCCGAATGACTTAAAATGTTTGCTTAATACCTTGTTACTCAAATCCCAATTTATGTCAGTGTTACATAACAGGTTGGATTTATGAGGGTGCATGCATAAGTGATTGTCACAAATATGCATCTTAAAATTTATCAAAAAATACAAATATTGAATTTATAGCAAGTTTTTTTATTCTACATTTTTCCCTTGTTATTTTTATCCCTATTTTTTATTATTTTTATTTTTATGTTTTACTTCACCAACTAGCAGTATTTTAAGACATCACAATTTTTTGCATAGGCCTCAAACTTTTGTTACTCAAATCCCAATTTATGTCAGTGTTACATAACAGGTTGGATTTATGGGAGTGCATGCATAAGTGATTGTCACAAATATGCATCATCAAGTTAAACAATAAATATAAATGGTTAATTTCTAGCAAGTGTTTTTTTTTTTTTTTTTTTTCCCCCCCTTTTTTTTTTTTTTTTCCATCAATTAGTAGTGTTTTAAGGCATCAATCACATTGCTCCAAAGAGTAATTTCATATTACCTTATGGAGAATGACAGCAAAAAAGTAAAGGGAACACAAATTTGCTTAGCATATTGCTAGTTACAGATATTTAGCTGTTGTTTGCTTATCCTGAAAATAACGTGGAAATTTGGTTGGAAATCCTGTTTTTGTCAAGGAAGAAATTTCATGCTAAGCAAATTTTTGTGCTTAGCAGCTCTATGAAATCGGGCCCAGGTCACCATAGGGAAATTCTAAAGACTGGGGGACTCCACAAGGAAGTTTGTGTACAAAGTCTACAGGAGGCTCTTTACTACAGGGACAAAGGAAAGATCAAAAGATGGCTCCACAGTGCAATGTTTGGTCGCTAATTATTAACATTTAACTGGCACTTTTATGGAGAACTTTCAAAATTTATTATCTCCAGCAATTACTTCGTTAAAAATTGCAGAGTTCTCTCAGACCCACAGGGGTCATAACGAAACTCATTTTTCCCGCTAGTCAGAATAATCTTGAATGCGCCATTTGGTGGGCAATGTCACTGTGCATTCTTCAGTGAAGTACGCATTTTTGGCGTTCACATGTAAACCTATTGCCCGCCAAAATGGTGAGCATGGCATGGTTTCACGCGTGTGACGTGCGTGCATGGGGTCAATAAGTGAGAGAGTTGTTATAAACTTACATGAGTCGACCACAACGCGAGTTTGCACAGTAACCCATGAGGAGTAGGTGCTGTAGCCTTTATCGGTAGACGCTGCCATCCGCACCTGGTAGATCCTACCGGCCATCAGATTCTCCAAAGTGTACTCCGTCAACGAAGCATCCACGTCCTCGTCGATGGCCTCTTCACCGGTTTCCCGCACCGTGATGCGATAACCGGTGATGATTCCGTGGCTTAGCTCCCGTGGGATAGGCTGCCAGTCGATGGTGATGGTGGTAGGTGTGTTGCTTGCTACTCTGAATTCTGGCGCTGATGCTGGGGCTATGAGCAAAAACATCAAGTTGCAATATCAGTCACTTCATTCTCTCAGGCCTGAAATTACACGGAGGCCAAAAAGACTATGGCCTCTGTCGCCCTTTGTCTTGGACTCTGTGCCCCTTCAAAAGTTTCCCATAGACTTTAAGATTTACCAATGAAAAATAAAAATGGCCTTGCTTTCTCAAAGATGAAATTCAATTCAATTCAGTTCAATTTATATTGGTCCTATCATGGAGGAAATTCATTTTGAAAACATGCAATACAGACAAAATTAATATAGCACAATCATAAATAAACTACTGGAAATACATCATATTAATTAATCAGAAAACTACATAATAAACCACAATGGAATCATTGTCGGACAGTAGGATAGTTATTAAAAGAGAAAATTCCAGGCCTGTTCTCTTTTAATAACTATCCTACTGTCCGACTTTTTTGTTGATAGACCCCATGCATTGGACATCATTCGCTCAAAAATCCCCCTCACTGGGGTCAAAAGGGGCAGATCATTGGACGATAGCTGTTCTTTGTGCGTAACCCGTGTGCATGACCTCAGTTTCCCTGTTGCATTGCGGGATGAGCAAGAGGTCGTCTGTTGAACCCTACCTAATGCAGCACAGTGTATGGGATTTTAGTTGACTGCTAAATTCAACAAACTACAACAACCATTACCACTTGAAGCATTTTTAATGTATTCGGCTGGTAGGGATAAGGTTAAAGTCTAAGTGATGAATCTACTTACTGGATTGGTCCGTGGTGATGTAGTAATGGTCAGACTCGTCACTGGGACCATTCTTTGACCAGGCTTTCAAGAAGAAGGAGTAGTTGGTATGGGGGTTCAGATCATTAATCATCCCTGTAAATTGCTGTTCAACGAACGTCGACTGATGCTCAAATCCATCTATAACACCAAAACAAATACATTACATTTTATCACAGGTTTTCAAATTGAATTATTGCTGATCACATTTTTGCCAAAATGACAATACAAAAATTTAGAAAATTTTTATGAATACAATTTTCCATGGCGGGAATAGATAGAAACTTATGTAAACTTGCGGGAAAACAGCAAGTGACTGTAAGATCTCTTTCAAGTAGTGGTGGCATGTTGGCGGTCTACCTATAGTCAATATCTTTGCTCAGGTGCGAGTCCGCAGGAGCCGTGTAGCCAGGGATTACACCCAAGTTTGGTTCAATTCTTGCTCTGGTCGATTTCTTTGTTCAAACCCAAATCACACCCCAAAAAATGAACCCATCAGTTTCCCTGGTGATTTATTATTTGATACTAAGATTTAAAGAAAACGATGGATTGAGATAGAAATATCTGTGCTGTAAAAGAAATGTCATTAAACCTCTTAATCAAAATGGGAAGTAAACATGGTGAACCTGTCTGAAGAGGGGTTTGCGGTAACACCATGTGAACATTTCCTTTTGAGTTGTGTTAGTTCTGAAAAGAACCGCTGGTTAACGACTCCACGTTTCGATCAGTATGTTCTGATCGTCTCCAGGAGAAAAGGTGAACCTTACCAATGACAGGCCGATGGTGCACTGTGTAGGCGATGATCCCACTCCCTGGGTCTTCAGGTGGGGCCCACATAACCATGACTGAACGAGCGCTGATCGGTACAAGACGAATATTCACAGGTGGAGTTGGTAATCCAGCTACGGCAACAACAAAAAGTGATCATACATTTTAAAATCTTGTCTTTTTATAAAACCTGTAGCATTCTAACCAGGGCCCAATTTCATAGAGCTGCCTAAGCAGACAATTTTGCTTACAATTTTGCTTGCCGATTACCCGTCAGAAATAGTGAATTTGAAACTGTATTTTGACTGGTATCCTGTGGCGAGGATCACTTTGTTGTGCTTAGCTACTTTTTATGCCTAAATATTTCTATGAAATTTGGCCCAGTTCACTATGGAGGACACAATAACATGGAAACTTCTGACACAACATAAAGCTAGAGGTTCGTAAACTGACATTCAAGTTTCTGTATTTGTTGGCGCTGTTTTTGTCAGTAGGCCAAGTGTTGATTTGGTTTGCGGCAAATGATGGCCAAGTGTTGTGAAACACTGTAGCAGACTGCTCGTGTACAGGCAACTGTTTCACTGACCCTGCTGAAGATTTAGTGTTTTCTTATGTTGACTTAGTGCCTGACTTAGGCACAAATTGTGTCTGCAGAAAGTCCAGGCTCTGTGACTTTTTTTGTGAACACATGGGTGCGTTTTCACGGTCGTAACCAATAACTGTTCGGGTTGAATTTGCCATTGGTTTATCATTGGCCAAAGACAGAAACAGCTGCGAAAACTCACCAATGATGTCTCAGGTTACATGGTCTATACTTTGGGATTTAATAACAAACTTTGAATGAAAAACTTACGTCCAACTCTGACCCGTGCATGGGCGCTCCACTGTATACTCCCCGCTTCATTCTCAGCGATGCACTGCACCAAGCCTCTCTCATCTCGCTTGACACCAATGATGACAAAGTCATCAGACTGATCGGAATGCTGCTGCACGAGACGCTCGTCATGTTCAACAGGGTATCCGTTTAGAAGCCATCGGATGTGAGGCTCGGGGCTACCTGTTGCTTTACAGGAGAAGCGGACTGTGCTTCCTATCGGCCCAAAGAAGTTTTCTGGCTTGACCCTGAATGATGGGGGCACTGAGGCGGGAAGGGAATGAATCATTACAGATGTATTCTTTCAGGGGGACTTCAAGAGTAAGTCTCACTACATGTCTGAGACCCAACGGATTTCAAAAGTGTTTGTGGTAGAGCTATATGCCAGCAGCTGATTTCACAAAACGATAGGCTCAATTCTAGCTCGAGTTCATGGGTTCAATGCGTCCTAACGTCTATGATTACAGAGTTTAACTCGTCCTCAGTCCTAAGATTAATCCCAAGTTAGGAAAAGTTTGGTGAAATCGTCGGCTGGAGTTTTAACTTGAAGAGGGCAAGCCACATTTTGTTTTGCAAAGGGTATTGAAAAATGTTATTGTCTATTGGAACTGTTGTTATTTAATATATTTTTAAGTTGTGCAAATGGAAAAGAAATCAAACAAACAAACTTACCAATGACAGTCAGCCTCGCCTTAGCAGTCACAGTCACACCCGTATTGGTATTCTCCGCTGTGCAAACATACACCCCATCATCTAAGAAGGAGACCTGAAGGAGTTGAAGATTACTTCTACCGAGGTAGATAACATCCTGAGTTCTGATTGCTTCTCCATCTGTATGAGACAACAACAACAAATACTGTTTTCTAAAAATCTGTTACACGTGACTACTCTTTCAGGAGTTTGTTTTTATTGTACAGGGGCGAAATTCATAGACACAAGAACTTAACACTAGAACTTGCTCAGCACAACAACAAATGCTTAGCAGAGACAGGTTACCAGCTATCATTTCATAAAGCTAACATTGTTGCGACTGGTGCCCTGCTCGGGTTTTTTTCCAAAGAAATTTACTAAGCAGTTTTTCTTCTTCTGCTAAACAGCTTTAAGAAATTTGGCCCAGGACTCAAAATAATCACTGGATTGCTGACCGGAGGCCGGGTTTTTAATAATGGGCCAGAAATTCTAAACTAAATAAACTAAATGCAGTGGAGTGTTTTCCAAATACAAACTTTTCTAGACTCTTCTACTAATCTTATCGATGTTGATTAAGCTCTTCAACTTTTATCCTCCTTTAATGAAATTGTTGATAAAATTGTGTTAGGTCGACAGGCTTGTCAATGGTAGATTGGGAAAAACAATATATACATGTACATAATTGTTGTCTGATACATTTTTGTGAGGTCAGCAGTTTGTTAACGGTACATGTAGGTCGGGTTACAGGTTGGTAGCAATCCAACAAATTATTAAATAAATAAAATGATTGATGAATTTTGTAAGGTTGGCAGGCAACTCAACGGTAGATTGGAAACAAATATTTTTGTCTTCCTGTATTGTGCAGGAAAAAGTTGGTAAAAATAATTGAAAAATTGATTTGTGATACATTTTTGTGAGGTCGGCAGTTTCTTTCAATAGTAGGCCTACATCATGTAGGTCGGTGACTGGTTGGTAGCAATCCAATTAAAAAAAATATATATATATATAAATATTGATACAATTTGTGAGGTCAGCAGTTTGTTAATGGTAGATCAAGTTATAGGAAACAAGCAAAATATTTTGCTTGGCCTTAGGGATTTCCCCAACACAGAAATCATTGAAGGATAACAATAACAATTATAGACAACTTTTCATCGCTTTAAAGCAGATCAACAAAGCGGGGGAAAAACATATTGCAGTGAATCGCAACCAAATTTTCAGTGAAGCTGATCGGATGATCTTATTTCACAATGTGAAACTATACACCATTCAAAAGGTTCAAAAGTTGTTCAAAAGATCATTAGAATTTAGGGATAGGCAAAGATTGCGCATTATAAATGACTACATCCATGTCCCAGCCAATGGGGCGCCATTCAAAAAGAAATGTCACGCACTACGGTTACAATAATCTTCTCCAACAAACCGAATCAGAAATAAACAAATATGAGGATTGACAAAATGCTGTTGAGTGGAAAGGTATGATGTGGCAAAACAGATCCCTTCTTCATATGACGTGGCAAAATAGATCCCTACTTCATACAATAATAATAATAACAACAATAAAAACAAATTCTAATGCGCATACAGTACATGTAGCTGTAGCTGAAGCCACAGCTGAAGCTGAAGAAGCCAAAGCTGTAGCCGTACATGTAGCTGTCGCTGCCATTTAGACAAGGCCAGAAGAAATTAGGAGGCTGCTCTCCGGGGCATCATTAAGAAACATACAAACAGCTAGCCAAGGTCTATCGTTTAGTTTCTCATCAAAGAAAATCAATAAATAAATAAATAAATAAAAAATCCTTTTCAAACCAAACAAAGGATATTTCCCCTTTGATGGGGAAATTAACTGAATATCCTAGCTAGGCCTTGTGTGTACAAGTAAAAATAAATGTGTTTAGGATTCATTATTCGCACAATATATGGCTCTGCAAGCTATGTAAACATGTAAATTGAGAAAAAAAGGTAACAATAGAGAGTTAGGGGGGGGGGACAACACAAGATTGAGGGTATGGTAAAAATTGTCATAAATGGACGAGACAATTACTTCATCTGAGCTGGAAGGTTCCTAATTTCCTGTTTCTTTAATGAGCAATAATGAGAGATAAATCTACTTTATTAGCAGGTACAGGAACAACCTGCAAGCCAAACACTACATGACAGTACTCTCATTCATGGTCATTTGTATCCTAAATTACTCATAAGTAATGACCCTGACATCGTCAATGTCGATGTCGTCTAGTGTATGGTACAAGAGTGTTCATTCTTGTTCCACAGTCAGCGTATTTTTCAGAGGTGCCATGGTGTCAGTCAGATGGGCATATTATGGCAGCCTGTTCTGAATCTGGACACATTAGTCCTCAAAATATTTGCGGTTTAAGCTGTGTCTAATTCACCAGCTTGATGGGCCAAGTAAACAAGTGTTGCAGCAAAGGCTGCCCATAGTAACTGCCTTAGTAACAGCCAAAGCCACTAAATCTTGTAAAATGACACAATGTTTTATAATCGCTCTGCTTTTAAGTTCAATCTCGATGACCTGGGCCCAATTTCATGGCTCTGGTTACCGCCGAATTCGGCGCTTACGAACACGATTCCCGGCTTACGTGCAAGCGCCGGATTTCTGCGCTTTGAATGCCTAGTAACGTGGAGTACGCACGTGCAGAAGCCAAAATTCGCCGCTAACCCGTGAAATACGCTTGCTGTAAGCACAGAATTTCCTGCTTCCGTAAGCGCCGATTCTGTGCTTACGTAAGCAGAGCCATGAAATTGGGCCCAGTTTGCTAGTTTCCCAGATCCTGCTTAAATACTGAGCTCAATCAACCCCCAAACAGAAAATCACCTCCCTGTAAGAACAAATTACTTGAGATAACTTATTGACATGATTTACTTGATGGATGTGACCTTTATCTATTGGATTACATAGCAAAGTGGGCAAGAGGTCATCCCCACCAGTCCCCACCCCCCCCCCCCCCCAATGCTCTAGCCAAATAATTTGAACTGATGAGGTTCACGTGAATTCTGACCTGGTTTTTCACGTAAAGGCAATTTATAAATTTCGGGGGGGGGGGGGGGGGAGTACATAAATTGGCGCTAATTCTCCGCTTTCATAAAATAAAAAACTGCACACAATAACGGCTCGACTTGTTACAAATTGTTTTGCTTTGTTAAAAAATGTACATGGTTTCAAGAGGAATTTATTTCTAAGTTGTCAACTTTTAATGAAAATGACCATGATAACTGATTACCAATATAAATAATGAAGAACAAATATCAGTAGACATCGTTTCAGAAAAAGGAATAAAAAAAACTGACATCTTATTTTTTCTTGACACTGATGCCATGTCATTTAAGCTTCAACTGCAGATTTAAGTCTTGTTTGAAAGTAGCCGAGGGGAGGGATCGTCATCCTTGCCCTTGTAAGTCTTGAAAGACAATGAAAAACGACAAGAAGCACTTTAAACACCCCAGGAGAAAATCTGACAGTAGAGGCATAACTGACAAATCTCCAGGAAAAAACTTTATCCCAACACAAAAGGTGGAACAAATTAACCATCAATATTTAAACACTTACCATGGAAGAGAAAAATCATTACTATTAATGAGGATGCCCTTATCTACATTTGCTTCACTCATCATTTTGAATTGAAGTCAGACATAAAGTAAGTTGCCGCTGCTACTGCAGAAAACCCAATGACAGATTCATACTGAAGAAACACTGCAACTGACTCCTTGCACGCGCATCACACGCGGCGACTGATGCCACGCTCACCATGTTGGTGGTCAATAGGTTTACGTGTAAACGCTGTGTCGCCTTAAATGCGCACTTCACTGAATTACACACATTTTGAACACCAAAATGGCGCATCCAAGATTATTCTGATGACGACAGGGAAATTGGGTCAATAGTTTCAAGTTGGGAGCACCAACCAACCCAATCCAAACTACTCAAAGAAAAATATCATGATTTTTAACAACCCAGCACATAATTTCAAGCAATTGCCTCTCATACAACTTTGTTCCTTTTTAAAAATCAAAAGTCTTATCAGAATTATTCCCAGTACTTTTGAAGGCTGATAATATCAGTATACTCCCCCCCTCCCCACCCCCCAAAAGCTACTATAGAACCCCCGACTAAACTTAATAACACAAGTAAATTGAACTTCGTCCTTATTTTAATTTCATAATATTCCCTGAGTAAATATTACTTCTACAGAAATGGCAAAATAATTTGTCAATTTTTTAAGAGGAAACTATGTAAAAGCTGTCGATAAACCTATTAACAAAACCTAGGCATTTTATTTTGAAAACGCACACAAATAAAGGTTCACTGAAAGAGTTAAGTTCAAGATGAAACTATCATTGTATTGTTGACACACAGGCAGATAACATGGTACCTTTCCAATTTTTTATTTATTTATTTATACATCTGTACTGTATAAAAATCAATAGAAATCAATGTTTCATTTACTAATTATGAACCGACAGGTGGACCAGTGGTTTTAAGGGGAAACACCACCACGCTCACAACTTCCTCTAAGTAAACACCCCCCCCCCATCAGATCTTGTCATAGTGAATAAACGGATGTTCTACGGACAACTACTCACTTGATGGGCGCAAGGGAGGAGAAAGGTGGGGGGATGGGAGTTGTAGCATGAAGACTTAAAGGTACTGTACACATTTGGTAATCGCCCATCATAAGCATAAAATAACAAGCCTATGAAGATTTGGGCTTAATTGGTCATCGAAGTTGCGAAAAAATGCTGAAAGAAAAAACACCACTGTTGGACGAATTTGTGTGCTTTCAGATAGAAATAAAAGACTCCTAGCTAGAAGTCTTTCATTATTTTAGTGATAAATTACCTCTTTCTCAAAAACTGCGTTACTTCAGAGGGGGGTCGTTTCCCACAATGTTTTATACTATCAACAGCTCTCCAATGCTTGTTACCAAGTCAGTTTTTAAGTTAATATTTGTTTTGAGTAATTACCAAACGTGTATCTTCCATTTAAAGGAGATGTCAATATACTAAAAACTCATTTAACATGCATAGATCCATGACTGAAAAAAACAACTCACTTGGAGCCCACAAATGACCAGGGTTCTTCCCATGCATTTAAGCTAGCTACCAGGCCGATACATGAGAATTGCGTGCTTTTACACACACAATTTGAGCGAATCTGATTTTGAATCTGACTGGCACCCCGAACAAAGACATTGACAAAATAGGGGCACCGCCATTAAAGGGCTAGATAGCTCAGTTGGTAGAGCGCCGGCACGCGAATCCGGAGGTCGTTGGTTCCAATCCCACTCTAGTCAATTCTTTGTTCAACCCCAAAAATCACAATTTGAGCGATACGCAAACAAACAAAAAGTTATCATGATAAAAACATTTATATTGGTCCAGAATGCACATAAGGCAAAACCAAGATTAACACAGTGTAGAAAACATTCCAAAGCCCTTGTTCCATTTCTATAAAAAATATTAAGTTTCGCATCAACAAAAATCAAAAGTTCAAAATACACTCTTACCCTCACGGCTCCACGTTGTCATCAGTGCATCCCCATCTGAGAGACACTCGAACAAAGCCGTCTGCCCCACCCGTATTCTCTGCGCTTGGGGTCCAGCGACGATCACAGGATCCCGGTTCCCTGGATCTACAGTAACAGAGGGTTCTAGCACGGTAACACTGAAAACGGGGCTGCGTCGCTTGTCTGCGATGTTTTCAGTTAAGCACCTGTAGTTTCCAGCACCACTAGAGTCAACTCCAGTGACCTGGAGTACTCCGTTGGGTAATACGGTTGTCCTGCAAGAGAGGGAAAAGACAAAATAATGGTTGGTTTGATCATGTGGATCAGCACCAGACTCTCTCCAGGAATTAATTCAACACTATCACCCTCCGCGAAAACTTTGTTCCAGTTCAAAATGTCTTCTCACACAGCAGTTCCAGTTCACACAAAGTTCTACGGTCAACGTTCCTTCCAATATGCTTCACCTAGACTATGGAACTCTCTTCCCAACAATCTCAAAGACTGTGCCACGCTAGAACAGTTTAAATCACAACTTAAAACCCATCTCTTCAATCACAGAAGCGCTTAGAGACTTTATTTTGTATTATGCACTATATAAGAACTGTTTATTGTTTATTATTATTTAGCTCCATGGTTTTATGGGTCTCTTACATGTAAATCCACCACTTAGTGTCACAAACTCAGCAGAAGTGTAAGCCCGGTTCATACTTCCTCCGAATGCGAAATGAATTTTGTAGTCACATGGCTGATTTTGCAGCAAATGTTTCGCAGGAGTTGACACAGTTCAACTGTTGCAATTCTTATTCATTGTGAATTTTTCATGTCAGAATTCGTATTGCATTCGCAGGAAGTACAATGTATGAGCCAAGCTTTAGTGTTATTGCTTTGTGACAGGTTAATGTAAAGGTTTATCGTATTATCACAAAACTGCTGTTCCCTTGTAGCTATCGGGGCTGATGTCATTCGCTTACAGAGCGAGTGCCAAATTTCTGGTACAGCTGTGTACAAGACATTAGTGTCTTGAAAGGTGTACTACGAACACGCACTTGTAAGCAGAAATTCTCTTGACGTAAGCGCAGAGACATACCTGCTTCCGTAAGCGCAATTTATTTGCTTATGGTAAGCAGAGCCATGACATTGGGCCCAGAACCCCACATTTGTAATTGCCCCAAATAAATGTCACAAAGTTTTAAAAAGCTTGGCCAGCCTGATGAAGTCAATTTTCAATGAATGCATGTACATGAAAACATGCACCCTTTTCTTAGGCTCATGCTTGAACTCCATTTTAATAATGACACTTTGGAACATAAGCCAAAGGCGCAAGTTGTGGTTTCAAATGGCCTACTACATTTACATTACGACCTCACCTGTCATCTTCTGTGACAATGTTTTTGCCCAACCGCCACGTCACATCTGGAACGGGAACAGCATCTTGTGAGGCTAAGCATTCTAATCTAAGAACTCCTCCCCTCTGTACTGGATCTGGTGACTGGTGAACATCATATCTTGGTAAATCTGGAACGAAGACACAAGAACAGAAACTAAGACATCTTGTTTGCAGTTGTAAAAATAAATAAACCATTCATCTATAAAAGGCAACATCAAATCCTTCAGCATACAGGCCAGATAGGACAACAGAGGCGATTGTCTCTGTCACTGCCTTGATGCCCTTGAAGTGATTGTGCCCTTAACCAAGGAGAAAATGCGTTGGTGCATTTGCCCTTGCAAAACCAAAGCATACATGCTTGTGTAACACTCCATGCTAGCCAAATAAAAATACAATCATTTAAAGGCAGTGGACACTATTGGTAATTACTCAATATAATTTGTAGCATAACCTTTCTTGGTGACGAGTAACGGGGAGAGGTTGATGGTATAAAACATTGTGAGAAACGGCTCCCTCTGAAGTGCCATAGTTTCCGAGAAAGAAGTTATTTTTTTCACGAATTTGATTACGAGACCTCAGGTTTAGAACTTGAGATCTCAAAACGCACACAACTTCGTGAGACAAGGGTGTTTTTTTCTTTCATTATTATCACGCAAGTTCGATGACCGATTGAGCTCAAAATTTTACAGGTTTGTTATTTTATGTATATGTTGAGATACTTCAACTGTGAAGGCTAGTGTTGACAATTACCAATAGTGTCCACTGCCTTTAAAGCTTGTTAACTTTACTTTTTAAGTCTTACATAATAATAATATTAATAATAACTGGGTTTTTTATTCAGGCTTTATCTACAAACCTCTCACAGTGCTTATTATCATTTATTTCCGGAAAGGTTTTCTAAGGTTTTGAATTATGAGACCCATGCAACACCTTTTAAGGATTTACAAAGGTGCTTATGACACACTCAGCAGCCAAACACAACAACAACAACAACTCGAAACTTGCCCTGTGTAGAAACAGAAACCAAAGTTTTGAGGCACAGAAAAAGTTTAATTCCCTATCAAACTCCGACAATAAATGACATTTATTCGAACCACACTACCAATCTCTTAGTTAAGTTACAGACAGTGGACACTATTGGTAATTGTCCAAAACCAGTCTTCTCACTTGGTGCATCTCAACATATACATAAAATAACCAACCTGTGAAAATTTAAGCTCAATCGGTTATCGAAGTTGAGAGATAATAATGAAAGAAAAAACACCCTTGTTACACCAAGTTGTGTGCGTTTAGATGGTTGATTTCGAGACCTCAAATTCTAAATCTGAGGTCTTGAAAACAAATTCGTGGAAAATTACTTCTTTCTCAAAAACTACGTCACTTCAGAAGGAGCCATTTCTCACAATGTTTTAAACCATCAATCCCTCCCCATTACTTGTTACCAAGTAAGGTTTTATGCTAATAATTATTTTGAGTAATTACCAATAGTGTCCACTGCCGTGAAGTAATAAAAGTTTTGGTGAGTGGTAGTGTAACCTTGTAAGGCTTCAAAGTTCAAAGTGGAATTTGCTGAAAACATGGAAAGCCTTTACATCAAATGAGAAAGGTCAAAGCACATCCTTATTTTATATTTTAAGTTATTGCTAATTCATGTATAAATAACAAATATCTGGACCTTGGACTTACCAATCATTATAAATGTAGGTCATGCTAGTAAGAAATTCTTATCTCTCAAATTCTATTTGTCAAAAATTGTTCTTGATAATGCTCCACTAACCTTGTCACAAATTACACACTCCATAAATACACTTATCGGAATATCACTATATGCTGATGGAATTTTTTTTTTCAAAAGATAAAAATATTCAGTATTTTTCTTTTCAAAACAATAGAGAGTGGCTACAAAATCAATCATCATATTGTGCAGATAAGTTTGCAATGTGTTGGATTAACCTATTTAACGTGTTGATTATGTCAGCAATAAATACAATGGGACATTTTAATTATATGATTAAGGAGCGAGGTCATCATTTAGGTCATGAATATCCATGAAACCACAACCAGATATTTTGAGCAGCTTGTGTGAAACACCATTACTAAAAAGAGATTTACAGATGTTGTTGCTATGACAAACCTCACCGATTGTACCTCCACCATGCAAAGATTCAGAATGCATTTTGTTGCAGAAACCATAGTAACCAATCAACCAGCATTTTGAAATTTTCACGAGCATATTTTGTGAAAATTTAAACAAATGTTAAATTTGACGTGGAGCGGGAGCACCAGAAACAACCCAATATCAACAATTCTGACACCTGTTACAGTCTTGTTGACTTTTTCTATTTCTTCAGGTTTACAAGAGACTCCTTTGATATCAATCAAAGATGACAAACCAATGGCCCATTTCCTTAGGGTAGACATCAATAACGCAATGATTCAGATGTTCATATGGCTCACTAGTGGACTAATTAGCAAGCTTCATTAATTAATAATACTCTGAATCTGCATACTAATTACTATGACACAGAACGAGTGGGTCGTCTATGCATACTGATCTCCCATTACTATACAATGCATGTTTGATTAACACTCTAGATACACTCTTCATAATTACCCTGATTAGCTTTCAGGGGGCAATTAAATGTTGCTCATGGTGTTTTGTGTTCCACTTTCGATCTCTCGCTACGTTGATCAAATTTTCAATTAAAAACAATAAAACTGTATTGATGCCTTGGTGTGCACTCTATGTGCCATCCGTTTTTGCCTTAAATGCAGAGCTGTCAACTTTTGCATCTTACAATCAGAGAGATTTTGTACACAAAAAAGGGAGCTGTACATGTATTTTCCACTCCACATAATAGGGAAGCACTCATAATCAAGGAGATTTTGAAATTTGTTCATCAGAATGTTCACAGGCAGGTTTATTATAACAAGGAAATTTCTGCAGAATCAGAGAGAGTTTGCTAATCTGTGTGACCACAACAAAACTATAAAAATCAGTATTTTATTTTAAGGAAACCTCCTCGATATTTTAAATTATAATTTTAACTTCAAGACATTTCGTAAACAACCGTTGCATCCTCAATTTCTCTGTCAAACATAATTTTTTAAAAGATTTCCTTTTTTTTTATCTGAAACCCTCAGGGTTCCTAATCCTGACCCCCATTTCATCATTACAATTTAACTCTCACAGCTCTTTCTTCCTTAAAACTTTTACCCACTAAAGGCCCGGTCACACAGGCCCCGATAACGAGAACGAAAACGATAACGATAAAAATGCACGCCCTCGATTGGTTGAATGACGTGGGCGTTTTCTGCAAGGAGCAATTCAACCAATCGAGGGCATGCATTTTTATCGTTATCGTTTTCGTTCTCGTTATAGGGGCCTGTGTGACCGGGCCTTTAACCTAGAAAAAAAATAAAAAATTATTTTCGGGAAATTGTTCAGTGTGAGAAACAAACTACAGAACTAAGATTCACACTGATGATGAGTATTGGCAAATTGCCATTATCGCTCCACAGAGATTACAAGTTGATAAATAATTTGATGATTTTCTATATTGGAACTGACAGAATTGGCATGTGTATATGTGTACATACACACATAGATTCACAACTCGTGTTTTGCCATAAATTATTAATCAGCCTTAATACACCTTGGTGTATATAAATTAAGAAACTCTGCAGTTAACAATATTCTGCAGTTTTCCTTTTTTTTTATTTTTTTTTTTTACTTTACCTGCGCTTACTGTATAAGACAAATCTCTTGACCAACTGCCAAATGATAATGATGCATTATGGGTACATAGTAAATAGTAAAGGAAAACTGATCTACCTAGAACACTTCCAAAGTGATTCTTGACTTTAAAGACACTGGACACTATCTACAGTAATTGTCAAAGATCGGTCTTCTCACTTGGTATAGCTCAACAAATACATAAAATAACAAACCTGTGAAAATTTGAGTTCAATTGGTCGCCGAAGTTGCGAGATCATAATGAAAGAGAAAAAAATTACTTCTTTCTCGAAAACTATGTCCATTCAGAGAGAGCTGTTTCTCAAAATGTTTTACACTATCAACAGCTCTCCATATACTTGTCACAAAGTAAAGTTTTATGGTAACAAATATTTTGAGTACTTACCAATAGTGTCGACTGACTTTAAATAAACATTTAGGATTCATCTATAAACAAGTTGCTTGTACATATTTTGTGGGTGTGTACCCTGACGACCAAATTTTCACAGGTTTGTTATTTTATGTATTTGTTGAGATACACCAATTTTTTAATAAACATTTAGGATTCATCTATAAACAAGTTGCTTAAAGGGATTTATTTGAGCTGAATTTTTTCAACATTTTAGCGAGTAGAATCATCAGGTGAGGTATGCGATAGCAGAAAGTTTAAATCTCTGTTGACAAGTGCTGCAGAACCATTAACTAGAGTCCACACTGGCCTATACGCGACCCGGCATGCACGCAGGCGGCCATTTTCTAAGTTGAACAAACAGGCATTGCTTAGCGTGTGTTTGTGCGGCCATTTTGTAAGTTGAAAAATGAGCATCGCGTCAGCATTCAATAACCACAAACTCCAACGTGTGTTTCATATTCAACGCGCGTGCTGAATGGCGCGGTGTCTCCTTACGGTGGTCCCGTTGCGTTTGGTGCAAGAAGCATTACCAGTTCGCCCTGGTATATTTGTATAACTCTATAGATGTGCAGAACCTAAAGTAATCAAAAGAGGTGTATGGTGCTACCCCAAACCTCACTGATAAGACTCCCACCAAGCTGATTCAAATCCTACAAATAGAATCAAATACAAGAATAGAGCTTCAAATTTGATTACTTTGTGAGGTTTTTTTTCTATAATTTTCTTTGTTCGAATAATTGTTTTGAATGCAGGTCTGATATTTACTCCTTGGAAAAAAGTATGTTTTTTGTACAAGCACAGTGAAGGCTTTATTACACCTTTTTTTTTAATCAAAGTTTTTCAGATATTTCCTAGAAAACAAAACAGCTGGAAATCAAATTAAAGTAGGAAGATTATTACGCCTGTAAATGGTTGGTCCATAGTCAGTTGTACCTCAGATTACTTCTAAAAATAAAATTTTAAATAAAAACCTGCAATTTGTATCTCCTTATTTGATACAAACAGCGTAGGGAGTTTTAAAAACAAGCAGCATCGCAAAACAAAATACCTGTTTCCCACTATTGTAGGCATCGATCGTCGGCCCTATTTATAGACACTGTACCAGTTCAATTGAAAAGAACTAGACCAACCAATGTCAAGAGTTCAGTCCCACATCATGTAAATAAATGAACTCATGCTGATTCAAATTAAAGGGTGGTAGAACATTGGTCACAAATCCACTCCTATGTATCTCAAGGGTGAAGTTTGCCGAGTTGACTTACTTTTACTCAATGTCTGAAACTGTTCAAATTATCTTTCAAATCTAAGAAAGCCTTTACAATTTTTAAATACTTCAGGCCTAAAGCCTTTCCCAGCCTGCATCTGAAAACTCACAATTTTATGCAACGAGGGAGTTTTTCACTTCATTATTTTTTGGCAACTTCCATGACCAATTGAGCTCCCAATTTTTCAGAGGTTTGTTATTGTCAGAGGATTCTGTTCTTTGACAATTACCAAAAAGTACATCCGGCTTGTATTATATTATTATAAGGATTTATAACAGTTCAACAACTTCCATGGATGATTTGCTTGTGAAGACATAAACATCAAAGCTTTCTTTGTTTTAAAAGCTAGCGCAGATATTTTATGCTAGCCCTAAAAGCGGAGAATGGTTATCACAAGTCAAACAATTCTGCAAGAAACTGGGCCTAGATCTTCCTCAAAATAATAAATTTGATGCAAATGGATGACTCTTCAAGATACCAAAATACATTTTTAGAAAAGAACAAAAAAATAGAATGAAAATAAATCGAGACTCCATTTATTCATTACGATTTCTATGAATGATTGTCCCAATTTCCTGTTTGAATAAAAAATAAGTGAATATATTTGCGCTCTCCACTCAAACATTATGCAACAGTGCAACATCAGAATTTAGTGATTTCAAGACACTCCAAGGAGGTTAAGTCCTCTTGATATCTTTTCAACTTCTGCCAAAATTATTCCAGCTCAATCTTAAAGACTTTCTTTGCAGCATAAAAACCTGCAATTATCCCTCAACCTTTTTTCAACATACCCAGTCTTGATTGACAGAGAAAATTTGTAAACACATCCTTTCCCCCTCCCCTCCTTAAATGATAAAACAGTCTCTTATCATAGATTCTCAAATCCCCCATTCTTATCAAACTGCTGTGTTGTGGTTCCTCCTATAAACCTCTTGCTAAGGAATGTATCTTTCCCATTTTAACAAGTCCTCTTACACAAACAAACAATACCTCCCTGCCCCCTCCATGCCAACTGATCCAGAATAACACAGGCCACAAGCATGAGGTCATCCTTCTCAGCCGGAACTACTTTCTTCTTCTGACCATATCATCAGATTCATGGTCAGATAGGAGGGGAATTTATTTGTGTATGGGGCAAGGGTCATGCACAGTCAATATGTGTGTCAAGTACACGAAGGTTGTAAACCCTTGATCTTATGCAGAGGTCAAGGGTCATTCAGGATACAAGAGTACAGGAATACATAAATCTCCACACTGTATGGAGCCAACCTAAATACAAGCTTTCCAGGGGTATTATTTTCAATCATGGACTTTCAGCCTAACTGAGATGTGCACACAATAACCTGCCTTGTTGTTGCTGTTGTGCGCCTGGGCTACCTCGGCCTTGTGTACAACCTAGATTCAGAAGGCTGTGGGGGGAGTGAGTCCGGTATAAGGAATGGCCAAATGGTGGCCATTGCCATAATGTCCTCAATGCAATGCATTAGCATGTTTAGGGGCCTTTCAAAGGGTATAGTGGCGATGGTGGACTTATGCATGCGGTGTAGCCACACTGGGTAGCCACACTGGGCTATGATAATATAGGCATGTGTGGACACACTGCAGTACAGGGCGATAATGCATACAGCGTAACATGTATAGCGTGTGGATGACATTATATTAACAAAATGTGTCATTCAGTTACTTTGCGTTTCACAAAAGCTGTGGAAATCGGCAAATAGACGGGTTCAGAGGGCATACTGGGATGAAAAGATCATCGCCATTCCTTTTGACAATAGGTTTCTACTTACTCTTTCTTCAATTGATAACAATTAGGATTAAAACCAAATATAAACCAACAAGCCAAAACTGTAAACCTCACATTTTTATCATGGACTGTTGATTCTTTGCCAAAATTCTCTCTCCAACTTGATATTTTTGTTGACAACCCCAAAACTGCACTGCTAATGGGCCTTAATTTCTCAACAGGATTATAGTTCCCAAAAAAATGTTGAAAAATCACAACAAAAAAAAACCCTAAACGATTCAAGGAATTGAGGGAAAGGTTCTTGGTCCCATCTTGCTCTATGGTCCCATCTTGCTCTATGGTCCCATCTTGGCAAAACTTAAAGAGTTTAATCTTCCCAATCATCAAATGTGTCTCTCTAACACCCCCCCCCCCCCCAAAAAAAAAAAAAAAGAGGAGAGAGGAAGAAGAGAGTAGGTCTATACACAAAGAAAAGTAGCATACTGAAAGCTGTTACGATCTTCAACATGATACTCATTTTTTAAATGAAGAACATACAAATTTCAACTATCACCAAAAAAAACGTTAAGATACGTTGAGTATACAGCACTGAAGGAAGTTGCAACTACCAAGTAATGTTTACTAAACAAGTAAATATTTAGAGAAATTGCAATCATCATAAATAATTCAAGTATGCCACCGTGCCGAATTTATGCAACGTATTGGAGTACAAGTACTTGCCCTGAAATAAAAAATAAGAACTCCAAAGGAAAAGAAATCCAGCTGCAATAGAAGACTTCGCTAATTACATCCTGGATTAATATACTAGTTGGATTAACTCAGTAAATTACACCGTATTATTATCTCTTTCCCGGGTTACAACAAGTTACATGTTGATCATCCCATCATTGAAACCATCATTAGCAAGAAACTCTTCCCCAACAACCCTGATCTTCAATTCATACCATCTGATCACTGGCATACAACCATTTGTTATGATTACATGTTATGAAGACATGTCAATGACATTGCAATAGCTGCATAAACAGAGTCAGGTCAGTCCTTGTTGTCAGTAGCCTGACGTCATTAAAGAGTGTCATTAAAGCGATGTTGGAAAACCTGCCATATCTTGTTGTTTTTGAATTTCTTCATGTTTTTTTTTTAATGGCCCCACTCAAGTCCTTGTTTCGTAAAGGGCCAAGATCACACCGAGTTGGTGATTACACTACACTTCAGATACGGCAATCTCGGAATCAGAATCTAATGGCTCTGAGCCAACATAAAATCTTCTCTGGTGAAAAGTAAGGGCTGATAAAATTTGCCTCAAAGGCATTTTTTTTCATCTATTTTCTTTAGTTTTGTATTTATATTTTAAGATACCTTTTATTTTTGGCCCTGAACATCCCGAGGCCACTTAATGCATAGGAATAGTTAATATTTATCTTTCAAAATTGAATGCGGGAAAAAAAGACACGTTTCAATAGCATGGTACAAGCGACTAGCGTGTGTTTTGTTGTTGAATTGCATGTAGCAAAGTCCTGTTGTGCCAAGCACCTGTAGCTCCAATGTAAAATTATTAAAAGTAATATTATCTAAGAGCAAACAAATAATGGCATAAACAATTTTGTTTTGAATCTTAATCTAATCAGATTAATTTTTCAGGCATGATATTTGATTAATGGAAAAAAGTATGAACATTATATTAAAAGCAGTGGACACTATTGGTAATTACTCAAAATAATTGTTAGCATACAAACTTACTTCAAGGTAACGAGGTAATGGGGAGCTGTTGATTGTATAAAACATTGTGGGAAACGGCTCCCTCTGAAGTGACATAGTTTTCGAGAAAGTAGTAATTTTCCACGAATTTGATTTTAAGACCTCAAGTTTAGAATTTGATGTCTCGAAATCAAGCATCTGAAAGCGCACAACTTCGTGTGACAAGGGTGTTTTTTCTTCCATAGTTATCTCGCAACTTCGACCACCAATTGAGTTCAAATTTTCACAGATTTGTTATTTTATGCATATGTTGAGATCCACCAAGTGAGAAGACTGGTCTTTGACAATTACCAATAGTGTCCAGTGTCTTTAAGTAGGCTTACATGTAAAGGGTTAGGCCTGACCTATGTTCAAATAGTGTAGGCTCTAATACACTTTTCAGGCTACATATTTCATCAAAATTTTTCTAATTTTTCCAAAGGGCAAAAATCAGAAATTGGACCTAAGTAGGAAATTATCCTGCCTGATATTTCCTGGACAGATCATAGAGTCATTATATTTTCAAAACTTATCGATCTCAATTCTCAAAAACCTTATAAAAATGTACAAAATATTTGGGCCTCAATTCTACCCATCAAACCTCAGGCAAAAATAACAAACTTGCTCAGTTTTGGCTTAAAATATAAATCAGTCGCTTGATTGTTTTGGATGCATAGCTAGCAACAACCTTGAATAAAAATAGCAGCAACGTGTTCTTTGTGATAATATTTCTTCAATGTCAATAATGCATTCCAGTAGAATCTATTTTCAGAACAACTAGAATCTTTTTTCAGTAAATACTAACTACAATCAATTCACCGATTTTAAATTTACTCAATTTAACACAACACTCAATATTCCTGGAAAACGAATCAAATACCCCTAAATATTTCAATATCTAACAATTGGCAATTTCCTGAGGTCTAAGCATTGGTGTTGAGAAAATCTCTGTGACCTTTCCATTTTCCGATAAGAACATCCTCTTCAAGAAATACTACATCTATTTTACAAAGAACCCTGCGCACCTGTTATTGCATCAATTAATTATCACCCCCTTCACATGTCTCTTTCCTAAATGCAGTTTCAAACCACTACATGGTACAGAACCCAACATCAAAATATGACAAATTTAAGGGCAAAAATTATACACTATGCACAGGGAATAGCTGTTGATGATTCTATCGGATGGTTAATCATAGCATTACAGTAGCTTCTAGCGCTACTAGTAGATTTACATACGTACATGTACGTAGTAAAGGTGCCCGAGCCTACTGCATTATGCTATTCATTGCTTTATTAAGATATTGGCTTTGTTCCAAGTGTGATTCAATGCCAGGGCCCCTACAGAAAAATAATTGTTTCTCCGAAAAAGGATGGGTAAATATTCTTCAAATTCCGGGGGATCTGTCCTGAACACTGAACTTGATGCAATCTCTTGTCTTTTTATTGAGTACAGTGCATTACTCAGGGTAGTTATAATAATGGAGAGATGTTTTATCAAATAAATTATAAAAACAAAAACTGTTTGACTGATGTTGCTTTGCAGTGAAATGCTCTATGTTAAAGCCATTGGACACTTTCGGAACAGAAAACAAAACTAATAATTCACAGATTTACAAATAACTTACAGGGTTTACAGAAGGTAAGGTAATGGTGAAAGGCTTCTCTTGAAATATTATTCCATGAAATGCTTTACTTTTTGATAAAACATTAAAACAATTATCAATTCCCGATATCGAGAATTACAGATTTATTTTAAACACATGTCATGACACGGCGAAACGTGCGGAAACAAGGGTGGGTTTTCCCGTTATTTTCCCCCGACTCCGATGACCAATTGAGCCTAAATTTTTACAGGTTTGTTGTTTTATATAAGTTGTGATACACAAAGTGTGGGCCATTGGACAATACTGTTTACCGAAAGTGTCCAATGGCTTTAAAGGTGTGGTGTTTTGGTTGCTTTTTCTCCCTGAACCACCTTTGTTTTTAGTATTGTGGGGTTTTTTATGGTCCAAGATTACTCCACCAATGAGAAAAAATGTTCATCTTGCCTGGCAAAGTCACTGTTTGATAAAGTTTTATATATTTTTTTTTTTGGAAAGGAAATGTTATCTATTTTCGGAACCAGTGTCGGAAGGGCCTTGCTAAAGTCAAGAATTGCTAGTGGTTACCAAATAAAAGAATTTCTGATTGTACCTTTTTAACTTCTCACAAGCATAACCCACCATGGAGCAGGGGTAACATGCTTGAAGCAATTTAAGAGATCCACTGGCCATCCGGTAGAGTCAATAGCAAATTATACCCAGTACTGGGGTTTCCAGGAAATCTCTTTAACTAGCATAAACACATAAAAGGGTTATGAATATGCATGTATAGCGATGTATTGTGATGCAACTGCTGAGGTGTACAAAGCAAGTCACAACTTGTGACAAAAGCATTACTTCTGGTGGGATTGTGGGATTATACTCTCTTTGAAGCGGAACAAGATGCAAAAATTCCACGATGACAAAATTGTCCCTACTAAACTTTACGATTTTCCAATGGAAATGGCCTTGGCAAAAAAGGAGGTAGCCTTGCCCTCTCAAAGATGATATTCCAAAACCTGCATTTTCCAAAGGTCAATTTTAAAACCTTTAATTTTTAAAATGGGCATCAAGGCCAGCCAAGACCAGGGCCTTACTGCAATACCAGCCCGGGGCAATGTGTTGTCAGTTTGACTATGGTTTGACTATGACTTGTCAGTTTGACTATGGTTTGACTATGACAGTATGTTTTGTATTAAAGAAATTCATCCGAACAATGGTCATAACATATATATTTGAGCAACTCAATAATGATAACAAATGCTAATTGTTATCAAACCATTGAGCATGAGGGTAGGCTGAAATTCATGCAGGAGAATGGAACTAAAAACCATTCAGAACAGTAAAATCAATTTCAAAAAAATGAAATAAAGATACGAAATGGCTTCATAATTATCTATAAAGAATTGAAATTAAGAACCGTGGTATTTGAGATCAAAAGTCTTCAACATCAGTAGTTTTCGATGGCTTTTCCTGCCTGGCTTAAACAAACATTTACTTTGTAGTTTAATCAGCAATGAAAATCAACGATCCCGGCCAGCTAGGTTCATTGACTCCCTTTTATTATTTTTATAAAAAGCTAATTTTAGATTTTCATTTTTTTCTTCTGACCGATCCACCCAAGATTTTGGATTTTTTTTTTTTAACCTCAACTATTCTGAAATGCCCCTCAGTTTTGTTTTCACACCACACTAGTTGCAATCCTACATTAGCAAACACTTTCAATCCAATCCCAATTAAACAATCCAAACACATATGGCGAAAAATATACATAACAAGGATCTCCCATGAGATTAACAGTACACACTAAGTGTTATGCCAGATGTATTCTCTGCACTTTTTTCTTTTTTTTTTTTACATCCGAGAAGTTGATGTGGAGTTCACAGAAAAGTTCAGCCTGAGTACAGCACATAACAAAACTAGGGCATAATGTGAACACAAAACCTCAAAAGGAACCGACTAGCATTCTTTATGGCCTAGATGTAGAAAGATGTTTTTGTTGGCAAGCGACCAGGGTGTAAAAGGTGAAGTACAAAGAATAAACCAAAGCGCTACACCTCCTGTCAGGACTGTCACTGTCATTCTTAGCAACCAGCCCTTGAAATAATCCACAGCAATTGCCTTGGTGTCCTGTGCTTTTGCTGTGATGCCCATTGACACCCATTGCAAAGTTCAAATACAAATAAAAAAATCCTCATAGAAGTGCCCCTTCCAAGAACAAAATCAAAAGAAATTGTCACAAAATGATCTTCAGTAAGAATATCAAATCAATCCTTGGTAACTCTTTACAGACATTATGAAATTTTAAATACATGGGTGGGAGTCATTGCTGGTCAGAAAATATTACTTTTAAAAAACCGTTCTGCTTTTGAAGCAGAACGAAGCACAAACCTTGTCACAGATGGCACTGTAACATGACACATGGCCACTAACCTTCTTCAGATATATAACAAGCGAATTTGTTTGTGCTTAGCTACTTTGGTTATGCTTCATCAGTAAGCAGCCCTATGAAACTTGAGCCTTGAGTTTTGGTTCGGGTGCAAAGAAAGTTGTAATGTCAATATAAATTTGAACCAAATTTACTTTTCAATGCCAAGGTTCCCCCAAATAGATTCCTATTTTTTTAGTCAATAAACAAGCTTTCAAATCATACACAAAACACAGTCTTTATCATTGACTATACCACTCCATGTCAGGTGGTAATAATAATATCTTTTAGTGGTTTCCTACACATTTTCAACATTCAGTATTTTTTCTGCAAGGTATGCGGAACTACACTTTTTGAAGTATGAGAATATCTTTTTCCTTTTAAACATAGTGGGGTTGGTTTACAAGGTGTTGTGGTGTAATACTTTTCCGCTTTGAAACACCCTTCAGAGCGTGGGCTCAAGAATTGAAAGTTTGATAAAAAAAGAACACCCAGTCAAATTTGATTCATTTCCTTTCTAAAAAAAAATAAAAAAATTTTAACAAAAAAACTAAAAATGATGATTTTGGGGCAGGTGTCACTCACTGAGTCACAACTTTACCCCGTACAAGATTATACAGAGCCCATGGCCTCTGTTGCCCTGGTCTTGTCTTGGCCTAAATGCCCTCTCTAACAGTTTCCTGTAGCATTTAAGATCTTTTAATTGAAGTGCTCATTCATTGCCAAATGTTTATTTGAAAATTTAAAAACTTTCTCTTTAAGTCAGAGCTTCTATTGTCTCATTGTTAAAGTTCTCTCAGCACTATAACCCATGCATGCTCAATCAATTTAAACTCTCCTTCTAACGGCATTTGCATATTTACTCAGCAAAGTGCCCACTGAGAAACTTCTGACAAAGTAACTGCGTTGGTGACCTTGATCTTGCAAACAGCCAAAGTCTTTGTTGGGAGGTCAAACAAACACTCCATCCCTTTTAAAATATTTCTCCCCCAGTGATTTATTGTGAAAAATGGCCACTCTGTGCCAATCTTAGGGGCTGGTTCGTAGCCTGCCCAAATTGGACGGGTCCAGGCAGTTATTAACAGAGCGCGAAAAGGGAAGTTTAAGAAAAGGTAGTTGTTTGGTTATCACTCTTAAAATTAATAGAAATCTTACTCAATTAGAAGTAATGTACAGCAGCTTTCGATAGTATAAAGCATTTTGAGAAATATTTCACTTCGAAGGACTGTGGTTATGGACAAAGATAACAGTTTTTATTCCCAAAAAATTTGAGTTTGAGAAACATTGAGAACAAAGTTATGTAAGTCAGATGGGTTTCACAGATTGTGTTATTAAATTCCGAAAATTTATTCTGCCCGATAAATAAACCGCTTCAGATTTTCAATGATAAATCAAAAACGCTACCACCTTTTGAAATGAAATTTTTACAGGTTACTTTATTGTATCTACATTTTCTTATAGCTGATGAAAAATAATTAACGATTCCAAAAACTAAAGGTATTATACACTCACCTTACCAATCAGTGCACACTATAATAGCTTTGTAAAATACTCTCAACACATCTCAAGTTCTTTCTGAAGAAAAGTGGCCTTGGACTTCAAAGCGAGCTTTTTCAATTTTCTTCACATGTTGAATTAAGTTAGAAACTCTGGCTTCCAACAATAAAAAACTGTTCAAATACATTTACAAAGACCACATGTAGTAGCACCGTCGATTGCCTACAGGTGGAAAACAGCCAAGCAAATTTACAGAGGAAGGGTATTATTTTAAGAATACTTGCAGGTACACACTTGAAGTACAATGCCAGCAACTCAAGAAGTTTTAGTACCCAGCATTGAAAACTCAAAATGTTCAAGTACAAGAAATACAGGCAGGACCGACTATATCTACATGGAACATTTGACACTGCATGACCCCTGGGAATAGTGCGTCAATGTTATAATATAATAATATTTATTCGGGCAATCACATTTACAAGCACATGTACATACATTAAACATATTTAAGAAAACAAGTAAAACAACAGTGGGGTGCCCAGGAGAGCATAAAAGTTAAAAAAAATAACTATCGACAAAAGGCGTATGTCTCCTAAGATGTTCAGTATGTCAATCATCTTTCAGTATATGTTGACGCTCTTTGAAAAACAAAATTGACCCAGCATCACTACACATTTGACGCACTTCCAACTTGTATCTTAAAAACGATTTTTAAAAAAAGACACACATTGCTGCACTTCTGATCAGTAGGCCTACACAAACTTGAAAAAAGGGGTAACGATCGCTTGTAGAGAGCAAGGCATGATGGACAAACTATTGGAATGTGCTTTTTGAGTACGAATTGCAGGAAATATAGTTAAAATGGGGTTTGAGATACTTGTCTATCGCATGTCATCCAAATGGAAATGGGAGTTTTTCCCTACTCGCTAACGTATTGCTGTATGGAATATGGAGGAGAGAGCAAGACTTGATACCCTTTCCAAAACCACTGCTTCCAGAAACTGGCTCCTTGTTTGTTTTTAAGATTGCCGATCATAATTTTCTTTTTATAGTTTAAAGATCTAAATTCTTCAATTAACCTTCAGCGTTTGCTCCTCTAAAGACTGAAACTGACCCGTCTCTGGCCCGACGGGTCAAATAACCTGAACTCAACACAAAGGGCATCTAAGACATTCACTCACATGATAAGCCCAGAACAAATGCAAGTACTCGCCATGCCCATGACCAACACAGGAAACCAAATCCAGTTCAAAAATTAGGTTATAATTATCTTTGGAACCCCAGTATAGATACGTTGCACTACACCTGCCTCAAACCATATCAGTTCTCATGACCAACGAGGGTCATTTTAAGTGCAAGGGATTGCAAGCAAATATAAAAGATATTAAGCTTTTTCTCGCTGGGTTACTAGGTTAAAGATAACATACCAGTTAAAAGAGAAGTAGATTTTCATTTTATAGGTGTGGACAGAGATGATTGACAGTTCCAAAACTTTAAACCAGATTTCTAACCTTGTTAACTTGTAGTAAGTTTAATAGAAACACCCACCCAGGGCAGGACACACCGACTCCGGATTGATCCCCAACTTTGTTTCTGGTGATCTTGTTTCTGTTTTTTTTTCCGCCATGATTCGAGACTCAAGTGTCTGGTTGAGTGTCAAAGATTCATTGCACGGTTTTCAATTTCTACTCCATCTTTAGTAATGACTTCTTCATTTACACAAAGTAATTGATTGAGATTTATTTTCCAAACCCTTAAGGTTTAAAACAGGCAAATCATCCAAACACTTTATACAAAACAGTGGTTAACTCAAACTACTACATGTATTCATCAACTAGAAACACTGGCGATTCACAAGGTTTGCCAAGAAATTTTTCAGTAACTTGCCAGCAGGACCTGTTAGCTTGTCTTTTCACTAATTTGAAGCCTTTTCACATAATAATCTGAATAGAGATGCTTTTCAATACTAAAATGGCCTGCAGTACACGACCACTTTGAGTGAATTTTGACTGGTCGTCGGGTGTTTTAAAGTGGCATTTGGCCAGCAAACCACTGTTAAAAAGGGAGAACACTGACTTCGATTTTAATATTGTTCAATAAAATGCTTCTCCTGGAAACATTCTAAAGAAACCTTGGTAAGAATGTTCAGACAATTTATGTAATTGAGACCCTGAATTGAAATACTCTGCAGGCAGAATACCTTAGATACACAGAATTATCATCCAGCTATATATCCCAACTGTCCTTACACAGGGCTAAAACTGTCAAAAGCCGGAAGTCACTACCTCTGACATCTACTGCCTCGGTCTTGTCAAATATAGTTTCCAAACAAGACTTGAAGATTTCCTCATTATAAAAATGAAAATGGCCTTACACAATCAAAGATAAAATTCCAGGGCTGGATTTTACAAAGTACTCAACATAGTCAATCAAACAATAATAATTGCCAAGCAAAAATTGTGACATCGCAATTTACAAATCACTATGGCAACAGTGACAACAAATCACTAAGATGTTATTGTAAAGTTGTTGTTTCAGTTTTGCATTTAGTTTTCTTTTCTCCATAAAGTCCCTTTCATCGAGACAAGCTTCCCACATTGAATGAATTTTTAATTTTGAACAATGTTTTTAAGAAATAGTGATCATTGATTTTTATAACATGGACAACAAGACACCTCCTTCCTGCTGAAGCCAAGAGAAAGGACCATGTGGTCCTTTATCTATGGCTGAAGTAACTTGTGTATTTGTCTTTGTTTATTTAGCCTGAGCCCCTCTCCCAAGTCTTAATTTGCATGCTCGACTGCTTTTTCTATACAGTAAGATCCCTGGCTGAGTCAAGATGTTTTCTAAAGGTGATAATGAAATGTAAAGTAGGACAGTTATATCAGCCACATGGTCCTCCATACAAATGGTCCACAGGCAGCTAATTAGGGACCTTCTTTAATGATAATTTACAGTTATGTAAGGTTGAGGTAGGTGGGTGCAGCTATAATACTGAATGCACTGAATGTATAGATGCTGTTATATAACATCAAAAAGGGCATTGTAGGTGTGCATTGTGTGCCTCTTTGTCCCCCACAGGGGTGTTGGCCTCTGCAAGGTTTTATCCTTTCATACGAATTGTTTTCATTTAACTTATCAATCAAAACAAATAATACATGAGAGGGACACATGCCCAACCTTCCTTGACCTAGCATCCCAAACCCAGTTAAACCGGTTCCAATGTTCAACCCTCCTTTGCCACCATTGCTAGTTTAGCAAGTGGCCGGAACAAGCAACCATCAAAGAAAGTCACATAGTATTTACGATGATCATTTCAGAGGATTCTGTTTTTAACATTTAAATGAACCCCAAAGTCTTCTGCCTTTTGATCTTAACCCTTTCATTCAATACCACTCGTTGTTCCCAATATCCTTCATTGAAACGTTCAAGTGGGTCATCGACGATGGAATACCGATTTTAATATTGGCCCCCACCGGATCTCGCGCATACGTAACAATCTCAATCAATAGGACTAGCTAACTCTTTACCCCTCAGAAAGATCAGGGTCTTTCCTTTGTGTTTCCCTTTACTTTTATCTGCCCACAGGATTACCTCATGATCTACATGTGTCAGGAGTAAACCCAATAATGGAAAAGCTACTCGCTGGTCCATGACCAGTTAAATCTATTGACATAAACAGGATGGCATGGTAGCCTTTGACACCAGTCACCCCTGGCTAGCACCCATCGACCCCATGCATAGATGCATTTCTCAGGCTAACTGCATCAATTCAAGAACTGTGGAAGTAGGTTTGGAGATCTTTGGCATTCTTTCCCCTCTGTCTTCTTGTTATCGTTTTAAGTACTATTGTTAATTACGTAACACTTTCGCATCATCTCAAAGAACGTCTTTACATTCTTAACTTCTAACACCAGAAGAGCATTTCTTACTCAGAAGAGGCCGACGAAAAGTTAAAAAGGGAAAATGATGGCTGAGAATTTGGGCGTTAGTGAAAAGAGCATCACAGCTCACTGGCTTTGCAACAGCAAGGCATGAGTGTTTAGTGTACCTCTCCCACCCACTTCCTAATCAACTCCTCTAATCAATATGTGTACACTATAACTTATCTATTTTATTTAGGAGGGCACAATCAATTTTAGTTACACTGGGGTCGATTTCACAAAGAGTTAGGTTAGGACTAGTCCTAGGAGATATACAAATTGCATGGATAGTCCTAAGTTAGGACGCGTAACTGGTCCTAACTTGAGATAAGACTAGTCCTAACTCTTTGCGAAATCCACCCCGAACTCCCACCACGTTTTATTCTGATGAATAAGCCACAAGAATCTTAGCAATAAAGTATGCAATCATTTACACTTTGATAAGGTTTATCGGACTGTCCAAACTTCTTGTGGTTTACATGTGCCCTGCCATACTTTGACAACAGAGAAATTCTGTCTCAGTTTTCTTTTTCGAAGGCATTCATTTTAAACTCAAGAATCCTTCCTTCCATGATCCTTAACAGCAGAACATCAAGTGAAAGATTCCTTACAATTTTATGCTCAATGTTTTTGAAAATGTTACAAACAAAAATAGCAACCAGAGTGTCTTTTTTCAGTCAGGTGCCAGTTTCTTCAAAGTCTTTGGGGAAATAATTTGTCATTGACTTCATTAAATGTACAAGTTTTCCTGAGAGCAGTACCAAGACATTTGTACCACATGGTCGAAATGTGTACTAGAATATTCTTAAGTACCTAACAATAAAGCCAATTGACCAAAGTAACAGTGACCAGAAAGCCATGGTCTTAGTATATTTTTCAAGGCCAGCCGTAAAAAACAAAAATATTGATTATAAATTCAAAAAAAACGCCAGGCCTGATACTACCTCCATGCCTTTCGGTCATTGCCTTGGTGCCCTTGAAATGCTCCAGCTCCAATAGAAATTTACAATTTCCTCATAGCGTGCACTTTACAGAGGAGAAAATGTCTTGGTGCCCTTGCCCTTTCAAAATGGAAAAACACAGGCTTGAGGCGCGCTAGCTGGGTAGAGAATGAATCAGATCCTAGTACTAGTTGAAATGATTTAAGACTTCGTAGGGGTGGAGGGAGGGGCGTAAGGAGATTAAACCAGGCCTTTGACTCAACCCTCTAACTCATCCAGCAATGTAGAACTAGAACAATCTTAAATCATTTGATTCCTTCCTTCACAAGATTCTGACTTGCCTCCTTGATGTTGACACCCAAAGGTCAATATTTATAACACGATGTTTATAATCGACAGTCAATCCTTTTTGGAGGAAACAGAAGCCGGGGTCTGCAGTTAACACCTTATGGGACTTGGGTGAGCCTACTACTTGCCCCAATGTCAGTGTTCCCAAATATACAAAATCAAATAGACAATTATTGTGGGTCCCACTGGAGCCATTGTTAGGGCAGTAACAAACAAGGGGCGGTGTCAGTAGACCTAAGCCCTTCTCATAAAAACAACCCAAGAAAACTGAACAGCATAGTGCCTACTTACAGCGGCCTGATCTACCAAAGCCACTGGGACATTGATATTGAGTACATCTTCTTTAAATGGAAATTGCTTGTGGCAATGAACTTCAAGAAAGTACTAGAGGAGGCACTTATCGTACTCTTGACCATTTGAACCCATAAGTAACCTTTCCTTGAAGTAGTGCCTTTCCTAAAGGTACTATCCCTTAGCCCTACTCTTGACCTTTGAACCCGTAAGTTTCCGGTCCTCGAAGTAGTGCCTTTCCTAAGGTACTACTCCTTAGCCCTACTCTTGACCTTCAAACCCATAGGTTACCTTCCCTTGAAGTAGTGCCTTTCTGAAAGGTACTACCCCTCAAATCGGTAAAAGGAAAAAGCTCATTGTCCTTTCTAGCCAAATATTTAAGTTCAAGGTCCAGCTCTGGTTCCATGTGTATTTATTGAGTTTACAAATCTCTAGTGACCGAGAAGGTATCACGCAAACCATAGAACTATTCAAGAACAAGTCACAGATTGTGAATCACCCTCTCCAGAAAGTGAACTGACTGCAGAAGCGTGGCATGTCCCCTCTAGATGCATTTGTCGTTATCAGTATGTCATGACTCATCAGTAATAAAGGAAAATATCAAACCTGTTGCAAATTTCAAACAATTAGCCTTTCCAACGCAATATTGTAAATTGTAAAATGCACATTGTGCATTGGTATTAACACTACTGGCTGGCGAAGTGAGGGCCCATCACAATTTTTTTGTACTAAGGGCTAATGGGGGCGTCCCGAAAAAACCACCTTTGTGTGCCAACTCTATGACATTTGCCAACCAAAGGATTTTGCAATGGAAGTATCCTTTGCAAAATGAATATGACCTTGTCCTCTCACAGATGAAATTCAAGGCCTGTAACATGCTTGAACTATCATTTAAAGGCAGTGGACACTATTGGTAATTACTCAAAATAATTATTATCATAAAACCTTTCTTGATTATGAGTAATGGGGAGAGGTTGATAGTATAAAACATTGTGAGAAACGGCTCCCTCTGAAGTAATGTAGTTTTCGAGAACAAAGTAATTTTCCATGAACTTGATTTTGAGACCTCAGATTTAGAATTTGAAGTCTCGAAATCAAGCATCTGAAAGCACACATCTGCGTGTGACAAGGGTGTTTTTTCTTTCATTATTATTTCGCAACTCCGACAACCGATTGAGCTCAAACTTTCACAGGTTTGTTATTTTATGCATATATTGAGACACACCAAGTGAGAAGACTGGTCATTGACAATTACCAATAGTGTCCACTGTCTTTAAATAAATTTTAAAAATAGGAAACTTCAAATTGCTATTTAAGCCTAAATGCCTTGTCACACTTAAGGAATAGTGAGTTACAGCTAGTACTAGAAGAATGTCACTTGTGCTGCTGGAGTGTCCCCTTTGCATACAGTGCAAGTGGTTGTCTGCAAGTTGCCTGAACAAATGTTACCCTGTGTGACAAGGCTGGCTTAAAAGCCCCTTGAAATAATCTCTACAGTTTTCCTGGAAATCAGTATGACGTCTTTCCTGACTTTTAACTGTCACAAGACCTTCTCTACTTTCTTCTTATATTTCTTCTTTCATCTACTTCTTCCGTTTCTTTATTCCTGTGTCCATGGTTCTACACGTTATATGGGTTCAAAGTGGATGCTAAGTTTGTAAACGAAGCACAGTTTCTCGCCCATTTCTAGCAGTTGTGACCACACACAAAGCAAAAACCATTATTGCTTCATCTATTGGATGGGACCTGAAGCCATTGGTCCTGTGTGTTGTGCAATGCATAAAAGAACCCAGGTCAGTTGACAATAAGAGAAGGGGTTTGCTCCGGTGTTTCTGGAAATGGCTGCTGAATGCACCACAGCACCTTGTTAACCCTTTATAAGTTGTTACATAATGGGTCAAAAAATTTGAAAAAACTTCAAAAAAATCTGTCTTCAAAAATCTGTCTTCAAAACTAATTGTTACCCGTATTTATCATTATTACAAGGTAAGAGTTTATTAAATGTGAATCTTGTCATACTTCTCCTATTGTGTCATTCGCCTTCTACCTCCCTCCCCAGCCATCCCCACCCCCTTCTCAATAAATAAAAAACTTACTTGCGATAGCGACGGACACCGGACAGCTGCATATCCTTCCGACTTCATTGGACACACAGCACTGATATTCTCCACTATCTCGTTTGGGAAGCACACTTTTAAACGACAACGAGCCGTTGTTTACAACCTGACGGTCCTCATTGGGACTAATAGCCTGTCCATTGAGCACCCACTGAACGGTGAGCGGCGGCTGGCCGGTCACACCGCAGCCCAGCAGCAGTGGCCGGTTGCGGACGGCAACCGTATCCCTAGGCTCCTCGGTAAATTCTAAATTCTCAACAGCAAAAATTCCTGAAGAAGAAAAAGAAAATTAAACAGAATGGTTTTTAGTTTTCCAATAAACAAAACTAAAATAAATTATTTTTTATATTTTAACTACTGATGTGCTTATCTGCGAAAATAAGAAATCGCGATAAGCAAATGCTTTCTTAGAAAATTTCAGTTACTAATTTCATTTACTCTTTTCATTTCTTAATCCGATCTGGTATTTTGTTTCAATCAATGATGCAGATAGAAATAATCAGGCCATGACAAAGTTCATGCCACCAAGCGGGATAGATTTCCACGAACTGAAAGACTTTGCTTAGCAGTAAAAAAAAAAAAATAATAATAAGCTGTATATTGTTTCTGGTTGGCTCCCCACTAAATTGCTAAGCGTATCGATCCATCATTTCCGCTCTGCGGAACTAGGATGTATCATTCAATCATTTTGCAGAGTCAAATTGCTATCATTTCTTCCAAGTCTTAATAATTAATCCACCAATGGGGAGGAAAAAACTGTTACAAAACCAGCCATCTATTGAACATTTGTATGCATAATTAATTATGATTTAGCTGTTTCTGAGCACAATCTCTGAAACATTTGAGCTTTTCCTTATTTATGGAGGAACAACCTAATCATCTATTTGAGACACGACGACGCTTAACTTCCCCGAATAAGGAAAAATTCTTCAGAAAAAAAAATTCTTTTTAATATAATAGCGCATTTTGCAATAACCGTAATAATGCCCTCGTCGTTGGTCCAGTAACTTTTTTTTTAATCTTTCCACATATACAGCCCGAGCTGCCTTGGCGCTAAGGCTTTTTCAAACACAACCTCGAGGTACCCATTTATACCCATGGGTGGAGAGAAGCAAATTAAAGGACCACCAAGAAAGAGATTGAGCAAACTAGGTTAATGGGACCATTACAACTCTGGGATCTACATTTTAAAAATATGTTAATATAAAATTTGAATACAGTTTGAAACTGCTGTTTCATGACATCTCTAGGAACTGTAATCAGGGTCCAATGATGTAATTGATGATTTTATTTCACAATGAGACCAGCATATTGCATCATTCAAGGGAGTAAATGCACAATGCCTTAAGTATCTTGCAAAAGGACGGAAAGCTTTCCCTGACAAGTACACGAAAACTGTATTAGTATTAAGAAAACTGTCTTGCTAAATATTAAATATTCTACTACCGTGAAAAAGATTTTTCTCTGATTTTTTTTCCGTGAAATTTCTCAGTTTTCAGTTCTGGAAAGAGTTTTAACTTATTTATGTAAAGTTCATACCAATTCCAATCTTCCAGAGAAATATTGCACTCTGATGTACAATCAAAACAAGGCAATACATGGTGTAACTCCAAAGACCTCAAAATTCATCACAGTCACACAAATCATCAGCTTTTATTTATCACAATGTCATAAATGTCATGAGAGCTTGGTTTGGGTGAAAGCATTTATATACCAAGAATATGCCGCACATACATGCATGTGCACAACATTTCTGGGTAAACAAAATTACCACTAAAAGAGTATTCACTCAAGTGTGACTAACAAAGTGGATGAAATATTTTGATGGTTTGTTTATTCGTAGAGAAAGTAAATTTACTGTTTAAGAGAAAAGATACATTTCCTTTAGGTTTGATTGTTCAAGTCCCCACATAATGAGTTAATTAGGCCCCACCTGCTATTAAGATCCATTGCAGGACTGTAGACTTGACTCAAGTCATAATCCCGTGCAAGGCCCTTCCTTTCCTCATTGTCAGAAAACTATTATTTTGCGCTCTGCATTCTCCATTCTGTTCCAAGCAATAGCTACATTTTGTCGGTGAGGGCGCACTGGTATCATGTGACTGGTTGCTAGTGAGGGAGCAACCCTAGTATACTGTGGCTTCATGCTGGCGCGTTACATGTGAGTTAGGGACCTCGCACGAGAAAGGGACTTGAATCAAGTCTAGGGGGACAGTGATAAATATTAATCCAATCCAAATGATTCAAATTAGCAGAGCTGTCTCTGTTGATGAGTGCGAAAAGATTTACGTCTGTTGATTTGATAAGGGAAGGGAACAAAACAATTCCAGATAACCAGGAAGGAAATAGCAGGAAACACCTTAAGAATGGTTACAAAATCTGTTTTTACCTTTGTAGTAAAGAAGGAAGATTTGGTTGGGGATCATCTCAAAAGGTTGGACATGCAGTCTACTTTTGTCCCAATGGCTAGTCTTCACTACGCCTTACACTAGGTTCCAACTTTAAGAACATGTCCCCTGAAACTGTTACACTTATGTAAGATCGTTTGCTGTTGTTTCCTTAGGGAGTCAAGTGATGTAATAGTAACGTTTTTTTGTAACTGCTCGTTAAAATTTGTCTTGAAGGATGTCAAAAGGTTCATGGATTGGAATGGAGAGAAAAGTGCAATAATAAGTGGTTAAAGCCATTGGACACTTTCTGTAAACAGTACTGTCCAAGGCCCACACTTCGTGTATCACAACTTATATAAAATAACAATCCTGTTAAAATTTAGGCTCAATTGGTCATCCGAGTCGGGAGAAATTATCGGGAAAACCAACCCTTGTTTCCGCACGTTTCGCCAAGTCATGACAGTGTTTAAAATAAATCCATAATTCTCGCAGTCGAGAATTGATATATGCTTTGTAATGTTTTCTCAAAAAGTATAGCATTTCGTGGAATAATATTTAAAGAGCAGTCTTTCACCATTACCTTCTGTAATCCCTGTAAGTTATTTGTATATCTGTCAACTTTTAGGTTTTTTTCTGTTCCGAAAGTGTCTAATGGCTTTAAAATACAATTGGTTTTACCAGCTTGGTGTCAGCCGCACAAATAAATAAGTTTTAACTGAAATCTTGTCTTGTTGTGAGTTCACTGGCCTGATGCAATGCAAAAATAATTGGCCTCGGGTCTAATTTTTACGAAAACTTAATATCCTATTTGAGACAATAAGGTACTAATTTATTTTATAATGAATATAAAATAAAAGTGGTGGCAGATTACAGAAACTTGTTCAAATACAATAAGAATATTAGAGGATGTTATTATAATCTAACCACTGTGAGACTGTTTAATTTGCCTTTTTTAGCGTATGCGCTAATCATTCCAACTACACATCATTACTGAGTTCCACAGTATTTTTTTAACTTTCATTCATTTTTTTTAGGCCTAACAATTTTAATTTCAAGTAAAAAAACGTGGCTTTACTTCACTAGTGCAAAATAATGAATAATTCAGTTGTTTAATTTTGTTTTTTCAAAATAGCATGGAAAGATTTAATTTGATTTGAAATCCTTTATCCACAATTAATAATGTACTCGAGGACAGAGGCCTAGTTAAAACAGTTGCATGTTAAGCGTAAATGATGCCATGACATGTATCGATTAATTATCATGAGGCAAAAAATTAGGCAATACCACAAGTATAAAACCTGCATCAAATAATTGCTAAGACCATGTGACCGGTGACATGACATTTTATTGTTTAAAAAAGAGACACGAAGCCTAGCTAGACTTCCCGCAGGCAAAGTTTGTACGCAGTCCAATGGTAGAAAACATAAAATCTTATGTTTTATGGAGAATGCACTTGTCTGATTTATTAATAAACTTTGATATGAAGAAAGGGGCATGGCCCTATATCTCATCATCATAAAAATTGAATGTTTGACTGAGGAAATTATGTAATCTTTCCCATAAAATTACCAATGTATTTTGAATTTTGCCTTTTTCATTTGTAAACAAAGCTGTTTACATTTTTTTAAATACATTTAACATTGAACAAAAATGTCCCTGAAAATAACTCCACTACACTATAGTGATCGAGGCATAAACATGATAACATTAATAAATGCCCGTCCTTAAATTTAAATTCAAATTGTCAATTAATTTCGGTTAAAAATCAACAGTTAGATTATAGATTGGTAGTAAAATCAACATCTAAAATCCTCCACACAACAAAAAGGCTCGAGAAAACGGTTCTAAATCCACATTCAAGCCCGTCCAGTCGGCCGTCCATTTGACCTTCCAAGCGCTAGTTTCAATCCGTCCGTCATCGTTTTTCAATGCGAAGGACATACACTGAGCAATGTGTCCATCCAATGACAAGGCCGTTCCATGTACACACAGAACACAACCGTATGCCGTCAACACACACTGACCGACCAACCAACCAACAAAACCACCATATTCGGTGCAAACTCATAGACTTTCTTAACAATCTTACCTTTAACTAACAGTATGTATACGAACACGACAACCAGAGGCCTGTTTTGAGCGCTTTTGGACGCCATGTAGCCTTGTCGTCACGGCCTAATATGTGAACTTTCCATGTCAGTGTAACCTCGGACGATGGGCTTTTTTGGCTTGACTGGTCACGACCTGGCCATGGGCATGAATACGTACAGCTCATTGCCAGTGCTAGGGCCGCGATTGACCTATGCTCCACTCCAACCACATTTCGGCATACGCGATTCAGTAGGGCGAACTATTTGACCCTGTATACTGCACTGACCGCTATTTTTCCCTCTGAAGGCTTTTGAATTTATTGGATTTACTCCCTTTGCCCTTTTATCTACACCGGCCTAGTTAAGAATGCGTACTGCAACTACAACGCTTGCATATAGTAGAGTGCGTCGTTTCTGTTAGCTTATGATTTTACTACATGGATAGTATAATAATTAAATGTCGGGCGGTGTAGCGGTCGTTGACTCAATTATTACAGTGTGTTTACATTGTCGGCCAAGTTCGAATGCATCTAACATAACATTACGCATCATCGCACAACATGCAAACAGCATGCAACAATCAAAGGGCAGAATTATTTTGATAAAAAAGACTATAGGACCTATATTTTTATGGCGCAAAATCTTTCTCAAAACACAAACTGATGCATATTATGTGGTCTTCTTTTGCATCTAAAATTGGATGATTTGTAGAGTTCATGTTTTTTTTTTGCTGAAAATTCCATCTCAGGTGAAGGTGAGGATTTTTTTAAATGAAAACAGCCGTGGTCATATTTATATAAATATACTTTTCCATAATGATGTACAAATTAATTCAATTCATTTCCAGCCAATAATATAGTGACTTATAAATATGCTTCGATGATCACAAAGAAGTGTTTACATCATCCCAGCATCCATGCAGTAGGGCCTACCATCACGCAACAAGTTCGCATTAACTGCAGTGAACACATCCCCGACCCCCCCCCCCCACCCACCCCCTCATAGCCTTGTGGAAAAAGACCATGACCTCCCGCTACATTTTGAGGGTATATATTTATTTTTACGCGCATCACGCATCCTCACCCACCACTTCTCTGTTGGTGCGCCCCCAGATATGTTAAAGATAAAGAACCATGATTAAATTGTTTTTCTTTCGTGGTGAGACCGAAGTCCGTATTAGTATTATCTTTAAATTTAGAATTACTATGTCAGCAGTGACGTATGTATTGCGTACACGGGCCCGTTTTGGTTATCAGGTGGTATGTATAAATCGCCCATCACGCGTGCGAACGATTAGGCCTAAATCACATTATAATACAACAAAAGAAAATCACTATCAAGATAAATTCATTTATTAATTGACGTCTGGGGAAAACAAACAATGAACTTAAAAATAATTGTACATAAAAAAAAAATAGGAAATGCGCATTAAAGACAAAATGGCTAATACGTCAGCAGGCCTGGGGCATGGTTCACGACCCAATTTAATAGAGCTGTTACGCACATAGCACATTATCTGAGGTCAACTTGATCCCATACCATCTGAGGTAAACTTGATCCCATCTGAGGTCAACTTCGATCCCATCGAGGTCAACTTGATCCAATCTGAGGTCAACTTGATCCCATCTGTGGTCAATCCCATAAGAAGCCAACTTACGCACATAGCACATGATTTGAGGTCAACTTGATCACATATCTGAGGTCAACTCCCATCTGAAGTCAACTTACATCTAAGCGGGTCAACTCCCATCTGAAGTCAACTCCATCTGAGGTCAACTTGATCCCATAAGAAGTCAACTTACGCGCACAAAGCACATGATCTGATGAGGTCAACTTGATCCCATATCTGAGGCAAACTCCCACCTGAAGTCAACTTACGTCTAAGCAGGTCAACTCCCATCTGAAGTCAACTCCATCTGAGATCAACTTGATCCTATCTGAGGTCAACTCCCATAAGTCAACTTACATCTAAGCGGGTCAACTCCCATCTGACATCGAAATCAACTTGATTCCATCTGTAATCAACTTGATCCCATCTGATGGTCTGAGGTCAAGTTGATCCCATCTTAGGTAAACTCACATCTAAGGTCAGCTCCCTCCTGCATTTGCCAATTCAAGCTAATTCCTGTTTGTTTAGTAAACTCCAATTAGGTATAGGTGTGTTTGATGTATAGGATCTAAGATTCAAACTCATTTTAGTTTCATCTTGAGGCCTATACTGTTTTTCCTTTTTTAAATCCTGCTTTAAGGATCATTTTGTTCAAAACTTAGTTCCACATGGAGAGTTCATCTTACCTAAATAATAGTTACACTCAATAATAGATGCATGATCACACTTCGTGTGTATGTAACAGTGAGTTGCGAAAGCGCCCTCTCTCATCGTGCAGCTATACAATGGTGCTTTGCTCACCACGCAGACAAGTTAGTGCGATAGTTATTAAACTGGTACTCAACAGTTAAATAAATAGATGAGATCAAAAAAGGGTTAAAAGTCAAAACTATAAGTCAATTTTCAAAAGAAAATCAGAAAGTGATCGCGAGGGTAGAGGTTGGTTTTTCAAGTCATAGGCGGTTTCTGTGGGAGTGAAGAGATTTCCTCTTAAATGGGAGGGATTTAAAAGTTAATCCAAAGGATTGTATATACAGGGGTCGCCAACCCATATTTAAAGTAAAGTTAAATCTTTTTTAGGTGAATTTTAATTGCTTTGGATTTATTTCTCATCTAAAAATGGATTGTCCTTAAATTACAATCCCTTGGATTTACTTGTTAATCCCTCCAATTTAGAATATATAGGTCACAATTTGAAAACGACACGAACGGTCACGATGAGTAGGTTATGCACAAGTGTTGCTTCACATGTCATTTGATTAGGCCATGCCAGGGGCCGATTTTACAAAGAGTTAAGATTGATCATACTGCAAATCAATCGTGTATAGTTGCTAAGAAAAGTGTGATGTCGCACTACAAATCACTATGGTAATATTGACAATATACGCCTCTCTAAATACTTATGCATGACGTCATAACTTTTACCCAAAATGAGGGTATGGGCGCACTTCCCCCATCCCTTGCAGTGGTTGCGCCCATCGCCTCGTTTTGAGTTAGCATTGTGACGTACCTCATGCATATATTAAGAGATGAAATGAAATCGCCCTCCGCGCCGAGAGATCAACGTTGCTCATTGGCCCATCTTGTGCGTCGCGCGTACTTCATGCGTTTCCTTCCTTCCACTCTTTGCATGGCAGCTTGATGACGTCATACAAACCGATGAGATCCTTTATGACGTCAGACATACTGTTGCGCGTTCTTCTGCGTCACAGAACTTTGTTGCTAAGCGCGCGTGTTTTCCCCTCTCCCATACTCAGATTATAATATATCCTTAGTAGCGATGTATTATTTTTTAACAATAACTACACAGATTCTACTAAGGTACAGTGAAAGTTACATCTTCTTGTCAGTTCTCTTGATTTTCATTTGTTTTATCATGGCTTTGTATGGATCCCCGGTGCGAAGACCAGTGACGCAGTCCAGCGGCGGCGGAGGCTCCGCAGCCAAGGATGATGTTGTAAGTTTGTTACTTAATAATATTTTATACCAGAGGGTTTTACAAATTATATCTTACCCGTGACATTTCCCTTTCGATTGAGAGTCAATCTAAATGAACACAATTATCGCCACACCTATCTATACATTATTGTTCTGGTTTTGCCTGAAGTTGACTTAAATAACATAATATGGATTTATAATGCGCACTTCTCCAGAAACTGATCAAGGCGCCTACAAACAAATAAAGCTTTGTATATTTTAATGAAAAATGATTGATATGAAATATAATTTGTAGTAAAGGCCTAGTTAAATTTACTTAAAAGTGAGCCTTTGTAAACAAGAGTGACTTCAGTTCCCTCTTGAAGTTGTCGAGTGATGCTATTTTATGAAGTGTGACGGGTAGATATTTCGCAGGAGCAGCTTTGGCAGAAGCACGGTTTCAATTTCGGATTGTTCTATAAAAAAAACCTTAAAAAATCATATAAAGAGTTTGTAAATCAGGGCCCTGAGCGAAGAGATGATTCCCTCTTAATAAAATCACAGTTTGGGGAATCTCTGAATAGTATAATATTATTGACGGATTCGTAAAACACAAGTATTTTCTTTATATTTTCTCGGACAGCCAGCAAAAATCAGGCAGGAACTTTATCGGTTTGAGCAGAGCATAAAAGGTGAGCCAAATTGTATATGATTTACATTTTCATCAAAATATTTTGTTGAACTATGAAAGAATATTAGCGATGTCAACTTCATTTAGCCTATTTATTTATTTATCTTATAACATAAAATTAGATGTTACAAACTGCTAACAAAAAGGACATATTATTATTGTAATGCGAACATAGTTAATGGCTTGACACTTTTGAATTTTGATGTCTTAAGATATGCAATCAAGTATGAGGTCTCTCAACGAGACACTTTCTGAAGTTTACGGCGAGTCGCTTCCAAGAGCCAACGAGTTTCAGAGAGCACTCCAGGTAAAAGACTCTAGAACAAAATTGATTCACAAAAAAATATAAACATAATTTTTCCATTATTTTCAAGTACTAACGTCAGATAATATGATATTCCAGTTCAGTTCAGTTCTTTAATATTTTTTTCTACACTGTTATATACACCAAAGTAAGCAAACTTTTTGTCACCTTAAATAAATTATTAAACTTTTCTTTACAAAATTGCCCTTGAATTCTTGTGACTACTTTGCTTTTTTAATAGATGAAAATTAATGATGTATATAAATATTCATGATGTATATAAATATGCATGATCTGTTCAGGATGAGAACACCTTATTGGATAATTTTGCTCGTGACGTACATGGGGTTGATCAGCCACTGAGACAGTTCGAGCATCAGTACGACAGCGGCGGTTCGTCAGACAGTTCCGGCCTGGCCAGGTGAGATGGTTGGACCCTGGGTGGATTGGGGAGTTCAAGATTCTCCTAACCCCCCCCCCCCCCCCCCTCAAAAAAGGGGGACAAATTTCAGATATAACAGCCATATAAGGCACTCATCAGCAGAACGACAAAATGTTATACTAGAAGAATAAAATCCGGTTTCATGTCTCTCAGCAGCCGGTTGGTCAACAAAGCACTTATTATAGATTTTATTTCTGAATTTGAACTGAAGTAAAATGGTAGAAAGTAAATACATTCAGTCATAATTACTTCACTGTTCTTTATTATAAAAGAAGCACTCTTTCGGTTTTGAATGTTATTGTAAGAATTTCTTCCAAACATTTTTTTGTTTCAATGTTTTTAATGTGTTCATGTTTTTTAGTGCCAACAAGAAAAGCGAGTTTGTAACCTCCGTTCTTGGAACACTGTTCGAGGGCCAAGACGTATTCTTCTCAGAAAGTTTAAAGGTAAATAAACATGACCAAAATCTTCTTCTTGTTGTAATCTCCAGCATAATGCATGGCAAAAATGGTGACATTATGTCAAAAACTCAAGCACAAACCCGAGTCCCAGGGACTCCGAATTGCTCACAATTTAACAAAAATCCATGTTCAAAAGTCAGCAATCCATTTTCTTGGAAATAAAAATATTATGTTTCTTTTCATAATGATTTTAACCACACTAACTTCATCTGAATGAGATTTACACAACAAAATTAATACTTGTCAAATAAAGATATTATCAATATTGTACCCCATAACTTCAGGTTTCTCAAGTTCTAATGAACATAGTTTCACAAACCAAGCACCTTCCGACTCCGCGAGAGGCAAGACTTGCTAAAGAGTTAGCTGAAGAAATCGGTTCAAAGAGCGATGTGTTAATGTCTTCGACTAGGAAAGTAGTGGGAGGAACGTCCCCGTTTGCACAGGGTGGGCATGGACACCGTGGCCCAGGCGCGCTGGTCGGTGGAGCTTACGGCAGTCAGCAACCCCGTAAGTTGAAGATAGTGTCGCCCGACTCCCATTGTTTTTGTTGTTGCACAGTTTGGAACTGCCATCCTATTTTCTTTTTTAGGATTCCCTTAAATAAATAAAAAACACGATTAAGACAAAACGAATTTCCATTGAAAAGTACTAGGACAGTAGCAGAAATAACAAATTTCGACCCGATTCTAACCAACTGTATAACTACACAGAATTGGTCCAAACATGTTTTTGTGCACAGCCACAATTATCATGGGTGTACATTTCTTTTGAGAGAAATTGCTGACAAAAAAATCTGAATCTAGGATCCACATTTAGGAGGTGTATTGAAATGATGACATTTTCACCTTATTGTGACCCCATGGGTTTAGATTTCACTGAGCTTTTAAAAACAGTGTCCTCAACAGCAATAGAAAAATAGATAAAAATGCAGGAATTATTTACAGTATGTGTACAAAAATAACAGCTGATTTTCTTTATCAGGTTGACTCAAAATGTCTGAGTTCCCTAGATCAATGCCTTGATAGATATTAAATTTGCATCAGGGATAAAGAAAATATATTCTGTTTTTACTCTGATTTGGGTGAACACTGTATACTGAGTACTTTCCTAAATTCGTTGAAAAACATAACTACAGGTTTTACGCTGGTGGGATTCGAACCTACAATTCTAGAGTGTAAGGGTTAAACCAAAGCTAACATTGCTTTGACTTTTTATTTACAGAGTCCAGAGGCGCAGGGGTCAAGCCAGCATCGAGATTCACCTCGCCACAGTCAAACGCACCTAACCGCGTCTATATCTAGTCTACTTCATTATTTACATATTTCAAACACCGATTGCGAGTTTAAAATAATAAAAATGAGTTTCACAGAACCTAGCTTTTGCAAAAGTATACACAAATTAAGTAGGAATAATAATCAAGTGAGGTTTATGGAGATGGTACAATCTAGACCCAATTCCATAAAGCTGTTAAGCAGACATTTACTGCTTAGCAAATATCTTTGATCAGTGAAAAATTAGTAGGGCACCAGTAGCAACAGTGCAAACTTTATGGATTTGGCTGGTTACCTGTTTCTGCTGAGCAAGAATTTTCTGTGCTTAGCAAGTTAAGCTTACAGGCTTTAGGAGCACTGATCGAAACTTACAATTCTTAAACCACTGGTTCTTCTAAAAACCAACAAAGGCTCAAATTTTATTTTATGGTATTTCCTCAAACCTCACTTGATTGTATTTCCACCACGTAAAGTTTCAAATCTCACTGCAGACCATAATAGTAATTTAGCCTCACCAACATCAACAAAAGAGTAGACTTATTTGCCAGTCTAACCCTCAACACATAGAACTGCGATGAGGTAAAATTAGCTTCTTTATTTCTGTTTTATATCAAATAAATTGAATATAAGGTATTGTATTAGATTACCTCAATTGGTAACACATTCTGTACACTGAGAATTTCATAAATTGTTAGTTAACAAAAGACTTGTACAAGTTTAGCAATCTGGTTTAGATGATGTAACGCTGATGACATAAAGTTCATAGAGAGAAAACAGGCTGATAACAATGATTGATTACATTTTAATAAAAAAAAAAAAAATTATCAGTAATACAGGATAATAAAATGTCAGGGAAATAAATTCATAAAGAAAAGCCACAAATTTAACTGATATATTGATTCAATTCTGTACGGTTCCATAATTTGCAGAGTGATAATTTGATACAGACCAATTCATCCTTGCAGAACACCCAGGTACCCTTACAGACTGTAAAGAAGTATTTTCTGCTTAAGCAGCTCTTGAAACTGGACCCAGTACAAATCCAAACGAGGGTTGGCACCTTTAATGGACTGTGAATGTTTCAGTCAACTAATTCTTCAAGAAAAAAAGAGGAAAAAAGGAGTGAACCCCCCCCCAAAAAAAAACAACAAAAAAAACACCCAAACAAACAAACAACCCAACAAATTTGTAAGATTAGTTTATTATGAGTGAATAGTTACTCTCACTTAGCATCCTGTCTAAAATTAAAACAAGACAGCAGACACTTTGGTGAACCTGGTGAAACAAAAGTTTTTCGATAATCTGTCAAAGCCGAACGGAAAATATATTCTAGTAACTTGACGTTTTAAAATTTTGCTTTATCCTCATCCTTTGGTTTATTGAATGGTTAAAACGCAGTGAACTAGCTGAAAGTCCACGTGGGCTGTTAAAAAATATACAAAGTTGATCTATTCAACGAAACCTTAACTGAACCTCAGATCTGATTAATATACAGGTCAAAGTTCATAGGTCAAGTCAAACAATGTCCCTAAAGGCAGTGACCAGTTTCTCTCTGTACACCTTGTCCAGTAAGCAGTGACAAACTTTGTATTGTATTGTCTTAAATCTCCTCGTCAAAATGTTACTTTATAAAAAAACTACTATATACACAACCTTTGATAGTAAACCTATGGGTATCTACACAAATAACTTTAATTGATAATAATATTAATTACTGGTACTGTAATACATTTGTTTTCTGATTATCTATGCCACCAAGGTTATAAATATTATAGAAATTATTACACTAAAAAAAGAAGACGACGGAAGTTTGTGAAAAGGCGTTCAAATTGGCCGGTTTATGTAGCCAAGGTTTCATCATGGCATTTGGACTTGGAATTGGCTGCACATTTGGTAAGCAGAAGTTTTTTGTGCTTAGCTACTTTAGCAACTTGATGAAATTTAGCCAAAAATTATTCCTATCCTAAGATGCTCGAGGACAAGAGGTAAATTAAAATACATCCACCCCAAGAAACAAAAATATATATTAAAACAATGTATACAAAAAAAGTAAAAAGATTAACAAAAATAAAACGCTAACAGAATTTGACAAGAGGTATAAACAAAATAAGCAGAAACAAACTCTACATTTTACCACGCAGCACACAAAAAATTCCTTCAAAAGATAGCTGTTCAGAGTTAAAATTTCACAAAGCACTCAAGATTCATCTTAAGATGAGTTGCCCAAGTATCGCCATGGTGATTTGTATTGTGACATCACACTTCGCTCAACAATTAAAATTGTTACCCATCTTACGATCAACCGTTAAGTTTTTGTGTGAAATCATACCCAGAACAAATAAAGGCACTTTTTTACATCAAGTGCATTCACACGTTTTCCCATTATAGTAAACCATACGACTGATATTGCATTATGTTTTTAATTTTGCAAATACATAATTCATAAACACAATATCTTCCCTTGATAATAAGAAGTTCAGTATTGCGGCAGTTATTATCATAATTTTTTCATATCATCTAGTCTACTTTTTATTTAATCAGTTTATAAATCAACCTAAACTTTAGATACACATTATGATTAAAAGCTTTTAAAAAGGAAAAGCAATAAATACAAGGAAATTATGTTAAAGTCAACACTGATTTTGTTTTCCCCAGCTCACACTTCACCGACAGCCATCTTTGGTCTTTCTGTATTTTAAGTCCAGAGGGCTTTCTCGAACCTCAGCTTGGGATCCGTTTCAGGCTTTGGCTACGCGCACTGCATTTGCAGTGTAAATGCAACTCAGCTTTCAGGCCCATACATTTTTTGGAGCAGCATGTTTTTTGCCTACGGTGGTGGTCCAAACACAAGACAGAACCTGGAGCCGGAGCTCAAGCAAAGGTTTGAGAAAGGCCCAATGTTTACTGAAAAGAGGCTGTTTTTCAAAATTTTATTTTATTTTATTTTATGCAAGTCGCCAGACACACAAGGCCTGAAGGCCACTTCAAGGTGTGGGCTACAATTATTTTTTCCAGAGGCCGTTGCCATCTACTCCAAGGGCTGAAACAGGGTTACCCCATGTACAGTCCATACAAATGTAGGCTTGGGTATCATCAATTCGAAGCCTGGCTGTGAAGAAAATAGTCTGACCCCCTGCTCTGTCTGTAACAGTCCAACACTATATTGTATCAGGGTACCAGGGCTGAACAAGATGGAGGACGTCTTGGTTTTTTGGAACACTGTTTTCTTCATGATTATACATGTACAACAGACGTTTTATTAATAATACTATAAAAATGATTTAAATACGCATTAAAAAGAAACACTTATGACATAAAAAAAGGAAAAAATATACCACACACTTCATGGATTGGTCAGGATGTTCATACATGTACAAGAGTTAATCAGCATGAAACAAAAAATACATCAAGGGATGATAATGGAACGACCAATTGAGCCTGCCTGACTAATTGAAAAATAAGAAAATCAAAATTTTGCAGTGTCTAGAGACATTCTTAAGATGTGGCTTCACTCACCACCAAATTGTCCACTTAATGAGCAAGCTCTGAACTTCTGCGCTAACTGTGTAATCATAGAGTGCCTAGTAACTGACAGGAACAACAGAAAAGGCTCGTTCAATGGGAAGCCTGCTTAGTGCTACCATCTCAAAAGTCCCTGATAAAAACTAACTTTCAATCCTACCCAATCTCTTCAAAACTTACTTTGGTCCAATCTATTAACCATTCTACTAAGTGTCTCATCCTCAACTCAAACTTTCTGCGTTCTTTCCTTCCCCTCCAAAAAAACAAATCTAAAAAAAACAAAAAACTTACTGGACTGTGATTAAATAATACAAAATTTGTTCCAACTTAAAAAGGGGAGCTTCCATTTTATGTACAATGTCTCGCATCAAATGTATATATACATGTACATATTCCAAGCTTACGTTTGTTATTAGTAAAATGAATCATTATCATGCACAATTCTTTATAAATGTACTGCTTCATAGTGACTGCAGCAACCGCAATTCTTCTCTTTTTTTATACAAAAGTACTTTTGGAAATTTCACCATCTGCCCATTCCAGGGTCGATTCAACACCATCTACATACTACTGGAGACGAAAACAAAAAAACTACTTCAAAAGCCTACAGAAAATTACCAGAAAAATTACTTTCCTAAGAAAGGTCAAGTTCAACATGTATGCAAAAGTAGATATTTTAAAAAGGTTTTGTGAAAATGATCCCTGCTATTAAGTAATCTCCAATTTCAGACGTCTCAATTTGTTACAATTGTGCGCTCCAGTAAAATCGAAATATAAACCCAGCTACAGTTCCAGCAAAGCGACATGTTCTTCCTTTCAACACGAAGTTGAAAAACAACTTGAATCTAAATGCCAAACTAAGTTCACCGGACGCCTGCAAGACTATCTCGGTCCGAATCACTGACCTAAGCTTTAACTTTGAGGCTAAGGATATATAGATAAAAACAGTTCTAAAAGTATTCTTGTCATTTTTTTCAAGAAAGAGAACTTTCCGACACAAGTTGTAAACAAATCAAGCGGAGATTGTCAGTGAATTTGTATTTTAGCCTTTGGCTTGGAGTTGCTATTTCCGTCTTTGTTTTGTGGCGCAAAAATTGAAGTTGAAATCTACAAATCACAAGGATTGATGTCAATCTGAATCTTTCCCCATCACCTTTAATCTACATCCGGGATAAGTCAAAATATTATTGTGTTTGGAGCATGTTCTCATGGTTGGAAAATATGACCTTTTTAAAAGACAGGGTGTACTTTTGGTAGTTACTCAACAAGTTAACGACCATAACAATCTTACTTGGTAAACAGCAAAACATTTTTAGAATAGATACCCTTTGAAGTAATGTAGTTTGAGAGAAACAGCTCATTTTTCACCAAAAGATTTGAATCTGAGAAACAGGCTTCAGGCAATGAAACATTTCCCAGGCATCTTAAAGGATACAAAGTAATGCAACAAGGGTGTTTTCTTTCATTATTCTCTTGCAACTTTGATGACTAATTGAGAGAACATTTTTTTTTCACATGTTTGTAATTTATGCATATGTTGGGATACACCAAGTGATTGAATACTGGTCTTTGACAATGACCAAAAGTATACCCTGCCTAACCCTTCAGGCAACTTCAACCTTAAGTTGTCAGAAAGATATGAAAAATAAAAAGATTCTCTAAACCTGAACCATGACTCACTTTGAAGTGCCACAGTCTCACAAGCCAGGACTTTAACATCTACCTTGTCATGCCATGTTGCGTCAAATCTTTTGGACTAACACTCTGGTTGTTACCTCTTCAAATGGAGACACCGAGGGCAGTATCTCAAAGTCGTACAGTAAAGTTCTCAGGGAAGACTCCTTTTGTTCCGTCGGTAACTTTGATTCCAAGTGACCAGCCATCATCCTGTGGGGGATCCAACATTTAAGAAAGAAACTCTTCACAAAAATATCATAATGATGTTTTAAAATAATGATAAGCAATATTTTATTGTGTTACTGCAAAATGTTGTATCCCAAGTTTTAAAAACATTGTATCTTGCACCAATATGCTATGTTCAAATTTTTGTTATCTCTGCGCAGACGGTACATGTTTTGTGTCACCAAGCCATTTTATTTTAGGTATGACCAGGGCCCAATTTCATGGCTCTGCTAACCATAAACACAGAATAGGCGCTTATGGAAGCAGGGAATTCTGTGCTTACGGCAAGCATATTTCACGGGTTAGCGGCACATGGTGGTTTCTGCGAGTGCAAACTCCACGTTACTGGGCATGCTAGGGTTACAAGGCTAGCGCAGAAAATCGACGCTTGCATGTGAGCACGGAACCGTGATAATAAGCGTAGAATTCGGCGGTGAGCAGAGCCATGAATGAAATTGGGCCCAGGTCTTGAAATTTGCTCCTAAAGGGGCAAAGCAATTCCCCAATAAGAGGCACTTCTATGCGGAAAATTGTAAATTTTTATTTGAACGGCACCACAGCAAAGGAAAAGGGCAATGTGGAAGCCACTGTGGAAGCCACAATCTAGCCGTATCCACACAACAGCAGGTATTACTGTTAGCTGAAGCCAACATCACTTTATTTGGACCCAGCTTCAAACCTGATTTACTGACCTGATCGTCCGGGTCATCAAACTGGAGTACATCAATAATGTCGCCCTTCTCAAACGTCAACTCATCTGAATCTCGTCTTGTGTAGTTATGTGTCGCTCTCACCTACAAATAAATGGAACAATCTAAGTGAAAGGATGCTGCTCTGAACATAAATTGGGTAATCTCACCTACAAATAAATGGAATAATCCATGTCACATTACACTGCTTTGAACACAGGCTGTAAAACACTGTGTGCCGCTTAAAGGGTCTATGTAACTTTTGTAGGACAAAAAACACAGATTTACACTAAACTTACACAGTTTGAAGATAATGATAGTAGAAAGCTTCCCTGAAAATATTACGTGCTGAGGTGCTGTAGTTTTTGAGAAAACAATGTCATGAAAATTATTTTAATCATTTACAAACGTATTTTTATGACACTGTTTTACTCATTTCTCAGTAAGTAATATTTGAAGGGAAGCTTTCCACTATCATTGTCTTCAAACCCGGTAAGTTTAATGTAAATCTATGGACATTGTGAAAAGGTACCCAAATCCTTTAAGTGCATGACACTGTCTCCTTCACACACTTTAAGCACAGTACATGTACGTGAAAACCTTTGGTTGACATTTTTATCACAAATATTTGATTGAAGAAATTAACAAAATTAGCAATGTCTTTTGGTGATGATTATACAGAAATGGTTGGTCTCAAAAGGGTTAAGGAATGGCATACAGTAGTTAGTCCCGACTCACCCTAAACACAACCCCTGGTGGCAGTTCTCCATTTGATTTATTTGGTGAGACGGTTTCAGGAGACGCGAGTGGTGGTACGACTGGCTTGTCTTCCTCACTGTTCTGGGTCGTCAAAATCCTTGGCTGAAAACGACAGTAGCAACAAATATGAAAGGAACGTTACAGAATTGGTAATAAACAAAAAATCATGTCAGACTTTTGAAAGCCAATCTCAAAATAAAATCTGAGGATTCTATCTCTGCTGCGTCGTTCACAAGGGGTAGACAGCCATTGGTCTCGTGCACTTGGTCCAGAGAGAAGGGGTTTGTCGCGGTGTTCCTAATTTGATTGGCTGAATATTGTGCCACAGCACCTTGCAAACCAGTACATTTTTTTAATTTATTTTTATTTTTATGCAAGTCGCCAGACACACAAGGCCTGAAGGCCACTTCAAGGTGTGGGCTACAATTATTTTTTCCAGAGGCCGTTGCCACCTGCTCCTAGGGCTGAAACAGGGTTAACCCCTTTACAGTCCATACGGATGTAGGCTTGGGTATCATCTATTCGAAGTCTGACCGGTAGAGCAGAAAGCACTACCTCCCCAATGGTTGTAATGTAAAGAAATGGGTCTCATACTTAAACAAAAAGCATAGCTCCACAATACCTTGCAGGAAAATATATTAATATATATATATATGAAGCGCCTTGAGCATCACTAAGGGAGCGTCTCAAAAGTCGGAACGGTAGGAACGTTCTTTTTGGATCGCAAGAGTATTCCCGCCGCTTTTGTCCGTTCCACAGGACCGGTCTTTTGGAACGCTCCGCGTATACTTTGTCATGATGTTGCGATCCTGCGGGCATATGCCCGCGATCCATTGGATCGCGGGCATATGCCTGCAGGAACGTTCTTTTGCGCTAGGAACGTGCCCGACTTTTGAGACACTCCCTAAGAGACAGATATCAGCACTGTATGAAAAGCTACTAATATTACCTCTGGTTTTGGAGGATCAGTGGGTCGCGGGACTTGATACTCAAAATGGTCGTCATCATCCTCATCCTCTACCTCATCAGCAACCTCTTGCTTCTGAGGTTCTCGAGGTTGAGGTTGAGGCACAGGCCTGGGTGCTACCTCTCTTTCCTCATAGTGTTCAGGGACCGTAACCTCGTAGATGGAAGCATCTTGGGAGGCGTTGCCAGGTGAGGTTGCTTGAGACGTGTGAGCGTTGCTGGTGACATCCGAGGACCTGAAGACAAAGAGAGATATAGATTCTATAATTGAAGTTTATATTTTTCCATGTAATTTAAAACTTTTTATAGCGCGTTTTACTTTTATGTGCCTTTGTAAGTTGGTTTTGTCTGTAGGTTGTTTTTGTCTGAATAATAATTATTTTGTCATTTTCGGTTATCCGCAGGCTTGTTCTCTGTAGTCTTTACAGTGTTATTTTCTCTGTATGCATTGTTTGTGTGTTGCCTGGAAATACATAAATAAATAAAAGAGGAGGTAGTCTCAACTCAGGACAGTATGCTTCAGTTTTGAAAGGGCAAGGGCACCAAGGCATTTTCTCCTTGGAAATTGTATATTTCTTCTGTAGCATTTCAAGGGCACCAAGGCAATGACCAGTGGGCATGGAGGCAATCGCCTCCATGTACAATTTGTGACTGGTATCCTACTCATTTGCACTAACAATTATTAAGTATATTATTAAGCAATATTGTCTGCTTAAGCAGCTCTATGAATTTCGACCTAGTTTATCAGTTTGAGCAGACTCCCTTGTTGTAAATGGAATTAAACACATGGAAAAGCCTAAAACATTACTGGGCCCAATTTCATAGAGTTGCTTAAGCACAACAAGATGCTAAGCACAACAAAACTATGCTTACCAGAATAAGGTTACCAGCCAAACTACCATGTCACACGTACCATTTGTGACTGGTATCATGATCATTGCTGCTTAGCAATATTTTCTGCTTAAGCAGCTTTATGAAATTGACCCCTGACGTCTAGAGGAATGTCGTTAGAGAGTTTTTGGATCTTGACTTACCCGGCCGATGAGTATCTTTTGGTTTCATACGTTCCTTTAGATGTCTCATCGTAGAGTTCTCCCGTGATGTTACTCAGATCTAGACACATCTTCCCCAACTCGTCATGTATTGTTGCCTCGGCACTGTAGAAAAGCTGGAAGGTGGTGGCGTAGAAGGGAATGCGACTAAGGAGGAAGAGGCAAGAGGGGACGATGGAATAAAATATATTCAGGAAACATCTTGTAAGGAACTCAATAACATCAGGATGTGTTTCAACTCAAGAAAACGTTTATCCTTACTCTTCATACAACAGAAAATATTGAATAATGGTATAAGTTAGTGGCCTGACGTTTTGACTTGTTTTTATGGAATTGTTTTCTTTGTTTCTCAAAAACTACAGCACCCCAGCAAGTAAATATTTTAAGGGAAGCATTCTACTATCGTTATCTTTAAACCGTGTAAGTTTAATGTATATCTGTGGCCGTTGTGTTTTGTGTCGTACAAAAAGTACCCAAATCCTTTATACCCTCTCACTACCTTCTGATAAATGTAGTCTTGTTGCAACTCGATAGTAATGTTTGCGGCGAGGAGGGATTGAGCTGGGATCGCAATAGTTGAGTGATAGAGTGAATAAAAATACTACATTGGGAGAACGAGTCCGCTGTGATGGGGGTATTAAGTAATTCAAAAATTGTAAAATCATCACCAGACACAAAATAGAACTTTGTTTAGTGTTTTTATATATTTTTTGACACAACAAATGATGAAAAACAAGGAAATCAGCTAAGAAGTTGCATTCCTGCTGAAGGCTCAATATTTCATGCTTACCTGTCGTAGAGTGCTGGAAGTTCTTCTAAGATTTCATTGTTAATGTCTTCATATAATTTTTTGGCTTCATTGTACGCCTCTTGAGCCTGTTACAGAAAGAAAAATCCAGAAGTATAATTTAAAACAGTGCAGTACTCATAAACTGTTATTATTGGACATTGAAGCTTCAAAGGCACTGGACATGCTTGGTAATTACTTAAAATGTATGTTAGCATTTATAAAGTTAACAAGCAGCAGAGAGCTCTTTAAACTCTGTCAACTCATCAAACTTGTCCATGACAATTTCTCAGGTGTCTTGGCTTCATATGAATTTATATACTCTTCTGATTGTACCTTAGCTGCTTTGGCATCATCTTTCTTCTTCAGCGTTTCTAAGTTGTGTCTTGCGCTGTCATAATCAATCAGCTTTCGATTTCGCTTCTCCACATGTTTCTAAAGAGAGTCAAAGAAAATCCATCTAAGTAAAGACGGTTTACGTACAACCATGACAACTGAAATAAATGGAACTGAGCTTATAAAATATTGCATTGCCAAGTATCAATGTTAAGACCCCAAAAACAGAGTGGGTGACTGCTCCTGAGCTCATTTGCATTTTTACTGATGACAAAGAATTCTGGGTTGAAAAAGGAGAATGGACTCGAGCGGGACTTGAACCTGTAACCTCCAGATAAACATGTCGTTGCTGGTTACCAACTGGGCTATCTAATCCTCATGTTCGCATTCCCCTAATGGTGACATGGCCGAGTGGTCTAGTGCATCAAATTCAAGTTCTGGTGGTTAAGTCATTGGAGTGTGGGTTCGGATCCCGGTCGTGACACTTGTGTCCTTGAGCAAGAAACTTTACTATATTTGCTTCTCTTCAACCAGGGGTATAAATGGGTATCTGCGAGGGTAGAGGTTGATATTGTGTATAAACAAACTACTGGAGCGAAATGGTTACGGTCTTCTAGGAGCACGGCAAAGTACAGAGTCGGAGGCCTTCGTGTGAGAGTGCTTGTGGGGGCCAGCGGCGCTCCGTGCCCCACGAGCCTTCAGTGAAGACACGGTCCGCCATTAAAGTAAGACCGAGGAGGCTGTTGGTTCTTACCTTCACATCAGGGAATTTGGACTGGTAGGTAAAGAGAGGATTCACCACTTGGTCATTCAACTTTCTCTGGAAGTCGTCCCATAGAAGTTCTAGTGTCTAGACAAACAAACGATAATCAAGTCTGGTTAAAATAAAGAAGGATGGGTGTGGTACAGCCCAATGCCCTAGCTTGCCCTAGATTCCTTGCCTTCCCCCCTCTGGGACCCCGGTTCAAATCCCAACAGGGGAACTATATGGAATGAGTTTTCAGTCCCTGCCCGACTGCGTGGGTCTTCCCCTGGAATACTTCCTTCCTTGTCTTCTATGCATTTTGGTTCTTGGCTGATTAAGTTAGTTTTTCTGAGAGTCGTTGGCTTCACAACCAGGATTAATAAATGACAAATGACCTCCTAAAGGTGAGATCTTATTGTAATAACAAAAGAGAAACACCATTTATACCCCCCCCCAAATATTTAGGGGGAGGGATGAGGTGGGGGGGGAAGTAGATGGAATAGATGGATGGATTGGACTGATGGAATGGGTAAGACAGAGGAAATAAAACGTTCCCTTAAGCAAATATTGAGGGGGAGGGGATGAGGGGGGGGGGGGGTAGATGAGAGGGGAAGACAGAGGAACTAAAAGGTGTACTTACTTCTTTGTACTGAGGTATCTGGTCACTCCTGACCCAGTCTGGCTCATAGATGCTTTCTAATGCTTCATGCAAACTCCGACTAGCACTACTCATCGCTAAAGACATCAAAAAAATAAATAAATAATGATGCTTAATTATCCCTCAAAGTTATCACAAAATTAACAACAAATATTACAGTTCTCGCAAAGAGTGAGGTATTTTCTCCTAAGTAAAGAGAACCTCTATTTACAGACACTGGACACTATTGGTAATTGTCAAAGACCAGTCTTCTCACTTGGTGTATCTCAACAACATATGCATAAAATAACAAACCTGTGAAAATTTGAGCTCAATTGGTCGTCGAAGTTGCGAGATAAAATTGAAAGAAAAAACACCCTTGTCACACGAAGTTGTGTTCTTTCAGATGCTTGATTTCGAGACCTCAAAATCTAATTCTGAGGTCTTGAAATCAAATTCATGGAAAACTACTTCTTTCTCGAAAACGGCGTTACTTCAGTGGGAGCCGTTTCTTACAATGTTTTATACTATCAACAGCTCTCCATTACTCATTACCAAGTAAGTTTTTATGCTAAAATTTATTTTCAGTAATTACCTATAGTGTCCACTGCCTTTAAAAGAATTTCAAAATGTCCACAGAAAAATCTGTGGCATCACAAAGTGCGCCATCCTGGCATAATTGCCAGCGTATGCCTGCGTGATGTTCATGTACATGTAACTGGATTAGAGCCAATACTTGATCATGCTGACACTCTCCCCTTTAAGACACTCCTTACCTCGTACACAAGCCACATATGTCTTAAGTTCCTTCTGTAGCCGTGATGCTGCCACCTGCTGTTGGTTAAAATTCTGTGAGTAAAGGTCAAAGTTGACATCTCTGGTCTCGTCAGCCTTGCCAAGTCTCTGAAGAACCTGTAATTGGTCAAGATAGAAGATATGGGTTATAAGATATAAGATATAAGATATAAGTTATTGCCAGACCACGGAGTGTGCCCAGTGACAAAAAACCCAGTTTGGAATCCTTGACTTGGCACTGGCAGCAGGGGATGCGAAAATAAAAAACTTGTCCAATTTTGTTGGTCCAATTAAAGTTCCGAGTTATTGACCCCTTGCACGCGCGTCACATGCGGCGACTGATGCCACGCTCACCATGTTGGTGGGCAGTTAGGTTTACGTGTATTAACGCCGCGTCGCCTGAAATGCACACTTCACTGCATAACGCACAGCATACTCTATGCATAGAGTTATATATAAAAACGCACAGTGAAATTGCCCACCAGTATGGCGCATTCAAGATTTTTCTGATGATGACCTCAGGTGAAATGGGTCAATAGACCAATCCGTTGAAACAAAATTGAAAAAACTAACAACTGCAGTGTCTTTTTGTGCATGCACCGAAGACACCGCAGCAAATGGCACACGGTGCTCAACACTTGCGCGCCCGGTGCGCGACTGGATTGGTGTATTGTATAGACTCAGCAAATTCAATGTTTCATGTTTTACATGTTTAAATCTGCAATGTACATGTGTAGTAGGCAATTGCCTCCATGCCCCCTGGTCATTGCCTTATTGCCCTTGAAATGCTCCAGTAGAAAGTTACAATTTCCTCATAGGGTGCCCTTTACAATGGAGATACAAAATGTCTTGGTGCCCTTGCCCTTTCAAAAACGAAGCGTTCAAGCCTGATGTAGGTCAGATACTGACCTCTGTGGACACAACCTTGTCCCTATTACCACGTATGACATATGAAATATTACGAGGGGCAAGGAAATGAGGTGGGGTGGTAGTCCTTGAAGCAAATTACCATCCACTCTTTGGAAAATTGCAAGAGAATTACCTGAAATATGGGTCATTTCCTGTGTGTGTTACAGCTCATTAAATCATAAAATGGGATTATAAATGGCTGATTAACTTCCTGGCCAGCTAAAAGGATAGCTAAAATCAGGATAAACGGACCGTGGGATGACACAAAAACTTCTCCTCTGAATAAATGTAAACATTTAGCAAGGAAATGATTGAATTGTAAATTTAATGGAGACACATGGTGGATCTTTCACCCTGAGACTATTTTTGTTTTGGTTTTGTTTGTCAGAAGGAAGTGAACTCCTGTAGACTTTAACAAAAACAATGTAATTGATTTGGAAAGTGGTTCGAAAAAATATACACTAAGCCTTTGAGAAAGACACTCGTAAGCCTCTGCTCAGAGCACAATTTCATAAAGTCTGTAAGCACAAAAAAATGCCTAAGCACATAAAAGTATTGCTTAACAGAAACAGGTCACCAGCCAAAATCACATTACATTTGAATTGTTAAGACTGGTACCCCATTAATTTTTTGCTAAGCAAAGAAATTTGTCAGGTAATATTTTCTTTATTATAACAAAATTATAACAAAATTACAGAACCCCTATTCAACGAATCAAAACAGAAATTTTTTGGATCAAATTTAGTTCTACTTCCTGGAGAAATGGGACCTCAGTAACGGGAAAGTACGTACGAGGAAGGAAAAGGAAACTATTAACTATCCCAGCTTAGAGCGCTAAATTAAAGCCCTATTTATTCACTTTAAAATCAAGTACATTTTACATTCCCACATGAATCTATTGTCTTCTCAGAGAAGAATTTTATATGAAAAAAGGAAAAAAACACAGATGGCAGCCATTGATTTTCACCAGATCTTCAAAAATCAATATTTTATCACTGCATGTCAGCAGATACTAAATAATAAATAATGGCCGAACAACTGATGAATACAGACAATATGTGTAGGTAGGACCCTATAGGATCCTGTGGGATCCCGACACACACAGGCAGCTCAGCTGGTATTCTCAGCGTTAATTCAAGGTCATGTACTCATGGACCTTTAACAACTGGGTACAGTAGTGTAAAGTACTATCAGTGTATACAATTGGTACATAAGGTAGTATAAGTACAGGAGTTGTCATGATTGTGTATAAAATACGGGGAGCGATTTTGTCCAACAATTTTTGCATAGAGCATTAAATTTAGCAGAAACTTATTTTGTGAACACTGAATGTCAATATTGAGTAACATACCGTAATTTTTGAGTAGCAACTCGGCACATTTTGGTTGGCTTTTTGCTATGCTATACAAGGGAAATAGCTCATTGATTTTGTAATGTACATTGTATCCAGAGAGAGTACAGGGCCCTATTTCATTACTCTGCTTACCGCCAAATTCTGCGCTTAAGATCATCATCTTCAGCTTTCTCATTACTGTGCAAGCCCTTAATTTCTGCTAGCTGCGTAAGCGAAGAATGCCTAAGAATTTGATTGAGTACGCATGCACAAAGATTCCCTGCTAACCTGTGAAATACATGCTTGACTTAGCGCAGAATACCCTGCTTCCATAAATGCTGATTCTTTGCTTACGTTAAAGCCATAAATACACTTTCGGAAAAAGAAAAACAAATTTAAAGTTCACTGATTTACAAATTACTTACAGGGTTTACAGAAGGTAATGGTAAAAGACTTCTATTGAAATATTATTCCATGAAATGCTTTACTTTTTGAGAAAACATTAAAACAATTATCAATTCTCGATAACGAGAATTACGGATTTATAGTAAACACATGTCATGACACGGCGAAACGTGCAGAAACAAGGGTGGGTTTTCCTGTTATTTTCTGCAGACATTGGTTTGTTATTTTATAATATAAGTTGTGATACACAAAGTGTGGGCCTTGGACAACACTGTTTACCGAAAGTGTCCACTGGCTTTAAGCGGGCCATGAAAATGTGCCCAGCTGGTGATGTGACATCAATGGGAATATATTTATCCCTTGCACATAATAGAACTCACCTCCGCAAAGTGCGAATCTCAGGCCTGTATGCTTGGTTTTTGAAAGGGCAAGGGCACCAAGGCATTTTCTCTTTGGCAAAGGGCATCCTATGAGGAAATTGTAAATTTCTTCTGGAGCATTTGAAGGGCACCAAGGCAATCGCCTTCATTGCCTCTGTGAAGTATCGGGCCTGGGTCTACCATTCCTTGGTGTTCATTTTGACTGTGAAAATGTCATTTCAAAAGGTGGAAGCATTTTTGAGGTAAAGAATCCACAATCTGCGCATGGCAGTGATGTTGCTCAGATTTTAATTTTTACATTGCCTTCATTGCCTCTGTAAAGTATCGGGCCTGGGTCTACCATTCCTTGGTGTTCATTTTGACTGTGAAAATGTCATTTCAAAAGGTGGAAGCATTTTTGAGGTAAAGAATCCACAATCTGCGCATGGCAGTGATGTTGCTCAGATTTTAATTTTTACATTATTTGCACATAAGATTTTGCACAAAATTTCAGTCAATAATATCAGGGGATAAAATCAAATGATTCTCAAACATGTCAAAACACTTTACACGATGATGGGAAGTTGCTGTACTTTCAGTCAAGAAAGTTTTCATTAATTTAAGAGTGAATTCCCCAAAATTAATATGCTTTCCCTTTAAACTGAATAATTTGTTTGACACATATGGAGGAAGGACAAATTGAGTTCCTTCCTCCCTCTAATGTAAATTCCAACATCAGACTAATTGCTGACTGTATCCGGAGTATCACATAATTAGGTAAACCAAAAACATTGTGGTTTTTATTTATTTTATTTATTTTTTTTTTTTTTTGGGGGGGGGGGGGGGGTTTTCGGCATCATCAGCTGGGTTCTCCCCATATGCACAAGCAACGGCACCCGACCCATACACACAGATTTCGGGCCGATATGCACATATTTTTGGTTGATGCAAAAAAAAAAAAAAAATTTATTAACAATTTCACCACAACGTCTAGAGAAAACCATAAAGAATGCTCCAGGGTACACAGTAGGACCTTTTAAACCAAGATAAATACTAAGCAGAAAACATTCCAAAGACCTTGTTTTAAATTCAGCTACATGTAGCTTCGGCCAAACATTAAACAAACTTGGGTCCTGAATCCCATAGACTCTTGGAAAAAACCCTGGGGAAGAACCCTGATTAGGAACAAGGAATTCTGCAATTTCGTCCAAAGAAGTGAGGTTTTCAAAAATCAGAATCAGGTCTTTTTATTTTTAATGATTGTTTTGTCATAATGTTCCTCTGAGGCACATTCAGTGCATTTTTTGACAACTAGCATCAGTTTCCTCTTCAATTGAAACAACCTAATGTCAATCTATTTCTGTTTCATGTTTCAATCTCTTTTACATATTGAATTCTAACAGTTGTTTGCTTGACTTAAAAAGTTCCAATAATTTGCAGATACTCTTGGCTGAGACCAACTTGGTCTGAGACTAAAGCCCTATTTTAAATTTTCGCTGCAAATATCAGGGCTGTATGCTTCGTTTTTGAAAGGGCAAGGGCACCAAGGCATTTTCTCTTTGGCAAAGGGCACCCTATGAGGAAATTGTAAATTTCTACTGGAGCATTTCAAGGGCACTAAGGCAATGACAAGGGGCAACGGAGGCAATCGCCTCCGTTGCCTCCGTGAAGTATCAGGCCTGAAATATTTCACAGGAGTACATGTGTACACATGTACAGCTCAACTCTTCCGAATTATTCATTGCGAATTTATGACGTCAAAATTTGTATCCCATTTGCAGGAAGTACATGTATCAACCAGGCTATTACATATCCCACTACTACAGTTTACACTGAATAAAAAAATGTATCTTTGTGTTAGCAGTAAAGAGCCTAATTAAATCCATACAAAATTAGGCCAACTGTATACAGCTTACTATAATGGATTACAGTGCAAACATGATGTGTACTGTGCAACTGTGCATTCACACCAGAGATTCCAACCCCAAGGGAGCTATATAGTCGATCTCAGATGGTCTCCCGTATGATTTATAGAGAACAAAATAATATCAACGCCTGACCTCTGTACACCGAGGCGTTGAATAATGCGTTTAGAGTACTCGTTCTCATTAGCATTAAAGGCAGTGGGACTATTGGTAATTACTCAAAATAATAAATAAAACCTTACTTGGTATGAGTAATTGGGAGCTTTGATAGTATAAAACATTGAGAGAAAATGGCTCCCTCTGAATTAACGTAGTTTTCGTGAAAGAAGTAATTTTCTCATTATCATTTAAAACTGCTTTGATATTTACGGCAGTCAGTTTATGCTACGGTAGATCATAGAGTAAGGACAGAGATAGAAAGTGCAGTTATAAAAAGATGAGTAGATAGATAGAAGACAAAATAAATATACTGCTCAAGCGAGTATAAACGATGAACAAAACATGATGCTTTAGAAGTACTTTAAAAGTTCACGCCGTAAAGGTCCATCTCCATGACATGAAGTACCATTAGCTTTGAAACTGCTACACGAAAGGAAACCTTACTCCAGCCTCAAAATTTGTTCTTGAAGGGGCACAGAAATTTCCCTCTGGTACATAAAAACATGTAAGAGGCACTTAAAGGAACACGTTGCCTTGGATCGGACGAGTTGGTCAAAACAAAAGCGTTTGTAACCGTTTTGTATGCATATATGGTTGGAAAGATGTTTTAAAAGTAGAATACAATGATCCACACAAGTTTGCCTCGAAATTGCGTGGTTTTCCTTCTACTGTGCGAACTAACACGGTCGGCCATTTATGGGAGTCAAAATTTTGACCCCCATAAATGGCCGACGTGTTAGTCGACGAGGTAAAAGGAAAACCACGCAATTTCGAGGCATGTTTGTGTGGATCATTGTATTATACTTTTACAACATCTTTCTACCCACATATGCATTTTATAAAAAACGGTTACAAACGCTTTTCAAAGACCAAGGCAATTGTTGTGGGTGCCCTGGGTTATTTTGGGGCAGGCCTGCTTATTGATGTACGTAAAGTAACTACGGCATACTTGTGTATCACAATAACAAAGAGTGTACTGTACAGTAAAGGTTATCTATCAGTGGTGTGTGGTTGCAATTAATAAATTACGATTTAATAACGACACGGTGTAAACCGCTTGACCTTTGGGTCTACTCTGTTGACATCAATCAGAACTTGATGTTTAACTTGAAGGTTTGTTTTTTCATTAACGGAGGACCTTTCATTACACTGGGAAGGATGAATGTCGGGTGTTACAGGATCATTGTGCACAAACTAATGATATTTTCTAATTCACTACAAGGAAGTGGAAGTGTCGTGGCCGAGCGGTTAAGAGCACCGAATTCAAACTCTGGTGTTTCTGATAAGCAGAGTGTGGGTTCGAATCCCCAGCCGTGACACTTGTGTCCTTAAGCAAGACACTTCACCATTGCTTCGTCCTTCGGATGGGACGTTAAGCCGTTGGTCCCATGTGTTATGTAACGCATGTAAAAGAACCCAAGTGCACTTATCGAAAAGAGAAGGGGTTCGCCCCAGTGTTCCTGGTCTGATCGACAGCAAATTGCGCCACAGCACCTTGTAAAACATTACATGGTGCTATCAGAATTAAGTCTCATAATTCAAAACGTAGTCCCACATCTTGCAGGAAATACTGTATGTTACAGCGCCAGGAGCGTCACTGAGTGACGGACATGTGCGCTATATAAGAAGCCACAATTATTATTATTATTATTATTAAAAGGGTACAGACTATTAGGCTGTATCTGAATTGATGGTTACAGCTACATGTATGGCTACGACTGTCAATGATTGCTACTAAAGGACCACATGCCTGTTTGCTTCCATTTTGAAAGGGCAATTGATGGCACCAGAGGCATTTTCTCCTCCGTAAAGGGCACCCTATAAGAACAGTATAAATTTCCACTAGAGCATTTCAAGGGCACCAAGGCAATGACCAGGGGGCATGAAGGCAATCCCCATCATTGCCTCAGTGAAGTATCAGAACTGGGACCAAAATGCCATAAATCTCGATCGACTTTGCGTGGGCGGGCTCAAATATGTCAGTTATAATGGTCAGGTCACAGATACAGGAATGTGAATCAAAGAATCAATATTTACTGACAAAGATTAATTTGATAAGAATCCTTTTTAACAATCACGGTGTGAACTTGAGCTGGGTTTTTCATAAAAATGAAAAATCCACATTGCCACAATTGTATAACAATGATTTAGAAAGATCCAATCAATGAGGTTATTTTTTTTTTTTTTAAACGGTAAATACACTATACCCTGGGCCCAATTTTACAAAGCTGTTAAGCAGGAAATACTGCTTAGAAAATTTCTTCTGCTAAGCATATAATGCGTGGGGCAACAGTTCCAACAATGAAAACTTTATGGAATTTTAGCTGGTTACCAATTTCTGTTTAGCAATATTTTCTGTGCTTAGTAGCAATTTTTATGCTCACAGGCTTTATGAAATTTGACCCTAATGTTTGAACATGAATTATGCATGTTTTAGGAGACAAGCTTATCTGTCAAGGATGATTGTGTTTGTCCTTGAATCAATAACAGTATTTTCCTTTACTGGGTGAAAAACTGAAAGAGTTCAGGGTTTGACCGTAGATACAAAAAGTAACTTTTTTCAGTGACTCGTCAGGGGAACAGTTAACTTTTTGTTTCACTGGTCCTGAGCTTTGTGACTGGTTCATCTCGGTCATTTGTATGGAACTTGTATTTGAAATGTAAATGAATAACCTGAGCATGCAGTAGATTTCCAGGAAATGGCCAAGTGGTGTGAGTGAAAATAGAGACTGTGTTTGTTTTATCTACAATTCATATTACATGATGAATCCTCTACATCATAGAGGTGTATTTTCCTGTTAAAAAGGAAGGATTTAAATATGAGTCCATTCACTATCAGTAAAAACACCTCTTTCAGGCTGGTTTGAAGGTTGGATCTGTATGAAATTGTCCTTGTAAACAAAAGCAAGAAAGCAAGGACAAGTTAGTTTGGTCATTAATAAATCCATGCAGTGTACTGTGTTCCTTCCGCATTATAACTTGTCCGCACAAAGTTCATGGACAAAACTTATTTAGATCTGACACAATTTGAACATGTAAAGAATTTAAGACAACTGATCAAAAAGTACTAATTTCTTTGTAAATCTTTTTCCTTTTGTATAGATATTTTAATGAAGAAAAAAACAAGTTTTTGAAATATATACATGTTTTGTTTTACTTTCACTGGGCTTAAATTATACTATCAGGAAACTGAGCGACCAACATGAGTGACCACAATTTATTTCCTTGATGCTTTAATGTCCGGGTACTTTTGCTTCAAATAAAAAAAATACACGTGTACATGACATGCTGTAAGTTAACAAGAAGAAACTTTCAGCTACTGAGAAGTTTAGATAAAAGTGTCTTGCTCTAAAAGAATTTTTTTAATTTTATTATTATTACTTTTTTTCTCTCCATGAGATATCACCTAACAATACAATATCAGACGGCCACTTCAAGTTGAGGGCTACACTTAACTGATTTGGTCTGCCGAACCAAATCAACTGCCATAGGGGCACGTTGCCACCTACTCCTTGGGCTGAAAAAGGGTTACCCCCTTCAATTCACAGTCTGTAAGGATGTAGGGATGGGTACAGTGTATCATCCACTAGGAGCCTGGGTTATGGACCAGGATGCACTACCTTCCAAACGTTTTATGAAACGTTTAAGATGTAGTGCCATCATGACCGGGATTCAAACTGATAGTCTGTTGCTAACAAAACCAACGCTTAGCCTCAAGTAGACCCTGGAAGAGTTGACTCGGACCAAGGTGACTTGGGATTAATTTTAATGTTTTGATTATGGTAGTGGCCATTTTACCCGCAAGTGAAATATATTCCCAGACACTGTTTTGACGGCAGTTTGAACAGCGCCAGCCAATACAGTTTAAAATGATTTTAATGTCGCCAGTAAAGTATCCCAAGCCTTTGTAAAATTGTATCTTTCAACAATTTGATAATCTAATCTTTTTTGACTTTACATCTATATTCAAAGATACATAATTCGCTGCACTATAGTCTCGTATGTTGCTATGCTTCTTCTTCTTCTTCCAAGTATAGCGCTTCATGTACTTCTTCCTGACAGCGGAGCAATTCAAAGGGATAATCTCCATATGGCGCCACCACTTTTTCACTAATTTTTACAAAAAAGGATGCCACATGAGATAAACTAGAAACTATATTATTTCATATCCAATAAAAAAGTGGTGGCACCATACGCAAACTTTTCCATTCAAAGAAAGATTGGAGATAATCCAGAAAAGTTTCCGCATCCTGCCACCACTTTTTCAAAAATAGTATCTAATTCACTCAAAATTTGAGTCAAATGAGGTATTCCTTGTTGGTAAAAATTTGTGAGAAAGTGGTAACAGGATAAAGTTTTCCAATAATTGTGTAATTATTAAAACTAAATTTAAGAATGCTTCAATCTGTCAATCAATCAAGTTTGGTTGGATTTTCACCTTTTGTTTTTGTTTTCTGAGAGGAATAATGTTGTGTGTTTTGTGTGGGGACAGTCAGTAATCAAACATTAAACGTCAACCTCAGCCAATTCCAGGACAAATTAAGTTTTAATACAGCGAAAAGTTACAACCCGAGTGCCCCATTACTAACCAAAGTCAACATTTGTGTAAACACTGAACGTCCTGCTTAGCCTAGACCACAGCACTAGGGCAATGCATTAACGCATAGACCGCACCAATCAATGACTTTCTCTTTTTCTTTTCAACAGGTCCACTAATAAACCTTACTAATTGAGTGTCATAAATACCACTATGTCAACATTTACTCAGCCATCGTGTAGGGGAACAATCCTGCTAATGAGAAACAATTATATTGAATTTTACTGACCTTTTCCTTCGTTCTTGTGAGATTTTTTGATAGGAGACTTGATTTCGACTTTCGACTGAAATCTGCCATTTTGAACACTGCCCTCTGTTTGTGGGCGGACCGTCCCACGTCTGTAATAATTTTTCTCCACAAGAGGGCGATATAACTTTCTGAAAGTTTCAGTGAAACAAGATGGCTGCGTGCATACACAGATATTTACAAAGGAAAGTGCGCCGATGCATACATCGTTTGTGTCTGTTTAATATTGCTTTTTTCGTATGGATCTTCTTCATGATATCAATCGTTTCGCTGATGATCACTTACATTAGCCTTGTTGTATATCTTGATGATGATGGACGGACAAGGGATAAGTACGTGTGACAATATTTCTGCTCTCTATTTTTATAAAAATTATACAGTAGTAAGTAAACATGGTAAACAAACAGAAAGTTAAGAAACAGAAACAAACATTTAATTTTAAAAACAACGCAAACCAACATGACCAAAACAAAACAAGCAATACATTAAAACAATTTAATTGGATAACTTCCGCATGGCGCCACCACTTTTTCACTCATTTTTAGAAAAAGGGATATATCAATCAGGTAAATAAGTTCCTATATTATTTCATATCAAATGAAAAAGTGGTGGCGCCATACGAAAATTTTCCCATTTAATTTTAAGTCAATACAATAGAGGCCTACTAGCACAAGTACTTCTACTATACTAGCTACAACAGAACAACCCCATTCATTTATATGTTGTTATTATTTTTATAAATGGGTGCGTTCGTTTAGCTTCCCTGGGTCGACCTCCTGTGTGTGGCGTTTTTTTTTCCCAGGACAAGTGTGTGCAGGTAATTACCCACGTTCGTCCTGGTAAAAAAAAAAGCCACGCGCCGGGGTCGACCCAGGGGAGCTAAACAAACGCTCCCAAAAATAATGTCAATGAATGCACCATCTTGTTTACTTTGTTCTAGGTGAGGTTTCTGTGTCATAACATATGAAGCGCTTTGATCTTGTTAAAGGCGCTATGGCCTGGGTTTATTATAAATATTAAATACTCACTATTTTTATCATCATTAATACATAATTAAAGATAATTTTTTGGTGTAATTTTCATTCTGTCAGAGAGCAAGATATAGACTTCCCGGATGTGGACGGCGTTGACGAGGCGCTCCTAAACCAAGAAGTCAATCCAGACCCCAATGATGTTCCATTCTCATCCAGTAACCTCATCTCAGCTCAAATCATTGACTCGTCCAATATTCAACTTAGAGGTTGGTGGATGCCCCAGGTCAGATGGAATCCAGAGATTGACTGCAGTCTACCGGACCAACCGGGGACCTGCGGAAAGGTAAATATAAGTAAGAGCCACCAAGCCTGGACTTCCTGTAGGCAAGATTTGCACACAGCCTAATGGAAGACACATAACATCTTATATTTTATGAAGATTGCACTGTCCAATTTTAATCATTTTTTTGATATGATGTAAGGGGGCACATCTCAAAACTTGTCCAGTTTTTACTTTCATATCTCTTGGATTTATGTGGAAATTAGGACACAAAAAGTCAACTTTCATATATGACCTGCAGAGAGTACGTATATTGCCTGCCAGACTAGCCAATGAGTGTACAAGGTCACACTTATTGTAAACAAAGTTGACACATAACTGACTTTTATTCTGGTCCAATCATTCTCTTTGTGCAGGTCTTGAGTGTGAAATGCAAGCCAGACAGTGTTAGAGCTATTTATCAGTTTTTACCTGTAAGTATACAAGCATCCAGAAACCAAAAGTAGTTACTTAAAACTGAGAATTGAAACCAAAATATTTGTTCAATTTCAAAAATAAATATTGGGCTAAGATGTTTGATTTGAGAGTGTGAACACTTTGTCTTCAAATGGTAGTTGAAACTGGTTGATACTTTTCATTACAATTTAAAACAACATAAACATTTAAAATCACTTTTTTTTTTTACGTTATTGGAATTAAGAATATTCTACTTTTACAAGTTGTTTTTACCCTAATACCGATGTGTATTGAGCACTGTATACTCTCCCGAGTTCTGTGAAAAAGATCCAACCTGAGTGATTTGCCTGTGGAATTTTTCACAGAACTCTGAATACACATTGGTGTGAGGGTAAAATCCAATTTATATTCTTATCCCTGATGCCACAATTAACATATCAAATACTCTATTAGTGTTCACCATCGTGTTGAGAGGTATTTTCTCAACAAAGTAAGGATGTTTGGAATAAAAAAGTCACTAATGCTTGATTTTCCCCCTGCAGATTAATCCAGATATATCAATAAAAAGTATATACTTTCATGCGAAAAGTGCATCATCCAAGTTGACTAAGGACAAACAAATGGTGAGATAATTGTTTTCTTTTTTTAGCAGAACAGTGTAAAACTACCTTCCAGGGGTCTAGAACCCAGGGGTTTTCAAAACTGGGGGCATTCTAGACCAAAGGTTTTGACCATTTGATATCATACACTGTGGTTTTGAAAAATAGATAAACTAACGTCGGTCTGTAATTTTGTTGTTATGCATCAACACAGTACACAGTCAACCCTCCTACTGTCTGACCATTCATTATCATCCACTGTGGTTATGAATGATGCAATACGGATCTATGCCAGCCTACAATATGATACCATGTGGTGAATTCATCTTCACAGTAAACAGTCAACCCTCCTACTGTCTGACCATTCAATACCATTCAATCTGTTTTTGAATGATAGATAAACTCAGTCAGTCGCTCAATATAATACCATGTGTTGAATGCATCTACACAGTACACAGTTAACCCTCCTACTGTCTGACCATTCATTATTATCCTCTGTGGTTTTGAATGATAGATAGACCATGCCAGCCTGCAATATAATACCATGTGGTGAATGCATCTACACATTACAAAAACAACAGTCAGATCTGTACACACAGCTGTTCCACCGCACACAACCCATGGTCACTGGAAATATTACCATTAGTAGGAGGGTTAACTATGAGCCAAGATTTCTTCTTAACACCTCCTCTGATCTCCCCTCTTCTTTTTCCTCTGTGGTAGTCTGACGATGCAACCTACAGTGCAATAGCATTACTCAAATACAGCGATGAATCAACTAACAGAATGAGGTGAGACTTTCAATGTACAGAACTTAACCCACCTTGAAAAAAACTGCTAAGCAGGAAACACTGCTAAGCAAAAATTATCTGCTAATTAAAAACTAGCAGGGAACCAGTCACAGATTATATGCATTATAAGGGGTTTTGGCTGTGAACCCATTGCTGTGGCGTGTTGTGGCTGAGCAGTCTAGTTCTCCATGCCCAGGCTTTTGTGTTGTAGGGTTTGGGTTCTAATCCCTTGCTCTTGAGCAAGGCACCAATCCATAAATTCTTCCTAAAAAGTTGGGAAGGTAGTGCATTCTGCTCTACCAGCCAGGCTCCTTGTGGATGCTACATGCTTACATCCTTACGGACTGTGAAGGGGGTGTCCCTGTTTCAGCCCAAAGAGTAGGTGGAAAGTGCCCCTGGTGACAACTAATTTGGTCAATATCGGTTAACTGTAGCCCTCGCCTTGAAGCGGCCATCTGGCTTTGTGATGTTGGTGACATCTCATTAAAAAAACAAATTCTGTGCTAACAGAACAGAAGCTTGATCATACCATAGTTCATGAAAGTCTGGAGCGAATTCAAAAATATTTGGGGAATTTGAGGATCTTTGTTTGTTGCTGTAATGTTTCAAGAAACTTTGCTATCTAATGTGCTAAACTTGGAAGCCTTTCATAGGAATGGTAAACGCGAACATGTCTTGATAACAAAGCAAAGGTTCACATGCTAGTTTTTTTACTTATGGGTATAAACCATTCAGAATAACTGATACATTTTATTTTACAGACTTGATTTTCCTGCCGGGACACACCCATATTTATCGGCCAAAGTAGACAAGGTAAGACTCACCACAAGGATGGCAGGAACAGTGCAGTCTATATTTGTTCTCAATAATCTATACTTTTATTTTTCAGAGGAAATAAAGGACAGTGCTTTAAAACTAGCAATTTTTTAAAACTTTTTAAAACTTTATGACTTTTTGGTGGTTTTCATTGGCAGGTCATCCCAACAGATAAAGTCCTTCAAAGTATAACTATCATGCTATGTTGCCATGGTTACCAAGGATCAATCAAATTTATGGACGTCACAGTGCGACCAGCTTCAGGTAAATTCTTTCATAACTAAAATTTTGCTTTTTTAACAAGTACTGATTCTTACAAATGAAAAAAAAAGCAAAAACAAAATTGCAATTGAAAAGTTTGTCCTGTGATATTTTGAATGATTTAACAATTTTCTTGAGATTTCCTTTAAATTTTTAGGCAATGGTCATCAAGTTCTACTCCCCAGGAACTTCCTGAAGCCGTGTCCGCAATATTTCCATCCGGTTACGACTGTGACTCGCCCACCGTTTGAAGTAGAACAGTTTCTAACAGTAGAGACAAAAGTAAGTATTGCATATTCGTGAGCTACTATGTCGAGTAGTGCTGGGCGAATAGTGAAATTTTGGTATTCGGATACCGCTGGCCAACTATCGGAAATTAACCGGATATTCGAATAGGTTTTTCGCCGCTAGAGGGCGCTATTAAAAAAAAAAAAAAGAGGGCGCTGTTCGTGTGTGAATGAGATCTTATGGGCGGATTGGTATTAGTTTTAGACAGTGTCACTCGGTTCATTCATAAAAATAACCGGATCTAGTTTAAAGATGGCGATTTGCTGCTTCTTTTATCAGGATTGACTCTACGTGAAGGAAAACTTCCGTAATCTTTGAACAAATTACGTCAGAAATGTCAGTGTTTTAACTCTTCACGGAGGTGAGCATAGTTAAGTACTTAATTTATGCTGTTTTATGCTGTCTTAATAAAAGTTTCATAAGGATTCAGACAAAATATTCCTATCAGTTGTCGCCCGACTTCCGCGGATATTCGGATATTAAAGATTAACCGGTTACTTGGTTGTAATTACAGAACTATCCGGTTTATAAATAGCTATTCGCGCCCTATGCGGATATCCGGTTAAGAAAAAAAAGGCATTCGCAGTTACGGATAGGAAAACCTACATGTATTCGCCATTAACCGGATATTCGAATAATTCGCCCAGGCCTAATGTCGAGAAAAAGTCAGATCTGCAAATCCTTAAGAAAGATAAGAAACTATAGAGGATGTTCTCCAGTGTTTTGGTCTTAGCTGAATAATGATGATGCTATAAATATATGACATCACCATTATGCAAATGTTAGTATTGAACATTCATGAGCCACCTTTTGCATATACATAAACATCACAAACCTGCTTGGAATATTTGTTTAAATTTGTAAAAGAAAAAAATTCATCTTGCAAATTAATTTTTAAATTTTGTTTTTACTTGAAATGTCAAAAGAACATGAAGGTCTCAAGAACAGCATTTTGGCATCATTTTCAATATTAGTGTACATTTGGTTTGCGGTAACACCATGTGTGTGTCTACTTTCCAAGTAGATTTTGTTCTTTAGAGAACTGTCTTGCTATATATTCTACTACCGCGGAGTAGATTTTTTCGGAATATGAAAGACTTCTCTACTACCGCTGTGTAGATTTTTGGGAATTCAGGAGACTTCTCAGTTCTGAAAAGAACTGTCTTTAAGATACAAAAATGACTTGTTTGTTCGTTCTACAGGCTGATGAGGAGTCCTTTCCAGTAACCCTCGTGACTCAAGTTTCTCTCAATAGAATAGACCTCATAGAATCTACTCTCAGGGATTGGCAGGGACCCATCTCTATCGCTCTCTACGTTCCAACGAAATCACTCCAGCCTGATGAAGACCATAGTTGGAAACGGTGAGTGTCGTTTGAGAAGGGTATTTTTTCACCTCATGTTGTCTGATTTTCGTAAAACTGTTGATGATGCTAAGGTTTCAGTGTGGCTAGAGGGATGAATTTCTGGGATTAGTTTTTATCGTTCATGAATCAGATTTTCATGATTTTTCGCTGTTTTTTCTTCTTCCGAATTCAAGAGTTTATTTTTTTGTATTATTCAGGTTGTACATCAAGAAGAAGTTAAAAGAAAGCCATCTTCATGGTAGATGCAACATGGTGGTAGTCTTTGCCAAAACAGTGAGTCAATCAATATAGTGTACCGATCAGTTATAAATAATTTATAAAGCGCCTAAATCAAAGGTTTGCTCAAAGGCGCGGAGGAATAGATAAAATAAATAAGTCATTGACGGTAGGCCTCCTGAAACAAGTGGGCTTTCAGAAGTGTCTTGAATGTGTTGAGTGATGTTGTGTCCCTGATGTGATTGGGAAGTTTATTCCAGATTTTGGGTCCATATAACGAGAAGGCTCTTTCAGCAAAAGTGATGCGACTCTTGGCACAACAGTCAAAATATTTAAAACCTTTCCTGTAAAAGTGGAGAAGGAGAAGCTACATCGTAACTTTTTACTTTGACTTTTTTTTCTGTTTTTGTTTTGTCTTTCAGGTTGAGGATGACTATCCTGTCAATTATTTGAGGAATTTGGCGATTAGGTAATAATCTTTAAAAAATCTCAAACACATTTACGCAGATATTCAAATTGTTGTGGCGATAACTTGTGACTTATTTCTCATGAAAAAAAGCCCCTTATGGGACAATGTAGCTCAGTAGGTCAGGCATGGAACGGTTCAGGTGTTTACACATAGATGATTTCCTTGTTTTTGATTTCCCTGCAGTGCTTTTTAAAAATTAAAAAACACTTATAAAGTCTTGTATTTTGTGGCACTTTCCTCATTAAAACAACCAAAAACTACAGTTTATGGCAGCTAACGATTGTATGGCGTCTGACTGGCACCCCTGAACATAGATATTGACAAAATAGAAAGACTGCCAACATAGGGTTAGATAGCTCAGTCGGTAGAGCACCGGCATGTTAATTCGGAGATCACACGTTCAAATCCTGCTCTTGTCGGTTTTCTTTTTTTCAATTCAAATTTGATTAAATAAAAGCCAGTCATTGTACAGCACATCACTACTTCAACAAAGGTTTAGATTTTTATCCGAAGCAATAACTATTTTTTTATTTTTCTAGGCAAGCCAAGTCCAAGTATATTCTGCTCTTGGATGCAGATTTCGTTCCGTCCCCTGAGTTTCAGACAAGCTTCCAGTCCTCCTTAGACCAGATGGAAAAACAGCCCTCAATGGACCAGACAGCATTTGTAGTTCCAGTCTTTGAATATTCACAAGAAGTTATCAAGGTATGCAAGGAAGTCTTATTTGAAGTTCTGGGTTTGGGGGAAAGGGACCAAGGGGTCGATGTCATAAAACAATTCCTAACTAAGGATCGATTCTAGGATTTATGACAAGTCCTAGCCGGTAGATCGATCCTACGTTAGGATTCGTCTTAAGTTAGGTTGAGTTACTCGTCCTAAATCGAGATAAGACGAGTCTTAACTCTTTGTGAAATCAGCCCCTGGAGCAAAGGAGATGTTGCAATTAGACATCTACTTGACATCTGTAGCGATAGTTTCTTGATTTGAGATTAATGAATTTGTCTTTCTTCTCTTTTAGGATTCTCCGTCCAATCATCCAAAAACCAAGCAGGATCTGAAGGATCGCATGTTTGGCCAAGATGCCGTTATTTCTCCATTTAATATCCTTTTTCATGATTTGTAACTTGAAACGATTGTTATATTAAAATTAAAGACTTTTTTTAAACCAGGAATGCTTAACAAGTAAATTGTATTTTTCTTTTGACAAATTTGATGTTAAAAAAGCTGGTTACCAGCTAAATTCTCATTCCATCTGTATTCTGTTTAACTGGTTACCTGCTAATTATGAGCTTAGCAAAATAACTTGGTAGCACCATCTTCTGCTGAGCCACTATGGGTTCTTAAAGAGGCTGCGTGAGTCTGGTTTTCTTGCTAAGCATCTTAAAGAGGCTGTACTTTTTTTGGTGTTCTTGTCAAATTGTGTTCCTTAATTCCTCCTTACTGCTGTCCACTGCTCCAGAAGCTCACCGACCCACGGACTACAGGGCTTGGTACTCCTCTACTCAACCCTATAGGGTCGTCAAATATCAAGATAAATATGAACCATATCTCATAATGAAGTAAGTTATGATAACCTTAAAGCCTGGTTCATACGATTTTTTGTTTTCACTTGGAATGTTTCGTAGGAGTTCAGAACATTTCAACTGATGCAAATTTTTCATTGCGAATTTTGGACGTCAACATTCATATCGCATTCAAATTCACAGGATGTATGAACAGGACTTTAGGTCATGTCACATGTAGAGGTAATTGCTTGTTATTAAGTAAGTTTTTATGATAACAATTATTTGGAGTAAATACCATAAGTGTCCAGTTCCTGGGGAATGAGACCAGCTGAATTTCAAACAGGAGTAGGAATTTAATTCCATCACCGAGAGGCAGCGACAATAAATTCTCGGTCACCAGCCTGAATACAGATGTCTGATGTTGTAATTTTTTCTTGAATTGCTGTACTCTGGCTGTCAGATTAACATCACAATTTGTTTGATTGTTTCTTGATGCAGAAACACAGAAGATGTGCAGACATTTGATGAGCGATTTACAGGATACGGAATGAACAAAGTGACATATTCCATGGAACTCCATGCTAGAGGGTAAGAAGCTATCCGATATATATCACAATGAACTTGGATTTGGATTCTTGGTACTCTCACTACCAAAGTTTTTTTTCAACAGTGTGTACATTTCCTGATAAGGGGCATTGTCCGGGTTTTCATTTGTTACTCTGCGGTTTGGCGGGTCGTTCGAACTCCTTCGCTTCCTTCCTCCATGGTCAAACTAAGACAAATTCTTACAATAAACAGTTACTAATTCCTAACTTGATTTGTTTATTTACACAGGTATGAGTTTGTTGTGTTACCCAGTGTGTGGGCCATTCACGTTCCTCATCAGGAGAGTTCAGCCAAATCTCAGTTTTTATTGGACCCTCTCTACCGACTCCGAAACCGTGTCAAGCGCTTTGAGTTTGTGTCAGACATTATGAGAAAGTACAGTATAGCAGGATGCCAACAGGAAAGACACCATTGAGTGCGAGACCTTGGAACTCTAGGTGGCAACAGACAGATTTCCATTGTTTGCGTGGGTAGTTCTTCTTCTTCCTTCTTCCAAGTACTGACTCGATTACATGAGCAAAATTGGCGAGACGAGAGCAAGTGCAGTGCAGTTAAAAAGGAAACAAAAACACAATAGATTTACCCGGTAAGTCTGCTGCCAACTCGCGTTCCAAAAGTCCCCCATTGGTTTGGGGTTGACTTTTATTTCTTCTTCGTCTTTCGAGTTGTTGCCCTTGTCATTCATCAGGGCAACCATTTGTCAGCCATCTTCCTGAAGGTGAATCCGTGACTCCAGTCCAAATCGGCCCGTTGGGAGAGAGTACGGGGTGCAGTTGTGAATGTGGTCGGCTATCTGTGGGTCTCCTAATTGACATGAGGGAGGAGGGTGCCAACTTCCAACTTTCTTTGCATGCGTAAAGAAAAAAAACGGACGACTCCCGTCGTCAAGCAAGTCATGTGAACTGCTTTCACAGGAGCTGATTTCACAAAGATTTAAAACTAGTCCTAACTTAGGACTAGTCCCAGGAGATATGAAAAAAATTAAGGCTAGTCCTAAGTTAGGACGAGTAACTCGTAACTCGTCCTAACTCGAGATAAGACTAGTCTTAACTCTTTGTGAAATCCACCCCAGGAAGGTTGTCCTATAGCACATCAATTAATTTGTTTTAATCCTCAACCACTTGAATTTTTCTAAACTATCCAGTTCTCATCATTGGTCCAACGGAAGTATTTTACCGTTTTGCATATTTTGCACATCTCAAACATCAGTCTCAAGTATTAAACAAACAAAGAGCAGTACTTTAAGATTTGTCTTGCCACTGAGAAAACATCTCAGAAATCTCTGAAAACATCTCAGTCAATTGTATATTTTGGTAACTTATTTTCATGATTTCTTTTTTTTTAATGATAGGTTTTGGGATATTATGTCTTCTTCTCTTGAATAAGGGTTAAGCACAACACCTTGCCGCCATATTTGTATTTATTTGTTGTATATAACTACTAATTATTTTGTCAGTGACTCAGTTTCAGTGGACTCGTTGGTTTTAACATAACATTTCAAAATAAGTGAACAACTTGCAATTAGGTTATTTCAGAATGTAAGTTTTTAAATAGCGTCTTGAACAAAAATTTATTGTTTGTTTATGACCACCTTATGTATGGTTTTAATTGTCACACATGGGTGGATGTATTTTGTATGGGTCCAAATATTTTTTAGAGAGTCAAGCTTATCATTGTCAAATATTTATTATCAATTGTACTAATTATTGAGGTGTACAGTAATTTGAAATTTTGCCTAGAATGTAAACTGTATGTCCGGGTCACAAATGATAAGAATCCTTTAAAAACAGGTAAATTATGGTGCATGTATTTTAGCATTGAGAACAGAGTTAACAAGTAAATAAGTTTAAGTACAAGTCATATATTTATTATTAATATTTATTTATGGAAAGCAATGTACATGCTTGATATGAAATTTGAGGAGCATTTTTGCTTAACAATAAAAATGGATAAAAAAAGTTATTGTGTTTCATTGAGATTCCTATATATTATTATCAATGAAATGTGGACAGAAGACGATAGACCTTTATCACCGTGCAGCCATCTTGAATTTCTCCCATTGATATCAATGTTACCAAACCGAGGCTGGAAGAATAAAAATAGTCGGGTTCCTAATTGCAAAATGCTTATCAGCATTCATTATTGTTACTCTTACAAGGAACATGACCAAGATGGAGGCAGCATGATAAAGGTCTATTAGAGATGCTAACATGTTTATACTCGAGCCAGGAGTGGGTTGGGTTTAATTAACAATAATTATGAGAAAACAGAAATAACTGATTCAAACTGCTTACTAACCAAACGGACCTATGGTATAAATTAAATAAAAAAGTTAAAGGCCTGATGATTGGATCCTAATGGAGTATTTCTTTAAGGCAACACGATAAAAACTCTGCTAGGGTCCAAACTTCAGGCTATTCATGACAATAATACTGGGTTCTTATATAATGCTGTATCAAAATCCTACAGGCATATCAAAGTGCTCATTATTTGTTTTTCATCAGGATAAGTAGAGCTATGTTTCGGATTATGAGACCTATTTATGTAGCATCTTCTAATGGTTTACAAGGTGCAATCAGCAGCCACTGCAAAAAACACCGACCACTTCTCTTAGCGCTAAGTGTAACTGGGTTCTTTTGAGTGCATTGTTTAACTATCTGATCTACAGCTTTGCATCTCATCTGAAGAGAGAAGCAATAATGGTAAAGCATCTCGCTCAAGGACACAAATGTCAAGACCAGAACTTGAACCCACACTCTGCTGATCGGAAACACCAGAGCTCGAGACTGACGCTCTTAACCGCTCGTCCACGACTGATTGACCAGGGAACTGAAGTTGACTGGACACTAGTTCATTAACAACACACACAGCAAAACTCTAAAAAAACACAAAGTTTACTATCTGTAAAATATTTATTATTACTGCTCAATCATACCAAATGATATGCCACAAGGGAAACTGACTTTGAACAAAGAAGAATAGACCCTTCCCATGAAATATGTAAATTGCACATAGCGCCTGCGGACTAACATTTTGGTTGGCAAAATGAGGGAACATCACGCTGTTTTGTACACGGCTAATGGGTGCGTGACGCAGACGCAATTGCGCGCCTGCTTAGTGCACAACTCTATGGCGTTTGCCAACTAACAGGGTATGAAAGCATGTGCCAATGTGATTAGCATATTTCACAGGAAGGGTCCATTAACTCGAGCAAGACTTGCCGGTGCTCTAACAACTGAGCAATCTAGCCCAAATGTTGGCGGTTTCCCTATTTTGTCATGAAGACGCATGTCTTTGTTTAAAGGTGCCAGTCTAAAGCCATACATTTGTTACAGTTTACACATGGCTATTTACATGTACAAGTAATAAGCCATACAACGTAGCTACTTAGCTGTAGGGGAGGGGTTGTGTAGACAGGGATAAGAAGAGATGGGTTAAAGGAACACGTTGCCTTGGATCCGTAGAGTTGGTCTTTGAAAAGCGCCCTGTATTCGATATGGTTAGAAAGATGTTGTAAAAGTAGAATACAATTATCTACACAAATATGCCTCAAAATTGCATTGTTTTCTTTTTACCTCGTCGACTAACACGGTCGGCCATTTATGGGAGTCAAATTTTTGACTCCCATAAATTGCCGACCGTGTTAGTTCGCGACATAAATTAAAACCGTGCAACTTTGAGTGATACTTGTGTGGATCATTATATTCTACTTTTAAAACATCTTTCTTACCATATGCATTTCATAACAAATGGTTTCAAACGCTTTTCATAGACCAACTTGTCCGATCCAAGGCAACGTGTTCCTTTAACGAAATTAACGATTTGTTTATCAGATTCATGGCATTTGGCACTTGGAGGGGAAACAAGTCAGAAAACCTTATACAGTCTTACCTATAGCCGCCAATTCGAAAACGGCCAATGATTAAGAGTATTGAAGAGACGTCCCAAATGTAGGAAAATTGTTACTTGCTTTTGTCACAAGGATTTCAACCAGCGTTTTTTTCCCCTCACAAATAATTGAATCAACTTAAAGATTCGCTTTTGTTATATACATGTAGGCACAATAGATGCAATAAAGGCCGGTTTAAAGTCGGTCGCGCGATGGTCGCGCAACCAAAATCTTGCGCGCAATCCTAAGACTGAGGCCTAAAAAACGTGTCTTTTTATGATCGCGCGTGAAGATTTGCATCGCCCGACCATCGCGCGACCGACTGTAACTCCGCCTTAAAAGTCACCTGTGCAAGTTTCAGCTGAATACCAGGTCTACTTTTTGAAGAAAAAAAGAACAGCAAAAGAAGCGTCAAATATTTTCAATGAGAAAGTCAAATCCATCAATGTTAGCAAGGTGACAGTGGGTACCAACCACATCTCTGGTCCCAGCATTCATGAATGGACACCTGGGAAATTTGAATTTTCAGTCAACCCTCAGCGATTCGTTTGTCAGATGCAAATGTTTTGGGGTGAAATATTAACCAAACCATATTACTTTAAACGGAATCCTATCTTGGAATAGTTTTAAGTATCAACAGCTGCAGTGCTCATCACCCAGTAAGTTTGAATGGCCATTAATGGTTTGGGTATTTACAAATCTATGACCCTACCTTTAAGGACAAAGTGACATCAGCTAAAATAAATAAGTTGCAAAGATCATGAAGTTTTGAGCGAGTTTGTCTTCACTTGATAAAGGTGAAAAAAGAAACAATACATGAACTCTATTCATTCTGTCACAAGACCATAATATTATACACTACAAGTTCCTGGTCGCTGACCCCACCATCCAACTGCCAGGAATGGACCTCCCCCGCGGCCATTGGTGCGTCTTTAACCAGTTTCGTACAGACGCAAGGCCGTGCCGCAGCAGCCTACACAAGTGGGGCTACCTTGCATCTCCGCTTTGTGATTGTGGAGAGCCACAGACGATGCGCACATGATAGATGACCCACTCTCTCACCTTGATGGTGGCATCAAAGCCCTTCACCTGGCTGAGGACCTAGCCGTAAACTGGATTACGGACTTCAAAACGAGATCTATATAGCATACGACATCATCATTATACACTACGCAAATTAACCCTTTGGTGCACAAATTAAACAAATAAAAAAAAAAACACATTCAACCGCGTTTTTATCAATTGTTTTCAATAGCACCCCCTCTTGACGTCACACCTAACAAAAGCTCAACAATCGCTCTAAACAACCAAATGAGGGCGGTATAAATGGGGGCTGTAGTTTTTAAGTTATGACTGTTTATAAAAGTCCAATTTGACATGTTTTGGGGCGGTTGCTAGTGACCGCCTTGTGCACCAAAGGGTTAAACAACCGAACAACCTTAAAATTGGTAAAGAATTTTAACATTTTTGCCGTTTCTTTACATTTGTTAAATAAAAATTGTACTTAGCAAAACTATTGATATTTACAATAAGTTTTATATCGATTATACAAATTTGTTAAGTTCTCTCAATGTGATGACGCTCGTATCAATTAACTTAATAATTGTTGCTCATGTTGTGTCCATTCACGAAGATGGAAGCTGTGGCAGACCAAACTCATCCACAGGAACGCCGTCCTGAATAAACAAACAAATTTCTAAATTAATATATGCAGGGATGTGATAGGATGTTGAGAACAAAAACTGAACTCAAGAGCACAAAGCACGAAAGCATGCGAGCTCTAAAAACTTGCGAGCATCCTGCTCTGCAATCTGGAGGATTGAGGTCACCTGTAGGAAAGTATTCTTTTTTTCAGAATTTCTTTTTTTTAAGGGCAAACAAAAACCGAAATTCTTTTTTAAAACAGAGGAATCACATCCTTGTATAATAGGCTAGAAGAAGAGATTTGAACTCTATTGCTTCTACATCATGTTTTATCCTTACATCATCCAGATCAAATCAAACAAGGCGTTACATGAAGAAAAAAAAAATACTTTCAAAAGCCTGTAACTTTCTTGTCAAGCATTTAAAAGTTTCTAAAAGTAAGTTGCTCACTAATTGATGTAACTACTTATTTGGCACACTTGCCTACAAGTGACTTCAATCCTCCACTATCCTCCACTCTATGGTCACTCAACACCAAAATGTTTGGACTCTACTAAGATTGGTATACTTGGCCCAGTGATAATCAATCGTTATTTGGGCATACAGTCCCCAATCCCCCACTATCCTCCACTCTATGGTCACTCAACACCAGTATGTTTGGACTTGGGTAAGATTGGTATGCCTGGCCCAGTGATCAGCAATTGTTAGTTGGGCCTACAATCCTCAATCCTCCACTCTATGGTCACTCAACTCCTAAAGGTTTGGACTTGGGTAAGATTGGTATACCTGGCCCAGTGATAAGCAATTGTTATTTGGGCGTACAGTCCTCAATCTTCAACTATCCTCCACTCTATGGTCACTCAACACCAATACATGTATGTTTGGACTTGGGTAAGATTGGTATACCTGGCCCAGTGATCAGCAATTGTTAGTTGGGCCTACAATCCTCCACAATCACCCAACTGCTTGAAGAGGATTTTCGTTCCAAATAAATCAAGTAAATTGACGTACCTGTATTGATTCAGCACCAGGATTTGTTTCTGGAGCCGATGGGGCAGTGATAGCTTCATCCAGGTACGATGTGTCTTCATCCATTAAAAAGTCATCACCGAGAGCGTCAAGTTCTACCGAAAAATAAATTCAAAGTAAATTGCTTTCAAATATTATCTGTACCAAATCAGGGTCTTTTGAAACTTATAAATTATATGCCAGTACTAAAATGTCATTTCAAAAACTTTGTATCTCAGTATTACAAAAACATCTTAGACCAGAATGATCCATGCATCCAATGATTTCAGCACATACTTATCTCGTTTTTGTGCTGACACAATGATACAAAAGGTAAATCAGTCAGCAATTTGAATGACCTAAATAAAAATATTGGCTATCCCTCGCTTTTCCTAATTCTATGGCGAAAAACGGTTGCTACACTCAATCGCTGCATTGAGTTCTAAACATCCATTGGCGGGACTATGTTACGAACCGGGAGGTATATGGAAATCTATCGCCACTTTCCGAAACCGTAAAGCAGAGACTTCTTCAGTTTGCTGGTCACTGTTTGCGAACAGCTGATCAACTCATATCGCACCAGTCGTCGATTTCACGAAGCTCTTCTTAACTTACGATGCATCGTATGGTTTACGATGCATCGTGGCTCTGCGATGCATCGTAGCTCCGACATACTGCATAAACGATTTCACGAAACGCGTCGTACCGACGACGCATCGCAACGCATTGAAAATGCCCTTTATATAAAACGAAGTTTTAGAACGAGGATGACCTTTTTGCACTACGGCTGTTTTATGTCAAATACGCGGTGTAATAACGAAACAGCCGTTTAACAAGAGACGAAGAGAGGAGAAAGAAATGGCGCAGACGCGCAAAATCATTGATCTCCATAGACCTTTTCGCAAATACTGGGGCGCGCGCGTAAAGCTTGGAATTAGATGCATTGTGGTCTAGCTGGTAGCAAAATTTGATTCATGTCTATCCCACAATGCACCTCATTCAACAGTCTGCGCTTGCGCATTGGTATTTGCGATAAGGTCTATTATGTACAAGACACTGCGTGAACGCCGCCATGTTTGTTTATGTTTTTTCATGTTTTTTGAGCAAACGAATGGTGGCGCTAGACAGTTTGCTTTTACTGCTGAAGGGTTTTTAATCATTGGCGTTTTGTCGAGTACATGTACTTGTGTAAGTTTACAGAAATAAATTAAAATTGTTCATGTAATAAGTAACAAATTAAACATTTTATCGATGCTTATTAATTTAAATTTACCTTTTGTGTCGTGTTCTAATTCAACCCTTTCAACCCTAATTCAACCCAATAAACCAACAATTCCATTTCGTGTAAAGTGATAGCGCCTGTAAATTTCATCGTCCGTTAATGTATCAAGTGGGCATCTTCGGTCACGAAACAACCTTTCTCGGCGTAATGCCCGCCCGGCTTCTCTGTCTAGAAGCAGCATTAACGCCATTTTGAGACTAGAGCAACGTGAGTTAAGACGACCCTTTGGGTGGTCGTAAGTTACGATGTACCTTAGCTCGTTGTCAAGGTATTTGCGACGTCTAGAATGCATCGTAAGTTTCGTGAAATCGATGGGGGAGCACGTCGTAAGTTTACGACGCGTATACATCGTAACTTGAGGTACGACGCCTCGTAGCGCTTCGTGAAATCGACCCCTGGTCTTCTGGAATCCTGGAGACACAAATCTCAATCAAAACGAGACCCAACAACCCATGAGGGACAAAGCAACCTGGCACCACTTCATCAAAGCTGCTTCTACTATTCCGTCCAAGGACGAAGAATGATGATGATGGCAAACAAAAGAAAGTCTTCAAGACATCATTCTTGGGTTACATACCTGCTTCTAGGTCGGCCTCGTCCATCTCAGGCATTCCGTAACTTCTTCCCATGATCTCTTGCACCTCATCAGCTTGTTCTAACATATCGGACATGTCATCTTGAAGGTCCTGTTAATAAAATAAAATCAAATCAAATCAATCAACATTTATTTCCATACAAACACAATGTACAAATACAAGCGATAGGATGTTACAAGACTGAAAACTGCATCAAGGGACATGGCATCATTGCTTAGAAGTGAATAAAAGATAAAATAAAACACACTCTTAAAGGGAAGGTACACGTTTGGTCATTACTCAAAACAAATATTATTTTGTAAACTTACTTGTTAGCGATCGATGGAGAGATGTTGATAGTATAAAACATTGTGATAAACGGCTTCCTCTGAAGTAACGTAGTTTTTGAGAAAGAGGTAACTTCTCACTTATAATAAAAGACTTCTAGCTAGAAGTCTTTTATTCCGATCTGAAAGCACACAAATTCGTCCGATTTTGTGTTTTTTCTTTCATCATTTGCTCGCAACTTCGATGACCAATTGAGCCCAAATTTTCACAGACTTGTTATTTTATGCTTATGATGGGATACACCAAGTGAGAACACTGGTCTTTGACAATTACCAAACGTGTAAAGTGTCCCTCAGTAAAGTTTACCTCGATCTGATCCAAGTTAACTTTCTTGTACTCCTTCTTCATCTCCTTAATACCAAGCTTCATGGCATCCACTGTTGTCTTGGTATCCTTCAGTGTCTGGGTTGCAAAGTTGGCTTGCTCCATGTTGAACGACTGCTGCCTTAGATTATCACTCTGGTTCTCATACCTGTAGCAAATCGTTAGAATAAACATTCAGTCCATTCCTTAAAATCCCCTGGTTGTTGAACCTACATCACTCAAAACTGTAGGAAAATAACCCCTTGCCATAGGGTTCGACTTGATTTGATTTCAAGTCTGTGATCGGGGGTTTGTTTTTCTACATCAGCTACGCAAAACTATGGTCCTACACCTAAATTTATTTTTCACATACAAGTATCCTAAGTGAGCAATGTGGACGGCCCATTGTTCCATCAATTCACAGCAGATTTGGATGGACAATATTCTGACTTAAACCAGATATAAGTTTGACATCTTTTCTGAAAGCTACTTACATTTTCTTCTGTTTCAGAATCCTCATAGCCTTTTGTTTCACCATATTCTAAAAGTATAAAAAATAATAATATTTGTTTTATATTTTTTATTTACTTATTTTTTATGAAAAAGACACTAATCGAGTCAAGATGACAAACTCTTTAGACTTTTAACCTCAAGGCATTTTGGTAAGAAACCTTTCACTTCTTATGCGTATCAACCTGTGGAATTATCATGAGGCTTGTTTAGCTTGTTTAGCGTTGCAGAACCTCTGACCTCTAACCTCAACATTGAACATTTTGATGGACTGAACTCAAGTCCAGAAATTCCTGTCATAAAATTCTCTGAATAATGTTAGTGTCAACATAAGTGTAGTGAATGAATTATGACTATAATATAAGGGAATATTATTATAAAAGATGTAAATTTGCCTCAGGAATAAAAAAAATCACATCGATGTAAGGGTAAAACCAAAATTATCATTGGAGAAATCATTGGCAACAACTTAAGCAAATACCAATTCACAGTATGCGACCATAGATACAAGAAACTTACTCCTAGAACTATGAGGTTCGCTCCGCTATCGTCTTTAAGAACTCCGGAACGAACCTCATAGTTTTAGAAGTACAAAAAAAACTAACATACAAGTAGGCCTAGTCAAAATAAGATAAAACAGTAATTTTTACACAAGGAAATTCGCTGTTGAAAGCGCCCTCATGTGGTCAAAAATACAGTAAATTAAAACTCCCTTTTTTACCTTAGCCGGACCTTCTCGCATCTTCTTCATTTGATCTTTGTACTTCTTCAGCTCATTGTCAAGTTTTGAGATTTTCTTTTCAATTGATTCCGAACGGCTGTCAACCTAAATTGAAAATAATTTGTCACTCATTTTTACAAAAAGGGATATCTCATTGAGGTAAATTAGATACTATATTATTTCATATTGAATGAAAAAGTGGTGGCGCCATACGGAAACTTTTCCAACGACCAATTAAATGATAAACACACATCCACAATATTAACCGTGTTATCAAATTCAATTGAAACAGAGTAACGATGTCGTTATCTAAGTCCGACGTGGACAAAATTCTGTATCATTCCAGCCACCATTCACTTGGATAACTCTCCGTATGGCGCCACCACTTTTTCACCCTTTTTTACAAAAAGCCAAAAAAGGATATCTCATTGAGGTAAATTATATACTATATTATTTCATATCGAATGAAAAGTGGTGGCGCCATACGGAAACTTTTCCATCGTACACACCAATACAAACTACATGAACCGCTAGTACTATCATGACTATTACAAATCAAAAGGGAATTTTTGACTTACATTTTCAATGCAGTTTGACAGATTAGGTGGCGGTGCCTTTGGTTTACTTGATCCAAACAAACGATTCATGATAACAAAACAAATGTACTACAGTTCTTCAAAGCATATATTTTCAACAGTATATCTTCACGATATCAGCAAAACAACTGGATTTCCCGATCGAGTTGTAGCACAGCTAGGTGAAAGTCAGTTCTGTGTATTTATTTTGCATTGGATTTTATTTTGTACATAACGTCATATCAAAAAATATCCACCCGGTACCTGATGGAATCAACGCAGTATTCCCGTTGATGGTACCAGGAAACCAGACTGTAAAATGACAACAAGCGCCCCCAACGATGAGTCATAGTTATTATTCGCCCCGTGACAATTTGTAACAACCTTTTATGTACGGTTGCCCCTCCATGATGATAGGTGTCTCTGAGTTTTGAGTGCATAAATAATTTAAGACTTTGTAATAATTTGCCGAACGTAATTCTCTTAAATTGTTTCAAAACAAGTGAGCATTCAGGTAGTGTTTTTCACTCCGCCTTTGTGACCCGTGTACATCTGGAAGATTCAATAATATGTTATTCCATCATGGAGGAATATTTGAGAAAAAGAACAATAATTTTGAGAAACAAATCTAGAAACTATAATCATCCTCCATGCTATAATCTAGAAACTATAACGTCCCCTGTGCATGTGACCCCCCCCCCCCCCCCCGTTCAATATTTTTGGTATTTTCCTCCCATATCTAAACCTGACAATTCTTCATCCTTATCTCTTCACAGGTATCACACAATTCCAAGTTGGAAGAGCTATGAACTTTCGAGTCTCCCTTTTACTTAGTTTCATCATAGAGAAAGTTTCACTAACAGAATGACATAATATGATATTCCTTTCAAAAAATTTGAACACAGGAACCAACCGACCACTAAAAAACAGAAAAAACAATGGTATTAGCGTTCATTAAAAAACATACATTCTTTATTCACTTCATTAACCAAATTAAAAATAACAAAACTTTCCAACATCCCACCAAATCAGCCCTTGTTGATATTACAAAAAAAAGATGGCAAATCAATACACAAATTAATATAGCAACACAGAAATGGAATCAAAATACATTTTGATAGGCTACATAAAGTCTTAGTAAAAAAAAAAACAAGTTTAATTAAAACAACAAAATTAAAAAAATTGTCTTTTAAGAAGTATTTTTGAAGTTAATCCAAAGTTCGTTGGGAAAGATTGAAATACAACCCACCAAGAATGGTTATCATTTGTTACTTATCTAAAGTTTAATCAAGTAATTAATCTAACACGATTAATTTAGCAATACTCCAAGCTTGACACACAACTTCAAATAGTTGTTGTTTTACCTTCTTGATTTTCAAAACTTTCTGGTATAAAAGTAACACATGTATTCTTTAAAAGCAGTGGACACTATTGGTAATTGTCAAAGACTAGCCTTCACAGTTGGTGTATCTCAACATATGCATAAAATTACAAACGTGTGAAAATTTGAGCTCAATCGGTCACATCAACTTGCGAGATAATAATGAAAGGAAAAAACACCCTTGTCACACGAAGTTGTGTGCGTTTAGAAGGTTCCTCAAGTTCTAAACTTGAGGTCTCGAAATCAAATTCTAAACTGGAGGTCTCAAATTCAAATTCGTGGAAAATTTCTTCTTTCTTGAAAACTATGGTACTTCAGAGGGAGCTGCTTCTCACAATGTTTTATACCATCAACATCTCCCCATTACTCGTCGCCAAGAAAGGTTTTATGCTAATAATTATTTTGGGTAATTACCAATAGTGTTCACTGCCTTTAAAATTAACCAAGCATAGCTTGTTTTGTAGGGAGTGACTTTAAAAAAGAAACACAGAAGTACAGATGCAAATGGAAAAAAAAAACACAGGGAAAAAAAGACACAATCATACAATTCCAGTGGTTGATTTAACATTATTTGTAGGGATGAATAAAATATTAATGGATGGATACAAAATAATACCTCCGAAAATTAATGACAATTAAAAAATATTTACTCAGTAAGAAACACTTTGACATCTGTTTGATTTAGCGACTTTTTACTTTTATTTAAGTTTTTAATTTGAGTTTCTATGGACTGGCTAACTTTATGATGTCTATAAAAAAAAAATTAAAAAAAAATATTTTCTTCTTCAGGAAAAAACGTTTACTTCTCCCCAAAAGAGCCCTTAGCTGCTTTGAAAATGTTTTTAATTATAAACCATGAATGTCTATATATATTTAATGGTATATTATAAATACTTCAATTTTTCCCTGATATAAGAGCATTCTGGAAAAAACAAAACATAAAGCCTCATACAAAAAACAAGATCCAACCAAACACCATTTTTGTGAAAATGCCCTCTGGACAAAACAATCCTATATAATGATAAAATTACCATTTCTTCCTTTAAACATTCCCCAAAACCTTGTCCCCATGTCAAAATACGTTACTTTTATGCAGTTAGTGATTTATACCAAGGGAATAAGGGGTTTGATAGATTTTCTAGAATACTAATCACATTTATAATCTTAATTACCTTTTCCACAAAATGAAGTACTCATAATTTCATAAATTCATACCAATATTTACTTTCAAATTCCAGAAATATAATTATGAATGTTCTATGTTTCTCCTACTTCAAATTCAAATCCGAACCTCTTAAAAAGATTGTTAAAAATCTGTAAAATTGTGAGTTTTCTTAAGAGGTTCCTGAGGGGGAAAAAAATGCCATGGCTAATTTTAAGATATTCTTGAGCAAATTAAAAGGACTGAATTGAATAAATGTGTTCATCTTGCTTGATTATTGGAAATTGTTGTTTAACTTTCTATGCCTTGCAGCAGATTTTATCAATTATAAATCATCCTCACATTAAGTGAAAATAAAATTAATTTTGCATTGTAATAAAAGCATTTCAAATCTTTAAAACATAATTATTCCCTTTAAAACAATATAAAAAGCCCAAAAGTTGTAGTAATCTAATTCCTTTTCAACAGCATTACATTATCGTCACATTCTCAATTCATTGTTCATTTATCATAAGTCTGGTCCCTCATTTCAAAAAGGTAAAGTTGAAATATCATGATCCCCATTTCTAGAAGCATGGAATAGCTACACATTGGTCATGGACTGACATTGAAGTCAAATAAACTCTCTGATATAATTTATTTTTACCCTTACGCCGATGAGTACCAAACACTGTATACTCAGTACTTTACCCGAACTCTGAGAAAAACAAATCCACAGGCAAATCACTGGGTGGGATTCGAACCCATAACCTTTGCATTGCTAGCACAGATGTCTTACCACTAGACCACCAAGATAGCCAGGTGGCTAGAGGCAGTTCCAATCCGAAGTGTTAGCAGTAGGTATCGCAATGATTTAAAGGAACACGTTGCCTTGGATCGGACGAGTTTGTCTATAAAAAGCGTTTGAAACTGTTTGTTATGAAACGCAGATGGTTATAAAGATGTTTTTAAAGTAGAACATAATGATCCACACAAGTATCACTCAAAAATTACACGGGTTTCATTTTACGTCGCGAACTAACACGGTCGGCAATTTATGGGAGTCAAAAATTTGACTCCCATAAATGGCCGACCGTGTTAGTCGACGAGGTAAAAAGAAAACCACGCAATTTTGAGGCATATTTGTGTAGACCATTGTATTCTACTTTTACAACATCTTTCGAACCATATCGATTTTAACACAAACGGTTACAGAACACTTTTCACAGACCAACTCGACTGATCCAAGGCAACGTGTTCCTTTAATAGAGTTAGTTCCAATCCCACCTGAGTGATTTGCCAGTAGATTTTTTTTCACAATCTCTGTGTATAAAAAATGAACCATCATCAATCTGTTTTGGTGGATACACAATATTTCAATTTAAAAAAATATCAGTGGAAGCTGCATTAGTAAGTTTAAAACAAAATTAGGTAAAGAAAGGTTTTTGAGTTTGTTTAAATATGAGGTAGGCCACCTATGAATCAGTATTTAAGGGTGCTGTACACAGACGGAAATCTGGAAAATAGTTGAATCTCAGTTTATACAGGTCATGTACTTATATATATATATATATCAAATAATAAACCACAAGGGAAACTGACTGGGTACATTTTTAAATGATATATATTTTTTTGTGTAGCGCTAAGAAACTTATTTTTAGTATAAAGCGCTACATAAATGTAATCATTATTATTATATTATGTACTTACAGTAACCGCCTCTATGTGAAATTGAAGAAAAAAAACCTGGCAAGTTTCAATGTTTTCTTCTAAAGTGTGTGTAGCTGTTGGTCTTCTCATCAGCTATAGTCACATGATCTGATCATTTGACTTTCTTTTTCTGTGTACAACAAATGTACAGCCCATAAATTGAAATGTGACGTTAGTGAATGTTTTTGGATTTTGAAAAAATGCACTTGACGTGTATCAAACACAATAAGCCCTTTTGAGGTATGGCGGACGTTATAAGAGTGTACAGTTTGGTTTGGGTGTATACACACAAATTAACCCAATCCTAGTGTTGTATGTAGCATTGTGTCCGCCATATCTCAAAAAGGTTTATGGCATTTTACACCATTTTAATGTGAGGTTCGAGGCTTGAATATTTCCCCCATTTTTTTTAAGGGCTCCATCTATTGGAAAATGAGTGCATAACCAAACTGAATTTGACCTTGGAGCCCCTTTTTAAAATCAAACTTTCTTAACGCTAAAATGCTATCAATGTGGTATAAAAATATATCTACACAGAGAAGATCATCTTATTGCATAGTATTTACAAATTTTGTCTCCTCACTGAGAACGTCCTCTGTGATCAAGTAACAAGATGACATTCTTTAAAATGACTTATTAATAGACTTTATCACGCTGTCATCATCTTGGTCATGTTCCCTGTTTCCATAGCAGTAATGAATGCTAACATTCATTGCGCAAACATGGCACCAGACTATTATTTCGTCCAGCCTCAGTTTGGTTACAATGAGTTGGAATGGAGTAACTTCAAGATGGCCACACCGTGATAAAGGTCTATTACCCCTGAGGTAAAGAATTAAACCAATCTACAGTTGTTCCTCCCAAGTTTCTTTGTTACCTAAAGAGATAAACTAAGAGAGATGTGAACATTTGCTCATGAAGAAAGAATAACATTGCTACAAGCCTGATGCTTTGTTCTTGTTTAAATACAAGGCAGTGTTTTTTTAGTAAGTGGCATGTCTACAGGAAATATAAATTTGTACTTGAACTTTTTAAGGGAAACGAAGGCAATGACCAAGAGCATGGAGGCAATTGCCTGGGAGGCAATAACCCACGGCACCCACAGCAATTGCCATTGATGGTGCACTGTGCTTTTGCTGTGGTGACATTTGCAAAGTTCCAATACAAATTTATGTTTTCCTCATAGAAGTACCGCTTACCAGAGAGAAATTGCTTTGACCCTTCAAGAGCGACGCTCAAAGCCTGTGCCTCCTTTGCCTCTGTGAAGTATGCAGCTTGCAACATTTCAAGGGCCACCATGCAATGACCAGGGGGCATAGAGGCAATTGCTTTCTTTGCCTCTGTGAAACCTCAGACTAGGAACAATATTCAAAGGGCACCAAAGCAATGACCAGGGGGGATAGAGACAATTGCCTCCCTCAAATATCGCACCTGGGGTGGATTTCACAAGGAGTTAAGACTAGTCTTTCCTCGAGTTAGGACGAGTTACTCGTCCTAACTTAGAACTAGCCATACGTTTTTTTTTAAAGCTCCTAGGACTAGTCCTCAGTTAGAACTAATCCCAACTCTTTGTGAAATCGACCCCTGGAACATTTTAAGGGACACCACGCCAATGACCAGAAGCATGGAGGCAATTGCCTTCATTAAGTATCAGGCCTTTTAAAACACGTTTCAAGGGGCTGCCTCCATTGCCTCTATGTATTACATCAGTCTTAGAACATTTCCAGGAGCACAAACACAGAGGCAATTGGCTCTGTATCAGGTCTGCATCTACATTTTGTAAATGAAAAAGGGTTGGTTGTACAGACGCAGTGGGTTGAAGATAGGAACAACCATTGACTTAGTTTCTAACATGATTGCTTTGACTAAAGGCCAGGTCACACAGGTCCTGATAACGATAAAAATGTACGCCCTCAATTGATTGAATAAGCGTTATCGTTATCGCTGCAATGTGACTTGTCCATTAGTTACCACTGAACTGTATGAGCAAGCTCTGGACGTAAACTTAGCCGCTTGAGCGTTTCATAAGATACTGCTATAACGAGACCAGCTGGGATGGTTGATATAAGACGAGCAGAAAGTCCCTTCTTAAATCCCATGATTCCGTCCTCTTTGTACAATCTCTTGAACGACCCTGCAATAGAATCTCCTCCAGTGACCTATATGGAGAAAAACAAATAAGTTATTTGCATCAAATCAAACAATATTCATATATAAAATTCAAGAATAGTGTCAATAGTGAGAGAGAAACAAAATTGACTTTGTATGGTTGAGATACAATCTAACAAGAATAGACCCTTCCCATGAAATACGTAAATTGCACATAGTGCGTGCGCACTAACGTTTTGGTTGGCAAAATGAGGGAACATCGAGCTGTTTTGTAAACGGCTAATGGATGCGCGTCTGCTTAGTGCACAACTCTATGGCAACCAACAGGGTCTGTACGCATGCGTGAATGTGGTTAGCATTTTTCATGGGAAGGGTCCACATGCTTATTTTAAAACACTCAACTTGTGCCTGAGCACCTACACGTGGTAGTGTTGTGGCCGAGCGGTTAAGAGCACCGAATTCAAACTCTGGTGTTTCGAATCCCCAGCCGCGACACTTGTGTCCTTAAGCAAGACACTTCACCATTGCTTCGTCCTTCGGATGGGACGTTAAGCCGTTGGTCCCATGTGTTGTGTAAACGCATGTAAAAGAACCCAGTGCACTTATCGAAAAGAGAAGGGGTTCGCCCCGGTGTTCCTGGCTGGATTGGCAGCATTTTGCGCCACAGCACCTTGTTAACCATTACATGGTGCTTAAGGATTAGGTCTTATATCTCAATACTCGCCCCACTCCTTGCAGTAATAATACCTGGCGCTTTGTGTCCTTTGGCAAAAGGCGCGTTATAAATACGGTTATTATTATGTAAAAGAAAAATGTTGATTTTTGGTGCTATGTACCTAACCTGATTGATTGATTGATTAACTGAATCATTGATTGATTGCTGATCAATAGGCCTTATCTAACCTGAAGTCTCGTTCTAACGATGTCCATTGGGTTTGTAAGGATGGCCGCCGAAGCACTAGCTAGAGGTCCTGACATTGCCTGAATTGCAAGAGCGGGTACTGATAAATGAAACGTGCCTTTGAAAATTTTCGCCAGCTCATCTGAAAACAAAAAGAGTTACACAAAAACAATTGAGTTATAGTTTTAATAATCAAACCTTTATAATACCACCGACATCAAACTTGAAAATTAAAAATTAAAAGTAAACTATTTTGCAAAAAAGCAGATCTTCTTTGAAAATACCTTTACTGGCCACACAGATTAATTTGGTGGAAACCTCTTTTACTAAACCATCACACAGTTCTTGTGGTACATAGGTCATGTCCCAATAAGCCATTGCGAGTCAGATTTGAATAAAGTCCGGCACAATGAACTTGCTAACTCACAAGGTACCGCTAAAATTTGAATATTTAGACTATAGAGACAGTTGCTATGTCAAATGGTTCGGAGAAAGCTTTTGTATCGCAACCTCCAGATGAGTAAACCCTGGTACCATTGTGAAATACATTCATTCAGAATTGTGTATGAGTTTTCGCTGTCTTTATTTAACTATACACTAGCTGGCCCAAATCATGTTAATAAATAGGATGAAAAGAAAACAAGAGGGGAAACGTTCAGTTTTAGATGTGGGAGGCCCAAATGGGGAGAACCTTAGCAACTAGGTAGGGACTGAAAACCCGATCCACATGCAAGGCTCTCGTCTGAAGGGATTCAAACTAGGCACACAGAGAGATAAATTTCCATATTGGTCAGGTTGGTGAAGTGGTGTCTTGCCTTCCACCTCTGGGACCCCAGTTCGAATCAAACCGGGGGCACTATGTGGATTGATGTTTTCAGTCCCTACTTGACTTTGTAGGTTTTTCCCTGAAATAATTTTCCAGCGTTTTCCTCCCACATCTAAAACTGAAATTTGTTCATTTCCTTCTTGTGATATGTAAAAACCAAAATATGAAAACTAACCTGCATAAAAATGATAAAAGGGCCACCAGAGGGCGCTATTTGGCATAAAAGTCATTATTGATGCTGTATATCCTTTATAAAAGCCCAAAGGTCCAGATTTGTTCCATATACCGCTAGCGATTTTTCCAGCGTCTTTAAAAGTAACTTTTCTACGTCCTCTTTCCAGGCTCACACTCTGGCCTTCCATCATAATATGCTGTGATACAATGTCAATCGGGACAGTCACACTTTGGGCAACGAGGGAAGCGGCAGCCCCGCCCACAAACGATTTAGTTACATTGCTGGCGTTTTCACCACAAGCCCGTCTAGTAACCTCGTACGTTGTGATATACACCTGGCCGGACAGGACAGTGAACGTGTTGATGAAGAACCCTTTGTAGAGACCCCGCATGCCCTCATATTTGGTGATCTTCTTGAAGGCGTCCCAAGTGCCGGAGTACATAGCATTATGTGTCTGAACTTGAAGTCTCGTCTTGATCAAGGTGGTTGGATAGATTGTCACGCGGATGAGTAGACTCATGGCAAATCCAAACGAGTAGAACTTACGTTTATCCAAATCATCCCACTCGATAATCCGAATTTGCCGTTCCTCATTTTTCATTTTCTTTGTTTAAAAGTTTCCTAACTGTACGGAGACTGAAATATGGAAGGATTCCTGTTGCATGTAGATTAACGCTCAACTCTATCATGGGGTAACACTGTGGAATATTGTACCATTGAAGGGTTGTCTTTTGTCAATACCTGAAGACAAAATTCCACCTAAAAAAGAAGAAGAAACTATACTTTAGCATGACTTTACCTAATGTCCTAAAATAGACTGTGCAAGCCTGGTGCATATTTGGACTTGTTAAAGCGCATGAGTTTGTGTCGTTCACGTGTCGTGTTTAAACATAGTCTGTGGCAGTGTGGGACCAAAGTGGTCCCAAAATGTTTGAATACCTCTGAGGCTTGCACAGTCTGTTGATTGGCAAAATGTTAGAAAAGTATTGTAAGAATGTTTGGTCCAAAGTAGTTTAGACCCATAACCCAGTACGTAGCTGTACTAATTTTTTAAAAGTTTGACAATGACATTTGCATTTTTGCACAGTAGAAAATGCAATTTTTTTTACTAAAAATGAGTACAGATCCCTTTTAGACGCAAGGCTTTAAAGTTTAACTGGGTCTAGCTCTAGGTCAAATGAAATTATCTGCTACTATTGTAGTACTGTTTTCTTATATATATAACTTATGTTATATTTATTATAAGTTATGTTATACTAATGTTATCACTCATTCAAATTATTCATATTAAAATATTTTACTTATTTTGGGGCATAACAAAAAATTAAAAAAACAGTAATTAAAGTCAACATTATTAATATTATTAATAACAACGACTATTTTATAAAAGAATTAAACACTGCAGTTTGATTATCGACTGCAGCAGTCGTGCAATGCCAATGAATGGGTGGAGGCAGCCTCCATCATCAGAGCACAAGCAAGATGCATATCTTCTCTTGCACAATCTATGCAGTGGGACTGGCGGGTCCTACTAAAAGCCGACAACAAGCCGACAACGCCGACAACAAGTCCAGAGCGAAGCCAACACGCCGCCAACAAGTTTTAAATACCTCAAAAATGGCAAATAAACCATATAAATTTTAGAACTATGTGTGTTTTGTAATATAAACATAAATTTAATGGAAAAACTTCACGAAAAGTGTGAATTTTTAACCAGAAAAAAAACTTAACGTTCACGGAGAATGGTCGGACGCCATCTTGGCTTAAAATCGTGTTTGGACCAGTCCATTATGATGCGGGTGAGTCAAACTTAGCAATAGAGGGCGGGCGTCATGCACTGTGCATACTGCAGTGAAGGTCTTCACATGAAGCCCGCCCTCTGTTGTTGACAAGTGCTAAATCTACCCGTATCATAATGGTCTGGTCCAAACACGGTTTTTAAGCCAAGATGGCGTCCGACCGCTTTCCGTGCAAGTGAAGTTTTTTTCTGGTTAAAAATTCACACTTTTTGTGAAGTTTTTACATTAACTTTATGTTTATATTACAGAACACATATAGTTCTAAAATGTATATGGTTTATTTGCCATTTTTGAGGTATTTAAAACGTGTTGGCGGCGTGTTGGCGGCGCTCTGGACTTGTTGTCGGCGTTGTCGGCTTGTTGTCGGCTTTTAGTAGGACCGGGACTGGCAGTTGTGCATCAGAGGGGAAACAGCTGGGATTGATTGAGTAACATTACAACTCATCATGACAACTCGAGCATGACTGCATCGTCATCATCGCCGACGACGATCGGGGTTGGTCAGGTTCTCACTTTAAAAAAAAAACTCGCTCAGGAGTCAGAGTCAGAAATGTTTTTATTTCATTTAAAAAAACTTACCCAGAAATAATCCCGCACTAATGATGCTTACTGTCTGCTGGTCACTGTCAGTCCTTCAGATATCCCCAAAATCATAAAAATAGTGACTTTTTAGCGAGACTTTCCAAACCTACCTACACACACAACCAATGCTCAATACCAATGCTCAAAATTAGAGCCTGATCAAGTGTACTTTCCATTGCAATCAAAATTAGTGAAAAGGATACCATACCTGCCAGATTGTGCGTGTGTGATGCGCATTTTGCGCTCAGTAAAGTCCGTCGCTAGAGTATCAACTATAAAAATCTTGGTTTTTGAGTGTTAGGATATTTTGCTGCCTGTAAAAGGGGCGGATGCTGGATGGGATCCGGGAAGGGGGGGGGGTATTTGTTGGGGGGGGGGGGGGGGGTACGTAGGAAGACCAAAGAGGCCATTTAATGGACAAGAAAAAGAAGAATTACAACATTTTCGCCGCCTGTCCTTTTGCAACAATTTCACCACTTTTTAAGTATCATGGGAATTTAATTAGCATATCGTTTTACTAGCTGAATGCATGCTGCCCATCCCATTGTTGGTGGTGGTAGCTCCAATGGTTGAACATTGTAAAATTGTTTTCTCTGCCTACTAAGAAAGCACGGATTCGGTTTGATGGTTTGATGAACTAAAATTTAGACTTCGTGTTTAAAACAGTTGCTGGTAATATATGGCACAAATTATGAAGTAAAATGTGTTTTCGGTGTGTGTCGAAATCGAAAAGCCGATGGGGGGGGGGGGGGGGGGGGGGGGGCGGGGGGGGCAGGGGCGGGGGGGGGCAGGGGGGGGGGGGGGCCGGCGCCCCCCGCTCAGAACCCTTGCCCCCCCCCCTCTTGCCCCCCCCCCCTATGAAATCAGAGATAAGTATATTCTTATAGGCCTTATATACAAATCGTTTAAGGCTGCATAAAATGCTGCCGTAAAACGGAAAACTTTTATTCATTATCAGTAGGCCCTATGTGGACCTTAACATGAAAAATGCGTGGAAACGCGCGCGCGATCGTATTGGCGGTAAATGTTTGTTGTGGTTTTGCGGTTACAGAGAGTGCAGGATGTGACAAAGTTCTGTTAAATACGTGGTGGTCTGCGTTCTATGGGGCGCCGTCTGTCAATTAATTGTTTGGCACTTTTAAGGCATGTTTTTACCATGGTTTATAGCAATTAGATGTAAACCATAGAAAGTGTTGCCAAATCTTTTTTATGGTTTACATACCAGTAGTATTTGATGTGTGTAAGTTTATGGTTTACAAACCATGAACATGCAACAAACATTTTTAAATCATGGTTCATAAACCATGGAAACTTTACGCATCTTTAAAACATGGTTTATAAACCAGAAAAATTAAGCATCAAATTCATGGTTTACAAATCATGGTTTATAAACCATGAAAATTGGGTCATCTTAAAAACATGGTTTATAAACCATTAAAATTGAAGCATGAAAATCATGGTTTATAAACCATAAAAATGGGAGCACGAAAATCATGGTTTAAAAATTATGGTTCATAAACCATAAAAATTGAGGCATTTGAAAAACATGGTTTATAAACCATGAAAATTGAAACATGAAAATCATGGTTTACAAATCATGGTTTATAAACCATAAAAATCGTAGCATGAAAAACGTGGTTTACAAATCATGGTTTATAACCATGAAAGTTGAGGCATTTTGAAAACATGGTTTATAAACCATGAAAATTGAAAATTGAAACTCATGGTTTATAAACCATGAAATCGGAGGCATTGTAAAAACATGATTTGTAAACCATGAAAACTGAAGCATCAAATTCATGGTTTATAAACCATGAAAATTGAGGCATCAATATAGTTTACAAATCATGGTTTATAAACCATAAAAAAATGTGCACCCACAAATCATGGTTTATAACCATAAAAAATGTGCACAAATCATGGTTTATAAACCATAAAAACTGAACGTGGGTTAATTGTGTTCAACCTCCTACCCCAAGCATTCTTGCTGATCATTCTTGCTGCAATCTAGACTGGGCCCCTGTCTTTATCCGTCGCTGCCGCTAGATCCAGTGATTCCCATTGGATACAATGCACGTGCGGTGACGTGCATAGATGCCCAAATAGTCACTGCTCTCAAGTCCGCAATGGAATTTGACTGCATATCTATACTGGAAATGACAGAGGTCAGAGGTTAAACTACACGCATGTTTTACAATATTTTTGGAGCCCGGTCTCTGGCGTTATTCACGAGCCTCATGCAACAGTCAGCAGTGGGCAACCGTACACACACCCCCACGTACCGGGCGAGACATGTACACGGCGGGCGATTGTGCGACTATCGCTCAATGGGAAGGAGGTTGAATTAATTGACAAACGGCACGTTTACGTGCCGTTTGTCAATTTATTGTTTAGCGGTTTTTTATGGTTTGTAAACCATGATTTGTGAGTGCACATATTTTTCTGGTTTATAAACCATGTTTTAAAGATGCGTAAAGTTTCCATGGTTTATGAACAATGATTTACAAATGTTTGTTGCATGTTCATGGTTTGTAAACCATAAACTTACACACATCAAATACTACTGGTATGTAAACCATAAAAAAGATTTGGCAACACTTTCTATGGTTTACATCTAATTGCTATAAACCATGGTAAAAACATGCCTTAAAAGTGCCAAACAATTAATTGACAGACGGCGCCCCATAGAACGCAGACCAATAGCTCCGTAAACACAAAGTCAGATCATGGAGGTAGAAATTTCTACCTCCATGGTCAGATGCACTACAGAGAAATTTACTACAGCACAAAAATGGCCAGCGAAAAAGGTTGCTTAGACCATTTCTTCTCCTTTGAAGCAAGCGGTGCAATTGAGAGGTAGGCCTATTATTTTTAAATATCCGTTTCGTAACTAAAATGTGATTATTAAACACCCACAATTTCGATCCTGTATTTTTGGCTTACACTTGTTACAATAAGGCCGAGTAAAAAAAGAAACATGTTTAGTGTCTGGGTTTCTCAAAAATAAGGAAGGAGGAGGGGCTTTTTATTTTTTATTTCAAGATGGTCGCCATGAATGTCAAATATCAACTGGTTTTTTTCTGCTGCTGAAATACACAAAACATTAATGAAACAGTTTGGTCAAGGCATTCAGACAAGACATTCAGATTTTTTTGTTTTTGTTTTTGCTGAGATCATTTAAAATAACCCTTTTTCAAAAAAAAAAAAAAAAGAAAACAAAAAATGTGCATAAAAAAACTTAAGAAAAAAAAGAGGTGTCCTGTAAAAAGGAAGCGGGCGGGGACGCTAAACATTTCTATTTTTCTATTTTTACTTGGCCTAATATTATTATGTTTTGGGTGTTTACACACCCACAAAGTCTAGTTGAGAATACCGTGTACAACTCTAAATTGGTACTTGTTGACCACAGTTGGTAATTTAATCCTTTTATACAGTCAAAAAGTTTTATCTTATACAAAATGACATGTTCTCTAAGATTTTGTTGTTTTCGCAATCTTTTGTTACATGCTGACTATAGACTGTTTTAGAACTGCATTGGTGTGTATCAACTATATATCAGTTAATATATTTAATAATAATCTTGCCCTTCTTTGGCCCCCCCCCCCAAATTTAATCTTTGCCCCCACTTGCCCCACCAAATGAAAATGTCTAGTTACGCCACTGTTTATTAGCATTTTACACAATGCATTTCGTAACAGCTCTACGTCGTCATCGTCTGATGAAAAAACAACCAGCCAATGAAATGTGTCAAGTCACATGGTATGAACTGGCGGCGATTGATTGCTCACCACTTTGTAGTCTTTATTCAAAATGTTTGTATAAACGCAAGTTGAGATAGATGTATATAAAACTATGTAATTGCACTGTTTGTGCTGTAAATGTATTTTGTTTTGGTTATAAGAAAAATGTGTAAACATTATCATGCAAAAAGAGAACAAAAATGTCATAACTTCTGTTTTCTTAAAACATCCCTGGCACACTTAAAGTTAAACACCTTGTAACAAGACTAAAAGCCGTTGCCTTGCACACACGTGCACCCGTACCCCCCGCCGCTTACAAAGTGCATGACGTCACACACACGCGTTATTCATTTCAGCTCATCACGTCACCGTCATACACTTTTCGTCTGATCTTTCTTTTACAAACGGGTAGTCCAACATTCCTCATCTCCTCAGCTCACCAACTCCATTTAAAAGGTAAGAATTTTGATGAAACTCAAAGTGAGAAACCCAATATGTAATTTATCTTTTCGATTATGTTGCAGTGAAGTGGGCTTCGGCTTTTGTTTCTCAGAAAAGTGTTTTTTATTGGATGAAAATCGTTTTATTTTGTGTGTATTTCTGTGGCGACCGTATTCGTTGTGAGCAAGAGACGGCATGGTTTTTTTTTTATTGTCTGCGCCGACGAACAAACACGTCGGTGTGAAATTAATCGTGTAAATTGTACTGTTTATACTAATGTTCTCAAGAGATATTGATTATTTGATATATATGAAGCCACACATAACTTTTTTTCAATACTGTTTAAAAGGAACAAAGAAATAAGTCCACGTTTTTCCCCACACTCATTGTTTCGACGAACTCGGATTCGGAATAGAACATTCCAGAAACCGGATTTCTAATGCGCTGTGAACAGCGCCCTCACGCGATGATTCATACTACATGAAAGTTAGGAAACTGTTTCAAGAGCATTTTGTCTTCATTTATCATCTGCTGTTGGCGGAATTCTTAAAAGTTGAACTTCTACATCATTACGCTGAAGTTTTGAAAATGAAATAAATAAATTAAAGAAACTAAAAAGTAAAATGGCCGGCCATGCGCTGCCATATAACCACACTGTGTGGCTGTGGCTGTGCTCTCTCGCACAATAAACAAAAGATAAAGAGGCTTGCTTGTGTTGAAGCAGAGAGCACGTCTATAATCTTTATTATTAAAAAGTGTTATGCAAAGTCACCCTAACCATTTCAAGTCAGTCTAAAAAATTGTCTGTAGGCCTACCCTCTCAATTGCATTTTTACTGTTATTTTCCACATTTTTGTTCAGCTTTTTGACTTGAAATAAATGTTTTCCTTTGAAAATATTGCTGCTTTCATAAAACCTTGACTTGACAAAGGAAAGATGACAAAGGTTCTCACTAAGGCAACCAACCAACCCTAACTACTACGAGTGCACTAGTTTCAACTAGCAAAATGGCAAATGCGAGTAAAACTTGATTGTTGAAAGCAGTGGAAAAGTTTCTGTATCCTGCCACCACTTTTTCATTCAATATGAAATAAAGTAGTATCTATTTAACTAGAATGAAAAATTCCTCTTTATAAAAATGAGTGAGTCTCTATTCGGCTTTGTGTTTCTTTGTTTTGCTCTCCTCTTATATATAAACACCTTTTCTGTTTAGCCAGTCCCAGCGACCTTGCCTTATGGAGTCGACTGTAATGTTAATTCGTTTTTTAAAATATACACCATTGATGTTGTTATTGTTTAGTTGTTCAATCATTCTTTTTGTTTGTGTTTGATCTTAACTTGTAGAACTATTCATGTATTTCCACTTTACTGATTATGTTACACTTAGTTACCTGTTCATGTTTGTTGTGTCGTCATTTTAACCTTTTTGAGAAAGACTCTGCTAGGGTCAAATTGCAGGCCATTAACTATTTTTGCATTTACAGCTACACCTCTGATATTATTGTTATTAGTATTACTAGTTTGATAGAATAAGGTTTTAGATTGAAAATCGTTCTTTTTATTTGTGTTAGAACTCAACATGGCCACTGCTCCAGCTGTCGGTATTGACCTTGGCACAACATACTCCTGTGTAGGTGTCTTCCAACATGGAAAAGTAGAAATCATTGCCAACGACCAGGGCAACAGAACAACACCAAGCTATGTAGCCTTCACAGATACAGAACGTCTCATCGGGGATGCCGCTAAAAATCAGGTCGCAATGAACCCCAGCAACACGGTCTTTGGTGAGTTTGTCTTTTGGGTTTCATGTTGGCAAAATGCAGCAAAAGAACCTCTGTAAATTGAGCAGGTTATGAACTAGTGTGTGGTGATCGCTAATGAATAATTTGTCTATTTGTTTATAGGATTTGAGGCATTGCATGGTGAGGTATCAATGTTTATTTGGTTTGCAGTAACACCATGTGTGTATCTACTTGCCAGGTAGAGTTGTTCTTAGGGAACTGTCTTGCTTTATTCTACTGCCGCGGAGTAGATAATTCTTACAAACCGTATTTTGTGTGCACTTAAGCAATTTGGTTCTTTTGGTTGGTAGGCTGTTAGCATTCATATATTGATAGAGAATGTACTGGTTATTCTTTGCATAAGTTTTAGACAATAGTATGATCATTTTTTCAACTTTATAATCTGATTTCTGAAATGTTCAATATTGAGAAAAATCTGAAAGATTGTTATTTAGGAGCTAGAATAGACCGTAAAGCTTACACCATGTGTACATTAAATGTTAATACTTTTTCTCCAGGGACCAATAGTCATGCCTGTAACGACCACGTTTGTTACCACTCAATACAATGTTGGGTCCACTTAAAGTCACCTGGAAATAGAATTTTTATTTTTTCAAACATAAAAGTAGATGTTAAGTAACAATAAAACAATTTTTTTAGTAATTGTTTGTCACGATTTATATGTTCAAAAAAAAAAAAAAGTTGTTTGGGGGTTGACTCCGCCTACCCCTTTTGTGACGTCAATCGAGGCAGACTTTGCCTTGATGCGTAGAGTAAACACGCGTGCAAATAACATGCAAGTCCAAGTCATTGAGTTTGTACGTTTTGAAAAAGTTGTTTTCTTGCATTTGTATTGCTGCTGGATGCAGCAAAACAACTACAGATGGGGTCAGTCTGCATGGTTGGCCAGACTCACAAGAGCAATAGTGCGTAGTGGTTCAGTCCGACGTATTTTTCAGCACTGTGCAGCATTTTCTCTTCAATATCGCACCTCAATTGACGTCACGAACAGCGCCCTCTCGGGTCGGGGCCTACTCTTAAATTTGTAAATAAGATAAGAACTAATTTTTTATAACCTTAGTTAACTATTTATTCACATTCCACTCATCAAAACACATATATTAGTGACAAAAGCTTTATTTCGACAAAATACCTCTTCCAGGTGACTTTAACCATTTATAAATAGTTTATGTTACAGCTTTGTAGGATATTTGAGGGGAAAACACTTAAATTATATGGGTAAAAAAACAAAATTAATGTTCTTTATCCCCGATGCAGATTTAACATGTACTTAAATTATTAATGAAGATTTTGTTGTACACTCATCAAATTGACATGCTCTCTCTCTGCAGATGCTAAGCGTCTGATCGGCCGCAACTTCGACGACCCCATCATTGCTCGGGATCAGAAGCACTGGTCGTTTAACATCGTAAACGACGGTGGTAAACCCAAGATCGAGGTGGAGTTCAAAGGTGAAACCAAAAGGTTCAACGCTGAGGAGATTAGCTCCATGGTACTGATTAAGATGAAGCAGACGGCCGAAGCTTTCATTGGCAAGGTAAGTCTAAGAGAATAGGGATAGGGAGAATTAATAGATTATACAACCCAAACAAATTACAGTGTGAACAAACGTTACGTGATGAAAAGCAAGTAAAATGACATGCAGGCAGTCAAAACAAGGTGAAACTAATTGTGAGGCAAAACAAATTAGCTGTTGAAAGTGCCCTGGGCCCAATTTCATAGAGCTGCTAAGCACAAAAATTTGCTTAGCATGAAATTTTTGCCTTGATGTAAACAGGATTACCAACCAAATTTCCATGTGATTTTCTGGATAAGCAAACAACAGCTGAATACCAGTAACGAGCAATATGCAACAAATGAAAATCTTGTTTTTATCAGAGAAGAAATTTCATGCTAAGCAAATTTTTGTTGCTTAGCAGCTCTATGAAGTTGGGCCCTGGTGTACCTCAGAATGCCATCGGTAAATTACGGCTCTCTGTCGTAAGAAAAAGAAACTGATGAATATAATATCATTGCCATGCAACAATGACATTTTTGTGTTGGTGCATCTCTAAAAATTGCATCTTAGTTAGACTCTACATTGGACCTCACTTAAAAAAAGCTTTGGGGGTACGAACAAAACAAGTATACACCAAGTTGTACTGAAAATTGTTTGTGCGAAATACAACATTTTTTTTGCAAAATCAAGACACTACGCTTTTGCACTGAAGCAACAAAATGGTGCATCGATAGTTTAAAATGTTTGATTTTTTTTTAAATTAGTGTTTCTTTCTTACAAAAATCTTTGTGTAACAGCCTGTAACAAATGCCGTCGTGACCGTGCCAGCCTACTTCAACGACTCTCAACGTCAAGCTACCAAAGATGCAGGAACAATCGCTGGACTAACTGTCCTTCGAATCATTAATGAGCCAACTGCAGCGGCCATTGCTTATGGTCTTGATAAGAAGGTAAGTCTGAACTATCTGAAACACTTCTTTCCTTCTCCATTTATGTTGCTTTCAAAAAGATATTGAGTTGTTGAAGAAATAAGTTTACAAAATATAAAAAAGTTAATTACACAAAACGTATTTCGTGTTATTGGAATCAACTGGAGGGGTGAGGCTGAGTAAGGGGTGAGGACTTGCTATGTCAGTGTTCTTAGCTATGTTGGTGGTGATAAATTTAAACAGACTTTGAATCTACATTTATTTGTTGACTTTATCTAAAGGTTGGCAGTGAGAGAAAGGTTCTTATTTTTGATCTGGGAGGTGGTACCTTTGATGTGTCCGTCCTGGCCATTGAAGACGGTATCTTCGAAGTCAAGTCAACGGCAGGAGACACTCACTTGGGAGGGGAAGATTTCGACAACAGAATGGTTGACCATTTTACAGATCAGTTCAAACGTAAGCACAAGAAGGACATGACTACCAACAAGCGTGCAATGAGACGTTTACGTACCGCCTGTGAACGTGCAAAGAGAACTTTGTCTTCAAGTACACAAGCCAAGTAAGTTACAGCAGATAAAGACAGATCCTAAATCGATGGATTGCACGAGTTACACGCGTCCTTTTTAAATTGTATTATCAAATATGGTGAATGAGGACGCTATGTGCAATTCATCTAGTGGTATAGAGGCATCTTTTGACCTCAGTTGAGAAAAAGTGAGTGAAACAAGATCCAAGAACTATTCTCAATATTATTTTGTTCCACACAGAAGGGAACAAGACTAATCATTTTACATTTTGACCTTGCTTCTTTTTGGATTTTAGTTTTAACACAAATAAAATAAACAAATTTAGAAAATGGTTTTTGCAAGTTTACTTTTGTGGCTGTTTTTGTGTAATGCTTTTTCCTTTGTTAACAATTTTTAGTGTGGAGATCGACTCGCTCTTTGAGGGCATTGACTTCTACACATCAATCACCCGTGCTCGCTTTGAAGAGATGAACAGTGATCTTTTCCGTGATACAATGAGCCCCGTCAGCAAGGCCTTGGCCGACTCCAAATTCACCAAGAAGGATATCGATGATGTCGTACTCGTTGGTGGCTCTACACGTATCCCAAAGATCCAGAAGTCATTACAAGATTTCTTTGATGGAAAGGAAGTCAACAAGACCATCAACCCCGACGAAGCTGTCGCCTATGGAGCAGGTAAGATTGCACAATCAAACCCATTCTCAGCAGTATTTTTCCTCTCAATTCAGTGGTCTTTAGTAGCCCGGTAAACCACATGTTGCAGAATTCCTACAGCTTCAGGAAATGTTCTGTAATGGTTTTGAAATGATCTGGCTTCATTCAACAGCATTTTGTGAAGTTGAGTTGTGAATTGAATTGAATAGTAAACTTAAATTCATACAGTTCCACCAGCCAATTTCACAAAGCTTTCGCTGCTACAAAAGTCCCACTGTGTAAGATTTCTTTTGTTAGTTGTGCACAGCTTGTGCAATAAATATTGACAAGTGGAGAAGTTGTTAGAAATCAGCAGCCAGAAATAATCTTCATTGCTTTTAAAAGTATCGGCCCTCTTTATATCCTCTGTAGTGTTTCAGAAATAATTTGGAAGATTGGTGTTGGGAAATGACAAGGCAAAAAACCAATTCAACACTTTTTTGATATTAACCCGAATGTTGACACCATAAGTAAAGGACTGTTTTAGAGATGATATTAAAATCAATGATTTGTTTTCTTTCTACAGCTGTCCAGGCAGCCATCTTGTCTGGTGATACCTCCGACACAGTGAAGGATCTTCTCTTGTTGGACGTCGCTCCTCTGTCCCTCGGTATCGAGACCGCCGGTGGTGTCATGACCACACAGATCAAGAGAAATAGCACCATCCCCACCAAGAACACTGAGAAGTTCACAACCTATTCCGATAACCAGCCTGGTGTACTCATCCAGGTGTTTGAAGGAGAACGTACAATGACAAAAGATAACGTGAGTTTCTAGACTGGACTTCTTCTTACTAAAGTCAGCCGTGTGATTTCTCAGGAGCTTTCCTGATTTCATGAATTTTCTCCCTAATTTTTGAAAAGAAGTAAAGACCATTACCCTTACTTGGTGTATCCCAACATATGCGTAAAATATCAAAACCTGTAAAAATGTTAGCGCAATTGGTTTTTGGAGTCGTAACGAAACAATGAAAGAAAGTAAAACTCCTTTGTTGCATAGAATTATGTGCTTTCATGCATGAGAAAGACTTCATGCCTGAAGCCTTTGTCAGATTCAAATTTCTGGGTGAAAAATTACCTCTTTTCTAAAACGACATAACTACAACAGTTCTCCAGTGCTCATTACTAAGGAAGTTTTTTAAGGAGTAATCACTGAAAGAACGTCCTGCCTTTAATGCCAATAATTATTTATCAAAAACCAATATTCTCTCCTCTCTGCTTTCAGAACCTTCTGGGCAAGTTTGAGTTGTCGGGAATCCCCCCTGCACCAAGAGGAGTGCCCCAGATTGAGGTGACCTTTGACATTGATGCTAATGGTATCCTCAATGTGACCGCTGCTGACATGAGTACGGGCAAATCCAACAAGATCACCATCACAAACGACAAAGGTAATTTATACAAGGCATGTTCACAAATAATTGGCATGTTTTGATGATCGTAAAAAAAATATCATCTTGCGGTGTTGGCGTCAAAACCCTTTGGATTATTCTAGGGTCCCTATTTACACCACACCCTGTGTTCACTATGGTCTATCACTGGATCAGTTGGAGGAAAAGTTGCAGATATTCAGTGATGTAACCAGGGGGTGGGGGTTTGGTGGTGGGGGTTGGTGGTGGGGGGGGGGGGGTTGGCAGGTACAGCTCCTTGCTCAGAACTAGACCTACACTCTCAGAACCCCCCCCCCCCTCCAAATAAAAAAATAAAAAATAATAAAATAGATTGAAACAAAAAACTACCACAAATGATTGGTTCAATACATTAGATAGCTCCAAGTTATGTCTCCCCCCTTCAGAATGGAAACGTCTCGTTACGCCACTGCCAAAGCTGACAACTCTCCCTGATTCTGAAGAAAGTTCATTGAAAGTAGACCAGTGTTTCCATGTTCTTATACAAAAAAAATTGAAAATCTCCCCGATATTACGTAAACTTTGTCCCTATCACGTGGAATGTATTTCTAAATATCTCCCTGATTGTTGTAACAATTTCCCTGATTGCAAGATGCAAATGTTGGCAGCTTTGCAAGGAGAAACATCGTCACTTAACATCAATTTATTCCTTGACTTTGCAGGTCGTCTTTCCAAGGAAGAAATCGAGAAGATGGTCTCCGAAGCCGAGAAGTTCAAGGTGGATGATGATAAACAGCGAGACCGCATCGCTGCCAAGAACGGCTTGGAAGGATACACCTACAACATGAAGTCCACAGTAGAAGATGATAAACTGAAGGATAAGATCAGTGAGGAAGATAAGCAAACCATCTTAGACAAATGTAAGGAGGTCTTGGACTGGCTGGATCATAACCAGGTAGGTACCTTCATGGATTGGTTTCTCTAATTGACCAGTTAGAATTCAAATGTTAAGTGTAGGAGTAATCAAATACTATTTGATATAAGTTCATAGTACTTTGGGTTTCACTTACAAGGGTGACAAATCTAGAAAGTGAAATAAGTATTGATACTGAAAAGTAATTTGTCTCTTTCCAAATGCTATAAAAATATTTGTTTATCTTAGTAGTCTCTTCTGAAATCTGTATAGATACAGAATTGTTTTATATTCTTTCCAAATAGTTTTAAAAATGTTTGTTTTTCCCTGTTCACTTCTCAGACCGCAGAAAAAGATGAGTTTGAAGATCGTCAGAAGGAACTTGAGAAAATCTGCAATCCCATCGTCACCAAGCTGTACCAAGCTACCGGTGGTGCCCCAGGGGGTATGCCAGGCGGTATGCCCGGAGGTATGCCAGGAGGTATGCCAGGTGGTATGCCCGGTGGCTTCCCAGGAGCAGGTGGCGCACCCGACGCCGGGGCCAGCAGTGGTGGACCAACAATCGAGGAAGTGGACTAATTGTTGCGGCGTAAAATCACTTCTTATCCAGCAAGCTTGTGACAGCATCGTGTGATATTCCTTAAGTTACGTGCAATACATGCATCTGCAGGGAAAGACGAAAGACAGACAAGTGTTTTTGGGCATGGAATATAAAACATGGAAAGTAAAACAAATAACATGCATGTGTTAAAACAGTTTCAACAGCAAGGAATATTTCAATCTTGTCTTAGAATTCCTTCGAGAACCTTGTCACTCGGGTGGAAACCGGAGTAATATTTTTGAAGAAAGGATGTTACAGATGGGTGCGTTAAATTCCCCTCAAACTTTAAAACAGCGCTAAAGCTTAATAGTGGTGATGCTATTTATAAGCTTCCCAAAAGTTACAGTTTTGAAATAGCTTTAAAATATATCTGGCGAGATGATGTTGTAATCACTATAATTTTTGTAACTTTAATTTATGTAATGTTGATTTTTCTTGGTTAGTTTTATACTGTGAAGAACCTTGTTAAAGTTCTAGTATTGCATAGCTCTAGATTACTAAATAATTTAATTGTTGATTAAGCTAATCTTTTTATATTCCAATTTATTATAATCACCATAATCAAGTCAAACTCGGGTATTTTAGCTTTCTTTAAAGTCTATATGAACTAGTAGATCTTCAACATGCACATTATTATCTCCAGGAAAATAAGTTCACAGTTTTTCCCTTGAAATTAGTATTGCCTATTTTTATTGGTATTGGTGACCAAAGACTTATTTATTGCACTGGTTAAACATAATGTCATAAACTTTTAAAACAAGAAGATAAAAACATTTTGCAGTCGCAGGTTTTCAAGACTGGGTCTAAAAATATCTCTTTACATGTACGTACTTGGTGTTACTAAACATCAAGTGTATTGTTAAATAGTGGGGTTAAGCCCGTCTCTGATGAGGTGGGTCAATGCTCTGTTCGGATCCTTGAAAACTCTTGCACGATTTCTAGAAAACATTTGGGTCCAATTACATGTACATTGAGCGGCTCACTGCCAAAGACTGCCTGTTGCAGTGAGCGCACAATTCCGTGGTAACCAGTTTTTATGAAATTGGGTGCTGATTCTTCATTATTCAATATTGCTTAGTGATGATGACACTAGTATGACGTATGACATTGCGGTTGAGTTGTAATGGTGATTCATGTAGTTTTGAGATCAATTTTGGTGCTTTTATTTCAACAGGACGTGTGACTGATTCGCATTGCCCAATATTGTAGTGGATGAACCCCCAGGAGTGTGTGTGGAGTGAAATGGTGTAGACTTGTTTGCATGATGATAGGCTTATTTTATTAATGTAAGACGAAGAAGCTAAGGGTGTAAACCAAATATCACAAAAAGAATGTCAAAATATAAGCAAAGGAAACAATATTAGAAATAAAACAAACATGCCCAGAACATTAATATTGTCTCTTTTTGTCTATTAAAGTTATTATGGTTTCTTGTTTTGCTACTTACAGTCGCTTGGTCCAATTGTTGCATTTTTTTTCTCTGCACGAATTTTTACAGATGCTGCTGTTTCAAAACAATACCAAAACTTTATCACACTGCGGGCAATGCACACAATGTATTATGCAAAGTTGTTAATACATTGTAGATAAGTGTGAAGTGGTGTTGGAATCCTGACGATAATTCAATTTTAACTGCCCTAGTCACTGTCAGTTTTTTTTAAATAGCTTGTAACTCTTCAATCTACATGTACATTGTATAAGGAATAGCTATTCAAATTTCTAGTTAAAACAATACACTTTTTTTGCGTAAAATCGGACCTTGCACCTTTAATACTTTAAAATTGGGAGCAAAGCCCAGGATAAGAAGTTGGTTTTTGGACAGGGATAGCTCCCCACTAAATATTAGTGCCCCGCCCCTCTCAGGCCGAGCGTTAATCATGAGCCAACGAGAGGGGGCGCGCTTGCATGTCTATTTGGGAATTGGGAAATCAGTCGCACAGTTCAAGTCGATGCAGAGTCTCAGCAGAGAGAGGCCGAAATAACCATTTTTAAAGCATAATTTAATAACATTGCAATGGCTACACCACTTCTAACGAGAGCTGCAGAGATAAACGTCACTCCACGAGGTAAGAGACTGTCGATTAATGGGGTAATAAATTTAGGCAGAATTGTTCCACAAGGTTGCCAGACCGTCGGATGAAAAATTGTGCCCAAGGATTGGCAAAGCAATAGTAATACTTTTTTTTAGTAGGATTCAGAAGGAATTTGATTATGAAAACAAGTTGGCATTTAAAGGGGTGTGGGGAAATATTTTTATCCTCCGGGTGATGCTCTCGATCGTAAACCACATGAGGTAAATACAAGGGATAGCTTTCCGTATGGCGCCACCACTTTTTCACAAATTTTTACAAAAACAAAGAGGGATATCTCAATTTAGGTAAATTAGACTATTATTTCATATTGAATAAAAAAGTGGTGGCGTCATACGGAAAATTTTCCTAAACACGAACTACAGCTACAACGAACAAGCAACAAACATAGTTGCGATAACGTAACTCGGACGTCGGGAGGAGGGTTACGTTATCGCAACTAGTAAACTGCCACTGACATATTATTACTTAGTAAGTTAGTTAGTTTAGTTAGTTAAATGATTGGTAATTGATATTGCAATTATTCTTTATTAAATTTTTTAGTTGATGAGATTGAGATGACCTTATCAAAAAATAAACATAAAAAAAACTAGACCCAGTTACTAGGGCGCTTAGCCCACCTTGTTAAGCTGTAAGGCTCCGCTTTTAACATCGGTCTCATCACTGTCGCCATTGTAATGGTGACAGTGATGAGACCGATGTTAAAGGAACACTTTGCCTTGGATCGGACGAGTTGGTCTATTAAAAGCGTTTGAAACCGTTTGTTATGAAATGCATATGGTTAGAAAGATGTTTTCAAAGTAGAAAATAATGATCCACACAAGTATCACTCGAAACTGCACGGTTTTCCTTTTACGTCGCGAACTATCACGGTCGGCCATTTATGGGAGTCAAAATTTTGACTCCCATAAATGGCCGACCGTGTTAGTCGACAGGGTAAAAAGAAAACCACGCAATTTTGAGGCATATTTGTGTAGATCATTGTATTCTACTTTTACAATATCTTTCTAACCATATACATTTTACAACAAACGGTTACAGAACGGTTTTCAAAGACCAACTCGACCGATCCAAGGCAACGTGTTCCTTTAAAAGCGGAGCCATTTACAGCTCAACAAGGTGGGCTATAGGGCGCTGTACTTGAAATATCGGTTGTAATGGCAAATTTCGAAAAAAAGTGTGCAGCGCCCCAGTCTGGGTCTTCATGTAACAACTGAGGTTCTAAATCATAGGCTAAATGCAGCCTTTGTAACCTAATACTATTTTATTTTCTCCCACCAGGTGACCAACCAATCATTGCAGACTATGTAGAGATTTACCAGCAGCATGAAGGTACTGTAGTTTTGTACTGATACTAAAGCCCGGTTCAGACTTCCTGCGAATACAAATATGATTGACGTCACGGCTCTTTTTTCGCTGCGAAGGTTCTGCAGGAGTTGAGCACATATTACAACTCTTCCGAATCATTTGTTGTGAATGTATGACGTCAAAATTCGTATCACATTCGTATTTGCAGAAAGCAGTTCGAACCGGGCTTAACTCATGGTGGCAGTCTCTTGATCGCCCTTAAATCTTCAGAAGTCCATCTCATAATTTTGTTTTATCCAATGCAAAAGCTGTTTTTTGAAGAAAAGAAAATCCCTTGATTGTTAAACGCTTTGAGGCACTATGTCAGGTGCTCATAGCAGCATTGATATTGTTCCTGCTTTAGTCTAATTTCTGGGGTTTATTTTGCTCTTGGGAAAAATCTTTTAAATTGTGATAAAACAGCGTGAAATGTCTATTAAAAGTATTAGTGCCTGCATCATGTGTATATATTGGTCAGCCCTTGTAATTTGTTCTAAAAATAAAATTAAAAAAACTTTTGTTCAAGGACCAAATATCATTCTCCTGAAGACGAGCAGAGTATACTGTTCGAAACGTCAAGACCAAACCGTCTCTTTTCAGAGCCAACAATCACTAAAAAGAGATGTATACAATCACATGGTTGTAGTACACGCAAGTTTACTGTATTTTTAGTAGTTTCTTTCTTAATTTCTTTACCAAGAGTATCGACACTAGAATTTGAGTTTGATCTCTGGTTTCTCTTTGTAGATCAGATTCTTCTTCCAGAGGAAGCGCAGTGTCTGGCCGTCAAGACGTTCCTCCATATGTGCAACATCAATTACCACAAGAAGATGCGCTACAATGCAGAACAGATGTCTCCCTCAAGTAGGTGTCAATTCTTTCCTTCAGTTTTTATATTGTGATAAAGATATAAATCTTGTTATTGTTGTGCTAGTGCACAAATGTTGTGCTTTGTTTCCAATGTTCAGTTTTCTGTTAATTTATTGTTTTTTTTTCATTTATTTACAGAGGGCTTGCCATTTATCAAAATTGGACCACTGATTGTCGCTGATTTTGACCCTATAGTTGAACACTTATCCTCAAAGGTGGGTTTCTTGATTTTCAAATTTTTGAGACCTCCCCCCCCCACAAAAAAAGAAAAGAATTAGTATGTCAACTCCAATCCTGATTACAGACAATGGGCACTATTGGTACCTGTCAAAGACCAGTCTTCTCACTTGGTGTATCTCAACATATGCATAAAATAACCAACCTGTGAAAATTTCAGCTCAATTGGTCATCGAAGTTGCGAGATAACAATGAAAGAAAAAAACACCCTTGTCACACGAAGTTGTGTTTCAGATGCTTGATTTCAGATGCTTGATTTCGAGACCTCAAGTTCTAAATCTGAGGTCTCGAAATCAAATTCGTAGAAAATTACTTCTTTCTCGAAAACTAAGTCACTTCAGAGGGAGCCGTTTCTCACAATGTTTTATACTATCAACCTCTCCCCATTATACTCGTTACCAAGAAAGGTTTTATGCTAATAATTATTTTGAGTAATTACCAATAGTTTCCACTGCCTTTAAATGCTTTACTTTTTGAGAAAACACTAAAACAATTATCAATTCTTGATATCGATAAACAAGGGCGGGTTTTCCTGTTGTTTTCTCCCAACTCCGATGACCGATTGAGCCTAAATTCTCACAGGTTTGTTGTTTTATATATAAGTTGTGATACATAAAGTGTGTGCCTTTGGACAAAACTGTTTACCGAAAGTGTCCAATGGCTTTAAAACAAATGTTCTTAAGTTGCTGTTTTAACTATTCGTCCCCTTCCTCTTATTCAAAAGGGTGTGTGTTTAACATCAGAACTGAGTGGATCTCAAAAGGCTGAACTGAAAGCCTACCTGTCTCTTACTGTCAACAGATTGCATCTAGCTGAGGTAAAAACACTGTTTAACTTTCCAAAGAATGATCATTTTCCTTCAAAAATTGTATTATATGAGTGTCTTGAAGGATTTACCAGCAACAAACTTATGCCTAAAGGTTACGTTTTTTTTCTAATTGCACCGTCTTTTTGCTTCAGCTTTACATAACATGGCGTGATAAGTTAACAGTGGAAGAGATCACAAAGGAGCGGTATGGCTCTTCATATCCATGGCCACTCAATAAGGTCCTGCCGTGGTTCAAACAGCGAGAAATAGGCAGGTACCTCCAGGCAAAAGGGTGGTATGAGAAGTCTATTGACCAGGTGAGTTAGAACAATCCTAATATTTCAAATGAGTTTTGTGGACAAGCAGTAGGGTCAAGAGAGCAGGGGCAATATAGCAAGGGCAAGAGGGTCGGGGCAAGATAGCAAGGGCAAGAGGGTAGGGGCAAGAGGGTAGGGGCAAGAGAGCAAGGGCAAGATGGTAGGGGCAAGAGCAAGGGCAAGAGGGTAGGGACAAGAGAGCAAGGGCAAGAGGGTAGGGGCAAGAGAGCAAGGGCAAGGGCAAGAGGGTAGGGACAAGATAGCTTGGGCAAGAGAGCAGGGGCATGATAGCTGGGGCAAGATAGCAAGGGCAAAATAACTGGGGCAAGAGAGCAAGAGGGTAGGGCATGATAGCTTGGGCAAGGTAGCTGGGGCAAGAGAGCAAGGGCAAGAGGGTAGGGGAAAGATAGCTTGGGCAAGGTAGCTGGGGCAAGAGAGCTGGGGCAAGATAGCAAGGGCAAGAGAGCAAGGGCAAGATAGCAGGGGCAAGAGAGCAAGGGCAACAGCAGGGTTAACGGCAGGGGGGCAAGAGAGCAGGGGCAACAACTGGGGAAACAACTGGGAAAGAATCGGGGAACAAAGCACAGTCAAGAAAGCAGGGGCAACAGTAGGGGCAACAGTAGGGGCATCAGCAGGTGCATTTGGGTAGTGGCAACAATAGGCTGATCGTCTGCCTGTAATGGTAGACTTGTGGGGATACTACAGACTTTCATCACCAGATAACTTCATTGTTCTCATAATTATGCACATGCTCAGAACTACATAAACAATAGACATTTTACCAGGCACGTCTGCTGCCACCTAGTGTTCCAAAGTCTCACATTCCAGGCCTGATTCTGCACTGTTGCTTTATACTTTCTTTAATTCCTTTCTCCGTCTTCCTTTTGATTTGTTTTCAGGTTTACACAGAAGTGAACTTGTGTTGTAAGGCACTCTCACATAAACTAGGTGATCAGTATTATTTCTTCATTGACCGGTGAGTATCTGTTTATAAATAGTTCCGTGCACTTGTCATTTTCACATGAAATTCTGTGATTTTCTGTCATAAATTATTCCGTTACTTTACTATGTGGCTCAGAATAGGCAACTAGAATGATGGCACTCCACAAATGCCTGATGATTGATTGATATATTGAGTACATTTTGAAAGAAAAACTGCTTTTGTATTGATTACTTTAATATTTATTGGTATCTGTGGTATTTACTGTTATTTTGACTGTATTGATCATTCTTGTATTGACTATTGATTGGTGTCTGTTGACTATAATGGATCGATTTTACTTTATGTATTGATGTACAGATTGACCACATTTACTGACCACTGTTATATTTTGTATTTATTACAATCTCGTTGAGTATTTAAATACTGTCACAACATTGCATTCTATGTTTTGTCACTAATTATTTATGATTGATCATATCAGTCATTAAACTGATAAATGATATTGATTTTATTATTGATTGCATTGATTGTTTTAACCATTTATAACCAATCTTGATCACTCATATGAACATATCAAATCATCAAATAGGAAATTTACTTTGGGTAATGATTGAGGCTAGACTACCCTTTTGATTAACTTCATAAATAAGTTGTTAGGGATGAAAATATAATCGTTAACAGGAGCAATATCTTATGTAGTCAGCTTTTGCTTTTCATGTATTTGTGATAGCAAGAAAAAAACTACCAGCCGAAATACTGTACATTTACCATTTGCTTTGACTGGTAACCCACTCATTTCTTGCTTCGCAAAAGAATTTGCTAAGCAGAAATTTCTGTTAACTAATAAATTACACCAGGTGTTTTTTAATAGTATTTCTTAATCATGTACCTCAAAGACTGGTGGTTGAAACATGTTATGTCAATGCATAAGGTCTTCTGACATCATTCAAATAATGCTATCCAGAAAAGTAAATAAATGTGCCAGTTGTGCTAAGTGCCTCACAACTATAAGGATGGCGCTCTACAAATTCCTGATAATTGATTGGTTGATTGAATCATTTTGAAAAGAAAAACAGCTTTTGTATTGATCACTTCCATAACATTTTATTGGTATCTCTGGTGTTTACTGTTATATTGACTGTATTGATCAATCTTATATTGATTATTGATTGCTGTCTGTTGATTATAGACAATATGTAGGTCAGGTCAGGTCAGGTCAGGTCTAACCCATAATGAGGAGTTTCCCTCTTAAGTTCACAATCGCCCTGTCAATACCCACCCTCTCATCCCACAGAGACTAACTTGTAAGTGTTTTCTCTCTCCGCAGCCCAACAGAGCTAGATGCTCTGGTGTTTGCACACCTGCATGCGTTATTGACAACAGAGCTGACTAGTGCCAGGCTGGCCGACATCGTTAAGGAATACGAGAATCTTACCAGGTTCTGCGATCGAATTCATCAGAGATATTACGTTGAGGACGCTGGAGAAAGTTGAACCGTACTAGAGGGCCTCCTTCCAGATTTTGAAGAAAGCACATAATTTATTTTTTGAAGTGTTTTATGCTGGTTTCACTTTAAGGAACCATCTTCTCATTTTGAGTGGTTAATGTTGGTTTCATACACAAACTGCCTCTGAGTGTCAAATGAGAGCGGAATCGTGCCATGTGATCTGCACAATTGTGGTCTACTCTCCGTCTGGTTCCCAACAGTATTACCAGTATGCTTGATGGATTTTGAGAATAAGAAAGGGCCAGACTATGATATTTGTCAGTGTTTAGATCTGTATGGATGTATATTGATGCAAAACATGATGTCTGCTCCTGGGCGAACCACTAGTGATTTACTCTCAGTGCAGAGTGGAAAAAGATATTGAAAAATGCATGACGTCACTTGACACCCAAAGCCTGCCCTCTGTTGAATTATTGTTGCATGCAATTTTGTTTTTTCCCCATCTTGTCCAGTATTGATTCAAGGTGTATTACTGTATGATTCATATGTCATTGATGCATGATTGATAAAGACTTTAAACAACATTGATACACTGTTTGAGTGTTTTGGACAATTATATGTCACAGTTGATGTCACAGAGCCCTCTGCTATTAAAAGGAAACCAACAGCGTAAGATAGCACAAAAAAGAGGGCGCCCTTTTAAATGTAAAATCATCAATTTTTATGAACAATGTATGGGAGTTTTAACTTGTACTTGCATGCAGAAGAACAACCAACATCTAGTCTATGGGAGAAAAAATCACATGAACAATTTCATGTGTAATGCATGTTGAAGTAATAATGACGGATCAGAATTTGTTAATTGCATAAATTATGTAAATGGTCATTTAATGTTAATGTAGCAAATACAAGGTGATAATTTCTCAAGCCATTGATCGATCTTGGATGAATGTGAAGTTCAAATTAATCATAGATTTCGCTGTTTGAAATGTTCTGAAACGTGAAATTTGAACAAACCTAAATTAATTAAAAACATGACATACTCGTGAAACTGCAACCAACCACTTACAGTACACAGTGCAGTGACCCACATGGTTCTAGTTTCATATGTAATTAAACGATGACTGATTTTCATTAACATTTATTTGAGTATATGAATAAATTAAAACACCACCGCTCGCTCATCAACTACGTGCGTGTTGTGTTCAGCGTTCCGCCATTGGCGTTTGTTTTGGTGGTCATCATGTACCGTCAATAGTGACATCGTTCCGGGGCTGAAATCCGACCCAAAGTGCCACAACCTCTCCCGTCTATTGCTAATTAATCGAAATAATTGTTAGCGTAAAAACATTCTTGGTAACGAGCAAGGTAGAGCGGTTGGTAGTATACAACATTGTGAGAAACGGCCCCTCTGAAGTAACGTAGTTTTCGAGAAAGAAGTAATTTTCCACCAAAATATTTGAATTTGGTTTTGAGACCTCAGAATTAGATTTTGAGGTCCCGAAATCAAGCTTCCGAAAGCACACTTCGTGTGACAAGGGTGTTTTTTCTTCCATTTTTTTCCTCGCAACTTTGACGACCAATTGAGTTTAATTTTATTTTCAGATACACCAAGTGAGAAGACGGCCCAATTTCATAGAGCTGCTTAAGCACAAAATTTTGCTTAAGCAAAAAAATCATTGCTTCGTGAAATCAGATTACCGCCCAAGACTCCACTCAATTGTTATGCTAAGTAAACAACAGCTAAATACCAGTCATAAGCAATGTATATGGCATGACATTTTGGCCAGTAACATGTGTAAAATAAGCGAGCTATTTTCGTGCTTAAGCAAATTTTTTGCTTAAGCAGCTCTATGAAATTGGCCCCTGGTCTTTGACAATTACTAGAGGTGTCCAATGTCTGACCGAAATCTGGCCAAAGTGCCATAACCTCTCTCGTCGATCGTGCTTTAACGCAAAGCTAATGACCGACCCAACTTTTCATCGTGACAACGGCTCGATCAGCGCACAATGTGTCTGCTGATAAAAGGCAAGACCATTAGCCATACCTTGGTTTCCCCGCAACCATTGCAGTGTTTCAGCACGTCCCGATTCGTGACCTTGTTTTCGAAGTGTTTGCCTTCACCCATCGACTCTGGAAATTGATGAGACATAGTTTTGTATTTGGAAGACGGCTCGACCTTTTCCTTGGTAACCGTAGTAGACACGGAAGTTGTTTTAGTTTAATTGGCAAACAAACTGAATGTAATTAGTCCCAATGCAATTAAGTTGTTTACCATTGAGGTAAATGTGCTACATTGAGAGTAGAAAAAACATGCATTATACCCAAAAGTGTGATTCATAAACCGTCAAGAAAATTTCCTTTTAATGTGTGTGCCAGTTGACAATGGATTTGCGTCGTTACGTCATCTTTATACATGAACTGCCGGCAAGCTACTATGTGTCTTGTGCTAGAGTATGGTTAGCAGTGTTATAAGCAGAACATGTCTGCTTACAGGCGTTATGAGATTGGGCCTACAGGGCCATAAAACGTAACATTATTGCTGGAAAGTTTTATGCAAATGAAATGATTCAAGTAAGAGCGTTCTATTGACTTGTTGCATCTTATTTACCAGCAGAGTAAAGACAAAGATACAGAAAGATTAAGGCAAAGTATACTTTTGGATTTATATAAATGTAGATACAATAATATAAAACAAAAACTAACCAGTGAAAATTTCATTTAATATTTAGGGTGGAAGCGTTTTAGAGATATTGATGAAAATACCGTAGCCGTTATCTATGTCCACAAGCAGGAAGAATGATCCATTTTCCAAAAACACAATCTGAGAAATGTATCTGTCAGTAATGTTTCTCAGATTTAAATTTTGGGGAATAAAAACATATATCTTTTTTTTCCATAACCACATTAGTTCGAAAGTGAAATGACTCTCAAAATTCTTAATACTAGTGCAAGCTGTTGTTGTTTTCTCATTAATTTGAGGAGTGATTATCAAATCATTAGAGGGAGAAAACATGTTTACATGTATTGTAACTGTCCTTCACCTGTTCTTTGAGCAGACACATTATTATGACTGGCTCTGCACTTTTCACCCATAGCTAGGCACATTTCTAGACACGTGTTCCGGGATGATTAGGGACATGCTTCATGTTGCGTGCGAAGTAATAAGGGGGCGATGACACTCTTATCATTTAGGTTGATAAGGATTGTGAGGGGCAAGGTTGCGAGTTTTAACAGACCCCTGGCACTGACGTCATCGGACAATGGTCTGCCATTTATTTTTGAAGAGCTGTCATCAATTTGACTATTTGGGGCAACATAAGATATCAAGTATAGGCCTTCATGTGTATGTAAGGATAACAGACTACGAAAAGGACTTGCAATCACAAGGTTGTGGGTTCGAATCCTCCAGCTAACCACTGATTTCACAATGACTAGAATAAATATTGTCGTCTACGTCTAGTTACTGAGTCACAATTTCTTGATTTGTGTGATTCATAATCATAGACGTTAAACCAATGTTTGTATGAGAGAGATTGGCTGTTGCCAGCTTGGTGTTTATATCCCCTTGAGGGAGTTTGCTTATGTCCCTTGATGTGAAGATCATTCAAACAAACCTTCGACCAATACATTTTGTATTTTATTTCATAACTTACAGTTACAATAAATATGTGTTTATTATCATATACATCACAGCAATAGATATAGGATTAATCGAAAGTTCCGCCTTTTTGTTTTCCGATCGCTGTCAAATTTTGAATCGGCATACAAGTTTGGAGGAAAAAACAGCGTGGTATCCCATTATTGCCTCAGCTGCGAAATCGCAGGATCAGATTCCGTTTTCTTTGTTGGATACTGAAAACGAGTCTGGACAACAAAATGGTGGCCATTCTTAAAGACCGGTACACTAGGCGCATCTTGCAAATTGTCCCGCAACAACATTCTGCGAGTGTCGCCAATACTTCCTCGCTAAAAAACAGTCGAACAAAAGTTCAATATCCTGGTAAACTCGGTGAAGTTCTGTTCTTAAACTATGCGATTGAAACTTGAGTGTCTTGCGTAGGCGCCCGTCAAAAAGACAAGCTCCATCATTTTTATAAAATGCTCAATACACGAAGCATATAATTATGGTTTACGATAATATTTAGATTATATAGCAGTAAATTTGGAAACATGAATAGTTATTGCACATCTCAAGTCCGTTTTGTTAAAAGTGTAGTGCTTCAGCAAAAAACAATTTACGCCAGATGTTTCCATTACAAAAATAGATCTTTAAAGTCACTGGAAACTATTGGTAATTTACTCAAAATAATAATTAGCATAAAACCGCACTTAAACGAGTAGGCCAAGTGGAGAACTGTTGATAGTATTACAAATTGTGAGAAACGGCTCCCTCTGAAGTGACGTAGTTTTCTAGAAAGAAGTAATTTTCCACGAATTTGATTTCGAGACCTCAGAATTAGATTTTGAGGTCTCGAAATCAAGCATCTGAAAGCACACAACTTCGTGTCACAATGTTATTTTGTACAGTTTCATAGTTATCTCGCAACTTCGACAACAGTTGAGCTCAAATTTCACAGGTTTGTTATGTTATGCATATGTTCAGATACACCAAGTGAGAAGACTGGTCTTTATTAATTACCAATAGTGTCCAATGTTTTTAAAGATCAGTACAAGGTTTAGCTACATAATTATACGCGATTTTGAGATTATGGTGGACACAATACTAAGACACTTTGGGTAAATTTGTCTGTCTACACCCAACACCAAACAGTGCATTCCCTGGGTGTCCGCTGTGTGTAAAAAACCCTCATTAGGGCATTTCCACCTTTGTTAAAGACACTGGACACTATTGGTAATTGTCAAAGACCAGTATTCTCACTTTGTGTATCTCAACAAAATATGCATAAAATAACAAACCTGTGAAAATATGAGCTAATAATCGGTCGTCGAAGTTGCGAGATATGAATGAAAGAAAAAAACGTCCTTGTCACACGTAGGTGTGTGCTTTTATATGCTTGATTTCGAGACCTCAAACATTAATTACTTCTTTCTCGAATTGACTACTCCACTTCAGAGGGAGCCGTTTCTTACAATGCTTTATACTATCAACAGCTCCCCATTACTTGTTACCAATTAAGGTTTTATGCTAATAAATATTGTGAGTAATTACCAATAGTGTCCACTGCCTTTAATTTAATGGTTGAAAATGGGTATCTTAATTTGAGTAGGCATGCAAAATCGTTTTACTTTATACATTATAAGCTTTTACAAAACCAAAGAACACACAAAAAACATGCCAACTCTGAACATAAGAAATTGATTAGGCGATCATGAACTGTCATCGAGAAAACTACCTTTCTGTTTTGGTTTGCGCTCTTAAAGGCAGTGGACACTATTGGTATTAATTGTCAAAGACTAGCCTATACACAGTTGGTGTATCTCAACATATGCATAAAATAACAAACCTGTGAAAATTTGAGCTCAATCGGTCATCAAAGTTGCGAGATAATAATGAAAGAAGAAAACACATTGTCACACGAAGTTGTGTGCAGTTAGATGGTTTATTTCGAGACCTCAAGTTCTAAACCTGAGGTCTCGAAATCAAATTCGTGGAAAATTACTTCTTTCTTGAAAACTATGTCACTTTAGAGGGAGCCGATTCTCACAATGTTTTATACCATCAACCTCTCCCCATTACTCGTTACTAAGTAAGGTTTTGTGCTAATGATTATTTTGAGTTATTACCAAAAGTGTCCACTGCCTTTAAAGTTATCGGTCAACATTTCAAATCTTCCCCCTTTTCTTTCAATATCAATCACTGTATCACACCTTTTAGGCAAACCAACAGTATCAATACCGATGTTATTAAAAACAAAACAAAAAACGAAACAACAAAAGCGATACCAAACTTATCATAATAAATTGGTGACATAAAAACCTGACACTAAAGTACGTATTACACAAAAGCCAATAACGTGTTTCATCTGTATATTTAAATGTCTTAATATAATATTATTGTAAAATCCTCAAATTGTGATTGATGTTACGTAGATACAAAAATAAGGTATCTCGATCATCACTTATAGTATATCAATGGTGAAGAAAGTAAAGATAAATTAACCCAAGAAAAAAAAACCTTTACATCTTTGAATCAAGATAAGGTACAGTTTTTGTAATGTCGGTCAGACCGCTGCCATATAAACTATTTTAAAACTGTACATAATAGAAGTTTTCTCCCTAAGCCCCCACCCCCAAATAAAATAAATACAAATTAAAATAAATAAATAAATCAATCAATCAATAAGTAAATAAATAAATAAAAATATAAGGAAAAGCTAAATAACAAACAAATAAAATGAGAAGGAAATTAGGAGGTAGTACTGAACATTTGCCTACTCTCTGTCGAATGACAGCATTTTCTCTTCAAATTAAAATTATTGTTATTTGACAAACTTTACCATAATATTCACGCTAATATATTATATTTTACGGCATTGTGACAACATAGCGGCAATGTGTCGACAGCAAGCAACCTGACCGACAATCAGATGCTGTCTGTCGACTCAGTGCTGTGGCTGTTATGTTTATTGCGAAAACTCCCTCTGCTCCTGGCTGCAAATGACGTCAGACTCCGCAAGTCCTCTGGCTGCATGGAATGTCTTCTGTCCACCCTCTCCATCCTGCTAGGACTGGAAGGTCCTGATCTGACCACTGGCTCTTTCAAGCGACCGATACCAGGAAGTGGTACGCTGGGACTGACCTTCAGAGGAGGCAGCCTTCCTGGCCTGGTTTGAGCTAGCTCGTCCTCCAGGATAAACGGGGCAGACCCTCTCCGCTCCCTGCACCTCTGGCGTCGATGCATGGCAATCAGGCCTCCTGGACCACCGTCCAGAACGCCCTTGGAGACAGCCTGTTTGAGAGTTTGTCCCTCGGTGTCCTCCTCCTCATCGTCGTACTCTGCGGTCTCCTCCATCAGGTCACCGTGACTACTCTGTAAATTGTTTGGGCAGCTTGTCGCTGGAAGCGAAGGTTTGTTCTCTAAGAGGTCAGATACATTGATAGAGTGGACGGTGTGGCATTTGCGGAGAGGAGGAGGCATGCCTGGAAGTGAACACCTTCTGCTTGACAGAATAGTAGACATGGGTATCACATTCGGGCGTGGTGTGTTTATTTCTAATAACCCTTCAATGGGATTTGAGTTGGTCACGGTAAGTTTCTGTCTAACCGGCTGGGAAGGGGGTAACAATCCCTGCAGGGTGGCGGTGTTGAAAGCCTCGGCGCTCTGCCGGCGTTGCAGGGGTCTTCTCGGCGGCTGTTGTGGAGGACTTGGTGTTCGATCAGGAGTACTTATGATCTGTAACTGTAGATCACTAAGGCTCTTGATGGATGTTTGTGATGGTGATGTATTGCCTCTATGTCTGGGTGATTGAGAGCCCTCATCCGTCAAGGATGCACAGCTCCCTCTTCGGCCTAGCCGACGCTGGTAAACAGCAGAGGCAAGCTTACTTTCAGAAACCTCATTAGGAGATGGGATGCTTCGTGGTGGTGGTTGTGTCCGGTGTAATGAAAAATCATTCTCAGTACTTGATCCTTCGAATGACGCAGAGCGTTCAAGATGGTGGTGGGCAACAACAGCTGAGAGCTCCTTGGATTGTTTCTTAAAAGAGTCTTGATTTTGAACCTGATCTTCAGGTGGTTTCAAAGTTAGCGATGGGGTCACTTTGAGAGCTTGAGACTCGTGCTTCAGGCTGATTTCAGAGGGCGTGACGCACACACCATACGGTGGACTCTGTGGAAGAGTTGGTGGAACATCTAGATACTGTCTCGTCACTGGCTCTCGTGACCCAATCTCTTTATTTGTGGTGATAATTATCACCTCTTTACCCTGTGCTTTGCAAGCGTCCACCAGCAACCTCAAGACGTCTGGGTCTCCTGCGTTAATGGCGTACACCAGGGCCGAGGAGCCTTTCTTATCAACTATCCTTACATCAGAATTGTGTTTAAGAAATACCGACACCACTTCGGTACCAGCGTGATCCAGGCAAGCGTACATCAAAGCCGTTCGCCCGTGTCTATCCTGGACGTTGGGGTCACACTTATTCTCCAAGAGGAACTTAACAATTTTACTCTTGGTGGTGCTCTGAGTGTCTTTATATGTGCTACTGCAAGCCACCATGAGGGCTGTCCTGCCCTCATCGTTCGTCTTATTCACATCGGTGCCTCCTTCGATGAGTAGACGCATGAGGCGAAGCCTACCCAGCCATGCCGCCTTGAGAAGGGCATTGCCATCCGTCTGAATCAGCGCTGACTCCCCTAGAACTCGTTCTGGTTTGGAGGTCATCATATTCACGGTGGCCACCGCGGGAATTACCGCGGGGAAGTCCTTCATAGGAGCAATCAGCATCGGTCAGGCTCCGGGAGAAAATTACAAATCCGTCCCGTGAGATGAACCAAGATTGAATCCACTGACCACCTGATTCCTCGGTGTTTAAAAATCACGTATTTCGGTCGCAGTCCTTATCCCCACAGCGTAAAGGAAAACCTACCAGCGACCCATCGAGGCTAGAGTCCAGGCGAAGACTTCGCAAAAACACCAAAGGTTTTGTTGATTACGGAGGAAGCGAGGAGATAAAACGTGACTATTTCTTAAAGCAATTCTCCTACAGTCTAGAGAAAGTGACCTTTTCAATGTTGGCTTTTTTGTACATTATTCAGACATTACTCATGCAGAATTTGTTCATTTTGAGCCATTAATCCAACTGCACAACAAGGTTGATATCTCATTAAACAATCAGACTCTCCGCGATGAATTTAATTATTATCAAATCCGAAAGATATTTTAACGAGTGTCTCGCTGGGACTATATTCCAGTCGGTGTTCGGACGCAGGTGTGACGTCAATACACTGTCTATTGAAGAACACGTTGTTTACAGCGTGCTTGGCACTTTTTGCCATCACTCTATAGTAAAGTATTTAACTGTATGTGTTTTGGCGTCCCCGATATGGCCTTGCGTGTAATGCAGGCTCATAAAGTTGAGACGATAAGAGTCACGTGTACCATGATGCTACCGCCTGCTATCCAATCCATAATCGTGTTTACCAGCGACAGATAACTGGTGTCTGTTTGATTTGACGGTGTTCTCGAATCACCCCCATCAAACCGCACACACGCGCGACTGGAGTGGCGCTGTTTAAGCGTTGTGCCCTTGGTAAGCGTTTCCTGATATCTGATGACGCCATCAACGTTCGTGTACACCTTGCTTGTAGGTTCTTTATGTGCACATTGTGTGGAACAGTCCTTACGTCACGACACTGGAACAACCTTGCCAAAGTCAGTGTTAGATTATCTGCGGTGAAAAAGAAAAGAGATGTGAAAATTAAATTGCATTCATGTTTTTTTGTGTGCAAACAAATAGTTAGTGGCCTGACGTTTTGACCCAATAGCAGAGAGTCTTTTTCGAAGGTTTCGACAACGAAGTCTGCAAGTGCGTCAGTGTTTTCCGGGGCCTTGGGAGATGATACTATTATTGAAATGCTATTTGAATGCGAGCAAAAAAAGCAAAACCTCGCCAAATAAAAAACAAACATGTCAGATTATACTAGACAGTTTTGATGGTTGTCAGACAAAGCGTAATTGTTGTAATCTGAAATCCATCTAGTCGGTGTTTAATAAAGTCATGTCATCAATCACTGATAACAATTTGTTTGTGAATGATTCTGGACTGGACAAATAAAGTGATGATAAGGTAATACAAATAACTGTGCATGTTTCTTGGAATGCATGCAGATTAAAAAGTAAACATAGTTAAAAATGGTAAGTTGATCAGTGCTGGGCAACATATTCTTACTATCTCTTCAACAATAGAGGTAGATTGGTAGTGGCATCGTTTGGTAATGACCACCCGAAATTGTGCAACTTATACCAGAAAGCTGATAAAGATGATACTCAGTAAAGCATCCTGCAAAATCGTCTGAAAGGTCTCCGTTGATTAGAAATGTGTGAAAAACATTTGAAACTGAGATTGTTTTTATGTACGAATCGTTTCAGAGATTTACGAGTTTGCAAACGATGCGGTTTTGTACCCGCTCTGTCACAAGGGGCCAATCTCATAAAGCCTGTAAGCACAACAAATTTGCTTAGCATGACATTTCTTCCTTTAATAAAAACAGGATTACCAAACAAAATTTCAAGTGATTTTCAGGATTAGCAAACAACAGCTGAATACCAGTATCAAGCAATATGCAACAAATGGAAAGTTGGTTGGTAATCCTGCTTTATAAAGGAAGAAATTTCATGCTAAGCACATTTTTGTGCTTACAGGCTTTATGAAATTGGGTCCACGTGGATGGTTTATATCTTCGGGTGAACAGACAGTTACAAGTTTGTTTATCTGTTTTCTCGAAAAGAGGACACTGTATATTCAGCTGAAACTTCACATGTGACGTTTGGTGTATCTTTCTTGGTAATTTTCCACATTAATTGATCAGCATTGAATTGGAAAAAACACCATACCCAATCCTACAATTTGTGTTATGTTTTACGTCCAATATATGGCACTTAATCGTGCATCATCGTTTACTGGGAGAACTGGAAAAAAAACAGTCAAACTTGGGTGTTTGTTTGAGAATACAGGCCTTTACGTATAGCCCAGACTCCGTCATTATCACGAATCAACAACTAAAGCACATTTCATACTTCCTCCGAATGCAAAGTGCAATGCTAATTTTGACGCACACATTCGCAAAGTTTGAGCTGCCTTTAACTCCTTGGAAATATTCGCAGCAGAATAGGAGCGGTGACGTCAAAAATAGTATTTTATCGCATTTACACGATATACAGGGCTTCAGGCAGTGTTTATATTTTTTTCGACAACCACAGTGACTCTATACATCAACTCATGTTCGAACGGTAACTTACGCCTCCATGCTATGCACAAGGTTTTCTTAAATGCAAGTTTGCCCCAAACAAGGCTAAAAACACTCTTGTAAGGGTAACAATGAGAAAACATTTCAGATGCAAATAACTCAAGGGAACCGAAAGTATAGGAATTGATATTCCTCTTAAAGACAATGGACACTATTGGTAATTGTCAAAGAACAGTCTTGTCACTTCAGTATTTCAACATATGCAAAAAATAACAAACCTGTGAAAATTTGAGCTCAATTGGTCGTCAAAGTTTCGAGATAATAATGAAAAAAAAACACCCTTGTCACACGGAAGTCGTGTGCTTTCAGATGCTTGATTTCGAGACCTCAAATTCTAAATCTGAGGTCTCGAAATCAAATTCGTAGTAAATTACTTCTTCCTCGAAATGTTACTTCAGAGGGAGCCATTTCTCATAGTGTTTTATATTAACAACAGCTCCCCATTACTCGTTACCAAAAAAGGTTTTAAGCTAGTAATTATTTTGAGTAATTACCACTGCACTGTAGTGTCCACTGCCTTTAAACAACATTTTAGATTGTAGGATGGAGGGAAACAAGTACCATGCAAAGAGTTCCATAGAGATGCGTACGTATGGTAAAAACACTGAGTGGTCTGGCTTGATCTTTGTTCTACATCCCAGCCCAAGGACATACAACAACAACATCCAATGACGCGCAATATAGGCCTACAACTATTTCTTATAAGCTAACGATGATTATTCAAATTGTCTCAGAGCCTAAACAAATGACAAGGAATCAAATAATTTATGTAATTCAAATCTGCCTCCTGGGTTTACCCAAGAGGCATTTCCAATGAGCTGAATCAACACACCTGCCCGCAAATGCTGGGAACAGACGACAACTTGTTATTGAATAGTATAAGAACATCCATGGAGCCTTGGAACCTCTAAATCGCGCCAATAAAAAATGACGATTACGTGTAGAGCAGACGTCTGTTTCATGCGGCGGTATTTGTATACTCGTACTGTTTAAGTTTGGATTTTAGTTTCAGTGAAGATCGAGAAGAAATGAATACATTGGATGTTGATAAGAAAAGGCAGGGATCTTCAAAAACGATGATATTAGGTTTGTCAAAATTTAAACTTGCCCTTTTATCGAGATTGAATAATCTAAAGCATCGTTAGGCCTATTGTCTCGACTCTTGAAATGAAGTTGTCGGCAAACATCAGTAGGCCTAAATAACAAATAGTCAATAAACGACGCCGAAAAACTACCCCCGAAAACCTCAGACAAATTATAGATTTGACTTTAAGGGCTATAAATAATCGTATTATAACAAAGACTCCAGTAACAAAATATCAGAGTTAAACAGCAGCGCTTTTCAGAATTCCATCTATCCATCATGCAACAGCCGTCGTCCAACACCGCTCCCATCATTTCTGCTTAGCAACGGAAATTAAAAATCTTGAAAAGACACTTGTACTTGTCACCCTTCACCGGGAACTATGATTAACAATTACTCTCTGAAGACGAAGAGCATCATGAGGAACATTGTGACCAGTTTCCAGATTTCTAAATTGTTTATGTTATTGAGGTTTTTTTTTAAGGACACTTCTTCCGTACGGGAGAGCTTTCACGACACAGTCTCATTTGGTGCTCGATGTGCCTACTCATAAACGGTCTCAAATTTCCAGCGTACGCTTGGGAAATAAAAACGAAGATGAAAGCAGCGCCAAAATTATGGGGTTACATTTTAGGGGGCACAAGGGGGCGCACATTTTTTAGGAAGCACTATTATACTGGCCGAATAAAACAGTAAGATCAGTTTTTTAAACGAGCTCGTTTCTCAGTGGTCTTTATGACGTTTGTTACTATTTTGTAAACGATAATCTTACGTGATTGCCTCCGTGAAATGTTAGGAAAATTTTAAACACAGTGGAATTATCACATTTTAAGGCTCATAAAATGTAACACTCACTTTACACTGCATTTTTGTTTACATCTCACAAGTCAAGATCATGAGGGGGGGGGGGGGATTTTTGCACAAATTTGTTTGCTTTCAGATGCCTAATAAAAGGCTACAGCCAAGAGTATTTTATTATCTGGTTGAAAAATTACCTCTTTCTAAAAATCTACGTTACTTCAGAGGGAGCCGTTTCTCACAATGGTTTATACTATCGACAGCTCTCCATAACCCGGTGTCAGATGCAATTGTGTCCGCCATGCAATACTGTCCGCTCCGGACACTTTTGCTTATGCAATCGTGTCCGGGGCTATGCAAAAACCGTCCGGTGGACATGTATGTGCGCGCGTAAGCGAGCGTACATGCACTGAACCTACGTATAATATGCAGCATGAATACTCACGTATTTTATGATTGCAGCGAATATCCAACGGCCGAGCATTTCCCATGTCATATGACATGCACTTAGCTTGTAAAAAAAAATGTTGATCGTGTTCCGTCGACCAAGGGCGGTTAATTTACTGCAAGGACGGTTTTGCACGGGGGCGGACACAACTGCATATGCAGCAGCGTCCGGGCAGACACGATTGTATATGTAAAACCGGCCGGAGGACTATTGTCCTCCGGATAGTATTGCATAGAGGACATAATTGCGTGCGAAACCGGAACCAAATAAGTTGCTATGCTAACAGTTATTTTGAGTACTAGTATAGTGTCCATGAGTGACTATAAAAATGTCGACTTTGAGCCAATAATCTGACCGACTGCAAAACCGAGACGGAGAGCAGACCTAAGTAAAAAACAAATCAACTATAAATTAAAACGATTGTTTGTCTACAGCACGGGCAGACGTACAGGAAACTTGATAATTGATCCCGGCAGTTGAGTCTCTTCAAGTCATCCAATACGTGATTATAATTGACCCTAATGACCGGCATAGCTTTATGACAAGCTCGCGTTTCTCATTAAAGACACTGGGCACTGTTGGTAATTGTCAAAGACCAGTCTTCTCACTTGGTGTATCTCAACGCATGCATCAAATAACAAATATGTGAAAATTTGAGCTCAATTGGTCGTCGAGGTTGCGAGATAACTATGAAAGAAAAACAGCCTTGTCACACGAGGTTGTGTGCTTTCAGATTCTTGATTTCGAGACCTCAAATTCTACATCCGAGGTATCGAAATCAAACTCGTGGAAAATTACTTCTTTCTCGAAAACTACATCACTTTGGAGGGAGCCGTTTCTCAAACTGTTTTATGCTATCCCCATTACTCGTTACCAAGTAAGATTGTATGCCAATAATTATTTTGAGTAATTACCAATAGTGCCCAGTGCCTTTAACGAAGACTGTATTATAAGCCAAGCTTATTAGTCATGTCTTTGTTTCTTCGTGTAAGTTATGAAAGTAGTTGTGCTGTAGTGCATTTTGTAAAAAGTCTTCATTTAAAAAGGGTTTTGATAGCTTTTGTTTATCAAGTTTTGGGCCATGACCAGAATCCCAAGATGTATGTAATTATAATTTACATGTGGACGTTTCCGCCTCCACAGTACTTAAGTAGCATGCCGCATCAGTGTCCAGTTTTCTCAAGGAAGACGATCCGAGCATACTGATCGAAACGTCGAGTTGAAACTAATGGTTCTTTCCAGAACCACCCCAACTCATTAGAGAGTGTTACAGCAAACCTTTCCATATAATTATCATTTGGTAAATAGGAACCATGCTATTTTGTTCTTCCAGCCTCGGTTTGGTTACATTGATACTAATGGACAACCTTCAGGATGGCTGCATCATGATAAAGGTCTATATTATCAGTATCTTTAATTTTATGCCGACGATGTACCCTTTTTTTATTTTAAAGTAAAGCATCAGCTTTTCTCCTCCCATCTAATACGACCTGCCCGCTAATGTGATAAGTAAATTGATTTAGAGCGAGACGTTTACATGTTTCTCAATTACATCTTCTAGCAATGGATGAGTTGGGATGTATGTGTACGTTCATATAATCCAATTACACGAGTCGCTGATTATCCAAATCCAACTCAATTATAGGATCAGAAGCTATGGAGTGGAAATCAGAGAATTTATATAAAATGGGACTCTAATCTTTTTAGGAGTTTCGCGTCTCTGAAATTTAGAACAAATTTGTGACCTTTTAAGGTTTTGTTTTGAAGGAGGGTCAACACGTGACCGATGTGTTTATGGCCAACTGTTTGTTCTTCACGCAGGAGATTGTGGTAGTTTTTTATATTTTTTATTAAAGAACCAATAATCCTGCATTTTGTTTTTGAAATTTCGGTCACTTAAATAAAACAACTGCCCATACCATGCTTATTTAGATGGAAGTATATTTTTGTCTAGAAGATTTGAACTGGTTTAAACTGTACATTGACAGAGCTCTTAGATTGAACATCTAAACAGAACCCAAAATAATAATACTTCGGACAAATTTAACCCGTTTTCATCCAAAACTTACAATTCATTTGTGAGCCAAAAACTTTGCTTATACCATTTGTATTTTATACAATTTTTAATTTTATGCAAAACAAAATAAATAACTTTGCAGTTGCATGGTATCGGAACATGACATGCCATGTTCCTACATCCTTATCTCAAATTAAAACAACTACTATATGATATCGAAGCTTGGCGGGCAAAAGAGTCTGGTACCTAGTTTGCCATACCGACAATTCGTATTCACCATTACTGAAGCAGTCGGGGAACGTGACAAAATATGTTATCAGCATGACTTTTCTCCAGAAGACGATCAGAGCATACTGATCGAAACGTCGAGTTGAAACCAACGGTTCTTTTTAGAACCACCCCAACTCATTAGAGATAGAGATAGTCATTACATGGTGTTACCGCAAACCTTTCTATATAGCATGACAAAGGTCAAAGGACAATTTGTTGTTTTCCCTACCCGTATTAGTTTCATCTAGATCATCAACAATATTCTTTTAATATCAAGACGCGGATTCTCTTTCAAAAACTATGATCTCCCTGTTAGTGGCAGAAGTCATTGAGTGCATCCACAACACTTAGTCCTATTCATATTATAACGACACAAACCATCTCAAATTTCTAGTTCTTTTTTTAAATATTTTTTATTCGAAGAATCTCATTGAATCTTTCAACGGAACACTCACACCTAGCTCTATGTGATCATCTTACCATTACCAGTATCTCCCATTTACGGTCTACAGTCCCGGTGGATTTTATGGATACCTTGTAGCTAAATATAGAGTTCAATTCTGTAGATGTCTCCTGACGGATGAAAGGAAGACATTGAACTGGACGGTTTATTTCCCGCCACAAATTGGACAATGGGCATATCAGTTTCCCTCCATTTTCACGGTATATCGTCTGCTAGGATCGTAATGAAGCAGAGTGCATTATAAAGTGAAGGTTTTGTATTACAAGATCATAATTGCGATCGGGCGTGGTTCGATTCCCGACAACTGAGCATGTACACACAATGGAAATATAAGTTTTCTACCATTATCGTCTGCTACGATCGTAATAAAGCAGAGTGTATTATAAAGTGAAGGTTTTGTACTACAAGATAGAAGCTTGATCATAATTGCGACCGGGCGTGGTTCGATTGGACATTATTTAGCTTGTAGATAATGTACATAATGGTTCCCGCCATTTTCACGGTATAACGTCTGCTAGGATCGTAATGAAGCAGAGTGCGTTATAAAGTGAAGGTTTTGTATTTCAAGATGGGAGCTTGCTCTAAATTGCGATCGGGCGTGGTTCGATTCCCGACAGTTGAGCATGTAGGTTAGTGTCCCGCAGGAAGGAATATTCGACGAATTGTCAAAAGGTTGAAAAAATATCTCCATTCTAAACGCCCTTATCTGGTAAAATGTTAGCATTTCAACTTACTGTATTGACTGTCTATGAACCAAGATAAGGCATATGAACCATTAATTACCCCAGTTCCTCAGAGATATTTACACAGTGGTAATGAAATCCCCTCTGCAAAATAGAATGCAAATTACACTAATCGACATTGAGCAGCACGCACTACCTGACGTCATTACGCACAACAAAAATGTTTCGTTGATTCGTTTGGAATACAAACGTTACCTGAGTTAAAGGAACCGGACACCTTTGTTATTTACTTAATATAATTGTTAGCATAAAAACTGGTAACGAGCATTGGAGAGCTGTTGATAGTATAAAACATTGTGAGAAACGGCTCCCTCTGAAGTAACGTAGCTTTTTTTGAGAAAGATGTATAATGACCCACTCAAATGTTAAAAGACCTTAGGCCTGAAACCCATTTATTAGACATCTGAAAGCACATAAATTTATACAAGGAGGGTGTTTATCTGTTATTCATTTAGGGCAACTTCGATAACCAATTGAGTCCAAATTTTCAGAGATTTGTAAAAATATGTTGGGGGTACACTCAGTGAGAATACGGGTCTTTGACAATTACCAAACGTGTCCATTGTTTTTAGGACATCTGTACGCACACACAATCATTAATTTGTGCAACAAGGGTGTTTTTCTTTCATTATTCTCTTGCTTTATTTTTGGGTCAAAATTATCACAGGTTTGTACTGTTTTATGTTGGGATACACCAAGTGAGAATACTGGTCTCCGACAGTTACTAAACGTATCCAGCGCCTAAAGATGGTATGTCAGATTTTTTGCCGATTTGACCCTAAAATTTTGATTTAAAATTCAATAGGTATTTTGATTGGGGTCGAGAAAGTTTCAAGCTTTCATTTGAGCCATTGCTCGAAAAAGTTCGCCAAGTATTAGTAGCAGTAAAATAAAGTGCTCAAAATTAGTTTTTGTCGGGATCCCGACAATAGTATCACATGACCAATTCTTATGTGTTTTATAAGAAACGTTTTAAATTTTTGTCATGGTTCCTGACCATTAAAAGTAAAAGTTAAACTTCTTTGAAATACCATTCACTAAAAAAATCTAGTTTTTAATGTTTGGGGCAAAAAAATCTGACATAGCATCTTTAATGTCATGGATATCTGTGTGGTTGTACTTTACGTGGGTGACGTACTGACAGAAAGCACTTTTGTGTTGACCGCTCTTTTAGATTACGAGAGGGATGTCTTTTCTACGTGGTTAGTTGAGGATTCACTTTGCATGTCCGTCTCATGATACGCAGCTAGAAATTAATCAATTATTGATAAATGTAAACTGAAGCAAGAGGGAATTGAAATGTCAAATCGGAGACTTGTGATGAAACTGTGCTCTCCGTTAACGTAAGGTGGATGGGAGTTAATTTATGACGCGAAGAGGTAATGGCGCCCGACAAATGCATTGTCTTTACGTAATATATTTCTCCATAAGTTTCATGGACATGGTTTATGTATTGCACTGTGTTTAGCAAACCGAGATGGATTGAAATGCATCATATGGAAATGAAATTCAGAGGATTGATTATGATTATATTTAGCGCAAACTTTCATCTTAATCACAACCTTTATGACGTTAAAAACCCTGGATACTATTGGTAATTGTCAAAGACCAGTCTTCTCACTTGGTGTATCTCAACATATGCATAACATAACAAACCTGTGAAAATTTGAGCTCAATTGGTCGTCGAAGTTGCGAGATAACTATGAAAGAAAAAACTGCCCTGTCACACGAAGTTGTGTGCTTTCAGCAGGTGCTTGATTTCGAGACCTCAAGTTCTAAATCTGAGGTCTCGAAATCAAATTCGTGGAAAATTACTTCTTTCTCGAAAACTACGTCACTTCAGAGGGAGCCGTTTCTCACAATGTTTTATACTATCAACCTCTCCCCATTACTCGTTACCAAGTAAGGAATTATGCTAACAACTTGTTTGAGTAATAGTGTCCACTGACTTTATATAGTGTGTATGTAATGTTAACTAGAAATATTATTACCAACCGCCTTAGGCGTTTGTGCGTCTGCTCGCTTGCCACCAATAGTTGAATAGTGTCTGTATGCATACGTATAAATGTAATTATAATTTTTTTAATGGGAGGCAGGTTTGGCCTAGCTTTCCCATCAATCATTTGAATTATAGATATAAAGGAATTCCTGTGCAGGTGGTTTCAGAAGCAGGTATAGTGTGGTATATCCTTCTCTATAGAATGGAACTAGGTTAAAGGAACACGTTGCCTTGGATCGGTCGAGTTGGTCTTTGAAAATCGTTCTGTTAACCGTTTGTTGTAAAATGTATATGGTTAGAAAGATATTGTAAAAGTAGAATACAATGATCTACACAAATATGCCTCAGCATTGCGTGGTTTTCTATTTACCCTGTCGACTTACACGGTCAGCCATTTATGGGAGTCAAAATTTTGTCTCCCATAAATGGCCGACCGTGATAGTTCGCGACGTAAAAGGAAAACCGTGCAGTGTTGAGTGATACTTGTTTGGATCATTATATTCTACTTTTAAAACATCTTTCTAACCATATACATGTCATAACAAACGGTTTCAAACGCTTTTTTTTTTAAAGACCACCTCGTCCGATCCAAGGCAACGTGATCCTTTAAAGGAACACGTTGCCTTGGATCGGACGAGTTGGTCAAAACAAAAGCGTTTGTAACCGTTTTTTATAAAATGCATATGGTTGGAAAGATGTTTTAAAAGTAGAATACAATGATCCACACAAGTTTGCCTCGAAATTGCGTGGTTTTCCTTCTACTGTGCGAACTAACATGGTCGGCCATTTATGGGAGTCAAAATTTTGACCCCCATAAATGGCCGACGTGTTAGTCGACGAGGTAAAAGGAAAACCACGCAATTTCGAGGCATGTTTGTGTGGATCATTGTATTCTACTTTTACAACATCTTTCTACCCATATGCATTTTATAAAAAACGGTTACAAACGCTTTTCAAAGACCACCTCGTCCGATCCAAGGCAACGTGTTCCTTTAATAATCTAAATATACTCCAATTGATGGTCGTGCAGCGAGTTGAGGCACGATACATCAATGGTGGTTGCCTTAGATCCAATAAGACTGTTGTCGAACGAAACATAACCATGTTAGACGGTTGGGTTGACGTAGTTCCCTGCCTTCCACCTACAGATCCCCGGTTTAAATAACGCTAGGGGCCAGTACGCGGATTAGGTTTTCAGTCGCTATCTGTTTGCGTGGGATTATAGCAGGAATTATAACTCCCTGGGGGTTTCCTCGTACATCTACGGAAACTTCCGTCTTTGTACACTCCATTGGGTTCTTGGCTAGTACAGTGATTTTAATAGTTTGGTTTTCTGAGAGTCCTTGGCTTCACAACCAGAAATGGAATGAAATGAACAGAAAAACCATCTCTATACATGTTCCAAAAGAAGACACTGATTTTGATCTCTTGATACATCTATGGAAACTTTCATCTTTGTACTCTCCATTGGGTTCTTGGCTAGTACAGTGATTTTAATAGTTTGGTTTTCTGAGAGTCATTGGCTTCACAGCCAGAAATTGAATGAAATGAACAGAAAAACCATCTCTATACATGCTCCGAAAGAAGACACTGATTTTGATCTCTTGATTTGACATGTCAGCAACGTATTGGTTATCCATCTACAAGCATTAGTTTCTTAAGCCACTTTCTCGCCCGATATTCACTGTAACAATTGTCCTACTACATCTAAAACTGAAACTTCCTTCCTTGTATTCTCTCGATTTGGTTCTTGGTTTTTAGTATCAGTGATTTTGTTTGGATTTTCTGAGAGCCCTTGGCTTTACAGCCAGAATAAATGAAATGAAAAACCATCTTTGTAAACATGCTTCAACGGAAGACACTCGTACAAAAATTTGAATCGCTTTAGCTCCAGATCAGTAATATATATTATATTTGTTGACCAAACCAACAGCGGACGAGCCGCCAATTACAGGAAAGGATAAGAAACACTTAGAAATATTCGCATAGCCTATATAAAAACAATCTGATATGTACAAAGTTAACAATTAAAATAGAATCATCTTAGAAAAGAAAATTAAAGCATACATTGAAGATTAAATAACATAAAATAGGGAACAGAAACAGACCACCATGAACGACTGTGAAAATATAATAAAAATATATTTTAAAAGCAAAAGCCTACATTAAATTATAAAATAGAATAAACAATAAAAGACAAAGGAAATAAATTTAAAAACAAATAAAAATATAAACAAAAATAAACAAATCTATGTAAACAATATCGAATGAAATAATATTGAATAAAATAAAACAAAAAAACTGTAAATAAAACAAAAAACTGTAAATATACATTAGTTACTGTTAATCCATCCACGACTAAGCATTGATAAATTTCTTAAACCACTTTCCCGGCTGTGTTCACATATATATCAATCATTTCTGTATGTGTGGAATACAGTATTATTGATTCACTAGTATACAAATATTGACTGCTTCGAGTGCTATGGTTAAAACTATGACTCCCGAGGTGATCCACGGAGCGTTCTATTTTCCCGAGGCGAAGCCGAGGGAAAATAGAACGCTCCGGGGATCACCGAGGGAGTCATAGTTTTTAACCATTGCACGAGTAAAAGCAGTCAATATTTGTTTTATAACACCCCAAACAGTTCTAAAACCTGTATTATTATTATTAAGTTACAGACCTGAATGCTACAATCCACGGACGACGCGAACACAGATTGCAAACACTTCTACCTACTGTGTTGCATGTAGTGTCGGACAATCCGAAATGGTTACAGACTATTAATTTATCATCCTCGTACACGCAACGGACGTCTGGGTACTGCACGCCGTGTGCTAGTCTGTCGGACTAGCGCACGGCGCCATGTGCTAGTCTTCGGACTAGCGCATGGCAAACCGACGCTCTATCACACGGCCGTCGTCTAGCAAAACTAAGACATGTCATGTGACGCGCTCTAAACCAATGAGCAGGCACAATACTTGCAAGGGGTGTTATAAAACAAACTAATGTCATTTATATCCATCTATTTACCGCACACGCTCTGTGGTCTTAAGACCATGCAGTAAACACATCTATTACAATTTGCTCTAAACAAACAACAGACTGAAATTTCCAATGGCGAATTGAGACACCATTATAGCCACAGTTTGGCACAAGGGCACCGTCAACAGAGGGTCTGACCGTGGCTATCAAGACAAACTCCTACGCCCTTTTCGAAAGCACGGCTTAGATAAAGGCTCTGTCAGTCATTTTGAAAACGTACACTCTAGGTATACGGGACTTCATGCAAGCAGACTGTGCTGAAAAGCCAGAGCTGAATTCACCAACCACGATTTCGAAAGGATGGATAAGTTTCTCAATAAAGTCACATTTGGACAAAACTGTGGTTAATAGGCCTATAGCTAGTCAGAAAGACCGCAAATAATCGACACCAGTCAACTCGCCCCAAGCAAAGTCGTCCACTACAAAGTCGCCCACTCACTTACAAGCTCGCCTATCTCAAAGTCGCCCTGTAGTCGCCCCTAACTAGCAGGGGGGGGGGGCGAGTTGACTGTCATTCTTCGAGCGAGGACACTTTTGAGGGCGATCACAAGACCTTTTCCGAGACACTGAGTCCATACTACCAAAATGACAAAGTTCATCACTGAGACGAGACAGTGATCATCGCCAGTGAAATAAGAAACCATCGGTGAGAGAGTCATATCATTGTCAAGCAACTTCACCAACTCTCATGGGAATTTCTCTTCGTTAAGCTTCGTTTTGCTTCTCCTCTCTTGCAATAAGAGTTTTTTTTTTACTTGATTTGTTCATTAAGAGCCCTACCCGATCATCGGTCTTGTCTTCTAGTCAGGGAAGATACGATGACTTCGATGATGATCATTCCTCATATGGGAACTGCACCGTCAGATATCATCTTTCTTGTAATCAATTACATCTAATGAATAATTCCTCTATTTGTTTTCATGTTGTCGTGTATTTTAGAAAGACTATGATAGGGTGGAGACATCAGCTATTAACTTTTTGTTTGCAATTCTATACCTCTTGGTTAGTAAGAAGTTCGTAACATCTAATTCTATTTTCCCTTCGTGTATTTTATTTACACACGAATCTGATAGAAGAAACGTCTCAAGGAACATTTGAAAGGCCGATTTTTTAAACAGGAGGATATAGTTTTGGTAATTACTCCAAAAAGTACCACAATACCTGCTTATTAATGAGCACTGAAGAACTGTTAATTATTGTTATAAAACACTGTTAGAAATGACCCTCTTTAAAATAAGGTCTTTGAGAAAGAGGTACATTTTCACCGCACAATTTCAATCTTAGAAAGGCTTCAGACAGGCAGCCTTCCTTAATGCATCTGAAAGCACACAATTCTGTGCAACACGGGTGTTTTTCTGTCATCGTTTTCTTGTAACTTCAATGACTAAGTGACCCCAAATGTTCATAGGTTTGTTATTTTATTCGTTTGTGGGATACACCTTGTGAGGTTACTGTTCCTTGACAATCATCAAAAGTACCCCCTGCCTTTAAAGGCACTGGACACTTATTGGTAGTTACTCAAAATAATTTGTAACGTAGAAACTTGCTTGGTATCGAGAAATGGAGGGCTGTTGATAGTATACAACATTGTGAGAAATGGCTCCTTCTGAAGTAACTTTTGAGGCAGTAATTTCTCACTAAAATGTTTGAGTCGAATTAAAGCATCTGAAAGCACACAACTTGTGCGACAAGGGTGTTTTTTCTTTCACCATTTTCTCGCAGTTTTGACGACCAGTTGAGCTTAAATTTTCACAGGTTTGTCATTTGTTGCATGTTGAGATACACCTAGTGAGAAGACTGGTCCAGTGCCGTTAAGTGATCATTTTGATGTGGCATTCAAATAACCTGAATATTATGTCTCGTAGTATTTGAGATTGAGTCTTGGACTACCGTCTTGAAATTTGATTGGACCTTCTCGTCCGTACAGTGTTAAAACCATTGAATCCGTTGAATCTAATAACCGTAATAACTCAACGGTCTATTTCGCCCAGCGATGCAGTAAATTATAATTTAATTAAACTCGATATTTTGCCTTTACATCGTCGAGAGCAGTGACCTTGCTTGCTTTCCCTTTTGTTCGGGCTCTGTTGATGCCTCCTGCATGGATCCTGAATAAAATTTAACGACGCAAACAATGGACACCAAACTGAATACTTTTTGTAAATATAGGACACAAAACTCACACAATTTGAAAATAATGATGGTAGAAAGCTTCGCTTAAAATATTACTTGCTGAGGTGCTGTAGTTTTTGAGAAATTAGTAAAACGAGGAGTGAACAGTTTCTCAAAGCACATGATACTATCCAATGCTGCAGCTTAAGTATAGGTTTCTATTGCTGTTGTTTTTCAGGTTCATATCAATTAAATATAGACCCTTTAAATTGACGGGTTACTCTTGTGAAAACATACTGCCTGCAAAACAATTTTATTTTTAGAACACGCCATGGAAAATTTGCAAAAACAAGTTAGCATTGTTGTTTTCAATGAAGAATGCATTTGTGCTGTTTTATAAGCCTTCATTCATAGCATAAACCAAAATGCTTGTCGATAATACTTACAGGTTTCATCGGGCTCTCGAGCTCAATGCCATGCGCACGTATAGTTCTCCTGACCCTGAAGGCAAAGAAGAGAAACCACTTGAAACGTCGAGAGACAACCGGCCTAAGATCTAACACTTCTCCCAAAAAAGAGATTTGAAAAGATGGTTGTTCCAGCAAAGTTTACTATTTACAGTCATCTTATGCCTTAAGTTTGAAAAATTGTTTCATTGCAAAACAATATCTAACAATATTGGCTCATAATGAGCAAGTATTTTACAAGACAACATACTATGTCTTCTTTACGTATCTTGGAAACGCAGTGACGACTGAAAGGTAGAGTTGTTTTGAAGAGGGAGGATTTTAGTGACGAAACCAGCCCAATGGTTCGATGCCATCGTCAAGGTCTCGATTTACAACTGCACATGCGTATGAGGATCTAAGACGTTGCTCTGCGTCGTCTACCTGATGGAGTCCTTGGGATGTTTCCATAGTTACGCATCGACGCTGCCTACGAGGTAATTATGAGGGGACAAAAAACTGTACCACAATTCGAGTCATTATTACTTGTTTGCGTTCAGAGCACTGTACACTGGTGTCACCCTAATTCAAGGGTGTGCCAAATTACCGTTGACCCCATCACACAACATGCAATATTGTATGGTAAAAGATTGGAGTCAATCCGTTTTCATCTTTTAAAATTGTTACGGCGAAATTGGTACAGTAAAATTCAGATAAACAGTGCCAACGATTTGTAAACAACAATAGCGGTTGTTGACAAAAATATTTTTTTCATTGTTCACAATGGCGCATCACATAGAACTAGTACCGGCGTAATTACAACCTCGTACCCGTGGCTAAAGCACCATGGACCCCCACCACACAGCATGCAGTTTTTGTACAAGTATTTTTGTATAGGCCCTACGATGGTAAAATATGGTTTTCTTTTGTCAACTTTCAAGATTATTATTGCGACGAAATTGGAACAAACAAAATAATGTAGACAAACAGTGCGAACGATTTGTAAACAACAATTGTGGTTGTTGACAGAATTCTTCATTGTTCACAGTGGCACACCACGCAGAAATAGTTCCGGCGTAATTACAACCTCATACCCATGGCTATCTTTGTTGTACATGTCAGCATGGTAACGACCCATCGTGGGCACAATCAATGTATTAATGTACCCCGTGGTGGTACCCTGAACACATGACGTCACACTTCGAGGCTCGTGAACAACGCCAGCGAGTGGTCTCTAGCCTAGGTCAATCCTGTCTATTCACCTTTCACCTACATTCAAAAGCAGATGACCGAAAGTGCAGCTGCCAAACGTCAACATTTATTTCAAAAAAACAGTGTCCTGTGCCTTTAAACAAATAAAAGGAAGTAAGAAAAGTCCTGCATTTGAAGAAAAGAAAAATTGAAGGAGGAAGGATCTAGACAGAAGGAGAGAATAGCTGTTAGTATGTTGATGGAATGCGTTTTTTTTGGTTTAACATCTCATTTATAAATAACTTCTTTGTGTCGGTAACAGTGGCTGAATTGTAAATCTCCCTGGAGATTTCAACTCTAGGTTACCATAGTGATAGGAACTTCTTGTCTATATATTCACTTTATTCGTTGGTAGACATTGAGGCGGTTGAAGTCCCGTTGAGAAGTTCATGTTGGACTTGGTAAAGTACAGGGTTCGTTTGGGGAGAAATCTTGCCTAGGTTTGATTCTTGTTAATTAGATTGCAAGCCGTTCATATCCAACTGCAATGTACTGGCACGTATTCTTGATAGCGAAATAAAGTGGTTCTATTTTGGTTTGTAATATGGCATTGCATGGTGAGGTAATAATATTTATACTTTGTTTGAGGTAACACCATGTTTGTATCTACTTGCTGGGTAGATTATGTTCCTTGAGAACTGTCTTGCTTTACTCCGTGGTATAGTAGAGTATGACGCAAGATCGACAGTTCTCAAAGGATTCTATAACCCAGCAAGTAGATACCCTTGTGGTGTTTTGTTATATCCTAGCTTGGTCAATTTGCAGTCGCAAGTAATGATAGAGTAAATCTGATTTTGATACAACCAAATCATGTTGTTTCAAACAGACGTATTTATTTTTTACTAGTATTTAAGCCAATATCGTTTTGTGTTTGACTTCAATCCAAAATTAATTATTTTGAACCACCCAGTATAGATCAAAGTTTAAAGACAAGTGTTTGTCTTTAACCGTCATCGACGAGCACATACCCACATCATCATGCCTCTCAATGACGGGTTTATTCACTTGAAAACACCCAAGCACAATATTACCTCCTCGTTATGATGATAATAAAGGAAAGATAATTGAATACCTATATAGAAATCTGGCTGTTATTTCACCCTCAAGTATCACGAACCTGTTTAACCTTCTTCACTACTTGTTCTATTATTATTTTGTTAAAAGTTTCATCTTTTTCTCTGTTTTCTTTCATGACTTCTGCCCTTATAAGAAAGCAATTACTGCCACGGGGGATGCTAATTTCAGAGCAGAAATTGTCTCTCTATAAACTCGTTAACATTTCTTCTTTGGATGTCAATGGGAGCCTGTAGTGTTGCAGCATCCGATGCGAGCAGATTGCGTGCGACCCCCCTGGCGTCTCGTAAGGCGACAATTGAGTTTAATAATCATCGAGGGATTTTCATCCTCCATGGTAAAATCAACCATACCTTGCACGGAGGGTGCGAGTGCCAAGCATTGTCTCAGGTTACGTCTTAGCAACGTCTTGAAGGTCCTGGACACTATTTGTAATTACTCAAAAAAAAAAATTCCATTAAAAACTTACTTGATAACAAGCAATGGAGAGCTGTTGATAGTATAAAACAATGTGGGAAACGGTTCCATCTGAGGTAACTGTATTCGAGAAAGAAGTATGTTCCACTAAAACATTTGAGTTTGATCTTGAGACCGCATAATTAGACTGTGAGGTCCCGAAATCAAGCATCTGAAAGCACACAATTCGTATGACACATGTGGACAAATGTGTTTTTCCTTCCATTATTATCTGTCAACTTCATTTCATTTCATTTCATTTAATAATTTCACAGGCAAAAATTCAAGCACAGACAATAAGAACAGTAAGAAAACAAAAACAAGAACATACAATACAATAACAAAAAAAGCAGCACCCCTGAAGGATTTTAAAAAAGTAAACTAAATTACTATCGAGTTAATCTCCTGATGCCACAATTTACGAAGAGACAAAAAGGGACATTACAGATGGACATTATTAAAACATGGCATACAGTATCAAAATATAGAACTATACAAGCAGTTAAAACTATAGAAGCACTAATGGGCATTAAAAATACAAAATCGTTAAAAGAGAGATACAAAACTTCGACGACCAAATGAATTCAAATGTTCACAGGTTTGTTATTTTGTGCATTATGTTGAGATATACCAAGTGAGAAGACTGGTCTTTGACAATTACCAATGGTGTCCTGTTTCTTTAAGTGACATTTCTTCTTGGCCTGGGTTGTCAATAGAAACCTTTACTCAGTGTTGCAGCATCCGATGCGAGCAGATTGCGTACGATCCCTATGGCGTCTCGTATAAAGCGACAATTCAGTATAATCAACCATACCTTGCACGGAGGATGCGCGAGTGCCAAGCATTGTCTAAGGTTACCCCCTTAGCAACGTCTTAAGACATCCTCATCCGTGTGAAGAACCCAGATTAAATCTGCCAGGTCTGAGGAAATTGTCTCTCTTTGATTTCCCAATTTGCGACTGCTGCACCCCTATAACTCTAACTCCCTCAAATAATATCCATAGTATATAAAGAAAACCTAATATTTACAATATTTGCTCCTGACTGTCTGATGTTGTCAACAAATGACAAGTAAATTTATGCGTCGCCATACTTAACAATTAACGTTTTTTTTAAGACAGCAGAGATAAATTACTGAGTCGTATGAATGTATCCAGTTTACGATTTTTAATTTGAATAATGACCAATAAATGAAGCTAGTTTTACGAGGCAGACGAACAAACTCTCAAATTTATTCACAATAAAGTGACAAACTTGTAAATGTTTCATTCTAAATTTAAGATGAACCTACTTTATTTCAATGAATATTGCGCATGGATTTAAAAAAGCTCATATATTCGATTTGGTGAAGATTTTCCCCAAGACCTGAACTTAAAGCTCTCCTCCTCTTTAGAATAAATTTCACCCAACTGGAAAATCTATGAATCCATTGAATCAATTCATAGTCCAATTCACTCCATGGAGATTGAAGAACCGATACTTGAAGGTTTCATTTTTATGGTTCAAAAGATCGCACTTCAATAAAGACACTTCTAGGAATGGCGTATTTAGGTCGCGGGCAATCTTAGAAACAGTGATGCACGAAGAGGAACGCAATCGGGCAAATACAATCAACCATCAAGAAGGAATCAGACAGACCAGGCAGTAATCAAAACAACCATCAAATATACCAGTAAACAAACAAATTTATCAACTTCAAATTAAAGTATATCTTGGAAGTCATCGCTCAGTGATGACTTCATTCATTTTTATTTTGAATCGATGTGATGCAATATGTGTAATGTTTTTTTATTACTATTTTCTCGTGACCCAGATGGCCGATCGATCTCAAACTTCTGCAGGTCTACATAAAGTGCTTACACACTGCCAGCAAATGTTGCATCAGCAAAAATCAATTCTGTAATGTTCCTTTAAAGGCAAGGTATTGGCGCATACTCCAAACATTAATGATCGTAACACCGACTTGGTGAGAAGCTCTGCAGCTGTTGATATTAATAATAACTATTATGTATAAAGCGCGTTTACAAGGGAGATCAAAGCGCTCAACATTAATAGAGAAATAACTAAGGTGGTGTGATTAAGAAGACGTAGTGAGACACGCTGATGGGACTGCTGTTCCAAGGTCTGAGACCAACTATTGAGAAAGAGCTATAAAACTGAGGAATTTTGAACTTAAAGGCAGTGGACACTATTGTAATTACTCAAAATAATTATCATCATAAAACCTTTCTTGGTTACGAGTAATGGGGAGAGGTTGATAGTATAAAACATTGTGAGAAACAGCTCCCTCTGAAGTGACGTAGTTTTCGAGAGAGAAGTAATTTTCCACGAATTTGATTTCGAGACCTCAAGTTCGAAATCAAGCATCAGAAAGCACACAACTTCGTGTGACAAGGGTGTTTTTTCTTTCATTATTATCTCGAAACTTCTATGACCGATTGAGCTAAAATTTTCACAGGTTTGTTATTTTATGCATATGTTGAGATACACCAGAGAAGGCTAGTCTTTGACAATTGCCAATAGTGTCCACTGTCTTAAAAAAAAAGGAAAACAGAATTGTCTGTAGAAGATCTTAGTCCCGCCCTGCCCGTTGATATAAAGCGAGAAAGGGCCATAACTCAGTTGGTAGAGCGCCATCACGAAGACACTTTTGATAATAACTCAAAATAAAATAATGTTAGCATCAAAACTTACTTGGTAACGAGCAATGGAGTGCTGTTGATATCACGACACATTGTGAGAAACGACCCCCTCTGAAGTAACTTAAATTTTGAGAAAGAAGTAATTTCTCACTAAAAAAAGTTTCATTTTGAAAAAAGCAAGGACAGAGAAAGCTGTTTTGTAAAAAGATGTCGAGATAGGACAAGATTATATGCACAATAAAACACAGTATGCCTTTGAAATTTTGAAGTTGAAAAAGCACGCCAAACTAAACCAGAAATGATCTTAAAGATGATAAGAAACAAACATTTTCGAGTTGGGGTGTTTTGCCATAAATGGCCTATGTGTGTCCTGAACGTGTCTGTACCGGTATAAAGGCCTATATGAGCGTATCTTACAAAGAGCTACGATTTCACCCTTAATTGATTTATGAAGATTCATAATTTATTCTTTATACAAGCCGCGACACTTGAGTGAAACACCAATGGAGGATACATCGAGATGAAACCTCACGAGACAAAGAGGATACAGCGAGATGAAATCTCACGAGACACAAGGCTTACATCGTAATCCCATATGAGCTTATTGTTAAGCCTCTCTAAACCAACAGGATTTAGTGTGAACCCGTAAACTAACACAGTATTTGCTACAGACGACACCCTTCAGCCAGATTAGCCTATAGGGTTCCTTATTCCCCTGAGTAGTGTGATTCAGCAGACTTCCTTAGAATCCTCACTTGTTCAAAACAAAACCCTACACCGTGTGGTAACCTAGACTTGATTCAAGTCCCATTCTCGTGTGAGAGGTCCCTAAGCATATCATGCCAACTTACTATCGAACAAACCGTAGCAGACAGTACAGTGCGCGCTCGCTGTCAAAATGTGGTCCCGAGAACAGGTTTTGGAATGCAGAGCATCACTAAACAGTAGTTTTCTGGCGGTGGCACGGGATTTGGCCTTGAGTCACGTCTAGTGGTAACCCTACGCTCAAACTGATGGACTGTATAATTATGGTGGTACCTGATCCCACGAGTAAAGGATCCTTCACACATAGGCCTACTCACCATTTTATCATTTATTTTTCAAGAAACACGTTTCACGTATTATGGGTTTTATCCCGTTATTCGTCGAGGTCACTGAAATCAGTAATAACACCAAGACATTACTAAGGTTTTTTGAATATTTTAATTTTTTTTAAAGTCAGTTTGCCGCCGTTTCACTCGACTTCAATTTATCAAGTTTTTGAATGCGTGGAGAGTCTAAAGTGAAGGATAATTTTAAACACACTCTATTTGATTGCAGTACAACACGCTGTGAACCATTGCGGCCTATCTCGGCACTCATCACGTTCCTAATTCATCAATCAATGTAGAACTCATTTCCCAAATGCATCTAAACTTCAGCCGAGACAATCACAAAATCCAAGAATCTGAAGACTGTAATCATTATTATAATCCTTTTCAACCTGCACAGATCTCCTTAAGTCTCTTTCACACGAGGGCACATTAGCAAAGGTCCCTTGCTAAACTGTAACATGGTTGTAACATTTTACAAAAGTGTTCCTAATGTGAACGGACAGCTGTAATCGTTTCTACTGTCCAAGTTCTCTTGCAAAATATTTTAAAACATTGCTACATTTTATAACCATGCTAGAATATAGCAAGGGACCCAAGTTAAATTTCTGTCGTGTGAATAGCACTGAGGAGGAAATGATTGATGCAGGAGGATTGTGACCAACTGGAAATGTTGAGACAAAAAAAAAATGTGTGATGTCGTTTCAGGATTGTGACCACTACTGCGGAATTGAAAAAGAAGAAGTGTGATGCACATTACACGGTTTTACTTGTTGTTACACAAAACACAATGTCCACAGTCGAATAGGGGTGTCGGAATAGGGGTGTTGAAACACAGGGGTGGCGAAACAGTAACCGTTTTTATGTAGTATTTTTTTGTCCCCTATAAACAGTTCAAAATCAACTCCCTCAATTGTAAGAAAAAGTATGTGAATCATGATAAAATATCGTCTATCAAATTATGATTAACTGAAATGGTTAGAAATTCGCTGGGAGGTTGGGTGGGGGTGGGGTGGGGGGGGGGTGGGGACACTAGCCATGTGGAGGTGGTTTACATCAACACTTCTTACGACCGCATGTCTTGATCATATTAAATAACAACTATTGTCTGCAGATTAAAGAAAGAAACTGCATTTTCCCCCAAACTTCCTGAGTTACATTCACTCCAGTCTATTTTTAGCTAATATCTTGTAAAAGATCGAATTCAGCGGCGAGGGATGTCTATTTTTAGGGCTGAAGCTTTTCAAAATCTACCGACGAACAGGACGGCGCGGTCTGAAACTAGAGGCGGTACATTATTCAAAGTTTCATAGAATTTTGTTTTATCTGTGTGCTTGGCGATATCGTATGTCGGGTTCTCCTGGCTAAATTTCTTAAACAATTTTTCACTTATTTCATCTGGGTTCTTAGAGATGCTTTTTACTGAAATGAATTGCATTGGAGAAGTTGTATCTAGGCAGTAATTGATGAAACTGTACTTTTCTTGATTCAAAGACAGTACATTTAGAAAAGTTTGTGGTATTGCCACCATATTGCAACGTTCTAACTTGTTTTGACATGAAGAGAGTAAGCCTTAAAGATGCTATGTCAGATTTTTGGCCCCAAACATTAAAAAATAGATTTTTTTGAGTGAATGGTATTTCAAAGAGTATCACCCGCTCTAACGAAAAAAAATTAACTTTTACTTTTAATGGTCAGGAACCATGACAAAAATTTAAAACGTTTCTTATAAAACACATAAGAATTGGTCACGTGATATATTGTCGGGACCCCGACAAAAACTAATTTTGAGCACTTTATTTCACTGCTACTAATAATTGGCGGACTTTTTCGAGCAATGGCTCAAATGAAAGCTTGTAACTACCTATCAAAATACCTATTGAATTTTAAATCAAAATTTTTGAGTCAAATCGACCAAAAATCTGACATAGCATCTTTAAAGCCATTATACACTTTCGGTAAACAGTATTGTCCAAGTCCCACACTTCGTGTATCACAACATATATATAAAATAACAAACCTCTGAAAATTTAGGCTCAATCGGTCATCGGAGTCGGGAGAAAATAACGGGAAAACCCACTCTTGTTTCCGCACATTTCGCCGTGTCATGACATGTGTTTAAAATAAATCCGTAATTCTCGCTATCGAGAATTGATATTGTTTTAATGTTTTCTCAAAAAGTAAAGCATTTCATGGAACAATATTTCAAGAGAAGTCTTTCACCATTACCGTGTGTAAACCCTGTAAATTATTTGTAAATCTGTGAACTTTTTTTTTCTGTACCGAAAGTGTTTAAAGGGTAATTCCTACTGGCTTGGGCACTCGCCTCGTGACCAGCCTTGTTTCTTTATCTTGTTCTCGAACTCTTTGCATTAATACATAATGTTGTGCGCTTTTGATAATTTGTGTATGCAAGGAGGCTCAACATTAGTATTCGAGCAAGACCCTGCTATAGTGTAGAAGCGTCAGGCCTTTAATTACGTTTTGCATACATTTTAATTATTAATATTAAATGCTGCGCCTTTCCAGTTGCTGCCGTGGACAGCACGCTTCTTTAACCCCATAGGCCTACTATAAGGAGAAGACGCTCTAATTGTCCCATGTCTTATTTGCTTGAGTCCGCCTGTGTGAACACAGAGTTAGATGACAACTCCCCACCCACGCACACGCAGATTGCAGTGGGGACCCCCCCCCCCCACCGACACCGGGGTGGATTTCACAAAGCGTTAAGACTAGTCTTATCTTGAGTTAGGACGAGTTACTCGTCCTAACTTAGGACTAGCCATACATTTTTGACATCTCCTAGGACTAGTCCTAAGTCCTAAGTATATAGGACTAGTCCTAACTCTTTGTGAAATTGACCCCTGGGGTTGATTTCACAAAGAGTTAAGACTGGTCTTATCTTGAGTTAGGACGAGTTACTCGTCCTAACTTAGGACTAGCCATACGTTTTTGATATCTCCTAGGACTAGTCCTAAGTCCTAAGTATAGGACTAGTCCTAACTCTTTGTGTAATCGACCCCTGGGGTTGATTTCACAAAGAGTTAAGACTAGTCTTATCTCGAGTTAGGACGAGTTACTCGTCCTAACTTAGGACTAGCCATACATTTTTGATATCTCCTAGGACTAGTCCTAAGTCCTAAGTATAGGACTAGTCCTAACTCTTTGTGAAATTGACCCCTGGGGTTGATTTCACAAAGAGTTAAGACTAGTCTTATCTCGAGTTAGGACGAGTTACTCGTCCTAACTTAGGACTAGCCATACGTTTTGGATATCTCCTAGGACTAGTCCTAAGTCCTATTATAGGACTAGTCCTAGCTCTTTGTGAAATTGACCCCTGGGGTGGATTTCACAAAGAGTTAAGACTAGTCTTATCTCGACTTACGAGTAACTCATCCTGACTTAGGACTAGCCATACGTTTTTAATATCTTATATGACCACTCCTAAGTCCTTACTCTTTGTGAAATCTACCCTGGCCAATTTCATAGCGAGTTTAAAGCCATTGGACCTTTTCGGTAAACAGTATTGTCCAAGGCCCACACTTCGTGTATCACAACTTCTATATCAAATAACAAACCTGTGAAAATTTAGGCTCAATCGGTCACCGTAGAATTGATAATTGTTTTACTGTTTTCTCAAAAAGTAAAGCATTTCATGGACTAATATTTCAAGTGAAGTCTTTCACCATTACCTTCTGTAAACCCTGTAAGTTATTTGTAAATCTGTGAACTTTTATTTTTTTTCTGTACCGAAAGGGTCACATGGCTTTAAGCGCTTGATTTGATTGTAATCAGGTATAGAGGTTTGCAGAATAGTTGTAACATGCCAACCAGTCGTCTGTAGCTTTCACAAAGTCCATGCAGAGAGAATCGCAAATGTTGCTTTACAAAACACACAATGTGTCGTAGTAGGGGCATTGCACAGCGCCCCGTAAGTCTATTAGTGTCTATATTTTTGTCAAGAATGAAAATGTATATGCTGTCAAATAAACTTCATAATAATTCAGCTTGAACAAACTTCAGAATGCTTTCCATAAGTCAATAAATAATTTGAGAGAAATATCAACAACATGCTTGCTTGTCAAAAAATCCATACAACTCACACGAAGGAAAACATAAACGGACTCTATATTTCCCATTAGGTTATTTATACATGAAGAAAATGCATCCTCGTCAAAATTGTCGATAATCAGAAACCGATAGTCCACCATCTGTGGTATTTCCATGGTTTGTGTATTTTATCGTGTATTTCTTGGCTTTGATGGCGGACATCTGTTGGGTTTTGTACAAGCACAAGTCGTAAAACATGTAGCAATGTGCTTTTGACTTGCCTTTACGGAAGACTGGTGCAATCACTGGTACACATGCAGGGCCATCAGAATACTGATATAGCTTGGACACTATACCTCTGCCTAGGAACATTGTGTTCACTGGGCCTACAAATCCAGGCCAAAATTCTTGGGTCACTCATTCCCTAACGTCACTTTATAAAACAATTCCCTTTCCACTTTCCACTGACAATAAAAAAAATCCCCACCCCGTGCCCCCGCTCAATGTTCGCAGAAGAAGATTGGCAATTGGACCAACATTGAAAGGGGTGGGGGGGGGGGGCAACGAGATATGTCCGGGATTGTAGACTGGTGCCTATTGACCCATTTCACCTGACGTCATCATCACAATAAAATCTTGGATGCGCCATTTTGGTGGTCAATGTCAACGTCTGTTATTCAGCGAAGTGTACGGTGGCTGATCTCCGCCAACAAATAAACACTTTTTCAGAAGGGCGTTATAACGCCCTATATTACGGCGTTATAACGCCCTATTTCTCAATTAGGGCGTTATAACGCCCTACTGAAAAGGTGTTTATTTGTTGGCAGAGATCAGCCACCGTAGAAGTGCGCATTTTTTTAGGTGACGCGGCGTTTACACGAAAGTGATAGATATAGAAGATATAGAATTATATTCTATTATATGGTATTGACCACCAACACGGTGAGCGTGGCATCAGTCGCCACGTGTGACGCGCGTGCAATGGGTCAATATAGGGCTAAAATCACTGGTGCCTAGTATAACATAGCATAATATAACACTGACGAATAGAGCATACCAGTGAGAAAGCAATCCCCTTCAGCAGTCCATCAAGGAAATAGCCATCGAATACCGAATGATGTAGACTGTGTATATTATTCGAAGGCTTATGCTGGCTTATGCAACAACACACTCTGACAGATTGGATACCTTTTAGGAAACCTGAAGCTCCACAACTTTTCTGAAACTCCACAAAAACAGGAAGGGATGAGGTTGCCGTTACAAAGTAAAGGTTGAGACATAACAAACATGTTTGCGGATAGAAAGTGATAAGGGCATGATAGTTGATGATTTGTCTTAATAGACTGATGCTATTTAAAAAAAGATGTATTAAACTTCCGACACTGCGTTTCTCTAATTAAAATTTGTGGAGATACTTTGCCTTTCCCATTAACCACATTACTCGAAGTGATTTGTTCCCCCAAAATGTTGTCCACTACCGAAAGCTACTGTAGGCCTACTTCTAACAACCAAGGCAGTTTTTTAATTGGCGTTAATTTTAGGAATGGTTACTACACAATTCCCTGTGAGCATAATTTCACCCCGCTGCCATTTTGTTTTGCGTCAGTATATATGCAAATAAATTGACAGTTATAATTTGAGATGTTACGGTCATCCATGCACGTCAGGTTTTATTGTTTGCTCCTGTTTGGAACACGATTTCAAGCATTCTGATCGATAAACTTTCCCTAAAGGATGAAAATTGGCATCGAAGCACAGCAGTTTCCATGGAGATTAAAGAAAATTTGTTGACTGTTTTGATGCAAGCACGCAATGTCTCTATACGTAAAGTCAACCATTTGCGTATCTCCTCTTTTTGTGTTGAGAAATAGCCGCTATGGAAACCACTTGCTTTATACATAAATAATGATAGCCCTACCACGCAATTGCTCAAACTATATACCGCTATTGTCATTATTTTTGATTGTTAATCCAAAGGGAGTCATTGTCAGGCAGGACAAACCCCAAGGATGTATTGTTAATAACAACCAATGAATAATAATATAGGCTAGTTTTTTTATATAATAATCTCAAATGTATTTGAGGCAATAGTGCACGGGTGCCCTTTAACATGTCTTACCCAATGAATTCGATTCGACTAAGTAAAGAAGCGTGTCGAATGTCAATATGACAATATCACGATATCGCTCTGTGAGGGCGTACAATACGCATGCATGTACTCTCGGGGGCACGAGAGTTTAACGAGAAATCGCTCCCAACTGTAGATGCGGTTTTGCTCAAGGAGCAGGGGAAAAGTCAACGTCAATGTTGTGATGGATCTACTCATTTTCCAACTATATAGAGTCCTAACCTAACGTTAAAATGGGGGTAAATTTAAATTGCCATCACCCTTTGGCGCAAATTTGTCAAAAAAGAAATAAAATAATAATCGATGACGTCATTCTAAGAAACATTTTTGTTATTTGACATTTTGACTAAAAATATTTTTCCTTGGAATGTACAGACCAAGTTGTTTAAATCTAATGACGTCATGCACCAACTCGTTGTGTCATGTTTTATGTTCGTCTGTCCTTGTCTGCATGACTGTCTGTTTGCTTTTTTTCTTTGTCTGTCTGTCTGTCTGTTTTTTTACAAGCTTCTGCTTATTATATCGAATAGTTTGCGGTAACACCATGTAATGACTATCTCTAAGGAGTCGGGTGGTTCTGAAAAGAACCGTTGGTTTCAACTCCAACGGTTGAGAGTTGAAACCAACGGTTCTTTTCAGAACCACCCCAACTCATTAGAGATAGTCATTACATGGTGTTACCACAAACCTTTCCATATCGTATTTCCACCATGCAAAGTTTCAAATCCTACTTCTGCTTATCAAAACGGTCCATACTCTATTTATAACATTATTGTTTACTGTGACATTTGGCTTTACTCCGTAGTACATGCAATTGTTAATATTTTTCATGGAAGTATGGAAATAAATGCGTATTTGAATTGATTTGAAATGTTGCTCTGGAAGAGTCAGTTTGCGTTGCGTACAGAATGGTGTGATGACCCGCGTTTGAATTTCCAAACGGTGGTGATGGCGCAACGTGTCCTTAACTAGACATTGTTTATTGTGTCAACATGCGAACAAGTGCAGACTTAGGACGGTTTGCATTTCCCATTTAAATAGGTCTGCATTTGACTTTAATAAGGATCGAGAGACTTCATCAAGTCTATGCTGTCATCACCTATATTCCACATCGGAATTAATTTCACGAGTAATAAACCTGTGTTACTACACGAACCAGTTGATCACAATATTCAGCCTAATCATAAACTCGCTTCTTCCTAAATCAGTCGCCTGCGGGTTTTTGAACCATCTCAATCGTGACACCAATTTGAGATTTTTCCCCCCGTGTCCTTCATCGATAATTTACATGTCTCCCTTGGCCCTTATTGTAGAGATGTGGGACGCTGGACGCCTAAAGCAAATCACAACTCTTTGCCTCTCGGAGGCATCTTTAAGAAAAATTGCGAAAATATTTTTCTCAGCTCTGGTGAATTTTTCATGATGGGTGAAAATGTATGTTTTTTTTTTTCATTTTAATTTTTACTGGCACTTTCCTTCAGGGAGTGCAGCAGCCATTGTGTGATGCAAAATTTGGAAAGCAATTTGTCTGTTTTATAATTTAAGTCATCCACTGGTAAAAGTGTCAAATGTCCTGGTAAAAAAACACCTTAAAGTTAACCGACCTCCTTCACAACTTCAACTTCGTCTACTCCAAACAATAGTGTCTTTTCGCCTGAAAGATTGTGTATACGTTGCGTTTTTAGTGATAGATATTTGATTTTTTAGAAAAATTTGATAACTTGTCTACTCTTTCCCAATCCTGTAAAAACCAGCTCCCTTACTTTTGATTTTGTAAGGAAAAATATAGGTAGGCTTAAATTCACCTTTGGTAATTGTCATAGACGAGTCTTCTCACTTGGTGTCTCTCAACATACGCATAAAATAACAAACCTGTTGCGAGATAATAATGGAAGAAAAAACACCCTTGTCACACGAAGTTGTGTGCTTTTAGATGCTTGAATTCGAGACCTCAAAATCAAAACTGAGCTCTCGAAATCAGTTTTAAATATTTCAGTGAAAAATAATTTCTTTCTCTCGAAAAACGAAGTTACTCCATGAGGGAGCCGTTTATCGCAATGTTTTATATTATCAACAACTACCAATTGCTCTTTACCAAAATAAGTTGTTATGCTAATAATTATTTTGAGCAATTAAAAATGAGTGTCTAGTGCCATTAAAAGGTGTTTTCCCCAGTATTTAGGTAATAATGCTACATGATTGATAGATTGGACAGACGGTGGCAGGCAGTGCTCCTGTGCATGCAGTGTGACTTAACAATGTACACGATGTGTTTAAACCTATATCGGTTTTGTGTGAAAACCATGCACAATTTTCGTTCAAAGGGACACACCGGCTTCGTTGGGCTGTTTTGGCTACAAAATACACTAAAACATGATTCTAAAGGTCTTCCAGGAATGGAGAAGAATAGTTGCTAAAAGAAACCATCAAATTTGGCCGTTTTAACGCATTTTTCAAAAGACGAAGGTCACGTGGGTTATCCGAACCACTTTTTTTGGTTCGGATAACCCACGTGACCTTCGGAGATAGTCTTACTTCCAGCCGTATAAATATAAATTAAAAAATAAATTACTAAACCAAATTTTCTAATTTTTGGTTACAATTATTCATGAATATTTGACAAAAGAGACTATGTATACAGATTGCGGGTAAAAACTGTAAATAATTATAATAAAAGGGACGTAAGATTCTCATTCAAACAGCCAAATCAGCTATTGGTTAAAAAAAATCTGGTGTTTTGTCGAATATGACTTCATTTCAGAGGGGAATATTTCACAGAAAAAAAAAAAATGATTCCAGTATGAAGTTCACATTAATCAGTAAGTTTTCAGAATAAAATTTTTAAATGATGAAAACTTTTGCATTCTTACCAATCATGTAAGGCCTAATACCTTTAACAGAAAGACTTTCACGACAGGTTCCGTCGTAAGTACCTAATACCTTTAACAGAAAGACTTTCACGACAGGTTCCGTCGTAAGTACCTAATACCATTAACAGAAAGACTTTCACGACAGGTTCCGTCGTAAGTACCTAATACCTTTAACAGAAAGACTTTCACGACAGGTTCCGTCGTAAGTACCTAACACCATTAACAGAAAGACTTTCACGACAGGTTCCGTCGTAAGTACCTAATACCTTTAACAGAAAGACTTTCACGACAGGTTCCGTCGTAAGTACCTAATACCTTTAACAGAAAGACTTTCACGACAGGTTCCGTCGTAAGTACAGGCCCTAGGGACACCATTTGAAGATTTTTTTTTTGATATCATGGTTTAGAAAAACATTTTAAAAGCATGAGCTTTTAAATGAAATGAATCTTCTCCCAATGCTAAAAGCGTTTCTAAATTTGCACTTAAGAGACTTAACTCAAACAATTAGGATCCGAAGTGCATTTAAGTAATGGCGATTTAAGTGCATGCTTTGTGCTTCTTTCTTTGTCTTGCACGAATTCATTTTGTACTCAACGCATTAAAGAACATACCAAAGGAAATGATCTGACTATGTTAGCGGTTTATACTCGGTTTCGAGTCACTGTTTTGAATTTGTAAGTTTATCTCTTTGTGAACATTAAGATATGATCGAGGTCTGGTGAAGGACGGCTCGTGATTAAACCAATGTGCAAACGAAAGTGTGGCACTTCGTGAGATTACAAATTGTCTCTTTATGAAAACTCAAATCTGTCACTCAGTGTGATAATTAGAGTATAATATAACTTTTACATGTAAAACAAAAGGCGGGAAACTTTCGGCTTGCCAAAATGAACGTTTTTTGACATCGTTGTCTCTGATGTTAAAATGGTGACAAATTGATGGGACACTTTGTGGGACTCTAGGTGACAGCAGACTTCAACCAGGCAAAGCTATTGTTTCGGGTAATGTGCGCATGCTCAGAACTACGTGAAGGTAAGCCACCTGGTGTTCAAAAGTCTCACATTGTCTTTACGTTTAATTGACTTACCCAATCCATCTCCGTTCTTACCAGGTAAAATTGTCTATTGTTAGAGTTACCCCGTGTAGATTAAAAGCCCGTGGAACAAAGACACCTTTGTTGTGTACTTAGGTTGTAATTGAGGAGAGACAAATAATATATATAGAATGGTTTATTAAAAAATGTCATAAGCAGCCACATGCTGAATTGCAACAATTTACAATAAAAAGGGTAAACAATACAAAATTTGATAAAAAAGTTATACAAATTACATTAAAATTTGACATTAGAAATTTCCTGATAAAAGAAAATAAGGGACATAACCAGTTTGGAAATAAAAAAAATATTACTTGATGGACTTCACTGTAAAGAAATTCGTTCCGATGTACGTCATTTGTATGTCAACAAGTTATTCAATGAAACAGGCAAGTTGAACAATTAGTAAATATATATTATGTAAGAGGCGCACTATGGCATTGCGTACTATGACATAGAATGTACCGAAGAAGAAAAACAGACCTTGACTAATAATAAACTGCATTTTTGAAAGCTTTCACATTTTTTTAGTTGAACTAATCAACTGACTGTCCTTTCAACGCAAATTATCTAAAACCGACATGACTTTAGGCACTAACTCACGATCCTGAAGAAACAATTTCGGGTGGTTTGGTTTGGAGTGCCTCCTTACAAACTACTCGTGATCTTAGTTGTTTCTTTGGTCCTTGTTGTTGTTGTTGTTGGAATGTCCGTACTAAATACACATTTATTTCATTTGCACTTTCTCACACAAAACAAACAATTAATAGTAAACATTTCAAAACAAAGCAGAGCAAAACAACACAAAAACCGAAACAAAACAAAACATTTGCGGTAAAAATAAAAACAATCACATAAAGGATTGTTAAGGTAGGTTCATGGATTTTGTTTAATGTTTATGCAGAGGCGAAAATACTTTAAAAGCAACAGCTGCTTTGTTATTCACCAAGTACGAGTTTATGGTAATTATTGTTTGAGTAGTTACCAATCTATGACACCTTTCAAGATGGTGGTTTGTTTGCAGTCGAACATATAATTAGAACAAATGTAAACATAACTCAATTAATTATGCTTTACTCGGTCGAGTTGACAATGTTTGTTGTTCCATGCTTCAGTGTACTTTCGGATTATATTGACTCGCTCTGATGGTTCGTTATGATAAAGTGGAACATTATTGCTGTTGACTTTGCACATTGTTTCATTTACTTGTAAATTCTTCGCAAAATCCTCTTTCAATATCACTCTTTACTCCCTCAATTTTGTACTTTTTTGTTATAAAAATAGAAAGGTTTTTAAATGTGATTAATACTTGATGGGGTTTTCAGAGAATATCAGGGTCCTCTCATACACGCAATGATACCCCCCCCCCCGAAGCAAATGTTGATAACAGAAAGAGGGCCCAATTTCATACAGCTGCTTAGGCAAAACAAGTTCCAAAATAAACGATCAGTTCCAAAACCTTAATGTATTTATGAAACTGGCTCTCGAGGTTTTTTTTAACACAAGTAACTGTATTGAATAAAGCAATTCGTTCCAAGACTGACGACTAAATCTGCTCACTAATTGCTCCGTTTCTCTGATTCAACCCCATCACGTCCATTTACCGTTGTACGCCGACCCAAGTACCCTTTTATATAAAGACACTGGACACTATTGGTTATTATCGAAGACAAGTCTTCTCACTTGGTGTATCTCAACATAATGCATAAAATAACAAACCTGTGAAAGTTTGAGCTCAATTGGTCATCGAAGTTGCGAGGTATTAATGAAAGAAAAAACACCCTGGTCACACGAAGTTGTGTGCTTTCAGATGCTTGATTTCGAGACCTACCTCTTTCTCGAAAACTACATCACTTCAGGGAGAGCCGTTTCTCACAATGTTTTATACTATCAACAGCTCTCCATTGCTGGTTACCAAGTAAGATGTTATGCTAATAATTATTAACTAGCGTCCACAGCCTTTAAAGCCCATGATGAATCGGATCTAATGTACATCGTGACAGATTAACGAAGCGAAAGATTATTGTTCTAAAAACGAAGTACACCGCCGTATCACAGAGACGCATGAACCACCGTCAGAAAAAAACCTCTGTGCGAAAAACGCGTAAAAATAAAGAAGTGTATCATTATTCAGTTGGTAAGACACTGCTCTAGATTTGCAAAGGTTTTGGGTTCGAATCCCACCCGGGTAATATGACATATTCATGGCTATGTGGTATGAGGATAGATTGGTTCCGAAAATTATTTTTTAATAACAATTATTTGTCCACAGGGCTCGGGAAAGTACTGAGTATACAGTGCTAACACACATCGGTGTATATGGGTAAAACTCAAATTAATATTCTTTGTCTCTGTCCTCGACGCGAAATCATAATCATCTGTATAATTCAGCTTATAAATTTACTGAAACTATGCACAATTGTAGCCTACCAATAAAGGGAGCTGGAGTTATAGAAGAGGGACCAGCTCTATGCCTTTGTTAAAAAACCCAAACTCTCGGTCTTTCTTTTGTGACGTAGAAAAGAGCGAGAAAATAAGCACCACCGCACAAGCACGTATCAAAACACATTCCCTTTATGAAATTAAATACAAAATGATAAGTAAATAATGAAATAATGGACCCACCTGTTGTATGCAACTGTAGATGCTGAAAATGGAGACTAGTCGAGAGCTAGCAACATCTATGACAAAACTTACTCCAGAAAATGTCATTTATTTTCGGATTCATTGTTGATCATTTTTGTTCTAATCGTGATAGTAAATAGGGCAAAGTATGTGTTGTAGAAATTGACGCAGAAATATTGCATCACACTGAAATACAACCTACTCCGATAAAAAAATCCTGAGCAATTAGCCACCGCCAACTAATTCCGTTGCGGATTCTCGAACCAACCTTGGGCCGGCATAATGAGTACTGGACACTCGCTACAAATTGGCGTCAGCGGCATGGCTTATCATACCGTTGCTACGCTTCACCCAACGGTACACAATGTCTGCCCGCGCCTGGTGCTAGTAGTCAGTTCTAGTCACGTTCACCACAGCGCCCAACACAGAGAGAAATGCTCCAAATGCAATTTCCCCGTCAACTCACATCACAGCCATGAATCTTGCTCCCAAACAAGGCCGACCTTTAGGTGCGGGTCGTTGCTCATGGCAACCGCATCCGCTGACTGTGCCGTTGATGAGACTGGTGCTGCTATAGTAATGCTCGCTATACACCGCGTGTGAATTTAGCGCTTGGCTGAATGAACAAAACGACCAAAGTGTAGGGCCTACTACGAAGATCGTCTCACGCTAACTGTCGATAAGGGACGTCTATTTTTACAGTAAGATGTTCAAGTCACCCAAATCGTGTTTACTTTAGGGAGTAAAAATAGAATTAGCTGTTCCAATCTTCTTATCAGCCAAAATGATCTATGGTGGATAAATACCAAAAATAGTTAATGGCCTGACGTTTCGACCCTAGCAGTGTCTTTCTCGAAGGCTAAATAAAAAAGGTTTTATTTTAAGGGAAGAAGGGGATGAGGTGATGGGACTTATAACAGCTGGTGTTATGAATATGCAAAGCTGATTATTCAGGTGGAAGGCTTTGAAGTAAAACGCGTTTGTTGAGAAGAACCTTAACTTCGAGGGAAAAAATATATCGGTAGGGAATAATCGCTAAATGGAAAAGGGATGGAATTGTAAAAACTGTTTGTTACTTTTATAACACAAGAGCAATATAAACAAACTTTTATTGATCAGTTTGATCAAACCCATGTCATCTGCTGTCATGATTGCGTCAGGATATGTTTATAAAAAATAGTGTGTAATTATTTCTTTTAATTATTTATAGGATATGTTTCTTTCTAGTGCGCTATGATCTTGATGGAGTAACGCCTTGTACATTTTATGTTCTGTTTATTAATGTGTATATAATTATAATCATAAATAGTGTGTAATTATTTCCTTTGATTCTTTTTTAGGACAAAGTTCTCCAGCTTCCTGTTTTATAGGTTTTCCTTATCTCTTTCCCCTTTTGAAGAGTATACTCAAAATCAAAGAGAGTGTATCATCAAGGCCACGCGAAGATGATTGTAACATTATAACAAGAGAGGGCGCTGTTGTCGAAACATACTTTGGTTTCTGCGTCCTTCATGATTGCAATAGTTAGATCTAACGTCGTTTTTTGTGTGTATTTTGGTCATGTGTTGGCTAATTAACACATCATTAATGAATTTAGGAACACATATAATATTATGCAGGATAGTTTTTGTTACCAAACTACTCATAGCTTTGTATATGAGTCTCCACGTGCATCAAATTAAATGTTTTATATTTTCTCAGACGAAATGTTGCTTCGATGTGATCTTATGTTCATTTCGCCCTCTAAGGAAAATCGAAGGACACGAAACTTCAAAGACAGCAACTGACAGAACAGGAAAAGCAAAAATTCAGTGAACAAGGCTACTTTTTGTATGACAGATTTGAAAATACAAAGCGGCTTTTTGAAAAAAGTATCCAGAAATAACAACAACAATTCGAGTTTCATTTTAATGTAACAACAATTACAAACCACACAGAATACATACGGATGTAATAATGTATAGTGTACAATCCCTATGTACCGCAGTTGTCAATAACGTTTAATTGTAAGATGTGTTATGATCCAAAAGAGCGATGGGTCTAGGAGTCCTTCATCGGCAACTTATATCGATTTCCGATCGATCGATCAGACTTCATTATTAATTATTCATTTAACTAACGCAGTGTCCACCTTACAAGACTCTAAACTCCCTCCAAATAGATCTTAATCCCCTACAGTGTATTGTCAGCTTCTTGCTGTCTGGTTTACTGCACGGGAAGTATATTCTCGCCAACCGAGGAGAACTATGGCTTCTGACTACGTTGACTCTAGATCCAAGATGGCGGTCTCTTTACTGGTTGTTCTCTTGCTTGCGTGGATACCGAATGCTAAATTAGAGGTAAGCAATTAGCTTTGATTGACACTAATCAGAGGTTGTTAATAAATTAAGAAGTTACATAGTAAGAGTTTAAAGCAATTAGGAATAGGCTTAAGTTGTAATTTTAGAGTGTGGAATGCATAGTGTATAAATGTGACTTTTTCCCTAGATGACCTGTGCTTGCTTTAATTGTATTGTCCCGAGAATTTAAATAAAATATTATAAAAATAAATAATAATAATAATAATAATAATAATAATAATAATAATAATAATAATAATAATAATAATAATAATAATAATAATAATAATAATAATAATAATAATAATAATAATAATAATAATAATAATAATAATAATAATAATAATAATAATAATAATAATAATAATAATAATAATAATAATAATAATAATAATAATAATAATAATAATAGGCATGATGTCCTGCTTAAATTTGATTACTATTTTTTGTGTCTTTAAATTTACAATTCTGTGTGTAGATTTCTCTTTTTGAGCAGGATACAATGTCTTTCCTTTTTTTAATTGATGGTGTATATGTAATCAATTTTTTTTTTACTAATACAATTGGTTTTACTAAGGGCCTCCACTGAAAGCAGTGCCGGAGTTTACCCTCACTTTAAAATAATAAAAAAAATTATGGAATGCTTTTCAAAGGGTATCACAGCGCTTTATAAGAAACAATACAATAAGCAAATAAACAATGGCAATAATAGTGGGAAGACAGTTCGTCAATCAATCAATAATTGAACAGGAAAGTTTTGAGGTATTTTTGAAAACTTGAAGTGACTCAGCTGAATGAGTTTGATGAGGGAGACGGTTCCAAAGGCTTGGGGCATGAGCGTAATTATACTGTGTTTAGAGTTTTAACACAATATTGTACCCACTTTTCAAACAAGTTAAATATACACATTTGAGCATTTTGACACCTGGGCCCAATTTCATAGAGCTGCTAAGCACGAAAATTTGCTTAGCATGAAATTTATTCCTTGATAAAAACAGGATTATCAACTAAATTTCCATTTGTTGCATATTGCTTGTTACTTGTTTTGAGCTGTTGTTTGCTTATCCTGAAAATCATGTGGAAATTTGGTTGGTTAGTCCTGTTTTTGTCAAAGAAGAAATTTCATGCTTAGCAAATTTTTGTGCTTAGCAGCTCTATGAAATTTGGCCCTGCTCACATGGTTTGTTAGTATCCAAACACACACAAGAATCTAAGCGAGAACTAGGTTATACATGTGGAAAGTGGGTACAAAACATATGCTTAGAAAATAGTCACTGTAGAGTGACGGTCTGTGCCAGAAACCGCTGTTGTGCCTTTCTCCTCGTACATGTACGATACTAGAATATTGTTCAATGTTTATGGGTTGAGAGACACTTTTTTGTAAAAAAACTGTTGGATGTATTTTATTGTTGTGCCATGTTTTACACAATTTTTGTATTTCAATGTTAGGCACAAAAACATTTTTAAAATTGGATGTATAAATATACTGTTTTGTTAAAGGAACACGTTGCCTTGGATCGGACCAGTTGAACTATAAAAAGCGTTTATAACCCTTTGTTATAAAATGCATATGGTTGGAAAGATGTTTTAAAAGTAGAATACAATGATCGACACAAGTTTGCCTCGAAATTGCGTGGTTTTCCTTTTACTGTGCGAACTAACACGGTCGGCCATTTATGGGAGTCAAAAATTTGACTCCCATAAATGGCCGACCGTAGTAGTCGACGAGGTAAAAGGTAAACCGTGCAATTTCGAGGCATGTTTGTGTGGATCATTGTATTCTACTTTTACAACATCTTTCTACCCATATGCATTTTATAAAAAACGGTTACGCACGCTTTTCAAAGACCAACTCGACCGATCCAAGGCAACGTGTTCCTTTAATACAAAAATATAAGGCACCTTTTACAAAATTATTTTGTTGAATACACTTTGATATGTCTACACGAAACTTTTTTTGTTTGAACAAAAACTGGTATGTCTAGTTTGTTTTTCTTACTCTTCTTACGTTTCTGTTTATTTGGCAGTGTGTGGGTCCGAAAGGTGGCGTGGGTCCGGCAGGTTCCAAGGGCTCCGTAGGTGATTCGTCCAGCAGTGATTGGTACAATGTCTCACCGGTCCGGAACTGGCGACAGTGTGTTTGGGATATCTCGGATTCAACCAATGACGGGGTCATTTACGTGAGTATTTGTTCTGAATAATTATGACAACAAACTACTGATGTAGTTTCTTCCTAGAAGGTTGCTAGCAAAGACTGAATGTTTTAGGTGCTTCACACAGGTCTTGGCCTCCGATACCTGGGATCAATAATTAGGATGCACAAATCAACATCTTTTCTAACACTTCGATCAACGCAATTTTATGTACTCTTGCTCCCAATGTCGATTCAGTTTGATCAAAGTCGCCATTTTGTTCTGAGTGTTGTGCCCAAGTCCCATAATAAGATACTTTTGAACGCTAGGTGGCAGCAGACTTACATATGTAAAGTGTACCATTGTTTAAGTAATTCTGAGCATGTACATAATTACCGAGAACAATGACTTTACCTAGTAAGGCTGCTGCCACTTAGCTTTACAAAAATTTCCCAATTCCCCGTTAATAATGTGAAGATTTTCTTCTTTACTCCGTATGCTTCCTCAGACATGCCAGTTTCAGAAGCTCTACGCCTCAAGTTCTCTCTTTGTAGCTTTTAGTGGCTGTACTCGTATCTGTTGCTGTCATGGTTGTTGTGGCCGTTGGTATTTCAAGTTCAACGGCAACGAATGCAGCAATCCGAATGCGATTGACAGCGCCGTGTACCTGGCCGATATCTCGGGGGCTGATCTCCACCGTAACCGCGTCGTACAAGGTAAAAGTCTTCAACAACCTTAGGCCTTTTCGAAACCACGGAGCGAAGGCTCAGGCTAAGCTCGAGCTTCGACTACGAACAGGTGGAGGGTGCCGAGTGAGCTGGAGCCTAGCACCGTGCTTTCGAAAATAGCCTAAATAATGTTCTCCATAAGTCAGGTGGACTATGAGGGTTACAGACCTATAGGCCGTGTCCGCTAGCTTCCGGGCAGTCTCGAGGGTCTAACTGGTAAGACACTGCTCTAGAATTGCAAAGGTCGTGGGTTCGAATCCCACCCGAGTAATATGCCCGTGATTTTTTTCCGCAGCACTCGCTGTGAGTATTGACTATGGCATACAGTGCTAACACTCATCAGAGAAATGGTTAAAGGCATTGTACACGTTTGGTAGTTGTCAAAGACCAGTGTTCTTACTTGGTGTATCCAATCATAAGCATAAAATAACAAGCCTGTGAAAATTTGGGCTCAATCGGTCATCGAAGTTGCGAGAAAATGACGACAAAAACACCCTTGTTGGACGAATTTGTGTGCTTTCAGATAGAAATAAAAGACTTCTAGCTAGAAGTCTTTTATTATTTTTGGTGAGAAATTACCTCCTCCTCAAAAACTACGTTACTTCAGAGGGATTCGTTTCCCACAATGTTTTGTACTACCAACAGCTCTCCAATGATCGTTACCAAGTCAGTTTTTAAGTTAATATTTGGTTTGAGTAATTACTAAACGTGTACCTTCCCTTTAAACCAAAATAAATACACATTTTATATATATATTTTATATATAAAAATGATTTTGTTCTCAGAACTCGGGAAAGTACCGCGTAAACAGTGCTAACACTCATCGGTGTAAGGGTAAAACCCAAACAAATATTCTTTGTCCCCGATGCAATTTTAACATTTTATAATATTTAAATTATTATAAATTTGTTCTCCACTGTACAGGTTATTGCGATGGTCTGAGTGCTGGTTGGATAGATGTGACGCTGAACGTGGGTCCATGTAGTGGTTATGGTACAAACGATTACCATACGGGTTGGAATAGCGTCTCTCGTATATCTATTGAGGAGATACCAGCGTCGCCGTATGCTTAAAGGAACACGTTGCCTTGGATCGGACGAGTTGGCCTATAAAAAGCGTTTTGTGACCGTTTGTTATAAAATGCATATGGTTAGAAAGATGTTTTAAAAGTAGAATATAATGATCCACACAAGTTTCACTCAAAACTGTACGGTTTACTTTTTACGTCGCGAACTATCACGGTCGGCCATTTATGGGAGTCAAAAGTTTGACTCCCATAAATGGCCGACCGTGTTATTGGACGAGGTAAAAAGAAAACCACGCAATTTCGAGGCATATTTGTGTAGATCATTGTATTCTACTTTTACAACATCTTTCGAACCATATGCGTTTTATAACAAACGGTTACAAAACGCTTTTCAAAGACCAACTCGACCGATCCAAGGCAACGTGTTCCTTTAATACCAGGGGTTGTGTCTTTCAATGCACCGGACACCTTTGGTAAACGTCAAAGACCAGTTGTATCCCTACATATAAATAACAAACCTGTGAAAATTTGTACTCAATTGTTCATCGAAGTTGCATGGAAGAGAATAACGAAATAAAAAACATCCTTGTTGCACTGTGCCTGAAGTCTTTAAACAAAATTTTTTGAAATATTTGCCAAAAGAACACACCCCTTTTAAACATGGATTTTGAAGGTGGTAAATACCATTATGGGACGGGATCAAATTTAGTATCTTTTCTCGGAATCCTTTGTATTAGTCTTAATTTAAAGTTTTTGTAGTACTTATTTCGGATTGGAAATGTTTGTTAATGTAAATAATCTGCGTAATTGAAAAGATTTATATTAGGGCCTTTATAGGTAATAGTTTATGAATGATTTTGACTTTGTCAATAACCAATGTTGTTGTTAAAGATTTTTAAAAGTTAATAGAATAAAATCGATATCTTAGGAATAAAGATTGTCTGAAAAAGTGTCTGTAGTTATATAAGAAAGTAAAAGAAGAGTGTCGAGGCGAATCATGACGTCAGAGACCCGCGTGTGATTCCGAAGAGGGCGCTCTTTTCGTGAACAGTTTTCAAAGGGCAAGTTCGATCAGCGACCATTTTGTCAACCACATGTTCAATGTTCCATTGTTGCCTTTGCATGAAATAAATCCTGGGTACCAGGCAAAATCACCCAATGGTCAACAATAGTCAACAGCTATAGCCCCTTGATCGAACTTGCTCAAAACTGTGTAAAAGAGTTGTGACAGGGAGGGACCCGATTCTTTGCCATGTGTTTCTGCTGGACGCCATTTTTTGGTCCAAATGTAATCGGAACTGTGTGTTGAGAGTTGCGACATGGATGAAACCAGTTTTCTTTGGTCACGTGGTTTTCGGTTCAAGTGAAGCACAACCCAAGGTGCAGTCTGGTCTGGCACCCTGTGTGCGCACATGCGTTTAGTGACCCAAATCGGCTTCTATCGCAAGTGGCTGCATAGCCTATATGAAGCCCAGCGATTTCCTTCCAACAGCCGTAAAGCTGAAAGCTGGAGCTACAGCCAAAGCCATAGCAAAAGCCAGTGGCTTCCATAGAGTGTGCCACAAACCTAGAACGAGACAAAATATATCTTGATCAGACGATACCAAAGCCTTAGCTAAAGCCAGTGACTTCCACAGAGTGTGCCACAAACCTATAGAACGAGACAAGGCTTGTCTTGATCAGACGATACCAAAGCCTTAGCTAAAGCCAGTGACTTCCACATTGTGTGCCACAAACCTCTAGAACGAGACAAGGCTTGTCTTGATCAGACGATACCAAAGCCACAACCAAAGCCAGTGACTTCCACAGAGTGTGCCACAAACCTAGAACGAGACAAGGCTAGTCTTGATCAGACGATACCAAAGCCACAACCAAAGCCAGTGACTTCCACAGAGTGTGCCACAAACCTAGAACGAGACAAGCTAGTCTTGATCAGACGATACCAAAGCCACAACCAAAGCCAGTGACTTCCACAGAGTGTGCCACAAACCTAGAACGAGACAAGGCTTGTCTTGATCAGACGATACCAAAGCCACAATCAAAGCCAGTGACTTCCATAGAGTGTGCCACAAACCTAGAACGAGACAAAACTTCTCTTGATCAGACGATACCAAAGCCACAACCAAAGCCAGTGACTTCCATAGAGTGTGCCACAAACCTAGAACGAGACAAGGCTTGTCTTGATCAGACGATACCAAAGCCTTTAGCTAAAGCCATTGACTTCCACAGAACCTAGAACGAAACAAGGCTTGTCTATCTACTGTACGCAAAACATTGACGAACCAAATTGCTGACTTCATTGAGTAAGAGAACCACCTCTCGCCACTGTGCCGTTTCATTGCGACCTCTTCATGAATATCCTCAATTCAATATTCAATTCAAACCCTAGCGCCAAATTGGATCGAGCTGATTGACCAGAAAATATTTTCTTCACAATCTCCTGCTGAGCAAATATGAGCTGGGTACCAGTCACATTATGGTGTGACATGGTACTTTGGCTGGTAACCTTATTCTGCTAAGCATCATATTGTTGTGCTAAGCTACAAGTTTGACCCTGAAGCATCTCCATGAAATTGGACACTGGTCTTAAATAAATCGTTACACTGAAATACAAACGAATGAGTAGCTTGTAAGAGATTAATCTATATCTCCCGAACATCCGATAATCTACTCCTCGGTAGTAGAATAAAGAAAGACAGTTCTCTTAGAACAAACTCTAACTGGCAACAGTAGATAAACACATGGTGTTACCGCAAACCAAATATATATTGATACCTCACCATGCAATGCCTCAAATCATATATCTCTTCATAAACCAGTCTAAGAAATTAGCACAAGCAGACACTTTTTGAATTGAAGTGTATAGTCATTTTCGTTGTGATGGGGTGTGATGAATATTATGAGGTTCTATACAATACTGAGTATTGGTTAAATCTCGCCTCATGTATACCGATGAACAGAGATGGTTTCCTATATAGGCACTGAAAAAGTCTCAAAATGTTCGCATCTGATGGGTGCTCTTGCTTTACAGACCACCAGCTCGTCCTTTTCAATTCAATTCAATTCAATTTTTATTTGTCCCACCATGTAGGAAACTCTGTTTGAATACATGCAATACAGAAAGAAAAATAAATAACACACAATCATATATAAACCCGAATACTTAGACTATAACAACTGGAGACAATGTGCTTGGTATACGAACAATGGTAACGACTATGACACCAATATTCAGGTAAGACATTGACCCTTACAGGCAGTGGACACTATTGGTAATTACTCAAAATAGTTGTTAGCATAAAAACTTACTTGGGAACAAGCAATGGGGAGCTGCTGATAGTATAAAACATTGTGAGAAGCGGCTCCCTCTGAAGTAACGTATAGTTTTCGAGAAAGAAGTAATTTCTCACTAAAAATCGTCTCGAATTGAAGGCCTCTGAAAGCACACAACTTGTGCGACAATGGTGCTTTTTCTGTCATTATTCCCTCGCATCTTGACGACCAATTGAGTTCAAATTTCCACAGTTGTCTTATTATGCATGTGTTGAGATAAACCAAGTGACAAGATTGGTCTTTTACAACAATTACCAACATTTGGAAATTATTGTCCCAAAAACCCCAAATCCCAATTTCATAAAGCTGCTAAGCATAAAAAGTAGCTTACCAGACTAAGTTTACAATGTCACATGTACATTATGTTACTGGTATCTTGCTTATGTTTGCTTAGCAGAACATTTTTAAGCATCATCCAGTCTCCGCTTCTAAAAGAAGCTCTGTAAAATTGGGCCCAGTATTCTCTCTTGGTGTATCCCAACAATAATGCATAAAGTAACAAACCTGTACAAACGTGGACCCAATTGGTCATCAAAGTTGCAAGAGAATAATGAAAGAAAAAACACCCTTGCTGCACACACTACGTTGTGTGTTTCTTTAGATGCTTATAAAGAGGCTTTTAATAATTGGGTGAGAAATTACCTCTTCCCCAAACACTACGTTAATACTTCAGAGGGAGCCATTTCTCACGTTTTACACTATCAACAGCTCTCCATTGCTCGTTGCCAAGTAAGTTTTTATGCTAACAATTATTTTGAATGATTACCAATAGTGTCTAGTGTCTTTTAAAGGAACCTAGTGTGATGGTTAGGCGTGGAGATCAGAGACAGACACTGTCCATTGCCACACTGTTTAGCCAATTCACAAGATTCCAGTTTACTTTGAAATACCGTTTTCTTCTGTAAGGCAATCATATCACGTGTTATCAAGGAATTTGTTTTGTTTTTATTTGTCTTAAGACATGCACCTTCCAGAAACGCTATTCAGACAGCGCCCTCTATGTCGCTTACGGGGGTAACCTTCGACTGTACGGCTGCCATGGTTGTTGCAAGAGATGGTACTTTACCTTTAACAACAACGAGTGCTCACCAATCCCAATTGATGGCGTCGTGTATCAGGAAAATACTAACCATATGAATCTACACAGGCACAGAAACATAGAAGGTGAGCTTAAAATGCCCATTCGAGAATCGTTGCCCAACTGAGAGTTTATGCGTACACAATTTTTGCTGTAAAGTTATATCAAAATTGACTTTTGAAGATTGAAGAAGATTATTGTCTTTAACTTTTTTGTTTGTTTTCCCTTTTTTATGATTAGACCCATTGGTCCGAGATCCTTAAGTTTATCAATCAAATTGTTGTGAAAATTAAGTAGTTTTTGATTTGTGTATCTCTTTTTTTTCTAACCAAATCACAGGTTACTGCCACACGCTGGGTTCGGGACAAGTTGACGTCCGTTTTGCCATTGGTGATTGCCCTGGATACGGTAATGCAGACGGCTCCTCTGGGTGGAACAGTGTCTCTCGTATCATCATACGGGAGGTTCCTGCTTCACCTTACGGGTACTAAATCGATATTGCCTCATCGTCATGAGAAGAACTTCCTGTAGAATCTTCTGCGAGGTTGTTGTTATCTCTTTGTTGGTGCGAGAGTCTCGTCTCAGCTCACCTGGTTATCGTACATTGGCGATCTGAGAAGCAAATCTTTGCATTTCATTGTATGAAAAGTTTATATTTGAATGGTTATAGCCTCCTGTGTCATCGTATAGTAGGTTTTCGTCAGTGCCCCTTACACAGAACCTCCTGTTACCATAAGAGGTTTGTTTTCATTGCCAGCCTCTCGTTGTGTGAGGTTTGCATTATGAGTAGTTTGAATGGAATACTTTCCATTGTACGGAAAGTTTCTATTCAAATGAACAGGACCTCTTGTATCACTGTATAGAAGTTTTTCGTCGGTGCCTCTCCATCACAAAGAACCTCCTGTCACCATACATAGGAGGTTTGTCTCAGCACGATTTAAGTCTATACTAGGGACTACAGCCTCTCGTTAACATGTGAGGTTTGCATCTTAGTTTAAATAGAACAGAATTTGTTACGTCATCGCCCGGAGGTACGTAAATAAATGAAGATTGGAGCCTCTCGTGAAGTCGTATTGGAGTTTTATGTCACCGAGATGAGGTTACTTACATTGTCTGTGGTATCATTATGGGAGGTTTAGGCCTAATGTACCTCCTGTGAGCTTAAGAGAGGACTCTGTCTTTAAAGCCTCTCTCTGTAGTATCGTTAGGGAGATGTGAGGTTCAGCCTTGCTTTACAGAACATCGGATCAAGGGATACTGAACAAAGCCTCATGTATGTATCATGGACATGTGAGGTTTAATTGTGGAGGTTTGAGGTCCAGTTTCGTTGACGCGCTAGGAAAAGGGATAAATAACAACATGTTTTCATGTTTTGAGTTCTGTTTTCTTCTGAAACCGAAAATAGTCCCACCTCAAAACAATTCTCACTGGTGGGGTGTGAGGAACCATATGAGGTTCCATACAATATTGGTTGACCATCGCCTCATGTAAACCAAGCAACAGAGATCGGTTTCCTATAATATATAGTTTTAGGCATGTTGAATAGCAGTGTCTCAAAATGTTTGCATCGAATGGGTGCTCTTGTTGCTTTAGAGACCACCAGCTTGTTCTTTTATGCAATTATCTTTATAAACATTTTTATTATATCTATGGCCTTTTTCGAAACCACGGCATCGGCTTTGGATTCGGCTTCTGAGGCTCCGTCCTCTCGTCTGAAACCCTGGGCGCGTATACGCAAATCACGCGCAATATTGTCAAAACAACCGCGGGGCCAAGCTAGCCTGAGCCGAATCCAACGCCAAATCCAGTCGTTTCGAAAAGGGCGTATGTTTGAAAAACCTGCATAATTAAGAATGTATGTACATTATAATAACAATACAGTGGAAATGTTTTCGCACATCATTATTTGGTTCTTTGATTTACAACGAAACCACTGGTGATAAAGGGAATCAGTTTACACTCGGGATATAGTAACAGCTGCGCCGTGGACACATTAATTAAAGACAGATTGAACTTTAATTTGTTTCAAACAGCTTTTTAAGGAGTTTTTTCTTTCTTCCCTTCACCTAATACTGTTTCCTCTTCCTTCTTGTCTGTTTCTCCTCTCTCTATTAATACTTTTTGTCTTTTCATGCGCTTTGAGCACCTTATTGATAGGTAATGCGCAATATAAATATTCATTATTATCATTGTTAAATATGAAAAGTGATTGCAATCAACGAGTGAATTTAATGATTACACATGTTTTATATTTGCCTAAGTTCTTATAAGAAGTATTGGATTGAAGCCAAGCACTCTATGTAAACACTACGTCCACGAGGTATTGCAGATGAACGTATCGATCACAACAGAAAATAGCCACTGTATAACAATAAGTAATCGATAACAGGATTCCACCCTGCCACCCACTGAAAGCTCAAACAGAGAGCGAGTTGTCCAGATCAAAGCGAGTGTTGGTTATATTCCAAATTCGTGTGGTAATTAGTCGTATTTTTAATGGCAAAAATGACGTCATCTGTGACGTTTGTGATCATTATATCCTGCTGTGCGTTTCTTGTGCCGTGTGTGGACTCTTGGGGTTCGGTAAGTAACTTATTTTCAGTTTAAGAGATGTTATTGTATAGAACAATAGTTTGAAGTACACGACTGTTTTTTGGGTCGTCGTTAAATTACTAGATTCTCGTCTTGCACCACAGGGTAATATTCTACAAGGACCGGGCCTTTTTTTGACTTACTGGGACTTGGGAAATAAACATTAAAATAAACGTCTTTAAAGTAGGCAGTCAGTAGCCAGTAAGTAGCCATTCAGTAGCCAGTAGCCACACCACTCACTGACGTCTTTGGGTCAGTAAGCATCTTTTACAAATATGGCAAAATGTGTATATACACCTTTGCTTTAGTTTGACTTGGAACCCGAATTTGCCTGAAATATTATGGTTGCTTTGCAGTTGTTACTGTCATATTTTAGCTGTTAAGTGTACTTTAAAAACAGGAATGAAGTTACCCTTATTAATGTACTGGTATAATAGTAACGCGTTTGAAAGGTAACTCAAAGAATATTTTGCCTACAAGGTAACGAAACTGTCCCCCTGCAATTGCTCTTAATATTAATTGCATATTAATTAAAAATACAGCACTTACTGTGAAATGTTACCATTAATCTCGCTCAGAGATGAAGTTGGTCTTTTATTCTAAAATATTTAAAAAGTAATTGAATGGTCAGCCTTTAAACAGTGTCAAGTCTGGCTTGTCATAAAATAGCTTTCCTTTCTTTGTTTTTACATCTTCCCTAGTCTTGCTCCCAAGGCCCACCGGGGCCTCCGGGACCTCCAGGCCCCCAAGGATCCGGTGGCGATTCCGGTGCACCCGAATACTTAGACTATAACAACTGGAGACAATGTGCTTGGCACTCAGCCAATGGCAACGACTATGACACCAATATTCAGGTAAGACATTGTCCCTTAAAGACACTGCCGTCGATTTCACCAAACTCTTCCGAACTTAGTATTAATCTTAGGACTTAGAACGAGTTGAGTCCCGCATCCAAATACGTAGGAAGCATTGAACCCATAGTTAGGACGGGTTACTCGTCCTAACTCGAGTTAGGATTAATCCTAGAGTTTCGTGAAATCGGCTGCAGGACACATTTGGATAAGTCCAAAGACCAGGGCCCGATTTCATAGAGCTGTTTAAAGGCAGTGGACACTATTGGTCATTACTCAAAATAACGCAAGTTAGTTCGTGTGACAAGGGTGTTTTTTATTTCATTATTATCTCGCAACTTCGACGACCAATATTGAGTTCAAATTTTCACAGGTTTGTTATTTTATGCATGTTGATATACACCAAGTAAGAAGACTGGTCTTTGACAATTACCAAACGTGTCCAGTGTCTTTAAGCACAAAAGGAGCTTACCAGAATAAGTTTACCATGTCACTGTACAATATGTTACTGGTATCCTGCTTGTGTTTGCTTAGCAGAATATTTGTAAGCATCATTCCATGGCTTAAGAAGCTATATATGAAATTGGGCCCAGTATTCTCTCTTGGTGTATCCCAACATTATGTTTGGACCCAATTGGTCATCAAAGTTGCAAGAGAATAATGAAAGAAAAAACACCCTTGTTGCACAACATATTTTGTGTGCTTTCTTCAGAAGCCTATATAATAAAAGGCTTCAGGCCTGATGTCTTTTAATATTTGAGTGAGAAATTACCTCTTTCTCAAAAACTACGTTATTACTTCAGAGGGAGCCATTTCTCACAATGTTTTACACTATCAACAGCTCTCCATTGCTCGTTAATACCAAGTAAGTTTTTATGCTAACAATTACTTTGAGTAATCATTACCTCAAAGACACTGGCCACCTTTTGTATTTGTCAAAGACCAGTCTTCTCACTTGGTGTATCTCAACATTATGCACAAAATAACAAACTTGTGAAAATTTGAACTCAATTGGTCATCGAAGTTGCGAGATAATAATGGAATAAGTTGCGTGTTTTCAGATGCTTGACTTCGGGACCTCAAAATCGAATTACGAGGTCTCGAAATCAAATTCAAATATTTTAGTGGAAAATTACTTCTTTCTCAAAAACTACGTTACTTCAGAGGGAGCCGTTTCTCACAATGTGTTATACTATCAACATCTCCCCATTACTCGTTACCAAGTACGATTTTTATGCCAAAAATTACTTTGAGTATATACATTAGTATAGTGTCCAGTGCCTTAAGAGACCTAGTGTGATGGTTAGGCGTGGGATATCAGAGACAAACACTGTATCTTGTAAGACTGTTTAGCCAATGCACAAGCTTCCAGTTTGTAACATAAGAACAGTAAATAACATAAGAACTGATTTTTTAAAAACCTTAGTTAACTGTTTATTCACATTCCACTCATCAAAACACATATATTAGTGACAAAAGCTTTATTTTGAAAAAATACCACTTCTAGGTGACTTTAATACAAGGCTTTTAATATGTGGGTGAGAAATTACCTCTTCCCCAAACACTACGTTAATACTTCAGAGGGAGCCATTTCTCACGTTTTACACTATCAACAGCTCTCCATTGCTCGTTGCCAAGTAAGTTTTTATGCTAACAATTATTTTGAATGATTACCAATAGTGTCCAGTGTCTTTTAAAGGAACCTATAGTGTGATGGTTAGGCATGGAGATCAGAGACAGACACTGTCCATTGCCACACTGTTTAGCCAATTCACAAGATTCCAGTTTACTTTGAAATACCGTTTTCCTCTGTAAGGCAACCATATCACGTGTTATCAAGGAATTTGTTATGTTTTTATTTGTCTTAAGACATGCACCTTCCAGAAACGCTATTCAGACAGCGCCCTCTATGTCGCTTACGGGGGTAACCTTCGACTGTACGGCTGCCATGGTTGTTGCAAGAGATGGTACTTTACCTTTAACAACAACGAGTGCTCACCAATCCCAATTGATGGCGTCGTGTATCAGGAAAATACGTACCATATGAATCTACACAGGCACAGAAACATAGAAGGTGAGCTTAAAATGCCCATTAAAGAATCGTTGCCCAATTGAGGATTTTATGTGCACACAATTTTCTTTTGTGAAGTATTTTTAACATTGATTTATAAAAAGAAGATTGAAGAAGATTATTGTCTTTAACTTTTTTATTTGTTTTTTTTCCCTTTTTTTTTTAATGATTAGACCCATTGGTCCGAAACCCTTTAAATTATAAATCAGATTGTTGTGAAAAATAAGTAGTTTTTGATTTGTGTATCTCTTTTTTTCTAACCAAATCACAGGTTACTGCCACACGCTGGGTTCGGGACAAGTTGACGTCCGTTTTGCCATTGGTGATTGCCCTGGATACGGTAATGCAGACGGCTACTCTGGGTGGAACAGCGTCTCTCGTATCATCATACGGGAGGTTCCTGCCTCTCCATACGGATACTAACATCACAGAAGCACAGAGATCTTTGTATAGCAAGTTTTGACTTTGCCTTTCACATTGAGTAACAAAAGGCTATTAAAAATGTCATTGCACTGTTTGGAGGTTCCCGTTTTTGCTCCTCGTATACGCGAGCTTCCTGCTTTGCCTCACGGGTACTAACCTCACATTATTATCGTCTCACATAAAGCGTATCCTATAGGAGGTTTACATATTTGCTATTCACATTTAGTATCAAAAGGCTAATGCCATAAGCCTCTTTGAGGTTTGGCGGACGTGATAGGAGTGTACTGTTTGGTTTGGGTGTATACGCACAAATTTACCCAAACCTTATAGTGTTATAGCATTGTGTCCGCCATGAGGTATGGCGGACGTGACAGAAGTGTACTGTTTGGTTTGGGTGTCTACAGACAAATTTACCCAAGCCATATAGTGTTGTATCCGCCATATCTCAAAAAGGCTTATTGCGTCTTGTTGGAGGTTTTGCGTCTTTGCTTTACGTATAATATTGTAGAGAGACCTCCTCCCGAGGGGTCATAAGGTGTCGTTGCTTTGAAATATGTGAGGTTTCATTCGTAAGAGAGGTCATTACCACCATCATTAGTTTGTTGGTTATCCAGAGGATGTAAACCTTCTCATGAAAATGCCATTCATGTCTACCTCTTCTCCTTTTCCCCTGTCCTTGGTTGCCTTTCTATTCATCTCTATTCCTTGCGTTTCTTGTTCATACTGTTGCTTCAGAAGATCTTATGTCATCCCTCCATCGTCTTCTTTGTCTGCCTCTTCTCCTTTTCCCTGTCCTTGGTTGCCATTCCATTCATTTCTATTCCTTGCGTTTCTTCTTCATACTGTTCCTTCATAAGATCTTATGTCATCCCTCATCAATCTCCTTCTTTGTCTACAGACTTCTCCTTTTCCCTGTCCTTGGTTGCCATTCCATTCATTTCTATTCCTTGCGTTTCTTGTTCATACTGTTCCTTCAGAAGATCTTATGTCATCCCTCCATCTTCTTCTCATTTTCATACGAATTACGAATCGTTTATCATGTGTTTTTGGGCGGAAAATTATCTAAACCACCTTAGAAAGGGAATTCTTCCTCAAAATTGTTTTATATCAACCGTGTAGTGCTTCTTACCATATCATTTTTTATGCTAGTCATTGTTTTTTTTTAGTAGTTACTAATTAATGTCCCCTCTATACCTCTGCTTTGGTGAGGACTTATTGTTAAACACAAAATGTAAAAAAGGTGTTAAAAGTTAGAGTTATGGTTGAGGTTAGACACAGGATAGTATATTTTTGTTTAGTTGTAATTAGTAATGAATAATTAAAAGTGTGCTTTAAAGTGTCAAATGAATTGAAAAACAATAAACAAATCGACTGTACATAAATACGACATCGTTAATACTGAAGTGTTTGTTAAAAAAGTATTTCACTAAAGAAAATACATAGCTGATGCATGACGATGGTCTTGCCTTCATGCCCCCCTTCCCGTCTTTTTGGGAGTAAATTTAAAGCATTGTGTTGTTGACATAATTAAATCGCCCAATACCGCCTAGCCTGAACATCTGACGTCCCAGTCTAAATACCGCCCAGACACGTTCTTGTCAACAGAGGGCGGTGTTCACTTTTTTTGGCACAAAAGTTTGTGCACGAATCCTTGCGAGCTCCCCCACGTAAAGAGGGTACATCTACAGATTTACCTACCCCCGGTTAGGCCAAAAGTAAATAGATAGCTGTGTAAACCCAACAACCTTTATAACTAAAATACCGATTTAATACTCTTGCCCCCGCTGGGAAAAAGACCCCACCCTGACAAAAAGAAAATAATAATGAACAGAAAACATTCTTCAGTTTTGTAGGGCTTTGCTGCATAATGTCCTTGCATGGTAAAGGAAACGCAATAATCATTAGTTCCGTTTAGCTAGCGCTTTGAAGTTCAGTTGATTTAGTACATGCAAGGTATGAAATGTTAAAGGCAGTGGTATTGGCAATTGTCAAAGACTAGCCTTCACAGTTGGTGTATCTCAACATATGCATAAAATAACAAACATGTGAAAATTTGAGCTCAATCGGTCATCGAACTTGCGAGATAATAATGAAAGAAAAAACACCCTTGTCACACGAAGTTGAGTGCGTTTAGATGGTTAATTTCGAGACCTCAAGTTCTAAATCTGGAAGTCATATTTGTGGAAAGTTACTTCTTTCTCGAAAACTATGGCACTTCAGAGGGAGCCGTTTCTCACAATGTTTTATACCATCAACCTCTACCCATTACTCGTCACCATGAAAGGCTTTATGCTAATAATTATTTTGAGTAATTACCAATAGTGTCCACTGCCTTTAGTTTGTAAAATCGGGATGATGGTAAGACATTGTAACAGACTAGCTAAGTTTCAAGATAGTTCGTTGATCAACATCTTTAGTCTACCAGATTGTATTAATTTAACAAAGAAAAGAAGAAAGACATTGATTTCATTTCAAATTGTATTTAATAAATAACACTTTCTTACAATGTATAACAACCTTTCATTTCACGTAATTGCATTGATAGTTTACAGGTTTACTGTATTTCATAAAATTCCTGGTACCAATAATAACGCCCTTGGTGACGTACCCACGACTGTGATTGGCCAATGTATAAAGTGGGAGGGGCTTAATAGAGCAATCCATTGACCAAACAGGGGTGATTTATATTTCAAGGGGAAAATTAACTGATTGATCAACAATGACATGCAGGTTTCAAGTTGAAACAAAAAGTCAAACAATTGTTGAAACATTAAAATTTCAACATGGAAATGTTTTCTCCTGGTGTGTGAAGGACTTGAACCGAAAAAGGGGAATGTTTTGCCAGTTTTCAAAAGGTTAATGCCACTCATACAATACTGTGTTGTGCATTTTGGTCCAACAGTTTAACTTGCAAAACTATAAATATAATTCTTAAAATATTTCTGCATGAAGGTTTTAATTCTCTTTTAGAAACATGAGCTCCAAAATTATGAACTTTGTTTCTGAAACTAAAAACAAATTAAAAAAGGATGTTATCTCCAAAGTTTGTTTAATTTATCAATAACCATTAACCACCACAGAGCTAAGGTAGTGATAATTAACTTTTACTAAATAAATAAATTCCAACTTTGAAAACCAAGGCTATTAACAAATGTTTTTTTCAGAAACCAACACTTAATAAATAGAAAATCTTCCTGCAAGGTAGAAATTGATAAAATTTACATCTCCTGCTGAGAAGATTTACCGAAAACTCATAAATAAATACAAAACGGCAAAGGGATTTTTTCATATCATCAAACAATTATTACAATCCTCGACAAAACATGCCTCCTATTGGGAAGACAAGTACATATGTGCAATCTTTTTGACCATCTTTGCAGTAAAGTGAAAATATTTGTTGTAATGGCAACATTGATTTGTGACACATTTTGTCCAGGATTGTCCATGTATAATAATTTAAATAATTTGATAGGATAAATATAATTAGCATCTTTTATCATACAGTTGTGATTTTGCCGAAGCACTGTTGGTTGTGACTTTGAGTTCTTGTACTGTTGTTTGACTGGTCAAAGTGTACCATCAAGGGTCCGGTGCTACTTGAGCTAGAGTTTAGGGATGCATTTCCATCTTTCTTACAAGTGCAGCAGCTGCCGCCAACTTCCATGAGCTTAGTAATGATCTTATCAATGGGCGATAATGAGTGCATCCAAAGAGGCAGGAATTCCCAGCTCTGTAGCGTCTTCGGGAGGAGCGTCTTCTTCTTAGCTTGGAGGATGTTGACAACAGCGACAAAGGTCATGATGAGGACAAAGGGCACGCCCACACCCATGAGAAGCCAGATGCTGATGAGGGACATCCCAAAGACAAGAAGGGGTACAAGGAAGAACATAACCACGAGGTAGAAGATGGCAAACCATCGATACTTGGCCGTTGTGTTGCCGAGCATCTTGGCGAGATGGATGGGAACTTTACGCATGAAGGGGACGGGGTACCAGACAAGGATACCACTTATATTGAAGAACAGGTGACACAATGCGATCTGAAGGCTGTTATCAAGCTTATCTCCAGAGCTAGCTAGGGCAGCGAGGAGACCAGTGGCGGTCGTCCCAATGTTTGAGCCAAGTGTAAGTGGGAACATCCGCTCTAGTTTGATCACTCCCAGACCGACGAGAGGTGTCATGGCCGATGTGAAGACGGAACTACTCTGCACGATGAAGGTGATGCCAGCACCAACGATGATGGCCAAGACACCAGTAAGATGCTTGAAGGGACCAGGGAGATCCGAGTTAATGGTGTTCTGGATGATTCCGGCAATTCGTCCTTTCAGACAGGAGTGGAGAAGTTTGACCATCAAGACGAGGCAAGTACATAGCATGATGAGGGACAGGAGAAGTAAAAGACCTCCAACGGCTCTCTCGGACAAACCAGCGTCTGCTATATATCTGAACAAGTACTCACCTGCAAGGCAAATTGAAAAATAATCAAATTAAGAGAGTGAGTCGTGGTAAAACATTGACCTGCAAGTTAGTTCAAAAAGAAAAATGTTTGTTGTTAAACTCATAAAAAGTCTAGTTACTATATGAAAAAGCTTCATCGGTTAGTTTCATACAATTTGGGTTTGTATTTTTGTTTTACTCGAAGAGAATTTACATTATTCTGAAGTAGAACAAAATCAATCAGTTCTAGAATTTTCTGGTTTTACAGTTAACAAAGTATCTAAAATTATGTCCAATTCTTTTAAATTTCAGGTCGAATTTCTGTATTGAAAACAAGTTATAAGAACAAACATTCAAAATAAATTCCCGTTTTCCTTACAAACTTTCATTGAGAATTTTTTTTTATGAAGCATTACCTTTTTTGAGTAACTTGGCATCGGTAGCGTTCAGCTCCCCAGTCGCTATTTTGCTCACAACCTTGCTGTCAATCTGTTGAGAGAAAATGCATGAAAAAAACATTAACTAACATGAACTTTCAACTTGAGAAAAACATTACAAAAGAGAGTTCACTTTGAGATTTTCTTTTCATGAGAGACACATTTGCTATTGGAAGTGCCAGAGCATGACATAGTGCAATTTGTTTTTCTGCTAAGCAAAAATTGGCATAGCACTTGTCACAGACATTACGTTGCAAGGTATTTTGGCTGGTAACGTGGTCCTGCTAAACAACAATTCTCTTGGCCGAGCAGTATTTTCTGCTTAACAGCTTTATAAAATTGGGCCCGGATGCAGCAACTGTCATGTTGTGTGCATGCTGTGAATACAGTAAGCAACGATCACGGCCACATTAAATCTAGCCAATACCAAGACTTGTCAAACCACTTTAAGAAATTAAAAACAATATCTCTTTGGAACTTTACCACACTGTGACATGGGACAATTTTTCGACTCGCCCGGTGGATTAATAAAGAAGGGATTTGACTCGGTCGATGCTGTTGGCAATCGAGATATTGCTAATTTTGAACTTTGACATAGTATACTTACATTGATGAACAGCTTTGAGAAGGGCTTAGTCAACACCTTCAGCAGTTCTACTTTGGCGCCACCAGTGCCCTTGATATTGAACCCATTGACAATGGCACTGGTCAGATGATACAGGTATCTCGTTGAGACTTCTAGAGGTAGTAGGACAATTACGGACAGCCAGTTGAACATGTCGTGGATGGTGGCCCCAGCGAAGGCACGTCGAAACTCGTCTCGGTCCCCGGATTGAGTCAGAGAGACGATGGTGTTGGTTACAGAGGTTCCAATGTTGGCGCCCATGATGATGAAGATTGCTGGCTGAACTTCCAAAACTGTCAAAGAAAGGAGCAGGAAAAAACTAAAATATTTATTCAAAGTTTGACTTTACGTGGACCCTTCCCAATCAAGAAACTTCTGATCAACGGACATTGGAAAATTTCTACATAGAATCGCCAGTAAATATTTTTCTGAAACACGTGCGTTCTTGAATCAAGATGTAGGCCTGATGCTGTTTTTGAAAGGGGCAAGGGGCAACAAGGCGTTTTTTTCTTTGGTGATGGACATCTCTATGAGGAAATTGTTCATCTCTAGTGGGACTTTTCAAGGGGCACAAAGGCGTTTCCTCTGTAAGGAAATCATAAACTCAATTGGAACATTTCAAGGGGCACCTAGGCAATGACGAGAGGCAACTACCTCATTGAAGTATCAGGTTTGAAGATTTACATGAATATCTGTAAAACCTGTAGAGAAAAGGACAGAGAGGTACTACTTACTTCCAGCAGCAACAATGGATACAGTGATGGATGTAGAGGTACTTGAGCTCTGAACCAAGACGGTAGCCAAGATGCCGATCATCAGACCACAGATGGGGTTGTTCAACAGCTCACTCTCTCCAAGAACCTCTCCGGCTTCTTTGCCACCGAGGAGACGGAAGGCAGAACTCATCAGGTCCAAGGAGCAGATGAAGAAATAGAGGAGAGCTATGATGGAGATGGGTTTGACGCTCCAATCAACGATGATGCGGTGCACCTTTCCACCCGTTGTCAACTCTGTTGATTGATAAATAAACAAAAAGAATACAAAGTTATTAGGCACATCCTTCCATTCAGACAATTTAACCACATCAAAATAAAAAAATCCCACAAATAAGTAAAGTAAACTACTTGTGGTTTCATTTGTATAATTCTTTATGACCAATTTCTTTGTAAACATCTGTGAAACTGTTCTTTCAAACATGTTTTTGTTTGCCCTTTGGCATGTGTTTATCATCATTGAAAAACAGAATATTTTCATAAGACTCAGAGTTCTGAAGCCAAACATTTTACAATTTTGGTAATTTGTAAATTTACTATTTTAATCATCACTCAGAGAGTAGTAACTCAGAGAGTAGTTACAAGCTTTTTATTAAAGCCATTGGAACCTTTCGGTAAACAGTATTGTCCAAGGCCAACACTTCGTGTATCACAACTTCTATATATCAAATAACAAACCTGTGAAAATTTAGGCTCAATTGGTCATCGGAGTCGGGATAAAAATAACAGGAAAACCCACCCTTGTATCCGCGCGTTTCGCCGTGTCATGACATGTGTTTAAAAGAAATCCGCAACTCTCGCTATCGAGAATTGATATTGTTTTACTGTTTTCTCAAAAAGTAAAGCATTTCATGGAATAATATTTCAAGAGAAGTCTTTCACCACTACCTTCTGTAAACCCTGTAAGTTATTTGTAAATCTGTGAACTTTTTTTTTTTCTGTACCGAAAGGGTACAATGGCTTTAAAGTAAGTGTAAAATGGCCTCATATTAAAAACAAAACTAAGAAAATATTTTTGTTATCGAGTGCTACCAACAGATACTGTTCATGGCACATACATTTGTTTATACTTCTTTAAGTTGCTTATTATTGTTTTTCTTTCTAAATTCAAATACTGCACGCCCCCCCCCCCCCAAGGTGCTTGTTGATTTGATTGGTTGAGCAACGAAATATATTCTGATATGAGAATGCCCTATAAAAATTGGCAGCAAAATGAGTTAATTTATAAAAATAATATCATTTTCTATAAAAATGATACTCTAACTATAACAACAAGCAGGTAAAAAAAAAATATATCTCAAATTGCAAAACAACAATTCTACCATTTCCTCTGTTCAAAATATTGTTTTTCTTAAAGGAAGATTTTTCATTCAACCAAAGAAAAAACAGAAGAAAAACGCTTAAATAGAAGTGGCATAAAAAAAACGACTTGAGTGATTCGCCGAACCTTACTCTATGGCCGAACTAGCTACGTAGTATGTGACGCATGATGATGACTAGTCAGAAAACATTTCATTCAGACAGAGAATACAGACAAACGGCTTTACTACGTCAGGGTACTACCGGATATGCTTGGGGTCAAATTGCGGTTAGTGTGTGGTGTGATATGCCATGAGGGCTACACGTGAACAAAATGATCGTACGGCAAAAAGCACATGGCACGTTATCTGCCACCACTAGCAGCGCTGTGCAGTGAAAGTGCAACTAGAGCTAGTGTAACAAAGCAAAGTGAGAAATGGAACTCTTTTTTTTTTATAGGACAAACGACATTTTGATTTCAAGTTTTCAAAGTAGGTATTCAATAACTTCCTATTTATAGTGTCTGATCCGAGTTTCTCTTGTGTTTTTGCTTGCGTCAACTGTACCAGTGACAAGTGCCATGTGTAAGCTTTTTCGAACTTACTAAATTTTATTTTATAACTTCACTTTCTCTTTCAGTATTTCCTGGTTGGAAACTTAAATTTTGTGTAATTAAAAACCGAACTTTAGTTATTTTTGCAACGAGCATGACGAGAGGGTGAAAAGAAACTAATGGACACATATTAATTGTCCCACCATGGCATATTTTAAAACAAATTAGTGACATCGACAGGTCAGTTGGTCATTATTTGATGTCATGCAAATTTAAGTAGAAGCATGGAGGTAGAATAAATTCGTGTTTGAACAATCGTTGAAACATGTGAAATGGTAAAACTAATTTGATGAAGGCGTTTACCATACCCAGCTTCCCGTTCTCAATTTCCGTTTATTTTTAAACTGAATGATATTGGATATAATTCTATGCTTCTTCACAAGACAAGCTAGTTGCGATAACGTAACCCTCCTGCCGACGGCAGCAACTAAAGACAAGCCAACCACTGCCAAGTATGTAATTCAAAAGGTTGAGCAGCTGCAAATTTTATAAGATTTTGGCTCAATCAATTTACCTGACCACTTCACCCCCGATTGTTGGACGTGTGTTGGTGCCCAAACATCATCAGTTCCTTCAACAACTGCCTCTTCCTGCTGCCGGCCCATTTTCTCTACTCCATTGTCCATCTTCAAGACCAAATCATGCTCGGCTCCCGTGGCACCACCCTCGGACTCCGGGAAAATAAACTTGGCCTCAACCAGAGTCGGGGACATTGGGCTAGAGATTGGTGTCACCTATTGTAGGAGGATGGGTGAAACGTTGACACCATCAGATCCTGTCTGATTCCATAGTTCAATACCAATTTTTTAACAAAAATTTCCAACTAAAAATTGTGTCAAAATTAATTTTACTTACCAAAACGGATGGAGAAACCCACACGATTTCTTCCCTCGGTCCAGCTTGCAGGGCATACACGGGCGGCGGCCCGGTTATCACCGATGTCGGCAGTTGCATTATAACATGCACATCATCAGGGCAATCAAAATTCGCCATTATTTAGAGACGGAAAATAATCCTAAGTTATGGTTTTGGAGAACACAGAAAAGGAATATCCTTTCAGACTGTCAGCCATTTACAATCTGCCGGTTTTCTGAAAAGCGCGTAGTATTATTTCTTGAAATCTGCGTGTGAGTTCGCCCTACGAACCAATCAAATTGGCTCATCTCCTATACGTCACCCTGTTGATGGCAGTACGCTACACGTTTCATTCATAAAATGGCACATGAGAGGCACATGATCACCATTGCTAAACTACACTGTACGGAGGCACATGATAGGCATCTGTATGCAGCCACACGGCCACACGGGCGGATCGGTTTCGTCCACATGTCTGATGCCGTGTTCTATTTTTAACGGAAGCAGGAAAATTCCATTTTAGTGCAGGGGTATTCAAATACGGCGTAGTTTTGTTAAATTAATTTACTGATATTTGATTCACATTGGTTTAATAAATTGACTGTTTGCATATTGATTTATAGCTTGCTTAGTATTTTTGGTAACAATTGTAACGAAAAAGCATTCAAAACAATGAAATGATGTTGAGGTGTAACCTTCAAAAAAGTGGTATTTCCCAAAGGGGTTTCCTTGAAGCTTGCTCTATGCTTGAAGTAGTACTATCCGCATATAACCGGATTTCCCTCCAATTTACTAACGGACGGAAATCCTTGTTGTATAATAGAGAAAGGACCGTCTATTTCGCACAAAGCAGGATCCACAAGCATGGATGTAAACAACAGCCCACAAGGTACATGTATAAAGAAAACGAATCCATTATTGGGTGCAACAAATTAGGGGAATTAAGGTTTCATAGATAGAATAGACATTTAGAGGAAGGACCGTTACTAAGTTTAATTCCATGATCCAGCCCCCACACAGTCTGCCTGCTGACATAGTGTAGAAACTGTCACTGTGAACGAAGAAGGTGGGTTGAATGGGGCGGCACACAGGTTTGCAAAATAATTGTTGTTGAAAATAAATTCCTTCAAACGACGACATTGTTATTTTAAAGAGAATAATCTGTTTTAATGTACTTTTTCAGGTGCGTAATAGCATTTTTACATTCAAAATCAAATAATCAAGGAAGGTTTTGAAATAAAATTTACCGTCCTCTTGTTCCAACCACCAACGGAGGTAGAAATAGAGTTTCTACCTCCAAGATACAAACGGGAGCTCACGTCCTGCGAAATTTTGTTTTGCACAAAATTAGTTCGGTGATCCGTTCATATCGGCTATAATTACGGTTGCAACTTTTGATAAAGTATTGGTGAGTAAAATCATGGAGGAAGATAGGACAAGTACTCCTAACAAATTCTTATCTTCGAAAATATTTGAGAATTTCACACCCTCTGTGAAATCGTGTTTAATTCATACAAAAGACAGTTAATCTGACTTTGGTGTTTCAGTCTGTGACCGGATGCATTTTATTTTTTAGGAAGTAATAATTTTCGAACTTTTTAATCATTGATGGCATTAGACTTGTAAGTATTTACCTTATCTATACATGATGATAATATTGATAAGGCCTTAGTAACCCTTGTTTACAGCCACACACTTCCTTACAAAAGCCCAAAAATCACTGCAAAAAAATTGTACACCCCACGAGCGGCACAACACTGACCTTTGCCACCTCGTTATACACAGAGGTGGGCGACTGCGGCCGGCCTAATCAGGTCTCATATTCCTTTTTTTGTCTAAGAATTTTGTTTATTTGTGCCCGTGTGATTTTTGACTTATTTTTCGAATACTGGCAGTGTTACTTTGCAAATTATTTGTTGGAGATGAGTTCTCCCCAACCGTTAACTTTGACAACTCTCTAGGCATTCGACCGATTTTTTTACCCCAAATAAACTTGGATGAATATAAAGAATGTCGAATTAGAGATTCCCCAGAAAAAAAGGAAAGATTATTATTATTTTTGGTAAGAGCCTTTACAATAACATTAAAAAGTGATTATCTTTTTTAAGAGTGAGTTAAAAAAAAAGTATGCAAAAAAAAAAAAAAAACACACACACACACACACCCACACACACCATCGAGCAGGAGCTTCTAGAAATTTTCAGCAGCAGATACATTATGCCTAATAATAATATGCAAAGTTTACGGTGCACTGTGTTGGATGATGAACGGGTGTGAATGATGGAGCGACTAGTACAAGTTCATACTTGGCTATTTTATAGACCATGACTTGACAACTGAGGGCGCTGTTTAACATAATTGGAGCATTGGTTCATAACAGGACTACAATCTTGCTTGCCCGATCCAAGAGAATACAAATTTTACCAAAATGTTTATTTATTGTTTTTAGTTCAATTTGTCAAACAACTTATAACAGCTGAAGACCATTGGTAAAAATAACGACAAGACAAATAATTCGCAGTTCTGAAACAACACCTCCTTTCTGACAAATTAGTTATGCATATATGTGACAAGGACGATGTGAGTTGCTACGAAGCGACTCGAAAGTTCTCGATAACAAGATAGTAGAAGTAAAATAATGTTATGACCTGCACTTGACTTGCACATTGCAATCTCATTGTCAAAGCTGTTATAAAACCAAAATGGTGTACAGCAAGTGTGCCATTATTAAACCGAGTAGGTGCGTGGTGTTTCTGAGTCTGGCTCTGCATTACTAAGAGCGGCTGAATTTAACGGTAATGTGCTAGTGCGCTTGTTGACGGCATCATAGTGAACCGCCAGATTCTGGGCTGTGTTTCCATTGTGGAGCGGCAAATCTTTACCATCTTCCTCCCCAGTGTTGTCTTTCTTAATACACGGGCAGCATCTTCCGAAGGCGTGCATTACTTTAGTGATGACGGAGTCTAAGGGAGCTAGGGAGTGCATGAAGAGAGGGAGGAAGTCCCAATTGCGGAGTTTCTTGGGGAGGAGGTGAGGTTTCTTAGCTTGCAGGATGTTCACGACAACAACAAATGTTGACAAGAGGATAAATGGGATACCCACAATGAGCAAGAGCCACATGCTGATCATAGACAGTCCGAAGATCAACAGGGGTATAAAGAAGAACATGATGAACAAGTAGAAAATGGCAAACCACCGGTACTTGGCTGTGGTGTTCCCAAGGCTCTTGGCGAGATTGACCGGTATCCTTCTCATGAACGGGACTGGATACCAAATCAAGATCCCGGAGATGTTAAAGAATAGATGACACAGGGCGATTTGGATACTGTTCTTGAGTTTATCGCCCGAGCTTGCCATAGCAGCCAAGAGGCTAGTGGCTGTGGTGCCGATGTTGGAGCCCAGGGTCAAGGGGTAGACTCTCTCTAAGGTTATGACACCAAGACCAACTAAAGGCGTCAATGCTGACGTGAAGACAGAGCTGCTCTGTACTATGAACGTCACCCCAGCACCAACAATAATGGCGAGGTAGCCGGAGACCCAATGCCATGGACGGGGGAAGTCTGCGTTGATGACCCTCTTGATGATGCCGGCCATGCGACCCTTGAGGATGGAGTTAAGAAGTTTCACCATAAGGATGAGGCAGGTACAGAGAAGGATCAATGTAAGGATGAGGAGGATGGCCCCTACACCCCTCTCTGAGATACCGGTATCAGCAAACAAGTATTTACCTGCAAGACAAGAGGAAAACTATGCATAAAATGGTAGAAATATTATCATGAACGTCAGAGATCCTTGGAGCAAGTTTCGAGTGATGAAAAGATGCATTTAATAATTACAAGTCTTTTATGCATTGAGATTCTTTTAAAATTGCTCCTTGTTACTGGGTGTCTAAAGAGCCATGTCACATGATGCAACTTGGAGGCAACCAACAGTGCATGCTATAATTTATAGGAATTAATTGGTCGCACTCCTGAGTCATTTTGCAGACATCGTCTTACGATCCCTAGCAAAAATATGAACATTCAAAATGTGAATGGCTTTCCTTCTTGGATATTGCCTGGATCTATTGCCTGTAAAGTGCCTCGTGTGACATGGACCTCTGGATGAATGGCTTTAAGGTAAACTTTCATAATGGGCACTGTGATGTTTTTGAAGTTGTAGGTCTTTGGAATACTTCGTATTCTCCTCAAACTCATCATACAGTTTTTACGCCCTCTAAGTTTATCGTCCATTGCCAGTCTTTTTGTCTTGTGGCCACCTGTTATTTCTTATGCACTTTGTCTGTGACGTCATTTCTGAACCATCCCAGTATAGCTAAAGCTGAACAAGGATTTCACAATTGAAGATTGAAGGAGGTCTAAAGAAAACACTGACTTGACAAACTCACATTTCTCTACTCCAACCTCGATGTATTCAGTAACCATATCTGCGTCTTGCGGGAATCCAGCTCTGGTCACCTCGCCGGCCATTGTCGTAGGTGGCGTCATCGTAGTGTTGACAAAGACCGCCACTTCTTCTTTCTTACACCACACCTTGAGGAGTTTGGCCTCGCTGGGGTCGATGTCTCCAAGTGCGATCTTGGCGACGACTTTACTGTCAATCTGCAATGACAAACAATATTCATAGTAACACTATACATTCGGTTTGCGTTAACATGGTTTATACTAGGTAGATTATCTCTCACGATTAACGTGGGAGTACTTACTTATTATGGTGTTAAACTTAACACCATAATAGGTGTTGTCTCATACCTAAGAGAATACAAATTAACACCTATGGTGTTAAAGTGACCGTTGGCAGAGATGAGTGTTTTTTTTAACCGTTTATACCACACCCTGTTGTAATTGTGGATTTTTATTTATTTATTTTTTTTTTTTTGGGGGGGGGGGGGTATAATGTGAGAACACACACGGTGTAAATTTTACCCCAGCTTTTGCAGTGTACTACCTACTATGGCAATGCTGGGTGGAACCCACTCCAACTAAACCTAACACTTCCCCCAAGCTGTGGGTCTATTTTACGTCATACTCACGTCAATAATCTTCTTGGAAAATGGTTTGGTCAACACCTTGAGAAGTTCAACTTTAGTGCCCTTGTTTGTAGTCATGTTGAAGCTATTCACGATGAGACTCGTGAAATGGTAAAGATAGTGTGTAGCCACTTCCACCGGCAGTAGGCAGAAGACACACAGCCAGTTGAACATGTCGTGAATGGTTGCACCACCGAAGGCCCGCCTGAACTCATTGCGATTGCCTGACTGTGCCATGGACACGATGGTGTTGGTGACAGAGGTACCAATGTTGGCGCCCATGACGATGAAGATTGCCGGCTTCACTTGTAAGACTATTGGCGGGAAGAGGTTGATTTATTTAGTGAATTTATTCAGATAAAAATACAGCAAGAACATGCCAAAAATACATACACAACAGGAGAAAAGACATTGAAATAAGACACACCAGAGTAGAACACAAGACAGAAATACTGCACAAAAATGAACAACAATTTCTACAAATCCAACATGGCGTCTGAAAACATCAACTCAAAGACAACGTCGTAGTAAACAAAAAATGGGAAGAGAGAAATCCCAATGAGCACCATGTGATTTTTCTTTTATCCTATGTTTTTTATATTCTTCTTTCACTTCTATGTTGAAAAGCCACCATACCAAATATTACGTTTGATTGTATTGTAGAAAAAGTGGTTCTGAAACCACGATACCGGCTTTGGCTTGACTACAGTAGCCACTTTGATTCAGCGTACACAACTAGTGCTGCCTAAGCCAGAGCCGGAGCCATATTGTAGTCTTACTTCCAGCCGACACGATGGAGACTACGATGGACGTGGATGTACTTGAACTCTGGACCAACACTGTGGCTAGAATGCCGATCATCAAACCGCAGATGGGGTTATTCAACAAGGTACTGTCAGCGAACACTTCACCGGCCTCCTTACCTGATGAGTCAAAGAAAACAGATATGAAGGAGTCTAGGTACTAGGATCAATCCATCTTGGTAATCTGCCATTATTCAACGGAAGGTCAAAATGTCAAGTTCCTTTCAATGGATTTCTTTATAAAACCCCATTGTCACTATCAGGAATCTTGCACACGCTAACGCCATCGTACTGTTGTTTACAATTTTTGAACAATACGGTTTGTGCGGAGTAACCTAAATTTCACCGAAATTACCGCATGGCAAGTTGCTACGGTTGATAGCAACTAATTGTCACAATCAAGCACATACTCAAACCACAAGTTTCAATTCTGATAGTTACTATCCATTCGTCGCAAAAGTTTGTGAATAATATCATCAGTTTGTGTTTCTTACCTCCAAGAAGTCTGAACGCCGAGCTCATCAAATCCAGCGAGCAAATAAAGAAATATAGCAGGATGATGACGCCTAGAGGACGGCCAATCCAGTCCACTACGACTCGCTGAATCTTCCCACACGTCGTTAACTCTAAATAATTCGAATAAGGATGAAAGAAAAAGTGACGATAAAGCTTTAAAAGTGGGGTAATTTTCCGGGGTGTGTTTTTATAAGCGAAATTGAAAATTGTGAGAACAGGGGCGTGATAATAGGATGGTGAGCTGACTTAATACCGACCAGGGTTCTCTGTTCCATTTCGGTAAGAGCCAATGGGTCAACTAGACAGCTTGTAAAGGTCAAGAACTGACTTACCGGACCAGGGTTCACTGGTCAGTTCCATTTTGGTAAGAGCCCACGGGTCAACTAGACAGCTAGTAAAGGTCAAGAACTGACTTACCGGACCTGGGTTCACTGGTCAGTTCCATTTTGGTAAGAGCCTATGGGTCAACCAGACAGCTTCTAAAGATCAAGAACTGACTTACCGGACCATGGTTCACTAGTCTGTTCCATTTCGGTAAGAGCCCACGGGTCAACCGGACGGCTTGTAAATGTCAAGAACTGACTTACCGGAACAGGGTTCACTGGTCTGTTCCATTTCGGTAAGAGCCCACGGGTCAACCGGACGGCTTGTAAATGTCAAGAACTGACTTACCGGACCAGGGTTCACTGGTCTGTTCCATTTCGGTAAGAGCCCACGGGTCAACCAGGCAGCTTCTAAAGGTCAAGAACTGACTTACCGGACCACGGTTCACTAGTCTGTTCCATTTCGGTATTAAAAGAGCCCACGGGTCAACCAGACAGCTTCTAAAGGTCAAGAACTGACTTACCGGACCAGGGTTCACTGGTCTGTTCCATTTCGGTAAGAGCCCAAGGGTCAACCAGACAGCATCTTAAGGTCAAGAACTGGCTATACCGGACCAGGGTTTCTGGCCAGTTCCATTTCGGTAAGAGCCCATGGGTCAACCAGACAGCTTGTAAAGGTCAAAAACTGACTTACCGGACCAGGGTTCACTAGTCTGTTCCATTTCGGTAAGAGCCCACGGGTCAACCTCCTCATCAATCTCTCCTCCATCGATGAAGGAATTCACGGATTTCCGGACTCGCTTCTTGAAGCTACCCGTGTATCGACGCACTCCTCCGGCGACACGACCAAAGCTCCGGAGCCTCTCTTGGCGATGATTGCTCGGATGGTCCGGATCCATGACCTGTGGAAATTTGATAAAGTTCAAATCAATTTAAGTTACAGTACAGATCTTATGGTTTTGGAAACTGTTGCTAGTATAACACATTGTGAGAAATAACTACCTCTGAAGTATACATACTTCAGGCAGAAAAATACTGCTTGACAACTTATTTGCTAAGCAAACATTTAGCGGCATACCAGTTACGACAATGTGATTTTGGTTGGTAACCCGTAAGCACTATTGTATGTGCTTAGCATTCGTTTTTGGTGCTTAGGCTTTGTGAAGTTTGGCCCTGCTGCAGAACGGCAAAGGTCACGTAATGAGTAACTATACATATCAGAGGACTCAGGAAACACCAGATTATAAATGCAGTGCTGAAAGGCAGTGGACACTATTGGTAATTACTCAAAATTTTTATTAGCATAAAACCTCACTTGGTAACGAGTAATGGGGAGAAGTTGGCAGTATAAAACATTGTGAGAAACGGCTCACTCAAGTGACGTAGTTTTCGAGAAAGAATTAATTTTCCAAGAATTTGATTTCGAGACCTCAGATTTAGAATTTGAGGTCACGAAATCAAGCATCTGAAATAATACAACTTCGTGTGACCAGGGTGTTTTTGCTTTCATTATTATCTCGCAACTTCGACGACCGATTGAGCTCAAATTTTTCACAGATTTGTTATTTTATGCATTTGTTGGGATACAGCAATACAAGTGAGAAGACTGGTCTTTGCCAATTACCAATAGTGTCCACTGTCTTTAACACACATTGGTGTAGGCCTATATGGATAACCAAATACAAATTATTTGCATTGAAATATTTAAACAAACTATATTAAGACCAATTTCCTGCCAGAAAACATCTCCCTATAAACCCAACCTGGTGCCGTTTGACGTTGGCCCGTGCAGTCATGCATCAGACCATGCATACCTCCTTTCTTCACTGACGCTAAACTGTCAACGTAGGGAGCCCTATATTAAGCAACAGACTGAGTCATAATTTACCCCCTTCCCCTTCCCATGTCTTATTCATAACCCCCTTGTGTCTGTCTAGAATGAACACAATTCCAGTCATCGGGCGATATCCTGGTTCTAGTTTGTCATCCGTTGTGCGTTCCAAGACGGGTCTGGTCTGACGTCATCATGGCAGCCATTTTGTGTTTGGCACGTGTACTTAAAGGCATGTACTTAAAGGCTATTGGTATTAAATTACTCAAAACAATTTTTGGCGTAACAATTATTTGGTAACGAGCAATCGATAGCTGTTGATACTATAGTTATTGTGAGAAATGGCTTCCTCTGAAGTAAAATAGTTTTGAGAAAGAGGTAATTTCTCACTCAAATGATAAAAAAAACATATATCTGGGCCAAAATGGCTGTGTATGGCAAAATTGCGACACAGAGGGAACATTTGTATTTGGTCACGTGTAGATGTCATTTTCGGTCCAAATGCAGCACAACCCAATAGGCTGACTAGTCTGGCATCCTGTATTCGCCAAGGATTTTTTAACCACAAAAATGGCTTCTGATCGGAGCTCTCTAAAAAAAAATGGCTCTGCTTTGTCCGTTTGTATAGCGCCCTCATCGTCAGGAAAAGATGACCGATTTCGCCACATTGTTAAAAACTACTGTATGGCATCTTTCATAATTAATATTACGCATATCTAACAATTTGTAACATGCTCAGGTTGTGGTTGTTTTTTATGTCGTTGTAAGTATCCAACTAAGAATTTGAATGTGAAAAAAAAACACACAATCAATTACAATGAAGCTTACTTCAATGTCAATTACTTTCTCTTTACAGTGTTTTTTGCGTTTACAAACTGTTCGAAAAACATTTTTCAGTTCAACAAAATTATCTTACTGACGTCAGTAGGATAGTGCATGCAAATAAGAGGTTGCTTTATGGAAATATGTCCATGCCAGCTCAATCACCTCGATATGTCAATATGTTTCAATGTGTAACTCCTACTCCATTATTAAATTCGAAGGCAAGGGGATGTGGCAAATTAACGATTGTGCAATTTCAGGAAATAAATCTAATACGGGTCTGTGCCTTTGACGTTTCAAAGTTGTTAGGGACGACGCTGTTCTAAACGCAGAGTTAGTCTATATATTTCTGAACAAGGCAGTATACTTAATAAAGCATCGTAACACAATCACAAATAATAATTTCTGCTAAGCGAAAATAAGCAGGATACTATTCTCAATTTGACATGTGAAATGATAGTTTGGCTGGAAACCTTGCTCTGGTAAGCATAATTTTGTTTTGCTTAGCTAATAATTTGGTCCTGAAGTCTGGTGCGGTGGTCGGCAACACCGAAATACCTTGAGTGCTTTTTTTGCGGCTGTAACCAATAACTTGTTCGGTCAATGGTCAGTGACCCCCAATGGCAAGTTCAGTCGAAGCAGTTATTTGTTTTTTACCAAGCGAAACGCACCCCGTGTATAAACAACACACAATACGTTATTCTGAAAATTCAAGATAGGTGATCCTTGAAATGTCTGGTGATGAAGCGCAGATACAAACTGTCTGAATCATACTAAAGTAGGATGCATGCATGGTGAGAGTACATGTGAAAATCTCTTTTTCGAGTAGTGTTGGTTCTGAAAAGAACCGGTGGTTAACAACTCAACGTTTTAATCAGTATGCTTTGATCGTCTTTAGGAGACTGTAACTACATGTACATGAACATCATGTATTTGTATTTACAGGTATTATAATGAATGAAATCTTAAGACGTATTTGGGACACTTACCAGATCTTCAGTGTCCTCCGTTCGCGTCATGATGAGCGTTTAGATGAACAAATCCCTCCCCAAAACAGGTCCTTGTTGTCCAGCCAGCCAAGCGATCCAACCGTTGTATTTGAGCTGGTACCGCACCGGTAGGAAACACCTATGTCTTGAGGAGTTCAGAAACACCGGCAACGTCACCCCCTTTCGAAAGAGTCCTCTGCTCCCCTACGCTCTATATTATATAAACAACCCCTTCCTCTCTTCAGTGAGTCACCCCAACGTGGGTTATATAGAAGCAGACTTTTAAGTATAGACCACTGGGGGAGAGAAGTCTTTCTATAGTTTTCATAGATCGGAACCTTTCAAACGGATATCCAAAATTTGCCACAAAGTGATACCACTGTGCTATTTCTAGGTAACTTGAAATGATGCCAGCAAGTAGAGAAAAGGCAGAGCCTGAACAATTGCAATATCCGAATTAAAAACTCCGATTGTCTTCGCACTTTTGATTGAGGCTTAATTAACGTTGTGGCCGAACAGGTGGTGGAAAATTTAGTTTGTGTTTTTGGAGCTTTGCTGGGTGATACATGTAATTGGAGCTTAACTTTTCAGATCACAACGATTACGAATTCTCAATGTTTTTATCTGGAAAATTTGAATGGTTGTCCATTAATTACCAGGCTCTGTCGAGTTGGCTACCGCTAACACTTTAACATGACTCTAAGCATCCAATTTAATGCTGAAAACACTAAGTTTTTGAGAGTAATTCGCATTGGTATAAATTTCACAAAATCATAACAATTTAGGAGCTACTATGGCCAAGCCCGTCTGTTATCTAGAACAACAACTTTCAGTTAAACAAAAAAGTAAATTCACATTTTGGGGGTCAGGTTTTGCGTCATGATGCATATTATTTTATTGACGCTTAAATATTTAAAACGAATAATAATAGGCCATGAGTTTATTTTGAACGATATAAATAATACACAAATATTTCAAACAAATTCCTTTGACCTTTAAGGCATGTTTTGTAATTTAAAACTTAGTTGGTTAAAAGCTGTTGACATTTTAAAACACTGTCAGAAACAACATCCTTTGATGTAATGTACATGTAGTTTCAGTGAAAGTTGCCTAGGCATCTGAAAGCACACAATATTATATGCAGCAATGGTGTTTAATTTTTCATTTTTTTTCTTGCAGCTTCGATGACAAATTGAGCCCAAAATGTCTACAGGATTGTTATTTTGTGCATTTGGGATTTTTCTTGCAAAATAAAAAACCCCGAAAAAAAGTAAAGGGTGTTCCTAATTATAGCTGATGAATCACATTTGGTTTCAATACCTAGCAATACTAAAACAAAATTAATATACTATTCGAGTAATTTCCTTGCAACAAGAAGTTAAAAAAATGTGATTAAAGGGTCTATGTACTTTTTGTTGGACAAAAAACACAATGTCCACAGATTTTCACTAAACTCACACAGTTTGAAGATAATGATAGTAGAAAGCTTCCCTGAAAATATTACTTGATGAGGTGCTGTAGTTTTTGAGAATGAGTAAAACAATGCTATGAAAATCATTTCCGTCTCTCTGATCATGAGACGAAAATTATTTTAGCATGTAAAAATGTATTTTCATGACATTGTTTTACCAATTTCTCAAAAACTACAGCACCCCAGCATCTAACATTTTTAAGGTTAGCTTTCTATTATCATTATCTTCAAACGGTGTTGGTTTAATGTAAATCTGTGGACATTGTGTTTTGTGTTACAAAAAGTACCCAAATCCTTTAAAGATATGGTTTTGATCACATTTTGTGTAAACACCTGTAGTAGCAATTCCCAAGTTTGCGATTGGACAAACTCGGAATGCAACAAAAAACAAAATGGCTTCACAGTATGTAAGAGTTGAAAGGTCACTGCTTTACCCTTCTCTGTCTTCAACGAACCACAAATTGTTTGCTTTGAACCGTTGCAGTTTGACCTCCTTGCTCTGTACCCAATTATTATGCACTACAGCCGCTTTCTCGTGGTGGTTCTCATAAAACTGAGAATTAGCAAAGTAAAGTTTGCCATTCGGGAAAATCTGGGATGACATCACTTTCTTTCTTAATCCTGGGAGCTTCTCTTCGATCAGCATTTTATTCATAATCACCTGATCTGAGATACTAGTCTGTGATTCGTGCAATCGGCGGAGCCATTCCTTTACGAACTCTTTGGTCTTTTCTGTACACCTAAAGTAGACGAACCCTGCGCAGTAAGCGATGTACGGTTTGTGTTGGTCTTCCTCTACTGCTATGTCAAACTCACCATCAAGAAACTGGAATGGTTCCTTCAACCACACAGTGTCAACGTCACTAAAGAGCACATGGTGTCCTTTTTCTAGGAGTTGATAGATGTAAGCCGGCCGCTTGTTCACCATAGCGTTGTAGATAGGCGAGTCCCACTCCAGTTTGTGAGCGGGTATTTTGAAACCCTCTGAAATCACCACGTGGACGTCCGGTCTCCCGTAGAGAAACCGCTGCGTTTCTTCGTCTTCGGCTACGACTAGAATCCGTGGCTTAGTGCCCACTCGCTTGATGCTTTCCAACCAGTTTTCAGTGAAGTCCAAGAAGGCTTTGTTCGTGGTTGCGAGGACGACTGGGCGTGGGTCTGAGACGGCATCCTGCCAGGGGCTCTGAGTGGCTCCTACGCCCGGTAACTTCGGTGCCTCAACAAACCGTACTAATGTGGGGTCGAAGTCTTTCAACCGTTTCATTCGGTTCATTTGCTCATTGTGGTGTTTCCAGCCTGTAGGAGGGATTGAAATTTGAGTTATCAGATGAGTAACTGTAATAGTATCCTGCAAGGGGCTCGGAGTGGCTCGCACGCCCGGTAACTTCGGTGCCTCAACAAACCGTACTAAAAACATGGGGTCAAAGTCTTTCAATCGTTTCATTCGGTACATTATGTCAGCGTGGTGTTTCCAGCCTGTAAGATTGATTTAACATTGAACTTAAGCGTTTTTGTCTGTACTGTTTGAATCATGGCCAGTTTTAATTTCCCCAGTGTGGGATAATAAAGTTCTTATCTTATCTTAATCTTATCTTAACTATCAGATAAGAAAATAGCATTTGGTGATTGAGTTTTTGTTATCAAAATGTTGCGACTAAATGTTAGACTAAATCATCTGAAGAATTCGTTTGGATAAAGAAACTTTCCTTATACCTCCTTTTTATTGCACAAGATTTAAAGGCAGTGGACACTATTGGTAATTACTCAAAATAATTATTAGCATAAAACCTTTCTTGATTACGAGTAATGGGGAGAGGATGATAGTATAAAACATTGTAAAAAAAACAGCTCCCTCTGAAGTGATGTAGTTTTCGAGAAAGAAGTAATTTTCCACGAATTTGATTTCGAGACCTCAAGTTTAGAACTTGAGGTCTCGAAATCAAGCATCAAAAAGCACACGACTTCGTGTGACAAGGGTGTTTTTTCTTTCATTATTATCGCGCAACTTCTGCGACCGATTGAGCTCAAATTTTCACAGGTTTGTTATTTGATGCATATGTTGAGATACACCAAGTGAGAAGACTTATCTTTGTTTGATAAGGTCAGGCCTGTATACTTCGTCTTTGAACGGGCAAGGGCACCAGGGCGTTTTCTCTTTGGTAAAGGGCAACATATAAGGAACGTAAATTTCTACTGGAGCATTTCAAGGGCACCAAGGAAATGACCAGTGGGCATGGATGCAATCGCCTTCATTGCCTCTGTATCCAAAGTCACTGTATAGTATCAGACCTGCAAGCTGATTCTAAATTTATGATTATAATAATATTTAGGGGTTTCGTTGATTGGATTTCCTTACCGGACCACGCCACTAATCCTATAATTGCCGCCACAACCAAGATGGCGAGCTGTCTTCCATTCCAGCGCCGACAGGTGAAAATCAGCATGATCTAATAAAGGGATAAACAAATTAATATATTCATATGTGGTGACCTATGCAAGGTGTCTTTTCATTCATTGTGATAAAAAAAAAACTAGCTTGAGAAACAAAACTCAAAAGTTTTAGAATAATGCTTCAAATTGTCTCCTTATGCAATAAAGATGCATGCTTCTCAGCATAAGATTTCAGGACACATATTTTGTTATTTTATTTTTTATTTATTTATAAAAAAGAAATTCTCAGGGGGGGGGGGGGGGGTGGGGCTGGTTCCAATCAAAGTATTGTGTATGTCGCCGTTGCATAAAGTGGCTTGGCAGCCACTGTTCACTCAGAAAGGAACCGAACGGGACATAAAAAAGGCACATACCACGAACAAAAAAATCGTGATAAAAAAATCCAGTAAACACGGTGCAATAATCATTATGAGATTTGTAATTTCTTAAAACAATTATAAGCATAAAACCTTTCTTGGTGACGAGTAATGGGGAGAGGTATAGATGGTATAAAACATTGTGAGAAACGGCTCCCTCTGAAGTAACATAGTTTCGAGAAAGAAGTAATTTACAACGAATTTGATTTCGAGACCTCAGATTTAGAACTTGAGGTTTCGAAATCAACCATCTAAACGCACACAACTTCGTGTGGCAAGGGTGTTTTTTCTGCTCGCAAGTTCAATGACCGATTGAGCTCAAATTTTCACAGGTTTGTTATTTTATGCATATGTTGAGATACTGTGAAGGCTAATCTTTGACAGTTACCGATAGTGTCCACTGCCTTTAAAACCCTTGTGGCTACAGCGCCCTCAATGATGCAGCTGAAATAAAATCACTTTCTTGGAGATTGCCTGGAAATGGTTGCCAGTTAATTAGGAAAAGTTCCGTATCTGGCCACCACTTTTCCACTAATTTTTACAAAAAGGATTATCACATTGTAAAGTAAAACTATACTCATTTCTCTATTACTCTCTCTCTCTCTTTAGGTATTTCTGCTTCACTGATTTTCTGTTTATGTTTGTTGTGTTCTCATTTAGCCTTCGAGAAAGCCTGTGCTAAAAGCATGGAGGTAGGTAGCCTCCATGGCTAAAGCATGGGTATAAATAAGTCAAAACGTCGACAGGCCATTAACTATTTTTTATACCATCCTTTGGTTGGGAAGCAGTTTGCAACAGCTACTTCTATTTTCTCACTAATTTATTTCATATAAAAATGACAAAGTGGTCGCAGGACACGGAAATTTCCTCGTTGATCACCCCAAGTGTTAAGTTCAAATTTGATCTATTACATAACATTGATAGAAGCTCGACTTACCTTTGAGTTTGTATACTTTCATCAAATTCTGCAGTTTCTCCCTTTCCCTTTGGATCGGTAAGCATTCAAATGGTTGTCTTCGTGTACGGTTGCTGCGTGAATGCACAGCCCAATACACTGTATCTTTGATATAATTAAATGACTCTAGCATCAAACGAAGCCAACTACAAGACACAGCAAGTGTTAAATGGACACCATAAGATGATCTTTTTTAAAACATGTAATACTCGTCAAGGAATGAAGTAGATTGTCTCACAAGTGACAACGACTATTGGTCCCTGCTGCTCTGTATGTTGTTAGTGCAATACAACTCAGTAGCATGAAGGCCTTGTACAGCTAGCTGAATAGAATGAATGTGTACCGTCGCCATGAAAGCTATTACGTAATCACTATATAGTGATGCAAATAGCGCCCCCATTCTACAGTTGGCGAAACCATGAAGGAAGAAGGGCGAAACCAACTGGTATGTGTCAATGTTTGTATATTGACCACCGTAAATCCGCCATTAATCCACATCCACGTCTGGTCCATTTGTCTGGATCTTGTGGTTCCTTGCTCAATGCATGGAGGTAGTCTTGGTGCAAGACGTTTTTCGATAGTTGAGTGATAGTGAATACTTACGTATTGTACCAAGACTAGCATGGATGTATAATTGGTAGGCATACCTAGCCCATATTGTGGTTATTGCATGGAGGAAAATGGTTATTCTATTTTCTTCCTCCATGTGTTATCATAAAAAAAGGACGCGGAATGAAGGCATAACATGAGATTGGGTATCATTTACTATCAATAAAACGATACTTTATGTGAAGCGTTTTCCCACATTATTTTTTCTCTTTTTAAATGAAAACGATTGAAATGAACATTGTTAGTTTGTTGTTTATTATATACTATGTTCAATTTTTATATTTATGTTATATATATTTTTTGTGCAAAAAATAGTTAATGGCCTGACGTTTCGACCCTAGCAGAGTCTTTCTCGAAGGCTAAATGACAACACAACAAACATGAACAGGTAACTAAGTGAAACATAAGCAGTGAAGTGGAAATACATGGATGGGGTTAGAAAGCATACATAAAAAAGCAGGGGGGTAAACAATGAATAGGGGGACAAAAAAAAGGGGGGGGGGGGTTGAAGGGAAGGGACTGGCTTGACCACAAGCAAGAGGATGGAAACACCAAAGGACAACATCAAGGGTGGTGAGGTTGGGTAAACAGTAATTAATTAGTGAATGAGGCTCAAAAACATGCTAGCAAAGTTGAGTCTAAGGGCGTCAAAGGACGGGAACTCGAAAAAAAAAAAAAGATCGATTGGTCTGAAAACAGAAACAACATTATTATTGCTACTATTACTGACAATTCAAAATACATGGTTTAAATTGTAACCACCCTTATCGAATGGGTAATTTTTGTACGACACAAAACACAAAACACATATATCTCATTATTTACATTAAAATTTAATGGTTTAAAAAAATTCCGATACAAAGCTTCCCTTAAAATATTACTTGCTGAGTTCTGTTTTTTTTTAATGAGTAAAACAAAAATCACGAAAATAGTTTTTGCCTCACTGAGACGAACATTAATGTAGCTTGTAAATTACAGGTAAGTTACAGTTAAATTATTTTACAAACATCTTCATTCACACAGTGAGTAGGAATTCAGGTCATGGCCAAAAACTTAAATTTCGAGCACAAAAAAAGAAAGAAGAGATACAGTGTCAAAATGTTGATGCCCAGTTGTAACCTGGGGGTTGTTGACTTCAAGCTTGAGGTATTTAGGATGACATAGGCACTGAAAAAATGGTCTTATTTGCCGGGAGGTTTACAGGGAAATTTTTCAAGATTGATGCTTGGCCGTTTGAAAAATTAGACCTGTTTTAGGATGTTTTTATGTTGAGTGTTATGCATGCCTTGTCGTGAGTTACGGTTACTATGGCTATGTAATGGCAACTCGCAAAGTAAGCACAAAATCGGATGTTAAAATTCTCCCCTATGTGGCCTATGAAGGAGGATGTTTCAAGAGAGGGCGCTATAAGAAGTAAAGTACACAGTTCGCCGTGGGAACAAAATATCCGGGCGACAGAACCTCCTGCCACACCGGATCACGTAGACTTGAATTCTTTGTGATCTACACGAGCCACATACTGCAGTTTCGGAACCGTTCAACTTTCGGATCGTGTCCGACAATCCAGTTGTTATGCACGACAACAAAGTCCTTTTTGTCCTTCCTCCATTTGTCATCGAAAAATAACTTCCCATTCGGAAATTTATTGGAGTCAAGAACCCGGAGCTTCAATCCGGCTATCACTTTTCGCCGGATCATGGTATTCATAACCACTTGATCCGCCTTCATGGTCTTGTCGTTGGCCATAAACCGGATCCACTCCTTGACAAACTGCATGGTTCGTTCGGTTGGTCGAAAGTAGGCAAACCCGGCACAGTATGAGGCTGGTTTATGGTTATCTTCCTCAAGTGCCATGTCAAAGTTCCCCTGGAAAAATGGAAACGGATCCTGTAGCCAGAAAGTGTCCACATCGCTGAACAGAACCTCCCAGCCCTGTTCCAGTAGATCTAAGATATACCCCTGTCTCTTATTGACGAACTTCTTGTACTCTTTGGTATTGAAGACGAGCTTTCCAGTTGTTGACTTAGCAGTCTGAGTCTTCAAGACATTCAGTCCGGCCATTGTCTTATTGGAGAGGTAATTAAACGCTTGGTCATCTTCAGTAACCACCGATATATTAGGGCAGGCTCTCGTGCGCCTGATGCTCTCAAGCCAATTTTCTGTGAAGTCCAAATAAGCAGAATTGGTGGTGGTCAGAAGGATGGTGCCGGATCGCCTCTGAAGATCCGATGCGGTGCACTGGTACGGCTCCGGGGAACTACCCCCATCCCCATCCACGGGAGATAGCCGGGTCGAGGCATCATGACCTGCTGGAGAGCCCAGTGCTAGCTGATTTATCATAACGCCGCTGTCGGTTTTTGTCGGTTGAAACTGGTTATATGTAGCTTCAATTCGTAGGTTTGTGTCAACTTTGCACGCATCTGACTTCCAAGAGGGAGTATCAACACACGTGGCATTCTTTCGTGCTGTCGAAACAAAGGGAAGTATTAAAACAGTATATGTATTTTAGTTTGCGGTAACATCATGTGCATCTACTCGCCATGTAGATTATGTTCTTTTGAGAACTTGTCTTGCTTTATATTTTTCTACCGCGTAGAAGGTTTTCGGAATTCGGGAGACTTCTCAGCTCTGAAAAGAACTGTTCTGCTTTTTAACTACTACCTGGGGTGGAAGGTAGAAAATCGGCTGGGACTACTACTTTAGCTTTTAGTGGATCGTTATTAACTTCACTACCGCGGAGTGAGTTCTTAATGTTGGTCTCAACGTTTCGACTAGCTTGCTTTAGTCATTGTCAGGAGACTGATGAGTGGGAGAGATAAAAGGCCTATTTATTTAGGTGAAAATTTGGCTCAGTAAAATACTGAAACAGCTGTTTAGACATTGCTTCCTGCATTTGCATATCAGATTATGGTTGTCAATGACCGAACCCCACCCATTAGGTAAACATACTTACATGCAATAAAGATGTACACAACCGCTAAGGAGAACGTCACAAACATTAACACGTTGGCTTTGAAATTCATGCTGTCAAGAAAGAAACAGATCCCCAATAATATTTACGGTAAGAATATGAATCTGCTGATACTGGAATAATTATGCAAAAACAAGTGTCCTGACTTTTCAACCCTAGAGGTTGGGTGGGGGGGGGGGGCACTTCTGCCCGGACCATGACATCACTGAGACTTGAATGAAGTCTGTAGCATTTATTTACAGGTCCTTTCGGTTGGTGGTCAGTTTTTGCAACAGATAATTTTTTTCTCTCGGATTACTATTATGAAAAAAGTTATTATTGCTGATGAAGTTATTATTGCTGTTAAGTTCAAGTTTGATCTATTACACAACATTGATAGAAGCTCGACTTACCTTTGAGTTTTTATACTTTCATCAAATTCTGCAGTTTATCCCTTTCCCTTTGGATCGGTAAGCATTCAAATGGTTGTCTTCGTGTACGGTTGCTGCGTGAATGCACAGCCCAATACACTGTATCTTTGATATAATTGAATGACTCTATAGCAACGAACGAAACCAACTACAAGACACAGCAAGTGTTAAAAGGACACCATAAGATGATCTTTTTTAAAACATGTAATACTCGTCAAGGAATGAAGTAGATTGTCTCACAAGTGACAACGCCTATTGGTCCCTGCTGCTATGTATTTTGTTAATGCAATACAACTCAGTAGCATGAAGGCCTTGTACAGCAGCTGAATAGAATGAATGTGTACCGTCGTCATGAAAGCTATTACGTAATCACTATAGTGATGCAAATAGCGCCCCCATTCTACACTTGGCAAAACCATGGAGGAAGAAGGGCGGAACCAACTGGTATGTGTCAATGTTCGTATATTGACCGCCATTAATCCGCAACCACGTCTGGTCCACTTTTCTGTTCCTTGCTCAATGCATGGAGGTAGTCTTGGTGCAAGACGTTTTTCGATAGTTGAGTGATAGTGAATACTTACGTATTGCACCAAGACTAGCATGGATGTATAATTGGTAGGCATACCTAGCCCATATTGTGGTTATTGCATGGAGGAAAAAGGTTATTCTATTTTCTTCCTCCATGTGTTATCATAAAAAAAGGACGCGGAATGAAGGCAGAACATGAGATTGGGTATCATTTACTATCAATAAAACGATAGTTTATGTGAAGCGTTTTCCCACATAATATTGTTTTTCTCTTTTTAAATGAAAACGATTGAAATGAACATTGTTAGTTTGTTGTTTATTATATATTATGTTTAATTTTTATATTTATTTTATACATATTTTTTGTATTACTTGTACGTTAAGTTAACCCAAAACATGCTAGCAAAGTTGAGTCTAAGGGCGTCAAAGGACGGGAACTCGAAAAAAAGGGGAAAAAAAAGATCGATTGGTCTGAAAACAGGAACAACATTATTATTGGTTAGGGTTAGGGTTAGGATTAGGGTTACTATTACTATTACTGACAATTAAAAAAAAAAAGGTATAAATTGTAACCACAAACACCCTTATCGAATGGGTACTTTTGTACGACACAAAACACAAAACACATATATCTCATTATTTACATTAAAATTAATAAATGGTTTAAAAAAATTCCGATACAAAGCTTCCCTTAAAATATTACTTGCTGAGTTGTGTTTTTTCAATGAGTAAAAAAAAAAACACGTAAATAGTTTTTGCCTCAATGAGACGAACATTAATGTAGCATGTAAATTACAGGTAAGTTACAGTTAAATTATTTTACAAACATCGTCATTCACACAGTGAGTAGGAATTCATGTCATGGCCGAAAAACTTGAATTGCGAGCACAAAAAAAAGAAGAGATACAGTGTCAAAATGTTGATGCCCAGTTGTAACCTTGGGGTTGTTGACTTCAAGCTTGAGGTATTTTGGATGACATAGGCACTGGAAAAAATGGTCTTATTTGCCGGGAGGTTTACAGGGAAATTTTTCAAGATTGATGCTTGGCAGTTTGAAAAATTAAACCTGTTTTAGGATGTTTTTATGTTGAGTGTAAGCATGCCTTGTCGTGAGTTAACGGTTACTATGGCTATGTAATGGCAACTCGCAAAGTAAGCACAAAATCGGATGTTAAAATTCTCCCCGGAGTTTCGGCAATATCTAAAAAACGCGACCACATTTTAAAATTTATAAATAAAGTAGCTTTATGATTTCAGACTTGTGCCGTTAGAAATTGAGCCCTGATAACCACAAGAGGGCGGTATTTACAGCAACCAGCCCACAATCGAAGCCAAGAGAGAAGTTGAACTTTTGAAAAATTCTCGTCGTAGCCCGAAATTATGTATATAATAATAATGTGTAATAATTCTACCCTGATGAATTGATGAAGTGTTAACAATTTATATATCATAGTGAAATCACTTTGTGGATGAGTTAAAAAAAACAAACAAAAAAAAAACGAGTTCCGGGTGTCCCAGGGAAATCGGTCCACCGGAGATTCTGTCCCCCAAAATGGGAAAATAATGTGGCCTGAGAAGGAGGATGTTTCAAAAGAGGGCGCTATGAGAAGTGAATTACACAGTTCTCGGTGGGAACAAAATATCCGGGCGACAGAACCTCCTACCACACCGGATCACGTAGACTTGAATTCTTTGTGATCTACGAGCCACATACTGCAGTTTCGGAACCGTTCAACTTTCGGATCGTGTCCGACAATCCAGTTGTTATGCACGACAACAAAGTCCTTTTTGTCCTTCCTCCATTCGTCATCGAAAAATAATTTCCCATTCGGAAATTTATTGGAGTCAAGAACCCGGAGCTTCAATCCGGCTATCACTTTTCGCCGGATCATGGTATTCATAACCACTTGATCCGCCTTCATGGTCTTGTCGTTGGCCATAAACCGGATCCACTCCTTGACAAACTGCATGGTTCGTTTGGTTGGTCGAAAGTAGGCAAACCCGGCACAGTATCCGGCTGGTTTATGGTTATCTTCCTCAAGTGCCATGTCAAAGTTCCCCTGGAAAAATAGAAACGGATCCCGTAGCCAGAAAGTGTCCACATCGCTGAATAGAACCTCCCAGCCCTGTTCCAGTAGATCTAAGATATACCCCTGTCTCTTATTGACGAACTTCTTGTACTCTTTGGTATTGAAGACGAGCTTTCCAGTTGTTGACTTAGCAGTCTGAGTCTTCAAGACATTCAGTCCGGCCATTGTCTTATTGGAGAGGTAATTAAACGCTTGGTCATCTTCAGTAACCACCGATATATTAGGGCAGGCTCTCGTGCGCCTGATGCTCTCAAGCCAATTTTCTGTGAAGTCCAAATAAGCAGAATTGGTGGTGGTCAGAAGGATGGTGCCGGATCGCCTCTGAAGATCCGATGCGGTGCACTGGTACGGCTCCGGGGAACTACCCCCATCCCCATCCCCGGGAGATAGCCGGGTCGAGGCGCCATGACCTGCCGGAGAGCCCAGTGCTAGCTGATTTATCATAACGCCGTTGTCGGTTTTTGTCGGTTGAAACTGGTTATACGTAGCTTCAATTCGTAGGTTTGTGTCAACTTTGTACGCATCTGACTCCCAAGAGGGGGTATCAACACACGTGGCATTCTTTCGTGCTGTCGAAACTAAGGGAAGTAAAACAGTATATGTATTTTAGTTTGCGGTAACGTCATGTGCATCTACTCGCCAGGTAGATTATGTTCTTTTGAGAACTTGTCTTGCTTTATATTTTAAGATTTCGGAATTCGGGAGACTTCTCAGCTCTGAAAAGAACTGTCCTGCTTTTTAACCACTACCTGGGGCGGAAGGTAGAAAATCGGCTGGGACTACTACTTTAGCTTTTAGTGGATTGTTATTAACTTTACTACCGCGGAGTGAGTTCTTAATATTGGTCTCAACGTTTCGACTAGCTTGCTTTAGTCATTGTCAGGAGACTGATGAGTGGGAGAGATAAGGGCCTCATTATTTATATAGGGGGAAAACAGACAAAACTTTAAATTTAGTAATTCAGATAATATCAAACCAACATTATTCTTAAAGGTTACCTGTACTGTCTTTTTTAAATGAACATTTGGCTCAGTAAAATACTGAAACAGCTGTTTAGACATTGCATCCTGCCTTTGCATATCATATTATGGTTGTCAATGACCGAACCCCACCCATAAGGTAAACATACTTACACGCAATAAAGATGTACACAACCGTTGAGGAGAACGTCACAAACATTAACACGTTGGCTTTGAAATTCATACTGTCAAGAAAGAAACAGATCCCCAATAATATTTACGGTAAGAATATGAATCTGTTTATACTGGAATAATAATGCAAAAACAAATGTCCTGACTTTTCAACCCTAGAGGTTGGGTGGGGGGGGGGGGGGGCACTTCTGCCCGGACCATGACATCACTGAGACTGGAATGAAGTCTGTAGCATTTATTTATAGGTCCTTTTGGTTAGTGGTCAGTTTTTGCAACAGATACATTTTTTTTTCTCTCGGATTACTATTATGAAAACAGTTATTATTGCTGATGAAGACAAGGACGCCACGCCACATCCTAAGTCAACTTTTAATCACTGTAGTTCTTGAGCACGATGAAACCTGTTACCAAGATTACTTGCTATGAGCAAGAAACCTTAACTGTTTCTACCTCCATGGTTTAACTGAGTGTTCTGGGAAGGTTTTACTTGTAAATTCTAGTCCAATGGACCATTTTTTTTTTTTTTTTTTTTTTTTAGGGGGGGGGGGGGGTACCATCTGCCCCACATCGCCATGGTATACACGGCCTAATGTAACACCCGAAACAGACAGCAAAGTAGTATTGCTCAAGTGCCAAGACCGCTACTCGAACCCACACTCTATCAGAAACACCCAAGCTTGAGTCCGGTCTGACATTTTTAGTAAAGAGTCTTTCTTACAGGCTAAAATGACAACAAAACACATTACGACAGAGGCACTAAAATTAAAAAACTTTCCAAATCATTACGCATGACCACAGTCTTAAGCAATCGCACAACATCGGTAAACAGTATTGTCCAATGGCCCATACTTCGTGTAACACAACATTATAACACAAAAATAATGACAAACCTGTGAACATTTAGGCTCAATCGGTCATCGGAGTCGGGAGAAAATAACGGGGAAAACCCACCCTTGTTTCCGCACGTTTCGCCGTGTCATGACGTGTTTAAAATAAATCCGTAATTCTCGACAACGAGAATTGATAATTATTGTTTTCTCGAAAAGTAAAGGATTTCATGGAATAATATTTCAAGAGAAGTCTTTCACCATTACCTTCTGTAAACAAGTTTTTTGTAAATCTTTGAACTTGTTTTTTTTCTGTGCCGAAAGTGTATCTTTAAGAAACAAAACTCAAAAGTTTAAAAAATATGCTTAAATTTATTGTCTCCTTATGCTGTCATTATAAAGAGGCATGTTTCTCAAAATAAGATTTCAGGACACATATTTTGTTTTGTAGGCCTATTTGTTTATTTATTAAAAACAAAAATTCCGGGTGGGGTGGGGGGTTCAATTGTTACAAAATTATAATGGCTTGGCAGCCACTTCTATGTACATGTAGCATGCAAAGCTGCGCTAAGCCGGATCTAAAATTTCGATTAAGCCGGATCTAAAATTTCGATAGAAACACAATTAAACGGAGGATTTACGCGTATTTTTTATGGTTCACTCAGGGAGGAGCGGGACATCAAAAAGGCACATACCACGAAAAAAAAAATCGTGATAAAAAACAAACAAAAAACTGTAAACGTCGATGCAATCATAACTATAAGATTTAAAACTCATGTGGACAGAGAATAAAACCACAGGCAGCTACTGCTACAGCGCCCTCAATGATGCAGCTGAAATAAAATCACTGTTGCCAGTAAATCGGGAAAAGTCACGTATCCTGTTACCACTTTTCCACTCATTTTTACGAAAAGGATTATCTAACTAATGAGTAAACTATAGTTCGGATAACTTTCCGTATGGCGCCACCACTTTTTCACTCATTTTTACAAAAAGGGATATATCAATCAGGTAAATTAGATACTATATTATTTTATTTCGAATGAAAAAGTGGTGGCGCCATACGGAAACTTTTCCTATAGTTCCCCATTTATCTGACTCTCTCTCTATTCACGTATTTCTTCACTGTCTGTTCATGTTTGTTGTGTTGTCATTTAGCCTTCGAGAAAGCCTCTGCTAAAGAATGGAGGTATAAATAAGTCAAAACGTCGACAGGCCATTTTAAAACTATTTTTATACCATCCTTTGGTTGGGAAGCAGTTTGCAACAGCTACTTCTATTTTCTCACTAATTTATTTCATATCAAAATGACAAAGTGGTGGCAGGATAAGGAAATTTCCTCGTTGATCACCCCAAGTGTTAAGTTCAAATTTGATCTATTACATAGCATTGATAGAAGCTCGACTTACCTTTGAGTTCGTATACTATCATCAAATTCTGCAGTGTCTCCCTTTCCCATTGGATCGGTAAGCGTTCAAATGGTTGTCTTCGTGTACGGTTGCTGCGTGAATGCACAGCCCAATACACTGTATATTTGATATAATTAAATGACTCTAGCAACACCCGAAGGCTCAATTGCAGAATACCCTGAACTCAAAAGCACTGCTACGCAGTCACGGCACAGTGACCGCACATAATGTACCGAAGTGATCGTTCGGTGTGTGTGTACTGTAGCATGAAGTATGGTGTGTACATGAAGAATGGGGGTCGACTTGCCACAGGTATCACACGTTACTAATACTATTTAGTCTTGGATGGGCCGGGGTTCATAGAGCCGGGGTCGACTTGGTGCACATGTACATGAAGTAGAGGATCGATGTGTAAAAGTTTTTCACGATTGAGTCGGAACTAATTTTCATTTGCCCGACCTTGGGGGACATTAATCAACCTCGTCCCTACCATGGATAAAGTTTATTTGGAAATTTGGGGGACATTAATCAACCTCGTCCCTACCATGGATAAAGTTTATTTGGAAATTTTGCCCCATTCAAGGATTATTTAAAAAAGGGAAAGAAAGCCCGAATTCTTACTTAAAGGGACACACCGGCTCACCGTGTACGCAGTTTAGGGCTGTAGAATAATAAATAATGTTTAAAAAACAAATGATTAAAAAACCCAAAAGCGGTAAAAGGCCAGAGTGAACGTGTTTCCAGCCGTTGCAACTGTCAAGTCTTCGTGACATCGTCGCACAATAGTGCAAGTAGACTGGTGCTTTGTTTATAGCAACGTTTTACTACGACGCAGCATAAGGATCCAGTCTATCCATAAAGTATGAATAACCAGCATATATGGATCAGGCAAATCCTTCGACGATGGAGGTAGTCGTGCTTCGACGTTATCCAAAGATCGTAACGAAGAACACAAAAAACTAACCCAGCATATAATGGGACAGTGACAAGTAAATAAAGCATTCCTGGCACCAACTTCCTGGTGAACTTGTGGCTGGTGGCCGACTAAATTTTTGAATAGTAAAGAAATTTTGTGAGCAGTATTTTCTGCTAGACAGATGAAACTGAGGGGCCCCGCCTGTTATTCACAGTGAAACATTTTATAATCTCGGGGGGGGGGGGTGGGGGGTTGGGGGGTGGGGGAGGGAATCGTGAGGGATTCAAAAGCGTCCTTGTGAGAATGTATTTTAAAATGTAAGCGTAGCTGGGTATCTTGGAACGTAAACGTAGCTGCGTATGGAACGTAAGCGTAACTTGACTCAGGATTGAAAGCGTGCCTTTTGTATATATAGCGTAACTTGAGAAGGAACGTAAGCGTAGCTGAGTAGCTGCGTAGCTTGGAACGTGACCAAATAATACCTCAACAATCTAAAAAATAACACTTCATTTACAGAATAATAAAAAAAAAATTGACAAAATTATGCTTTGAGGGAATTTTTGTATCGTATTTGTTTCAACCTTTTATACAAAATTATTGTTTACCTGTTCTTTTTTCGATCGGGGGCTCCGGTTTATTTAATCCTTGTTTTCTTCTTCATAAAACATTTTTTAAGCTACTCACACAATAACACTGTCAATATGACAAAATGCGGTATTCCTACGTTTTGACATCGTCAATCTTTTTTTATTGTTTCCTGAAAACTCCTAGCAAAAAGAAATTAGGAGCCATGAAACAAAACTGAGTATAATATTGGAACGTTGCGATCATAAGAAATAACGGATTTGACACGAGGTGTACCGACTGACAAACCCTCGATGACAAACATGTACTCTGATGTCTGGCTCCCAACCCCTCCCAAGCTCAGGGCGAGACCCGCAAGCTGGGAGTTCATAGCGCCCGGGATTACACCTCCAGCCCCCCACGAGACACGGCATGTGCGGTACGTGATATGACCCGAGGCTTACGTTCCGATTGCTCCACGCTGTGGGGCCATATAACAAGCTTCCGTTACACGGACTCTTTGAATGCGAATCTTACGTTAGATTTTTCACCATTATTTACTTTTTGTAGCGATAATTTGAATACATGATCTTTTTCGTCAATTACTCGTCAATAATTTTGTAAAAAAAAGATTTAAATTTGGTTTGGTAAGTTACTTTTAGACGGCTGGAAGTAAAACTAGCACGGAAGGTCACGTGATTGTTTGTACCACTTTTTGGTTAGAACAATCACGCGACCATCGTTTTTGTTTTAAAATGCTCAAAAACGGCCAAATTTGATGATTTCTTTTAAGGACTGTTCTTCTTCATTCCTGGAAACCCGTTGAATACATTTCTTAGTCTATTTTGTAGCCCAAATAGCCCAATTCGGCCGGTATGTCCCTTTAATATTTATTACCACTATGAAAACGTTCCCTATTCAAGGATTATTTAAAAACAATTGAAATGTTCCCAATTCAAGGATTGTTTTTAAAAGGGAAAGAAAGTCCGAATTTCATTTAATATTTATTACCACTATAATGGAAATGTTCCCCATTCAAGGATTATTTAAAAAAGGGAAAGAAAGCCCGAATTCCATTTACTTAATATTTATTCCGCTATGGAAATGTTCCCCATTCAAGTATTATTTAAAAAAGGGAAAGAAAGCCCGAATTCCATTTACTTAATATTTATTCCGCTATGGAAATGTTCCCTATTCAAGGATTATTTAAAAAAGGGAAAGAAAGTCCGAATTTCATTAAATATTATACCACTATGGAAATGTTCCCCATTCAAGGATTAGACCTCTTTATTCAAGTACATCTGTAGCAGCAGGTTTGGGGAGTTGTTACATAAGAGTGGACTAACCACTATGACCTGGTTGTTAATGATTTCATGTCTAAAAGATGCAAGTACTGCTTCAGAACTCTTTATTCAAGTACATTTGTAGCAGCAGGTTTGCCAGTTGTTACATAAGAGTGGACTAACCACTGGGACCTGGTTGTTAATATTTTCATGTCTAAAAGATCAGCACTGCTTCAGACCTCTTTATTCAAGTACATTTGTAGCACCAGGTTTGGGGAGTTGTTACATAAGAGTGGACTAACCATTAGGACCTGGTTGTTAATATTTTCATGTCTAAAAGATGCAAGCATATGCAAAATGACGTCATAATGTCATTCTCGCTCGGGTATTCTCCGATGGGCCGAACCGCTGTGGAGTTTAGTACGTAGTGCCTTCCGTATGGGTCAATGTTTGTATATTGACCACCGTCAATCCGCCATTAATCCACATCCACGTCTGGTCCCATTTTCTGGATCTTGTGGTTCCTTGCTCAATGCATGGATGTAGTCTTGGTGCAAGACGTTCTTCGATAGTTGAGTGATAGTGAATACTTACGTATTGCACCGAGACTAGCATGGATGTATAATTGGTAGGTATACCTAGCCCATATTGTGGTTATTGCATGGAGGAAAATGGTTGTTCTATTTTCTTCCTCCGTGTGTTATCATAAAAGAAAGGACGCTGAATGAAGCCAGAACATGAGATTGGGTATCATTTACTATCAATAAAACGATACTTTATGTGAAGCGTTTTCCCACATAATTGTTTTTCTCCTTTTAAATGAAAACGATTGAAATGAACATTGTTAGTTTGTTGTTTATTTTATACTATGTTAAATTATTTTTTGTTTTTTTTAAATATTTTTATTGTATTACTTGTACGTTAAGTCAATCAAAAACATTAGTGTAGCATGTACAAATAATTTACGCGACTCTCCTGAAAATATTCCTCTGTAGTTTTCAACTTTTTTTCACAAAGAAGTACTTAACGAATATGAAGCTGAAACTTCTACAAGTAAATTATTTTACAAACATCTTCATTCACACAGTGAATAGGAATTCAGGTCACGGCCAAAAACTTGAATTGCGAGCAAAAAAAAGAAGAGATACAGTGTCAAAATGTTGATGCCCAGTTGTAACCTGGGGGTTGTTGACTTCAAGCTTGAGGTATTTTGGATGACATAGGCACTGGAAAAATGGTCTTATTTGCCGGGAGGTTTACAGGGAAATTTTTCAAGATTGATGCTTGGCAGTTTGAAAAATTAAACCTGTTTTAGGATGTTTTTATGTTGAGTGTAAGCATGCCTTGTCGTGAGTTAACGGTTACTATGGCTATGTAATGGCAACTCGCAAAGTAAGCACAAAATCGGATGTTAAAATTCTCCCCGGAGTTTCGGCAATATCTAAAAAACGCGACCACATTTTAAAATTTATAAATAAAGTAGCTTTATGATTTCAGACTTGTGCCGTTAGAAATTGAGCCCTGATAACCACAAGAGGGCGGTATTTACAGCAACCAGCCCACAATCGAAGCCAAGAGAGAAGTTGAACTTTTGAAAAATTCTCGTCGTAGCCCGAAATTATGTATATAATAATAATGTGTAATAATTCTACCCTGATGAATTGATGAAGTGTTAACAATTTATATATCATAGTGAAATCACTTTGTGGATGAGTTAAAAAAAAAAAAAACAAAAAAAAAACGAGTTCCGGGTGTCCCAGGGAAATCGGTCCACCGGAGATTCTGTCCCCCAAAATGGGAAAATAATGTGGCCTGAGAAGGAGGATGTTTCAAAAGAGGGCGCTATGAGAAGTGAATTACACAGTTCTCGGTGGGAACAAAATATCCGGGCGACAGAACCTCCTACCACACCGGATCACGTAGACTTGAATTCTTTGTGATCTACGAGCCACATACTGCAGTTTTGGAACCGTTCAACTTTCGGATCGTGTCCGACAATCCAGTTGTTATGCACGACAACAAAGTCCTTTTTGTCCTTCCTCCATTCGTCATCGAAAAATAATTTCCCATTCGGAAATTTATTGGAGTCAAGAACCCGGAGCTTCAATCCGGCTATCACTTTTCGCCGGATCATGATATTCATAACCACTTGATCCGGCTTCATGGTCTTGTCGTTGGCCATAAACCGGATCCACTCCTTGACAAACTGCATGGTTCGTTCGGTTGGTCGAAAGTAGACAAACCCGGCACAGTATGAGGCTGGGTTATGGTTATCTTCCTCAAGTGCCATGTCAAAGTTCCCCTGGAAAAATAGAAACGGATCCCGTAGCCAGAAAGTGTCCACATCGCTGAACAGAACCTCCCAGCCCTGTTCCAGTAGATCTAAGATATACCCCTGTCTCTTATTGACGAACTTCTTGTACTCTTTGGTATTGAAGACGAGCTTTCCAGTTGTTGACTTAGCAGTCTGAGTCTTCAAGACATTCAGTCCGGCCATTGTCTTATTGGAGAGGTTATTAAACGCTTGGTCATCTTCAGTAACCACCGATATATTAGGGCAGGCTCTCGTGCGCCTGATGCTCTCAAGCCAATTTTCTGTGAAGTCCAAATAAGCAGAATTGGTGGTGGTCAGAAGGATGGTGCCGGATCGCCTCTGAAGATCCGATGCGGTGCACTGGTACGGCTCCGGGGAACTACCCCCATCCCCATCCCCGGGAGATAGCCGGGTCGAGGCATCATGACCTGCCGGAGAGCCCAGTGCTAGCTGATTTATCATAACGCCGTTGTCGGTTTTTGTCGGTTGAAACTGGTTATACGTAGCTTCAATTCGTAGGTTTGTGTCAACTTTGTACGCATCTGACTTCCAAGAGAGGGTCTCAACACACGTGGCCTTCTTTCGTGCTGTCGAAACTAAGGGAAGTAAAACAGTATATGTATTTTAGTTTGCGGTAACATCATGTGCATCTACTCGCCAGGTAAATTATGTTCTTTTGAGAACTTGTCTTGGTTTATATTTTTCTACCGCGTAGAAGGTTTTCAGAATTCGGGAGACTTCTCAGCTCTGAAAAGAACTGTTCTGCTTTTTAACTACTACCTGGGGCGGAAGGTAGAAAATCGGCTGGGTAGCTTTTAGTGGATCGTTATTAACTTCACTGCCGCGGAGTGAGCTCTTAATATTGGTCTCAACGTTTCGAGTAGCTTGCTTTAGTCATTGTCAGGAGACTGATGAGTGGGAGAGATAAGGGCCTCATTATTTATATAGGGGGAAAACAGACAAAACTTTAAATTTAGTAATTCAGAGATTATCAAACCAACATTATTCTCAAAGGTTTCCTGTATACTGTTTTTTTTTAGATGAACAATTTACTCAGTAAAATACTGAAACAGCTGTTTAGACATTGCTTCCTGCCTTTGCATATCATATTATGGTTGCCAATGACCGAACCCCACCCATAAGGTAAACATACTTACACGCAATAAAGATGTACACAACCGCTAAGGAGAACGTCACAAACATTAACCCGTTGGCTTTGAAATTCATGCTGTCAAGAAAGAAACAGATCCCCAAAATACGGTAAGAATATGAATCTGCTTATACTGGAATAATAATGCAAAAATAAATGTCCTGACTTTTCAACCCTAGAGGTTGGGTGGGGGGGGGGGCACTTCTGCCCGGACCATGACATCACTGAGACTTGAATGAAGTCTGTAGCATTTATTTATAGGTCCTTTCGGTTGGTGGTCAGTTTTCGCAACAGATAATTTTTTTTTCTCTCGGATTACTATTATGAAAACAGTTAGTATTGCTGAAGAAGACAAGGACGCCACATAAGTCAACTTTTAATCACTGTAGTTCTTGAGCACGATGAAACCTGTTACCAAGATTAGTAACCAAGTTACCAAGATTACTTGCTATGAGCAAGAAACCTTAACTGTTTCTACCTCCATTGTTTAACTGAGTGTTCTGCGAAGGTTTGTTTTACTTGTAAATTCGAGTCCAATGGACCATTTGTTGGGGGGGGGGTACCATCTGCCCCACATCGCCATGGTATACACGGCCTAATGTAACACCCGAAAAAGACAGCAAAGTAGTATTGCTCAAGTGCCAAGACCGCTACTCGAACCCACACTCTATCAGAAACACCCAAGCTTGAGTCCGGTCTGACATTTTCAGTAAAGAGTCTCTCTTACAGGCTAAAATGACAACAAAACACATCACAACAGAGGCACTGGAATTAAAAAACTTTCCAAATCATTACTTTAATGGCTTTAAAATAAGATATACTTACTCTGGTTTTGTTCTCGCCTCCATCCATTAAACAAATCGAACTAGTTCTCAGGTTGAAACTCTTGCGTTGAGGAGTTTACACCCCGTCTCCAGTATGTGCTGACTGCTGACTGAATGGGTGGGTTCCCCAAACCCTCATTTCCATTTTCAAAGTTGACTTTCCACTTACAAGACGACGAAACGGTAATCGTTGCAGGATTGCTTGTAAAATACACAGGCCTTCGGGGCATGCACACACACAATTGATTTAAGTTCTCAGAATGTTTAAGCTCATAAACAGGTATGTCCTATAAAAGAAACCTCATAAATTATGGATGAAGCACTATGGAACGCCTGCCTATAGTCTCGTCAAAAAAACGTCCATCCACCTTTCAGATCTCTGAATGCTGTGTCTATCTTACGTATTGAATTTTTGACCTTTCGGCGTTTTGCATAACCCCTATTTGTGTTTACTTCTCTAGATAATGCCTTCCGCAAACTTACCTATTTCGTTAATGAATAACTCAGTTTGCCCTTCGTACACACGTATATAAACCACTATGGGGTGTGGTATGTATTGTGATATTTGCTGGGCTATACAGGAAACACACGTACAAAAAAAAACATCTTGAAAACCTACGTATCGACCTCTATAATCCCAATTTAAAGGCACCTGCCGATTTCATAAAAACTCTTCCTAACTTAAGACTAATCTTAGGACTAAGGACGAGTCCCAACCCTGCACTGTAGCATGCAGACCTTAAAATTAATCCTAAGTTAAGACGAGTTACTCTTCCTAACTCGAGATAAGACGAGTCCTTACTCTTTATGAAATCGACGGCTGACACGTTTGGTCAAAGACCAACCGTCAATTTCACCAAACTCTTCCTAACTTAGGATGAATCTTAGGACTTAGGACGAGTTTAGTTTCGTATAAAATGTTAGGACGCACTGAACCCATCCTAAGTTAGGACGGGTTACTCGTCCCATGCTCGTCCTAACTCGAGTTATAGGTTTTAGTCTTATAGTGTTTCGTAAAATCGGATGCAGTATTCTCAAGTGGTGTATCCCAACATAATATGCATAAAATAACAAACCTGTCAACATTTTGGCTCAATATTGTGGTCATCGATGTTCCCAAAGCACGCCTATATTTCACAATTCAAAATTTTTGATAATTGCCAGCTTGAATGGTTGTAACATTGTTTACACATATTTGGCGGAAATTGTTTTTTTCAAGGCAGGTCGTAAGATTAAAATAATTTTTCCCTTAATTTTTTGAGTACATATCCTGAATTATGTACTTTTCAAAATGAAAGCCATCTTGGCAACGGTACATTGCAATAACGTGAAACCAAACGCTGTATTTCCTGAGTTTCGATTCCTCAATGTTGAAATAAATCTTTGTAAAAATCCTCTCTATGACAAATTAATACCATATACCAAACACTTCCTGGGCCCAGTTTGCTCGCTCTGCTTTAAAACACTGTATTCTGCGCTTATAAATTTGCAGCCTATGGAATAATGCACTTTACATGGCGCAGGGCGCAGATTTCTGCGGTAAGCAGCGCCGTCAAGACCATGCCCCAGTTTATGGGTGCGTTCGTTTAGCTTCCCTGGGTCGACCCTGGTCTGCCCCGGGATACGTTCGAATAGCTTTGACAGGGCTCACCCGGGTCAGCCCCCAGTGCCCTGCTTGTGGAGTGTGGGTCACATGGGGTGACCTGAGGTGCATGCCGTCACCACGAGGGGGCGAGTGTGATCGTTTGATTAGCTCTTGTCAGGGTGAGCCGAGTGAGCACTGCAGGGTCGACACAGGGAAGCTAACGAACGCACACTATGTAAAACACTGAGTGCATCCGCTTAGCTCCCCTGAACGGACGCACTGGGTCGACCCCGGTGTGTGGCGTGTTTTTTTTCCCCAGGACAAACGTGTGCAGATAATTACCCACGTTCGTCCTGGAAAAAAAAACCCCGTCACACACCGGGGTTGACCCAGGGAAGCTAAACGAACACACCCATAGCTTGCTAAAGCACATGACAACACGACTAACAGAAACAGGGTCCCAGCCAGCAAACCATAATTTTCACATTGTTGCAATTGGTGTCCCACTGTAATTTCTCAGCTTTATAGAGTTCGGTCCAAGCCTTCCCAGAACCACACACGTCTTTGCTTAAGAGATTATAAAAATACACCTATATCAACACGATACCGAATGTATGTGTTATAGAATTTATAAGTCCCCAACCGTGCTGTATATCAATCTTGACAAACTACGAACAACTTTGCAAAATTAGTTTGTCTCCCTCGAACGAACTTGGACCGTCATTATCTACAAGTTAACCTTTGCACGTTTGCAAACCAGTAGCCGTATCATCACATGATGGTTTATTTTTTGTTGGTGTGGTATTACAACAGCTATGAAATGAAACTGTGATTGTATCAATGTCCTTGGTGCTTAGTTTCCACGCTGCTCTCTATATGCGGAAGTGTATGTTAACATTTCTTTTCCGGACCTTCCATGAGGGGTGGCTTCATTACTCGTTGTGAAGTTAAAAAAACGCACGTGGATTTAGACGCATTCTGACTGGAGGAAAGACAAGAAACTTCAACAATTTGTTGACCTTATTCAGGTATATAAGCACGGTCAGACATTATGGTCTATTTATAGCATATTTAGACGTGAATACGAGCCGTGATTGAGCAGGTATGATTTGCAGTCATTGTGTTTGTGGTAGGTAAATCAACTCAACAAGTGTAAAAGGAGAATGTATTTCTGCTGCAGGAGAGACAACAACTACGATCAGCTGGATGAGCCGAATTCTGAGGCGTCACCGCTTGTAAGGTAGGCTATGGTTTTAAAGGCACTTGGTGTATCCCAACATGCATAAAATAATACATCTGTGAAAATTTTGACTCCACTGCTCATCGAAGTTGCAAATAATAATGAGAGAATACCCTTGCACACATTTGTTTGCGTTCAGCCGGAAGTCTTTTAATTTTTATTTGAGTGAGAAATATTACCACTCTCTCTCTCAAAAACTACGTTACTTCAGAGGGAGTAATTTCTCACAATGTATTATTCGACCAACATCTCTCCATTGCTCGTTACCAAGTGAGTTTTTATGCTAACAATTATTTTGAGTAATTATCAATGGTGTCTAGTGCCTCTAAGCCAGCAGAACGGGCGGCCAGCAAAACGGGGGGGGGGGGGGGGGCCAGCAAAACAGACGGCCAGCAAAACGGGCGCACGCATGGACTTCTGACCGGTGTGACAGGAGATTCTGTCCCACTACGGCGAACTATGTACAAACTTCTTCTGATAGCGCCCTCTTTTGACTCCTCCTCCTTTAGCCTAAAATTATGTTAATTTCCCACATGGTTGTCAGAATCTCCGGGGACAGAATGGATTGGATTAATATGCACGCCCACACTGATAATATGGACGAACATTATTCATACATGGGCGTGACCCCCCTTTTTCGATGGGGGAGGGGTAATTTTTCCTCATGCATGTTCATGTTTTCTTCGGCTGAGTATCCAATTAAGTATTAGCCTCAGAAGTCAAGCAAGATTTGATTTCATCTCTTTATAGGAATGGTAACGGCTCCCTCGTAGATGGCGTCATAGCATCCCGAAGGTCAGCCACAGATGACCTCAACTTGTGGACTAATCCCGATGACGTCACGCATAGCATCTCAGAAGACGATCAGCTGCTGTCCGAGATGCTGGATGAGAGACGCAAAGCGACCACCAGAGAGGTGAATTGGAAACTTTTGGGTCATTTTATTGTGTTTTGTTTATTCATTTTGTGGTAAAATTATTGTTGACGACCAGTCTAAGAAGTTGAACTTCTTTAAGATTCATGAAGCGAATCCAATAGAATGCCGGTAGGCCCACTCACTCTTTCAAAACATTAAAGTGGGTGATGATAGCACGACAAGTAAATGCACATATTTTTTATTTCACTGTTTACCTTCAAAGTGCTTGATGTCCTAGTGCTTGATTACCTAGACTAGACCATTCTACGCATTTAAATGGGTAATCTAGTTTGATTTTGAGGGGCTGACAAGTATGTTCACTCATACTTAATGCACACAACTTTATTGACAAACAGACCTACCAAGATCTTACCATGCTCACATTTCCAAGAACCTTGAATTTACCTGGTGAGTCTGCTGCCACCTAGCGTCCGAAAAGTCTCCCATTGAAAACTTTTGGTTTAACTTGTCTACAGATCAGTTGTAAATGTATTAATTGTATAAATTCTGCACAAAAAAGGAAGACCATTTTGTTTGTAGCAATCATCAACCACTCCATTTGAGGGTTTATTAGTATCATGTACCCCCCCCCCCCCCCCCCGCACTACAGAGTCCGGGCGCCACTGTTCCCCCGTGACTTCCCTCTCGAATCACCCCGGGCTGTGCGGCGCTCTTGCCCCCGTAACTGACATTATTGAATCTCGCTTCACCCTCGTGGATGAAAGTACCTTGAGCCCCGAGTATTTGACATTGATAATGGTTGCAGTCTATTCTGGTTATCGATCGAAGTCTGTCGAGTGATATCTATTACACCCCCATTACAGAATTGAACTCTTTACGAATCGATTATAGGTGGGGCTCGATTTCATGGGCAGCTTAGCACGAGTTGTTGCTTAGCTGAAACTGATGGGTGCGTATCTCGAACATCAAACACTGCATTAGCATTTTAGTTGGTATTGTAGTCAAAAGTCGATTATGCTCAGTGGAAATATATAACCAGCTAGAAATACGTTGTTGTGTAGATGGTCTGTGCTGGCTCCCATATTTTGGTAAAGCAATATTGGTTACCGTACCGAGCAGGTAGGCCTACGGGCAAAGGCCATGTTTCTACGAAGCCAAAATACTTTGCTAAGCAAGTTTAAGTCTTTTTAAAAAACACACAAAAAATACTAAATTTGAGAACAAGCAGGACTGTGGGCAGCCAACGAGGTAACTTGTGACTGGCTTGTCATGTCTTAATCGGTACTTTATTTACGCCCCCTCTCTGGGGTTATATACGACACTACATCTCAGGGGTCACACGGCACTTCTCAGGGGTCACACGGCACTAACAATCCTTCTCAGATCACATGGACACACGGCACTAAATCCCTTCTCAGGGGTCCCACGGCACATTCCACTCCTCCACACGGCACTTATATAACCCTTCTCAGTGTTCACACGGCACCTCTTCTCAAGGGTCACACGGCTACTAGTTCCCTGCTAGTTATTCTTCACTGAAGCCCATGTATGAGATTGGCACTTGCCACTTAATGATATTAACAAGTTATCAATGTTTTCAATTTCTTCTATATAGAGTGAGCTGATGTGGCACCAGAAGGTTGAGGAAGTAAGAAAAGTGAGAAAGAAACTCCAAGACAGGTGGAAACGCGTCTTAATGGAACTTGGTAAAAGAAATACATAACATCAAGTAATAGACCTTCATCATGCTGCCTCCATCTTGGTCATGTTCCTCGTATCGAATGCCAAAATATATGCCATTAATAACTTTTCAAACAAGAACCAGACTATTTTGTTCATCCAGCCTCGGTTTGGTTACATTGATATCAATGGGAGAAATTCAAGATGGCTGCACCGTGATAAAGGTTTAGAAACCACAAAAAAGACAACAACAGAAGCTATAAAAACAACATACGATGTTACATTTTATGACTTCCTTGTCAATTTTAAGTTTTCTGATAACAATGTTAATGTATCCTTTATATTATTGTTTACAATGCTGTTAGAAATTAACTACAAAATTAACTAGATTAATTAGAAAAATAGAGTTAGCTGTTGCAAACTGCTTATCAACCAAAAGGACCAGCCCTATGGTATAATGAAAAAGATAGTTAATGGCCTGACGTTTCGAGTCTTTCTCGAAAGCTTTTATATGACAACACAATTTTTTTTTATTTTTTTATTTATTTTTATTTTTTTTTGGGGGGGGGATTTTACGTAACAGTAGGATAACAAATTCCTCCAGCTGTACTCTAACTCGTTTACGTGTTACGTAACCAATTCACTATACCCCTAGCTTTCTGCTTTTGTTCATGACAATTGGTTCTCCGGCGTGATGCCGTCAACATTTCCTACACCTTCCATATTTCATTCTGTGACTCCTGTACAACATGCAGTTTGTTAAAAAAAAAACTGAACCCAGAATTGCTTGATCAATTTGTTGTCTTTCGTTCGTCCGTCCTGGAGGTGCCTCCGCTGTAAAAACATATGCACTAAGTTACCTGTTCATGTTTGTTGTGTTGTCATTATATTTATAATATATATATCTTTTGACTCGCAGGTTTCGCTGATGAACAAACCAACTTAGTTGCAGTAAGTTCAGTCACTAAGACCGCCGCTCCTAACACCTCAGTCAAAGCGTATTATCTCCACGATGTGCTGGTACGAGAGACTTCAATATTCGGTGATGGACCCGTACAGAGACACAGATACGCAGTCATACTGGTCAGTTTGGAAAACAAAGTTTCTTAAAAAATAATCACATTTTGTAACTCTTTGCTTGTTTACTAGAGTTCCAGGTTAAAACTTGCATTTTATATAACTGTCTCTTACATAATTCATTAATGTTTTTATATATGTTTTGTTGTTTAAAGGGTCAGTGTACTTTTTACACAATGTCCACAGTTAAAGGATACATTAACATAGTTTGAAGATAATGATATTAGAAAGCTTCCCTTAAAATATGACTTGCTGAGGTGCTGTAGTTTTTGAGTAGAATGGAGTACAACAATGTCACAAAAAATGTTTTAGTCTCAGTTTTAGCATGTAAAAACGTATTAACCAGTTATGGTATTTTACCATAACATACCATAACTGGTTAAAACGTTTTTACATGCAAAATAATTTTCGCCTCACTGACAGACTGAGACGAAAATTATTTTCGTGACATTGTTTTACCCATTTCTCAAAAACTACAGCAAGTAATAAGGGAAGCTTTCTACCATCATTATCTTCAAACTGAGTAAATTTAATGTTAATCTGTGGACATTATGTTTGTTTTAAAACAAGTACCCAAATAAAGTTTGCCCATAAAGTGGCTTCTTTCCTTGCCCTTCACCTCAGTGGACCACGGTTCGAATCACACATCAGACCAAAGCCTTGCATGTGGATGAGGTTTTCAGTCCCCACCTGATTGCGTGGGTTTTCCATTTGAGATTATCCTCTAAAACTTAACATTATTTCCTGTATCCATCATGTTATTGGCACTAATGTGTTGTTGACTGCATGTGTAATAAATAAGTAAACATGTAAAGAGTCACTTGGCAGGTATAACAAACAGCGCCCTCTTGATTGTTGCTGTTAGATTTATTTAGGATTAATGTTCACAAAACCCAGAGCTGTGTATTTCAGAGAGTTATGATTTGGGATTAGAAGTAGTCAAAAACTAGGCCTAGAGCTGAATTAAAGGTTCAATTTGTTATATTAAAATGTAATTAATGGGGGTTTCATCCCATAAAATAATAAAGTTACTCTTCTGTAGTTAAATTTTTAATCAAACAAAAAGACAACTGAGATAGACTTTCGTCTTATTGTGCACATCCTGTTTTTCTCACAAGAGACAGAGGGCAGCAATCAGAAATTAATTTCACTGTTGGCTTTACTTTGGCCAACAGAGGGCGCTGATTAAGTTTGTTAATTTTATGTTACTGATATAAAAATACTGCATGCATCATTTTCTTTAGGAGGAAGCTGCGTTGACATTATATTTATAGCTACCTCATAATTGATCGGTTTATTACAGAGATAAAAGCTCCACATCCTGATGAAGGCTGATTTGAAATTTATAATTTTTACTCCATAAATAAAGGTTGAAAATATAAATATTAAAATTAAACAAAAATGTATTGTAATTTTTTTTTTCCTGAAGGATCGTCTTCGAGATCTGGATATAACCGATGACTTCCTCGAAGCAGCAAAAGAACTCTTTCCGAAGAAAATCGAAAAACCGAAAAGGCACAAAAAAGCCCCAATACGAGAAACTGATGAAAGAACTGGTCAGTCCGAACCCACGGAATTCACCGAAGAGACACCGAAGAGTCCCGAGAATGGCTCGGCCAATGGTTTAGACAGGGAGGATTTGGATACGAAGCAGGAAAACAGAGCTGAAAATACTGTCTCCAAATGATTCGCTATTATTATGTCTTTGTTTTGTTAGTTTGATAACGATACCTTGCCTTATTTTACCACATGAATGAAATTCGTTTTGACGCAGTGAATTTGTGTTGACATAGACTCTGTGACGTAATGGATATTTATGGACAAGTATTATTTGCTCTTGGTTGCCAGGAACTACTTTTTAGGGTGGTAAGGGTGGCAATTTCTCAAATTAAAGACACTTTAGATTGAGTGCTTGATAACAATGTTTGTTAAAATGTTAACATTTTATTTACATAACAACATAACTGTGAAGTGTAAATGTTTCTCAAAATGCTTTGTAATTTTTGTATACTATCGAACGCTGCTGTAAAATTCTAACTAACAATTCTTGTTGTGCCATTCATTTTAAGAGTTACTACCGAACGTAAACCTTTCACGAGAGTCTTTGTTTTCAAATAAAGCACGGAGAGAAAGGAAAACGGGATCTGCAAACGCTGTCCAAGACGAAAATGAAGATGAAGTCGTGATTTCCAAAACGAACCAAATTAATAACAACTATGCTTCGAAATTATCAAAAGAGGGCGTTTCTCCCTCATCATTTTCCTTCAAACAGTGATTTTACATTTTTAGAAATTTGATCTGAAAGCATATGTTTTTATTGACTGAAATGATAATAATATTTAACCATGTACTTGTTCTATCGTCACAAAATGACAATGTGGTGTACATTTTCGCCAGTTTTTTTTGTTATAATTGCAAAGTATAACTTTGACACTGTATTATAAAATTGTCGTAGTTTTTGATGTTGCTAACAGTCTCAGAACTAAACCAAATCTGAAGTGCCGTCATTTCCCGCGTAATTCTGTGTGGAGTACCCGCCATGTTGGAATTACAGACCAGCTGGCTGTAAGGTGCATTCAAAAAGCACCAGTACATGCACTCAACGGGAATCTTTTCTGTCTGAAGTGCGCCGGCAAATGGGCTCCGAACACGGCGAATTACAGCTGCTAATTGGCCCTTACACCAGCGTAAATATCACCGTACTCACGGTGTTTTTCACCGGCAGCAGAGAGGGTCGCTAAGAGGTACGGTTGCAGCTGCTTCGTACGGCAAATAAATAAAATAAAAAGTCAGGAATTAGTCAAACGCTTCAGCCCTTGGTCGTGTAATGGAACAGTTTGTGGAGAGAGTTCAGATGCAGCTTTTATAAATGTCTGGTATGTTTTGAGTGTGTGACAGTGACACTTTAGCTTTGATAAAAAGTCAATTTACGCTCTCGACCCGTCCAACACTTGACACTGAGCCCGGGACGGCGGTACTATTCGCCCCGTCTGTAGTGTGTCCCTCCCCGCTCGCTGCTGCTGATGGGAGACGCAGAAATGTTACTTTCAACCTAATAAGACACGAGTGGGCTTTCGGGTCGGGCTATAAAATCTGGATAGGGATTAAATGAATGAGAAATTGGAACGACAAACAAGGGTGTTATACCAATTTCCATCGAATTGAGGTCCGTAAGAGTGCACTTCACGGGTCTTATTTGATAGTGTCTAGGGGTCTATACGTGCTCATCTCTGTTAAGGTTCCTCGGTGATTCAATATTCTCGGGCAAACCTCTAGGGGAGATGCTTACACGGTGTGGTACTCTCAACAAAAAATATAGTCAGAGCAAGAGTTTTCGTCTGCACTGTGTGCATACTTCACGGGAATCACGCTGTATTTATGAAAACTGATCCCTATGGGATCCTTGTGTAATGAATGCATGACCACGCTGTGGTTTAAAAAGTGTCTGAGAACAAAATATCACTTTCAATTTTGACCCAGAATTATTGCAAATGGATGAGATTTATAGGCCACGAAATGACATTATAATCTTTGGATCAATATAACCAAAATACCTGGTTCACAGTTTGGGTGGGAATTTTTAGGACGCCCTCTGTTGTTAACCACGGCTATGATTTGTGTATATTATGGTTATTTTGAGCGTTTAGGGTACATTGAAATAGAAATGTTATGCTTTGCTATACAAACTAATACCTTTGATACATTTTTGTAATAAATTCATAATGGCATCATTATTATTAATCAATTACGGAAACGAAATTGATTTTTCTCTTACATTTTGGTCCTAAGTGGGCATTAGGCTTTCCTGAATAGTTTTCTATTTTCTTGTACAAATATTCTACAAATATTAACTTTCAATAATAAAATTGAAAATAATAGAATACAAATAATTTTCAAAATGTTAACAACAACAAATCATGCACTCAGGGAACGTTTGAAGTTTAACAGCAAGTTTTCCAGTGTGGAATTTGTCCCTTTTATTTTTGATAAACCACAGAGAACGGTAACCTTTTTTGTGAATCATACTTTCTGAGACATGCAACAGTCGTTTGAGAGCTGTACTTTGTTGCCGAAGAAGTCAACGAGGCATTACTTCAGCTTAACTTTTCTTGAATTATTCATTGAATAGTCACAAGTTTTCTAATTCATCAAGAAACTTGCAAGAGCCGTAGGGTGTGACACTAATAGGAGTGTATATTTGAAGAATTCAATCACCTAAAAATCCTTGAGCGAATTCATGTGTACAGTCAACCAGAATGGCTTTAATATGCTTCAGTTTAACCATGCTGAATTATTCATAAGTTGTGTTTGTTTTATCGAGACATGCGACAGTCGTAGGGTGTGGGGAAAGACCTTGTACTTCAATGAAGTCTAAAAGCCAAGCACCGGGCAGCCACCGGCCAAATATGACGGATAACCGGCGACTGAATTACCCATCTTACTCGATTGCGCATTTGGCTCGGAGGAGGCACAATTGGCAGGAGTTTTCATCCGTCGGCACGCATGATGAGACGGCAGAGATGTTTTCATCCACTCTGCTGGTGATAAAGCTTCCTTAATCACTGTGTTACAGATACGCCCGGATTAATCAATTTGGTTAATTAACGCCGGTCTCTTACTTATCGGTGTCTTTTGAAAGGGAGCGGGAGGGTAATCCAATAATCGAGCAGCACCACAAACCGACCGCTCTCTCCCCCTCTCCTTCTATTGCTCTAAGCTTCATCAGCTTTTTTTTTCCAGGGACGACCCCAACCAGCGATATCCAGCGCCGAGACATGTCCGGAGAGTGGTGTACACCTCACGGGGGGTGCAAGGCTCGACCGCTCCCTACCCCCTTCCCAAGCACTGCCCCCCTCCATACCGGACAATGATATTTTAATAGGCCAGCTCGTCCTAGTGGTAGCGACCCAGAACTTAAATCGGGGGCAATTTGATTTGGAGGGAGGGTCGGGGAGTCGGTGAAAACATTGCCCTCTTTTAAACTCTACCGGGGTCGAGTGGGTAAATTCACTTTTAGCGGGGGAAGCTACACGGGTCATCTACCTTCTCGGGACCCGCTTATCCGACGTAAGTGCCGGGGCTAATAGTATTTCTCTCTGCCACTTTCAATTTGAGTTGAAAGGATTGGCCCCTCCCATCCCGCTGCGGCGTCTTGTAACTGCCGTTGAACTTAAGAGATATCAACATTAAGCACCGAGTCTTGATGAACTACGTCAGTAAACACAGACGGCTATTCCAATACTGCTTTACGGCGTATACAATACGCCGTATAGCAGTACTGGAACAGCCGTCTTATAATAGCTCCGTTGCACCAGTTCTCTACTAAATAGACCATGGAGGAAGAACATTTAGACTATACGATGATCTGTTGGATTCGATGCCAAATTTTCTTTGTATTTTTGTGTTTATTTTATATATGCCAACTGTAATTCAACAATGAAAACAAGCTTGTAAAACTAAAACAAAACCAAAAACAACGTGATACAAAATTCCAATCTTTTAAATTGTAAAGCAATCTATATTCACGACATTACCACATCAAAAATAGTCGTTCTGTTTGCCCACGATCCACAACACCCCTCAGTAAAAATGACCTTTTCAAAATAAAGCTGGCATGTTTACCAAAGTTACTTCCCTAAATTGAATACAAGAAGAACACCCAGCAGTCATGATACACAAAAAAGGAAAAAACCCGTCCCCGCCAGATAGCTACCAGCGATTCAACGGGTAGAAAAAGTATTACCGACATATTGGCTTGCCCAGCTGTACAGGTAGTTAAACAACGGGTACAGAGCCAGAATACGAAGGGCCCATCCCCGCGAGAAACCCGCTCGCACTCCGGGGCCTAATTTGTCGTTTCAGTTGCCGTCATTATTAAGAATCGTCAGGACCCGCGGACGCGGGAAAAAAGAAACCTTTTTCTTCTTCTTTCTTTCTTGTATAAACCCTGGTTTTCCCGCGTCTGAAAATCGGCCGGTGATTATGAAAACACAACCCCGCGTAATCATTACAAATATGGCGGGAAGTCGGATCGCTGCGAGTCATTTTGTTCATTGATATGGTCATCAGCTTTGACGCTATCAAATTACCGGTGTACACGTGTAGCTGTTCAGGGTATTTTCCAAACAGAAAACTTGATGGAGCATGATGGAGAGGGCTCTTACGGTTAACCCGAATCTATATTTAATAATCGTAAGGCAGCGAAAGATGAAGTGGAAATAATATCGAATCTATTCTGTTCTCTTCTCTCTCTCTCTCTGCAAAGGCGGGCCCGAACCATTCGTCAACAAAGATTCCCCGCGTATTCTTTTATGATCCCGGGTTTGTATTATTACCACAAACTCGATTATTGTCTTGGGTGAACTCTTCGGATCCACAAAGACAGTTCATGTCAGAGAGAGCGGGAACCTTTTTTCGTGTTGCGCTCTCCTTTGATTAAGAATGCTACAATAATAATATTTCAGTTTAGATGACGTCACGTCGTAATATAAGAAATGCAGTTATGTATGAATACATCTTGTCAATAGTTCAGTGAGACGTCAATGTGCTCCTTGCAATGACCGCCATCTTGGATATCAAGAAACATGTGCCTTTTTGAATCCACGACTTGGCTTCGGCTTCAAGGGTTCTGTTCTCTGGTCTGAAGCCGTGAACGGCAAAACAACTGAGGGGCCTAGCTAGCCTGAGCCGAATCCTAAGCCGTGGCCGTGGATTCGAAAAGGGGCACACAACAACCTCGTCCACGGGGTTTACTTTGTTTCCAACCATGTTTACAATAGTTAACCCTGGGAGGGAAACTCCCTACTTGTACCCTGATTCGACAAAACCAAATGTTAACCGTTGTCAAAACAGCCGGCCGGCAACCAATGTACAAACGGGGACGAAGATGTGAATTTCGAAAAGCAGACCCAATGCCATGGTGAGAGAGCGGTCAACCTCGTACTGCTCGACACACCCATTGATAAAAGCAATGTTCGAATTATCGGCTACGGCTATGGCTCCGGATCGTCATAACGCGTCATCATGTGTTTCAATAGCAATGACGTCATTAGTAACATCATTAGCAACAGACTTTAGCCGTAGCTGTAGCCGCCAGTATTCTGTTGACCTCAGTTGAGGCACTGTTTGAGCTTGGGGCATAATCTTGTTAAGGGTCAATATACTTTTTTGTATCACTGTATCCGTCCGTTTTAATTTCCTCACAATCGAATGATATCGAGGCTGGAATGCCTCGTTCTAATACAATATCCATAGTAGTGCATGAAACAAGACCGGCATTACGTCAACTCGACGGCCGTTTTGTTTAATAATTTTGTAGAAAATCAAAATTGTTAAAAATATTAAACATAAATGAAACTGTTTCGGCCGAAATGTTGTAAATTTTAATTTTTAGTTGGTATTATATGACAACACCCATGATGTCAAATTACCACCCCATTTTTGCAGTAATAGTCTGAATGTCCAGAAATGTTGAACGTTTGCCTTCAATATACTTACATAAAGATGACCTTTATATATGCAACTGTATGAGCTCGTGCCATTGTGGTTCATTATTTAAAATAAGACATCGGAACGTTTGTCTTATTATGCATAGTAAATTATTTTCCAATAATTTTGCTCATCTGATATACCAAATATTATAGCCTCAATACGTTTTGGTAAATATACATTAAAATTCATCTTTAAAAAATTGAGCATGATATTGCATAGTCAACAATGTATGTTTATGAATTCCAATGTAAGAGTTTGAACCATAAAGGCAAACTGTCCTTATGTAGCCGATTCTTATATGAACAAGAAGACAATCCCAGACAACAAAGAGAAGTAAATTTCATCCTCCCCTTATTTCCCACCCCCGCCACTTCCAGATCAAATCCTCCACTTTGATGTAGTCACAGATTCCAGGATTAGATTCCTCTGTCGATTAATAAAAACCCATCACACCGGGTGTGTATATCGCCCGATTCTATCAAACTGGACGGTGTTGCTGGCTGGTGGGACGGCCGGCCCAGCGAGGCGATGGTCCGCACAGACCCAGTCTAATCAATTAAGCTAAACGGTCCATGTTCGTCCGAGATTTCCATTGGCTACCATCGATCAGAGCTCTCTCCTCCATCCACCGTCTCCAGCGACGATCCCCCCCCCCCGTCGTGAACGGCCGGAGCGGGGTCGGACCGAATTAAACGGGGGTGGGAAGTTTATCCACCTTATCTTTACAACCATGAATATAAATGTCATGTACTCACAGCGCTGTGTGTTCGTTAATCGAATCACTTACGATACGAAGTAATGAATTTTGACATTTTGTTTTACAGTGATATGCCGATAGAGAAACGTCAAAGGAAACCCATATTTATTGGTTTTAGAAAATAGTGCATTGGTTTAATAATCTAGTGTCCAAAATGTCTGAAAATGGTATGGAGAGATTTGGTTTATTAAAAAATCTTAAACGGGTAACACTTTGTGATTTTTTTTTTATATCATGTCCCTTTACAATTTTGTATTGCAAGCACAGATTACTATTTGACAGATATTTCTTCTTGGGTATTTCTACTCAATTAAATAAATTTAGAACACTCCAAACTTCACTTTTCAGGATGACTTTGACACCTATTACACCCTGTAAATAAATTCAATTTAAATATCTGTAACAACGCTTTCTACAATCATTGCGATGACCGGGTAACTTTCTGTTTGAAATTTGAAATTATTTTCCCAGCGTGTTATTCAATTACTCCTTTTCCACACTCGGCAGACAAGGTTTGTTTTATCCCCAAGCCATTACCCTGAACAATTTTGTAATGATCGCAAATGTACCCAAATCGAAACTAACACGTCTAAACAAATCCCCTCATTACCATAATTTCTTAATTAGCGGCTTTAGTATCACAGAAGACTGTAAAAATAAAGGCTTAATTAGCGGTGTAGAGCGTCTGTATTGCTGTGTGATGTGTTATCGATTATCGATGATGTGTTCTTAGTGGGTATAGAGCTGGAAGGTTGTTGACATTCCGGGTGCAATTAATGAGAAATAACTGTCCCAAGACATCGATCCCCATCTACAAACTGTCACAGCATCCATGCACTGGACACTATTGGTAGTTACTCAAAATAATTGTTAGCATAAAAACTTACTTGGTAATGAGCAATGGAGAGCTGTTGATGGTATAACACATTGTGAAAAAACTCCCTCTGAGGTAACGTAGTGTTTTGTAGGAAGAGGTAATTTTTTACTCAAAAAATATTAAAAGACTTCAGGCCTGAAGCCTTCTAATTAGAAATTTGAAAGCAGGCAAAATACTCTCGTAATTGGGAAAAAAACCTGGCAGAGACAAAGACTTTATCAAACAAAAATGAATAATTATAAGTCAGTCACTTACACTAAAATTTCTAATTTCCCCCAATTCCACTTCCTACTCCATCATCCCTTGATCACGGACACTCAAGATGTGGTCTCTCCAGTAAACTGAGCAGCCCCAGTATTCTGTAGGCTGTAATTTGAATCATTTCGCCCCACTAAAAAAATCCCTCTGAATAGGTTGCCTCGATCGATCAAGCGAAATGGAGACGGACTTCTCGATTGGTATTTACATCAAAAGCTCGCGGAAAATCTGACTTAAATCAACAACTGTTTGAGAAAGAAAAAAAGAAAGAGAAAAAAAACCTCCAGTGTAGCCAAGCTCCCGCGCTTTTTAAAAAGAGTCCTCGACTTCACGGATTGAATAGCAAGCTAACAATGGCCTCCCTGTTTATTGAGTTGAGACGACTCCACGCTAGTGTCACGCCACGGGTCCCACACCTCCAAGCTAGGCCCTCTACTTAAAAAGGAATTTAATATTTTTTTAGCTGTATCTTCCAATTGATGAGGCATTGGTTCGAATACGTATCTTATATCAGTCTTCTTGAATAAAATATTCAATCATTTCGTATCATTATTAAATGCAGTTGACACTATTGGTAATTAATCAAAATAATTATCATCATAAAACCTCACTTGGTAATGAGTTATGGGGGAGGTTGATAGTATAAAACATTGTGAGAAACGGCTCCCTCTGAAGTGACGTAGTTTTCGAGAAAGAAGTATTTATCCACGAATTTGATTCCGAGACCTCAAGTTTAGAATTTGATGTCTCGAAATCAAGCATCTGAAAGCACACAACTTCGTGTGACAAGGGTGTTTTTTTCTTTCATAGTTATCTCGCAACTCCGACGACCAATTGAGCTCAAATTTTCACAGGTTTGTTATTTTATGCATATGTTGAGATACAGCAAGTGAGAAGACTGGTCTTTGACAATTACCAATAGTGTCTACTGGCTTTAAATAAGTTTATGTAGATTGTTGACACGCATGAATAACACGGTTCGTTTTACAAAATTCAACAATAATTTATACATTGATGTGCATTCATGAATACCCCAGACAGTTTCGCCGTTTCTATTGGTTGAGAGCGCGTCACCTGAGGTGTTTAAGTGGTTGATAATGACCAGCTTGAGCTGTTTATAACCGGTTTTTCGGATACGTTTAGATGCATACTACTACGCGCACGGATGCATATCCGAAAACTGTCTCAGTCATAAAAATGCAACACACGTATACAGAGCTCAAGGACGTCGGAAAACGGATTTTACAAAGTTTTACAGAGTTTCATACTTTATTGCGCATTTTAACCAAAAAGGGGAATAAATGTGAATAAAAGTGTAGAGACTCGTTCTTAAACTGCCGTTTAAAACCTTGCAGGGTCGTGGCCGTGTGATAAAGACCCGAGCCGAAGGAGAAGGCCTTTATCGCACGGCCATGACCCTGCCGGTTTTAAACGGCAGTTTAAAAACTCGTCGCTACCCTTACATTCCCTTAGTTCATGTATAAGAAATACATTATTCAAGTAACACTAGTTTTTTATATTTATGTTTTCTTCTTCGTGTTATCAAACCAAGGACTGAATATACGTGTGCAGAGGATATTATGACGAACAATGCAAATGTTAGATGTGGGAGGAAAACCCAAAGTAATGCTAACCCACGCAATTACATAAAATATTCACATGTGAGGCTAGCTACAGATTTGTAAATGACCACAATGATCACAACTGTAAAATGTTTGCCTTGGGTTTCTTCTTATTTATTCAGCTCTTGGCAGTTGTCCAAAAATACTTCTTTTGACCAGTACCTGCGATCGCCCGTTTAAGAAACCCTAACAGTAGCACATGGCTCTAAAAAGTGCAACACGAAGTTTACTTACACAAATCCAAGGTAATTTAAATTAACAAAAAAGTCCTCTCTAAAAAAATCCCGTTAGAATTCCCGATTTGTACAACTTATTTTGTTCACCCAAATAAAATATCCCCATACAATTTGTATATTATTATTATTATTTAAAAAAAAGTTAGGTGAAAAAACTATCGATTTTTTTTACATCAGTTTCTTACCGTTGTTTGGAGTTCTCAATTCATTCGGTCTCTTCGCCCATGCACAACATCGCCCACTCCTCCCATTCATTACGCTCTACAGAGTTGTATACTTTTCCTCCGCTCTGGGACTTAGTCCATCTACGTAGACATTCTGAAGAAGCTAGGACGGAGTATTTTCACAATTCTATTCTAGGGGTAAAAGAGTTGGTGTTGTAAATGAATCAAAAGTGTAAAGATGTTGCTTTTTAACCGATTGATGTGTATTTTGTTTTTGAAGTGGTGAAATGAGCCCTGTTTGCACGAACCCATACAAATCCATCGAATAAAAGGGACCTTTACGTTTTACCTACCTACAATAAAGCAAGAATATAAACCAATTAGAAATGCGCAAACCATTTTTATTCTAAACATTATTGTTGTTTGAAAAGATTGAAACTAAAAGTGCATTACCTTTAAGCTTAAAACTGTGTTTCCATCGTCTTGTGGTGACACTAGCCCCTTCCCCACCTGTTATTTCCATCTTCGTTGTTTACTCCCTTGCTCTTGTCTGTGTGCTTCCTGACTTCATCTCAGTCTTTTCATGTATCACTTCACTGCTTATGTTTCACTTAGTTACCAGTGTGCAATTTCATAGCGCTGCTAAGCAAAAAAAAAATGCTTAGCATGAAATTTCTCCCTTGATAAAAACAGAATTACCAACCAATTTTCCACGTGATTTTTAGGATATTCAAACAACAGCTGCTGAAGACCAGTAACAAGCAACATGAAACAAATGGAAATTTTGTTGGTAATCCCGTTTTTATCAAGGATGAAATTTCATGCTAAGCAAATTTTGGTGCTTAGCAGCTCTATGAAATTGGGCCCTGTTCATGTTTGATGTGTTGTCATTAAAGCCTTCGAGACAGACTTTACGATAGGGTCGAAACGTCAGGCCATTGACTATTTTTGGCATCTAAAACATTTTTAGTAGGATCTTTCTCAGTCCGCAACAATCTGGCTTCACAGTGTTCGTCATGATTTCATCTTACGTGGTAACAAGGTTGAACTTTCATGATCTTCACCCATGGCGCTTAGTCAGAGGTCAGAGTGCAAATCGTCCATCAGACTTCCCTGTACCATAATGAAATCTACACAACATCACATCAGCAGAATTGAAAATAAATCGGTTTCCAACTTTCGATTTTTCGTGTCTCCTCCCCCACTCTACCCAAAACCGCCTTGAACATGTCCCGAGATGTAAAAATAAAAAGCCCATTTTATACATTGTCGATGATTAGACCGAATTCCAATTTCATTATCCTGAACTCATTCTTAAATACCGCCCTGAGTACATCTCCAATCAGATTCGAACCCCCTTCAGAGGTGTTGAACACACGGTCTACTCGTTCTAAATTCTGACCTTGCAGGACTCCCCCAAACTCGCCCTAGCAACGTGGAGCCACTTTCCCGCCAAAATGTTGTGACCGCGTGCGAGCAGGCGATAGTGTCTTCTGCTCACTAAACCCCCGCGTCATGTACACATCCATTAAGGGAATGATTCTAGAAGACGTGACAATATCGCATTGAGGTGTATTTTCCCTGTTCGCTGGGGTGATCTTAATCCAGAAGGAAAGCTTCCCAATAAAACCTGGTTCGGGTTTGATCTTTATGAAAATGTACAAAAAAGTCTAACCCTCACGGCGCCGTCGCTTAATACACTTAGAAAATCATCTCGTACTTCTAGAAACCTTGTACTGTATCTTCTTTTTTGACTTTCTACCTTGTCGTTCATTTCTCTTGCATGCACTTGGTTAAAACGTGGATTTATTTCTTTGAAGGATTTCTCTTTGAAGAGATACCAGTGTTTTTATCTAAAGGGCCTAGTAAATACAAGGGATAAGAGCAAAATGATTTAAAAATCCAGCTGCAGATCTTTCGAATTTAAAGAGAAAATTGTCCCTCCTTAAAGGCACAGGGGTGGATTTCACAAAGAGTTAGGACTAGTCTTATCTCGAGTTAGGACCAGTTACTCGTCCTAACTTAGGACTAGCCATGCAATTTGTATATCTTCTATAGGACTAGTCCTAAGTTAGGACTGGTGCTAACTCTTTGTGAAATTGACCCCTGGACAAGTTTGGTATTGTCAAAGATCAGTATTCTCACTTGGTGTATCCGAATACATTAAAAAAAAAAAAAAAAAAATCCGTGGAAATTTGAGCTCAATTGGTCTTCTAAGTTGCAAGAAAACAATGACAGAAAGTTTGTGTGCTTTCATGCATGAGGAAGACTTCAAGCCTGAAGTCTTTCTCAGATGCAAATATATTACTAGTGAGAAATTACCTCTTTCTCAAAAACTACGTCACTTCAGAGGGGAGTCGTTTCTCATTATGTGTTATACTATCAATATCTCTCCACATCTCGATACCAAGTAAGATTGTATGCTAATTAGATAGTTTGAGTGATTGCCAAACGTGTCCAGGGGTCGATTTCGCAAAGAGTTAGGACTAGTCCTAACTTAGGACTATTCCTAGGAGATATACAAATTGCATGGATAGTCCTAAGTTAGGACGAGTAACTGGTCCTAGCTCCAGATAAGACAAGTCCTAACTCTTTGTGAAATCCACCACAGAGCCTATAAAAACCGTATTATACCTCTTGTTTGGGGCCGGTTGGCGGTTTTTTCAATATCAGACAAACTACAAATGAATTAAAACAAAGTATAATACTATCTTCTGAATTGTGCATAAACTGTTTTTATTGTTTCCAACATAACAAGAATTTTTTCATAAGAATATCACATTGTTTGAGTTATGTTTTATTTTGTGTTCATGAGTTTACTGCTTTACAAGTTGCGTATAGCATGACATTGGTCCTTTGGAAATAGAAACAGATGTTTCGTTAAATAGAGATACACCATACACATTTATGTACATTTGGTTATATTACATAGATCTTAACAGATGGTATTTTGAGATATCCAACAATCAAAATGAAATAATATATTGTTCAAAATAAGCTGTTTAAGATAGGCTTCTTCTAATCACAGAAGTCTCCAGGAAAGGATTAATAAAGAATAGCCCACGTGCACAGGCGCCATCTTGGAAATGTTGCGCAATGCATCTTTGGAAACCGGGTAGGTCCACAGTTGAAGAGGAAATTACAATTCCAAGATGGACGCCATGGTGTTGGTTTATATGTGACTGTGCAAGGTTTTATAGTTATGTACAGCATTTGCGACATGCATTATGGGCTATTAATAAACTGGTAAAGTTTGCTTTGTTTTTGTTATACCTTATTCAAATCCAGATGTCACCAAATAATAAAACTCAATTGTAACTTTGCGGTTTTTTTCTGAAGTGTTTGCCGCTGAAAATGAAATAGTCACCAATACTGTACCAATGGTTGATGTTTAAAAGTTGCAACACAAAGGTTAACAAAAATGCGTAGATTTACATCAGAAATGTAGCAGAGGTACTGCAACTTCAATCCAGATGAATTTTTAAATAGGTTTATATTTACACGTACATGGTTAACAGTAAACAAATAGTATAATATAATATTATGTAACTTTTTAAAAACTTTACTTAATATACCGAACTATTTCGGAGATTTCAGATTTCTTTGGCCCCAATATACAAATTATAACACTTAAACAAGAGCTCCAAATTAATGAACTAGAATTTAACGTTCTTAAAATTGCGTATTATGGAACTCAAAATTGAGGAAAACACACACAGTCAAGTCCTCGTGATTTTTTAAAAATCAAAATGAAACATCAATATTTAAACATCATGCGTCTTTCTGATAGGACTGTAAAATAAAGTGATTACTGGGAAATATAATTTTCAAAACATCCGGGTCAGAAAATGGTAATTTCTGACCCGGAACCCGTGTCATAGCGACCCCAAAAGGGGTCACAATGACGCACAAGCTGAGTTTAAAGACAGTGGACACTATTGGTAATTGTCAAAGACCAGTCTTCTAACTTGCTGTATCTCAACATATGCATAAAATAACAAACCTGTGAAAATTTGAGCTAAATCGGTCATCGAAGTTGCGAGATAAAAATGAAAGAAAAAACACCCTTGTCACACGAAGTTGTGTGCTTTCTGATCCTTGATTTCGATATCTCAAATTCTAAATCTGAGGTCTCGACATCAAATTCGTGGAAAATAACTTCTTTTTCGAAAACTACTCCACTTCAGAGGGAGCCCTTTTTCATAATGTTTTATACTATCAACCTCTCCCCATTACTCGTTTACAAGTAAGGTTTACTGCCAATAATTATTTTGAGTAATTACCAATAGTGTCCAATGTCTTTAAATCCCATTCTAACCACTTTTCGGGTCAGCCTGGCCCAGAAATGGGACCAAGAACTCGGGTCAATTTCTCAGCCGGGAGTTTGTGAAGTGTAGCATTCAAAACCCCTGGTATATAGGTTGACCCCCATTTGCGTAAAATTGAACTCAAACTGGATTCGTATCCCTTAATAGGTTTTCTTAAAATTATGATTTTTAATAATTAATAATCTAGCTGTTTTGACGTGATACATACAAACTATGGTAACAGATGCTACAACACATGCAACGGATACGGTTCGTTGTACTTCAGTCATTCAAACGAATGATGAATATTCATGAGACGCCCCTGGTGAGCATTCAGTCTATTGGCTCAATATTTGTGACGCATACCTAACGTCACGATGAATAATTATAAACGAGTGATGAATGCTCATTATTATGTGTTAGCGACGAACGTTATAGTCTAATACGGTCAATAGTCATAACAAGCTAACGCATACCCCACACGCCATTGATGAATATTTATAAACCGGTGATGAATATGGATTAGATGCTAATAATGAAAACACCGGTATTGTTTGTCTTGCATTGATTTTACATCCCGTAAACACTGTAACGATTTTGGTCCATTGGTTATACATGTAAGTTAAACAGAGAATTAAACTATTTTGGTCTCTTTACCCGCCACCGTAATTTTGCTTTTAGCAATGTTTCGGTTAACATTAATTAGTACAATATGAAGAACAATATTTATTATCTTTTTGCATTTCCGGTGTGTGAAACTTACCATGACAACAACAAAATGCATGGGCCATGTTAATAATAGAAATACAAAAAATTATTATAAACATAAATAAGTTAAATATAATCATTACTCAATTGCAGAATCACAAGCACAACGTTTTGGTCCTGACATTTTTTACCAGTTAAAAAATAAAACAAAAATTGACCCAATTTTGATAACTTTTGAGAAACATGTGTTTGTCATCATGACTCCATCTTTGAACATGCTCATGCCGTGCACATTTAACATTCTTGAAATAAACAGGGTGCCAGACTTGTTTGCATCCCAGCCTCGGTTTGGAGGATGAAATAAAAGTAAAGATGGCTTCACAACGTAAAGGTTTCCCAAAGTCAATGATTGTAGTAGTTGTTTTGGTCCACTTTGTAAAAACTGTTCTTCTGTTTTGTTGTGAAAAACCCGATTCAAAACCATGACATCATGACATAATAGCTTCACTTTATGCACTATTTTTATGTTTCATTAGAATGTACACCAAACAGACTATACAAGTATTTCAAACAATAAAATGGCCTTTAACAACAAAGTTATGTGGACACTTTGAATATCAAGTATTTACAACAAGAATTCTTCATGGACGACAAGTTTAACAGAAGGGCGTTCTCTTTCGGCCAATCACATGGCGGTTGATATAGAGGTCAAACCCTGGGTAGGATTGGTCGTTATTATTTGGTCTGAGTTTTATCTGAGTTCATTATGATGTGACGGTTAATGTACTGGTTCCACTGGATGACAGTCGAGACCCCCACGCTCATTGGCGGATGGGTACTGGTTTCTACCATAGCTCTCATTATCGTCCGATGGGTTGTTCACTCGTTCGTCGGACGAACTGTCGTTCATGTATCCCTCCGCCAACATGTCCTCATCCATGTCGTCATCTATGTCGTCATCATCGTCGTCGTGTACCCCGACTTCACTGCACTCGTCCCCGTGTGGTCCCACTGTGATGCGCGCCTCGGTGTCTACCACGGGTTCCAGTGGCGTTGGACCGTCAAGTCTGACGTCATCGGGACCAGTCGATACTTCTTTTTCTCCATCGTTGTTCTGGGGTTCCTTCACCTTCTTTCCTCTCTTCCATTTCATTCGTCGGTTCTGGAACCAGATTTTCACCTGTGAAATAAGAATATGAAGTTGAGTTCTCTAATCATCCTCTGCAAAAGATGGAGCTATCTTAGACTTTTAGAATATTTGTCAATGCTGCATGCGAAGTGGACTACGTAAGCGATGGGAGACTTTGGGAAGCTAGGTGGTAGCATACTTACCAGGTAAATTACCATTGTTTACGTAGTTCTGAGCGTGCGCACATGACCGAGAACAATGGATTTTACCTGGAAAGTCTGCTGCCACCAAGCGTCCCAAAAGTCTCCCATTGAGGTATGTTGGACCAGCACTATGGCACTACATGTATTATGTTTGGGTTAATGTGTCGATAGACACTCAAACCAAACAGTGCAATACTATAGAGTCCTTCCATACCTGAAAACAAGGCTAATGGAAATACCCCACAAAACACGCCAATAGAAGTATGACACAACCAAACTATCTTGACCCCACCACTAGAAGGCCGCTTTTTCTGTAAACACGTGTACAAAAATCAAAACAAGCTCGTGACCGAATGAACTTTAAAGATACGGCTTCGGAGTAAAAGGAATGTAAAGTAAATGAATATGTCTGGAATCTGGAAACCCCATTCAAAGATTGAATCCTGAGGTACCGAAGTTCCAATTACTATTAAATCACACGGGAAGCGTTGTGTGGCCATTATCTTATCGGAGACGTACACAGTCTCGAACAAGATACTTGTGAAAGAAACCATCCTTAGAAAATGTCAAGTCTGGGAACTGTGTTTCATTTCAATTGGCAGGAACTGGCCGTGAGTTCACAAAAGTCCACAAAAACAGAATATGATTCCGCGGATAATCGATTCAAAAGAATTGTTACTTTGAGTGTGAAGATCAGACCGTATACCCCTGTAGGGTTTCGGATGATAATTACCTGTACTTAAGCACGTCAATCCCATTCACTATATACTCCCAAAGGTATGTCATAAATGACTAAGGCATACAATGAGAAATACAACGGGTGTCGTGTTGCACATAAGCCGCTCTTCATCAGAAAGAGCCGGCTAGTACAATGTAATGACGTCTCTTACACGTCAGTGACTGGTTCATGTTACTCCATTTTTACCTGTGTCTCAGTCAGCATGAGGGACGTGGCAACTTCAAAGCGCTTCGGTCGTGACAGGTACTTATTCTTCTTGAACTGTAACTCTAATTCTAAGAGTTGCTGACTGGTGAAGGCGGTCCTTGGTCGCCTGGTCTTGCCGAGGATGGTAGGATGTTGGTGACCTGGGAAAACACGAAGAAGAGTAAATACCAAGAAATTGAGAATAAAGTTTTGTATAAAAGGTAATGTAGATAAACAACATTTTTGGAGCAGGCTTGTCATCACGTGACAGTCACGTGTTGGTGAGAGGGGTCACTTGTTGGCAAACCGGTCGGCTGTCCAGTGACCTGTCTGGAAGACTTGAGACTTAATTTGAGAATTGCCTTTAAAGACTTGTTGACGTATGAGAAGCAAAGAGCAAAAACGAAAAATACGCAATTGAGTCAACTCGACCCATGAATGCATGTAGATGTAGAAAGGGCAAAGACCAAAAAAAAGAGAGCCCATTTCGGGTCATCTCGACCCACACGAAGGTATATGTTTAAGAGCACAGACGTACAAGAGACTGTTTTGGGTCATCTCGACCCATACACAGGTAAATGAGAAAAGAGCACAAAGAGTCCATTAACGTTAACTCGACCCATGCATTAAGACGTAAAAAGTACACGTATGCAAAAATGGATGAACCCTTTCAGGGGTTGATACGTTGTACATATTTTGTGTGTTGATTGTTAAAAGATATTGGTTGAATGGGTGATTTTTTTGTGGTTGATTTATTGACTGATTAGATTTGGATTGATTGATTGAATTTCATATTTTATATTATGAAATACATTTATATAATTACTAACTTACTTAGTTGTTAATTTTGTATTATTCAGAGTACATTTTATATTAATTTGCTTATGTTATTATTTCAATTAATATCGATTACCTAATAATTTTAATCCTATTTTATTTTCTAACATGTTTCAGCCATTACCTGACATGTTTCCATCCCTATCTTCAAATATTCCCACCACCTCAACTACAGTTTTGTTTCGCAAAAAGGAAAAAAAAGGAGAAAAAATTATCGACCGAGCTGGCATGCAGAGCGGTGGTTTCAGCGGGTTAGCACCTCCTCAGTCACCCGTTAGCTTTCACTGCTAGCAAGGTCGATTGTTGTCATATACTCATAAGGGTCATGTTATCACAACGACATACAACACTCAATTACTCTGATTAAATTAAAGTACTTGTTGTTAACTTGAAGCCAATGATAACATAACTGGTCATCTCTTGTCTTCTCTTGGTTTATCTTCCTTGGCTCTGCAGCATCACTTTGGGATGGGGTGCATTGTAAGCGCCCGTAAACACAAACGATGACAGGCATTCATTAAGAAAATTGCCCCGTCTGAATGCGATGGGTCGGGTGATGAAATATGGTTTTATGGGACCACTGTTTTATCTCTCACTACCTGGACAGACAGACGGGAGTATTGTGAGGAGATGTGCGGGTTGAAATCTCGTCTGATTTATGATTACTGTTAATGTGTTATGTATAATTTCTGCTTGCTTAAAGTGGACGCATATTGATAATTGTTTTGTTTTCATAATTTCAAAGACCTTTCTCTCTTTGTTTTTACGAAAGGGTAGACAGTAAGCAAACCCTAACTCTTGGTAATATTAACATATTTAAAACCAGTCGTACTGCACCATATGCTCTCTTAAAAGGTTGTGATACCTTTTGTTGTTCAAGTTTTTAGCCATGTATGAATCCCTACTCACTGTAAATGAATATGTATGTAATAAAAGTTGTCGTTTTGAGAAAAAAAGGTGAAAATCACAGAGCAATGTTTTCAGGAGAATCGCATAATATTTTCGTCTCAATGAAACACAAATTATTTTCGTGACATTGTTTTACTCATTTCTCAAAAACTACAGCACCTCAAAACGAATATTGTTAAAGGGAAGCTTGTTTACCATCATTATCAACTGTGTATTAACGTTAAATGTGGATCTGTGGACATTTTTTTTGTCGTATAAAAAGTACTCGAACCCTTTAAAAATGCAACTAATAAGAGGGGGGGACAAGATTTTTGTATGATTAGATAATATTATGGTGACTCATCGCTAATTTGAAAATCTTGCCAAGAATTGGCACAATGGTGGATTTCTGTGTGTGTACCTTTCATAAGGACACCTGAATGGGCTCGACATGCGTAGAAGAGGTGTGGGTGGGTTGGTTGAATGGGGTATAGAGATCGAGGGTAGCGCGTGCTAAACGGCTATCGGCACCAGCAAATCGCTCATCATACCTGGGGAATAATTGTGATAATTTTTCCCCTCGAAAAGAAATCATGGAACAACAAGGAGTGAACTGCAGTTTGCAGGAATCCTTTATCCCACCCACGACTATTAACACTAAACCCCGGCTACGTCATTCTGCAACCCATATACCTTTTGTGGACTGAGTCTCCTTTCAGAGCAAGTCTTTGTGAGGTGTCCTCTCACTCGACGTAACGCAAGACTCTTGGATACAGTCAGGATTTGAAAAGGCTTGATAATGGCCGAACCTTATTAAAACATCCGTTAGATTGCTCCTATAGAAACACCCAAGTGAAACTACCTTTGCTTTTCCTCTGCTCTGATAAAGAATCCCATCGGTTTGAATGCAAACGGATTAAATTAGAGACAGTTTAGGATCCGTGTGTGTTTTGCATTCAAAAACGACGAGGTAACTTTTATTGCATGGACTCATTCCCTGAAGTGCAGCTATGGCAATATAAGTGCATGCTGTTTATCAATAACAAAATATGTATAGCATGAAAGGAAAAATTATTGATATATTTCACGGGCTGGCCCGGTGGGAACTCAACTAATTATTTCATCACAACCCGTGTCTGGGGTAGACTTCCAACATAATTATTTATCAATTAAATTGCATTATGATGTTAAGTGTAAATTGATACATGGTATGCGGTTAGGTTACACAACCTTTTATCATACCATGCGAAGCTAATTTCTAGCAACCAAAAATTAAGTTTCCATAGCGATATTTGGAATAGAAAATATTGAAACAGTCTGGTTTCTTGCGATAAATTAAGAGGCAGGTGTTGTTTTGACACAGGTAGATACAGGGAACACGACAATAATGGCTGTTTTCTCATGTAGATACAGGGAACACGACAATAATGGCTGACGCAAAACAAAAATGGCGGAAACGAAACAAAAACAACATTTCAAAGCTGCGTGGTAAAATTTTTTAATTGATAATCTACCTATCTAGACCATTTCACACTTTGTTTGTCAAGTATTGTGTATGGCGTCAGTAGCATTGTCTTTACTTTGTATTCCAGCAAATAGCGATAACATAAATGATTTGTTTGTCTCAAGAATTAGTCTAGGTCTTGAAAAACACTTTTGTAAATTAATTGCAGTCGACTCATCACTCAACATTTTGTGTGGGCCAAGTATAGTCTAAAAGATAATCAAAACAGAAAAATTGAGCACGCGAACTTAACTGGATAACCCCTGTTATATTCAATCGCTGAGGCCTATCAATTTATTACAATGACAACTTACGGGATTTAGCAGTTGACATGTTTCCGTTCCTCTAAATGAAAAATTGTTTTCAATTTTTTATTGATTAAAATCACGTAGACACCCGAAAGCTCTAGTAGTGTTGTTTGTCGTTTCCATTTCCTTGTGTATGAAACCTGACATTTTGAGGTGGCCTAGTCCGGGATGCTGGCGGGGGCCTGCAGCGTCTCGACTCCCACTGATCAGCAGAAACGATGCGCATAGTGACACCCCGTTTAACTTTCAAGACAAACAAAACACGGCGGCCAAGCCATCAGCCCAATTTGTTTGAATCAAGTTTGCAATAAAGTACATTAAGCGCTATCTGTAGTGAAGTTTCTGCCCCCTCGCGGCCAGGAGATATTAAATTTGTGTATTGGGTGCCCCCGGGCTTCAGTTCTTCGGTTACCAAAATAGATGTCTTTTTTTTCTTCTGGAGAGGGTAAGAAAACCTGGGTATTACTGTCGCCGTTTAATAGATTTTTCAGTTTGTAATTCTGGCATTAGTCGAATGGACGGGCACTAGAGAGTTCGTGACGCGCCGTGAACAGCGGGGCACGTTCCCATGTCTGTAATGAAACGGTGACCCCAGGGCGGGCCCACACTCAATGATTTAGATCTTCCGAAAAGCTTTTTAATGAAATTGTCCAAGTCCTTTTTTTAAATTACCACTTTTCTTCTTCTTTTTTAACAAGAAAGTTTCCCCGACAGGAGCTTTCAGTTATTCAGACCTCAGATGGGGTGCTGATTGAGATGTTTTGAATTGAACAAAAGAGAAAAAATGGAACAACAAAAATACACTGTTTGTCTTGAACAACAAGTGTACTGTGTGTTCTGAATAACATTTCGACGAGTTAAACTTGCTTGTTGATGTCTGTAAGATGAGACTTCGAACCTGAAGTGTTCAATGTACTTTTTACGTCGTAGATTGTACACTCTCTTCACATCTTCCATTTTACTACTTGATATCACTTCGCCATTGTTAGAAGACGTATCAAGAAGCTTGTATTTCACTTTCACTTTAATAAATAGAAACATCGCTTATTTGTATAGAGCTGCTTAAACACAAAGGTTGCTAAGCACAATCAAATTATGCTTACCAGATGAGCTCACAAGCCAAAATACAATGTCATAGCCATGTGACTGGTATCCTGCTCAATCTTGCTTAGCAGAAAGTTGTTACAAGCAATCGTTTCTGCTTAAGCAGCTCTGTGAAATTGGGTCACGATAGTCATATTTTTTAATAACCTAATTATTTAATAGATGTTAAATCTGCATAGGGGATACAGAATATTCATTCCATTTTAAATCCCGCCCGAGTAATATGCCTGTGATTTTGTTTTTCCACAGAACTCGGGAAAGAACAGTAAACACACATCGGTGTTAGGTAAAACCAAAATTAAATACCTATTGATTATATTTGTTTAATTGTTTCTCTAATTAACAACAATATTTGTGAAACTGAAACATCACATTTTCCCGATGAGTTGAAGGAAGGATATCTGTGTTTCTCTTAAATGGAATCAGACGACACATGGTAGCGTGAGGTAATATTATCAGCACGATTGCAATTGCACGACTGATTTAACTGTGATTCAGTCTGATCTTAATCAGTCCCGCTTACAAACCCTACCCCATCGATTACGCGCTGACTAATGACTCGTGCTTAGAAACGGACACTGGCAAGCTAGCCTGTAATTATTATTGGAAATGATACAAACAATCTAAACCACTTGAGCCGTCTCGTCGACTGAATAATAATCATCCATAAAAACCATGAACAACAAGCAAGCAAGCAAACCCGGTCACCAAGAAACAGCGGACGAAAAAAAAAAACCGCGATCATATAGTCCAGATTTTTTTTCTTCTTCTTCGTCTTCTTCTTTCTATCGCCAATAATTATACTGCCGGCGAATAAGAAGACGCTCTCCACAGCGGGTCACCTAAAACCAACAGCACCGAATCTAATAAGTACACTACCTAATGTCATTTGATACCGGGGCCGCGTTTCGGCTTGCACCGAGGGAGGAAATCGCAGCGAATTTTAGAGGTTTTAATCTAACGAAATGATAGGCTGTCAAGCGTCCAATGCCTATAATAAATTGGTTCAACACGTTATAAGTGTCCATTGACTTCGTAGGGCATGCTAGCTCGAAGCTCGAGACGGTATTTACTCGTGAGGTACACACCATCGTATTATCTGTTTCATAAAAAAAATCACTTACTCGAGTTACGGATGAGTCGAGGAGTAGCTTTCCTATTTCAAATCTTAAATATCGCCATCTCAGAACTGTATATCATCCATTACTTAAATCTGTTAGGTATTCATAGATCTAAAACCCCACTGTTATTTTTCTCTTGCCCCTTTTTAAGTCACTTAGTTTAACCTCGGCTCCCTCCTGACAACCTCATCAATGTGTGGTCTCTCCCCTGTACAATGTTATGATAGTCAACACCAGCCTGTTTAGATTCGTAAAAATCAGGATTAAATTTATTTCTTTAATAAAGAGGCAACTTGTTATGACTCCTTTTCGTTTTGTAGACCACATTGTATCCACAACCCTTTGTTTGCATCCATCTTAAATCAACCAAGATAAGGTTTAAGACGTTTCATGAGCATCTCACAAACTGTTGACGGAAACTGTCTTCGACCCGCATCTTCTCTCCTCCCTACTGCCTCCTTGCCGTCAATCTCCCCTCCTTCCCTCTTCAACCCACACCGGCAGTAAGCCCGTGTCTTCATATTCCAAAGGGACCGAACGGGAAATTAGGCTAAACATCTAGAAAAGACGCATTAAAGGATTTAGGAAACATGTCAGTTTGCGGATCTTGTGTAAGCCGCCAATTCCCTTGTCGCTTCTTCTTGTGGGGCTATAGTCAGTAGATAGTTAGTGGCAGCTTCATTTTATAGACATTGAATGGATGTTTTTATGATGTGTAAAAACCTTCAAGACTTTCGCGAAATAATTGGTGAAGGTTGTTTACATCTTCAAGAAGAGTAGAGTCTTTCTGGAAGGCTAAATGACAACACAGAAAACATAAACTTAAAACCATCAAACACGGTTTTGTTTTTGTTCTTTTGCTGTATCATAATTTGTTTTTAAACCACATACAACAAAAACACTTTTTGTGATGGGAACGATATTTGTAAAAGTTCTTCAATTGAGGACCGTTAAAATTATATTGGTAAAAGCGACATGTTTTACATGTTTGTAAACTGTCTACCAGTTGAACTGTTATTCATTGTCAATTAGAAGCGAGCAGAAATCTAAGAGTGTGCATCGATAAAATTAATTGTCCGCTAAAAAAAAAAAACAGGTTATGAAGAAGAAGCAAAAACGTTTTCATTCTTGTTCTTGTATAACCGTTTTCAAAAACCCCCTTTCTAAAAAAGGATCACTGTTTCCACAAACCCAATAACCATCCCAAATATTGATTTGACACCAAACTAGACCGAATTAATTTCGATTATTCTACCTGGTTGACAACAAGAATCATGATTTAATCGCTTAGAGGAGAAGAAAAAAAAACATGAAAAGAAGTACATGTCCGCTTAATAAAATAGGCCTAAGAACGAAGCTCGTGCAAATGTACACTGAGAGTCCCCTTTTAGGAAACAAAATATAAATGGGAGCGCGTAATACAATTAGGGATTAATGTAAACGACGTGGACTGATGTGACTTGGTTCGCAGCAGGAAAAAAGGCATACGGTTTCATGTAGGCGAGATCTAGGGCAACGTGAAATTAATTTTCGGTGCCTAAACTTGACAGGGACTCCGCGAAGAGGGTTTTTATCTGGACGATATAACCAATGAGGGTCTGTGAGAGGTTATAATTGCGTTAGGCTGATGGACTTGGCGTTGTAGAGGGGTGAGATGTGAGGATTAAGCTCTCCGTGTATGAGGAGCGAAAGATTGTGGCTCAGGTCCCCGGTCATTTTTCCGCCTAATTGAATGCTAAGAGACGATGAAATGGACGATGATATCAATGAGGGTCGAGTAGGAGGGTTTCTATGGCAGCTCACCGCATCATCACCCGCTAGCTTGACAAGTCAAACTCGTCTTCACTTATTGATGACATCTATATGACATCTATACTGTCATTAGAAAAAAAAGGAAAGGAAAAAAGCAAGATGCTAGGATGTCTTGCAACCGCGTAGTTGTGTGTCGAGTCGTAAACCACATCGTGTTTCTTTGATCTCGATCTACAAATAAAACCTCTGAAAATGTTTCCTCGTGAAGAGTTCAGGTTTTGTAATCGAAAATTACATTGAGATGTAGGTCTTACTTTGAAAACTTACTCGAATGTTTTCACTCATTGCCGAAACCGATGGTGTATACGTCTTACACCCTGTATATGTGTATTCATTTTTATATTTTAAAATAATAACATAAGTTCTTAAAGGCCATGTATATAAACATTTAAAGTTGTCCAGGTCAAGTCAAAGAAAAAAAAAGTGATCGTACATGTGTAAGACCCCAAAATACACGATAATCGGTTCCTTGAAAAAATTACCAGGCAATTCCATTCACTACCTCGCTCTCTCCCTGTCCGAGATAAAACATCAACAAAACCCGACACAAGAGAACAAGAATAATATGTATAGGGTGGGAGTAAAAGTACACCTCTAATAATTTTACTTGATCATGCCGAGTCTTTTCTCGGCAGATTAAATTGTGTTTTAGCGTATTTTGGGAGTAGAATTGTAGGGGCTTAAAACTCTCATCGCCCACCCGCCATTACCCACAAATTTCTACCCCCCACACACAATTACTTAAAGGAACTGAGATAATCACAACATTTGTAGAGGTAAAGTGAAACTTGTTTTCATCAAAATGTTTTTTTTTTCTTTTTTAGAAAACAAAGATCGTTCACCCCGAGTCCTGCAAGGTTCTTGGAAATTTAAAAATAGAAGAAAACAAACCTTAAAGCTTGTGTTTGCGATAAAGGTGGGTGGTCGAAAGATTGTTTCTTTTTCTCTGAGTGCCAAATGCGATGTTTGTTGACTAGGTATAACTAGGCTTAGTTTTCTTCACTAAAACAAGCTTTGAATCTTTATCCGTTTCCTAAGCCGAGCGTTAATCCGTAGGCTCAGCAGAGGCCTAAGCCGAGCGTTAATCCGTAGGCCCAGCAGAGGCCTAAGCCGAGCGTTAATCCGTAGGCTCAGCAGAGGCCTAAGCTTGATCTTAATCCGCAGCCAACGTCGGAGCCCACAGAACCTAAACCAAGGAACACTGGAGATTTTTGGCAAAAAAAAAAATGCAATTTTGAGCAGAAAACGTTTATGGGGGGTGAGTTGCCCGAAGTACGGTCCCGGGAGAAAAATCAGAACTGAAACCCAGCTAAGATAAATCAAGAGTGAGATTCGAACCTCGTCTGTTGTTCCCTACACTTACTCCACACGAAAACCGGTTTATTGAGACTAAAATTTAAACTCATCAATATAAACATCATTAATATTTTTAACTTCTCCTTTTTTTTTCTTCTTTTTTTCTCGGTCACTCTTAGAAATAAAAAATAACGGCTTTTCATTTGAAACTTGTACAATTGACTTGTGTTATATATCATCATCAAATCAAAGTCCTGCTTTTCTGTTCAACCTTTTAGTTATGTACGAATTGTGTTATATCATCATCAAATCGAAGTCCTGCTTTTCTGTTCAACCTTTTGATTATGTACGAATTAAAAGTTCCAGACCTAATGAATTCTAAAGGTAGCCTCAGAAATTCAATGTCCATCCCATGAAAGCACTGATATAAATCACGAAGACTGGAATTCCAGCTTAACGGATCGTTTGATCTTTAGCCAAATGTTCAAAGCGCGGCTTATTCCGCACGTATCCCAGAGAGAACAATAGACTCGCAAACAATGCATGTTTTCCAGATCAAAGTAAATTGATTCTAGAGAGAGCAAATCCGTTGGGATGATTTCTTTATTTTGATTTGTTCCATCACGTTCCCCCAAATGAAAGCCAATGTTTACAGGAAGGTTGGGAGGAATTAATTTGTAAAGGATTTTGCAGAAAAGTTCAAATCGTAACCAAGATCAAGGAGAAGGGAAAAGGTTTTACTCAAAATGTAGATCGATCACAATTGCTCAACGGTCCAATAAATTAATTTAACAACAATGTGCATTTTTTAAAGACTTTATTAGGAGAGTTCTCGAACTGTTTTCCTGAACAAGTATTTGTGGACAAAATGGCCCAGTTTTCACAAGGACCAGTTTGTCGACTAGAGTGGACATGCATTATTGGTAATTACTCAAAATAATTATTAGCATAAAACCTTACTTGGTAACGAGTAATGGGGAGAGGTTGGCGGTATAAAACATTGTGAGAAACGGCTCCCTCTGAAGTGCCATATTTTTCGAGAAAGAAGTATTTTTCCATGAATTTGATTTCGAGACCTCAGATTAAGAATTTTGAGGTCTCGAAAAATCCACCATCTAAACGCACACAACGTCGTGTGACAAGGGTGTTTTTTCTTTCATTATTATTTCGCAACTTCAAAGACCGATTGAGCTCAAATTTTCATAGGTTTGTGATTGTATGCATATGTTGAGATACACCAAGTGAGAAGACTAGTCTTTGACAATTACCAGTAGTGTCCAGTGTCTTTAACTGGAGAAATTCTCTGCTGTCTTTTCTCCTGAAGACGAGCAGAGTAAACTGTTCGAAACGTCGAGACCATACCGGCTCCTTTCAGAGCCAACACTCCAACAAAGTAGATTTTACACACAACATGGTTGTACCCGCAAGTTTAATATAAATGATAATAAAGTAAAGGTGTGCGGTAACACCATGTATTGCATGATAATCTCTAAATGAGTTGGGGGTGGTTCTGAAAAGAACCGTTGGCTAAAATTATTATAGTTAAAGGGAAAGTACACTATTGGTAATTTTTAAAGACCCGTGTTCTCACTTGGTGTATCTCAACATATGCATAAAATACCAAACCTGTGAAAATTTGAGCTCAATTGGTCATCGGAGTTGGGAGAAAATGATAAAAGAAAAAACACCCTTGTTGGACGAATTTGTGTGCTTTCAGATAGGAATAGAAGACTTCTAGCTAGAAGTCTTTAATTATTTAATAAATCTATGCTACTTCAGAGGGAGCCGTTTCTCACGATGTTTTATACTATCAACAGCTCTCCAATGCTCGTTACCAAGTCAGTTTTAAGTTAATATTTGTTTTGAGTAATTACCAAACGTGTACCTTCCCTTTAATTCTTTAATTCTTCCCTTATTTTCCCACACCAAGCGAAGCTTCAAAGACCACAACCTGTGGAGGTTGGACATCGAGCTTGCAACTTCTGCCAGGCCATCTTGTTTCATACCACTAAATCAATGTACACCACACTGAGGCTGAAGGTCAAACTAGTCTGACACCTTTTCGCTACAATGCAAACCTCTAGCCATAAATGTTATTGAATACGGGGTACAAGACGAAGATCCATCAACGTATAATTTGATCTTCCATCTCTTCGTTATCAATCAAGCATAATGTTCAACACCAACAACAAATTTCACTTTCATAATTTCTCGTTAATTAAAATGACTCATCAGCTTTCGTTCACTCAAATCTCTAAAACTTTCCGGGACATATTTTTTTGTTTGTATTGGATTTTTTTCCCTTAATTTTCAAGGATTTTAAATTAATCTCGATTACAATAGAGTTGTATCAATTGTCTGCAGTAACCCATTCGTGCACTTTCAGCCCTTTTGCACTTGGCACGTAACAAAAACGTGTCTTCTGTACACACGCAATGTATAAACTACGGACATTTTTTGTGTGTATACTTTATAATAAACGTGTATGGACGGTAATGAATTTAATATAAATTATAGATCATATAAAAAGGAGTCAAAAGAAAGAAAAGACCGACGTGAGTAAGATATTGTTTGCCCAATTTCCCCCGCCACGATCTTCAGCGATGGAAAGAAACAACTAAACAAGGGCCATCTATCCTCAATTAAATTTCATTTGCTGCAGTGATTTGACAGATACGGCGTTCAGGCACGTCTAGGTAGATCCTGATGCTCCGGCATTAGGCATGGAATCACTGTGGTCTCACCGGTCGCAAGGCTCGCTAGACCCCGGTGATGTTTGACGCTGAGCACGCTCGATGCGTGACAACCCCGCTAATGTTTTTTTTACACTCGGGGTACGGCACTTTATTGGCGAAGGTAAACGAAATTAAGGACGATAATGGTGGAAATAGCGCCCCGATAACCATCAGCGGGACAATGTCAATTTGACAAAGCAAAATTTTCTACTTTGATCTAATTAGTAGATTTTGTGTGTTGTCTCCCAAAGCCGAAATGGTTTTGTGAAACGTTAGTGCACTGGGTTTTGTCGTATTGTATACACATCATTGAAACATTAGCAGTGAGCGTTTTCTATTATAATATTGCAGCACGGAATCCATAAATACATTATGTTCATAGTCCAAATAGACTGAACACTCTCATTTCAACGAGAACTGTTTCCATATTGCAACGAGTTTGATCAAATAATAAATAATAATACCAATAAAACCAGCTCTGTTATAGCGCAATAAAAAAAAAAGATTAATGCGCTTTACACACAAAAAACATTAGCAAATAATATAATACATTGAATAAATAAGTGTTGAGGTTGCATTTGAAAGCTATGCAATAATCTCGCATTGCGCATTGTTGAAAGTTTGTGTTTTTACCCGACGTTTCAAGAGCCGGAGCTCGGTGTCTTCAAACCAGTTGCAATGATATTGTATATGCTTCACTGACCATAATATCTGAAATGATTAACTCGAAAAGGCCTGTTTCAGTCTTAATTTCCCAAAAAATATCACCACTCTCTAAAAACACAAAACTTAGTTAACTATACTGGTATCCATATCAACGTCTACCGGGGAACCAATTTGTGTTAAGTTTACCCTGACGAAATTGTTCGAAGTCGGTGATTAAAGTTGCTCCGTTTAACCATTCTAGAAAAAAGAGGTTTAACAAATGGGGCGCGGTCAACAATTAGTTCTCTCGACGGGTAAATCGCAGGCAATCGCCGGGTGGAAGATTGCCTTGGAGTGTAGTGCCATCAATTAATGTCCATCGTCCGTTTATTCATCATCAGTTTCCCTCCCCGTCAAGAGTTTATAGACCGAAAAGACCTCGCGCTATAAAACGATACACCAATTGGCAAACAAGGTTTTACTGACTCGGAGGAGTCGTCTTTCACTGTGGAGTGGAGCGCGTTCTGAGGTTGCCTGCTGACGGAGCCACCGGAGTAAACCGGATTGAGCAGGAACCGGATGCACGATCGGACTCTTGTCTGTTTAAAAGAGGGACTGATTGAATTTATCCGTGGAGTAATTAAGAGAGGTTTGTCTGCCTTGTCGGTTTATAATCACCATGAGAATCTCTTTTTAGGTCCGCACGCTTGTCAAGTTACCCTTGTTTCATTAATTTGTTTTTGTATGGGTCTCGAGATACCATTGAAGTCACGTTTGTAAATTAACCACATCGTATCTCGTACCGAGAGAAGGAAATTCAACCATGTCCTCAGTCATCCATTGAGCGCCATGATCTATTATAATTAATATTATCAAACTCACTAATCGAGATACACTGACAATAAATTGAAATGTTTCTGATTTATTTTGAACTTAAATTGACAAAACATTTGAAATATATTACAGTAACATAATTAGTGTACAATAAGAACCAGTCAAACAATATACTGTAGCTTGTTTTCTAGTGTGAGTTTTAGCTTTATGAAAACGTTTTGAATGTCTAGCCCAATAATTTGATGAGTGCTGACACCCCCCCCCTTTTGGGGTGATCTTTCCGAACCAAAATATTTTAAAAGATTCAGTTGCACATCAACAACATATGGTGGCAAATACTCAGTGTCAATTTTAAAAACCTCGGTCTTCGAAATTCAAACTAGAGATGGATTACAAATGCCATTCGTCTACGTCAACGAACTTTTCTTTTCTCCAGGAAAATTTTGCCAAAGTCCTCTCGAAGAAAAGCACCGTATTTTGTTTCCATGTGCAAGCAAAAACACGACGCCCAACCCTCCGCTCGTGCCCTCGCGTCAAGCCCGCCCAATTATCGTAGTCTTCATTCGTGCCGTGCTGATGTGCGACAGGACTGAAGAATCCGCGATGATGTTAATCGTGGAAGATTTGTTGAGGATGAGCCAGGCTCAATTTTCTCCCCAGTAACCCAACCATTAGCTTCATGAAAAAGATAAAACGACACATGGCTCGTACAGCGATAAAAAAATGTCTGTATGGGCAATCTGAGATCTGCCAACTACTACGGCAACTTAATTGGTTTAGTTGTGTCGAGAATCCTTAACTCTGAGGCGACAAAAAGAGCAAGAAAAAAGGGCTCAAGGACCGGATTACCTTACTCCTTCCCTCCCTATGGTGGAGGAAATTTTCACGATCAAGTATTCATATGTTTGGAAAATCTAGCAGGAATGGGGAGAGAGTCTTTCGCTATCTAAGCTGTGTGCGTTTAGCTCTGATCAAGCAAGCCGCGCGTACACCAGAGGGGGTCCTCTACCCAGAGACGGGGTCGTCCCCAGGGGGCGCACATTAGCTGATTGGATCCGAGGTGGTGATAAAAACTAACCACAAGGGATTGAGTGTAAGGGACCGTTTAGTCTAAGCTGATTAATTACAACTGTGCCGAGTCATCATCGGGGACACAGTCTGACATGTTTTGCTATTATTTTAGAGCGTTCTCGAATCAATATTATTAGCCTGATCCACTTTAGAGTCAACGACTGAACCGAGATATTACTATGATGAGAATGATGTTTTCAGCGAAGTTCTAAATAAAAAAATATGTAGGTGGGGATATTCAACAGGAATAGTGCCAGTGGCTCTTCGGGTTTGCAGTGTTTTGAGAACAATGTCTGATTTCAGATAGTTGGTGTCAAATATACTGAGGTTGCTAAGGACATTGAGCAAGGACATGGATGAGGTTGTTTTGTTTACGGTCGGAACGCTGTGTGTAACCCTTGTGCCGTATAATTATAATGATTTCCCAAAGAGATGTTGCAAAGAGATCAGGTAGACTTTGGGAATACAAGACAGTGTGAGGCTATTTTTCTTTGTCCATAGATCATTGTAATATCTGGCTGGATATAATGTAGCCACAATGGGTGACATGTTACCACTAAAAGAAATAATGCATCAAAAACCCGCTTAAGGCTTGATACCCTTTGGGTTCTAATAATGTGTGATCTGCTTTGGACTGATTTCGAGTGGCAAAATGGCGCCCGAAACTTTCCCTCATTGCTTTTTGCGTGACAGGCGTTCTAGGTACGTTTTCGCGGTCATAACCAATAACTGTTTCGGTTGAACTTGCCATTGGTTGATCACTTGCTATTGACTGAAACACTTATTGATCACAGCCGCAAAAACAAAACATTGATTCGGCTTTAATAACAGCTCTCAAAAAAACACAAACTGGTGACGTAACAGGGACTCTTGAGGGCGGGCTACACCTGATGATTTCATAATAAGGAAGTACACAATAACCAGAATTTCATTTCACCTCGCCTGCAGTTGACTCGGAGTCTTGCTATAAATGCCCGCAGGTTACAGTCCGTAATTATGGCAAGAAAAAAAGTGCAGGGAAAGCTCTCGGGACCAGATTATTATGCGGATGTAAATGTTGACTTAAAAACTCGTAGTTCCGAGCAATATTTGTTATTCAATGCTCACTTTAAAACCCAGACGAGAACATTTCGACTTATCGAGGGCGAAGCTCGTCGCAGAGGTCGAGAGAAATTCATCCCTTTTTTATTGATTTCTTCATCCACAATCAACCGTTAACAACTATTAACGGCGCCGTAGAAAAATCAATTGAACTTCGTCATCATCGTCGGCTCACAGTGAACTTTGACCCCCATCGTTTTCCCGCGTTTTTTTCCTTCACTCGACACACATTGATAAATTTGGTGGGTTTAGGCTTGAGATCGCGTCTATTTAGTGGGGCACGTAGCTTCAGTTTCCGTCGATCGATCTACCCGTCAAAAGAGCCTGGATAGAGGAGCACTGCCGAGAAACAGATTAAAGTAACGAGATCGCAGTTAAATAACACAATCTATTGTCCGTCTATTTCAATAAACGGTTTGCCCAGAAATGCAAATTGTTGTTTCTTTGCTTTTCTCATCTCATTTAGCTATATGATGAGAGAGGGCTACGGCTGCGAGGGGAGCCCGCGAAGGGAGGTTTGTATTGCTACGAGTCGGAGTTGAATATCACCGGGTTGTTCAATAACTGAGCCCCAACATTTACATACGTGACTCTGACAGTAGTTTTCATCTTAAATCTCATATTATACGAACTCCGAGAGCCTAATGAGAATGATTGGCGGGCTGGAAAATGTCCACCGACTCGGGGGGCAATCAGCACCGCGTAATCAGGCAAGAGGAAACGCTCACAGTGGGTTCATAATTGCCGTTGGTACCAGTAATCGTGTTTGCTGAAAACTTTTTAATCTGCGGCAAATCAGAGCGGTGAAAATAAGAGAGAGAGTTGGAAGAGAGTTAGAAAGAACAGAAATTGAGGCCATGCAATCGGTGAATGATGAGATAGAATCGAGGTCTTGTGTACATGAGTCAATCAGTTTAGTAGTGTGTGTGTTGTTTGGGAGCGTCTAGCCCCAACCAACCGCATGCCACCCGAGCCTCGTGTACCGAACAATGCCATGAAATCTAATTTAGAATTATAAATGATAACCTTAACAAATCTAATGACATACATACCATTACCACTCATCAATTTGTGGCCAACCCTCATGCAAAACAGGGCACTAAAAAGGCGAGCGATGGTTTGTGTTGAGTTGAGCCGCAACTCGTCAAAAAAAATAATTACACTAATGGCGATCTACCACCAGTTTTGGGGAGTCAATTTACTGCAGGTTCTTGATGTGCTACCTGTCACGTTGAACCATAAGTAGCTAAATATAATTTAGGGGTTATGTCTCTCTTCCCCTCCAGAATGAAATCTCTGAAAGCACTTAACAAGATTCAAATATTTTTGTAGAAAAGAATGCCGAGCATTGGATTTGCAAACACGAGGTAGTAAAGCAGCTCGGGTGGTACAAGTCAGTTGCTTTATGTTTTGCTTTCGTGCAAAGACCATCAATGAGCTTCAAGGAAACTCATGTATTTTTTATTAACATCTCTTTCGAAACGAGTTGATCTGTAGTCATTATGAGATGCATTGCAGTATTTTCCAAGATGGCGCTTGTAAAAATGGGCTATTAATGCAAGTTAGAGATTTTATGCGCTGCAAGTTTCAAAAGGCCCAGTGAAAAACGTTCAAAGGATGCGTTCAGCATGTCCCACAATGGAAATAGTGTAGTTTTTCGCTTATTCCATTGATTATGATAAGTTGATTGACTTCTAGGATATTTCTATCACCTACAGAGAAGACTTGGGAGCCACACTTTTCTTAAGACACCAAAATATAACCATTTACCATAACTCTTTATACAATAATCACGCTAAGCCAAACCATAAGATAACGATTTATATTCTAAATCATTGTTGTTTCCTCCGGAAATAGAGATAGAAAACATACATATTTAAAACGTGTATTTTGGCCTTTTGGCCCTCTGTCGTGACAGGAGTGTCAAGCCTCGAGGTTGATTCTTACATCGAGATTTTATATTGATTGAGACGACTCCCTGGTCCCAATGGCTATTATGCATGAGTTGCCATTGATACCCGCGTACGAGTAAATACCATAGCTTATTGACTTTAATTAAAACATTGACACCATTAAAGACCATCTAAATTCACGTTTAGCTTAACACCAACCCGATAATTGTTTGTGTAATCTGTTAAAAGACAGTGGACACTATTGGCAATTGTCAAAGACCAGTCTTCTCACTTGGTGTATCTCAACATATGCATACAATAACAAACCTGTGAAAATTTGAGCTCAATTGGTCGTCGAAGTTGCGAGATAACTATGAAAGTAAAAACACCCTTGTCACACGAAGTTGTGTGCTTTCAGATGCTTGATTTCGAGTTCTAAATCTGAGATGCTCAAATTCTAACTCTGAGGTATCTAAATCAAATTCGTGGAAAATTACTTCTTTCTCGAAAACTACGTCACTTCAGAGGGAGCCGTTTCTCACAATAATTCATAATATCAACCTCTCCCCTGTACTCGTTACCAAGTAAGGTTTTTATGCTAATAATTATTTTGAGTAATTATCAATAGTGTCCATCCACTACCTTGAAATTTCTTTCTTTGTTTTTGTTTTTGAGTTTTACCTCTCTCAATTTATTTAGAAATCTTATGACGCAACATTTTTTATCTTTCATATGAATTCTCGCAAACTAGAAAAAAACGAAACCATGTAAGACTGATTTGATACAAACAACTGTATATCATGTAGATTGTAAGATGTTTTGATAAATTAATGATGACATTATTTGATGAATTTCATGAGAATATTGAGCTGCACATCTGTTTTGTAGGATTGCGATGGACCTGTTGTGGCTAATATTTCACATTCGGTCTTCTAAAAAAAGAAAGGGCATTTGTCATAATTATTTTAAATGTCTACAGTTGTTGTAAATTGTGTATGTTATAGCATAATTAGTCTGATGTACGCCTGTTCATCAAATCAACATTTCTTACTACACTGTCACAGCTTGAACAAATTGCTATCAACACACCAAAATGTGTCGGCCAAGTTCGCGCCATTTTCAGATTTCACAAAATAGAATTTCTTTTACGACACCCGAGAAAGAAAAAAAGTTCCAATCTGGAAAAAAAAAAAACGTCTGCACAGGATCAGGACAGGTTTATTGCTGGCAGACGAACGATTGTTATGTCTTTCATCTCGTACAGACAAACAATTATCAAAGCAGAGTGACAGAAACAACCAACCTGTATTCAGTTATTGGGATAGTTATTAGGAAGACGTCTGTCGTCTGCCTCATGGCTGTCAGATACACAGGACAAATTTGGCGGCATTTAGAAATCGTTATATGTTGTAATCAAGGCCTACGCGGGCTGATGGCTCGGCTCACATACTGGACCCGAGCAGGCAAAACGAGTCGACACTTCAGATTGTGAGTGATTTGGTCCCCCTCTGTATGTCTTGAGGGGAAATAATGGCGCCATCCTCCTTTCCCATACCAGCTTCTCGATTGAAATTCTAGCACTATCAATTTGTAAAATTAAAAATGGCTCGAAGGCCTCCGTCACTTTCCTACAGTATCGGAATGGGAGATAATGTTATTACACAATTTAACGCTCCAAGAGCTACGCACACACACAGCTACATAAGGAAGATAGGGTCCCCCGTAAAATATGGAGTAATCATACCATTTGAGTTCGCATGAATTGATTAAAACTTTCAATAATCTTCAACACTGCAGTATCGCTTACCAAATCAGTTCGGCGGAGGGAAACAAATTTCACTGGGCCGTTTCGGGCCTGCCACATATAATGCTTACCAACGTACAAAATCAAATTAACCAAATGGGCTTCTACTGTGTCGAATTTCATGGTAATTTGTAGTAATCGTAGGCAGGGAATTTTCTTTAATGCTCACTCGAAGTGACGGGGATCGATCTAGACCCAAACAAGTTAGCACCGTCCGCCACCGTGACGCATCTTTCCAATTTGTACCGAGTAGGACAAGAGACTGCCGGAGTAGGGGATGCACGTCAAACAAAATTATTGGCGCGAAACGGTCGAGGCCTCATTATCCATGACAAATATTATTTCTCCTTTTTCCCGCCGTTTTTGCTTTGCTTGAGATGCCTTGACTGCAGTAGGTGATAATCTAAGCGGGATAATGCTTCCTCTGCGACCAGTTAGAGGTTTTAGGTGAGGTGGTTTTAACAAATCAAAGTTGGAGAAGATTTCAAGTCGAAAATGCATAATTTATATTCGGAAAGTCCGGTGGACGGTAGTAACCGTATGAAGGGGGAAAAAGATGGTAAATTGAGACTTAATATCGGCGAATGTAAAATGGAATATTTGAACACGCTGCACTTTATTGCTTTTAACATCTAGGTCAAACGATTCAAAATAGACATCTAATTGAAATAGAGCGGGAAAGATTCATGTTGCAGAGTTTTTTTGAATCCATTATTTGGGAAAGTAGTCGTGGTTCTTAAAAGGTCAACATTCTTTAAAAAAAACCTGGTCATTTTTTAGCCAAAAGAAGTTTACGAGACTCCTGTTTTTGTATTTAATTTACAAAAAAAAACCTAATGATGATCCATACAAACGCGAAGAGTGTATGCCACATGACAATGTTGTTATGGTTGTTATGGAGACATCTTTAAAATGTCTTTTAAATTCTTCAGTTGTAGAATAAATCTAGCTCTGAGTTTAAAGTCAAAGCTTCGCTTTTTGTGGTTGTTTTGGGGAACAAACTGTAGTGCCCGGTTTATAGCGATACAACGTTCCCCGTATGGACACAAACCTGGGTTCAATTCCAGAGATTTGCTTAAGCAGAAATTATTAGCTAAAACATTTCTGTTAAGCAAAAATTAAAAGTGAACTAGTCACAAACTGTGCACATAACATGTATTTTGGCTGGTAACCCTTTTCCAGTAAGCAAGATTGTTTGGTGTTTAGTATACCCAAATGTTTGTGCTTTAAAACAGCTCTATGAAATGATGGGCCAGGTCTAAACATAACAATGAGTATATGTGCCTATAGTTTGCACAAACAGGTTGGATGGGTGTGTTTTTGGAAACTAAAGGATATGATAGAATTTTATACCTCCCCAAAAACAGCGACGTACCACACCTTTACATAATTGCACAAGCAGTGTTTTTTATCATGGATTTACGATCGTCCCTCTACAGTCCTTACATTGATTGATGGATATTGACAATATTGGATAAATTTACCTCAATGTACACGTCCTAATAACGATAAGTTACAGTCAAAGCCTGTTACGTTATTTGATAGTGAGACAAATATAATGTATACATACTCAGCCTGGCTCGTTTTGCAAAGCATGGAGTTTATCAGCAACAGCTTGTACATTGCGCGGGGACGAACGAGTTTACTGACTACACTGAGATTTGGGCGGGTTAACTCGTCTTTATTACATGTAAATATAAAGTGATTCCAGTACTTCAGTTCCCTTGTCGCCAAGATGGGGTTCAGTTGTCACTGTGTTAACCCCAGCACTACTAGCGATGCCGTACGCCTTTCTGGACAACCCAAACACTCCAACCAAACCAATTTCGGCAATTTGTGGTAATTTAAACGGGGGCCCAAATCGAATCGGATCTTAGTCATGATCAGTACCTGGTTGCATTTTGTATCTCCGATCGCTGCAAATTAATAAAATTCTGAGAGGATGGGAGCTGGGAGAAGCGGGCGGACTGAGCATCAACCTCCCGTCCCTCCCTTCCCGCTCACCGGGGGAAAGTTTGCTGAAATCAACACGCGAAATCCGAGCAGCGTATATTCAATAAATTTCGAGTCATGTCTTGATAAAGTGAAGAGGCTCTGGAGACAGGACTTACTTCATCATTACCAAACCCCAGTCTAGAGAGAAAGAAAGAGGAGGGCGACAGAAAAAAAAGATGTATTGGCAGAAAACAAAATAAAACGCACTTCCTCCTTTCAGGCTTGTGGTGCTGGCAGCAGCGTATGGTAGCGTAAGGGCCAGCGGGCTTCGATGTGCTGTGTTAAGCGGAAACCAGCGGAAACCACACGGCAACCGGTATCGCCTTCCAGTTTGCACTATCCTGACAACAGTGCTGCGCCACGGCTATACATTCAAGCCGGATGAAGAAAAAAAATTATCCAACTCTTTTTTTTATCATCGAGTGCAATCTCAATGGCGTTTTTCTTCGTTCGCCCTCTCTTTATTAAAATGTCTCTCCTCCACATCATTGTCTACCTGGGGAATGGATGAATGAAGAAGCTGGGGGAAAAAGTCTGGCAATAATGGCCATGTTTGGGTTGTACTTAAGAGCAATATCGCTGGAGAAATCCCCAGTGAGACTGCTAGGACACACACGGCAAGGAAGCAAGCCAGTAACTCACCACTCATTACACAGGCGAGGGTTTGGTGTTCAGTGCGTAATTGGCATCGTTATGGGGCATTACGGGCACGGCCAACTGGCTAGTTATTGAGGAAGTCTTCGATATCCCTTTGCTATTTAGTCAAATTAATCAATGACAACACAGACGGCACTGAGGGTCGTTTAGAAGTTAATTTGGCAAATCATTTCTCGTTTATCATCGCCGCCATTATCAGTTCTAGTCAGTGCTGAATATGTACGCTTTGATTAGTGTTGGAGCAGATTAGTTGCTCATTTTTATGCGTTCTTCGTTTGGCTAACGGTGGCAAATATTCAAATATTTTATCCGAAATCAATATTAAGAGTGCACACTCTTTGCAAGACTGTTAATGTTGTTAAACCGTTTGCATGTCTTAGTCTGCGTTGTACAATGGATTGTCCATAATGTGTGGATCAAGCCTCATGCCTAGTACAAAGCCTCGTATTATCAATTTTTTTAAGGAATACCCTTATTCCAAACAAGCAGAATGCCCAATCACGTCACCAAATACTATTGAACCAATTGATGAAAGTCTGACGTGCTTACGTCACAATGACCTCAACCTCGACCTCAATTTTAACTGTTGACCTCTTTTTTTAAAATCCAATTATCACAAACTCCAGTAGGCATGAAAGCTATATAGGATAATTTTTATGCGCGACAGCAATAAGTGCACACAATAGTTACTGGCCTGACATTTTTACCCTAGCAGAGATGCAGTACGTTTAATCACGGAGGGAAGACAATATTTTGTTCCTCCATGATTTAATGCAAAGGAGGCAGATCATTAACTTCCAACCTCGCTTTGATCGCGTTAATCTGAATAGCTTGATTGCACGCGACGTCATTGATCACCATCTTTGATGTAAAACAATGGGGAAAAGTGCGCTGTGCACGACTCTCAGCCAGTGCTAAGCTTTCACGCGTGCTCGTTCATCAAAGATGGCTGCCACTGCAAGGGTGTCTATAAATCCAAGATGGCGTCACCGTGCTGAAGGAGACACCAGCGTGTATGAAGAGATGATCCTAACTGCCCATGAAAGCCATTTTGTAATGTGATTAGGAGGCTCCGTAGTAATGCAGGACTGAGCGTTCTTATTAATAGTGTATAGCGAGCCTACGGTGTGACTACAACGCAGGGCAGATGGGCCCGGTGCCATTTTGTCGTTCGCTAATTGATTCCTGCGATGACATTAACGAGCTTACTGTACAAGAAACCTGAGCAAATTTGATTAGAATTTTTACAACTGGTAAGTGAGCAGAGGTGATATTTTTCTTGTAATTTGGACTGACTTTGCTTTTTTTTTAGTGTATGTTTTGAATTGGTTTTATGGATTTGCTATGAAGTACACTGTCAGTTGTTTTTATGGTCACTTAAGGGCATTATCAACAGCCCTTATCCGTCATAATTAACTCGTACTACCCATCATCACCCATTCCCTCTATACAGAACCCATTGTTGCCCATAGCCGCCCATAGCACAACCCATATAAACACCGGAGACCACCCATCAACTTAATAAAAACACCCATCAAAACCCATAATCTTCCAAATATATACCAGTCTGCTCGTAACGTTTCCAACCAATCTCATCAACATGACAATCAGTCTATAAAGTTCAGATTTTTAAAGTAATTTTCCCATCTAAATTGTTTCCCCCATCAATAATCCAATCCATTGTAATTGTCTGGAAAATAACACCCCTTAACACACACACAAGAGAAAAATTTCTTCACTAAAAAAATCTCACACGGGTTATCGCCATGGGCTATGTAACGTTCCTCTCCTCATCCTTTTGTCCTTGCCCTCTATATCCCAAGATCTCTTGGGGTCTCTATTATGAAGAATTGTGCCAATCGTGGACCACAACAACCCTCCTGCCGTGCGCCAGACCCACCCTTCAGGGGGTTGACACGCGACCCAGCCCAACCCCAATCAGAACACCACCCGATGCGTTGCAGATTGGTCAACCATCAGCATAATGACACCAGTGATGTTCAATGCTGTTTCCCCCCTCCATTCTGTTATCCCCTTAACAAGAACTTTCACTCAATAAGTCCGGCTGAATTCATTTGCCTTTATAATATTAATGGATTTTATCTAGTTACAAATCGCCGGCAAATTGGGGCATCGAGAGGGGTCTATATGGGCGCGGTGTCTCCCCCGGTAGATTCGCTCCTGACTACCGATGAGACTCTTCATTGCGTATTCATGACGACGAGGGGCATGGGTGCTTAAGCGTGGCGTTACCGGCGAGGCTGTAGCCACCGGTCGCAGTCACGAAATTGTCGTGATGGAATTAAAGACTTCTGGGTCTGGGGGGGGGGGGGGGGTGCCAACGGCTGATCTTTGCAGTCAGTGTGTTATCAATTACTCTTAGGATATCAGTCAGTTTTCGTACGAGCCTCGTTTTGAACACTGCAATTTATACAGTAGGAAACAAAATGGCCGTTTGACTTCCCAAGTCATTGTCAAGGGGACATTAAATTACATCACTGACGCATATACCAGCAATTTAACACACACTGTTTCTCGGTAAAGTGAAATTAAGGTCCACATAAATAAACAATAATTCTGATCGTACATTTGCAAAAAGTTGTCATGTGGAAAAAGCTCAGACTACTTGAAACCGCTTATTTGATGAAGGAAAGTGCGTTTCTCCGAATCATTGCTGTCGAAGTTCCGGCCCTGCATAATGTGCTTAAAAGTAGACTTTCAAAAACGACTCAACAATTTCCAAGGCGGTGATCTCATACCTCCCTCCCTTTTTGTCATCTCGGATCCGCCCCCTCAATATCACCCCCTGAACGATCTCTTCTGGAAACATGTTGCTACCCACACGAACCGGCCAACAGAACGGTTAGCAAGTAAACAGTACAGCACAAACGGGAGCCGAATTTATAGCAATTTGTTTTGGAACCATAATATCATAAGCCATTGGTAATTTATAACAGTGCTATTAAGCAATAACAGACGGTGTTATCCACACAACACACCGCCATCACAGTCCAAAGTGTAACATCGGCAATACACCGGTCGACTTCACCCACCCTTACCGCTGAAATCTCCTAATTTGAGTTTATGAATCTGTAATTAGAAATGAAAACACTGGGAGTAGTGTTGAGACACATCTATCCCGTCGGTGGAGCAGTGTGGAAAGGAGGGTGCCTCTTCGTTCGCCCCCGGGCTAGATAAATCTATCCAACCTTTTTGTTTTTGCAGCAGAAACTAAAAGGTCTTTTCGAGTGGCCACTAACTCTGACAAACGTCTGACTAAATAGGAATTCATTAGATCAATTTCCACACGCACTTGATGAGATGGATTGGGTAATTTCTGGTACGAAAGACCACTTTGAGGGGTTTGTGCTTGTTAGAATTGAAACAAACAGGTTGAAGCCGCAGAGCAAATAACACGAATAAAGGTGCTTGAACCTGTCAAACTTTGGGATGAAGGTTACAAACAAAATGTTGCTTTGTTCATCGACTTTGCTCTTTGGGTTAACTGTAAAATAACTTCTTTTAGTTTCCATGGGAATGATGTTGACTTGACTTATAAGGAGGGTGTCAATATATAACAATCAATCAATCAATAACTCAATCAATATTTTGAATCTTTAACTTTGAGATTTCAACTTTAAGTGTGAAAGGTAAAGTTATGTTTCCGGGTTTATTACTGCAACAGTCAGTCCTCAACAATTTTATGAACTAGTTTTTGTTCTTGGCTGTGGAGCATATCGCCTTCTTTTATACCATCTTTTTTATATCGCCTTCTTTTAAGTTTACAAAACCAATTATGGATCCCACAATCCGTTTCTGAAAGAGTACATCATTCAAACTCTTTATTATTTTTAATAGAAGAAACCCAGGAATATGGTTCTCACGTTTTCAAAAAAAGACATAATCATAAGAAGTCAGAAGCTGGGAAAACGGAACTATCACCACGGGTTGAAGCTACTAATTACTAGTTTGCCCGGGGCTTTATTTGAAACGACCGGTGACTTATGAAACGGTTTAAGTCTCTGGAAAGGGGAAGTGGACCCCCTAATTACCTGAAAATAGTTACTCACGATTTACTCATCGACGAATCACGATACTTCATTAATGCAGAATTATGTCCGTTATTACTGAGTCATTTTAATAATCATCTCTTTGCTGTAATCCCACCGACGTCAGTAAAGCTAGAATTATACCACGACGAGCCTTAACAGAAACAAATCAAATGTCTCCCCTAATCTCAGCAAAAGTGAATGTTCCGATAAATAATTGGATATTTCAAAAACAACTGTGACACCTAAAGTAATTTGCAACTCTTTTATTTTTGTTCAAGATTTAAGACTTAAAAGCAAACTATTTTCTTCCTTTTGAAGGTTTGTTGTTCATCCCTATTTCCTTATTTCAGTTGCGGCAAAACAAATGTAAAAATAGGCGATGGTGATTTTGGGGCCGTTCAATGCTATTCTCAACTCTGGCAATATTTTTCACAGACATTTTTTTTTTCTTGAGGTTTTATTCTGGTAGGAACATTAGAATAAGTCAGCACTCAGGTTGAAAATAACAATCCGCTTTATTCCAATTGTTACTAATCTTGTCATTTTTTGTGTCAAAAGAAAACATCAAAACTGTGCAATAGAAACACACAATTCAACAAAGATTGTCCAATCAATTCGAAAGAGGAGTTAGGAGAAAGTTCAATCTTTTGTCTCCCAGTATTTTGAGACTCCAAATATTGCCGAATCCCTTCGGGCTGTAGAAGACATTTAAAGTTTAGATACTGAACAAAATACATGCATGATGTCTACATCACAAAGTGAACATCACATCGACAATTGTGTATACGTATCACGTTGCTCACTTGAGGGTCGAGGGCTCTTTAATTTTGTATCATCATTAAAGACACTGGACACTATTGGTAATTGTCAAAGACCAGTCTTTTCACTTGGTGTATCTCAACATATGCATAAATGAATCAACCTGTTAAAATTTGAGTTGGTCATCGAAGTTACGAGATAATAATGAAAGAAGAAAAAAAAAACCGACTTGTCACACGACGTTGTGTGCTTTCAGATGCTTGATTTCTAGACCTCAAATTCTAAAATCTGAGGTCTCGAAATCAAATTCGTGGAAAATTACTTCTTTCTCGAAAACTACGTCACTAAAGTAGGAGCCGTTTCTTACAATGTTTTATACTATTCCCCATTACTCGTTGCCAAGAGCTTTGGCAATTCTTAGTTCAAATAATTAGTGTTTCTCAGTTTTTTACGACTATCAAAGGAAAAGGTGGTATCCATCGATCATCTGAAAAGGTCAGGCGGATTAGGGTGCTTTGATGTTAAATCTTTTAATTTAAAAATTAATGTTAGGAAAATAAATATAACGATGTGGTATGGGTGATTTTTCTAAATTGCTTGAGATGACGTCACACAAATTCAGATTGCCGGGGAGTGTAATGGCGCCCTGTTGCTAAACACACAGGGGCAAGTAATTTAGCGCTGTTTAGGTATGAACGAAGAAATGTAGGTCTATGCTAGGTGTAATATTTGGCCGATTATTGATATTACCCGACGTTTCATGTCCGGTCTTCATCAACTGGTACGATGGTCTTTATTCCCAGAAGACCATGGACGACTTTGGTCGATACGTCGAAATGAAACAGTGTTCATTACGGGGAACCGTGACAACAACTAGAGAACTGTATGATGGCCTGGAAGGGACATGCATGACCTAAAAATTAACGTCAACATTTCGTAGACAATTTCACGATTTTCTCTCGACTGAGTCGCTAAATTGGACGTGAAATTTTGCGACTGTGGTGGAAAAAGTCGTGAAATGTGACGTCAATGTTTAGGTTGTGGGTGTCCCTTCATTGCCACCGTAACAATGGCATATAATAGATTGCGCTTTAATAATTATGATTTGTTTGAGGTCATCAAATTATTATTGATGAACATGTTGTAAATTATGACCGCTTAACGCACTGCATCCCGCTTATGTGTGACATCATTCTATGCTATTGCAGTTTAATTTCCTGTCTCTTAATGTTCGTGTATCCAGTAGGCGGAGTTGTTTGTAAACCAGACTTAATTAATTTACATTACACACCAATCAAGCTGAGACTAACCCACTGTGAAGTTTGTACAACCTCGCAATGCGGTTGAGTCCTCTGTCAACCAAACAATATCAAAAGAACTGTATCATTTTTCCTGTAGTAACCAATTAATAATTTGTCCATCAAGTCATTTGGGGGCCTAGCATGTAATACCATTGCCGGATATGGCCAAACGGTCGTGTGCACACGTTATAAACGAAGCAAGCGTTGGACTAGCGGTAACCGTTAATTGTCAAAAATCACCCAGTGATTGGCGCTCAAAATACCAAGTATTGATTTTAGTGTGCGCCAATAATGATTACATCCCCACTGTGCACGACATGGTGGACCAAATTTTACACTTAACTGGGTTTCTGAATGTCGCCATCCCAGAAGTTATAGTTTCTTTTTTAGAAGGATGGGCGCCATGGATGGAGGATGCCCTTCATCAATAGGACACGGAGGAAGGGCTTTTTGTGTGCGTTTTTCGGTTGCCATGGATTCTGGCGGACTATTGTAAGTAGGTCTTATAATTAAAAAACCCTGGAGAGAGGGTAAAGGTTTAGTAACCACGTCATGTGTAATAGCTACGTTATGATGTTTGAGAGATGGAAAAATGTATATACTATTATTGCAGGCCTGTATGCTTCGTTTTTTGAAAGGGCAAGGACACCAAGGCATTTTCTTCTTGATAAAGGGCACCCTATGAGGGTCGGACATTGCAAAAATCTGCTGGAGCATTTCAAGGGCACCAAGGCATCGACCAGCGGGCATGGAGGCAATCGACTTCGTTGCCTCCGTGAAGTGTCAGGCCCGGAATGCGCTTGAAAACAAATCTTGAAAAGACAAGCTCTAAGTCTTAGAGCAGCGTTTTAGAAAAAAAAGTTCATTCAATCTATATTTTTTTGTTTCTTTAGTAAAGATGTTTGTTAATAAACAGCAATTACTACCATGCACCACATTGTGGCTTTTCGTCATTGTATGTAGGTACAAATTACTGTGTGCGATTGTCATAAAGAGTTGCAATGGAACGCACCAAAGTGTTTGGGTAACAGTAAACACACACATAACAACTCTTTGCTTTGTGTTGAAAGACCAAAACATTCACTGACACCAATTTCAGTTTACACTCGAATTGCTGTCAATACACATCCACCGCAAGACAAATAGAATTGCAACGCGGTAGGCTGTATGGTTTCGGTGGTGTGGCATAGGAATGTTGAGATTTGGGGGGGGGGGGGGGGGAGCAGAAATACACCATCATATTAAGTATGATGTTATTTAACGACTGCTGTCAAACAACAATTTCATAATAACAGCCGGAATTTAGAATCAAACGCTTATTTTTGAGGAAAACACTTAATACCCATAGATGTTTTAGTATGTTTTTAGACAATGTCCATTAATTTGTAAGTTATGTTTGAAGACATATTATGCTTTGATGAGAGAGCCTGAAGGTTCATATGGTCATACACCGGTAATAGCTACAAATGATCTAAAATAACTTTGTTTGCCAGTGCCAAATTAACAACCCAACAGAACAGGCTTTCGAGACCAGTAAAAAAATAGTATTTATAAACAAAAAGAATGGTTTTTAATAATTCTCAAATGTTTCATTTGAAAGGAAGAAATGTCAAGGAAATAACGTATTTTGTGGCACAATTTTAAAACAACATTTTCGGTGAATTATTGTTTTGATAAAATCATTTACTTCATTGACTCGCCATTTATATCGGTTTGTCGTATTCGCCATGTGTATCTATTTGCTGAGTAGACTTTGAGAACTTGTCTTATTTTTTACACTTTAGTTCCACAAAATACCGCAATTTACAAATGTTGCTCAGAGAATGCTTGTAGCGTAATACGTCGGCATAAAAATCCAATATTTGTAAGTACAGAGTCAGACTTCAAACCAATTCGAAAGAGAAAGTTGTTCTCGTTTTATCCTGTTTTCTTTCCTAATTGCAAACAGAGTTGGTGCATCCACCACTTTGTATAATAACAGTCAATTTCGTTGTAAACATAATTGATTTTTCATAATGTATTATGTTTAATTTGCACTTATGCTTGAGATCGTGCAATGCAATTATTCCATCCCGAATAAATAGTATTACTAACAAATACTATTATCTGCAGCACCGAAGTGTGGTCCGTCCAATTCTTCATAAACATGAACATGCACCCATACATATTGGCATAGGTTTATTTGCTTTGAATGTAAATGTACATCAAAACAAACATTTATGTTTGTGGCATAAATACAAAAATGCAAAGCGAAACCAATTTTAAAAGAAAGAGTCTGCATTTTGATTTGAAATGAAATTGTTGACGAATATCAAAACACCTTAAAGTAAAAAGTTCACTGCAAATCCATCATTGGTTAGCTATTCGTACATGGCTCCCTAAACTCGAATACGAATCCCAAGTCGCAGAGAAATAAAGTCGTCTAAAATTATGTTAGTTTTTAAACAGCGATAGCTACATACTTTACTGAAGGAAATTGTCTTTTAATGCAAAATTTGAAAAATCGCTAGAAAACATTTTCCGTATGAAATCTGGCATAACGATGCTTAATACAGTCCTTAGATCGTGGAAAGCTAAGGTTCTCAATGCCAATGCAACAAGCCTTTGGTAAAAGGCACAACACTTTAACAACTTTTTGGGAAAACATATATCTGCATTGTCATGTTTGAATAGAAAATTGTCAACAAGCTCACAACTTATGCGTTTTTCTTGGAAATCATTATGGCATCTACTGTGTTGTGCATTTTTGTCATTGTGTTAATTAATTTGTTATTTTCAATGCTAGTGTTTGTTTGCTATTAAAAGCACAGAAGTCTGAATGGGACGGCGCTGTATAAAAGCCCAGTGTATGTATGTAAAATAAATAAAAATAGAAATATAAACAAATAAATAAACAGGGCTCATAAACCCAGAAGAAGTAATGGTGTAAAACAACATAGTTTCATTCTGCGTTTTGGTTCCGTAGGGCCATAAATTACTATACATAGATAAACTTGCAAAATGCAATTTCAAGGAAAAGGAAAACCGTTCTGTTGAGTGTTGACTTTGATTTCACCGCCTCATCGCCAGCAACTCAATAGGAGAACAAAACAACTGCAGCTCATCTTCAGACTAAGGTGGGACTCGAACCCAATACCTCCCCTTCAATGCACGGAAGAATTTATGAGTGATTTGTGCGTTTATTATCAAAGTGTCAGACACTTTTATAAACATGTTTGTAACTTGAAAAGTAACAGTAGAACGGCAGAGAAGTGGTAGGGGTTTGATGGCGGTTTTGGTGTTTAGGGAAATGGAAAAGGTACAAGTTATTGAAATGAACTTACCAGGATAGTCTCCCATTCGAGGCATCATCATACTGCCCCGAATGAAATCCATCGGGATCCCACCGGGTAGACCTGCTCCATGTGAAGCAGCCTTCATCAACATGTGTTCAGATGCAGCAGCATGAAATGCGCTCAGGTGGGCTACTCCGTGGTGCTGACCGTTCAGATACCCAGCATACAGGGATGAGCGTAGATTGCCGGCACGGGCATCCCTCCGCTTACCGAGCACTGCTTGGAGACCACGGCACCACCGTGGATCGTGGGAGGCTGGAGGTTTAATAACCCCGGCTTGGGGATGATGCTACCGGTAGCTGCGAGCATCCTGGCCGAGTTAGCACCCTGGCTGGTCGGTACGTGAGCGTGGAGGTACGCTAGCCTCTCACTCAACGCAGCGTGAAGCTGCCCCTGCAAACCGGCGTATTGGACGGCAGTCAGCGTGCTGGCAGTGGTCGCTGCGGTCGGACTCCGGGGCTTGACCACCCTCGCCGAACACGGTGGATCTTTAGAAAGAAGAGCGTCGATTGAAAAGGATTTGTGGCCTTCCATTTTTTTCTCTCTCGGTTTGTATTGTCCGATTTGGTCAAGAATGAGCTACTACTGTAATGCGGTAGTTGGGACTAAAATCTTGCGATTTATATCCCACCGGCAGAGAAATCATTGACTGCTGGTGCTAATGAGTCAGTGCGTCCCCAGTCAACTGAAGTATGCGAGCAGATGACACGCGTATACACTGCCTATAATATAATAACTGAGCAATACTTATTGAACGTGAGTAGTGCAGATATATGTGGTTTTTAACTATCATCTACAGATGATAAACTCCGTCGGCCATGCCCATATCCTTTGATTATTATAGGCCCATCCACTTAACGACGTCATCAAGCCAACGAGCGCCGTGATTGGTCAATCGCTGCCAATCTCATTGGAATATCTTGTGAAGGCAGTCATAATCTGTTGTTGATAGGCGACTGTGCAATTACGAGTTTTAATTACGTGTTGACAAGATCGTAGTAATTCCTTGGCTTCAATCGATCCACTCGCCGCAATCTAAGGTTTTTATTTTCTCTGGCTTTGGTTTAGACAGTCAGCAGCCGCAACCACACATGAGTGTGTACTATACGGCAGCTCTCTAGTGACTCCAGCTCCCTTAACTTGTTCTATCACTAAAGGGTAATAGCGAAGTCAATAGAGTAGAGCCGAATGGTAAACGCAGCCTGAGTACCCGTTGATAATAATATTGTACTAAAAGATATACGCCTTCCTCGTCATAGTACGGTGTGCTATTGTGAAGCCAGAGTGCCGTGAGTGCTGAGAGGTGCTGCGACGCACGGCTGAGCTAGCTAAACACACCGTGAGGGAAGCGAAGCATTGCCGGGTGGAGGAACCACTTGCCCCCTCTACCACTGATGTACCCCTCCTTTACATCCGCAGAGAGAGACCTCCAATAAAATTAATTACACAAAATGAAGTGATCATCCACGGTGTGTAGTCAATGTACACCATTATTATATACATGCCAGTCCATCTGTAAACACTATACGCACGTACCGCAGCAGCGTTTATCCAATACTGTGGCGAGTTGGCCACTCACTGTGATGAATATTAAATTACCACTCCCACAATACGCCTACCGATTTGCTTAGCATGAAAAGACTTACTTAGCACGGGAAACCTATCATGTTACGTTTACAGCGCGCAAGGAGCTTTCAATGAGTATTGATGCACCTTTGTGAAGGAAAGTGAATAAAATCTCCCGACCTATTCTGAACAACTTGTGGATGAGAGGATTGTGTGCATTTCTTAGAAAACGATTTTCATATTAAAGGGATCGAGAGAGTAGGGGCAATGGTCGGGGTGAATGATTTCGAAGGACCCCCCCCCCCGCCTCCTCCTCGCACTCCTTCTCAGATTTACTAAATAAAACTGTGCAATTAATTATGACTTGTTTTGTATTTGACTGATACATGATTTGTGATAACCATATAAACGCTCGACTAAATTTTCTTCTCCGAAAGAAATTGTTTATTCTTACCTTATACAGTTCCAGTCACCACTTAAGTACAAATATACAGAAAAGCCATGGCAATAAAACACAATATCACAAGTTAAAGGCAGTGGACACTATTGGTAATTACTCAAAATAATAATATGTTAGCATAGAACCTTACTTGGTAACGAGTAATGGGGAGAGGTTGATGGATACAGAACATTGTGAGAAACGGCTCCCTCTGAATTGACGTAGTTTTCGAGAAAGAAGTACACCTTTTCCACGAATTTGATTGCGACACCTAAAGTTTAGAATTTGAGGTCTCGAAATCAAGCATCTAAAAGCACACAACTTCATTATTATCTCGCACTTTCGATGACCGATTGAGCTCAAATTTTCACAGGTTTGTTATTTTATGCATATGTTGAGATACAGCGAGTGAGAAGACTGGTCTTTGACAATTACCAATAGTGTCCACTGTCTTTAAACCACTGATTGTATGAGAAAGATTTGCTTTTGCCAGCTTGGTATTTATATCCCCTTGTGGGACTTTGCCGAGTTTCCCTTTACGGGAAGATCGTCAAAGCAAAATATAAAAAAAAAAAAAAACAACAACAAACAAGCAACCCAACAAACAAAATGGACAGACTTCCCTCTCGAATAAAACCGCTGGTTCTTTTCAGAACCAACACTACTCAAAAAGAGATATCAACACGGTAATACCGCAAACCTCAATTATTTTTTATATTTTCAAACCATACTTCAAATATGCCCCTGCCCATATTTCATCCGTCCCTCCCACCTCCCCCCCCCCCACCGCCCACCTGTACCGACAGACTGGCACAATTTGACAACCCGTCTGGAAATAAGTGGAAAGAAAAACATATCACAACCGGGTTGATTGTTAGACTTTATGAAATCACGTGCCGGGCATGCGCGGTTCGAACCCTCGGGATATTTGGATGGATTTTGAGCCCTTTAAAAAAAAAAAAATGAGAAGGGGATCAATTCTGGGATTAAGTTTTAAATGAAATCAATACTCGCCGTTAGCAGTTTAGGAAACGACTTTCAATAACAACACAACAAACTGGTGATATTTTACCGTTCTTCAACAAATCAAATTTTGACCATAACAGACGAAAACCCTTACCGACAATTTCGTGACTCTTTTTGAAAAGGTTGTTGCGAAAACATGAAAGCTACGTTTCTATACTTTGAAATCGTACACTGGGTCCAATTTTTATACAGCTGATTAAGCACAATAATAAGCTAAGCAAAACAAAATAATGCTAACCGAAATAAGGTTACCAGTCAAACTGCCATGTTATGTGGACAATTTGTGAGTGGTACCCTGCTCAATATTGCTTAGAGGGACTTTGTAAGCAGTAAGCCCTCGTTCTGCTTAAGAAGCTCATTGTCTGTGTTTACCTTTATTAGTAGTAAACTATGTTTTAAGGTTGGATTCTGAAAGTTGACCGGTTGGTATACTTTTACTGAGTTTTGAAAAAAAAATGAACAAAACCTTGCCAGGGGGTTCGATCGCCTCGAGCGTTTCATTGTTCCATTCTGTTTTCTCAGTTGTTTAGAAAAAAAAGATGTACAAAAGCTGGCATTCTTATCACAACAGGTTTTCATTCCCGAGCTAGATTAACAATATCTTAAGAAAATATGTAGGTTATATGAAGGTGTAAAGAGAGGGGGGGGGAGGGCAAGAGAAATTGGATGACTTACCCACACCACCCATCCCCTTGTTAATCCTTGAATCCTTTTCTATTCACTTCGATCCCGCCTCATTCATTTTGTCATCAAGTCTCCCCTATCGCTTTCCTTCCGCCGTCAAACTCTGTGTAGCAAAGAAGCCACCCAAAAAGCATTTTCTTTTTTTTCTTTTGTCTGTCTGCCATAGTTTTTATCTTAACAACAAATACCAATAGGAGAGTAATGGCTAAACTTACAGTGTTGAGTTACTGCTCATTGCGTCAAGCTAACCAAATATGAGACTCCCGGAACCCGATGCGTTATTGACATTGTACAGTTGTATGAATGAGACGTCTCTTTAGGCTAACAACCCGCCGTTTAAGGGTGTGATTTGAATGCAACCTCCCCATATGGCATGGCTTCTAAAGCAAATCGTCTTAAGAAATCCCTCTGATTATGCTCCGAGCGCAAAAGCGCGCGGAAAAAAAACGAAAACACAAAAAGAATCACCAAAGACCTTCGAAAAATCATAAATAATTATTTTACTTTTAAAGATTGCATGCCCGGAAAATTTAGGTTTTTTTTTAATACAAGCCTATAGTCTTTCTTCTGTCTTTAATTTGAGTATCATCTACCCGCTAGTCATAATAAGAACGTTGAGGGGTATAATTTCATTCCATAAACGTCGGGTCAATCACAAATACACTACAAAGACTCCAATACCCCGTGGGGTCGTTACGGCATGACAATTTAGTGGTTTGGGAACAAGACGGAATACATGTGTGGAGAATGATAAATTGAAAATGGCGCGGGCGCGGAAGCTATAACCTAGCTCCACGCCCTTCGGTGTTGGAAATAAAAGATGTTATCTCAATCCGGGGAAGAGAAATTTGATGGAAATCTCGATCAGTCCACTTGGTTAAGTTAAAGTTTATTGTCAAAACCAGACTCTGTTTGGTTTTGCAGAGGCGGGTTTTTTTCCACTAGAGCGACTCCCAATAGGCCTACATCCCAATTGGATAGAATTATGTATCGCTGCTTCGTCGTCGTAGATCTATATCTTTCCAGACCAATGTACTTGATTAATACTTTGGGGGAAAATAATATTGAAAGGAGATTTTGTTTTTTGACTTTAATTTCAATTAACAGAAATGGATGAGTAGTGACGGATACTGGTAAATGGAGTTGTTACAGACAAACAGGTGATATCTGAAGAGGTTGGTGAGATAGATGGATTATTATAACCCGGGTTGGGTGGAGAATCTCATGGTTCAAACTACCCCCGGTGATGTATTGTTTTAACTAGGTTGATCCGCCAATGGGAGTTGTGAGTGGTATTTTACTCGGTCAATCCTTTACACAGTATCTTGAGGCTAGTTTCATCAGAGCTGCTAAGCATAAGAGACACAATTTTACTTAACATGAACATCGTGCTTAGCGGAAACAGGTTATTAGCTTTACATTGTCACTGGTCGTCATGGCATTATGACTTTTGTTTTTAAATGAGGCAATTAATGCCTTTTATTTTCTGTTGGTAGGATACGGGAACAATACAAAGCAAGTTTAGCTTTTCTCGCTTCTGGGGAAAAAAGTCTTCTTCGTGCTGATGCAAGGATGTTTATTCTTGTTGTGTTATTTTGATGTTTTGATGAGTTTGCAGGATTATGGTTTCCTGAAGGACAGTTATAATCATGTACGTTGGTAATTCCAAGGGCGTTATGAATTTCATAACAGCTTTCTTGCGTAGGTGGTGATGAAAACAAAATGTTTTTGATTTTCAAAATTTGCTAAGAATGTTTTTTATTTTATTTTAATATAGGTTTTCTCGGTTAAATTCGGCAAATGAGCAGTCAGTTTCATTTTCATGCGTCCGAATTAAAACTGTTTTGCCTCTCCAGTTGTTACTGCGTTTCAAATTCAGAATTCGGCCGTTCAATTTCGTTTTGAGTCGAGTCAAATTCCTTTAGCGTATCGTCATTCTTTTTCGTGACACATACGCCTCAAGAAGCGTCTGTAAATTTGAATGTTGCTTTGATGAATTGTTAAATTGAATGATTATTTTGTTAAATCGAATAACGTAAAAGTATATTATTGACAAGTCTCAAAACGAAATCGAATGACCCTTTTCAGTAGCATTCAATTTCGTGCCAAATAGAATAAGCTGGTGGTTAAATTGGCTGCTCATTTTCCGAAATTGACCGAGAAAACCTATATCATTCTAATAAATGCTAACTACTGCGATTAAACTATTATTTTACTTTGTGCTAATAATAATTAGTTTTACAAAGATTTTAACTTTGAGTAACCATTTTTCTTTCTGAAAAAGATACTGATACTCAAAAAAAGAAGTTTGTATACAATATGCAAGACTGCCTCTCGTTAGTTATTTTGGTTATAGTTATGGTTAGCTGAGTTGGCTTGTGGTAGTTATTATGAATATGAACTCTAAATCTTCCACCTCTATAGTTAGTTCGTTAGTTAGGTATGGTTAGCTGAGTGGTTAATGCTGGTTAATAATATTATTATCTTGAACTCTTATTGCATCTCATGCTGCCTGTGTAGATAGTTCGTTCGTGTGCTGGTAGTTCACTGTGTTAATAGTTAGCATTATAGCCCTCACAGAATCCTCTAATCTGATTGGTTAAAAATTGAGTTATGGAAATAGCTATGCCCCCCCTTTTTTTATCAAGATGATGTCATAGTTGAACATGCCCGGGGCATAGTCATAGTTGACTATGCCCGGGGCATAGTCAATCGATTATGTGCGACCTGAAAATAACGGTCGCACATAGGTCGTTCGTGTGTACTGAATGATGTACATGTACATGTACGACTAGTGTTCCGTGTCATCTTTGCAGACGACCTTTCACCGTATTCGGGGTTGTTGATTATATTCGGTAAAACAAAAAAATATTGACTGCTATTAGGGGCACATTTAAAATTATAGGCCCTCGGTGATGTCAAAACCATGGCTATGGTTTTGACATCACCGAGGGCCTATAATTTTAAATGTGCCCCTAATAGCAGTCAATATTTCCATAATATATATAGTTGGATTGGTCAATAAAGTTCGCTTGCTATTCAACTAGTTGAATAGATAAACGGTTAGTTGTAAAAAGTAAGCGTTTAGGAAAGAAGTCTACAACATAACACTCAAATACAAAAAAAGAAGAAGAAAACAAACAAAAACTATTCCTTTTCCTTGAGACTTTATGTATTCAGTATTACACAACCATCAATAGCAGATATTTTACAGTTTCTTGTAACAGAGAAAGCACATTTACATTCTGAAGTATAATATGTATTCAGTAAAATACACAGTTCTCAAGAACCATTTCACTGGGCAAATCTCCAAAGAATTACAATATAACTAAAATTGCTTTCATGCTCTCAAGAACATGAAAGAAAATGAGTTATAGATTCCTGATATGTCAGTATGTGTATAATAAAAAGAACTGATTTATAGGCAGTGGACACTATTGGTAATTACTCAAAATAATTATCAGCATAAAACCTCACTTGGTAACGAGTAATGGGGAGAGGTTGATGGTATAAAACATTGTGAGAAACGGCCCCCTCTGAAGTGGCGTAGTTTTCGAGAAAGAAGTAATTTTCCACGAATTTGATTTCGAGACCTCAAGTTCAGAATTTGAGGGTATTTTTTATTTCATTCATATCTCGCAACTTCGACGACCAATTGAGCTCAAATTTTCACAGGTTTGTTATTTTATGCATATGTTCAGATACACCAAGTGAGAAGACACGGTCTTTGACATTTACCAATAGTGTCTACCGTCTTTAAATAGTGTTCGCTGATATTGAAATCAGATGATAGGGCTAATAATATTCAAGTTTTTCCCAAGGAGGAGGAAGAAGTAAGGAAATAGTACACATTGCCTTACATAAGCTGTATTTTGATCGACCGAACCCACGCGTCGTTGCACTTATAGCGGATTTCCCGCCAAATCCAGCTCAACTTTATTTTCCCGCCAAAAAGTGGAAAAATCAGCAAATCAGATTATTTTGTTAATGAAGTACCCACGCGCGTAGAGTACATGCTTGGATCCAGTCATGCCAACCGGCATTCAAAATGGCTGCCGTGTGGATGACTGACTTTAATCTTTTCGGTCTTTGACTTAGTTGTTGAAAAAAAAAAAAAATAGGCAAAACTACTAGTTATTTTTCTTCTGAGTTTTAAACGAGCCCTCTGTGGTCAATCCCGAGGATGGGGACGAGGTTGTTTCGAGTCGGTGTGGAGTCTGCAAATCTTGCTACCGTTTGTGTGAACCGGTCGCAGCCATCTTTGTCTAGTTCCCCGTGTACATATAGTTATAATTTCCACTTCATTAAAAATGAGCCAGACTATCTTTTGCCAGCGTAGGATTTGCAATAGACCTACATGTACATCTTCATACCAATCATGCATAACTAAACAACACGGCAAAAAGGTATTGTATTGTGGCTACCGTAGTGACAATGACCTATTTGTCTAGAACGTGAATGAATTTGAGTTTGACGAAGTTTCAAGGGAAGAAAGTGTCACTCGACGAACGAATTTAACACACTGCGAAAGATGATATCCACGATGAACTCTGCATATCATTGGTTTGTGTAGAGAGATACCAGTAAGAAAATTTTATCATGGCTGATTTCGTTTTCAATCCAATTACTTTTCGAGTAATGAGAAATACAGATTACAGTTGGCAGCGATCATTACTGATTATATATGGATAATGCTATCACCTCTCGACTGAACCTCTACCGACATCCTATTAGGAGAAGTTGTGATGGTATTTGCACTGGCAGATCATCAGCTTTAGAGAACTATAGCCCCGGGCCTGGCTCTGCCAAAGATTTCCACAAACAGTCAAGAAACTCCTCCGCGAGGGAAAAGAAAATCTTTCCGGACACAAAAATCTAATAAATATCACTCTTTGTCCAAAATTAAAGCCACTTTATTAGATTTGCGGAATCTTAAATGGAAATATGAGCTCAAGAAGTTAGTCAAGTAAACATGTTTTTGTGGATTTGTTTCCCCTCGTTGCTGATTTGCCACGGGGGGAAGAACGGGCTCTGGACTGTGGGTCCGGGTGGTGGTTTTAACGGCAGCGAGAATGGAGTGGGTGCGGTCGGGCTGCTGTGACCTGGCTCCTTCGTCAAGTGAACCCACTGCGAGTTTCCTCCCGTAAACAGTATGATTTTTACTATTTTTTTCACTGTTTCATTTTTTTGGCGAAGAAATTGCACATAAAGTTATGTATTATAAAAGTATAAAGTATAAATCGTCTGCTCAGAACTGTAAGGTTCTTAAAGCAATTTGTATGGATCTCCCAAAATCTGCTTTTTGCATATTTTGAAGCTGCTAGTAATTTGGGCTGATTTATCAAGAGTTGTCTTCAAAGAATAATAGCAAAAAGATTTGTTTTCCAATTTATATATTAATTTTGTTTGATTTTGATTTTGTTTGTTCTCCAATATTTATTGTACGCTATTTTCAATTAAGGACCTTTTGATCATATAATATTTGCCATTAATGACCTTAGCTCTGAGCAGAGGAAATCATCACATAAATGTATTATTTTAAAACCAGTAAAATCATTTTTTCCCCTGAGAAAAGCCGCGCTATTTTTACTAATTATAAAACTAATCCCCTCACAGACTTTATCTTAAAATTCTAGAGCGCTTTAATTTAAAAATTTGTCTCTAACCACATGTCTTTCCTTCGAGGCAAACATTGAAAAAAGAAAGAAGAAAAAAAGAATCACCGATAGCTGTCAACATAATCGTTACTGAGAACCCTCCACATCTTCTTATTTCATTAACACCTCCCAATTTAATTGCACAATTTGATAAAGTACCCGTTCCAAGGAGAGAAACTCACACGCTGGTTTAAAAAAAGAGGCCATTTCACTCCCAAAGTCAAGCAAGCCCCGCTAAATTTGTCAAAGGCATGTTTTCAGTCCGGCGTAAAAACATTAAAGCAATGTTCCAAGTGATGTGTAATTGCCTGGAATAATACTGATTACAGAAAAAAGCTTCAGAATGGGACGAGCTTGAGGATCAGACCGTCTCACTACCCAATGTTTTTACTTTCTCCATTTCACTCTCGCTCGTTCGAATAATACACCCTTTCCATTAGTCATATTGGCTAACTAAGTTAAGGACTACAACCATGCTTTAATACTCGCATCATTAAAGCTATTCCGACGTGGCTCTAGAGTGCCAGTCCGCACTAATCAGCTTGGGGTATAATATCGCATCATACCGGCTGATGTACACCACACACCGGGACACCTGTCGTGGTTATAAGGGAGGGAGCCATGGGGAAACTTTGGCGTTATACACGGCGGCAGATTAAGGCCCAAATTGCGGACGCCGGGTAGCATATAGCTATTATCACCGAAAGGTTCTAGCTAGACAAGACACCACCAGCAGACACCATCCCCTCCTCCCCATCCCACATTCCGGTGGAAGAAGCCCAAGTTGTTTTCCATTATAGATCAAAGGAGCCTAGCCGACAGGTAAACCGTATTACTGCTGGCACTTGCCGTCTTTTACAACCTCTTCCCCGGTGAGGAGGAGTGAGAAAAGGTGGCAGGATACCTCTGGATTACTGAGCAACCTCTCCCCAAATGGTTTCAAATCGACTCTCTGTTTAGGGCCAGTAGTCCAGGTAGCCTTGAAAAGGGCGCGAAACTCATCCAGAAATGAGATTATTCCCTTCAAGTAGTCCAAAATAATTGTCATTAGTGGCGACCTTGTTTAAGAGAGCTCAACGCTAAAAGGGATTGTCGGTTGAGGAAGAGATATGTAAGGCCAAATAAAAACAAAAACATGTTCAGTGTCCCCGCCCTCTTCCTTTTTAAGGCCGGCTAAACTGAAATAAAAAAAAAGAGAAACATAAATATTTTAGCGATCTCAGAAAAAAACAAAAAACCAACAACATTAAATGACAAAATAGTCCTGCCGCTTGTCTTAAGAAATGTGTCAGGCGGCTATAGTGAAAACAAAAAAAATAAATAAAAAAGCCCTCCTCCTTCCTTTTTTCAAAAAGGGAGGACGCTAAACATGTTTTTTGTTTGTTTGGCCTAACCGTGAGAGAAGCAAGAGGTGTTCCTTGCAAGCTCAGTGATGCGATTTAAATTAACAAGGAGCTGTCAACAATCTTAGAATCCGAGGTTCCTCTTAACTTATTTCTGTCTCCAATTAAATGAAGATGTATATCTACCTTTACGCATCTTATACTTGATGATGAACTTGAGCTGCAGGTTGCACGAACTTGCCTCTCTCTACTTTTTAGTCGGTTAACAAGCTGCCTCATCTCAGCCGTGTTCCCATTTTGCCATAGCAATTAAGAAAATTGGTTCGTGTAAGGGAACCAGTCTGGTTGTCATCCCTGCCTCGTTATGGTTTGCGTGGATTTATATTGAAGGTGATGGCTTTGCTATGTGTCAAGAAATTGAACTTGGAATTGATTTTTCAAATTTTTGGGACAATTTTATTATCAGGATAAACAATAAATATTACAAAAATCGTTTTGAAAGTCAGATATTTCATGAATTATTTCACTGATTCTTCGTAAACACAGATTTTGTTTTGCGGTAACTCCGATCAGATTTAGATGTTAACATTTTGAAATAAAATGCATTACATGACATAACTGAAATGGCTATTCAGACAGAGATAGTATACGCTTGGTCATAACTTTACATCACAATGCTTGTTTTCAACAAAGGTGTTTTATTGTAACAATTTTACAACTTGTTCCTTCGTTTAGTGGCCGTCGTGAAGTTGTAAAAAAGACCACTTAAAATTTACTTGCGTCGCTAACAACTGAGTATATGATACTGACAAGTGCTCTAGAACTTTGGATATTATAGCCTTAATAGTCATGATACACAATGGTCCTTTTTACAATCATGCTCTTTAGGTGTTCAGAGTTTTAGACACCTGTGTGGGGATATTCCGAACATAACATTGCAAATTGTAACATGCTGAAACGTTCAGCGATGCATGTGGGACTGCATGTCAACAGCCCAATTCTGAGGCGATTTGTGCAGTAAAAATATCAAGATCAAGATCAAGTTCCTTAAGGGATTGAAATTGGTCGCATTGCTCACTACTTAAACTTTTTCGATTTTTTTTTGCGCGAATCTGGGTTTTGGGTATGTGTTTTTCACCTTTATTATACTAAACAATAAAACAGCAAGGAATCCTTTGAAGCGTAACCTCCGTTCAGCCATTGTCTTAAATTTTGAGAAAATGGCGTCTGAAAATCAGTTACTAAATTGTCTTGGTTAGATTTCATGGCCGACATGTCTTGAGTCTTGCAGTTTTTATGGTTTAACAATGAAACGAAAATGACAGTTTTTCCCATCTTGGATTTGGCTTACCTGAGTGATTGTTCGAATTACTTACGCATGAACAATTGTAAGCCTATATCGCAAAAGGTGTTTGATTAATTTTCACAGTTGACCCATTTCTGGCTTTCAGGCTCTTTCCAAGCTTTCAAATTTCACGAAGAAAATTACATTTAACTATTTTTCCAAAGTAAGTTTGATCATATAGGAAGGAATGGTGTGATGGTGTTTCTCCTTAAAGTGTTTCTCCTTAAATGAAGAAGTATTTTCTCAAAGACCAGCATTACTCTAGATTGAGATTTATTTCATTAACTTGTTTCCATCAAATTATTAACTTACAGTAGCACTTTGTTCTCTTCATACGCAGCTCAGGCAATTTTTTTGAGATATCATTGTTTTCAAAACTAGAACAGACTAAATCTTCTGCCGATTGTCGTTTGTGTTTTAGAGCAAGTGGTTAAGGTTTAATTTGCTGGACACTGTTACTTGACACTGGTAATTATTTCAAATAATTGTTAGCATAAAAAACTTACTTGGCAACAAGCAACGGAGAGCTGCTGTTATATTTTAAAATATTGTGAGAAACGGCTCACTCTGAAGTAAAGTAGTTTTTGAGAAAGGGGTAACTTCTCACTCAAACCTATGAAGCTTTTTTAGGCATCTGAAAGCACACAATGTCTGCAACAAGGGTGTTTTTTTCTTTCGTCATCCTCTTGCAACTTTGATAATCATTGGGTCCAAATTTTCACAGGCTTGTTTTTTTTTGGGCGTGGTTTGGGAGGGTCCTACTACTTGCCGTCAACTCGCCGTCAACTCCTCAAATATACATTAAAAATCCACATATTTCAGAATATGAGTTTTTTTCTCGTGAAAAAATTATCTCGAAGCAGCAAAACCGTCGCCGCCGTCTTGCTTTTCACATACTTGGATACACCAAGTGAGAATACTGGTCTTTGACACAAAGATGTCCATCACAGTGCCTTTAAGTTGTGACAATAGGTAAACCACCAATGTCCATTATTGTCACCTTAACTGTTTTGGCTAGGTCTAAAACAACCACCGAGGAGGCAATCTATTTCGACCTCTATGTTATCATCAGCCGAGACGGGTATATAACCAGCAATTGTCAGCTAAGTGCGATTGTTTTATAACCATCCAGCTACTAAAACCAAACATCATTTCAAGTTATCTCTCCCAAATAACCCCTTGATGACTTCCTGATGACACCTCGATTATAATAACGCGGGCCACTGAGCAAAGACACCCAGAGACAATTGTTTACAATGGGAGTGTCATCCTCTGCTACCACTCAGCGCTTCTTGAGTGCCCATAAACACCGAACCGGCAGTGAAACCGGGTCCTATTTTCATTCCTTTTTATTTACATACACCATTGATGTTTTACAACCGATTCAAAACCCATTGAGCCACCTGTGTACTCTTAATAGGCTGTAAAACCGTTTGACGAAGCCGTCAAAAACAGCTAGGATCCAATCTCTGGAAATTATGAAGTCATAAATTGAAGGTTTTTTTCAGTTTGTGTTGGGAATGTCATGTGAGTAATACTGGTGGTTTAAGTTCGTGTCATGCAGCGATGTGACTTGAATTGAAATTGTGACATGTTTTCAGCTGTGTTTTGCATATCATGTTATCTTTCAATTTGCAAAGACAGTCATTTTTCTAGTTAAACTTTCACTTCAGTTTGTAACGAATCTACATTTTAAGTGTTGATTCGTAACGAAGTTTCGTAACGAATCTACAGTTTCAGTGTCAATTCGTAACGGAGTTTCGTAACGAATCTACAGTTAAGTGTAGATTCGTAACGGAGTTTCGTAACGAATCTACAGTTAAGTGTATATTCGTAACGGAGTTTCGTAACGAATCTACAGTTTAAGTTTCGATTCGTAACGGAGTTTCGTAACGAATCTACAGTTTAAGTGTCGATTCGTAACGGAGTTTCGTAACGATTCTACAGTTAAAGGCAGTGGACACTATTGGCGATTACTCAAAATATTTATAAGCATGAAACCTTACTTGGTAGCGAGTAATGGGGAGAGGTTGATAGTATAAAACATTGTAAGAAACGGCTCCCTCTGAAGTGGAGTAGTTTTCGAGAAAGAAGTAATTTTCCACGAATTTTATTTCGAGACCTCAAGTTTAGAATTTGAGGTCTCGAAATCAAGCATCTGAAGGCACACAACTTCATGTGACAAGGGTGTTTTTTTTTCTTTCTTAGTTATCTCGCAACTCCAACGACCAATCGAGCTCAAATTTTCACAGGTATGTTGAGATACAGCAATTGAGGAGACTGATCTTTGACAACTACCAATAGTGTCCACTGGCTTTAAGTGTAGATTTGTAAAAAGTGTAGATTCATTGACAGAATGTACGAGCCGGAGGCGAGGTCATTGTCGTCACGAAGCTACACTTGAGAGTCAAATCACTGAGTCAAACTATTTCTCCAAAAGCCATTGATTATGTAATAGTTCCAATTAATTTGATTTCTCAATAGTAAGTGTAGTTTCGTACGATTACTCATGCGTCACATATCCATAATAAATGCTAAACTTCACTTTATGTCATCATTCATTAAAGACACTGGACTGTGGTGGACACCTTTGGTAATTGTCAAAGACCAGTCTTCTCACTTGGTGTATCTCAACATATGCACAAAACAAACAACTGTGAACATTTGAACTCAATTGGTCGTCGGAATTGCGAGATAATAATGAAAGAAAAAACACCCTTGTCGCACGAAGTTGTGTGCTTTCAAATGCTTGATTTCGAGACCTCAACATCAAATTCTGAGGTCTCGAAATCAAATTCAAATATTTTAGTGGAAAATTACTCGAAAACTACGTTTACTTCAGAGGGAGCCGTTTCTCACATTGTTTTATATCATCAATAGCTTTCCATTAATCGTTATACAAGTAAGATTTTATGCTAACAATAACTACCAATAGTCCCCAGTGCCTTTAAAAGAACAATATATGCTATAGAGAGGCCATCAGCAAGGCTGGCAACACTGCAGAGTCTGCCGCACTTTCAAATATTATTACCGTCTCCATCAACTCAAAAAAACTTGCATCTTCATCAAAAGAAAGCTATTATTTCATAAAATCGTTAACGTTTTCGCTAAAGTACAGTTTTTAGCTTCTTGTTGATTAGTTTGCTAAACATGAATTTTGCAGTTGTGTCTTACACGTCTCTAAGCTTATTGCTACAGTGTGCTCTGTTTAAAGTGGCCACTCTGTAGTTTTACAAGAAAGGTTTGGAACATGTTTGAGTGTTGCACATCGTGTTCTTTCAATTTGGACAGACAGTCAGTTTCAAGTTGAACCATAGGTCTATCACTTTAGTTTGTAACATAACTACAGGTCAAACATAGACTCGCTACAAATCTACAGTTAAGGGGAGATTCGTACAAATATTCTACACTTTCATCAATAGAGTGACGTCACAGAAATAGATCTCTCTGCAATGTCATGTTTGTAATAGTTCTCAAAGTCTATGTTGTAAAACATATATACTTTGTATTTTGTAACGACTTCTCTTTAGTGATTTTGCCTTTTGATTTTTTTTAGACCTACTGTGGACAAAAATGGTAATTGAATTAAAGAGGTAGAAATAACAGGCTCTCGATGTGGTGTGAGATTGTAGGCGGCCATTTTCTTTTTTCGAATTACGTCTAAACGCGGTAGAATCAAAGTACTAGCAATTTCATAGCGCTGCTTAACATCCTTTCTCATTGAATATTTACATTGTTCATTTTTTTATCGTTTTGGTCAAAATGAAGTTAATAATAATGGAGAATCTTTGTTCTTTAATGCAACAACTCACAAATGAACATGTATATAGGCGTCAATCCATCTTCAAAACTTTGACTTCGCATCCGCTCATCATCAAAAGAAACACTTAAAAAAAATGAAACCCTTCTGTTGTTAACCTCCAACATAATCGAATAAAGACCTCATTTATCAAAACACACAGTAAGTCTTATGAATATTTCCTGTTCATTCTTGATGCAGTGATGAGTTTTATTGCCACTAACGATCGCTGGGAAGACATTAAGAAAGACATTCTTCGGTTGGGGCCTCGAGATGCAAATGCTCGTTAGTAACGAAGGAAGAAAGACACCCTCGTTTACATCGTATCCCACCAAGTAATATGGCTCTGATTTTGTTTCGCAGAACTCGGGAAAGTACTGAGTATCCGGTGATAACACCATCGGTGTATATGAGTAAAAACCAAAACTAAGAATAATATTCTTTATCCCCGTTGCAAATTTAACATCTAGTAAATCGTTGCGGTACCCGCTGCTTAAAGGCAGTGGACACTATTGGTAATTGTCAAAGACTAGCCTTCACAGTTGGTGTATCTCAACATATGCATAAAATAACAAACCTGTGAATATTTGAGCTCAATCGGTCATCGAACTTGCGAGATAATAATGAAAGAAAAAAACACCATTGTCACACGAAGTTGTGTGCGTTTACATGGTTGATTTCGAGACCTCAAGTTCTAAATCTGAGGTCTCGAAATCAAATTCGTGGAAAATTACTTCTTTCTCAAAAACAATGGCACTACAGAGGGAGCCGTTTCTCACAATGTTTTATACCATCAACCTCTCCCCATTACTCATCACCAATAAAAGGTTTTATGCCAATAATTATTTTGAGTAATTACCATTAGTCCCACTGCCTTTAAACATAGGTTTCGAACTTCCTCAATATAGTCGCCGGGCAATCTCGTTGGTCTAGTTGGTAAGACACTGCTCTAGAATTGCAGGGGTCGTGGGTTCGAATTCCACCCGAGTAATATGCCTGCGATATTGTTCACAGAACTTGGGAAAGTATTCAGAGTATACAGTGCTATCACACATCTGTGTGATATGCGTAATATATCACCATACTAGTTAAAAACATAATAGGTGGCAGGTTGTGATGAATGCAGCATTTGATACCTGTTTGTGAATCACGTTTGTGGTCATGACGTGAATCAGAGAGCAATGTTTCCATGAGGAGAGTCGCAAAACTACGTTGTATACGCTAAAGACGAACATTATTTTCGCGATATTGTTTTACTTATTTCTCAGAAACTTCAGCACCTCAGCAAGTAATATTTTAAAGGGTGTATGTAGTTTTTGTAGGACAAAAAAACACAATGTCCACAGATTTACACTAATCTTACACAGTTTGAAGATAATGATAGTAGAAAGCTTCCCTGAAAATATTACGTGCTGAGGTGCTGTAGTTTTTGGGAAATGAGTAAAACAATGTCATGAAAATAATTTTGGTCTCATGAGACCAAAATTATTTTAAGCTTTTACAAACGTATTTTCATGACATTGTTTCACTCATTTCTCAAAAACTACAGCACCTCAGTATAGAATATTTGAAGGGAAGCTTTCCACTATCATTATCTTCAAACCCTGTAAGTTTAATGTAAATCTGTAGCCATTTTGTTTTGTGGCGTACAAAAAGCACCCAAACCCTTAGAGAACAATATCAGCAGACAAAGGATTGTTCTTAATTAAAGCTGGTTGCAATACAATCCACCACCCTCCCCCTCAATAAGGGGCGTGGCACTGGGTGGAATGAAGCTTCTTCTCACAGGAAAGAGAAATCCAAGTTGGATGACATCGCCGGCCTTCTTGCAGAGCCCCAGCACCACTAATTGGTTGTCCCCGTTCCCTTCATAACCGGCACTCATGCCAAGATAAATTAATGAAATCATCGAGCGACGTAGCTACACACGAAGTTATGTCTACCCGGCGAAATCGCGCAAATAACCCCAACCCAAGCCTACTACAATAGTATCTCAACAGTAGAGTGCTAAAATTAACCACTTCAGCATTTGACAGGAGCATCATTATACGATGATTGCTGATGGTCCTCACCCAACATTTTTCACTTTTTTTTTTAATCTTGGGGGAACAGTTGTGTTTGGTGGGATCACACACGACAAAAGAAGATGATTTCAGCGTCGCCATGTTTGATAAGTCGACACTGCGGCTGTTTGAGTAATGCTTACGGAGCGACAAAAAGAACCTTTCGTTGAAGATGAACACTGGTGGCCAGATTGAGAATTGGGCAGGATACCATCATCAGTGCCTGCCTGCGCTATAATGTAAAACCGCACACTGGAAACTCTTTCATGGATTTGGTGCATCAGCTTCAACATTAGAACATGTTTATGTTTCCCAAAAAATATACACTAGATTTGAGGCATTGCATGGTGAGGTATCAATTTGGTTTGCGGTAACACCATCTGTGTATCTACTTGCTGGGTAGATTATGTTCTTTTGAGAACATACAGATGATGTTTCCAAAAGATTTATTTATTTATTTATTTATTTCTGGTGAAGAATAACGGTTGACACTTAACCGAAAGCGAACATATCTCGCAAGGAAGTATTGGATCAGTTTCTGTGGAGAAAGTAAAATTGCACCACCTTTAGCAATGCTTGTTAGTAAACGACCACAATAACACGTCAGAAAGGGCGGGAGATCAAGCAGACGACATCGATGGTATTATATAGGAGAGGAAATCACCTGGGATAGAGGAGTGCAATATCATCAGTGAATCGCTCACCCTTCTCCATTATGTATTGAGTAATAAATATACAAATAACAGTGTAACACTACACCGAGAAAGCAAAGAGCAGCCATGGGATAGAGGTTGCAAGATGGTGAATTGTCCATCCTTCTTCCAGTGTCTTGTGTGTTAATTAATACAAACTACAGTGAATACTGTAGCACTACACTGGAAAAGCAGGGTACAGTCAAGGGATATAGGTTGCAATATCGATGAATTGTCCACCCTTCTTAATGTGTTTTGAGTAGTGAGAACTGTGGCATTACAATTGGGCAGAGAGCAGTCACGGGATAGAGGTTGCAAGATTGATATGGCCATCTTTCTGCAGTGGAAAGTAACAAACTCAACACTGGCAGATATGAATCTTTACTGATTAAATTAAAAACAATAATAATCTGAATAATAATCTGACAGAGCATATGACGTTATAAAATTTCTCTTCGTTGGATTTGACGCAGGTCTTTGTCTCGAGTCAGATTATAATTATTAGATAAGCAAATAGTATTATGTCACAAAGACCAATTCTCAGCAGTACCGAACTCCTAGCAGTTCAAAGGCACCGGTCATAGACCAGTATTCTCACTTGGTGTATCCCAACATATTTTTATGCGTTACATAACAAATCTGTGAACATTTTGACTCAATTGGTCATCGAATATGCAAAAGAATAATGAAAGAAACAACACCCTTGTTGCACCAATCTGTGTTCTTTCAGATGCCTTAAAAAAGGCTTCAGCCCTGAAGTCGTTTAATATTATTTGAGTGAGAATTTACATCCTTCTCCAAAACATCTCTCCTTAATTTGCTCGTTAACAAGTAGGTTTTTTTTTGCTATAATTATTTTGAGTATTTTGAGTATTTACCACTAGTGTCCAGTCCCTTTAAAAAAAAAATTGTATCCAATCATGAAAGAGCAGCCGTGTTTAGTTGAGACAGCAGTCTTAGTGACTCTTCCTTAGCAACAGGCAATAATACACTCGTCGAATTCTTGAGATTTTTTTCCCGCGTTTTTTTTTTTATAATGTGTGGAGTTCGGACCCAGAGATGGCGCTTTAATGCCTCTTTGATCGTCTGCAAACAAAATACCCGCGTCTCGGTCCACGATGAGATGAAATTGCCTTTAATTAAAAAATATTATATTGTATGGAATTAGGGAGTCAAGGCTGGTGTACTGCCACATGCTTAAAGAACAACCACTTTCGTAAATGACACCAAAAAGATAATAAGGAGATTCAATTGTAGCCTTTTCTCTGTGTTACAATTGCTAGTTGTATATTCCTTGCCCATTGTGCCTTTAGTCTTTGTGTACAAGTCGCTTTCTCATTGTTCTGTACGTATTTTATTTCTCTCTTTTTCTCCTCAATGTTTTAAAAACGTGTACAGCTAAATATTTTGCATTGTAGTTTTTAAGCAATTTTGACTTTGTATTCAAGTGTTTTTATATTAAGGTTGCAAATAAAATTGCTATCTAGAATTCAATTCAATACAATACAATTTTTATTGAAATTAAAATTAATTTTGCTATGTCAAAACATGCTTATAACATTAAATATATGTATAAATATGACAGATTTTCAACACTCATTAATACCTAAAGCTGTATACATACAGATATTGTTTGTGTACCACAAAGTTCAAATCTCTTCTCAAAGCTTATCTTTTGTCACAAGTTTTCAAGGACTCATTATGTTTTGTTTTCTATCGTTTGTTTTGGGTTTACTGCGCCTTGAATACCCAGAAGAGTGGAAATGTGCGCGTTACAAGTGTTGTTTTTTTTTGGTTACTTTTTTTAGGAGTACGTACAACAAAGATCAGATATTAGCGAAACAATTTGGATTAAGTTTTCATTGGTTGTTTTGTTGTGTTTTATTCTATAAAAAAAATAGAGGAAAATCACTTCTGTGAAAGTTGAATACCTATTTATTTATGATTTAACGCTGTCAAAATGGAGTAAACAGATATTTAGCAAAATAATATTGATGAGATCTTCACTGGTTGTTTTGTTGTGGTTAATTATATACAAAGTTGAGGATAAATCACGTCTGTGAAAGTTGAATACCCATTTAGAGCTGTCAACGTTAAGAGCTGTTGGATGGTAAAACGGCTACCTTTACGCAGGACTAATTGATTTTTGTATAAAGTTGATAACTCGAGCGTCGATAGCTCCGGTCATTAAAGGCGAGCGTAACTCCGCCATTCGTCATGGTGTTTAATGAGACATACGATAACAACATTGGTCATTACTAATTATTGTTAAGCGGTCGTATAAGCGCCATGGCAAGAGGTGTTAATCCAACGGCCATGGAATTTATGTAGCGATTACATGCTCAGGAGCAATCTCTCTAGTTTGGTGGATAATGTAGACACACGCGGCCATGGGTATCTCAAATCTTAAGTATTACTGGCAATTAAGTGATTACGCTTGGATGTATTAACAGCGGTGTCTTTGATGCAGGGGTCGGATCAATTCCCGCAATCAGTAAGAGCTCAGCATGGATTTAGATAGAGCTGATGATGGGGTTTGATATACGCCTCGAACTATGGCCGCGTAAACATACGGGGGACCACGACTCTTTCCCCGGCACCAACCAATGGGCCGTGGCGGACCGTTCGTCCCGGGAGTCATCCGTGGCGATGACCGCTGCCTTTTTATTAATCCGAAAATGGTATTAAAAATCAGCCAACAACAAAACAATCAAAATAATGTGAAAATCTGTTCGCATTATGGACCTTTGTTTGTGATTTTGTAGTCGATCAATTGTGCTTTTTAATTATTATGAAAGGGAATCGGTTTGTTTTCTGCCAACGTCGAGAAAGCGACAACTTACACACCAATGAAACGGTGGAAATATTATTCATTGCACCACACAAACTTCAAAGCCCATGTTTTAGACACGTCAATTCGTTTAGTCATAGCAAAACACGAGGGGACATTTCATGACGAATAATGTTGTCTCTTCCTAAATGAAAGAAATAATAAAGTACATCCATGACTTCTGTTATTAACAGTGGATTATGAATCCTTGCCAGGACGGCAAAGCCATGGTTTAATGTTGATGTCGTCGTTTTAAAGGGTTTCGATCCTTTTTGAAAATACTGTTTTTGGCCATGACATTAATCCATACTCACTGTGAATGAAGATGTATGCAAAGTAGTTAAGTGTAGAAATTTTAGCTAAAGTAAAGTTTGTGTAAAAAGGTGAACATTACAGAGCAATGGTTTCTAGAGAGTCGCGAAGTCATTTTATCGTCTCACTTAAGTTGTTTTAAATAGTCATTTCTCAAATACAACAGCACCTCAGCAAGAATATTTCAATGGAAGCTTTATCAAAGTTTAACGTAAATCTGTGGACGTTTGTGGTACAAAAATTACCCAAACCTTTTAAGAGAATAATATTCTGATGGTCAGTCTAACGCAGCGATCCTGCGTGTTGGGCTATTACATGAAGCGCATACAAAACAAAAAACACCCAAAACGAAAACAAGTTTCAAATAAGGGAGGTATCCCTTTGTTACTGAGTCAAAAACACATGCAATGCACACCACACACCAGCGTTATCTCTGCTTCCCCCACAAACCGAACCTAAAAAAAAACCTCATTACATACTTGTTGTTCTATCAACAAAGTGTACAATCGTTGTAAGTAATTTTTAATTCAATGTTAGTTACATCATGCCCGGTGAGTTGACCACCGAGCCTATCATTATATTCTCAACCGTTCCCTGGCAACACCCCCTCTCATGACCTACGCATTAAAATGATTACGGAAATTACAGATAATAGTTGACTTAATAATTGATATACACTGGGCTATTGTTTGAGCTTCACTCGGAGAGCAAGCACATTATTATTACACATGACTCGTTAATAGGAACACATTCAACTAATCAATGTTTTCGAAGAAGATGTCGTTGATTATGAAAGGATCTCATGCCCCCCCCCCCTCCCCACAACCGCTTAAAGGGAAGGTACACGTTTGGTTATTGTCAAAGACCAGTCTTCTCACTCGGTGTATCCCAACATAAGCATAAAATAACAAGCTATTAAAAATTTGAGCTAAATTGGTCATCGAAGTTGCGAGAAAATGAGGAGAGAAAAAACACCCTTGTTGGACGAATGTGTGTGCTTTACGATAGGAATAAGAGACTTCTGGCTAGAAGTCTTTTATTATTTTAGTGAGAAGTTACCTCTTTCTCAAAGTCTATGCTACTTCAAAGGGAGCCGTATTCACAATGTTTTATACTTTCAACAGCTCTCCAATGCTCGTTACCAAGTCAGTTTTTAAATGAACATTTGTTTTGAGTAATTACCAAACATGTACCTCCCCTTTAATGTACTCTTTGAAGGCACCGTTGGTAATTACTCAAAATAAATGTTAGCATAAAAACTTACTTGGTATAACGAGCAATGGAGAGCTGTTGATAGTGTAAAACATTGTGAAAAAAATCTCCCCGGCCGAAGTAGCATCGTTTTTGAAAAAGATAATTTCTCACTCAAATAATATGATTTCAGTTGAAGCCCTTTGTTGCGATCTGTAAGCGGACAAAGTTATGCAACATCGTTTTTTTCTTTCATTATTCTCTGGCGACTTGGATGACCAATTGAGCCCACATTTTAAGAGGTCTGGTTTTTATGCACATGTTGGGATACACCAAGTGAGAATACTGGTTTTTGACAATATTACCGAAGATGTCCAGTTATAAGAGACACTATAACATTGCTTATAACATTTAAGGAACACATTGCCTTGGATCGGTCGAGTTGGTCTTTGAAAAGCTTATACATGTAATCGTTTTTTTTTATTATAAAATGCACATGTGGGTGTTGTAAAAGTAGAATTCAATGATCCACACAAACATGCCTCGAAATTGCACGGTTTCCTTTTACCTCGTCGACTAACACGGTCGGCCATTTATTAGAGTCAAATTTTTGACTCCCATAAATGGCCGACCGTGTTAGGTTGCACAGTAAAAGGAAAACTACGCAATTTCGAGGCAAACTTGTGTGGATCATTGTATTCTACTTTTAAAACATCTTTCCAACCATACGCATTTAAAAAAAAAAAAACGGTTACAAACGCTTTTTATAGACCAACTCGTCCGATCCAAAGCAACGTGTTCCTTAAGACTTACACGGTCTGAAGATAATGACGGTAGCAAGCTTCCCTTATAATGAATTGTTGAGGGTGCTGTAGTTTTTGAAAAACGAGTAAACCAATTCCGAGAAAATAATTTTCGTCTAGTAAGACAAACATTATTTAGCCAAACGGATGTAAGCAACCCTCTTGAAAACATTGCTCTGTAATTTTAACCTTGTTTCTCAAGAACTCAAAAACATAAATACCCCAGACAGTTTCGCTATTCCTATTGGTGGAGAGCGCGTCACGTGGGGGTGTTTCAACGGTTGATAAAGACCAGCCTTCGGCTCGGGCCTTTATCGCACGGCCACGACCCTGCCGGTTTTAAGCGGCAGTATGAACCCGTCGCTATACCATTTATTCCCGTATTTACAGCGAGTAGGGATTCATGCCATGGCCCAAAACTTGATCTGCAAAAGGTAGACCTATTTTAATTCAATTTAATGTGAGTTTGTTTGATCGCGGTGTGGGTGTCTTTTATTTACCTATTCCTTATTCACCTTAACACAGTGTTGCTAAGAGTTACTGATTGAAATAAAGATGTATCTTTATTTCAATCAGTAATTGAGCTAACAGCGTTCAACGTCTGTTACATATCAATCTATCACAATAACATCATCTAGAAAGAAAAAAAACCCACAAAAAATGCACCCTCTTCTTCAACTACTCAATCATCCAAACCACACATCTCTCTCAGATTTCAACTCAATTTCTCAACCACCATGCCCTCATTTCCCCCAACTAATAATTTGACTTAATAAAAATATTTTGTCCCGGGTCCCAAAAGCAGCGAAGATGTCGGGTTACGGAGCGAGGTCATCCCGGCTCGATCTTTCCGCGGGGGATGTGTGTCGTTGATTAGACCTACTTTGTCTCCAGCAAGCCGGTCGATTCGACTATTGGTGTCAGCAGACCATTTTTGTCAATCTCTCAACGCGATTGCTCCTGAAAAGCTTGTGGCTCTCACAGCCGTAATTATTATGGCACTGTGGGAACTGAAATGAATACTAATTGGGTGAGATCGTAATCTTTGTTGTAGACCCTTATTTTCTTTTCATATCTTTTTTTTCTTCAGAATGTGAGTTTGTTTGGTTGCTTGTTTGTATATTGTAGGCCTTTTTGTTTGATGTGGACCGAGTGTGTGTTTGTTTGTTGTATTCGGGGTAAACGAACATCTTTATATTACAACTGAGGACTTTAAATGCCAAGGACACTGATTGGTTTTTACTCAAAATAATTGTTAGCATAAAACCTTACTTGGTAATGAGCAATGGAGAGCTGTTGATAGTATATAGCATTGTGAGAAACGACTCCCACTGAGTTTGTGAGAAAAATATGTTTTTTCTCACGTAAAAAATATTAAAAGACTTCAGGCCTGAAGCACTTTTAGGACATCTGAAACCCTTTTTGAGCATCTGAAGCCACACACACTAACTTGTGCAACAAAGGTGTTTTTCCTTTACTTGTTCCCTTGCAACTTCGATGACCAATACGAGTCCAACAGATTTGTTTCTCCCAATGTTTTTGTTTACTATCAACCTCTCCCCCATTACTCGTTACCAAGAATAGTTTTGTGCAAATAAATATTTTGAGTAATTACCAATAGTGTCCAGAACTTTAAGTGCAGAGCTAAAGGAAAGAACAAAAGAATGCTCCACAAGGATATATTTTTGAGATTTTGATGTGCTCATGGAGGTAGATGTGCTTGTGTTGTTGCTCGCTGTACTTGATTGCAGAGTGGGTGTTTGCATTCCTGGTAATGTTGATCATCGATTGCCCGATTTACTGGACTACGGGAGCCGCATGAGGGCAGTGTTTACGAAACTCTCCGTGCGTTTTCGAAAGTTTGAGGAACCGTTGGTTCCCACGTCCCATTACCATACAGAAAGAAACAAAATGGCGTGTTTTAATGTACAAATGTTCGATGACGTACAACTTCCATGATAATTGCAGATCAAATCAATACAATTCTGTTCAGTTTACTAGTCCTCATGGAGGAAAATTTCCTTGCTAACACGCAACACACAATAGTTATTATAATCTACACCAAAACATAAATACATAACCGAGTATAAATTAGATCAATTCAACACATCAAATAATACCACTAGGGAACCAATCAAACAAAAGTAATTAATGTAATTAACGTTGTGTACAAGCTAGATGTTTAAAGTGTGCAAGGCGCCGACCGTTTTTGACTAAATTCAACTTTTAGCGAGTGATGTTCTGTAACATAGGCCTCTAGTAAAAAAATTAAAAAAATAGCCTTTCGTTTTTGACGAGCTTCAAATTGATTTTTGTTTTTGCAAAGTATTATCAACAAAACACTTTTTGTGTAAATGTATAACTGGCATGAATGTTTTTTATCCCATTAACTGCATTGTTATGTAATAATGTTTCGAGGGTTAAAGGTTTCTGTCCCGAAGCCTTACTGTAAACAACAAGTTTACTCTTTCAAAACATGTCTTTACTCGATTTAACATTTTGTGACACATAGATTTGGGTCACCGCACTAAGTAGAGAGAAACCTATGTGCGTAGCCTCGTTACACTGGACACTGATGGTAATTACTATACATAATTTTGTTAACATAATTATTTGTTACATAAATCGTACTTGGTAGCAAGCAATGGAGAGCTAGGTAGGATTTGAAACTTTGCATGGTGGAAACACGATATGGAAAAGTTTGCGGTAACACCATATATTGTGAGAAACTGCTCCCTCTACTGAACTAACGTTGTTTTTGAGAAAGAGGTGATTTCTCATTCAAATTAAAAGACTTTAGGCCTGAATTAAGCTCCTTTTATGAATCTGAAAGCACATAAATTTGTACGTCACTGACGTTGTTTATTATTCTTTTGCAACCTTATGGATCAATCGAGTCCAAAATTTCACAGATTTTTTGGTTGATACCGGTTGTTCAAGCTACATGTATTTGTTGACCCATCTCAAATAACAATATTTTAGAGTGGTGTGAAACAGCCAGCCAAACCCCCAAAACCAAGCCATCAGACCAGTCTTAGGGTCGAATTACTCTCTGTTGTTGCTCAAGTTTGACCCATATTATTTGCAGAGGGGTGTGGAACATAGACAGCCCACCCTCTATAAAACAAAAAACAATCTGTATAAAAGCAGACCAGAGCAAGTTTGTCCATTAACCACCTTAATGCACGTCTCTTAATGTTTAGGGGCTACGTAGAAGTAAACCTAGTAAAACATGATGGCTCCCCCACGGTACATGTACCTCTGATTAAAGTGCATACACTTCTCCCTGTTAAAATCTGGACCACTCCTTTTGAGTCAGGGCGCCCCCATTATTTTAGCAAATGGTGCAGTATAAAATAAAATCACAAGAGGGCGGTAACCCTTGTCACGCTCCTGAAGTATGTTGGCTCTTTTCGAAACCAAGGCTTGGGCTACAAGCTCCGGTGTCTTAGGGAAATACTACCCCCGGTGATTATGTCCCCCAAGTGTGAAATGGGCCATAGAAATGGGGTAAAAAGCGCGATGTATACGAAGAAGTTTGTACATAGTTCGCCCTATGTGTGGTGGGTGGGGGGGGGGGGGGGCACAGACTCTCCGGGAGGACAGAATCTACTGCTACACCGACATTTTTTTAAATTTTTTTTTTAACAAAATAATATAAGGTTGCAGTAAGCCATAGCCCGAGCTGGAGTTCAAGTCGTGACTTTGAATTCTATATCTTTCAACCAATATTCGTTTTTGTTTGGTAAATAAAGAGACAAACTACAATAAGGTATTTGTAATTAATTATAATAAATTCAATTTATACCAACCATTGTCAACAATCTCCTACTACATACTCAGGTAACTCTTTGAATTGTCATTTTCATTGATATCCTATCTGGGCCACTCCACATATCTGAAAGGGGTGGTCAGGTCTCAGAGGTGCATATGGGCACTAGACTTTTGGCGATCATTTTTAATAAATTAGTACATATAGTACTATCCCATAATAGACCTTTTCGCAAATACTGGGGCGCGCGCGTAAAGCTTGGAACTAGGTGCATTGTGGTCTAGCTGGTATCCAAATTTGATTCATATCTATCCCACAATGCACCTCATTCAATAGTCTGCGCTTGCGCATTGGTATTTGCGATAAGGTCTATGTCAAACAAAGTCATGTCAAGATCTAATTGAAGAATTTGATGACAACGTCCCATGGGGGATTTTCTAACCAAACAGGTATCTTGCTGCAGGGTTTCAACTATTAATTTTGTTTTGCAAATTAACATTATATGACGTACAGTAACTGTGTGGCACTTGGGGGTTTCACAACGAGCCCATTAGTATGTAATTGTACATCTGGAAAATACTTTTAGACAACAGCAACAACAAGGACAATACAGACACGAGACATTAAAGGCACCGGACACTATTTATAATTGCTCAAAGTAACTGTCGGCATAAAAACTTACTCGGATGTTGAGTACCTTAGGACATCAAACTTATTAATTTAAAATAATGACGAAGATTCATCTAACGCCGAACAACAACGAAAACCGCTACATTCGTAACATACTATTGTGGAAATGACATAATTATGTTAAAGCATTCATTTTCAAATAGCCTTCACAGTTGAGTCACCAGATTTGTTTTCCATTTTGGAAGCATGAAGGGGCAAAGATACAGTTCAGGCTTTTTAATTAATAGGGCCATTTATTTGTATATGTTTGCGATCTCATCTTTGGAGAGGACGGGGTCCAACCTGGGCCCAATTTCATAGAGCTGCTTAAAAGGAACACGTTGCCTTGGATCGGTCGAGTTGGTCTTTGAAAAGCGTTTGTAACCGTTTGTAATAAAACGCATATGATTAGAAAGATGTTGTAAAAGTAGAATACAATGATTAACACAAACATGCTTCGAAATTGCATGGTTTTCCTGTTATCTCGTCGACTAACACGGTGGGCCATTTATGGGAATCCAATTTTTGACTCCAATGGCCGACCGTGTTAATTCGCACAGTAAAAGGAAAACCACGCAATTTCGAGGCAAATTTGTGCGGATCATTGTATTCTACTTTTAAAACATCTTTCTACCCAATGCATTTTATAACAAACAGTTACACACGCTTTTTATAGACCAACTCGTCCGATCCAAGGCAACGTGTTCCTTTAAGCAGAAAAAGTGGAAAGCACAACATTAATGCTTACCAGAATAAGGTTACCAGCCAAACTACCATGTCACAAGTACAGTTTGTGGGTATCCTGCTCGTTTTGCTAAGCAGAAATAGTTAAGAAATGTTCTTCTGCTTTAGCAGCTCTCTGAAATTTGGCCTCGGGTGTTCGGGGAGTAAGCTCAAGACTTGCTCAAGCTCAAAAATATCGATAAAACCAAAACCAAAATTGTGCCATTCTCTGTTCTGCTCTGCTCTCCTCTGGTGATAATTTTATTGTTCATAACGCGTGGTCTTAATGTTCATTCATCTAAAACACACTTGATGCAAAAACGCAGTGTGACTACCATAACAACAACAACTATTGACAGTCGTTTTCCTGGTCAAACTGCCTCTCATAATCGCTGGGTTTTGATGGATTTGTCTTTCTTTCAGTCACTGCCTTCGTCTTGACGCCCCCTCCCGTAATAATCGAATTAGTATCGGCTAACGGGCGGGCTGGTTGAAACTCATGACACAGGGATCAAATTGACTCGACAGCTATCTGTCAGTTTGGAAGGGATGGAGAGGGGGCTGGGGTGGGGGGGGGGGGGTTGGGGTTTTAGTGAGAGGTTACACCTATTGTTCTCGGTCTGGAGTTAAGACAACTCTTCCGTCGGACAAACCGAGACGGTTCGGACAATTCAACGGTTGAGACAACTCGACCATTCGTTATCACAGACGAGTTATCTGACATTCAGTTTTTCATCATTGCATAGTGCATACCACCATGCTTGATGTTTACAGTGTGTCACTCCGGGCTTATAAATTGTGCCAATTTTTAGGCCACCAGATATTGAACAGAAACTCCAATTATTCATGTCATTATACGTATTGAAGAAAGCAAGAAACACAGCCCGGAGGACTTTCACATTGTGAAAGATTGTGTATACACGCGTAAGCAGAGGAATTAAACTGTCTCGGGGCATTTTTCTAGACTCGGCTTTGGCTTCGGCTCATGCTTACTGGACCCGTCATCAATTTTGGAGCAGTGTACAACGTGTACGCTGTTTCTGAACACCAAACGGAGCCTGGAGACAACCTAAGCCGAAGTTTTGGAAAAGGCCCTGTATATTGTACAAGGAAAGCCCTTTCCAGAGTCAATTATTAGGAGCCAAACTTGTAACGGATTAAAGTAAAGTTGTTTCACATTATCTCAAACTATTTTACAGTTGTTTTATGGGACGCGAATCTTAGTCATTATTGACCCAGAGTCTGTGTCGACCACAGAAAAGGGTCAAACTGACGCAGAATTCGACTTTAAAGACACTGGACACTATTGGTAATTATCAAAGATCACCGAAGATGTTATCGGTTCACTAAGTTTCTCGAAACCAGTGGAGACGTCGTAAAAGGGACTGTCCATGGGCACCTTTGGTAATTGTCAAAGACAAGTATCCTCACTCGGTGTATCTCAACATATGCATAAAATAACAAACCTGTGAATATTTGGACTCAATTGGTCAAGAGAAGTTGTAAGAGAATAATGAAAAAGGAATTTGTGTGGTTTTGACTAACAAAAGGCTTCAGGCCAGAAGTCGTTTAATAATATTTGAGTGAGAAACTGCCTCGTTCTCAACAATGCAACACAGTACTTGTTACAAGCAAGTAATTGATGCTAACAATTATGTTGAGTTTTTACCAATAGTTTCCAGTGCCTTTAATCAGAGAATTCTATTTAGCAGGTTTCCTGCTTAGCAAAAAAATGTAATAAGCAGGACACCAGTCACAGATTACTTTGAGCTGGTAACGTTATTCTGGCAAGCATGTTATTTTTGTGCTTAGCCAAATTTTGTGCTTAAACGGAACTCTAGAATCAAATTGGGGCATTCATTGGCCCTGTCCTTTTCACCATTATAACCTCACACCGCAGCAGTCGGTCGAGTTAAGTGTCTTTGGCCGGTAACCTTGTTATGGCAAGCGGTTTTTTTTTCACTTAGCTAATTTTTTTGCTTAGGCAACTCATGGAGCCATGGGCAACTCTATGAAATTGGCCCCAAGACAAACCATGAGCCAACCGACCAAACCACTCATCAATGGCCACACTGTCATTGTCACCATTAAAGGAACACGTTGCCTTGGATCGGACGAGTTGGTCAAAACAAAAGCGTTTGTAACCCATTTTTATAAAATGCATATGGTTGGAAAGATGTTTTAAAAGTAGAATACAATGATCCACACAAGTTTGCCTCGAAATTGCGTGGTTTTCCTTCTACTGTGCGAGCTAACATGATCGGCCATTTATGGGAGTCAAAATTTTGACCCCCATAAATGGCCGACGTGTTAGTCGACGAGGTAAAAGGAAAACCACGCAATTTCGAGGCATGTTTGTGTGGATCATTGTATTCTACTTTTACAACATCTTTCTACCCATATGCATTTTATAAAAAACGGTTACAAACGCTTTTCAAAGACTAACTCGACCGATCCAAGGCAACGTGTTCCTTTAAACTTACACTGCAGCACTCGGTAGAGTTAACTGTCCAATAACGCCACAACTATCGACCACAAATCCCCCAAAGGTGGCTCCTAACTAATGATTATTGACGTTCTAGCCTTGACAGATTGGGTCTTAGCTTAACTCATATTAATTACCCCCACTCATTCTAAACTAAACCCCTCCACGATATACAAAGCACGTCAGCGAGGGATAAACCCTGTATGCTTTGTAAAACAAGTCAATGGTTTGTTTTTTAACAGCTGGAACCGGCCCAGTGATTAGTGGTTTTTAATTGATTATTTGTCAACATGCATTAAAGCTTGATTTTGATTAATGACTTCGTTAATGCTGCATATAGACATTTTAAACTATTTCAATGTTAACTGTGACATTCAGTGCGTTTGATTGTTTATTGTTTTAAACAAGATGGGGTCGGGTTGTTTTAAACATAACTGGTTAAATCCATTGATTTATAACATAGAAGAAATAATTGTAAAATGTCAAATTCGATTTCACCAATAAAATATTGTAATTATAATTTTGGCTCAGCCAGATATATTATTAGAGGACACGAGGATAGTTAAGCACTCCGGACGCAAAATGTTCAAGCAAAATTACAAATACCGCATTCAAAGAGAGTAAAAAGATGCAACAACTTGGTAAAAACAGTAAATATGACACTCTCAATCCGAAGAGAGAGAGTGCAGCAGAAGGAACTTTGTTTTATCACTCGCATAATACGCTTTATATTGATTTAAGACACCGGACACTATTTGCAATTGTCAAAGACCAGTCTTCTCACTTGGTGTATCTCAACATTATGCATAAAATAACAAACCTGTGAAAATTGGAACTCAATTGGTCATCGAAATTGCGAGATAATAATGAAAGAAAAAACGCCCTTGTCACACGAAGTTGTTTGCTTTCACATGTTTGATTTCGAGACCTCAAACTCTAAATCTGATGACTCGAAATCAAATTCGTGTGAAATTGCTTCTTTCTCGAAACTACAATACTTCAGAGGGAGCCGTTTCTCACAGTGTTGTTTACTATCAACCTCTCCCCATCACCATTACTCGTTAGTGAGGTTTTATGCTGATAATTATTTTGAGTAATTACCAATAGTGTCCACTGTCTTTAATAGACAGTACGTTAAGCTTAAAATTATCTGTTAACAAAGAAAGACATTCGGTTGGGGACCCGCTCCCTCAACCCACCCATACTTCCACCTGCACTGGAGCCTGAATTGCTTTGCCTTGCAGGCTCTGGAACTACCTTCATCACCGTCGTACGTCCAGGCTCGTACGGCATTGTCTTGTGTCGTTTAGAATTGAAGTTTCCTTCTTTTTGAGTGATTCACTCTGTCCTGGAGTGAAACCCCTCTAAAAGAGTAAAATAGCCACCACTCTTTTTAAAGAGCCATTTGAGGGACAACTCGAAATGTAAAGAGTGATGTTTTCACTCTTTTACATTACAGAGCAGTGCCTTTTCAGTGAAAATGTCTGTACATTTATTTTAGGGCTTATACACAGTGTACTTATACCTTTAAATTAAGACTAAACATCATAGAGGATGTAAATAACACAAATCCAGTCACTTCTAAACGGTACAGCTGAAAAAAGTTTGCAAATATTTTGAGCGATGGGCCAATATCCAGGGTGCACCGTTTCAAATCAAGAGATGTGTCTCTCTTTTCATTTTGCTCCAGAGACGTTTCTGAAGCAATTTACGATTATACATATTCTCTAATAGTAATTTACTGCCTGGAGGGCTATCCGCTTATGCTCTTAACCGTACAGTTGAGCCATATAATGGAGGGAGAGCGAAAATTTAAGAAAATCGATGCCTTTATTTTATTGGTCTGTAATGAAATTACCTCTCGTTTCCTTCTCTTGGGCTGATAGACGGGGAATTTCAGGCGCGAACGACGTAAAAACACCTGGCATTGCCCCGGCCTCCTGATAGCTAAACCAAAGCGAGCGTACTTTATAGCGTTCTTTGGCCGGGCACTCCGGGCCATGACTGTACCGTTAACTGCAACACACGCTCCCCACTAGCTCGCTACATCACCGGCGCAGCATCCGCGGCTTCCTGGCGGTCGATATTATACAAGCGTCTTTTATTGAAACCCACCGAGTCAGAAAACAAATCGAGCTGTCTAATGCTATGTCTTGAAGCTATTTCAATTTGTCAATAGCTGAATGGGACATTATCAGTGGTTCCACACGCCGCAATGGCGAATAAGAAACCTGCTTCTAACCATTATTATTATTTTTTTTCTCTTCTTTCGAGAATGTCATTGCAGAGGTGAACTTTTTTGCCCAGAAGGGGAGGTGGGAAAAAAAGCAGACATATTTATTCCAGCAAACATCTATCAAGCTTTCATAACATCTTAATGTAACAATCTCTTTAAGCAATAACCAATCACGGAGACTCTCTTTTTGTGTTTCATTATTCATGGCCCAAGTGGTGAGAGGGTCATTTAGCGCGGTTTGCGGTTTTCAATCTTACTAAATTTAATAATTTGTGTTTTTAACTCTTTTATTAGGGTAGGATGGCCTCATGCATTTATCGGCCTAAGCACTTCCGGTGCATCAGGCATGGACGAAATAACTCGTCGTTTTGCGCCCCCGTACTTACACAAGTGAAATGACTATAAAAACAACCAAGCTCTCCCGCGCAAACCGAAAACGCCATTTAGCCATGACAAAAAAAGACACCTGCCATTTCTTTCATATGCAAACAAGCCACGCGTGCCGGATGCACTTTGCACCAATGGGAAAGCAAGTTGGCGCGCGATGCACCGTCAATCATCGCCGCTCGTCTGGCGTATTGTTATTGACTGTATGCTAATAGTTCAATCAAGCAATTTGTGAGCGCGCGACCCACAACTTGTGACGAGACTAACACTACTGTGAAAATGGTGGGCGGGGCAGAGAGGCGAAAGAAACAAATTACACGCAGTTATTACATATTGTCAAACAGATTTTCACTCATGTGTTCGGCGAGCAAGGACTGCGAGAATTCAATTCAAGGGAGCAGACTCACGACAGTTTTATTTTATAACGGTTTCATTCCTTGTGAACGGTTTTAGCAGACTAGTTTTGTGTTTTAGAGATGGCGAATCTATCAGTTTGCGACGCGGAGAAGAAGTTGAAATCTCCCGGGTCTCCGAGCTGTCCGTCCCCGCTGCTGATCGGTACGAACATTTCGCTGGGTGTAGAGCCGCGTTTATCGGCCTTCAAATCGCTGGTGTCACCCGCTGGATGTGAGAGCCCGGTAAAACGAGAGCCTACTGCAGCTGAAGCAAGCAGAGGGATACTTGACGGTGCCCTACCCCCATCATCACTCCACAGTCATGCCAGTAGTTTTCATGTGTATTCTAAACTATTAGACTCTGCCACAGCGGCAGTTGCTTCAAATGCTGCAACACTGCGATATGGAGAACTTACGTCAGGCATTTCAACTTTAAATTGTAACAGATCACCAACGTTATCATTTGGATCGTCAAATAGTCTATGTAAGTATGCAGTGGTAACAATCAATTTGAAGTTGTTGTACTTTCTTAAATTATGTTATATTCATTAGGTAGAAAACTTAACAGTTGCTGTCAAATCTCTTGCCTCAAAATGTTTGGAAATTGAAAGTTTGTTTAACGAAGAGCAGTGCATGAGTGGTAATGAAATTTCTTTCACATGACTTCAAAAATAGCGACAAGATTTCTTAAAGGCAGTGGACACTATTGGTAATTACTCAAAATACTTATTGGCATAAAACCTTACTTGGTGACGAGTAATGGGGAGAGGTTGATGGTATAAAACATTGAGAGAAATAGCTCCCTCTGAAGTGACATATAGTTTTCGAGAAAGAAGTAATTTTCCACGAATTTGATTTAGAATTTGAGGTCTCGAAATCAACCATCTAATCGCACACAACTTCGTCTGGATGTGACAAGGGTTATTTCTTTCATTCTTGCAACTTCGACGACCAATTGAGCTCAAATTTTCACAGGTTTGTTATTTTATGCATATGTTGAGACACACCAAGTGAGAAGACTGGTCTTTGACAATTACCAATAGTGTCCTGTGTCTTTAAAAGAAACTGCCGGCCACAGTTTTCGATCTGTCCAATTTCCTTCAAGGGATGGCACAAAACAAAGGTTTTCGGAAGAAAAAAACGTGTATCCTAGTTTTTTTTTTTTTTTTTTTTTTTTTTAAAGTGATAGCTCAAAAGTTGACCTGTGGTTAGATGTTTGAGAAAAGATACCGGACTGGAGACAGCAGTGCTATGAACAGCAATACAGGACATAACCCTATGAAGAACCACCACAGTTTGGGGACACCACCCGAAATAAACTAACATAGGGTTTTGATACCTTGTAGATCAAGTTGTTGACCAAACATGAAACCCTACTCACTATGTAATGTATAAATTACGAGTAGAAATGTCAACTCAATCAGTCGTCAAGTTTTTGAGAAAAAGAGGTGAAAATCACAGAGCGATTTTTTTTTCAAGAAAGTCGCTTAAAAACCAGCACTGGTGAATATGTTTTACATGCTAAAATAATGTTCGTCTCCTGAGACGAAAACTATTTTCATGTCACTATTCTATTAATTTCTAAAAAACTACAGCACCTCAGTTAGTAATATTCTAAGGGGAGCTTTCTATCCCACCATCATCTTCAAACCGTGTAAGTTTAATGTAAATTGAACATTGTGTTCTGTGTCGTTCAAAAAAAGGACCAAAACCCTTTAACAATCAATGTTGTTTTCTTATTATCTCGTACTCCAGTCAGTCGCCGAAGACGAAAGGAGACAAGACAGCGACGACAGAGGACAACCTTCACCAGTGACCAGACCCTCAAGCTTGAGATGGAGTACCATCGCACTGAGTACATCACAAGGATGAGGAGAGTAGAACTAGCAGATCTTCTTAATCTCACCGAGACGCAAATCAAGATATGGTTCCAGAATCGCCGAGCTAAAGACAAGAGGATTGAGAAAGCACAACTCGACCAGCAATACAGGTAGGAGTCAAATGCAGTTTTCAACTCAATGGATCTGCTAAAAATATTATCCCTTTTCTGGTAAATAATTGACCGAAATGGTCGTTAAAGGTCACACCATTTCGGTTGAACTATTTCCCAAATTCAATTCATTTCACTTCAATTCAATTCAATTCGATTAAATTTGACATTTATTTCCGTACTTACAATAAGAAAAGACAGAACCATCTGGACAATATTTAGTAATAGGCCTACACAGCCAAAGGGTAAATCTGACCAAATGCTAATGACACCGAAAAAACCCCACACTTTCCAGTTTAGACAACACATTCATGTGGAACACAACACAGTTACCATTATTGGACTCGTGATCACACAAATAATATTTTTTAAACTACAACAGTCAACAGATAGGCCAACAGTGTTACATGTAATGGATAGCACCAATATTTACTACTCTCATCATGTCAAAATAATGAATGAACAATGAAGCACAATTCTGTATTTGTGTTTATTTTAATTATTATGTTGTCCATTTTGTGAGCATGTTTTTTTTATATATCTATACACGGGTATTTTTTAGATCGATTATGAAGGTTTGTAGACCTGGTTCTATGGACTACCGCTGAGAGGGGGTTCAAATTAATTGGATTTGTAATAAGCTACCAATTCAAAACGATATTATGTTTAGCGGTTTTTGAAAGTGCGTTAATAACACTGTTAAATAACATTAAACGAAGTATGACTTTTTCACAATGCGCCACACGTTTAGATAAAATAACTAAAAATGCAAATAAAATTTGTCACATTTCTACTTTTATTAAGTTCATTTAGTCATGTCCAATTTGCGAAATTCCATGAATGTTAAATTGTAGATTTCGCAATTGTAATGACTATTACACAATTTGACCCCCCCCCCCCCCGAAAGGTCAAACTGAGTTTAATCTTCTACTAATTAATGTGCACATTGCGTTTCTATTATGGTTGCCTTGAAATGTCATCATGCCGCGTAAAATTCATCTGATTTTTCCTGGGGACAATCTCTTATTATCAGAGTATTACCTGAACAAGTCAGGATATTTATGACCTCTGACAAGTTTCGTGGCTACCGTAGGTTTTATCCCAATATTTTTTAATCCGTTTTTTATATCACACAACGCCGAGTTTAGAAGAAGAAAAAAAAACACAGTTCGACTGACTTTGTGAAATAAAAATGCATACTTTCCTTTTCATAGATTTGAATAATAAGTGGTTTGGACTGTTAAACTCATCGTAACAATTAACTTGGCTGTTTGGTGTTTAATTTTGTTGAATGTGTTTGTAAATTTCCCTTTTTCGAACGCTAAAGAGATATACTCTTCTAGGGTCGAAACGTCAGGCCATTAACTATTTTTAGCAAAATGTAATTTAGGAAGCTTTGTTCTGGTTTACCAAACAGGAGTATGGGTCTACCTGCGCCTGGATGTACGTATGCCGCCCCATATCCTGGATTCTGTGGAGCATGTTACTATCCTTCGAACTCCAACATTAATCCCACCGCTGCCACCATTGGAAGGCCATACCAGCTTAGCCTCTGACAGATAGGCAAAACGGACAGACCACATGTTTTGAATAATGCGGACTCAAGCTCAGGCATTAATTCCACCGCTGCCACCACAAAATAATGAGCTCAGTGTGTGCTAGATCGCACGCAGTCAATCAGATTGGCATGTAACCGTTTGGCCTGTTGCCATTCCTTTAACCGCTCCTGAATCATCCCCACCCTACCACCACCGGGAGCGCACTAGTTCAAACCAGAGAAGAGAAGTTCACCTTCTGCCCCATACAGGAGTCTCTGAAGCCAATGAAACTATAAGTTTAATCCCACCGCTGCCACCATTTTTATCAATACGTCTCTCATGATCTGACTGACATGAACGCGAATCCAGGAACCTTCTTCAGTTTATTGTGAGTTTTTTTTAAATAATGGCTAAACCAACCTTTTGGTCACCTGACCTCATGGCTTCCTTGCCACATAAGAAGAGCTGAAACCAGGTCTATTTTAACCTTGACGATCTTAAAGGTTGTTCAGAGCGTATCTTTAAACAGGAAGAGTAAGTCAATGTACAAGAGGTGTCAACTTGGCTAACAACACAATGGTGTCTGTCACTGCAATAATTAAATTGAACAAAACAAAATGTGATAAAACAAAAATGTGATAGACGTTTCTCCAGAACAGTAGCATGTTCAGAGGTTTGTGTGATTATGGTCTGTGTGTATAAAATTAATGTAAACAATCTGTAGGTCTTTGAATGTTTTTCGTTTTAGTTTCTCCGTTGTTAGTCAAAGCCTTTTGGATCCACTACAGTATCATGTACTTGGCCAACAGGAGGCGCACACAGTTTATTTATTTGGATGGTTTGTCAAATAATTTGTATCATACTTACAGTGCAATATCGATTATTAATCGAAGGAAAGGTACAATAGACCAATCAATTATAGAATAGGCCTTATTCGTTCAACATTTTAAAACAGCAAAAATGTAAAGCTAAGAGATAATACCACACGCGTTCAACATTTGCAGTTGTTTACTTATTTTGGCACAAATCAAAACTGTTCAGCAAATTTCACTGCAACAGACCGAAAAATAAGCGGGTCACCATGCCAATAACACATTATGCAGTGGTATGTAGATATATTTTGAGTATAAGTAAGCATTTTCTTGCTAAGCAACAAATTTGTTTGAATATTGAGCAAAAGTAGTCTGATCTCGGCAATGTTCAGAGAAATGGATATTCAAAAAAAACCTTAACTTGTGTACCCTCTTGTGACTAAATGTAAGGTTTATTTAATAATTATATTGATGCAATAAAACTAATGTATATAATCTGAAACTAAACCACTTATTCGAATGGACTGAATAATTTCATTCGTTGTCCCAGGTTAAGACTACACAAAATTCTGAACGTCGGACCATCCCGTGTCAGTCCTGTAAAATGGTAATATATACCATGCATGCCCGAGGGTGGGGGCAGAGTGTACTCCCTCACAACCACCCCCAAAATGTTCACACGTTCCTCTTGTTCCGAAACACACCTCCCGAAATATTTTCAATAAATCCCGAGATAGATTTCAAGCAAACAATGAAGACACGTACTGGGGGTGGTGAAATGCAATTGAGATTGTGCGTCAAATACCATCGAAGTACCCTCTCCGCATACTCTCTCTCTAAATAATGTAAAAGAGTGAAAATTTCACTTTCCTGTCCGAGTGGTGGCATTTTCGCTCTTTTGAGAGTGAAAGTCACTCGGTATCACTCTTTTTGAGTGAAATTGGAACGAACTTCACTCAATCAATTTGAAAGTATACCCGTTTTTCACTCTTAAATGAGTTGTCCGCCATATTATAGCTCTTTGCAAGAGTGAAAGCAGACACTAAAAACGAGTGGTTTGTCATTCTTTTACATTAAGAGAGTACACAAAACCAAACCACCCTCATCCATTATTGTAATGGTGGAAAGAAATCCCAATTTATATGTCTCGATGTATATTTTAATAACACTGTAAAAAAAGAAATCCCACTATTTTATTTGGAACATGAGATGACATTTTGCAGTCTAGATGATGTCAAATACACGTAGTTGTTGTTACGCGCAGTTTACATTTCAACCCACAGTGTCACATTGTCACTATTACTCTGTTTGTCACGATAACTAACCCGTACGCAAATTGCTCAGACTTCTATAAACTGCCAATGTTTCTCTTGCACTCAGCCCTAATTTCCCCCCTCAAACGAGTGAGATTTATAATAAAAAAAAATATCCATTCTGCGACCCATTGGCAATTATTCTTTCATGATGAGCTGGAATTAAGCCTTCGTCGTTGGAACAGCGCCCAGGGCATGGGGGGATTTCTCATCAGTGGACGGCTTCCGGAGCAGGTGAAATCACGCTGCTCGCCCCGTACTTGACGGTAAGGAGTCGGTTCATGTCATATCCCAAGCCCCAAATTGTTGACTTGCATTTTGCATGATGTAGACCACTCATCAAACAAGAGAAAGAAAAAAAACCCTGGACGGAATCATCATGTTTGCATCTTGTGTTACAACAATTGGTTATTTTGAAGAAATCAATTTCTGATCGGTGGATTTATATAGTCCTTAGTGTGTGTTGTTTAAAATATAAAAAATGCTGACAACTCTTCTTATGTTACGAGTTGACATAACCCATTTGTTGCTCCACCTTCTCTGTTATCTGTGTTATGAAAACATATTCCGTTTCTTTTCCTCTTTGAGTATTCATGATTGCTCAACATCTCTGGAGATTTTTTTCACGACTGTTTGGATTACCCAAAAGGATGATACGGTGTAGGCCTATAGTGGAAGGGACATCTTTTGTTAAAGCCACTGGACACGTCACTTTTGGTAATTGTCGCAGACCAGTCTTCTCCCTTGGTTTATCTCAACATACAATGCATAAATAGTAACAAATCTGTGAAATTTTGAACTCAATTGGTTGTCGAAGTTGTGAGAGAACAATGGAAGAAAAACCACAACTGTTGAACAAGTTGTGTGTTTTCAGCCAGCTGAGGGCTCGAATTCATGTAAAATATCATCAATTCAAATAATATTTCAGTGAGGTTACTTCTTCTTAAAGGCAGTGGACACTATTGGTAATTGCTCAAAATAATTTTGAGCATAAAACCTTTCCTGGTGACGAGTAATGGGGAGAGGTTGATGGTATAAAACATTGTGAGAAACAGCTCTCTCTAAAGTGCCATAGTTTTCGAGAAAGAAGTAATTTTCCACGAATTTGATTTCGAGACCTCAGGTTTAGAACTTGAGGTCTCGAAATCAACCATCTAAACGCACACAACTTCGTGTGACAAGGGTGTTTTTTCTTTCATTATTATCTCGCAAGTTCGATGACCGATTGAGCTCAATTTATCACAGGTTTGTTATTTCATGCATATGTTGAGATACACCAACTGTGAAGGCTAGTCTTCTTGACAATTACCAATAGTGTCCACTGTCTTTAAGAACTACGTTGTTTCAGAGGGAGCCGTTTTTTTTACAATGTCACCAACTCTCCATTGTTCGTTACCAGCGGCACACAACCACCATCGTTTGAGTGTACTCGTTAAAACCCGCCCTTGGTGTTGTTCCCGTCTTCAGCTTGTTGATGTCGTCATGTCCTCATTATTTGAAAGTTCAAGTTGCATTACACTAGAGATGTTGAAGATATCATGAGATCGTACTACCCAAATTGTTGCAATAATGACGAAGAAAGCTGCATTTAGGCTTACTACTAAATCAGCTCCTTTATTCAACAACCGTGGTAATAAACTTGAATTAGGGAATCTATTAACGCTGACACTTAACGAACCATTGATTTGATTTACTTTGATTGCTAGTTGAAAAACTCATGGGTGATTAGAGATTGAGATGGGGATTCTTAACCGTGTGTCCCGTTTTGCGCGCAGCAGATAACTGGAATTTTAGCCGAGTTTGTGATACTGGTGGTGGAGTGTACAAGTGTAGGCGCCCTATTACTAGTAGTAGCTCAGTGGTTTCATCAGTCTCTTGCCGTGTTTGTGAAAAACAACTTCTGGTGGCACTTGGTCGTCTTGGATGACGGTATTTAGAGCGAGAGTGGATTGTGATTCCTGGTAGCAAAAATAACTTCATGCGTCATAATAGGAAACAAAAAAACATGTGTCATTATGACAACCACAATCTCAGCGTTGGAGCCAAAAAGGTTTGTTATGACTCGACAATAATACAGGAAGGACCAAGAGAGGGCGCTATCACTTTAGGCAAGTGTTTTAGAGTGGCCCCTCAATGTAATGAAATCAACGAAGGAAATAGCTCCTGTGAAGTCCAGGTCTCAACGTACATTCGGTCTCTGCGAAATAAACGAAATTTGAGAGTCACGTCGCGTCTAGCAAAAAAATGGCACAAAAACAACTCCCAAGTAATATGAAAGTCGTGGAAAAAGACGATTTGGATGATGAGCTGACAAAAGCAGGGAGCAAGCCCGTCGTTGTTGATTTCACTGCTTCTTGGTAATGTATTTGAAAGGAAGTTAAACAACTAAATGTGGGAGGAGGTTTCAAACAGGTCGAGTTGCAGTTAGTTGGGAGTTGTTGATCGAGTGACAAGGGTGACACAAAAACAAGGGATTTGAGTTGAAAACGATGATGAAACTTGAGGGATAGTTCTAGAATTAGCAACTAAGGTTCCCCGTGTAGGAGTCAAACATATTCATTATCTATACAACAACATTCATTTCATGTCGTGCTTCCGTAACACAATACGTTATCAAAATGGTCATTGATACTTAGCTAGGTCAAACATGACATTCATTATTCATGACAATGACATGACACGTTCTCACTTGTGTACTGTATATTGTGTGGTCTTTTGTTTGATATTGTTTTAAGATAGCAAACACTTCAGGAAAAGTTTCTGTATGAAATAATAATACAGTATTTAATTTACCTCAATTTACCTCAATGATATAGGCCCTATTTTTCTTTATGTCAAAATGAGTGAAAAAGTGGTGGCGCCATATGGAAAGTTATTCACACTTCATTTTTTTTTATGATTTTCCTATAGTATAGGTCCTTTGTATTTCACACCTAAAACTTTTTCAACAGACACACTACACTTTCAGTGTCAGTGTCAACTCTTACAACTTACAGTACCATTTACATACATTCACAACACTTTTATTGTACGGCTCATTATGTTTTACTCTTATAATAAAAGCTCATAGTCATGGGGAGCCGGTACAGGGAGCCTTCTGCTTTTCTAGAACTTAGAAGTATGCGAGGGAATGTTGTGTAGTGTGTGGTGGTGGATCTTCTTCTTCTTTTTTAAGGGAAAAAGAAAAAAGGAAGCAGTATTATTGCTAGTTCATTGATTGTGTTTACTCTATCTGGATATCCGTATTTAATGATGCTATGTCAGATTTTTGGCCCCAGACATTAAAAAATAGATTTTGAGTGAAAGATTTTGAGTTTCAAAGATTATCACCCACTCTAACGTAAAAAAAAAGTTTAACTTTTACTTTTAATGGTCAGGAACCATGACAAAAATTTAAAACGTTCCTTATAAAACACATAAGAATTGGTCACGTGGTATTGTCGGGATCCCGACAAAAACTAATTATGAGCACTTTATTTCACAGCTACATGTACTAATAATTGGCGGACTTTTTCGAGCAATGGCTCAAATGAAAGCTTGTAACTTTCTCGACCCCCATCAAAATACCTATTGAATTTTAAATCAAAATTTTTTGGGTCAAATCGGCCAAAAATCTGACATAGCATCTTTAACAAAGAGTTGTCAAAGTCCTGTACTTCGCTACTCCTCCTTAGCCCCACTTGTGTCGCTAAGTTGAATCCTTGGCTACAGCAAAGCGTTTTATTTTGGGCGGTTACCAACGGTACACAGACTGGAGTCTGACAGAATGCAACATACACACGTTGTTGGACAAGAGGTCACTCTCTTAAACTCTACACCCCTGAAGAAAAACATTAGATGCAGGAAGAGTTTCTTCACCCAAAGAGTGATAAACACTATGGAACGCCCTTCCACAAGCTATAGTGGATGCCAAAACTGTAACATTTAAGAAAAATATGGATTTTCACTGGAAGGAAGAAAATAGAGGATATGGGGTCACAAAGGCTATGCCTAATTAATCTACCCATTAAACCGTAAGTAGTAAGTAGTAAGCACTGGTAATTAAACTATAACCTGTGTACACAATGTACTGTACGTGTATGTGTATGTGTATGTGTGGTAGTATATAAAGAAATTTTGTATTGTTTAATTATTCTACTCTTTAATACTTTATTTTTAATAGGTGTGGACCATGTCAGCGGATCGCTCCAGAATTTGTCACGCTTGCTTCAACCTACCCGAAGGCTTTGTTTATTAAATGTGATGTCGATGATAACCCGGTAGGTAACCAACTTCTAGGTTTCGTTGGCAGACATGCCAATGATACCAATGATAAAATACTTTTGGGTTTGAATCCCACCCGAGTAGATATGCCTGTGATATTTTTTCACAGGACTTGGGAAGGTACTGAGTATACAGTGCTAACACACCGGTGTATGGGGGAAAAAAAATAAATAAAAAAATTAAGATCAAATATTTATTATAATTTTTTGTTTATCTCCAGGGTAGGGATAATGGCGCTTTCAGAGTGCATAACATACAGTAGATCATACATGAAAGTGTACAGAGTGGTTAACAACACATAATCTGTTCAGCTTTTTGCTCATATGTTTTTTTTTTGTCTACACAGACCTCCAGTTCCAAATATGGCATCACTGCCATGCCGACTTTTGTATTTTTCCGAAGCAAGGCAAAGATTGACGAGTTCTGCGGTGCAAAGCTTGATGGGCTGAAAAGCAAACTTGAGAAGTGGCTTAACACAGACGGAGATCAGTCGGACGACAAACTAAAAGGAGGATATGTAAGTCAGATTCAGAAGCGAAATAAGACTAAATAGACCCCCTTGCAAACTGCAAAATAATAATGAGAATACCGTAATTATCGGATTATAAACCGCCCGGCGTATAAACCGCACTTCCAAAAAAATATAGAAAACAAATATTTAAGTGTCGGCGTTTAAACCGCCCGACAAATAAACCGCAGTCCAGAGCCCACCTTGCCGTCAACTCGCCTTTAACTCACTTGGTGCCGTCAACTTGTCCTCAACTCCTCCAATAATACATTTAAAATTCACAAAAGAGGCAAAGAACTGTAAAGTATTAGCTAAAGGAGAATTTTCATAAGTTTTAGGTTACATTTCAGTATAAAAAATTGAGTTTTTTCTCATTAAAAATTACCTCGAAGCAGCAAAACCGTCGCGCTATTTTGCTTTTTTCAGACCTTACACAATATGAACAACAGGGGGCGCCTTCCTTCATATGGTTAGTCTAGGCCCAAGATGTCAATGATTGGTACCGCATAGTGTCTTATGTACTGCGCCGTGTTATTTGATTGCTGACGTCTTGGGTGAAGACTAATTCATACCTGCCATCTGCGGAGTGATCGAACTGATGGGGAGTAGACGGCACAAGCGAGTTGATGGCGAGTTGACTGCGCAAGTAGTAGGACCGAAAATAACAAACTCCAACCGGCATAAATTTATTTATAATTGTTAACATTTCCATTGAAATAATAATAATAATTAACTGTACTACCGCGGAGTCAGTTCTTGCGCGGGTAGTACAGTTCATTACGATCCTTTAAGCTAAAGTAGTAGTCCTAGCCTATTTCTATATCATCCGCCCAGGTAATAGTTAATAAGCAGGACAGTTCTTTTCAGAACTGAGAAGTCTCCCAAACACCCGAAAAATCTACACCGCGGTAGTAGAATTAAGCAAGCGGTTCTCTAAGAACAAACTCTACCTGGCAAGTAGATACACACATGGTGTTACCGCAAACCAAATATACATTGATACCTCACCATTTTCTCAAATCCTATACATGTTAAGTTGGTCTGTTAGAAGTAATCATGACAGGATTGGAACCCACTTTCACAGGGCTGAATGAATACTTGGGCTAATTAGCTGTCACACATTCTAAGTTGGTCTATTAGGAATGACCATGTAGGGATGCAACTCACCTTCGCAACTACCTCACGTCTTGACGATAACTTTCATCGTTACTTGCTTTTCTATTCTTCCTCAAGATGGATTTATATCAGTTCATTGATAAGCGTTCAATGGAATGTTTAAACCAGAGTAACGAGCACGACTTGGAAGCTTGTCTGAGAAAAGAAGACGGTTACCTCGAATCGGACTGTGATGAACAGGTAGGAGTAGATTCTACATCTCGTACAGTATTATTTGGTTTAATCCTCAAACGGATGTGTGAAGTACTGTATAGCTAATTCTTTACAATGTTTATCAGGGATAATCGATATGTGAAAAGCTTTTTATACTTTAAAAAAAAAAAAAAAGGAAAGGCACATTACTTGGGTGGGTAGATAATAGATGTTAAATTTGCATCAGGGAAAACCGGATAAAGAATATAAATTGGTTTACCCGTACACCGATGTGTGTTAGCACTGTGTACTCAGTACTATCCTGAGTTCTGTGAAAAAAAATCAGTGGCATATTCCTTTGGTGGGATTCGACCCCATGACCTTTGCCATGTCAGGAGGGTTAATAATAAATTAAAAAAATTATAGTTCTTATGTAATGCAGTTTACATTAAAGTATAAATAAAGATGTGCTTTACAATAATTCTTTCTCAATGTTTTTTGTTCTTCTCCTTTCTAGCTTATTATCAATATAGGATTCAATCAGAACATTAAGTTACACTCCTTGAAGATCAACGGACCTGAAGACGCTGTACCCAAGACCATCAAGATCTTCACCAATCAATTTAAGACAATGGACTTCGATTCTGCTGAGAGGATGCAACCAATTCAAGAATTGGTGTAAGTGTAATGTGTTCCTTTGATTATTCTTTTGTTTAATGGCTTAAAGGCAGTGGACACTATTGGTAATTACTCAAAATAATTGTTAGCATAAAAACTTACTTGGTAACGAGAAATGGGGAGAAGTTGATAGTATAAAACATTGTGAGAAACGGCTCCCTCTGAAGTAATGCAGTTTTTGAGAAAAAAGTAATTTCCCGCTAATTTTATTTCGAGACCTCAGATTTAGAATTTGAGGTCTCGAAATCCAGCATCTGAACGCACAAAACTTTGTGTGACAAGGGTGTTATTTATTTCATTCATATCTCCCAACTTCGACGACTGATTGAGCTCAAATTATCACAGGTTTGTTATTTTATGCTTGAGATACACCAAGTGATAAGACTGGTCTTTGACAATAACCAATAGTGTCCACTGCCTTTAAAGGCAAAGTATATCTTTGGGTTTTTGAGCTGTTGGATTGTTTTAATCCTATTTATCTGTAGACGTTTAATAAAACTAACCTGTGAAATTTCAAAAAGTGTTGTTTCTTTTTAAAGATGTTGCCAATTGTTATAGTTACTTAGTATTTTCCACATCATGCAAATCATCAAACATTTCCTATCACTGTTTTTTTTATTTCTGTGATAGGCTGACAAAGGATGAAGTGGTTGACGATGTTGCAATCCCGCTACGCTTCGTCAAATACCAGAATGTTTCTTCTGTCACAGTAAGTATTTTCCCTGTCATCGTTTACACTATGAGGAGACATAGTTGCAGGACTTGTGTCTTGAGCAACTTGAATTCGTCACCAGTCACAGGCATATTAATTGGGTGGGATTCGAACCCACTACCTTTACAACTCTAGATTAAAACTTGTTGACTTTGCTTTTCTTCTAGTTATTTGTGAAAGACAACCAGGGTGGAGGAGATGTAACTCAGATTAATCAGCTAGCGTTTATTGGAATGCCTGTCAACACAACCAACATGGGAGAATTTAAAAGGGTAAGATACTGTGTCGATGGTGGTAGTTCTTGGCTCTGCTTTCTGTAAGTGAAAAATAGGCACTTATGGTGGATGATAAACTCATGCTGTACAAAATGAGTTTTGTCATGCATTCATTTTTAAGTGTGTCGGTGCTCTTCCACATGAGTTATCTAGCCATATGCTGGAAGTCGCACTATTTTTTCGATATCTTTGTTTTGGGGCCAGTCAGAAGCCATACAACCGTTAACTGTTGTGTAGCCAGGGATAACTCCCAAGTTTATGATACAACCTGGGAAGCGGCAGCCAGGGGATCACCTTAAGGGGATGCAACTTTTTTATTCATACAAAATAAAGACATTGATGTTTTGCTAATGATATTTTTCAATGAGACTTTATGATTAATTGTGTTTTTATTTACAGATCGCTGGCAAGAAAGGAGAGAGTCACTGAAAAGCCAACAACTTCCAGACAAGGACCTTTTTATAAACATCAGCTTCTGTACAAATAACAGTTTAGTTCTTTTGTTTTTGATAAATTATGAGTGTTTGAGGAACTTGACCCAACAAACAAACTGGGCTCAATTTCATAGACCTGCTCCGGCAGAAAAAAAATTGATTTATGCTGCTAAGCGAAAATGAGTAATATACATGTACTAGTCACAAATTGTACACATGACATGATATTTTGGCTTGGGTGAACTTAGTCTAGTAAGCATAATTTTATTGTGCTTAGCAACCTTTTGTGCTTTAGCAGCTCTATGAAGTTTAGCCCTGGTATTTGGTTCTAGTCTTGGTCCAAGATACTGTCTGTTGTTGTCAGTAAACAACATTTTGCACCAAATAGAGTACAATAGCAAATTTCTTGCAAACCTTGGGTCGCATCTGATTTGATGGCTAGGGCTGAATCGGGTGCTAAGGCTGTTGCTAAGAATGCCTGCATGTATAGACGATGTGACCTATGTTTACATTCAAACCGCCCTCTGTTGACAAAACACTGTATACTGTACATCATGTTTCGCCGAGCAAATAGACGCGTAGTCACAGTAAGATTGCATACACTTTCTAGCTGAAACACAAAGGTTTTGCTCGGCGGTATGTGCGCAAATCATGTTATGGTTTGAGTGACGTCAGAGGTCACATCGTCTATACTTCAACGTATGATGATTTAGTTATCAAACCCCAGCAATTTCCGCCAAATTAGGAGTCGGTTTGTCATGGTTTATAAAAACCTTTTGGAATATATTAACAGTTTTGTGCAGAGGAGTTCCTGTACACAGGCAGTAAAATTTGACCGTCCGAGTTTCAGACACGAGTATTCAAGGCTGTGTTGTTCCTAATCGTCCATGCATGAGACGGGTATCCATCCATGCATGATATGGGTAATCATCCACAAACCTCACAGCCTGCTTTTTAACTTTCAATGAATGACTATCTGCCTCGCAGATAAGATATCCATGCACAAAATGTTTTCTGTCCCTTTTTTTTCTTAAGAGAATTCAATAATTTGATATCTTGATGTTTACTCAGTTTGTTAAAGTAAGCTTTGCTTTCCCTTGAGTAATACTTCTTCCAGTGGTTTTAAAGACACCGTAACCATGACAATGAATGAAAAATTATACCCATGTATTCTATGTTTTATTTATAAGTCTTTTCGGCCAACTAACTTCTGAAAAGCTTTACTAATCTTGTATCAAGTGTATGCCTTTAAAAAAGTTCTCTTAAAACATTTGTTGAATGTTTTCCATTATACATGTACCTCAAGCATGAGTTATAATAATACTAACAGGCATTTATTAGGCATTTCGAAACATTGTACCAAAGCGCAGTTTGAAAGGGAGTCCGAGTCTGAGTCAACAACTATGGACTTGAAACCAGCTCGAGTCCGAGACTGGAATAGCGTCTCTAGCATTGTATCCGCAATATTAACTAGTAATAGTTACTCTCCCAACTTAGTCTCGAGAGATCCCAACTTAATCTCGAGATCCTCTTTGTTCTTCAGTACCCCAACAAGGTTTGTTTTAAACCTTTTTATTTTGTACATGAATCATCTGCAAATGGCATGGATGAATAAATCAGAAGATTTCACTACTTTGAAGAATTTTGTATTTTTGTGTAAAATTTGTCATAACAGCTTAGAGGAAAAGTAATGTTGTTATGGAGAAAAATTTAGGTTTTAGCCGCCCCCCCCCCCCCAACATTTGAATCTGATCCTTATAATACCTTGGAGGATCAAAACAGTAAAGCGGTTTAAAAAACCAAGGGTATTCTTCGCCTTAAATTAAAAGAATTAATATTTTTAAAGCAGCCAAAAGAAAAAGAGTTTGTAATCTGATGATTTGTTGGTTTGAAGGCACAGTGGTAGTTTTTCGGTTGGTGCAGAGGAGTTTTCATCAATTCAGTCACACAACAGGACAGTAGATTTCCAATAAACATTTCACTTGTAATATCTAAAACTAGTGTTGTGATTGTTAGTGTCTATTGTGATTGTTATGCAATAAACCAGTCGGGCGTGACCGGTGGCTGGGCCGCACCACTAGATTTAGGTTACAACCTAAATTACAACACTAGTTTATTTACATACATCTCACATCATCTTTTTTTTAATATAGTTTTTTGTATGACTCTCAGAAGGGATCTAAGTCCATGACATTTTATAAAAACTTTTACTGAGAATAAAAAGGTATTACACAAGATTGGTAAGAATAAAAGAAATTCATTGTTTAATTTGAGTAAGAAAGCCGACCGATTGGGAAGATCATACAAGAACCGTTTTTTTTTTCGTGAAATATTTCCCTCTGAAAGAAAGTCAATGAAAATTGTTCGTTGTTTATCAAATTTTTTCACAAGTTTGTTTATTCCATGTATGTTCAATCACAAACAAATCCACAAACACTCTCTGCCACTATTTTTGTCAGCTCCACCAATCATGTATAAAAATCAACTTGAACAGAAGAATAGGACCTGATCTTCGATACGGCTATGTAAAAGAAAAATGTCTGGAAAATGTTTGAAAAGTATCAAAACTAATATCAATGTCAGGGATTCAAAACTTCATTGCTCCATTCCTGATCATAAAAATACTGTAATTCAGGATTATGGTCCACAGTTGCATTTAACAATTCATAAAACTAACAATAAAAATACGTATTTAATAAGCATTTATTTGAGCCAAGTAGGCCCCTCAAAGGACCTCGAAATTCTACAATACTGTTTGTCTGATAATAAGTATTCCTTAAAGGATCTCAACTCCTTAGGAGTATGCAGCATCGTCAGTCAAATCGGTATACAGAGTGCCACTCTTTTACATCAATAATCTGTACCCTCACAGGTAGCCATTTAGTTCCCCTGGGTGAAGAGAAGCAATTACAGTTTTGTCTTGCTCAAGGTCACAAGTGTCACAGCTGCGATTTGAACCCACACTCCATTGACTTGGCCAGCTGAACTTGAGTTCTCTTAACCTGAACATCCGACGTCACACTCGAGGCTCGGAAATTAAGCAAGAGAGTGCCCTCAAGCCTGCATCAGATCATGACAGTCACATGGTACGGATGTATCTGGGATCTTGCATTCATTTCGTAGTCAAATTCTTCGTACACATGTACATATATTGTACCCCTATTGCTTGTTTATGTACCATGTATGTATGTATCCGATGGTATCACTGGTTCTGTAAAACCAATACCTGTCTTTATCCTTGCGGATTAGACAGGGGACTAGTCTAGAGTTCTCTTTGCCAATACACATTAAGGTCATGTTGAACCAAATTGTTCATGATGGATGTCCAGACATCACTTCATTTGATGTTTAGTTTCTCACTTTGGTTTTGCGGGATCCTGCGTATAATCCTGAAGCACTCCCCATAAATAACCAAATTGTTCATGATGGATGTCCAGACATCACTTCATTCCTTGATGTTAGTTTCTCACTTTGGCTTTGCGGGATCCTGCGTATAATCCTGAAGCACTCCCGATAAATGATCGTTGTGCGTTTTAAATTTCCTGGGTCCTTTCCGACCTAGTCTCTTCTTCCTTTGATGCACCTGTCGAAACAAAAATAAAATAATTGAAATAAAAAAAACCTCCAAACAAAGGGATTAGGTGATTAGAAAGTGTAGTTACTGTTCCTCAATGCAATAATTTTTTTGAGGACAAATTATACCGAACCGGTACAAATTCCATCTCATTTTGTTTTCAGTTTTTTCCAGCGAATTTGTTCCTTGGAAAAAAGTAGGGAAATTTAATTGAGTACAAGGGCTGATCTACATTCAAGACTCATCTGTTTCACCAGGCTCACCAACTATTCAACTGTGGGTCACTGTCTTCAAGCAAATGTTGATTTTGGTTATAAATGACTGATTGATTGATTGATTGATTGATTGAATACTCACATGTTTTAAGCTGAGATCTTCCATGGAGGATATTCCTTGTTTCTTCAAATGTTCTTCAATTTTACTCTCGTCGATGGAGTCTACCGCTGTGGTGTTCCATAACTCCTTCAATTCTAAGATAATAGAACATTGCTTCATTAGGAGAAAAAGGACCATCTCAAAATCTCCTTCCTACAAAGAACCACCATGGAGTGGAATCTACTGCCTCTAAACACTAGAGAATCTATGTCAATTGAGATCTTTCCATCAAAGATTAACAATAGACATATGTAGTGGCGCAGGTCGGCACATGTCAGCTACTGCCAGCTACTGATCAAAGTGTTGTCTCCCAAATTTGTAATCATGTTTTCAAACTTTTTTTTACTCGTGAGTTTGCAATGCCTCCAATGCGGTATCATGTACATGAAATCTACTGTTCGTCAACATTAGGGAGTCTATGTCAATATTGAGATCTTTAAGCCAAAGATTAACAATAGACAGATGTTGTGGCGCATAACAGCTACTACCACTTTTTGAAGTTTGATCAACGTGTTGTCTTTTCTGGTTTTTTAATCATGTTTTGAAACTTTTGTTAACATGTGAGTTTGCAACGCCTCCAATTCGGTATCATGTTCAAAGTAAGCTCTCAGCACAGTTGTGCCACAAGACACAACCTGTGTCATTTAAGAAAATGGTAGAACAACTCGCTTGAAAATGAGACGAAAGATTAGGAGGGTTTATTATTGGGTTCAAAACCAAGACCACTGTGGAATGGAATCTACTGCCTTTCAACACACTAGGAATCTATGTCAATTGAGATCTTAACATCATAGATTAACAATAAACTGATGTCAGGGCGCATGTCAACTAATGTCAGTTGTTGAAGTTTGATCGAAGTGTTGTCTCCCAATTTTTAAATCATGTTTCAAAACTTTTCTGAAGTGTTACTACTTTGTATCAAAGGACATTCAGTTGTTGGATTTGTTACTACATACCTTCATCTACATTAAGCTGGCAAGACTTGTCGTTAAAGAAGACTACTCTCTTCTTATCTTGCCTGGTGATGATGATCACCAAGTCACCAAGATTCTGAAATGAAATGAAGGATAGAGAGAGGATGCGTCAGTTACGAGAAAGGACAAAACATTCGGCTCCTGTTTTACTTTTGGTATGGGTTAAAGCCTATTGTCGCTAGGAGAGGAAAGAAATTTTACTTAGTTGGCTCCAAAACTGTAATAATCAAAACTGGCGTAAATCTCATATTCTTCGATCTGTTGATTGTTGACTGAAATGATCGATTCTTTCCCTCACCTCCAAAATCCTATAAAATCCAACTTGGGTTCTGCTGGATGTTGGAATTTGATGGATTTGATATGCTGAAACCAGTCACTCGTAGCCATCAGGCCATGATCATCAATTTTTTTTCATTTTATTTCAACTCTTCTGGTTGTGAAGCTAAGGACTCTCAAAAAAAATGAACTTCATCACTGTACTAGCCAAGACAAGGAAAGAAGGTTCAGTTTAAGATGTGGGAGGAAAACCCCAGAGAACTATTCCAGGGAAACCCATGAAGTCAGGCAGGGACTGAAAGCCTAGTCCTCATAACGCACTTCGGGTGGATTGGAGCCGGGGTCTTAGAGGTTCAAGTTCAGCTCCAGTAAATTTTTCTTTGTTCAAACGAAAATAAAATTGATTGCGAATTGGACTTGGTAAGATTTACCTTAATGCAATTCTCATAGTTTGGTAAGCTCTCCTGAATATCGTCCATCATGATGCCTCCAAGACCTTGTTGATCGTACTTAGTGAGAAGACGGAGTAAAGCTTTACGATTCCTTAGATGGAAGGTTGCCTTGTAGAAGTACTTGCCATCTTCGATTCCAATCTTAGGATTGTTCGGTAGAGCCTGAGTGTCAGACAATCAAATGTTTCAGATCTTAATAATAAGTAGGATTTGAAACTTTGCATGGTGGAAATATAACTTTGGAGAGGTTTGCGGTAACACCAAGTGAATATCTCTTTCAAGTAGTGGTGTTTCTGAACCGCCAGTTCTTTTCAGAACCAACACTACTCATACGAGAAATTCATATGGTGTTCTGGTGTTACCAGAAACCTCTCTTAATCTTTATAATAAATCATCTTTTTTAACCAAACCAAAGATCTTTATAAAATATCCCAAAGCAAACTACAATGTTTGAACATTTTTTTCGCAATCGATCTTTCCCGAGTGGTTCTTGTAAGAGTCCTTGTCACAATTAATTGGTACTTCAGCTGGGAACCAAACAGTACACAAACACGGTATACATTGCATGACATTTTAGCCGGTAGCCTGTATCTGCTAAGCAGGATTCTTCTGTGCTAAGCATTAAGCAAGGTCCCTAAGTTTACCTCATTGATGAGCCACATCTTTTGCTTGGGAGCTGCATCAAGTTGTTTTGTCTCATCTAGGATTTCTTCTATGCTGAGGGGAAAGGTGTCGCCTTGCTGATGACGTTGCTGTGTGCGGGAAAAGAACCACAAGGAAATATGAACAAACAAAATCGACTAGAGTGAACTTGAACCTGCGACCTCCGGACTAACATACCGGTGTTCTACAAACTGAGTTATCTAACCCTATGTTGGCGGTCTCCGATTTTTGTCAATGGCTTTGTTTGGCGTGCCAGTCAGAAGTCATTCAAAATGTAACTGCCATGTAGCCAGGGATCACACCCAAGTTTCTGATACAACCTTGCAAGCAGCAGGAGAGGGATTACCTGAAATATAACTTTTTGTTCCTCTGAGATTTGTTCACTCCTTTTGTATAGAATATTGGAGACCCCATAGGATGGCCGGCCCTGCGGTCGACATAATGTATCCACTGTTTCAAATCACAGTGGCTGATATTGAATGGTCAAATAATAGGAGGGTTAAAAAATTATTTTCAAACTCTATATGAAATGATCAGCACTTTTACCTTCATGTGATCCACAATCTTAGCGAGTACTCCAAATTTATACTTGGAGCTTCCCTGCATCATTCTGTAGTTTTGCCCACTGGAGCTTGAAGCAGACCCATGGCTCCGAGCTGTGGGATTATGACAAATATATTTCTTTTGACTTGGACTCCCTTGTAGTTATTTTGAGTGAACTTTTTAAATTTTCAGAATCCATGAACTGAACAGTCAAACTTGTGGAATCTATGAAAGCCTAAACTTGCTGCTCAGAGTATTTTCTTTCCTCACTTTTAAAAATTCAAGTAAAAAATTCTATTCAGGGTTCTCTTTAGAAAACCGAGGGACATACTGGTCACAAATTTTGAGAGTTTGGCCGAAGCATGCTGAATTTAAACAACTGAACAAGGGTGTAATCTATAGTCTATTTTGACTTGGTGTTTGGCAAAACAGCTTGTTTACTTGCTATTCTTCAATGTACATTGAAGACATGGAAATGATGATAAATGTTATTTGAACAGCATTTTTAAAGGCGCCGGTCAAGATGGAAAAGAGGGAAATTTCAAGTGATATGGAAAGCAAGTGTGAACAGGTGTGTCTTGAGTTGCTGCTGAAAGATGGAGATGTTATGTATTTCCCTGAGGTTTTCAGGAAGTGAATTCCAGAGCCTGGGTGATGTAATCGAAAAAAAACCTGTCCCTGTTACCTTGTGCTCTTGAGTCATTGAGTCTTTTCCTCTTGGCTTGCTGCTGAGATGATGGCTTTGGTCTCTTCTCAACCACAGGCTGCGCCAACGCACGTTTGCGGAACGCTTCCCTCTCTCGCAGTAGACCCGCATCCATCTTGAAGATTTTGCTTAGTTAAAGTCAGAACTTAATGTTTTCAAGGTTTGGAGTTGTTGTCACACTGTGTTCCACGGAGAAATCTGTCTACAGGATTCTGAAGGTCATCTGAAAGTTGATTTGATTTGAGTAAATTAATTCTGCAAGAAAACGAGACCTAGTTACCGACTGTCAACTTTTGGTCTTGGTCATGAGGAGTGAGAAAGTGGCAATCTGATACGTCTTTTGGATAACTTTCAGTATGGCGCCACCACTTTTTCATTCATTTTTACCAAATGGTATATCTCATTGACTTGAGGTAAATTAGATACTATATTATTTCACATCGAATGAAAAAGTGGTGGCACCACACAGAAACTTATTTCCATTATTTGTTACAGCAGGCTACACAAAAATGTTATTTAATATAATTATTTAATTTATACTAGGAAACATGACATACATTGTCATTGACAAAAAGAAAAAAAAACATTTAAATGTTACTCGTAATTTTCCTCCTAGACGGTTTATCGGTTGCTCTTAGTTAGTCTTACAAATTAATTATCTGCTCTGAATCAGATCAAAAACTTACTCACCATTCATGAATCTGATAAACCGATTCTCTTTACAATGAAATAAAACAAAATCAAAGGTTTGTTTTGGTTCTGATCCTTCCCCTTCGCTCTCCTCTGAAATTATGATAAAAAATTCTTTATCTAAAATAAATCCCATCCTTCCTTGGGAGGTCAAATTTATCCCCCGTATTCATACAATGGTGACAGCTCAACAAAACTCCTTCAACTGCATGGTTTTAGCGTTCACATAATAGATTTTTACTGAGTGTTGCAGTCTAGTGTTCAGACTATGTTTTGTTCGTGTCTCAATACAGTTTTAGTCGGATCCTTATGCTACGATGAGCTAATGATAAAATGTAAGTCATCGATAGTAAACAAGGATCTTGAAAGAACTGATTTTTTGTTTTCACTACTTAATCGCAAATTGAGTGATGTCGTTTCTGCAAAGGCAAGGTTAGACCATGTCAGACGTGATGGAGAAGACATTTTCCTCGGTGTCCGGGTTCATAATGAACAGCATCGGCTCAAGGAACATGGATGTTTCGCCTGGATTTCACAACCTCATTCGGAGCATCAGAAAAGCCCGTTCAAAAACTGTAAGACTATTTTAATTACCTGCAATTCGCTTTGTTTTAATCTTATTTTCTTAGTGGTAAAAAGGGGAAGGCTTTTGCATTGTATGGGGAGGGGGGCAGATATCTAACTCGATATTGAACTGGGACTGTCTACTCTATGTTATAACAATTCTCGTCTCTTGTCATCAAAAAAATAAAGTTGTGGTCAGCAGATTCAGCATCATTTATTTTATAATAATTGCTTCCAGTGCCAGTGGTTCACATGTTTGTGCACCACTGCTCTATGTGATGTAGCTGTGATAAAGCTACAATTATCGCAGTTAAATTTCCCCCATTTTTTTAAATACAGTCCCATTTGCCAACATTAAACAAATCTACAACAAAATTAACATGCATTATTAATATTATAATGTTGAAAAGGGTAAAAATTGACTTTCAATCATATTTTTAATCTACGGTATGGTTTGCGTCTGAAGAATTGGTTGAGGTTTACAATTATCCCCAATTTTGAAATATATTACAATTATCAGGTCAGATGTTAAGAAATTTATAATGTGGAAGGGTTGGGTTCATGGAAATTGTACAGTATCTGACAAAATGTTCCCAGGGGTTACTGTTTTTGTAGCCAAGGTCAAAGTAAACATATCAACAACCGTTGGGATAGGCCTTTGTTGGTTGAAGTCCGACCTTGAGGGAGTCAGTCTGAGGTTGTAAAATATACCAAATCACACAGACATGGTGGGCGTCGCTTAAAACTGACAAGCAGAAATGTATTTTTATGTTAATGAAATTTGTTTGTTTGTATTTGTTGCATTTTAGGAGGAAGAGAAAGCCATTCAGAGGGAGTTGGAACTTCTGAAACTAAAACTTCAACAACCAGATACAAGTGTGGTAAGGGTGTTCCTGGATACCGTGAATTCATTAAAACACAGGAAAAAATACAAGAAAATAACACAGGAAAACTATCGGAAAGCACTGGAAAACTACCTGATAAATACTGTAAAACAGTGTGGCAGGCAAAATTGAATGAAACCATTTCTCGAAAGACATTCTTGTGCTTTATTCGTCCATTTCAGATCAAAGTGAAGGAGTTTTTGGTTCGGATCATTTACTGTGAGGTTCTGGGCTACAGTGCTTCGTTCAGTTATATTCACGCCATTAAACTTGCCCAGCAAGGCTCACTGGCTACCAAGCGTGTCGGTAAGTAGAATGTAGAATAAAGGGAGCAGAAGCAAAATTTGGTTACTCCAAACTGAATCATTGGATACAAATTTAAGACTTAACAAGTTTATGAGGAAATAGAAAAGCTGGTGCAAACTGCTTACCAACCAAAGGGACCTATGGTGACACAGGTGTCAAATGCAAAATAATAGTAGACATTTTGACCTCAGCAGAGTCTTTTCTTGAAAGCTTAAAGGAACACGTTGCCTTAGATCGGTCGAGTTGGTCTTTCCAAAGCGTTTGTAACCGTTTGTTATAAAATGCATATGGGTAGAAAGATGTTGAAAAAGTAGAATACAATGATCCACACAAACATGCCTCGAAATTGCACGGTTTCGTTTTACATGTACCGTCCACTAACACGGTCGGCCATTTATGGGAGTCAAATTTTTGACTCCCATAAGTAGCTGACCGTGTTAGTTCGCACAGTAAAAGTAAAACCACGCAAGTTTGAGGCAAGTTTGTGTGGATCATTGTATTCTACTTTTACAACATCTTTCCAACCATATGCATTTTATAAAAACGGTTACAAACACTTTTTATAGATCAACTCGTCCGTTCCAAGGCAACGTGTTCCTTTGATGACAACACAACAAACATATTGCAGGTGTACTGGTAAAACCAAAATAGTGAAGAGAAAGAGAATGTAAAGAGACAGCAACATAATTTACACAGACAAAGCCAGGGATGAATGATGGAGGAGACGAAGGGAAGGGGGGAGGCTGGTTTAACCACAAGAGGTTGGGACCCCCCCCCCCCCCAAAAAAAAAAAAAAAAAAATCAAAGGTGGGAAGTTCTGTAATATTGGCTGATTGATGCCCAGAAGCGGTCATCTCTTGAGAATTTTCTTGAATTGAAACCTGTCTTAATGAGGAGACGGTTTGAGTAAATGATTTCCAATCACTTCATCTTTTTTTTATCCTTGAAGGCTACTTGGCAATCTCCCTGTTTCTCCACGAGGACCATGAGTTGATCCTCCTCCTCGTCAACACAATCCAGCGAGATCTATCCAGCACCAACATGTTGCACAATTGCATGGCGCTGAGCGCCGTCTGCAAGCTGATTGGCTCAGAGATGGTCCCTGCTGTCCTCCCATTGGTGGAAGAGAAACTCAAACATCCCAAGTGAGTAGTTGTGACTCAAGTTATGCATGCAGGGCCTTTTCTATGTTTTATTCATGATGCCGTTATTTTTTGACATTTCGATTTATTTAATTTATTCTGGTTGTGAAGCCAAGGACTCTCAGAAGGGCAAACTTATTCACTATAAAAAATAGCCTAGAACCAAACGGAGAGAAGATGAGGAAGGAAGTTTAAGTTGCAGATGTGGGTGGTAAGCCTCAGAGAACTGTTCCAGGGAAAACCCACACAGTCAGCAGGTACATGTAGGTACTGAAAACCCAATCCACATAGTGCACCGACCTGATTCGAGCCGGGGTCTTAGATGAAGAAGGTGAAGAAAAGATACTTCCACACCAACCTTCAGAACTGTTTGAAAGTGCCAAGTTGCAAAAGGTTTCATTTTGTTTTAGGAACTTGTACAACTCACCCTACGAGTCACCTTATTACTGTTGACCTGATGACCATTTCTTTACCACTGACCTTTTGCCTTTGACCTTTGACAGAGCTCTTGTGAGGAAGAAGGCAGTCTTGGCCCTGCGCTCGTTGTACCTTAAAGCTCCACACATGGTGACCAACCCAGAGGACCTGTTTAAGCAGGCAGTCTGTGATCGCGATGTGGCAGTAATGAGTGCTGCTCTTCACATTCATAATGATCTTATTAAGGTAAGGACCTGCTTTTTGACAAATTTAAAAAAAATATTTTTAACAAAACTAGAATTAATAGATGTTAAATTTGCATCGGGGATAAAAAATATTCTTTTTGGTTTTTTACCCATTCACACCAATGTGTGTTTAGCACTGTATACTCAGTACTTACCCGAGTTCTGTGAAAAAAAATCACAGGCATATTACTCGGGTGGGATTCGAACCCACTACCTTTGCAATTATAGAGCAGTGTCATACCAACTAGACCAACGAGGTGGCCTGGTGACTAAAGAGGCAGTTCGAATCCTATGTTTAGCAGCAGGTACTGCAAACAATTTAATAGACATTAAGTTTGCCTCGGGGAAAGAATATTCATTTTGGTTTATTACCCATACACCAGAATTTAATGTGAGAAACAGAACCTAAGCTTGTTCTTTTTTTTTTGTTCCATCTTAAAGGAAGAACCCGCCGCTAACAAGCAGTTAGTGCGCCCCCTTGTGACCATACTGAGACAGGTGTTCCAGAGGAAGCTATCGTCTGAGTATGAGTACCATGGCGTCTCGGCTCCCTGGATGCAAATCAAACTACTCAGGATGCTGGCAAGACTCGGTGCTGAAGATATACAGTAAGTCTTGAAAAATGTCTTAAAGGAACCGGACACCTTTGGTAATTTCAGAGACCAGTATTCTCAGTTGTTTTATCCCAACATATGCATAAAATAACAAACCTGTGAAATATTGGGCTGAATTGGTCATCAAAGTTGCAAGAGAAAGAAAAAACACACGTGTTGTACAAATTGGTGTGCTTCCAGATGCCTTAAAAAAGGCTTCAGGCCTGAAGTCTTTTTCAAAATTACCTCTTTCTCAAAAACTATTTTACTTCAGAGGGAGCCATTTCTCACAATGTTTTGTCAACAGTTGTGTCAACAGTTCTCCATTGTCCATTACCAAGTAAGTTTTTATGCTAACAATGATTTTGAGTACTAATGGTCACTGGCGAGAACTGGGGAACATACTATGGACTGCACCCTGTACAGGAAGAATTTAATTATAAAGAATGCAGATTATTATCGCTATTGTGTTTGTCTTTTAGCTACAGCAGTTTGATGTACGATATTCTTGAAGACATTCTCCAGCAGTCTTCCGCACTAAGCCATAACATTGCTTTTGGTAAGAATCGCTTTTTGAATCACTTCTTTGCCTTGTTTGTTTAATTTTGCTGTTTGACAAATATGGGTGTTTCTTCAGAGTTGAATGAAGATTTGAAGCTATTTTTGTAATCTTTTGAATCTATTGCAGTAACTATTGGATTTCAAAAATTTAGTCATGCAGGCCTGGTGATTTGATTTTAGAAAGGGCAAGGGCAGGTAGATAAGACGCCTCTATGGGGAATTTGTCAATTTCTATGTTGGAATATATAAAGGGGCACCAAGGCAATGACCAGGGGCAACTGAGGCTATTGCTTCTGTTACCAGTGTGAGGTATCTGGTTTGGTCATGCACTTTATTTTAATTTTACTTTGAATTGATCATGTTCATGCTGATGGTAGAGGAAAAAATAGTTTGGTTATAAACAATGGCCTTAAACGCATGATTAAAATCATAGATTTTTAAATGATGTAGTGATTATGGGATTTTTTGTTCATATATTTTTCTTCAATATTTTATACTATTTTCTTTATGTTGATTGTTTTCAGCGGTGCAATATGAGTGTCTCATTACAGTAGCTACTATTCATCCAAATGAACCACTTCTTATAAAAGCCGCTCAGTGCATCGGCAAGTTCCTCAAATCCTTCAATTATAATCTGAAATACATGGGTAAGAATACCTCCTTTTGTTGTAATAAGAGTGATCCTTGTGGCTTAAAAATTATTACCCCTGGGGTGGATTTCACAAAGGTAGTCCTAACTTAGGACTAGTCCTAGGCAATGCTAAGAGATAGGACCAGTCCTAAGTTAGGACCAGTAACTCATCCTAACTTAGGAATGATCCTATCTCTTAGCATTGCCTAGGACTAGTCCTACGTTAGGACTACCTTTGTGAAATCCACCCCTGGTCAATGGGCCAATTATTTCATTACCTTAACCATCTCAGCTCCCTGGCATGCCTGGGGAGTATACAGCCTGTGCTGCCAAGTAAATAGCGCACTAAGCTAAATCAATCACAAGAACCATCTCTGCTCTCACAGGTACCCATTTACCCGTGATGATGAGAAGTTAGTATAGTTAAGTGTCTTACTCAGGGACACAAGTGTCATGACCAGGATTCGAACCCACACCATGATGGCTCAGCACCCAGAACTTAAGTCAGTACCTACAGATTACTGTAAAGCCAAGAAATCCTAGAAATCGAAGACACTTGGTCATGTTATTTGTCCATGCCATTGGCTTTACCTAGGTCCTCGTGTCTTTTTTGTTCTTTTCTTTTTTTCTTCTTCTTGGGGAGGGGGGGGGGGGGGGGCGAAACTAATTCTTGTCAACCTCCTTCTCTGAACTGTGTGTTTGTTTGAAACTTTTTGGATCTGCTTATTTTATCATCCAGGTATCTGCGCTTTAAGTGCAATTTTAAAGGTCTTACCGAGCTGTGCGGAAGAGCATCAACTGACTGTCATCGACTGCTTGGAAGATGCTGATGATACTATACGATTAAAGGTCAGTAGAGGTCATTGAAGGTCACTAGGGGTCGTTAAAGGTCTGTTGAGGTCACACTGTTGTACTTTGGTTTGGATTATCTCAGGAATTTTCTTAATGTTCAATTCGAAGTTGGTTTTCCTAAATATATTATAAACTTTTGCTTTTTACCAAACAAATTTCCAACATGTAGACCATCAGGCCTGAACTTTATGGCTCTGCTTACCGCCATTCTGCGCTTCCAATCACCATTCTATGCTTACTGTGTAAGTGCTGATTTTTCTGAGCTAGCTGTGTAAGCAAAGAATGCCTAGTTACGTTGACTAAGCACGCACACAAGCACAAATTCCCTGCCAACCAATGAAATACGCTTGCTGTAAACGCGGAATTCCCTGCTTCCGTAAGGGCTTATTATTTACTTATGATAAGCAGAAACATGAAATTGGGCCAAGGTGGGAAATTCTTAATTATAGATTTAATTTGTGTAGACTGTTTTATTGTGATGTTGTTCCATTTAATTTTTTATTTTATGACAGACTTTAGATCTTTTGTTCCAAATGACAACCATGTCCAACGTTGAAGTAATTTGTGAGAAGCTGTTGACGGTACTGATGGATACCAGGGAGATGTTTACAAGGCAGGATCTTTTGTCAAAAATCATCCAGCTCACTGAAAGATATCCTTTGTGAAATAAATGTCAGTATTATTGTTATAATTGTTATGATTGAAATTGTGTAATAAATAAGAAGCCCCTGGGATTTAAAAAAATATGTGTAGTGGAGATGTTTTTGTTTTGCTTTTTTGTTTAACTGTATGTTTTAATGGGATGTTTGGGTGTTTGCATTCACCCATACATAATGATCCCCAAATGATTGTTTTTGAGGGTGTCAAATGGTCCCCAAAGTTGACTCGGGGTTTATTCAGAGTTTGTATGGTTCTTCTTATTTGGGGGGGGGGGGGGGGAGAGGTTGAGATAACTGAGGCGGAGTCCACCCTTGGACAAAAAGGAACTATAACAAACGATTGTGAACAGTTTTGTTGTTTGTTTAGAAGTGTTTTACATTTTTTTCAAGTAATTTTTCCCAGAAAGTGCTTTATTTAGAGAGTTTTAAAAATGTTCACCTTTTGGTCAGATGCTTGCAATCTGGGCTGCTTAACTTGGAAAAAATTGTTTTCCATCAAGAGGATGTTCTTGTACCACTCTGAAATCATACTTTTTTTTCCAAAGTATATGTCAGGATGAATAATAGTATGAGAATTCTTTAACGACTTCTAAACATTTCAGCCCTCAGTAATGTGGTATCTGAACACCTTGACCCGACTACTTACTATCACGGATGAAGTACCTGATAACGTCATCAATCACATCATTAGTGCAATATCAAAAGGTAGGCTTATTATTTAATGTTTCATCTATAGAGGAGACTGCCGACATTAGGGCTATCAAATATATGGATGCGCTCGTTAAGCTTCCCTGGGTCTACCCTGCTGTGCTCGATCGGGTGAGCCCCTGACAAGAGCTAAACGAATGTCCACTCACTGCTCTCGTAGTGACGTCATGCACCTGGGGCCAGCCCCCAAGTGACCCACTCCACAAGCAGGGCACTGGGGGCTGACCGGGATGAGCCCCTGGAATGACGTCAAAGCTATTCGAACGTACCGGGGGCAGTCCAGGGTCGACCCAGGGAAGCAAACGAACGCACCCTATGGTTGGCCTAGCTACAAGCTTAGTGTGACGGACGCAGTGCCCTGCAAGCTTTAGAGGGTATTGGCCGAACATTTTTGTCATCTTCTTCGGCATGCCAGCATTGAGGTCTACATTATGAGATGTTCAAGGCCACACCAAGCATCCTTGTGTAACACCCATCCAGATTCTAGAGACTTCTCCATCTGGTAGTGAGGGTCCAGAGGCCGATTTCACAAAGAGCTAAGATTGATCTCAACTGCAAAAAAATCATAGTTGCCAAGTAAAGTATGATGTTACAATACAATGTTACGGCGCCCTCACCTTGAGTTCAAAAGGAGGTTGTTCATTGGCCAATCTATGTGCGTTTCGATCGTTTCGTCACCGTTTGACCTCAAAGATGGCGGCTGGATGACGTCAATGCATAAGGTCTATTGGTACATGATTATTAGACACATCTTGCAATCACCATTTCAACTCTCCCGTTCGGTTTTATTATTTTACAGAATCCAGACGTAGCTCTGACATTGGAAGCCACGCCCTTCAGTTATACCTGCCACTCCTCACCAAGAATAACACCTCACATAAACTCTTGAAAATTGGCTGTTGGGTAAGTCAGATTTGAAACTTTAAAAAATCTACCGGACAGTGGATGAATGGTCAGACTTTTGTTACACTTCAAGTCAATATACAAACAGTTGACATTTTGCTTTTCACAAATAGAGAACACCCACCAATCAGGTTGGGGCTGTAAACCCACTCCACTAGCAAGGCTCAAGTCCGGGCCTCGAACCGGGGTCTAGAGAGGTGAAATACAGGAAAGAAACCACTGAACCAACCTGGAAGCCTGATAGAATTGTTCTGTTCATCAAAAGAATAAATTAGCATTTATTCAATTAATGATAGTCTCCAATGAAAATCTGTAATATTTTGTGAAATTGATTTATGCTTTCTCTAGAGTTCTATTCATGAGGTGTGAGCAACAAATATGAAAAAGTTAACCTTTTAGCAGTACTTGTAAACTTTTAAAAAGACAAATTCTTACAGCTATATTCTTATTTCTGAATCAGATACTCGGTGAGTTTTCTGACCTAGACACTGCTCCACCAGCCTCAGAAATCCTTGCAACTCTTTGTTCACACCTTGAGAGGAGACTAGATGAAGACTTAGAAGTATGGGTGATGGGTACTTTGACCAAGGTGGTAGGGAGAGGTGGCGGTGTCACGGCTGATGTACGTAGGGTCATCGAGAAGTGTCTGGTAGGACCATCAATGGAGCTTAGACAGGTAAAAATAATAACAATACAAAAAAAATAGTTGTTAATGGCCTGATGTTTCGACCCTAGCAGAGTCTTTCTTTCTTCAAGGAAAACTGCTAGGGGCCAAACTTCAGGCCATTAAATTTTGTTTGCATTTATACCATAAGTCCTTTTGGCAGGTAAGTTGTTTGCAACAGCTAATTTTATTTTCTCATCTTATAATAATAATGGCAATATGAATGTACATTTATAGGGCGCATATATCCATTACAAATGCTCAAGGTGCCAACAAGAAAATCCTGAAAACAAAAACAAAGAAACTCTTTAAGAAACCATTTAAAGTTGTCTCTTAAAGGCAGTGGACACTATTGGTAATTGTCAAAGACTAGCCTTCACAGTTGGTGTATCTCAACAAGTGCATAAAATAACAAACCTGTGAAAATTTGAGCTCAATCGGTCATCAAACTTGCGAGATAATAATGAAAGAAAAAAAAAAAACACCCTTGTCACACGAAGTTGTGTGCGTTTAGATGGTTGATTTCGAGACCTCAAGTTCTAAATCTGAGGTCTCGAAATCAAATTCATGGAAAATTACTTCTTTCTAAAAAACTATGGCACTTCAGAGGGTGCCATTTCTCACAATGTTTTATACTATCAACCTCTCCCCATTACTCATTACCAAGTGAGGTTTTATGCTAATAATTATTTTGAGTAATTACCAATAGTGTCCACTGCCTTTAAATGCTGATATGCTGGAGCATGACCTCAATGGTGATGGTAAATAATTCCAGAGATGAGGGGCTGCTAAATCAACCAGGCCCTATTCCCCATGAACTTTTAGTTCTTAACTCTACCAGTTTTAATCTGTTGATGATCGGAGGTCGACTCTTGCATGAAGAAAAAGTTTAATATGACATGATAAAATTCTCAAAAAACAGTTGTTATTGTAACATTTTAAACTTGGTTGTTGGCAAACATGTACGAAGTGTGTAAATTCAGTATTTGTCATTCATGGGTGAAATAGTGAAACCAAATAATAACAATTTGTCTTCATGGTTACAGAGAGCATTTGAGTTACAGAAATTGTGCAATAGCGTAGACTTGATGACTGAAGCTCACCCATGGACATCGTCTGATGAACTGCAGGTATAAAATGGTCGATTTATTTCCTTTTTGTTGCTACTGTTCTATGATTTGTTTTTCTTATTTGAGTGCTTTGCAGACAAATTAAACTTTGTTCCTTCTTGATGTTTTTTGTTGTTGATATTTGTTTGATGATTGTTTTCTAGGGAGGGGTAAGGCAGAGGTGAGAATTTTCAGAACCTTTATCTGACTTGAGACTTGTTCATGTCTGACCTGGTGACAAAAAAAACATGGTGTATATTTTCAAGATGCGAATGAGTCCTTGGCCCAATTTCATGGCTCTGCTTACCGCCGAATTCTGCGCTTACAATCTAGATCCCCGCTTACGTGCAAGCGCCAAATTTCTGCGCTAGCCTCGAATGCCTAGTAACGCGGAGTACGCAAGCGCAGAAGCCAAAATTCGCTGCTAACCCGTGAAATACGCCTTCCGTAAGCACAGAATTCCCTGCTTCTGTAAGCGCCGATTCTGTGCTTACAGTAAGCAGAGCCATGAAATTGGGCCCAGCTCTTTGATCCACTTCTCTAGTGCTGAGATTATTCCTAAAAGCTAATTGGAGTTTGTTGGAGTCTGTAGTACAACTGAGAGATGTACAAACAGAAGACGTCCGTGCACCCAATGCTAGTCTAACATGGCACTTAAAACTTATTTTATGTCACAGGTTTTCAAGGGCTAATTTTGTTGTGTCTGTTTTTCTTCGTCTTTTTTTGTTTTGTTTGTTGTTGGTTTTTACTGCGCCTTAAACACCCAGCAGGGTGGATACGTGCGCATTACAAGTCTTGTTATTTTTATTATTACTTTGTTACCTGTGTAAGGGGTATTGCGGTAAACTTAATACATTGATTGATTACTTTATTGATTAAGTGATTACTCAATATTGATTAATCTATATTGTTTTTTATATATAGTTTGATTGGAGTCTATCATTCTTGGATCAGTACGTCTCGGACGCCTTATCCCAAGGAGTGGCACCTTACAAACCTAAACAGCAACGCCATGCTGAGAGACAGGATACCACGCAAGGTAAAGATTGAAGACTCTGTGCACCCATCCCCAGTGTGAAATAGAATGCCTGGCTGACTCAGTGGTGTGAGATCAGAGACTAGTGCAAGTCTCTCACAGATTCAAATATTGGGACCTGTTAAAGTGTGCGAGTTTGTTTCCTTTTTTAGGAAAGTTATACGTTTGTTAATCACTCTTACAATAAATGGATATATGCCCCAAAACTTGAATCTGAAAAGTGTTACTGTCAGTTAGCGTTTCTCCCATTTTGTTTGCCTATTAGGGATTATTTTACCTGCAGGGACTTATTCGCTCTTGATTTTTAGCGATATCTAAAAAACGTGACTACCTTGGGTAATGAAATGTTCACATATCAATATAAACCACATTAGTGTTATTGTAAACATATACATTTACATAAGATTAAGACAATCAAACTGTTCAAAAAAGTATACCTTGCCTTTAAAGCAATGGACGTGGAGAAAAGTGGTCCCCAAAATATTTGAATACGTTTGAGACTTGCAAAGTCTATTTGGTGAAATAAGGTCAAAGAGAAGTCAAGACAAGTTGTTGGGTCTGCCCAACATAGCAGTTGTCAAACTGGAAGGTGGATCACTGGTTTTTAATCAGAACTTTTAGTAAAGTTAAAGATAAAGTTTAAGTGTGGTTTATGCAATGAGATTACAGTAGCAATGTCTGCAGTTATGTCTGGAAATCTTCCTTTATTCTTCTTCAAGTTCTCAAATCTTTGGAGGAAATAATATTCAAAATAGAATTAGTATTTAACCAACGGTTCTTTTCAGAACCACCTCAACTCATTTAGAGATCATTACATGGTGTTACCGCAAACTCTTCTATATCTTATCTCCACCATGCAAAGTTTCAAATCCTACTTAGAATTAGTATTTGTTTCAAATTAAATACAATAAATCATTAACCAATTAAACCAAATACATTTGATTATTATATCCGTTGTCCTTAAGTTTTACAACCTCAGTTCGCTGGACTCAATTTCGTGCCGTACCGAAGCCCGACATCGTCCATGGTGAGCGGTCACACTGTCTCAACCTCTACCCCAGAGGGTAGAACTACAATCAAGTCAACCTCCTCCCCAGAGCCTTCACTGAGCTCTGGTGCGTCAGGGAACAGTGCTGAGCCCAGATCGTCAGAGAGGTAGGTATTGTTGTAACCGTGTTTACTTCAGCATGGGGCCGATTTCACAAAGAACTAAGATTGATCGTAACAGCAAATCGATCGTAGTTGCTATGTAAAGTGTGATGTCACACGTAATACTGACAATTTGTCTTGCAATGAATTTGATTGATTTGTGAAATCGGCCCCTGCGGCTACAAGGCTAGTAAGACGAGAAGTTTAAAAAAGATTTTTTGCAAGTTTGCTACAAACCAGACCATCCACATCCACTGCCATCAGGGGACCAGTCTACGTTCCAAGCCATCACTTGGGAACAGTCTGCATCCAATTTTGATTGGTCAAAAGTGAATCTTTTAAACCTGACCACTAGAGGGAGCTTTATCATTTAAAATACGGATGTTACTTTTGCTGCTTAGAGCAAAAAGCAAAAATTAGGAAATCATTTATAATAAAAAAAAACACTTTACCTCTTGTATAAAGATATTCTGGATTGCTGTAACAATTTTGTGACAACATTGTTCATTGTGTGTGTGGCCAGTTTTCATTTATTTTTCATTTTGTAAAAATAATTTTGGTAAGTCCTTAAGTTTCTTCTCAGGAGTGAGGGGTTGTAGGCGAATAGGGAGGCAAAGTGTTTCACCTTGTGTGTCCAGCTTTAAAATAGCTCACTCATAATATTATGTCTTCGAACTTCACTGTATTTTGTTTGTCTTGTGAAACTCAAAATAACATTTAAAAGCGCCACTGACCACAAAGACTTGTCTCCATCGTAACTCTGCAAAATTTATCTTCCTTAAAGTTTATCAGGTCTGAAGCTACAGGGTGTAAAGAGAGTCTGGGGACAGAAAGGGTACACTAAGACGACATCGGATGCAAAGACACAGTCTCATCCTCAAGGAGGTCACAGGCCACTCCCCTCATCCAGTCAAGCCACACCCAGCAGTCCAAGCAGAGGCATCGCTCCAACTGTCCAGGTTGGTTGTTAATTCAGTTTTTGTAGTTTTAACGAGGGGCTCCAAGGCCAAATGGAGTTTTGTGAGGTACTCATTTTCGAATAGAGTCCTCAGGAAAGTACAAGAAATGTTACAAAACTGTACTCTGTTGAAACGGTGTCAAATGTAACTCTTTCAGAGCGAAAAAAACCCCAAATGGATTTGTACATTCCAAAGAGAAATTTTTGCATCAGTCAAAAGTTCAAATTCAATGCCGGTTGGGAAGCTAACTAATTGTTAGCATAAAAACTTACGTGGTAATGAGTAATGGAGAGCTGTTGATAGTATAAAACATTGTGAGAAACAGCTCCCTCTGTGGTAACGTATTTTTTGACAAAGAGGTAATTTCTCACTCAAATATTTAAAGACTTCAGGTCCATCTGAAAGCACACACATGACACAAGTTTGTGCAAAAATTGTTTGTTCTTTCATTATTTTCTTGCAACTTCGATGACCAATTGAGTTCAACTTTTCACAGATTTGTTACTGTGTTGGGATTAACCAAGTGAGAATACTAGTCTTTGACAATAGACCGATCCACTAAGCTCTGCCCCATTGCGTATTGACCAATCACAACGCAATGAAGGTCCGACAAATAAGGTCCGACATGCGTGTGTCTTCTTGGCGCGCGTGGCAGAGTTGTGCAGAAAGGCATTTGAGAGCCCCACGTGTTCTTGCTCACATGTGCGTCGTGGGCGGAGCCTACTGGATTGGTCTATTACATGTGTACCAATGGTGTCCAGTGCCTTCATGTAATTTGTATTTTCGTTTCCACAGTTAAGTTTAGCTACAGCTGTAGGAGTAACAACCTCATCAGCTGCCGACATCGGGTCACCGGAAGAAAATCGGAAGAAGGAACTTGCCAAGGCTTTGTTTGGAGGATTACAGAAGACAATGACAACAAGCAGTAGTAAGGTACAGCCACCCTCTTCCTTCAATCCCCTTGCCCCGCCCCCTCCTCCTTAGAGCACATTGTGGTTATAGTTTGAAGGACCATCACTGGTTATTGTGTTGTCACAAGGACGTAAGCTCTGGTGTTTCTGATCAGCAGAGTGTGTGCTCATGTCCAGGTCTTACGTAGCACTTATTTCCTTGTGGTGTGTCATGGCCGAGTGGTTAAGAGCACCGGATTCAAGCTCAAGTGTTTGATCAGCAGAGTGTGGGTGCAAATCCCAGTCGTGACACTTGCTCTGAAAATTTGGGAGGTAGTGCTTTCTGCTCTACTGGCCAGGCTTTGGACTGATGATACCCAAGCCTACATCTGTATGGACTATAAAAGGAGTAACCCTGTTTCAGCCCTAGGAGTAGGTGGCAACGGCCTCTGAAAAAAAAAAAATTGTAGCCCACACCTTGAATTGGCCTTCAGGCCTTGTGTGTCTGGCGACTTGCAAAAAAAAGAAAAATACTTTACCATTGATACTTTGTCCTTGATATGGAACATTGAGCTATAGGTCCCATGTACTACAAACAAGTAAACAAACAAGCGAACAAACTAGGATAGGTATTGTATGTTAGCAAAAACCAGAATAGTCCTGTTTGTGACACCAGTGATATGTTTTTATTTTGTTTCAATTTTTTAGCAACCTCTGGACAGAAAACCGCAACTGTCAGTAGCCACACATCAAGCATCAGCATCACATTCCTCCAAAGCAGATCAACTTCATATGGATAAAAGTTTGCCTGATTTACTCACATTATCAGAACAGGACTCCACATTTCCCCATCCAGATCCTTTGAATGTCCAGTTTGCATCACACGGAGTGCAGAACATGGAAATAAATAATATAAATCCATCCCATGGAGAGACAAATAAACTTATAGAAGGTTTTTCTGACCAGCAAGAAAATGTCTTTGTAAACCGAACAGAATTGAATCAACCGACAAAAAAACAAACCGCATTGAAACAAAATCAACTCATTAAAGACAATGTCATCCACCATGACATAAACAATGAAAATATTTCCGTTAATGGGACTGAAGATTTAGAACAGAGGAAAACTGATAATGTTCAGGGGCTGACACAGGGTCTTGGGGCTAAACAACAAAGCATGTATGAAGAGTTTAAAGATTTCAATTTGTCCGATGGTGACTCTGCCAACAGTTTAACAAGAAATAATGACAATATTTCTGTGACTGAAACTAAGGAGGGTCACGGAGAAAGGATGAACCAATCTTCAGAAATTTCTGAGGAGGAATGTCTCGCTAGTAACGCCAATCCCAATCTTACCACTCTCGGAGACCTCTCTTCGATATCAAATAATAAATCTGGTTTGAATCCGATGGAGTCAAAGGATCAGTTGAATCCCGGAGACAACCCAACCTCAAAAATGGCCACAGCTACTGAAATCTCAATCTTGGACTTTAGCGTAGGGGACTCTCCCTTCACGAGACTCACGGACGATTTACCGATCAACATTCCGGCTGATTGGTCAGACTACCCAAGAGCTTGTGAGAGGATTCATCTATGCCAAGATACCTCGCTGGGTGTGACTCTACTTAAAGTCTGGAAACCTGATGCTCTGGGTTTGGTGTTTAACGTTACAAATCCAAATCCCAAAGAGACGGTGACTGGAGTTAAAATTAAACTTGATATTTCATCTAATTTGAAGGTAGGGCAACAATTTATTAACAAAACTCAACCAGTAATTCTTCACAAATCTCTATTTCCAACATTTTCAGCTTGCTATCAGGGAGATATTTAGAACTACATTCAATATAATAGGGACAAAGTTTCCATAATATCAGGGAGATTTTCAAATCAGTTCATCAGAACACGGTAGGATTTCCATTGTTTACGTAGTTCTGGGCGTGCGCACATTACCAAGAACAATGGATTTTACCTAGTAAGTCTGCTGCCACCAAGCGTCATGAAAGTCTCTCATTAGAACATCCCTACCACTTATATGAGACCCTCCTAAAGAGAAATTAATATCAGGTTTATTTTCATCATTTTAAAGGGTTTTGTAAATGCTAAAAAATTATTTTTGTGAAATGTTTTACTCGTTTCTCAAAAACTGCAGCACCTCTCGACAAGTAATATTTTAAGGGAAGCTTTTTTCCATCAATATCTTTTAACCTTGTAAGTTAAATGTAAATCTGTGAACCTTTGTGTTTTGTGTCAGACATAAAGTACTCGACACCCTTTTGACAATCCGTTTCTTTTTCTCCAGCAGTTATGTACAAATCCTACGGCCAATTCTCTGTCCAAAGAAACCATCGAGCCAAATACAACGGGGATTCTAACTGCAGAGCTGAACTGTGTCTCTTCGGCCCAGACCATGAGGCTAGGCGGAGAAATATCTTACAAAGATTACACCAAGACAAATCGTAGGCTCTTCTTTAGTTCTCCCATCCTCGTCAGTGACCTCTTAAGGTAGGTGTTGCACTCAATCAAACAATCATCAGGGGTAACCCTCAGTGTTGTAGCTAGACCAATTTTAGTGGTGGGCTTTACATCCGTTTTAGTCCGCCAAGGGTGAGAGGTTCAACCAATTCATTCGTGTTTAGATAAGGGGTCATCATTGCTGAAGTGCAATCTGGGGGAAATCTGTGCTGGGCAGCACAGTGTATTTTGCTGAGAGTGTTGGGTGAAATTGTTTAGTTCTGGGTAGGCCCGCCCAGCACCGCTCACTGTGGCTACAACACTCGTAACCTTGTTACAGCCCCAGAGCAGGTTTCCCTGTGACTGATTTCACAAAGAGTTAAAGGAACACGTTGCCTTGGATCGGACGAGTTAGTCTTTGAAAAGCGTTTATAACCGTTTGTTATAAAATGCATATGATTAGAAAGATATTTTAAAAGTAGAACATAACGATCCACACAAATATCACTCGAAATTGCATGGTTTTCCTTTTACCTCGTCAACTAACACGGTCAGCCATTTATGGGAGTCAAATTTTTGACTCCCATTTATGGGAGTCAAAAATTTGTGTTAGTTCGCAAAGTAAAAGGAAAACCGCGCAATTTCGAGGCAAATTTGTGTGGATCATTGTATTCTACTTTTACAACATCTTTCTAACCATATGCATTTTATAACAAACGGGACCAACTCGACGGATCCAAGGCAACGTGTTCCTTTAAGATTGATCCTAACTGTGAATCAATCTTAACTGCTAAGCAAAATGTGATGTCACAATACAAATCACTATGGTGATACTGACAACTCATCACAAGATGAATCTTGGTGCTTAGTGAAATCCAGCCTAGGTGACAGTAAATTTGTGTCGACAGTCCAAATCAGGCAAGTGTAGCCCTCCCCTACTTGGGCTGTCGACCCAATCAACTGTCACCTTGAAGTTTTCACTCTGCCTCGTGAGGTAAAAAAAACAAAACTATTTTGAAGATCCCAAACCCAGGCTTCTACTTATCAAAAAAAGCTTCAGCTGAGGTCAAGTGTTGTTGTTGTTGTTTTTTGTTGTTGTTGTTTGTTGTTGTTTAGATGATCTTAAAACTATCCATCCGGGTGGTCGGGTTAGTGTACTGGTTTCTTTCCTTGCTTTCTCGCTCTGAGAGTCTGGTTCAAATCCTGCAGGGGGCACTACTCAAGGGGATATAGAACCATGATTAAACCTAAAGCCAACCTCGTTCCCAGGGGTGATCAATCTCGCCATTTTTTCTCAGCATGCCTTGCTCGATCATACCCCCTGGAATTGGCAAATTTAGATGTGCTATTTAAATGAGCCTTAAATGAGCGTATTATTCTATCTTTTCTCCGCGCGCACGCATGTCTTTCGTCTCAAGAAATTTTTTAGTTTTTGTTTTAAAAAAATGTGTTCGTGTCATTAAAAAACGCGGTTGTGATAAACATTAAAATATCTACGCGCGCACGCACTTGACTTCTAATGCATACCCATTTTCCTGAGCCAATCAGCGTTATTTCCCACACATCCCTCCCTGGGGTTAGTGACGAGAGGTATCGATACGGCGCGCTGCCCATGGTAGCAAGGCTGACCACAAGCCAATTTATTGACACTCAAGTGTAGGATCTGCACTTCAATTCATGCGGTCTTGTGGATTTCCCCCACCCCCCCCCCCCCAACTTGGGACCTGTTTTCTGTATTCACTGTAACTCTGACTGTTTTCTCCGACAGACCGCTGAAACTCCAAACATCTGACTTTGGTGAGCAGTGGCAACGACAAACCCATGATTGCAAGTTAGATGCCGATGTCAGCCCAGCTGTCACAATGTCAAAGGTCATGACCTTGATGACCCATGAACTGAACCTCCACCTTGTTGAAATAATTGGTCAGCAAATGTGAACTAAATGTTTCTTTTGATCGTGTCAACAAACCATGTTGTTTTATTGGTTTTAAGTTATGATATTTATTGCAAAAAATGATTGCTTGTTGTTTTGACAGTCCGGACAGCGAACTCTGGTCTTCTGCAGGAAAATGCTGGACGGCTGCTGCTGCCTTACATTTGACCCCTTTACTCTTCACTACTGTATAAATACTGACTTTACCCTAACACAAACCCAAAATGCTTGTTAACGGTAATGGATTGGTTTTTGTTAACTTTATACTAATTTTTAGGAATATTTTTCAATAAAAATACAAAAGTCACTTGTGAAGGTTTCAGCTGAATGCAGTGTGTACTGGCAAAAAACTGTCGCAGTATTTTCACAAGAACGTCGATTCTCTCCACATTTAGCGAGGTGACATGAGGTGACAACCAACTGTTATAGTTGCATACTGCATTGCTTCACAATCAGCACGCCATGATGGTTGCTGGTGGGGCTTTGATTTCATCCTTTGGGACATTGGGAACTGCATATGGGCTATTGAGCAAATTTATTCAGACTTGGGGCCTAATTTCATGGCTCTGTTTACCTTAACCGTAAGCAAGGAATCGGCACTTGCGGAAACTAGGAATTTCGTGCTTACAATATGTCAATCGTTATTTCACAGGTTGACTGGGAATTTTGCGTTTACTCCACGTTATTAGTCATTCTTTGTTCGCAAAGCTAGTGCAGAAATTTGGCGATTGCCCTTTAAGCTGAGAATGGTCATCGTAAGCGCAGAATTCAGCGGTAAGCAGAGCCATGAAATTGGGTCCAGCTCACCAAATCAAATTCATATCCAGCCAATCAATATCTTCTTTTATTTTGTTCAGGTAATGAAGGTATAACTTGTGGGAGTCTTGTCAACGGATCCATCAGTCTTCTTCATCTCAAACTCCCAAGTAGTACGTCTCTTCATGTTTGGATACGATCTTCAAGCCAACTCCTCTCTGATTCCATCGCTAAGCAGTTTAAGGATAACATCTTGAAGATGCTGGAAAGCAATGCTGATGTTTAAACTCCCTGTATTTGATGTCATCAATACAAACAGCGCCCTCATTGGCTGAGAGATGTGTGTGGTGCGTACACATGTGTCAGTTTCCACTGTATGACGGATGTACGCAATGTTTTTTATTGTAGGTGCTTTTTTTTAAGAATCCAGGCATACCCCTACATCAGCTGGGTTCAATTTCTCAGAGCTGCTGAAGCAGAAATTTACGCTTACGATTTCTGCTTAGCAACAATAAGCAGGATACCTGTCACAAATTTTACATGCAGTATGGTAATCTAGCTGGTAACCTTTATTCTGATAAGCATAATTGTGTTGTGCTTATAGCTTCTTTTTGTGCTTAAGCAGCTCTTTGAAATTGGGATCTAAACAGCTGATCCGCATTTTTGGTTTCTCAGCTATATCATCAGAAAAATACAAAGTCTTGTTGCGTCTGGCACTTTACTCTTTGACTTTCTTATATCCTTTGTGATTTCTTCACATTTTGATCAATTTGTATTTTTGACTATGGTTTAAAATGCAAAGGAAGCATTACTGAAGTGAAAATTTAAATTTTGGCCATAAATTTGATAAAAATGCTGGACTTACCTCTTGTAATTTTTTTCAGTTTGGGTCAAAAATTTGATTAAAAAGATAGACTTATGATTTTTTACAGTTTGGGCCAAAAAAATGATTAAAAATATTGACTTAACCCCTTGTGTTTTTTTTTTAAATTTTGGCCCAAAATTTGATAAAAATGCTGGACTTACCCCTTGTGATTTTTACAATTTTGGCCCAAAATTTGATAAAATTGCTGGACTTACCCCTTGTGATTTTTTCAATTTTGGCCCAAAATTTGATTAAAATGCTGAACTTACCCCTTGTGATTTTTTCAATTTTTGTCTTAAATTTGATAAAAAAACTGGACTTACCCCTTCTGATTTTTCAATTAAAAGCCAATTTTGATAAAAATGCTGGACTTACCCCTTGTGAATTTTTTTAATTTTAGGCAAAAATTTGATTAAAATGCTGGACTTACCCCTTGTGATTTTTTCAATTTTTGCCTTAAATTTGATAAAAATGCTGGACTTACCCCTTGTGATTTTTCAATTAAAAGCCAAAATTTGATAAAAATGCTGGACTTACCCCTTGATAGTTTTACTAATTTTAGGCAAAAATTTGATAAAAAAACTGGACTTACCCCTTGTGATTTTTTCAATTTTGGCCCAAATTTAATAAAAATGCTGGACTTACCCCTTGTGATTTTTTCAATTTTGGCCCAAAATTTGATAAAAATGCTGGACTTACCCCTTGTAATTTTTTCAATTTTGGCCCAAAATTTGATAAAAATGCTGGACTTACCCCTTGTGATTTTTTCAATTTTGGCCCAAAATTTGATAAAATTGCTGGAATTACCCTTTGTGTTTTTTACAAATTTTTCATGAAGGGTTATGAATTTTTAGTTAGAATTGTTAACCAAGTGTTATGAATCCATAAATATTTCCACATTCAATTGATGTTTAATACCCTGTTTACAAACTTGTTAAAATATTTCAAACAGATAACTAATTTATACAACTACCATGATATATGAAAATGTCACTAAATGTAAACCCATTACTTCTTTTCTCTAAACCGTCTACAATGTATCTACCTAAACTGAGGTATATATTCATTTTAAAACTTACAAACTATACAGATAGCGGAACTATACAGAATAATAAACCAGCTCATGTGAAGTCTTCTCATGACACGTCTTGGCTGCACTATTCTGAGAGTCAGATCACAGGGCCCAAATTTCATGAAGCTATTTAGCAGAAAATACTGCTCGACAAACGTCATCGCTAAGCAAAAATTGAGTGGGGCAACAGTGTGAACCTGTTTCTAATATTAAGCAATATTTCTTTGCTTTGCAAGTTTTTTTGTGCGTACTTGCTTTATGAAACTGGGCCTGTGTGTGTCAATGTGCATTCCGTTTTGGGGACAAGAATGCGGTGAAACTCACACCATATCTGTACATGTATTATGCATTATGACTCTCAAAATGGCAGACTGCACAATGTATATACAAAGTGTTAGTCCAAGTGAAAATATGTTTTTTAGGCTGCATATATACATGTAGGCTTATGTCATTGGTTAGGCCAAGGAAAGCAAATGAACAGCATTTGTATTTGCATTTAAAATAATTACACTGCAAGGCTAAAACAAAGTACAGTACATATAATTACTAGGAGCTGGAAACATTGTGTCTAAATTATACCTTCAAAACATTCGTCCAAATTGCTCATTTACAATACTTGTTCATGTCTGATGAAATTTGGTGTCTAAGTTATCATCAAACAATACTTCACACATTAAATATGATACCCAAATTGATATGTTGCAATAATTGTACTTAAATAAATGGCAAATAAAACTTGACATCCAAATTGTTAATAAACAATAGAGATGTAAAGTTACCAATGAGTGTGGTTGTCAGCGTTTGGAGAGTCGCAAAGTTTTAAATCCTACTAAGCTTAAAGGTCAACTCCTACTTAAAGGTCAACGTGTAAAAGTATCCCTGAGGAGACTGATCAAATAACCCGTTAGTTCGGCTTGATGGTAACCAAGTTATGTCTTCCCGTCTGTAATGCACTTATAAAAATATCCTTCATTCTAAATGACTTTGTTGACGTAAAAATAAACAAGTACTCTTTTCAAATTATATTTTAACTATTGAAATAAACGTTAAGACATTATGATTTCAGCAATTGTAAAGATTAATGCTACACCAATATTAGTAACAAAGACAAACATATGAATTGAGACTACAAAAGTCAAATTTACATTGTAAGTAATTCTATACAGTTATGTTTACAATAAAAACAAAATATTTATTTGGATACTGGCTCCAGTTTAGTTATCTTTATGTTGTCTCTACTTGGTAGGCAGTGGACACTATTGGTAATTACTAAAAATAATTATTAGCATAAAACCTTTCTTGGTGACGAGTAATGGGGAGAGGTTGATGGTATAAAACATTGTGAGAAACGGCTCCCTCTGAAGTGCCCTAGTTTTCGAGTTAGAAGTAATTTTCCATGAATTTGATTTCGAGACCTCAGATTTAAGACTTGAGGTCTCAAAATCAACCATCTAAACGCACACAACTTCGTGTGACAAGGGTGTTTTTTTCTTTCATTTTTATCTCGCAAGTTCGATGACTGATTGAGCTCAAATTTTCACAGGTTTGTTATTTTATGCATTTATGTTGAGATACACCAAATGTGAAGGCTAGTCTTTGACAATTACCAATAGTGTCTACGTGTCTTTAAGACTAATTCTCAACAAGTTAAAAGAAAGTTAACTATAAAAAAAATATACATTTAACTATTTTTTTTATGGCAGTAAAATATCTATCCAAAGATACATTTCTCCAAGAATTTCAGTCATTGAAATTATGTGCTTGAATCATATCCAGCCAAGCAAATTTAATAGAGGTCTAATCGGTAAGACACTGCTTTAGAATTGCAAAGGTCGTGGGTTCGAATCCCACCAGAGTAATAAGCCTGTAGTTTGTTTTCACAGAGAACCATAAAGTACTAAGTATACAGTGCTTACACACATCGGAGTATAATATGGGTAAAACTAAGAGTAGTTTTCTTTATCCCCTATGCAAACTTCCATCTATTAAGGTTTACACTATACCGGTAGCGTTATCTACTTTTCCTCCGTCCTCATCAACATTACATCCATCATCCTTACTCCCTCTCTCATCTCCGCCCATGTCATCACTCTTTCCGTTCTGGTTGGTATCAACAGGCTTGTAGGTCTTGTCATCGTCACGGGTCACACCTTGTCCATGTTTCCAACCTCGCCAGTGGGGAAGCCTGAATGGTTCTCCAGCTATAGAAAGAAAAATCAAGATAAAGTTTTTAATTTTTTTTTTGCTTACATCGATGTGTATTCAGTAGGCAGAAACCCCCTCTCCAACACGTCCCGGCTTGAAGTGTTGGCGGTAGCACCGGCCCTGGCGCTGTATGTGCTCGGAGGTGCATACTTTTCTGTGACTTGTTAGAAAATACATGGCAAATCACTCAGGTGGGATGTGAACCCACAACCTTCAAAATGCTAGAGCAGATGTCTTACCACTATACCACTGAGCTAGCCTGCAGTTGGGTCAGAACACATTACTTATCCATGATATCTTGTCTCTAGTAAAAAGCCAAGGTCAAGGGTTCGAATCCCAACTGAGTGATTTGACTGGTTTAGAGAGCACTCTGCTGATTGGAAGAGGACTCAAATTGTTGGAAGATCATATTATAGATTGTGCTGGTTCAAAAAAAATCTTACTTTACTTTACTGGTTAAAGGAACATTACAGAATTGGTTTTGCAAACAAAACAGTGTAAGCATTTTTTGTAATCCACCATATACATAAACTGACAAACCTGTAGAAGTTTGAGAGCGATAGGCCATCTGGTACACATTTTGCCTGACATCAATGCAAAAACAAAAATGAATGAAATGCTCACTGAGCGATAAACTCAAAACAGGAAATTTAATTATTTGTTTCTCATCAAATTTGACACTTCCTACAGAAACATTGAATGATGTTTTCTACTATCATCATCATCAGACCATGTAAGTTTTATGTAAATCTGTGTGATCTTCACAATTTTTGTTTCTTACCAATTCTGTAACATTCTTCAACAAATGTGTGAGTTGAAAGTTCCTCATTATGGCCCAATGGATGACATAAAGTATTTTAAAGTTAACCCACCTCCCATCTCTTCTCCTTGCTTGATTGTCTCGGGCATGTTAAGACCCAACGTCTCAGGGAGTAAAAGACTCAATAAGCTTGCAAGCACAGCGAGACAGCCAAATACTAAGAGTGGAAGTGGTTCCCATAGACTGCGAAGTACCAACAGAGGCGGAGCCATGATGCTTCCAAAACGGGCACACATGGACGAAAGACCAATACCAATACTCCTGAAAACAAAATAGAGGTTTTTTTTTATCTGGATATAATCTTCTTAAAGGGAAGGTACACGTTTGGTAATTGTCAAAGACCAGTCTTCTATCTTGGTGTATCCCAACATAACCATAAAATAATAAGCCTGTGATAACTTGAGCTAAATTGGTCATCGAAGTTGCGAGAAAATGATGAGTGAAAAAATACCCTTGTTGGACAAGTATGTATGCTTTCAGACAGGAATAAAAGACTTCTGGCTAGAAGTCTTTTATTATTTTAGTGAGAAATTACCTCTTTCTCAAAAACTGCTTTACTTCAGAGGGAGCCAATTCTCACAATATTTTATACTATTAACAGCTCTCCAATGCGCGATACCAAGTCAGTTTTTAGTTAATATTTGTTTTGATTAATTACCAAACGTGTACCTTCCCTTTAATGCTCTTATTAGAGCAAAACAAGAAGAGTGAAAACAATGAAGAAATTTTAGTTTTATATGTGGGAGGAAAACCCCAGGGAATTATTTCAGAGAAATTCAACCCACAGAGTCAGAAGTAGGGACTGAAAAGCCAATCTACTTAGTGCCCCACGGTGGGATTCGCACCTGGATCCCGGAGGTGGAAGGCGAGGCAAGACACTGTTACACCAATCTGACTGCCAGAATTAACTACAGATGGTAAGTTCCAGAGGGATCAGGTTGGGTCAGCGATTTCCTTCCCTGCCTTTCACCTCTGTGGACATGGTTCAATTCCCACCTCAGACCAGAGCGTTCAGGTTGGGTCAGTGGTTTCTTTCCCTGCCTTTCACCTCTGTGGACCCGGTTCGAATCCCACCTCAGACCGGAGCCTTCAGGTTGGCTCAGTGTTTTCTTTCCCTGCCTTTCACCTCTGTGGACCCGGTTCGAATCCCACCTCAGACCGGAGCCTTCAGGTTAGGTCAGCGGTTTATTTCCCTGCCTTTCACCTCTGTGGACCTGGTTCAAATCCCACCTTAGACCAGAGTGTTCAGGTTTGGTCAGCGGTTTCTTTCCCTGCCTTTCACCTCTGTGGACCTGGTTCAAAACCCACCTCAGACCCTAGCCTTCAGGTTAGGTCAGCGGTTTCTTTCCCTGCCCTTCACCTCTGTTGACCCCGGTTCGAATCCTACCTCAGACGAGAGCCTTGCATATGGATTGGGTTTTCAGTCCATGTGGATTGGGTTTTCCACTATTGGGTTTTTTCCTCCCATATCTAAAACTGAGCAATTCTTCTTGCATGTATTCCTGTTACTAGTCCTATTAGAGCTGTTGGAAATGTAAAATGAACAGCAACAAGTGGTTTGTATCAAATGTCCAATATCGACCTGCAAGATTTGACGTAGGTCCTACTACTTCAATCAACCCAAAAAGTTATAGTAAATATCTCCTTAATTGACAATTTCTTATGTTTCTCAAGCTCCTTATAATCTAAAACTGGAAACCGAAAAGTCCAAGATCAGAGCGAAGATCGTGTTGCAATAATAATTATATATTGTGATGGCATCTATGTACATGTATGTAAAGGGTAAATCATTCATTGTTTGTATATCTAGAAGAAAGGGTGAGGGATTTTGAGGTACATATAACTCCCATTTTTTTAACCTGCTTGTGTCAGTCACTCAAACCAGAAAAAAATTGGGTAGAATTTTGCATATTTTCACTTATTAAAAAGTTGAGAGCCAACATTTACAGGGCCGGGGGCGGGGGGCAAACAAGAATTAGCGTGAGTTGTAGGCATCAGTATCTGTTTTTAATTTGCTCGGTTTTGCTGAATTATAGATTTTGTTTTGTGTTTTGCGTGGTAGCAAGCCATTGATTTTCCCTTTGCCCTTTTAAAACCAACCCATCCATTGACTGGTTGTTAATTAAAAATGAGAGGCTTTACATGTGTCCTTAATGGGTTGCCTCAGGCTGATGCCCTGACATATAGTTATTGTTTCCTAAAAATTAACAGTGTGACCTTTTAAATTTGGTGTCATCATTAATGTCAGACTATCAGAAACTGACTTTATCCTTGGTAACCAATCAATAAGTGGTGTTTGCCTATGAACAACTGGTACTACATACAAATTACCCTGGTATATGCAAAGGAATTTTGGAGGAGTGCATTTATTTCAACCCTGTTGTTTTAAAAAAAAGTGCACTTCTGTCAACCAAAAATTGCCTACTTTCTAATTCTTATTCCTTTTGAGTGCAACCTTCACACTATGGTTGAGTATTTTAAAGCACTGCTAGACTGATGTCAGTAACAAAATTGTAAAGAAAATAGAAATATAATTTGTGAGTATGGTACCTGACAGGGGTAGGGAAGATCTCTGCTGAGAATATGTAGATGAGAAGAAAAGAAGCCGAGATACCAAACTTTCCAATCATCGCTACGGTAGTTCTTCCTGCTCCGGCCTCTGCAATAATCAGTTCCATTTGGATAATTGGTTAATACAAGAATACATTTGGCATCATGGCAAAGATACTTCAGTGCACCAAACGTTTAGGTCTTGCCCCCCCCCCCCCCCCCAATCTCAACCACCAATATTCTCTCCGAGTCAAAACCCCCAAAATACAAAAATATCCCTTTTGGAAATTTGAAGAGCCACTGGGCCATTTAATTTGCTATTCACTAATAGCATTTCATCAGTTCCTTAAGGAATATGTAGCGCACCAAGCTAAGTCAATCACAAGAACCATCTCTGCCCTCACTGGTGCACATTTGCCTGCCTTGACAAGAAACATGGGTGAAGAGAAGCAATTATAGTTGAGTGTCTTTCCCAAGACACAAAAAGTGATTCTAGGATTCGAACCCACCTCATGATGTTTCTCACCTCATAGTCACAAACCTCAACTTGGTGAAGGACAACAATGAAATAAGAATGTCTGATGATCTTACAGTTTTTTTTGCCATTTGTTTAAGATTTTACTTTCTTACCAATAAAAATGGTTGCCAGGCAGGAAACACCTCCGAGGAGTAAAGATAAGAACAGGATGAAGCGACGGCCAAACCTGTCGATAGTCAACAAGACAGCGATGCATGCTGGGATCTCTACGAAGCCACCAATAAAAAACGCTAAGTAGTCGTCTGTTCCGAGGTTTGAGGTGCTCAACGATAGGCCGTAGTAAACTGCAGCATTGACAAACCTGTGAAGTTACAAGAACGATGAGTAAAACAATTCTATGGGGAAAATCAAGTAGGATTGAAACTTTGAATGGCTCAGAGTTATTTGCGGTAACACCATGGTAATATCTCTCAATCGGAGCAGACTGATCGAAATGTTGTGTCGTTAACCACCAGTTCTTTTTATAACAAACGCTACTCAAAAGTGATATACATGTATTTAGTTGATAAAAATTTGAAACAGTATTTATAATGTATTGAAAAAAATTTGCTCATTAGAACTGCTGCCAAAACGAAAAACATACTGTCTTTGTTTAATAATAAAAGTTGACTAGCAAGTTTCAAACATGCAAACTGCAATATAACCACAACAATTTAGAGTAGGGTGCTAGTGGATGGTGCTGGGGAAAAGGTTCAGAACCAGGGGCCAATTTCATAGAGCTGCTTAAGCACACAATTTTGCTTAAGCAAAAAAATCCTTGCTTAGTAAAATCAGATTACCGGCCAAGACTCCACTCAATTGTTATGCTAAGTAAACAACAGCTAAATACCAGTCACAAGCAAAGTATGTTGCATGAAATGTTGGCCAGTAACATGTGTAAAATAACCGAGCTATTTTCGTGCTTAAGCAATTTAAAGGAACACGTTGCCTTGGATCGGTCGAGTTGGTCTTTGAAAAGCGTTTGTAACCGTTTTTTATAAAATGCATATGGGTAGAAAGATGTTGTAAAAGTAGAATACAATGATCCACACAAACATGCCTCGAAATTGCGTGGTTTTCCTTTTACCTCGTCGACTAACACGTCGGCTATTTATGGGGGTCAAAATTTTGACTCCCATAAATGGCCAACCATGTTAGTTCGCACAGTAGAAGGAAAACCACGCAATTTCGAGGCAAACTTGTGTGGATCATTGTATTCTACTTTCAAAACATCTTTCCAACCATATGCATTTTATAAAAAACGGTTACAAACGCTTTTGTTTTGACCAACTCGTCCGATCCAAGGCAACGTGTTCCTTGAATTGCTTAAAGGAACACGTTGCCTTGGATCGGACGAGTTGGTCAAAACAAAAGCGTTTGTAACCGTTTTTTATAAAATGCATATGGGTAGAAAGATGTTGTAAAAGTAGAATACAATGATCCACACAAGTTTGCCTCGAAATTGCGTGGTTTTCCTTCTACTGTGCGAACTAACACGGTCGGCCATTTATGGGAGTCAAAATTTTGACCCCCATAAATGGCCGACGTGTTAGTCGATGAGGTAAAAGGAAAACCACGCAATTTCGAGGCATGTTTGTGTGGATCATTGTATTCTACTTTTACAACATCTTTCTACCCATATGCATTTTATAAAAAACGGTTACAAACGCTTTTCAAAGACCAACTCGACCGATCCAAGGCAACGTGTTCCTTTAAGCAGCTCTATGAAATTGGCCCCTGTCTAGAGACCAAGGCCTTAGAGTATGTTTGTTTTAAAATGTTAACACCAATAATGTTTTACAACTTCTTGGACATAAAGAAGCAAACTCACATTTGTTTTTGACGTGAGTCTCCCAAAAAGTGTGGCGAGGGGGGGGGGGGGGGGTAGGTAATGTGAAAAATACAAGACCCTGTTGAAGGTTTAAGAGTTGGTTTGTTTTTAAAACTTGTAAGAAAGAAAAAGACACATGTTCTTAAAGTATTGGGGAAAGGTCAAATTACCTCCTAATTGTATGTTAAGATTATAAATTAAATGTTCCTCCTCAACTGATAATTAAGGAAGAGGATTGAAAATCTTCCCAGAAAGGTGGGGGGGGGGTGGTAGGGTTTGAAAAATTACTCACCAGTTGAACATAACATTAAATGTTCTCTTTCTTAGGTTTGGAGTGCGGAACAAATCAATAAATGATCTTCTAACAACTACCTATAATTTGGTGAAAATGGAAACAAAAATTAACTTAGATGGTTTTAATTTTTGTTTATGTATTGCTTTTCAATCCAAGCCTTGAAAAGCTTCAGTATTAATTCAAAAGTGAATATTGTGCAGTTAAACAAACACAGTTACAAGGATGCGTTAACCTTTCCTACTTAGTTTTTACATTTTATTGTAATTTACAGCCAATAGAAGCTTAGTGTATTTGTTATGATGCGGACAAATACAAAATCCTATATGTATCTTTAAAGACAGGGTAGACTTTTGGTAAGTGTCAAAAACCACTATCCCCTCTCGGTGTTTCTCAACTTTTGCATACAGTAACGAATCTTAGGACAAAAGTGCTCAATTGGTCATCAAAGTTGCAAGAAAATAATGAAAGAAAAAACACCCTTGTCGCACAACTGTGTGTGCTTTAAGATGCCTGTAAAAAGGTATTTTGCATATCCAACAATATTTGTTTTAAGTATTCTAATTTTGTTTTCTGAAATTTGTAAAAATCATGGTAAAAACATTAAAATGTAAGAATGTTTAATGTCTTTCTTCTTTTTCTCCGGTGAAGAAAAACAGTGACTATAAAATATTTAAAACGAGTGTAATTATGCCTGTTTTATTTAACTTTTCATTTTCAGATTGATTATTAATTTCATTTCTTCTGAATATTTACGGCAACATTCTCTAGGTTTTCCCACCTGCATTCGATCTGCCTCACTAAAGAGTTGTTCTGGCAATTTGGCCTTGTTGACTTTGGCAATTTTACGGATAATGACCTCAGCCTCAGCCAGCCTGCCTTGGGTGATCAGCCAACGGGCAGACTCAGGAATTACTCTGTCAAAAAAAAAAATGAAAAAAAAAGTTAGTCCGACGTTTCAACCTAGAGTCTTTCTCGACGGTTAAAGACACTATTGGTAATTGTCAAAGACCAGTCTTCCCACTTGCTGTATCCCAACATATGCATAAAATAATAAACCTGTGAAAATTTGAGCTCAATCGGTCATCGAAGTTGCGAGATAATAATGAAAGAAAAACACCCTTGTCACACAAAGTTGTGCGCTTTCGGATGCTTGATTTCGAGACCTCAAAATAATTCTAAATCTGAGGTTTCGAAATCAAATTCGTTGAAATTTACTTCTTTCTCGTAAACTATAGCACTTCAGAGGGAGCCGTTTCTCACATGTTATATACTATCAACCTCTCCCAATTACTCGTTACCAAGTAAGGTTTTGTGCAAATAATTGTTTTGAATAATAACCAATAGTGTCCACTGCCTTTAAAAGACAACACAACAAACATGAAAAGAAAGCACACAGAATTATGAGGAGGAAGGGAGCGACAACAAACAATCCACAGTGAGCAGACATGACCAGGGCCCAATTTCATAGAGCTGCTAAGCACACATATTTGCTTAGCATGATATTGTTGCCGTAATAAAACAGGATTACTAACCAAATTTTCACATGATTTTCAGGGTAGAGTAAACAATAGCTGAACATCAGTAATAAGCGATTATATGCAATAAATGGAAATTTGGTTGGTAATCCTGGTTTTTTTTCCCAAGGAAGAAATTTCATGCTAAGCAAATTTTCGTGCTTAGCAGCTCTATGAAATTGGGCCCAGTAGGATTTAAAATGCAGTATTGGCCAGCCACTTTCTGGGAGCCCTTGGTATATGACGAGCTATTTGTGTAAAGATCAAATTGTAACAAATGAAGAAGTAGAGCCTTGTGTTATGAACTTTTATTAGTCTTTTTAGTACGGCATGATGGGTGTGTGCCTCCTATGATTAATGCAAGCATGGAATTTGGCAAAACCTGTCAGAAATATTACAAGGAAGAAAAAATATGGTAGAGTAACAAGCAATGACAACCATTTTGAAAAATTGTGGTTCGGGCCTATGGTTCGGGCCCCCTCTTTTTTTTGGCAACCTTTGTGCATTTTTATAATCCATAACAGAAATCCTAACCCGCGAATGACGTTTTTCCCGGAGGCTGTTCATTCATGACATTACACGCTGTACATGCCAAATTCAATGCTTACATGCTTACAGGCACAAATTGCCCGTAAATATTCCCTCTATCTGCACTTTGTAATCGGTTTAAAAAACTTATGTAAAATGTCGTTGCAATGAACAATTAGTTGAAAATGAAACCCAACAACATTAATCGAGAAAACATTGTCCAGATCTAGTTTCTACTTTCATTGGCACGGAATGGGTTTCAAGTTTAACTTTGTAATTACACTTTAAAGGTGTGTTTTCATTGTACGGAAACATCAATATCCTTTGGTCCAAAATGGTGAAGTTGTTGAAGACAATGTGTGCAATGACACGGATCCATAATTTGATTGGTCTGTTTCGTTTTCAAACAGCGATGTATCTATGTAGCTAAATATTGAACACAATAGTGTCAATGTTAGGACTGAATGATGCATGAAACGTGAGGTGCCTTTATAGGCAGTGGACACTATTGGTAATTATCAAAGACTAGCCTTCACAGTTGGTGTATCTCAACATATGCATAAAATAACAAACCTGTGAAAATGTTAGCTCAATCGGTCATCGAACTTGCGAGGTAATAATGAAAGAAAAAACACCCTTGTCACACGAAGTTGTGTGCATTTAGTTGGTTGATTTCGAGACCTCAAGTTCTAAATCTGAGGTCTCGAAATCAAATTCGTGGAAAATTACTTCTTTCTCGAAAACTATGGCACTTCAGAGGGAGCCGTTTCTCACGATGTTTTATACCATCAACCTCTCCCCATTACTCGTCACCAAGAAAGGTTTTATGATAATAATTATTTTGAGTAATTACCAATAGTGTCCACTGCCTTTAAGGTGAGGATTAGCAGCGCTATAAAAACAGTCCTATATATATGTGTTCATGTTTCAGTTAACTATGAAATAACAAACCTTTGAAAATTTGGGCTTAATCAATTTCGAGTCAGGAGAAAATAATTAGAAAATAGTGAGAAAACAATGCACAGCAATATTTTTCTCAGAATGTAATCAGAATGTCTGTAATTTAGTTATAAAAACTGAAATCAGCTGTTTTTAAAACAGGTTTTCAGACACATTTTTCTCCAATGACTTCAATCCTCACAGGGAAATGTTTCACAGAAAATTTGGTTTAAATATGAATTTTTTACAGGCCTGCTTCGTTTTTGAAAGGGCAAGGGCACAAAGCATTTTCTCTTTGGTAAGGGGCACCCTATAAGAGGAAATTGTAAATTTCTAAACCCGAGCATTTAAAGGGCACCAAGGCAATGACAAGGGGGCAAGGAGGTAGTTGCTTTCGCCTCAGAAATATCAGACCTGAACTTTATTATCAGTAAGCTTTCAGACTAAAACAAAAGTGCAGCACTTGCGTTTTTTTATCGCTACAGATCATTGAAATAATATTATAATGCAGAATAAGAAGATTTACCGAATGAGAAGAAAGAATGCTGCAATTGGTATTGCCCCGATTAGTTGCAATGTTCTCCAGTCACGTACAAAGTAGGCAATGACGGCTAGTAGCATGTAACCCATCGCAAAGGCACATTCTGCACAAACTCCTATAAAGGTGCGCCACTCGGGTCCAACCAGCTCCGTACCTGGTTAGGAGATGGAGAAAGGAAATGTTGGAAACGACAATAGGGGGATGGGGGGCAGGGCAAGGTTTTGATTACGTCAGGGAGTGGTTCCAACTGGGTTTATTTCACTTTTGTCTTAAAGGCACTGGACACGTTTGTCAAAAACAAGTTTTCTCTCTTGGTGTATCCTGCCACCAACATGCATACAACCCGTGAAAATTTGGGGTCAAGTGGTCATCGAATTTGCAAGAGAATAATGAAAGAAAAAAAAAGAAAAAATTGTTGCATAACTTTAGGTGCTTTCAGATGCATAATAAAAGGTTTTTATCATTTGAGTGAGAAATTACCTCTTTCTCAAACAGAGGGAACCGTTTCTTACAATTAAAATACCATCGCCAGCTCTCCATTGCTCGTTACCAAGTAATTGTTATGCTAACAATTGTTTTAAGTAATATTACCAATAGTTTAATGCTGCCGAAAGAGGGTCTTTGAAATAATATAAAAAACAATTATGTTCATTCTTCTTCCGTTTCTTATTATTTCCTCTTTTTTTTAGAGGGGGGGGGGGGGGGCTGCACAATGGAGTATGAACCCTTCAGCACCAGAGAGGTCGAACCCAATTCCCATGCCGGTGCTTCCCGAAATTTATAGACCGTCTCAAAATGAACAGAAGCTACCAGCTTAAAACTGGCGGGAAAAACACGCTGCAGCAATCATGGAATGACGAATATACTGTTTCTTTAAATGGTACTGGACTGGTAATGGCTAAACAATATATAGCAACATTGTGAGAAACAAACTCCCTCTGCAGTAACGTGGTTTTTTGAGAAAAAGGTAATTCCTCACTGAAATGTTGGAAACTGAACAAAAAACTTCAGGCCTTAAGCAATATTGTTTACAGGCATCTGGAAACACACACAATATTGTGCAACAATGGGGTAACTTTTGTCTTTCATTTTTGTACTTGCAACTTTGATGACCAATTATTGATCCAAAATTTGATATTAAGTTATGCATATGTTGAGATTCAAGTTAGTGCACTGGTCTTTGAAAATAACCAAAGGTTTATTTATAGTGCCTTTAAAAAAATACAGTCAATCACAACCTTGACATAGATTTATTAGAAACTTTTTCGAGGAAGGTTCTCAGTTTGACTTGGCGTCGCCTGAGCAACCAACAACCTCGATCCCTGAAGGTTAAATTAACTATAAGGTGCATCCATTTTTTATTACATTATGAATATAAGCATTCGTAAATTGGACTTGGTTTCCGTTACTTCGAACCCCATATTCAGCGCATTGGACCACCACTACGTGTCTTATTTGAATCAGGTGCCCTTTTTGAAACCACGGCTACGGCTCCAGATTCGGCACAGGCTAGCTTGGCCCCGCGAGCGTGTTTTTGTTGTTGAAATTTTGCGTGCGCTTTGCATATACGTGCTAAGGGCTTCAGACGAGAGAAAGAAGACTGAAGCAGAATCCAAAGCCGAAAACGTGGTTTCGAAAAGGGCCATGCAGATTTTTGATCCATGCTATTTTTTCAAAGGGGGTGTTTGATAATTGTCCAGGGTCGTGGTACCTACCCTGAAAAACCACAAACTCAAATTAGAGGAACATGAACTACGTGAATATTTCGCTAATAATAATAGGAAACACAGATGAATACACATTTTATTGGGGGTACAAATTGATTGGGAAACATTATAGCCCACCTACTGAGAATGAGCGTGGGAATGGATGCACCGGCCCAATACATTACTGTCCAGAACAGGAGATCTAAGGTTCCAACTGAAATGGAGACTAATTCGTTAAGTAGGCATATTGTTCGAAAACATTTATTTGTATGATTCCAACGAGTTTTCAAAATAACCCCGGGTGGGATGGTGGTACCATGTACATTGCGACCATTTTTTTCACTCATGATGTCTGGCCAAAAATTGTTTTTTTTAGTGGAGACATATACATACACCGTGCGTCACCACTCACCACCACGTTGGACGATTTTTCTTCAACTTGTTTGGAGGTACGTCGAAAGAAAATAAATATTTATAAAGGTAATACTTTGTAATACTCAAAGCAAATCAAGCACCAATTCGGACAATGTGTCATCACACGCAAAGTATACATTTAAACTTCGGTACAGTGGCATCAGTTGTTACAATCCTAAATAATGTAGATGTGTACATGTGAAGATCAAAAAGCCGCGTGTTGCGATTTCACTGAAAATCCCGCGAAGAATAATTCCAACACAATCTGAGAAACGTTACTGACAGAAACACTTCTCACATCCAAGGTTTCTCAACAAAGACGATGTGACCCCTGACGTCACACGAAAACCATAACATGATTCGCGCGCATACCGCCGGGCAAAACCTTTGTGTTTTGGCAGCCAGCTAGAAAGTGTACGCAACCTTACTGTGACTGCGCAACTCAGTCAACAGAGGGCGGTTTGAATGTAAACATATGTCACATGATCTATAGGTTTAACCATAGGTCTTTAAACACACTATAGGTCTTTAAAAAGAATTCCTTTAAAACTTCCTTACCAATGACAAACGCCATGATGTACACACCCATGTTAGATACAGCCAGAAAGAAACGCAATACTACGAAAGCAGACATCGTTGGAGCAAAGACTGTGGCTAAGCTGAAGATAAACTGGAATCCAAGACACAGAAACAATGTCCGATGACGCCCCAACCTGAAAGAAATTTAGAATGACAATAATTTCAATATGCGATTTTGTTTAAAAGTGTATTTAAAGGCATGGACGTCTTTGGTAATTCGTCAAACACCAGTTTCATCACTTGGTGTATCCCAACATATGCATAAGCTAACAAGTCAGTCAATCAATTGACCATCGAAGTGGCAAGAGAACAATGAAAAAACAAACTTGGTGTTGAACTCATTTGTGAGCTTTCAAATGGCTCGAAAAGGCTTCAGGCCTGAAGTACATTTTCTTTTTTTGTGAAGTTAGCTCTTTCTCAAAAAACTACGTTACTTCCAGAGGGAGTCACTTCTCATAATGTTTTATCAACCGCTCTCCATTGCTCGTTTCTAAGTAAGTTTTTATGCTGACAATTATTTTAAGTGATTACCAATAACGCCTTTATTAGACATCTCAGGCTGTTAATTAACAACTCTTCAAAGGATAAACAAAAACGGGAAGTTGGAAGAAAGCCTGAATAAAAAATGCCCCTTACCAATCAGCGAAGATACCACTGATGAGAGAACTGACCAACACACCGGCGAAGAACAACGACTGGGCCATCTCCGGTATGTTTTTTTGGTCGCAGACAACATCGAACTGTCAAAAGAAGAAGAAAATGTTTATATTTATCGACATTGTTGTTATCAAATCAATTATCTAAAGCATATTACGCAAATACTCAAAATGTGTTGATTTTAATGATAATCTGAATGTTAATCCTGCTGGAAACATCGCACCAACTTTGTCTAAAGAAGACAATGAAGACATTTCAGTTATAGAAGTGGGCGGAGTCAGGAGTGAAGCGATTTATCTTTCTTCTATAAGTTTTTTTTCTTTAGCTCGCAAACCAGAAGGTTTACAAGACTGTCATTAATGTTCCTTTAAGAAATAATGATTTTCATGTTTTTTTTTATAGGTATGACATTCGTCAGAATAAACAATAAGGGTCAAACTTGTACCAAATACAAACAGATTTTCTTTTATTGAAAAAAAAACAAAACAAAAAAAAAAAAAAAAAAAAAACACACTTGGCAGTAGTTCGTGTTCTGCCACTGCCAGCATAATATTTACTCTATATACCACTATATGGCTTGTAGTATCCAGTAATTTTATTATGAAATGACAGCAACACATCTCGCACAACAGTGAGGGAGAGAGTGCAGTTATCGTCTTAAAGGCACTAGACACATTGGTAATTACTCAAAATAATTGTGAGCATACACCCTACTAGAAACGAGTAAAGGAGAGCTGTTGATAGTATAAAACATTGTGAGAAACGGCTCCCTCTGAAGTAACGCAGTTTTTGAGAAAGAAGTAAATTCTCCCTTAAATGTTTGAATTGAATTCGTGACCTCGGCTGAATTGGAGTCCCGAATTCAAGCATCTGTCAACACAAAACTTATGCGACCAGGGTGTTTTTTCTTTCGTTATTATCTCGCAACTTCGACGACCAATTGAGCTCAAATTTTTACATGCTTGTTATTGTATGCATATGTTGAGATACACCAAGTGAGAGGACTGGTCTTTGACAATTACCAATAGTGTCCAGTGCCTTTAATAAGCATTGTGTCTCGTCTCTTGGGAAAGCATTAAATTCTATCCAGCAAAACATATCCTCGGGAAAATTTAAAAGAATCAAACGTGGTTGGCACAATGCGTTCTTATATCAAAAAAATGTGCTCGGAGTCAGCTCAGAATAAACTTTCATTCCGAGGAAGGAATTAAATTAAAGAGACGCAAATCTATACAAATTTAAAATATGATATATCAATTATGTTTATAAGTCTCGAATTCAGACTGTATTGTACACACCGGCAAACTTTTTACTTGGATTGCATTTTTTTTTTTTTTTTTTTTCTCGGTCATAAAGAGTTGACTGTTTATTTTAAGGGTTGATCAATTTGTTTATAATTATGGAGGGATGTATGGGGGGGGGGGGGGTGTGCACTTTCAGGTTTTCCCATAAAACGATCCCCTTCTCAGCCATTGACTCAATGCACTAGTTTGACGTGGCCGGGAGGCAAACATATCGCTGCACTTGGAAAAATGGCTGAATAATGCTGCATATAAACATGTAATAAATTTCAACATTTAATCAGATAACTTTTAATGTTTCAAAGTCCCACATTTCAAAGAAGGAACCCCGGATGCGGGGCATGGACATAAACAGGAGTGGGTTAATAGTTTCTACTGGTAATAATTTAGTTTTTGTTTTAATAAATAACGAAATATTTCTCATGGACGCTGACTTTCGTAAAGCAGTCTCGTGAAAAAAAACCTTCCGGAACATGACTGCTGCTCGCGACGTGTGTTAATTCAAGCGTTGTAGTCTCGCACGCATGCAACAGCACTCACACGACATATAATAGTTCCCAGTAGCGAACTGTTTCGCTATCACCGCGACAGACATTTTTACGACTTGTCCACAAGTCTAAAAATGGTCCAAACTTTAGTTTCCTTTGACACCAACTTGATATGATTTTCGCCCCAGGTGCTTTTCATGGAGTAAGAAAGGTCAGAAGAGTTCATGATCCAAGCGCGAGAGGAATTCGGCAGTGCCCTTGAGCAAGTCCCATTGCGGATTGGCAGGAAATATAATGCATAAGCGCTGTGACTATGGGATCAAGCTGTTTCAACAGCAGGATAGCTGCTTAAACACAGAAAGCAGTTAAGCACAACCAAATTATGCTTACCAGATTAAGAACACCAGCCCAACTACAATGTCACATGTTAATTATTGTGACTGGTATCCTGCTCATTTCTGCGTAAGCTCTATGAAATTGGACCCAGGTTTAACACTCGGACTTTTTAATCAAGTTTGATTTCTTTCGATTTTGTGGCGTGCGAAGTATACTCCCCTCAACACGATACTCCACTGAAAATGTAAGCCAGCCACACGTGGCCACTGGCCCTTACTATAGCTAGTACTCGAACTCAAGTACTAATTGCTTGGTATCCTATGTAGGCCCTACTTGGCACTCGACTGAAAAGTGGACTTCCCGCGGAGTTCTTGTTACCTCGACTTCGTCTCGGTAAAATTATCAAGAACCAGGCATCGGTGGGTTTAAACCACTAGTTTATAAACCTCTTCACCACACATTGATTCCCTTATAACGTTATTACCACTTTGCAGGAAAAAACAAAACGTTTTTATGACAGTGGCTACAACTTGTAGCTACTTGCATACAATAAGACTTGAAAAATTACTACAAAGTCAACCGTGGATACATGCAACTACAAACTAAAACCAAGTTGGCTGTATAACTTCAAACGGAAATCATAACAACCTTAAACCACTCTCTCAGTGGTATACGGTTCTGAGTAAAGGAATTATCCTTTTTATGAAAATATATTCAAATTATTTAGCTCAGCGTGACACCCTGGAATATTTATGCGGATCGACCTTTGATAACCCTGTGACAATAATGTCTATTGTTGGGTTGGCACCACTACAGTCAGACGTCCCACGGCCCCCTGGTGTGGTGTGAAGTTGACTCGATGAACAAAATTCACACTCTTTTTTTTACAATAAAATATGGCATGATAGATGTCTCACGAGTGTGGAATGTTCATTTTTGTCAAGTTCTAATCAAAATGGCAACATTATCGCCACATATTGGTAGACGAATCACTTCTGGTTCTCTGCTTCACAATGAAATAAAACTTCACAATCACAAAAATGCTCTTATTTTCATTAGACGGTGGGTAAATGTTTTTATTTGGTTTGAGACTGAAACGATGTCAGACCCTTTCAATAGATCTCCAACGAACATGACTTTGTCAAAGTGGTTGATAGGGTTACAGACGGAAAGAAACAACAAAGTTATGGACACCTTCTTTTTAGAATGTTTGTGACGGTGCATACCTCGGGCTAGCATACCCCTAGATTCAGTTTAAAAAAAATTCTTTCACAATAATTATTTTGTGTGCTAATAATATCTTTGAAGGTTTTGTACACGTTTGGTAATTGGAACACATTGTCTGTTTCACCCCTATGCTGTATAGGCCCACCCAGACGCGGATCCAGGATTTCTTTCACCGGGGGGGGGGGGGGGGGGGGCACAATTACTTTGTAGTCATACTTTGGGGTTTTTTGCTCAAAGAAATTTAAGGGATCCAGGCCTGGGGCCGGCCGTACGGCCCCTGGTGGGGTCCAGGGGCGAAGCCCCGGTGGGGATCTAGCGGGCGCAAAAGGCCCCTGGAGCTCTGAGCTTTTGGAGTTTTTGTCTCGAGAAATCAAGCCTGCTACCATTCAACAAATTGGATGATAAGGTTATACAAACGGAAAGAAACAACATTGTTACGGACACCTTTTTCAGATTGTTCGCTATGATGGCGCATGGGCTATATGCATACACTCTAAAAACTCCCGGGTTAGGATTGACCCGGATTTGGGTCCAAGGGAACAGACCCATAAAGCAGGGAAAAAGCAGGGATTTTGACTCGGTTTCCGGGACACATTGACACGAATTCCGGGTCAAACTGACCCAGAAATGTGTCTGGGCCCCCTAGGACCTAAATCCGGGTCAATTCTGACCCGGGAGTTTTTAGAGTGTACCCCACAGTCAGTTAAAAGAAAATACAATCTCAAGAATTATTTCGGGTGGTAATAATATCTTTGAAGGTTTCGTATACATTTGGTAATTGGACCCCGTTGTTTGTTTCAATTCTATGCTGTGAAATATACCATGCAACAAATTCAGTTCAAAAGGTGGTAGCGTTTTTGAGATTGCCGAAAATCTGGAGCGGTTATTTCCACTCAGGAAAATTAATCTGCATTTGGAATAAACAGAGAACGCCTCTCAGATTCGAAAAACTTTTTGGGGAAGTCATATCTTTTTCCATAACCATACGTCGAAGTGAACAATTTATCATAATGCATAACAGGCCAGCCCTTCTATCCAAAGCTGCTGTACTTCTAACAAACAATAGTTTTTATTTCCATTATTTTTCAGAGTGAAAACCAGACGTGCAGGCCCCTTAACACCACAAGGTTCAAGGGATCGAACCTGGGAGATCAGGAACGACGGTGTCGATTGCAACCTGTTGAAACCATCTCGGTTGCCCTCCTCAACTTATAGCCCAGTTTCAGATAGCTACTTCAGCAGGCACTGGACACTTTTCGGTAAACTGTCAATTCCCAGTGTTCTAACTTAAAATTTAAAAAAAAAAAAAATTATGCAGGTTCGCCCAAAACAAGGCTAAAAGCCACTTTAGGTGAAGGGCTACACGGAACAAAACATATAAATGCAGAAACGCAGTGGAGCTGAAGGTAGGAATTGATATTCCTCTTAAAAGATGGCAGATCATAGGATGAAGGGAAACATGCATCAGGCAAGAAGTTCCAAAGAGATGCAGTACGAGGGAAACAAGCTACATGTACTGTAAAACAGACAGAGGCTGGCCACAGACCTTCACTGAGAAAGAGGTTGTAGTGTAGATCAAAGATTATATAGCGCCGCAAGGCGCGCTCTATAATCTTTGGTGTAGATCCTGAACTAATCTCAAATAGGTTAACAATGCGCTTCTGCACTCGATCTAGTCAGAATAAAAAGCGGGCAGAAGCTCCAGCCCAAATATGGCAACATGGTGTATCCATGCATAAAATAACAATTCTGTAAAAAATTGTGACACTGTACGAAGGTATCCCTTGTACCATAAAGAATCCTGCTAGAGTTTTGTCCTTCCCCCTTTCCCTTTTTCACCAAACCAGACCCCTGTCGATTGATCGATGAGCCCCTCCATCTACAAGGACATGTATGGTTGAGAATGGTCGAGATTAGAATATCGCATTGAGCTAACCGTCGATGTCCAAGATATCAAATGTTGTCAGCTAGTGCATGGTTTGAAGATCTCTTTTAATGGCTTATACCATGCAATGAGTGTGTCAGTTGAGGCGAGGCCAAAGCAGACCTGGATCAGCAATATGGGATTCATAAATATTAGTCCTTTTTTTTGTTTACTATCACGCCACAGTTTTAGTCTCATACTGAATCCCCTTACCGTCCACCTGTACCCTTTTTAAATCCTGGAGGAGCCTCTCCACAAGTCTGACCTCTGTCCATATTCCAACGTGCCTGATTTAAAGCACTGGGCACCTTTTGAAAATTGTCAAAGACCAGCCGTCGATTTCACAAAACTCTTCCTAACTTAAGACTAATCTTAGGACTTAGGACGAGTTCCAACCCTGCACTGTAGCATGCAGACCTTAAGATAAATCTTAAGTTAGGACGAGGGGACGAGTTACTCGTCCTAACTCGAGATAAGACGAATCCTAACTCTTTGTGAAATCGACGGCAGTACTCTCACTTGGTGTATCCCAACATATGCATACAATAACAAATCTGTGAGAATTGGAAATCAATTGGTCGTCGAATTTGGAAGAAGAAAACATACCCTTATTGTACAAATTTGTGTGCTTTCAGACTTACAAAAGACTTCATGCCTAAAGTCTTTTAATATTTGAGCAAGAAATTGCCTCTTTCTCAAAAAATGTATTTCCAGAGGGAGCCGTTTCTTACAATGTTTGATACTACCAAGAGCTCTCCATAGCTTGTACCAAGTAAGTTTTTATGCTAGCAATTATTTTGAGTAATTACAAAAGTAATTTAATATTGCTTGATGTAACCAACGAGGCCATACTCATGGATCCTAAATCTATACAAAGTGGTGGTCCGTATTGCTCCTAAAGTAGTCTTGGTCGCGGTCACACACAACCAATGTTCCGATTATGCACGGCAAAAACTGTCCACGCTTGTTATGAACGAACGCTAGCGGGCGCTCTGTTTCTCTGATTTAGATCTCACCATGGTGAGCACAGAACATGGTGAGATCCGTAAATCAGAGAAACAGCGCCCGCTAGCGTTCGTTCATTACAAGCGTGGACAGTTTTTACCGTGCGTAATCGGAACGTTGGTTGTGTGTGACCGCGCAACACCAATGGTCTTGGAACCAAGACTACTCCTAAAGCCTCTTTATCCCCCTTTTGTGTTCCACCCAACCATGATATGAAGAAACACGAGGCCACAACATCCCCAAACACAATCACATCAATTTCTATGCCTCTTTTACACACTCTATGTTTACACACAAGGTACACTTAATACACGAGGCACATTATGCAATCTTGTAAAATTCATGACCTGCATCCAACGAAATGCAGAACATGAACAGGAACTTTGATAATGCGAAAATCGACTTAGCTGTTGCAACCAGCCCCTTCCCCCACCCCCATCTTTGTGTCCCCTTTATCCCACTTGATTACATCTGCTACACAAACATCAACCCAAATAGCCCCGCCCCCTCCTCGTAAGCTTTCCCTCCGTTATACATGGTTTTACCTTGTGGTCCGTTAAAAAGATATACGAAGCATATATTCCAAAGGTGCCGACAAATTAACAACTTCATTAAAGCACAACTACAAATTGTTAACTCAAAACTATTCCGTATTTGTGAGGTTTAGGACATCAGGGATATGAGGGTAAATTTATAAATAATGTTGCGTTGAAGTCAATGTTTTGTGGTGTGTCGTAGCCGAGTGGTTGAGAAAAAGAACGCATGCAGAACTCGAGCTCCGGGGGGTCTATTTCACAAAGAGCTAGTCCTACGAGGTATACAAATTGCATGGATAGTCCTAAGTTAGGACGAGTAACTCGAGATAAGACTAGTCCTAACTCTTTGTGAAATCCACCCCTGGTGTTTCTGATCGGCAGAATACACGTGGGTTGGGTGCCATGATACTTGTATCATCATTGAATAATTCATCTTTACGCACCTTTGTTTACAGGTTTACTGATGAGATTTGCAAGCTAGAATGTTAGTTCACTTTATAACGAGGCATCCTTGTTTTCGTTACCATAAATATAATTATGAGTATGAGTTTTAAAGAAAAGAAGCGGGAAATATTAAAGATAGAAAAACTCACATCTTGAACGACGGTTGTGTGATACTGTGAGCGATCGTACTCCCATCCCACATCGCACCCAATGGTTTCATTCCAAAATCCTTCGGTCTCATTCTCATAAAGTAAAGCATCCTCTTCACCAAAATTGCGGTATCTGAGACATCCATCAAACTGTCCTTTCTCATCTCTAGGAATGCTCAAGTTCTTCCTTTCTTCGAGGCATAGTGAGTAGTCATCAGACACCTTGGAGTAGAGGCTGCAGTTCGGCTCGGTCAGCTGCGGGGTGGCACACCAGTGTGCCGTGTCTGGAGCAAGAAACACCTGGGCGAATTGATGATAACTCATAGGAAGGGAGAACACGCACACGAAGAAGAAAATCATCTTTTGGTAGCGACCAAAAGTACCAATGTGGTTGAGGATCTCGTCGAAATGCATCTTGATTGCTAGCTAGGATGGTCAAATTGGAAGTCTGATTCAGTTGGACTCAACGTGGAGTAGCTGTTTATTTCTCACTGTAAACTCATCTCTCCGCTGTACGGGGCTTCGCAATTGTTGTCTGTGTATTCATGATTTGTGTATCAATTGAAAGTTGCCGGCCAGGTCGATTTAACAGTTGCATAACAAGTCAACTCAAGTTATTAACAACAGAAGATCTTCTCCAAACTGATTGTTTCCACTCTGTCTTTTGGCTGGCTCGTAACCGATCACCAACTGTAGCCACTACTACTACAACAGCTAGCTGTGTTAAGACGAATTAAAGCAAACCTGCGCCGCGTGGTTCCGAAAAACTCCCCGACTCCCTGCTCACCTTCCCGCCCACTATACTCCGCACAACTAAAATACTTCAATTCGGATCACACAACCCTCGCAGAGCTAAACGTGTTTATATACTCGCCAACCGACCAGCTTAACTCCGTTAAAATCATGGAGCTGTTCCTAACTCCATGGTATAATTGAATAATTTCCCACCAAGCAGATTGTCGAGCAGAAGCTAGTCCCCAGTTCCCCGCTGTGTAGATTTGTTACGGAATGACTTGAATATAGTATTGCTTTTATTAGCTGTGGGTATTTTTCTGTCATTGTCTGTGGTGAATGCTGGAGTCTCTCTGACCATAGAGCTAGTGCTCTGACTGACACGCACCTTCTCATTGCTAGGTTGCTTTGTGCACTCGACGATCAAGGTCAAATGTAGTTTAAAGGAACTATAGACACCTGTTATTGTAAAAAAAAAAAAAAAAAAAAAAAAAACAGTTTTCTCACTTGGTGTATTCCAACATATGCGTAAAGTAACAAATCTGTACAATGCCTATTTTGTGCTTTTATAGCTTTAATTGTTTGTATAGTTCTATATGTTTATACTGTTTGCCATGTTTGAATAATGTCCATCTATAATTATGTCCTTTTACATTGTCTCTTCTTAATAAGTTGTGGCATCAGGAGATTAACTCGATAGTAATTTAGTTGATTTTTTTTTAAATCCATCAGGGGTGCCACTTTGTTTTTCTTTTCTCTTTTCTCTTTCTCCTAAATGTATGTACTTGTATTTGTTCTCTTTACCCATCTTATTGTCTTTAAAAACTTCGTGAATGAAAAAATACTTCTTTCTCCAAAACTACGTTACTTCAAAGAGAGCCGTTTCTCACAATGTTTTATACTATCAACAGCTCTCCATTGCTCGTTACCAAGTAAGGTTTTATGCTAACAATTAGTATGAGTAATACCAATAGTGTCCAATGCCTTTAAATACATTGTGTGCATATCGTGTGTTTGAAGTGTTATTTACAGAGTAAACTGAAATAAGTGTGGAGTTGACGGTGATACAAAGCTCCACCAGCAGAAAACTGAATGAATGCTCGAAGGCTGGCTAATGTAGTTTTAGGGCTATTCGAAATTCAATTCATTTTGTGGGGGATTATTTTTGGTTACATGGCTATCATTGCATTGCATAGCAACATTTCTCATGGACAAATCACCGTAATTGTGTTGTCGACCCTACCTTTAATACCATGACTGAATTTGTTCACAAGATTTCTTCATTCATACCCCCCCCCCCCATCCTCCCAGAAAAAAAAGAAAAGAAAAAAAAGGATAAAAAAATATTGGAAAAAAGGTATGTGCAGACAAAACGTCAACGTTACTTTTGAAGGGGCGCTGATTTGCCTTTAATTGGGCTATTAAAGGTGTTTATTATGAAATTAATATGGTTTGAGAGATGTTTAAAAAAAAAAAAAAAAAATTGTTGGAACTTTGTGGAACCAACACTGTCCGCCATTTTAAAGAACCCGATTTTTCAAGAAGTAAAAGGAAAACTGGTCAATATTTGGAGTTAAAATTTGTGTCATCCCTGGAATTACACGGTGGCCACAGAGACCGTGACCTCTGTTGACCCTGGTATTGGCATTGGTGCCCCCTTCACGACTTAAAGACTTTCAAGTAAAAGTGCCATTTGAAAAATGAAAAATGGCCATGCCATCTCAATTATGAAATTCCATGCCCTTTATGTGAATCATTATATTACTTAAAAAAGATCATCTTTCTGACCATATTATTCATTTAAAAAACCAAAACCATTGTCCAAAACGCCCGATCTGAGACAGAGTGTCACTTTAAGGTTTGAATTCAACACTTAAGAGTCGATTTCCTTCCACTCAATCAAAAGTACATTGTATGTTATCAAAACATAAACATAGATCCCCCATGACGTGTGAAGGACAAAGGCAGAAAGGCTCACCAAGGTTGATTTTGTGTTTTCACTCATTTTTAAATTTATAGTCCATATCTGAAAATGGTGGGTCATTCTCTAACCTCGTGTTAAATCGTGTATAAATGTAACTGTGTTCAATACCCTTCAAGTTTAGTGCAACTTTTCTCAAAATCCAAAATCGCTCGATATGACGCTCCAAGTTCAACATTGGTAATTACTCAAAATAACTGTTATCATGCAAACTTACTTGGTAACGAGCAATGGAGAGCTGTTGATGGCATAAAACATTGTAAGAAACGGCTCTGTACTAAGTATTGTAGTTTTCGAGAAAGAAGTATTTTTTCACGAATTTGATTTCGAGACCAGAATAGATTATTTGAGGTCCCGAAGTCAAGCATCGGAAAGCACACAACTTCGTGTGACAAGGGTGTTTTTTTCTTTCATTATTATCTCGCAACTTCGACGACCAATTCAGCTCAAATTTTCACAGGTTTGTTATTTTATGCATGATAAGTTGAGATACACCAAGTGAGAAGACTGGTCTTTGGCAATTACCAAAGGTGTCCCAGTGTCTTTAAGGTAAGGTCAACTCCTGTTCAAAACGACTCAACCACGTGCGTTTTTTACTCAAATATCCTTGCACTGCTTGTTAAACATTCTGCAACTCGTGCATTTATTTTAACAACTTCCATACCAGTTAAACTGATGATGTATTTGATATCATTTTACACCCAATGTAGAGTTAGAGGACCTTGGGTCAATAATTCCATCAGGATATTATACACGTTTGAGGGAACAGCTTGCGTACTGACGATAAAATGGGTCAAACTGGAAAACAGGGAACTGAAATGAATACAATGAATAACGAGGACAGTGGTAGCATTTTATGATTTATAACCAATATTAACAAAACTGCGTGTTTTGAGCTTTCGTATAGAAGAAACTACGTAATCAAAATGGGGGGAAAAGAAAAAGAAAAAAACCCAATTAGATTACAAAAAAAAAAATTTTTTAAAAAGATGCAAAACAAACCCTCATTGAAAACGGCTCCTCAGCATTGGTCCCACAGGGACGTTGCAACCAAACAGGTTCCTATAGGGTTGAACAAGCTATTTTCATAGATTCATGCTGTCAACAAGTTGATCAAAATAGCGACAATTTGAGACATCGCAAAATCACACCCTATTTCGATGATGCCAATCGGATAAACAAGCCTATGAGAAAACGACAAAATAAAATCACATTTTCGTTGTTTTCACGAAAACGGTGAGCACAGACTTGAAGACATAATATCCAAATTAATCCACGGTGTGTTATATCGAAAACAGCAATTTTATAATTGGTCTCTTAAAGACAGAGTACACTATTGGTAATTGTGAAAGACCAGTCTCCTCACTTGGTGTATCTCAACATATGCATAAAATAACAAACCTGTACAAATTTGAGCTCGATCGGTCGTCGGAGTTGCGAGATAACTATGAAAGAAAAAAACACCCTTGTCACACGAAGTTGTGTGCTTTCAGATGCTTGATTTCGATACCTCAAGTTCTAAACTTAATGAGGTCTCGAAATTAAATTCGTGGAAAAATTACTTTTTTCTTGAAAACTACTCCACATCAGAGGGAGCCGTTTCTCACAATGTTTTATACTATCAACCTCTCCCCATTACTTGATACCAAATAAGGGTTTGTGTTAATAATTATTTTGAGTAATTACCAATAGTGTCCACTGCCTTTAAAACCAATAATAGCCATACTTTGGTTCGTGGTATTGCCGCACTGCGTTCTGTTTACATTAATAAGGGCTATTGTGTTGAGACTCTTTAAGGAAACAATTTTGATAAACAAATTGGCGCCAAACTCTAACAACACGTGGGTAGAAATTATTGAACGGCTCTGTCGATGAATATGGGTATAATTTTTATACGGAGGACATTCAGGAATTAAAATTATATTAATTGTGTTTTAATACCGTAAGTTTTTTTTTCCGGCTGATTACAACAAAAATTCATTCGGTTTGACATCCAGCTCACTCAATTGTTTTTGAAAATAAATGCACTGGCGATTAGGAAAATAACAGTAAAAAGAATGATTAATTTAAATTTCAACAGTTTAGCATATTATTTATAATAATTCGAAGTCATTATGTCATTCGGGGTCAAATCGTTCAGTTTTGTTGGTCAAAGTTAAATTTACATTCATCAAAACAAAAATTTACATATAAATATAATAGTAGTTGGTTATCTTAAAAGTAGAATTTCAACTGAAGAAAGGTGAAAATGTAGCCTTTGACTGTCTACAACACATTACTTGCACGTTACCTAGTGGGCCTATAAAGGCTTTCAATCACAAAAAACTTGCTTAGCACATAAAAGTATAGCTTAACAAGAAACAGATTACCAGCCAAAATTACAGAAAGTTTAAACTGGTTACGACTGGTGCCCCACTGAATGTTTGCTGAGCAAAGAAAGTTGTTAAGAGTTCTGCACAACAATTATGACATGGTCCTGAATGAATGAGACAAACGAAGTCATGTGTTCGCGGAAACGAAACTGACATGCAATAATGGCAGCTAAAACAACAAGCCAATTTTGAATGATTTAAGGAAACATGCGTGATTGATTTAAGGAAACATGCGTGAATGTGAAGTTTTTGCTAAAATTGACGGGGAACACCTGTTGTTTTTATGTAATGACACTGCAGGGGAAACTGGCAAGGACGAGCTGTACAGAGATTTTGTTTTCATTATTTAATTTTTATTTCAGAAGTAGACAGTGATGAGTTCACCATTGGGCATCAGATCATCATGTCGAAGGCAAGTTCATTCCAGATTTAAATTTTGATCAGCATCGTGATGTAAATAGCTGATTACAAACGACTGAGGGCGCATGTTGAATTACTGAATGTATGGGTGCGTTCGTTTAGCTTCCCTGGGTCGACCCCGGCGTGTGACGTTTTTTTTTTTTTTTTTTTTTTTTTTTCCAGGACGAACGTGTGCAGATAGTTACCCACGTTCGTCCTGGAAAAAAAAAAACGGCCACACACCGGGGTCGACCCAGGGAATCTAAACGAACGCACCCTGAAGTAGGTAAAAAAAGCATCATAATGGAAATATCACACGAACTTTTTTTGTAGAGAATCCAATTAAGAAATTGAAAAACCCGTTAGGAAAACCCGCGCGGTCGGTTAGGGACTGAACAAACTAATCCACATGCAAAACCAAGGCCCCCTCCGGGATTCGAACCGGGGTCCTGGAGGTGATAAGACGACGGGGACGCATGAACCACTCCACTGTGACGATCGAGCAAACCTGACTACCCGACTCCCAGCTTAACACTGAATTTTCAAATAATATTGTCGCCTGATCTTTGACTTTATAAAGATGAGATTTTGAAGAGTCAAATTTTGAACTTTTGAAAACGATTATTAATATAAGTGTCCCCATAATTAAAAATGGGGTTGTAAACATATTTTGATTACACGGCTGTGGAGAGTCTGGTACCCATCTTACTTGTCGGGTCATGCCAACAGTGCAAAAATGAGATAACACTCCAGATGACAGCGTACACTAAATTACTCATAAAATTCATAGTTACTACCTTCATGGCAAGAGTCGGATGTTCGTTGCCGTCTGCCCTTCCAATTCGATCCCCGACGAGCCATTTCCATTTAAATACCGCGCCCTCGATCAGTTACATCCATCCAGTCAAACAAATTAATAGTCTTTGAGAAATTTGAAGACACTGCACTTCAACAGCGCCCTCTGTTGTCATTGTACATGCACAATAATACACATTGATTGAACTTGACATAAAAGAGTAAGCCAAAGTTTGGTCAAAAGTCTGTACCACTACATCTTCTTAAACCAGAAACACTCTGATACTTAAATCGAGAGCCTAAGAAGAAACATTCCATCTGAAGTTTTGGGTAAAATTGATATCCAGTGCAATTAATTCGTCACTTTGAACAAGCAACATTTCAAAAATCACCCCTAAACCAACAACCCCAGAACATTATTGCCTTAAAAACAAAATGGACACTTACTGTGATCATGTGCTGATCCAAAAAGGGTTGGAATTAAAACTTCCATAAAGAATAGTCTTGCAAGTTATAAGCATTTCTTTATTTTATTTATCATTCATCATCATTATTTACAAAATAATTATTAATAATTTCAAAGTGTACTTTGCACCACGATCAATTAAATTACCATATAAATTACAGTTCAACACAAAAACCATACCTTGAAAAGACAAGAAGCAACTGTTTAACCACCAACAAGTATCTTAAAGCATGCATAAGTTTTTGACTGAAAAGCTCATTAAGAAAATTACAAGGGAGTTTAACTTTGAACTCCCGGTTTGAGATGTACTTTTTCAATACTTCCTTTAAGTGTGGTCTTAAAATAATATATATAACAAATTATGTTTAGACTTTATAAAAATCAAATACTTTCTAAAGTACTTCATGTTCACAGTGACCATTATTTGCTTGCTGGAACAAACTGCCTTCAAACCTAAGTATATATACATAATGTTTTTTTTATCATCGATTGGTTTAAAGGAACATGTTGGTCTTTGAAAAGCGTTTGTAACCGTTTGTTATAAAAATGCATATGGTTTAGAAAGATGTATTAAAAGTAGAATACAATGATCCACACAAATTTGCCTCGAAATTGCGTGGTTTTCCTTTTACTTTGCGAACTAACACGGTCAGCCTGTCAAAGGTATATTTCCACAACCACATTACTTTAAAATGAAAATTTATTCAAAATGATTTGTACAATCGAGTAGTCCAAAGTTGCTGTAAGTTAATATTGCCATTAATGTTTAGAGTGATAACCTAACATATTATTCCATTTCAGAGTGATCTTAGTACATGTACTAACAAGTTAGCACCTGAAAATCTTCTTTTCTGCTCAACAGTAACGCCAGTCTTCTCTAAATAATAATAATAAAAAAAAAAAAAAAAAAAAAAAAAAAAAAACCAGATTATTTTGTATTGATACAGGCTGCGTAGAAGATTAATTATGCCTGCATTTCTGAAAGACAGTTAAAATAATACAGATCAAAAAAAAAAAAAGTTGTGTCTCCTGCAGGCTTATAAAATAAGCTTCTCCTAACAACATGAACAAGAATTTAAAAGAACCACAATGTATTATCATAATAGTACTCAAGGACCGCACCCTTGTCTTTGTTACTGTGCACTGACTACATTAGAAACTACATGAGAAACTTTGTATTTTATAATTGCATAGGTACAGTTATTGCTCAAAATGTACATCACTCTGATTATTTATAAATCAATTACAAATTCGAGCTTAAAATATTTGGAATTTTAGCGTTGAGTAATAATGAATATTTTAATTGTGCTCAAATAAAGGCTTCTATACAAGCTTCATAAGGGCAATGTCACATAATATGCCAATTTACAAGCAGCCAGATTCAAGTAATCTCAAAGGAGGAAAAACCCAACGTTTTAGTTTTCATATATTTATTATGTATATTTTGGATTCATACAACTTGGAAAGAAAACTGCCGCTTGTGCTGCAGAAGTGTTCCTTTTCCATGGAATGCAGGGCCCAATTTCATAGAGCTGCTGTACATGTGAAATCATGCACACCTTAGGAAACTGTTCCAGTACAGTCAGCAGAAACAGTGCTAACCATTAAGCAGCGCAATGAGATTGGGCCTCCAAGTTGCCTATAAATATTGGTCCATGTACATGTAATAAGCTCTCGAGGCTTGCACTGCAGATGCATCGATTGTCCTTGGGATAAAATTTTATCCCCAAATTGCAAACTTAAGTCCAGAAGATGATCAGAGCATACTGATCGAAATGTTGAAACCAATGGTTCTTTTTAGAACCACCCCAACTCATTAGAGATAGTCATTACATGGTGTTACCACAAACCTTTCCATATCGTATTTCCACCATGCAAAGTTTCAAATCCTACTTAACTTTAGTCCAAATAAGGGATTATTGATGGCTAATCATGGCCAAGCAAATTCCAGTGGTTTAAGTTATCGGGGTGTGGGTTCGAATTCCAGTAATGACACTTGTGTTCTTGAGCAAGACATTTGCTTTAATTGTTCCTCTCCACCCAGGGGTAAATGGGTACATGTAAGGGCAGTGATGGTTCTTGTGATTGATTTAGCTTAGTGCGCTACATACTTAGCATCACAGGCTACATACTAACAAAGGAGCTGAGATGTTTTAAGGAATGATACAAGAAACAAGTTGCTGGGTCAGTTGATCCAGTGGTTGGATTCTCAAGAAACAAGCTGCTGATAGAAATACATTCAGATTGATGTTAGATGCTGGGCGTGGCAACATCCCTACGCTTCAACCCAAGCAACATCTTTCTCATTTAATGCCTTTGAGGAAGACTCTGCTTGGGTTTTTAACATGAAAACATTGCCTTGTTTTCCGCCTTTACCACAAATCATTTTGGTCAGTGTGCAGTTGCTATACCAACTGCTTAAAAAAGAAAAGGCTGATTTTTAAATATCCTAATTATATTTTGTTCAATTCACTGTCCTTTTCAAAGTATGACATTGATTATTTAATTAATTGATAATTATACTAATAATATTGAACATTTATAGAGCACCATGTCTGTCAAGGATGACACTCATGACGCAAAAAAAACCCAAGAACACTGCCAAATACACAAAGACAAACAACCAAAGAGCAAATCTATGATTTCCACACAATAGACAGGTTTTGAGATGTGTTTTAAATTGAGAACAAATATCTGCTTATCTGAGTTGAAATGGGAGGCTGTTCCAAAGAGATTGCCAGACAATGCTACATGCAATCTTCATCATTCAAGTCAAATTATATCCATGAGTCTAGAGTCTTCTCCTAGATATTATTACATGTATTTCGCATGAAGTCTGAACCAGGCTTTGAAGGATGATGTACATGTACCATGATTGAGTTCTATATCGTAGGCTCCCGACATCGGCCGCAGTTGTTCATGATGTCTGGTTTGTAGTGCTCTACTTGGATCGTGGAGAAGACGATGTTGTACTTGTTTCGGATCAGATGAGATGCTTCTTGAAGAACCTGTTCACTATCTGTCCCTGCATCTGGAAGAATAAAACAAAAAAGATATATTGTTACATTTGAGTCACTCTACAGATATACCAGTTTTTGTTTTTGATTGATAATAATTTAACAATTTGGGGGGGCTAATCATCCTTTATCGCCGCTAAAAGCTGAATTGCGAAGGATGCGGCTGCAACGTGTTCGAGAAGCAGGCATGCAAGGGCGCCTTTTGCTGACAGCCACATCGACCCATTATGACTACGGAGCACAGCCAAGATTGAAAGTGGAGCCAAGGGAGGAAAACCGGATGGTCTGGAAAACCCTTGTGGCACAGCAGAGTACCAACGCACAACTCAACTCACATAAAATATGGCCCTGGCTGGGAATCGAACCAGGGTCACCTAGGTGAGAGGCGAGCGCTTTACGTCATTGATTGATTGATTGATTCAAGAATGGTATTTGGTCCATTACGCTGGCAGGATCAACTCAGGAACATGTCCAAATTCCACTTCATTAATAATATCGAAGTCATATACAGCGCACGAATCTACCAAACAAGGTACTCATGGCGCTGAGTATATACAAACTTTAAGAAAGATAGGTTATTGCAGTGATGGATTCTGAGACCCAATGATGGATTCTGAGGCCCAATTACCCTCATTAGGCAGAACAACTAGCTACGAACATATTTGAATGGGGACGCGAATTCCACGGAGGCCAACGGACACCTTTTCCTAAGCTGAAGAGAGAAGCGATTTAGTCCTTTGAAAAAAGACTCAAATTCTGGTAGTTAAGTCATGAGGGTGTGGGTTCGAATCCCTATCATGAAACTTGTGTCTTTGCAAAACCATAATTTCCTCTCTCCACCCAGGGGTAAATGGGTACATGTGAGGGTAATGATGGTTCTTAAGATTGATTTAACTTGAAGCTCTACATACTAGCACAGGCTGTATATTCACTGGGGACCTGAGATGGTTTAAGGAATGAAATAAAAATGGCCCAGTGACCGGGGTAATGATGTTGGAGCGCCATGAGTGTCCCCGAGTGATAGATTTGAGCGATGTATAAGGGCCTTGTCACACGAGGCAACTTTTGCAGTCAACTTGGAGGCAATCAACTCAGTGTATGCTACAGGATCACTTTGGTAGCACATGAGTCAATTTTATAACACTGTCTTACGATCCACAAAAGAAAAATAATAGCATTCAAATGGGAATGCCTTTTCTTCTTGGAGATTTCCTGGAACAGGTTGCACGTAAATTGCCTCTAGTAATATGACCCTAAGAAGCCACTAATATTATTATTGTAAAATTGTTAGATTCTTAATGATTACATGTACGTTCATTCTATTTCTGCTCAACACAATACATTGACTAGCTATTTTGAAAAGTTGATCGATATTACCTACATTTGTCGTTAAGTCATCAATGTTAAAAAAGCAATCCAAATTAACCGACCTCTTGTACATTGAGATCTCGCGTAGAACCGTGACCTCATATTCTATAAATAGATCACTAAAGCTGCATACACCTCATCCGACTTGACACGATCAAGTGAAAAACATACCAGCATGCAGAGAAGGTATTTGTTTAGTTATCACTCTTAAAACTAATTGAAATAAAAGATTGTGATTAGAAGCTTACAGGAGCTTTCGATACAATGAAGCTTTCTGGGAACTATTTCACTTTGAAGTGGGTGTGTAAGACACATATGTATCAGTTTTTATGCCCCCAAATTTGAATCCCAGATTAAGGGATTATTCTTTTTGAGTGGGCATATTCTCTAAGGATTTTTTTAGAGATATCTAAAAAAAAACACGCCCACCTTTGAAATGAGACTTTCACCATTAGTTTTATTGCATACACGTACATCTACATGTACACACAGCTGTGTTTATGGTGTCAACCGGGAACTTCTCTTTGTTCTCCAATTGTTTTTCAGAAGTCCCCATTGGTTCTGTACACAAAATCGGATCAAGGTTGTCCTCTGTGTGACTTTTCCCTGGATCCCTTTTGCTAAAGTTCTCGATTTAAATGCATAGACATGCCCATAAATGTACATATGTGTAGGATAAAAACAATCCAACAGTTCAAAAAAAACAAAGGTATACTTTGCCTTGAAACTGTAAATTGAAGGTAGGTCGGTACCTAACAAAAGATGTTTCACTCACCAACACACAGGTGGACGGCCATTGCAGCCTGATTTGTCGTCAACGACCACACATGAAGACCATGGGCCATTCTTACATGCGGTAAACTCTTCAAATCAGCTCTTAAATTTTTAATGTTTATGTGTTTTGGAACACCTGAAATTTAAACAAAGAAAAAAGAATCATATACAAAAACTTCTGAAAGAGATGACACTATACGGCTCTCTTAATATTCATGCATGACGTCACAATTCTTACCCAAAATGAGGCCATAGACGCACGTCCACCACCACTTGCAGTGGCTGCGCTATGGCCTTGTTTTGGGTTAGAATTGTGGCGTACTCATGCATAAATATTAAGAGAGGCCTATTGACCCAATGTCATAGTCGGCTACTGTCTGCCATGCTTTACATTTTGGAAGTCTCCATGAAAATTCCAGGGTAAGCAAGTAAATGTCCTGTCGGCTAAAATACAAACTGCATCACATATAACGCACGAGGACAATACCTCAAATGGGGCAACCAAGATTATCTGTCTAGCTGCTGGGCAAACTCGGTGGTCTATTGGTATTGTGTTCTGCAATGGCAAGGGTTGTTGGTCGAATCTCACCCGAGTAATATGCTGGTTATTTTTTGTCACAGAACTCAGTAATAGAGCGCAGTCACCCTGGGTTTTTGCTGACCACTCTATGGGTTTGATTGGCTGAGCTGATGTTTAGGTATCAAGTTCTGGCGGCTACATGTAAGTCAAGAGGGTGTGGGTTCAATCTCATTCATGACACTTGTGTCCTTCCTTGAACTGCAATTGCTTCTCTTCACTCAGGAGTCAATGGGTACCAGTGAGGGCAGGCATGGTTTTTCTGATTGATTTAGCTTAGAGCATCACTAAATGTACATGTATTATACATGTGTGTACATACTTGGCAGCACAGGCCGAGATGATTAAGAAATGAAAACAAAAGTGCCCAACGATAATAATGCTACAGTTCCATAAGCGTCACCAAGTGACAAGATATGAGAGGTACATGTATATAACCAGCCATTATTATTATATTATTTATGTTATAACTCTGGCATGTCATACCTTCCATCAGGACTTGGATAGCGTCTCTTAAAATCAAGATTGTTGTCACCAAAACCAGCACAGAGAAGATAAATGTACAGATTGGATCTGCAATTTTGTATTCAGGCTGTGGAAGAAAACAAAAATAATTACCAAGATCAGCTATTAATAAAATATTTGCTAACCTTTGCATAATTTTAATCCAAATTAACCTTTAAACTTAGCTAATGGTCTGACATTTTGACTGCTTCTCGAACACGTTGCAGCTCTTATTAGCTGAGAGTTAGGATGATTAGCCCCCCAAATATTATTATTATTATTATTATTATTATTATTATTATTATTATTATTATTATTTCTCGAAAGAAGACTCTGCATTTATACCATCGGACCTTTTAGTTGGTAAGTTGTTTGCAACAGCTAATTCCAAGGAATTTTCTTCTTGGTAAAGGGGCACCCTATGAGTAAATTGAGGTCTTGAAATCAAATTTGTGGAAAATGACTTCTTTCTCAAAAACTACGTCACTTCAGAGGGAGCCGTTTCTCACAATGTTTTATACTATCAACCTCTCCCCATTACTCATTACCAAGTGAGGTTTTATGCTGATATTTTTTTTAAAGGAATTACCAATAGTGTCCACTGCCTTTAAAAAACCATTAAAAAACTCTCACCTCGACTAAGATAATAACAGCTGCGATACAGACACCAACGCTCTGTATCAGATCACCCAGTATATGTATAAATGCTGCCCTCACATTCATGTTCCCTTCGGACTTCTTGGGTTTGGCCGGATTCAACTCCTCGTCCGTGTCCGCATCCACAATCCGTATCGGATCTGCTTGGATGCTAAGAGGCTGATCATCTCGGTCTTCTTGAAGAGTCTGGTAGGGAGTGTTACTCTCATGATCCCCGTTGTGACTATGACTGTGGCCGTGGCCTCCCCCTCCCCCTAGTCCTCCATGGCTGTGGCTGTGCCCGGTAAAGTGCAACACGGCTGCAAGTCTGTGTAGGGAATAATAATAACATTAGTCTATTTTCTATACCATCCACCCTGGTAATAGTTAAAAAGCAGGACAGTTCTTTTCAGAACTGAGAAGTCTCCCGAACCTCCGATTATCTACTCCGCGGCAGTAGAATAAAGCAAGACAGTTCTCTAAGAACAACTCTACCTGGCAAGTAAATACACACATAGTGTGACCGCAAACCAAATATACATTGATACCTCACCATGCAATGCCTCAAATCCTATATAATAAAACATGAAAAAGGCTTCTTAGGGGTAGCTACAAATCCGTCACTCAGTGACGCTCAAAGCGCTTTAATTCAGTATTTTTCTGAAAGGTGTATGTGGGACTACATGTACATGTAGTATTACTGCAGATTACTAGCCCCCAGGAAGTTTTAGTAGCCTAAGGACCTTGTCACACGAGGCAACTTTTACAGGCAACTTGCAGGCAACCAACTACAGTGCACGCTACAGGACCACTTGGGTAGCACATGAGTAGTTTTTGAAACAATGTCTTATGATCTCCAAGAAAAAAAAAAGGGAACATTCAAATGTGAATGGCTTCTCTTCTTGGAGATTGCCTGGAAATGGTTGCCTGTAAATTGCCTCATGTAACATGACCCTTGGGGTGGATTTCATAAAGAGTTAAGACCAGTCTAATCTTGAGTTAGGATGAGTTACTTGTCCTAACTTAGGACTAGCCTTAAGTTTTTAATATCACTTAGGACTAGTCTTAAGTTAGGACTAGTCCCAACTCTTTATGAAATTCAACCCCAGATTTTAAAGGAACACTTTGCCTTGGATCGGCCAAGTTGGTCTTTGAAAAGCGTTTGTAACCGTTTGTTATAAAATGCATACGATTAGAAAGATATTTTAAAAGTAGAATATAATGATCCACACAAATTTTCCTTGAAATTGCGTGGTTTTCCTTTAACTTGTGAACTAACACGGTCAGCCATTTATGGGGGTCAAAAATTTGACTTCCATAAATGACCGTGTTAGTCGACGAGGTAAAAGGAAAACCACGCAACTTTGAGTCATACTTGTGTGGATCATTATTTTCTACTTTTAAAATATCTTTCTAATCATATGCATTTTATAACAAACGGTTACAAACGCTTTTCAAAGACCAACTCGACCGATCCAAGGCAACGTGTTCCTTTAAACAAATTGTCATTTGCATCTTGTTGATTTATTAAATAAGGCCTTATAACATTATAATAAGCCCTTTGAGAAATGAAAAAGAAAGTTGTTGAAAAGCAGTTTCCTCCTTTTGACCTTTTTAAGTATATTAGCAGGATATTAATTACTTCAATAATTTGTAATAGTGCTGGTACAAGCTTAATAAAGTAATAAAACTGAGCGTATCATTTTATAGAATGTTTTATGATGAGCGCTTTATAATCTTTCGGATTTTAATAATCTTTCGGATTATTTCAAATGATTCATCCAGTTCACAGTGTTTGACATTACAGTCGTCAGAAAGAAAAAATATTATTTCTTATACATTTAATTTGACAAAACTCTCCTTGTGTATGTCAGTTATTCATCAATCCCATTAAATATGTTAAACAACATAATATTTTTCACAAATTTTAAATTAATAAAAAAATTCATTTAATAAAACAAGTTGAATTTGATTTCACGTGCACTTTCAAATTATGAGTGCCTGTGGTCCTTCTACATGTATTGTTTTCAAGGCACAGACTAAAACAATTTACATTAAAACTGCAATTTTTACATTCCTCTGAATCGAACCATGGCAACAAAATCTTGACATGAAACGCCATCCACCTTGCCTAGATGATAATTTGTTTTTCTGGTGGGGTACAATGCATGTCAAAGGTCACTACTTAAACCTCGAACAAAACATTTATTTTCCTTTTTCTACATTGTAACAGCAATGACTTTAGTTAATCGCAAAGTCAGCGATGTCGCAAAGTCACTTTTGTGAAAACGGCCCCTTGTGTTTAGTATCATCTACATGTACATACAGAGTTCAAGCTGTTACGCAAGTTGCAGCTAATTAATTTCAGCAGAAAAGATTCCTTCATTCATTAAGCAAACAAAATAGCAGACAAAAAAAGACTGATTTGTTTACAGTTTAAGTTAACCATAAAAGTATTATACTTGTGTACTGAAGTATGTACATATTTTGTTTTCAGATATCAATATAAACCACAAGGAAAAAACTGACTGGGTAAATTTTTGAAATGATTTTGGGGTTGAACAAAGAATTTACTAAAGTGGGATTCGAACCAACGACCTCCGGATTTGAATGGGAGCACGTTAATTCGGAGGTCGTTGGTTCGAACCCCACTCTAGTCAATTCTTTGTTCAACCCCCAAATTATTTTGTTTTCAATTGTTTTCTTAGTGATTGGTTTTTGATTGTTTTCAACCTTTGTAATATTGCATTCGTTCAAACATCAGTTTCTTGTACATGTACATGTTCTTGGCTTGTCTCCATCACTACATCTGTTGAAGTAGGTGTTGCTACACAAGCTCATCAATGCACCTTTGGTGGTAATAAGGTCTAGTCTTTCAGTGCTAAACCACTTCTTCTTGTGTGCAATTAATTGAAGTTGTAAAGATTAATTAAAGAATAATAAAAATGTTGATTATCACGAGGGATTTTATATATTTTTTAATGCAGGTTGTTTCTCAGAAATTCACATCGCTCACATTCAAACCCCATCCCTTCAAACTCCAACAACAACAACAACACCATGTTTTAATTGATTTTGTCGGATTAAGGATTGTCAAAGTAAAACGATCACTGATGTGTTTTTTTTACATATTTGATGTTTGCACACGTGCATTTCAGTGCTTTTAAAAGGGTGATACCTGTTCTAATAAACATTTTTGAATTGAATTGAATTAAGCTTTAAATGTGATACCACCCTAAAATAAGAGTCCAAAAGGGCCCAATTTCATGAAGCTGTTTTGCAGTTGCCAAGTGACAAGTTTCTTTGCTTCGCATAAATTGAGTGGGGCATCTGTCAATTCTAGCTAGTAATCTGTTTTCTGTTAGTCAGTACTTTTACTGTCCCCAACAGGTCTTTCTGCTTACAGGCTGCCTTTATGGTTGGGTTGTATAGAGCTACCTTGGTGTTGGATTATGTTCACAAAGAGGATCTTACCAACCTGTAGATCAATGGAATTCAGGATGAATTGACCACAGGATGAAACCCCAAAAAGCTAATTGAGTTATCAACACGTGTACTTGGCTTGTTGAGTTTGTATACTGGTTATTGTAACCTGCTATTTCGACCCTGTCAGAGACTTTCCTCAAAGGTTTAATGACAGTACTAGTTCTATTTGTGTGTAGTCAGGTAGTGTTGTCATTTAGCCTAATAGTGGAAGACTATAAACATCAGGCCATTACTCTACTAGGGTCGAAACGTCAGGCCATTAACTTTTTAAAAACATTTATACATGTAGGTACTTTCAGTTGGTAAGCAGTTTGTGAAACAGCTTATACACTGTACTAGTTTCTCAATACATATAACCAATAACAAAATGTACTATTCATAGTACACACTGTATATTGTACATGGTTGGTAAGCAGATTGTCAATAAATATAATAAATAACAAAAGTTACTATACAATAATACTCGTGTAGTAGGCCAGGCCTACACACAGTATCACATCCTGTGGTAACCACGTTTCTGATACAATTTACATGTATCGCCATGTATGTAAAACAATGATCCATGGAAGTTGCTTCAGGAAGTGAGAATCCAACAACAATAGATAGTTGAGATGTTGATGTAATCAAACATGTGATACATTATTCTGGACCGTTTGTCGTTACCAAGAGTCCCATGAGGCAAGTCACATTTTCATAAAGTTGCTTAGGCGCACGAAAACAAGCTCAGCACAACAAATTGCTTGCCAGAACAGGGTCACCAGCCAATATACAAAAATAAATGTGACATACATGTACAATTTGTGACTGGCATCCTGCTCATTTCTGCTAAGCAGAAAATTGTTGCTTAAAGGAACACGTTGCCTTGGATCGGTCGAGTTGGTCTTTAAAAAGCGTTTGTAACCGTTTTTTATAAAATGCATATGGGTAGAAAGATGTTGTAAAAGTAGAATACAATGATCCAGACAAACATGCCTCGAAATTGCGTGGTTTTCCTTTTACCTCATCGACTAACACGTCGGCCATTTATGGGGGTCAAAATTTTGACTCCCATAAATGGCCGACCATGTTAGTTCGCACAGTAGAAGGAAAATCACGCAATTTCGAGGCAAACTTGTGTGGATCATTGTATTCTACTTTTAAAACATCTTTCCAACCATATGCATTTTATAAAAAACGGTTACAAACGCTTTTGTTTTGACCAACTCGTCCGATCCAAGGCAACGTGTTCCTTTAAAGCGGAAGCCATTGGACACTTTCAGTAAACAGTATTGTCCAAGGCACACCATGCCCACACTTTTAGGAAATTGTAAACTTCTATTGTCAGAGCATTTCCAGGGCACCAAGGCCAGGGAGCATAATGACAAATGCCTTTGATGCCTCAGTAAAGTATCATGCCTAACTGTTCTACAATGTTGTATTTTCAATCCAATAACTGTTTTTTTATGTCGTTGAGTCAAAGAGATAATAAAAACTGCATTATCTTAGCATAAAACAAGATGCTGTTTACATAGATTATCGATTGGTCGTTACATCTGGGCATTCACCATTGCCGCCTTCCGTTTGTTTTTTCTGATAACTGACTTTAGTGTCAATACAATTAGAACCAGAAGTTGTGCAATGTTTGTACCTTGATGTTTGCGTCGGCATAAAATGAGGGTCAATTATATAACCCCATGCTCATGGATGTCTAAGTAGCTGTTTATTACATAAAAACTCTTCCTTGATTATGTGACATGGGCCCAATTTCATAGAGCTGCTAAGCACAAAAACTTGCTTAGCATGAAATTTCTGCCTCCGTAAAAACAGGATTACCAACCAAATTTCCACATGATTTCCAGGATGAGCAAACATCAGCTAAATACCAGTAACAAGCAATATGCAACTAATGGACATTTTGTTGGTAATCCTGTTTTTATCAAGGAAGAAATTTCATGCTAAGCAAATTTTTGTGCTTAGCAGCTCTATGAAATTGGGCCCTGTTCATTAGGTCTGTTGATAGTTGCAAAACCAAACTGAAAGCACACCTTATGACACACCATTTTTAAAGCCATTATACACTTTCGGAACAGAAAAAAAAAAAAAAAAAAGTTCACAGATTAACAAATAACTTACGGTTTAACAGAAGGTAATGGTGAAAGACTTCTCTTGAAATATTATTCCATGAAATGCTTTACTTTTTCAAAAAACATTAAAACAATTATAAATTCTCGATACCGAGAATTACAGATTTATTTTAAACACATGTCATGACACGGCGAAACGCACGGAAACAAGGGTGGGGTTTTCCGTTGTTTTCTCCCGACTCCGATGACCGATTGAGCCTAAATTTTCACAGGTTTGTTATCTTGTATAGAAGTTGTAATACACGAAGTGTGGGCCTTTGGACAATACTGTTTACCGAAAGTGTCCAATGGCTTTAACTAACCTTCCTTCTTACATAGAGCAAGGACTCTTATTAGCGCCATGAACAGCCCTTGGTTTTATATGTTTTTGCCTATTATAAATGTCCATACAAGTTGGTACAACATTTTCTTTCAAGGTTCCATAAAAGGTGTCTTGAAAACTTCAATGAATGGTTTTCCAACAAAAAGACCTCGCCGAACACCAACAAGCTAAATACTTTAAACCAGAGATACAATATGTAGATAGATAGTGGGAAGTGTTTTCACGCTAAGGTTTCGTTTCCCAGTGTTAGCAACATGAACAAACTTGATACTTGACTTCCTCTAAAAAGGCGCCTGTCCGTTTTCAGATTTCTAAATTTCACAAAGCCGTTAAAATGGTTTTAAAAGCAGAAATTGCTTAGCAAACTTCTCTACCAAGCGGAAAATAAGAGGAGCACCAGTTGCAACAAAGTAAACTTTAAGGCATTTTGGCTGGTAACCGGTGTCTGATAAGTGCTTAGCAACTTGATGCAAATTGGGCCCTGTAAAGCCTGTAAGCACAAAACTTGCTAAGCAGAGAGTAGTGTTGCTTAGCAGAAACAGGTTACCAGCAAAATTACATTACGTTTGCAGTGTTGTGGCTGGTGCCCCACTCAATTTTTGCTCAGCATAGAAATATGTCAAGCAGTGTTTTCTGTTTTTTTTTAACAGCTCTATGAAATTGGGACCTGGTCCAGACAGAAAGATTGAACTTACAGTATATTGATTCCGAGTCCAGAACCAGCAGTAATCAGCATGATTTCACCATTGATTTCATAATCTTGGTTTATACATCTCATGATAGCGAGGTATACTAGAACGCCGGTAGCCAACCAGATAGTCAAAACACTTATTACAGCACCAAGAACCTCTGAAATTAACCATCAAATCAAACAAAATTAACAAATTAATAAAATTAAGTTCAAATTTGTCTGTTACTTATTATAGCATCAAGAACCTCTGAAACTAAACATCAAATCAAGCAGATAACAAACGGGGAGGATTTGAAACTTTGCACGGTGGAAATACGATATGGAAAGGTTTGCTATAACACCATGTAATGACTATCTCTAAAATGAGTTTGGGTGGTTCTGAAAAAAACCATTGGTTTCAACTCGATGTTTCGATCAGTATGCTCTGATTGCCTTCTGAAGAATAACAAATGAATAAAACTCAATAAAAATTTGTCTCTGTTACTTATCTAAAAGCAACAGGCACATCTGATATTAATCATCATAAAAAAATAATAACAAATTAATAACAGTAATTACTTTATGCATACATTATAACATGTGTCCTGCATGTACACTTCAAATTAAAATGATCACAATTAAATCCAAGGTCACATTATTATATTATTATGTCGTGGCCAGTCTGGTTCTGGCAGAGCGGATAGAGCAATGAACTCAATTTCTAGTGGCCGAGCCATGAGATTGTGGGTTTCAATCGCGGTTGTGACATTTGTGTCCTTGGGCACGACACTGTACATTAATTGCTTCTCACCACCCGGGAGTAATTCCAGACCATAAACTAAGATGTTTAACAACAATACATTAAAGGATTTTAAAAGTGCTGGTATCTCCATGTAGTTAAAGGAAAATATTTAGTTTTTCCTCTTACTAAAAAATAAAAAAAAAAAAAAATCCTACTAAGAGATCGCAAATTTTCCATCGAAAAATGAAAGAAAAGTTTGTGAAATAGGACTGATTGACAGCAAAATTATTTTGTGTAAAAATCTTTGAATTTTGAATTTGGACGAGCATGAGCCACTACTGGATTCTGATTTAAAAAAATATCAAAAAAGTTTGTTATATATTTGTTAATCAATCAACAATAAATAACACATTTTGGATAGCTTTGAGAGGGCCTTTCACTTCAACATAATGCACACACTTCAAATTTTATCGAATAACGCAACCCTCCTCCCGTCAGCAGGAGGGTTACGTTATCGCAACTCATATCCGATGTGTTTTCAATCAACAATATTTTAAAGTCATTTTGGCCAAAAGATTCTGACATACCAGCTCTGAAGTAACCGAAGGACATACGTGCAGTTGGGGGTCGTCGTGCAATCCACAACGCAAATAAACTGATGAGAAAACTTGTGAAGTCGCTAAGAAGATGAGCTGCATCCGTCATTATTGCTAAACTGTGAGAAAGGTAGCCACCTATTAAGAGGAAATAAATATAAAATAATGAATTTATGATCATCTGTGGAAATTTCTTTATTTGATTTAAATTATGTAAGCTTACTTTCATTGTCATTGTAGGCCTAGAATTTCATCTTCACAGGTGCAAATTAATTTAAAAAGTCTTTCTTAAAGACAGTGAACACTTTCGGCACAGAAAAAAAAATTAAAGTTCACAGATTTACGAATAACTTACAGTGTTTACAGAAGGTAATGGTGAAAGACTTCTCCTGAAATATTATTCAATGAAATGCTAAATACTTTTCGAGAAAACATTAAAACGATTATCAATTCTCGTTGTCGAGAATTACGGATTTATTTTAAACACATGTCATTACACGGCGAAACGTGCAGAAACAAGATGGATTTTCCCCGTTTTTTTCTCCTGACTCCGATGACCGATTGAGCCTACATTTTCACAGGTTTGTTATTCTTTATATCAGTTGTTGTGATACACGAAGTGTGGGCCTATGGACAATACTGTTTACCGAAAGTGTCCAACGGCTTTAAAGGCACTGGACACTAAATTGGTAATTACTCAAAATAATCATTAGCAAAAAAAACTTACTGTAATGAGCAATGGAGAGTATAAAACATTGTGAGAAACAGCTCCCTTGGAAGTAACATAGTTTATCGAGAAAGAAGTAATTTTCCAAGAATTTGATTTTGAAACCTCAGAATTAGATTTTGACGTCTCGAAATCAAGCATCTGAAAGCACACAACTTCGTGTGACATTATTATCTCGCAACTTTGACGACCAACTGAGTTGAAAGTTTCACAGGTTTGTTATTTCATGGTCATTTTATGCATGTTGCGATACACCAAGTGAGAAGACTGGTCTTTGACAATAACCAAAAGTGTCCATCAGTGCCTTAAAAGTAGATTCTGATACCAGTGAGTAAGGCCTAGAAACTCAATCTTTTAGCGATCAGGTCATCGTTCAACCCACACTGTCATTGACGCTAATTTAAAGGACACGTTCTTTTTGAAGGCCAATACCAGAGCAACAGAGGGCGTTTGGCTTCCTTGGAGGTGAAGCCTTCTTTCAAAGTCACAAATCCTGGTCTTCTCAGATCTACCTACAACTCTGAATCCCAGTGGCACCTTGTTGGGCTACATGTAGTATGGCTCTATTTTACAGCAATCTTATCATAGTCGACTATAAGTCTATATGAAAACACAGGTCTTAAAAGAGAGCCATACAAGCAAGGTGGACTATTCTTATTCGAATATAAAATAAACATCTTGTTTATATTGTATAAATAAGGGAATAAAAGGGTATAGACAAGTTCTTACGCGGCCGTTTAAAGCTGGCAGGGTCGAATTGCCCTGCGATAAAAGCCCAAGCCAAAGGCTAGGCGAGGGCTTTTATTGCACGGTAACAACCCTGCAAGGTTTTAGAACGAGTCACTACTCTTTTATTCCCATTCATAATTGCCGTTTTGTTAAAAAAAGAAAAAAAAAAAAACTCACAGACACTTTGACAGTTGAAAATTTGAGGTTTGAAATATTTTCACAAAAACTTTGTGAAGAGTATGTATGTTGCCCATGGGTTGTGTGTATGCTGAGAAATAGGTTACAAGCACATGCACTCAGAAATAGATTAAGCGCTGTTACATAGCTATGAACTGCGTGTTCCACGTGATAATCTTGCGCGATGACACGCGGAAGCCAGCCGGTTATAAACACTGGTCATTATCAACCGTTTAAAGACCCCCACGTGACGCGCTCTCCACCAATATGAGTAGAGAAACTATCTGGGGTATTTATGAATTATCCTTTTGTTTGATAATTCTCTTTTAAAAAATATAAATAATGGTTATAAATAGAAAAACTTGCTGGTAGTTACCGCTACCATGGAGGAATAAATTATTCCTCCATGCCGCTACATTTTAACTTGTATTGATTTTTAGGCCTACATCTTATTCAATCAGAAGTAAAAAAGGAATTTAACCACGACTGGTCACTGGTGCAAAGTAGTCGTTCGCTGCACTTATTGATACCCTGTGAGAATTTAGAATTTCAGCAATTGAAAACAAATGAAATCATTATCAATATGTTGTTCTGCCTGAAGTAATTTGCAGTGTAAATCTTTTGTATCAATTTATAATTGATCCAAAAGCTAGTGCAGTGCGGAGAACTATGAGTACTAAAAGATAAAATTGGCACTATTTATGAGAATTTGTAAAGAAAAATAAATTAAAGACAGTTCTAGCTCTACGACTATCTACGTTTAGCTACTTTTCTATTCTATTTTTAATAATGTAGTAATATTATTATAATGAGGTTTTCGAAATTTGTCAAAAAATAAATAAAATAGATTTAACTTTACACTTGGCATACCAACAAACTCTCCAATCATAAATATCAAGCACACGGCCGCAGCAAAAATGAGTTGTTTCTGTGCTCTTATGTTTGTGGACATGTCGGCACCGGTCCCTCCTGGGCCCAACAAGGCGGCGTGACAGTGGTCAGTGCTCTGCTCCAATTTGGAGTCCATATCCAGGGGAGGGTCATCTTCTGCTGAGCTGGTGTGATTCTGTGTGTTGTTGGGAACAATCCTTACACATGGTGATAGTTCACTGGCCATGATTAGTTCTGAATTATTGGCACGTTCACTTTCCTGAGTTGTGTTATATCTAGCACCACTTCTCCGACTTAGTTGCGATGGTTCGCCGGACCCTCCTTCTTCGAACTTTTCACCGACAACATCCACAAGTAAAACTGTGCCACCGAAACCTCCACTCTGCTCATGTGTAGCTGTTCCATTCATGGCTTTTTGACAAAAACTAAAGCAACTGCACACGAGTCCTGCCACACATGGTCAGGCCCACGTCGGAATTTGGACTTCGGACCGTCATTTTGAGGTCCACACTTTACTTAGACTTCAATATGGAGTTCCACTGCTCAGGAACGAAGGAAGTAGTGCAAAACGGGTCGTAGTCTCTCGACACTTCGGTGGCAGATTTTCAACTGAAATACTCAAACAATACCGAACCGATTATGGAACAGTCCCTTTTCTAGAATTGAACAAACAGAACGAACAGAACTAGCCCAACTTTTGGTTGATGGTTGATAGAAAATAATTCATTTGGCCATAAATAATAATTGTTCTGAAGTTCCACGCGTAATAATGTTTGTTTTGTACACACACGACTTTAGAGACATCAAGTCAAAGTTAACAGTAGTAACAACCTCTAAGGGCACCAGTCTATACGCTGCAGCCCTAGTTGCATAAAAACAAGATTAGTATCCAACTCAAAATGACACTTCTCGCTGTGTCCGAAACGACGACTTCGGCTACAGCTACGTCTAGATCAGCGCGTCTACCACCAGTGTTGAAGAATAGGCAGACGCGGGCGATCTAGCCGTAGCTGTAGCCGAAGTCGCCGTTTCGGACACGGCCTTAGTATGTCGCCGGTGTGACATCCCTTCTTTTTTTTCCACGGTGATTTATATTATAAATCATCCAAACATTTATACCCAAATAATAGTATTTAAATTATTCATGGCAGAGGAGATCGAATACATTTTATTGTGCTCATGTGTATCATAACAATAAAAAAATGGAAATAAACTGTACATCACAACTACAAAACCTAACAACGGCTGGTTAAAAGACTACCAGTGCAATTCATCATGTCCCTTGTTTATTATCTTGCCGATAAAAATAGAACGGTCAAAGGTCAGTGACGTCACGCACAATGAACGCAGGATGTCGTTCGTCAGCGTGTGAATTTTTTCACACGGCACGCCATTTTGGAGCCAGGCAGTGCACACGGCACGTCGCAATCTCTTTTGGAACCGTGCGGAGAATTTCCACGACCTAGTGCAACAAATCGACCAAGTTTGAGTGTTGATGTGTTGGATGGACCACGTGGTTTCTACATACGGGGAGAATGGGTAAAATAAGAGTTATTTCAAAGAAAACTTGTCCGGAATTGTAGAAAAAAACTAGAATGTTCTTTGTTACAGTGTGTTTTTTCGTCCATTATGGATGTAAATGCTGAGCATGCGGTGGTGATGTACGTGTTGTGGATGCGTTGGATGTTTGTGTACACATGATACGGTGCCGGCCCGTGTGAACCACACGTACAACCCACCCGCAGTGTGCAATTGGCTCAATTTACCTGGGTTGAGTGACTCTTGCTAATACGCCTCGATTGATTTGTAAGCTCACAGGCTTAGTATAAAAACACTGAAGGATAAAAAAAAGAAAAAAAAAAAAAAAAAAAGGGAAACGTCAGAGAAAGTTTATCATCATATTATTATACTCGCCCTCATTGCTATCATTTCGGAGGTACCCATCTTGCTATAAGGCTGGCCTCTTTATTGTCTGAGCTTAGAACAGCATTACTTTGAAAACTTGATAACGATTTGTGACTTTGTCTATGATATTCCTCTTCGAAGATTGCAAGCAGAAACTTTGTTGAAATCCTTAATTGTTTTCTTTCCTTTCCGAAATTAAATTGGAAGAAGATCGATACGATTAATAGAAGTAAGACATTTTATTGAAAACTCTTCAGACCTAAGATGGTCCTCCTCTCACGATGGATGATTCAGGCAGCATCATTAGTTCTGTTTGCTCTCTGCTCTGTCATGCTACCTTGCCAGTGTTTCGCGAGGGATGGACTAGGTGGAGATGCTGTAACGGGTCTCCAGGACGAAGGTGACGGTCAGCCTGATAACATTGACAATGGAGAATTTCTCCGTCAACTTTTCCAAAAGTACGGAGACGACTCTGGTCGGATAAGCTTCCAGGGCTTTGTTGAGCTGGTCGGGAGCATCGGGCTCGGCCGGCACGATGAAACGGATGTGCCCGGGTTGGATTCGGACCGTAAGCATCATCATCATCATCATCATCACATAGAGTGGTATGACCAAGATACAGAACCGACTAGTGATGAACACCTTGATGAAGAAACAGCAACTTCCGGGGGAGGGTCACCGGCAGACCGGGAACTACGGGATGGTGAGCTTCCTGGGCGTGTGAGACCGACTAGGCCCATGGTTGGGGAGGACTCCAGTTCTAAGTCGGAACAGCAACAATTAACTCAGGTAAGTTTTTATTTCATAAAAATAGTGGCAAATTTCCCGCTGGACGCCACCAATTAATTGTTTTCCCGTATTTAGTGTCAGTAGCCTACATCCAGAAAACAGGTCTAGGTTTTTATCTTTTGAATTAATATGAAATTCATGTTTGTCTGCTTGCTCTGAGGTGTGCCTCCCTCATCTGCTTGTAGGATGCTTTATCCTTTTTATTTTTGCCAATAAATGACCCACGATTTACAGCTACATTTCAAGTATATAGATTTAGGGGAAAAACAAAACAAAGGAAAACAAAAACTCGATATATTGGTGGCGGAATACGGAAATGTTTCTAAAAAATAAAATAAAGATAATCAGAAACAGTCTTTCTCAACTGAATTCCTGCACATTCTGTGCAAAAAGGGTTTCTTGTATCAAAAGAACTTACTACTTTTTGGTCGCAACGGTTAAAAAAAAAAGTTGCGAACGAATAAGGCACTTAAAACATGAGATTTTGTTGTGGTTTAATTCATCACTTTTCTTTACCCAGATCATAGTACACGTATGGCCTACTCACTTCATTTAAAGACACTGGACACTATCGGTAATTATCGATAAAAGATCGAGGTGTATCTCAACATATTATGCATAAACTGTAAAAATTTGCGAGATAATAATGAAAGAAAAACACACGAAATTGTGTACTTTCAGATGCTTGATTTCGAGACCTCAAAATCTAATTCTGAGGTCTGAAAATCAAAGTCTTGGAAAACTACTTCTTTCTCGAAAACTACGTTACTTCAGAGGGAGCCACTTCTCACAATGTTTTAACCCATCAGCAGCTCTCTGTTACTCGTTACCAAGTACGGTTTTAGGCTAATAATTACCTCGAGAATTACTAACAGTGTCCAGTACCTTTAATCTATCAACTGAATGGAACAATATTATAGACCTGTATTTTTCGTGGTATTGTTTTTAAAACTTTTCGTTTCCGGGATCATGAGCTCTTCAGGCTCAATCACAATTTTTTTCTCAGCTAAGATCAAGCTTACATGCTTGCATGACGTAATCGGTTTTTATGAAACATGTTTTGATTTGAACAAAACTTTGAAAAATAGAGCTGAAATTTCTTGGCCGTGACACCAGAATGTACGAAAGTCCTTTTTTAAGTCTCCCAACACATAAAGCTCCAACCAAGACATAGGTCCAGGAAGAAACTTAAGAGTTATTGCCTCATGTTTTATGTAATTTGATACTTTATCTTGGTTTCGATTTACTGCTCTGAGAAATTTATTGGGTTCCCCCTTGCAGCTTGTTCATGTTGTTTTTTTTTAACACAAAATAATCCTTCGCTGATAAACCATTATAATAACAGATTTAAATGTATTGTACAAAAAATTCAATAAACAACCTTTTCGGCGGATCTTTTTGTGACATGCTCGGTTTGTATGAAACATGTTTTGATTTGAACCACAAGTTTTTGAGAAATAAAGGTGAAATTTCTTGGCCGTGACGAGCAATGTTTGTACGTTACGCGGAGTTCAGATGCAAGATCAAAAGAGGGCATTTCTATTTTGATTATTCATTCACTTTGAATTCGTCAAATTTCATCAAAGTGAATCGACAAGAAACTTAAACTCTCGTTATTGACGGGTGCAAACAAATGGACTTTTATTTATGGTGGGTTGGAATCCAAGTTAGCAGGTGCCGATTATGCAAAGGGACCCTAAAAGGTCAAGAAAGTGCAAACAAATTAAAGTCTTTTTAGAGGTTCATGGTACACGTTTGGTAATTACTCAATATTTTGATTAGCATAAAACCTTACTTGGTAACGAGCAACGGAGAGCTGTTGATAGTATATAACACGTTGTGAGAAACGACTATCTCTGAAGTAGCTTAGTTTTTGAGAAAGAGGTAATTTCTTACTAAAATAATAAAAGACTTCTGACCAGAAGCCTTTTATTCCTATCTGAAAGCGCACTAATTTGTACAACAAGGGTGTTTTTATTTCATCATTTTCTTTCAACTTCAATGACCAATTGAGTCAAAATTTTCACAGGTTAACTGACTTTATTCATATGTTGGGATATACGGCAAGTGACGTGTGAATACTGGCCTTTGACAATTACCAGACGTGTGTCCAGTGCCTTTAATGTAGAACTGCACACAAAAATTCCATTAAGAACTTATTTATGACAACTTTCAACATTTTTGACGATGAGGTGTTTTTTTTTTTGGGGGGGGGGGGGGCGATGACAATATTTTCTGTGTTGGTTAAAAGACGAGCAATTTGATTTTCAGCGAGAATAAGCTCAGTCTGTAGGCTGAAGGCCGTGCCACGTTTTTTATCTTTTGAATTAATATGAAATTCATGTTTGTCTGCTTGCTCTGAGGTGTGCCTCCCTGATCTGCTTGTAGTATTTTTGGCAATAAATGACCCACGATTTACAGCTACATTTCAAGTATAGATTTAGGAAATTAAAAATCTTTCCTATAATGCCATTTGCACGAACAAAATCCGTCATCGTTTTAGGCAGTGGACACGATTGGTAATTACTCAAAATAATTATTAGCATAAAACCTTACTTTGTAACGAGTAATAGGGAGAGGTGGATAAAATATAACATTGTGAGAAACGGCTCCCTCTGAAGTCAAACAGCTTTCGAAAAAGAAGTTTTTTTTCACGAATTTGATTTTGAGACATCAGACTTAGATTTCGAGGTCTCGAAATCAAGCATCTGAAAGCACACAACTTCTTGTGACAAGGGTAATTTTTCTTTCATTGTTATCTTGCAACTTTGACGTCCAATTGAGCTCAAGTTTTCACAGGTTTGTTATGTTATGCATATGTTGAGATACGTGATATATGAAAAGACTGGTCTTTGACAATTACCAATAGTTTCCAGTGTCTTTAAAAAACTACTGTCAGAAAAAAACCTTGACATAGATTTATCTAAAACTTTTTCGCGGAAGGTTCTCAGTTTGACTTGGCGTCACTGTGAGCAGGCATGTCAATTTTTGTACGACCGTGATAGAGAAAAACACGGACGCCTGTTTTGTTTTGACAAACTTTGTTCACTCAACAAAATAAACGTTATCAAAACTTTTCTTTGGCATTACAACTGCGAACTTATGACCTAAAATGTGTGTAGTTTGGTAATTGACAGCAGGGCGCTAATTGTTCTCGGCGCGAAGAATTTAATCTAATGACCCCGAAATTTGGCTGACACCCTTTTCGTTAGCCAGGGTGTCCCCTGTTTGTTTTGGTAATAATATCCAGGCCTGAATATATCTACTGGTATTTTCAAAGTAATATTGAATATCTTTGAAAGTATGATCCAATCAGTGAACGTCATATCTTGCGTCATGCCCAAGGCTCCAACCCAGGGGCCGTATTTTAGTATTTGGTTTGTTTACTCCATTTTTTTTTATGATGAAAGGAAAGTCGGATAAGATCACCCAGCACGCATATTTTCAGTAAGACCCAGGGTGTATTCTGACACTTTATATTGGTACCAACAGATTATATTAATGGAATTTTAAACGTTCTGCACCTCAAAGATGTTGTCCCAGGGGTGCGTCCGAATCCGTGTGAAATTCACTTTGTTTTTGTTGTCTTAACGCAGGAGGTGGTATTCATGATCACAGCTGCGTGCATTTTACCCTAATAGAGCCATTTCCCGCCAAGCAGTAGGTGGTTTTACTGGGGTTAACGGGGTGTTTGTTTCTGCAGTTCGTGCGTTCATTTTACCCAAAATGGGAAAGGGATTTTTTGTCCAGTTTGATTGACGGGTATGGTTGACTTTTAGCCCGTCAACGGGTGTCCATTAGTGAACCATCACCTCTTCAAGGTCGCATTAGGTGGCATAGTTTACCGCCGGACTTGACATTTTGATTTAAAATAATAATTGTTTTTTAGTCGACTTGGGTGTTGTCCAACAATTCCTTGTCAAAGTACATCTTGCATAGCTGCAGGCTTATTTTGTGATTCCAGTGGTCAGTGGATGAAATAGCCATTGAGTTGGCCTCGCAAGTTTACACATTGGTTGTACCCGCAAGTTTACTCTCTTATCTATCTATATATAGTTTCTTCCGATTTCTCAACACCAAAGCTTCAAACAATACCGTTATAGTTGGCAGTTGAATTGTTCTTTTCAGAACTGAGAAGTCTCCCGAGCCCCATATATCTTCTCCGCGGCAGTAAAATAAATGCAAGACAGTTCTCTAAGAACAAACGTCTACCTGGCAAGATATACACACATAGTGTTACCGCAAACCAAATATAGTTGAATTGTTGTTTGATGGTCATTTTATCTGAAAGTGATAACGCACTGCAGGGATCGAGGGTAGAGGAGATCTTCTAACTGTTGATCTTGGACAAATCTAAGATTCGTTTAAATCTTAAGTGGGTCTTTATGGGATGACCTCTTAGTGCCCATAGCCCAAACAGCACATCACTGAAATCAATGAAGACCTATCATTGGTTGAGAGTTTTGCGTGTGGTGCTTTTATCATCATCATCATCATCCTTCGTCCTTAGAATAGTAGAAGCAGCTTTGATGAAGTGAAGTGGTGCCAGGTTGATTTGTCCCTCATGAGTTGTTGAGTCTCGTTTGGATTGAGATTTGTGTCTCGGGTGATGGTGTCAGTGTAGCTCATTTTCCTCCTGCCGCGATTTGGATGTCCACCAGGAGGATTCCAGTAGACCAGATGCGATATAGGTTTATACACGCATGAATGGCCTCGCCGATGGCGGCAACTGCAAAGTGGTTCGAAACTGCATCATCTTCCTGAAAGTCAAAAAAATATATCCCTTGAAAATCCTGTGTGGGTGTTGTTCGGACGAAAATGCGATCGTTCTAATAGAACCAAGACTCTGGAGTCTACCACCATAAAAAGGCGCAAAACAACTTTTACTAACTGTTAAATAATCAGCTTATATTTTTGCTGGTATAGTTTAACAGCAATGATGCGTGAATAAATACCATAAATTAACAGTCGGAAATAGGTATAATTTTAAAACATACTTAAAATGTTGTCCTTGAAAATGTGTGATGTTCATACAATGTTCGTTCGTATAGGCGTTCCTCATATAGTAAAAACAATAGAGTTGGTCATACATAGGGTTTTTTGCCCTCGATAATGACTTTGCTATGCTAGGGTCCAAACGTCAGACATTATATTTTTGTTGTACATCATATACGTACTTTAGGGTTGGTATAAACAGCTGATTCTACTTTTCGTTCTATTTTTGAGTGACAGTTTTATCTAGGCCATAGGTCTAGATTGTGTATACTTACAGAACAAAACTCTTACTTTTACTAGACTTAAAGGCAATGGACACTATTGGTAATTGTCAAAGACCAGTCTTCTCACTTGGTGTATCTCAATATAATGCATGAAATAACAAACCTGTGAAAATTTGAGCTTGATTGGTCGTCGGAGTTGCGAGATAACTATGAAAGAAAAAAACACCCTTGTCACACGAAGTTGGGAATGTGTGCTTTCAGATGCTTGATTTCGATACCTCAAATTCTAAACTTGAGGTCTCGAAATCAAAATCGTGAAAAATTACTTCTTTCTCGAAAACTACGTCACTTCAGAGGGAGCCGTTTCTTACAAAGTGTTATACCATCAACCTCTCCCCATTACTCGTTACCAAGGAAGGTTTTATGCTGATAATTATTTTGAGAAATTACCAATAGTGTCCACTGCCTTTAAGAAAAAAATGTTCTTATTGTTCTAATCTTGTTTTATGGCGATTGGAAAACGATTTGACAGTAGGTTACTTTTTTTGCAATCCCTCGGGTGTGCAATTGTCCTGTCTTGAACCTATTGTTTAAAGTCTGCTGTTTATATATATATATTTTTTTATATTTGGCCTTTTATAAACTATATACACTGTTTATTTTGCTGATGTAAATTTGGTGTTTCCACCCGTAAATGAAATAAAACCAACTCAATGAAAACAACTTCCATTTGGCGGTGACATAGTTGCATACCGGTATAGGTTATACGATAGTCTATGTTCGACCATCATTAGGGTTTTTCTTTCACATAAAAATATGATTAATTTATGATGACTTGTTTTGTACTAAAATCATTTCTGCACGTTCGGGATCTGTGCCATGCTTAGAAAGATAAACTCCGTGGTCTTTTCTCTATGGACTAGGCTGGTCGAGCTTGGCTACGCCTAACGGCTACGCCTACGGCTACGGGTTGATCACCGAATGAACATGTGTTGTAACTTGAAACTTTGCAATACAACGGTTTCAAATGAAAAGTTGTCCCTCGCTCAACATGACACTATATAAAGTTGTTTTTACCTCCAAAGTTTTGTTTCAGGTTGCTTTACATCGGGTCTCCATGATTTGAACTTTGCTTCAGTTTGTCATGTTTTTCGTTTTAGAAGCACCACTGGAAGTCCACCTCACAGTTTGATCGTAGCAATTATTTTGTAGACAATGCTCAATTTGGGTTTCTGGCGGTCATAACAACTAAATAAACTGTTGCTTTACTCACAGACAAGACTGCATCCCGAATCCATGTGTTATGATGGGAAGTGCTTATTCCTTGAAATGTTTCTAATACTAAAAACGACTGTCTTTTGTGTTTTGACTAAACAATTTTTTTTTTTAGGTGATCCAGCCTCATGAAGTAATTGGGACAAATTGTGGGAGAAAAAATAAAACCAGTGAAAGTTTATCTGAGCTGTTGGTGAATTTTTATTTTATAAGAGATGCTCATTGCCTTAGAAACCTACATTTAATCTGAGTTTTAATTGGGTCAGTAATTGTTCCATATATGTCAACATCACAGCAGCAGGTCTGGGATCACAGATTCATTCTTATAATTATTTCCTGATTTTCCTGTCATTTTGTCGCAGTGCCTTTCTCCAGATGGCTTACTGGGTATCTTCGATATCCAGGCCTCGACGGGACTTACACAGAAGGAGTTCCTTCAGATGTGCCCGGTACTCTTGCAGCAGCTAGACAGCCATGTGTGCATGCAGTTTCCCATCAATGGCGGTGACAGTCACCAGGTTGTCACCAATCATGACGGTCACGAAGATGCCACTAATGGTCATGCAGAGATGAACAACACTGAAGTAGGACACCAGCATGTCCCTGGCCATAGTAAGTATGGCATGATGTCACTATAACAAAATTGTCATTTTAACAAGCTTGTCATTTGTTATGTCAAAGTTATTGCCTATAAGCCATTGTCACTATCAATATAATTGGCACTATAGCTAAATCATTTATGAAGTCATTGTCACTTTTAATGTCATTGTCATCCCGAGCATTGTCACTGTCAATGTAATTGTCATAGCCATTGTCACACTATATTCAGGACATTGTCATTTATCTGGGGCATTGTCACTGTTGATATCTTGTTACTGTCGAATTCACTGTAACAATCAGGGTAATTTTTCCTGTCAAAGTCATGTCACTATTGAGGGCATTGCCACTATGGACATTGTCACGGTTATTGTGACTTTCTAAATTATAGGCACTTTCCAAGTCTCTGTCACTATCAAAGCTAGCTGTCACTGTCATTTTCATCTTCACTATTACAAAAGTACCTGTAGCTTTTTCAAATTCAACTCTCCCAATATTTGTAGATGTTTGAATAGTTCAATTTGTTTGGGTGCTTACAATAAAGCGTGATCAGCATTATTTATATTTGTTGGAGTAATAATAATATGTCAAAAACTACCAAAAATATAAATAGTGCTGATCGTGCAGCTGTAGGCCTACCTTAGAATAGCTTCCCGCAGGATTACACACAATCTGAAACACACACACTATATGGACCCTCATGGGATCACTGACTTGGAACAAACTATAGCCTCCCAAAATGTATAGAAACATGGAACTCCAGAATGATCCGCAATACAAAGTTTAGCAAAGCAGCAAGGCTTGTTATTATTTCATAAAAGAAAGACACAAAATCAAGCAGTTTGCACATTTCTTAATTGGTGGAAAGCACCAAGTAAATACTTCTTTGCCATAAATCTGTACTAGTTTTAACAAAACATAATGGATTTTTCTTGTTGTTTTCCAGTTTGGGGTTACGGCATCGCAGCTATTACTCTTATCAGTCTTACGTCCATAATGTGCATCTTGATTGTGCCTTGCATGCAACGCTTTCCTAATGGCTACCACCGCTTGATATCCGTCCTCGTTGCCATGGCAGTTGGAACTCTCTCTGGAGATGCCCTGATGCACCTCATTCCTCATGTAAGTAATTGTTTGCAGAAAAACTGATAAAATTTATTGATACGGAAATTAAGAAGAGGAAGTTAAACTGACATCTTCAGGTGTGTGATTTTTTAGGATGTTTTCTGATTTTCAAGAGTTAAGAAGTCTTTTTAAAGGCACTGGACACTATTGGTAGTTACTCAAAATAATTGTTAGCATACAAACAAATGTACTTGGTAATAAGCAATGGAGACCTGTTGATGATTTAAAACATTGTGAGAAACGGCTCCCTCTGAAGTAAGGTAGTGTTTGAGAAAGAGGTCATACTGGTATTTGACAATTACCAAAGGTGTCCAGAGCACTTGAGTCATAATTGTCTTGAAAGAAGTCAAGCAATTACCAAAAGGAAAAATAGTCCTCATTGTATCCAAATCTGTTAGTATGTATTTTTTGGGGGTCATGCACAGAGTCTGTTTTAAATCTCGTAATAAAGTGTACCATTTCATTTGGGATGTTCTGGGTCTGGAACGAGGGGGAACCAGGCATAAACAAGAGCCATTTTCAAGAATTTTCTATTTCATCCAATCTAATCCCTGCATCTTTGTTGTCTTTTAGTCTCTAGGTATTCATATTCATGATGATACGTCCACCGTTAGTTCCGACGATGATGACCACTCCCATGAGGCTATTCAGAACGAGAAGGAGCACGCCCTCAACGCCGTCTGGAAAGGTTTCTTCGTCCTCGTTGGGATTTTCTCCTTTTTTATTATTGAGCAACTCATGGGAGTTTGTCAACAAGCAAGAAAAACTAAAAAGGTATGTCTAATTTAACGATACAAAAATGTGATTTTAAAATTCTCAACCAAAATGAAGAAAATGTTTTTTGTTGTTGCTAAGCAACAAGTTTGATGTCAGTCACAAATGCTACAGGTACATTAAAATGGTGATTTTGTTTGAAACTATTTTCTGGCATAATTTTGTTGTGCTTGGCTAGTTCTTGTGAGCTCTATCAAACTGTGCCAAGGGTATAAAGGTGGCCGGCCATGATCTATTAAGCTATTGTGTAAAAAAGAAACACAAATAAATGGTTTTGCTTTTGAATTGTAGCTTCTATGTCAACGTGGTATCAATGTTGTGGTCTTTGCTTTGGAAGTGGGTAAAATCTTGTGGCCGATTCTAGCCGGTATTGGCGTTTTGACACAAGCCGCCATTGGCCGCTATGGTCTCTAAAGTGTTAAACAAGAACAATTTTTGTCCTTCAACAAATCTTGAATTGTCAGAATAAAGTTTATTTATAAAGACTCTTATTTCCTTCAAAGGCAAAGAGGAAGAAAAAGCACCGAATTGAGAAGAGTGGGAGCCAAAAACCTCTTAACCCTAATCGTGACTACCCCTGCGACAATCACGCCAATCTTCCAGAAGTGGAGTACAACATGCTGAAGGGTAACGAGGCTGTGGGAAAAAAACTTTGCCACCACTGTGTTGTTGCCATGACACCGGGAGATGCCAATAAAGAAATCAGTAAGAAAATCAAATATTTTGAAGAGATGGGAGAGGGTTGAATTTTAAACGATATCATTCATCAGTTTTGCTCACACGGGACCAACGGCTTTACGTCCCATACAAAGGACGGAGCATCGTGGTTAATGTCTTGCTTAGGACACAGGTGTCACGACTCTCGTACCCACACTCTGCTGAACACCAGAGCTTGAGATGGTGATCTTAACCACTAGGTCATGACACGCCACAACAAAGGGAATAATCAGTTCGCAATTGTTTCATTTCTTGTTGATGTAATTTCCATTCACAGTTCGGAACAGTATGCTCCTCATAGATGATGTGGAGTTGAATAGTCACTTGGAGCAAGAAGGAACCTCATCTCATCGTCACAACCACGAGCCAGATCCAGAAGTTGGTCACGGTAATCACCATGGACACAGCCACGATGTCCCTAAAATGGGCAAGAACAGCATAGCCACGCTTGCATGGATCGTGGTGCTGGGTGACGGACTGCATAACTTCTGCGACGGACTCGTTGTCGGGGCGGCATTCGCAGACAGCATTGCTGGGGGTCTTAGCACATCAATAGCAGTCATGTGTCATGAGGTGCCTCATGAGCTAGGTATGGAAATTATTTTCAAACTTCTAAATATTTCTTCATCATCTTCAGGCCTACGGGTCACAGTGCTAGTCACTTTGTGGGCTCCGTAAGTTTGATCACCATAATGATAATAACAAGAGTGTTCACACTGCTGCATGCATGAACTCCTAATTGTCAGGTTACTAACTTGAGTTAGTTTTGTAACTTGGGTACTAAGTTTCCTCTGGAATAACCTAAGGATGTCAGTCGAGCCTGTTTTGTTTTGTTTCCATAATCTTTTATGAACGACTTCAAGAAAAGTGAAGAAAGTAAGAAAACATTTGAGTCCTTTTTGTTGTAAAACATTGCTCAGATTGTCGAAAGCATTCTTATTACTAAACTTTGTTGTTTCAGCTGAAGACGAGCAGAGTATACTGTTCGAAACGACGAGACCAAACCGGCTCTTCTCAGAGCCAACACTCACACAAAAGAGATTTACACATGGTTGTACCCGCAAGTTCACTATTTATTTAAACCAAAATGCTCTGATCGTCCAGAAGACGATCAGAGCATAATGATCCAAACGTCGAGTTGAAACCAAAGATTTTTTTTCAAATCCTACATATATTTATTTAAAGTTTCTTCCTGTTTGATATTTCTGCAGGTGATTTTGCTGTGATGTTAAAGGGAGGCATGACCATCAAGCAGGCGCTGTTTGTCCAGGCCGTCTCTTCGGTGCTAGCCTACATGGGCCTGGCCATTGGTGTTGCCGCTGGAAATATCGAGGCTTTAAGCATGTGGATATTCGCCCTAGCTGGCGGAATGTTTATCTACATTGCTCTTGTGGATCTGGTGAGTGAATGGATATGACTTTAGGCCTAGTAAAACAAAATACCAGTTGATCATCCGGGTTTTTCCAAAAAGAGGAGGATGAGGGCCTATTTATTTTTTATTTCTCTCAAAGGTGGCTGCCAAGTATTTATATTCAAACTGGCAACCAATTCATCAATTTATAGCCACCACTAACTTTATGTAGAAATACTTTTGTGAAATGTCATTTAAAAAAAAAAAAAAAAAAAAAACAGAAAAAAGGATGTGGCCTCAAAAAAGGATGAGGGGGATGATTAACTTAAATTTTTTTTATTTGGCCTTATCATAAAACAAACCCCTTGCGTAGCATAAGTAATCCCATACCAAGGTCGATTGTACCATGACTGTACATAAAGTGGTTTTATAGACTTGCAGAAATTTTCCGTCAGGTTTTTTATTATGGGATAAATGGTGTTGGGGGACCAGTATAACCTGGACAATATCTTGTAAATACTATTTCAGTATTTTCAAACACACGATGCGTACATTTCAGACCTTTCAAAATATCATAAATTTGTGCCAACACAATTGACAGATGTACAAAACATTTTTGTGGAGGGGGTCCTAACAGAATCTTTTAGCACAGTTTTTTATTTTTTTTTATTGAAGTAACTGGAAAAATGTGTTAAAATAGAAAAGTGGTGGACATTATATGAGAAATTTTGCCATCATAAGTAATATAGTTTTTAAACACTGGACAAGTTTGATGTTTGATTGAGACCATTGTACAGTATACACAGTTGTAAAATTGCAAATCTGAGCTGAAGTGAACAATATTGATCAAACAAGACTTGTTTGATCACTTAGTGTCCGTGGATTTACAACAAAAGTTAGACGTGCAGAGAAAAATCAATATGAGGGATACCTGCAAACGGAAGTGTGCAAAAGTCTGTACCAGGTTTACATTGATGATAGCCTGAATGTGGCTCATATTCAAACAGGTATTAATAGTAATCATATCTTTCAAGAGGCAAGTGCAAACCAAACTGTAAATATTGCAAACAGTCGTGTGACTCTCAGGAAGCCTAATGAATGAACCATGGACCAAGTTCAAGTCTTATCGGAACCTGATGCACACCACATTGAGATAATGTGTAATTTACTGATAATTGATGTGGTATTGCGACGAATGCAAAATATTTTGTTGTACCAGTTTGTGTGCAAATAACAGGCCCTGTGATTTTTGAGGAATTTTCCTGTGTTTATAAATAGACATTCTTAAGACTTGTGCCGAAACATTCAATTCTAAATTTGTCTATAAATAAATTTGCTGTATCACCTCAGAAATTTGAGATTTTCATCTCATCACATGAATTTAAGTACACAATGCAGGGTTGCTGTACAGAAAGGAAAACCAAAGTGTACTAAAATTCTCAAAATTCTTAAAGCCACTGGACACTTTCGGTACAAAAAAAAAAATAAAAGTTCAAGACTTCTCTTGAAATATTATTCCTTGAAATGCTTTACTTTTTGAGAAAACATTAAAACAATATCAATTCTCGATAGCGAGAATTACGGATTTATTTTAAACACATGTCATGACACGGCGAAACGTGCGGAAACAAGGGTGGGTTTTCCCGTTATTTTCTTCCGACTCCGATGACCGATTGAGCCTAAATTTTCACAGGTTTGTCATTTTATATATAAGTCGGATACACGAAGTGTGGGACTTGGACAATACTGTTTACCTAAAGTGTCCAATGGCTTTAACATTTAATGCCACGCATGCATAGTCTCAGATCTTACATGTGATCCAGTCAACCTATATGAACCAATCAAATGTAAGCCAATTAACCTGTGAGCCAATCAACTGTAAGCCAATTAACATTTGAGCAAATCAACTGTGATGAGCCAATCAACTGTGAGCAAATCAACATGTGCGCAAGTCATTATGTGAGCCAATCAACTGTGAGCAAATCAACATGTGCGCAAATCATTATGTGAGCCAATCAACTGTGAGCAAATCAACATGTGAGCCAATCAACTGTGAGCAAATCAACATGTGAGCTAATCAACTGTGAGCAATCAACTGTGAGCAAATCAACCACTTTTTCATGTTACCTCAAAGTGTGTGAATATTTACAGGGGGTTAGCGTTTTGTTGACATTGGTTTTTCAGTTTGCATAAAATTGAATGTACATGTAATATGCCTGTTTTTTCTTCTTTCAATTTGCAGTTCCCAGAATTGGTTGAAACACTGAGCAGCAGACCAGGGCAGAAGCTTCAGTTGCTGTTTCTTCAGGGTTTTGGTACAGCGCTGGGCGTTTGTATTATGTTATTCATTGGACTTCAAGAGGATTGGTTGAGAAAGCAACTCGGAAGCTAAAAGAGTCAACTCTAAAGACACAACGTCTAGACCCGGCCTACCTCAAGCCTCTATTATTATATATATGGTTTTTGTTTTTGTTTTATTTTAAATGACATTGAGAAATAGAATTGTTTTCAACTCTAGTTAATGCTGATAACCAGTTGGTGAAACATCTCTATCTTTTCTTTATAAAAAGAAAAAATCAAAACTGTCAGGAAATAAGTCTAAGTCTCAAACCTGTTTTAGGACAGATGGGACACAAGTCCCTTATAAAAAAAAAATGGTTTACCTTTGATAGGCTTAAAGATGCCTGTATATAGTAGACGATAAACCGAACAAAATGTAAGTTTTAGATTCAGGAGGAAAGCCCACAAATAGGGAAAACCCATGGGGTCAGATAGAAAACTAAAAATCCAATCCACATGCAAGGTTCAGGTCCATTGTGGGATTCGACCAGGGGTCCCAGAGGTGAACACACAGAGGAAGAAACCAAGAAAACACAAACGCCTCAATGAAACTCTGATGTGATGGTGTAAGATTTCACTTCTAAGATTTGATATCCTCAAAACTTTACTTTTCATATTTTGGTTCTTCAAAGTTTTACTGCCTTTTTTAGATATTTGTAGTTGAGTTTTCACCTGTAAATCTTAAAATTGAAGGAATGGGAGACTTTGGAACGCTACATGGCAGCTGACTTACCAGGTAAATTGTCAATGTTGATGTAGTTCTCAGCATGCTCCATTACCGAGAACAATAGATTTACCTGGTACATGTAAGTCTGCTGCAACCTTACATCCCAATAATGTCCCCTAAAAATATTGCCAATGAAGAAAGGTATTTTTACTACATCAGTAAAAGGCAAACACAACCACAATGTATTAACTTACACAACTATTATTTAGTAACTTATATTTCATTATTTCTTGTATAATTTTTGTTTGTAGAAGTGTTAACAAAACACTACAAAATTATAAGTAAATAAGTAGGAGTGAGGCTGGGTGTATTAAAGTGTGCTTGTTGTATGGGAGAATTTAAAACCTAAAGGCGGTTTCTGAATTTACTGATGTGGCTACGGCTGAAGCTGTTGCTATGTGCATCTAATGCTTCAATGCTTCTCAAGTCATAGCCGCAGACACTACCTCAGATATGCCCTTTTCACAGGTTATTTTTTTTTACTCAGTTTCGTGATTACTAAAGTATGAAATACATGTATATTTTCAATAACGCTGATGTTGCCTTTTTTTTTAAATATTATTTTTGTTGTTGATAATCATGCACCACCTTAAGTTAAGGCCACCAATTAGGTAGATTAATGTATTCCTTATGAATATTTAAAGGATCCAGGTATTTTTTGTAGGACACAAACCACAGTGCCCACAAATTTACACTAATCTGAGATTAAATCTCACACAGTTTGAAGATAATGATGATAGAAAGCTTCTCTTACAACATTTCTTGTTGGGGTGCTGTAGTTTTTGAGAAATGAGTACAAGTCTAAAAAATAATTTTTGTCTCTAAATAAAGACGAAAAGTATTTTAGCGTGTAAAACGTATTTTCGTGTCATCGTTTCTACTCATCTCTGAAAAATTACATTTCCTCAGCTAGTAATATTTTAAGGGAAGCTTTCTACTATAATTATCTTTAAACAGTGTAAGTTTAATGTAAATCTGTGGACATAGTGTTACAAAAAATACCCACAAGTGTAAACTATTTAATTTCACTGCCAAAAACAAATGCCATAAGGATAGATTGTTAATTCAATGCAAATTATGCCTAATTAAATTAGATTTGAAATGTTTAACTGGAATTGAAACTAAAATAAAAGACTTTGTGCCACCGTTTAACACATTTTTACTCTTATTATGCTTAAACTGTTCTTTAACTACCTTCTTCTGTTTTCCCATTCTATATGAAAAAACCTTTTAACTGCAGTATATATATGTTTGTTTTGTAGTCCCAATTTCATACAGCTGCTTCCGCAGAAAACTCTGCGTAATTTTGTTGTGCTTAGCTACTTTTTTTTGCCTAGGCAGCTCTGTGACATCGGGTCCCTAATGTCTGGGCAAATCAAAACATACAGTTTCTACCCAGTGGTGTGGGCACGCATCATGGTTTGCGTAAATTTGCATGATGAGTGGCATTTCTGATTTCTGCGTAGTGTTTTTAGGTGATTTAATAGTTGAAACCAAAGCGTTCGTAGTGCCTTTGAAATATTTGACATTCCAGTTTGTACTAAACAATGTGGCTTTAAAAAAATGTGTAACAATGATTTTCTAAGTGATGTTTGTAGCTTTGCATGGTGCGAATGATAAGAGTTAACTATAAATAGAAACAAACTTGAGGGTACAACCATGTGTTTAATAATGTCTTTTGAGGGAGTGTTGGCTCTGAACCGGTGTTGTCTCGAAGTTTTGAACAGTATACATGTATTCTGATGAGCTATACTGTATACTTGAAGACGAGCACTAGAGAATACCGTTCAAAATGATGATACCAAACTGGCTACTCTCAGAGCCAACATTCCCTCAATTAAGATTTCATAAATGTACATGGTAGTATTCGCAAATTTGCTATTATTTATAGTTGTTTCTTGGTGAATTTCTAGACTGCTTTTCACTTTTCCTGTTGAGCTTAAAACTTCTGGTGCTACTGACAAAACAGTGGAAGAAGTAACTTGAACATTTATTGTGTACACAATGGTTGGAAACAGCAACTGGTACAATAAAACAGATGTTTTGACAAACTTTCATCAAAGCAAAAGTTGTTAAATACCAGCCAAACCAGAGTGGTTCACAGTAATGAGAAACTTGAGGTTTAATATGTATGTTTTCATAACTTTTTTAAATTATTTTTTGACGCACAGTTAATACAGATTTAGAATGAGAATGTTGTGCTCTTATAATTGCTTGAATTGGCCTATAATAGTATTAAAGTAAATGGTTTTCAAATCATTTATTCACTAAGTATTTCTTGAATATTTTCATTTTGGGGGGAGAGGTGTCAAACATAAAGTTGAATGAAAAGACTCCTGTGGTTTGAGTTCAATTTTGAAAAGATATTTGCAGGGTATTATAAATTTTCTTTAAAGGTATACAAAATTTAAATTGTTTGAACAATTTGTTGACAACTCTTTAGGTTGGTTATAGAGGTGTAGTTGTTTGAATACAGGGTGTCTGTAAAATGGTCACAGATTTAAAATATGAAATATGTAGATATAATGGTGATTAAGACAAGGTTAAATGGTAATAAAAGAAGATTGTTGTTAAAAGAACAAAACCTGTGTATTGTCATTAACTTAACTCTTTTCTGACTGAGTGACAACATTCTTCTTGGATAGTCTGTTTGCCGAACCTTGTTCACAATATCAATTGTGAGAAAACCATCAAATGAGGCTTGGTTCCCTCTTAAAGCCATTGGACCCTTTCGGTACAGGAACAAAAAATGAAATTTCACAGATTTACAAATAACTTACATGGTTTACAGAAGGTAGTGGTGAAATACTTCTCTTGAAATATTATTCCATGAAATGCTTTACTTTTTGAGAAAACAGTAAAACAATATCAATTCTCGTTAACGAGAATTACGGATTTATTTTAAAAACATGTCATGACACGGCGAAACGCGCGGATACAAGGGTGGGTTTTCCCGTTATTTTCTCCCGACTCCGATGACCGATTAAGCCCAAATTTTCACAGGTTTGTTATTTGATATAGAAGTTGTGATACACGAAGTGTGGGCCTTGGACAATACTGTTTACCGAAAGGGTCCAATGGCTTTAAAGGCAGTGGACGCTATTGATAATTACTCAGGATAATTGTTAAAGCATAACAATTGACTTGGTAACGAGCAATGGAGAGCTGTTGATGGTATAAAACATTGTGAGAAACGGCTCCCTCTGAAGTAACATTGTTTTCGAGAAAGAAGTAACCACTTAATATTTGAATTTGGTTTTGAGACCTCAGAAATAGATTATTAGGTCTCGAAATCAAACATCTGGAAGCACACAACTTAGTATGACAAGGGTGTTTTTTCTTTCATTATTATCTCGCATTTCAAAGACCAGCTCAAATTTTTGTTTGTTATTTTTGTGAGGAGAAGACTGGTCTTTGACAATATTAACAAAAATGTACAGTGCCTTTAACTTGTTGTGTGACAAACTTTTTCTGTTCCTTTCTTTTGAACTGTTTATTTTGTATCCTGAGCGAGCGCCATGAGCGCCTTTTTGTGGCGGATACAGGCGCTATATAAGACTCCATTATTATTATTATTATTAGTTAGGTTTTGATACGTACACTCTGACCCTTCCTCCGTAGATGATCAGAGCATACTGATTGAAAAGTTGGTTTGTCAACCACCGTCTCTTCTCAGATTCACCACTCAAAAAAGATTTCCACATGGTGCTATCACAAACCTCACATGATTATACTCCCACCATGCAAAGTTTCGACTGTCATTTCACAAGTCCGTCAGCTTTTTTACTAGCCCCTCTTTCATATTAAAGGAACACGTTGCCTTGGATCGGGTCGAGTTGGTCTTTGAAAAGCATTTGTTATAAAATGCATATGGGTAGAAAGATGTTGTAAAAGTAGAACACAATGATCCACATAAACATGCCTCGAAATTGCCTGGTTTTCCTTTTACCTCGTCGACTAACACGGTCGGCCATTTATGGGAGTCAAATGTTTGACTCCCATAAATGGCCGATCGTGTTAGTTCGCACAGTAAAAGGAAAACCACGCAATTTCGAGGCAAACTTGTGTGGATCATTGTATTCTACTTTTAAAACATCTTTCCAACCATATGCATTTTATAAAAAACGGTTACAAACGCTTTTTATAGACCAACTCGTCCGATCCAAGGCAACTTGTACCTTTAAATAGGGATGCTTTTCAACACTGAACTAGCCAGTCGGACCATTTTGAGAAAAGTCCGTACTAGCTGCCTTGCCCTTGCACTCACAAGAAAGGGCATCAGGGTTGATTTCCTAAGATACTCCTAACTTAGAACTAAGTCATAGAACTCTTTAAGAGTTATTAAACACTTCAAGCCATTCCTAAGTTAGGTAAATCGTCCTAACTCAAGATGAGATTAATCTTAACTCTTTGTGAGATCTACAGCAGGACTACTACAACAGAAGGATCAATGAAAAAAAATTAAAAAAAAAAAAAAAAAAAAATCATACACCTCAGTAAAATATGAAACCAAAGTGAAAACTAACAGCACTTAATTCTGCATTGCGGGTGACATCAAATGTCTTTCCTAGTTAAGAGTAATAACATTAAATAACAACAAGTACATGTAATCTGCATTTAAGAAGCTCTCAACAGAACAAATATTTAATAATCTTCAAGATATTATTTCTTTGCCACAAATATATCAATGTACAATTCAATACAGTTAAGTCAAAGGACGGACTCTGTTTACTGGACAAGTTTAAACTAATTGAATCAATAATTCGTATCATTATCTCATTATTACGAAACAAAAGCAGACAATTATTTGCTTTAAATATTTACATTTGTACATTTGACAATGTTCCTGCTCTTTGCTAGGACGGTTTATAAAGTATTTCAAAGAGCCAGAAACTAAAAAAAATAAATCATCAGTTAAAACAATTTCTCATCATACAAATAAAACAGAATAAATAGCAGCAAAAAATGAAAAAAGAACTGAAAGTTTGCCGATGTCAGTTTTGAAAAAAAAAATCTTAAAATGTCAATTTTTTGTTTTTTAATAAAAAAAAAATAGTAACACACAAATTTGGCTTCGAAAACCAACTCGTAATGAGTTTTTACATCACAACCTAGCTAGCAGGACTGTGTTAAATACATCTGGGTTTTTTTCTAAGGAACAAATCTGAAATGCTTCTTTAATGAATACTGTCTGGTGACACAATCCTTTCAAAGATATAATTGTTCCCAAGAATTTTCTGGGCCATCCCTTCTCGGTTTTGTTTGCACTTGAGTAAACAATTGCTCCATTATGTTGCAAGGTCCATTGCATTTGTAAAGGAAAAGAACCGTCTAGCAAAAAAGGTGTGGTTCAACAATCCCAATAAAACAGTTCAACCATTTTAAACACCGAGGATAGTTCTGTGACTTTTCAGGAATATAAACTGACCAGAATTTTTGTGTCTACATTCTCACGTTATCAGAAAGCAAAGGATAATCTTACATATTTTGAAATATTTTGACACATGAATGAAAACACAAATGATAACATCTCTCATGGAAAAAAGACCCGCTCAAACTAAACAAATTGAATGTTGTTAAACAAACACACAACAAATCCTTATCCATGTCAATATTTGGACATGTGTAATTATTAAAAATTCTTTTGAACTTTCCAAGTAATTTTGAAACCAGGGCGAGGCACTATCAACTGTTATCAGAGCCAACACTCTTCCATGAAGATGTTTGTACTTTACCAGCAAGTGTACTACATGTAATGTTTTATAGTTATGCTATTTTAACTATTTTAAAGTTGCTGGTTTAATTTTTTCTTTGCAAAGCTTTTCCTGTAGGTTTTATATTGTGTCAATTTTTACTATACTTCTTTTTATGTGCTGCTTCTTGTGCTTTTAATGTATGTGGATAAATTTGCTTTCTTTTGTATTTAATTTCAATTTTTATTGTAAAGCGCATTGGTCTGTTTTGGAATTGCGCTATATAAATCTTTTTAATAATAATAATCATAATAATAATTTCTTAACAAAGCTTCAAACATCACTTAAGCCGAGTTCCAATTGAAACTTTCGTTGTTGCTGTTAAAGTACCGTGACTTTTCTGTAGAATGACACAATTAGATCCAATGGGGACGCATGGTAAATTGACCTCTCTGTCAACTTACTGCGACCGTGATGTAAAACTAACATGCAAAAGAGATTGCGGAAGACTTCTGCGCAGCTACGGTAACTTAATAGGCCCGCTACAAAGTCCAATGTGAACAGCTCAGCTCTGCGCTGTAAACCTACCGCAACCACGCTGTAAAACGCTATGCAAACACCGCAGAATATAAGTCCTTGGGGTCGGTTTCACAAAGAGTTACGATTGATCTTTACTGCTAATCAATTATAACTGCTTAGTAAAGTGTGATGACACAATACAAATCACTTTGGCGATACTGACAACTCAACTTCTGATGAATCTTAGTGCTTTGTGAAATCGAGCCCAGATGGGAACGCATGGTAGAATTACACCAAAGCCAGGCACAGTAACTTTCTGTGTGTCGCAGAAGAAAACTCCAATGGGAACCCTGCTTTAGTTAGCCTTGTTAGCTGCTTATTGCGTTGGATTGCTTGAACTGACGTAATCCTTGGAGGAAAACCTCCTTGGTTTGTCTCATCATCTCATGATAAAGTTTAAGATCTTCCTCCTTGGCTTTCAAGGTGCTCTTAACGGCTGACTTCAAGGCGTTGTTTTCATCCATCTGAATCCCTAATCTGTAACAACAAATATTAGCACAACAAATGATTAATGGCCCGATGTTTCGACCCTAGCATAAAGCTAATGTGTAGGCCTATTGGTATATTTTATATAAGTTATCACACAAGCGAGAGTGGAATATGGAAAAATATAGCGCTTCTGCGTCCCATATCCAACTAGGCTGAAGGCCGAGTTGGATATGGAATGCAGATGCGCTATATTTTCCGTACTTCCACGAGCGTGCTGTGATAACGTATTTATCTTCAAGCAAACTTGGCGCGTGACATAGAACACACAAGACGCATGGTAGTGATATTAGCCGTGCAATATAGGTTTTTATCACCACTCCATTCTGCGAATCTGATTGGAGGATTAGCGCGTACTTGAAGATAATTAACATTATCACAATGTGATCAAAAGGTCATTGCATGACAATTTACACTAAATTAAAAAAATCAGCTAAACATATCTGGGTATACACTGTATCCAGAATAAAATATTTAGCTTATAATTGTTCGTTTATTGTTTCAACGGTAACATTGTAAAACAGGCCATTATATATGTACATGTTCAAAATAATACAGTTAAGCCAGGATGAAATAAATACACTTTTATGGTACTGCAGGGAGAGCTCACTAAGAAGCAAAGCTTATAAGCTTGAGCCCCAAAGAGATGCAGTACATGTTAGTGGAATAAAGCTGTTGGAATGGCATCTTGTTCTACATCGTAGCAAATCAACAAGGTGTATGTATGTGTGAGAAGAAGCAGAAAGTCTGGTTTCACGCTTAAAACCCTGATGGGAGAAACTAGGTCAGACACACTGGTGGCACATTTAACATGGAAATATCTGGTATTTTAAGAAACTCAACGACTTTTTATTTTTATTCATCAGTGACACGGTGATTGATTGATATAATATATCAAAATAGCATTAGGATAACTGCTACATAATTGGTTTTCAAACTTTCATTTGTAAATAGGGTGAAAAATGTTTACCCATTATTGTGGCGATGCCCATTATTTGAAATACATGTACCGAAAGTCAATTGATTTCTACTGAACATTGCCGCAAGCTTGTGTGCCAACCCACCCATGTCCCACTATTCACTACTGTCAGTGTTTACAGGGAGGTCATAAATCACAAAATGTGAAAATGACAATAGAAAATTACTTGGCAACAAGCTCTGGAGAGCTGTTGATGTTATAAAATATTGTTAGAAACGCCCCCCTCCGAGTCATGTAGTTTTAGAGAAAGAAGTAATTTTTTTTACAAAAATAATTGAATCGGAAAGGCTTCAGGCATGCAACTAGCCATTGTCAGGCATCTGAAAGCACACAATTCTATGCAACAAGAATGTTTTTCTTTTATTATTTTTGAGCAATTGTCTGACCAGTTGAACCCGAACTTTCAAAGGGTTGTTATTGTATGCCATTTGTCGGGATACATCGAGTGAGGATACTGTTTTTTGACTATTACCAAATGATACTGTGTTTGTGGAAAGTGTGCACCACCAACTCTACCATCAAGCACACATAAAATAAATTATGGATTAAAGCAAGTCTTAACAAAATAGAGCTTACGAGCCTTACGAAATAGAGATAAGATTCACTAATAAAAGAAGGAAGATTGTTCCAAATCATGTATTTGTCCAGCTACACTGAAAGCATTTATGAATAGAGTAAAATGTTGTTGTACAATTAATGTCAAATAGTTTGATGTAAACTTTGAATGATTACACAGTGCCGCAGTTTAAGTCTTTCACCATGTTCACTCCTTCTGATATTCAAGAGGGTCATAATGGTCATTGCTAAGTTGGCTGTACTCCTTGTAGTAGTTTGTAGGGAAGTAGTCTATGTGGCAGCAGTCTGTGGGGCAGTAGTCTGTGGGGCAGTAGTCTGTGGGGCAGTAGTCTGTGGGGCAGCAGTCTGTGGGGCAGTAGTCTGTGGGGCAGCAGTCTGTGGGGCAGCAGTCTGTGGGGCAGCAGTCTGTGGGGCAGTAGTCTGTGGGGCAGCAGTGTGTGGGGCAGCAGTGTGTGGGGCAGCAGTCTGTGGGGCAGCAGTCTGTGGGGCAGCAGTGTGTGGAGCAGCAGTCTGTGGGGCAGCAGTCTGTGGGGCAGTAGTCTGTTGGGCAGCAGTCTGTGGGGCAGCAGTGTGTGGGGCAGCAGTCTGTGTGGCAGCAGTCTGTGGGGCAGTAGTCTGTGGGGCAGTAGTCTGTGGGGCAGCAGTCTGTGGGGCAGTAGTCTGTGGGGCAGCAGTCTGTGGGGCAGCAGTGTGTGGGGCAGCAGTCTGAGGGGCAGCAGTCTGTGGGGCAGTAGTGTGTGGGGCAGCAGTCTGTGGGGCAGCAGTCTGTGGGGCAGTAGTCTGTTGGGCAGCAGTCTGTGGGGCAGCAGTGTGTGGGGCAGCAGTCTGTGTGGCAGCAGTCTGTGGGGCAGCAGTCTGTGGGGCAGTAGTTTGTGGGGCAGCAGTCTGTGGGGCAGCAGTCTGTTGGGCAGCAGTGTGTGGGGCAGCAGTCTGTGGGGCAGCAGTCTGTGGGGCAGCAGTCTGTGGGGCAGCAGTCTGTGGGGCAGCAGTCTGAGGGCAGCCATCTGTGGGGCAGCAGTGTGTGGGGCAGCATTCTGTGGGGCAGCATTCTGTGGGGCAGCAGTCTGTTGGGCAGCTGTGTGTGGGGCAGCAGTCTGTGGGGCAGCAGTCTTTGGGGGCAGCAGTCTGTGGGGCAGCAGTGTGTGGGGCAGCAGTCTGTGGGGCAGCCATCTGTGGGGCAGCAGTCTGTGGGGCAGTAGTCTGTGGGGCAGTAGTTTGTGGGGCAGCAGTCTGTGGGGCAGCAGTCTGTGGGGCAGCAGTCTGTGGGGCAGTAGTCTGTGGGCAGCAATCTGTGGGGCAGCAGCCTGTGGGGCAGTAACCTGTGGGGCAGCCATCTGTGGGGCAGCAGTCTGTGGGGCAGCAGTCTGTGGGGCAGTAGTCTGTGGGTCAGCAGTATGTGGGCCAGCAGTCTACGGGGCAGCAGTGTGTGGGGCAGCAGTCTGTGGGGCAGCCATCTGTGGGGCAGCAGTCTGTGGGGCAGTAGTCTGTGGGGCAGTAGTCTGTGGGTCAGCAGTCTGTGGGGCAGCCATGGCAGCAGTCTGTGGGGCAGCAGCCTGTGGGGCAGTAACCTATGGGGCATTTGTCTGTGGGGCAGCAGTGTGTGGGGCAGCAGTGTGTGGGGCAGCAGCCTGTGGGGCAGCAGCCTGTGGGGCAGTAACCTATGGGGCATTTGTCTGTGGGGCAGCAGTGTGTGGGGCAGCAGTGTGTGGGGCAGCAGCCTGTGGGGCAGCAGCCTGTGGGGCAGTAGTCTATGGGGCATTTGTCTGTGGGGCAGCAGTCTGTAGGGTAGCAGTCTGTGGGGCAGCAGTCTGTGGGGCAGCAGTCTGTGGGGCAGCAGTCTGTGGGGCAGCAGTGTGTGGGGAAGCAGTCTGTGGGGCAGCAGCCTGTGGGGCAGTAGTCTGTGGGGCAGCAGTGTGTGGGGCAGTTGTCTGTGGGGCAGTAGTCTGTGGGGCAGAAGTCTGTGGGGCAGAAGTCTGTGGTGCAGCAGTTTGTAGGGTGGTAGTTTGTGGGGCAGTAGTTTGTAGGGCAGTAGTCTGTGGGGCAGCCGTATTTAAGGCGGCAGTCTGTGGGGCAGTAGTCTGTGGGGCAGCAGTCTGTGGGGCAGAAGGCTGTGGGCCAGCAGTTAGTGCAGTAATTTGTGGGTTGGTAGTTTGTGGGGCAGTATTCTGTAGGGCAGTAGTCTGTGGGGCAGCCATATGTAGGGTGACAGTCTGTGGGACAGTAGTCTGTGGGGCAGTAGTCTGTGGGGCAGCTTGGTCGTTTGTTTCATTTTCTAGACACATGTTTGTGGGAGCGTTGTTGACTATTCGGCCATAAAGCTGATGAGTAGCTATCGGTGTCAGTGCTTGACGCTCCCTGCAGCAACACCGGTTTCTCAGTTCTGTAATTACATTTAGTCTGGTTCGTAGAAAACCATACGCAAACGGCATAACAGTTACCATGACTGAAGTCGCAACCATCATATTTGCATCCATGTTCCTTTCTGTGGCGACCAAATGCACGGTTAAATGCCCTAGGTGAACAGTATCAAAAGCGAGTACAGCAATTGTCGTGATGGCTAACTTGATAACAACTCTGCGTTGTACAGCGGCTCTTGCTAGAGGGCGCTTCCAAAGTCTTGTTAAAGTCCAGGAGTACAAGACAAAGTTAATGATGAGAAATATCATTGCCATGAGGAGCATAACTGACAGTAAAATGGTTTTTCTAGCTTCCAATCTAGCATGTTCGGTAACAATAAAAAATAATTGCATAAGCCCCCTACAAACCACAGCAAAGGTCCATGTTCCAACACAAATCACGGCCAGACGGCAATTGTTCCGGAAAATAGATGAGCGCTTTTTTTTGGCGAACGTCGCTAGAAGATGTTCCATGGCGATCATGGTAACAAACAGACCAGAGGCAATGTGGGCAACAGGAAGGAATGAACATACTTTGTGGACCCCCTTCAGATCCGCAGCCCAAGCCAGAGATAAGGTTAGGAACATGAATCCACTCACAGAGAGGTTACACAAGATGGCGTTGAAGGGTGTTCGCATCGACTTGGCGAAGACAACGAAGAAGATGAATAGACCGTTTGTCAGGAAACCGATAGGGCTCACCACATAGATAAGAACGCTTGCTGTGCAAGTACTGTTCATCTCATAGCTGTAGTTTTCCATGTTACAGACTTCAAGTTGTGTCAGTGGTTAGCGTTGCAAGACTTCAAAACGAGTCAAGATGAAGGATGCTGAAGGATGATATCTTGGATTCCGTCTCAAGTCTATCAAGGACTCAAGGTAGCATCTCATAGCTGTAGTTTTCCATGTCACAGACTTCAAGTTGTGTCAGTGGTCAGCGTTGCAAGACTTGAAAACGAGTCAAGATGAAGGATGATGAAGGATCTTTGATTCTGTCTTGGATTCGGTCTCAAGTCTATCAAGGACTCAAGGTAGCATCTCACAGCTGTAGTTTTCCATGTCACAGACTTCAAAATGTGTTAGTGGTCAACGTTGCAAGACTTGAAAACGAGTCAAGATGAAGGATGATGAAGGATCTTTGATTCTATCTTGGATTCGGTCTCAAGTCTATCAAGGACTCAAGGCAGCAGCAGGTGATGCAAACAATTGCTCAAAGAAAACAGCGTTTGTTTTGTAGTAAAGCGGTTCTCGATACCAACACATAGGGTTCGAAGTGCCTCTAGCCACAAGGCTAGCTCAGTGGTCTAGTGATAAGTCATCTGCCCAAGCAATCCGAAAGTCATGGGTTCAAATCCCATTCAAGTGATTTTCATGTAGATGTTTTTATCAACCATGCTCAGGAAAGTACTTAGTATACAGTGCTTAATACAAACCGGTGTATGGGTAAAAGCAAACTGTATTCCTTGTCACTGATGCAAAAATTAACATTTATTTTCCAACTAGTTCATCGTATATTCAATCTATACAACTGTCGCCACTCATGCATTCAGGAGCTGTCAATAAATCATCTCCTCTCAATTTCCCTTGTGGTTCATTACTTAAAGGAACACGTTGCCTTGGATCGGACGAGTTGGTCTATGAAAAGCGTTTGAAACCGTTTGTTATGAAATGCATATTGTTAGAAAGATGTTTTAAAAGTAGAATATAATGATCCACACAAGTATAACTCCAAATTGCACGGTTTTCATTTTACGTCGCGAACTAACACGGTAGGCTATTTATGGGAGTCAAAGTTTTGACTCCCATAAATGGCCGACCGTGTTTGTCGACCAGGTAAAACGAAAACCACGCAATTTCGAGGCATATTTGTGTAGATCATTGTATTCTACTTTTACAACATCTTTCTAATCATATCGATTTTATAACAAACGGTTACTGGACGCTTTTCGACCGATTCAAGACCAACTCGACCGATTCAAGGCAACGTGTTCCTTTAAAGGGACACATTCCTTTGGATACGGCGAGTTCAAAACCGTTTATTATAAAATGCATGGTTAGAAAGATGTTTTACAAGTAGAATATAATGATCCACACAAATATGCCTCGTAATTGCACGGTTTTTCTTATACGTCGTGAACTAACACGACACACCATTTTGTGGAGTCAAATTTTTTACTCAACAAAATGGCCGTCCGTGTTATAGTTTGCAAATTAAAAGGAAAACCGTGCAATGTGTTGATCATTATATTCTTTTTTAAAACATCTTTCCAACCTTGCATTTCATAAGAAATGGTTTCAAACGCTTTTCATAGACCAACTCGCCCGATCCAAGGCAACGTGTCACTTTAATTTCATCTCTTTATGCTTTTTAACAAAAGTGTAAACAATGACTTGTCAGCTTGACGTATTGCAATTTACTGCTCCATCACTGATGAAAAATTAATTAAAAATAGGCAGCTTTCCTCTCCAACCACAAAAGCTTTGGAATGGCTTCATAATATAATCCATAAACTGAAGAACAAAGTTATGCCTCAAATGAACCAGATATTTTAGCCCAAATGTAGCCAAAATCAGTAGTTTTCAGAGGCTTTTCCTGTCTAGAAAAAAAACAACTTTGCATATTTTGTATTCTTCTTTTTCGTTTGTTAATTTATATATTTCTATTTTTCAAAACAAAAAAAAATTAATTAATTTTGATTTTAAGTTTGGCCTATTTCTTTGACCAACCCAACCAAACTTTTAAGATTTTTATTATTGACTATTCTGAATTGTACCTTGTTTTTACTTGCTGTGAGTTGATGTTGATTTTAACCCTTCAAGGAACTCCATACAGAGCATGAAAACATTCACCTCACAGAAAAGAAAACACTTTTATTTGATATTCTCTTTTCTTAGAAACTTGCCGAAATTGTTTTGTCTAAGCGAAACTTGTTTAACAACTCCTTGTCGTTGGCCTATTATAGAACTTTTAATCTAGGCAAACCCGTGGTCAAACAAATAATATTGCCATACCCTTCAATCTAGACCCATGAAATTCATGTAGATATGTTTTTTTTTTAAAGAACAATGCTTCATAATAATTTAGAAACATGATCCAAGCTTGCACTATTGAGGTTTATAAATAAAGACAAGTTTACAAACTGTGGACGAAACAAATTATATGCATGAAAACTGTTCAATGTTGAAAAGCCTTGAACTGGTTTACAATAGATGATATGATGATGACTAATAAATGAATATTCAATAGCTTCACGTATATAAGTCGGTTTGCCAACCATCAGTGACCACATGGACAGTCTCTCCTACTATTGGTTTATTGCTGCTTAATGAATAATTCATGAGTATGAACACCTCGAAACATGAATATTCAATATGTAGCCTCATGTTGCTAACAGACATGACAGATAATGACTAAGATGGTTAATGTCTGCATACTGCATTATTTATAAGTATAACAATTTAGTAAACATGGATAAATAATTATAACAATTATAGCCTCATGGTCAAGAGCTAACATACAGTATCTGCATGGCAGGCCCGTGTGCTTCGTTTTTTGAAAGGGCAAGGGCACCAAGACATTTTCTCTTTGGTATGTAAAGGGCACACTATGAGGAAATTGTAAATCTCTATTGCATTTCAAGGGCACCAAGGCAATGACCAGGGGGTATGGAGTCACTCGCCTTTGTTGACTCCGTGAAGTATCGGGCCTGGCATGGTTAGCCCTTCATATTGATATGGTTAATGTATGCATAATGAATTATTCATGACCACCTTTAACAAACGTGGATGAATATTGTGGATGATAGTCAATTGCTAACAAACAGTGTCTTTATGGTTTGTCTACATACTGAGTTATTCATAAGTATGACCACCTAACAAACACTGATGAATATTCAATACATAGACTCATAGTCAGTTGCTAACAATGACTACATGGTTAGATATTTGCATACATAATTATTCAAAAGAATAATCACCTGGCAAAAATGGATACATTTTCAAAAATATAAACTCATGTATTCCATTGCTCACAAACAGTGATTACATTGTTAGATGTCTGCGTACTGAATTACTTATCATTTTGATCACCTAGCAAACAGCAATGAATATGCAATTTACATTGTATAATACATGTAGTCATAAACAATGTGAATGGTTAAATCACCTCCAAACATAAGTACAAAGTCAGAGTAAAGCCAAATCATTACATAATAAAGCAGTTTAAAGCAACTGCTTTATAGACCCTCCCACAATCAACCGAATATACGAATAATTCATGAAAACAAATGAATAAACATGAACCTACCTTGTCTGTAGCTCATCTAGAGTCTGGTGGTTGAGTGACAGCTCCCTATTCACCAACTCCTCATCTGTTACGTATCCTCCTGACGTCATCGTCGTTGTTGACTTCACGGTCGATGACTTCTTGACCCCTTTACCGCTGCTACTCTCAACTTTGACCTTGCCTAGTTGTTTCTCAAGCCACACGTTCCTCTGTTTGACTTCTTGAAGGCTGCTTTGTGCTTCGGTGGTTTTGATGTTGGCATCATCGGCCCTGAGAATGCAGAGAGAGTGAGTGTGACAAACAGCCGACTTCAGGCACTTAAAGGCAGTGGACACTATTGGTAATTACTCAAAATAATTATTAGCATAAAACCTTTCTTGGAGACGAGTAATGGAGAGCTGTTGATAGTATAAAATATTGTGAGAAATGGCTCCCTCTGAAGTAACGTAGTTTTCGAGAAAGAAGTAACTTTCCACGAATTTGATTTCGAGACCTCAGAATAAGATTTTGAGGTCTCAAAATCAAGCATCTGAAAGCACACAACTTTGTGTGTCAAGGGTGTTTTTTCTTCCATAAATATCTTGCAACTTTGTTGACCAATTGAGCTGAAATTTTCATAGGTTTGTTATTTTATGCATATGTTGAGATACACCAAGTGAGAAGACTGGTCTTTGACAATTTCCAATAGTGTCCAGTGTCTTTAAACGGAAAACAAATTTATTGGAGGGATGGATTGTCGAGGGGAGAGTGTTTAAACTGAAATTTTCTTCAGTGTCTTCTCTCCATTTGGTTCTTGGCTAATATAGTGATTAAGTTTGCTTTTCTGAGAGTCCTGGGCATCACAACCAGAATAAATTAAATGAAAAATGAATTGAAATAATAAGGAGGTTTTGAGAAAATTAGAAATCTTCAAACTAGAATGTTTCTGACCTGTTCTGAAGGATCTGAACAAGCTCCATGAGTTTATCTCGCTCTACCTCAGCAACCTGACACAGTGACCTGTATTGTTGTAACTGTCTCCTCCAGTCCTCGGACCCCTCACCTGATGCTGATGTTACGCTCCTTCAAGGGGTGACACAAAATGAATCAAGTCAGTACAAAGATGCAAATGATAATACAAAACTTACTTGGTAACGAGTAATGGAGAGCTGTTGATAGTATACACCATTGTGAGAAACCCCTCTCTCTGAAGCTACATCGTTTTTGAGAAAGAAGTAATCTTCCACTAAAATATTTGAATTTGATTTCGAGACCTCAGAACTAGATTTTGAGGTCCCGAAGTCAAGCATCTGAAAGCACACAACTTCGTGTGACAAGGGTGTTTTTTCTTCCATTATTATCTCGCAACTTTGACGACCAATTGAATTCAAATTTTCATAGGTTTGTTATTTTGTGCATATGTTGAAACACAACAAGTGAGAAGACTGGTCTTTGACATTTACCAAAGGTGTCCAGTTTCTTTAAGAATACGTAACTTACAACTCTCCAAAAAAAGAAATTACATTGCTTGCACAAGTTTAAAAGCACCATAAACATCCAAAAAGTCACAAAAGGCAGATACAAATATTGCAAAAAGAAGCGATGCACCAAGTAAGAACACTGTAGGCATGGGCGAATTATTTGAATATCCGGTTAATGGCGAATAGGTTTTCCTATCCGTAACCGCGAATGCCTTTTTTTTCTTAACCGGATATCCGCATAGGGCGCGAATACCTATTTACAAACCGGATAATTCTGTAATTACAACCGAGTAACCGGATATTCTTTAATATCCGAATATCCGCGGACGTCGGGCGACAACTGATATGAATGTTTTGTCTGAATCCTTATGAAACTTCTATTAAGACAGCAAAAAACAGCATAAATTAAGTATTTAACTATGCTCACCTCCGTGAAGAGTTAAAACAATGACATTTCTGACGTAATTTGTTCAAAGATTACAAAAATTTTCCTTCACGTAGAGTCAATCACGATCAAAAGAAAAAGCAAATCGCCATCTTTAAATTAGATCCGGTCATTTTTATGAATGAACCGAGTGACACTGTCTAAAACTAATATCAATCCGCCCATAAGATCTCATTCACAAACGAACAGCGCCCTCTAGCGGCAAAAAAGAAAAAAAATTATATATATTTTTTTATATATTTTTTTTAAATAGCGCCCTCTAGCGGCGAAAAAACTATTCGAATATCCGGTTAATTTCGGATAGTTGGCCAGCGGTATCCGAATAACAAAATTTCACTATTCGCCCAGCACTAGAACACTGGTCTTTGACGATTACCAAAGGTGTCCAGTGCGTTTAAGTTACAACTAAGATTTGACGAGTAATTGATATTGAATGATAACTTACCCAGCGCTGGTGGGCCGTGTACCTCTTGAGGATGCTCTACTTGGTGTATCTCCATTGCTCAGTCTAGATGATCCCCGCTGAACAGTTGGAGGTCGTATCCCTTGCCTAAAAGCAAATTTGAAACATTAGTGGTCAAAAGTAGGAAAAAAGGTTATAATTTTTATAAATTTATTGGGGATGAGATTTGAGGTCCTAGACCATCAATAAATAAGCCATTTGCATGTTAGATTTTAATATACAATGACGTGCTTGATCAGAGGGTAACCACTAATATTTGAATTCCTCAGACAATCGACAGTTGCCATGTCCCATGATTCAGGGCAAGCTTTTGCATTGTTTGTAAGAGAGGGTGAACAGCCATGCACAATTGTGAATGGATGTGTCTGGCGCAATGGTACCAGGGTCTGCTCATCTTGAGGTTGTTTTGCAAAGGCTTGCCCCTACCCATTTGACATACAGTGTAGCAACTGTTTGAGGTATTCAAATGTAAGCGTTACACTGTGACTATAGCAAGTCATTGTACCAGCCATGATCTAAATAATAAATAATAATAAAGAAAACTTATATAGAGGCAAAGTCTGCCTAAAAGATGCTCAAGGCGCTTCATAGAGAAACAATCTAAAAAGCAAAGGCTAAAAAACACTTATCTAAGTAATTAATAAATCTATCTCGCAAATGGCTTCTTAGCTAAGAACATCAAGAATATCTACTTTACCTTGACTGCGGAGGTGTTGGTGACCCATGAGACAACCCACTGTGTCTCTCTGCACTAAGTGGTCTATCCATTGATGTGATTGTGAAGGATCTGCTTGGGGTTCTGCTCTGGGGTCTGTCAGGGGGTGTGTCGGTAAAGCCGTTATGCTGCAACCTCTGAAGCTGCTGCTCTTGCTGAAAGAGTAAAATATGAAATATCAAAAACCGAGTCTGGAGGTTTTTAAAGTGTCTTTTTGTCTTTAAGGTTAAGCTTAAGACTGAAGCACAAAACACAAAACACTTTTAAATGAAAACATTGTGAACTAAAGACAATGCTCTCAATAATTTCCTGGCTGTCACAAGAGGATGTCAGGGAGAAGGGAGCCATGGGAAGGGGGAAGAGATCGGGAAGTGGGGGGGGGGGAGGCGTTAAACTGACCATTCTTCTCATTTCCAGTACTTCATCCTCCAGCCGTTGGACCGTTGCCTCTTTCTCCTTGACGATGAGTCTAAGTTGGTCTACCGTGTTGGCTTCCTGTTGGCTGCGTAGTTGTAGCTGCTTACCAGCATGCTCCTGGAGCTTCTTAGCGTCTTGGTGTTGCTTGGTGCTTAGGTCTAGATGCTTCTTAAGCTGGTCTTGCTGACCCTTGATATTCAAACAGTACAGCAGTGTTAGTTAAAGCCATTGGACACTTTCGGACAGAAAAAAAAAAAAAAATAAGTTCACAGATTTACAAATAACTTACAGGGTTTACAGAAGGTAATGGTGAAAGACTTCTCTTGAAATATTATTCCATGAAATGCTTTACTTTTGGAGAAAACATTAAAACAATATCAATTCTCGATATCGAGAATTACCGATTTATTTTAAACACATGTCATGACGTGCGGAAACAAGGCTGGGTTTTTCCGTTATTTTCTCCCGACCCCGATGACCGATTGAGCCTACATTTTCACAGGTTTGTTATTTTATATATAAGTTGTGATACACAAAGTGTGGGCCTTGGACATTACTGTTTACCGAAAGTGTCCAATGGCTTTAAACACAGGAGCCAGTTTTTTTTTTTAAACACTCCTGAAGTCAGGACAAATCCTAAGAAATCACAAGGTCTGACTTTTTGAATCACATTCTACCAAGAAACTAGATTTACAATGGACTCTCTGAAGGCGTGTCTAACGTTCGATTTTCCGCCATTATTTACAACTTGTGTCGATAATTTGAATACATGGTCTTTTTCGTCAAATAAATAATTGTGTAAAAAAAAAAGAATTTGTTTAGTATAAATACTTTTAGACGGCTGGAAGTCAAACTAACTCCGAAGATCACTGGTGATTCTGACAATCGACTCATTCAGCTTGACTGCATCACAAATGTCTGGTCCAGTAAATATTTTGAGCTACAAGCCTTGCTGTTTTGTGGATTTTTTTCAACCTTGGCGACCATTACTCACCAGTAGCGCTTCAATCAGCTCATTGTCGTGTTTTCCCTTGTCTAGCAAAGTGGAATTCTGCTGCTTCAATGCCTTCACTTCATTGGACAACACTTTATTACGTGCTTTAGAGGCATCGAGTTTCTCCTTTAACTTACGGTAATCCTCTTCCAAAGTCTTCAATTCTATAGTTGCTTTCTGAAAAAAAGACGATTTTGATTGTGAAAGGAGTCAAATGTGGTTGAGAAAAAAAATGTAGTATTACTTGCACAACATAATGTATTGAGCACCTTGCACAAGTGTCCACCAATAGACCAATCCAGTAGGCTCCGCCCACGACGCACGTGTCAGCAAGAACACATGGAACTCTCCAATGCCTTTCTGCACAACTCTGCCGCGCGCTAAGATACGCGCCTGCATGTCGGGTCTTAGTGTTGGACCTTCGTTGCGTTGTGATTGGTCAATAGGCAATGGGGCAGAGCTTAATGGATCGGTCTATTAAAGGCACCACACCTCAATCCACAGTAAGTTGCTGAGGAGGCTTTTAGCGAGTACCAGCAGAGAAATATAATAAATCTTTCAGGCTTTCAGGAGATGGGGATGTGATAGGCTGTTGGAAAAAAACCTGAACTATGAGCGCAAAGCATGAAAGATTGCGAGCGCGAAAGCTTCCAAGTGCGAAGACTGCTTTTTAAACATTTATCCTTGGTTTTGAAAGCCCAACTCTGCCATCTTGGGTGTTCCATACGATTGCATCTTCATTTTCTTATGAATTTAATCTTAGATATATTAAAACAAGACAAAAAATAAGACAAAAAAACAAGGAAAATAGCAGAATAACAGTTAAAAATGGAGAAATCAATCTGAGGAGAAAGTATATTAGATTAACGTCTCACCTCTTTCTCTTCTCGTTTATCCTTCTCCTGTTGTCTGAGTCTTTGTCTCTGGCGTTCGTCCATCCTCCCTACACCCTTGGTGCTTCTTGGCGGGGCAGACGTGATCGATGACCTCCCCTCAGAGAACTCCATCGTCATGAACTGCTCCTCTAAGCTCATCTCAGTCCCTGGGCGACTTTTAAACTGATCTATTTGTTGATTCAGCTCAGAGACCTGGTGAGAGGAAGTTGAGAGGAGGGGGGGGGGAGGGGTAAGTATTTTGTCTCATAAGCTGCAAGCAGAAGATATCTAACCAGTATCTTTAATGACTTCCCAAGATATCCACAAATACTCGAGAGAGCAGAATACGGGCAGCTGGCAACTACCAACTATCATGACGAAGCACCTCACAAATTCATTCTCTGGTAACCAAAACAAGGTATGGTGCACAAACATGAGTAGACACCTGAAGTTACAGCTCTTCGCGGCCACTCTTGAATCAGTGCTATTTTTTTCGAGCGAAGCATGGACATTAAATCTGTTCTAGAAAAAAACAACTTGATGTTTACAACATCAGAAGGCTTTGCTATATTGTTGATGTCTTGAGGGAAGATACCCCAAGTTTAGGCCAAATAAAACAAAACACCAGTTGGGGCCGCCTGCTTTTTTTTAAACTATTTTTTATTTTTTCAATTTAAAAAAAAAGAAAAAAAAAGAAAAGTTTTTCTTCTTTGATCCATCCTTTCAAAAGGACAGGCCTAAGGGCTTTTCCTGAATCTACTGTGATGCTCTCGAACACGTGTAACCCTCTGTTTCATAAAACAATAATAAGTGCATGCCTACCAGCAAATCTTTTAATAGTGCTCATGCAACAAATAGATTGAAAATAAGTTTGCGGTGGGTTCAAACTGAAGAATTGGTGGCCTGTTTGATTTGAAATATTAGGCGACCATTTTATAAAAAAAATAAAAAATAATAAATAAAAAGGCCCTCATCCTCCTCTTTTTTGAAAAATCCGGACGATCAGCTGGTATTTTTTTGCAAAAATCTGCGCAAGAAGAGTAAAGTTTGCAGGGCACAGCTATCGCCACCCGGAGCATCCAGCCAGCAACCCTGTCCTCTGGGGGCCTAAGCAAGGTTAAGCCCAAAGAGCCTAACGACCTTAATAGTCCTGAGCCGGGGGTTTCCACAAACTGACTCTACATTCTACTTACCTTGTTTTGCAGCAGGATAATCTGCTGAGCTCTACCTCTCCAGTTACTGCTATCATTCAGGAGGTTCTGGATGTTAACATTCTCACCTAGCTCCTTAGAAAGAACCTTCAAACACAAACAAAGAAAGAATTTTTCATTACAGATTTTGAGATGTGGGGCATGGGTGGGGGGAGGGTGACTTAGTGGTATCTTTCCCCACCTACTTCTATGGTCACCAGTTCCAGTTTGTCAAGTAGATTAGGTTTCTCAGGTACTACACACTTTTTTAGTTGAATTAATATAAATAATTGACGCTACTCAGGCCAAACTCGGCTCGAGATGTTGTGACCACGGGTTTGTCCAATGTGAGAAATACACTGTGCCATCCAGGCCGATCCTTGGCAGCTTGAACAGATTGATCGTTGAAACACAATCCACATGGCATTCAAACAAACTATGTAAGGTCTCAATAACGTTCAAACATTCTTGGGATTTTTTAGGTTCCTGAACTTGTGACGGACATAAAATCAAACAGATTCCAACATTCCTTTACACCCAGACAGTGTCACTCTGTCACTTGATTACCTTATGAGCCACCTTGAGTTCCTGTTTAAGTAAGTTGACTTGATTCCTGAAGTCGGTCTGCTTGGCTTGGCTCTTGTTTAGGCTGTCTTGAAGTGTCTTCAACTCTGCAGCCATCGACGCTGCCTGGTGGAACAATTACATCAGGAGTTTTCTTCATAAACAAACTTGGTAACAACTACAATAGGTACTACACAATACAAGTCATTCAGTTCAATTAGAATTGACCAAGCTGGCCATTAGCTGGAGGTCACAGCATCTAGTGCCCTGTTCTTTGCCTTGGCGCCCTTGCCCTGTCAAAAACGAAGCATACAGGTCTGCAGAGATCGCAACTACTTAGAGGTCACAGCATCTAGTGCCCTGCCTTTGCCTTGGCGCCCTTGCCCTGTCAAAAACGAAGTGTACAGGTCTGCAGAGATCGCAACTACTTAGAGGTCACAGCATCTAGTGCCCTGCCTTTGCCTTGGCGCCCTTGCCCTGTCAATAACGAAGCATACAGGTCTGCGAAGATCACAACTACTTAGAGGCCACAGCCTCTAGTGCCTTGGTCTTTGCCGTGGTGCCCTTGCCCTGTCAAAAACGACGCGTACAGGTCTGCAAAGATCACAACTACCTACAGGCCACAGCCTCTAGTACCCTGGTCTTTGCCGTGGTGCCCTTGCCCTGTCAAAATCGAAGCATACTGGTATATGCAGATCACAACTACCTGGAGGCTACAGCCTCTGTTGCCCTGGTCTTGGCCTTGGTGCCCCCTTCAAAAGATCCCATAGACTTTCAGATTTTTCCTAAGGAAATGCCATATTTGCAAAATAAAAATGGCCTTGCCATCCCAAAGATGAAATTCCAGGAGTGATTGATGACAGAATAGATGCAACAAAAGATGGCAGATGTTTGAGACTTTTCAAGTTAACATTACTCTTTCATACTAACAGGAGTTCTTTACATAATCTCTGAATATTTGGAGGGTGTATAAAAAATACCTGGTCGATGGATTGTTCCTCACTCAGTGGCGTTTTCTGATGGGTGCTCTTGCCTCCAATCTCTCCAGGCTGTGACTGTTGAAGAGCCTCCCTAACTTCTTTCTCTTTGTCTCTGACCTTACGAAGAAGCTGCTTCACTTTGGTTTTCTCACCCTCCAGTTCCGCTGTCAGCTCTCGATTCTTCTTGGAGAGGTCCACTATCTTGGTTGCCGCGGTGTCACTCGCAAACCCTCCACCTTGAAAAATGAAATCCACAATGAACTTTCATTCATCAAATTTTGTTGATGGCAGTGTCTGTCATAGTTCTCAAAACTGCCTCAAGACCATTTTGGCAGTCTCGAGTCTCAGCTTGGTCCCAAGCTGGGCCCAATTTCATAGAGCTGCTTAAACACAAAAGGTAGCTAAGCAAAACAAAAATATGCTTACCAGCCAAAATACAGCATCACATGTACAAGTTGTGGCTGGTATCCTGCTCATTTCTGCTAAGCAGAACATTGCTAAGCATTACCTAATCAGCTCTATGAATTTAGGCCCCATTATGCTTAGTCCAGATCTTGCGAGAACTTTTCTCGGTCTCAGGTTGAGAGATCTAGGTCTCATTGTTGGGATTCTATGTCATTGTTGCATGTCTCAAGAATGTCTACAAATCTGTTTTGCAGTCTCAGCTCGGTCTTGTCCTTATCTTACGAGAACTTGTCTCGGTCTAAGATGGAGAGACCTAGGTCTCATTGTTTGGATTCTATGTTTCACTACAACATTGGTTGGGGGTCTTCCTTTTGCATCTTAAAAGTCACCGATTTGAAATCTGGCGTTTACTTCAATTTTATTTAAAGCAGTTTCAACAAAAATGCCAGAATAACTTCCCTGCCAACAAAATAAATGGTTTGGAAAGGCCATGAACTATTTACACATCTTAAGACAGATGATCTAACCTTATCCATGATACAAGAATTGGAAGAATTGGATGTTCTCTGAGTCTTCTACATACCTCCAAGAGCCAGCCTGTCCTCATCTCGCTGTTTCTTCAGCTTCCTGATCTCGTAGTCTCTCTCACTCAGAAGCTTGTATAACCGTCCCGATTCATCTTTAAGCTCCTTGAGAAAGAAGAATTTCAAAAAATAGGCTGAATGAAGATGTCCAATGTATGTAATATAATTTACATGTAGAAGTTGCAGATTCACTAGTTGTCAAGTTTATTAAAAAAAAGTGAAATCACAGAGCAATGTATTCGTGAAATGGTTTAACTTTAATAACTCAATTCACAAAAACTACAGCGTAAGGGAAGCTTTCTACCATCATTATTTTTAGACCAGTAAAATGTATATAAATCTGTGAATGCTTGTGTTTTGTGTTGTACAAAAAGTACCATAACCAACTAAAACAACAGTCAGGCAACAATCACAAGATATCAATGGGTAAAAAGATTTAACTCAAAGTGACAAATAGTTGTATTTTTCTTGTTATTCCTGATGCAAATTGACTTTCTAATTTCTGAACTTACCCTAATCTGACCGTTGAGATGAGCTGTAAGTTCCTCATCGAACTTAATGTCATTTATAACAGGTTCACTCAACTGAAAATAAAAAGAACAAGATTTAATCCATACCCTCTTTAGAGTGGTCTTTTCTGCACCCATTGAGCACACAAACCGTCCACCGTCAGCAGCCGCACCCTTGTCTAGATACTGAATAGGCTCATGACAAGTAGCTGGATAGATGTAGAAAGTACACATCCAAAATACTTAAGTACCAACCGCAACAGTCTCAAATCCTCCATTTACCCTTCTTGAGTGGTTTACTTGCAAGGATCCTTCATCATCATTGTAACAAAATCCATCTCATTATGGCAACTCAACACTCGACTCTGATTATGGTGGTATGTCCAATCTAAAGTTTGAAGAGTCCGATATTGCAAAACCAGGCAAGTTGGATCTTGCAGGATGTGTAAAAAAAACTTTGAAATTAAACAGCCCTTTGACATTTCTACTCGAAACATTTGTGTCCCTGAGCAAGACACTTCACTACAATTGCTTCTCTCCACCCAGGGGTAAATGGTTACCTGTGAGGGCAGAGTTGGTTCTTGCAATTGATTACCTCAGTGCACTACATATTTGGCGGCACAGGGAGCTGAGATGGTTTAAGGAATGGTTTAAGGCCCAATGACCAGGGGTAATAATGTTGAAGCACCATGAGCGTCACTGCGCAACGGACCCAAGCATTACATAAGAAGCCAATATTATTATTATTATTTAAGTAGAATCACGCACCTTTAAATCTAGGTCATCATCTAACCTAAGACCACCGGGTTCAGATCCATCCTTGGTCTTTTTCCCATTCTCTTCCCTCTCCTTAGCTACTAGCTCCTTCTTATTCTTCTCTTCTTGTCGTTGTTTTCGTCGGAGTAGTTTCTTTTGTTGCTGCTCCTGAAGAGCCTGGAATTGCTGACGGAGAGTATCGTCCGTGGCGTCCATGATGAAACGCTGTAAACACTCAGCGGAGAGAATTAAGCATGGTCGATGATCTGTGACAAATGATCCATATGCAAGAAAAAAGAATGAAAATAATTATTTTTGTTCAACTGAATGGCAGAATACATGCCGGGAAATTGGCTGGCAATGGAAGGTCTTTGCTTCTGTTGCCCCTTGTTCTTGGCCTCAGACATGTCAGAGCCCTTTTAAAAGTCTCACACAAACTTTTAAAGATTTTCTGATGAAGTACCCTTTTGCAAAATTAAAATGGCCTTGCCCTTTCAAAAGTTGAAATTCCAAGCCTGAGCCGAGGGGTGAGGAGAGGGAATTCAAAATGTTAGACTTACACTCAGCTCTGGTTTCCAGCACAAACACATTTAACTTGCACGTTTACAATCTTTCGTTTGATTGACAACTATGAATTTATGAAATTGAGAGTTAGAAACAACCAGAGCACAGCTTATGATGACAGTATCTGTTCATCTATTTCTACCATCGTGCTCTGTTAATGCACACGTAATAGTTTACGCTCTTTAAAAGTGGTTAACTTTAAATTGTTATTTTCTTTTGGGCCCACAGAAAATCCAAAACAGATAAAATTAAGTCAATTATTGTTGTTTTTTAATGTTTAATCGAAGGAAAACAAAAGGACACAAAACAAAAAATTACTCAAAAGTTGACGTCAGATAGATATTTGCACATCATGTTTTATTTATTTATTTACAAATTTATTTGTTTATTTAATTTGAAATTTATCGCGCAGGTATGGATCGACCAATTTTGTTGTCAAGTGCTTTGTCCCTGGTTTCAACAAAATGAAGAAATTAATAAGACACCCCCCATGCCACCCCCCCCCCTCCGAAAAACAACTTTAAACGAAGTAGGCCTATTTGTATTTCTTTGTCATTTGTGAAAAATGAACCTAGCAATTTCTTTCTTTACTATCAAATTACTCATGATGAGACAAGCTTTCCATTGATACCAATTTTGAGTAGGTGCTCTGGAAAAACCTCAAAAGTGCCGGACTCCCTAACTCAACTGCTGTGTCTGTGTGTAGTGTAAAATCATGGCGGTAGAAAGTAAAATGAAAATCATGGAGCCTGGCCCAGGAACTTACCCAACAAAAATAATGAAAAATACATTTATTTAAGAAGTGAAATTAAAATTGAAAAAACAATATAAATATCCATCGTGTATGTGGTCATTCAATTCATACAAGAAAAAATTAAATATCGTCCAATAAGTATTGTAAACAAACCTTTTGCCGTTAAGTTTTCCTTCGCAACATGTATCACGAATCAACAGCATCTAAAAATTCCAACAATGTCAAAGAGTTCCTAGACGCACCATAACTTAGTTACCATTGTTCATTCACTAGGCACCCGACTTACCCAATCACTTATAATAACAGGAAACGATAGAGGGCGCCCTATGTTGCTAAGTTGGCGAGATGTGGTGGGGCGGGGCTGGAGGGGGGGGGGGGGGGCTACTTTTAAAATTTACCTTTTGTGTCAGAAAAAACAGGTTTAATGGTTGGATTGGTTATAATTGATTTCAGCCATTGTTAAGATTGTAACTTGTCGAAGTCGTCAACTTGCGGGGAATGCCGTATCCCCCACAAGTTATTTTTCACGAAGCTGCCTAACGGACGACCGTACGTGCCTCCATGCCGAGATCATCATTCTCCGAACTTATTTTTGAGAAAAAATTGGAACTCGCTCACAAATCAGTCGACCTATGGTAAACCATGGAGGTATTTTCTACCTCCATGGGGAACATGCACCAGAAATAATAGCGGCCTGTCATTATGTCTTTTTATCACAAATTAATTTGGCCCTTCGTTTATATCCTTTTAAAACATAAAGCTACTTATTTCAAATAATTAGTAATCAAAAGGAGAATGGCCTGCGCATATGAATTTGCTTTTTCGGCCACTCCACTGTTGCTTAAAGGAACACGTTGCCTTGGATCGGTCGAGTTGGTCTTTGAAAAGCGTTTTGTGACCGTTTGTTATAAAATGCATATGGTTAGAAAGATGATTTAAAAGTAGAATACAATGATCTACACAAATATGCCTCGAAATTGCGTGGTTTTCTTATTACCTCGTCGACTAACACGTCGGCCATTTATGGGGGTCAAAATTTTGACTCACATAAATGGCCGACCGTGATAGTTCGCGACGTAAAACGAAAACCGTGCAATTTTGAGTGATACTTGTGTGGATCATTATATTCTACTTTTAAAACATCTTTCTAACCGTATACATTTCATAACAAACGGATTCAAACGCTTTTTATAGACCAACTCGTCCGATCCAAGGCAACGTGTTCCTTTAAAGCGTGCACGTGTGCAGTTTATAATAAATATTTTTTTTTAAAGGAACACGTTGCCTTGGATCGGTCGAGTTGGTCTTTGAAAAGCGTTTTTTGACCGTTTATTATAAAATGCATATGGTTAGAAAGATGATGTAAAAGTAGAATACAATGATCTACACAAATATGTCTCGAAATTGCGTGGTTTTCTTTTTACCTCGTCCAATAACACAGTCGGCCATTTATGGGAGTCAAAATTTTGACCCCCCTAAATGGCCGACCGTGATAGTTCGCAACGTAAAAAGAAAACCGTGCAATTTTGAGAGATACTTGTGTGGATCATTATATTCTACTTTTAAAACATCTTTCTAACCATATACATTTAATAACAAACGGTTTCAAACGCTTTTTATAGACCAACTCATCCGATCCAAGGCAACGTGTTCCTTTAACGGGCAGCGCTTTCACACTCCCATTGGTTTTGTTCATCTCCCCATTATTATTTCTGGTTCGTGTGAACATCCGATAAATCTACTCCGCGGTAGTAGAATAAAGAAAGACAGCTCTCTATTGAACAAACTCTACCTTGCAAGTAGATATACACATGGTGTTACCGCAAACCAAATAATATATATTGATACCTCACCAATGCAATGCCTCAAATCATATAAAACCAACACAATGTTTGAATATTTTTTTGACCATTGTTACAAACATTATTTTAGTAGAGTTCTATTTTTGATTTGTATTCATGGCTTTCAAAAGTTTTTCAACCAAGGCTGGCAAAAACTCGGGTTTTTGACATTGCAAAAGAAAGGTACATCTATATAGACACCGATTCGGATACGGTCTGTAACTCGTATACAAAACTCGGGCTAGGTCAGCAAGATTGGTGACGACATGTATTTATACAAAGTACTACAAACTAGTTACGTGTCGCTTGGTTGCACAAAACAGTTGTTAGTATCCCTTGGTGAAGATGGCGACTGCCATTTTAAACCTTGGGCTTATTTGTAACGTCACAATGAAATCTGTCACTGGAACAGATTATTCCTAACAGGCGCTAAAAAAAAAAACACACACATTTTATAAGTGTGATACGCATGAGAAGTGATCTGACTTATTTGACATCGTGTTAAAATGCGGGGGCACACTGAACTTGTATTTGCATATTCACTCAACCTTTAGGAAAGTTTTTGAAATTTCTACCAAATAACCAACCTCTTAAGGGATTCATTCAAGTACACATCTAGTACATGTTATACAAAGTAGCGTATAAGACAACGTCACTGACTCGTCCAAATGTGCCACAACTTATCAACTTCACGAGTTGTCATCGACGGCTGATAGTGACATTCAACTTGACGGAGCTTTGGAAGATCCAGACATTGTCCCCACTCGGAAGATCGAGAGCTTGATGATAAACGTCGCTAAAGCTTTTACAAAGGTTCGGCTTGAAAACTTCATGCTGAGATGTCGCAGTCTTTCAAAGATCGCACGAAGAGCCAGCGTGATGTCCGGCTAAGGTGAGTATAGGCTATTGCCTAGGCTTACGGGTAGGCTAAGGGTACGCTGTCTGAGCATGGAGGAAGATGGTCTGAGACAGTTTTCTTTGTATTTAAGGCACTGGGGATGATTTCACAATGAGTTATTAAGAGTCAGTTCAGGTAAATAGTTGACACTTGCTCACGGTCAAAAAATGATTTTTTTTTATACTTTGTGGGTAGAAGGGCCTTGGGGTGCAAGTAAACGAAATTGCATTTTCAATTCTATATATAGCCCGTTGCCATGGTTACGGCTCATTTTGTTTTTTGGCCATTTTAGGCCGATTTTGGGGTCTGAAAAACTGGTTTTTAGCTCACATTTACAACTCCACCCAACCAAAATGCAACATTATTTCAAAAAACCTTTTATATCACTACAAAGTATTATCCTTGGCCTTCCTTGAGAAAAAAAATTATTGCTTTAAATAACACCCTTTTGCTATTTTTGCGTTATGCATTACAGTATGTTTTTAGAACTTGCAAAATCAACATTTTTACCCTATTTTTGGACCCCAAAATGTCAACTTGCCAGGGGTCTCAGAAAATTTCCCTTTCGGCTGTGATTAGGGCTAACAGTGGTCTTTCCATATCTGGTGTCAAAAACTCGGGCAATTGTATCCTGCTGTGACAGTACTGCCTCATAACTAGACTTTTTTCCCCAAAACATGAAAAATTCCTTTTCCTTTTTAAGGGTCTTTTCACATAATATCGAAATACAGAAAACAGAATATGAAAATTGCACCAGGAGACATTCGTCTTGTCCCACGTCCGATTTATAAAGACCACATAATTGCTCTAAGTGATCGAAAATATTTTTTATAATGTCATTGGTTTTTGTTTTAGTTTTAAAATTATACAATTAATAGGGTTGTTGTGAAGTGTTTCCATCGGGTTATTGTGATGTTGTCCCTTAAGTTTATACATTTTAATTATGGGACGCATTTTCCAAATCACACCAAATTTAATCTGTAGCATGTGTCACGCATAAATGTCGGCCTACAATTCTTGATGGAAAAAAAGCAACCAGTTTGACCTTTCGTGTTTTTCCCGAAAACGTGACCTCCCTAGTTGATGACTCTCTGACATTAAAGCCATTGGACCCTTTCGGTACAGTAAAAAAAAAAAAAAAGTTCACAGATTTACAAATTATTTACAGGGTTTACAGAAGGTAATGGTGAAAGACTTTCTTGAAATATTAGTCCATGGAATGCTTTACTTTTTGAGAAAACAGTAAAACAATATAAATTCTCGTTAGCGAGAATTACGGATTTATTTTAAACACATGTCATGACACGGCGAAACGGGCGGAAACAAGAGTGGGTTTTCCCGTTATTTTCTCCCGACTCCGATGACCGATTGAGCCTAAATTTTCACAGGTTTGTTATTTTATATATAAGTTGTGATACACGAAGTGTGGGACTTGGACAATACTGTTTACCGAAAGTGTATAATGGCTTTAAGTTCTTTTTTAAATAATTGAAAACTAAAATTTAGCCGAATAAAGAAACATTGGTATATCAGACATCTAAAGAACACACAAAATATTTATTTTAGTACTAAATAACAAAATAGCATGTCTCTGAAGAAGGTCCGGTTTGGATCGAAAGCTAAGACCATCGACCCTAAAATAAATAACAAACATTAAACAATCAAAACTACTATCTAACTAACTAATTAACCAACTCACTAACTAGTTAACTTACTAAACAAACAAATAAGCAAACAAGAATAACTACGAAAAAATGAACAAATAAGTAAACAAATAAATAAGAAAGTATAAAACAAGTAAATAAGTAAAATAAATGGTCTTTTGATTATTTAATGGACCGTCCCGGCTTTCCACTAAGCTCCGCCCACCGTGCACGTGAGCAAGACACGTGTACGAACACTCCCAATGACATTCTGCACGATTCTGCCGCGCGTGTCAAATATACGCGCACGCATGACCGAGTTTGTCCGACCACAATCATTGCTGTGATTGGTCAAATGGGTGAACGCGCACAGTTTGATTGGCAGGCCGGATCGGTCCATTCACGTAACGTTTCCATAAAATAAACTAACTTTACATTTGTTGTTAATTAATGTCCGCGTTTAATATTATCTGACAAAACAATTTCAATGCATAGATTTTGAGCTTAATTCCAATTACCGAACTTTCCCTGATGTTTTAGATTGATTTGTCACATTTAGCTAATTTTGTGATACACAACTCCTCTCCAATCTCCGCATAGGGCTGGCCAACTATTAGTTACTCCATGTTGTTTACGACTAGCTGTCTCTCTCAAAAAAAATCAAATTTCTATAGAATAAATTTTGGAGACTGAATAACTGGAGTTGTAAAAATCCACTTATCTTGATTTCTAAGCGCAGTTCTTGTTGCTGACCACTCTAAAAGGATTTAAGAAAGAAGCGGTAAACAATACTCGTCAGGGTTAAGAGGACACGTGACCTTGTGGTGGGTGCTTTGGGATATAAAAAGCGTTTGTTGTAAAAAAATAAATAAAATTAAATTTTAAACATGTTAAAAGACGTTTTTTGGAAAGATGATTTAAAGACCCCGGACACTATTGGTAATTGTCTCCTCACTTGGTGTATCTGAACATATGCATAAAACAGCTCAATATTGGTCAACGAAGTTGGAGATAATAATGAAAGAAAAAAACACCTTGTCACATGAAGTTGTGTGCTTTCAGATGCTTGATTTCGAGACCTCAAATTCTAAAATCTGAGGTCTCGCGGAAAATCACTTCTTTCTCAAAAACGTTACTTCAGAGGGAGCCGTTTCTCACAATGTTTTATACTATCACCAGCTCTCAGTTACTTATAACCAAGTAAGTTTTTATGCTAAAATTTACTTTGAGTAATTACCAATAGTGTCCACTGCCTTTAAATGCACTTGACACGATTGTCAGTAATGTCAAAGACCAGTATTATCACTTGGTGTTTTCCACCAACATAAACATATGCATAACACAACAAATCTGTGAAAATTTTGAATGAAATGGTCATTGAAGATGCCGAAAAGGGCTTCAGGTCTGACGTCGTTTAATATTTGAGTGAGAAATTACCTCTTTCTAAAAAAAAAACATGTTACTTGGAGGGAGCCGTTTCACAAAATGTTTTATAATATCAACAGCTCTCCGTTGCTCATCACCAAGTAAGCTTGTATGTTAACAATAGTTTGGGGGTAACATTAAATGATTTACACAAAACTGCCTCGAAATCTTGTGGTTTTCCGTTCACTCCATAACTACGATCCGCCATTTTGTGGGGTCAGAAATTTCGAGCAAGTTCGAGCGTCGACCATTGTCAACCGCTTGTCAATGTTTGGTAACCTATCCGTTCAATAGGCCTACATCATTGGTACCAGGCAAAATCGACCAATGGTCGACTTGAGTCCCTCGCTTGAACTCGACCCATGTGACTTCAATTCATGACAAACGCCTTTTTTATAGACCAAATCGCCCAAATCCAGGACGGTTACAGCTTGAAAATAAGGTTTGACGGTCCGAAGGTTCGTTAGTCCGAAGGCTCGTTTGTCCGAAGTATCGTTGGTCCAAAGGTTCAATAGTCCGAAGATTCGATAGTCCGAAAGTTCGATAGTCCGAAGGTTCGATAGTCCGAAGGTTCGATGGTCAGAATTGACAATAAGGTCCGATAGTCCGAATTGACAATGAGGTTCGATCGTCGATTCGGATTATCGGACCTTATCGTCGATTCGGACTATCGGACCTTATCGTCGATTCGGACTATCGGACCTTATCGTCGATTCGGACTACCGAACCTTCGGACCAGTGAACCTTCGGATCAATGAACCTTCGGACTAATGAACCTTTGGACTATCGCATCAAATGTTCGAATTAACGAACCCTATTACATTTTCGAACTAACGAACCCCCTGTTATGGGAAATTTGTGCGATCGGACTATCGAACCTTCGGACTATCGAACCTTCGGACTATCGAACCTTCAGACTATTGAACCTTCGGACTGTTTTTTTTTAGCTGGTATGTTGGATTTGAAACTTTACATGGTGGAAGTATTAACTAAGAGCGGTTTGAGGTAGCACCATATGAATAATAAGGAAATCAATGTGTGGTGAAGAGGTTTTCAACTAGTGGTTTAATCCTCAGGCCTGGTTCTTGATAATTTTACCGAAACGAAGTCGAGGTATATTATAAAGAACCAGGCCTCGGCGGGTTTAAACCACTAGCTGAAAACCGATTCAACACACTTTGATTCCCATTCATAAATACCTTTTCGGTCAAAAACATTATCACTTTTTGGTCAAAAAGTAAAATAAATGCAAAAATTACAATTGTTCAATGATTTCTTTCAACACAACACCCCTCCACAGCTATGAAATGGTAAAGCCCTCCGCCGCCCTCGGGTAAACAACTCCTTATAAGGGAATGCTGTGCGCGTCGCGCGTATCGCGTGATGTGGCACAACTGTTTTAGCCGTTGCTCCCGACCAATAGGAACGATGAAACTATCTTATAAGAACAGGTGCAAGGTCGCGTACCACACGCCCATGAATTAACACTTTTTACCGGTCATAAACAAAGGTTTATACAAACCAACGTAACGCGCTCCCCACCGATAGGAAGAAACTGTCTGAGGTTTTTATGAATAGTGTTTCATTATACAAAACAAACTTGTTTATGATGTCGACCACGAATCTTTTTCTGTTATGTGATAAGTTCAAATCGTGTATAGTGTGTACCTTTGTCCTAATCCCACATCGCCAAACCATTGTCACATAACCACCCTCCGGATCAGTAAGTTTTTGATAGTCTTTCCGCACATGTGAAGGAAAAGAAAGCATTCACTCATGTATAGTACTGGACCTTTAAAGACGGGTTGACTTGTACTTTTCGTGTAAAATGATTTAGGTTTTTGAATTGTGTAGTTTGATAAATTATATAAAAAAACTGTTGCGTTGATCTATTTGTCATGTTTGGCGACATATTATGCAGTCCCCCTTATTTAGTACACTTGGCCCTTGCAGATTTAATGGGACAACGTTTAACATTTTAGTTAAAGGGCTTTTTGGGCTACAAAATAGACTAAGATATGACTTCAACGGTCTTCCAGGAATGAAGAAGAACAGTCCTTAAAAAAAATCATCAAATTTAGCCGTTTTTTAGCATTTTAAGACAAAAACGCAGGTCGTGTGATTGTTCTAACCAAAAAGTGGTACAAACAATCATGTGACCTTCCGGGCTAGTTTTACTTTCAGCCGTCTAAAAGTAACTTACTTAACCAAATTTAAATCTTTTTTTTACAAAATTATTTACGAATAATTGACGAAAAAGATTCAAATTATCGCTACAAAATGTAAATAATGGTGAAAAATCTAACGTAAGATTCACATTCAAAGAGTCCGTGTAACGGAAGCTTGTTATATGGCCGCTTTGGTTTTTTTAAATACGTGCTATTTTGATGATTTTTTTACAGCAACCATCTATAAAAACATTATTTATGATTCTACACCCCTAAATTGCGTAAACGGTGAGCCGGTGTGTCCCTTTAAGCTATAATTTCAATGAAAGTAGTATTATTCTAAAGTTTACATACTGTTTTTGTTGTGGGTTGTGCCAACTTGTGCATTCTAGATGCTCTGTGGTTCAGTCTAAGGCCAACAAGAGGCTCATTTGAAACAAAACCAACAGCCTTCAAAATTTTGAGCTGTAGAGTTTGGGTCTTTTAGGTAATACTTTATTGGGCTGGTCGGGCGGTAGGGAATAAAAATGTATTGTGAGATTTGTCTTACATTGCGGCATCTACTGTGTGCAATAATGCAAGTACTCGGCTTAAATAATAATGTCCACTGAGTTATAATTGGCGAGGGGAAAAAAGGTGTAATTTCAAGTTAGTTTCTATACAAGATTAATGCCTGACAAAATAATTATGATATTTTACTTCATTACGACATTTCAAAATTTAAATAAAAGATATGTGTAGTCGATTGCAAAACCTTTATATGGTGGGGTCCGGGCCCGCTTAAGGGCCCGTGATGTTTTATAATTTGTTATAGATGCTGTGTGGTGCAATCTTAGACAAATAAGTACATACATGATGAAGGAAACAGAACGAACAACCTTAAAAATTTGAGCTGTAGAATTTGGGCCTTTTTGATTTAGACCTGTTTTTGATTTTGCCTGCAATGTACGCAAGAAATACGGAAAAAGACAAACATCTCAGAAACGTCACACAGAATGGTTAAAAACAAAACAAAAACAAAACAAAAACAAAACAAAAACAAATAACATACAAACCTTGTACATTTCCCCATTTTTGATATATAACTCATTTTTTTTTCTTCTGACAGGCCTTCTCGCAATGCTGACAACGAATGGCTGGCCTGGGTGGCTAAGAAATTCAAAGGTGCCCAAAATATTGACAGGCAAACTTTCAAAAAGGTCCTCCAAGTAAAAAATGTAAGTGGTGGAGATGATTGACTTTCTTAGACTAGTTTCTTTTCTTTAGATAAAGACTCAACGTTGGTATTTATTTTATACTGATTTCGCTCTAAATGCACTGGACGCCTTTGCAATATTAGCAAATACCAATATTCTCGCTTGGTGTGTCCCAACATAATGCTAACAATAAAAAGTCTGTGGAAATTTGAACTCAATAGGTCATCGAAGCTGCAAGAAAATAATGAAAGAAAAGCACCCTTCTTGCAAAATTTGTGTGCTTTCAGATCTTTTGAGAACAAAAATACTTCTTTCTAAAAAACACGTTGACAAAGGGAGCAGTTTCTCACAATGTGTTATACTATCAACTCTCTATTGCTCTGTACATAACTCTGAGGTACTGTTGGAAAATGTATGTATTATTTTGGCGAAGAAAGCTATTTATAATTGTAGGTTCAAGAACAAGAAACCGAATATGACCTCCTTTTTTAACTTAGTTAGGTTTCACTACACATTGGAGAAAAAATAGCTTTGGACAACAACAACCTGTATAAATTTGATAATAAGTGGACTGCTCCTAGAAATGACCTTTTTTAAATAAGATGCTAGGTTACCGGATTGTCTGTGTGTTTTTTGGGTATGTAATTTGTGCTTGTATGTTGTATTGTGTCATGTTTTATGCTCAAAATTTATTTGAGACACTATTTCTGAAGTCAAGCTTTCCGTTTGAAGGAGTTTTTTGCAGATCGTTTCTTCGACGTGTTTGACGAGGATAAAACTGGCATAATACCCTTAGCTGAGATGATGGACGGTTTGTTCCTTCTCAACGAAGGAACAAAAGAAGACAAGATTCAATTTTTCTTCACTATGTACGACTTGGACAGTAAGATATTCCATTATGTTGGTCTTACTAGAATTATTACAAACTGAAGTGTACAGAGTTCTTAACTACGAGACGTTCAAAACTTGCTACAAAAAGATGAGTGGAAAAGAAAGTAATCTTTCAACAAATTTTGTTTCAACAATGGTTTTTCGAAATTGAGATGATATTCATTTCACTTTGACCCGTCGTATTTAAGCAACCTTCACCACACCCAGAAACAAAATTCCCCATTTAAAAATATGTATAGATAATACCAAACCGGTAGACTGTAACACGAGAGGTTTATTAGGTTCCCGATTGGGTGAAGGTTCCCCGATTGGGTGAAGGTCCCCAATGCATGCCAAAAAGTACAAGTGCAAATAAAAGAGGGACTAAAAATAGGAGGTCCCGATTGCTTTACACGCTGGGGTGCGCGATATAATTGCAACAACCTTTACAGCACAAATTATTTGAAAAGGACTATCCGTCAGAAATCTGAAACCACCGTTTCCCTGTTCGTAGAATTGTTTGGCTAATTGGAACAATTGAAAACACTTAACAATTGGATTAGTGTAGAAGTCTAGACCATGACGCCTACTTGCACTTTTAACGTCACATACAACTTGCAATATTCTGGAAACTCGTTTTGTAATTTGCATCAACAAATTTCTTTTATTAAGGTCTTTGCCTCTTTTCAAAATGAATTAACTCGTGTAGGTCTATTATACCTTATAGAAATGCAAAATATCATGGGGGTCGCTCAGTCAGCCATGCATAGAAATGGTTGAAAGGTTCATAAATGTCATGTTTGTCGCATCATGGGGCGATGTAAGCCCCATTCATACTTCCTTCGAATTTGTCATGAACTTGACGCCAAAACTCTGTTTTTGCAAAAGAGTTGAGCTCAACTCAACCCCTGCGAATTATTCGTTGCGAATATGTAACGTTGTCAACATACATCGCATTCGTATATATGCGTATAAGCAAAACAATCCTTGCTTATAGTTAAATCAGATTACCAGCCAAGACTCCACTCAATTGTTGTGCTATAAGTAAACAACGGCTAAATACCAGTCACAAACAATGTATAATGGCATAAAATTGTGGCCAGTAACATGTGTATAATAATCGAGCTATGTCGTGCTTAAGCATTTTTTTTTGCTTAAGCAGCTTTATGAAATTGGACCCTGGGGCTGTTGAATGTTAACAAAAGAGATATGACTAAAGCACAAAGAGAGAGAGCTTGGAAAAAAAACCTTTTAGAAATCGGCGAAACATTAAGGCGTCGCCTCGCTCCGTTAACCGAAACGGTTGTAGGTCACAAGTTTTTACGATTTTATTAAAATGTCATGTCACGGTTTTTTTTACGTTGGCATACTGAGTGAAGCTTGGCAGAATATTTCATAGAGTTAGTGGGTCATTTCACTTGTTAAAAACAAAGAATCTATAGGAATTGCCTTGCCTAATTAAAATGTAGCAGATTATACTAAACGGCGCATAATTGTTAAGTTTTTTTCCCCCGAATGAGTAAATAGAATAAACTTAATTGCAATGGCTTAAGGTAAATACAGAGTCAAAGGCAAATAATGATCAACATTAACTTAAACGTCTTAATGGCACTGTACACTAATGGTAAAGTCAAAGACCAGAATTCCCACTTGGTGTATCCCCCAACATACATAAAATAACGGGTCTATGAAAATTTTGACTCAATTGATCATCGAAGAATACACGAGAGAAAAATGAATAAAAGAAAACACCCTTGCACGGCCTTGTTTCTGCAACAAGGCATTTTTGCACAAATTTGTGTGCTATCAGATGGCTATAAAAAGGGTTTCAGGCCTGAAGTCTTTCTTTATTTGAGTGAGAAATTACATCTTTCTCAAAAACTTCGTTACTTCAGAGGGAGCCGTTTCTCACAATCTTTTATACTTTCATCAACAGCTCGTTCAAAAGTAAGTTTTTATGCCAATAATTACTTTGAGTAACCAATAGTGTCAAGTGCTTAATTTAACCAAACGCTGTCAGTAGACCTGCATATCAATGTCACCAAACCGAGGCTTGATGAACAAACTAGTCTTGTTCCTTTTTAAAAAATGATTATTAGCATTCATTATAGTTATTTGATACGAGGAGCATGACCAAGATGGAGGCAGTATATGAGTTTGTTTTAGCTAGAGGGATACTTCTTTAGATGATGACATTTGTATTAACCCTCTTCTTAAAGACAATGGTGAGATCGACAAAGAGGAGCTGAGGAGTCTCTTGAAGACAGGAATGGTTGAAAGTTCGGTGCAGATAAGTGAGAACAAGCTAAACCATCTGACAGACACACTGTTCACAAGTGCAGACCAAGACAACAGCGGTAGCATCTCATTTGATGAGTTCTTGGATGTGTTGGTTCGGCATCCAGGCCTCATGGAGAACTTCTCAATCGGGTTGGTCAAATAATTTGCGTTACAGATAAATTAATGGTTAACTCAAAAAGAGGAGTTCTTAATCGAGGGGCGTTCTGGCTTTTTGTCAAGGCCTTCGTGTCTTTGACAGCTTCGTAGAGCTGAGGTCCCAAGCGACTGGAACGGGATACCACACACGCGAGTGGAGGAGAAGAATCTGTCCAATCTACGAGGGCCTTGACAAAAGGCTAGGGCGTTCCCAACGAGGGGAACGCCCAGTTAGTGAGCTCGCTACGAGTAACTATACTCTCTAAAAGTTCTATATTGAAATTCACTCCCAAACCATTCGACTTGTGGACAAGTTGTTAAAATGTCTGTCGCTCGTTGTGATAGCGTCCCGACTCTCACCGCGATTTCTGCGGTATTTTCGCCCCCGAGGCTGCTGCTCTCACGACTACGGTCCCAGTTAATGGGGAGTTGAAGTCGGGCAACCAGCAGATCGCGCGAGAGCACGGCGCCATCAACTCGACTATCTCACCGTGTGGGACCATTAACGACTTGTGCACAAGCCTACCAGTCTAAACCTTTAGAGAGAATGTTTCCTATCTTACCATGTGACCTGTGATGTCACATGTTTACAAAAGAGTCGCAGAGCCTCGATTTCCTGAAGCCACGATTTCTCAAGGAAAGAAATAATTCAATCTTGCATTTTATTGACGTTAAGAAGGGGGCACATTCCCAAAACCTATTATAAGCTATGTGTAGTTCATCTTGAAGATATTTTGAAATTAGGAAACAAAATGTCTACTATGTTTGTATTATCATCTCATCAAAAATATCTCAAGTTTATATTTATTCAATCAGTTTAAAAACAGAACATTGCAATCAACAGAAGACTGAGAAAAAAACACACATGCTAAAAAAGAATTACGAGAGAAAAAAAAACCCACACAGCAGCCTATATTAATACGAGCTATGGTGAACAATTGGATTACATACTGCGTGGTTCGGTTTTATACAAACAAATTTACCCATACCCAATAGTGTGATTCTATCGAGTCCACCGTACCTCAAAATGGTTTAAAGGGATTGGCCTTTCAAATCTAAAAGACCAACCCCATTTACAAGAAAGTCTGCTGCCACCTAGCGTTCCACAGTCTCCCATTGGAACAGGATAATAAATACATTTGCAAACCCTTATAGTTATTTTTTGTTCTCTTCAGAGCGTCAGCATGGTTGAAATCATCTCAAGTCAGCAAAACGAAAAAAGACGTTCGTTCCCACACTACAGCAGCAAACTACATCTTGAATAACATCAAAAGGATCGGATTTCTGCTCTTTATTTTCCTCATCAATCTCATTCTTGTCCTCGAAGCCGTTATAAGATATTCCAAGACGGCGGATTCCAACTGGTTTTTTTTAGCTGGTGTGTTGGATTTGAAACTTTACATGGTGGAAGTATTAACTAAGAGAGATTTGCGGTAGCACCTTATGAATAATAAGGAAATCAGTGTGTGGTGAAGAGGTTTTCAACTAGTGGTTTAATCCTCAGGCCTGGTTCTTGATAATTTTACCGAGACGAAGTCGAGGTAAATTATAAAGAACCAGGCCCTTGGCGGGTTTAACCCACTAGTTGAAAACCGATTCAACACACTTTGATTCCCATTCATAAATACTTTTTCGGTTAAAAAACATCAACACTTTTGGTCAAAAAGTAAAATAAATGCAAAAATTATAATTGTTCAATGATTTCTTTCAACACAACACCCCTCCAGCTATGAAATGGTAAAGCCCTCAACGTCCCTCGGGTAAACAACTTCTTAAAGGGAATGCGTGGGCGTCGCGCATATCGCGTGATGTGGCACAACTGTCCCGGCCGTTGCTCTCGACCAATATGAATGAAGAAACTGTCTTATAAGTACATGTGCAAGCAGGCGTGTCACGCCCATGTTTCAACACTTTTTACCGGTCATAAACAAAGGTTTATACACACCCACGTGACGCGCTCTCCACCAATAGGAATAGCGAAAATGTCCGAGGTATTTATGAATCTCTCTTAACAGGCAGTGGACAATATTGGTAATTAATCAAAATAATTATTAGCATAAAACCTTACTTGGTAACGAGCGATGGAGAGCTGTTGATAGTAAAACACATTGTGAGAAAAGGCTCCCTCTGAAGTAACGAAGTTTTCGGGAAAAAAAAGTAGTTTTCCATGAATTTGAGTTCGAGACCTCAGAATTAGATTTGGAGGTATCGAAATCAAGCACACAACTTCGTGTGACAAGCATGTTTTTTCTTCTTTTCTTTCATCTGGCAACTTCGACGACCAATTGAGCTCAAATTTTCGCAGGTTTGTTTTGTAATGCATATATTGAGATACACCAAGTGAGCAGACTGGTCTTTGACAATTACCAATAGTGTCAAGTACAGTGTTGGTTCTGAAAAGAACCGGTGTAGGTAATGACTCAACTTTTCGATCAGTATGCTCTGATTGTTTTCACTACTCAAACGAGATATTCACATGGTGTCCCACAAACCTCTCTCTTAGCTGTTTATGTTGATCGTAATTTCTCAATGCGGAATTACCCTTTCACAAAAACAGTTTACGCAAACACGCAGCACCCTTTTGTCGCCAACATTACTTCAATTCAAAAAGGTCAACTTTGAAATGTCAGAATGTAATGACGTCATGCTAAATTTCATTAAACCCATGTGACATAGCCTTTTAAAAGGGCACCGAACACCTTTTGTGCGTTAGGATGAATAATACAGGGCTTCAGGCTAGAGGTATTTTAATGTTTGAGTGAGAACATTTACATCTTTCTCAAAAACAACCAGTGGGGGCCGTTTCCCAAACATTTTGACATTTAATGTTTAATACCATCAACAGCTCTCCATTGCTCGTTACCATGTAAGGTTTATGCTAACACCACTGGTCTCCAGTGTCTTTAAAAACACTGGACACTATTGGTAATTGTCAAAGATCAGTCTTCTCTCTTGGTGTATCTCAATATAATGCACAAAATAACAAACCTGTATAAATTTGAACTCAATTGGTCGTCGAAGTTGCGAAATACTAATGGAAGAAAAAAACATGCCACACAAAGTCTAATTCTGTTAAGTCTCGAAATAAAATTTAAATATTTAAGTGGAAAATTTACCTCTTTATCAAAAACAACGTTACTTCAGAGGGAGCCGTTTCTCACAATGTTTTATACTATCATCAGCTCTCCTTTGCTTGTTACCAAGTAAGTTTTTATGCTAACAAAATTGTTTGAGTAATTACCAATAGTGTCCATGGGTCGATTTCACAAAGAGTTAGGTCTCGTCTTATCTCGAGTTAGGACGAGTAACTCTGCCTAACTTAGGATTAATCTTAAAGTCACCTGGAAGTGGTATTTTTTCAAAATAAAGCTTTTGTCACTAATATATGTGTTTTGATGAGTGGAATGAAAATAAACAGTAAACTAAGGTTTTAAAAAATCAGTTCTTATGTTATTTACAAATTTAAGAGTAGACCTAAATCGAGGCAGAAGTAAACACAATTGCAAAGTACATGTACGGACCAAGTCGTGAGTTTGTACGTTTAAAAAAAAAACACTTTTTGAAATGTACCAACTGACGACTTGGACGTACATGTACTTTGCACGTGTGTTTACTATACGCATTGCATGCAAAGTCTGCCTCTATTGACGTCACAAAAGGGGTAGGCGGAGTCAGCCCCCCAAACAACTTTATATATTTTTTAAACATATAAGTCGTGACAAACAGTTACTAAAAAAATTGTTTTATTGTTCGTAAGCATATACTCTTGTGTTTGAAAGAAGAAAAAAAAAATATTTCCAGGTGACTTTAAGGTCTGAATGCTACAGTGCAGGGTTGGGACTCGTTCTACGCTCTAAGAGTATTCTTAAGTTAAGAAGAGTTTTGTGAAATCGGCGGCAGTGCTTTTAAATAAACACAATACTAAAATAAAAAAAGGTGAAGAAAATATCTTAATAACCAAGAGATGTTTACTATTTTTTCCTGCAGCTCGTGGTTGTGGCAGTGCGCTAAACTTCGACTGCTCCGTGGTTGTTCTTCTGATGCTCCGTAAGGTCCTGAGTTTCTTAAGAACGACATGGTTGTTTCGTTGTCTACCATTTGATGACACCATCAACATTCATAAACTAATCGGCTACTTGTGTTTTATCCTTGGCATAATACACACCATAGGGCACGTCGGCAACGCACGTAAGTTCATTTTAAATTGGGCTACTTCCCTTCTCTAATGCGCATGAATTTAAAAATGGAAAGACATTTTATACCTACTTTTTTAACAAGATTTGTATATTCTTAGACATTTGTGCCCTTATAGGCAAGGCACCATATTGCTTCGTAAAAAGTTGGGGAGGTAGTGCATTCAACTTTAAAGGCAGTGGACTATTGGAATATACTCAAAATAATTATTAGCATAAAACCTTAATTGGTAACGAGTAATGTGGAGAGGTTGATAGTATAAAACATTGCGAGAAACGGCTCCCTCTGAAGTACCATAGTTTTCGAGAAAGAAGTAATTTTTCATGAATTTGATTTCGAGACCTCAGATTTAGAATGTTGAGGTCTCGAAATCAAGCATCTGAAAGCACACAACTACGTGTGACAAGGGTGTTTTTTCTTTCATTATTATCTCGTAACTTCGACGACCAATTGAGCTCAGATGTTCACAGGTTTGTTTTTTATAGATATATGTGGAGACACACCAAGTGAGAAGACGGTTTTTGACAATTACCAATATTGTCCAGAGTATTTAATACCAGGCGGGCTCTTAGAGGATAACACCCATGCCGCCATACTGTGACGGGGACAACCCTATTTCAGCCAAGGAGTAAAGGCGGCAACGTGTGTCTGGTGACAGTTGAGTTTGGTTATCCCAAATTAAAGGCAGTGGACACTATTGGTAATTGTCAAAGACTAGCCTTCACAGTTAGTGTATCTCAACATATGCATAAAATAATAAACCTGTGGAAATTTTAGCTCAATCGGTCAACGAACTTGCGAGATAATAATGAAAGAAAAAAACACACATGTCACACGAATTCGTGTGCGTTTAGATGGTTGATTTCGAGACCTCAAGTTCTAAATCTGAGGTCTTGAAATCAAATTCGTGGAAAATCACTTCTTTCTCGAAAACTATGGCACTTCAGAGGGAGCCGTTTTATACCATCAACCTCTCCCCATTACTCGTCACCAAGAAAGGTTTCATGCTAACAATTATTTTGAGTAATTACCAATAGTGTCCACTGCCTTTAAGTGTACAGGCTTCACCTTGAGGTGACCGTCCGGTCTTGTGACGTAATAGGCGATCTCTCGTAAATATTTCCGTTCGAAGCACATTCGCTAGCATATTCTCCCCAGTGTGAGAGTAGCATTACTCAACCGGAGAAATCAGTTTACCACTGCTAACCACAAAAACTGGAATGCTTAGCACCAATCAACAGTTTGCTAGCCGTTTTAATTTAGTGTTTACTTTACTCCTTCACTCTAAAAACATCCGGATCAGAAGTGAGCCTGATCCACTTTTTTTAACCACTTTCCGGGTTAGTTCCGTATTAGAATGACCCATAAAGGAGCAGGAATCCGGGACCCGGAATCCAGGTAAATTTTTATCCGGGATTTTCTATGATTATGTTTGTATTTGTTCATACAGTAATATTGCAAACCTACAAAAACATCACGGCGGTAGAGCTGCTATTTACCAATCCGAAACTCCTGCCAGTTGGTCTGCGAGTCGGTGAGCTGAAGGGAAGTGCTTTTATCACGGGCTGGATCCTCATCGCGGTCTTGCTGATCCTCATTTGCGGCTCGCTCCCCTACGTCAGACGGTCTGGACACTTTCAGGTGAGTGATGGGTGAAGCAAAAACGCAAGTCCGAAGCAACAGTTGCTGTCTGTTGTTGTCTTCAAACAAAAATGGAAAAAGTAATGGGTTTATCTCAACACCATTGAGTTTCAGACAACCCTCTTTATTATTTATTATTATTTATTCGACCTCAACAGTACAAGTACAGAAAATACAAACAAGGGAACAATGTAAGGGAAAAAACCCATAACATAAACGAAGACGTTACAAAACATTATGAGTAAACAAAAAAAGACAAAAAAAAAAAATAAATAAATAAATAAGTTAATTAATTACACAAAAAATCAGCCAATCAATAAATAATACACAAAATAATTAAGTAAATAAATAAACAATTAAATAAGTAAGTAAACAAACAAGCGACAAATCATTATTGTGGCGGGGAACTGATTATTTGTTTACAATGGACATATGATTAGTGTACAATGGCATCATAAGGTACAAGAGCAAGGTGTACAGATGTAATTCTCCTCATACTGAATACTGGTGTCCTGTATATAACAACGTTCAGCGATAGCGATCTGGGCCCAATTTCATTGCTTACCGTAAGCACAGAATCGGCGCTTACGGAATCAGGGAATTCAGTGCTTACGGCAAGCATATTTAACGGGTTAGCGGTGAATTTTGGCTTCTGCGCGTGTCGTACTCCGCGTTACTAGGGATTCTACGCTTACAAGGCTAGTGCAGAAATTCGTCGCTTGCACGTAAGCGGCGAATCGTGATCGTAGTAAGCGCAGAATTCTGCGTAGCAGAGCCATGAAAGTGGGCCCTGTATTTTATTGCCATGTCTCTTGTACTCGCAGGTGTTTTTCTGGACCCACAAGATCTGTTACTGTCTCTTCTGGTTCGTGCTCATTCTCCATACGCCCAACTTTTGGTTATGGTTCATTCTTCCCGCGTTTTGTTTCATCCTTGAGAAGTTCTTTGAGATGAAGCTTGTCAAGAGGCTTCGATTTGGAAAAACGTACATCAAGGAAGTTAACTTACTACCCTCCGGGGTAAGTATTGGTATTAAAGGCTCTGGGGTGGACCTTACAAAGAGTGAGAACTATAGTCTTTAGCTCGAGTTAACTTAGGACTAGCCTTAAGCCTGTAATAACTCCTATAGGACTAGTCCTAACTTAAGTCTTTGTGAAATCGACCCCTGATGGACACTATTGGTAATTACTCAAAATAATTGTTAGCATACAAACTTACTTAGGCGGTAAATGAAGAGCTGTTGATGGTGTAAAACAGTGTGAGAAACGGCTCCCTCTGAAGTAACGTAGTTTTTGAGGAAGAGGTAGTTTCTCACTCAAATGATAAAACACTTCAGGCCTAAGCCTTTTAGCAGATGATGCAACAATGGGCTGTTTTCTTTCATTTTTCTCTTGCAACCGCGATGACCAATGGGAGACTTTTGGACACTTGGTGGCAGCAGACTTACCAGGTAAAATCCATTGTTCTCGGTAATGTGCGTATGCTTGGAACTACGTAAAGAATGGAAATTTACCTGGTTAGTCTGCTGCCACCTAGCGTTCCAAAGTCTCCCATTGAGTCAAAATCTTTCAAAATGTTTGGTTCCGCGGAAAGAAAATAATGTGCTTCTCAACGGTCACGGTCAGGTGTAATAATGGGTCACCAGTGCTTCAGTACTACGGTGGCCGATTAGAAACATCAGACACTACTGAAACTTTCATACTGAGAAAGTCTGTGTAACATTTGTTTTTTCAGGTGACCCATTTGGTCTTGCCGAGACCGCGGAACTTCAAGTACAAGGCAGGCGACTACATCTTCATCCAAATTCCCGGCCTGGCGAAGCATGAGTGGCACCCGTTCACAATAAGCAGCGCACCGGAACAAATTGGTAAGCCAATCAAACTTAAAGTGAATGCTTTTGGGTTATTTTTGCTCTTCTAAAGCAATGAATTCGAAACATCCCTATAATCAGTAAAAAAGAACTTACAAGTTTTACGGCGATTCCTTATTTCAACACGACACCCATTACCTTTTCATTTAAAAACGCTAGTTCCACATTAGCCTTGCTCAAGGCAGTCGAATTATTCAGTTCGAAAAAAGACCGCCGCTGTATAAAAACCCACCCGCATTCACTGTGCGTAACACCGCACACACGATGCCCCCGTACACTATCCGCATGCGTCGGCCGTCAGTACGAGTGCGGATGACATTGTGTGCACAGTAGTCGTACGATATGACAGTGTGTATACGGGTGGGTCATGCGGTGTGATCGCACGCACCACGCACAGGGTATACGGGTGGGTTTACAGCGGCGTCTTTTCGGAGCGAATAATGCGACTGCCTTCTTTAGCAATGCTAGTTCCACATATTCTTGCAGGACAATACTGAACGCTTTGATACGCCCTATGAGTGTGATAAAGCACTACATACAAATCTTGTATTATCAGTATTAAAAGATAAGTTAATAACATTGTTATTATTTTCACCCTGCCTGTAGATACTGTTTCTGTGCATATCCGCTCTGCCGGCAACTGGACCAAGCGACTCTATCACATGTTCGACCTCATGACGTCACACTCCATTAAACGCGCGCATATCAGCGTCACTTCACTAACCTCTAACCAGGGGAATGTTAACAAAGGATTTGAAATGTCACCAACGGATGATGGGGATGAAGAGGCAAACGTCGTCACGGTTCAAGAGTTCAAGGTTGACCATTCAGGGATCGACGGATCAGATGAGGACTCGTCCGAGTACGAGTTGGATTTTGAGGAGGATGAAGTGCGCCCTCAATTGACGATCCGACGAGTCAGTTACCAGCCTCCTGAAGAGCTGCCCACGACAGAGTGGAAAAAGGCGCATGGTGCTCCGACCATTATTGAGGAAACCGGGGAGGAAGAGGATGAGGAGGCGGACGATGAAGCAGAAGAGGATAAACACGAGGAGGAGAAACATGAGGAGGAGGTTGATGAAGCAGAAGAGGATAAACACGAGGAGGAGAAACATGAGGAGGAGGTTGATGAACATGATAAGGAGGTTGATGAAAACGAGAGGGAGGTTGATGAAAACGAGAAGGAGGTTGATGAAAACGAGAAGGAGGTTGATGAAAACGAGAAGGAGGTTGAGCAGGCAGTGGCGGTGGTGAAGAAGCAGGCCAGATTTGCAAATGGACACCAGGACACTTCTGATGCTGCTGAACTCACTTTAGGAAATGATGTGAGTTTACAACCAAAGTTATATAAATAAACTTTTTTTCAGAAGACGGTCAGAGCATACTGATCGAAACGTCGAAATGAAACCAACGGTTCTTTTCAGAACCACCCCAACCTAAAGATAGTCATTACATGGTGCTACCGTAAACCTCTCCATATCATATTTCCACCATGCAAAGTTTCAAATCCTACCAAGTTATATAATTATTCATTCTAAGTGGTTATTCTTATCCAAAAGATGTCGTATTCACATCAATAATCGTGTGTTTTGTTTGATCAAACGTTTGTTTTTTTGATATTATTTATTTTATTTTGAAGAGCGCTTCAGTAACGGTAGAGATCGAACCAACCTCGCCCTCTTCGTACAAGAACTACGATCGACGCAAGAGTAAGCCCTTCGTTAAGCCGAATGTCAAATTTGATTTGAAATCAAGTGGACGATTACGAGTAAGTAAAATGTTTGAATGTAAACTTTAATGTCCTCGGGCGGCTGAGTTGGATTGAAGGCGTGTCCTGGCCGAGTGGATAAGAGCACTTGACTCAAGCTCTGGTGTTTCTGATCAGCAGAGTGTTTGGTTCTAGTCTCAGTCGTGACAATTGTTGATTGTCTTGTACAACGTAAATATAGGGGGTCGATATTAAATAGTCAATCTGCGTCGATTGACGAATGACGTTACAAAAAAGGATGGGCGGAGTCACCGCCAAACAAGTTTGTATGTTTTGTTCAAAATACAAATCTCGAAAAATAATCATTTCAGCAATTTGTTTTCTTGTTAACATAATATACTTTTATGTAAACAAAAATGAACAATATATTTCCAGGCGACTCTAAGAAACCTTTTTCCTGTTTTTTGTTTTGAAAGGTTCACATACAGGGACCGTACGGTACCCCAAGCACAAGCATTTTCAATTCAGAGCATGCCGTAATGATCGGAGCAGGAATTGGTGTCACTCCCTACGCGTCCATTCTCCAATCCATCATGTACAGACATCGTAACATCCTCAGCGAATGCCCGAACTGCAACCACTCCTGGGTGGATCTGGAGAGACAGAAGCGCGCCCTCAGAGTCAAGAAGGTTTGCTTCTTTAATGTATTTTATGTTTGTTGAATTTTAATTGAATTTAGGCTGTGTTTGTCAAGGATGTAGCCCTCGTCACGAATCTGCCATTTGTCAAGAAGGTTTGCTTCTTTAATGTATTTTATGTTTGTTGGATTTTAATTGAATTTAGGCTGTGTTTGTCCAGGATGTAGCCCTCGTCACGAATCTGCCATTCATCTCTAGCTGTTCTCGTCCTGCCTAGAGCTAATGTCATCCCTCCTTCTTCTTTGTCTGCCTCTTCCCCCTTTTCCCTGATGTCCTTGTTCGTTTGTATACGTTAGGATACACCAAGTGAGAATACTGGTCTTTTACAATGTCAAATGTGTCTTGCCTTGAAGCATACATTTTAAAGAAGACACCTGCATGTAGAGGTCATGAGTGACATGTTTTAACAAATTTAATGCTTTTTATCATGACAATAAATATTTTGAATGAATATTTAATCTTTGAATATAATGGGTGATTCAAGTATTTTGAAAACGTTATGAAAGTTGGAAATGGTAAATCTGTAAATAATTTTCAAGTTGGAAATGGTAAATCGTACAAGTTTTAACATACCTTCTCCTGCATTCTAGGTGGATTTCATTTGGATGAACCGTAACTACATGGCCTTTGAATGGTTCGTTGACCTACTCTTACATCTGGAGGATCAACAGAGTGAATACTCACTGGATCGGTTCCTAGACATCCACCTCTTCATGACCGGTATGAAGCGATTTGACCTGAAGAATATTGGCCTCCAGATGGCGCTAGACTTGGTCCATGAGAAGGAAAACCGTGATTTATTGACGGGACTCAAGACTAAACTGCAGGCGGGGAGACCCGACTGGGAAAAGGTAGAACTCTTGTTTACACTGTAAATTCGCAGTATTGTTTGTGTGCACAAGTCTGTATTAAAGGAACACGTTGCCTTGGATCGGACGAGTTGGTCTATGAAAAGCGTTTGGAACCGTTTGTTATGAAATGCATATGGTTAGAAAGATGTTTTAAAAGTGGAATATAATGATCCACTCAAGTATCACTCAAAATTGCACGGTTTTCATTTTACGTCGCGAACTAACACGGTCGGCCATTTATGGGAGTCAAAGTTTTGACTCCCATAAATGGCTGACCGTGTTTGTCGAGGAGGTAAAACAAAAGCCACGCAATTTCGAGGCATATTTGTGTAGATCATTGTATTCTACTTTTACAACATCTTTCTAACCATATCGATTTTATAACAAAGTGTTCCAAGACGCTTTTCAAAGACCAACTCGACCGATCCAAGGCAACGTGTTCCTTTAAGTGTTTACTAACTGGAGATTTCGAGTCATGGGTCATTGTCTAATCATATTGCATAGTCAATCGGGTCTGCCTGATAGAACGTATTAAGGGATAGCAACTGTTTTTGCTGGAAATTGAACGAGATAGTTATACTAAAAAGAGTTTTCGGTCTACTGGCTGCATACCGGTAGGTATGTGAGAAACGAAGAAACCTGGTAGTTAATTAGCAAAATTCAATCATAATTGAGATTCTTTATTGGCGCTTGCGTCCCTCAAAACATGGGCCCAATTTCATAGAACTGCTTAGTACAAAAATTTGCTTAGCATGAAATTTCTTCCTTGATAAAAACAGGATTACCAACCAAATTTCCATTTGGTGCATATTGCTTGTTGCAGGTATTTAGCTGTGTGTTTGCTTATCCTGAAAATCACGTGGACAATTTGATTGGTAATCCTGTTTTTATCACAGCAACAATGTCATGCTAAGCAAATTTTTGTGCTCAGTAGCTCTATGAAATTGGTCCATGGTCATACTGAAAAACAATCGAATGCCGATGTGGCAGGAGATTCTCTACCCCGGAGATAATATGTAGCGCCCTCTTTTGAAACACCCTTCTAGACAGAATGGATTAACAGACCCTAAATGGGTTAAAGACACTAGACACTATTGGTAATTGTCAAAGACCAGTCTTTTCACCTAGTGTATCTCAACAATGCATAAAAAAAAACTGTGAAAATTTGAGGTCAATTTGTTGTCGAAGTTGCGAGATAATAATAAAGAAACAAAAACACCCCTGTCACACGAATTTTCTTTTTTTAGATGGTTGATTTCGAAACCTCAAATTCTAAATCTGAGGTCTCGAAATCAAATTCGACGAAAAATACTTCTTTCTCGAAAAACTACGTCTCTTCAGAGGGAGCAGTTTCTCACAATGTTTTATACTATAAATTTCTCCCCATTACTCGTTACCAAGTAAGGTTTTATGCTAGTACTTATTTGGAGTAATTACCAATAGTGTCCACTGCGGTTAAGATTCAAGAACGATTCAAGATTCATCCTTCTATGAAAAATTACTTTTAATAGTATTAACTTGCACCATTGCTTCCATCTTTTGCAGCTATTTACAAAGATTAAGTCTGAGAACAGAGGGAAGGTGTCAGTGTTCTTCTGCGGAGCGCCAGCTCTCGGATCTGTCATCAAAAGCCAATGTGATACCTTCGGCTTCAATTTCCACAAAGAGAGCTTCTAGATAGCCTGAACGTCTGACGTCATTCTTCGAGGCTCGTGAATAAAGACAGGGCTAGCTTCTAGAGAGTCAGCATCGTGTCATAGACAAAAAGGGAAAGATGTCTCTATAAGATGTTACAAACTTTTTTAATACAAAAAAAGGTAAACAAAACAACCCTAATTACATAACAAAGACCAATCAGGAAACAAACTACATCCAAACAAACTCCACTCCACCCCACCTCGACCCCCCCCAAAAAAAATAAAAGAAGAAGAAGAAGAAGAAGAAGAAGAAGAAGAAGAAGAAGAAGAAGAAGAACAAAACAAAACGAGCTTAACAATTCAGCTATTGAATTAGACATATGACGTCACTATGTTGTACCGTATATTGATTCAATGAGATTAAACACACCTGGAGGAAAACCACCCACAATGCCGCAATTGTTACCTTATCTTGATGCAAGGGATTAACACACCTAGCTGGCGAACACAGCCCGCATTATCAATGTTGCACATTATCTCGATTTGCAGAGGGTTATAAGCTTGCCAATATATAATAGATAGTTCCCACATAACGTAAATCGGCCATCTTTACGGGCAATTTGGAACACATAGCCATGTGTTTTGCGCGAGAACGGCGTGCAGCACGCGCAGGATTCACAAAACTCGTTGCCTGATTGGTTAGTAAACAGCGTGGTTGCGTTAATAAACTGAGCGCTTGACGCGCCTGCAAGCTTAAATGCAATTTGCCCGTAAAGATGGCGTCTATAGACTGTGCAAGTCTCGCACGTAGCGAAAACGAGAACTTAATTCGAAAAGAAGTATATTTTTGTACAAAACCAAATTGTATTGAAATTGTTATTTGTTAAAAAATTCTTAAAGATTATTATTTTTAACGTACTTTTTGTATAATTATTATTTTATTTCGTGAACATAATAATTGTTTTGTTTAAATTAACGTAAATATTATACATTTATCGGGACGAGGATCGCTGTTCGACATCGACCTGGATGGTTTTTCTAACAAACCCCGTTTGTGAATCACGTCCAATTGGTGCGATCATCACATAGGTTCAGCGATAATGGGAACGTCAATTGGGTAATATTCTTAATTGTTTAGAGTAAACCGGAAACTGGAGGTAAAGTTTTTTTCTTTAGTTTTCTTCGTTAATTTGTTGAATTGATTTTACTTTTCTGTTTTTAATCACTTATTTTTACATTCCCAAGAACATATTCACTTTTTAGAGTCATAACTTATGTTAAACTAAAATTATTGACAGAACAAAATCTCCCCAACGTAAAACTCCATTAGGTTGGGACCACAATGGTCCCGGAAGTTTAATTTCTCGCGAGACTTGCACAGTCTATTGCAACTTATCTATTGCAACAGTTTTGCAAGCATAGGTTACTCTACCTTGGAAATGTGTGGTTAAGATTTGGTGTAAATAGAAACTTTATGCAGTTTACCCTTTATTGTTTAGTTATAAAGATTCTCACAGAATTGATTGATTACATGCATGACATGTACTATTCTCTGACAAGTAAAGTAATGGATTTCAATGTGCCATTTAGTGTTTCTTTTTTTCTATATCGGTTCCAGTGAGGAACATAAAGAACAATACCTAATTTTAGTAATATTTGGCTCTTTTTCTTAATCCCAGACATGTTTAAATGTGTTTTTCTCGCCATTTTACAATTGACATGAGATTTGAATGACTAAAATAGTTTTCATGTTTTGGATATATTTTATCAATACCTATTTAAGTAATATTTGATTTTTTTCAAATATTAAATAAACGGAATATTAATGTGTTTTTCTCGACATTACAAAATTTACAAATATTTGAATGAGTAAAATTATTTTTATACTCTGGATATAATTTTGTACGTATATATATTATTTTGGGTCTAAAGGCAGTGGACACTATTTGTAATTACTCAAAATAATTATTGGCATAAAACCTTACTTTAATGGGAGAGGTTGATAGTATAAAACATTGTGAGAAACGGCTCCCTCTGAAGTGACATAGTTTTCGAGAAAGAAGTAATTTTCCACGAATTTGATTTCGAGACCTCAGATTTAGAATTTTGGTCTCGCAATCCACCATCTAAATGTACACAACTTCGTGTGACGAGGCTGTTTTTTTTCCGTTCATTATTATCTCCCAATCTCGACGACCAATTGAGCTCAAATGTTCACAGGTTCGTTATTTTATGCATGAGTTGAGATACACCAAGTGAAAAGACTGGTCTTTGGCAATTACTAATAGTGTCCAGTGTCTTTATATCTTTAATTTAATGAAACAATATTTTAATAAATATAAAGACTGTTTTTTTAAACTTGTCTGATAACTTGTACATTCCAGTGGTTTAGACGGGACAGAGTTCTATCAATTGTTTGTGACGCGTGTCAAAGATGACTTTTTTTGTGTGAAAGTATTATACTACCAAAATTGTCAGTGACGAAAGTGAAAGTTCTAACAGCGTTTTCTAAACCCTCCGGATCCCACAGGCCTGACACATAAATGTATTGACCAGTGTTAAAGGCACCGAACACTTGTTACTCAAAATAATGGTTAGCATAAAACCTTACTGGCAACGACCAATGGAGACCTGGTAATAGTATAAAACATTGCGAGAAACGGCCTAACTCTTTTTTTTTTACAGAAACAGGTAGACCCTGATTCAATTCAAATATTACAAAAACTTCAAGCCCGAAGCCCTTTAAAGGCATGTTTTTTTTCTTTCAGTATTTCTCACTCAAATAATAAAAGACTTCAGCTGTGAAGCCTTTTAGAAGGCATCTGAAAGCACTAATATGCTTCGAAATTGCACAGTTTTCCTATACGTCGTGTGGACTAACACATCACCCCAACTTCTCACTCAAATATTACCATTCTTCAGGCCGGAAGCCTTTTAATACGCATCTCAAAGCACAGACATGTGCAACAATGGTGTTTGCAACTTCGATGATCAATTGAGTCAACATTTTCACAGATTTCTTATTATATGTATTTTGGGATGCACCAAGTGAGGATACTTATCTTTGACAATTACCAAAGGTTTACAGTGTCTTTAATATCCGGTTTTGCTGATCTTGCTCTTTATATTGGTAAATATACTGAGAATCAAAAGGCTCCAGAGCCTGAAGTTTTCTTGAGTGAGAAATTACCTCTTTCTAAAACACTACGTTACTTCAGAGGGAGCCGTTTCTCACAACGTTTTATACTATCAACAGCTCCCCATTGCTCTTCACCAAGTAAATTTATATGCTAACAATTATTTTAAGCAATTACCAATAGTGCCACGTGCCTTTAAAGCAGACATTTTAGAACTTCTGATGTTTGTTTCCCGGATCGATTATAATAGACGTTGATGTCAACATTGAGGACTATGGGGGTATTTTCCCTAATAATGTACCAAAGTAAGAAACGTGTGATTTAAAACTAAGCCAAAAATAATTCCCTTATCAAAGATCAACTTGTCAAAATCCTGCATACTGATTTACTGATAACAACAAGTAAATACTCTATGACTAGACCATTAAGCTCACTGTTATGATTAACCTCTATATTACTCATTGTTCTCTTATGGTGTGTCGTGGTTAAAGCCATTGGACCTTTTCGGTGCAGAAAAAAAATAAAAGTTCACAGATTTACAAATAATTTACAGGGTTTACAGGAGATAATGGTGAAAGACTTCTCTTGATATACTAGTCCATGAAATGTTTTACTTTTTGAGAAAACGGTTAAACAATATAAACTCTCGTTTGCGAGAATTAAGGATTTATTTTAAACACACGCCATGACACGGCGAAACGTGCGGAAACAAGGGTGGGTTTTCCCGTTAAGTTTCTCCCCACTCCGATGACCGATTGAGCCTTTATTTTCACAGGTTTTTATTTTTATATATAAGTTGTGATACACGAAGTGTGGGACTTGGACAATACTGTTTACCGAAAGTGTCCAATGGCTTTATGAGGTTAATAATTTAAGAGGGCGTGGGTTCGAGTCCCGATCATGGCACTTTCTAATTAGTTGCTATGTTCTTTGAGTGGGGTTCCTTAGAAGAGCACGTAAAGATTATTGAACATAATCTTGTACACAATTTGTCTGTAAACACTTCCCTTTTAAATGTTTTTATAATGTATATTCTTGTTGTGTATCTTTTAAACTCAATTCAGCCCTCGGGCTGCGATGTTTGCATTTTTTAATAAACCAATAATAATAATACTAATAATAATAATTTTCCTTTCAAGATATTGCCAGAGCAAGTCAAATTAAACATATTAATGCTGGTAGAATTTTGAAGAGAATTGAAAAACACATAGATTATACGTTAATCAATGAGAAAAGAGAAGGCCCGGCAGTGCACACAAGTAACTGGCTTGCCATTTGTGATCATCAAAGCAAAACTGTTCCTATTTGTGAAACTAATGTGAAGTCTAATTATATGAACTGCATAATGTGTAAATTTGTTTCTCCCAAGGTGCAAGTTAAATGGAAACACATTTTTCACCTAGGACAAGACTTACCTTGGGCTTCAGTTTGGATGAATAATTGGAAAAATGGGTTAATGGATCCGGATGACAAACAGTTTATGTACAAACTTAGACATAGAATTCTACCAACTAAAGACGTTTTGCTGAAAATAGGTGTCGTGAAAGAACTAACATGCCCGCTTTGTAACATTAACAATGAAACTCACGAACATATCTTTATTTATTGTACCCACGCGCGGGAGGCTTGGATCTTTGTGGAAAGACTGCTCAGAAAATATACTGGTAACAAACACTATTACTTGAATGACTCTAATAGAATTCTTGGTTATAATTTAGAACCAGTTCAGGCTATCGTCGTAGCTAAACTGCTTAGACTGATCTGGAATATAAGATGCAAAAAGGTGTTCAACAGTTATTCCAGACCAGCAGAAATTGACATCATCATTCAGTTAAAAAAATCCTTGAAATACTTTCTCCGTATGGAAAAGACCAGATTGAGCCCAGAATCTTTTGAAACTATTTACACTAGAAATAATGCGTTGTGTTTCACTGTTAATGATGATGTCAATTTCGATTACTAATTGCTTTTCTCACCAAAGGCCGTCACCGTGTTCCTTTTTATGACCTTTGTGTTTATTTATTTTTGTTTTATTAACCTTGATTGTCTAACATAATTTCTACCCATTGTTTTTCTCGATCACCGTGATTAGGTCACGCTAAAATGTATATATTAATATTTATGTCTCTTGTTCTTGTTTGTATGTTATCAATTTTAATTTCTATGTATTACAACCCGTAGCTCATTTAATCTGTTATATAATAGCAGTATGTATTGGAGCTTGTTGTATTGATGTATGCTGTTGCTGATAATTGTTGTTGAATAAACGGAGTAGCATAACTCCACATCAAGAGAAAACAAAAATAACTAGAGATTGAGAGTTTGTGAACAAACTCAAGGTGTTCGGTTTCCGGAAGTAAAAGCCTGGATTAAAAAACAAATATTACACCTTGCTTTGTTCTCAAGATTTGTAATAAATGATTCAAATTGCAAAAACTGTCAAAACCACATGATTACGTCATCTAGTAAAAGTGTATGTTTGGTGACGTCATCGGTAATATTTGTTTTAAACCAGACCTTTGCCAGACTTGTATGGTGTGATGGTAAAGCATCAAAGGATGTTTGTTTCGACCTAAAAGACAATCAACCACGCCCTTTCAAATCATTTCACAGTAACTTCCCGTTTAAACAGGTCAAAAGGTCAACGAAAGTTCACCAACATATCCATTTCTGTCAAGTACGTAAAGCCCTTTCATATGATGTACAGATTGTCAAAATAGCTTATGTAGTTTAGGAAATATGAACTAAGGAAATATTGACTGACGACTGAAGAAAATACTGTAAGGGGCATGTATTTTTTAACCGCCTTGAACGAAGACTATTCTTCATGAAGCTTTTTCGCGCTCTATTGATAATATTTTTAAAAAGAAGTAAAAAAAAAAAACGTGGATCAAAAATAATGATTTTTTGAAATAATAATTTGAATTTTTATTACTCAAGAATGGATGACGTCATCATGACCTAACTAACACATTATTCCACTCCTAATGCATATCCAACTATGTGCGAAGTTTCAAGTTCATACGAGTTTGGGAAGTGTGCTTTTGTTCGAGGACAAGGGACGAAGAGAAGAAGAAGATGAAAATCTGGATTGTTTAATTGATTTGTTTGTACTAAAGTTTTGTTTAATCCGGCAGTTTTTTTTAGCAAGACCACTCCTAATTGCTTGGGCCTTATGCTTTAACCATTCTGTTTTCTTTGAATGTTTTGTATTGTAACATCCATGTCTGTGCATGGAGGTAGAAATAGATTAGTTTACGTAACGTCCTTTCCTACTAGAGAAAGTTTGAAAGGGCTTATGTTATTCCAGAGATTTTTTTTCTTCAAAATATTTAACTCAAAATAACTTGGATAGTTGTTTTAACAAATAATCAAAACAATTGATGATTATGCTAAGTTCAAGAAGTAATAGATATCGTAATACTGACGTGAATTCCGTGGGCCCAAAACGCCCTTCACCCGGGGGGAGTGGTCGATCGATGTAACGTCTCTATTCTTCTCGGTGTTTAACCAAATCATGACCAATGTTCGTCATTTTGTACTGTTGTTTTCTCACATAATTAAAAGTCCCATGAATCACTGAAGTAGGTGGCCATCTCAGCGAAACTTCGTCTTCAATTCCACATTGACCACTAAGCCATTAGAAGGGTAACATTTGAACAATTTGATGCTGAAGATTGAAATGAAATCGTTTTCGCAGCGTTCTGCATAGGTTTATGCATATCACGCTATGGCACAGAGTACAACAAACTTGGCAGCATGCCACCAAATAAATTATGCCTAATACACTACACGTGTACGCCACAAGTGTTACGCACAACCAGTGGGGAAATTTCGTAGTTCTTTATACAAGAAATTGTGAATTTTCGAACTCGATTTTGAACCAGAAGAAGAGCTCAAAATGGGATCACGTCTGCGAGGCATTTACGGAGTTTTTAACGAACTTTCCGATGATGTGTCGATTGTAACAACCCATCATGTAGATCAAAAGTTATGATTTTTTTAAATAATAAACTTTGAAAATTCATAACTCAAGAATTGATGACGTCATCGTGACATAACTCAAACTGTTTCTTCTCCTTATACATATCTAACTATGTGTGAAGTTTCAACTTTATATGTGCTTGGGAAGTGTTTTTTTTTTAGCGGACAATCGCCGCTAATAAGCAGAATAGATGATCACTGGAGCGTGCTCTGCTGCACCGCTAATACACTACACGTTGTGTGTATGCCTACGTGCAATGTTTACGCACATACCAATGGGGATTTACGTTGTTCTTTAGACGTGAATTTTGAAATTTCCAACCTCTCTTTTGAGCCGGAAGACAACATCAAAATGGGGTCATGTCTGTGGGGCGTTTACGGAGTTTTCAATGACGATTCCGATGATGTTTCGATTGTAAGAATCCCTCATGTAGATCAAAAGTTATGATTTTTTGAAGAATTGATGACGTCATCATGACGTAACTCACGCGGTTTCTTCTCCTTATAAATCGCTAACTATGTGTGAAGTTTCAAGTTCATACAAATTTGGAAAAGGCGCTTTTGTTAGCGGACAAGGGACGCTGAGAAGAAGAAGAAGAAGAATTTAAAAAAAACGAGCAAAAATAAGAGGTGTTCGGGTTCAATACCCGAACACCTAAAAAACCGAACAAAAATAAGAGGTGTTCGGGTTCAATACCCGAACACCTAAAAAGGAAAAAAAAACGAACAAAAATAACAGGTGTTCCGGGCTGTTTGCCCGAACACCTAAAAAACCGAACAAAAATAAGAGGTGTTCCGGGCTGTTGGCCCGAACACCTAATAATAATAATAAAGGATCCAGGGGTCGATTTCACAAAGATAGTCCTAATTAGGACTGCCAGAAAAGTTTGTAACAATTATTGTCCTATACAAGGAACGTGGTTTACGTTCAACGCTCACTTGGTTTTGTTTAAGTTCTGGGTAAGGTAATTGCCATTGTGCAAATAAATTTATTACCATTGACTCTGTCACCATTTTAAATTCCATTCTGTTCTTGTCGTGTTCCCATTCAATGTTTTATTTTGTGGTTTAAACCTACTGTGAATGTTTTGAATGCAACGGATGGATACATATTTTTCCAGTATGAGGGGGGGGGGGGGGGGGCTGGTTTAAATTCATACAAATGTGGCAGTCTGATGTGCCCTCCAACGTTCATCAAATTACTTCACTATACATGGCAGTCAACACGTACAAAATACTGTTACCATTATCAAAAGAAGTCAAACACGTGGTGCAAAACTTGATGCTTTAAAATGCACAATACATTACTTAACAAGGTTACACATCTATTATGGCCTCACAAATATATTACAATGTACAAAAATATGATTCACTGCATATAAATAATCGACTTAGAAAAGGTTTGCATTGCATAAACGTTGGTATTGGGGATTAACGTCACGTGTACAATTCCCCCAATCAACGACTGCCCTTGTCACTGCAGCCTTGCACAAAATCACACCGGACAATGAGTTGTCCTCCCCACTAGTATGTGTTAATTTCGTAAAGCAATACAGTGGTAAACACACACCTCCATCATGCAATACTGTGACATCAACAAATCTACACCAGAAACAGTTTTTGAGTATTCTTTGGATAACTAACAGCTTCTGAGTGGATAAACTCGCCGTGCATTTTCTAGAATTTGTGTCTTATATTCTTCGATCGAAAAGCAACCTTAGCGTGTTTTCTGTACTATAACTCTACAAAGTATATCAAACGATGTCTACGTCTTTCAGAAAGAAATCGAGAAGAAGTCGGCAACTGCACCGACGTAAGAGGTAAGCAAAGGTGACCAATGCTGGGGCGAATTTTATAAAGCTGGTTTAAGCAGGAAAAAATGCTTAGCTGGTTGCTAAGCAAACATTGAGTAGAGCACCAGTTGTTCGCAAAAATTTTCTGAGCTTAGCACATTTTTGTGATTACAGGTCTGATGACATTGAACCTCGATCATTTTAGAAAGTTTAAAACAGAGAGTATCTTGGTCATTTTTAACTGAATGCAGAGAGTACATGGCATGAGTTTCATAGTGACGAAGCTATTTTGATTTAGCTGATACAACCTGTCTCATGGTGTTAACATGAATAACTGGAATCCATCTTCATGCTTAGCAAACTGTATGAGCTGTGGAATAGAGTTTACTGCACAATAGCTGATTAACGAGCTACATCGATCAGCCAAAGTGCAGCAGGAACAATACTTGCATTCGAGCTGTCACTTTTAAGAAAGAACAGAATCATAAAACCTTGAACATTCAATGATACAACCAACCCTTTCACACAGTTTTAACAGTGTTAGTGTCCGCATGGTGTCCGTATAACTGTAACAACGTTATCGGTTAATGTGTGTTTGTCTAATTAAAGGCACTGGTGGACATTATTGGTTACTACTCAAAATAATTGTTAGCCTAACAACTTAATTGGGGAGCTGTTGATAGTATGAAACATTGTGATAAACGGCTCCCTGGATAGTTTACAAGTTTGGAGAAAGAGGTATAGGCCTTCTCCTTACTCAATTAGAATCTAGTTTAAAAGACTTCAGGCCTGAAACATTTTCTGAGCATCTGCATGAAAGCTTACTATTGTGCAACAATGGTGGTTTTCTTTCATGATTCTCTTGCGACTTCGACTTCGACGACCAATTGATTTCAAATGTTAGTTGTTATTTTATGCACATGCTGGGATTCTTCCTCCATGGATACACCAAGTGAGAATACTGGTCTTTGACATTTACCAAAGGTGTCCATTGCCTTTAACGTAAGCTGATTTCGTTTGTTTAAACCATGGGGTAGTTTCCTACCTCCATGTACCATACACCCATTTTGAACCGCGTCATTGTGGATAAGCATACACAGAGTTGTGTTGGTTTTTTGGATTAAAGTTCCAATGTTTGAGCCATGCATCACACCGACATACATTGTTAAAAAAGACAACGCCACAGAGCTGTCATGTCACGGTGGTCAAACTAAGGGGGTGAACAGAAAACGAGTTTGTTTATATAGTTTCGTTATGCCAGGTTCCCGCCCTCGAATAGCTCATCAGGCCAAGTATTAAAAAAAACAGTTGATCAACCAGGTTTTTCTTAATGGGGAGTTATACGTTGTGGTAATCGCTTTTAAATATTAATGCCAATACAAATTATTCGGTTAAAAGTACGGGACCTTTCGAAAGCATTTTGAGAATCATGACGTCACTTCGGAGCCTTTTTCTATACAGCTGCCTTCCGCCTCAGGAAAGGTCTGCCTGTCCCCATCAAAAAACACTCAGACTGTTCTGTCCTTCAAAAAGGGTTTCCAAGACACACCTGTTCTCCAATCTGTAGCTTGTTGTTACCACCACTTTTTTTTTTTTTTTTTTACATTTTCCTCTATAAGCGCCTTGGAAAAAAAAGATATATATATTAGAAGCTCCAGTCTCAGACTATTGATTCGAGTGTTTAGAAAGACATGGGATTAAACTCAGCCTCTTAGCATATCGATTCGTTATACAGTTAGGGACCATTATATTTAGTTACATGTGGGAGTTCCATCTTTGAGTTCTGATGTTAAAATGAAACCAACCAGCAATACACAGGCACTTTATTTTTGAAAGGGCAGGGACACCAAGGCATTTTTTTTTCTTGGTAAAAGGGCACCCTACGAGGAAATTGTACATTTCTACCGCGCTTAATAAGAACTTTGCATTATTAATATTTACATGCTGTTCATTTGGTGTCTTTGTAAGACGATACGTTAGTGCACAGATTAGATAATTGGGGCAGTGTACCCGTCCGAATACTTCGAATTGTCTTCTTCTTTCCGTCATCTCAATCTCATCTCTATCAGTCATCTCAATGTTATTTTTTATATCAATTAACAATTGCTGTGTCTCTGTCCTTACTCTATGGTCTGTCAATGAAGAAAACAAGGCTTGTCGGGTTAAATACAAGATCTATAACCCGTCACCCAGTAATTGTTCAGTTGGTGTTTGTAACAACAAGTGTACATTATGATTTCGGCTGTGCACATTTTGCGAATGCTTCAGTTTTTCTTCTTCGTTCCTTCAGAAACTACGAGGACGCGGACTCCGAGTGGCTGCAGTGGGCAGAAGCCCGATTCCAAGAAATTGCCGGTCAAGATTTGGACATAGACAGAAAGAGCTTTAAGAAGGCTCTTCAAGTACGAAATGTAAGAATGATAATGATATTACCAAATCAAAATATTGTGTTTGTTACTTTTCCCAGTTGCGCATCCACGCAACACTGAAATAGACAAATATTGTTCTTAGGTAACACCGTTGTGGCTCATAGCTCATAGTTGGTAGAGCACCTGCCCGGAGTGTCAGAGGGTCTTGGGTTGAAATCCCAATGAGGACCATTTGATTTTTCTCTCATCCCATGTTAGGTTATTATTATTTCTTGTCATGAAATCAAGGATGCTTTATAAGTGGACTTTATCACTTTAGCACTAAATCCTGTGCTTGGTGAACTATGCTTGGTGTGACCAGAAACACCGGGGTTAACCCTTATAGACCTTTAACACGCTGTCACCATCTTGGTGTTGTTCACTGTTTCCAATAACATTAATGAATTCAAACATTCATTGCGCATGGCACCAGACTATTATTTCATCTAGCCTCAGTTTGGTTACTGTGAGTTTGAATGGAGTAAAATCGAGATGACCACACCGTTGATGAAGGTCTATACTCTTTCAAGACAACTGTTCTATGTTCTTTTGCGTCTTTGGTTTTAAAAAGCTTACATCAGTTTTCGATAGTGAAAGGCATTTTGAGAAACATTTCACTTTGAAGTAATGTGGATATATGTTTAAAAAAAAAAAAAAAAAAAAAAAAAAACAGGTGTTCTACTGGTTCAAAAAACCAAAGCTATACTTTCCCATTATATTCACTAATCCAGGCACTTCAAGTGTACTTTTATGTTGTACCAACATAACATCGAGTGCACTTTTCATCAAACAAAAATGTGTCATTACAAACTACGACGATATGTTGTTAAAGGGAAGGTACACGTTTGGTAATTACTCAAAACAAGTATCTTAAAAACTGACTTGGTAACGAGCATTGGAGAGTTGTTGATAGTATACAACTTAGTGGGAAACGACTCCCTCTGAAGTAGCGTAATTTTTGAGAAAGAGGTAATTTCTCACTAAAATGTTCAAAGACTTCTTGAAGTCTTTTATTCATATCTGAAAGCACACAAATTCGTCCAAAAAGGGTGTTTTTCTGTCGTTATTTTCTCGCAACTTCGATGACCGATTGAGTTCAAATTTTCACAGGCTTGTTATTTCATGCATTATGATGAGATACACCAAGTGAGAAGACTGGTCTTTGACGATTAATAATGTGTTCAATGCCTTTAAGAGAAACCTGTCAATTAATATGAGTTTGTTTAAACAGTTTTGTTTAGTCAGATTGTCCAAATTTCAAAAGGTATTTTTAACGAATTAATGTCAGATGTTAATAATTAACCCCCTGTTTGTTCTGTAGGAGTTCTTTGCAGATCGTTTCTTCGACATGTTCGATGACGATAAAAGCGGCACGATATCCAAAAGTGAAATGCTGGATGGGTTATTCCTTCTAAACGAAGGAACAAAAGAAGACAAAATTAGATTTTTCTTCGACGTGTACGACTTGGACAGTAAGTTGTTTACATTTTCTAAAGGTGGTGTATTTGGGAGTGGTGTGGAAGGGAGGGGGGGGGGCAGGGAGCAGGAAAAAAACCCATTATAACCCATACACTCTCTGCTTGGATAGTTATACTTTGTTATAATTATAACATGTTGGTCTAGCACAGGAGGATACAGTACATGTATTTGATGTAACTTCAGACGCACATAGAAAACGACAACTGAGAGCAACAATCATCGACGCAGAAGTGGATCATGTCTAGGTCTCCGTACAATTAGGAAGATACAAACAAATTCCAGAATAGTTGATGTTTTGGCTACAGCTACACTACTACTTCTGCAGAAAAACGTTTCATTTCGATCTATGTTTTTTAAAACCAGCTGGATGTGAGAGCGCGGTCTAGACAGTTCTTACAAAAACATGGCGCAGCTATGAGTGGTATAAAACCCCACTTGAACCAGCGAATCTCAAACTTGCAATATGGTGGTATTGTAGTACACACTCCTCATTGCTAACCAAGCCGCCATATTGTGTAGTTCTGCTCTTGTCAATATTCTCAGTATTACCAGACTTCCTAAAAGCAACTCTAATCCCGTTAGATTGTGTAAACCCAGCCACCAGTTTGTTTTCTACGCCCTTCCCTGGATGAACATCTATTGTCTCGAAAAACCTTTTTTGGGTTTTTCCTTGGGGCAACCATCTTTAACCAAGGACAAACAGATTTACCATTATGTTGCCTATTCATGTGTTAAAGACACTGGACACTATTGGTAATTGTCAAAGACCAGTCTTCTCAACGTATGCATTTCATAACAAACCTGTGAAAGTTTGAGCTCAATTGGTCGTCGAAGTTGCCAGATAATAATGAAAGAAAACACCCCTGTCACACGAAGTTGTGTGCTTTTAGATGCTTGATTTCGAGACCTCAAATTCTAATTTTGAGGTCTCGAAATCAAATTCGTGGAATATTACTTCTTCGAAAATTACGTTACTAGAGAGCCGTTTAGCACAATGTTTTACACTATCAACCTCTTCCCATTACTCGTTATACAAAGTAAGGTTTTATACTAATAATTATTTTGAGTAATTACCAATAGTGTCAATTGCCTTTTAATTCACTTTATAATGCTCAGTAAGCTCAGAAGTGAACAAACCTTGGATTTATTCATGGAAATGAATGACCACTGTACCTTTGGTGGAGGTTCCTAAGTGTAGGCCTTTACACTAAGATTTTCCATTTTTGTTCGAGCCGAATCTGGGCATGACAGACAATAATAGCTTGGTAACCTTTTTTATAACTTGGAATCAAATGGTCATTATGGTTGTGAACCAGAGAACCTGGCAAACACGCCCACGGACTGATATAGTCCAGCTACTATAACTAAGGCCCATATGTGGAAAATGCACTGTGTGGTAAAAGCATGAAACTTTCCACAGTTGTTATTTATACCCTAAAGATATTTTTCAGACGTGAACCCACTTAGGATCTTGCCAATTTTAGGGACGGGGCTACGTTTTAACAACACACGATACTGGCGAGTATCGTGTTGGTACTTCAGTGCTGCGTTGACCCATATCTGTTTGAGGGTTGGCTCATTTACATTTGCACATTGGCCCAATTTAGTTTCCATAACTCACACAGTAGTACAGGCCCGATAACGTTTATGGTCGATCTGCCACTTCTGTATTGGGCCATTACAGTGTCACTATTGGCCCAGAGTCGGCCCGTTATCTGGCCAGATATGGCCCCCTTCTGGCAGAGGGTTAGCCCAATACTCGTTGCACATTGGCATTTTATCGGCCCAGTACTGTTGACATTAAGCACCAAGTACAGGCCCATTAACGCTCGTCCGATGCTGAAACTTCTATAGTTATTTGGATTGGGTCATTATAGCATGCCACTATTATTGGCCCAGAAATGGCCAGCTACTGGCCAGATAATGCCCACAGCTGGCAGAAGCTTGGCCAAATACTTTTTTGCACAGTTACAGTCAACACAGGTTTTCTACAAATTTCGCCAAAATGGTGTGCCGTTAAAAAAAAGTATTGGCCCCCCAAAAAGGTTTTCTATACCATTTTGCCAAACTGGTGTGCCGCATTAAAACATACATTGGCCCATAATTTAATGATTTCACGTTTTTAAATTAGAACTTTGCAGCGGTAGCTTTTTCCAAAGAGACATCTTTCATTTTCAAAAGAAAAAAACAACAATTATGCAGCACCTCAACAATTTCCAACTATGTATGACTGTTTTTACTAGCAATATCTTTGACACGTTGTATTTTCCTTCTTGAAGACAATGGTGAGATCGACAAAGATGAGCTAAGGAGTCTCGTGAAGACAGGAATGGATGAAAGTTCGGTACAGCTAAGTCAGAACAAGCTAGATCATCTGACAAACACACTGTTCACAAGTGCAGACCAAGACAACAACGACAGCATCTCATTTGATGAGTTCTTGACTGCTTTGGGGCGTTACCCGGACCTCATAGAAAACTTCTCACTGGGGTAAGTGTCGAACAATTAGGGTGAAAGAGAGTTGTAATCCAAATAGTGACCACTCCTTGTTCCAAAACTCCTGTTCCGACACCCCCTTGTGATCCACGTAAGGGTAAGGGTTCAATAGACCAGCTAAACTTGAAAAAGTCTCGAGAAAACAAATCCATGGCATAGTTTGTTTATGGTTGGCATGCATGCTAGCTATAATGATCAGGAAGACGATTATGAACATACATTGTAGGTGGGGTGTCGGAACCCAGAGGTGTCGGAACATGTGCCATACAAATAATACAATATCATGTTATTTCAGAGAAGTTACGACTCCAGCAGCATATTTCTCAGAGCTTACAATAGGGACTTTTCGTTTTCGACGACGGATGGTTCTGCGACGGTTGTTCAGCTAAACGTTGTCGTTTTCAGCACAACGAAGATTCATCCCAAGTACTGTCGTAGAAATTGAGGGACGACCGTCCTCAAAGCCGACGCATGCGCAGATGATGCCAAATGTCACCTTTACCGTCGCATAACCATCCGTCGTCGAAAACGAAAAGTCCCTATTTGTAAATAAGAAACCGACAACAACACCTAGATGTTACATTTTATTATCATATGCTTTGGGACCTTTATTGGCTACCAATTATTAGAGAACGAATCCATTTTAATTTAATTTAATTGTTCTTCTTGTTTTAAATGCTTGAACAAAAATACACCTCGTTTATATTTCCACTTTACTGTCATTACACTAGTGTGATTTACACTCCTCCGCAATTGCTTCGGTCCACACTTGACATCGCTCGCTTGAATGTTCCCCGGGCAAACAAAGTTCTAGGTCAAAAAGCTTTCAGTGTAGCTGGGCTAATCATTTGGAACAATCTTCCTGCTGTCATGAGGGAATCTGTTACTCTATCTGCAATCCGCTATTTCCAAAAGACTTTTGTCCGTGTTAATTTCTTTCTAGTGCGCTATGATTTTGACGGTATAGCGCCATATAAGTTTTAATTGTTATGTAATTGTTATGTTCAATATTCTTTCACAGTGCATCCGCTTGGTTTAAATCCAAACACACTGAAAAACTTCACGAAGGTCGAGTTGGGATCAGGACCAAATTAGCTTCCGACATAAGGAATAACGCCAAGCGGATTGCCATTATACACGTAATAGCCATCGTCAATATCGGCCTCTTCGTGGCGTCAGCGTATAGATATTCACTCACTCCGGATTCTAACTGGAGTTTTCTCATTGGTGAGTTTACCTTTTAGCAAATTTCAAAACTTGTTCATGTTCCCCGAGCCATCCACAGTTAATAATAAGAAATAACTATAAATGCTAAATAGTAAACTTGCGGGTACAACCATATATAATATCTCTTTTGATGGAATGTTGGCTCTGAAAAGAGCCGAAGTTATTTTAACGTTTCGAACAGTATACTCTGCTCGCCTTCATGAGAACGAGCAAAGCATACTATTCGAAACGTTGGTACCACATCTGCTCTTTTCAGAGCTAACATTCCATTAAAACAGATATTATACACCCGCAAGTTTATTATCTAGTATTGTAGTTAGGCCCTACTTCTTATCCTTCACACCATGCAAAGCTTCAAACACCATTTAAAGTTAATGAACATGTACACAGTCTTAAATGAACAATGGTCAAAGACTGAGTAATATGGGAAGCTTCGAACTGGGTGCTTGCCCAGCGTAATTCCGAATTTTTCGTTTGCTTTATATTATTTAAATCGACTGTTTGAAAGGATGAAAAGAAAGAAAAAAAAACCCACCCCGTCAAAAAATACAACCCAGAATAAAGACAAAAAAGAAAAACAAACCTCAAGTGCAAACTCTCGGTGGCTTACTTTTCTTATTCAACCCCTCGTGTGTCTTTTTCAAGCTCAATGAGTGATAATTGTTCTCGTAATCTTACGTTCACTCTTATTTCCCTGCAGCTCGTGGTTGTGGTAATGCGCTCAACTTCAATTGCTCCGTGGTTGTGGTTTTTATGCTCCGTAAGACCCTGAGTTTCTTAAGATCGACCTGGTTGTATCATTTTCTACCATTTGACGACACCATTGTTATCCATAAAATAGTCGGTTACACGTGTTTTATCCTTGGGATAACGCATACTTTTGGGCACGTTGGAAACGCACGTAAGTGGTTCTTATAAAAACAATTGATTAAACGAGACAAAGTTAAAGCCATTATACACTTTCGGTAAACAGTATTGTCCAAGTCCCACACTTCGTGTTTCACAACTTATATATAAAATAACAATCCTGTGGAAATTTAGGCTCAATCGGACATCGGAGTCGGGAGAAAATAACGGGAAAACCCACTCCTGTTTTCGCGCGTTTCGCCGTGTCATGACATGTGTTTATATAACAACTCCGTAATTCTCGTTAACGAGAATTTATATTGTTTTACCGTTTTCTCAAAAAGTAAAGCATTTCATGGACTAATATTTCAAGAGAAGTCTTTCACCATTACCTTCTGTAAACCCTGTAAATTATTTGTAAATCTGTGAACTTTTTTTTTTTCTGTACCGAAAGGGTCCAATGGCTTTAACTCCAGTACTCCAATACTCGAAACAATATTGTTTACCTCTGTGGTTACTGAAAAACGTACACACATGCAGTGATTACAGCAAATGCACAGTTTATTGTCACATTTAGGGAAGCGTATTGCCTCCACACGAATATCACTCTCTTTCTGTGTACGTACACATAATTCCGGATCCAGCTCGGGGTCTGACCAATCAGGATGTGGATTTGAATCTTTTAAAAAGAAATCCAGAAATGACAAATTCCGAATTTAAACCCAAATTTCTGTAACAGTTTGTGGGTCTGCCTTACTCCAGAAATGGGTGAGGTTGGGACCGGATTCCGGGTCAATTATGACCGGATTCCGAGTCAATTATTATGACCCGGGAATTATATAGAGTCAAGGTACGATGATTTATAACAACATTTCATAAAACAACCAATTCCTATATTCCAGGCATTCATATGAATTTTGTTGTTTGGCTGTGTTTAGTGATTTTAGAAACGTATAAAAACTTCACGGCGGTAGAACTGCTATTCACCAATCCATCCCTCATGCCAGTTGGTCTGCGAGTCGGTCGGTTAGAGGGAAGTGCCTTCATCACGGGCTGGATCCTCGTTTCGGTCTTGCTTATCCTCATTGTCGGTTCGCTCTCGTGCGTCAGACGGTCTGGACACTTCGAGGTAAGTGAGAAGCTGACTTAAAATTAGTTTGCCAACAATATAACTACACTATCCTTTGTGACGGACCTGAGCTCTATTTATAAGAAGCCAGTATTAACCCCCTTCTCTCCTTCACGGTGTTCCGAATGCAGTTTCTCCCCCACTCAGCGAGTTGGGCTTATAATGTGACGATGCCTGACGTCAGGCTCTAACATCATCATCATCATCACAATCATAGCCGTCCTCCCGAGGTAGGTCCCGGAGATGGCTTTCCAACAACTATGAGTCTCCATAGGTCTCTGTTCCTTGCTAGGTTTCCTGCTGCTGCCACAGATGGTATGTCAACCTCTTCGCAGAAGTGCTTGATGTCTTCCAGCCATCGTTTCCTGGACTACCTCTGGGTCTGCTAACTGCTTGTGACCTTCTAAGAGAGTTTTGGGGTATCGGCCGCTGCCGATTTTGTTTACAAGCCCAAAGTATTTGAAATTTGCTTTCCTAATAATGCTCTAACATGTCTGCTTTATTTATGAATCATTTAGATTGATATTTATATTTCCACAGATATTTTTCTGGACTCACAAGTTCTGTTACATGGCCTTCTTATTTCTGCTCATCCTACACGCTCCGAGATTTTGGTATTGGTTCTTGGGTCCGGCCCTTTTTTTAACTCTGGAAAAATTCAGTGAGATGAAAATCGTCAAGCGCTTTCGGTATGGCAAGACGTACGTCAAGGAAGTTAACCTGCTCCCATCTGGTGTGAGTATCAGTTTATATTTATGAGTTTAGAATAATGTTGCTTTAGCGCCTTAAGGGGTTTGGGTACTTTTTGTAGACAACAAACACAATGTCCACAGATTTACGACACTGGACACTATTGGTAATTGTCAAAGACTAGCCTTCTCAACATATGCATAAAATAACAAACCTGTGAAAATTTGAGCTCAATCGGTCGTCGAAGTTGTGAGATAATAATGAAAGAAAAAATACCCTTGCCACACGAAATTGTGTGCTTCAGATGTTTGATTTCGAGACCTCAAATTCTAAACCTGAGAGGTCTCGAAATCAAATTCGTGGAAAAAATACTTCTTTCTCGAAAACTACGTTACTTCAGAGGGAGCCGTTTCTCACAACGTTTTATACTATCAACCTCTCCCAATTATTCGTTACCTAGAAGGATTTTATGCTAAAAATTATTTTGAGTAATTACCAATAGTGTTCACTGCCTTCAAACTCACATTTTGAAGATAATGATGGTAGAAAGCCTCCCTGAAAACGTTACTTGCTGAGGTGATGTAGTTTTTGAGAAATGAGTAAAACAATGTCATGAAAATAGTTTTCATCTCAATGATCATGAGACGAAATTTATTTTAGCTTGAAAAACGTATCTCTGGAAAGAACTGTCCTGCTTTTTAACTATTACCCGGGCGGATGGTATAGAAAATAGACTGGGACTAACTGTACTACCGCGGAGTCAGTTTCTTAAATCGGTCTCAACGTTTCGACTACCTTGCTCTAGTCATCGTCAGCCTGACGACACGCATGGTGTTACCGCAAACCAAATTTTATACACTCCTTTATTTTCTCAACAAACTGACGTAAGTTTATGTTGAATTAACAGGTGACCCACTTAGTCTTGACGAGACCACGGCAGTTCAAGTTCAAAGCAGGCGACTACCTCTTCATCCAAATTCCTAAAATGGCGGCACACGAGTGGCATCCGTTTACAATTAGCAGCGCTCCGGAAGACATAGGTGCGTTACCGTCAACATGTTCCAGACCAATATGGACCAGTACACGCTTGTTTCAAACATCATGGTATAATGTAATTAAACAAACAAGCCAGTAAGCATGTCTATGATCTGACTCATGTCACATGAGACAATTTAAAGGCCACCAGTTCTAGGCGATCTCCAAGAAGAAAATCCATTAACGTTTGAATATTCCCATATTTTCCTTTGGGATCCTAAGACATTGTTTGAAGAATGACTCATGTGCTTACAAAATGGTCATAAAAAATAGCATGGCCTGCAGTTGGCTGCCTGTAATATTTGCCTCTCGTTTGAAAATGCTCTTATATTATTAACATAGCTAAAATTAGCAAATTTAGGATGGACTTTTGTCCAAGTTTCCTGTAAAAGTTGCCTCGTGTGAGATGGCCCTTATAATTTACATGAGTCACGTTAATAATTTCAGAGTGGATTGTTGTTGCAGCTAAGATTTTGTTTTTTATTGACCCAGGCTTTAAATTAATAAATGTGAACGTTAAGGTATAAAAGTCAATTATCGTTTTTTTTTTCTTTTTTTTTTCTGGCAGATACTGTATCATTGCACATTAGGTCCGCTGGTAACTGGACTAAGCTACTCTACCAATCATTTGACGCCATGTTGACGTCTCAATCTAACAAATCCACCGTGGAAGGAGGAAACACAAATGGCGGCTTTGAACTACAATTGATGGATGAGGGAGACAAAAATGAAAACACCTTCACGGTTGAAGAGGTTGCCATTGACATGTCTTCGAGTGACTCTAAAGATAGTTCCGAAGACGAGGAGGAGGATGAAGAGAAACCACGCCCAGTTTTGAGGATCAGTCGTAAGGGTTACCGTTTCTCCAAGAAGATGCCATTGGATGCTTCGGTGAAGGTTTCTTCTGATGTTGAAGCTATTGGAGAAGAAACTAAAGGGGTGATTCTTAAAGATACAGGTGAAGACACTCACAAGGAAACAGCAGAAGAAAGTAAGGTGAGTATTGAAATAGATGATGCGAATGAGGTGTGGGGTTGTGATATCGGGTTCAGTTGGCGTTATGGTGTCTTTCCACACCTTTCACCTCTAGGACCCCGGTTTGAAACACGCCTGGGGCACTATGTAAATTGGGTCTAATTCGGTCCCGACCTGAATGTGTGGGTTTTCCATGGAATAATTCTCTGGGGTTTTCCTCACACATCTAAAACTAACATTTCCTTTCTTCCCCATTGAGTCCTTGGCTATTCGTACAGAAATTAAGTTGTTTTTTCTCTCTGAGAGTCCTTGTTGACGCAACAAGAACTAATAAAAGGAATAAAAGGGTAGCGGTTAGGGTTCTTTCACGCCCGTTTAAAACAGGCAGGGTCGAATTGCCGTATGATATCACACAGCAACTTGACCTTGCAAGGTTTTAAACGGCCGTGAAAGAACCCTAACCGCTACCCTTTTATTCCCATTCATAAATACCTTTCTGGTTATAAAGGCGTAATGAAGTAAGAAACTCTGTAAAACATATCCGTTCCCGACGTGCTTGAGCTATGTTTGTTTCTACCCCCATGGTATGTACATGTTACATGTACATGTACGACGTCCGTGTGTTGCATGCCTATTTCCGACAGTTTCAAGTTCCGTTTGTGCGCATTATGGTCTTGGTGCAACACGTTCTGGTTTTCCTTTCACACACAGCGCGCCTGCATCGCCTGTAAACAAGAAACGTCTTGCATCAAGACTAGCGTGGAGTATCCGCTCACAACAGGTTATAAACACTGGTCATTATCAAAGGGTTAAACACCCCCACGTGACGCGCTCTCCGCCAATAGGAATAGCGAAACTGTCCGAGGTATTCATGAATGAGAAGTTAGCCACATCTTGCTGTAAGAGTTATTTTGTAATTTTCTGTACAGGGTAACGGTATTAATGGTCATGGTACAGCTTCCCAATCCACAATGGATGATACAACTCAACAACCAGCAGCAATCTCGGTGGACGAAACTCGTCGTAAATCCAGCAATATCACATTCGATTTGAAAACCAAGGGTCGAATACGCGTAAGTACTGCATGTTTCAATAAGACTTTTTTCCCTGAGCAAACATTGAGACCAGACATATTTCTTGGAATGTGGTACATTTGTAATAGATGTTAAATTTGCATCGGGGATAAAGAATATTAATTTGGGTTTTTACCCATACACCGATGTGTGTTAGCACTGTATACTCAGTACTTTCCCGAGTCCTGTGAAAAAATATCACAGGCATGTTACTCGGGTGGGATTCGAACCCACGACCCTTGCAATTCTAGAGCAGTGTCTTACCAACTAGACTACCGAGGTTGCCCGGCAGCTAGAGGCAGTTCGAATCCTATGTTTTGGCAGCGGGTACCGCAACGATATAATTATACATTATGGATGTACATTTGGATGGAAACCAGACACAAGCCTAGCAGATATTGAACGTGCTGATTTTGGGTAGAAAATAACCATGCTTACGGTTATCCAGCGTGCCTGTCTGTTCGCATTTTAGAAAGATTCAAAAGAGCAGCCATTTTTTACGCCAGTTCTTGGATTTCTGACAGAACAAACAGTGGGATTTGGGGGACTTTTAGTGTGATATTCTAGGCGCATTCCGGACCTCAATCAAAATTCAGCTTGTAACGAGCTATTTCCAGGTTTTGGCCTATGACCTATTAAATGTAATGCATCTTCATGTTTAAATGGAGTGTATAGTTCCATTTGCGCAGTTCTTATCTTTGACAAGTTTTGTTGAATGCTGACGTCAATATGTTACAACCAAACATCTTCATCAAACAACACTATGTTACTGTTTCTTAGCACGTTGACACTGCGTCCTAAAAGTTGTTGTTTTACCATAGGTTCACATACAGGGACCGTACGGTACCCCAAGCACCAGCATTTTCCACTCAGAGCATGCCGTAATGATCGGAGCAGGAATTGGTGTCACTCCCTACGCGTCCATTCTCCAATCCATCATGTACAGACATCGTAACATCCTCCACGAGTGCCCGAACTGCAACCATTCCTGGGTGGATCTAGAGAGCCAGAAGCGCGCCCTCAGGGTCAAAAAGGTAAGTGACGTCACAATAGGTACACGGTCCAAAGTGATGATATGGAAAGGGCTTGAGTTGAAGAGTTGTCAGAATAGATGGACTGCAAATGACGCCATTGACCACCATCTTTGACGAGAAACAATGGAAAGTGAATACTATCAATCAATTATGTTCTTTCACGCGTGCATGTAATATCAAAGATGGCGACCAATGCAAGAGGTATGTTTAACTCTTAGATTTATTCACGGTTGTATGGAACTTTGATTTAGGGTTCTGGGATGAATTCGTACACGTTATGTTTCTCCTGAGGACGAGCACAGTATACTGTTCGAAATGTCGAGACCAAACCGGCTCTTCTCAGAGGCAACACTCACACAAAAGAGATTTACACATGGTACCCGCAAGTTTACTTTTTCTTCCTACATCCTGACGAGTTTTGTTTGACTGTTGGATTTCCATCCACCTCTTTCATGTCAGGTTGATTTCATATGGTTGAACCGTAACTACATGGCCTTTGAATGGTTCGTTGACCTACTCTTACATCTGGAGGATCAACAGAGTGAATACTCACTGGATCGGTTCCTAGACATCCACCTCTTCATGACCGGTATGAAGCGATTTGACCTGAAGAATATTGGCCTCCAGATGGCGCTAGACTTGGTCCATGAGAAGGAAGAACGCGATATACTGACGGGACTCCGGACCAAACTGCAGGCGGGGAGACCTGACTGGAAAAAGGTAAAGAGCTTCTATACATTGAGTGTATTATTCGCTCTCCTGGTGAAGACTGGTCGAATTGTCGAGGAAATCGATATGTTGTAATTGAAATCACATCTGTTTAAACAAGTGTGAAGCATCAAGTATCCTTGTTACATTTCCATTACCATTAAATTATTATTTCATCATGCAAATGGTGTGAAAGTACACTTAAAGACGCTAGACACCTTGTCAAAGACCAGTCTTCTCACTTGGTGTTTCTTAACATAACATAACAAACCTGTGAAAATTTGAGAAAAAACACTCTTGTCACGAGAAGTTGTTTGCTTTCAGATGCTTGATTTCAGGACCTCAAAATCTAAACCTGAGGTGTCGAAATCATTTCTTCTTTCTCTAAATTACTTCTTTCTCTAAAACTACGTTTCTTCAGAAGGAGCCGTTCCTCACATGTTTTATACTATCAACAGCTATCCAATGCTTGTTACCAAGTAAGTTTTTATGCTAACAATTATTTTGAGTAATTACCATTTGTTTTCTAATATTGGTGTATAATGTTTTAAATCTTCTGCAGCTATTTACAAAGATCAAGTCTGAGAAAAAAGGAAAGGTTTCGGTGTACTTTTGCGGAGCGGCAGCTCTAGGATCGGTCATCAAACAACACTGTGATACCTTTGGCTTCAAATTCCACAAAGAGAGCTTCTAGATATAGCTGAGAACAGGAAATGTGCTGGCACAAAGTTCTCCGTTCTTTTTGTTGTTGTTGTTGTTGTTGTTGGTTCAGATAATCGTGATATCCCATTCTGATTTTTGTATACTGATGTATAACACATATTAACACTTATAATTATAAGAATTTGTTATTAGAAGAAACAATTACTATTGTGTGAAATCTACGCCCAATCATTATACACACAGCGATAAAATCGTCTAAAAGCCACCTATTTTTAACGTTTCCCGTTAATTTTTTAAAAGCATTCACATGTTTTTTTATGATGCACTCAATACACAAGCATAAATGAAATGCCATTTTATTACTGGATTAAATTTTACTTGTTTACGAGCAACCATCTTTTGTTTATTATATTTTTTTATTTATTAAACAACGGTAATTAACAAAATCATTTTATAGTGTATTAATCTCAAGTCTCCACGGTTAGAATACAGACAGTTTAAGTGATGATTCAATTTTTTAGTTTAAACTTTAGGATAATTTCAAAAATGTAACAATGGTAAAAAGTTACAATTGTAAAAAAAATTTTTTTTTTGCTCAAACTGGGTGTCACCCTGCAAAAGTAGGCCATGAGATAACTTTTGTCTAATTAATTCTAAAGTTCGTGCAATAATACAATGTCCCCATGAAGGGTCTTCAACCTGCTTTAAAACATACCGTACTGGCATAGTGTCCCGATATCAACGAAACCAGATGTAGGCAAAACATGGATACTTTCTAGCTGGCTGCCAAAACAGAAAAGGTTTTTCTAATCATCTGATGGTTTTCGGGTGACGTCAGAGGTCACATCGTCTATACTTAAAATTAATTTAAACGTTTACTTTATAATTTAACGTTTAGTTGTATCGGGTTACCAGTCGCAGCAATGGTAACTGTATGGTAGTATACGGTTGATAACCTATTTTTATTAAGCAAGATTTGTGTTTGCTTAGCAGTTATTTTTGTGTGTGTTCACATGCTTTATGAAATTTAACCCAAGGTGTAAAACATAGACGTTCTTTATATGCAGTGGTACGTTCCTATTAGTGCAATAGGTAATTGGTCATTTAATTTATCAAATATTTCAGACGAACCGTTTTAAGGTATAAAAGTTATATTAAAATTGAGATCCGAAAATAACACAGCCATTTATATACCTATGTTATACTGGTTTCCAATGCCGTAGTACAATATAACCAAACAGTGAAAATATTCACACAATTTTCGTGCGCCACTCACGCGCAACTTCCGGTGTCAGCGAGAGGGCGCTGTTTATTGCTTTTGACGTCATAGACAAACGGTTTATTTACACTATAGCTATCTAAACACCATTTAGTTCTTACCCCTTCTAACTGTTAAAAAATGAATAAGTTCCCGAAACCGTTATTCATTTGAACCTCAATTTAAACCACTTCGGACGCATTGGTATCTTTTTTCTCGTCTGTCGGAATCTTCTTATAGTTTTGATTGGTGTCGTCTGCGTCGTTTACCTCGGGTGCAGACGGTCTCTTGAAGAGGGTTTTCAGTCCGAAGCCCTGACCCTCTAAAATGAGGAAAAGAAATAAATATTAAATTACTTATTATTTATTTGATTTGATTGATCCCTTACCCCCATCCCACCCTTAATAAGTTTTGTTAAAGGGAGCTTTCAAAGTCTTGTTGGAAACGATACTCTTTGACGTAATGTAGTTTTAGAAAAAAAAATGTTATTTTTTAACAGCACAAATTCTAATCTGAGAGAGGGCCGAGGCACGAAGCCTTTCTCGTGTATCTGATAAAAGCACACAATTCTATGCAAGGGGATGATGTGTTTTTCTTTCATTATTTTCGTGCAACTTCAATGACCAATTGAGCCCATCTTGTCACTGGTTTGTTATTGTATGTTATTTGAGGCACACCAAGTGAGAATACTGGTCTTTGAGAACTCAAGCCTGCCTTTTCTCAGAGTATCCAAAAATATTTAATAAACAATAAATTGCGAAGATTTAGACTCAATTGGTCATCGAAGTTGAAAGAGAGTTAAAGGAAAAACACTCATGTTTCACAATTTGTATGCTTTGAGATGCCTAAAAGGCTTCAGACCTGAAATTCTTTTAATAATTTCAGTGAGAAATTTATCTCCTCTTTTTCAAAATTTACGTCCAGCCGTTTTCTAACAATCTTGTATATCACCTAAGTAAGTTTTGATGCTAAACTCTATTAATAAACTCCCTTCGACCCACAGTGAATTAAAAAGATAAAAAAGAAAACGAGGATAACTTACTTCCGTGGTCTTCTCCTTCCTGGATAGTCTCCGGCAAGTCTTGGTTCAGAGTCTCAGGCAGGAGAAGAGCCAAGACTCCGGCGAGTAAGGAACAACCTCCGAAGACAATTAGAGGTAATGGTTTCCAGAAGTCTCCTAGGATGAGGATGACCGGGGCGATGATGCCGCTGATACGGGCAAACATGGATGACATTCCCATACCCATGCTCCTGGTCAAAAGTAAAAAAAAAAAAAGTTTAACAAAACAATTCGCATGAATAAGTAGGATTTAAAACTTTGCATGGTGGAAATACGATGATAAAGGTTTGCGTCATACGTGGTGTTACCCCAAACCTTTACTAAATTAGTATTAAATGGGCTTTGTAAAAAAAAAAAAAAAAAGAAAGGAACTTTAAGGCTTACTAAGATGTTGTTTTCTTGTGCAATTTTTTTTTTGATTTTTTTTTTTAAACATTATTGTATTTTGTTTTCATTTCGGTTGTGCTTTCTTATTTTTTTATATATTTTTTTTAAAATAAATACCGTTATTGTAAATTTACTTGCAAATCGGCTGATGCCGCTATTTGCAAATCCGTATGATAATCCATGAATGAATGAATGAATGAATGAATGGTCGAATGACTGGTCTTACCTAACGGGTGTAGGATACAATTCCACCGAATAAATGTAGATGACGTTAAAGGAACCGGAAATGGCGAATTTCCCTATCATAGCAACTGCCGCCCTGGCTACACCCGGCTCTGTTATGATAAAACAAGAAAAAAGAAAAACTACAAAATAGAACTAGACATTGTGCGCCGTACAGTTTGTCGTTTAGTGGGTAGCAAAACTCAATAACACAATAGGAGACTTTTCAACGCTAGGTGGCAGCAGACTTACCGGGTAAATTTCCATCGTTACGTAGTTCTGAACATGCGCATAATTGAACAATGGATTTACCCGGTAAGTCTGCTGCCCTCTATCGTCCGAGAAAGTCTCCCATTGGGTAAAGTTTCTTAGCCCGTATTTTCACCTGGATACTCATACCTATGTTGTTTTTTTTAGAATGGGTGTCATTGGGTTTAAGAGCACAAAAAGATGGAATATCAAGAAGTATACAACAAACAAATCTCAAGCAACTGTTACACTGACACCAACAAACAATGTCCAATCAAGCAATTTAACTAACCAATAAATATAGTAGTTAGGCAAGCCACGCCCCCAGTTGCCAGATACAGTGCCAAGGGGAGACGGCGCCCCCAACGTTGTATGGTAAACCAGCTGGACAAATAGGCTGGTAACTCCACTGCTCCAGATATAAAAGCCGCCACGTAGTCATCAACACCTAGATCTGATGTGCTCAGGGAGAGTCCATAGTAAACCAGACTATTCACAAACCTTACAGAAAGCATTGGTTAAAAAATTATTGTTGGCATAACTTTGTTCGATTTTAATTTTTACCACTTTTATATTATTTGTTGAAAAGGAAAACAATGCAACAAAGCATCATTGCAACATAGACCTGAGTAAAATTGGTTAGGCGAGTTTAAAGTAACAACAAATGACTCTTTCAAGGGGGGGGGGTGTCCTTGCCCCCAGTTGAGGGGCCGATCCTCGACCCAGTAGGGGCTGTCTTCGCCTCTGGGCTGGCAAGTACTGAGTTTTTGAGTATGAAGAAACCTAAATTAAAAATAAATACAAAACTTTCGAGACGGTTACGAACGAAATACGGTATAGAAAACGATAACCCAAAGTCTTAGCCCATGATTGTCTTAAACACTTATACAAATTGATGTATCTGATTAATAATAATTAATGGGGTTTAGCTGCACGCTCTGCGTGAACGGGAACGTGAACGTCAGAAAATTGTGCCCTGTTAGCATACCTGAAGTTACCATTTTTCACTTCAGGTACGTAACGTACGTGCATTAGAGCATACAGTAAGCCCCAAAAGTGGCGACATGACCAAGAAGCACAACGATTGTTTGACGTTCACGTTCACGTTCACGTATTTGCTCGCGTTACGTGCAGCTAAACCTTGCTAAACATTTATAATGTGCACATATCCACCCACAGGGATGCTCGAGGCGCATAAAAGGGATGAAACCATCGAATTTACTGGTGTTTTTTAGGTTTGTATTTCCTTACCAGTTGAAGAAGATATTGAGGGTTTTCTTGCGCATGTTTGGAGTTCTGAAAAGGTCAATCTGAGTTGGCTGACGAGTCAAAATATTATTAGTGTCCTGTGAAAAGACGTGGAGAGAAGAAATAGAAAGAAAATCTGCAATCAATTTTTTGTCTCCAGTTAAACAATTTTCAGTGTTAAACTGTGTAATAATGTCATATTATGATACAAAACACAGGTAACGGATTTGGCCGACCTGGGGTCGATTTCACAAATCACAAAGACACATTTTATGGCGAGTGAGATCAATCTAAGCTCGTTGTGAAATTGATTGTGTGACTTTATGGAAGACAATCTACCATTGAAACGGGAAGGAATCGAACCCACGACCTTCTAAATATACTCCACACTGGATGACGCTGGAAGCTGGAAGGGAAAGATTACAGAGCGTGTCGTGTACGAGGATGACCGGGTACATATACGACATTCGTATATACACATGCTCCTTAACGATGGAAACAATCCATGGAAACAACCAAACCATTGAAACAAGAAGGATTCGAACCCACGACCTTCTAAATACACCCCCAATGTGGGACGCTGGGAAAATATTCATGAGCGTGCCGGGTATGAGGATGACTTGAACACTAGATGACATTCGTATACCCATGCTCCTCAAGGATGGAAACAATCCACGGAAACAACCAAACCGTTGAAACAAGAAGGATTCGAACCAACGACCTTCAAAATACACTCCACAGTGTGGGACGCTGGGAGGGAAAGATTGCATGAGCGTGCCGGGTATGAGGATGACTTGAACACTAGTAAAACCATCCATCACTTAGGTGGGATTCGAACCCGAGACCAACGGTTTATTCTCACCTTTTCCTGTATGGTTTCCTCTTCGGCGAACATGTTCTCCGGGACCGATTTCTTGTTCACCTTTGCAATGGACTTAATGATCTTCTCGGCTTGCTTGAATTTCTTCTTTGATATCAACCAACGTGGAGACTCTGGCAAAAAGCTATAGATAGAATGTTGAATTCATTTTAGCTTTCTTCTTAAACGATCTCAACATTCATTGAAATATCAGTTTGGTGATAAACAAACCAATATTAAACAACTGTTTAAAGGGTGTATGTACTTTTTGTAGGACAAAAAACACAATGTCCACAGATTTACACTAATCTTACATAGTTTGAAGATAATGAAAGTAGAAAGTGCTGTAGTATTTGGGGAGTTAGTAAAACAATGCCACGAAAATAGTTTTGGTCTCATGAGACCAACATTATTTTAGGCATTTACAAACGTATTTTCATGACAGTGTTTTACTCATTTCTCAAAAACTACAGCATCTCAGTAAGTAATATTTGAAGGGAAGCTTTCCACTATCATTATCTTCAAACCCTGTAAGTTTAATGTAAATCTATGGACATTTTGACAAAGTACCCAAATCCTTTAAATAAATAAAGCTATACACTCAGACAGATGAAACTTTTGAAGTAAACGAAATGTTGTTATAAAAGTTCAAATTTTTAACAAACTGCGTCAAAATGACCAGTAAATAGTTCAAACTGACGTATATTACTAACTTAGGCCATGCCTAACCCGATGAATGCAAGGGATGACCCGATTTAGTGCAGGCCCGACTTGATTCATGTCAGGGTTGACCCGATTTTGGTCAGTCTGAACCAATTTAGGCCATGTTCGACCCACTTAAGGTCATGTCTGACCCGATTTAGGGTCAGCCCTGACCCAACTTTTAAGGCGACCAAGAAATTTCACGGGTGAGCTGGTCGATACCGGATGGTCGGAAGTCTGAAACCTGACTACTTGGTTTAGATTGTACACAAATCCTATTAAATATACACATCTCAACCTTCTGGATAAGAATTGACCCGGATCCAGGTTCCGTAGGACCCGACCCTATATCTGAGTCAACTTGATCCCCGAAATCTGTACAAAAACTGACTCGTCGGGAACACCTCAAACTGACGTTAGAATACTACCATCAAAATCCCATTTTGTTGACCCAGAATGAGTCAGACAGAAAATTTCAGTGTATTTCTCTCAATGAATCTGTCATGAGATAACTTGACCCTGTGTAGCCACACCATCAACATCTGCATCTATTCAGCTACTTGGCAAAGCCTGTTCAGCATCTTAACAAGGGTGCGGCTGCCGACGCTGGACGGAAGTGTACCAAAATATATACACAAATAGAAATACGTACCATATTTAAATATCACATTAAATATCACTTACAAGAAAAAGGCGAAGAAGATAAAGGTTGGTATGGAGATGGCTAATTGAAGATGGCGCCATTCGCGTAGACTATACGCCATGACCGCCAACAGAGCGTATCCTATAGAGAACAACACTGCTAGAATCGTCCCCACCATGGTCCGGTAGGCTGGCCCAACGATCTCCGTAACTGGTGAGATATTGAATAAGTAGGATTTGAAACTTTGCATGGTGGAATTACGGTATGCTCTGATCGTCTTCTGGAGAACAGAAGACGATCAGAGCATACTGATCAAATCGTCGAGTTGAAACCAACAGTTCTTTTCAGAACCACCCCAACTCATTAGAGATAGTCATTACATGGTGTTACTGTAAACCTTTCCATAAGACGTAAATTGTTAATTTTTAGTTAGTAAACCATTTTTGGAAAAGGTAAAGGTGGGGTCAAAACAACACAAAGTTAACGATATTGTTCATGCCGGTATGTTGTTTTGATCTGCCTTTCTCTCTACTTATAGTTGGAGGTCTATAGAAAGACATTTTGGAGTAAACGGAATCTGTGTAATTTTTATTTGCTAAAAGTTAGTAAATAGGCCTACTCTTATCTACCCAGACTTCCTTCTTACTGCGTTAACTATACAACTGTATGCTGTAATCTTTCATTAGTGGGTGCGTTCGTTTAGCTTCCCTGTGTCGACCCCGCGGTGCTCACTCGGGATCGGGTGAGTCCCTGATAAGGGCTAATCGAACGATCACACTCGCCCTCTCGTGGTGACGGCATGCACCTCAGGTCACCCCAAGTGACCCACTCCACAAGCAGGGCACTGGGGGCTGACCCAGGTGAGCCCCGTCAAAGCTATTCGAACGCACCAGGGCAGACCGGGGTCGACCCAGGGAAGCTAAACGAACGCACCCAAAGATGAGGCTTTCACCAAAGGCGCTGGGATGGGTAAACGTATCATGCACGCTCATTGGTTTTATAATGCGCAGTTCCATCATGCATCACACTCACACTGCAACATAATTTCTATGCACTGCATACATGACGTACTTCCTTACTAAGAATCTACCCCTAGTTGATTACCCACCCCAGCGGTCATTGATAGACTGGCCACTGGGTGGCCGAGCGAAGATGAGGCCCAGATTTCGACTTCGTGTTTAAAGTATAGTCATACTATTTAGGCCAACGTGAACCTGAACTCATGTTTCAAGATCAACGTGAGACATTTCTGACCGCATTGCTGTAATTTGTGTAGACCAAGAGAACGAGGTTGCGACCCTGAAAAGTTGGTATTGGAAACCTGGAGGTCGTTAACGTGAAAATGTTTGAAGAATGAATGTTTATTATTCCTAAGCTTGAAGATCGTCTGAAGTTTCCTCAGATTGTTGTGATACTTTCAAAACATATCATGATCTGTACCATCCCTAAATTTTGGCACAGCTGGTCAAGTCATGCTCCTTTACCAATTTCAATTACTGGCTGGTATTTATTACAATACAAAATGTCGACTTAATGGTACCAGGTTGTTAAGCCCACGCAGTTCCATCTTAAAGGAACACGTTGCCTTGGATCGGACGAGTTGGTCAAAACAAAAGCGTTTGTAACCGTTTTTTATAAAATGCATATGGTTGGAAAGATGTTTTAAAAGTAGAATACAATGATCCACACAAGTTTGCCTCGAAATTGCGTGGTTTTCCTTCTACTGTGCGAACTAACATGGTCGGCCATTTATGGGAGTCAATATTTTGACCCCCATAAATGGCCGACGTGTTAGTCGACAAGGTAAAAGGAAACCACGCAATTTCGAGGCATGTTTGTGTGGATCATTGTATTCTACTTTTACAACATCTTTCTACCCATATGCATTTTATAAAAAACGGTTACAAACGCTTTTCAAAGACCAACTCGACCGATCCAAGGCAACGTGTTCCTTTAAGGCCAGTGGCTTCACCAAACATGTTTCCTGGGGGGGGGGGGGGGGGGGTGGTTCAGGGGAGGAGAATGTGGGGTGGCTGAAGCAGTGCCAAGTGGACGATTGGAGCCCCACTACATTCATCCCATTCATTCACGATAAGCTATTCTTCTGAAAACAATCTAAGAAATGTCAAAGGGCCAGAGTCTCGAAGGATTACCAATAATAAAGGACATCAGCGAGTTCTACCTCCATGATAAGATACACGGTCTTTCGAAGGGTGGGGCGGGGGGGGGTCAAGAAGGGTCCAATAGTTTACCTCGCCAGTGGGTGGTAGGGGACCTATACCGTTCCTTCACTGAAACCTCAATAGACTATTCTTCAAGAATAGACATTTCTTATAGACATTTCAAAGAGACAGATAATCTTTGGGGATTACCAATGATAAAGGACATCAGATACACGCCAAAATTCCCAGCAGCAATGAAGAATCGCAACGCCGTGTAGAACGCCATGTTTTGGACAAATGCCGCAGCAGTAGTGGCTGCAACAGCAACGCAAAGACTGAGGAAGAAAGCAGGTTTCCTGCCACCCCTAGGTAGAGAGGAAAAGGAGAAAAGTGTTTGCGAAAGTTAAAAGGAAATACAAATGCAGTCATATTGCGGGGCACTGATTAGGCCGATTTAAACAAACGACAGCCACCTTAGATCACTTTACAAGTCGACGTTAATCAGGCATTCGACGTTTCGATAGTTTTGTCTAGAAGTAATTGGCTTACATAAATCAAAACAGGTAAACACGTATACAACAAATATGCAAAGCTTCCTTTTCTTTATTCGAAAACAGATTTTTTAAAAGAACTTTTTGTCGGGCTTTGTAGCCATCCAATTAAAGGCACTGGACACCATTGGTAGTTACTCAAAATAATTGTTGGCATAAAAACTTACGTGGTAATGAGCAATGGAGAGCTGTTGATGGCATAAAACATGTGCGAAACGGCCCCCTCTGAAGTAAAGTAGTTTTTGATAAAGGGGTATTTTCTCACTCAAATATTAAAAGACTTCAGGTCTGAAGACTTTTTAATTTAAGGCATATGAAAGCACACAATTTGTGCAACAAGGATGTTTGTTGTTTGTATTCTCTTGCAACTTCGATGACCAATTGAGTTCATATTTTTACAGATCAGTTATGTTATGCATACGTTCGGATACACCAAGTGAGAAATAATTTTGACCGCTATGAAGGTGTCGATTGCCCTTTTTAAAGAGCAACTCAAGGAAGGAATACATCAAAAATCGCAATAAGAAGAAAAACTCACCAGTCTGCAACGATTCCCCAAAAGAAAGATCCGAAGAGAAACCCAGCGAAGTAGACAGACTGCGCCAAACTAGGAAGAGTTTGTTTGGAGCAGACGAGGTCGAACTGAAAAGAAAAATTATCAACAAAATTTATTTAAGTTTTATACTAAGTTTTATAATTAAGTTTTATAATAAAAGACAGTGGACACTATTGGTTATTGTCAAAAACCAGTGTTTTCACTTGGTGTATCTCAACAAATGCATAAAATAACAAACCTGTGAAAATTTGAGCTCAATCGGTTGTCGAAGTTGCGAGATATTAATGAAAGAAAAAGACACCCTGGTCACACAAAGTTGTGTGCTTTCAGATGCTTGATTTCGAAACCTCAAATTCTAAACTTCAGGTCTCAAAATCAAATTCGTGGAAATTACTTCTTTCTCGAAAACTACGTCACTTCAGAGGGAGCCGTTTCTCACAAAGTTTTATACTATCAACCTCTCTCCATTACTCGTTACCAAGTAAGGATTTGTGCTAATAATTATGTTGAGTTAATACCAATAGTGTCCACTGTCGTTAATTGACAGAATGGTGGAGAAAATAAAACAAACAAAATATACTTTTGATGCAAAGTTTCCCGGTGGTGTGGAAATTGTCACTTATAAAGAAGTAAAGTTATTTCCTTAGTATTAAGAGACAGGAAACCAGTATTTAGTGGAACGCAATTAGTATCGCAATTCGACCGAATACCATTGCTTATATACTACCATCGCGTGAGCTTTCTTAATACACCTGACAACAACAACAACAACAACACGACGACAACAACAGTGTTTCTGGTTCACATAGCAAGCTACAGTGTAAGGGTAGGGGTTAACCCCAGTGTTTCTGGTTCACATAGCAAGCACCCTTGTTTACAGGTTTCCTCAGGCTTGCAAGCTACAGTGTAAGGGTAGGGGTTAACCCCAGTGTTTCTGGTTCACATAGCAAGAACCATTGTTTACAGGTTTCCTCGGGCTTGCGAGCTACAGTGATTAAGGTCACTCATGAGGCATCCTTGGTTTCATTACCAAAAATGGATAATAATAATTGTTTCTCAAATTTTGAAGCGAACTAGTCTCGCGCTGTATCTAGTCGAAATTTGAATACACGCGAGGTTTGGAGAGAAAGTCCCAGCCCAACAAAATGAAACCTTATTTAAAACCCTAATCGTTCCATAATTTATTCCGTTTTTTTTATGAAACAAGGAGCCCGTATTTGTTGTTGTTTTCTTTCATAGCTAATAATAGTTGGGGTTTCAAACCGGTGTCGCATTCAATGTTGTCCTTTATGCAATACCGTCCGGCGGACATTATTGCATATGCAATAATGCCCGCCTGTCGGTTTTGCATAAGCAATCGTGTCCGTCCGTCTGCTGCATAATGCAATGTGCATACGCAGTTGTGTCCGCACCCCTGTGCAAAACCGTCCTTGCAGTTATTTTAACGCCCTTGGTCGACGAAACACGTTCGCCTTTTTATTTACAAGCTAAGTGCATGTCATGAATGACATGAGAAATGTTCGGCCGTTGGGTATTTGCTGCAATCATAAAATACGTGAATATTCATGCTGCATTTATACGTTAAGGTTCAGCGCATGCACGCTTACTCACATGCGCACATACATGTAGTCATGTACATGTCCACTGGACGGTGTTTGCATAGCCCCGGACACGATTGCATATGCAAAAGTGTCCAGAGCGGACAGTATTGCATGGCGGACACAATTGCATCTGCACCGGCCGTTTAATGCACTGTGTTTTTATTGTTTCATGCTCCATTTTGCATTATTATTGTGGTCGATAAACATCTGTTTTAAAACTATTATAATTATTAGTAGTAGTGGTATTAATGGTACCTAAAACCTGGTATGGTATGGTATTTGTATGATTTTTAATTCCTAGAAAAGAAACCATAATGCTGCCTCATAAAGTGAACATCATCACTGTAGCTCGTTGAGGCTGGGTCACATCAAACTAGTTCTAAAAACTAGGTTCACTTCGTGTGCACACAATTTAAGTTCATGGGGGTGTCGTGGCCGAGCGGATAAGAGCACCGAATGCTTCTGTTCAACAGAGCTTCTTCATGACCGGTTCACAGTCTTTCCGGATAGTACCAACCCTAACATTCTCACAGAGTCTTACTGTTCAATAACTTCTACCGTCCTTGACGAAGTTTGTCCCTTTGTGACCAGAGAACGTACCGTCAAACCCAAACTCCCATGGTACAACAACTCCATCCATACTGAAAGGCGTGTTCGACGTCGGCTTGAACGGAAATGGAAAAAGAGCAACTCAGCGTTTGACGAACAAGCCTTCCGTTCTCAAAAGGAACATGTTAACAAACTGATCACTGATTCTAAGATTATGTACTTTTCCGATAAATGTACCAATTGTAATATCAAAGATATGTATGCCATAATTAATGTTCTTCTTAACAAGACTGCTCAAGTTTTACCTGAATGTGATTCTAACACAAAGCTTGCTGACAACTTTCTGTCCTTTTTCAAGGACAAGGTTGATACCATACGCTCCAATGTCAGTTCACACCCTGATACCAATGTCATTGTTCCTAAACAGACTTCCACTGTCTTTTGTATGCCAGAATTTGAGCAGCTTACTTGTGACGCCGTTAAACAAATTATCATGCGTCTTTCAAACAAATCTTGCTCATTGGACACCTTACCATCCTGGTTGGTTAAAAACAATCTATCCACTCTTCTCCCGGTTATCACAAAGATTGTTAATGCTTCCCTCTCATCTGGTATATTCCCGTCCAATCTTAAACACTCTGTAATTACTCCTGTACTTAAGAAGAGTTCTCTTGACCGTAATGATCTTAAGAGTTACCGTCCTGTAGCCAATGTACCCTTTTTGTCCAAGGTCATAGAGAAGGTGGCAACATGTCAAGTAATTAACCATGTGGACAGCTACACACTAGGGGAACAGTTCCAGTCTGCTTACAAGCGCTTTCATAGCACTGAGACTGCCCTCCTTCGGGTGAAAAATGACATTCTTCGTTCCCTTGATAAAAGTAAAGCTGTTCTCTTGGTGTTGCTTGACATGTCTGCCGCCTTTGACACGGTTGACCACGACATTCTCCTCCAGAGACTTCATACTCAATTTGGAATAAGCAGTACGGTCAATACTTGGTTCAGCACTTATATCAAAAACCGTACCACCAAAGTTTCGATAAAAGGCGATTTCTCAAGACATCATATCTTTACCTATTCCATACCTCAGGGGTCCATAGTAGGTCCGTTGGCTTTCATTTTGTACACCAATCCCATTGGCGAGATCATTCGTCAACATGGTATCTCATTTCATGAATACGCTGATGATATTCAGCTTTATGCTGAGTTTGACCCTAAGTCTGAAGGTGATCGTCAGCGTGTACTCAGCAAATTATCATCATGTGTGCTTGCCATCAACAAATGGATGGCTCAAAACATGCTTCAGCTGAACCAGGGAAAGACGGAGTTTATTGTTTTTGCGAACAGTCATGTTTTATCCACTCTCCCTAATCTTGAACTAATATTGGCCGACTTTACAATTCCTGCTTCCACATCTGTTAAGAACCTAGGAGTCTCGCTTGATTGTTCTCTGAATATGTCTCATCACATTAGCTCTGTATGTAAAACTGTTAATTTCCACATACGTAATCTATGGCGTATTCGCCGGTTTATTACACAAAGCGCTTGCCATCATGCCGTCAGAAGTCTGGTCTTGTCCCGTCTTGACTATGCCAACTCTCTTTTGGTAGGTGCCCGCGAAAATGACCTCGCTCGACTCCAGCGTCTACAAAACAAGGCCGCTCGGCTAGTATTTGCGTGTGGCCGTGACCAGCCTTCTGCCGGCCTGATTGCATCGCTGCATTGGCTCCCTGTTAAAGAACGTATCAACTTCAAAATTTTCACTCATGTATACAAAATCCTCCACACCCAATCTCCATCATATCTGGTTGAACTTGTTCATTCCCAAAACTCCAATACTGCTGATGAATACAGGCAACGACTCCGCTCATCAGCTGATCAGACCCGGCTTTCCGTTCCTAGAACTAGACGGAAAGCTGGGGATAGCTCATTCTCCATAGCTGCCCCTCGCCTATGGAATGAGCTCCCCGCGGGTCTGAGAGAGGCGATCTCGTTGCCTGTATTCAAAAGCCTCCTCAAGACATTTCTTTTTCCCCACCCATCCTAGTTTGTTTGTTTTTCTTTTGTTTTGTTGTCATAGTCTCATGTAAAGCGCTCTGTTCTCCGTAGAGCGCTATATAAATGTTTCATATTATTATTATTATTATTAGAGTGTGGGTTCGAATCCCGGTCGTGACACTTGTGTCCCGTAGCAAGATACTTTACTATAATTGCTTTTTTACAACCAGGGCAAAAAATGTTGCTTAAGCAAAAATTGTTTTGCTTAAGCAAAAAAACATTTGCTTAAGCAAAAAATGTTTTTGCTTAAGCAAAAAATGTTGCTTAAGCAAAAAAATCTTTGCTTTGTAAAATCAGATTACCGGCTAAGACTCCACTAAATTGTTATGCTAAGTAAACACCAGCTAAATGTAAGTCACAAGCAATGCACATGGCACGAGATTTTTGCCAGTAACATGTGTAAAATAAGCAAGCTATTTTCGTGCTTAAGCAAATTTTTTGCTTAAGCAGCTCTATGAAATTGGGCCCAGGTGTAATGGGAACATGAGGGCATAGATGGTTCGTGTGGTTGGCTTAGCTATAGTGCGCTATATATTTGGCGGCACGGGGAGCTGAGATCGTTTCAGGAATGAAATGGCCCAGTGAAAAGGATAATAATGTTGGAAGCGCTTTGAGACATGGGGTATAAAGCGCTATATAAAATCGAATATTATTACTATTTTTATTAAGCCCAGAACTTAGCGAGAACGAGGTCGGTGTGATGTGGTTTTGAGCCTCAGGAAACCTGTTTGCAATAACCAGAAACACAGGGGTTAACTCCATCTGTTATGTGTGCCAATCCGTCGCATAGGACTACTCCGGAACCTTGGATTGGTGTACAATTTATAAAGGAGGACGAACAAATGGTAAATTACCTTGCCCAAGGCCACTGTGCCACGAAAGGGACTCAATTATTGTCACTTTGAAAGGAGTTGAACAAAAATAGTAATCTTTATAATAAAAAGTATACAGAGTTCGATTTGTGATGAGTGGACCCCTAGCCTAAACTAAGACGAAAGAGAATAAAGGAAAGGGCATGCCTAAAGATACACAGTGGCCGATTTCACAAAGCGCTACGATTCATCTGCTGCCTTGGATCAGATGAGTTGGTCCATGAAAAGCGTTTGAAACCGTCTATTATAAAAATGCATATAGTTGGAAAGATTTTAAATAGTAGGATACAATGATCCAAACAAACATGCCTCGAAATTGCATGGTTTTCCTTTAACATGGTGAACTACACACGGTACGCCATTTTGTGGAGTCAATTTTTTGACCCGTACGAAATGGCGGATCGTGTTAGTTCGGAAAGTAATAGGAAAACCACGCAAATTTGAGGCATACATGTGTGGATCTTTATATTCTACTTTTAAAATATCTGTTGAACCATATGCATTTTATAACTTACGGTTTCGAATGCTTTTCATGGACCAACTCGCCCGATTCCAGGCAATGTGTCCTTTAATGCCATTGGACACTTTCTAAACAGAACAACAAAAATTAAAAGTTCACAGATTTACAAATAACTTACAGGGTTTACAGAAGGTATTGATGATAGACTTCCCTTGAAATATTATTCCATGAAATGCTTTACTTTTTGAGAAATTATTAAAACACTCATCAATTCTCGATATCGAGAATAACGGATTTATTTTAAACACATGTCATGACACGGCAAAACGTGCGGAAACAAGGGTGGATTTTCCCGTTGTTTTCTCCCGACTCCGATGATCGATTGAGCCTAAATTTTCACAGGTTTGTTAATTTATATACAAGTTGTGATACACGAAGTGCGGGCCTTTGGACAATACTGTTTACCGATGTTGTGCGATTGCTTTAAAGGGAAGGTACACTATTGGTAGTTGTCACAGACCAGTGCTCTCACTTGGTGTATCTCAACATAATATGCATAAAATAACAAACCTGTGAACATTTGAGCTCAATTGGTCATTTGAGTTGGAAGAAAATGATGAAAGAAAAAACACCCTTGTTGGAAGAATTTGTGTGCTTTCAGATAGGAATAAAAGACTTCTAGCTAGAAGTCATTTATTATTTTAGTGAGAAATTACCTCTATTTCACAATCTATGCTACTTCAGAGGGAGCCGTTCTCACAATGTTTTATATCAACAGCTCCCCATTATGCGTCACCAAGTAAGGTTTTATGCTAATCATTATTTTTAGTAATAACCAATAGTGTACACTGCCTTTAAGCCATACCCTCTAATGGTGTCGGGTATTGAGAGGAAAATATCAGGAGTAGAAACATAATACAAAACATTCGTTTGCACATGCAAAGACTGCACATAGGTAAAAAAGAAGTTATTATACTAAATAAAATACATATCAATAAATGAAAATAAAACTTTAATTCCCTGTTCAAGGCTACAAAGGCAGCATGAAACAAGATCAATGACACATTGGAACATAATACTATGTTGAGGTTTTACCAGTTAATGTGATTCTCAGCGGGGGCTGGAGCAGCACCCTACCGGGTCGAGAGAGCCGATCCTCGGCGCTGACGATGCTACTGCGGTAACGGAGAACTCTGTTTTCCACCGAAATTAAGCCGAATTGCCTAAATTATTCGGTACCTTTACTACGAAAATCTTGAACTTTGACCCTTTAAGGCAGTGTAACTTTCCTTAGGCTAAGTATCTCAGGTTAAAGAACATTTTCTACGTAAATTGTGCACAAAAATACTGCGGTTTTACAGTGTAGGCGCATACTCGTGAACACTGATTTTGTTTTTTGAAAACGGTATTTGTTAACTTGTTTGGGTCGAACAAACTGTCTCTTCAATATATCTGGAAACATTATTGGCTTTGCAAAAGTACGCATTTATCAACATTACAAATGAGCTATCCGCGTTTCCCGACGGGCTACTGGGTGCAGTTCGCCGTGGCTTTCGTATGAATCTCAAGGGCGGGGCACTGGAGGGTTAAAACCATAGACCTGATCGCAAATACCACTGCGCAAGCGCAGACTGTTGAATGAAGTGCATTGTGGGATATATATGGATCAAATTTGGATACCAGCTAGACTACAATGCACCTAATTCAAAGCTTTACGCGCGCGCCCCGGTATTTGCGAAAAGGTCTATGCCTTTATCGCACCCAACTGCTGGTTCAGCCAACCAAAAGGACACGTGATAAACTCTACACAAAGCAGAGGCCATTAGAAAATTACATGCCAGGGGAAAAGGGTTTCGACGAAGACGATGACGGGGCAAACAACGCTCATTTAACCATTAAATGATGAACGATCCAGACGAACTTTATGGCACACCAGTCACACATTACTCTTTACAAAACACATACCTAGGTTCAGTTCTGTAGGAATGATCGTGAATGAATGAGTGGTATTTTGTGAAAAAGTAAATTGCCACTAACTTTTGAATGAATAAGTTTAACCTAATGTGAATTGTATGAGCTTGGTAACACTGCCCCATGGCCCCTCGGCGCATTCCATTTCTGACCTGAACTATAAAGTAAAGTTTCGTGACATTCATTCTTAAAGGCAGTGGACACTGTTGGTAAATACTCAAAATAATTATAAGCATAAAACCCTCCTTGGTATAAAGAGTAATGGGGAGAGGTTGATAGTATAAAACATTGTGAGAAACGGCTCCCTTTGAAGTGACGTAGTTTTCGGGAAAGAAGTAATTTTCCACGAATTTGTTGAGACCTCAGATTTAGAATTTGAGGTCTCGAAATCAAGCATATGAAAGCACACAACTTCGTGTGACAAGGGTGTTTCTTCTTTTATTATTATCTCGCAACTTCGACGACCAATTGAGCTCAAATTTTCACAGGGCTGTTATTTTAAGTATAATGTTTAGATACACCAAGTGAGATGACTGGTCTTTGACAATATTACCAATAGTGTCCAGTGTCTTTAAGTAAATAAGGAACAACATCTCAGTGTACAGCTTGTTTGGTAGGCAGAGTAAAGTAAAACTCTCCAAACAATTCCTAACAGGAGAACGGTTTATTAGACAAAATTGTTTAAATATTATAATATAGCCTGGCAGTAGACCCAGCGGAGTACAAATCGCGCCACGCCTCCTTTAAATGGACACGTTGCCTTGGATCGGGCGAGTTGGTCTATGAAAAGGTTTGCAGTCGTTTGTTATGAAAGATGTTTTAAAGGTAGAAAATAAAGATCCACTCAAATATGCGTGGTTTTCCTTTTACTTTTACGGCGGCCATTTTGAGGAGGCAAACATTTTGACTTCTTGATGGTGTGCTGACGTGTTAGTTCATGACGTATAATGGAACACCGTGCAAATTCGAGGCATATTTGACAGGATCTTTATGTTCTATTTTAAAAACATCTTTCCAACCATATGCATTTCATAACAAACGGTTAGAAACGTTTTTCATAAACCAATTCGCCCAATCCAAGGCAACGTGTCCCTTTAAGCTAGCGCTGAGGGTTCATCCGCAAAAAGTAGCTCTTCCTTTTTTTTTTAGGGGGGGGGGGGGCGGCTTTACTGGAAAAGTGGTTGATCCTCCTTTTTATAACCGAAGGTCACAGAGCCTCACGCCTTTTTTCCCACAGTCACCACTGTTTCATTCGTCATGACATGAAATAATATTTAACTATTCAAAATGAGGTATTCCTTTTCGTGAAAACAAGTTACGAATCGGTGGCAAGACATGGAAAGTTTGCCAATAATTCCAAAAATTGTACAAAGAAAAGATAAATGATGAGTATACATTACATCTTGAATGATCGTAGTCTTATACTGGGATCGATCGTACTCCCACCCTGCATCGCACTCGATGGTTTCATTGGTCCACCCATCATCCTGACCGTCCGTCAAATTGGAGATACCTTGCTCCGGACTACTCCGAGCATTGAGGTACCGCTCGCATTCCGAATACACCGTGTTCCCATCCTCGTCGACAGTGAACGGTAGAGTCAACTCCTTTTGCAACTCCAGACAGTCCGACTCTAGAGAGCTACAGTTTAGAGATTGACTTTCAGGAACCGCACACCAATGGTCTGTCTTGGCCGCCAGAAACACTTGGCCAATAGCATGCCATGCTGAAGGAATTCCTGTTAAAGCAATCAGTAGACACAACACTATCTGATACCGTCCGAAAACACCTACTTCCACTAAAATGCTATCAAACTTCATGCCTGTGGTTTGATGGTGTGGCTTCACGGGAAGGAATGCCACGAACTAAAGGCCTCGAAACTTAGAGACTGTGTGTCAACAACAGATCGCAAAACGTTAATGCCGCACTGACAAAATTGTAAAGTATTGACAAAGAATTTCTGCACAACTAATGCTACTGCTTGTACAGCAGTGTAGGGTTGTCACATCCGTATGTTGGCCGCTACCCAACCACCCGTGACAGGTTTCAGATGTCAATTATTCAGAAAACTGTACTTTTTTGTGCGGCTGTGCTTTCAAGCGATGACAAGTTGAACCAAAGCAAACGACAGCAGAAGGGAAACTTATTAGTGGAGAAATCTATGCTTAGAGGAAGGATTCTTGCTCTTAGTTTCTGATGATGAGAGTTTTCGGGGGCGGAAGGGGGGAGTGGTTCAGAAAGCAACGTCACCATATGGATTGTATTGCACGTTCTGCATTTCTCTAATGTAAAAGAGTGAAAAACACCACTCTTTACATTTCGAGTTGTCCCTCATGTGTGGCTCTTAAAAAAAGAGTGGTGGTTATTTCACTCTTTTAAAAGGGGTTTCACTCCAGGACAGAGTGAAAAAAAAATCACTCAAAAAGATGCAAACTAATTGAAAAAGAGTTGTCCCTCATATGGCTCTTCAAAGAGTGCTTCTACACTCTTTGCATTTAGAGAGAGGAACTGATCGGGTTGGATTTTGTGTTATTTAACCACCGGAACGAATCCATCTGAATGAAATTAAAAAAGGGACAAGGTTGCAAACTGTATAACAATGAGTGTGCATCAAGAAGGAGCCGTTTGAACGCAATATCGTGGTGACTTGTTGCCTCTGTTGTTCCATTGACCTTTTTTTTGTGAGACTATGTTTTAGTGGAACTCAATTGAACCATTGAATGGCCCCATTCTGGGTACACCAGTGCCTACCCATACGAACAGTAGCCTTTTTCTCAAGGCCTTCATGGCTTCGACAGCTATAGAACAGCTACCCCAAGCGACTGGAAGTGGATATTATACGTACCGAGTGGTGACTCGACTCGCAAGCGTGGTCCCCTCTTCCACTCGCTTGGGATCTCGGCTCTACGAAGCTGTCAAAGCCACGAAAGCATTGACACAAGGCTACACGAACAGGGGCACACAGTCCCAGGGCATCGCGATTGATCATGTCAAGGCTGGAAAAGGACACGAGAATAATTATTTAAAACATTTTAATTAAAAACATCCTGATGCGTCCCATTTGTGTTGAACACTATGATTAGTAGAATTGTTTTCGAAACCGGCAGCTTACAACGTGTCACCAGTGTATATATGCTTTGTTTGCGATTCAAACAATCGAAATGAGTTTGGGTTGAACAAAGACAAATTGACTATAGACTGGTGGTATTTGAACCAACGTCATCTGGATTATGATGCCGGTGTCAGATGCAATTGTGTCCGCCATGCAATACTGTCCGCTCCGGACACTTTTGCATATATGCAATCGTGTCCGGGCTATGCAAAAACCGTCCGGCGGACATGTACATGACTGTACATGTCTGTACATGTACGTGGTGCGTGAGCGAGCGTGCATGCACTGAACCTACGTACGTGTATGCAGCATGAATATTCAAGTATCTTATTATTGCAGCGAATACCCCAACGGCCGAACATTTCCCATGTCATTCATGACATGCACTAAGTAAAAAAAATGGTGAACGTGTTCCGTCGACCAAGGGCGTTTCAATTTACTGCAAGGACGGTTTTGCACGGGGCGGACACAACTGCATATGCAAATGTGTCGGTGGGCGGACACAATTGCATTATGCAGCAGCGTCCGGGCGGACACGATTGCATATGCAAGACCGTCCGGCGGACATTATTGCATATGGAATAATGTCCTCCGAATAGTATTGCATAGAAGGCATAACTGCATGCGACACCGGCGCTATACCATCATGATAATAGCGGTCTCTCTATTTGACAATCTTGGTTTGGGGTGCAGTCCTCAGCAGCCATAGAACCTTAAAGGAACACGTTGCCTTGGATCGGACGAGTTGGTCTACACAAAAGCGTTTGAAACCGTTTGTTATGAAATGTATATGGTTAGAAAGATGTTTTAAAAGTAGAAAATAATGATCGACACAAGTATCACTCAAAATTGCTCGGTTTTCATTTTACGTCGCAAATTAACACTGTCGGCCATTTATGGGAGTCAACTTTTTGACTCCCATAAATGGCCGACCGTGTTAGTCGAGGAGGTAAAACGAAAACCTCGCAATTTTGAGGCATATTTGTGTAGATCATTGTATTCTACTTTTACAACATCTTTCTAACCATATCAATTTTATAGCAAATGGTTACAAACGCTTTTCAACGACCAACTCGACCGATCCAAGAAAACGTGTTCCTTTAAGCTGACGTGTAGCTACGGATCACACCCAAGTTCACGATACAAACACAATTCAAATTTTGGGGCAAAACAAAGTTTTGGGGCAAAAATATAGTTTACCATAACAACATTACTTCGAATTAAATATATGTTTCGTTCAAAATACTTATTTTTTTTTTTTACTTTCTAAAGCTTTTATTATAGGCTTCATACCAAAACTTGTTATTGCTATTATTTTTTAAGAGTGACTGCAGGATTCGAACTGCCTCTAGCTACCGGGCAACCTCGGTAGTCTAGTTGGTAAGACACTGCTCTAGAATTGAAAGGGTCGCGGGGTTAATCCCACCCGAGTAACTTGCCTATGATATGTTTTCACAGGACTCGAGAAAGTACTGAGTATACAGTGCTAACACACATCGGTGTATGGGTAAAAACCCAAATTAGTATTCTTTATCCTCGATGCAAATTTAACATCTATTATATCATACATTCCCTTAAAAGTGGCTATGTCCCCCTTTTCAAACACCAAGTTTTAAACTACAATGGAGTTTCCCTTTTAGTTTATATTTTGATATTTGAAAACATATGATTATGACTTTGGATTTTCTTTTGTATATGTTATATTGTACGCCTTGACCTTGTCTTTGACATTTCTGACTGATCACAGTTCTAAAAACGCACAGAGTCGCGTCTAATTATCGGATTTCCTTAGCGGGTTTGTTATGATGGATGAAAGGTTTCACAACAGCCTTCAAACTCAGTGCTTTAAACTTAGCCTTTAATCAAGTCGTTAAACGTCTATAAAGGCTCAATAATGTTTACTGCTACTAACCTTTATGTATTTGTTGTTGTATACGTTGTATTGAAGTCAACCAGCAGATTGTGTAACTTGCATATCTTTTCGAAAACTGGAATTACAATAAAAATTAATAACTAGATAAAATATTCGTTCATAAAAACTAACACAGAAGGGTTTAGGTTAGGGGACCAAAGCCCAAAAATATTATAACGAGTTTATAATGAGTATTACATGTGATATTCAACATCGAAAAACTTTAAAGACAGTGGACACTATTGGTAACTGTCAAAGACCAGTCTTCTCACTTGGTGTATCTAAACATATGCATAAAATAACAAACCTGTGAAAATTTGAGCTCAATTGGTTGTCGAAGTTGCGAGATATGAATGAAATAAAAAACACCCTTGTCACACGAAGTTGGGTGCTTTCAGACTTGAGGTCTCGAAATTAAATTCGTGGAAAATTACGTCTTTCTCGAAAACTACGTCACTTCAGAGGGAGCCGTTTCTCACAATGTTTTATACTATCAACCTCTCCCCATTACTCGTTACCAAGTGAGGTTTTATGCTGATAATTATTTTGAGTAATTACCAATAGTGTCCACTGCCTTTAAAACAATCTTTTACTTGTTTAGACCGGATTGAAAGGTCGACATTGTGTCCGAAAGCTAATTAGATGTTTGTCATCATAAGCTGGGATTCATGTATAATGCATGAGTATTTGTCATCATCAATTGAGATTCATGCATAATGCATGAGTATTTAAAACCAACTGGTTCAAAATTATTGTTAAGATTGCAATAACAAACAGTTGTCAATCTGTTGACGAGTCACATAAAACTGTAACGCGCGGAAAATAATGCTTACCAGTTACACTAAAGTGAAGATTTAAAGACTCATAGCCCTAACAATTACATCATTTCTCTGCTAAAAAAAAAAATTTATTCACACGGAATAAAATCAAAGAGTTTCAGGACATTCGCCAAAAACGGTACATGACGTCAGAACCACGTCTTAGTCCGTACACAATATACCCTTTTCACGCTTTCACCATCTTGGTCATGTTCACTGTTTTCAATAACAGGAATGAATGCTAACATTCATTGCGCAAACATGGCACCAGACCATTTCGTCCAGCCTCAGTTTGGTTACAATGAGTTGGAATGGAGTAAAATCAAGATGGCCACACCGTGGTAAAGGTCTATAGAGATAAATACCCATAGGGAGAAACATTAATGTCCTCTCTTGCTTAAAGCTAAAAATAGAAGGAAAAAACGGTAACAGGTCGCGAAAACATTTACAGTAAACGCAACATGAAGGAAGAAGCCTGAACACATGACGTCACACTTGGAGGCTCGTGAATAACGCCAGAGAGTGGTCTCCAGCTATTAAGGTCAATCCACGTCCACAAGTTCATTCACCTACAATGTCACGTCAAATCCTATTCACTGTGCAAGTACACACACTGTACAGTACACACAGTGCACATCGCACAACATGCTAGCCTTGCTCAAGGCAGTCGAATTGTTCACTCCGAAAAAAGACCGCCGCTGTATAAAAACCCACCCGTATTCACTGTGCGTAAAACCCACCCGTATTCACTGTGCGTAACATCGCACGACACGATGCTCCCGTAAACTATCCGCATGCGGAGGCCGTCAGGCCGACAGCCTTGTAGGATCTGTGTTGAAGCCACTGACCTCATTACTATAATAAGCGAAGAGTTTCCACGGTCAGCTCATTACCATAATGCCCGCGAAAGACGAGACATGTTTACCTCACACACCACCACCACGGACGCATGATAGGGTCCAAAGGTCGTGATAAGGGAAGTGCGTGATTGGACGTCAAAATGAATAATTCATTTGCCTCACATCCTGTGTTGTCTGATAGGTCTGACGAACGATATACATATTCATGAGCTGCATACTAGCATATCCTAGAGCCCCCCCACTTTCGTCCACTATTGGAATTTTTTCAATACAACACATTAAAACGGGAAGATACAGATCCGACAAGGCTGTCGGCCTGACGGCCTCCGCATGCGGTTAGTGGTGTACGAGTGCGATGACTTGTGTGAACAGTATTCGTGCGATGTGACAGTGTGTATACGGGTGGGTCATTCGGTGTGATCGCACACACCATGCACAGGGTATACGGCGGGTGGGTTTACAGCTGCGTCTTTTCGGAGCGAATAATGCGACTGCCTTGAGCAAGGCTAACAACATGCAGACGACCAAAGGTAAGATTTCCATACCTGGGCCCAATTTCATAGAGCTGCTTAAGCAACAAAATTTGCTGAAGCAAAAAAAATCTTTGCTTTGTAAAATCAGATTACCGGCTTAGACTCCATTCAATTGTTATGCTAAGTAAACAACAGCTAAATATTAGTCACAAGCAATGTACATGGCATGAAACTTTTGCCAGTAACATGTGTAAAATAAGCAAGCTATTTTCGTGCTTAAGTAAATTTTTTGCTTAAGCAGCTCTACGAAATTGGGCCCTGTGCTTTGATTGGTCCGAGATGATGTTTGTCAGCTTGACCTACATCACCTCAGACCAATCAAAACACCGATACGGAAAGCTCACCTCATTGCACGTTTATCCAATGAAATCATCGTATCCAATGAAATCACTGGTTCCAATAAGAAAGACAGGGGACCAGTCTAATTAAACAGGGAAGTTGTAGGCCCCTATCAGGTAAAAGTAAGATTGGTGGCACAGGTGCATTCACTACAATAGTCCCGATGTGTTTATAACAAATACAAAACTTGTATTTGTTTGTGTTCAGGTAACATTCTTTCGACATAATCACTTTGTAAACATGATTTCGGCAAGGAAGCACATGGGATCAGTGTTAAGTTCAAGATTGAGAAACGTCAACAGGTGTTGACGGACTATGACGCATGGGAGCTAGGTCGCAGCCATGACCTGCCGTTGGCACTAGGGGGACGACTCAAAACTGCGACAAACAGAACTTGTCGCGACCCATGGGAGATGGTTAGGGAGACCAAGGGGGTGGTTAAAAATAGGCAATACCCTTGTTGTCTTAAACAAGAGAATCAATGTGGTGGTGAAGAGGTTTCAACTTATGGTTTAAACCCAACGAGGCCTGGTTCTTGATAATTTTACCGAGACGAAGTCGAGGTAAATTATCAAGAACAGGCCTCGGCGGGTTTAAACCACTAGTTGAAAAACGTTCAACACACTGCATAATGTTGAGAGTCATCATCACCGAAGGAAACATCCAGAAGCTGATTCTACCCCCTGGGCTGGAAAGTGTGCAGGATTTGAAGAACCAAGTCAAGGAGAGGTTTGAACTCAAAGGGGAATTCAGTCTCCAATTCATTGATCCGGACTTTGATAATTTCATAAGCTTATCATCACTAAAGGATATCAAAGACAAGGGAACTATCAAAGTCGTTCATAGCCTTGATCAAGACGCTACAGCCAGCCGCGATCTGCAAAATCCCAGTCCCCATCACTGATTTCCGCCAGCGCACCCCCATACATAACACAGTGCACGTGTACAGCGTATGTACACATACGTACTGTACATGTACATGTACCATCTGTGTACGGTACACTTACGGTACATGGGTACTTCCTGTTGTTTAAGCCTCGTGTGCGAGGTTGAAAGTAGAAAGACACGATCGTACTCACGACTACGCTATACTGTTCTCGCTGTACAATGTATGGTAATGTACATTTTGTGTATGCACTGCATGCGTGTGCAGCGAACCGGGCCGGGGAACAGTACGTCAACAGCCTTGATCAAGGCTAGACATGTGTGAGACACAATAAACCAAGCAAGCATCAAAGCAACAGCTCTTGTAGAACTCAAGACATTACACATCAGATGATCAGTTCTGCTCTGTAGCACAAGCATTTGTCAAGAAGCACCCATACCTGAAAGAACCAGGTGCTGCCACTGGCTACCTTGGTTGGAAAATAAGCCTTAAACTCAAGATGGGTAACTATTGCGAAATCACGGATGCACAGAACTAACTGTAAAATCACTCTAAATCAGCCAACAACATAAAAAAACCAAGAAAGGCAGAAGGCAGAAGTTAACTACCTCCCTGAATATCCTGGTGATGAAACAGCTGCAAGCTATGAAAAGGAACGGACTGCTCTTCTTGATTCATTGAGAAAAACACACAATGGAAAAGTGATTATGGAAAAAATGGCAAAGACATTTTTCCCACCACAGACAAGAAGTAGTTCTTCAAAAACCATATGTTGTTCTAAAGAATAGTGATTGAAACCAGCTGACCACTTGCCAATGTAATGATATAATTAATCCTGTACCTTTATACAAGTTTTACTGAACAATCTTTTTTTTCTACTTATTACTTAAAGGGACATGTTGCCTTGGATTGGTCGAGTTGGTCCATGAAAAGTGTTTGAAACCGTTTGATATGAAATGTGTAAAATAAACCAAACAAACATGCCTCCAAATTACGTGGTTTTTCATTTATGTTGCGAACAAACACTGTCGCCAATTTGTGTAGTAAACAAAATAGCCGACCGTGTTTGTTAGCAACGTAAAAGAAAAACCACTCACTTTCGAGGCATGTTTGTTTGGAATTTTTGGATATTTTATTCTACTTTTAAAACATCTTTCCAACCATATACATTTCATATCAAACGGTTTCAAACACTTTTCATTGACCAACTCGACCGATCCAATGCAACGTGTCCCTTTAAAGTGATATTAAATAAGGTTGAGCAAGCTGAATATCTATACCCAATGCTAGACATTACAAGGACCTAAAGTTGATTTCTCTGCACTTTTTTAGGTCAACTAAATGGGTCCTTAGCTTAAAAATGATTGTTTGTAAATAATAACCTTCAGCATGTCTCTTTACTCGCTTAACAAAGACTAACAAAAAATACATCTTTCGGGGGGGGGGGGTGTTAACTTGAATCTTATTTTTTAAAAGAATAGTCCAAAAAGTATTATCTTATAAATGCATCCTAAACCTGTTTGATATAGCTTGTCAGCCAGATGCTTTTTCTTCAAAAGTTCTTTCTGAAAAATCTGTACTTTAGTTATGTTCCACACCGTCAAGAGAATATTGTTTTGAAGCGTATGACCACTTGCCAAAACAATACTGTATTTAATAACTTCCGTGTCAGATAATTAAGACTTTAACAAATGAAAGTTGTATCATAAACACAACTAAAAATTGATACAACAAAGCAAGGTGTTTTTTATGTGATTATGCTATGAAGTTAAAGGGTCTGGGTATTTTTTGTATGATACAAAACACAATATCCACAGATTTACATTAAACTCATACAGTTTGAAAATAATGATAGTAGAAAGCTTCCCTTACAATGTTACTTGCTGAGGAATGAGTAAAACAAGTCACAACAATAATTTTCGTCAACGAAAACTATTTAAGCTTGTGAAATATATTTTCGTGAATTTTTGTTTGTTAATTTCTCAAAAACTACAGCACCTCAGCAAGTAATATAAGCTTTCTACTGTCAATATCTTCAAACGGTGTAAGTTTAATAGGAATCTGTGGAAATTGTATTATGTGTTACAAAAAGTACCAAAATCCTTCAAGAGTGTTCAAACGAGTTTGCTGATGTTATTGTTAAAAATTATTGTTGTTGTTGTTGTTCATATTATGTTTACATAAAATAAATGCGTTCATGGTAGATAATTGCACAAACCGCAAGTCAAACCTTACTGAATTTGGATAAGAGTGTCAATAATTTAAGTAACACACAGAAAGCACTTTCATGATTTTGTTTGAGTGTTGTTTACAAATATCAGTATGTAGTTTACCCCCAATCGGTTAATTTCCTTAACTCAGTTAATTTCCGTCAACTCTATGACTTAAATTGTTTACACATTGATTTGTGTTAAGTCTTGCATCATAATATTACACACCAGTATAAAATCACACTGCGAATTAAGTTTAAAACATTTAAAGGAACACGTTGCCTTTGATCGGACGAGTTGGTCTATTAAAAGCGTTTGAAACCGTTTGTTATGAAATGCATATGGTTAGAAAGATGTTGTAAAAGTAGAATATAATGATCCACACAAGTATCACTCGAAACTGCACGGTTTCCCTTTTACGTCGCGAACTATCACGGTCGGCCATTTATGGAAGTCAAAATTTTGACTCCCATAAATGGCCGACAGTGTTAGTCGATAGGGTAAAAAGAAAACCACGCAATTTCGAGGCATATTTGTGTAGATCATTGTATTCTACTTTTACAATATCTTTCTAACCATATACATTTTACCACAAACGGTTACAGAACGATTTTCAAAGACCAACTCGACCGATCCAAGGCAACGTGTTCCTTTAAGTACTATTGTAGCTGTAATTCAGTTTAATTTCATGTGCAATCTGAATAAATACCTTGTGGAATCTACCTCAATCAATTAAACTTGCCCGGATCATTTTATTTTTGTGATTGCCTAAGTTAAATGTGAGTAACACAAACTTAAATTATTTGCGCCTATTTACCTTGCAAATTCAAGTTACATACAATAATATAACTTTGTTGGGTTAATAACCAAATTCAATTTAATCAAACAAACCCATACTGAGTAAAATTGAATTGATTTAATCAATTGGTTTTTAGTTAATTTTACTTCAAATGAAAAGTAGCGCCCACTTCGAATTGTAAGTTAATTCAACTTGCCATAGGAAGTAATATTAGATGCACCACAATGAGTAAATTGGGCTGTGATATTTTAAGTTTAACAAACTTGGGGAATACAAGTACAAAGAACTTATATTCTTGTCCCGTTCAATTTACTCAATTATATCGAGTCAACAAACTTGCCTTAATACAATTAAGTAATTCGAAGAAAACGCGTTTTGAGTTTATTTTACTTACAATTAAACGTAGCGCCTACTTCTAGCCTCAAGTTATTTCAACTTGCCTTAGATTTGAGTAATAGTAAATGAATCGTAATATGTCATCCCAACTCTTTTCAAATCAGTAAAGTTAACTTGAAAAAGCGAGGAACACATAATTTTTAAGTTAACTGGACTTTGACATTTTAAGTTTAAATAACTTGAGGAATAAAAGTACCAAGAACTTAAATTCTTATCCCGTTCAATCTACTCAATAAAATTGAGACAACAAACCTGCCTTAATAAAATTAAGTAAGTTGAACAAAACATTTTTTTTAGTGTGGGGCAATATGTAAATTGGGTCTAATTCGGTCCCGACCTGAATGTGTGGGTTTTCCATGGAATAATTCTCTGGGGTTTTCCTCACACATCTAAAACTAACATTTCCTTTCTTCCCCATTGAGTCCTTGGCTATTCGTACAGAAATTAAGTTGTTTTTTTCTCTCTGAGATTCCTTGTTGACGCAACAAGAACTAAAAAAGGAATAAAAGGGTAGCGGTTAGGGTTCTTTCACGCCCGTTTAAAACAGGCAGGGTCGAATTGCCGTATGAAATCACACAGCAATTTGACCTTGCAAGGTTTTCAACGGCCGTGAAAGAACCCTAACCGCTACCCTTTTATTCCCATTCATAAATACCTTTTTGGTTAAAAGGCGTTATGAAGTAAGAAACTCTGTAAAACTTATCCGTTCCCGACGTGCTTGAGCTATGTTTGTTTCTACCTCCATGGTATGTACATGTTACATGTACATGTACGACGTCCGTGTGTTGCATGCCTATTTCCGACAGTTCCGTTTGTGCGCATTATAGTCTTGGTGCAACACGTTCTGGTTTTCCTTTCACACACAGCGCGCCTGCATCGCCTGTAAACAAGAAACGTCTTGCATCAAGACTAGCGTGGAGTATCCGCTCACAACAGGTTATAAACACTGGTCATTATCAAAGGGTTAAACACCCCCACGTGACGCGCTCTCCACCAATAGGAATAGCGAAACTGTCCGAGGTATTTATGAATGAGAAGTTAACCACATCTTGCTGTAAGAGTTATTTTGTAATTTTCTCTACAGGGTAACGGTATTAATGGTCATGGTACAGTTTCCCAATCCACAATGGATGATACAACTCAACAACCAGCAGCAATCTCGGTGGACGAAACTCGTCGTAAATCCAGCAATATCACATTCGATTTGAAAACCAAGGGTCGAATACGCGTAAGTACTGCATGTTTCAATAAGACTTTTTTTCCCTGAGCAAACATAGAGACATGAAATATTTCTTGGAATGGGGTACATTTGGATGGAAACCAGACACAAGCCTAGCAGATATAGAACGTGCTGATTTTGGGTAGAAAATAACCATGCTTACGGTTATCCGGCGTGCCTGTCTGTTTGCATTTTAGAAAGATTCAAAAGAGCAGCCAGTTCTTGGATTTCTGACAGAACAAACAGTGGGATTTGGGGGACTTTTAGTGTGATATTCTAGGCGCATTCCGGACCTCAAACAAAATTCAGCTTGTTACGAGCTATTTCCAGGTTTTGGCCTATGACCTATTAAATGTAATGCATCTTCATGTTTAAATGGAGTGTGTAGTTCCATTTGCGCAGTTCTTATCTTTGACAAGTTTTGTTGAACGCTGACGTCATTATGTTACAACCAAACATCTTCATCAAACAACACTATGTTACTGTTTCTTAGCACGTTGACACTGCGTCCTAAAAGTTGTTGTTTTACCATAGGTTCACATACAGGGACCGTACGGTACCCCAAGCACCAGCATTTTCCACTCAGATCATGCCGTAATGATCGGAGCAGGAATTGGTGTCACTCCCTACGCGTCCATTCTCCAATCCATCATGTACAGACATCGTAACATCCTCCACGAGTGCCCGAACTGCAACCACTCCTGGGTGGATCTGGAGAGCCAGAAGCGCGCCCTCAGGGTCAAAAAGGTAAGTGACGTCACAATAGGTACACGGTCCAAAGTGTTGATATGGAAAGGGCTCGAGTTGAAGAGTTGTCAGAAAAGATGGACTGCAAATGACGCCATTGACCACCGTCTTTGACGTGAAACAATGGAAAGTGAATACTCTCAATCAATTATACTCTTTCACGCGTGCATGTATTATCAAAGATGGCGACCAATGCAAGAGATCTGTTTAACTCTTGTATTTATTCACTGTATGGAACTTTGATTTAGGGTTCTGGGATGAATTCGTACACGTTATGTTTCTCCTGAGGACGAGCACAGTATACTGTTCGAAATGTCGAGACCAAACCAGCTCTTCTCAGAGCCAAAACTCACACAAAAGAGATTTACACATGGTACCCGCAAGTTTACTTTTTCTTCCTACATCCTGACGAGTTTTGTTTGACTGTTGGATTTCCATCCACCTCTTTCATGTCAGGTTGATTTCATATGGTTGAACCGTAACTACATGGCCTTTGAATGGTTCGTTGACCTACTCTTACATCTGGAGGATCAACAGAGTGAATACTCACTGGATCGGTTCCTAGACATCCACCTCTTCATGACCGGTATGAAGCGATTTGACCTGAAGAATATTGGCCTCCAGATGGCGCTAGACTTGGTCCATGAGAAGGAAGAACGCGATATACTGACGGGACTCCGGACCAAACTGCAGGCGGGGAGACCTGACTGGAAAAAGGTAAAGAGCTTCTATACATTGAGTGTATTATTCGCTCTCCTGGTGAAGACTGGTCGAATTGTCGAGGAAATCGATATGTTGTAATTGAAATCACATCTGTTTAAACAAGTGTGAAGCATCAAGTATCCTTTTTACATTTCCATTACCATTAAATTATTATTTCATCATGCAAATGGTGTGAAAGTACACTTAAAGACGCTAGACACCTTGTCAAAGACCAGTCTTCTCACTTGGTGTTTCTTAACATAACATAACAAACCTGTGAAAATTTGAGAAAAAACACTCTTGTCACGAGAAGTTGTTTGCTTTCAGATGCTTGATTTCAGGACCTCAAAATCTAAACCTGAGGTGTCGAAATCATTTCTTCTTTCTCTAAATTACTTCTTTCTCTAAAACTACGTTTCTTCAGAAGGAGCCGTTCCTCACATGTTTTATACTATCAACAGCTATCCAATGCTTGTTACCAAGTAAGTTTTTATGCTAACAATTATTTTGAGTAATTACCATTTGTTTTCTAATATTGGTGTATAATGTTTTAAATCTTCTGCAGCTATTTACAAAGATCAAGTCTGAGAAAAAAGGAAAGGTTTCGGTGTACTTTTGCGGAGCGGCAGCTCTAGGATCGGTCATCAAACAACACTGTGATACGTTTGGCTTCAAATTCCACAAAGAGAGCTTCTAGATATAGCTGAGAACAGGAAATGTGTTGCCACAAAGTTCTCCGTCGTTGTCGCTGTCGCTTTCGCTGTCGCTTTCGCTGTCGTTGTCGTTGTTGTTGTTGTTGGGGGTGGGGTGGGTATCAATCATGAGCCTTGGTTCAGTTAATCGTGATATCTCATTCTGATTTTTTGCTTTTTTTTGTTGATGTATAACACAGAAGAAACAATTACTATTTTGTTAAATCTACGACACAGCGATAAAATCGTCTAAAAGACACCTATTTTTAACGTTAACCGTTACTTTTTTTAAAGCATTCACGTGTTGTTTTTATGATGCACTCAATACACAAACATAAATGAAATGCTATTTTATTACTGGATTAAATTTAACTTGTTTACGAGCAACCATCTTTTGTTTTTTATATTTTTTTATTTATTAAACAACGATAATGAACAAAATCATTGTATAGTATATTCATCTCAAGTCTCCACGGTTAGAATACAGACAGTTTAAGTGATAATTAAATTTTTAAGTTAAAACTTTAGGTTAATTTTCACAATGTAACAATGTTAAATTACAATTGTAAGAAATTGATTTTTTTTGCATATAATTGGATGTCACTCTGCAAAAGTAGGCCAAGAGATAACTTTTGTCTAATTAATTCTAAAGTTCGTGCAATACAATGTCCCCATGAAGGGTCTTCAACCTGCTTTAAAACATACCGTACTGGCATAGTGTCCCGATATCAACGAAACCAGATGTAGGCAAAACATGGATAGCCTGTTTCGCTGTCATGTCCACCACTTCTCATCTCAGTTTAGAGGCAATGGGCACCATTGATAAGAAGATGTGACCCCGATGTTTACATTCAAATCGCCCTCTGTTGACCAAACACTGTACACGTCATGTTTCGCCGGGCAAAAAGACGCGTGGTCATGGTAAGATTGCGTGTACTTTCTAGCTGGCTGCCAAAACAGAAAAGGTTTTTCTAATCATCTGATGGTTTTCGGGTGACGTCAGAGGTCACATCGTCTATACTTAAAATTAATTTAAACGTGTACTTTATAATTTAAAGTTTAGTCGTATCGGGTTACCAGTCGCAGCAATGGTAACTGTATGGTAGTATATGGTGGATAACCTATTTTTATTAAGCAAGATTTGTGTTTGCTTAGCAGTTATTTTTTTGTGTGTTCACATGCTTTATGAAATTTAACCCAAGGTGTAAAACATAGACGTTCTTTATATGCAGTGGTACGTTCCTATTAGTGCAATAGGTAATTGGTCATTTAATTTATCAAATATTTCAGACGAACCGTTTTAAGGTATAAAAGTTATATTAAAATTGAGATCCGAAAATAAAACAGCCATTTTTATACCTATGTTATACTGGTTTCCAATGCCGTAGTACAATATAACCAAACAGTGAAAATATTCACACAATTTTCGTGCGCCACTCACGCGCAACTTCCGGTGTCAGCGAGAGGGCGCTGTTTATTGCTTTTGACGTCATAGACAAACGGTTTATTTACACTATAGCTATCTAAACACCATTTAGTTCTTACCCCTTCTAACTGTTAAAAAATGAATAAGTTCCCGAAACCATTATTCATTTGAATCTCAATTTAAACCACTTCGGACACATTGGTATCTTTCTTCTCGTCTGTCGGAATCTTCTTATAGTTTTGATTGGTGTCGTCTGCGTCGTTTACCTCGGGTGCAGACGATTTCTTGAAGAGGGTTTTCAGTCCGAAGCCCTGACCCTCTAAAATGAGGAAAAAATAAATATTAAATTACCTTTTACATTACTCCTTCAAACAATTTTATTTTGATTTATTTGATTTGATTGATCCCTTACCCCCATCCCACCCTTAATAAGTTTTGTTAAAGGGAGCTTTCAAAGTCTTGTTGGAAACGATACTTTTTGACGTAATGTAGTTTTAGAAAAAAATTGTTATTTTTTAACAGCACAAATTCTAATCTGAGAAAGGGCCGAGGCATGAAGCCTTTCTTGTGTATCTGATAAAAGCACATAATTCTATGCAAGGGGATGATGTGTTTTTCTCTCATTATTTTCCTGCAACTTCAATCACCAATTGAGCCCAACTTTTCACTGGTTTGTTATTGTATGTTATTTGGGGCACACCAAGTGAGAATACTGGTCTTTGACAACTCAAGCCTGCCTTTTCTCAGGGTATCCCAATTTGTTTTAGTAAACAATAAATTGCGAAGATTTAGACTCAATTGGTCATCGAAGTTGCAAGAAAGTGAAAGGAAAAACACTCTTGTTGCACAATTTGTATGCTTTGAGATGCCTATAAGGCTTCAGACCTGAAATTCTTTTAATAATTTCAGTGAGAAATTTATCTCCTCTTTTTCAAAATTTACGTCCAGCCGTTTTCTAACAATCTTGTATGTCACCTAAGTAAGTTTTGATGCTAAACTCTATTAATAAAGTCCGTTCGGTCCACAGTAACTTAAAAAAAGAAAAGAAAACGAGGATCACTTACTTCCGTGGTCTTCTCCTTCCTGAATAGTCTCCGGCAAGTCTTGGTTCAGAGTCTCAGGCAGGAGAAGAGCCAAGACTCCGGCGAGTAAGGAACAACCTCCGAAGACAATTAGAGGTAATGGTTTCCAGAAGTCTCCTAGGATGAGGATGACCGGGGCGATGATGCCGCTGATACGGGCAAACATGGATGACATTCCCATACCCATGCTCCTGGTCAAAAGTAAAAAAAAAAAAAAAAAAGTTTAACAAAACAATTCGCATGAATAAGTAGGATTTAAAACTTTGCATGGTGGAAATACGATGATAAAGGTTTGCGTCATACGTGGTGTTACCCCAAACCTTTACTAAATTAGTATTATATGGGCTTTGTAAAAGAAACCCAAAAACCAAACACCTCGAAACAGCTATGTTCAAAGGAACTTTAAGGCTTACTAAGATATTGTTTTCTTGTGCAATTGATTTTTTTTTTTTTTTTTTTTTGAAAACATTATTGTATTTTGTTTTCATTTCGGTTGTGCTTTCTTTTTTTTTTGATATTTTTTATTTTAATAAATACCGTTATTGTAAATTTACTTGCAAATCGGCTGATGCCGCTATTTGCAAATCCGTATGATAATCCATGAATGAATGAATGAACGAATGAATGGTCGAATGACTGGTCTTACCTAACGGGTGTAGGATACAATTCCACCGAATAAATGTAGATGACGTTAAAGGAACCGGAAATGGCGAATTTCCCTATCATAGCAACTGCCGCCCTGGCTACACCCGGCTCTGTTATGATAAAACAAGAAAAAAGAAAAACTACAAAATAGAATTAGACATTGTGCGCCGCACAGTTTGTCGTTTAGTCGGTGGCAAAACTAACACAATAGGAGACTTTTCAACGCTAGGTGGCAGCAGACTTACTGGGTAAATTTCCATCTTTACGTAGTTCTGAACATGCACATAATTGAACAATGGATTTACCCGGTAAGTGTGCTGCCCTCTATCGTCCGAGAAAGTCTCCCATTCGGTAAGGTTTCTTAGACCGTATTTTCACCTGGATACTCATACATATGTTTTTAGAATGGGTGTCATTGGGTTTAAGAGCACAAAAAGATGGAATATCAAGAAGTATACAACAAACAAATCTCAAGCAACTGTTACACTGACACCAACAAACAATGTCCAATCAAGCAATTTAACTAACCAATAAATATAGTAGTTAGGCAAGCCACGCCCCCAGTTGCCAGATACAGTGCCAAGGGGAGACGGCGCCCCCAACGTTGTATGGTAAACCAGCTGGACAAATAGGCTGGTAACTCCACTGCTCCAGATATAAAAGCCGCCACGTAGTCATCAACACCTAGATCTGATGTGCTCAGGGAGAGTCCATAGTAAACCAGACTATTCACAAACCTTACAGAAAGCATTGGTTAAAAAATTATTGTTGGCATAACTTTGTTCAATTTTAATTTTTACCACTTTTATATTATTCGTTGAAAAGGAAAACCATGCAACAAAGCATCATTGCAACATAGGCCTGAGTAAAATTGATTAGGCGAGTTTAAAGTAACAACAAATGACTCTTTCAAGGGGGGGGTGTCCTTGCCCCCAGTTGAGGGGCCGATCCTCGACCCAGTAGGGGCTGTCTTCGCCTCTGGGCTGGCAAGTACTGAGTTTTTGAGTATGAAGAAACCTAAATTAAAAATAAATACAAAACTTTCGAGACGGTTACGAACGAAATACAGTATAGAAAACGATAACCCAAAGTCTTAGCCTTAACGTACGTGCATTAGAGCATACAGTAAGCCCCAAAAGTGGCGACATGACCAAGAAGCACAACGATTGTTTGACGTTCACGTTCACGTTCACGTATTTGCTCGCGTTACGTGCAGCTGAACCTTGCTAAACATTTTATAATGTGCACATATCCACCCACAGGGATGCTCGAGGCGCATAAAAGGGATGAAACCATCGAATTTACTGGTGTTTTTTTAGATTTGTTTTTCCTTACCAGTTGAAGAAGATATTGAGGGTTTTCTTGCGCATGTTTGGAGTTCTGAAAAGGTCAATCTGAGTTGGCTGACGAGTCAAAATATTATTAGTGTCCTGTGAAAAGACGTGGAGAGAAGAAATAGAAAGAAAATCTGCAATCAATTTTTTGTCTCCAGTTAAACAATTTTCAGTGTTAAACTGTGTAATAATGTCATATTATGATACAAAACACAGGTAACGGATTTGGCCGACCTGGGGTCGATTTCACAAATCACAAAGACACATTTTATGGCGAGTGAGATCAATCTTAGCTCGTTGTGAAATTGATTGTGTGACTTTATGGAAGACAATCTACCATTGAAACGGGAAGGAATCGAACCCACGACCTTCTAAATATACTCCACACTGGATGACGCTGGAAGGGAAAGATTACAGAGCGTGTCGTGTACGAGGATGACCGGGTACATATACGACATTCGTATATACACATGCTCCTTAACGATAGAAACAATCCATGGAAACAACCAAACCATTGAAAAAAGAAGGATTCGAACCCACGACCTTCTAAATACACCCCCAATGTGGGACGCTGGGAAAATATTCATGAGCGTGCCGGGTATGAGGATGACTTGAACACTAGATGACATTCGTATACCCATGCTCCTCAAGGATGGAAACAATCCACGGAAACAACCAAACCGTTGAAACAAGAAGGAGTCGAACCAACGACCTTCAAAATACACTCCACAGTGTGGGACGCTGGGAGGGAAAGATTGCATGAGCGTGCCGGGTATGAGGATGACTTGAACACTAGTAAAACCATCCATCACTTAGGTGGGATTCGAACCCGAGACCAACGGTTTATTCTCACCTTTTCCTGTATGGTTTCCTCTTCGGCGAACATGTTCTCCGGGACCGATTTCTTGTTCACCTTTGCAATGGACTTAATGATCTTCTCGGCTTGCTTGAATTTCTTCTTTGATATCAACCAACGTGGAGACTCTGGCAAAAAGCTATAGATAGAATGTTGAATTCATTTTAGCTTTCTTCTTAAACGATCTCAACATTCATTGAAATATCAGTTTGGTGATAAACAAACCAATATTAAACAACTGTTTAAAGGGTGTATGTACTTTTTGTAGGACAAAAAACACAATGTCCACAGATTTACACTAATCTTACATAGTTTGAAGATAATGATAGTAGAAAGCTTCACTGAAAATATTACGTGCTGAAGTGCTGTAGTTTTTGGGGAATTAGTAAAACAATGCCACGAAAATAGTTTTGGTCTCATGAGACCAAAATTATTTTAGGCATTTACAAACGTATTTTCATGACAGTGTTTTACTCATTTCTCAAAAACTACAGCATCTCAGTAAGTAATATTTGAAGGGAAGCTTTCCACTATCATTATCTTCAAACCCTGTAAGTTTAATGTAAATCTATGGACATTTTGACAAAGTACCCAAATCCTTTAAATAAATAAAGCTATACACTCAGACAGATGAAACTTTTGAAGTAAACGAAATGTTGTTATAAAAGTTCAAATTTTTAACAAACTGCGTCAAAATGACCAGTAAATAGTTCAAACTGACGTATATTACTAACTTAGGCCATGCCTAACCCGATGAATGCAAGGGATGACCCGATTTAGTGCAGGCCCGACTTGATTCATGTCAGGGTTGACCCGATTTTGGTCAGTCTGAACCAATTTAGGCCATGTTTGACCCACTTAAGGTCATGTCTGACCCGATTTAGGGTCAGCCCTGACCCAACTTTTAAGGCGACCAAGAAATTTCACGGGTGAGCTGGTCGATACCGGATGGTCGGAAGTCTGAAACCTGACTACTTGGTTTAGATTGTACACAAATCCTATTAAATATACACATCTCAACCTTCTGGATAAGAATTGACCCGGATCCAGGTTCCGTAGGACCCGACCCTATATCTGAGTCAACTTGATCCCCGAAATCTGTACAAAAACTGACTCGTCGGGAACACCTCAAACTGACGTTAGAATACTACCATCAAAATCCCATTTTGTTGACCCAGAATGAGTCAGACAGAAAATTTCAGTGTATTTCTCTCAATGAATCTGTCATGAGATAACTTGACCCTGTGTAGCCACACCATCAACATCTGCATCTATTCAGCTACTTGGCAAAGCCTGTTCAGCATCTTAACAAGGGTGCGGCTGCCGACGCTGGACGGAAGTGTACCAAAATATATACACAAATAGAATTACGTACCATATTTAAATATCACATTAAATATCACTTACAAGAAAAAGGCGAAGAAGATAAAGGTTGGTATGGAGATGGCTAATTGAAGATGGCGCCATTCGCGTAGACTATACGCCATGACCGCCAACAGAGCGTATCCTATAGAGAACAACACTGCTAGAATCGTCCCCACCATGGTCCGGTAGGCTGGCCCAACGATCTCCGTAACTGGTGAGATATTGAATAAGTAGGATTTGAAACTTTTCATGGTGGAATTACGGTATGCTCTGATCGTCTTCTGGAGAACAGAAGACGATCAGAGCATACTGATCAAATCGTCGAGTTGAAACCAACAGTTCTTTTCAGAACCACCCCAACTCATTAGAGATAGTCATTACATGGTGTTACTGTAAACCTTTCCATAAGACGTAAATTGTTAATTTTTAGTTAGTAAACCATTTTTGGAAAAGGTAAAGGTGGGGTCAAAACAACACAAAGTTAACGATATTGTTCATGCCGGTATGTTGTTTTGATCTGGCTTTCTCTCTACTTATAGTTGGAGGTCTATTGAAAGACATTTTGGAGTAAACGGAATCTGTGTAATTTTTATTTGCTAAAAGTTAGTAAATAGGCCTACTCTTATCTACCCAGACTTCCTTCTTACTGCGTTAACTATACAACTGTATGCTGTAATCTTTCATTAGTGGGTGCGTTCGTTTAGCTTCCCTGTGTCGACCCCGCGGTGCTCACTCGGGATCGGGTGAGTCCCTGATAAGGGCTAATCGAACGATCACACTCGCCCTCTCGTGGTGACGGCATGCACCTCAGGTCACCCCAAGTGACCCACTCCACAAGCAGGGCACTGGGGGCTGACCCAGGTGAGCCCCGTCAAAGCTATTCGAACGCACCAGGGCAGACCGGGGTCGACCCAGGGAAGCTAAACGAACGCACCCAAAGATGAGGCTTTCACCAAAGGCGCTGGGATGGGTAAACGTATCATGCACGCTCATTGGTTTTATAATGCGCAGTCCCATCATGCATCACACTCACACTGCAACATAATTTCTATGCACTGCATACATGACGTACTTCCTCACTAAGAATCTACCCCTAGTTGATTACCCACCCCAGCGGTCATTGATAGACTGGCCACTGGGTGGCCGAGCGAAGATGAGGCCCAGATTTCGACTTCGTGTTTAAAGTATAGTCATACTATTTAGGCCAACGTGAACCTGAACTCATGTTTCAAGATCAACGTGAGACATTTCTGACCGCATTGCTGTAATTTGTGTAGACCAAGAGAACGAGGTTGCGACCCTGAAAAGTTGGTATTGGAAACCTGGAGGTCGTTAACGTGAAAATGTTTGAAGAATGAATGTTTATTATTCCTAAGCTTGAAGATCGTCTGAAGTTTCCTCAGATTGTTGTGATACTTTCAAAACATATCATGATCTGTACCATCCCTAAATTTTGGCACAGCTGGTCAAGTCATGCTCCTTTACCAATTTCAATTACTGGCTGGTATTTATTACAATACAAAATGTCGACTTAATGGTACCAGGTTGTTAAGCCCACGCAGTTCCATCTTAAAGGAACACGTTGCCTTGGATCGGACGAGTTGGTCAAAACAAAAGCGTTTGTAACCGTTTTTTATAAAATGCATATGGTTGGAAAGATGTTTTAAAAGTAGAATACAATGATCCACACAAGTTTGCCTCGAAATTGCGTGGTTTTCCTTCTACTGTGCGAACTAACATGGTCGGCCATTTATGGGAGTCAAAATTTTGACCCCCATAAATGGCCGACGTGTTAGTCGACAAGGTAAAAGGAAACCACGCAATTTCGAGGCATGTTTGTGTGGATCATTGTATTCTACTTTTACAACATCTTTCTACCCATATGCATTTTATAAAAAACGGTTACAAACGCTTTTCAAAGACCAACTCGACCGATCCAAGGCAACGTGTTCCTTTAAGGCCAGTGGCTTCACCAAACATGTTTCCTGGGGGGGGGGGGGGGTGGTTCAGGGGAGGAGAATGTGGGGTGGCTGAAGCAGTGCCAAGTGGACGATTGGAGCCCCACTACATTCATCCCATTCATTCACGATAAGCTATTCTTCTGAAAACAATCTAAGAAATGTCAAAGGGCCAGAGTCTCGAAGGATTACCAATAATAAAGGACATCAGCGAGTTCTACCTCCATGATAAGATACACGGTCTTTCGAAGGGTGGGGCGGGGGGGGGGGTCAAGAAGGGTCCAATAGTTTACCTCGCCAGTGGGTGGTAGGGGACCTATACCGTTCCTTCACTGAAACCTCAATAGACTATTCTTCAAGAATAGACATTTCTTATAGACATTTCAAAGAGACAGATAATCTTTGGGATTACCAATGATAAAGGACATCAGATACACGCCAAAATTCCCAGCAGCAATGAAGAATCGCAACGCCGTGTAGAACGCCATGTTTTGGACAAATGCCGCAGCAGTAGTGGCTGCAACAGCAACGCAAAGACTGAGGAAGAAAGCAGGTTTCCTGCCACCCCTAGGTAGAGAGGAAAAGGAGAAAAGTGTTTGCGAAAGTTAAAAGGAAATACAAATGCAGTCATATTGCGGGGCACTGATTAGGCCGATTTAAACAAACGACAGCCACCTTAGATCACTTTACAAGTCGACGTTAATCAGGCATTCGACGTTTCGATAGTTTTGTCTAGAAGTAATTGGCTTACATAAATCAAAACAGTCCTACACGTATACAACAAATATGCAAAGCTTCCTTTTCTTTATTCGAAAACAGATTTTTTAAAAGAACTTTTTGTCGGGCTTTGTAGCCATCCAATTAAAGGCACTGGACACCATTGGTAGTTACTCAAAATAATTGTTGGCATAAAAACTTACGTGGTAATGAGCAATGGAGAGCTGTTGATGGCATAAAACATGTGCGAAACGGCCCCCTCTGAAGTAAAGTAGTTTTTGATAAAGGGGTATTTTCTCACTCAAATATTAAAAGACTTCAGGTCTGAAGACTTTTTAATTTAAGGCATATGAAAGCACACAATTTGTGCAACAAGGATGTTTGTTGTTTGTATTCTCTTGCAACTTCGATGACCAATTGAGTTCATATTTTTACAGATCAGTTATGTTATGCATACGTTCGGATACACCAAGTGAGAAATAATTTTGACAGCTATGAAGGTGTCGATTGCCCTTTTTAAAGAGCAATTCAAGGAAGGAATACATCAAAAATCGCAATAAGAAGAAAAACTCACCAGTCTGCAACGATTCCCCAAAAGAAAGATCCGAAGAGAAACCCAGCGAAGTAGACAGACTGCGCCAAACTAGGAAGAGTTTGTTTGGAGCAGACGAGGTCGAACTGAAAAGAAAAATTATCAACAAAATTTATATAAGTTTTATACTAAGTTTTATAATTAAGTTTTATAATAAAAGACAGTGGACACTATTGGTTATTGTCAAAGACCAGTGTTTTCACTTGGTGTATCTCAACAAATGCATAAAATAACAAACCTGTGAAAATTTGAGCTCAATCGGTTGTCGAAGTTGCGAGATATTAATGAAAGTAAAAGACACCCTGGTCACACAAAGTTGTGTGCTTTCAGATGCTTAATTTCGAAACCTCATATTCTAAACTTCAGGTCTCAAAATCAAATTCGTGGAAATTACTTCTTTTTCGAAAACTACGTCACTTCAGAGGGAGCCGTTTCTCACAAAGTTTTATACTATCAACCTCTCTCCATTACTCGTTACCAAGTAAGGATTTGTGCTAATAATTATGTTGAGTTAATACCAATAGTGTCCACTGTCGTTAATTGACAGAATGGTGGAGAAAATAAAACAAACAAAAAATACTTTTGATGCAAAGTTTCCCGGTGGTGTGGAAATTGTCACTTATAAAGAAGTAAAGTTATTTCCTTAGTATTAAGAGACAGGAAACCAGTATTTAGTGGAACGCAATTAGTATCGCAATTCGACCGAATACCATTGCTTATATACTACCATCGCGTGAGCTTTCTTAATTCACCTGACAACAACAACAACAACACGACGACAACAACAGTGTTTCTGGTTCACATAGCAAGCTACAGTGTAAGGGTAGGGGTTAACCCCAGTGTTTCTGGTTCACATAGCAAGCACCCTTGTTTTACAGGTTTCATCAGGCTTGCAAGCTACAGTGTAAGGGTAGGGGTTAACCCCAGTGTTTCTGGTTCACATAGCAAGAACCATTGTTTACAGGTTTCCTCGGGCTTGCGAGCTACAGTGATTAAGGTCACTCATGAGGCATCCTTGGTTTCATTACCAAAAATGGATAATAATAATTGTTTCTCAAATTTTGAAGCGAACTAGTCTCGCGCTGTATCTAGTCGAAATTTGAATACACGCGAGGTTTGGAGAGAAAGTCCCAGCCCAACAAAATGAAACCTTATTTAAAACCCTAATCGTTCCATAATTTATTCCGTTTTTTTATTAAACAAGGAGGACCGTATTTATTGTTGTTTTCTTTCATAGCTAATAATAGTTGGGGGTTTCAAACTGGTGTCACATTCAATGTTGTCCTTTATGCAATACCGTCCGGCGGACATTATTGCATATGCAATAATGCCCGCCTGTCGGTTTTGCATAAGCAATCGTGTCCGTCCGGCTGCTGCATAATGCAATGTGTCCGCCCGGACACATTTGCATATGCAGTTGTGTCCGCACCCCTGTGCAAAACCGTCCTTGCAGTTAATTTAACGCCCTTGGTCGACGAAACACGTTCGCCTTTTTATTTACAAGCTAAGTGCATGTCATGAATGACATGAGAAATGTTCGGCCGTTGGGTATTTGCTGTAATCATAAAATACGTGAATATTCATGCTGCATTTATACGTTAAGGTTCAGCTTATGCACGCTTACTCACATGCGCACATACATGTAGTCATGTACATGTCCACTGGACGGTGTTTGCATAGCCCCGGACACGATTGCATATGCAAAAGTGTCCAGAGCGGACAGTATTGCATGGCGGACACAATTGCATCTGCACCGGCCGTTTAATGCACTGTGTTTTTATTGTTTCATGCTCCATTTTGCATTATTATTGTGGTCGATAAACATCTGTTTTAAAACTATTATAGTTATTAGTAGTAGTGGTATTAATGGTACCTAAAACCTGGTATGGTATGGTATTTGTATGATTTTTAATTCCTAGAAAAGAAACCATAATGCTGCCTCATAAAGTGAACATCATCACTGTAGCTCGTTAAGGCTGGGTCACATCAAACTAGTTCTAAAAACTAGGTTCACTTCGTGTGCACACAATTTAAGTTCATGGGGGTGTCGTGGCCGAGCGCATAATAGCACCGAATGCTTCTGTTCAACAGAGTGTGGGTTCGAATCCCGGTCGTGACACTTGTGTCCCTTAGCAAGATACTTATACTATAATTGCTTTTTTACAACCAGGGCCCAATTTTATAGATGTGCTTAAGCAAAAAATGTTGCTTAAGCAAAAATTGTTTTGCTTAAGCAAAAAAACATTTGCTTAAGCAAAAAATGTTGCTTAAGCAAAAAAATCTTTGCTTTGTAAAATCAGATTACCGGCTAAGACTCCACTAAATTGTTATGCTAAGTAAACACCAGCTAAATGTAAGTCACAAGCAATGCACATGGCACGACATTTTTGCCAGTAACATGTGTAAAATAAGCAAGCTATTTTCGTGCTTAAGCAAATATTTTGCTTAAGCAGCTCTATGAAATTGGGCCCAGGTGTAATGGGAACATGAGGGCATAGATGGTTCGTGTGGTTGGCTTAGCTATAGTGCGCTATATATTTGGCGGCACGGGGAGCTGAGATCGTTTCAGGAATGAAATGGCCCAGTGAAAAGGATAATAATGTTGGAAGCGCTTTGAGACATGGGGTATAAAGCGCTATATAAAATCGAATATTATTACTATTTTTATTAAGCCCAGAACTTAGCGAGAACGAGGTCGGTGTGATGTGATTTTGAGCCTCAGGAAACCTGTTTGCAATAACCAGAAACACAGGGGTTAACTCCATCTGTTATGTGTGCCAATCCGTCGCATAGGACTACTCCGGAACCCTGGATTGGTGTACAATTTATAAAGGAGGACGAACAAATGGTAAATTACCTTGCCCAAGGCCACTGTGCCACGAAAGGGACTCAATTATTGTCACTTTGAAAGGAGTTGAACAAAAATAGTAATCTTTATAATAAAAAGTATACAGAGTTCGATTTGTGATGAGTGGACCCCGAGCCTCAACTAAGACGAAAGAGAATAAAGAAAAGGGCATGCCTAAAGATACACAGGGGCCGATTTCACAAAGCGCTACGATTCATCTGCTGCCTTGGATCAGATGAGTTGGTCCATGAAAAGCGTTTGAAACCGTCTATTATAAAAATGCATATAGTTGGAAAGATTTTTAAATAGTAGGATACAATGATCCAAACAAACATGCCTCGAAATTGCATGGTTTTCCTTTAACATGGTGAACTACACACGGTACGCCATTTTGTGGAGTCAATTTTTTGACCCGTACGAAATGGCGGATCGTGTTAGTTCGGAAAGTAAAAGGAAAACCACGCAAATTTGAGGCATACTTGTGTGGATTTTTATTTTCTACTTTTAAAATATCTTTTGAACCATATGCATTTTATAACTAACGGTTTCGAATGCTTTTCATGGACCAACTCGCCCGATTCCAGGCAATGTGTCCCTTTCATGCCATTGGACACTTTCTAAACAGAACAACAAAAATTAAAAGTTCACAGATTTACAGAAGGTATTGATGATAGACTTCCCTTGAAATATTATTCCATGAAATGCTTTACTTTTTGAGAAATTATTAAAACACTCATCAATTCTCGATATCGAGAATAACGGATTTATTTTAAACACATGTCATGACACGGCAAAACGTGCGGAAACAAGGGTGGATTTTCCCGTTGTTTTCTCCCGACTCCGATGATCGATTGAGCCTAAATTTTCACAGGTTTGTTAATTTATATACAAGTTGTGATACACGAAGTGCGGGCCTTTGGACAATACTGTTTACCGATGTTGTGCGATTGCTTTAAAGGGAAGGTACACTATTGGTAGTTGTCACAGACCAGTGTTCTCACTTGGTGTATCTCAACATAATATGCATAAAATAACAAACCTGTGAACATTTGAGCTCAATTGGTCATTTGAGTTGGAAGAAAATGATGAAAGAAAAAACACCCTTGTTGGAAGAATTTGTGTGCTTTCAGATAGGAATAAAAGACTTCTAGCTAGAAGTCTTTTATTATTTTAGTGAGAAATTACCTCTATTTCACAATCTATGCTACTTCAGAGGGAGCCATTCTCACAATGTTTTATATCAACAGCTCACCATTATGCGTCACCACGGGTGTTGAGAGGAAAATATCAGGAGTAGAAACATAATACAGAACATTCGTTTGCACATGCAGAGACTGCACATAGGTAAAAAAGAAGTTATTATACTAAATAAAATACCAATCAATAAATGAAAATAAAACTTCAATTCCCTGTTCAAGGCTACAAAGGCAGCATGAAACAAGATCAATGGCACATGAGGAACATAATACTATGTTGAGGTTTTACCAGTTAATGTGATTCTCAGCGGGGCTGGAGCAGCACCCTACCGGGTCGAGAGATCCTCGGCGCTGATGATGCTACTGCGGTAACCATGAACTCAGTTTTCCACCGAAATTAAGCCGAATTGCCTACATTATTCGGTCCCTTTATTACAAAAATCTTGTTTAAGTTGAAAAGTGAATCACTTTTGTTCGATTGACATGACCTTTGACCCTTTAAGGCAGTATAACTCTGCATAGCTCTAGTTTAAAAGAAAATTTTCTACTTAGGCTTGTGCACAAAAAAACTGCGGTTTTACAGTGTAGGCACATACTCGTGAACACTGATTTATTTTTTTTTTTGAAAACGGTATTTGTTAACGTGTTTGGGTCAAACAAACTGTCTATTCAATATCTAGAAACATTATTGGCTTTGCAAATGTACGCATTCATCAACATTACAAATGAGCTACCCACGTTTCCCGACGGGCTACTGCATGGCTGCAGTTCGCCGTGGCATTCGTATGAATCTCAAGGGCGAGGCATTGGAGGGTTAAAACCATGCCTTTATCGCACCCAACTGCTGGTTCAGCCAACCAAATGGACACGTGATAAACTCTACACAAAGCAGAGGCCATTAGACAATTACATGCCAGGGGAAAAGGGTTTCGACAAAGACGATGGCGGGGCAAACAATAGACTTGATGACAAGTCGTTAGGCGCTGCCTATTTGTCTGCCTTTCATGCAACAGTCACAGTGCGATGTTACACATGCAACAGTCGTAGGTAGCGCGAGGTAATTGCGACTGACCCGCACACACATACTGGGATCGAGGGTGTGTGTATCGTCCCCGCAGCTACACCGCGCTGTAACTACACACCGCGCTTAACAATTACCGTCTTGACTTCAAGACTAGGCAAACAACAAACCCCAGAACATTATGACCAACTAGTCCAAAACCACGCCTACAACGCCATCTATACATTTGTACAACCACGAAATACAAGGCTTGAGCATTGGACATGGTCACCAGTCTGATAAAGCTCATAAATTAGGAGTGAAACGTAACTAAAATAATATGTTAAAGTTAACATTCTTTGATTCGAAAAACGAACGCTCATTATCCATTAAATGATGAACGATCCAGACAAACTTAATGGCACACCAGTCACACAATACTTTTTTCAAAACACATACCAAGGTTCAGTTCTGTAGGAATGATCGTGAATGAATGAGTGGTATTTTTGTTAAAAAGTAAATAGCCAGTCACTTTGGAATAAATCGGTTTAAAGGAACACGTTGCCTTGGATCGGTCGAGTTTGTCTTTGAAAAGCGTTTGTTATAAAAATGTATGTAGGTAGAAAGATGCTGTAAAAGTAGAATACAATGATCCACACAAACATGCCTCGAAATTGCACGGTTTTACTTTTACCTCGTCGACTAACACAGTCGGCCATTTATGGGAGTCAAATGTTTGACTCCCATAAATGGCCGACCGTGTTAGTTCGCACAGTAAAAGGAAAACCACGCAATTTTGAGGTAAACTTGTGTGGATCATTGTATTCTACTTTTAAAACATCTTTCCAATCATATGCTTTTTATAACAAACGGTTAAAAACGCTTTTTGTATAGACCAACTCGTCCGATCCAAGGCAACGTGTTCCTTTAACCTAATGTGAATTGTATGAGCTTGGTAACACTGCCCCATGGCCCCTCGGCGCATTCCATTTCTGACCTGAACTATAAAGTAAAGTTTCGTGACATTCATTCTTAAAGGAACACGTTGCCTTGGATCGGTCGAGTTGGTTTTTGAAAAGCGTTTGTAACCGTTTTTCATAAAATGCATATGGGTAGAAAGATGTTGTAAAAGTAGAATACAATGATCCACACAAACATACCTCAAAATTGCGTGGTTTTCCTTTTACCTCGTCGACTAACACGTCGGCCATTTATGGGGGTCAAAATTTTGACTCCCATAAATGGCCGACCGTGTTGGTTCGCACAGTAGAAGGAAAACCATGCAATTTCGAGGCAAACTTGTGTGGATCATTGTATTCTACTTTTAAAACGTCTTTCCAACCATATATGCATTATATAAAAAACGGTTACAAACGCTTTTGTTTTGACCAACTCGTCCGATCCAAGGCAACGTGTTCCTTTAAAGGCAGTGGACACTGTTGGTAAATACTCAAAATAATTATAAGCATAAAACCCTCCTTGGTATTAAGAGTAATGGGGAGAGGTTGATAGTATAAAACATTGTGAGAAACGGCTCCCTTTGAAGTGACGTAGTTTTCGGGAAAGAAGTAATTTTCCACGAATTTGTTGAGACCTCAGATTTAGAATTTGAGGTCTCGAAATCAAGCATATGAAAGCACACAACTTCGTGTGACAAGGGTGTTTCTTCTTTTATTATTATCTCGCAACTTCGACGACCAATTGAGCTCAAATTTTCACAGGGCTGTTATTTTAAGTATAATGTTTAGATACACCAAGTGAGATGACTGGTCTTTGACAATATTACCAATAGTGTCCAGTGTCTTTAAGTAAATAAGGAACAACATCTCAGTGTACAGATTGTTTGGTAGGCAGAGTAAAGTAAAACTCTCCAAACAATTCCTAACAGGAGAACGGTTTATTAGACAAAATTGTTTAAATATTATAACATAGCCTGGCAGTAGACCCAGCGGAGTACAAATCGCGCCACGCCTCCTTTAAATGGACACGTTGCCTTGGATCGGGCGAGTTGGTCTATGAAAAGGTTTGCAGTCGTTTGTTATGAAAGATGTTTTAAAGGTAGAAAATAAAGATCCACTCAAATATGCCTCGAAATTGCGTGGTTTTCCTTTTACTTTTACGGCGGCCATTTTGAGGAGGCAAACATTTTGACTTCTTGATGGTGTGCTGACGTGTTAGTTCATGACGTATAATGGAACACCGTGCAAATTCGAGGCATATTTGACAGGATCTTTATGTTCTATTTTAAAAACATCTTTCCAACCATATGCATTTCATAACAAACGGTTAGAAACGTTTTTCATAAACCAATTCGCCCAATCCAAGGCAACGTGTCCCTTTAAGCTAGCGCTGAGGGTTCATCCGCAAAAAGTAGCTCTTCCCTTTTTTTTTTAGGGGGGGGGGCGGCTTTACTGGAAAAGTGGTTGATCCTCCTTTTTATAACCGAAGGTCACAGAGCCTCACGCCTTTTTTCCCACAGTCGGAAAAATTTTCGTGTCATGTCACCACTGTTTCATTCGTCATGACATGAAATAATATTTAACTATTTAAAATGAGGTATTCCTTTTCGTGAAAACAAGTTACGAATCGGTGGCAAGACATGGAAAGTTTGCCAATAATTCCAAAAATTGTACAAAGAAAAGATAAATGATGAGTATACATTACATCTTGAATGATCGTAGTCTTATACTGGGATCGATCGTACTCCCACCCTGCATCGCACTCGATGGTTTCATTGGTCCACCCATCATCCTGACCGTCCGTCAAATTGGAGATACCTTGCTCCGGACTACTCCGAGCATTGAGGTACCGCTCGCATTCCGAATACACCGTGTTCCCATCCTCGTCGACAGTGAACGGTAGAGTCAACTCCTTTTGCAACTCCAGACAATCCGACTCTAGAGAGCTACAGTTTAGAGATTGACTGTCAGGAACAGTACACCAATGGTCTGTCTTGGCCGCCAGAAACACTTGGCCAATAGCATGCCATGCTGAAGGAATTCCTGTTAAAGTAATCAGTAGACACAACACTATCTGATACCGTCCGAAAACACCTACTTCCACTAAAATGCTATCAAACTTCATGCCTGTGGTTTGATGGTGTGGCTTCACGGGAAGGAATGCCACGAACTAAAGGCCTCGAAACTTAGAGACTGTGTGTCAACAACAGATCGCAAAACGTTAATGCCGCACTGACAAAATTGTAAAGTATTGACAAAGAATTTCTGCACAACTAATGCTACTGCTTGTACAGCAGTGTAGGGTGTCACATCCGTATGTTGGCCACTACCCAACCACCCGTGACAGGTTTCAGATGTCAATTATTCAGAAAACATGTACTTTTTTGTGTGGCTCTGCTTTCAAGCGATGACAAGTTGAACCAAAGCAAACGACAGCAGAAGGGAAACTTATTAGTGGAGAAATCTATGCTTAGAGGAAGGATTCTTGCTCTTAGTTTCTGATGATGAGAGTTTTCGGGGGCGGAAGGGGGGAGTGGTTCAGAAAGTAACGTCACCATATGGATTGTATTGCACGTTCTGCATTTCTCTAATGTAAGAGAGTGAAAAACACCACTCTTTACATTTCGAGTTGTCCCTCATGTGTGGCTCTTAAAAAAAGAGTGGTGGTTATTTCACTCTTTTAAAAGGGGTTTCACTCCAGGACAGAGTGAAAAAAAAATCACTCAAACTAAAGCAAACTAATTGAAAAAGAGTTGTCCCTCATATGGCTCTTCAAAGAGTGCTTCTACACTCTTTGCATTTAGAGAGAGGAACTGATCGGGTTGGATTTTGTGTTATTTAACCACCGGAACGAATCCATCTGAATGAAATTAAAAAAGGGACATGGTTGCGAACTGTATAACAATGAGTGTGCATCAAGAAGGAGCCATTTGAACGCATTATCGTGGTGACTTGTTGCCTCTGTTGTTCCATTGACCTTTTTTTGTGAGACTATGTTTTAGTGGAACTCAATTGAACCATTGAACGGCCCCATTCTGGGTACACCAGTGCCTACCCATACGAACAGTAGCCTGGACAGCTATAGAACAGCTACCCCAAGCGACTGGAAGTGGATACCACGTACCGAGTGGTGACTCGACTCGCAAGCGTGGTCTACTCTTCCAGTCGCTTGGGATCTCGGCTCTACGAAGCTGTCAAAGCCACGAAAGCATTGACACAAGGCTACACGAACAGGGCCACACAGTCCCAGGGCATCGCGATTGATCATGTCAAGGCTGGAAAATGACACGAGAATAATTATTTAAAACATTCTAATTAAAAACATCCTGATGCGTCCCATTTGTGTTGAACACTATGATTAGTAGAATTGTTTTCGAAACCGGCAGCTTACAACGTGTCACCAGTGTATATATGCTTTGTTTGCGATTCAAACAATCTAAATGAGTTTGGGTTGAACAAAGACAAATTGACTATAGACTGGTGGTATTTGAACCAACGTCATCTGTATTATGATGCCGGTGTCAGATGCAATTGTGTCCGCCATGCAATACTGTCCGCTCCGGACACTTTTGCATATATGCAATCGTGTCCGGGCTATGCAAAAACCGTCCGGCGGACATGTACATGACTGTACATGTCTGTGCATGTACGTGGTGCGTGAGCGAGCGTGCATGCACTGAACCTACGTACGTGTATGCAGCATGAATATTCAAGTATCTTATTATTGCAGCGAATACCCCAACGGCCGAACATTTCCCATGTCATTCATGACATGCACTAAGTAAAAAAAATGGTGAACGTGTTCCGTCGACCAAGGGCGTTTCAATTTACTGCAAGGACGGTTTTGCACGGGGCGGACACAACTGCATATGCAAATGTGTCGGCGGGCGGACACAATTGCATTATGCAGCAGCGTCCGGGCGGACACGATTGCATATGCAAGACCGTCCGGCGGACATTATTGCATATGGAATAATGTCCTCCGAATAGTATTGCATAGAGGGCATAACTGCATGCGACACCGGCGCTATACCATCATAATAATAGCGGTCTCTCTATTTGACAATCTTGGTTTGGGGTGCAGTCCTCAGCAGCCATAGAACCTTAAAGGAACACGTTGCCTTGGATCGGACGAGTTGGTCTACACAAAAGCGTTTGAAACCGTTTGTTATGAAATGTATATGGTTAGAAAGATGTTTTAAAAGTAGAAAATAATGATCGACACAAGTATCACTCAAAATTGCTCGGTTTTCATTTTACGTCGCAAATTAACACTGTCGGCCATTTATGGGAGTCAACTTTTTGACTCCCATAAATGGCCGACCGTGTTAGTCGAGGAGGTAAAACGAAAACCTCGCAATTTTGAGGCATATTTGTGTAGATCATTGTATTCTACTTTTACAACATCTTTCTAACCATATCAATTTTATAGCAAATGGTTACAAACGCTTTTCAACGACCAACTCGACCGATCCAAGAAAATGTGTTCCTTTAAGCTGACGTGTAGCTACGGATCACACCTAAGTTCACGATACAAACACAATTCAAATTTTGGGGCAAAACAAAGTTTTGGGGCAAAAATATAGTTTACCATAACAACATTACTTCGAATTAAATATATGTTTCGTTCAAAATACTTATTTTTTTTTTTTACTTTCTAAAGCTTTCATTATAGGCTTCATACCAAAACTTGTTATTGCTATTATTTTTTAAGAGTGACTGCAGGATTCGAACTGCCTCTAGCTACCGGGCAACCTCGGTAGTTTAGTTGGTAAGACACTGCTCTAGAATTGAAAGGGTCGCGGGGTTGAATCCCACCCGAGTAACTTGCCTATGATATGTTTTCACAGGACTCGGGAAAGTACTGAGTATACAGTGCTAACACACATCGGTGTATGGGTAAAAACCCAAGTTAGTATTCTTTATCCTCGATGCAAATTTAACATCTATTATATCATACATTCCCTTAAAAGTGGCTATGTCCCCCTTTTCAAAGACCAAGTTTCAAACTACAATGGAGTTTCCCTTTTAGTTTATATTTTGATATTTGAAAACATATGATTATGACTTTGGATTTTCTTTTGTATATGTTATATTGTACGCCTTGACCTTGTCTTTGACATTTCTGACTGATCACAGTTCTAAAAACGCACAGAGTCGCGTCTAATTATCGGATTTCCTTAGCGGGTTTGTTATGATGGATGAAAGGTTTCACAACAGCCTTCAAACTCAGTGCTTTAAACTTAGCCTTTAATCAAGTCGTTAAACGTCTAAAGGTTCAATAATGTTTACTGCTACTAACCTTTATGTATTTGTTGTTGTATACGTTGTATTGAAGTCAACCAGCAGATTGTGTAACTTGCATATCTTTTCGAAAACTGGAATTACAATAAAAATTAATAACTAGATAAAATATTCGTTCATAAAAACTAACACAGAAGGGTTTAGGTTAGGGGACCAAAGCCAAAAAATATTATAACGAGTTTATAATGAGTATTACATGTGATATTCAACATCGAAAACCTTTAAAGACAGTGGACACTATTGGTAACTGTCAAAGACCAGTCTTCTCACTTGGTGTATCTAAACATATGCATAAAATAACAAACCTGTGAAAATTTGAGCTCAATTGGTTGTCGATGTTGCGAGATATGAATGAAATAAAAAACACCCTAATTGTAACACGAAGTTGTGTGCTTTCAGATACTTGATTTCGAGACCTAAAATTCTAAACTTGAGGTCTCGAAATCAAATTCGTGGAAAATTACGTCTTTCTCGAAAACTACGTCACTTCAGAGGGAGCCGTTTCTCACAATGTTTTATACCATCAACCTCTCCCCATTACTCGTCACCAAGAAAGGTTTTATGCTAATAATTGTTTTGAGTAATTACCAGTAGTGTCCACTGCTTTTAAAACAATATTTTACTTGTTTGTACCTGATTGAAAGGTCGACATTGTGTCCGAAAGCTAATTAGATGTTTGTCATTATCAGTTGGGATTCATGCATAATGCATGAGTATTTAAATCCAACTGGTTCAAAATGATTGTTAAGATTGCAATAACAAAACAGTTGTTAATCTGTTGATGAGTCATATTAAACTGTAACGCGCGGAAAATAATGGTTACCAGTTACACTAAAGTGAAGATTTAAAGACTCATAGCCCTAACAATTACATCATTTCTCTGCTAAAAAAAAGAATTTATTCACATGGAATAAAATCAAAGAGTTTCAGGACATTCGCCAAAAACGGTACATGACGTCAGAACCACGTCTTAGTCCGTACACAATATACCCTTTTCACGCTTTCACCATCTTGGTCATGTTCACTGTTTTCAATAACAGGAATGAATGCTAACATTCATTGCGCAAACATGGCACCAGACCATTTCGTCCAGCCTCAGTTTTGTTACAATGAGTAGGAATGGAGTAAAATCAAGATGGCCACACCATGATAAAGGTCTATAGAGATAAATACCCACGGGGAAGAACATTAATGACCTTTCTTGCCCAAAGCTAAAAATTGAAAGAAAAAACGGTAACAGGTCGCGAAAACATTTACAGTAAACGCAACATGAAGGAAGAAGCCTGAACACATGACGTCACACTTCGAGGCTCGTGAATAACGCCAGAGAGTGGTCTCTTTGCCTAGGTCAATACCCGTCCATAATTCAAGTTCATTCACCTACATTAATTTCACGTCAAATCCTATACACTGTGCAAGTACGTACACTGTACAGTACACACAGTGCACATCACACAACACGCAGACGACCAAAGGTAAGCTTTCCATACCTGTGTTTTGATTGGTCCGAGGTGATGTTTGTCAGCTGCACCTACATCACCTCAGACCAATCAAAACACCGATACGGAAGGCTCACCTCATTGCACGTTTACCCAATCAAATCATTGTATCCAATCAAATCACTGGTTCTGAAAAAAAGACAGGGGACCAGTCTAACAGGTTGTAGGCCCCTATCAGGCAAAAGAAAGATTGGTGGTGCACTTGCATTCACTACAATAGTCCCGATGTGTTTATAACATCTACAACTCTTTGTTGTGTTCAGTAGCATACTTTTGACATAATCACTTTGTAAACATGATTTCTGCGAGGAAGCACATGGGATCAGTGCTAAGTTCAAGATTGAGAAACTTCAACAGGTGTTGACGGACTATGACGCATGGGAGCTAGGTCGCAGCCATGACCTGCCGTTGGCACTAGGGGGACGACTCAAAACTGCGACAAACAGAACTTGTCGCGACCCATGGGAGATGGTTAGGGAGACCAAGGGGATGGTTAAAAATAGGCAATACCCTTGTTGTCTTAAACAAGAGAATCAATGTGGTGGTGAAGAGGTTTCAACTAGTGGTTTAAACCCAACGAGGCCTGGTTCTTGATAATTTTACCGAGACGAAGTCGAGGTAAATTATCAAGAACAGGCCTCGGCGGGTTTAAACCACTAGTTGAAAAACGTTCAACACACTGCATAATGTTGAGAGTCATCATCACCGAAGGAAACATCCAGAAGCTGATTCTACCCCCTGGGCTGGAAAGTGTGCAGGATTTGAAGAACCAAGTCAAGGAGAGGTTTGAACTCAAAGGGGAATTCAGTCTCCAATTCATTGATCCGGACTTTGATAATTTCATAAGCTTATCATCACTAAAGGATATTAAAGACAAGGGAACTATCAAAGTCGTTCATAGCCTTGATTAAGACGCTACAGCCAGCCGCGATCTGCAAAATCCCAGTCCCCATCACTGATTTCCCCCAGCGCACCCCCATACATAACAACACAGTGCACGTGTACAGCGTATGTACACATACGTACTGTACGTGTACATGTACCATCTGTGTACGGTACACTTACGGTACATGGGTACTTCCTGTTGTTTAAGCCTCATGTGCGAGGTTGAAAGTAGAAAGACACGATCGTACTCACGACTACGCTATACTGTTCTCGCTGTACAATGTATGGTAATGTACATTTTGTGTATGCACTGCATGCGTGTGCAGCGAACCGGGCCGGGGAACAGTACGTCAACAGCCTTGATCAAGGCTAGACATGTGTGAGACACAATAAACCAAGCAAGCATCAAAGCAACAGCTCTTGTAGAACTCAAGACATTACACATCAGATGATCAGTTCTGCTCTGTAGCACAAGCATTTGTCAAGAAGCACCCATACCTGAAAGAACCAGGTGCTGCCACTGGCTACCTTGGTTGGAAAATAAGCCTTAAACTCAAGATGGGTAACTATTGCGAAATCACGGATGCACAGAACTAACTGTAAAATCACTCTAAATCAGCCAACAACATAAAAAACCAAGAAAGGCAGAAGGCAGAAGTTAACTACCTCCCTGAATATCCTGGTGATGAAACAGCTGCAAGCTATGAAAAGGAACGGACTGCTCTTCTTGATTCATTGAGAAAAACACACAATGGAAAAGTGATTATGGAAAAAATGGCAAAGACATTTTTCCCACCACAGACAAGAAGTAGTTCTTCAAAAACCATATGTTGTTCTAAAGAATAGTGATTGAAACCAGCTGACCACTTGCCAATGTAATGATATAATTAATCCTGTACCTTTATACAAGTTTTACTGAACAATCTTTTTTTCTACTTATTACTTAAAGGGACATGTTGCCTTGGATTGGTCGAGTTGGTCCATGAAAAGTGTTTGAAACCGTTTGATATGAAATGTGTAAAATAAACCAAACAAACATGCCTCCAAATTACGTGGTTTTTCTTTTATGTTGCGAACAAACACTGTCGCCAATTTGTGTAGTAAACAAAATAGCCGACCGTGTTTGTTAGCAACGTAAAAGAAAAACCACTCACTTTCGAGGCATGTTTGTTTGGAATTTTTGGATATTTTATTCTACTTTTAAAACATCTTTCCAACCATATACATTTCATATCAAACGGTTTCAAACACTTTTCATTGACCAACTCGACCGATCCAATGCAACGTGTCCCTTTAAAGTGATATTAAATAAGGTTGAGCAAGCTGAATATCTATACCCAATGCTAGACATTACAAGGACCTAAAGTTGATTTCTCTGCACTTTTTTAGGTCAACTAAATGGGTCCTTAGCTTAAAAATTATTGTTTGTAAATAATAACCTGCAGTATGTCTCTTTACTCGCTTAACAAAGACTAAAAAAAATACATCTTTGGGGGGGGGGGGTGTTAACTTGAATCTTATTTTTTAAAAGAATAGTCCAAAAAAGTATTATCTTATAAATGCATCCTAAACCTGTTTGATATAGCTTGTCAGCCAGATGCTTTTTCTTCAAAAGTTCTTTCTGAAAAATCTGTACTTTAGTTATGTTCCACACCGTCAAGAGAATATTGTTTTGAAGCGTATGACCACTTGCCAAAACAATACTGTATTTAATAACTTCCGTGTCAGATAATTAAGACTTTAACAAATGAAAGTTGTATCATAAACACAACTAAAAATTGATACAACAAAGCAAGGTGTTTTTTATGTGATTATGCTATGAAGTTAAAGGGTCTGGGTATTTTTTGTATGATACAAAACACAATATCCACAGATTTACATTAAACTCATACAGTTTGAAAATAATGATAGTAGAAAGCTTCCCTTACAATGTTACTTGCTGAGGAATGAGTAAAACAAGTCACAACAATAATTTTCGTCAACGAAAACTATTTAAGCTTGTGAAATATATTTTCGTGAATTTTTGTTTGTTAATTTCTCAAAAACTACAGCACCTCAGCAAGTAATATAAGCTTTCTACTGTCAATATCTTCAAACGGTGTAAGTTTAATAGGAATCTGTGGAAATTGTATTATGTGTTACAAAAAGTACCAAAATCCTTCAAGAGTGTTCAAACGAGTTTGCTGATGTTATTGTTAAAAATTATTGTTGTTGTTGTTGTTCATATTATGTTTACATAAAATAAATGCGTTCATGGTAGATAATTGCACAAACCGCAAGTCAAACCTTACTGAATTTGGATAAGAGTGTCAATAATTTAAGTAACACACAGAAAGCACTTTCATGATTTTGTTTGAGTGTTGTTTACAAATATCAGTATGTAGTTTACCCCCAATCGGTTAATTTCCTTAACTCAGTTAATTTCCGTCAACTCTATGACTTAAATTGTTTACACATTGATTTGTGTTAAATCTTGCATCATAATATTACACACCAGTATAAAATCACACTGCGAATTAAGTTTAAAACATTTAAAGGAACACGTTGCCTTGGATCGGACGAGTTGGTCTATTAAAAGCGTTTGAAACCGTTTGTTATGAAATGCATATGGTTAGAAAGATGTTGTAAAAGTAGAATAAAATGATCCACACAAGTATCACTCGAAACTGCACGGTTTCCCTTTTACGTCGCGAACTATCACGGTCGGCCATTTATGGGAGTCAAAATTTTGGCTCCCATAAATGGCCGACAGTGTTAGTCGATAGGGTAAAAAGAAAACCACGCAATTTTGAGGCATATTTGTGTAGATCATTGTATTCTACTTTTACAATATCTTTCTAACCATATACATTTTACCACAAACGGTTACAGAACGATTTTCAAAGACCAACTCGACCGATCCAAGGCAACGTGTTCCTTTAAGTACTATTGTAGCTGTAATTCAGTTTAATTTCATGTGCAATCTGAATAAATACCTTGTGGAATCTACCTCAATCAATTAAACTTGCCCGGATCATTTTATTTTTGTGATTGCCTAAGTTAAATGTGAGTAACACAAACTTAAATTATTTGCGCCTATTTACCTTGCAAATTCAAGTTACATACAATAATATAACTTTGTTGGGTTATTAACCAAATTCAATTTAATCAAACAAACCCATACTGAGTAAAATTGAATTGATTTAATCAATTGGTTTTTAGTTAATTTTACTTCAAATGAAAAGTAGCACCCACTTCGAATTGTAAGTTAATTCAACTTGCCATAGGAAGTAATATTAGATGCACCACAATGAGTAAATTGGGCTGTGATATTTTAAGTTTAACAAACTTGGGGAATACAAGTACAAAGAACTTATATTCTTGTCCCGTTCAATTTACTCAATTATATCGAGTCAACAAACTTGCCTTAATACAATTAAGTAATTCGAAGAAAACGCGTTTTGAGTTTATTTTACTTACAATTAAACGTAGCGCCTACTTCTAGCCTCAAGTTATTTCAACTTGCCTTAGATTTGAGTAATAGTAAATGAATCGTAATATGTCATCCCAACTCATTTCAAATCAGTAAAGTTAACTTGAAAAAGCGAGGAACACATAATTTTTAAGTTAACTGGACTTTGACATTTTAAGTTTAAATAACTTGAGGAATAAAAGTACCAAGAACTTAAATTATTATCCCGTTCAATCTACTCAATAAAATTGAGACAACAAACCTGCCTTAATAAAATTAAGTAAGTTGAACAAAACATTTTTTTTAGTGTGGGGCAATATGTAAATTGGGTCTAATTCGGTCCCGACCTGAATGTGTGGGTTTTCCATGGAATAATTCTCTGGGGTTTTCCTCACACATCTAAAACTAACATTTCCTTTCTTCCCCATTGAGTCCTTGGCTATTCGTACAGAAATTAAGTTGTTTTTTCTCTCTGAGATTCCTTGTTGACGCAACAAGAACTAATAAAGGAATAAAAGGGTAGCGGTTAGGGTTCTTACCCTTTTATTCCCATTCATAAATACCTTTTTGGTTAAAAGGCGTTATGAAGTAAGAAACTCTGTAAAACTTATCCGTTCCCGACGTGCTTGAGCTATGTTTGTTTCTACCTCCATGGTATGTACATGTTACATGTACATGTACGACGTCCGTGTGTTGCATGCCTATTTCCGACAGTTCCGTTTGTGCGCATTATAGTCTTGGTGCAACACGTTCTGGTTTTCCTTTCACACACAGCGCGCCTGCATCGCCTGTAAACAAGAAACGTCTTGCATCAAGACTAGCGTGGAGTATCCGCTCACAACAGGTTATAAACACTGGTCATTATCAAAGGGTTAAACACCCCCCACGTGACGCGCTCTCCACCAATAGGAATAGCGAAACTGTCCGAGGTATTTATGAATGAGAAGTTAACCACATCTTGCTGTAAGAGTTATTTTGTAATTTTCTGTACAGGGTAACGGTATTAATGGTCATGGTACAGCTTCCCAATCCACAATGGATGATACACCTCAACAACCAGCAGCAATCTCGGTGGACGAAACTCGTCGTAAATCCAGCAATATCACATTCGATTTGAAAACCAAGGGTCGAATACGCGTAAGTACTGCATGTTTCAATAAGACTTTTTTCCCTGAGCAAACATTGAGACCAGACATATTTCTTGGAATGGGGTACATTTGGATGGAAACCAGACACAAGCCTAGCAGATATAGAACGTGCTGATTTGGGTAGAAAATAACCATGCTTACGGTTATCCGGCGTGCCTGTCTGTTTGCATTTTAGAAAGATTCAAAAGAGCAGCCATTTTTTACGCCAGTTCTTGGATTTCTGACAGAACAAACAGTGGGATTTGGGGGACTTTTAGTGTGATATTCTAGGCGCATTCCGGACCTCAATCAAAATTCAGCTTGTAACGAGCTATTTCCAGGTTTTGGCCTATGACCTATTAAATGTAATGCATCTTCATGTTTAAATGGAGTGTATAGTTCCATTTGCGCAGTTCTTATCTTTGACAAGTTTTGTTGAATGCTGACGTCAATATGTTACAACCAAACATCTTCATCAAACAACACTATGTTACTGTTTCTTAGCACGTTGACACTGCGTCCTAAAAGTTGTTGTTTTACCATAGGTTCACATACAGGGACCGTACGGTACCCCAAGCACCAGCATTTTCAATTCAGAGCATGCCGTAATGATCGGAGCAGGAATTGGTGTCACTCCCTACGCGTCCATTCTCCAATCCATCATGTACAGACATCGTAACATCCTCCACGAGTGCCCGAACTGCAACCACTCCTGGGTGGATCTGGAGAGCCAGAAGCGCGCCCTCAGGGTCAAAAAGGTAAGTGACGTCACAATAGGTACACGGTCCAAAGTGTTGATATGGAAAGGGCTCGAGTTGAAGAGTTGTCAGAAAAGATGGACTGCAAATGACGCCATTGACCACCGTCTTTGACGTGAAACAATGGAAAGTGAATACTCTCAATCAATTATACTCTTTCACGCGTGCATGTATTATCAAAGATGGCGACCAATGCAAGAGATCTGTTTAACTCTTGTATTTATTCACTGTATGGAACTTTGATTTAGGGTTCTGGGATGGATTCGTACACATCATGTTTCTCCTGAAGACGAGCACAGTATACTGTTCGAAATGTCGAGACCGAACCGGCTCTTCTCAGAGGCAACACTCACACAAAAGAGATTTACACATGGTACCCGCAAGTTTACTTTTTCTTCCTACATCCTGACGAGTTTTGTTTGACTGTTGGATTTCCATCCACCTCTTTCATGTCAGGTTGATTTCATATGGTTGAACCGTAACTACATGGCCTTTGAATGGTTCGTTGACCTACTCTTGCATATGGAGAATCAACAGAGTGAATACTCACTGGATCGGTTCCTAGACATCCACCTCTTCATGACCGGTATGAAGCGATTTGACCTGAAGAATATTGGCCTCCAGATGGCGCTAGACTTGGTCCATGAGAAGGAAGAACGCGATATACTGACGGGACTCCGGACCAAACTGCAGGCGGGGAGACCTGACTGGAAAAAGGTAAAGAGCTTCTATACATTGAGTGTATTATTCGCTCTCCTGGTGAAGACTGGTCGAATTGTCGAGGAAATCGATATGTTGTAATTGAAATCACATCTGTTTAAACAAGTGTGAAGCATCAAGTATCCTTGTTACATTTCCATTACCATTAAATTATTATTTCATCATGCAAATGGTGTGAAAGTACACTTAAAGACGCTAGACACCTTGTCAAAGACCAGTCTTCTCACTTGGTGTTTCTTAACATAACATAACAAACCTGTGAAAATTTGAGAAAAAACACTCTTGTCACGAGAAGTTGTTTGCTTTCAGATGCTTGATTTCAGGACCTCAAAATCTAAACCTGAGGTGTCGAAATCATTTCTTCTTTCTCTAAATTACTTCTTTCTCTAAAACTACGTTTCTTCAGAAGGAGCCGTTCCTCACATGTTTTATACTATCAACAGCTATCCAATGCTTGTTACCAAGTAAGTTTTTATGCTAACAATTATTTTGAGTAATTACCATTTGTTTTCTAATATTGGTGTATAATGTTTTAAATCTTCTGCAGCTATTTACAAAGATCAAGTCTGAGAAAAAAGGAAAGGTTTCGGTGTACTTTTGCGGAGCGGCAGCTCTAGGATCGGTCATCAAACAACACTGTGATACGTTTGGCTTCAAATTCCACAAAGAGAGCTTCTAGATATAGCTGAGAACAGGAAATGTGTTGCCACAAAGTTCTCCGTCGTTGTCGCTGTCGCTTTCGCTGTCGCTTTCGCTGTCGTTGTCGTTGTTGTTGTTGTTGGGGGTGGGGTGGGTATCAATCATGAGCCTTGGTTCAGTTAATCGTGATATCTCATTCTGAATTTTTGCTTTTTTTTGTTGATGTATAACACAGAAGAAACAATTACTATTTTGTTAAATCTACGACACAGCGATAAAATCGTCTAAAAGACACCTATTTTTAACGTTAACCGTTATTTTTTTTAAAGCATTCACGTGTTGTTTTTATGATGCACTCAATACACAAACATAAATGAAATGCTATTTTATTACTGGATTAAATTTAACTTGTTTACGAGCAACCATCTTTTGTTTTTTATATTTTTTTATTTATTAAACAACGATAATGAACAAAATCATTGTATAGTATATTCATCTCAAGTCTCCACGGTTAGAATACAGACAGTTTAAGTGATAATTAAATTTTTAAGTTAAAACTTTAGGTTAATTTTCACAATGTAACAATGTTAAATTACAATTGTAAGAAATTGATTTTTTTTGCATATAATTGGATGTCACTCTGCAAAAGTTGGCCAAGAGATAACTTTTGTCTAATTAATTCTAAAGTTCGTGCAATACAATGTCCCCATGAAGGGTCTTCAACCTGCTTTAAAACATACCGTACTGGCATAGTGTCCCGATATCAACGAAACCAGATGTAGGCAAAACATGGATAGCCTGTTTCGCTGTCATGTCCACCACTTCTCATCTCAGTTTAGAGGCAATGGGCACCATTGATAAGAAGATGTGACCCCGATGTTTACATTCAAATCGCCCTCTGTTGACCAAACACTGTACACGTCATGTTTCGCCGGGCAAAAAGACGCGTGGTCATGGTAAGATTGCGTGTACTTTCTAGCTGGCTGCCAAAACAGAAAAGGTTTTTCTAATCATCTGATGGTTTTCGGGTGACGTCAGAGGTCACATCGTCTATACTTAAAATTAATTTAAACGTTTACTTTATAATTTAAAGTTTAGTCGTATCGGGTTACCAGTCGCAGCAATGGTAACTGTATGGTAGTATATGGTGGATAGCCTATTTTTATTAAGCAAGATTTGTGTTTGCTTAGCAGTTATTTTTTGTGTGTTCACATGCTTTATGAAATTTAACCCAAGGTGTAAAACATAGACGTTCTTTATATGCAGTGGTACGTTCCTATTAGTGCAATAGGTAATTGGTCATTTAATTTATCAAATATTTCAGACGAACCGTTTTAAGGTATAAAAGTTATATTAAAATTGAGATCCGAAAATAAAACAGCTATTTATATACCTATGTTCTACTGGTTTCCAATGTCGTAGTACAATATAACCAAACAGTGAAAATATTCACACAATTTTCGTGCGCCACTCACGCGCAACTTCCGGTGTCAGCGAGAGGGCGCTGTTTATTGCTTTTGACGTCATAGACAAACGGTTTATTTACACTATAGCTATCTAAACACCATTTAGTTCTTACCCCTTCTAACTGTTAAAAAATTAATAAGTTCCCGAAACCATTATTCATTTGAATCTCAATTTAAACCACTTCGGACGCATTGGTATCTTTTTTCTCGTCTGTCGGAATCTTCTTATAGTTTTGATTGGTGTCGTCTGCGTCGTTTACCTCGGGTGCATATGGTTTCTTGAAGAGGGTTTTCAGTCCGAAGCCCTGACCCTCTAAAATGAGGAAAAAAATAAACATTAAATTACCTTTTACATTACTCCTTCAAACAATTTTATTTTGATTTATTTGATTTTATTGATCCCTTACCCCCATCCCACCCTTAATAAGTTTTGTTAAAGGGAGCTTTCAAAGTCTTGTTGGAAACGATACTCTTTGACGTAATGTAGTTTTAGAAAAAAAATGTTATTTTTTAACAGCACAAATTCTAATCTGAGAAAGGGCCGAGGCATGAAGCCTTTCTTGTGTATCTGATAAAAGCACACAATTCTATGCAAGGGGATGATGTGTTTTTCTTTCATTATTTTCTTGCAACTTCAATGACCACAATTGAGCCCATCTTTTCACTGGTTTGTTATTGTATGTTATTTGGGGCACACCAAGTGAGAATACTGGTCTTTGACAACTCAAGCCTGCCTTTTCTCAGGGTATCCCAATTTCTTTTAGTAAACAATAAATTGCGAAGATTTAGACTCAATTGGTCATCGAAGTTGCAAGAGAGTGAAAGAAAAAACACTCTTGATGCACAATTTGTATGCTTTGAGATGCCTAAAAGGCTTCAGACCTGAAATTCTTTTAATAATTTCAGTGAGAAATTTATCTCCTCTTTTTCAAAATTTACGTCCAGCCGTTTTCTCACAATCTTGTATACCACCGTAAGTAAGTTTTGATGCTCAACTCTATTAATAAACTCCCCTCGGCCCACAGTGAGTTAAAAAGAAAAGAAAACAAGGATAACTTACTTCCGTGGTCTTCTCCTTCCTGAATAGTCTCCGGCAAGTCTTGGTTCAGAGTCTCAGGCAGGAGAAGAGCCAAGACTCCGGCGAGTAAGGAACAACCTCCGAAGACGATTAGAGGTAATGGTTTCCAGAAGTCTCCTAGGATGAGGATGACCGGGGCGATGATGCCGCTGATACGGGCAAACATGGATGACATTCCCATACCCATGCTCCTGGTCAAAAGTATGAAAAAAAAAGAAAAAAAGTTTAACAAAATAATTCGCATGAATAAGTAGGATTTAAAACTTTACATGGTGGAAATACGATGATAAAGGTTTGCGGTAACGTCATACGTGGTGTTACCCCAAACCTTTACTAAATTTGCATGAAGTATTAAATGGGCTTTGTAAAAGAAACCCCAAAACCAAACACCTCGAAACAGCTATGTTCAAAGGAACTTTAAGGCTAACTAAGATATTGTTTTCTTGTGCAATTATTATTATTATTATTAGTTTATTTTTTTTTTTACATTATTGTATTTTGTTTTCATTTCGATTGTGCTTTCTTATTTTTTTTATATTTTTTATTAAATACCGTTATTGTAAATTTACTTGCAAAGCGGCTGATGTCACTATTTGTAAATCCGTATGATAATCCATGAATGAATGAATGAATGAATGAATGAATGGTCGAATGACTGGTCTTACCTAACGGGTGTAGGATACAATTCCACCGAATAAATGTAGATGACGTTAAAGGAACCGGAAATGGCGAATTTCCCTATCATAGCAACTGCCGCCCTGGCTACACCCGGCTCTGTTATGATAAAACAAGAAAAAAGAAAAACTACAAAATAGAACTAGACATTGTGCGCCGTACAGTTTGTCGTTTAGTCGGTAGCAAAGCTAACACAATAGGAGACTTTTCAACGCTAGGTGGCAGCATACTTACCGGGTAAATTTCCATCGTTACGTAGTTCTGAACATGCGCATAATTGAACAATGGATTTACTCAGTAAGTCTGCTGCCCTCTATTGTCCGAGAAAGTCTCCCATTGGGTAAGGTTTCTTAGACCGTATTTTCACCTGGATACTCATACCTATGTTTTTTAGAATGGGTGTCATTGGGTTTAAGAGCACAAAAAGATGGAATATCAAGAAGTATACAACAAACAAATCTCAAGCAACTGTTACACTGACACCAACAAACAATGTCCAATCAAGCAATTTAACTAACCAATAAATATAGTAGTTAGGCAAGCCACGCCCCCAGTTGCCAGATACAGTGCCAAGGGGAGACGGCGCCCCCAACGTTGTATGGTAAACCAGCTGGACAAATAGGCTGGTAACTCCACTGCTCCAGATATAAAAGCCGCCACGTAGTCATCAACACCTAGATCTGATGTGCTCAGGGAGAGTCCATAGTAAACCAGACTATTCACAAACCTTACAGAAAGCATTGGTTAAAAAATTATTGTTGGCATAACTTTGTTCGATTTTAATTTTTACCACTTTTATATTATTTGTTGAAAAGGAAAACAATGCAACAAAGCATCATTGCAACATAGGCCTGAGTAAAATTGATTAGGCGAGTTTAAAGTAACAACAAATGACTCTTTCAAGGGGGGGGGGGTGTCCTTGCCCCCAGTTGAGGGGCCGATCCTCGACCCAGTAGGGGCTGTCTTCGCCTCTGGGCTGGCAAGTACTGAGTTTTTGAGTATGAAGAAACCTAAATTAAAAATAAATACAAAACTTTCGAGACGGTTACGAACGAAATACGGTATAGAAAACGATAACCCAAAGTCTTAGCCCATGATTGTCTTAAACACTTATACAAATTGATGTATCTGATTAATAATAAAATGGGGTTTAGCTGCACGCTCTGCGTGAACGGGAACGTGAACGTCAGAAAATTGTGTCTTGTTAGCAAACCTGAAGTTACCATTTTTCACTTCAGGTAAGTAACGTACGTGCATTAGAGCAAAGACCCAAAAGTGGCGACATGACCAAGAAGCACAACGATTGTTTGACGTTCACGTTCACGTTTGACGTTCACGTTCACGTATTTGCTCGCGTTACGTGCAGCTGAACCTTGCTAAACATTTTATAATGTGCACATATCCACCCACAGGGATGCTCGAGGCGCATAAAAGGGATGAAACCATCGAATTTACTGGTGTTTTTTTAGATTTGTTTTTCCTTACCAGTTGAAGAAGATATTGAGGGTTTTCTTGCGCATGTTTGAAGTTCTGAAAAGGTCAATCTGAGTTGGCTGACGAGTCAAAATATTATTAGTTTCCTGTAAAAAGACGTGGAGAGAAGAAATAGAAAGAAAATCGTCAATCAATTTTTTGTCTCCAGTTAAACAATTTCCAGTGTTAAAATGTGTAATAATGTCATATGATACAAAACACAGGTAACGGATTTGGCCGACCTTGGGTCGATTTCACAAATCACAAAGACACATTTTATGGCGAGTGAGATCAATCTTAGCTCGTCGTGAAATTGATTGTGTGACTTAGTGGAAGACAATCTACCATTGAAACGGGAAGGAATCGAACCCACGACCTTCTAAATACACTCCACACTGGGGGACGCTGGGAGGGGAAGATTACCAGAGCGTGTCGTGTACGAGGATGACTGGGTACATATACGACATTCGTATACACATGCTCCTCAACGATGGACACAATCCATGAAAACAACCAAACCGTTGAAACAAGAAGGATTCGAACCAACGACCTTCTAAATACACTCCACAATGTGGGACGCTGGGAAAATATTCATGAGCGTGCCGGGTATGAGGATGACTTGAACACTAGATGACATTCGTATACCCATGCTCCTCAAGGATGGAAACAATCCACGGAGACAACCAAACCGTTGAAATAAGAAGGATTCGAACCAACGACCTTCAAAATACACTCCACAGTGTGGGACGCTGGGAGGGAAAGATTGCATGAGCGTGCCGGGTATGAGGATGACTTGAACACTAGTAAAACCATCCATCACTTAGGTGGGATTCGAACCCGAGACCAACGGTTTATTCTCACCTTTTCCTGTATGGTTTCCTCTTCGGCGAACATGTTCTCCGGGACCGATTTCTTGTTCACCTTTGCAATGGACTTAATGATCTTCTCGGCTTGCTTGAATTTCTTCTTTGATATCAACCAACGTGGAGACTCTGGCAAAAAGCTATAGATAGAATGTTGAATTCATTTTAGCTTTCTTCTTAAACGATCTCAACATTCATTGAAATATCAGTTTGGTGATAAACAAACCAATATTAAACAACTGTTTAAAGGGTGTATGTACTTTTTGTAGGACAAAAAACACAATGTCCACAGATTTACACTAATCTTACATAGTTTGAAAATAATGATAGTAGAAAGCTTCACTGAAAATATTACGTGCTGAAGTGCTGTAGTTTTTGGGGAATTAGTAAAACAATGCCACGAAAATAATTTTGGTCTCATGAGACCAAAATTATTTTAGGCATTTACAAACGTATTTTCATGACAGTGTTTTACTCATTTCTCAAAAACTACAGCATCTCAGTAAGTAATATTTGAAGGGAAGCTTTCCACTATCATTATCTTCAAACCCTGTAAGTTTAATGTAAATCTATGGACATTTTGACAAAGTACCCAAATCCTTTAAATAAATAAAGCTATACACTCAGACAGATGAAACTTTTTAAGTAAACGAAATGTTGTTATAAAAGTTCAAATTTTTAACAAACTGCATCAAAATGACCAGTAAATAGTTCAAACTGACGTATATTACTAACTTAGGCCATGCCTAACCCGATGAATGCAAGGGATGACCCGATTTAGTGCAGGCCCGACTTGATTCATGTCAGGGTTGACCCGATTTTGGTCAGTCTGAACCAATTTAGGCCATGTTTGACCCACTTAAGGTCATGTCTGACCCGATTTAGGGTCAGCCCTGACCCAACTTTTAAGGCGACCAAGAAATTTCACGGGTGAGCTGGTCGATACCGGATGGTCGGAAGTCTGAAACCTGACTACTTGGTTTAGATTGTACACAAATCCTATTAAATATACACATCTCAACCTTCTGGATAAGAATTGACCCGGATCCAGGTTCCGTAGGACCCGACCCTATATCTGAGTCAACTTGATCCCCGAAATCTGTACAAAAACTGACTCGTCGGGAACACCTCAAACTGACGTTAGAATACTACCATCAAAATCCCATTTTGTTGACCCAGAATGAGTCAGACAGAAAATTTCAGTGTATTTCTCTCAATGAATCTGTCATGAGATAACTTGACCCTGTGTAGCCACACCATCAACATCTGCATCTATTTAGCCTTGCTCAAGGCAGTCGAATTATTCACTCCGAAAAAAGACCGCCGCTGTATAAAAACCCACCCGTATTCACTGTGCGTAAAACCCACCCGTATTCACTGTGCGTAACATCGCACGACACGATGCCCCCGTACACTATCCGCATGCGGAGGCCGTCAGGCCGACAGCCTTGTAGGATCTGTGTTGAAGCCACTGACCTCATTACTATAATAAGCGAAGAGTTCCCACGGTCAGCTCATTACCATAATGCCCGCGAAAGACGAGACATGTTTACCTCACACACCACCACCACGGACGCATAATAGGGTCCAAAGGTCGTGATAAGGGAAGTGCGTGATTGGACGTCAAAATGAATAATTCATTTGCCTCACATCCTGTGTTGTCTGATAGGTCTGACGAACGATATACATATTCATGAGCTGCATACTAGCATATCCTCGAGCCCCCCCCAATTTCGTCCACTATTGGATTTTTTACAATACAACACATTAAAACGGGAAGATACAGATCCGACAAGGCTGTCGGCCTGACGGCCTCCGCATGCGGTTAATGGTGTACGAGTGCGATGACTTGTGTGAACAGTATTCGTGCGATGTGACAGTGTGTATACGGGTTGGTCATTCGGTGTGATCGCAAAGGGTATACGGCGGGTGGGTTTACAGCTGCGTCTTTTCGGAGCGAATAATGCGACTGCCTTGAGCAAGGCTAGCATCTATTCAGCTACTTGGCAAAGCCTGTTCAGCATCTTAACAAGGGTGCGGCTGCCGACGCTGGACGGAAGTGTACCAAAATATATACACAAATAGAAATACGTACCATATTTAAATATCACATTAAATATCACTTACAAGAAAAAGGCGAAGAAGATAAAGGTTGGTATGGAGATGGCTAATTGAAGATGGCGCCATTCGCGTAGACTATACGCCATGACCGCCAACAGAGCGTATCCTATAGAGAACAACACTGCTAGAATCGTCCCCACCATGGTCCGGTAGGCTGGCCCAACGATCTCCGTAACTGGTGAGATATTGAATAAGTAGGATTTGAAACTTTGCATGGTGGAACTACGGTATGCTCTGATCGTCTTCTGGAGAACAGAAGACGATCAGAGCATACTGATCAAATCGTCGAGTTGAAACCAACAGTTCTTTTCAGAACCACCCCAACTCATTAGAGATAGTCATTACATGGTGTTACTGTAAACCTTTCCATAAGACGTAAATTGTTAATTTTTAGTTAGTAAACCATTTTTGGAAAAGGTAAAGGTGGGGTCAAAACAACACAAAGTTAACGATATTGTTCATGCCGGTATGTTGTTTTGATCTGGCTTTCTCTCTACTTATAGTTGGAGGTCTATAGAAAGACATTTTGGAGTAAACGGAATCTGTGTAATTTTTATTTGCTAAAAGTTAGTAAATAGGCCTACTCTTATCTACCCAGACTTCCTTCTTACTGCGTTAACTATACAACTGTATGCTGTAATCTTTCATTAGTGGGTGCGTTCGTTTAGCTTCCCTGTGTCGACCCCGCGGTGCTCACTCGGGATCGGGTGAGTCCCTGATAAGGGCTAATCGAACGATCACACTCGCCCTCTCGTGGTGACGGCATGCACCTCAGGTCACCCCAAGTGACCCACTCCACAAGCAGGGCACTGGGGGCTGACCCAGGTGAGCCCCGTCAAAGCTATTCGAACGCACCAGGGCAGACCGGGGTCGACCCAGGGAAGCTAAACGAACGCACCCAAAGATGAGGCTTTCACCAAAGGCGCTGGGATGTAGTAGGGTCATATCTTTGGATTCCGTGACCATTTTTTTGCTACCTTTTTTTCTCGATGGATTTGGCTTCAGGAACCATTTAAAACGAAAATTAGCTCCTATGAACCTCTGAAATGTGATAGGAACTTTTTTTATTGCGCAATATTCAAAATGGCCGCCGACGCCATCTTGAAAAACATTAATGGTAATAGCTCTGGCACCAGATGACCTAGATGGACAAAGGAGATGTCCTTTTCCACTATATCTGGCATGACAAATACACTGGAGTGGTTATTGTAATGTTTGGGGACCATCTTGACCTCTAAATCCAATATGGCCGCCGGACGCCATCTTGAAAACTATAACTTTTATTAGCTCTGGCACCATATGACCTACACGGACAAAGGAGATATCATTTTCCACTATATCTGGCATGGCAAATACACTGGAGTGGTTATTGTAAGGTTTGGGGACCATCTTGACCTCGAAATCCAATATGGCCGCCGGATTGCATCTTGAAAAACATAACTTTCATTAGCTATCGCACCAGATGACCTAGACAGACAAAAGATATGTCATTTTCCACTAAATTTGGCATTACAAGTCTACTGGAACGGTTATTGTAGAGTGTGGGGATCATCCTAAACCCAAAATCCGAATGGCCGCTGTCGCCATCTCACAAATTATGAATTGTAATAGCTCAGGCACAAGAAGAGCTGTACAAACAAATATGGTGTAATTTTCCACTATTTCTGGCATTACAACTGATTCTAACTGATTCAAGCACTCTCGATACATACGGGCAAAGAACTCGCGGTGTAATCCTTGCATTGGCCCAGGGCCAAAGATGACCAAGTGAGACCTAAACCAGAAGAACAGACTGTGCCAGGGTTTTCAGGGCTTCAGCCAACATGTCAAAACCAGAGGAAAGTCGAGCAATTTCATACGACATACCCCAACCCACTTGATAAGACGATTTATTTGATGTGATGTGTAAACTTGTAAAGCCAATCAATTCAAAGAGATAAAAATGCCTTTCGCAATAATTGTTGGTGACCATCCTGTAAACTTTCCACAAAATCATACCTTTCACATGACCTTTCCACATCAATATGTCACTCATCTACGCTATATTCAAGAGGTTTAAAGGGATCTGGCATCTTAGATGTTTTGGTTCCAGTGGGTGTCATTGCAGATGGTTCTTTTTTTCGGCCCTTCGTGGGAAAAGAGCGGGTTCGATGCCTGTATAACTCTATCTGCCGTAAAATCGAGAAGATGCCGACTATACGTGTCATTGTCATAGATTCACATCCATGGAAGCATGAGGTTGAGTGAAGACTTGAACTCTGTCCAGTTGCTCGTTCTGATGACATGGGTACTTTGAGTCAGAATATCCACCATTTCCATGAAGGAAATCCAGTATTCTGCTTGTTGGGAACCCTCAAAGTCCTTGAAGAGAGTGTCAACTACAATCATGTAGGTCAATCAGATCAGCATTGTACTTAGGTTCATCATGTGAATCTGAAAGTTCTTGAGCACTAATTGAAAGTCGGAGCTTGGCAAGTAAAGCCTCAATAGCAAATACGCTTCAAGTCATGTGTTTTTGTCCTGGCATGACAGAACAGTCTCGATACTTGATACCCTTCCTGAAGACCAGGCTGCATTCAAGGAATATGGTATGTTGCGCACTCAATAATTGGAAAACCATATTCATGTGTCGTCCTTGACATTTGGATAGAGCCAACAATGAATAAGGGCTCTAAGCTGACATCTGGATGACTGGCAATTCCAAACAATGAAAAGCAACTCCTTTCAGACACTCGAAATAGCAAGCATCAGAAGAACTTTTCAACTCGAGAATTGCAGTAAGGATGGAGGAAATGGAGTGTAAAGCTTTGGCCTCTGTTCTCTGGCTGGTCGAAACGAGTGGTGCCCAATCTTGAAGACATCCTGCAGAATCGTGTTGTGCCTTCCGTAGCAATCTTCAACGTCAATGGAACCATGCATAAGACACAGAAAAGCAAGCTCCCGCAAAAGTCTTACTTCGACTGCCATTCCAGAGCCTGATGTATACACATAGATCCTCGATATGGGCCTCATATGGCGCTTGACCATTCCTACCACTGAAGACAAACTGCCAATCAGCAATGTTTTCATGAAATCAGAAGATTTCCATGCTCTCCTGAGCACACCTGAGAACAAGGCAAGATCCGCCTTCAAGTTTTCCTCCAAGAAGCTTTCCTAAAAACAGCAGAGTCAACCAGCAGAGATCATCTACGTGTAGTAGGCAGAACTGCTAAGAATCTCGCAGGCAGTCTGATGCCAGAGCTTAATATTGTGCCCATGCAGAGGCAGACACTGCCATATTCACCATTTACATTGTGCTTTGTTCTTAAGGCTACTCAGAAGCAGTCATTTTTGATACTGAGAACACTGACAACTTTGTACAAGTGGCATATGTTTCTCAGAATACATCAGGGCTCATGTGTGTGTATAACGCAAACATCAACTAATCGGTGCCCGGTGTTAGTGAGATGTGGCAATGGCCACTTCCATCATACCACTTTATGTTCTTTGGGTGTGACGATAACTCTGGTTTCTATGGATCAATTGGGTTGAAAAGTCCAAAGAGGCACAAGACCTGCTAGATAAAACAGCTCCCTGTGACAAAAGATTATCAGCAATTTGGAGCAATTTGTCATACGTGTATGGCGATTGTAAAAGCAAGACCCTGGGAGAAGTCCGAGCTGCCAAGTGAAGAGTGCAGGAAAAAGAGCACTATTTGGCTTGTGCCTGACTTGGACAGTCTCTGTCCACACTTGGGAGCGTGCATACTAACTAAGTTAAGAAGTCACCCCTCACCAATAGGCCATGGGTTGCATCTTGCAAATGGCTTGTGTCTGCCAATCCGTTATACTAAGCCCCCCCATTCCCTGATCCATGTCCCTACCAACAAACCCGCAGACACATGACAACAGTGATAGCGGCAGCTAAGTGAAAAGTGAGATAGGTTGTGATAGTGAAGCTGCTATGATGTGAATCTTGGATTTAGAGGTAAGGATGGTTCCAGAACTATAAAAAAACATTTTAAAATTAATTTGTAATGCCAGAAATAGTGGGAAATGACACACTATTTGTTCTTATAGCTCTTCTTGTGCCACAGCTTTCACATTTCAAATTTTCAAGATGGCGTTCGGCGGCCATATTGGATTTCGAGGTCAAGATGGTCCCTTATAATATTACCACTCCAGTGTATTTGGCATGCCAGATATAGTGGAAAAGGATATCTCCTTTGTCCGTCTAGGTCATCTGGTGCCAGAGCCAATGAAAGTTAGTTTTTTCAAGATGGCTTCCGGCGGCCATATTGGATTTAGAGGACAAGATGGTCCGCAAACCTTACAATAACCCTTCCAGTGTATTTGTCATGCCAGATATAGTGGAAAAGGACATCTCCTTTGTCCGTCTAGGTCATCTGGTGCCAGAGCTATTACAATTTATGTTTTTTCAAGATGGCGTACGGCGGCCATATTTGATTTGGAGGTCAAGATGGTCCCCAAACCTTACAATAACCACTCCAGTGTATTTGTCATGCCAGATATAGTGGAAAAGGACATCTCCTTTGTCCATCTAGGTCATCTGGTGCCAGAGCTATTACAATTTATGTTTTTCAAGATGGCGTCGGCGGCCATATTGGATTAAGAGGTCAAGATGGCCCCCAAACCTTACAATTACCACTCCAGTGTATTTGTCATGTCAGATATAGTGGAAAAGGACATCTCCTTTGTCCACCTAGGTCATCTGGTGCCAGAGCTATTACAATTTATGTTTTTCAAGATGGCGTCGGCGGCCATTTTGAATATTGCGCAATAAAAAAAGTTCCTATCACATTTCAGAGGTTCATAGGAGCTAATTTTCCTTTTAAATGGTTCCTGAACTCAAATCCATCGAGAAAAAAAGGTAGCAAAAAAATTGTCACGGAATCCAAAGATATGACCCTACTAATGGGTAAACGTATCATGCACGCTCATTGGTTTTATAATGCGCAGTCCCATCATGCATCACACTCACACTGCAACATAATTTCTATGCACTGCATACATGACGTACTTCCTTACTAAGAATCTACCCCTAGTTGATTACCCACCCCAGCGGTCATTGATAGACTGGCCACTGGGTGGCCGAGCGAAGATGAGGCCCAGATTTCGACTTCGTGTTTAAAGTATAGTCATACTATTTAAGCCAACGTGAACCTGAACTCATGTTTCAAGATCAACGTGAGACATTTCTGACCGCATTGCTGTAATTTGTGTAGACCAAGAGAACGAGGTTGCGACCCTGAAAAGTTGGTATTGGAAACCTGGAGGTCGTTAACGTGACAATGTTTGAAGAATGAATGTTTATTATTCCTAAGCTTGAAGATCGTCTGAAGTTTCCTCAGATTGTTGTGATACTTTCAAAACATATCATGATCTGTACCATCCCTGATTTTGGCACAGCTGGTCAAGTCATGCTCCTTTACCAATTTCAATTACTGGCTGGTATTTATTACAATACAAAATGTCGACTTAATGGTACCAGGTTGTTAAGCCCACGCAGTTCCATCTTAAAGGAACACGTTGCCTTGGATCGGACGAGTTGGTCAAAACAAAAGCGTTTGTAACCGTTTTTTATAAAATGCATATGGTTGGAAAGATGTTTTAAAAGTAGAATACAATGATCCACACAAGTTTGCCTCGAAATTGCGTGGTTTTCCTTCTACTGTGCGAACTAACATGGTCGGCCATTTATGGGAGTCAAAATTTTGACCCCCATAAATGGCCGACGTGTTAGTCGACAAGGTAAAAGGAAAACCACGCAATTTCGAGGCATGTTTGTGTGGATCATTGTATTCTACTTTTACAACATCTTTCTACCCATATGCATTTTATAAAAAACGGTTACAAACGCTTTTCAAAGACCAACTCGACCGATCCAAGGCAACGTATTCCTTTAAGGCCAGTGGCTTCACCAAACATGTTTCCTGGGGGGGGGGGGGGGTGGTTCAGGGGAGGAGAATGTGGGGTGGCTGAAGCAGTGCCAAGTGGACGATTGGAGCCCCACTACATTCATCCCATTCATTCACGATAAGCTATTCTTCTGAAAACAATCTAAGAAATGTCAAAGGGCCAGAGTCTCTAAGGATTACCAATAATAAAGGACATCAGCGAGTTCTACCTCCATGATAAGATACACGGTCTTTCGAAGGGTGGGGCGGGGGGGGGGGGGTGTCAAGAAGGGTCCAATATTTTACCTCGCCAGTGGGTGGTAGGGGACCTATACCGTTCCTTCACTGAAACCTCAATAGACTATTCTTCAAGAATAGACATTTCTTATAGACATTTCAAAGAGACAGATAATCTTTGGGGATTACCAATGATAAAGGACATCAGATACACGCCAAAATTCCCAGCAGCAATGAAGAATCGCAATGCCGTGTAGAACGCCATGTTTTGGACAAATGCCGCAGCAGTAGTGGCTGCAACAGCAACGCAAAGACTGAGGAAGAAAGCAGGTTTCCTGCCACCCCTAGGTAGAGAGGAAAAGGAGAAAAGTGTTTGCGAAAGTTAAAAGGAAATACAAATGCAGTCATATTGCGGGGCACTGATTAGGCCGATTTAAACAAACGACAGCCACCTTAGATCACTTTACAAGTCGACGTTAATCAGGCATTCGACGTTTCGATAGTTTTGTCTAGAAGTAATTGGCTTACATAAATCAAAACAGTCCTACACGTATACAACAAATATGCAAAGCTTCCTTTTCTTTATTCGAAAACAGATTTTTTAAAAGAACTTTTTGTCGGGCTTTGTAGCCATCCAATTAAAGGCACTGGACACCATTGGTAGTTACTCAAAATAATTGTTGGCATAAAAACTTACGTGGTAATGAGCAATGGAGAGCTGTTGATGGCATAAAACATGTGCGAAACGGCCCCCTCTGAAGTAAAGTAGTTTTTGATAAAGGGGTATTTTCTCACTCAAATTATTAAAAGACTTCAGGTCTGAAGACTTTTTAATTTAAGGCATATGAAAGCACACAATTTGTGCAACAAGGATGTTTGTTGTTTGTATTCTCTTGCAACTTCGATGACCAATTGAGTTCATATTTTTACAGATCAGTTATGTTATGCATACGTTCGGATACACCAAGTGAGAAATAATTTTGACAGCTATGAAGGTGTCGATTGCCCTTTTTAAAGAGCAATTCAAGGAAGGAATACATCAAAAATCGCAATAAGAAGAAAAACTCACCAGTCTGCAACGATTCCCCAAAAGAAAGATCCGAAGAGAAACCCAGCGAAGTAGACAGACTGCGCCAAACTAGGAAGAGTTTGTTTGGAGCAGACGAGGTCGAACTGAAAAGAAAAATTATCAACAAAACTTATATAAGTTTTATACTAAGTTTTATAATTAAGTTTTATAATTAAAGACAGTGGACACTATTGGTTATTGTCAAAGACCAGTGTTTTCACTTGGTGTATCTCAACAAATGAATAAAATAACAAACCTGTGAAAATTTGAGCTCAATCGGTTGTCGAAGTTGCGAGATATTAATGAAAGTAAAAGACACCCTGGTCACACAAAGTTGTGTGCTTTCAGATGCTTAATTTCGAAACCTCAAATTCTAAACTTCAGGTCTCAAAATCAAATTCGTGGAAATTACTTCTTTCTCGAAAACTACGTCACTTCAGAGGGAGCCGTTTCTTACATAGTTTTATACTACCAACCTCTCTCCATTACTCGTTACCAAGTAAGGATTTGTGCTAATAATTATGTTGAGTTAATACCAATAGTGTCCACTGTCGTTAATTGACAGAATGGTGGAGAAAATAAAACAAACAAAAAATACTTTTGATGCAAAGTTTCCCGGTGGTGTGGAAATTGTCACTTATATAGAAGTAAAGTTATTTCCTTAGTATTAAGAGACAGGAAACCAGTATTTAGTGGAACGCAATTAGTATCGCAATTCGACCGAATACCATTGCTTATATACTACCATCGCGTGAGCTTTCTTAATTCACCTGACAACAACGACGACGACGACGGCGACGGCGACGGCGACGACGACGACGACGGCGACGACGACGACGACGACGACGACGACGATGGCGACGACGGCGACGGCGACGGCGACGACGACGACGACGGCGACGGCGACGACGACGGCGACGGCGACGGCGACGGCGACGGCGACGGCGACGGCGACGGCGACGGCGACGGCGACAGCGACAGCAACAGCAACAGCAACAGCAACAGCAGCAGCAACAGCAACAGCAGCAGCAGCAGCAGCAGCAGCAGAGAAAACCAAAAAGATTTATTGAATACAACACATTTATCTGCCATTTAGAATAACTCTTTCAGCGGAACAATAAATATGCCTACGTGCGTGAACTCAAACTTGAGCAATTTAGCAACTTTGGGTTGCCACGTGCATTCTGCCAAGTGTCGTATACACTACCAAAACGTGCACAATATTCAAATGATGTCGTTCACAAATGTGTGGGTTCGAATCCTGGTCTGGCTGGTCATGCTGATTGTGCACTGGAGCACAACTCGGATGGGACATTAAGCCGTAGGAACGTGTACTAGGATATTGGTATAGGGGCCTATTGCGCGAAAAAGAACAACACTTTTTATGTATACGAGAAGGGGTTAACCCCAGTGGTTCTGGTTCACACAGCAAGCATCCTTGTTTAAAGGTTTCCTCGTACTTGCGAGCTACAGTGTAAGGGTAGGGGTTTACCCCAGTGTTTCTGGTTCACATAGCAAGCACCCTTGTTTACAGGTTTCCTCATACTTGGGAGCTACAGTGTAAGGGTAGGGGTTAACCCCAGTGTTTCTGATTCACATAGCAAGCACCTTTGTTTACAGGTTTCCTAAGGCTTGCAAGCTACAGTGTAAGGGTAGGGGTTAACCCCAGTGTTTCTGGTTCACATAGCAAGCACCCTTGTTTACAGGTTTCCTCAGGCTTGCAAGCTACAGTTTAAGGGTAGGGGTTACCCCAGTGTTTCTGGTTCACATAGCAAGCACCTTTGTTTACAGATTTCATCAGGCTTGCAAGCTACAGTGTAAGGGTAGGGGTTAAGCCCAGTGTTTCTGGTTCACATAGCAAGCACCTTTGTTTACAGATTTCATCAGGCTTGCAAGCTACAGCGTAAGGGTAGGGGTTAAGCCCAGTGTTTCTGGTTCACATAGCAAGCACCCTTGTTTACAGGTTTCCTCAGGCTGGCAAGTTACAGTGAAAAGGTAGGGGTTAACCCCAGTGTTTCTGGTTCACAAAGAAAGCACCCTTGTTTACAGGTTTCCTCAGGCTGGCAAGCTACAGTGTAAGGGTAGGGGTTAACCCCAGTGTTTCTGGTTCACATATCAAGCACCTATGTTTACAGGTTTCCTCAGGCTTGCAAGCTACAGTGTAAGGGTAGGGGTTACCCCAGTGTTTCTGGTTCACATAGCAAGCACCCTTGTTTACAGGTTTCCTCAGGCTTGTAAGCTACAGTGTAAGAGTAGGGGTTAACCCTGGTGTTTCTGGTTCACATAGCAAGCACCCTTGTTTACAGGTTTCCTCAGGCTTGCAAGCTACAGTGTAAGGGTAGGGGTTAACCCTAGTGTTTCTGGTTCACATAGCAAGCACCTTTGTTTACAGGTTTCCTCAGGCTTGCAAGCTACAGTGTAAGGGTAGGGGTTAACCCCAGTGTTTCTGGTTCACATAGCAAGCACCCTTGTTTTACAGGTTTCCTCAGGCTTGCAAGCTACAGTGAAAGGGTAGGGGTTAACCCCAGTGTTTCTGGTTCACATAGCAAGCACCCTTGTTTACAGGTTTCCTCGGGCTTGCGAGCTACAGTGACTAAGGTCACTCATGAGGCATCCTTGGTTTCATTACCAAAAATGGATAATAATAATTGTTTCTCAAATTTTGAAGCGAACTAAGTCTCGCGCTGTATCTAGTCGAAATTTGAATACACGCGAGGTTTGGAGAGAAAGTCCCGGCCCAACAAAATGAAACCTTATTTAAAACCCTAATCGTTCCATAATTTATTCCGTTTTTTTATTAAACAAGGAGGACCGTATTTATTGTTGTTTTCTTTCATAGCTAATAATAGTTGGGAGTTTCAAACCGGTGTCGCATTCAATGTCCTTTATGCAATACCGTCCGGCGGACATTATTGCATATGCAATAATGCCCGCCTGTCGGTTTTGCATAAGTAATCGTGTCCGTCCGTCTGCTGCATAATGCAATGTGTCCGCCCGGACACATTTGCATACGCAGTTGTGTCCGCACCCCTGTGCAAAACCGTCCTTGCAGTTAATTTAACGCCCTTGGTCGACGAAACACGTTCGCCTTTTTATTTACAAGCTAAGTGCATGTCATGAATGACATGAGAAATGTTCGGCCGTTGGGTATTTGCTGCAATCATAAAATACGTGAATATTCATGCTGCATTTATACGTTAAGGTTCAGCGCATGCACGCTTACTCACATGCGCACATACATGTAGTCATGTACATGTCCACTGGACGGTGTTTGCATAGCCCCGGACACGATTGCATATGCAAAAGTGTCCAGAGCGGACAGTATTGCATGGCGGACACAATTGCATCTGCACCGGCCGTTTAATGCACTGTGTTTTTATTGTTTCATGCTCCATTTTGCATTATTATTGTGGTCGATAAACATCTGTTTTAAAACTATTATAGTTATTAGTAGTAGTGGTATTAATGGTACCTAAAACCTGGTATGGTATGGTATTTGTATGATTTTTAATTCCTAGAAAAGAAACCATAATGCTGCCTCATAAAGTGAACATCATCACTGTAGCTCGTTAAGGCTGGGTCACATCAAACTAGTTCTAAAAACTAGGTTCACTTCGTGTGCACACAATTTAAGTTCATGGGGGTGTCGTGGCCGAGCGCATAATAGCACCGAATGCTTCTGTTCAACAGAGTGTGGGTTCGAATCCCGGTCGTGACACTTGTGTCCCTTAGCAAGATACTTTACTATAATTGCTTTTTTACAACCAGGGCCCAATTTTATAGATGTGCTTAAGCAAAAAATGTTGCTTAAGCAAAAATTGTTTTGCTTAAGCAAAAAAACATTTGCTTAAGCAAAAAATGTTTTTGCTTAAGCAAAAAATGTTGCTTAAGCAAAAAAATCTTTGCTTTGTAAAATCAGATTACCGGCTAAGACTCCACTAAATTGTTATGCTAAGTAAACACCAGCTAAATGTAAGTCACAAGCAATGCACATGGCACGAGATTTTTGCCAGTAACATGTGTAAAATAAGCAAGCTATTTTCGTGCTTAAGCAAATATTTTGCTTAAGCAGCTCTATGAAATTGGGCCCAGGTGTAATGGGAACATGAGGGCATAGATGGTTCGTGTGGTTGGCTTAGCTATAGTGCGCTATATATTTGGCGGCACGGGGAGCTGAGATCGTTTCAGGAATGAAATGGCCCAGTGAAAAGGATAATAATGTTGGAAGCGCTTTGAGACATGGGGTATAAAGCGCTATATAAAATCGAATATTATTACTATTTTTATTAAGCCCAGAACTTAGCGAGAACGAGGTCGGTGTGATGTGGTTTTGAGCCTCATGAAACCTGTTTGCAATAACCAGAAACACATGGGTTAACTCCATCTGTTATGTGTGCCAATCCGTCGCATAGGACTACTCCGGAACCCTGGATTGGTGTACAATTTATAAAGGAGGACGAACAAATGGTAAATTACCTTGCCCAAGGCCACTGTGCCACGAAAGGGACTCAATTATTGTCACTTTGAAAGGAGTTGAACAAAAATAGTAATCTTTATAATAAAAAGTATACAGAGTTCGATTTGTGATGAGTGGACCCCTAGCCTCAACTAAGACGAAAGAGAATAAAGGAAAGGGCATGCCTAAAGATACACAGGGGCCGATTTCACAAAGCGCTACGATTCATCTGCTGCCTTGGATCAGATGAGTTGGTCCATGAAAAGCGTTTGAAACCGTCTATTATAAAAATGCATATAGTTGGAAAGATTTTTAAATAGTAGGATACAATGATCCAAACAAACATGCCTCGAAATTGCATGGTTTTCCTTTAACATGGTGAACTACACACGGTACGCCATTTTGTGGAGTCAATTTTTTGACCCGTACGAAATGGCGGATCGTGTTAGTTCGGAAAGTAAAAGGAAAACCACGCAAATTTGAGGCATACTTGTGTGGATCTTTATATTCTACTTTTAAAATATCTTTTGAACCATATGCATTTTATAACTAACGGTTTCGAATGCTTTTCATGGACCAACTCGCCCGATTCCAGGCAATGTGTCCCTTTCATGCCATTGGACACTTTCTAAACAGAACAACAAAAATGAAAAGTTCACAGATTTACAAATAACTTACAGGGTTTACAGAAGGTATTGATGATAGACTTCCCTTGAAATATTATTCCATGAAATGCTTTACTTTTTGAGAAATTATTAAAACACTCATCAATTCTCGATATCGAGAATAACGGATTTATTTTAAACACATGTCATGACACGGCAAAACGTGCGGAAACAAGGGTGGATTTTCCCGTTGTTTTCTCCCGACTCCGATGATCGATTGAGCCTAAATTTTCACAGGTTTGTTAATTTATATACAAGTTGTGATACACGAAGTGCGGGCCTTTGGACAATACTGTTTACCGATGTTGTGCGATTGCTTTAAAGGGAAGGTACACTATTGATAGTTGTCACAGACCAGTGCTCTCACTTGGTGTATCTCAACAAAATATGCATAAAATAACAAACCTGTGAACATTTGAGCTCAATTGGTCATTTGAGTTGGAAGAAAATGATGAAAGAAAAAACACCCTTGTTGGAAGAATTTGTGTGCTTTCAGATAGGAATAAAAGACTTCTAGCTAGAAGTCTTTTATTATTTTAGTGAGAAATTACCTCTATTTCACAATCTATGCTACTTCAGAGGGAGCCATTCTCACAATGTTTTATATCAACAGCTCCCCATTATGCGTCACCACGGGTGTTAAGAGGAAAATATCAGGAGTAGAAACATAATACAGAACATTCGTTTGCACATGCAGAGACTGCACATAGGTAAAAAAGAAGTTATTATACTAAATAAAATACAAATCAATAAATGAAAATAAAACTTCAATTCCCTGTTCAAGGCTACAAAGGCAGCATGAAACAAGATCAATGGCACATGAGGAACATAATACTATGTTGAGGTTTTACCAGTTAATGTGATTCTCAGCGGGGCTGGAGCAGCACCCAACCGGGTCGAGAGATCCTCAGCGCTGATGATGCTACTGCGGTAACCATGAACTCAGTTTTCCACCGAAATTAAGCCGAATTGCCTACATTATTCGGTCCCTTTATTACAAAAATCTTGTTTAAGTTGAAAAGTGAATCACTTTTGTTCGATTGACATGACCTTTGACCCTTTAGGGCAGTATAGCCCTGCATAGCTCTAGTTTAAAAGAACATTTTCTACATAGGCTTGTGCACAAAAATACTGAGGTTTTACAGTGTAGGCACATACTCGTGAACACTGATTTTTTTTTTTTAAAACGGTATTTGTTTTAACGTGTTTGGGTCAAACAAACTGTCTATTCGATATCTAGAAACATTATTGGCTTTGCAAAAGTACGCATTTATCAACATTACAAATGAGCTACCCACGTTTCCCGACGGGCTACTGCATGGCTGCAGTTCGCCGTGGCATTCGTATGAATCTCAAGGGCGAGCTGCGAGGCATTGGAGGGTTAAAACCATGCCTTTATCGCACCCAACTGCTGGTTCAGCCAACCAAATGGACACGTGATAAACTCTACACAAAGCAGAGGCCATTAGACAATTACATGCCAGGGGAAAAGGGTTTCGACAAAGACGATGACGGGGCAAACAACAAACCCCATACAACATTATGACCAACTAGTCCAAAACTACGCCTACAACGCCATCTATACTTTTGTACAACCACAAGGCTTGAGCATAGACCTTTTCGCAAATACTGGGGCGCGCGCGTAAAGCTTGGAATTAGGTGCATTGTGGTCTAGCTGGCAGCAAAATTTGATTCATAGCTATCCCACAATGCACCTCATTCAACAGTCTGCGCTTGCGCATTGGTATTTGCGATAAGGTCTATTGGACATGGTCACCAGTCTGATAAAGCTCATAAATTAGGAGTGAAACGTAACTAAAATAATATGTTAAAGTTAACATTCTTTGATTCGAAAAACGAACGCTCATTATCCATTAAATGATGAACGATCCAGACAAACTTAATGGCACACCAGTCACACAATACTTTTTTCAAAACACATACCAAGGTTCAGTTCTGTAGGAATGATCGTGAATGAATGAGTGGTATTTTTGTTAAAAAGTAAATAGCCAGTCACTTTGGAATAAATCGGTTTAAAGGAACACGTTGCCTTGGATCGGTCGAGTTTGTCTTTGAAAAGCGTTTGTTATAAAATGTATGTAGGTAGAAAGATGCTGTAAAAGTAGAATACAATGATCCACACAAACATGCCTCGAAATTGCACGGTTTTACTTTTACCTCGTCGACTAACACAGTCGGCCATTTATGGGAGTCAAATTTTTGACTCCCATAAATGGCCGACCGTGTTAGTTCGCACAGTAAAAGGAAAACCACGCAATTTCGAGGCAAACTTGTGTGGATCATTGTATTCTACTTTTAAAACATCTTTCCAATCATATGCTTTTTATAACAAACGGTTAAATACGCTTTTTTTATAGACCAACTCGTCCGATCCAAGGCAACGTGTTCCTTTAACCTAATGTGAATTGTATGAGCTTGGTAACGCTGCCCTATGGCCCCTCGGCGCATTCCATTTCTGACCTGAACTATAAAGTAAAGTTTCGTGACATTCATTCTTAAAGGAACACGTTGCCTTGGATCGGTCGAGTTGGTTTTTGAAAAGCGTTTGTAACCGTTTTTCATAAAATGCATATGGGTAGAAAGATGTTGTAAAAGTAGAATACAATGATCCACACAAACATACCTCAAAATTGCGTGGTTTTCCTTTTACCTCGTCGACTAACACGTCGGCCATTTATGGGGGTCAAAATTTTGACTCCCATAAATGGCCGACCGTGTTGGTTCGCACAGTAAAAGGAAAACCATGCAATTTCGAGGCAAACTTGTGTGGATCATTGTATTCTACTTTTAAAACGTCTTTCCAACCATATATGCATTATATAAAAAACGGTTACAAACGCTTTTGTTTTGACCAACTCGTCCGATCCAAGGCAACGTGTTCCTTTAAAGGCAGTGGACACTGTTGGTAAATACTCAAAATAATTATAAGCATAAAACCCTCCTTGGTATAAAGAGTAATGGGGAGAGGTTGATAGTATAAAACATTGTGAGAAACGGCTCCCTTTGAAGTGACGTAGTTTTCGGGAAAGAAGTAATTTTCCACGAATTTGTTGAGACCTCAGATTTAGAATTTGAGGTCTCGAAATCAAGCATATGAAAGCACACAACTTCGTGTGACAAGGGTGTTTCTTCTTTTATTATTATCTCGCAACTTCGACGACCAATTGAGCTCAAATTTTCACAGGGCTGTTATTTTAAGTATAATGTTTAGATACACCAAGTGAGATGACTGGTCTTTGACAATATTACCAATAGTGTCCAGTGTCTTTAAGTAAATAAGGAACAACATCTCAGTGTACAGATTGTTTGGTAGGCAGAGTAAAGTAAAACTCTCCAAACAATTCCTAACAGGAGAACGGTTTATTAGACAAAATTGTTTAAATATTATAATATAGCCTGGCAGTAGACCCAGCGGAGTACAAATCGCGCCACGCCTCCTTTAAATGGACACGTTGCCTTGGATCGGGCGAGTTGGTCTATGAAAAGGTTTGCAGTCGTTTGTTATTGCGTGGTTTTCCTTTTACTTTTACGGCGGCCATTTTGAGGAGGCAAACATTTTGACTTCTTGATGGTGTGCTGACGTGTTAGTTCATGACGTATAATGGAACACCGTGCAAATTCGAGGCATATTTGACAGGATCTTTATGTTCTATTTTAAAAACATCTTTCCAACCATATGCATTTCATAACAAACGGTTAGAAACGTTTTTCATAAACCAATTCGCCCAATCCAAGGCAACGTGTCCCTTTAAGCTAGCGCTGAGGGTTCATCCGCAAAAAGTAGCTCTTCCTTTTTTTTTTTAGGGGGGGGGGGGCGGCTTTACTGGAAAAGTGGTTGATCCTCCTTTTTATAACCGAAGGTCACAGAGCCTCACGCCTTTTTTCCCACAGTCGGAAAAGTTTTCGTGTCATGTCACCACTGTTTCATTCGTCATGACATGAAATAATATTTAACTATTCAAAATGAGGTATTCCTTTTCGTGAAAACAAGTTACGAATCGGTGGCAAGACATGGAAAGTTTGCCAATAATTCCAAAAATTGTACAAAGAAAAGATAAGTGATGAGTATACATTACATCTTGAATGATCGTAGTCTTATACTGGGATCGATCGTACTCCCACCCTGCATCGCACTCGATGGTTTCATTGGTCCACCCATCATCCTGACCGTCCGTCAAATTGGAGATACCTTGCTCCGGACTACTCCGAGCATTGAGGTACCGCTCGCATTCCGAATACACCGTGTTCCCATCCTCGTCGACAGTGAACGGTAGAGTCAACTCCTTTTGCAACTCCAGACAGTCCGACTCTAGAGAGCTACAGTTTAGAGATTGACTTTCAGGAACCGCACACCAATGGTCTGTCTTGGCCGCCAGAAACACTTGGCCAATAGCATGCCATGCTGAAGGAATTCCTGTTAAAGTAATCAGTAGACACAACACTATCTGATACCGTCCGAAAACACCTACTTCCACTAAAATGCTATCAAACTTCATGCCTGTGGTTTGATGGTGTGGCTTCAAGGGAAGGAATGCCACGAACTAAAGGCCTCGATACAGAGAGACTGTGTGTCAACAACAGATCGCAAAACGTTAATGCTGCACTGGCAACATTGTAAAGTATTGACAAAGAATTTCTGCACAACTAACGCTACTGCTTGTACACTCGCAGCAGTAGGGTTGTCACATCCATATGGTGGCCGCTACCCAACCACCCGTGACAGGTTTCAGATGTCAATTATTCAGAAAACATGTACTTTTTTGTGTGGCTGTGCTTTCAAGCGATGACAAGTTGAACCAAAGCAAACGACAGCAGAAGGGAATCTTCAGATTGTCCATGCGTACGTGCGGTCCGAAATAAGACCAACAGTAACATGGTTTACTCGGGTTTATTAGTGGAGAAATCTATGCTTAGAGGAAGGATTCTTGCTCTTAGTTTCTGATGATGAGAGTTTTCGGGGGCGGAAGGGGGGAGTGGTTCAGAAAGTAACGTCACCATATGGATTGTATTGCACGTTCTGCATTTCTCTAATGTAAAAGAGTGAAAAACACCACTCTTTACATTTCGAGTTGTCCCTCATGTGTGGCTCTTAAAAAAAGAGTGGTGGTTATTTCACTCTTTTAAAAGGGGTTTCACTCCAGGACAGAGTGAAAAAAAAATCACTCAAAAAGATGCAAACTAATTGAAAAAGAGTTGTCCCTCATATGGCTCTTCAAAGAGTGCTTCTACACTCTTTGCATTTAGAGAGAGGAACTGATCGGGTTGGATTTTGTGTTATTTAACCACCGGAACGAATCCATCTGAATGAAATTAAAAAAGGGACAAGGTTGCAAACTGTATAACAATGAGTGTGCATCAAGAAGGAGCCGTTTGAACGCAATATCGTGGTGACTTGTTGCCTCTGTTGTTCCATTGACCTTTTTTTTGTGAGACTATGTTTTAGTGGAACTCAATTGAACCATTGAATGGCCCCATTCTGGGTACACCAGTGCCTACCCATACGAACAGTAGCCTTTTTCTCAAGGCCTTCATGGCTTCGACAGCTATAGAACAGCTACCCCAAGCGACTGGAAGTGGATATTATACGTACCGAGTGGTGACTCGACTCGCAAGCGTGGTCCCCTCTTCCACTCGCTTGGGATCTCGGCTCTACGAAGCTGTCAAAGCCACGAAAGCATTGACACAAGGCTACACGAACAGGGGCACACAGTCCCAGGGCATCGCGATTGATCATGTCAAGGCTGGAAAAGGACACGAGAATAATTATTTAAAACATTTTAATTAAAAACATCCTGATGCGTCCCATTTGTGTTGAACACTATGATTAGTAGAATTGTTTTCGAAACCGGCAGCTTACAACGTGTCACCAGTGTATATATGCTTTGTTTGCGATTCAAACAATCTAAATGAGTTTGGGTTGAACAAAGACAAATTGACTATAGACTGGTGGTATTTGAACCAACGTCATCTGGATTATGATGCCGGTGTCAGATGCAATTGTGTCCGCCATGCAATACTGTCCGCTCCGGACACTTTTGCATATATGCAATCGTGTCCGGGCTATGCAAAAACCGTCCGGCGGACATGTACATGACTGTACATGTCTGTACATGTACGTGGTGCGTGAGCGAGCGTGCATGCACTGAACCTACGTACGTGTATGCAGCATGAATATTCAAGTATCTTATTATTGCAGCGAATACCCCAACGGCCGAACATTTCCCATGTCATTCATGACATGCACTAAGTAAAAAAAATGGTGAACGTGTTCCGTCGACCAAGGGCGTTTCAATTTACTGCAAGGACGGTTTTGCACGGGGCGGACACAACTGCATATGCAAATGTGTCGGTGGGCGGACACAATTGCATTATGCAGCAGCGTCCGGGCGGACACGATTGCATATGCAAGACCGTCCGGCGGACATTATTGCATATGGAATAATGTCCTCCGAATAGTATTGCATAGAGGGCATAACTGCATGCGACACCGGCGCTATACCATCATGATAATAGCGGTCTCTCTATTTGACAATCTTGGTTTGGGGTGCAGTCTTCAGCAGCCATAGAACCTCAAAGGAACACGTTGCCTTGGATCGGACGAGTTGGTCTACACAAAAGCGTTTGAAACCGTTTGTTATGAAATGTATATGGTTAGAAAGATGTTTTAAAAGTAGAAAATAATGATCGACACAAGTATCACTCAAAATTGCTCGGTTTTCATTTTACGTCGCAAATTAACACTGTCGGCCATTTATGGGAGTCAACTTTTTGACTCCCATAAATGGCCGACCGTGTTAGTCGAGGAGGTAAAACGAAAACCTCGCAATTTTGAGGCATATTTGTGTAGATCATTGTATTCTACTTTTACAACATCTTTCTAACCATATCAATTTTATAGCAAATGGTTACAAACGCTTTTCAACGACCAACTCGACCGATCCAAGAAAACGTGTTCCTTTAAGCTGACGTGTAGCTACGGATCACACCCAAGTTCACGATACAAACACAATTCAAATTTTGGGGCAAAACAAAGTTTTGGGGCAAAAATATAGTTTACCATAACAACATTACTTCGAATTAAATATATGTTTCGTTCAAAATACTTATTTTTTTGTTTTACTTTCTAAAGCTTTCATTATAGGCTTCATACCAAAACTTGTTATTGCTATTATTTTTTAAGAGTGACTGCAGGATTCGAACTGCCTCTAGCTACCGGGCAACCTCGGTAGTTTAGTTGGTAAGACACTGCTCTAGAATTGAAAGGGTCGCGGGGTTGAATCCCACCCGAGTAACTTGCCTATGATATGTTTTCACAGGACTCGGGAAAGTACTGAGTATACAGTGCTAACACACATCGGTGTATGGGTAAAAACCCAAATTAGTATTCTTTATCCTCGATGCAAATTTAACATCTATTATATCATACATTCCCTTAAAAGTGGCTATGTCCCCCTTTTCAAACACCAAGTTTTAAACTACAATGGAGTTTCCCTTTTAGTTTATATTGTGATATTTGAAAACATATGATTATGACTTTGGATTTTCTTTTGTATATGTTATATTGTACGCCTTGACCTTGTCTTTGACATTTCTGACTGATCACAGTTCTAAAAACGCACAGAGTCGCGTCTAATTATCGGATTTCCTTAGCGGGTTTGTTATGATGGATGAAAGGTTTCACAACAGCCTTCAAACTCAGTGCTTTAAACTTAGCCTTTAATCAAGTCGTTAAACGTCTAAAGGCTCAATAATGTTTACTGCTACTAACCTTTATGTATTTGTTGTTGTATACGTTGTATTGAAGTCAACCAGCAGATTATGTAACTTGCATATCTTTTCGAAAACTGGAATTACAATAAAAATTAATAACTAGATAAAATATTCGTTCATAAAAACTAACACAGAAGGGTTTAGGATAGGGGACCAAAGCCCAAAAATATTATAACGAGTTTATAATGAGTATTACATGTGATATTCAACATCGAAAACCTTTAAAGACAGTGGACACTATTGGTAAGTGTCAAAGACCAGTCTTCTCACTTGGTGTATCTAAACATATGCATAAAATAACAAACCTGTGAAAATTTGAGCTCAATTGGTTGTCGATGTTGCGAGATATGAATGAAACAAAAAACACCCTAATTGTAACACGAAGTTGTGTGCTTTCAGATACTTGATTTCGAGACCTAAAATTCTAAACTTGAGGTCTCGAAATCAAATTCGTGGAAAATTACGTCTTTCTCGAAAACTACGTCACTTCAGAGGGAGCCGTTTCTCACAATGTTTTATACCATCAACCTCTCCCCATTACTCGTCACCAAGAAAGATTTTATGCTAATAATTGTTTTGAGTAATTACCAGTAGTGTCCACTGCTTTTAAAACAATATTTTACTTGTTTGTACCTGATTGAAAGGTCGACATTGTGTCCGAAAGCTAATTAGATGTTTGTCATTATCAGTTGGGATTCATGCATAATGCATGAGTATTTAAATCCAACTGGTTCAAAATGATTGTTAAGATTGCAATAACAAAACAGTTGTTAATCTGTTGATGAGTCATATTAAACTGTAACGCGCGGAAAATAATGCTTACCAGTTACACTAAAGTGAAGATTTAAAGACTCATAGCCCTAACAATTACATCATTTCTCTGCTAAAAAAAAGAATTTATTCACATGGAATAAAATCAAAGAGTTTCAGGACATTCGCCAAAAACGGTACATGACGTCAGAACCACGTCTTAGTCCGTACACAATATACCCTTTTCACGCTTTCACCATCTTGGTCATGTTCACTGTTTTCAATAACAGGAATGAATGCTAACATTCATTGCGCAAACATGGCACCAGACCATTTCGTCCAGCCTCAGTTTTGTTACAATGAGTAGGAATGGAGTAAAATCAAGATGGCCACACCATGATAAAGGTCTATAGAGATAAATACCCACGGGGAAGAACATTAATGACTTTTCTTGCCCAAAGCTAAAAATTGAAAGAAAAAACGGTAACAGGTCGCGAAAACATTTACAGTAAACGCAACATGAAGGAAGAAGCCTGAACACATGACGTCACACTTCGAGGCTCGTGAATAACGCCAGAGAGTGGTCTCTTTGCCTAGGTCAATACCCGTCCATAATTCAAGTTCATTCACCTACATTAATTTCACGTCAAATCCTATACACTGTGCAGGTACGTACACTGTACAGTACACACAGTGCACATCACACAACACGCAGACGACCAAAGGTAAGCTTTCCATACCTGTGTTTTGATTGGTCCGAGGTGATGTTTGTCAGCTGCACCTACATCACCTCAGACCAATCAAAACACCGATACGGAAGGCTCACCTCATTGCACGTTTACCCAATCAAATCATTGTATCCAATCAAATCACTGGTTCTGAAAAAAAGACAGGGGACCAGTCTAACAGGTTGTAGGCCCCTATCAGGCAAAAGAAAGATTGGTGGTGCACTTGCATTCACTACAATAGTCCCGATGTGTTTATAACATCTACAACTCTTTGTTGTGTTCAGTAGCATACTTTTGACATAATCACTTTGTAAACATGATTTCTGCGAGGAAGCACATGGGATCAGTGCTAAGTTCAAGATTGAGAAACTTCAACAGGTGTTGACGGACTATGACGCATGGGAGCTAGGTCGCAGCCATGACCTGCCGTTGGCACTAGGGGGACGACTCAAAACTGCGACAAACAGAACTTGTCGCGACCCATGGGAGATGGTTAGGGAGACCAAGGGGATGGTTAAAAATAGGCAATACCCTTGTTGTCTTAAACAAGAGAATCAATGTGGTGGTGAAGAGGTTTCAACTAGTGGTTTAAACCCAACGAGGCCTGGTTCTTGATAATTTTACCGAGACGAAGTCGAGGTAAATTATGAAGAACAGGCCTCGGCTGGTTTAAACCACTAGTTGAAAAACGTTCAACACACTGCATAATGTTGAGAGTCATCATCACCGAAGGAAACATCCAGAAGCTGATTCTACCCCCTGGGCTGGAAAGTGTGCAGGATTTGAAGAACCAAGTCAAGGAGAGGTTTGAACTCAAAGGGGAATTCAGTCTCCAATTCATTGATCCGGACTTTGATAATTTCATAAGCTTATCATCACTAAAGGATATTAAAGACAAGGGAACTATCAAAGTCGTTCATAGCCTTGATTAAGACGCTACAGCCAGCCGCGATCTGCAAAATCCCAGTCCCCATCACTGATTTCCCCCAGCGCACCCCCATATATAACAACACAGTGCACGTGTACAGCGTATGTACACATACATACTGTACATGTACATGTACCATCTGTGTACGGTACACTTACGGTACATGGGTACTTCCTGTTGTTTAAGCCACGTGTGCGAGGTTGAAAGTAGAAAGACACGATCGTACTCACGACTACGCTATACTGTTCTCGCTGTACAATGTATGGTAATGTACATTTTGTGTATGCACTGCATGCGTGTGCAGCGAACCGGGCCGGGGAACAGTACGTCATCAACAGCCTTGATCAAGGCTAGACATGTGTGAGACACAATAAACCAAGCAAGCATCAAAGCAACAGCTCTTGTAGAACTCAAGACATTACACATCAGATGATCAGTTCTGCTCTGTAGCACAAGCATTTGTCAAGAAGCACCCATACCTGAAAGAACCAGGTGCTGCCACTGGCTACCTTGGTTGGAAAATAAGCCTTAAACTCAAGATGGGTAACTATTGCGAAATCACGGATGCACAGAACTAACTGTAAAATCACTCTAAATCAGCCAACAACATAAAAAAAACCAAGAAAGGCAGAAGGCAGAAGTTAACTACCTCCCTGAATATCCTGGTGATGAAACAGCTGCAAGCTATGAAAAGGAACGGACTGCTCTTCTTGATTCATTGAGAAAAACACACAATGGAAAAGTGATTATGGAAAAAATGGCAAAGACATTTTTCCCACCACAGACAAGAAGTAGTTCTTCAAAAACCATATGTTGTTCTAAAGAATAGTGATTGAAACCAGCTGACCACTTGCCAATGTAATGATATAATTAATCCTGTACCTTTATACAAGTTTTACTGAACAATCTTTTTTTTCTACTTATTACTTAAAGGGACATGTTGCCTTGGATTGGTCGAGTTGGTCCATGAAAAGTGTTTGAAACCGTTTGATATGAAATGTGTAAAATAAACCAAACAAACATGCCTCCAAATTGCGTGGTTTTTCTTTTATGTTGCGAACAAACACTGTCGCCAATTTGTGTAGTAAACAAAATAGCCGACCGTGTTTGTTAGCAACGTAAAAGAAAAACCACTCACTTTCGAGGCATGTTTGTTTGGATGTTTGGATTATTTTATTCTACTTTTAAAACATCTTTCCAACCATATACATTTCATATCAAACGGTTTCAAACGCTTTTCATTGACCAACTCGACCGATCCAATGCAACGTGTCCCTTTAAAGTGATATTAAATAAGGTTGAGCAAGCTGAATATCTATACCCAATGCTAGACATTACAAGGACCTAAAGTTGATTTCTCTGCACTTTTTTAGGTCAACTAAATGGGTCCTTAGCTTAAAAATGAAAAACTTAAAAGTTTGTAAATAATAACCTGCAGCATGTCTCTTTACTCGCTTAACAAAGACTAACAAAAAATACATCTTTCGGGGGGGGGGGGTGTTAACTTGAATCTTATTTTTTAAAAGAATAGTCCAAAAAAGTATTATCTTATAAATGCATCCTAAACCTGTTTGATATAGCTTGTCAGCCAGATGCTTTTTCTTCAAAAGTTCTTTCTGAAAAATCTGTACTTTAGTTATGTTCCACACCGTCAAGAGAATATTGTTTTGAAGCGTATGACCACTTGCCAAAACAATACTGTATTTAATAACTTCCGTGTCAGATAATTAAGACTTTAACAAATAAAAGTTGTATCATAAACACAACTAAAAATTGATACAACAAAGCAAGGTGTTTTTTATGTGATTATGCTATGAAGTTAAAGGGTCTGGGTATTTTTTGTATGATACAAAACACAATATCCACAGATTTACATTAAACTCATACAGTTTGAAAATAATGATAGTAGAAAGCTTCCCTTACAATGTTACTTGCTGAGGAATGAGTAAAACAAGTCACAACAATAATTTTCGTCAACGAAAACTATTTAAGCTTGTGAAATATATTTTCGTGAATTTTTGTTTGTTAATTTCTCAAAAACTACAGCACCTCAGCAAGTAATATAAGCTTTCTACTGTCAATATCTTCAAACGGTGTAAGTTTAATAGGAATCTGTGGAAATTGTATTATGTGTTACAAAAAGTACCAAAATCCTTCAAGAGTGTTCAAACGAGTTTGCTGATGTTATTGTTAAAAATTATTGTTGTTGTTGTTGTTCATATTATGTTTACATAAAATAAATGCGTTCATGGTAGATAATTGCACAAACCGCAAGTCAAACCTTACTGAATTTGGATAAGAGTGTCAATAATTTAAGTAACACACAGAAAGCACTTTCATGATTTTGTTTGAGTGTTGTTTACAAATATCAGTATGTAGTTTACCCCCAATCGGTTAATTTCCTTAACTCAGTTAATTTCCGTCAACTCTATGACTTAAATTGTTTACACATTGATTTGTGTTAATTCTTGCATCATAATATTACACACCAGTATAAAATCACACTGCGAATTAAGTTTAAAACATTTAAAGGAACACGTTGCCTTTGATCGGACGAGTTGGTCTATTAAAAGCGTTTGAAACCGTTTGTTGTGAAATGCATATGGTTAGAAAGATGTTGTAAAAGTAGAATATAATGATCCACACAAGTATCACTCGAAACTGCACGGTTTCCCTTTTACGTCGCGAACTATCACGGTCGGCCATTTATGGGAGTCAAAATTTTGACTCCCATAAATGGCCGACAGTGTTAGTCGATAGGGTAAAAAGAAAACCACGCAATTTTGAGGCATATTTGTGTAGATCATTGTATTCTACTTTTACAATATTTGTCTAACCATATACATTTTACCACAAACGGTTACAGAACGATTTTCAAAGACCAACTCGACCGATCCAAGGCAACGTGTTCCTTTAAGTACTATTGTAGCTGTAATTCAGTTTAATTTCATGTGCAATCTGAATAAATACCTTGTGGAATCTACCTCAATCAATTAAACTTGCCCGGATCATTTTATTTTTGTGATTGCCTAAGTTAAATGTGAGTAACACAAACTTAAATTATTTGCGCCTATTTACCTTGCAAATTCAAGTTACATACAATAATATAACTTTGTTGGGTTAATAACCAAATTCAATTTAATCAAACAAACCCATACTGAGTAAAATTGAATTGATTTAATCAATTGGTTTTTAGTTAATTTTACTTCAAATGAAAAGTAGCGCCCACTTCGAATTGTAAGTTAATTCAACTTGCCATAGGAAGTAATATTAGTTGCATCACAATGAGTAAATTGGGCTGTGATATTTTAAGTTTAACAAACTTGGGGAATACAAGTACAAAGAACTTATATTCTTGTCCTGTTCAATTTACTCAATTATATCGAGTCAACAAACTTGCCTTAATACAATTAAGTAATTCGAAGAAAACGCGTTTTGAGTTTATTTTACTTACAACTAAACGTAGCGCCTACTTCTAGCCTCAAGTTATTTCAACTTGCCTTAGATTTGAGTAATAGTAAATGAATCGTAATATGTCATCCCAACTCATTTCAAATCAGTAAAGTTAACTTGAAAAAGCGAGGAACACATAATTTTTAAGTTAACTGGACTTTGACATTTTAAGTTTAAATAACTTGAGGAATAAAAGTACCAAGAACTTAAATTCTTATCCCGTTCAATCTACTCAATAAAATTGAGACAACAAACCTGCCTTAATAAAATTAAGTAAGTTGAACAAAACATTTTTTTTAGTGTGGGGCAATATGTAAATTGGGTCTAATTCGGTCCCGACCTGAATGTGTGGGTTTTCCATGGAATAATTCTCTGGGGTTTTCCTCACACATCTAAAACTAACATTTCCTTTCTTCCCCATTGAATCCTTGGCTATTCGTACCGAAATTAAGTTGTTTTTTCTCTCTGAGATTCCTTGTTGACGCAACAAGAACTAATAAAGGAATAAAAGGGTAGCGGTTAGGGTTCTTTCACGCCCGTTTAAAACAGGCAGGGTCGAATTGCCGTATGAAATCACACAGCAATTTGACCTTACAAGGTTTTAAACGGCCGTGAAAGAACCCTAACCGCTACCCTTTTATTCCCATTCATAAATACCTTTTTTGTTAAAAGGCGTTATGAAGTAAGAAACTCTGTAAAACTTATCCGTTCCCGACGTGCTTGAGCTATGTTTGTTTCTACCCCCATGGTGTGTACATGTTACATGTACATGTACGACGTCCGTGTGTTGCATGCCTATTTCCGACAGTTCCGTTTGTGCGCATTATAGTCTTGGTGCAACACGTTCTGGTTTTCCTTTCACACACAGCGCGCCTGCATCGCCTGTAAACAAGAAACGTCTTGCATCAAGACTAGCGTGGAGTATCCGCTCACAACAGGTTATAAACACTGGTCATTATCAAAGGGTTAAACACCCCCCACGTGACGCGCTCTCCACCAATAGGAATAGCGAAACTGTCCGAGGTATTTATGAATGAGAAGTTAACCACATCTTGCTGTAAGAGTTATTTTGTAATTTTCTGTACAGGGTAACGGTATTAATGGTCATGGTACAGTTTCCCAATCCACAATGGATGATACAACTCAACAACCAGCAGCAATCTCGGTGGACGAAACTCGTCGTAAATCCAGCAATATCACATTCGATTTGAAAACCAAGGGTCGAATACGCGTAAGTACTGCATGTTTCAATAAGACTTTTTTCCCTGAGCAAACATTGAGACATGAGATATTTCTTGGAATGGGGTACATTTGGATGGAAACCAGACACAAGCCTAGCAGATATAGAACGTGCTGATTTGGGTAGAAAATAACCATGCTTACGGTTATCCGGCGTGCCTGTCTGTTTGCATTTTAGAAAGATTCAAAAGAGCAGCCATTTTTTACGCCAGTTCTTGGATTTCTGACAGAACAAACAGTGGGATTTGGGGGACTTTTAGTGTGATATTCTGGGCGCATTTCGGACCTCAAACAAAATTCAGCTTGTAACGAGCTATTTCCAGGTTTTGGCCTATGACCTATTAAATGTAATGCATCTTCATGTTTAAATGGAGTGTATAGTTCCATTTGCGCAGTTCTTATCTTTGACAAGTTTTGTTGAATGCTGACGTCAATATGTTACAACCAAACATCTTCATCAAACAACACTATGTTACTGTTTCTTAGCACGTTGACACTGCGTCCTAAAAGTTGTTGTTTTACCATAGGTTCACATCCAGGGACCGTACGGAACCCCAAGCACCAGCATCTTCCACTCAGAGCATGCCGTAATGATCGGAGCAGGAATTGGTGTCACTCCCTACGCTTCCATTCTCCAATCCATCTAGTCTTGGTGCAAGACGTTTCTCGTTTCCTTATCACGCACACCGCGGCCAATTCACCGACAGCGCGCGCAACGACTCACCTGACTTATAGTCCACTCAACGCCGGTTTCTCCGGCGGTGAGTGGACTTAATATGCTTATGAACAATAAAACAATTTTTTTTTAGTAATTGTTTGTCAGGATTTATATGTTTAAAACATATATAAAGTTGTTTGGGGGGCTGACTCCGCCTACTCCTTTTGTGACGTCAATCGAGGCAGACTTTGCCTGCAATGCGTATAGTAAACACAGGTGCAAAGTGCATGTATGTCCAAGTCGTGAGTGGGTACATTTCAAAAAGTGTTTTTCTGCATTCAGCAGCAATACACCTGGTCGGCATTGCCGGAAAAACAAAATTGTAAATAACATAAGAACTGATTTTATAAAACCTTGGTTAACTGTTTATTCACATTCCACTCATCAAAACACATATATTAGTGACAAAAGCTTTATTTTGAAAAAAAAATACCACTTCCAGGTGACTTTAAACAACGAAAATGAACAAAATCATTGTATAGTATATTCAACTCAAGTCTCCACGGTTAGAATACAGACAGTTTAAGTGATGATTAAATGTTTTAGTTTAAACTTTAGGATAATTTTCACAATGTAACACTGGTAAAAAGTTGCAATTGTAAGAATTTGAAAATGTTTGCATATAAGTGGGTGTCACCCTGCAAAAGTAGGCCAAGAGATAACTTTTGTCTAATTAATTCTAAAGTTCGTGCAATAATACAATGTCCCCATGAAGGGTCTTCAACCAGCTTTAAAACACTGGCATAGTGTCCCGATATCAACGAAACCAGATGTAGGCAAAACATGGATAGCCTGTTCCGCTGTCATGTCCACCACTTCTCATCTCAGTTAGAGGCAATGGGCATTGATAAGTTTAGACGATGTGACCCATGTTTACATTCAAACTTCCCTCTGTTGACCAAACACTGTACACGTCATGTTTCGCCGGGCAAAAAGACGCGTGGTCATGGTAAGATTGCGTGTACTTTCTAGCTGGCTGACAAAAATCATTTTATGTTTGTTTGGGTGACGTCAGAGGTCACATCGTCTACATTGTATATTCAAAATGAATTTAAACGTTTACTTTATAATTTAAAGTTTAGTTGTATCGGGTTACCAGTCGCAGCAATGGTAACTTAACGGTAGTATATGGTTGATAACCTATTTTTATTAAGCAAGATATGTGTTTGCTTAGCAGCCATTTATATACCTATGTTATACTGGTTTCCAATGCCGTAGTAAAATATAATTAAACAGTGAAAATATTCACACAATTTTCGTGCGCCACTCACGCGCAACTTCCGGTGTCAGCGAGAGGGCGCTGTTTATTGCTTTTGACGTCATAGACAAACGGTTTATTTACACTATAGCTATCTAAACACCATTTACTTCTTACCCCTTCTAACTGTTAAAAAATTAATAAGTTCCCGAAACCATTATTCATTTTACCCCTTCTAACTGTTAAAAAATTAATAAGTTCCCGAAACCATTATTCATTTTACCCCTTCTAACTGTTAAAAAATTAATAAGTTCCCGAAACCATTATACAACATTTGAACCTCAATTTAAACCACATTGGTATCTTTTTTCTCGTCTTTCGGAATCTTATAGTTTTGATTGGTGTCGTCTGCGTCGTTTACCTCGGGTGCATATGGTTTCTTGAAGAGGGTTTTCAGTCCGAAGCCCTGACCCTCTAAAATGAGGAAAAACAGAAATACAAAATTACCTTTTACATTACTCCTTCACACAATTTTATTTTATTGATTTATATGATTTGATTGATCCCTTACCCCCATCCCACCCTTAATAAGTTTTGTTCAAGGGAGCTTTTAAAGTCTTGTTGGAAACGATACTCTTTGATGTAGATTTAGAAAAATATTGTTATTTTTTAACAGCACAAATTCTAATCTGAGAGAGGGCCGAGGCACGAAGCCTTTCTCGTGTATCTGATAAAAGCACACAATTCTATGCAAGGGGAGGCTGTGTTTTCTTTCATTATTTTCTTGCAACTTCAATGACCAATAATTGAGCCCAACTTGTCACTGGTTTGTTTAGGTATGCAATGTTAGGGCACACCAAGTGAGAATACTGCCGTCGATTTCACAAAGAGTTTGGACTCGTCTTATCTCGAGTTAGGACGAGTAACTCTTCCTAACTTAGGATTAATCTTAAGGTATGCATGCTACAGTGCAGGGTTGTGTCTCGTCCAAAGTCCTATAGATTAGTCTTAAGTTAGGAAGAGTTTTGTGAAATCGAAGGCAGGTCTTTGACAACTCAAGCCTGCCTTGTCTCAGAGTATCCCAAAAATGTTTAATAAACAATAACGAAGATTTACACTCATTTGTTCATCAAAGTTGCAAGAGAGTGAAAGAAAAAAAACACTCTTGTTGCACAATTTGTGTGCTTTGAGATGACTAAAAGGCTTCAGGTCTGAAGTCTTTTAACAATTTCAGTGAAAAATGTGTCTCCTCTTTCTAAAAATCTACGTCCAGAGGGAGCCGTTTCTCACAATATCTTATACTACCAAGTAAGTTTTTATTGCTCTCAATTATTTTGAGTAAATACCAACAGTTTCCAGTGCATATCAAGCATTGCTAAACTCTATTGATAAAGTCCGTTCAGCCCACAGTAAATTAAAAAAAGAAAAGAAAACGAGGATAACTTACTTCCGTGGTCTTCTCCTTCCTGGATAGTCTCCGGCAAGTTTTGGTTGAGAGTCTCAGGCAGGAAAAGAGCCAAGAAGCCGGCGAGTAAGGAAGAACCTCCGAAGACAACTAGAGGTAATGGTTTCCAGAAGTCTCCTAGGATGAGGATGAACGGGGCGAGGATGCCGCTGATACGGGCAAACATGGATGACATTCCCATACCCATGCTCCTGGTCAAAAGTATCCAGAAAAAAAACAAAACAAAGTTTAACAAAACAATTCGTATGAATAAGTGGGATTTCAAACTTTGCATGGTGGAAATACGATGATAAAGGTTAGCGGTAACGTCATACGTGGTGTTACCCCAAACCTTTACTAAAATTGCATGAAGTATTAAATGGGCTTTAATACCTCGAAACAGCTTTGTTCAAAGGAACTTTAAGGCTTACTAAGATATTGTTTCCCCGTGCAATTAATTTAAAACGTTTTGATTTGCTTTAACATTATTGTATTTTGTTTTCATTTCGATTGTTTTTTTTTTTTTTAAATACTGTTATTGTTAATTTACTTGCAAATCCGCCGCTATTTGTAAATCCGTATGATAATCCATGAATGAATGAATGAATGAATGAATGAATGAATGGTCGAATGACTGGTCTTACCTAATGGGTGTAGGATACAATTCCATTGAATAAATGTAGATGACGTTGAAGGAACCGGAAATGGCGAATTTCCCTATCATAGCAACTGCCGCCCTGGCTACACCCGGATCTGTTATGATAAAACAAGAAAAAAAGAAGAAAAACTACAAAATAGAACTAGACATTGTGCGCCGTACAGTTCGTCGTTTAGTCGGTAGCAAAACTTACACAATAGGAGACTTTTCAACGCTAGGTGGCAGCAGACTTACCGGGTAAATTTCCATCGTTACGTAGTTCTGAACATGCGCATAATTTAACAATGGATTTACCCGGTAGGTCTGCTGCCCTTTATCGTCCGAGAAAGTCTCCCATTGGGTAAGGTTTCTTAGACCGTATTTTCACCTGGACACTCATACCTATGTTTTTAGAATGGTGTCATTGGGTTCTTAAGAGCAAATCTCAAGCAACTGTAACACTGACACCAACAAACACTGCCAATCAAGCAATTTAACTAACCAATAAATATAGTAGTTAGGCAAGCCACGCCCCCAGTTGCCAGATACAGTGCCAAGGGGAGACGGCGCCCCCAACGTTGTATGATAAACCAGCTGGACAAATAGGCTGGTAACTCCACTGCTCCAGATACAAAAGCCGCTATGTAGTCGTCAACACCCAGATCAGAGGTGCTCAGGGAGAGTCCATAGTAAACCAGACTATTCACAGACCTTAAAGAAAGCATTGTTGATAATTAACTATAACAAGATTACCAATTCATATTTTAATTCAACGAATTAATTTGTTGAAAGGAAACAAATACCATAGGGCCTTTAATATCTTTGAAAAAGGATCCTAAGACTTAATAACATATAGACCTGAGCAAAGTTTATTAAGCGAAATCAAAAGTAGCAATACACATCTCTTCCAAGGGGGGGTGTCCCCGCCCCCCATATCAGGGGCCGGTCCTCACCCCAGCAGGGGTTACAATCGCCCAGAGTGGCGTGTGGCCCTTTTTGAGCATGGATATTTCTAATAACAATAAGACTTTATTCACGTATAAAGCGCAAATTACAATATGTTTTTGTTCAAACGCGCAGAACAATAAAATATTAATAAAAAATAAAATAAAAAACACTATAAAATATACCCATACGCAGAACACAGGAAACATCTATAAAATAACTTTAAAAATTATCAGTTAAAATTGCAATAAAAATAAAAATCAAAGAAGATTAAAACAAATTATAAACATTGTAAAAAAGACAACACACATTTTGAAAACAGATGAAAACAACTTTTAACAAGGAGATCAGAACGTCCCACCTTTTTACTTAATATAATAAATAAACTTAAATTAAATATTTGTAAAACAAAACGTTCGTGACGGTTTGGTGAGTTGAACAAAAAGACAGTAACCCGACGACCCGTAATCTTTACAATAATTGTCTCAAACAAATTATACAAATTGGTGTAATCTAATTAGTAATAATAATAACAACATTTATAATGCGCATGCTCATGGCGCCTAAAGGGGATTAAGTTATTGAATTTACAGTTTTTTAAACACATTTTTCTTACCAGTTGATGAAGATGATAATGGTCTTCTTGCGCATGTTAGGAGTTCTGAAAAGGTCAATCTGAGTTGGCTGACGAGCTAAAATATTACTAGTTTCCTGTGAAAAGACGTGGAGAGAAGAAATAGAAAGAAAAACTGCAATCAATTTTTTGTCTTTAGTTTAACAATAATTTTCAGTGTTTAAACTGTGTAATAATGTCATAGGATACAAAACACAGGTGGCGAGTGAGATCAATCTTAGCTCGTTGGGAAACTGATTGTATGACTAAGTGGAAGACAATCTACCATTGAAACAGGAAGGATTCGAATCCACGACCTTCTAAGTATACTCCCCACTGGGGGACGCTGGGAGGGAAAGATTACCAGAGCGTGTCGTGTACAAGGATGACCGGATACATATACGACATTCCTATCCACGCTCTTCAATGATGGAAACAATCCATGGAAACAACCAAACCGTTGAAACAAGAAGGATTCGAACCCACGACCTTCTAATTACCCTCCCCAATGTGGGACGCTGGGAGGGAAAGATTCAATGAGCGTGCCGGGTATGAGGACGACTTGAACACTAGTAAACTACCCATCACTCCGGTGGGATTCGAACGCGAGACCATCGGTTTATTCTCACCTTTTCCGGTACGGGATCCTCTTCGGCAAACATGTTCTCCGGCACCGATTTCTTGTTCACCTTTGCAATGGACTTAATGATCTTCTCGGCTTGCTTGAATTTCTTCTTTGATATCAACCAACGTGGAGACTCTGGCAAAAAGCTATAAGTAGAATGTTGAATTCATTTTAGCTTTCTTCTAAAACGATCTCAACATTCATTGAAATATCAGTTTGGTGATAAACAAACTAATATTAAACGACTGTTTAAAGGGTGTCTGTAATTTTGTAGGACAAAAAACACAATGTCCACAGATTTACACTAATCTTACATAGTTTGAAGATAATGATAGTAGAAAGTGCTGTAGTATTTGGGGAATGAGTAAAACAATGCCACGAAAATAATTTTGGTCTCATGAGACCAAAATTATTTTAAGCATTTACAAACGTATTTTCATGACAGTGTTTTACTCATTTCTCAAAAACTACAGCATCTCAGTAAGTAATATTTGAAGGGAAGCTTTCCACTGTCATTATCTTCAAACCCTGTAAGTTTAATGTAAATCTATGGACGTTTTGAAAAAGTACCCAAATCCCAACGAAATGTTGTTATAGAAGTTCAAATTTTTAACAAACTGCATCAAAATGACCAGTAAATAGTTCAAACTGACGTATATTACTAACTTAGGCCATGCCTAACCCGATGAATGCAAGGGATGACCCGATTTAGTGAGGCCCGACTTGATTCATGTCAGGGTTGACCCGATTTTGGTCAGTCTGAACAAATTTAGGCCATGTTTGACCCACTTAAGGTCATGTCTGACCCGATTTGGGGTCAGCCCTGACCCAACGTTTAAGCGACCAAGAAATTTCACGGGTAAGCTGGTCGATACCGGATGTTCGGAAGTCTGAACCCTGACTTCTTGATTTAGATTGTACATCACTTATTAGCCTTGAGGATAAGAATTGATCCGGATCCAGGTTCCGTAGGACCTGACCCTATATCTGAGTCAACTTGATCCCCGGAATCTGTACCAAATTTTACTCGTCGGAACCATCTCAAACTGACGTTAGAATACTACCATCAAAATCCCATTTTGTTGACCCAGAATGAGTCAGACAGAAAATTTCAGTGTATGTCTTTCAATGAATCTGTCATGAGATAAACTTGAACCTGTGTAGCCATACCATCAACATCTGCATCTATTCAGTTACTTGGGAAAAGCCTGTTCAGCATCTTAACAAGGGTGCGGCTGCCGACGCTGGACGGAAGTGTACCAAAATATATACACAAATAGAAATACGTACCATATTTAAATATCACATTAAATATCACTTACAAGAAAAAGGCGAAGAAGATAACGTTTGGTATGGAGATGGCTAATTGAAGAGTGCGCCATTCGCGTAGACTGTACGCGATGACCGCCAACAGAGCATATCCTATAGAGAACATTATCGAGATAATCGTCCCCACCATGGGCCGGTAGGCTGGCCCAACGATCTCCGTAACTGGTGAGATAAACAATAAGTAGGATTTGAAAATTTGCATGGTGGACATACGGTAAGCTGTGATCGTCTTCTGGAGAACAGAATACTGATCAAATCGTCGAGTTGAAACCAACGGTTCTTTTCAGAACCACCCCAACTCATAAGAGATAGTCATTACATGCTAGAAGTTAGTAAATAGGCCTACTCTTATCTACCCAGACTTCCTTCTTACTGCGTTAACTATACAACTGTATGCTGTAATCTTTCATTAGTGGGTGCGTTCGTTTAGCTTCCCTGTGTCGACCCCGCGGTGCTCACTCGGGATCGGGTGAGTCCCTGATAAGGGCTAATCGAACGATCACACTCGCCCTCTCGTGGTGACGGCATGCACCTCAGGTCACCCCAAGTGACCCACTCCACAAGCAGTGCACTGGGGGCTGACCCAGATGAGCCCCGTCAAAGCTATTCGAACGCACCAGGGAACTAATTGGTTTTATAACGCGCAGTCCCATCATGCATCACACTCACACTGCACCCTACATTTCTAAGCACTGCATACATGACGTACTTCCTTACTAAGAATCTACCCCTAGTTGATTACCCATCCCAGCGGTCATTGATAGACTGGCCACTAGGGCCGAGCGAAGATGAGGCTCAGATTTCGACTTTTTTCGTGTTTAAAGTATTGTCATATTATTTAGGCCAACGTGAACCTGAACTCATGTTCCCAGATCAAAGTGAGACATTTCTGACCGCATTGCTGTAATTTTTTGTAGACCAAGTAAACGAGGTTGCGACCCTAAAAAGTTGGTATTGGAAACCTGGAGGTCGTTAATGTGAAAATGTTTGAAGAATGAATATTTATCATTCCTAAGCTTTGAAGATCGTCTGAAGTTTCCTCAGATTGTTGTGATACTTTCAGATTATATCATGGTCTGTACCATCCCTGATTTTGGCACAGCTGGTCAAGTCATGCTCCTTTCAAAATGATCCTTTACCAGTTCCAATTACTGGTTGGTATTTATTACAATACAAAATGTCGCCTTAATGGTACCAGGTTGTTGAGCCCACGCAGTTCCATCTGGTGGGGGTTCAGGGGAGGAGAATGTGGGGTGGCTGAAGCAGTGCTAAGTGGACGATTGCAGCCCCACTACATTCATCCTATTAAGCTATTCTTCTGAAAACAATCTAAGAAATGTCAAAGGGCCAGAGTCTCGAAGGATTACCAATAATAAAGGACATCAGCGAGTTCTACCTCCATGATAAGATACACGGTCTTTCGAAGGGTGGGGCGGGGGGTCAAGAAGGGTCCAACAGTTTACCTCGCCAGTGGGTGGTAGGTGGACGGTCGGGGACCTATACCATTCCTTCACTAAATCCTCAATAGACTATTCTTCTAGACACAATCTTAGACATGTCAAAGAGGCAAAGAATTTTTGGGGATTACCAATGATAAAGGACATCAGATACACGCCAAAAATCCCAGCAGCAATGAAGAATCGCAACGCCGTGTAGAACGCCATGTTTTGGACAAATGCCGCAGCAGTAGTGGCTGCAACAACAACGCAAAGACTGAGGAAGAAAGCAGGTTTCCTGCCACCCCTAGGTAGAGAGGAAAAGGAGAAAAGTGTTCGCGAAAGTTAAAAGGAAATACAAATGCAGTCATATTGCGGGGCACTGATTAGGCCGATTTAAACAAACGACAGACACCTTGGATCACTTTACAAGTCGACGTTAATCAGACATTCGACGTTTCGATAGTTTTGTCTAAAAGTAATTGGCTCACATAAATCAAACAGTCCTACACGTATACAACAAAGCAAAGCTTCCTTTTCTTTATTCGAGAACAGATTTTTTTAAAGAACTTTTTGACGGGCTTTGTAGCCATCCAATGAAAGGCACTGGACACCATTGGTAGTTACTCAAAATAATTGTTGGCATAAAAACTTACGTGGTAATGAGCAATGGATAGCTGTTGATGGCATAAAACATGTGCGAAACGGCCCCCTCTGTAGTAAAGTAGTTTTTGATAAAGGGGTATTTTCTCTCTCAAATATTAAAATACTTCAAGTCTGAAGACTTTTTAATTGAAGGCATCTGAAAGCACACAATTTGTGCAACAAGGATGTTTGTTGTCTGTATATTCTCTTGCAACTTTGATGACCAAATGAGTCGATATTTTTACAGATCAGTTATGTTATCCATACGTTTGGATACACCAAGTGGGAAATAATTTTGACCGCTATGAAGGTGTCGATTGCCCTTTTTTTAGAGCAACTCAAGGAAGGAATACATCAAAAATTGCAATAAGAAGAAAAACTCACCAGTCTGAAACCATTCCCCAAAAGAAAGATCCGAAGAGTAACCCAGCGAAGTAGACAGACTGCGCCAAACTAGGAAGAGTTTGTTTGGAGCAGACGAGGTCGAACTGAAAAGAAAAATTATCAACAAAATTTATTCAAGTTTTATACTAAGTTTTATAATTAAGTTTTATAATTATACTATTGGTTATTGTCAAAGACCACTTGGTGTATCTCAACAAATGCATAAAATAACAAACCTGTGAAAATTTGAGCTCAATCGGTTGTCGAAGTTGCGAGATATTAATGAAAGTAAAAGACACCCTGGTCACACAAAGTTGTGTGCTTTCAGATGCTTGATTTCGGAACCTCAAATTCTAAACTTCAGGTCTCAAAATCAAATTCGTGGAAAATTACTTCTTTTTCGAAAACTACGTCACTTCAGAGGGAGCCGTTTCTCACAAAGTTTTATACTACCAACCTCTCTCCATTACTCGTTACCAAGTAAGGTTTTGTGCTAATAATTATGTTGATAATTATGTTGAGTTAATACAAATAGTGTCCACTGTCGTTAATTGACAGAATGGTGGAGAAACAACAAAAACAACAACAACAACAACAACAACAACGACAACGACGGCGGGAACATGAGGGCATAGATGGTTCGTGTGGTTGGCTTAGCTATAGTGCGCTACATATTTGGCGGCACGGGGAGCTGAGATGGTTAAAGGAATGAAATGGCCCAGTGAAAAGAATAATAATGTTGGAAGCGCTTCGAGACATGGGGTATAAAGCGCTATATAGGGTGCGTTCGTTTATCTTCCCTGGGTCGACCCCGGTGTGTGACGTTTTTTTCCCAGGACGAGCGTGTGCAGATATTAAAGCCATTGGACCCTTTCGGTACAGAAAAAAAAAAAAGTTCACAGATTTACAAATAATTTACAGGGTTTACAGAAGGTAATGGTGAAAGACTTCTCTTGAAATAATAGTCCATGAAATGCTTTACTTTTTGAGAAAACGGTAAAACAGTATAAATTCTCGTTAACGAGAATTACAGATTTGTTATAAACACATGTCATGACACGGCGAAACGCGCGAAAACAGGAGTGGGTTTTCCCGTTATTTTCTCCCGACTCCGATGTCCGATTGAGCCTAAATTTCCACAGGATTGTTATTTTATATATAAGTTGTGATACACGAAGTGTGGGACTTGGACAATACTGTTACCGAAAGTGTATAATGGCTTTAACCCACGTTCGTCCTAGAAACAAAAAAACGCCACACACCGGGGTTGACCCAGGGAAGCTAAACGAACGCACCCAATAAATCGAATATTATTATACTTTTATTAAGCCCAGAACTTAGCGAGAACGAGGTCGGTGTGATGTGGTTTTGAGCCTCAAGAAACACAGGGGTTAACCCCATCTGTTATGTGTGCCAATCAAAGATTATAGAGCGGCGCAAGGCGCAAGATGAGGAACTGAAGCTTTATCTATTGTTGGAACGTGAAATACGCATGGGCGCCATTTCAGCAAATAAATGTTTTGTTTCCCATTGACAGGAATGGTCATTGTCTGCACTGATCTCCTGTTGTATCAAAAGAGATTTCAGCCCGAGTTCCGCATCTGGCGCCTTGCGGCGCTCTATAATCTTTGGTGCCAATCCTTTGCACGTAGGACTACTCCGGAACCCTGGATTAGTGTTCAATTTATAAAGGAGGACGAACAAAATGGTAATCTTTATAACAAAAAGTATAGAGTTCGATTTGTGATGAGTGGACCCCCTAGCCTCAACTAAGACGAAAGAGAATAAAGGAAAGGACATTCCTTAAGATACACAGGGGCCGATTTCACAAAGCGCTACGATTCATCTGTTGCCTTGGATCAGATGAGTTGGTCCATGAAAAAGCGTTTGAAATCGTTTACTATAAAAATGCGCACTGTTGAAAAGGTGTTTAAACAGTAGAATACAATGATCCAAACAAACATGCCTCGAAAATGCATGGTTTTCCTTTAAATGGTGAACTACACACGGTACGCCATTTTTTTGAGTCAATTTTTTGACCCGTACGAAATGGCGGATCGTGTTAGTTCGGAAAACCACGCAAATTTGAGGCATACTTGTGTGGATTTTTATTTTCTACTTTTAAAATATCTTTTGAACCTTATGCATTTTATAACTAACGGTTTCGAATGCTTTTCATGGACCAACTCGCCCGATTCCAGGCAATGTGTCCCTTTAATGCCATTGGACACTTTCTAAAACAGAACAACAAAAATTAAAAGTTCACAGATTTACAAATAACTTGCAGGGTTTACACAGAAGGTAATGGTGATAGACTTCCCTAGAAATATTATTCCATGAAATGCTTTACTTTTTGAGAAATTATTAAAACACTCATCAATTCTCGATATCGAGAATAACGGATTTATTTTAAACAGATGTCATGACACGGCAAAACGTGCGGAAACAAGGTTGGATTTTCCCGTTGTTTTCTCCCGACTCCGATCGGGCCTAAATTTTCACAGGTTTGTTAATTTATATATAAGTTGTGATACACGAAGTGCGGGCCTTTGGACAATACTGTTTACCGATGTTGTGCGATTGCTTTAAAGGGAAGGTACACTATTGGTAGTTGTCACAGACCAGTGTTCTCACTTGGTGTTTTTCAACATATGCATAAAATAACAAACCTGTGAACATTTGAGCTCAATTGGTCATTTGAGTTTGAAGAAAATGATGAAAGAAAAAACACCCTTGTTGGAAGAATTTGTGTGCTTTCAGAAAGGAATAAAAGACTTCTAGCTAGAAGTCTTTTATTATTTTAAAGTGAGAAATTACCTCTATTTCACAATCTATGCTACTTCAGAGGGAGCCGTTTTTCACAATGTTTTATATCAACAGCTCCCCATTATGTGTCACCAAGTAAGGTTTTATGCTAATCATTATTTTTAGTAATAACCAATAGTGTACACTGCCTTTAAGCCATACCCTCTAATGGTGTCGGGTATTGAGAGGAAAATATCAGGAGTAGAAACATAATACAAAACATTCGTTTGCACATGCAGAGACTGCACATAGGTAAAAAAGAAGTTATTATACTAAATAAAATACATATCAATAAATGAAAATAAAACTTTAATTCCCTGTTCAAGGCTACAAAGGCAGCATGAAACAAGATCAAGGACACATGTGATTCTAAGCGGGGGCTGGAGCAGTACCCTACCGGGTCGAGAGAGCCGATCCTCGGCGCTGACGATGCTACTGCGGTAACGGAGAACTCTGTTTTCCACCGAAATTAAGCCGAACTGCCTAAATTATTTGGTACCTTTACTACGAAAATCTTGTTTAAGTTGAAAAGTGAATCACCCTTTTTTCAATTGACATGACCTTTGACCCTTTAAGGCAGTGTAACTTTGCTTAGGCTAAGTATCTCAGGTTAAAGAACATTTTCTACGTAAATTGTGCACAAAAATACTGAGGTTTTACAGTGTAGGCACATACTCGTGAACACTGATTTTGTTTTTTGAAAACGGTATTTGTTAACTTGTTTGGGTCGAACAAACTGTCTCTTCAATATATCTGGAAACATTATTGGCTTTGCAAAAGTACGCTTTTATCAACATTACAAATGTGCTATCCGCGTTTCCCGACGGGCTACTGGGTGCAGTTCGCCGTGGCTTTCGTATGAATCTCAAGAGCGGGGCACTGGAGGGTTAAAACCATAGACCTGATCGCAAATACCACTGCGCAAGCGCAGACTGTTGAATAAGGTGCATTGTGGGATATATATGGATCAAATTTGGATACCAGCTAGACTACAATGCACCTAATTCAAAGCTTTATCGCACCCAACTGCTGGTTCAGCCAACCAAAATGACACGTGATAAACTCTACACAAAGCAGAGGCCATTAGAAAATTACATGCCAGGGGAAAAGGGATTCGACAAAGACGATGACGGGGCAAACAACGCTCATTTATCCATTAAATGATGAACGATCCAGACAAAACACATACCAAGGTTCAGTTCTGTAGGAATGATCGTGAATGAATGAGTGGTATTTTGTGAAAAAGTAAATTGCCACTAACTTTTGAATGAATAAGTTTAACCTAATGTGAATTGTATGAGCTTGGTAACACTGCCCCATGGCCCCTCGGCGCATTCCATTTCTGACCTGAACTATAAAGTAAAGTTTCGTGACATTCATTCTTAAATTTTAAAGGCAGTGGACACTGTTGGTAAATACTCAAAAAAAAAAATGATAAGCATAAAACCCTCCTTGGTATAAAGAGTAATGGGGAGAGGTTGATAGTATAAAACATTGTGAGAAATGGCTCCCTTTGAAGTGACGTATAGTTTTCGAGAAAAGTAATTTTCCAATGTGAATTGTATGAGCTTGGTAACGGCACCTCATATTTAGAATTTGAGGTCTCGAAATCAAGCATATGAAAGCACACAACTTCGTGTGACAAGGGCGTTTCTTCTTTTATTATTATCTCAGGGCTGTTAATTTAAGTATAATGTTGAGATACACCAAGTGAGAAGACTGGTCTTTGACAGTATCACCAATAGTGTCCAGTGTCTTTAAGTAAATAAGGAACAACATCTCAGTGTACAGATTGTTTGGTAGGCAGAGTAAAGTAAAACTCTCCAAACAATTCCTAACAAGAGAACGGTTTATCAGACAAAATTGTTTAATTATTATAACATATAGCCTGGCAGTAGACCCAGCGGAGTACAAATCGCGCCACGCCTCCTTTAAATGGACATGTTGCCTTGGATCGGGCGAGTTGGTCTATGAAAAGGTTTGCAGTCGTTTGTTATGAAAGATGTTTAAAGGTAGAAAATAAAGATCCACTCAAATATGCCTCGAAATTGCGTGGTTTTCCTTTTACTTTTATGACGGCCATTTTGAGGAGGCAAACATTTTGACTTCTTGATGGTGTGCTGAATTGGGTGTGCTGACGTGTTAGTTCATGACGTATAATGGAACAACGTGCAAATTCGAGGCATATTTGAGTGGATCTTTATATTCTATTTTAAAAACATCTTTCCAACCATATGCATTTCATAACAAACGGTTAGAAACGTTTTTCATGGACCAACTCGCCCAATCCAAGGCAACGTGTCCCTTTACGCTAGCGCTGAGGGTTCATCCGCAAAAAGTAGCTCTTTTATTTTTTTTTTTTTTTTTAGGGGGGGGGGGCTTTACTGGAAAAGTGGTTGATCCTTCTTTTTATAACCGAAGGTCACAGAGCCTCACGCCTTTTTTCCCACAGTCGGAAAAGTTTTCGTGTCATGTCACCACTGTTTCATTCGTCATGACATGAAATAATATTTAACTATTCAAAATGAGGTATTCCTTTTCGTGAAAACAAGTTACGAATCGGTGGCAAGACATGGAAAGTTTGCCAATAATTCTAAAAATTGTACAAAGAAAAGATAAATGATGAGTATACATTACATCTTGAATGATCGTAGTCTTATACTGGGATCGATCGTACTCCCACCCTGCATCGCACTCGATGGTTTCATTGGTCCACCCATCATCCTGACCGTCTGTCAAATTGGAGACACCTTGCTCCGGACTACTCCGAGCATTGAGGTACCGCTCGCATTTCGAATACACCGTGTTCCCATCCTCGTCGACAGTGAACGGTAGAGTCAACTCCTTTTGCAACTCCAGACAATCCGACTCTAGAGAGCTACAGTTTAGAGACTGACTTTCAGGAACCGCACACCAATGGTCTGTCTTGGCCCCCAGAAACACTTGGCCAATAGCATGCCATGCTACAGGAATTGCTGTTGAAGTAATCAGTAGACACAACACTAACTGATACCGTCCGAAAACACCTACTTCCACTAAAATGCTATCAAACTTCATGCCTGTGGTCTGATGGTGTGGCTTCACGGGAAGGAATGCCACGAACTAAAGGCCTCGATACAGAGAGACTGTGTGTCAACAACAGATCGCAAAACGTTAGTGCCGCACTGACAAAATTGTAAAGTTTCGACAAAGAATTTCTGCAAAAAATAGTTAATGGCCTGACGTTTCGACCCTAGCAGAGTCTTTCTCGAAGGCTAAATGACAACACAACAAACATGAACAGGTAACTAAGTGAAGTAAAAGCAGTGAAGTAGAAATACATGAATGGGGTTAGAAAGCGTGCATGAAGAAGCAGGGGGTAAACAATGAATAGGGGGACAAGAAAGGGGGTGAAGGGAAGGGACTGGCTTGACCACAAGCAAGAAGATGGAAACACAAAGGACGCTATACATATTCATGTTATGTTCAATAGAGCAGGAAAGCTGGAGGCATGGTATGCCCCAGGAAAATTCTCTTATTGTCTGCTCCTTGTAAAGCATGCAGGTAGCGGACAATCACTCACAAGACAGTGTAGTGTTAGAATTCACTATAAAGGCAAGATTTACTAAGAATTGCTGTTGTCCACTAGTGCCCAGCCAAAATTAACCAAAGGAAAAAGCGAAAAGGGGAACATTTTGTAATTATTTATAAGTACCCTCTTAAACTATTTTGCAAAGAAATGTATGTTAAGAAGGGGCTGGGTGAAGCATGTTGGGTGTCACTGTGGCCGAATAACATAAGGATTTATTTATAACTGTTAAAGCTGATACTCCAGCGTCCTTACTTACTGTTATTATGTGCAAACACAAAAACATCGTATTCATATCATAGGATTGAAACTCCAAAATCCAGTAGGGATCACACAAAGTTGGGTTAACAAGAGAAGAAAAAAGGAATATATAATTTTGTAAGTGACCAACTAATCTTATTTGAATGTGAACAGCAGACCTGAATATCATAAGAGCTGAACGTAATCTTATTTAAATGTGAACAGTAGACCTGAATATCATCACAGATGAACGTAATCTTATTTGAATGTGAACAGCAGACCCGAATATCATTACAGATGAACGTAATCTTATTTGAATGTGAACAGCAGTCCTGAATATCATTACAGATGAACGTAATCTTAATTGAATGGATGACAGCAGACCCGAATATCATTACAGATGAACGTAATCTTATTTGAATGTGAACAGTAGTCCTGAATACATTACAGATGAACGTAATCTTATTTGAATGTGAACAGCAGTCCTGAATATCATCACGGATGAACGTAATCTTATTTGAATGTGAACAGCAGACTTTTTCTTTACAAGTTGAGCACACCTACATTGTTAGACTCCAACTGCCCAACCAAAGGGACTTGCACATGTTGGATTGAGCTCACAAGTAGTGGTATTATACTGTATAGGCTATTGTTGCATGCTTTTTTTTACACACCCTGCTTGCTTAGTAAATCTTTCCTCAATATAGTGAATGCTAACACTACACTGTCTTGTGAGTGATTGTCTGCTACCTGCATGCTTTACAAGGAGCAGACAATAAGATAAATTTCCTGGGGCTTTCACATGCCTCCAGCTCTCCTGCTCTATTGAACATAACATGAATAATGTATAGCGTTTAACAAAGACAACGGTCCGAGAAGGGTGGAGCCTTCAGTATCCAGCTTGTAATCGGGCATTGGCAAGATATGGACGTGCTACGGTGCTTTAAACGTGTAAAACGAATGATCACTAATAAGACCAACAGTAACATGGTTTACTCGGGTTTATTAGTGGAGGAATCTATACTTAGAGGAAGGATTCTTGCTCTTAGTTTCTGATGATGAGAGTTTTCGGGGGCGGAAGAGGGGAGTGGTTCAGAAAGTAACGTCACAATATGGATTGTATTGCACGTTCTGCATGTCTCTAATGTAAAATGAGTTGTCCCTCATGTGTGGCTCTTTAAAAAGAGCGATGGTTATTTCACTCTTTTAAGAGGGGTTTCACTCTTGGACAGAGTGAAAAAAAATCATTCAAAAATATGCAAACTAATTGAAAAAGAGTTGTCCCTCATATGGCTCTTCAAAGAGTGCTTCTACACTCTGTGCATTTAGAGAGAGGAACTGATCGGGTTGGATTTTGTGTTATTTAACCACCGGAACGAATCCATCTGAATGAAATTAAAAAAGGGACATGGTTGCGAACTGTATAACAATGAGTGTGCCCCAAGAAGGAGCCGTTTGAACGCAATATCGTGGTGACTTGTTGAGAATATATTTTAGTGGAACTCAATTGAACCATTGAACAGCCCCATTCTGGGAACACCAGTGCCTACCCATACGAACAGTAGCCTTTTTCTCAAGGCCTTCATGGCTTCGACAGCTATAGAACAGCTACTCGAAGCAAGACCGTCCGGCGGACATTATTGCATATGGAATATGTCCTCCGAATAGTATTGCATAACTGCATGCGACACCGGTGCTATCCATCATGATAATAGCGGTCTCTCTATTTGACAATCTTGGTTTGGGGTGCAGTCCTCAGCAGCCATAGAACCTTAAAGGAACACGTTGCCTTGGATCGGACGAGTTGGTCTATACAAAAGCGTTTGAAACCGTTTGTTATGAAATGTATATGGTTGGAAAGATGTTTTAAAAGTAAAATATAATGATCCACACAAGTATCACTCAAAATTGCTCGGTTTTCATTTGACTCCCATAAATGGCCGACCGAGGTAAAACGACGATTTGTGTAGATCGTTGTATTCTAATTTTGCAACATCTTTCTAACCATATCAATTTTATAGCAAATGGTTACAAACGCTTTTCAACGACCAACTTAACCGATCCAAGGCAGTGTTCCTTTAAGCTGACGTGTAACAAATGATATATTTTACCATTACAACATTACTTCGAGTTAAATATATGTTTTGTTCAAAATGCTGTTTTTTTTTCTTAAGTTTTCATTATAGGCTTCATACCAAAACTTGTTATTGCTATTATTTTTTAAGAGTGACCACAGGATTCGAACTGCCTCTAGCTACCGGGCAACCTCGGTAGTCTAGTTGGTAAGACACTGCTCTAGAACTGCAAGGGTCGCGGGGTTGAATCCCACCGAGTAACTTGCCTATGATATGTTTTCACAGGACTCGGGAAAGTACTGAGTATACAGTGCTAACACAAACCCAAATTAGTATTCTTTATCCTCAATGCAAATTTAACATCTATTATATCGTGTACATTCCCTTACAAGTGGCTATGTCCCCTTTTTCAAATACCAAATTTTAAACTACAAGGGAGTTTCCCTTTTGGTTTATATTTTGATATTGAAAAACATATGATTATGACTTTGGATTTATTTTTTTATATTATGTTATATTGTACGCCTTGACCTTGACTTTGAACTTTCTGACTGATCACAGTTCTAAAAACGTCACGTCTAATTATCGGACTTCCTAAGTGGGTTTGTTATGATGGATGAACGGATCTCACAACAGCCTTCAAACTCAGTTCTAAACTTAGCCTTTAATCAAGTCGTTAAACGTCTAAAGGCTTAACAATGTTTACTGGTACTAGTTTTTATGTATTTGTTGTTGTATGCGTTGTATTGAAGTCAACCAGCAGATTGTGTAACGTGCATATGTTTTCGAAAACTGGAATTACAATAAAAACTAGACATTAGGTGTTTGTGAACAAACACAAAGCTGTTCCGTGTAAAATTACCAAGGAGTCTGTAACTGAAAAAAACAAGTTTGAAAATCGGTTGTGTAGAGGTTAAATTTGGAGCACGGTTGTTCTAATTTTATTTTTGATGCCTAAGGGGCCGTTCACAATTATCAACATTTTCACAAGTGTATAAAGAGTACACTTTTTCAAGACCCCCCCTCCCCCCTAAAAGTGTACGAATAAAATGTTGATTTTTTTTCACACAAGTCTACATATAGATACATGTCCTTGCTATGTACACTGTACATAGTAAATTTTCATGTACGTTGCAGACTACGATGCCGCGCACCGTCTATTATTATTATGCTGTACCAATCTTGCACTAGTATCGTCTAATTGCGCAAACCATTCCTACACTGTTTTCAAATTGCGCAGATAATTCATGCATGATCTCCCAATCTATCGGCATATAGCGCACACTACTCCTGTACTATTGTCAAATTGCGCAAAATATTCATGCTCAAATAGATATGCCAATTGCATAAACCACAAACCATTCCTGCACGATCGGCAGTTACACAAACTATTCTTGCAAGATGGACTGATTGTGCAAACAATTTTGCGCAAATCAATTCAACACGAACAAAACCACTTTAGTGCACGATCGCCGCCCGAACAAATTTCAGATTTGCGTCCGGGTGTTTTTTGACCTCTGATCGGTCTCCTTATACCACGTAAACTTGATTTCAAGTCTGAGAGTGCGGTCATTTCTCTGCATCTCAGCCACGCATAATTCCCCATTAGGTTTGCTACCACGCTCTAACTCGCTCTAATGACGGATGTTTGGCCACGAGAGGGCGCTGTTTTATCCAAAAATATGTCAGGACAACTATTACCGCACGATCACAGACTTGGAACCAAGTCTAAATACCACGCTGTTGTCAAAATGTAGTTAGTCAGGATGCCCTGCGACACAGAGAAAAATGCACGCGGAATGCCGTTACGAAATAGCCGACTTCTGGGTACCAGTCTCTGCACACTATTATGGTACACAAAGGTAGGTGATGCAGTGCACTGAACAGTGGTTTGTGTTCGTCTCTAGTGTTTTTCGAAATGTTTTGCCTGGGCGCGATATTTTTTGTCCGGGCGGACGACGAGTTTGTCCAGGCGCAGCATTTTTGTCTGGGCGCATTTGATATTTTTGTCCGGGCGCAGCGCCCTGGCCAAAAAAACGATCGACATCAAAAGTATTTTATAAAGCGTACGGCAGGCATAAACCCCCTCCCCCCGAGCGTACGGTTTGTACGCTCGTGAAAATGTTGATAATTGTGAACGGTCCCTAAGGAGTCTAAAACGGTTGTGTAGTTTATTAGATATGGTCCCACTTCCGGTTGACCCAGAAGTAAAGGTCAACATGGGGTCACGGCCAGCCAATGCAAATGTCCAATGTCAAAGGAGTTAATAACCAAAACAAAATTGAAAATCGGTCGTGTAGTTCTTAAGATATGGTCCCACTTCCGGTTGACCCGGAAAAAAAGGTCAACATGGGGGTCATGGTTTTCAAAGTTAATATTTAATGCCTAAGGAGTCTATAACTGAAAAAGTTTGAAGATCGGTTGTATAGTTCTTGAAAAATGATCCCACTTCCGGTTGACCCGGAAATAAAGGTCAACACAAGGTCACAGTTTTCAAAGTTAATATTTAATGTCTAAGTAGTCTACAACTGAAAAAGTTTGAAAATCGGTTGTGTAGTTCTTGAGATACGGTCCCAGTTCCGGTTGACCCGGAAGAAGAGGTCAAAGTTGGGTCACGAATTTTCCCCAACAACATTTAATGCCTAATGAGTCTATAACTGAAGAAAAAAATTAAATCGGTTGTGTAGCTCTTGAGATATGGTCCCACTTCCGGTTGACCCGGACGTAGAGGTAAAATCGGGGTCACGATTACCAAATGCAAATCTATCATGCCTAAGAAGTCTATTACTGAAAAAAATTTTGAATTCGGCCGTTCACTTCTTGAGATATAGTGCTGCAAAGAAAAACTCATTAAAGCTTCTAATTATCATAAATTATCACGTGATGACGTCACAGTTTAAAAATTGTGTTTTTCGTACTAAAAAAATTCATAAGGTACACGATGGTGTGTAACTTACCCCGATCCGATGCCTTTTACAAAAAACCTATTAGAACGTACATTCGTTTTAACGAAAACCCTGAACCATCGTAGGACTCCAATGTATGCCTATTGGAATTGTGTATAAATCCAACGGAGTATGTCCAGAACACGGTTAGAAAGAAAAAAAATACAATGATATCAACACCAGGACAGCGTCGTAGACTCCCCTCAAGTAAGTCCTCACACAAACACCCATAGAGAAAGTGTACAGCCACATGAAAGCGACTGCACCCAGTTTAGTGACTACATCCAGAAGTACTACGTTGTACCCATGACGCCAAGATTTAATGATAAACGTCCCTTGATTGGTTTTAATGGACGGAAACCATTATTTTTAGAATCAGTATATTTTTGACACAAAATATCAAATTTAGGAAACAAACAGATATAACTTTTGAAGTTATTAAGTTTTTGACCATTTAAATGTTGACATTTGAAGAGCCATTGTGTTTGTGCACAGACACAAAACGTGCAATACATGACGTCATGGTGACGTCGTCCGGATTTTAAGGCCATGGAATAGTTATACAGTACCCAAAAAGTACAAAATTGAAAACAAATTGCGATCGGACGTATAGTTTGTGAGATATGGCAGTCTAAAGATTGGCTAATTAAATATTCATGTCGTTATAACTTAGTTAATTAATTATTTAATTTATGCAAATTACATATAACTGCAACTTCAAGACCTAAGCTTTAATATGATATAGGGTCTGACTCTGTTATACTAAGCCAAGTATGATTTTTGGCTTGAACAAAATGCCCTGGTTAAACCTATGGGCTTTTGACGGAAACAAATAATAATAATAACTAGATATAGTGTTTGTAAAAACAAACACTAGGTGTTCGGCTATTGTTGGGTCAGTGTTTGAATAAATGAAACAAGTATTGTAAATATCCCGTCAAATTACAAAGAAATCAAAACCAAACAGTTTTCTTGATGTGTAATAATTTTATGGAAAAAGCATCAAAAAGTGTACATTTCAATTTAAAAGCCTTTAAATAATGCCTTTTCAAAGCATTTTACAGGCTCTTCCAGTTTAAAAAGGTCAAAAAGTCAAGAGAAGGTCACCTACATACCCATTTTTGTGGAATACGTGAGGCCCTTTCATATGATGTATAGATTGTCAAAATAGATTTTGTGGTTGAGGAAATGTGAACTGATGAATAATGACGACTGGAGAAGAGACTAACTAACCGGAAGGGTAATGTTTGTTGAAAAGCCTTGAAAACAGACTACGTACGTAGAGCCCTTTCATATCATGTACAAAATAGCTTTAGTGGTTTAGGACATAGAAACTATGCATAATGACGACTGGAGAAGAGACTAACTAACCGGAAGGGAAATGTTTGTTGAAAAGCCTTGAAAACAGCCTACGTACGTAGAGCCCTTTCATATCATGTACAGATTGTCAAAATAGCTTTTGTGGTTTAGGACATAGGAACTATGCATAATGACGACTGGAGAAGAGACTAACTAACCGGAAGGGAAGTGTTTGTTGAAAACACATTGAAAACAGACTACATACGTAAAGCCCTTTCATATGATGTATAGATTGTCAAAATAGCTTTTGTGGTTGAGGATGTAGGAGCTTAATGCATAATGACGACTAGAGAAGAGACTAACTAACCGGAAGGGGAATATTTGTTGAAAACGCCTTGAAAACAGACTAAAAACGAGGCTATTTATAGGAGAAAAAAATAAATACAAAAATAAACAGTACAAATTTTGGTCGCCAAGTGGTCTCCCATCGAAATACTGACTGGGCCCGATTTTGCTTAACCTCAGTGACCGGACGAGAACCGGTGTTATCAACGCAGTATGGTCGTAGATAAAACTAATTAATTACTTTTGAAGAAAACTGACATTATGTTGAGAACGCCTCGAACGCAGACTAAAACGATCAAAACGTGGTGCAGTGTGTGACTATGCTCCTCAATGCACCGCATACTTCCACGTGGTGACCGCAATGCACCGCATGCTTACACGTGGTGACAGAGTACGTGTACATGTAATCGTAAAATCTTTACGCGCAATCAATGGGGGAATTTTGTAGTTCTTTATACATGAATTTTGAGATTTTCAACCTCTCTTTTGAGCCGGAAGACAAAATCAAAATGGGGTCATGTCTGTGAGGCGTTTACGGAGTTTTTAATGCCCTTTCCGATGATGTATTGATTGTAAAAATCCCTCATGTAGATTTAAAGTTATGATTTTTTGAAATAATAAACTTTGAATTAGTGTATCTCGTCAACTAATGACGTCATCGTGACGTTACAACTTTTGTATCATCTACTGGTTATTGTCTACCTGTGTGCAAAGTTTCAACTTAATGCAAGCTTCGCATCTATGCTTTTTCTTGCGGACAATCGACAGCGAGAGGAAGAAGAAAAACCAAAAAAAAGAAAAAACCGAACAATAACAAAGAGTTGTTCAGGCTGTTACCCGTACACCTAAAAAAAAAAAAACGAACAAAATCAAAGAGTTGTTCGGGCTGTTGCCCGAACACCTAAAAGAAAAAAAAACCGAACAAAATCAAAGAGTTGTTCGGGCTGTTGCCCGAACACCTAAAAAAAATAAAAAAAAAATAAAAAAACCGAACAAAATCAAAGAGTTGTTCGGGCTGTTGCCCGAACACCTAAACAAAAAAAAAACGAACAAAAACAAAGAGTTATTCGGGCCGTTGCCCGAACACCTAAAAAAAAAAAAACTCAGGTTATGTTTGGCTAACAATTGAGTAAAAGAAAAGGCAACACTATCAATATAATGATAATCCAACTTAAATATTACAAACATTATTTATTTTTTAGTTTTGGGGGATAAAAAAATATATTGATTTCACACGGAGACTCGAACTCGCAGGTATCAGAGATGTGTGCGCGACTGATGACCACCATCGGGCCTGATGCATTATACGAGGGTTTAGATGTATTTATATCAACAGAGGGGATTATGATCCGGCGAAATAATTCTTGTGTCATGATTTTGCGAACATTCCCACTAAATATGATCTGCTAACGCCTTTAACTATTAAGTAGGGTTGGAATTTAGTATTAGATGGCTTTAGGGTTTTTGACGACGACGTTGTCGTCGTCAAAAACCCCTATTCAATTACGCACGTTCGTCGGAGGACGCCACCTTGGAGTCTAAAATAATTTGACTTTTTTTCACTCATTTCTCAAAAACTACAACACCACAGCAAGTAATATTTTAAGGGAAGCTTTCAACTGTCATTATCTTCAAACTGTTTAAGTTTAGTGTAATTCTGTGGACACCAAGGTATGTCGTCTTCAAAAACACCTATTTATATACGCACGTTCGTTAAACGAAAACCCTTAGCCTTCGTGTACAAAACATATTGGTCCAGAACTCGGTTAGGAAACGAAGAAAGTGACACTGCGCTGTGGTCCAGAACGTATGTAGAAAAACAAGAAAAGGAGACTTGAGTAGACTCCTCTCAAGAAGTCACAACTCATGATAGGTACATACTGAATTGCATTTACCATAGAGAAAGTTTAACAATAACATGGAAGTGACTGCATCCAGTTATGATCAAAAACGCGTAGACTCATCTCAAGAAGTCACAACTCACGATAGGTACATACTGTATGGCATTTACCAAAGAAAATATTTAACAATAACATGGAAGCGACTGCATCCAGTTATATTCAAAAGAAGATTACGTGGCTAATTAAAGAAGATTTTTTGTTTTGTTTACATTTAGTGTAAAGCTTATGTTCTAAGCTTCAATTTGGTATATGATTGCACTCTTTTGAAGATGGTCTAGGAGATTAGGTTTAAAGAAAAAAACGTGTGCATTGTTATGGGTTTTAGACCTCTGGGTCAAAAGAATTACAGATTTATTTTAAACACATGTCATGACACGGCGAAACGCGCGGATACGAGGGTGGGTTTTCCCGTTATTTTCTCCCGACTCCGATGACCGATTGAGCCTAAATTTTCACAGTTTTGTTATAGAAGTTGTGATACACGAATAGTGTGGGCCTTGGGCAATACTGTTAACCGAAAGGGTCCAATGGCTTTAAGTCATGTTTGACGCCTTGGATCGGGCACCACTAGGGCAGGAGATGTTAAGGATGTTCCAAACGATACATAATTAGTATGCTTAGCCCGGTTTTGGGTTCCAGTATTTTCTTATTTTATGTAAATAACATTATATGCGTTAAAGGAACACGTTGCCTTGGATCGGACGAGTTGGTATATAAAAAGCGTTTGTAACCGTTTGTTATAAAATACATAATGGTTAGAAGATGTTGTAAAAGTAGAACAAAATGATCCACACAAATTTGCCTCGAAATTGCGTGGTTTTCCTTTTACTTTACGAACTGACACGGTCGGCCATTTTTGGGAGTCTTAAAAAACAGGATCTAAATGGAACAGCTGAAAATAAAAACCATGTCGAAATATACCATTGTTATTCAATAGAGACGTATTGTAGTCACTTTGGTTGGGGAGTGAGGAAACTAGTAAAACACACACATAAATCACAGTGCTGGCTGGGACATAATGTTATGCACCTGGCAAATCTATGCATGGATATTCTTTAAAAGGTTTTGTTTGTTTGAAAAGATTCACATGGTTCGTTGAATATAAGGGGGTTGGTAATGTTGTGGCGACAACAACCTTTTTATCCTTTTGTCAACCATCATATAAGAATGTAACTTCACGGCTCATGGTTGCACTTTGGTATTGTCACTTTTCAACTCGGCTCTACGTGCTGTCTGGTACCTTCCATACATACATTTTGTTGTGAAGATTTTAATTGTGTAAAGGCTTATAGTTTGATGAATAGTATGACGAAAACAAACTTTTATCCGTTTGAACTGAATTCATGATTTATTGTCTCAATCTTCTCACGTAGTTATTTAGTAGGGTCAAAACCTATTTTGCAAGTACATGTACACCATGTAGTGTTAGTTGGACGCAGTTTGCTAACAGCCATTAACCTTTTTTAAATAAAATCAGTAAATTAATAATTTTGCTTGTTACATAAAATAAAATTGAAGAGGATGCCTGAATTGACTAATACAATCGGAGTTTGACGAGGTGTTCTTAGATTGTGGTTATTCTTCTGCATCCCAGGCACAAAAAAAACGCCCCACATTGTTAGCGATCACGCGGGCCCTAACTCGCAATCTCAATTTGCAACGTGTGCAGGCTGTGTATAAGTAAACTGTAAGTCGACTTGGTAAGATAAATTCTGTTGTTAAGTCAACTGATAGTTTTGAATAAGTCGACTTAGCAAAATAATATGTCGGTTAGTAACTGGTTCCACGAAATAAGTCGTCTTGATGAGATAACGTATGTCGGTAACTCAATATGTTGGATGGCACTCCTGGAGCTCCGTAGGTGACCTTTTGCACGTCAAAACTTATCAATGGAAAATCACGCCATGTGCACGCACATGGCACTGGCGTATAATGTGTAAACAAGTCTGAACAAGCTATAATCGCGAGGGGTATGCTGCGTTGGGCATAAACACTTAGGCCAAGAAAATATACAAATGCTTACTTTTGAACCGTAAGACAAGGTCAAAATGGGATTATGTCTGCGAGGCGTATACGGAGTTTTGAATGATGATTCCGATGATGTATTGATTGTAAGAATCCCTTGTGTAGATCAGAAGTTATGATTTTATAATAATAAAAAAACTTGGAATGACCATCATTCAATAACGGTGGACGTCATCATGACGTAACTTACACGGTTTCTCTCCTAATAAATACCTATCTATGTGTGAAGTTTCAAGTTCAAACGGGTTTGGGAAAGGTGCTTTTGTTAGCGGACAAGGTATTTTTGAGTTGGCCGAACAAACTTAAAAATACACTAGATATAGTGTTTGTAGAAACAAACACTAGGTGTTCTGCAATTGTTGGGTCAGTGTTTGAATAAATGAAACAAGTATTGTTGATAGCACGTCAAATTACAAAGAAATCAAAACCAAACAGCTTTCTAGATGTGTAATAATTTTATGGAAAAATTATCAAAAAGTGTACATTTCAACCTAAAAGCCTTAAAATAATGCCTTTTCAAAGCATTTTACAGGCTCTTCCAGTTTAAAAAGGTCAAAAAGTCAACAGAAGGTCACCAACATACCCATTTTTGTGGAATACGGGAGGCCCTTTCATATGATGTATAGATTGTCAAAATAGCTTTTGTGGTTGAGGAAATGTGAACTGATGAATAATGAAGACTGGAGAAGAGACTAACTAACCGAAAGGGAAATGTTTGTTGAAAACACCTTGAAAACAGACTACGTACGTAAAGCCCTTTCATATGATGTATAGATTGTCAAAATAGATTGTGTGGTTGAGGACATAGGAACTTATGCATAATGACGACTGGAGAAGAGACTAACTAACCGAAAGGGAAATGTTTGTTGAAAACACGTTGAAAACAGACTACGTACGTAAAGCCCTTTCATATGATGTATAGATTGTCAAAATAGCTTGTGTGGTTGAGGATATTAGGAGCTTATGCATAATGACGACTTGAGAAGAGACTTACTAACCGGGAGGGAAATCTTTGTTGAAAACAGACTAAAGTGAAGCTAGTTATAGGAGAAAAAAAATTAAATACAAAAATTAATAGTACAAATTTTGGTCGCCAAGTGGTCTCCTATCCAAATACTGACTGGGCCCGATTTTGATTAACTTCAGTGACCGGAAGAGAACCGGTGTTATCAACGCAGTATGGTCGTAGATTCAACTAATTAATTACTTTTGAAGAAAACTGACATTATGTTGAGAACGCCTCGAACGCAGACTAAAACGATCTAAACGTGGTGCAAAGCGTGACTATGCTCCTCAATGCACCGCATACTTACACGTGGTGACCGCAATGCACCGCATGCTTACACGTGGTGACAAAGTACGTGTACATGTAATCGTAAAATCTTTACGCGCAATCAATGGGGGAATTTTGTAGTTCTTTATACATGAATTTTGAGATTTTCAACCTCTCTTTTGAGCCGGAAGACAAAATCAAAATGGGGTCATGTTTGTTTTTAATGCCCTTTCCGATGATGTATTGATTGTAAAAATCCCTCATGTAGATCTAAAGTTATGATTTTTTGAAATAATAAACTTTGAATTAGTGTATCTCGTCAACTGATGAAGTCATCGTGACGTAACAACTTTTGCATCATCTACTGGTTATTGTCTACCTGTGTGCAAAGTTTCAACTTAATGCAAGCTTCGCATCTATGCTTTTTCTTGCGGACAAGCAAGCAAGCAAGCAAGCAAGCAAGCAAGCAAGCAAGCAAGCAAGCAAGCAAGCAAGCAAGCAAGCAAGCAAGCAAGCAAGCAAGCAAGCAAGCAAGCAGGCAGGCAAGCAAGCAGGCAAGCAAGCAAGCAAGCAAGCAAGCAAGCAAGCAAGCAAGCAAGCAAACACTCAACCAGACAAACAAACACATTAAAAACACGCTAACAAAAAAACAAACACACACACGCAAAAAGGAAAAAAAAGACAAAACAAACACACAAACAAGAAAATAAAAACTGGGAATAAAATCGATGGTAAAAAAATTGAGGCCTGCCAAAGTGTGTTACATGTTCAAAATACTGGTGAGGTAGGGAATGGGGCTAGACCTGTATCGGTTGGTTCTGCACCTAATACTAGACAAAGAGTCGGAATTCCTAAGGTTATTATTCCTTGCAGGAGGCAGCCACTCTCTATGCTTGCTTGAGGACAGGAGCGAATTACCAAAGTTCAAAGAGAGCTGTTCATAGTCTTTCAGTGAGGGGCGGAATGTTAAGCACCACACAAATATCAGCATAAAGTTTAAATTTACAAATTTAGACCGGATTGAAAGGTCGACATTGTGTCCGAAAGCTAATTAGATGTTTGTCATCATTTTTAAGATTGCAATAACAAAACAGTTGTCAATCTGTTGACGAGTCACATAAAACTGTAACGCGCGGAAAATAATGCTTACCAGTTACACTAAAGTGAAGGTTTAAAGACTCATAGCCCTAACAATTTCATCATTTCTCTGCTAAAAAGAGAATTTATACACACGGAATAAAATCAAAGAGTTTCAGGACATTCGCAAAAAACGGTACATGACGTCAGAAACACGTCTTAGTCCGTACACAATACCCTTTTCACGCTTTCACCATTTTGGTCATGTTCCCTGTTTTCAATAACAGGAATGAACGCTAACATTCATTGCGCAAACATGGCACCAGACCATTCGTCCAGCTTCAGTTTGGTTACATGAGTTGGAATGGAGTAAAATCAAGATGGCCACACCGTGATAAAGGTCTATAGAGATAAATACCCATAGGGAGAAACATTAATGTCCTCTCTTGCTCAAAGCTAAAAATGGAAGGAAAAAACGGTAACAGGTCGCGAAAACATTAACAGTAAACGCAGACGACCAAAGGTAAGCTTTCCATGTCTGTGTTTTGATTGGTCCGATGTGATGTTTGTTAGCTGCACCTACATCACCTCAGACCAATCAAAACACCAATACGGAAGGCTCACCTCATTGCACGTTTACCAAATCAAATCATTGTATCCAATGAAATCACTGGTTCTAATAAGAAATACAGGGGACCAGTCTAAACAGGGAAGTTGTAGGCCCCTATCAGGTAAAAGCATAGAGTTATATATAAGAACTAGAGGGCGCACTGGTAATGCTTCTTGCATATTTTATGGGTAAAAATAAGATTGGTGGTGCACTTGCATTCACTACAATAGTCCCGATGTGTTTATAACATCTACAACTCTTTGTTGTGTTCAGTAGCATACTTTTGACGTAATCACTTTGTAAACATGATTTCTGCGAGGAAGCACATGGGATCATTCCTAAGTTCAAGATTGAGAAACGTCAACAGGTGTTAACGGACTATGACGCATGGAAACTAGGTCGCAGCCATGACCTGCCGTTGGCACTAGGGGACGACTCAAAACTGCGACAAACAGAACTTGTCGCGACCCATGGGAGGTGGTTAGGGAGACCAAGGGGATGGTTAAAAATAGGCAATACCCTTGTTGTCTTAAACAAGAGAATCAATGTGGTGGTGAAGAGGTTTCAACTACTGGTTTAAACCCAACGAGGCCTGGTTCTTGATCATTTTACCGAGACGGTAAAAGACAGGCCTCGGCGGGTTTAAACCACTAGTTGAAAACCGTTCAACACATTTTGAATCCCATTCATAAATACCTTTTCGGTTAAAAAACATCAACACTTTTTGGTCAAAAAATAAAATAAATGCAAATAATTATTACAATTGTTCAATGATTTCTTTCAACACAACACCCCTCCAGGCTAAATGACAACAAAACAAACATGAACAGGTAACAAATATTGATAAACATGTGTAAGATATCAGGGTTTGTTGCCCCATAATTTGAATCTGAGAGGCGGTGATGGTTCTGAGGTTTCCGTACTTCCATAGGGATTGTTCTTCCTGCGTGAAGATTATTCGCTCCGGATTTTTGGTGATATCTCAAAAAGGCGACCACTTCAATTTGAAATGAATTTCGTTACAGGCTAATTTTATTGTATTTATTGTATCGAACGTTCCCAAAAACCAACGGTATATTTTGGTCATAATTGTTGCCTTCACGAAAATGTTTTGTGCTGCATCATCTTTTTTTACACCAGTCTCATAATTAGAAAACTTAGCAAAGGCCTACCTTTCAGAAACATATGTTCCTCAGAATAAAAAACTAGATTTATGGCACTTTAACTAAAACCTTATTATTATGCACACCCTGGTTGGTCGAAAAGTGGATACGTGGACGAAACAGTTGTAAACCTAGAGGGTCAAAAGACCCCAAAGGCCTAATTTGGGGAGGCACTGTGCAAGGTGGGCGGGTACCAATGACCTGATTTTGATTTGTTTCAGTTTGTTGGTTTTGTTTGTTGGCGTTTTTAGAGCAAACCAAAGTCAACCTTTGTTCCTTATTAATGATGGTCCAATGTACTACTACGACAAGAGCTGGAACCTTCAGTGGAGTGTTTATGCAAAACATTTCATATTAGTCCTTGGTTAATTAAAGGTCATTAATTGTAACGATGAAGTTTGATGATATTTTAGTAGAGATCGGAGTTTTTGGCAAGTATCAGAAAGTTCTTGGAGTACTGCTGTATCTGTGTGCTATACCTCTGTCCGAGCACGCCATAGCTCAGGTGTTTCTGGCGGCCAAGACAGACCATTGGTGTACTGTTCCTGACAGTCAATCTCTAAACTGTAGCTCTCTAGAGTCGGATTGTCTGGAGTTGCAAAAGGAGTTGACTCTACCGTTCACTGTCGACGAGGATGGAAACACGGTGTATTCGGAATGCGAGCGGTACCTGAATGCTCGGAGTAGTCTGGACCAAGGTGTCTCCAATTTGACGGACGGTCAGGATGATGGGTGGGCCAATGAAACCATCGCGTGCGATGCAGGGTGGGAGTACGATCGATCCCAGTATAAAACAACTGTCATACAAGACGTAAGTAAACAAAGATCAATAGACAATATTGTAGAAATTAATTGGAAACAAGTCAAATGATTGGAGTTTAGATTCGAATCCCGGTCCTTGAAAAACGAATCACTTTATTTGCCCCTCTTCAACCAGTACCTACGGGGGCAGAGGTTGATATTGTGTTTAAAAAAGCCCTGATAGCAGGACTAGTGTCATAGCAGTTTATGGTTGTATACTCCCACAGGGAGTATTATAGATGGTTTGATCAGGTCACCAATGCAAAGCGCATTAAAGCCATTGGACCCGTTCGATAAACAATGTTGTGGAAGGCCCACGCTTCGTGTACCACAACTTCTATATCAAATAACAAACCTGTGAAAATTTAGGCTCAAGCGGTCATCGGAGTCGGGTGAAAACAACGGAAAACACCACCCTTGTTTCCGCGCGTTTCGCCGTGTCATGACATGTGTTAAAAATAAATCCGTAATTCTCGTTAACGAGAATTTACATTGTTTTGCTGTTTTCTCAAAAAGTATAGAGCATTTCATGGACTAATATTTCAAGAGAAATCTTTCACCATTGCCTTCTGTAAACCCTGTAAGTTATTTGTAATTCTGTGAACTTTTATTTTGTTTTCTGAACCGAAAGGGTCCAATGGCTTTAAAGGCAGGGGACACTATTAGTAATTACTCAAAATAATTATTAGCATAAAACCTTACTTGGTAATGAGTAATGGGGAGAGGCTGATAGTATAAAACATTGTGAGAAGCGGCTCCCTCTGAAGTGATTTAGTTTTCGAGAAAGAAGTGATTTTCCTTGAATATGATTTCGAGATCTCAGATTTAGAATTTGAGGTCTCGAAATCAAGCATCTGACAGCACACAACTTCGTGTGACAAGGGTGTTGTTTTCTTTCACTATTATCTCGCAAGTTCGACGACCAATTGAGCTAAATTTTTCACAGGTTAGTTGTTTTATGCATTATAAGTTGAGATACACCAAGTGAGAAGACTAATCATTGAAAATAACCATAAGTGTCTAGTGTATTTAAGACGTTACTTTGAAATGTGCTTTGAATACAACATTTAAATTTATTATTTAATAAGTATTTTAATTGTTGACTCTATATAACAGTTTGATCTGGTGTGCGCTAAGGGCGACATGTCCGGTTTCGCGCAGTCCGTCTTTTTTGCCGGTTTCCTCAGCGGATCTCTCATCTGGGGAGCAGTTGCTGATTGGTTCGTAGTCCTTGTTTTGCCCTGGTACCATAGAGTCATTTCAAAAGATTATTGGATGCGATAATGTCCTCTATAGTATTGCAAAATATACGCTCTCTCAGGCTCTGGTTTAAAGGTTTCGGGTACTTTTTCAAAATGTCAACAGATTTACATTAAACTTACAGGGTTTGAAGATAATGATAGGGGAAAGCTTCCCTTCAAATAATACTAACTAAGGCTGTGTAGTTTTTGAGAAATGAGTAAAACAAGTCACAAAAATGTTTTTGTCTCATGAGACCAAAATTATTTTAGCATGTAAAATCCTCTTAACCAATTATGATATTATACCAAATCCATAGCATAACTGGTTAATACGTTTTTACATGCTAAAACTATACAGCACCTCAGTAAGTAAAATTTCAAGGGAAGCTTTCTACTATCATAATCTTCAAACTGTGTAAGTTTAATGTAAATCTGTGGATATTGTGTTTTTTTGTTAGGAAAAAGTACATATACACTTTAAGGCATTGACACTCAGCAGTATACCGTGTTTTTGTTTGTTTTTTAAGAGTTATTAATTTCTTTCTAATTTCTTTCTAAAATATTATTAGACTTCAAGCCTGAAGCCTTTAGGCATCTGAAATAATTATATTAATAATAGTAGTATCGAAGTCTTACATAGCGCACGTATCTACCAAACAAGGTACTCAAGGCGCTGAGTATATACAAACTTTCAGAAAGATAGGTTATTGCAGTGATGAGTTCTGAGACCCAACTATTTAGCACCTTATAAGGGTTTACAAGGTGCTACGGCGCATACAGCAGCCACAGCCAGGAACACCGCGGGAAACACTCCTCTTGTTGATTAGTGCAGTGGGTTATTTTACATGCGTTACACAACACATGGGACCAACGGCTTTACGTCACATCCGAAGGACGAAGCAATGGTTAAGTGTATTGCTTAAGGACACAAGTGTTACGGCTGGGGAAAGCACACGCATTTCGTGCAACGGGTGTTTTTCGTCTCTCATTATGCCCTTGCAACTTCGAGGACCAATTGGGTCCAAATTTGCACAGATATGTTATTTTATGCACATGTTGGGATACACCAAGTGAGAATAATATTTTTTTTTTTTTTTTCTTTATACAATTACCAAAGGTGTCCAGTGCATTTAAGGGAAATGAAAAACGAAAATATTACACATGTGAGAGTAAGTTTCACTTTGAGCATTTCTCTGAATTTAATTCCAGGGCCGGTAGGCGACCAACGTTCTTCGTTTGTGTCACAATGTCACTCGTCTCAGCAACTTCTGTTAGTTTCATGCCGAACTTTGCTTCATTCGCTGCCATGAGGTTCTTTGTAGCGGCAGGAAACTACGGCATCTATTTGATGGCGTTCATTTTAGGTAATCAGTTACTGAACACTACTAGTATTTACTTAAAATATGCCTTGGCAAGGCTTATGGCAATAGAGAACTGTCACTAGTTTAAAATAGGCTCCCTCTGCATGAAGTAACGTAGATTTTGAGAAAAGGGTAATTTCTCGCGCAAATAATAAATAAAATACTCCATTCAGACCAGAAACATTGTTAGGCATCTGAAAGCACACACATTTGTGCAGCATAAGTGCCTTCTCTTTCATTATTCTCTTGCAACTTCGATGACCAAATGAGTTCAAATTTTCACAGATTTGTTATGGAAAGCATTATGTTTGGATACATGTAGTCATAATGTATGTCTTTGACAGTAAACTAATGTGTCCGGTGCATTTAACTATAAAGTAAACCAGTTATAAAAAGACAACACGTTTAAGATGGGCCAAGAGCATTACAAGGAGAAGTTGAATATGTCAATGAAAACATGACCTATTAATAATTACATTATCGCAAGGTTAATGACGTCGATGGCAGTCAGACTTTTCGAGATGAACCTTCGAACCACGTAAACTGAGACAAAACAAACACAGAAAACAAACACCACCAATAAACAAACAAAAATGCAAGCTGTAACAGTACCGGTATACGCTGTTAAAACTGGTTTATAGGCCTCCACAAGGTCCATTGTCTATACAAATTTATTAGCTATCACACCAACATGAAGAAAACGATTCCAAACTTTGAATAGTTTGTCACTTTTTATCAGACCGTGTATTCATGTCCACCCATAACGGCGAAAATATCATTGTTAAAAATTAAATGTAAATTAGTACACTAAAGCTCTTGAACCTCACACAAAAATAGCGCACTCCTATATCGGAGTGTGTCCGTACAATATACATGGTAATATAAGCTATGACACGCCATGCATATTCCCGACCAATCTTTGTTTCAGACTGGCCCTCCAGAGGCTAATCGAACCAAATTTTAGCGAATTAAATGAAAGTTCGACCTGACATGTTGAAATGAAATGTTCGAACTCTGAAACAGTTAAGAGCGACTGGACGCGCTAGAAACCGGAATCTGGCACGCCTTGGTTTCAGACGTCGATCTTTATGATGTCAATTTTATGAAAATGTATGGTAATTAGACGATGTCTTCCAGCATCATATAGGGTGCGTTCGTTTAGCTACCCTGGGCCGACCCCGGTCTGCCCCCGGTGCGTTCGAATAGCTTTGACGTCACTCCAGGGGCTCACCGGGTCAGCTCCTAGTGCCCTGCTTGTGGAGTGGGTCACTTGGGGGCTGGCCCGAGGTACATGACGTCACTACGAGAGCGGTGAGTGGTCGTTCGTTTAACTCTTGTCAAGGGCTCACCCGAGTGAGCACGGCGGGTGGCCCAGGGACGCTAATCGAACGCCGCAGTTCACCTGGGGCGCATTAGGACAGCCTGCAGATGGGGAGGGAGTTCAGACTTTTTTTAAGCGAGAAGATAAATGCAAACAAAATCATGCAAACCATATATCTCTCTTTAGGCCTACTTTGACCGGCTTTGACAGTGCAACTTTAGAGGTCAGTGGCGCGTTTGTTTGTGTTCTTATCTCCAGCCAAAGGTCAACTGATGTCTGATACTAAAAATTATTTTGATTGACCTCCATTCAAATCGTTCCTATTATCTATTTGGTTCGGCGCGACTATGGAGCGCCTGTCTAATACGGGTGAGCTATAATAAAGATATGCACTCTTTTTGCTATAGAAACGTCCAATCCGAATCGAGCTTTCAAGTTTGCTTGAAGATAATCATTGTTGGACGATGATCATGGGGTAAAGTTATCAATTTGACCTCTAGAAAGCAAAACAAGTTCGGAGCCCATTTTTGATGTCTTCTCGTTATCGCCTGTATTTAGCATGGTACGTTGACTTGCATTATATTGCGCGATTTGGGCTATAAAATCGTTCTGAAACGAAGAATAATAATTACGCATGGAAATAATCTTTTAAAAAGTAGAATAAATCATGTTTTCTTCACGTTCAAATATGCTAAAACATTGTGGGCATGGTTTCCTTTTACTTCGTGAACTAACACATTTCGTCATTTTGTGGAGTCAAAATTGTTGTTCTTTTATTTCAATTTATTTCAAAACAAACTAAAGATTTGCAATGGGATAATTAAGTCAAGAAGTTGTGTAAGACATTCGCATGAAGCGGGGATGATATTACAACAATTAATGAAATTCAGATCACTGCCTCTAGCTACCGGGCAATCTCGGCAGTCTAGTTGGTAGGACGCTGCTCTAGAATTACAAAGGTTGTGGGTTCGAATCCCACCCGAGTAATAACCATGTGATATTTTGTTCACAGGACTTGGGAAAGTAATGAGTATACAGTGCTAACACACATCGGTGTATGGGTAAAAAAAATAATTAATAGGTGCCTTTTTTAGCTAAAACTGGCCCAATCCAAGGCAACGCGTACCTTTCATGTTTCAATATGATCACCGGAGTAGTATGCCTGTAATGTTTTTCACAGAGCCCGGGAAGATACTGAGTATACAGTGCTAAACACACATCGTTTATACGGGTAACATCAAAATGATTTTATTCTTCATCCCCGTTGCAATTTTCCATCTTCATAATCATTATAAAGTTTGTTCTGTTTGAATGCACAGTGTCTGAGATTGTTGGCCCTGAGTACCGGGTGCAGGTGGGTACCATGTTATCAGTGTTATTTGCACTTGGCTACGTACTCCTGTCTCTGTTAGCGTATCTTCTTCGTGAGTGGCGACATCTTCAGCTGGCACTATCTCTTCCAATTTCTATATTCCTCTTATATTTTATGTAAGTTTCAATGTTTTTCAAATATGTTTTGTTTTTCAACATGTTTCAGAATGACATTCTCGTCTGATTGAAATAAGGCGATGTAAACCTCATGTTTCCCATGCCATTGTGAAACACCGTACACAAAACACATTGAACTAAACAAGAAAAACCTGTAAAGACCGCGCTTGCTGGAGTCATGATTTCATGTAGAATGTGACTGCTGTTTCTGCAGCAGCAGCATGCACTAGCATCAGCAGAAGCAACAGCGGCATCAATACAAAGTCTTTTATGGGCAGTGGACACTCTTGGTAATTTACTCAAAATAATTATTAGCAATACCTTACTTGGTAACGAGTAATGATGAGAGGTTGATAGTATAAAACATTGTGAGTAACGGCTCCCTCTGATGAAGTGAAGTAGTTTTCGAGAAAGAAGTAATTTTCCGCGAATTTGATTTCGAGACCTCAGATTTAGATTTTGAGGTCTAGAAATCAAGCATCTGAAAGCACACAACTTCGTGTGACAAGTTAGTATCCAGGTTATTTAACAACGCTATCCTTTTTCAAAGATTTCTTCCTGAGTCCCCGCGATGGCTCATCTCGAAGAAGAGGTATAAGGAAGCGAAGATGGTCATCGATAAAATTGCTGAGGTTAACGGGACTCAGGTCCCAGAAAACTTATTTGACGACCCGGAGGATCATGATGAAAAGGAGGTATAGAGCCCAATGGGAGATTTTGAAACGCTAGGTGGCAGCAGACTTACCAGGTAAATTTCCATTGTTAACGTAGGTCTGAGCGTGCGCACATTACCGAGACAGTGGATTTTACCTGGTAAGTCTGCTGCCACCAAGCGTCCCGAAAGTCTCCCATTTATTACAGAGTTTAATCTACCTGTAGCCTAATTAGTATTTTAAGAGCTGTGTCTTGAGAGAGTTGTGAAATCGGCTCAATTTCATAAAGCTTGTAGCAGAAATTACTGCTTAGCAATTTTTTTTGCTAAGCAAAAAATGAGTGGGCCACCAGTTGCAACAATGTAAACGTTATGTAATTTTGGCTGGTAATTGAAACTATACTGCATAATTATAACATCACTTCACATAATTATTGTATTATCACAGAAAACCTCTGAAAGTTCCACGAGTCGACAGCCGACCCACATCGATCTGTTCCGAACACCAAATATGAGGAAGAAGACACTTAATCTATTGTACAATTGGTGCGTAAGTGTGGATTCGGTTAGAGGTTTGGCGTATTATTAACTGTAAGCACAAAAATTTGCTTAGTATGAAATGTACTCCATGATAAAAACAGGGTTACCAACCAAAATTTCCGTTTGTTGCACATTGCAATTGATACTTGTATTCAGCTGTTGATTGCTTATCCTGAAAATCACGTGGCAATGTGGTTGGTAATCCAGTTTTTACCAAGGAAGAAATTTCATGTTTAGAAAATTGTTTGTGCTTTCAGGCTTTATGCAATTGGTCCCAGATTTAGATTAATACAGATTAGTATATCAACATTATGTTAATGCCAAAAATAGGGGTAATCGAACCGAGCCGAGCGGTTAAGAGCACAGAGGTCGATTACTGGTGCTTCTAATCAGCAGAGTGTGGGTTAAAGTCCCAGTCGTGGCACTTGTGTTCCTGACCGTAACAGGATACTTACCATATCAAAGCTTAATTGTCCTAGCCGTCGGATGGGACATTGGCCGTAGGTCTACATGCACAATGTAGTAGTGCACGTAAAGGATTTTTTTCGAGGTCGTGTTCGAATATGAGACTATGGAACGCTAGGTGGCAGCAGTCTTACCAGGTAAAACTACATTGTTTACGTAGTTCTTCTGCCGTAAGTCTGCTGCCACCCAGCGTCCCAAAAGTGTCCCATTGGCGGCTACAGGTAGATTTCTGCGTAATCCTGCGTCAACCGTAGACTGGGCCCCTGTCTTTATCCGCAAGGATAAAGACAGGTACCAGCTATTTAGATCCATTGATTCCATTGGGTATAATGATACAATTGGATAAATGCAGTGACTGAAAGCTACCGTAGCTGGGTTTGTTTTGATTGGTCTGACTCACCTCGGTTGGCAAATCAAAACACAAATATGGAAAGCTTACTTTCGGTCGTCCGCACGTGTGTGTCCACGTGTGTGGTAGTATGCATACAGTACATGCATGGTGGATACGGTACTTGCTTGGTAATGTTGGTGTAGAATTTGTGGGTATCTCTATGAGAGGTCAAAGGTCAAACCACACGCCGGTTTTTGGCCGGTCTCTGGCGTTATTCACGAGCCTCGAAGAATGACGTCAGACGTTCAGGCTACGTCAACCGTGGAAGTCTCGCGCGTATTAAAACAGTTATGGGGAACCACTTTGGTCCCACGTCGTTGCTTATAACACGTTTGGTTACTCAAAACTTGCACAGTTTAGAGGACGTACATCACAACAGTTTAGCATCAAGCCGTATAGTCATAGCCGTAGCTGTAGCTGTAGCCACTGATTCGGACACGGCTTATGACACAGCGTACATATAGTTAATTTCTTTAATTGCTTGTCATTGTTCGCTTGATTTTGAACTTATTTTTATATCTTGTTGTTTTTGCTGATTATCTTTATTTTTAATGTTTCTCTGTATTAGCGTCATGGAGCATTGTTTTCGATGGATATGGCGCTATATAAATTTTTACTATTATTATTATTACAACACGTCCCCTAATATTAATCCACCTCGTTCCCGGCAGGTTTGTATCCGGGTTTGTGTACTACGGACTTTCTCTTAGTACTTCAAGTCTTGGGATCGATCCATACATTGCTGCTTTCGTATCTGGAACTGTTGATTTCCCAGCATTCTTTTCCAGTTGGTATTTCATGCAGAGATTCGGTCGTCGTATATCAGTATGTTGCTACTTGGGTATTGCTGGATTGGCGTGTCTCATTACTTCGTGTATCTGTACGTAGCATGGAACTCTTCTATTACGCTGTCACCATCTTGGTCATGTTCCCTTTCCAATGAAAAACTAACATTCATTGCGCAAACATGGCACGAGACTATTACTTCGTCCAGCCTCGAAATGCCTTTACAATGCCCTAACATTTATATGATGAGTTGGAACGGAGTAAAATCAAGATGGCCACACTGTGATAAAGGTCTATTGGCACGGGGAAAGAAGAAGAATCATTTCGCGGGCACTGTCTGACGTAAAAAGCCAGTCACACTGCAGCAATAACGAACACGATTGGCGATTACGACGCAAAGAGAACACATTCTGTTGGTTGAATTGCTCCACGCAGAATACGCGCACGCTTTTTCGACCAATCGAGGGCTTGCGTGGTTAACGTTCTCGTTGTCGTTCTCGTTATCGCTGCAGCCGTCGATTTTACTAATCTCTTCCTAACTTAGGATTAATCTTAGGACTAAAGCCCGGTTCATACTTCATGCGAACGCGAATGCGAAGCGAATTTGACGTGAATTTGACGTCACACCCTCCTTTCGCAGCGATTATTCGCAAGGGAGTAGAGCAGAGTTCAACTACTGCAGCCTGCGAATTGTTCGTTGCGAATTTGTGACGTCAAGATTCGCTTCGCATTCGCATTCGCAGGAAGTATGAACCGGGCTTTAGGACGGATTCTGTTCCGTATCCGAGAACGTTAGGACGCATTGAACCCGTCCTAATTTAGGACGGTTTGCTCGTCCTAACTAGCTCGAGATAGGATTAATCCTAGCGTCTCGTGAACTCGGCTGCAGTGTGTCTGACCCTTTAAGGGCTAGACTTGAATCAAGTCGGGCTTTGTGCTTATTCACAAAAAGGTAACGGTTTTCGTGGCAGCAAGGTGAAAGTGGAACATTCGTGGCAGTGCACATAACTCAAGCTCTGCTGTATCTGATCAGAGCAGAGTGTGGGTTCGAGTCCCGGTAATGACACTTGTGTCCTGAAACAAGGCATGACAAACCATGACAGTTTTAACACGGAGGTTCACTTTGCTCTTACCAGAGCTGTGGAATAAAGCATCAACGAGTAAGGTAACAAAAAGTTCACGTCAACTTCCACAGTTAAATACTATTGTTGGTTTTTGTTTTGTTTTGCACTATGTAGCTCCTGGTGTTGGGCGGGCTGTAGTGGCAATGATTGGAAAGTTTGGCATAGCAGGTTCTTTCAACGCGATCTACACACTGTCTGTTGAGTTGTACCCAACACCAATAAGGTAACCTTAAAGGCACTTGTCACTATTTATAATACTCAAAATTGATGTAAGCATAAAAACTTACTTGGAAACGAGCAATGGTGAGTTGTTGATAGTAAAAAACATTGTGAGAAACGGCTCCCTCTGTAGTAACGTATTGTTTGAGAAAAGGGTAATTTCTTACTCAAAATATTAAAAGATTTCAGACCTGAAGCCTTTAATTAAGCATCTCAAAGCACACAAGTTTACGCTACATGGGTGTAAGCACACAAGTTTACGCTACATGGGTTTTACGGATACACAAAGTGATAATAGTGGTCTTTGACGCTTTGTTTTCTAAATCGATTCATAATAGGGTATTCTAAAAATAAAATCAGGACAATTTTTGAGGATGGCAATTTCATACTACAGACAAAAATTGCTACCCGGATCGATTTATCTGCTGCCACCCAGCGTTGTAAAAATAAATAAACAAGTTTACTGAGTGTTTGGGTTACTTCTTATATGCTTTATACACAGAACAATCGGCGTTGGTTTATCATCCATGTCAGCTAGGATCAGTGGTACCCTGGCCCCGGTCATCCTCTTACTCGGCAAGTTCTGGGAACCACTTCCGTTGGTCATCTTCGGTACCAGTGCTGTCGTAGCGGGCGCACTCACTCTACTTTTACCCGAGACGCTGAACCAACCTTTACCAGAGACGATTGAGGAAGGAGAAATATTTGGAAGTGAGTTGGTTAAAAAATCAACTTTTACGTAAAAAGCACGGCAATTTTGTTTAAATCTATGTAACACAGCTGGCATGGGGCCAAATGACCCATTTTGTTGAAACATTATTTTTTTTAAAGAAATCTCAACCCTTTAAAATAAGACATTAAGCTTTGAATATCTCCTAGGACTAGTCCTATTATTAAGGATTAGTCCTAACTCTTTTTGTTCCATGGTTAAATCGAACTAATGTCATTAAAGGCGGTGGACACTATTGGTAATTATACAAAATAATTATTAGCATAAACCTTACTCATGGTAACGAGTAACGAGAGAGGTTGATAGAAAAAAAAATGTGAGAAATGGCTCCATCTAAAGTTTTCGAGAAAGTAGTAATTTTCCACGAATTTGATTTCGAGTCCTCAGATTTAGAATTTGAGGTCTCGAAATCAAGCATCTGAAAGCAAACAACCTAGTGTGACAAGGGTATTTTTCTTTCACTATTATCTCGCAACTTCGACGACCGATTGAGCTCAAATATTTTCACAGAATTGTGATTTTATGCATGTTGAAATACACCAAGTGTACTGGTCTTTGACAATAACCAATAGTGTCCAGTGTCTTTAAAGTTAGTCCCAAGTTAGGTCGATCGTCCTAACTCGAGAAAAGACTAGTCTTAATTTTTTTTTTAATCCACCCCTTATCTTTTGTTTTCTGATAAAAACTTGTTATGAAGGTTGCCCATCAGCTAATCACGCTATTCCTATCACAAAGACAAACCCCTGCACGTCCATTCAGAAAGGCATACGTGGATACAAATTGGACCAAGTTTTCAGAGGGTGCCTAGCGTTGCCCAAGTACCAACATTTGAGAGTGATCAACCCCCACGTTACAATGTTGGAACTTTTAGTGTCTTCTTGGTTTAAAAAAACAATTTAGATTTAAAGGGGGAGTATTATTGGTGCGTGGCCGATGAATATTGTTCCATATTTTGGCAATTTGTTTATATACTAAAACTGCACACGTTTGTAACCATTTCGCACTCATAATGATACATCTCTGTGCTTCTTTTCTCGTTTGCGTCTCTAGAGGGACAGAGTTTCTACCTGATGACACCAAAGGAATCTTGCAAACCTGAGCCTAGCAGCAGTGACACCAAGTACAAACATATTCCAGATGAGGAACACACACAAGTTTAAAGACACTGGACACTATTGGTAATTGTCAAAGACTAGTCTCCACAGTTGGTGTAATTCAACATATGCACAAAATAACAAACCTGTGAAATTTAGATCTCAATTGGTAGTCGAAGTTGCGAGATAACAATGGAAGAAAAAGTATCCTTGTCACACGAAGTTGTGTGCTTTCAGATGCTTGATTTCGGTACCTCAAAATCTAATTCTGAGGTCTCGAAAATCAAATTCGTGGAAAATAACTTCTTTCTCGAAAACTACGTTACTTCAGAGGGAGCACAATGTTTTATACTACCAACCTCTCCCCATTACTCGTTACCAAGTAAGGTTTTATGCTAATATTTATTTTGAGTATAATTACCAATAGTGTCCACTGATTTTAAGAGGCAGAGGTGCGTGGCCGATGAATGTTGTTCCATATTTTGGCAAAAATTGCACATCTTTGTACCAGTCTTGCACTTTAATTATACATCTCTGTGCTTCTTTTCTCGTTTGTGTCTCTAGAGAGACAGAGTTTCTACCTGATGACACCAAAGGAACCAGGGCCCAATTCATAGAGCTGCTTAAAACCATTGGACCCTTTCGGTAAACAGTGTTGTCCAAGGCCCACACTTTGTGTACCACAACTTCTATATCAAATAACAAACCTGTGAAAATTTAGGCTCAATCGGTCATCGGAGTCGGGAGAAAACAACGGAAAAACCCACCCTTGTTTCCGCGCGTTTCGCCGTGTCATGACATGTGTTTGAAATAAATCCAAAATTCTCGTTAACGAGAATTTATATTGTTTTGCTGTTTTCTCAAAAAGTAAAGCATTTCATGGAATAATATTTCAAGAGAAGTCTTTCACCATTGCCTTCTGTAAACCCTGTAAGTTATTTGTAAATCTGTGAACCGAAAGGGTCCAATGGCTTTAAGCACAAAATTTCGCGTAAGCAAAAAAATCCTTGCTTAGTAAATCAGATTACCGGCCAAGACTCCACTCAATTGTTAAGCCAAGTAAACAACAGCTAATTACCAGTCACAAGCAATGTATATGGCATGACATTTTTGCCAGTAACATGTAAAAAATAAGCGAGCTAATTCGTGCTTAAGCAAATATTTTGCTTAAGCAGCTCTATGAAATTGGCCCCAGGGCAAACCTGAGCCTAGCAGCAGTGACACCAAATGCAAACATATTCCAGATATCGAACATACAGGTGTTTTAAAGATTTGGTCTTGATTAAAGACACTGGACACCTTTGGTAATTGTCAAAGACCAGTCTTCTCACTTGGTGTATCTCAACATATGCACAAAATAACAAACCTGTGGAATTTTGATCTCAATTGGGGAGACGAAATTGCGAGATAATGATGAAAGAAAAAACACCCTTGTCGCAAGAGGTTGAGTGCTTTCGGGACCTCAAAATCTAATTCTGAGGTCTCGAAATCAACTTCGTAGAAAAAAATGTCTTCCTTTTCAAAAACTACGTTACTTCAGAGGGAGCCGTTTCTCACAATGTTTTATATCATCAAAAGCTCTCTATTGCTCATTACCAAGTAAGTTTTTATTCTAACAATTATTTTGAGTAAAAACCAATAGTGTCCAGTTCACTCATTCATAGATGAGTGCTAAACTTCTAGTTTGAATAAAAACAGAATTGACAAATAAGTGTGACCATATATATTCTTAAAACTTTTAGGAACATCAATGGAGCTGAATTAATGCATTAAATGTTCCAAGTTGTAAACAAAAATCAGATAATTTAATCGTACGACTTGTTTGTGCACATTCTAAAACGTTTAACTATCCTGCTCTCAGAGAATTCCTTTTCCTATGGGTGCGTTCGATTAGCGTCCCTGTGTCAACCCCGCGGTGCTCACTCGGGTGAGCCCCTGACAAGAGCTAATCGAACGATCACACTCGCCCTCTCGTGGTAACGGCATGCACCTCGGGTCACCCTCAAGTGACCCACTCCACTAGACTGGGCCCCTGTCTTTATCCGCAAGGATAAAGACAGGTCGCTGCCGCTATGATCCAGTGATTCCATTGGATACACTGATATCATTTGGATACGCGCAGTGACATTAGATGCCCAAATAGTCACTGCTCTCGAGTCCGCAATGGAATTTGATTACGTATCTGTATGTGAAATGACCGAGGTCAGAGGTCAAACTACACGCCAGTTTTGCAAATTTTGAGGCCGGTCTCTGGCGTTATTCACGAGCCTCGAAGAACGACGTCAGACGTTCAGGCTACCAGTCCCCAAGCAGGGCACTGGGGGATGGACCGGGGTCGACCCAGGGAAGCTAGTTCAGTAGACTTCATTGCTGTACTGCCTGACATTGGGGCAGAAGGCATATAGACCTTTATCATGCTGCCTCCATCTCGGTCATGTTTCTCGTATCGAATAACAATAATAAATGCCAATAATCATTTTGCAATGAGGAACCAGACTAGTTTGTTCGTCTATCCTCGGTTTGGTAACATTGATATCAATGGGAGAAATTCGAGATGGCTGCATCATAAAGGACTAAAAGGCCTTTAACATTAAATTCACAAACACTTTAAAGCCAGTGGACATTTTCGGTAAACAGCATTGTCCAAGGCCCACACTTCGTGTATCACAACTTATATATAAAATAACAAACCTGTGAAAATTTAGGCTCAATCGGTCATCGGAGTCGGGAGAAAATAACGGGGAAACCCACCTTTGTTTCGCACGTTTCGCCGTGTCATGAAATGTGTTTAAAATAAATCCGTAATTCTCGCTATCGAGAACTGATAATTGTTTTAATGTTTTCTCAAAAAGTAAAGCATTTCATGGAATAATATTTCAAGAGAAGTATTTTACCATTACCTTCTGTAAACCCTGTAAAAGTTATTTGTAAATCTGTGAACTTTTTTTTTCTGTTCCGAAAGTGTATATATGGCTTTATATTTTAGACCATGTGAACTTTTTTTACAAAAAGTGTGACCTTGTACATTTTTTTTAGTTTTCTGGCACTGAGGCACGATACTGCACAGATTGTATGGGAAAGTCATAATTTCCACCTAAATTTAAGAATTATGAACGTAAAAGCTGGACAAGTTTTGGGATGTGCCCCCTTTCATCATATCAAAAGTTGATAAGAATTAGACAGTGGAATCTCCATAAAATATACGATTTTATGATTTCCTCCTATAGTATTAGGCTGTGTACAAACTTTGCCTGCAGGAAAGTTGACATTTTGTGTCATAACTTCCACATAAATCCAAGAATTATGAAAGTAAAAGCTGGACAAGTTTTGAGATTTGCCCCCCTTTCATCATATCAAAAGTTGATAAGAGTTAGACAGTGGAATCTCCATAAAATATAAGATTTTATGATTTCCTCCTATAGGCTGTGTACAAATTTTGCCTGCAGGCAGTCCATGCTCTGTGGCTCGTTTGTAAAAATGTGATGACACAGGTCACATCGTCTATACAGAAGTAGCCTGGCCGACAATTTTGCTTTTCGTACCACACGCTGGCCATCGCATACACGCATAAGGTATGAGCGCTTTCCCGGATCCCTTTACTGTTGACCCCGTAGCCCCATGTGGTAGAAAACAAAAAATTGCACCCGGCTGAAATCCTCTAAAGAATACATGAGATTGGATATCCAAGCAGACAATAAAAACATCGACAAAGGAAACACAGCGCACCAAAGCGTACGGTCACACAAACAGCAAGCATTTTTGCCACAGGCAAGGGTTCCATGAAGGCAGAACTAAAGCATAGCAGTGGGACAAAAAACAACACCAAGCTAGTTGGTTATTCCTATGTTAGTTGAGGTCAGTCTGCATAAGTTATTAAAAAGTGTATACAAAAATAAACACTCCAAAGAATTCGACACAGAGAAGAGGTAAGTTGCCAATATCATTCTTAATTACTGGATTGATTGCATATAGCATGAAGTTCTGAACTGCAATTTTTCATTGAAATTTGAAAACTCATTTCGGTAACTGATTTCACATTGATATGTTCGTGGTTGTACAGTGACGTGTGTTGAGCAGTATACCTTAGGTTGTGTGGTTTTCTATCGATTCTATATAATAAAAAAAAATGAAGAGTTGCAGAGACTCTCAAAACAATCACTGCATAATAATTTATCAAGGAAGAACATCAATAGCACAGTTAATTTCTATAATATGAACGATTGAAACTGTTAGCTATACTACTTGTGTTTGCATGCGGTTGTTGATTTGAACTCGATCGAATCGCATGTTGCTATACACCGTTTAGTCGTGGTGTGCATGTGTACACCACACTACACCTATTAAAAACCACCCGGTCGTGACAAGGGTCTGTCTGTATACGATTGATGACTTTGACATTGGAAGGCAATACAAACTTACTATAAGTACATGTTTATCACCCTTTGATATGCATTTTGAGACCCTTTTTTCACTTCAAAGTGCTGCGGCTATGTAAAAACATATCTCTTTTTACCACCCAATATAGGGGTGACTTTATAGTGGCGAATTGTTACATGTATTTCGATTTTGTGGTCCTTTCTTTAAAGGAACACGTTGCCTTGGATCGGTCGAGTTTGTAACCGTTTGTTATAAAATGCATATGGGTAGAAAGATGTAAAAGTAGAATACAATGATCCACACAAACATGCCTCGAAATTGCGTGGTTTTCTTTTTACCTCGTCGACTAAACACGGTCGGCCATTTATGGGAGTCAAATTTTTTACTCCCATAAATGGCCGACCGTGTTAGTTTGCAAAGTAAAGGTAAAACCACGCAATTTCGAGGCAGGTTTGTGTGGATCATTTTATTCTACTTTATAACATCTTTCCAACCATTGCATTAATTTATAACAAACGGTTAAAACGCGTTTTTTATAGACCAACTCGTCCGATCCAAGGCAACGTGTTCCTTTAGTAATGCTTCGATCTAGGTTTCCCTGATCACAAGACGAAATAGTGTTTATTAACGACAATCAAATCTGTGTTTTTTTACCAGGATTGCTTGGCATTAACATGTTACGTCATGTCACCAACTTCCTGGTCCTAGTCTTCGCTCAAGCCGTCTTCTTGCTCCCCAAGGTTGACGTAACAGGCTTCAGACAACACGAAGGGTAAGAACTAACTCATATTAATCCAATAGCTTCATGGACGTCCCTATGGTATAATAATGTTGGTAAAAGGAAAAGGGAGAGTCTGAGCATCAAATCCAGCTCCTTCGTCCCTCTTTGTACAATTGACTCACGAAGGTAATGTGTTCGCTTGAGAACGCTTCACGCAGACGGATTCTTGTTGAAGTTTGTCATTCACTATACCTAGCTGAATAGAGTCAGTAAAAGCTGACTTCGGTTGTCGGTTTTCCTAATTTGGAGTAGATAAGTTAATTGTTTTTTTATAAAAGTTGCAAAGTTTGTTTTGTTCTTGTTATAATATTGTTCAAGTTCGACATAATACTGAATTCGGGTTTAACATCAAACTAAGGGATAGTTTGTAATCATTTATATTAAACAATTATACTTTTCTTTCGTAGGCCTATGCTAAGAATAAACGAGACCCCCGACTTGTCGACCAGAGTTCTAGATTATAAGGTCAACGTAAGTTTAAAATTGCCGATCTTCAAGACGGATGCAAGATTTTTATCCCACAACGTCGAGAGTGCAATCTTCAATAAGACAAACTTCAACTTCAGGTAAAAATCCTCAACATTTTGCTTGAAAATGGAAAATGGCAAACGGCATTATGAACTTTGGTTATAATTCTTTTTCAAATTAATGGTTAGACTATCACTTGACTTGCCTCTCCACAGTCTTCTATAGTCTTCCCGATGTGGCGAGAGAATTCCCGAGAGAATTATACCACTGTATTAACTATACTTCCTTCAGCGCTCTCTTTTGGCCAAACCTCCCATCAGGGGAGAAACATCTCCGGATGCACATTTCCCTTCAAAGGGCATCGGTGTGGCAGGAGATTCTATGTGCCCCCCCCCCCCCGGAGATTCGGTCCCCCGCAAACTGGGTACAAACTTCTTCTGCTAGCGCCCTCTTTTGAACGATCCTCCTTAGCCCATGCTTGCTAAGCCCGGTTCATACTTCATGCGAATGCGAAGCGAATTTGACGTGAATTTGACGTCACAACCCTCCTTTCGCAGCGATATTCGCAAGTGAGGTGAGCGGCGGGGCAACTGCAGCGAACTTTACGCTGCGGATTTGTGACGTCAACATTCGTCAACTTTCAGATGCTTGATTTTGAGACCTCATATATTCTAAATCTGAGGTCTCGAAATCAAATTCGTGGAAAATTACTTCTTTCTCGAAATCCACGGTACTTCAGCAGAGGGAGCTGTTTCTCACAATGTTTTATACCATCAACCTCTCCCCATTACTCATTACCAAGTAAGGTACTATGCCAACAATTATTTGGAGTATTTACCAATAGTGTCCACTGCCTTTTGTACAATTCTTGCACGTAACATATAAATGTTTATCCCCTTATTAGCTCAACAAAGTTGCAGACTCTGATGAGGGGACTGGCACCAGCTTACCTACGTGTTGGTGGCACGAGTTCCGACTTCGTCACCTTCCAAAATCCATGCAAAGAAGAAGTAGCCAAACGCAATCAGCATAAACAGACAATTTTATGTCGTAAGTTTTATATTAGAAAGCCAGCATAGAGATTTAGTGTTATTATGCAACTTGAAATAAAATATTACTGTGTTGTTTAATGTTGAATCGCCCCTTTTTCAATTGAATGTGTCGTTTTCTTCGTAATAGTATCGACTTTGATTGTTATAAAATAGGCATTACCACAAATGAAGTCGTAGAACATATATTTTGCAGAAGAATTGGAAACCATTAAATTTGTCTCTACACTTACTGTCAGAAATCCTGTAATTTTGTGTCAATTATTCTTTGATCTATGCAATTTGTTTTCCCCCAAATTAATGCGTAGCACAGGATTGGATTAGACTGAATGACTTTTGTTTGGCTACTGGTTTGCAGCTCGTCTACGCCCTCAACCAGTTGAAACGTACAGAGGATGGACAATGGGACCCGACTAACACGGAGAAGCTCCTAGACTTCAACACGTACGATGTGCCTGCATGGGAATTAGGGAACGGTATGAGTTTAGGTCTGGCTCTCTGACGTCCCTATGGGCCTTGCCACACGAGGCAAGTTGCACAGGCAACCGACTGCTGTGCATGCTACAAGACCACTGTATGGCGCATGGGTCATTAATTTTTTTTTTTTTTCGAACAATATAATTACTATTAACAAGACAAATTTGCGGACATTGAAAATGTTAATGGTTTTCTTCTTGGAAATTGACTAGAACTGGTTGCCTGCAAATTGCCTTGTGTGACGTGACCATAGCCATGTTGTAAAAAATGCACACCCTAAAAAAAAGGGAAAACTCAGTTGTGAATACGGAGGAACGGACAGATAATGACGACACACCCCTTTAAAGACATTGAATACGTTTGGTAATTGTCAAAGAACAGTATTCGATCGCACTAGGTGTATCCCAACATGTGCATAAAATAACAAAGCTGTGAAAATTTGGGCTCAGATGGTCATCGAAGTTGCGAGAAAATAATGAAGGAAAAACACCCTTGTATGCTTTCAGATGCATGAGAAAGGCTTTGGTGAGAACAATACCGCTTTCTCAAAAAAAAATACGTTACGTCAGAGGGAGTCACAATGTTTTATACTACCAACGGCTCTCTGTTGCTGGACCAATAATTGGTCGGTTATCTGTTATGCCAATATTTTGAGTAATTACCAAACGTGTCCAGGGGTGGATTTCACAAAGAGTTAAGACTAGTCTTATCTCGAGTTAGGACGAGTTCCTCATCCTAACTTAGGACTAGCTTTAATCTCCTAGGACTAGTCCTAAGTTAGGACTAGTAAGTTCTAACTCTTAAATTACTTTTAAATATTTTCAGTTTTGTTCTCCTTTTTTTATTTGATATCAAAGAGCCCAACAGTTACCTAAGTCACGCAAACATCAGTCTATCCGGAGAACAGATTGGCCAGGACTTCAACGTCTTAAGAACCGTCTTCAACAAGAGATCCAACTATCGCAACGCCGTCATTTTTGGTCCAGATATAAACATCAGAGGAGCCATAATTACAACCATTTTCCTTGAAAGGTTGAATGTTGCAAATGTTGCTATGATACATGTTCAGTTTTGTGTTTAGTGAGGTTTGATTCCCAATCGGCCATTCCATTGGTGGTAATCCATTTCTTTTCCCATAAACAGGAGCGATCGGCTTTCTTTAAAGACACTGGGCACTATGGATAATTGACAAAGACCAGTGTTCTCACTTGTATCTCAAAATATGTACAAAATAAAACACCTGTGAAAATTTGAACTCAATTGGTCGTCGAAGTTGTGAGATAATAATGGGAGAAAAAACATCTTTGTCACACGAAGTTGGGTGCTTCGGGACCTCAAAATCTAACTCTGAGGTCTCGAAATAAAATTCGTTGAAAATTACTTCTTTCTCGAAAACTACGTTACTTCAGAGGGAGTTGTTTTTTCATAATGTCTTACCAACAGCTCCGCATTGCTCGTTACCAAAGAAGTAAAGTTACTTTGTATGCTAACAATTATTTTGAGTAACATACCAATAGTGTCCACTGCTTTTACAGGGTTATTTGTGTACTTTTTGTACGACACAAAACACAATCGTCCACAGATTTACACGGTTTGAAGATAATGATGGTGGAAAGCCTCCACACAAAGGCACTATTGGTAGTTACTCAAAATAATTGATAGAATTATTACGATAACTACCTGGGAAGCGGCGGCCAGGAGATCACCTTATAAAGAGATGCGATTTTTTTTTTTTCAAATATAAAATAAAAGGTTTATAAACCCCTCTAAGGAAACTGACTGGGTAGATATTGTTTGAAGCTTTGCATGGTGTGAAGAGATAAGAAGAAACTCTAAATAAAAAACTTGTGGGTACAACCATGTGTAAAATTCTTAGGGTGACTGTTGGCTCTGAAAAGAGCCGGTTGGGTCTCGACGTTTCGAACAGTATACTCTGATCGTCTTCAGGAGAAACGACTGGATAGTTTATAAAGTTTTGGTTTGAACAATTAATGTTGAAATTTTTATATGCTTATTTTATCGTCTAAAATAGTTGTATGTTTTTCTGAACAGATTTGTTGCGGCAACTAACGCAACGAACGGTACGACTTTTCACTGCTATTACCTCGATGGCAGCACTGCAACCTTGGATGACTTCATTGACCCGGAAGTACTTGATGTTCTTCCGGGTGAAATCAATCTAATTAAATCTACGGTTGACAAGTACTATGGGAAAGAAGCTAAACCGATGCTGGGAGAAACGGGCAGTGCCTACAATGGAGGAGCAAAAAATCTATCTGACAGATACGTTGCAGGATTTATGTAAGCAGGGCCCAATTTCAAAGCACTGCTTAATAGTAAGCAGATTTTCCTTGCTTATGTAGCAGAACAGTTTCAACAGCGCATTTTCATAGCGCTGCTTAGCGGCCGATTTTGTGCTTACTGTGCAATTTCTATTTCATAGAGCTGCTAACCGTAAGCACAAAAAGGCCTGCTAAACATCCAGTGCTTAATACCGCACGAAAATATATGACGTCACAATGCAAATCCATGGTAAACGCGCAGTATGGCCGCCCAATTCTGCTGCTAACCTGTGAAATACGCTTGCACCTTAGCAATTTGTTGTGATATTTTCTTACCGTTAAGCAGCGCTATGAAATTGGGCCAGGGAGTTAGTATACCTTTTCGTGTGCTTACGGTTAGCAGTGATATAAAATGGAAATTTTACAGTAAGCAAAAATTAATCAGCCGTTAAGCAGTTCTATGAAGTTGGGCCAGGGAGTTATTAGGCATTGTTTATCCTTGAGCTTGACTTAATCCTACCTTAGTGCTTAAAATGGCATCTTACTAAAGGATACCCCTTTGTTTTCTAGGCTCCTAGATAAGCTTGGGATGAGTGCTAAGATGGGGCTCAATGTCGTCATGCGTGCTGCGCTGTACGGCAGTGATTACACGATGCTGGACCTCGACAACCTCGACCCCAAACCGGTAGGCATGAGCTACTCCTGTTCTGTAGGACTTAGTCTTTTGCATTCTGCACGAGATTCGTTCTAAATTGCACTTATTTCCGACACCTCTTTACAGACTTATTGGTCCGCTTACATCTACAAGCGTCTAGTCAACACCACAGTACTTGAAGCAAATGTAGTCAACACAAACTCTAGTAAAGATGATCGCATTGTGCGTGTGTACGCACACTGTACATCAACAGAGTAAGTATTGGGCTCATTGTAGACCTTGGAGTAAGACCAAGGACAGAACAAGAAAGGGGAAATAAAAAGACTCCATTAATGGAATTTCGAAAGACTGGGGTGCTCCACAAGCAAGTGTGTGTACAGTTCAGTGCGGGGACACAGGAAAAACAAAGAATAACACGCAATGATGCACACGTGTTTGACCATTACATTAAAGGACACCTATTGTACTTTCTGTTGTTCCTGTATTGAAACAATCCCTATTGGTTTTGTACACAAATGACTAGTGAGGACCCATGAAAACAAATAACCGACAAGTGAGGACCTATTGTCCCTATTGAAAAATGTTCCCGGAGGTCAGGCCATACAAACCCATTTTGTTTTACTTATTATCATGTATCCTTGTGATTCCAATGTCCAAAACGATACCATGTTTTTGCATGCATAAGATTCCGCATTAATATTAACATGAAACTTTTTTTGTTATATTCATTTTTTATTTTATTTTTCAAATTAATCTTAATTACAGAAAAAGTGGCTACGACGCAGGCGCAGTGACCCTGATCGTCATGAATTTGCATAAGCGCCACTCGGCGAACATCACGCTCCTTCAAGAGCTCTATGGACAAGACGTGGATCAGTATTTACTAACGCCGCACGGGCCGTTGGGCATGGCGTCATTGTAAGTAAAATGCAGCAGCAACAAGTTGACGACGTCCATTTTTTATAATTTTTTTATATTAACTTGGTTTTACCCTTATTACACCGATGTGTGTAAGCAATGTAACTCGGTACTTTCCCAAGCTCTGTGGATGCATCACAGTTGTATTACTCGAGTGGGATGGGATTTGAACCCAAGACCTTTGCAATTCTACAGCAGTGTCTTACCAACTAGACCACCGAGATTTCCCGGTAGCTAGAGGCAGTTTGAATCCTTTGTTATAGCAGCGGGTACTGCAATGATTTTACAAATATTTAATTTGCCAAAACCAAGACTTTCATAATAGTTAACGTAGTTGCCAATATTGCGATCCGCGGCCGAGCGGTCTAGTTTTACCGGACCCAAGCTCTGGTGTTGTCAGCAGCAGACTGTGGTTGTGAATCCTGGTTATAACAATCATGAGCAAGACACTTTAAAATTGCTTCATAACAGTTTTGGAAGGTACTGCATTCTGCTCACAACAGGCTCCTAATGGATGGTACCTACATGCTTACAGACTGTTTCAACCATGGGTTAAGCTGGCAACGTGTCCCTGGTGACAGTTGATGTTGGTTGGCAGCGCAATTCAGTCAAGTCTATGGCCGGCCCCACCTTGAAGTGGCCGTCCGGTCATGTGAATACGCGATTACCTCACGGTTATTAAAGGCAATTAATTTAAAGGATTTGGGTACTTTTTCAAAATGTCCATAGATTTACATTAAACTTACAGGGTTTGACGATAATGATAGTGGAAAGCTTCCCTTCAAATATCACTTACTGAGGTGCTGTAGTTTGTGAGAAATGAGTAAAGCAATGTCATGAAAATACGTTTGTAAATGATTAAAAATAATTTTCGTCTCATGAGACGAAAATTATTTCCATGACATTGTTTTACTCATTTCCCAAAAACTAACAGCACCTCAGCACGTACTATTTTCAGGGAAGCTTTCTACTATCATTATCTTCAAACTGTGTAAGTTTAGTGTAAATCTGTGGACATTTGGTATTTTTGTCCAACAAAAGATACATAGACCCTTTAAGAAACAATTTTAAATAATTTTTTTGCTGTGTTTATTTTGCAGACAAATAGAGCTGAATAACAACTTGTTGGCGATGGTCGATGACAGGACATTACCGGAACTAAAACCCGTTCGACTCAAAGGAGGGCGTCAGCTAGTTCTACCACCCCTGTCCTATGGGTTCTACGTTGTCAACAATGCAAAGGCAGAATCCTGTATTGGATGAGAACTACAGCGATTGAGAGAGAGATAGAGCGCCAATAATGTTAAAGATGCTATGTCAGATTTTTGGCCGATTTGACCCCAAAACTTTGATTTAAAATTCAAAAGGTCGAGAAAGTTACAAGCTTTCATTTGAGTCATTGCTCGAAAAAGTCCGCCAATTATTAGTAGCAGTGAAATAAAGTGCTCAAAATTAGTTTTTGTCGGGATCCCGACAATTATTATATCACGTGACCAATTCTTGTGTGTTTTATAAGAAACGTTTTAATTTTTTTGTCATGGTTCCTGACCATCAAAAGTAAAAGTTGAACTTTTTTTCGTTAGAGCGGGTGATTTTTTAATGTTTGGGGCCAAAAATCTGACAGCATCTTTAACTCATTTTTAATAATGCATGGCTGGTCGATGGATTTTTGAAGAAATAATGTTCGGCTGAAAGAATATACATGCATGTAGTCGTAGGAGCAGAATATTATGGGCTCTCTGAGGTGACATTTTGAGAGTGTAATGACAGGCTGGTCAAGCACAGCGTACTATAAGTGTAATTGGATAATCAAAGTTGAGGTCCAAATTGTGCCATGCTCGCAGTATAAGTCTCTTTCCTTTGAAATCAAGTCTGATATCAAAATATGTTTGCAGACAAGTCTGTTCCTAAGTCAATAATAGCTTATTCCAAGGGCGTTCTTAACATTAATAAAGTAATGTCAACATAGCAGTCTTAATAACATGTCTTAATTTGAATTGATCAATTCCTGAAGGTTAAAGGCAGTGGACACTATTGGTAATTACTCAAAATAATTATTAGCATGAAACCTTACTTGGTAACGAATAATGGGGAGAGGTTGATGGTATAAAACATTATGAGAAGCGGCTCCCTCTGAAGTACCATAGTTTTCGAGAAAGAAGAAATTTTCCGCGAATTTGATTTCGAGATTTCAAGTTTAGAATTTGAGGTCTCGAAATCAAGCATATGAAAGCACACAACGTCGTGTGACAAGGGTGTTTTTTTCTTTCATTATTATCTCGCAACTCTGACGACCGATTGAGCTCAAATTTTCACAGGTTGGTTATTTTATGTTTATGTTGAGATACACCAAGTGGGAAGACTGGTCTTTGACAATTACCAATAGTGTCCACTGTCTTTAAGGACAAATCTCAAGTTTAAGATGTCGTCTCAAATAAAACGTCGAGTTGTATTACTTTAAACCCTGACACCCTCATGGGGTCGGTTGAGACTATAGGTAAAATTACCCCAAATTACTAATTTTCTAACAAACCATTCCGATTTATGCAATATTTTGAAGGAGAGGCAAAGATAAGACCTATATTTGTTTATGTACATATAATTCTGAACGAAACGCTACGATTAACCCTATCTTGAGTTTAGGATGAGTAACCTGTCCTAGCATAGGATGGATTCAATTCGTCCTAACGTCTTAGGATAAGGAACTGAACTCATCCTAAGTCCTAAGATTAATCCTAAGATAGGAATAGAGTGGTGAAATCGACGGCAGAAAATGCAGAGCCAGACCCACATTTTCCCAAGTCAGTTTTATTTGCTTCACATTGTTAGCTGCGTTGCTCTAGTTGGCTGTATTGGGATCTATGGACAGAGGCGTTGAGTTAGTCTCACCTCCAGCCTGAACACGATTGCGACGAAATGTGCTCCGTATCAGATGCATGAGCTGAACTTGAAAATGTTCATACTTGAAGCAATAAACGACTGGATTGACGCTCATGTTGCACATGACGAGCCCAGAGCATGCGATAAAAACAGCCTCATAGTCGATGTTGGTGGTAATGATTAGAAATCTCACTACCATGATGGGCGACCAGCAGACAAAGAAAAGGGTACCAGCTATCAGCATGGTCTTCAGTACGTTGCGTTTAGCCTTGCTCAACACTCCCTGGCCTCGCTGGTTCGCGTTGGTTTCACCAGCCAGTTTGCGTCGCAGCATGAGCAGAATATTCACGTACGAAAATGCCATCAGAGTCACAGGAATCATGTACTCAACTAAAAGAGGAGGTAGTATCAGATATACAGCTGAAAACCGTACAGGAACACACATACCTTGGTGTACGCGTCTCATTGCAATGACGCGCGTTGAATACGCAAAGCCAATGATCCAAGCAGCACACATTGAAACTTTGATCTTGAAGAGTGAGCAGTAGTTGCGGTGTTTGACCGGATAGCACGTGGCAAGAAAACGCTCCAGCGATATCACCACCAGATTGTACGATGACGTCACATTCAGTCCCCAGATGAAATAATCACTTTCTATTAACCGACAAACGAGCACACCCCAAAAGGTGTCGCCAACTTCTGCGCCCACAAAAGAGCCCGGACCTTTAATGACGCGGAGCCCTAGGAACGTAACTCCGGACACGAAATCCACTACGGATTGGTGTAGAATGAGTCTGTTGGTGAAAGACGTGAACTGTTTTCGTCTGACCGTCATGACGAAAATCACCAAACCGTTTCCCAATATGGCAGAGCAAGCAATAACAGTATCCAATGCTTTTACAGCGTTGTCGTAGGCCATTGTTTAACGTACACTCAGCCTTATTAGGGAAATTAAATCAGAAACTGCAGCAGTTTGCTGGGTGGGGGGGGGGGGGGGGTAGCGACAAAATTCTTCAACTGAAATTCATTGCTTTTACAGCATTGATTGTTCTTATAGCCCATGGTGCGGGGTGTCGGTGCTGCTCGGGAGAATGAAATCCGAATCTGCAGCTTTGGTTGTGTTTAGCGACAAAAGTCTTCGAAGTTGGAGTTCATTGCTTTGACAGCCTTGTTGTATGCCATGGCGTATAGCACTCGGTTCTGTTCAGGAAAATGAATACGTTAACTACAATTTGCTGATTTTATAAAGACAAAAGTCTTCAGAGTTGATGTATCACAGCCGAGACGTTGGTCTGACTGGTCCACCGTGTATGCCTCGGGATTCACACTGACTTGATGATTCCTTCCACCGTACTCATTTAATGTCTTTTCAATTGTGAGAATGTCATCAAATTAAAGGTCGAATCCATTAAAATAATTGCATTTTACACACTACTACGCATACTGACCGTGTAAATTCAACAGACTTCAAGAAGATAAATATTGAGTTTTGTCGTCCGAATTTAATTTTGCGGAGCAGCCTTTTTGTTTTCTTTTTTTTCCTGTGTTAAATCGTTGTCGTTGTGAGATCGTAATCAAATGAAAGGAAATCGAAGTCAGCCTTTTGTACCAAAAAAGCAAACAAAGAAAACACTTACGATGATTATACATACATACAACAGAGTATTAATTTTATAAGCGCCTTTCCGACAAGATCAAATTAAAGCGCTATAAAGTGAGCGAACCAATGGAACTAATATCACAGATCCTAGCTTTTTAGTGATTTTGTTTTGCCTGCTTGGTACTTTTTTTGGTTTGCTGTCTCACGAAACGAAGAGATGGAAAAAAAAAAAATCTTATATAGCGCTTTACATTAGTGCCCTGGTCATAGGGCCAATAAACATCTCTCTTAATGTTTCTCAGCTCCCTTGGGAGTATACAACCTGGGCAACAGTTTATATCGCTTCAAAGGCTTTTTCATGCACAATATCAACCTATACCCTCGCAGATACCCATTTATACCCCTGGGTGAAGAGAAGCAATTATAGTAAAGTATCTTGCTCAAGGACACAAGTGTCACGACCGGGATTCGAACCCACACTCCGGTGAAAACGCACCAGAACTAATAGAGTTTGAATACTTATAGATGTTAATTACCTGTACTCCAAGTAATTTTTAGCACAAAAACTTACCTGGTACAGAGCAATGGAGAGCTGTTGATAGTATAAATACATTGTGAGAAACGGCTCCCTCTAAAGTAACATAGTTTTTGAAAGAAGTATATTTCCAATAAAATATTTGAATTTTGATTTCAAGACCCCAGAATAAGATTTTGAGGTCTCGAAATCGAGCATCTGAAAGCACTCAACTTCGAGTGACAAGTGTATTTTTTCTTCCATTATTATCTCGTAACTTCGACGACCAATTGAGTTCAAATTTTCACAAGTTTGTTATTTTATGCGTATGTTGAGATACACCAAGTGAGAAAACTGGTCTTTGACAATTACCAAAGGTGTCAAGTGTCTTTAAAAACTATCACGTGACATTATGACGTGCCATGACTTACGGCAGTCTAATCTATTTTGCGCTGGAACGACAATGCGCCAATAAAAATTAAAAATAGGTGAAGAAAAATCAAGAAGCTCCTTAATTGCTTCACACGGACCCATAAAGAAATCCAGGTCGCAAAAAGACCTTGAATGAAATCAAATTGAATGGAATCATGTTAAAGGATATTAAAAGAACTAAATTATGCAAAACCTTGAAATTAATTTGATAATAATTGCATTTTATTAGTATGTTTGAGGAAGGAAAAAGATTCTCAATTTCTTATCACCATCCCCTGCCATCTGAACAACGTGTGGTTATCACCATTGTTGATCAACGATGCCTTCAAAAGGCTACGTGACTATTGGCAAACAAAACTAGTTTGATACAATCTATCCCTGGCGGGACTCGAACCCGCAGTCTTCGGTTTAGGAGACCGACGCCTTGTCCATTAGGCCACAGGGACGGTGATGGCTATTCCACGATCATAATGCTCTTATTTTTTTTTTTTTTGCATCGCGATAAATATCTGCTCATAAAAATGTCATGTCAACCTATCTGAAAGGCAAGCTAGGTGGGTTACCAGTTATGTCTGATTGTTGAACATCAATTGCTGCAAAAAAAAAACCTTTAAATTATACAAAAGAACTTATTTCAAACAAGCATTTAAAAATTATTTTTCCCCTCAAGGAATGTGTTTACCCCTGGCGGGACTCGAACCCGCAGTCTTCGGTTTAGGAGACCGACGCCTTGTCCATTAGGCCACAGGGACTGTGATGGTTATTCGACGATGGTCGCGCCGTTCTCTCTGCTTCAAAGAGTTGTGTTTATTTGTTCATTTTATTTAACACAATTTGTGCCTTTTCGCATTGCGAAGATGAAAAACTTCTCAAAAACTGAAAGACAGTTTAAAACTAAGAGGCACGCTGTGTGTATAGCATATAGTTTATGTTCAACATCAATTGCTTCAAAACAAAAACTTTTTATACAAAAAACCTTAACTAAAGCTTGTTTAAAATAGCAGTTTTGCAACCATGAATAGGCTATATCCGATTCCTGGCGGGACTCGAACCCGCAGTCTTCGGTTTAGGAGACCGACGCCTTGTCCATTAGGCCACAGGGACGGTGATGGTTATTCGACGAGGATCGCGCAATTCTCTCCGGCAAGCTTTAACACTCTTCTACTTCAAAGAGTTGTCTTTATTTATTCATTTTAATTGTCATTAAACACAATTTATAACTTTTATAAAAATGCAAGTCAGTTTAATGCTAAAAGGCAAGCTGGGTGGATAGCTTATAATTAATGTTCAACATCAATTGCTGCTAAGTAACTTAAAAAAAACAAAAAAAAAAACAATTATCATAAAGTGTGTTTAAAATAGCAGTTTTGCAACCTTGAATAGGCGTATATCCCTGGCGGGACTCGAACCCGCAGTCTTCGGTTTAGGAGACCGACGCCTTGTCCATTAGGCCACAGGGACTTACATGGTCTTCGGTTCACACTTTACACATGGCATAGCTTGCTATGGAGCAGATGAACAGCCTCTCCTCGCTCAGAACACTTGCCCTTCTTCTTGTTCAAATGACCTTCATATGCAATCCCTCCCACAGCCCCTGTGGCCTAATGGACAAGGCGTCGGTCTCCTAAACCGAAGACTGCGGGTTCGAGTCCCGCCAGGGGTATAGAGCTTGGAAACAAATATTTTGTTTTAAAAATAAATTATTATTTTCATTTAAACAGTGTTCTTTCTGCTGCGTTTGATGTTATTACATAAATATTATAAGCAACCTAACACCTTGCCTATCGCATTTAAGAATTAATTGTATTAAATCACTTTAATTGTAAATTTTATTATCGCGGTGCAAAAAGTAAAGAATGAATAGTTTTATGAAAAATGAATATGAAAGATTAAGAACAACTTTCGAAGTAGACACGTATGTTGTTGCGGAGAACAGTACGATCGTCGTCAAGTAACCATGATACGGTCCCTGTGGCCTAATAGACAAGGCGTCGGTCTCCTAAACCGAAGATTGCTGGTTCGAGTCCCGCCAGGGGTAAAAGCATATTCATTTGTGAACAACGACTGATTTCCAGTGTTTTAAAGGAAATGTTTGTAAATGGTTGAAGTTTTCTTTTTGCAGCATGTTGAACAATATGATAAAACTAGCCACTCAGCTTGCCTCAGTTTAAATAATGTCTAAAAATTGCAATGGATTTTTATGAGCAGATTTTTTGCCATCGCGATACTAGATTAATAGCAAACAATTAAAGTTCAATAAAACATAAAATTAAACAAAACTTCGAAGCACAGCCGCGCGTTTGTGTTTGTGTTTTGCGGAGAAGAGCAGCATTAACCATCACCGTCCCTGTGGCCTAATGGACAAGGCGTCGGTCTCCTAAACCGAAGACTGCGGGTTCGAGTCCCACCAGGGATAGATTGTATCAAACTAGTTTTGTTTGTCAATAGTCACGTAGCCTTTTGAAGGCATCGTTGTTCAACAATGGTGATAACCACACGTTGTTCAGATGGCAGTGGATGGTAATAAGAAATTGAGGATTGTGAGATTCTTTTTCCTTCCTCAAACATAGTGATAAAATGCAGTTATTATCAAATTAGTTTCAAGGTTTTGCATAATTTGGTTCTTTTAATATCCTTTGACATGATTCCATTCAATTTGATTTCATTCAAGGTCTTTTTGCGACCTGGATTTCTTTATGGGTCCGTGTGAAGCAATTAAGGAGCTTCTTGATTTTTCTTCACCTATTTTTAATTTTTATTGGCGCATTGTCGTTCCAGCGCAAAATAGATTAGACTGCAGTAAGTAAGTCATGGCACGTCATAGTGTCACGTGATAGTTTTTGAAGACACTTGACACCTTTGGTAATTGTCAAAGACCTAAACCTAAGACTGCGGGTTCGAGTCCCGCCAGGGATATAGCCTATTCATGGTTGCAAAACTGCTAATTTAAACAAACTTTAGTTAAGGTTTTTTCAGAAAAAGTGTTTGGTTCGAGTCCCGCCAGGGATCGGATATAGCCTATTCATGGTTGCAAAACTGCTATTTTAAACAAACTTTAGTTAAGGTTTTTTGTATAAAAAGTTTTTGTTTTGAAGCAATTGATGTTGAACATTAACTGTAAGCTATACACCCAGCTTGCTTTTCAGGTTCAAACTGTCTTTCATTTTTTGAGAAGTTTTTCATCTTCGCGATGCGAAAAGGCACAAATTGTGTTAAATAAAATGAACAATTAATTAAGACAACTCTTTGAAGCAGGAGAACAGCGCGACCATCGTCGAATAACCATCACAGTCCCTGTGGCCTAATGGACAAGGCGTCGGTCTCCTAAACCGAAGACTGTGGGTTCGAGTCCCACCAGGGGTAAAGGATTTTTTCATACTGGGGAAAATCACTATTTTTTTTTACCAACAGTTTTAAAAAGAAATTGTTCATATTTTCGTCTGCTGCGTTTGATGTTGAACAATAAGATATTAGCAACTGCAGCAGATGGAATAATAAGAACAAATTCTTTTTAAAGGAGTGTTAAGAAAAAAAAAACAAGCTGTTTTCCCCATTTATGGAAATCCTTTACCCCTGGTGGGACTCGAACCCACAGTCTTCGGTTTAGGAGACCGACGCCTTGTCCATTAGGCCACAGGGGCTGCGGTGGTTAATCCAGATGACACTAAGCACCAACGTGCGTCTCTGCTTCGAAAGGTTTTTCTTCTTTATATTAATATTTTTTTTTTCAATTGCGTTTTATTGCAAAACCTTCGACGCATTGCAGAGAGCCATTATTATTAACCTCGTCGAATAAATCACCGTCCCTGTGGCCTAATGGACAAGGCATCGGTCTCCTAAACCGAAGATTGCGGGTTCGAGTCCCGCCAGGGGTAAACGCGTTTTCATAGGTGGACAACTTTTTTTAACACTGTAAAATACATTAGTTTTTTATTTAGAAATTTTGTTCAGCAGTTGATGTTTAACAGTTAACTTATAATAAGCAACCCCACCTAGCTTGCCTTTTTAGTATAAAAACTGATTGGCCTTTTTATGAGCGGGTAGGCCTATTATTGTTATCGCGATGCAAACAAGCCAAAATAAAAATTGAGTAACAAACTAAAGAAAAAGAAGAAAACAAATCTTCATGAAATTGAAATAACCACACCGTCTCTGTGGCCTAATGGACAAGGCGTCGGTCTCCTAAACCGAAGACTGCGAGTTCAAGTCCCGCCAGGGATAGAAACGTGAACGTGCTTTTTAGTTTCATCCCGCCCCAGAAGGTGGTTATTTTGAACATAAAACAAAGATTGAAATGATTATTACTTCATATTAAAGGAACACGTTGCCCTGGATTGGACGAGTTGGTCTGTAAAAAGCGTTTGAAACCGTTTGTTATAAAATGCATATGGATAGAAAGATCTTTTAAAAGTAGAATACAATGATCCACACAAATTTGCCCCGAAATTGCGTGGTTTTCCTTTTACTCTGCGAAATAACACGGTCGGCCATTTATGGGAGTCAAAAATTTGACTCCCATACATAGCCGACCGTGTTAGTCGACGAGGTAAAAGGAAAACCGTGGATTTCCGAGTCGTGTTTGTGTGGATCATTGTATTCTACATTTACAACATCTTTCCACCCATATGATTTTATAACAAACGGTTACAAACGCTTTTTATGGACCAACTCGACCGATCCAATTAGGCAACGTGTTCCTTTAACTTCAACTCCTAAAACTGTCTAAATCTGGTCCAGATAATCAGCCTGGACCCGGCCGGGTCTTGAATCGAGATCTTCAAAACCTAGTTTTAAGTGCCTCAGTATTAAATTAGTCGGTACCCCCTTTAACCAAAAACTCTCTTCAAAAAATGGGTGATTGTTGAAATAATATTCCGCTGCGGGAAAGCCAGCTTTTTATTATGGATGGCCATTGAAACTCTGCTTGGGTCGATAACTATTTTTATTTTATAATATAATATGAGTGAAAAGGCGGTGACCGGATACAGAAACTTTTCCATAATGTTCTCTGTTTTAACTGCGGGTTAGGTAGGGCCTTGTCAGAAGTGCGCCGCGCGCGGTCGGTGAAAATTGTCATGACCGATAGGATCACTAGAGGGCGCTATTTTTATTTAGTAGACAAAATAATTAAAAAAGGAGGAGTGATGTGATTTTCGGGGGAAGAGACCCAGAACCGAAGACAATGGCGCACATTACTGGTGATTGGAACCCCTTAGGGGAGGTGTTTTACCGGTAAGGAAGATAAAAACACTTCAATTATTACTGTAAATGGTGTACGGGTGGTCATAGGCAAAACAAAAGAAGAATTGTGTTGTGTTTTGTGGGAGCCATTTAGTTTGCCCAGTTACCGGACAATAGCTCTGCCCCCTTTTCTCTGCTGCCCAGCTGCAGCAGGGCCCAATTTCGTAGATCTGCTAAGCACAAAAATTTGCTGAGCATGAAATCTTTGCCTTGATAAAAACAGGATTACCAACAAAATTTCCACAGGATTTTCAGGATAAGCAAACAACAGCTGAATACCAGTAACAAGCAATATCAATTTTTCAATGAGTCAAACAAATGGAAATTTGGTTGGTAATCCTGTTTTTATCAAGCAAGGATTTAAGGAAGAAATTTCATGCTAAGCAAATTTTTGTGCTTAGCAGTATACTCTATGAAATTGGACCCTGGTCGCTACATTATTTTTTGTTACTGTTCTCACCTGGCTCATAAAAAAGGAGTATGAGTGTTTCTTTTCTTCATTTTTTTTTTTTTTTTTTTGGGGGGGGTTGTGTCCTACCATCACTTTTTAATTTGTTATTAATTAAAATATATATATCTAAAATTTATAAAAAGACCAATTTATTTATTAATAATATTATTAAAATTAAATGATTTTACTCAATTGTTTGACTTTGAGGTATTCCATTTTGCGTTGGTAAAAAATAAGTGAAAAAGTAGTGACAGGATACGGAAAGTTTTCCCTTTTGTTTACTTTTCTTTTTCTTTATTTGTTTCTCCCAGTCCCAGGATATTAAGTCCAAAATTTTAAATGGTCTGAATCTCATTCCCATCTCGTGAAATGCGAAACCACCTTGACCCCTTGAGGAGTTGACAATTTTTGCAAGGAACAGACTTAAGATTTGTCATGGTAAAATATTTAAAGCACAAAAAACCCAGTCACTGCCCATACATGTATTGGCTTGTATTGGGTGATGTTGTGGCTTTATCAAAAGTATGCCTTTAAGCTGACTAAAATATCCACTGCTCAGTCTAACTGCTTAAAATAATACATCATTTATAATTTAACCAAACAGGAAGTTGGAGCTGTACAGTATGGATCGAAGCTGGCAAGAGGTCGCTGACCTTAAGAAGTTCAAGGTGGCTGCCGCCCCCTACGGAGGACCCATCGGTAAGTAGAAGTCCTGGGGTTGATTTCACAAAGAGTTAAGACTAGTCCTTACTTAGGACTTGTCCAAGGAGATATAAAAGTGTGTGGCTAGTCCTAAGTTAGGACAAGTACCTTGTCTTAACTCGAGATAAGACTAGTCTTAACTCTTTGTGAAATCCACCCCTGATAAGTATTATTCGTCTCCCACTTCACAAACACAACAAAGGCGATTGATCCATGCCCTCTGGTCATTGCCTTGGTGCCCATGAAATGCTCCAGTAGAAATTTACAATTTCCTCATAGGGTGCCCTTAACCAAGAAGAAAATTCTTGTCCTTTCAAAAACGAGGTATACAGGCCTGTACCATAGTGCGGTTGCAGCTCATAGAAAAGTTGTAGAGTCAACTGTACTGTATCAATCATGCAACTTATAGATCTGTGTGTGGGTTGCTTACCAAACCTCACATCCTTCTGAGATCAAAGTTTCATAACTCTGTCAAAATGCTTTCATTCCTGTTTCTTTTCAGCACTTGTTCGTGATGACAGTAAGGCAGGAGTCCGAGGTTCCACCCGCCCAACTGTCTACATCTACACATCATCTGGAAGAGAAATCTCACAGTTTCGGGTGAGTAGTTAATGCTGCAGCCGATTTCACGAAACGCTAGGATTAATCCTATCTCGGGTTAGGACGAGTAACCCGTCCTAACTTAAGATGGGTTCAATTCGTCCTAACGTCTTCAGATACGGAACTGAACTCATCCTAAAGTCCTAAAATTAATCCTAAATTAGGATGAGTTTGGTGAAATCGACGGCAGGTCTCATAGAAGCACCTGGAGCCACTGGTGGCGTCTTGTATGACCTAATCTAGAGGCAGTGATTTAAGTTTTTAGTACCGCTACTCTTTGTGCCTTAAGATCTTTTTGTCTTGAAGACACTGGACATTATTGGCAATTGTCAAAGATGTACTCTAGACAAAGCCATGATTTCATTGTGTTGATGATTCTTTTATTTCTACCTCTATCCAGTGGGATAGTGGCCAGTTGTTGCAAATGGGATGGTCAAGTAGAGAAGATCTTCTCTGCGTACAAGAGGACGGTACCGTCTTAGTGTACGACATCTTCGGAACTTTCCAGAGAAACTTCAGTCTTGGTCAGGTAAGTACAGTGTAAGATGCGTCATGGAGCAAGTTCGAGTGTACACCATGGTTAACTAAAGTTTGAGTATTTTTACTCAAACCCAGGCTGGTCGACCATTGGTTGACTACTGTGGTCAGTGTTGTAGCCACGGTGGGCGGTCCTGGGCGGGCCTGCACAGGACTCACAATTTTTGCCCAGCACTCTGAGAAAAATACATTATGCTGCCTAGCACAGATTTCAAATATTGTCCACTTTGCATTGATCTGAGACACAGCTAATGATGAGGAGAATCAAATGTCACAGAGAAAGAACACAATCAAAAGGCCATTCAACTTTCTCTTGGTAGCATAACATAATTTTGCTGATCCCCTTGCCATCGGTAGACTTCCAAATTTGATTTATTGCCCACCACTCAAATTGGTCTAGCTACAACCCTCAGTCTGTGGTCGACCATTTAGAACCAGGCTCATGAGCGTGGTTTCATCCGTGATCCCCTGAAAGCCTGTTCCAAGCTAACATGTTCTGCCATCTTTTCGCTAAATTATTAATTTGTTGTTTTTATCTCTGATCTGTATCTTGTGTCTGTGTAGCGGTCAAGTCTAACAGTCTAATGTTCAACTGTCTTTTTGCTTGCGTGTATGTCGTCTGTTTTTTGTGGGTTGTTTTTTTGGTCTGGCTGTTTTACAAGCTTCTGCTTATCAAACATGTCAAAACAGCCACATACTCTATTTAATACATTAATCCTGCTGGATGCTCTTTAATGTTTTACCCCAATAAGGCCAAGTAAAAAAAGAGACATGTTTAGCGTCCGGGTTTCTCAAAAAAAGGAAGGAGGAGGGGCTTTTTATTTTTTTTATTTTTTTCAAGATGGCCGCCATTCTTTTTAAAATGTCAAATATCCATTGTTTTTTCTACTGCTCAAACACACAATACGTAAATGAAACATTTTGGTCAAGACATTCAGACAAGACATTCAGATTGTTTTAGCTGAGATCGTTTAAAATAACCCTTTTTTCATAAATAAAAAAAATATATAAAAAAAATAACAATAAATGTGCACAAAAAAAAAAAAATTAAAAAAATAAAATAAAAAAGGACGCGTCCTCTTAAAAGGAACCGGGCGGGGATGCTAAACATATTCCCTTTTTTACTCGCCCTAATGTACTTCTCATTATTTTTCATAGCAGTAAGCAAATAAATGTGTATCTGAACCTACCAACCTACAACTCGCCCTTCCATTTAATCCCATCAGTCCAATCCATTCACTCATGTAGCTTCTCTTTCCTGTTGTTCCTTCAGGAGGCACGTGACACCAAGGTCTTAGAGTGCAAGATCTTCCAGGGATTCGTGGGTACAGGTCTTGCCATCCTGACTGGAAGCTACCGATTCTTTGTCATCAATAACATTGACGACCCTCACAGCCGTAAGATGGTCGAAGTGCCAGGTAAAATCACCCCTGCTTTGGATTTATTTTGTATTTTATCATACATTTTCTTATTTCAGTTTCTTTTTCTTTTTTTCTTTTTTTTTACGGATTTTTAAATTAATGGTTGCAGATCAAGGATAGTTTTCTGTGAGGTATCTTGTGATACTTTCTTTGACATAGACTTGCAAGGTAAATCCATTGTGCTCCAAAATGAGTGCATGCTCATAACTATATAAACAATGGAAATTTACCTGGTAAATCTGCTGCCACCTAGAGTTCCAAAGTCTCCCATCAGCTTATTGAATAGCATTTATCAATAATTACAAAAGTAAAAAAAAAAAAGAACAACATGATTTTGAATTTTGCACCATCTTCCTGAACCATCCTTATATTAGTTTAACTTAGCGACCTCCACTCTTCATTCTACAGGTCTAGACTGTCCTCCCAGTAGTTGGTCCATCATCTGCCGAGACAGACATACTCAGATTCTTCTTGCCAAAGAAAGACAATTATTCCTCCTGGACTACACAGATGTACATGAACAGGTAAGAAGATGTCCACTATCTTATCTTCAGCGAATTGTCTTTGTCTTTTTCTTAAGGCCTTAGGTTAAAGTGCATTAGGTTAAAGTATTGTTAAGGATTCGATGGTTTCTATGCAACAATTTGTAAAATCTCATTAATGAAATTCTAGGATAATATGACATTGACTTTTTTTATAGCTATGTAAGAAACAGTTGAGATGTTGCCAAACATACAGAGCGATAAAGTCCAAGCAGAAAGAATAATCCATAACTAGAGTACACAATGTGGAAAATGTTACTAACAGTAATGTTTGTCAGATTCAAATTTTGGGGTATAAAAACTGCCATCCTTTTACATAACCACAGTCTGACAGTACTTCAAAATTAAATGTTTCTCAAAAAATGCCTCATTCTAACAAAAGCTACTGTAACCTTTTTTTGCCATTGTTTTTAAGATTGATTTCCAAACCTAAACCTTCCCTTTAATATTCGCATTGTCATTGACTTATTGAGTGGTAATTTCTTCTTCTTGTAGATGCTAGAAACAAGAAGTAACATCAACTCTTTCATTGAGATGGCCGTCTCGTTTGATAACCGTCTCCTAGCTCTCTTTGCTGACACTGGACTTCTGTGGATTGGTTCCTCTGATCTTCAGGTAGAATCAAATTATTTTTTATTATTGATTCAGAAATGGCGTTGTCGAGCGGTTAACAGCACCGAATTCAAACTCTGGTGTTTCTGATCAGCAGAGTGTGGGTTTGAGTGCCAGTTGTGACAGTTGTGTCCTTAAGCAAGACACTTAACCATTGCTTCGTCCTTCGGTTTTGTGCAATTCATAATCATAGATGTTAAACCAATGTTTATATAAGAGAGATTGGCTGTTAATATTCACTTGTGGGAGTTTTTCGAGTTCCCTTAAGGGGGGGAAGATCTTCCAAAGAAAAAAAAAAAACATATTATATTATCTCAAGAAATTTTGTTGAATTTGCTTTCTCCATCTGACTTTGGTTTCAATTCTTGTTTCCGTTCTATAGAAATGTTACTGTGAGTTTGACACAAAGAGTCAGATGAGACCCAAGCAGTTAGCGTGGTGCGGCACCGGAGCGGTGGTCGGCTACTGGGAGAACCTCCTTCTGGTCATCGGTCCTCACAAAGACTGGATCAAATATCCTTTAAAATATCTCTAAGAAATCTCTGATTAGTACTAAGTATACAGTGCTATTAACATATCGATGTATGGGTAAAAACCAAAATTAATATTCTTTTTCCCCGATACAAACTTAACATCTATTATAGCGTTGCGGTACCCACTGCCAAAACACAGGATTTGAACTGCCTCTAGCTACCAGGCAACCTCGGTAGTCTAGTTGGTAAGACACTGCTCTAGAATTGCAAGGGTCGTGGGTTGGAATCCCACCCGAGTAACATGCCTGTGATATTTTTTCACAGGACTCGGGGAAAGTACTAAGTATACAGTGCTGTAACACATCGATGTATATGGGTAAAAACCAAAATAAATAAATCTCTGATTTGTTTGTTACTTTTCATTTTCACACTATTAATATTATCATTCCAGGATTTTACCCATAACCTATTCCTTTTCATAGCACCATGTAATTGTTTACAAGGTGCTGCGTCGCAATAATATGCTGCCAATCAAACCAAAAACATTGGGGCAAACCCCTTCTCTTATAAATAAGTGCCCTTGGTTCTTTTACGTGCATTCACAACGCACTGGTCCTACGGCTTTACGACCCATCCTAAGGACGCAGCAATAGTGGTTAAGTGGCGTACTTAAGGACACAAGTGACCGGGACTGGAACCCACACTCTGCTGATCAGAAACACCAGAGCTTAAGTTCGGTGCTCTTGTCCGCTCTGCTTCGACACGCCAAACATGCCAAATGTAACAAATAATCATGACAATTTTTTACAACATTTTTTCTTAACTTTCGTGAGTCACATTCAACATGGACAGTGATGCCTACCTAGTACCAGAAGCAGATGGAGTACGTATCGTTGACACTCACACTCACGAGTTACTGCAACGAGTACCAGGTGAGTTCTTATATCATCTGAGTTGTCTTGTTGACCATTCACATCTTGTGAATCCACAAAGAAAAACCTTTTTAGTCTCAATTGTCAATTGTTAATTTTTGCAAGAATGTCAATATATTTAGTAATAAATAAGTGTTTTTTTCCCCCCTCTTTTTCTGACAGTTGTTGTGGAGGAGATTTTTAAGATTGGTTCCATGGCACCCGGTGCGATGCTCTTTGAGGCATCGAAGGAGTTTCAGGTATGACATGCACCTGTTTATTGTAGAGTGTTGGGGCCGAGTGGTTAAGAGCTTCGAATTCAAGTTCTGGTGCTAATTCACCGGAGTATGGGTTCGGGTCCCGGTCGTGACACTTGTGTCTTTGAGCAAGATACTTTACTATAATTGCTTCTCTTCACCCAGGGGTATAAATGGGTACCTGCGAGGGTAGAGGTTGATATTGTGAATAAACAGCTTTCGGAGCGCCATGGCAGCTCAAGGCTGTATACTCCCTAATGGGAGCTGAGAAAGATTAAAGGGATGTTTATTGGCCCAATGACCAGGGGACTAATGTAAAGCGCATTGATACGGTTTATTGTGAAATGCGCTATATAAGAATTTGTTATTATTATTATTACTTATACATGTATATCACTAATTGAAATTTATGTCCAGGGCTCTATTCTCCCTAAAAATGCATTTTTAAAACAATTCTAGTTTTGAAGCCAAACACTCCCAGAAAAGCAAATTTAATTACTTTGATCCCCATGGGAGAGAAGACATAGAAGGAAGTTTTAGTTTCAGATGTAGGAGGAAATCTGGTAGGGACAGACAACCCAATCCACAGGAATTGAACTGGGTTCCTAGAAGTGGAATGCAAGAAAAGAGAACAACCACGGCAATCTTACAACAATCAAATACTTTCTTATTGACACGCATGTACGTTGCGCTAGACAAGGGTCTCAAAGTTTTTGACAAAGCAGTAACTTTTAGTTGGCCAATCAGCGATGTTTCTCAACTCACTTACCAGAGCTTAGTGATTAGAGGTATCGATATGGCGTGCTGCCCATGCCTAAATAAATAACAGTCATCGTTATTTTTGGTTTGTACAGAAAGAAAGTCAGAAAGCTGATGAGTATATCCGGATGGTGAAGGACCAGCTCTCATTGGCCGTTGATCAGACCATTGAAGCAGCGGGGTGTGAGTACGAACCCGCAACGCAACGAATGCTTCTTAGGGTGAGTGTTTTGGTCATAAAGTTCATCAATAGATCTTTCAAGTAAGTTTTGTTTTTAGATATTTACTCACTGAAAGACTCTCTCTCTTAAGTCCATGTGTGGCTTCTGCCGTCCCGTGGTGGTCCGAGAAACAAACTCTCTCCAAGCCTCCTTGTCCAGAGCTGTTGTTGTTAGCTCATGCATGTTATGTCTTTTCAGTGCACGAATGTTGTCAGTCTATCTGGCTTTTGGTCTTCCTCTTCCAGCGAAAGTCATTTGCTTAAAATTTGTAAAATCAATCCACACTGTGCGATTGTTAAGCAGAATATTGTGTAATTTTTGTTATATATTGTTGTATTTTTTATCCTTCCCTTAATCCCTCTCCCCTCTCTTTTTCTATAAATGGATATGTATTTGTTTGTACTTGTTTTATGCCTCTGAAGAAGGTCCGGTTTGGATCGAAAGCTAAGGCCATCTACCCTATTCATTATATATTTATATTTATATTTATACATAATTTTTAATGATTCCTGTAAGTGGCGGCTATCCGCTGTTGGATGTCAATAATAAATAATTATTAAAAAAATTAAAAAAATTGCCTTGCATCTGAGGAGTGAAAACTGCAGTAAAATCGCACCCAGTTTACAATATGGTGTTTAATTATCATAAGCTTTGCATTATTTGTTTAATATTGTTAACAAAACAGTTGAGTAGGTATAGAGGGAGCCCTCGCTGTGTCACGCGCATAACTCCACTGACCTGATATGGGCACAAATCTCTATGGGTCAATAAGCCATTTGTGACCCGCTACGTGAAAATGAGTCAGATGTCGCCCAATGCATTATTAAGTAATATGGACAGTTTAATGTCCATTTTTTAAATACTTTTTAAGATCTTTATTTGCTTGGTTAATCTTGAGAACACTTACCTTTAGGCTATAAATCTATAAAAACATTAATTTTGTTATCATACTTATGTCTAATTTGTATCCTTTCGCGTGCAATGGTATTTTAAAACATTACTTTACTTGTAATTCGTTTTTCAGAAAAACTGATGTATTTGCTAATTTAAAATGGGAGTAACTCAGCAACGCGACACACCCCAAAGCTTAGACATATACCAAATTACTGCTGCTGGTGTGTTCCTTCCAGCCATACATACAACTCAATTCTTGAAATTGTCAACATCTGACTCATTTTACACGTAGCGGGTCACATTTGCGAGTTAGATTTGAATAATGTCTGGTACAATGACTTGCTTAGTCACAATGTACCGCTTACATTTGAATTCCTCAGACTAGGGGCAAGCTTTTGCTAATTAATTAAGAGACGGTCACATGGTCTATCATCACAACTCGTAAATGGCTTATTGCAAATGAATGTAAACTAAAGAGTGACCAGTGTATTATGATGGGTCAGCACCGTTTTCTTATCGGGCCTTTTTCTATCGGTTATTTTCATCAAGATTTTATTATTTTTTCAGGCTGCTTCCTTCGGCAAGTGTTTCTTGACCAACTTGAATCCAGAGAAGTTTGTCAATATGTGTAAATTACTGAGAGTTCTCAACTCTGTGAGGGAGTATCACGTTGGAGTTCCACTCAGCTATGAACAGTATCCTTTGCTACCTTCATAAGAATAAATATTAATAACAATTACAAGTTCTTATATAGCGCATTTTTACAATTTTACATTAGTGCCCTGCACATTGGGCCATCAACATTTCTTTAATCTTTCTCAGCTCTCTGGGGAGTAAACAGCCTAGGGCAACCATAGCACTCCAGTGATTTTTTCACACACAATATCAACCTCTACCCTCGCAGGTACCCATTTATACCCCTGGGTGAAGAGAAGCAATTATAGTAAGTATCTTGCTCAAGGACACAAGTGTCGTGACCGGGACTCGAACCCACACTCCGGTGACTGAACCACCAGAACTTGAATTCAATGCTCTAAAACACTTGGCCATCTTGGTTATGTTCCCTTTGTTTGATACTGATTGTAAATACTAAAAGTTTGACACTCCACTCCAGTATACAGCAGTAACTTGCTACTTGTTATCTAAAATGAAAAAGGAACAACCAAAAATGAAAAAGAAACAACTAAAAATGCATAAAGAAATACTTAAAGCAATTAGATTCCTGAAGGTGTTCTTGCAGACTCAAACGGTTGACTCTACCAGTGTTAATCGACAGGTAAGATTTTCTTATTTTAATTTTTTTCTTTTTTTTCTTACTTTTTATTTTACTTACAAACAGATGTAACTTAAATCAGAGATACAACCAAATCTGAAAAATGCTGTGGTGTCGTTTTGGACGCATAAATCTGGGAAAAATCTAATATTTTCCTTCCGATTTATACATATTCAGATTTTAAGCAAAAAAACCTGATTTTGGAGGTGAAATCAGAAAAGTCGTAATGCCGATTCAAGTAAAAAAAATTGCATCTCTGTTATAAACATGTAGCTACATGTACTTAGCAATCAAATGTTTTGTTTAGCAACATCGGCCTGATACGCTAGCTTGTGCATTGGGAGAACCCTGTATTGCAAGTTTTTTGTTAGTATGAAACATCTTATAGTTACAACATAGGAAGTTACCAGGCCTTGAACGAAGGAGCTTTAAGAAGATTTTGTTCCCAATATCCGTCACAGCTGCACAATAAATTTTGTAGTGAAAGAGTTAAACCATGAATTTAGCGACTCATTTTTACAAATCCAAAAATAATGTAGGTGTTACTTACATATTATTTTAGTTAGTTCTGTTTCACTCCTAAGCTATGAGCTTCTTTAGACTGGTGACTATGTCCAATGCTGAACTGCCTTTTATACCCTTTCTTGGTGGACATAGAGGGCGCTGTAGGTGTGGGTTGGTCATAAATGTTCTGGAGCTTTTAAAGGCAGTGGACACTATTGGTAATTGTCAAAGACTAGACTTCACACTTGGTGTATCTCAACATATGCACAAAATATCAAACCTGTGAAAATTTGAGCTCAATCGGTCGTCGAAGTTGCGAGATAATAATGAAAGAAATATAACCCTTGTCACACGAAGTTGTGTGCGTTTAGATGGTTGATTTCCAGACCTCAAGTTCTAAATCTGAGGTCTCAAAATCAAATTCGTGGAAAATATTTTTTTGAAGACTATGGCACTTCAGAGGGAGCCGTTTCTCACAATGTTTTTTACCATCAACCTCTCTCCATTGCTCATCACCAAGAAAGGTTTTATGCCAATAATTATTTGGAGTAATTACCAATAGTGTCCACTGCCTTTAAGACTACGGGTCTCACAAGCTTAGGAGTGAAACGTAACTAGCTAAAACTATTTAAACAAATTGTTTAAAAATGAACCTCATAATTCATGATTATCAACAATCCAGATGAACTTATTTAATGAAGCGTTAAAAAAGTCTTTTAGTTACAAATTTGTTTTATTTGATGTTTGGTGTGAATTATTCTTCTAGGTTGATCCTGCGTCGTCAGTGGTGTCTCGCCATGCACATCAGTCGCTTCTTGAAACTACCTGAGGCTGATGGAGAGAGTAGAATACTCGCACACTGGGCTTGCTACAAGGTACCGTAGAACCTTCATTTATCACTTCCACTCTTGGCTGTATTTTCCCAAACAAAAAATGTATAATTAACCAGTCAGTTTAAAGGGGGGTCTTGGCTCACTGGTAAAGAGCGCCAAATTCAAGTTCTGGTTGCTAAGTCATAAGGTTGTGGGTTTGAATCCCAGTTATGACACTTCTGTCCTTGAGCAAGACACTTAACTGTAAGTCTTTCTCTTCACCCAGGGGGTAAATGGGTACCTGTGAGGGCAGAGATGGTTCTAAAGGTTAAATTAGCGTGAAGCTCTACACACTTGGCAGCACAGGCTGTTTACTCCTCAGGGAGCTGAGATGATTAAATGAATGAAATAAATGGCCATGTGAACAGGGGTAATAACATAGAGTTATATATAAGAACTAGAGGGCGCACAAGTGAAGCTTCATGCACAAACGCCACGGGACCGCAAGATGACAAGCGCGTCATTCTGCATGCGCGTTGAATATGAAATACACGTTTGAGTTTTTTTTATTGAACGCTCACGCGATGCTGTTTGTTCAACTTACAAAATGGTCGCACAAACACACGCTGTGAGATGCCAGTTTTGTCAACTTAGAAAATGGCCGCCTGGGCGCATGCCAGGGCACGTATATAGGCAAGTGCGCTCTCTAGTTCTTATATATAACTCTATGGGTAATAATGTACAAGCACCATGAGTGTCATTGAGTAACAGGTTCGAGTACCATAGTAAGAAGCCACTATTTTTTATTATTTTTCCTTGTGGTTTGTTGTTTCATATAATGACTTGTGCAATTTCTTGTTTGTATGAAGGTATTGCAGAAGCACATAGCGGATGAAAGGATAGCCCAAGATATAAAGAGTAAGCTTGACACCACGCCAGGGATTGCTTATTCTGAGATTGCTAAGAAGGCATCGGAATGTGGGCGTACCCAACTTGCCGTCAGGGTATGTATATTCTAGTAGACCACAACCCTTCAAAATCCAACTGCACGTATTGTTTCATTCTGTTGGACTGAGGACTGTTCCAGTAAACTGATTATATATTTTTTAGATTGAGAACTCTTCTCAAAACATCTCTGTTCAATTCATCGTATACATAATTATTCTTTTGTTCCTCTGAGCGCTTAGAGACTTTCTTTTGGAGGTGTTAGGCACTATAGAAGTGCAGTTGTTATTATTATTATTATTATTATTATCAATTCTAGTGAATCACTCACGGGATCGAGGCATACCGCCATAAACAAAGTCTAACAGTTTGAGTGCTTATTGTGTTTGTTTGATCAGCTTCTGGAATATGAGCCTCGAGCAGCTGAACAAGTCCCTCTGTTGATGACGATGAGAGACCAAAAAGTTGCTCTTATTAAAGCAATAGAGAGTGGTGATACTGACTTGGGTGAGTACTTAAGAAGTCTCAGATATGTCTCAAAGATGAGCATTGCTGGGCTTAGGTCTTAGGCATTGCCTCAATTGCCTCAATGCGATGAGTTGTTACCCAGCGTTCTGCCTTAGCAGTGGTCTACTGGCTAATTTTCTTTTAAATGAGAGATCACCTACTATCACAATGACACAGATGGCCACTTCAAGTTGGGGGCTACATGTACACTTAACTAATTTGGGCTATCGACCCAAATCAACTGCCACCAGGGGCTAGTTTGCTGAAACGATTACCCCCTTCACAGTCCGTAATGATGTCGTTATGGGTATCATCCACTATGGGCCTGGCTTGTAGAGCAGAATGCACTACCTTCACTAATTTTTTAAGGAGCACTTATGGTTAAGTGCCTTGCTCAATGGCGCAAGTGTCATTACCGGGAATCGAACCCACACTCTGCTGCTGACAACACCAGGGCCCAATTTCATAGAGCTGCTAAGCACAAAAATTTGCTAAGCATGGAATTTCTACCTTTGTAAAAACAGGATTACCAACCAGATTTCAATTTGTAGCATATTCCTTGTTACTGGTATTTAGCTGTTGTTTGCTCATCCTGAAATTCACGTTGAAACTTCGTTGGTAATCCTGTTTTTATCAAGGAAGAAATTTCATGCTAAGCAAATTTGTGTGCTTAGCAGCTCTATGAAATTGGGCCCAGAGCTTGGGTCTGGTAAACTAGACCGCCTGGCCACGACACACCACAAATGGTAGTTATAACTTCTGAGGATCGGTCAAAATTATCTCCAAAGCTAGACTTGACCAGAAGTTTCCCTATTCCATACATACAGTGTACATGGTTCTACTCCAGATGAAAGAGACGATGCCAATGGGTGATTTCCTCATGTCACTCAGAAACCATCCAATGGCACAGAGCCTCTTTATGCAGGTAGGTCAACACATTCAAACCAACACCTCTTCAATAACAATAATATATCGGCTCTTATAATCCAAAAATATTAGCCTTACTCTTCAAACTTTATTATACCAGGGCTCAATTTCATAGAGCTGCTCAAGCAAATTATGCTTACCAGAATAAGTTTACCAGCCAAACTGCCATGTCACAAGTACGATTTGTGACTGGTATCTTGCTCATTTCTGCTTAGCAGAAAATGTTTAAGCAATATTCTCTGCTAAAAGGCAGTGGACACTATTGGTAATTACTCAAAATAATTATTAGCATAAAACCTTTCTTGGTGACGAGTAATGGGGAGAGGTTGATGGTAAAAAACACCGTGAGAAACGGCTCCCTCTGAAGTGCCATAGTTTTCGAGAAAGAAGTAATTTTCCACAAATTTGATTTGGAGACCTCAGATTTAGAATTTGAGGTCTCGAAATCAACCATCTAAACGCACACAACTTCGGGTGACAAGGGCATTTTTTTCTTTCATTATTATCTCGCAAGTTCGATGACCGATTGAGCCCAAATTTCCACAGGTTTGCTATTTTATGCATATGTTGAGATACACCAACTGTGAAGGCTAGTCTTTGACAATTACCAATAGTGTCCAGTGTCTTTAATCCCTGGGGAATAATATATTGTTTAAAAAAAAAACAAAAAAAACAATTAGCTTCCCGAGCTATAAAAACTGTTTTGTAATGTATTTGTTTAGTGATGTATATCATGCACATGCTTAAAGCCATTGGACACTTTTGGTAAAAAGTGTCCACAGGCTTTAAGCAGCCTTTTAAAATCAGGCACTGGTCACTGGGCCACTTATTGCATTCCTATAAATCATCTCACCTCCCTTGTGTGTATACAGCCTGTGCTGCCAAGTATAATGCACACTAAGCTAAATCAACAAGTATGTTGAGAAGCAATTATTGTTTAGTAGCTTGCTCAAGGACACAAGTATCATGACTAGCCTGGCCAGTTACGGGGACAGGGCTTACTCCAACATAGCACCAAGACTCTGGAACTCACTTCCGGAATTCCTCAGACAAATCCACAACATCACTCTCTTCCATCAGAAACTCAATACACACTTGTTCTTGCTTGCTTTCCAACATCTTGACAAAACTTGACTGGCGCCTTTGAATGTTCCTCTTTTCCAGTAAAGTGCGCCTTATAAATGCTGTAGTTTATTATTTTTATTATGACTAGGATTCAAACCCATATCCTGATGACTTAGCTACCAGAACTCGAGTCCGATGCACTGTCGTGACATGTTGTGTGATTCTGCCACCAAATGAATGCTAATATAAACTTTCTTGCTTGTTCCTTTAGAACTTCAAACATTGTGCTGAGCAAAGAAAAAATATTCCTGAGCAGAAAATAGTTACCGACAAAAATACCATATAATACCTGGTATTTGAATGGTTCCTTGATAAATTTGATAAGCTCAGGCATCTCAGGCTCAGGCATTTTTCGCACTTTGTCATTTTTTTTTTACTGAACCTTTATTTCTTTTTGATGTAGTTTTGTCGAGAACAGAACCCAGCCCTTTTGTCAGATCTTCACTATCAAAATGATGACTTCCAGGAGATGGGAAATTGTCAAGTCGCAGAAAGTTTCCAGACTTCAGTAAGTCTTTAGTAAAATGTCTAGTATGGATCTTTATGTCTATTATGACGTGGACCAGTATCTTCAACAACATATGTTGACATAATCGACAAATCATTACATCCCAAAAACTTTTTCGGGGGCATAAATGTCCATGTCTGACAAAATTGTAATTAAGGAACATTTGAATATCAAAATAGATTTTTAGGTTTGGGGATGAACAAAGAAAAGTTTCATTAAAATGCCAGGGCTCTACCAACTGAGCCCTCTAGACCTAAAGTTTTCGGATCAAATTCCACTCTGTCCATTTTTACTGGGTTCAATTTAAAGTTATTGGTATTTCCCCAGTCATTTTCCCTTCCCGCTCAAGAAATTTTGAGCCAAAAATTTGCCCTGTGGGTTCCCTTTATAGTTTATAACTGGATATTTTTAGATGATACTGTTGTATTAAGTGATTTTATGATTACTTTTTAATTTGTTTATTTTTTTTTCTTAACAATGTAATTATGCAGGGCCCAAATGGAAATCAGTTATATTTTACTGATTTGGCTCACACTTCGTAAATAAAGGAAAAATATAAATAAATAAATAGATCTCCCAATTCTTTCCATATTAATGTTTTTGTTTTCTTGATATTAGGACATGAGGCAGAAGTTAGACAAACTCAACCAAGCTCAAGACAGTTACACCAAGGCAAGGAATGAACTAGCAGCAAAGGTAAACAAATAACACTTGATACTTTATCCCATAGGGTCCCCATGGATCTGCTTACAGATGAATTCTGCTTGTGCGATCACCATTCTTTGCTTACAGACCAAGCGCAAATTTTCTGCGCTAGCTGGACATGTATACGTAAAGAATGCCTAGTACTGTGGATAACACACGCGCACAAGCTTCCCTAAGCTCTGATTCATTGATTATTGTAAACAATGCCATGAAACTGGACCTAGTTCCCAAAAATAAGGATTTAGTGATGGGTTTGTTAAGATTTTCCCTATTTTTTGTGTTTTTTCTTTGATGTGTGCAAGTAAATGAAACCGCTTGGTGAATAGTCTCTGAATGCAGCCGTTTTTTTTTGTTGTCTTTCAGGGAGCTGAAAAGCAAGCTAAACTACTTATGTATCCAAAGCCTTAGTCTTTCAATGCAGCCGTTTTTTATGTTGTCTTGCAGGCAGCTGAAAAGCAAGCTAAACTACTTATGTATCCAAAGCCTTAGTCTTTCAATGCAGCCGTTTTTTATGTTGTCTTGCAGGCAGCTGAAAAGCAAGCTAAACTACTTATGTATCCAAAGCCTTAGTCTTTCAATTCAGCCGTTTTTTATGTTGTCTTGCAGGCAGCTGAAAAGCAAGCTAAACTACTTACGTATCCAAAGCCTTAGTCTTTCAATTCAGCCGTTTTTTATGTTGTCTTGATGGCAGCTGAAAAGCAAGCTAAACCACTTATATCCAAAGCCTTAGTCTTTCAATGCAGCCGTTTTTTATATGTTGTCTTGCAGGCAGCTGAAAAGCAAGCTAAACTACTTATGTATCCAAAGCCTTAGTCTTTCAATTCAGCCGTTTTTTATGTTGTCTTGCAGGCAGCTGAAAAGCAAGCTAAACTACTTACGTATCCAAAGCCTTAGTCTTTCAATTCAGCCGTTTTTTATGTTGTCTTGATGGCAGCTGAAAAGCAAGCTAAACCACTTATATCCAAAGCCTTAGTCTTTCAATGCAGCCGTTTTTTATGTTGTCTTGCAGGCAGCTGAAAAGCAAGCTAAACTACTTATGTATCCAAAGCCTTAGTCTTTCAATGCAGCCGTTTTTTATGTTGTCTTGCAGGCAGCTGAAGAGCAAGCTAAACTTCTTGGTTATCAACAGAAGTTAGAGGAGCAGTATAAAGTGACGTATATAGGCAAGACGTTACATGACACCATGCATGAACTGATCTCTAAGAATATGAGCAAGTTAGCCGAGCAACTCAGAAAAGAATTCAAGGTTCCAGACAAGAGGTATGGGGTTTATCATAAGTTCAAACATTTGTTGCACTCAATTACGAATCACTAATTTTCCTCTTATAAATATTATATAACACTTATAACAAAAAGGTACTCAAGGCGTCTGAAGAAACGCTACTACCGTTACTCCTTGTATCCAAGAACTATTACCAATCTGGAACTCACTCCCGCCACAGGTTGAATCAGTCCCTGACGCCTATAATTTTAAGTCCCTCCTTGAAAATATAAAATTTGAGTAGGGAGCATGCATGCACAAGGGTCTGCACGTTTATAGCCCAGTGGCGGCGGTTTGTGCAGTAAAGACAAGATAAGAAACGGAACGTTTCAAGACAAGTCTTCAAATTGGATCATAATCCTTGTTGCCAAAGTGAAGGATTCAGAAGGACTTGGGGCAGGTGGTCAAGACAAAAATTGCTTAGCACTGAGTCGAGCATTCCAATCTCATCCAATTCCAATCAATTTGGTGACATAGTATAGAATAACCCCTTTTTTGCTATGAAAGTCACCATCTTGTTGGGCAAACCGTATGCGGGTCCAAACGCGCACATCAATGAAGCACGCAGCACGCAGCATTCCTGGTTTGATTTCTACAGCACATGCAAGCACAATTGCACGCACAGACGCCATGTTGTAGGTCAGATATTTGAACGGTGACGTCATATTCAATACCGTCTATAGTAGAGGTGGTTATTGGTGGATTGAGGACTGTAGGAAAAAGGGCCTAGGGAGATTTTAGTTTCATTTGTCTGAGTTTTTGTTTGCTCTTTTTCTACTCTAGGTTCTGGTGGATGAAGGTTGATGCTTTAGCCAGCGCTGGTGATTGGTTAGAATTAGAGAGATTTGCAAAGAGTAAGAAGTCACCAATCGGATATGAGGTATGCCATTTGAAAAAAATATATATATTTTGAATTGAAATAAATTTTAAATGTCTTCTGTATGCCACGAAGATGGTCAATTCTGCAAGTGTTTATGTAAACAAACTTAGGTTGGTATTTAAAAAAAAAAAAAAAAATGACTTGTGTCAAAATTTATGAACCTGTCAAGTAGAAAAAGGTGCTTAGCAAATATCTCGCACTTTCGATGACCAATTGAGCTTAAATTTTCACAGGTTTGGTATTTTATGCATAATGTTGAGATACAGCAAGTGAGAAGACTGGTCTTTGACTGTCCAGTGTCTTTAACTTACTTCACTCATTACCTCTCAGAAATAATTATTTACAATTTTCCATGTCTAAGTTACCAGTTTGATGATTACTGTCCTCTCTGAATACTAATGTCTAATTTCTTTTAACCTCGCTAGCCGTTTGTTGAAGTCTGTATGAAGCACGCCAATAAGTACGAGGCCAATAAGTATATCGGGAGAGTCACTGCAGAACACAAAGTCAAGATGTACATCCGTATGGGGTGAGTTACAATCGGATCTCGTTACTACCCAACAACTCCTTCAAAATCATTCCCCCTGGGCCTATTTTCATAGAGCTGCCTCAAGACACTGGACACCTTTGGTAATTGTCAAAGACCAGTCTCCTCACTTGGTGTATCCCAACTTAGGCATAATATTTACAAACCTGTGAAAATTTGAACTCAATTGGTCGTCGAAGTTGCCAGAGAATAATGGAAGAAAAAAACCCTTTATTCACACAAGTTGCTTTCAGATGCTTGAATTTGAGACCTCAGCTGAGGTCTCTTATTCAATTTAAATATTTGAGTGAGAAATTACTTCTTTCTTAAAAACTTTGTTACGTCAGAGGGAGCCTTTCTCACAATTGCTCATTACTAAGTAATTTTTTATGCTAACAACTATTTTGAGTAATTACCAATAGTGTCCAGTGCCTTTCAGCACACAAAAAAACAGCTAAGCCCAACAAAACTTTGCTTACCAGAATTAGGTTACCAGTCAAAATAATATTTGACATGTATACTTTGTGACTGGTAATGGTATACTGCTCATTTATGCTTAGCAGAAATTTGAGCAAGCTCCCTTGATTGGTTAAATCCTTTAAACTCAAGCCTTTTTCGTCAATTTTGCATCTTGCGCTCGGGTTGAAAATGACTGGTTTACTTCTCATAAACCAGTTTATAATATATAAACCAGTTAATAATATCATACACCACTATAAAGCTTACATGTAGGGCTACATTTATATCTAAATTGTTTTTTTCCACAATGTTTTTTGGAAGAAAAAAAATGTTTGCTTACAAATTGTGTGCTTAGCAGAAGTAAGTAGGATACCAGTCAGAAATGTTGAATGTCACATAGTATTTCGGCTGGTAACCTTAGTCTGGTAAGCATGGTTTTGTTATACTCAGCTACTTCTTCTGCTTAAGCAGCTCATGAAATTGGGCCCAGCCGTCTATTTCACCAACTTCTTCCTGACTTAAGATTAATCTTCGGACATAGGATGAGTCCCAGCCCTGCACTGTAGCATGCAGACCTTAAGATTAATCCTAAGTTAGGACGAGTTACTCGTCCTAACTCGAGATAAGACAAGTCCTAATTCTTTGTGAAATCGACGGCTGGTTTCTCAGAAGGTCTCTGACCATGTTGCGATTTGAAGGTCTAAAGTCTTCCATTGTTAATTGATTGATCTTTGTTTCTACATCTTGTTGAAGATCGCTTGAAGAAGCTGCTGATTTAGCGTTCCAGCAACGCAACGAGGAAGACTTGAACCTGGTACTACGTCAGAGCATTGGTAACCGAACTCTAAGCGCTAAGATCCAAAGCATGAAGGCACAGTTGGTCGCTAAGAGGTGAGCAGGATACCAGTGAGAAACCTACTTACCCGCCATCAATCATCAACTATAACTTCAATAAACGGATGATGAAATGCAACCCCCCCCCCCCTGGATATTCTTGGAACAATCCTGCCTTGCTGAATTTAATACTTGGAATATTCCATTTGCCATGGATGGGGAGAACATTATGAAAAGTGTAATATATTTAGGAATAAAAATACTATATTAAAAAATAATGATAATGTTGCCCTGCGACAATGATCTGTCTTAATAGCAATGTATACTCTGTGCTTCATGAGCCTTGCCAATTGCAGGAAATGTGTCCAGGCACCTCCAGTGGAATTGAAAATTTGACCCTCTGCATTATTAAGCAGTTATTTGAACTGAATGCTATGTAGCTAGAAGCAAGACAGGGTTCTTAAGGGTCTGGGTACTTTTTGTAACACAAAACACAAGTCGTCAGATTTACATTAAACTTTCACAGTTTAAAGATATTGATAGTAGAAAGCTTCCCTTAAAATCTGAATGTACTTGCTAAGGTGCTGTAGTTTTTGAGAAATTAGTAAAACAGTGTCACAACAATTACAGCACCTCAGCAAGTAATATTTACAGGGAAGCTTTTTTACCATCATTATCTCAAACCTGTGTAAAGTCCGGTTCATACTTCCTGCGAACGAGAATGCGAAGCGAATTTGACGTGAATTTGACGTCACACCCTCCTTTTGCAGCGATTATTCGCAAGGGAGTAGAGCAGAGTTCAACTGCTGCGAATTGTTAGTTGCGAATTTGTGACGTCAAGATTCAATTCGCATTTGCATTCGCAGGAAGTATGAACCGGGCTTTAGTTTAATGTAAATCTGTGGATATATTGTGCTTTGTGTCCTACAGAGATTACCCGAATCCATAAACAGTGGTCTGCTAGCGCAGAAATGTGGTGCTTGCACAGTTAGGGGGAAATGGTGCAGAGCCATGCAGGTAAGCATAAAAACTTGCTGAGCACGTGCTTAACAGAAACTGGTCACCAGCCAAAACTCCATTAAGTTTACATTGTTGCAACTGGTACCCCACTTACGCTATGAGTAGCAATGAAATTGGGTTAACACAATGGGAGTTAGCAAGTTGCAATAAATATTATAATAACCAGAAAATTTGTTAAAATGTAATTATGACAATTAAAAAATAGCTGATAAAATCAGTGTTCGGTTATTGGAGCAGTTATCTAACCACTAAAGATGGAATTTCAATGACAGACACACAACTGGATCAAAATATCTTTATTTAATTTTTTTTGAAATTTTTAGAATTTATGAGGAGATTTACACCTCTTTAAATATTTTATTTTGGGGGAATTTCTTTTGGATGAAGCCAAGACATGATAAATAAGTATATACATGTATATATCTGACATAAATACTTGTTTGTCATTTTCATTATTATTTCTATTCGTTTTGTGAAAAGAATAGTAAGTGAATTACTTTATCTACTGAAAATCCATAAATATGTATAACATCAATTTTGTACCCCCCAAAACGCAAGGACAAAAGTTAAATCTATCAAACTTTGACAGTGGTTACTATTTTTAGACACCCCTGACTAGTTGTGTTTAATCATGAGAAAATGTACCATCAAGATCATAATAGGAATAATAGTAGCTTCTTAAAGGCACTGGACACCTTTGGTAATTGTCAAAGACCAGTATTCTCACTGAGTGTATACCAACATATGCATCCAATAGCAAATCTCATGAAAAATATTCCTAAATTGTATGTCAAAGTTGCAAGAGAATAATGAAGAAAAAACATTTCTGTGGCACAAATAATGTGCTTTCAGATGCCTCAAAAAAGCTTCAGGCATAGCCCCTGAAGTCTTTGAATATTTGAGGGAGAACCTCTTTCGCAAAAAGTACATTTCTTCAGAGGAAGCCGTTTCTCGCAATGTTTTAGACTATCGACAGGTCTCCATTGCTCGTTACCAAGTAAGTTTTTATGCCAACAATTATTTTGAGTAATTACCAAAATTACCCAGTGCCTTAAACGCACAAATCCGGCACTCAGTGAGGCTTGTGGCCGAGAGTTCCCTGCCCCACCCCCTCCATAACCAACCCCACTAGATGTGAGGACAACCATTTACATTTGGAGAGATGTATCACGATCTTCAAACACAGTTTACAACTTGACAATAGCCACCGAAGCTTCGAGAGTTTATGCCATGTTTGGATATTGTGAAGTGTTGACCATGCTTGGTTGGAGTTTATACAAGACGATATGTTTGTATTGGTTTCCTTTCACAAACAGTGACGACCGTAAAAAATAAAATGACTCTTGTTAACGAGATGTTTCAAGTTGTTTGCTTCGCAACGGGAAAATAAATTGACAGTAAAAAAAAAATAGGGATAGGAAATTGGTGGGCTTTACCTCAAGTCGGAGGATTTCTTTTATGTCTGCCTGGTGGGAAATGTCTGTTAATTTCTACCTGATATAAAGAAATCCTGCTCTTTGATCTACTTCTCTAAAGTGCTCGTATGAATCTATAACTCAAGGGGTTATCAAAAGGTTGAGATGCCATCATATTAACTTTACTTCTAAAATGTTGATCTTTGTTTCAAAACCTTCTGTGGGAAGTGACTCTCGCCCGGATTAAGATAATTTTAAGTTTAACAATTATTATTTATTCATGTATGGAGACTTTCGCTTGTTTTCTATAGCACAGAACAAACTCCATTGTTAGAATTTCCATGATCGGAAATTTGCTATGTCTAAACTTTGGTTCTTAGCTAAATCATACCATGGAGGTAATACCAAACTATTCAAAATATTTAAAATTTCAAATGACATTTGTATATTACGAGTCGCATCATTAGTTTTTTATCTTTATAAAATAGGAATAATGTCACAGAAACACAAGGCAACCGGTTCCAGGCAATTTCCAATAAGGACATCCGTTTACATTCTTCAGTTTTCCATTACCAGTACTTACTTATCTTTTGCGCTGCCAAAGTTTCCTTTTGTATGTGACAATTTTTGTAGCTTATCTGTAATAATCATTTAGTTCTACGTCTCCAAGGATAAGCTTCAGTCCCTGAGTTTTCTTCCTCTTCTTACTCCTCTTCGTCTTCATCCCAGAGTCCTGTAGGAATATTCTGTCCAAGCATTTCTGGCATTTACAAGTTGGCACGTGTGTGAAGTAGGAGAAAGTATAAGCGGGCGTTGTCCGCGTACCTAGCCCGGTGAAATCGTCCGGTAGACGGCGGGACCGAGCCACTGCGAGTGCCCTCGTGTAGGCATCACGGTATGCATTCACCGCTAGTTCCGACTCACGACGCCGTTGTTGTTCTCCGTGGAGCCGCTGCCTGGTGCTGGGAAGAGGGAGGTGGTTCGATGCAGTGGGTATCGAGGCCGGGTAAACACCGCCATCTCCACGGTGTGATGCTGAAGCATCTGATGCTTGGTTATAAAGTCCATCATGCCACGATCTCTTATGATTCATCCCTTGATTAAAACCCAAAGCCTCCGACTTGACATACCCTTCCCCAGCCCCTGTACGGACCCCCGGATTCCCCCGCTCATCAGCAGCCGCGGGTGTGATGTTATAGTTCCTCCCGGAGAAATCAAACTCGTAGTCCGAGCATGTACTCGCTGGCGAGACAGACGGTGGGAAAGGATAAAACGGACTGTCTCGGTCACTACCTCTCAAAGCACCCAAGTAGCTCAAGTGGTTTGAAGTCTTCCCTTGGCCTTCGCTACCACCCTGAGTTGTCCTTGTATTTGGTGATCTCTGTGAACTTAGGTTCAAGTCAGCCCCCTTGTCTCCATGGTTGTAACGCAGCAACGGTTTCCCGTAGATAGAGCCACGGTTTCCATCGTGTTCTGTTGTCCCACCCGGAGCCGCCAGCCTTCCCGGTTGGGCAACTCGTTTCGGCAGGCGGTAGTCAACACTCCGTGCCGACCAATTCGAACCTTTCCCGGACCGAATCTCGGAAGAATTCACGCTGGGTGTGGATTTCGGATCAGACCTACGTGAGGATAGCTCATGACTCAGCTCACGATCCGCCCGGATTTTCTTCCGTGTCCACTGCTCCCTGGTTGCCTGATCCGGTGACCACCCCACTGCTCCATCGGCCGAGTCATGCAACCTCTTACCACTCCCACTCCAAGTTCCCTTTTCATTTTTGAGCTGTTTCCGTTTCTTATAACTTTCTCTCCTCTGTCTGACATCTCGTATTTGTTTCCAACCTTCCTCAGTAGAATCGAGAGATAAAACAGCCGTTGATGTCTTATCTGCCTTGTCTAGTGTCCAGTCTTTACTCGCCTGGTTACCGTGTGTTTTTACGAAACTGCCAATCCCTCCTGGCAATGAAGTGGCCGTCTGCTTTTGTGTTCCGGTTATTTTCATTTGTCCGAGTCCAGACTGCATTTGTAAATAATAGTCACTCTTGTATAGATCTTCAAAAGGAATTCCATCTTGCCGACTCTATAGTGGGGAAAAAGAAAGATTTTCAAACAAAATTCACCACGAATCATCATTTTCAAATCTTCAAAATGTTTGAAGAGAAAGAATGTACCTTTAGTTTGTTTTAACCGTTCTGTTGTTTTATTCCTATATGAATATACAACAAAACATAACTGTGAAAATCTCATTACAAAGGGTGGTTTGCGTTGTTGAGATATCGCCGGAATCCGGAGATATGTCCACGCAAAAAAAAATAATCCGTAATTGGAAACACAATCTGAGAAACGTATCTGAAATCAGATACAATGCTCAGATTCAAAGGTTGGGGGATAAAAACTGATATATTTTTTCCATTACTTTGATTTTAAATGCTTTATACAATCGAATGCTGCTGTACTTATAACCATTTTTTTAACCAAAACTTATACCTAAGTTTTATTCTGCCCTGATTATGTAAGTTTTGTGCCTTTTTGTTGATTTATTCAATACTCCATTCCCAATCGAGGAGCTTTCGGAAGTTACCGGAAAGTTATAAACAAAATGAGAGTTAAAAAACGGAGGAAAGTTTTAAAAAGTGGCTCTCCGTACCGGCACAACGACACCGAACTGTTTGGTAGTATCTAGCAGGGCTGCAACCCGTCTCTGCTCATGGCGTATCCCCACGAGGCTTAGCGGCTCTGGCATGGTGGCATCCGTGGGTGATGACGACGCTACTTCCCCGTCAGATGGAACAAGAGATTTCTGGAAAGAATACGAACATAATTTTAATTTTTAATTCTTGATTTCAAGTTAATAATGAACGAGTGATGAGTCTGCTTCCCCAGTGGGAGGAACAAGGGATTTCTGTGGAGAATAAAATAAAATTAATTTACATTTATTATATTTTATTTCAAGTTCATTAAAAATTAACGAGTGATGTGTCGATTTCGCACCCATTTATTATACATACCACGGAGGTTTTAACTAAGTGCTTCACAACAGGTTCATGATGTTTTCCGGTGATAACTAGGCTCTCATTCATTTTCCACCAAAATATTAAAAAGAACTACCAGCAATAGACGAGACATCATTGTTAGTGTCAACTCCACTGATTCAAAATTAACACCAATCACAATGGAACTGTTGGCGGCAACTGGATTAGACTAAAAAGTATGTCCTCAGTCGCAAGATTGTGGGGGTTTAAGTTCCAATCCGACAGCTGATGATTCCACAGTTGACGATCGGCCTGGTGCTGCCATCAGTCAAGTTACGTTCTTGCTCTTTTAGTTCCACACAGACCCTAATTTTTTTCAGTTCATAATCAGAGTCATTGTTAATAACACCGTAGAGAAATACCGTGGAGAAATTTCTCTTTCAACCTTGGTGCTAACATCCATTGAGAGAAGAGGTTGTCACGTTATAATGTGGTTTGATCCTTCTCATTTAAAACTTATGTCTCATCGCAAGATCGTGGGATTTGAATTCCTACCCGACCGCCGGGCCGATTCCACAGTTGACAATTGACCGAATGTTGCCACCAGTGACCTAGTTGCGTTATTGCTCCAGACACTCAATTTATTCACTCCATAATCTCAAAGTCATTGTTTAACAAAGCCTTAGAGAAAGACGGTCGAGAAATGACTGATGCAAGCTTGGTGCTAACATCCATTGGCAGATGAGGTTGCCACGTACATGTGGTTTGATGATCCTAGCAATCTCACATTATTAACCTCGCAATGTTTACTCATACACACTCGCAGTCAATAATGTCACCTTAATTATTTAGATGATGTAAGCTTACTGTGAGACGTTGGCAACAACGACTCACCGTGTATTTATGCAGTCATAGATCGATGGTCATTGTTAAACAATAATTACCAAATAATGAAACAAGGTCGTCTTCTTTTATGGCTGAGCATAGCGTGTAAAGATGCATTCTACAAGTTTGACCACGTCTTGGAAATCTCTTGGAAATCAAGACGTTCAGTATGAATGGTGAACTAGTGATCGACAAAAACAATCGGGGAAATATATTCCTTGGTAATTTGAAGTCAGGTTGTTGCATTCTCGAAGTGATAGCATCAAATTGGCACATAAGATAATTACTCATTCATACAATTCTTTAAAAAGTGACAGCGCTTCACACGGAAATATTTATACAAGTGTCAACTTCCTATTTATTATACCATGTAAGAATTTATATAGTTGTTCCTTTCCAGTGATGCAATTTTGTGTTAAAGTGATTCTAAAGACGACTAGGCTGCATAGTTATCCTTCACTCCTCTCGAGGAAACCCCAGATAAAGACAGTCATTTGAATGCCTCAAAATTTTTAACTGTACACCTCAAAGCCTGGAAAAGATTCCTGAAGATCAGCAAGCTGATTTAGAGATATTTAAAGAAGTACAACTTACAACTCTGCGATACGACTGAGGAAAAATAGCTGTGTAGATTGCGTCTTGTGTGCTGGCTTTAAAGTTTAGACACTCGTGTGATTACAGCCATAGGAACACCATGGCGGATAGTTAACCTCGGTTGTATACCATCAGTTCACCGTTTCGACAGTGTTTCACAACCTAGTCGAAAATAGGCTTTACATCAAATCATAGGCACAAACAGCAAACAAGAGACAAAGGCCAGTCCGGGATGGAAAACAGTGTCAATAAAAACCCAAATACCACGAGTAGATGTCAAATAAAACGAGTGTGTAGTTTGATCCTTTCTCTATGGTTTGATCAAGGACCCTTCAGTGAGTGTGGCTGATGTAGGTGCATGCATCCTCAAAAAAAAGAACCCAGACAGTGACTTCAATGACTGGCAGGTTAGGGAGTGGGGCACCCATGTTAAGCTGTGGGCTAACTCATTTTAAAGGCTTGTGTTTTCGTGAACCATGCATGTTCAGATAATTTCATCTTGCCTAGAACGAACTACCGACACTATGTACTTGACACAATCATTGGTAATTGTCAAAGACCAGTATTCTCACTTGGTGTATCCCAACCAGACTGATCCCAACATATGCATACAAAATCACAAACCTGTGAAAATTTGGACTCAATTTGGTCGTCGAAGTTGCTATAGAATAATGAAAGGAAAAAAACACCCTTGTTGCATAAAATGTGTGTGCTCTCAATATGCCTAAAAAGGGCAAGGCCTGAAGTATTTTAATATTTTAATGAAAAATAACCACTCTCAAAAACTTTGTTACTTCAGAGGAAGCCGTTTCTCACAATGTTTTATACTATCAACAGCTCTCCACTGCTCATTACCAAGTAAGTTTTTTTAAGATAAAAAAAAAGAGACACTGAAAGTTTGGAGATTGACTCACAAGCTTTTCACAGAAAGAACTTGCACCGGTGTTTTGGGGGTTGAAACTCGGCACCTAGTTACACCAAACGAGTCGATCAGAGCGTAATCACAGCCCAAGGCTCCCGTTAAATGTTCCATTGTCTCCCTGCTACTTCTCACATGTTTACCAACCAAGCACGTATCACTTAACATTTTCTTCTTTGTGAATCAATGAATAGAATCAATATTTTTGTCTTGATCGTGTGAGACGAAAATGATGTTGGCCTCCTGACGGGCCAGCAACATAGACCGCCTGGGGCTCTTGCTGAATAGTCTGAAATGAGCGGGTACTAACTAGTCACAGCAACTGTGGTATTTTGGCCAGTATTTTCTTTTAAAACAAAACCAGATAAACTCTCAGCAAGTGAGAGGGAAAATGCACTCAAAATAATTGAGAAGAAAGACAGTTGTGGTACCAGTGACTTTTTCAAGATAAATCGGGAAAGTGAATGGCGGATCACCCAAACTACCTCGTGTGTAATACTTTTTATTCTGAAATAAAAACAACGTGAATATAATAAGATCCTCCCACAAATAGGGAGGTTTACCCTTAGACTTGGGTTTTGGTAAAACATGTGGAAAGAATAATATTTTCACAGAGTTGCTGTAATTTCACGGTTTGGATTGCAAAGTTTAAGGTGTACAATGTCTAAGTTTAAGTTGTATAGGCCTTCAACGTCTGAGGACGGAACTCCCACACACTGAACTCGTATCTACAATTGTACTGTAATTTAGCTATTTGACTAACCCTTGGGGTCATGTTCATAGATTCTAAAAATTAATAAATAAAGAGTTTTTGATAGACTGGGTCCGTAACTACGAAATAAAACCTGAACTTTAGCACATGTTTATGAGTTGTCTTTGGTTAAACACATGTCACACTTAAAAGGTGTAATCTTCTCGAGTTATCACACCATAAGCTGAACTAAATAAACAGGTCGTTAATAAATTCACCATAAAATACTTCAAACTCTCTTTTATGGTGTTTGTATATAGCGGTCCAATTCCAGAACCGGTTTAAAACCCATACTTGGTGCTTGAATTTTAACGTTTACAGTTCGACAAAACATAGGAATATGCTACTAGAACTGATTCAAATTAAAGAAACACATTGCCTTGGATCGGTCGAGTTGGTCTTTGAACAACGTTTTGTAACCGTTTGTTGTAAAATAAATATGGTTAAAAAGATGTTTTAAAAGTAGAATACAATGATCCACACAAATATGCCTAGAATGCGTGGTTTTCCTTTTACCTCGTCGACTAACACTGTCGGCCATTTATGGGAGTCAACTTTTTGACTCCCAAAAATGGCCGACCGTGTTAGTTCGCAAAGCAAAAGGAAAACCAAGCAATTTCGAGGCAAATTTGTGTGGCTCATTGTATTCTACTTTTAAAACATCCTTTCTAACCATATGCATTTTATAACAAACGGTTTCAAACTGTTTTTTTTAGACCATTTCGTCCGATCCAAGGCAATGTGTTCCTTTAAACTTTCCTATATACTAAATAAAGTAATGATTTGTGAGTGAGGTCACACTTACTTATACAAAGTAATGTTTAGGCGACATTTATCTCGTACTAATTAAAGTCATACTTATTATGATATGTAAATAATTCATTAATGAGTTGTCTTTTACTCTTTTGAGAATGCCCCTACAAAAATTTCCATTCATGTATAAAATTAAACACACTCCTGAAAAATCAAAATGGACGACCATTGAGAATTTGCTAGAGGAGAAAATTATAAGCAAAACATTAGAACAAAGTTATTACAGTAATTTTACCTTGTAAATGTACATTTTGGAGGCAACGTGCTTCGTGCTTCTCGATGAAGAAGATGATCATTAGTGGTTTTTACATTTTAATTTACATCATATTTTATGTGAGGTATAGGCTATTACTGTTTCACACCTGTCGGAATTAAGATGAAAAGACCAATCTATTCAACCGTCAACTACTATAGATTGTGATGAATCTGTTATCATCCGAAAGTATAATCAACTTGATTGTCATTATCCACTAAAAAAATGAAATGCCTTCAACAGCAGGCACTCATACAGAAACATCAAATAACCCCTGTCTCTCAGCTTATCACCTGGGCTCAATTTCGTAGAGCTGCTAAGCACAAAATGTGCTTACCATGACATTTCTGTCTCCATAAAAAAACAGGATTACTGACCATATTTCCACATGATTTTCCGGATGAGCAAACAACAGCTGAATACAAGTAAAAAGCAATATGCAACAAAAGGAAATTTGGTTGGTAATACTGTTTTTATCGAATAAGAAATTTCATGCTAAGCTAATTTGTATGCTTAGCAGCTCTATGAAATGTTGCAACAGGTGCCCCACTAATTTTTGTTCCCAGGAAAGAAATTTGCCAGGCAGTTCTGCTTTACAGCTTAAAATTGAGCCCTGTGTCACTTAAACATGAAGATGACGGTGAAACAGGGGAAGACAAAAGCTCAGCTATGCAGATGTAATTGCTATAGGGACATCGGGGTAATCCAACTGATCTTCCCAATTAATGAGGCCTTATAGATAAGAATAAGCAAATCTCAAGATTCCAACCGTGGTCGACTAGAGAGGGAGATGTACATTCATTATTCTTGATTTGTGAGAAAATATTATGAACTATATCCCGCTGATAAAATATGGAATTCTTAAAGGGACTAGGCCCCTAATGCAAAACTAAAGCTACAGTTACAAATTTTGTGCACGCATGGTTAACAAAAATTACATTTCCTTGGTGGTTTAGAATCGTATGATAATGGTTGACAAAAGAAAGAAAAAAGAATCTTTGGATTCGTATAGTTTTGCGGCATCATTCCACCACTTTAAAGGAAATTACGCGTAATAAAAGTGCCGCATATAATAACTTTAATTTAAGCGCACTTTTTGTAAACCCTCTTAGGTCTTCAAAGAGGCGGGTTGTTACAGGTGCAATCATAGGGGATATTAATTACATCTTACTCAACGGAAATGAGTTAATCTCAATCAAGCAGTGAATTTCCTACTTTTCCTTTTTCGGTCACCATATGTATAACAAGAAAGCGTATTATAATAATTCAAATATCATGCGTGATAGGCAACTTAAAGGCAGTGGACAGTGGATTGTCAAAGACAAGCCTTCACAGTTGGTGTATCTCAACATATGCATTAAATAACAAACCTGTGAAAATTTGAGCTCATTCGGACATCGAATTTACGAGATAATAATGAAAGAAAAAAAAACACCCTTGTCACACGAAGTTGTGTGCGTTTAGATGGTTGATTTCGAGACCTCAAGTTCTAAACTTGAGGTCTCGAAATCAAATTCGTGGAAAATTACTTCTTTCTCGAAAACTACTCCACTTCAGAGGGAGCCGTTTCTCACAATGTTTTATACCATCAACATCTCCCCATTACTCGTCGTCAAGAAAGGTTTTATGCTAATAATTATTTTGAATAATTACCAATAGTGTCCACTGCCTTTAACGGAAATTAGTTTATCTCAATCAAGCAGTGAATTTCCTACTTTTCCTTGAAATGTCAAATGCTGGTTCGGTCGCTATCTATAGAACAAGAAAGCGTATTATAATATTCAAATATCATGCGTGATAGGCAACTAAACCCAGTGTCCCCGGAAAAAAACTGTTTGCCGGAGATTCTGTCATGGACTGGATCGAGGAGGATGATTCAAAGGAGGGCGCTACCGGAAGAAGTTTGTACACAGTTTGCTGCAATAGGGAACATAATCTTTGGGGACGGAATCTCCGGGGGTGGGGGTTGGGATGGCTGCTGACAACCCAGATATTCCACCTGGCAAATTCAATTTCCTCTTATTGAGCCATAATATCAAACAAAGGGACAGACTTCACTTTGAGAAATTATGTTCAGTTGTTTCAAGGCTTCGAACTCGATGCCTTCTTAAAGGCAGTGGACACTATTGGTAATTACTAAAAATAATTATTAGCATAAAACCTTACTTGGTAAACGAGTAATGGGGACAGGTTGGTAGTTTAAAACATTGTGAGAAACGGCTCCCTCTGAAGTAACATAATTTTCGAGAAAGAAGTAATTTTCCACGAATTTGATTTTGAGACCTCAGATTTAGAATTTTGAGGTCTCGAAATCAAGCATCGGAAAGCACACAACTTTGTGTGACAAGGGTGTTTTTTTCTTCCATTATTATTATCTCGCAACTTCGATGACCGATTGAGCTCAAGTTTTCACAGGTTTGTTATTTTAAGCATATGTTGAGATACAGCAAGTGAGAAGACTGGTCTTTGACAATTACCAATAGTGTCCAGTGTCTTTAATCCCTGGGGAATATATTGTTTTAAAAAACAAAACAAAACAATTAGCTCCGAGCTATGAAAACTATCTTGTAATATATTTGTTTAGTGATGTATTATTATGCACATGCTTAAAAGAGAAAATAAGAAGCCGCTAACAAGTATTTATTGGTGCAAACAGGGCGTGTCCTTTATACAGTTAGCAATTTTCTTCTTAACCCTTTACCATCATCGGGGCCCAATTTCATGAATCTGCTTAACATTGTACTTACGTCCCATAAACTGTGTGCTACAAGCGCATTATTCTTAGGTAAGCAGAGCCATGAAACTGGATCCAAGACCAAATTTCATAAAGCTCATCAACAGAAAATACTGTTTAGCAAACTTCTTTCCTTAGCCAAAATTGAGTGGGACACCAGTTGCAATTCATTGTAAACTTTATTCAGATTCTTTTTAAAAAATGTTCGTGCTTAGCAATTTTGTTGTGCTTACAGGATTTATGAGGTATTTTATGTTAACATGTATTAAATTGGACCCAGCTGGGCCCAATTTAATAACAACCTTGTCAAAGCACAGAAACACATTGCTATAGCAGAATTTGAGTACGGGTGTCAGATGCAGTTGTGTCCGCCATGCAATACTGTCCGCTCCGGACACTTTTGCATATGCAATCGTGTCCAGGGCTATACAAAAACCGTCCAGTGGACATAGCAAGCGAGCGTGCATGCACTGAACCTACGTATATGCAGCATGAATATTCACGTATTTTATGATTGCAGCGAATACCCAACGGCCGAACATTTCCCATGGCTTTCATGACATGCACTTAGCTTGTAAAAGAAATGGCAAACGTGTTCAGTCGAAGGGCGTTTAATTTATTGCAATGACGGTTTTGCACGGGGGCGGACACAACTGCATATGCAATTGTGTCCGGGCGGACACAATTGCGTTATGCAGCAGCGTCTGGGAGGACACGATTGTATATTTTATGCAAAACCGTCCAGCGGACATTATTGCATATGCAATAATGTTTGCACATGCAATAATGTGCTCCGGATGGTATTGCAATTGCACATACGACACCGGCAAGAACTCAATGTTTACGTTGTTGTTGTAACTCATGCCTCGCTCAATTTTTGCTAAGAAAAGAAAACGTCATGCATAATTTTCAGCTTAACAGCTTTATGAAATTGGGCATTGGGCCCTGGGCCCAATTTGAAGCCTGTTACAAAAAATACTTGCTAAGCACAGAAAAATATTGCTTAGCAGAGAGTGGTAACCAGCCAAAATTCCATAAAGTTGACATGATTGCAACTGGTGCACCACTAATTGTTTGCTTAGCTAAGAAAATTAATGCCAAGCAGTATTTACTGCTAAACTAACAGCTTTATGACAATTTTCCCAGGTGTGTGGTAGACCTAATGATATGTAGGGGTGGAGTGATGTTCTACAATGAAGATGTTTTAGCCAGCACTGGCAATAATAGATTTCTGAGCTGTTCCTTCCTTTTACTGTTGAGTCTCCCCCCTGGAGGAGAAACAAAGCCAGGGCCCCCTTGGATGGGAATAGAACCACCTGCATTTTTAGAGCAGTCTTCTCTAACCCAACACAATTTAGAAATAATGTGAGGCGAAAAACTCTCAAAAAATATTATAGTTGTTATCCTTGGTGCATGAATTTCATCATTCTATTATAAGACTGACCGTAAACTGCACCGCCTGAGTCAGGCAACGGGGCGTGTCTATCATCCAATCGGGTTGAGGTTTCTTAGCTTTCGAGAAATTCCTTGCATTGTTATTGGCCCAGATGTTACGAAGCCAATTGTAGTATATGCAAATCGTATTGCTAGCCCTCCATGATGAAAACAAGAATTGTTTTCCTTAAGACTCTTTGTTGGGAACTTATTAAGACCTATACAGTACCGCCCTATGCCAAATTTGATAAGCTGTTAAGGCATAGCAAGTTTCTTTGCTAAGCAAAGAATGAATGGTACATCGACACCAGCTGCAACAATTTCACCTTTATGGAATTTTAGTTGGTTACCAGTTTTTGTTAAGCAAGATTTGTCTGTGCTTAACAAGTTCTATGCTTATAGGATTTTTGTAATTGGAAACAATTTTATAACGCATGTAAGAACACCATTGCTATTGGCTAAACACAGAAACGAATTGCTAAGCATAAAGTGCGTTTAATAGCTAAACATTCAATAATGTTTACAGAACCACACCAACTCAATTAGAGATTATAATATGTTTACATTGTTGTGAATATAGTGTCCAGCCTTTTATTTTATTTTATTTTTTGCTAAGCAAAGAAATTTTGTCAAGCAAATTGTTCTGATTAACAGCTTTATGAAATTGGGGTCTGGGCTATAGGTCCAATTTCGTAAAGCAGGTAAGCACCGACAAATCGTGCTATAACATAAATTGGATTCTAGCCAGATTTCCATATTTAATGTTGCAACTGGTGTTGCACTCATTTTTTGCTTAGCAAAGAAATTAGCTTTGCATTATTTTCTGCTTAACAGCTTTTTGCAATTTGGCGCAGATGTGTAGCGGATGATAAATTCTAAGCCTAGTATGATCTTCAACAATGAAGTGTTTTTGCCAACACAGACAGTAATCGGTGCAATCGTAAATTTCTGCGCTGTTCCTTCCTTTTGAGTCTCCCTCTGGAGGAGAAACAAAGCCAGGACCCCCGTTGGTGGGAATCGAACCACCTGCATTTTCAGAGCGGTCTTCTCTAACCCAACACAATTTAGAAACACTCGGAGGCGAAAAACTCTCAAAAAAATTATAGTTTTTATCCTTGGTGCAGTTATTTCATAATTTTATTATAAAACGGACCGTAAATTGCACCGCCAGAGCAAGGCAACGGGGCGGGTCTATCATCCAATCGGGCTGAGGTTTTGAAATTCCTTACATTGTTATTGGCCCAGATGTTACCAAGCCAATTGAGGTATATGCAAATCGTATTGTTATTCAAATTTATCGTCTCTGCGCTTTTTGGCTGGTAAAAGACAAGGCAGGAAAAAAGACGCAGCGAAGACCGCATGGTTTAGTTCTACACGAGTCGGCGAACGGGCAAGATGGCGAATCTTCATGGTTGAATTTGGACCTCGCTTTTTATCGGATGAACTATATCAAAGTTTCACTCTTTATAACTGAAACAAACTGAGTTTCTAACTTTGAGTAGTCACTAGTCACATTCAGAACATTATTTATGAACTTCTGAAGGTAAAATGTACCTAAAACTTCAGACGAAAGTGAGGACCTTTGGTCAAGTTTTCACCAAAGCCTTACACGAGCAACTCTCACATTTTAGTCTAATTTTGTAGTCGAGTTTACGACCTGCTTGAAAACTCCCACGGAGTTTTTGCTAGTTGAGAATTCCTCCAAGTTGGACAGAATTGTCACCGGTGTAGTCAACCAACCCGCTGGTGGCATGGACCAACTCTGATGTTGAGCTTGCGAGTAGGGCTAGAAGGTTCCGGGGGTTTGTACATTTTTTTAAGACAACCAGAACTGTGGAACATTAACTTTTTACAAAATGGACTTGCATTCTCCTGTTGAACTTTCGCCTTTTTCTTGCGAGCACCGTCAAGTTGGTGTGAGATGCTCTTTACGTGCACCGTACTAAAATAACTTGAAAATGTGGCTTAAATTGGAAAACCAAACACTTTTTTGTGACTGTTGTCACTTTGAACTTTGAAACTTTTATGCCCACTGCCCTGGGTGAAGAAAGAAGATCTATGGATTGTGTGGTATGGGTTTGGTCAAGTCGTCCAAGGCTACAACGAGGTCGTCCAAGTTTCTACAAGTCGTCCCAGTGAAAAGACAAGTCGTCAAAGTCATTAAAAGTGACTCGGTTTTGTGTTTCAGAACTGAGCACTTTTTTGCTGACTGTTGTCAGAACTTTGAAACTTTTATGCTGACTGTTGTCAGAACTTTGAAACTTTTATGCTGACTGTTGTCAGAACTTTGAAACTTTTTTACTGACTGTTGTCAGAACTTTGAAACTTTTGTTCTGACTGTTGTCAGAACTTTGACACTTTTATTCTGGCTGTTGTCAGAACTTTGAAACTTTTATGCTGACTGTTGTCAGAATTTTAACACTTTTATTCTGACTGTTGTCAGAACTTTGAAACTTTTATTCTGACTGTTGTCAGAACTTTGAAACTTTTACATGCCCTCTGGGTGAAGAAATGTCTGTGGATTGTGTGGTATGGGTTTACAAGCCGTCAAAGTGGTAAGACAAGATCATTAAGATGACGTTAAGTGGTAAGCGAAAATCTAACTCGAAAATCTAACCCGAAAATCTAACCCGAAAATCTAACCCTTTCATCACCAATAATACCTATCGGTTTTCTTTGATGTTGTCTACTAATATTGTCAATGATGATGCCATCCACTATTTTCTGATCCGGTTTTCTCGTTTTGAGGGCATTTTGGTCGTGGCCAGAGTGATGCCTTGTAAAATAGTTTTCTTGGACATTTCCATTGTTTGGAAGAAGCTGATGTTGTTGTCATTTTAATCTTATATACATTCGCATGTTTAATTTGCTAATTAGCAAACATAATTAGAGACCCATTGATAAAACTAAAACGATCTTTAATCTTACTATTTAAACAAAATTAAAGCTTTTGGATAAATGTAGACAATTCTACACTTTAGGAACTTTAGGATATTGAAAATCACTCGACAGTTTTTTCCCTTGGAGTATTTTTCCCCCTGAGAATAACTTTTATAAAAATAAATAGCCCCATCCCAATTAAAATCAAGAAAAACTTTGAAAGTGATACTTCAGTATGCAACTGAGGTATACACTGTTCAACTAAAAATCATTAGTAGCCTAATAAAAATATAGAAGCAAAACCAAAATGGGAAAAAATAAGATTGAGCATCGAGTAGTATAGACTTTTAAGATGATACAATTTGTTCAGTTGGAAATATTAAAAAGGTTAATTTGGATAGCTGAATTAATCCTTTAATATTCCTGATGAAAACTTGTTATCAATTGATTGAAAGAGAAAAGATTAGGTGTATAAAAAATAATTACCCTATAATGGAACAAGATTATTTGTTCAGAATTAAACTTTACAAAGAGAAAAATGTAAGATAGTGTTTCTCAAGACTGCTCGAAAATACTGTCAAACATAGTTAAGCTGGAGCATTTTGCGGTAAACGCGATAGATGACTATTTTTTAGTTAGAAATATTAAAGTAGTTAATTTAAATTATTCATTTATTATTTCTTCTAAATAAATTTTATAAATTTTTGATTGTGAGGAAGTAGTAAATGCGCGAAGCAAATTTACCACACTTTGGTTGCTGCGCATGAGAGGAGCGCACAATGAAGAGCGAGCAAAAAAGCGGCGGACGAAGAAAGAAGACAAAGACGAAAGAAGACATCCCATCTCATCCCCTCTTGAAGTGAAAGGTGACTATGGCACGTAAGTGGTTAGAGGGACACAGACTAGGCCTAGAACTTAAGTGTTTCCTTTCAATAGGTTTGACTTTGCCCTCATTGAGGGCGAGCAAACTTTAAAAAGAAAGTTAATGGTAGGCAAAAGTTTAACCCAATTCCTTACATGGTGTTCAACTCGGTACTTGTTGATGTTGTCTACTAATACATGTATTGTCAATGGTGATGCCATCCCCTATTTTCTTATCGTTTTCTTGATTTGAGGGCATTTTGGTCGTGGCCAGAGTGATGCCTTAAAATACCTTTTTTTGGACATTTCCCAGGGTTTTGAAGAATCTGAAGTTGTTGTCATTTTAAAGTTATACATTTGCATAATTCGATAATTAGCAAAATTATTTAGAGACCCATTGATAACTTAATTTTAAAAATCTTGAAGCTTACTATAAACAAAATTATAGCGTTTGGATAATTTTAAATAATTCTCCACTCTAGGAAACATAGGATATTGAAAACCACTTGACAGTTTTTTCCCTTGGAATATTTTTTTCCCTTAGAATAACTTTTATAAACAAGTTAGTGTTTACTAAAAATCATAAGTAATGGAAGCAAACCCCAAATGGGAAAAAATTCTTTAAACTGCTCTTAAGTAGTCAAGTACTTTAAGTTTGAACGTTTTGTAGTATAGACTTAAATGATGATACATTTTGTTCAGTTGGGAATATTAAAAAGGTTAATTTGGAAAGCTGAATTAGTCCTTTAATATTTCTGATGAAAACTTGTTATCAATTGACTGCAATGGAAAAGATAAGGTGCATAATTACAAAATTACTATTTAAGTGAGCTAGATAAAAAAAAAATCAGAATTAAACTTTACAAAAAGGGAAAAATGTAAGATAGTGTTTCCCGAGACTGCTCCAAAATAGTTTCAAACAACGTTAAGATGGCGCATTTTGCCGTATACGTGATAGGTGATAATTTTTTAAATATTAAAATGGTTAAATTAAATCATGCATTTAGTATTTCTTCTCAATAAATATTATCAATGATTGCTATTATCAAGTAGAAAATGCGCGCAGCAAATTTACCACGCTTCGGTTGCTGCGCACGAGAGGAGCGCGCACTGAGGAGCAAGCAACAACAAAAGGCGGCAGAAGAAAGAAGACAAAGACACAAGAAGACAAGACATCCCGTCTCATATCCTCTTGATGTTTAAAGGTGTTTATGGTACGTATGTTGTAAGTGTTAGAGGGGGGGACAAAGAGTAGGCCTAGAACTAAAGTGCTACTTTTCAAAAGGCCCATGGCAGTTTGGCTTTAGCCCTTATTGAGGGCTGTCAAACTTTAAGAAGGTACATGTAGCTACTAGTTAGAAAAGGTTTAACCCAATTCCTCCCTTAGTCGTACAGGGTGTTGTCTACTAATATTTTCAATGGTGAAGCCATCCACTTTTATTCTGATCCGGTTTTCTTGATTGGAGGGCATTTTGGTCGTGGCCAGAGTGATGCCTTAAAATAGTTTCCCTTGGAGCATTTCCCAGTGTTTGGAAGAAGCCAATAACCTTCTTTTGTTGTCATTTTAAAGTTTAATTCCCTTGTGTCCCAAGCAGTTTAGAGACCTTATTAAGGTCATTTTGTAGTCATTTTTTTTTGAAAAAAAAAACCCAACAAAAAATATAGTTCTTAAAGATATGAAAACAATAAAAAACAACATTATCTCAGTGTGCCTGATGCACAAACTAATTGAAATTACTATAAAAAAAAAATACTAAATGACACCTCCTCCCCCCTCCCCCAAGTGTAAACCCATGTTAACATGGTACATTTGCAGTAAACTAATCATTGATAAATTCTTTCAGTAAGGGATGTTAAATTGATTAATTTATTTGAATTAAATTAACCGTTTAATATTTCTGACAAAAGGATTTTATCAATTGATTTTGAGTGAATCGATATGCAAGCCTAGCAAACGAAAACAAAGATTTGAATTAAATTTAGTTTTGAGAGCGTGCGCAGCAGGCAAACGATAAATTGAGAAGCGAGCAAACGATAAATTGAGAAGCGAGCAAAAAAAACAAAAACAAAAAGGAAAAGGAGGAGGAGAAACCAGAACTACGAAGAAGAAAAGAAGAACAAGACGAAGCATACATGTACATCCCATCTTGGTGTAAAAGGTGATTGTCGTAAGTATATGGTAAGTTGGTTAGATAGGGCAAAGAATTGGCCTAGAGGAAACTTTCGTTTAAATGTAATCTTAGTTATCACTTGGTTTACGTCTTATTTAATTGCCTTGGTTGATCAGTGATATCACTCTTGTGATATTTTTTACTCTTAATTTTATTTATGTTGCTTTTAATTTTCCGTAACATTCTTAAATATTTACGCACATTTTTATATCGTAAATTTATCACTTGATTTTAAGTTTACTTTTAATATGTTAATTCGTTTGCAGGGCCCAAATGGAAACTAGTTATTTTTTTCCGATTTGGATTACCCTGGGTAAAACTAATAATTACAGAACTTAATAACAGTATGGGGAGGTCGCAAATAGAATCCTAAGGCTTGTATACAGAGTCTGGCCTCCACAAGAAGAATACATATAATTAATAAGTTACAATCATGAGTTTTCAAACAATCATGAGTTTTCAAAATAGATAAATAAGCAATTTTCAATTTGGTTTATTTATTGAGTAATTTAATTTTATAGTTGTTCATAACCTGACAAGTCAAAAAATACAATTTAAAGAAAAAATAACCATCCATAACTTAACAGTTTTATTAATATTGAATCATATGGCAATATTTTAAGTAAAAGTTCATAAAGCTCCTAGTTATCGTAACCTAAGAAGAAGTTGCTTTTAATATCGTAATTTTATCACATGATTTTATGTTTACTTTTAATATGTTAGTTTGTTTGCAGGGCCCAGATAGAAACTAGTTATTTTTTACCGATTTGGATTACCCTGGGTAAATAAAGGAAATAAATAAATAAATAAATAAATAAATAGAACTTTCAGGTTTCAGGTTTCAGCTTTATTTCCATACCATTTGTACATGTACAATGTAAGGTAAAACTAATAATTACAGAACTTAATAACAGTATGAGGAGGTCCCAAACAGGAAGCCTAGGCTTATAATAGGGTCTGGCCTCTACAAAAAGAAGACATATAATTAATAAGTTACAATCATGAGTTTTGAAAATAGATAATTAAGCAATATTCAATTTGGTTTATTTATTGAGTAATTTATTTTTATAGTTGTTCATATCCTGACAAGTCAAAAAATACAATTAAGAAGAAAAAATAACTATCCATAACTAAACAGTTTGATTAATATTGAGTCATATGGCAATTTAAGTAAAAGTTTATAAAGCTCCTAGTTATCGTTAAATAAGAAGAAGTTGCTTTTTTAGTACTTCTTACAAACTCTTAAGTAAGTGGGCACAAAGGAGAGGTCCCTGATATCTTACAGTTGAAAGGTGAAGACTTGTCCTAACTTTACTTAGATGAAGTTTATCTGAAGCCCTAGTGTTGTAGGTATGAATGTTAGTGTTCCTTACAGTTTTCTAACAGTCTAACATTCAACGGTAATGACACAGTTTTTTCAAAGTTAGGCCTATACATTAAAGTACATATTATGGTATTTATAGAGATCAAATACAGATAAGGTGTTGAATTTGACGAATAGCAGTCCAGAGTGATCTCTGGGGCCAGACCCAATTAAGTGTTGTATTTCAACAGATTGGTTGCAGAGATGATTGGGGGTCTGAGATGGACCAAACTACCTGAAGTACACACCGATTACCAACAGGTTAAGTATGACTAAACAGGCCTGGAATTTCATGACGGCTACGGAGGTCATGACCTCTGTTGCCCGGGGCCTTGGTGCCCTTTCAAAAGTTTCCCATAGACTTTAAGATTTTCCAATTGAAGTGCTCTTTTCAAAATGAAAATGGCCTTGCATTCTCAAAGATGAAATTCCAGGTCTGGATTAGCTCAGGTGAGGTGAGGTCAGGTGAGGTCGGGTAAGGTCAGGTGAGGTCAGGTGTGGCCGGGTAAGTTCAGGGTGGATAGACGGACCAAAATAACCAACTTTTCCTTTCACAGCGAATAACACCCGTTCATTTCACAGCGACTAAAAAACGTTTTCTTCCCCCTGAATAACTCCTTTTTGCCTTAAATTCAACTAACTTGATTTATTTTTGTTTCAACAGAAACCTTGTTTCCATCCTGTGGTGGATAGGACGCTCAGATAGTGATGGTTGGTAAGATATGAGGTAATAGTATGGTGTAAACCATGGAGGAAGAATCTCCATGGTCTAACCAATCCTTCCTTTTGACTCTTGTTGAGCTTTTCTTCAACTTACCAAACTAAAAATCTAAGGTGTCTAAGAGATGCCACCATCCGATATCTCCTCATTTCTGGACATATCTGATGGTGGCATCTCTCAGACACGGTAGATTTTATGTTTGGTTAAGTTATCAGGTAAGCTCAACTAAACATGATTTATAAAAAATTAATGCTAACATTTCTTCAGAACTTTTTTTCTTTTCAGATACCAGAGGTGACTGCTCTTTACTTCTGGCATGGCAAGAGGTTTGGTAATGTATTAATTTAAGTTAAGATAAAGTTTAACCGAAAGTTAATCACAAAAGGAGAGCTTTTAAGAACTGGGATGTCTCTCACCAAACCTGGTCTGAGTAGAAGCAGCCATTAAAAGACTTAATCGCCCACACATTGGGCTTCAAATCTTCAAAGGAGCAACTTCACTTCTTAAAGTCATATGTTGTTCAAAGAATTTGGATGAAGTTTTAGTAGCTAAAATGCTTGATTTCAAACTTTGCAAAACCTTAGAATTCATGAAAAAAATCTCTCATCTCAAGCCGTTTGGATATAACAGTTGGAAACTGACAGTAGCAACTGACTTGAGTTTAACTAAAATGGTAAACATTGGTTATAACGATTAAACTTTCTTTCAATGTCTTTAGAGAAGTTCTTCATTATCACATTATACCAGAGGTTTCTTCATCAATGCAGTTTTCACTTCAGACATGGCAAGGATTTTGGTAAAGTATCAATTTGTTACTACGTAAAGTTTGACCAGCAAAGAGAATTATCAAAAGAGAGCTTAAGCCGATCTCTCGGCCCACCTACGTAGTACAAACATTTGGACGCATTCGATCATCAACAAGTTTAAATCTCCCACATATTGCACCTGACATCTTCAAAGGAGCGCCTTAATAGCCGATTTCACTTCTTCAAAATGTTTGCTGTTGGCAATTTTTGACCGAGTTTTCAAACACCATCAAAAATTGAAGAAAATGACTCCACACTATTACTTTACTTTAAAAAAATGTAGTCTCCCATGCATTGGGGCTGAATCCTTCAAAGGAGCAACTTAGCTGATTTCAGTTCTGACAAGTGCTCTTTTTAGAGCAAAAGTTTTGACTTATTTTTATGAGTTCTAAAAAAATTGTAGCAACTGATGATTTAGTTGGTAAACATTGTTTATTAAACAAAATGGCAACTTTCTTGTTAATGTCTTTAGAACTTCTTTGTTATCACAGATACCAGAGGCGATGGACATTGTTACTTTGGCATGGGAAGGAGTTTGGTAATGTATCGATTTGAATTGAGGTAACACTTGACTGGAAATTAATGGCAGTGGACACTATTGGTAATTGTCAAAGACCAGCCTTCAGTTGGTGTATCTCAACATATGCATAAAATAACAAACCTAGAAAATTTGAGCTCAATCGGTCATCGACTTGCGAGATAATAATGAAAGAAAAAAACACCCTTGTCACACGACATTGTGTGCGTTTAGATGGTTTCTCACAATGTTTTATACCATCAACCTCTCCGCATTACTCGTCACCAAGAAAGGTTTTATGCTAATAACTATTTTGAGTAATTACCAATAGTGTCCACTGCCTTTAACTACCAAAGAGAGCTTTACAAATGGTCTCTTACCCCAGGCTGCTTGGAGATATGATTGGTATAAACAGTTGCAAGTGATCTTCAAACAAAGTGACAATTGAAGCTCTGCATGGTATAGAAACCCACCTGAAGACAAGCAGAGTATACTATTCGAAACGTCAAGACAACACCCGCTCTTTTCAGAGCCAGCACTACTCCAAAAAGAAATTTTACACATTGTCGTACCCAGAAGTTCACTATAAGTTTCAATTATGGATTGTTCTGTTTGAAACATCCAGACAACACCCCCTATTTCCAGAGCCAGCACTACTCCAAAATGAAATTTGACACATGGTTGTACCCAGAAGTTCACTAGTTTCAATTATGGACTATTCTGTTTGAAACATCCAGACAACATCAGCTCTTTTCAGAGCCAACACTTCTCAAAAAAGAAATTTTACACTTGGTTGTACCCAGAAGTTCACTAGTTTTAGTTAGTTACTTCTTAAAATAATTAATCTCCCACACGTTGGACTTTAGTCTTCAAGGGAGAAACTTGGCTGGTATCACAATCATACAGGTGTTTGTTTTTGAACAAAAGTTTGGATTGAACTTTAGCAGTTCTAAAATGCTTGCTCTCAAACTCCTCAAAATCTGCAAATTCACTACAAAATGTTAAAACCCCTTTTACTTATTTTCTTTGTATTCAGTTGTCTGGTGCAAGATGGTGATCTTAGTGAACTTGCCTGACTGATGTCATCTATGTTTATCGTCATAGTAGGAATGACCACTACAAGGTCGCACTGGTAAGTTCAAGTTTGAGACCTTTGACCTTCAAGTTTTTATCGAATTCAAAGCACTTGAAATCCGTTAGCTCAGTGCATTTTTCCCTTCAAATTTTGTAAGAAAGACCGTCTGTTCGTAAACAATCATGCAAAAGATTTTCTCAAGAACACATCCATAAAGAGAAAAAATACCCCTCACTAATTCCTGGTCATTTCTGCTACGCAGACAATTTACAGGGCATTTTATTTCTGCTTTAGCGGGAACTCTTTGAAATTGGGCCCACTTGCTCAGTTTTTTAGCGAGATCGTCCAAAACTTGATGTTACTTCTTCAATGAAACTCTTACAAAATAAAGGATCAATCCAAGCTAGCCATAGTGTACTTGTTTTTTTTCAGTATCCTTTAGGCTCGTACTCATTGATAAAGAAAACTTTATCGGAGAAACGAAGGAGATGCGTTTCAGGTTTTGTTTAAGCTGCTGACCTTGTTTAAAGATGCTATGTCAGATTTTTGGCCCCAAACAGTAAAAAATATATATTTTTTGAGTGAATGGTATACTAAAGAGTATCAATCGCTCTAACGAAAAACAAATTTAACTTTTACTTTTAATGGTCAGGAAAATTTAAAACGTTTCTTATAAAACACATAAGAATTGGTCACATGATATAATTTCGGATCCCGACAAAAACTAATTTTGAGCACTTTAATTCACTGCTACTAATTATTGGCGGACTTTTTCAAGCAATGGCTCAAATGAAAGCTTGTAACTTTCACGACCCCTATCAAAATACCTGAATTTTAAATCAAAATGTTTGGGTTAAATCGACCAAAAATCTGACGTAGCATCTTTAATAGATTTAGTGAGAGTGATCAAATAATAATCAGTTAGGTTATTTCAAACTGCAGATTGGGAGAGAGTCTTTATAATGACATCATGGTGACATCAGCCTGAGATGACGAGAGAAGACTCTGGCTTGATTGAGGATCTTATGGACAAGAGCTAAGGACTGACTGGAGCAAGTCTAATCAAGAGGAGGATCAACATCATCCGGATCACAGTGACAACTAGAGCCGTGGGCTGTATCCAAATTGGCGGCTACGGTTACGGCTACGACTATTGCTATAGCGTTTCTAAGGACGTCCTATACTTCAAAGCTTGATGAAGTGACAATCTTGTCGTAGCCGTAGCTGTAGCCGCCAGTTCGGACATGGCTTTGTAGAACTAAAGACTTTTATCAAATTGCAACCATCTAGTTTCTCCCCTGATCAATTCATATAACTCACTAGCCAAACAAAGGCTTGGATGAAAAAAAGTCTGGCCCCTCTATGCAATGAGAATAAGACCTTTGAAAACGATATTGTGTATATGGGAAACTAGATGGTCAAACCGTGATAAAAGTCTTGAGTTTTATGATTGGTTTAGTTCTTATTAGAACCCAATCATAAAACTCAGACTTTTATTACGGTTTGACCATCTAGTTTCCCATAAACACAATATCATTTTCAAGGTCTTATTCTTATTGCATAGAGGGGCCAGACTATCTTCAATATGTACAGCCAAGTGCATACCATAGAGTTATATATAAACACTAGAGGGCGCACGAGTGATGCTTCGTGCACAAACGCCACGGGACCGCAAGATGACAAGCGCGTCATTCTGCACGCGCGTTGAATATGAAATGCACGTTGGAGGTTTTTTATATTGAACGCTCACGCGATGCTGTTTGTTCAACTTACAAAATGGCCGCACAAACACACGCTGTGAGATAGCTGTTTTGTCAACTTAGAAAATGGCCGCCTGCTCGCATACCGGGACGCGTATATAGGCCAGTGCGCGCTCTAGTTCTTATATATAACTCTATGGTTCATACTTCCTGCGAATGCAAATGTGATACGAATTTTGACTTCACAAATTCGCAACGAATATTTCCCAACAGTTGGGCTGACTCTTGCGAAACCTTCGCTGCGAAAACAGCCCTGTGACGTTAAACTCGCTTCACATTCGCAGGAAGAATAAACCGGGCTTAATATGTAGTTTTATCTTAGTACGTTATAGCTTTTGGGTGTTTATGCTTTCAAGTGCATTTGAGGGATCGTAAAGAAAATGCCTTTACAAGAATGGTTCAGAGAGTTGGGACGTCTTGCATCCTTAAAGACAATAAATAATTGTGCCACTATTTTTGCGTTTCATTACTTTTTCCAATTTAAAGTAAAATATGTACTTGACAGTATGATATGTCACAGTACTTCATACAAATTTTAGTTACTTTAAAAGCAAAAGTTGCTCTCAAAATTCTTGCGTTTGAAAAACAAATTTGCAAGGCACTGCAGAGGGTCAAATCCGTTTGGAACCTCTTTTTTTCACAACTCTCTTCATCCACTCAATAACACCTAGAGACTCCAGGGTCACAATTTCATTGGCCAACTTGGTTATTATTTCAGCCAATCAGGTACACTTATCAGATAAACTTTTCCTCTTGAATGCAGCTCCGCATCGCTCAAAAAGAGCAGGGAGCTGTACAGCGACAATCAAATACAGTTATCAGTTTAAAAAATAAATCGGTAATCACATGGTGCTACAATTTCACAAACAATACTTTGCACCCAAATAACTTCCCCTTTGCACACTAATATCTTCACCTAACATATCACCACAACTAATGAACCATATAACAGAATAATTGTGCTCTATGTGATTACTGATTCAATCGCAATACACAATATTTGCAAAATTTACGCAATGCTGTGCGATTCTTACGAAGGTGTCTTGACACACAAGTATTAAGTCACTCACGAGTTAAAACAAAAAGTACCAAATTCTTAACTGATATACAGTGCTCGATATTGGCTGAGGTAATTGCTTAAGAAAGTTGTCAGGAGACTTGGAGTGGGGGGTAGGGGTTGATAGTGGGAATAGTATTATCTAGTGCCTACTTAATGTACCGTAGTTTATATCTATTTAGTTTTGGTGCAAGACGTTGTTCCTAAATTAACACTCTATTGTCTTGTGCCCCCTGTCCGAGCACGACTCGAACGATAGGGGGCACTGTTTAGAAAACTTGAGTTCGTTTGTTGCTTCTAACAAATGGTGAGGCGCCAGGCACTGTTGAGTTGCAGATAATGCATAAGAACGTCTTGCACCAAGACTTAATTTCTGGCCAATTTCATAGAGCTGTGAGAAGGCATAAAAAGAAATTTTCTTAGCAACATTTTGCTGTTTCTGCAGCTCCATGAAATTGGGCCATGGTGTAGTTGTAATGTATGTATAGCCTTATAAATTAAACTGATGCCGATCTACAGAGTTATAAACTTGGGTGCCGTAGAAATTTGGAGCCATATGGGAGTTTCCCCATAGTAGGGGTTTTCACCCATCTCGTAACAAGCAATTAACGCAGACATTGTTGTTCATATGTAGTAAATATTTTTTATGTTAGTAGTGGTAATTATTAAATAATCAATTAAAGTTGAATGAGGCATCATTTTGACATTCATTGGAACCTGTTCTCTTCCCTAATTATCGACAATTTGTTAAAAACATACAGAATGCTCCGAACTTTGACAGACTACAGCCTAGTTCATACTTACTGCGACTGCGAATGCGACATCACATGGCTGTTTTCGCAGCGTTTGTTTCGCAGGAGTTGAACACAGCTCAACTGTTGAGATTTATTCTTTGTGAATTTGTGAAGCCAAAATTCAAATCGCATACGCATTTGCAAGAAGTATGAACCAGGCTTAACCTAGTCAAGATGTTGAACGGTTTACCAATAAATCTACATACAACAGACATAGAAACAGTAAAATAAAATACACTACCTTAGTGCTATTGGAGTCGAGTACTGGAGTGTCCGAACTGAGAGAGAAGAGGTCATCAGTTCATCTTGCTGTTTCACCGAGCTCAGGATCGGATCAATCGCTGTACATTATTGTCTGCTGTCGGCACATGGGTCGTCACTCCATCTTGCTGTTTCACTGAGCTTTGAGTTTCACTGAGCTTTCACCGAGCTTTGAGTTTCAGGGAGCTTTGAGTTTCACTGAGCTTTGAGTTTCACTGAGCTTTGGATCGGATCAAAAGCTGTACATCCTCATCTACTGTCGGCACATTGCAAAGACTTGCCTAGAAAGTGTTACAGTTCCTTGAAGAAGTAGTAGAGACATCAAAACCCTTCAACGGTTTTATCTTCTACCGTCTAGAGAAATCACCCAACAGGCAACTCCTTCAATGGTTTTACGTTCTTCGTCTAGAGAAATCAACGGCCAAGCAAATCCTTTGATGGTTTTACTTCTTCATGTAGAGAAATCACCCACCAGGTAACTCCTTCAATGGTCTTATGTTCTTCGTCTAGAGAAATCAACGGCCAAGCAAATCCTTCGATGGTTTTACTTCTTCATGTAGAGAAATCGCCCACCAGGCAACTCCTTCAATGGTCTTATGTTCTTCGTCTAGAGAAATCAACCCCCAGTCCAATCCTTCAATGGTTTTACTTCTTCATGTAGAGAAATCGCCCACCAGGTAACTCCTTCAATGGTCTTATGTTCTTCGTCTAGAAAAATCAACGGCCAAGCAAATCCTTCGATGGTTTTACTTCTTCATGTAGAGAAATCACCCACCAGGTAACTCCTTCAATGGTCTTATGTTCTTCGTCTAGAGAAATCAACGGCCAAGCAAATCCTTCGATGGTTTTACTTCTTCATGTAGAGAAATCGCCCACCAGGTAACTCCTTCAATGGTCTTATGTTCTTCGTCTAGAAAAATCAACGGCCAAGCAAATCCTTCGATGGTTTTACTTCTTCATGTAGAGAAATCGCCCACCAGGCAACTCCTTCAATGGTCTTATGTTCTTCGTCTAGAGAAATCAACGGCCAAGCAAATCCTTCGATGGTTTTACTTCTTCATGTAGAGAAATCACCCACCAGGTAACTCCTTCAATGGTCTTATGTTCTTCGTCTTGAGAAGTCGACCCCCAGTCAAATCCTTCAATGGTTCCATCTTCTTCATCCTCCAAACACTGTTAAGCTCCTCAAATCCTGCATTCCAACCCCATCTCAAAGCTTATAAAATGAACCAGAACAAAAGCATACTACACAATGGAGTCACCTGGTGTGTAAAAGTCACTGTAAAAGTGAACAAAAAGCACCAGTAACTTTATACAAGTTTCAATGTAATGGAAGCCATTCAAAATAAATGTAATGTGAATCCACTAAGGTCAGATTCCCCTTGGTTGACAACTGATAAAAAACAATGTCAAAACGACTAATGGTCACTTTCTCCATACACAACATGGGGTTTGTCAATTTCTAAAGGTTATTTCAGCCAAAAAACATGAACGATACGCAGGGTTTTAATTATGATCCAACTGAAGTTTTATGAAAAAACATATCACTTTTTAACTCCAAAATTTGAATCTGAAAATCGTTACTGACGGTTATGATTTTCAGATTGTTTTTTTCCAAAAGCAGATTACTCTTCCTGCATTGACATAACCACTTAAAGGCACTGGACACTATTGGTAATTACTCAAAATAATTATTAGCATAAAAACTTACTTGAGTATGAGTAATGGGGAGATGTTGCAAGTGTAAAACATTGTGAGAAACGGCTCCCTCTGAAGTAACGTGTTTTTCAAAAAAGAAATAATTTTCCACGAATTTCATTTTGATAACTCAGAATTAGAATTTGAGGTCTCGAAATCAAGCATCTGAAAGCACACAACTTCGTGTATCAAGGGTGTTTTTTCTTTCATAATATCTCGCAACTCCGACAACCAATTGAGCTGAAATTTTCACAGGTTTGTTATTTTATGCTTATGTTGAGATACACCATCAAGTGAGAAGACTGGTCTTTGACAATTACCAATAGTGTCCAGTTTCTTTAAGATTGTCAAAAATATCTCAAAAAAACGCTACTGCCTTTTGAAACTATATTTTCAAGGGTTAGTTTTATGGTTTATACAAGTTCATATAATATCAAATTTGCAACGAACAATAAAAAAAACCATGCAGACAAGTGAGGCTACAGTTTGCTGTTGACAAGCGCTACATTTAATATGAACGACTATCGGTAATTATTAATAAGTCTAACAATATATTCTGACATAATTACTTATGAATTACTATGCTATACACTACATGGTAACATCTCTACAATTCCTTATGTACATGAAATTTCATACACAGTAAGGACTGTACAAGTCTAGTGTGCATTTGAGCTCCATTGAGGGTGTGAGTTTGATTTCTGGGCGCTTCAATGCAAAGATGACCCATCTAAATTCCCACTAAACTTGCACAGTCTGCTGAGATAACATAAACTGAAACTATCATCAATGTAAAAGGTGATTCCCTATATATATATAAAAAAAAAAATACATCTTACAGTGGCAGTTACCGTGTTAAGAATCTTGATGTGATTTTAGGTGAACCTGTGGCACAATTTCATAGAGCTGCTTTTAAAAGCATGAAAAAGTAGCTAAGCTCATCAAAATGTTGATTACCAGAATAAGGTTACCAACCGATAAACCGATTCCCATGAATGGTTTTCCTGCTACTAAAATTGCACTTAGCAGAACTTGTGTTAAAATAGTTTATTACTGGATGGTTAACACTCTTTTCTGCTTAAGCTGCTTTATGAAATTGAGCCCTTGTTTTGAACTGGTCTTTTGTAATTAAAATTGGGTTTACAAGAAAAAGATTCTTCCCACTTCTTTATCGCAAGAATTGTTATGACATGACATTAAGAAAATAATTTCTAGCAACCTATCCACAACCTAACCAAGGTGTCAAGGCATTCAATAAAAAACATTGACAGATATAAAATAAATTCGTTTTTAACCACATTTTATCATCACCTAATAAAACTAGAAATAACAAGAAAATTGAACTTGCATAAAATTTCTTAAAATGTCCAATTGATTTCAATATTTCATACGTGTGTACCTATCCTTCCTCCAACAAACAAAAATAAAAATAGCAATCTAAATAAATAGAACATAGATAATAAACAATTAGTATCAACCTTAATTTAACCATTTTCTTCAAGCACCATCAAAGAGCTATTAGAATGAAATGCCAAACATTGCCATCTTTTCCTGATGTGAACACATCTGCTAGTCTTTCCTCCTGTCACTCGCTACTGATTCATAGCTGGCAGTATCATCCTTTCCTTGTATTATTATCACAGCTGTGAAACCAATCTTAAACAGTCATTCTTGAATCAAGACTAATTTTAATAATGAAATACATTTCCCCATAATGGAGTTGGTGTGCAGCATTTTTTGTATTATTAAAAACATATACATTCAAACAAAAATACACTTAAAGGTTAAATGCATCGAAAATCAATATCATAAATGACAAACGCCAAGGCTAATTTCATAGAGCTGCTGACTGCTAAGAAAAACTGAGTAAGCAACCAGTCTAAAGTGCTATTCACACGACAGCATTTTAACTGGGGTCCCTTGATAACTTTAGCATGGTTGTAAAATGTAGCAATGTTTGACAAGATTTCGCAAGAGAACTTGGACAGTAGAATTTTTTTGTTTGTCCTTTCACAACGGACATTTTGAAAAATTGTACAACCATACTACAATTTAACAGGGGACCCCTGCTAAATTGCTCTCGTGTGAAAGGGGTATAGTATTATTTCTTTTGTGCTTAGCTGCTTTTAGGTATTAAGCAGCTCGACAACATTAGTTTCTCAGGTTTATACTTTTTATTAAGAATATGAAAATAACAGATGTTGAATGAAAACAAAAAGTCAACATATTTTGTATTTAGAGTTGCGTGGACTTATTTATTTTTCACTGAAAGGAATATTTCTTTGAATTTTTGACAGATGCTGTTGGGAAATGAAAAACAAACAAAACCTGTTGTATATGCTGATGAAAATGCACAGATGTGAGATGAAAGGTTGTTTGTACATGACTAATGGATGTGAGACAAACATCCAATGTCATGATCTCGATCAATAACTCATTCTTAGTTTATAATTAACTACCATTATCGTTTGCAGATTCTTTCGTGCAGATTCTTTCGTTCTTTTTTAAATTTATAATTTATAATTTATTTCAAATTTAAATCTACATTTTCGGGTCAAATGGGCCAAAAATCGGACCTAGCATCCTTCAATAAGTTTCAAACAGCATAGTGAAAAAAACCAAAAAAACATGGGTTTAACAGTTCCACGAATTCCAAAAAATTGTTTGTTCACCTATTTTCATGCTAGGATTCTATCACAATCAAAATCAAATGCAAATAACTAAACTAAATTAAAATGTACAAATTTGTAAAAATTATATTTAAAAAGGGAGGATAAATTTATAAATGTCCTTATTAGATTTTGTAGAGAAGGGAAAACCATTGCTAGAAAGGTGGAAAAGAGCATATTGACTAAACTCGGGTTAAGGCTCTTCAAAAGTTGTACTTATTACAATGAAATAAAACATGGAATGTGTTTATATTTTCATAAACAATAATCCTTCTGCAATTAAGTAGAACCGGACATGATAGTTTTACTTTGGACATAAAAACCACTACTTGTACATGTAGGTATGCAAATTCACTGTGACTGGTGAAGTGGTTAGAATCACAATGTTGTGGGTTCGAATCCAGCCAAGTTGACCCCAGACTTCACAATAACTAAAATAAGTATTGGTGTCCATAGTTGCTAAATTACAAGTTATTGATTTATGCAATTCATCAAAGGTATTTTAGAATAATTTTCCTATTTCAACATCGGTGTGTGATTCACATTGGAAATTGAAGTGTCCACCGACACATGAACTTTGTTTTAAATTATTAAATAAATAAATAAATTTCAATTGCAAAAAAAAAAAAAAGGTTAGAAATGTATTGTGCATAACAGATTCAAGAAAGTTTTACCAAGATGATAGTCAATATCTCTCTTTTGTATAATGGCTTTATAAAACTTCAAAAACATGTCTTGTTTTTTTTTTTTTAAGCGCCTTGAGCACCTTATCTGTATGCTATAACTGATACAACTTCTTTCAATATTATTATCAAATATTCGAACATCTGTTCAACCATCCATTTTGCTTTTTACCAGTTTATTTTTAGGGAAAACAGTCATACAATATTATTTAAAACAACCTTACTCGACATAGTTTCTCAACTACTTGTACAGTTATTAAAAGTTACGGGTTCAACCTCACAGCGCAACATTGATACATGTACCAATTAAAGAAGCACATGAATTCAAATGAAACAATAATAAAAAGCTCGTTTTTAAAAAATACTTTTTTTGTTTTCTTACAAAAAATGCTGTCAGTGCAGTTGCTTAGTTAATTAATAAAAAAATCTTGCAAATTCTACGATAAAAAAAATACAAAGAGCAAAGCACAGACTTGCAGCTGAACTTTCACTTTAAACAGCAACTATGTACTTGTCCTGATTTTTGATCAGTCTAGTTTGTATGCACTGGGCGCCATTTTAGCAAGCAATTCTTTCAATGCAACACTAGATCAGTACAGACAATGACCATTGCTACACAGGACGAGATATTGGGCCCTGGGCCCTATTTCATAGAGCTGCTTAGCACACAAATTTGCTTAGCATGAAATTTTTGCCTTGATAAAAAAACAGGAATACCAACCAAATGTCCATGTGATTTTCAGGATAAGCAAACAACGGCTGAAAACCAGTAACGAGCATTATGAAACTAATGGAAATTTGGTTGGCAATCCTGTTTTTATCAAGGAAGAAATTTCATGCTAAGCAAATTTGTGTGCTTAGCAGCTCTATGAAATCGGCCCCTGGTAAGTTTGCATCCACTTGCCATCTAGAGGTCCCCATTGTACAAGCAGCTTGTAAAGGGCTATCAGGGTAGCTGCATAATACAGTAGAATCTACAAGGAGTCTACATACTAAAAAACACCAATAGGAACGCTACATGATTCAGAAGGGTTAACTGGACATCTATCCTAACAGTTTTGCATCAGTAGAACCCCCTTCAATGGGGGTAGTTCATCTGTCAACTTTGCGTCAATGCGTATTGCGTAGCACAAAGCACCATCAACACAAAATAAGGTGCTAATAATTATTCACTAAAACTTCATTTCAGATGATCACATTTTATAAAGCTATACCACTCCGTGAATAGTCAACGGTCAAAATTGAGCAAGTCAATAACAAAAAATGTGTTTTGTTTTTTAAAATTATGAATAACCATAATCTGCATAAAGCAGTTTGTGAATCAAAAAATTGAGGTACATGTAATTTTGTATGAATACAGGTAAGTATTTGACTGAATTCTAAAAAATTTACAATTGTCATGATAGTTAATACAGCTTATGTTATTTTGTTATGATGTACATTATACATTAATGCAGTTTGTTATTTACACATGACTTTAGCTTCTCTCAAATGAATCCAGGGCCCAGTTTCACAAAGCTGTTTTAAGCAGAAAATACTGCTTGACAAATTTCTTTGCTTAGCAAAAATTGAGTCTAGCACCAGCCACAACAATTTAATGTAATTTGGGCTGGTAACATGTTTCTGCTAAGCAATACTTTTCTGTGCTAAGCAACTTTTTTGTGCTTACAGGCGTTGTAAAACTGGACCCAGAAATGAGCAGGTACTCCCACTAAGATCTTAAAAAAACAAACTTGTGAGGACCTGAAGTAATCTTGGGCAGAGGCGTTGATCTCTCGGACAATCTTTGATGGTGCATTATAGCAAAGGCCAAGAAAACAACAGATTAAACCTTAAAGGATTGGGGTACTTTTTGTAACACAAAACACAATGTCCACAGATTTACATTAAACTTACGCAGTTTGAAGATAATGATATTAGAAGGCTTCCCTTCAAATATTACTTGCTGAGGTGCTGTAGATTTTTTTAGAAATGAGTAAAACAATCTCACGAAAATACATTTAACATGCTAAAATAATTTTTCTCTCATTTGAGGCGAATATTATTTTTGTGACTTGTTTTACTCATTTCTCAAAAACTACAGCACCTCAGTAAGTAATATTTTAAGGGAAGCTTTCTACCATCATTATCTCATGTAAATCTGTGGACATTGTGTTTTGTGTTCTACAAAAAGTACCCAGACCCTTTAACGAGGACTTCACCGTGTTTACCTGCCGGTAACATCCATCAAGTGTGGGAGGAACTTTTAAGAGTCTTCATCTGTCAAGATCCTGAGCCGATGCATTTCTTAAAACCCCGATCTAGTTTACTTGAAACCTCTTGGGAGATGTTGGGAGTCAGACAGAGCACCTTCATTATTTGTGTCAATATTGAATCTACCAGGAGTGGTCCTCACGGGTAACTTCAAGAAAGCGTTATTACATTTAAAGCTTGGACTTGGGACTTGGGAATCTCGGCCGAAAGTCAGTGTAAACATGGTAAATGGCAGTAGAATATTCTACTTGAATGCAGAGACCGTACAATTGCCTTTATGCATTGACGTCACTAAGCAGCTATCTTAAAGACAGTGTACACTATTGGTGATTGTCAAAGACTAGTCTTCACAGTTGGTGTATCTCAACATATGCATAAAATAACAAACCTGTGAAAATTTGAGCTCAATCGGTCCTCGAATTTGCGAGATAATAATGAAAGAAAAAAACACCCTTGTCACACGAAGTTGTGTGCTTTCTGATGCTTGATTTTGAGACCTCAAATTCTAAACTTGAGGTCTCGAAATCAAATTCGTGGAAAATTACTTCTTTCTCGAAAACTACGTCACTTCAGAGGGAGCCGTTTCTCACAATGTTTTATACCATCCATCTCTCCCCATTACTCGTAATCAAGAATGGTTTTATGATGATAAATATTTTGAGTAATTACCAATAGTGTCCACTGCCTTTAAAGAGACATGTTGCTTTGGTTTGGGTGAGTTGGTCAATGAAAAGTGTTTGAAAGATGTTTTAAAAGAAGAATAAAATGATCCACACTAATATGCCATGAAATTGCTTGGTTTTCCTTTTATTTTGCGAACTAACACGATCGTGTTAGAAGTTCACGGCGTATAAGTAAAACCGTGCAATTTCGACGTATTTTTGTGTGTATCATTATATTCTACATGTACTTTTAAAACATCTTTCCAACCATGCATTTTCCAACAAATGGTTTTAAAACGCTTTTCATGGACCAACTTGCCCGATCCAAGACAACATATCCCTTTTTGAACAATGACAAACTTTGAAAAAACAAGCAGCTATTTACGTGCGGCCTGATCAGTGATTAGCGACCTTCTTTTTGACCTCCAGCTGAGGTCGCTCTCTCAATGACGTCATGTGCATATAAAGTCTATTGGTAGATAAAACTTCATCATACTATTTTTTGTGTACATATTATTATTTAACTCTTTATACAGTTGAATGTTACATTGTTTACATTTGCATTTTACATTTTAAATACTTTACAGCTTTTGAGCAAATCAGTTGATCAAAAACCAAAAAGCAATTCCAAACTGACATCACTCTTCAAAAGTGATCTTAAAAATTAATTACACTAATGTAAACAAAAATTAGTTACCATAACAAAACCAAAGATAACGCATCCACTTTATACAATATTTTCCATCTCAAAGTCTATTTCACTTTCAGATGGCTCGGTTCTTATCAAAATTGAATGATAACACCAAATTAAAAATGTGTTAAATTATTCAGAACAGTTCATTATGACAATGAAATACAAATAGGAATCCCATTAGTTTAACATGATCGTTTGTAACAACATTTTATTGTCATGGGGATTTTTAGGAACTTGATCTGTGATATTTCCAAAACTCTCTGTCCCTTTTGATGCATGAAGATTTTTTGATTTGAGCTTTGAAACTACAAATTGACAAGTTTGTACTCAAAACATTATTTCTTGTGATGAGTGCATCTACTCTGTAGTAGTCAACTTTCTCATCGTCTGACCACTCAGTTTTATTCCAAGTGTGGTTTTGAATGATGTATAAAATATGCCAGCCATTAGGAGTAGAGAAACTGTCTGGGGTATTTATGAATAATGTATAAAGTATGCCAGCCATGATGTACCGTTGGATTGAGGACTGTACCGGTAACTGATTAAACTGGGTCAGGTTTACTACTACTACAATCAGAGCCATACAGGTTGCGTGTTGAGCGACCCCAACCATAATATGGTGTAGGATTTTAAGATAGGTTTGCGCTAACACCATGTGGGTATATCTTTTGAGTAGTATTGGTTCTGAAAAGAACCGGTGGTTAACGACTCAACATTTCGATCAGTATGCTCTGATCGTCTTCAGGAGAAACTACTCAAAAGAGTATTCACATGGTGTTACCACAAACCTCTCTTAGTTATATACTTCCACTACGCAAATTTTAAAATCCTGTGTTAGATTTTGTTAGAGTGAGAAAGGATCCTAAGAAATCATTTAAGGGAGTTCAGCCCGGTTCATACTTCCTGCGAATGCAAAGCGAATTTGACATGAATTTGACGTCACGACCCGCCTTTCGCAGCGATATTCGCAAGTGAGTAGAGCAGAGTTCAACTGCTGCGAATTTTTCGTTGCGAATTTGTGACGTCTACATTCGCTTTGCATTCGCATTCGCAGGAAGTATGACCCGGGCTTTAGTGTTTAACCAAGGTGTGTACTGTCAGGATAATGTACTCAGTGCCGGCTCTACCTCATCAGGACTACATTGAACCCTGTCTTAATGTAATACTTCTCTCTCAGTCACTCATGATCAGACACAAGACACCTGGTAATTGGTACATGATGCAGCATCAGCCCCGCCCCAAACCACGCTCTCATCATCCAACTGGAAGGTGTTATCAGTCACCCCTCTCCTATGCCCATTCACAATCTTACCTGTTGGAGGGAGGGGCGTGTCTCCATTTGTGATGTGACCGTTAGGGTGTATAGCATGACCGTTCTGAGTCAGGTGAGGTCTGTTGTTACACTGGTCGCCTGAATTGTTGTTTGCACTGTGCTCCGATGAGTTGTCCGATGAGGTTGCGCCGTCGGTACTGGATTCGGGGGAGCTTTCATCCGATACGGAGCTCCCGTCGCTCTTATTTTGGTAAACTGAGAGTTTCTTACTGCCACCGATTCTATATGGTGTGACCTTTCTCTTGGTCTTCTTCAGGTCTATATTGATTCCACAGTCTCTTGATTTGGAGTTTCCGTTAAGCGGACTGCTGATGTCGGATTCCTCACTGGATCTATCTCCAACTGACCATGATAACGGTCGAGTGTTAAGAACTGCCTTCTCAGACGGCTGTACCTTTTCCCTTAGTAAAACTAGCGGTTCTTCAGCTTTGGCCTTGTAGTGTGTCCCATTTGTGGCGACTTTAACCGGGTGGCACTGGGGGTTTACACTGTCCATTTTGGCAATCCCTGTTTGTACCTTGGTCGTGGGACCAGAATCAGGGATGTACACTGCTACTAGTTTCTTTTTCGATCCAAGCTCGTTACTCGGTAAAGGGAGTGTGTTTGGTCGCCGACTGTGGTTGGAGTCGGAACTATTACTTGACCCCTCTGACAAAGTGGACTGCAGGCTGCTGCAGGATCCCTTACTGGAGAAAGAGTGCTCAGATATGGACGATTCCATTCCCTTTGCATGGTAGTTCTGATTGGGGCTTGTGATGTTCACCTGCTCTGCATCTCTGGCCTGCTGTCTCTGTTTGTTGACGTCGGGCTTGGCCGGTTTGCTGGATCGTTGCTCGGCGGCGACGTCGGCCAGGGAATGATTGGGATGCGAGCGTGCTCTTGCTTCATTGACTGTGAGCTGACCCCAGACCGGTAGGCTGGTAGGTCTGTGAAGGTTATGCCTCTTACTCCACACACCTAGATTATCAGTCATCTGATCACCACCTAGGCTTGGTCTCATCTCATGCATGACAAGCGGCTGACTCGGAGACGTAGTAGGTTCACTGTAACCATAACCCTCACTGGAGCTTTCTGTAGGTGTGCTGTAAGGTCGACCATACTTGAGATCTGAGGTGAACCTCTCGATGTTTTCATCTGAGTAGTGGAGGTTCTTGGGGTCGACGATCGGAGCAATGGCTGAAAGATCGATCAGATTCAGATCAGACTGGGCTGAGAGACTCGTACTGATGGTATCCGGGGACAAGAGTCTCTGACGCTCATTCTTTTCTAACATTGCACTCGACGGCATGTACCGCGTCCCAAAGTCATCTGACGAAGAGACTTCACCCTGGTGAGGTGCATGATGCGTTGAATCTACTGTGGTGACTCCTAGAGGGCGCTCTGGCAGACTACGAGACTGAGTACACGTAGCGACTGTCATCCCCTCTGAGGTGGGGTTGATGGTTGGGCTGACCGTACGGTGTTTGTCCCACAGAATCATCAGCTCAATGATGCGCTCTTCCACACACAGAGCGGTGAGTCGTGCCTCGGAGTCGTGATCCCAACAATCCTCAATAGTTTCTTTCAAAGAACGAAGCGCCTGAAGATGCAAGACAATTAAAGACAATCAAAACACTATCCAAACCCATACTCTATTCCCAACAATAATACACAGTTACTTTTATAAAGAGGTTTGTGCTTGGGGTAAAGCAAGCACAGGGATGATGGACCAGCTTAAGGGGCTGGGGTGGAATTCACAAAGAGTTAAGATTAGTTTAACATGTATCTCAAGTTACTTAGGACTAGCCGTAAGCTTTTAAAATCTCCTAGGACAAGTCCTAAGTTAAGACTAGTCCTTACTCTTTGTGAAATTTACCCCTGAACCCACTTGCTATAGAGCGAATGTCTTAGTGCACAGCCACAATCATGAAAACCACTGATGTAGCAGATCGCTGTGTCAATGATGAATAAAAAGTGCTTGAGTTTATTGACAAGATTTCCAAAGAGTTACTCAATATTTATCTGTTGTTCATTTGGTGTCTTTGTAAAAAAAGTGTACCCCTGACAATCTGACAAAGTGGCTGTGCACCTTAACAATCATTGACATTTACTTTTAAGGAGGGTAGTGACTTGGGGTAAAGAAAGCACTTGGACGTTGGAGCAGTTTAGAGGGCCTGAATCCTCTCTCTGGAGAGAATGTCTCAACAATCTTTGACAGTTTCTTACCAGGGACATGGGGCCGGAAGGTAAAAAAAGCAAAGTTTGAAAACTTGACAGAACTCCAAGAGCAACTTAAAGGGTCTGAACCCATGACCTGTACTCTTGAAGGGGCACAGCAATTTTCTGAATAATGTATGCATTGGAACTTTGCAAAGGACACCACAGCAAAAGCACAGGGCACCATAAGCCTTTTTGAGATGTGGCGGACACAATGCTACAGCACTATAAGTTTTGGGTAAATTGGTGTGTATACACCCAAACCAAACAGTACAATCCTATCACATGTATCACGTCCGCCATACTTCAAAAAGGCTTATGGCAATGGACCGTTCCGCCTGTCCACTAAGCTCCGCCCACCGCAAACGTGAGCAAGAAACGTGTACAAACACTCCCAATGACATTCTGCACGATTCCGCCGGGCGTGACAAATATACGCGCACACATGACCGAGTTTGTCCGACCACAATCATTGCTGTGATTGGTCAAATGGGTGAACGCGCACAGTTTGATTGATAGGCCGGATCGGTCCATTGCTGTGGGTACCGTGGCTGAATTCGAGGCCTGCAGATGTCCCATCCACAAATAATCCTCAGTAAAGCCTGATTCATACTTGCTGCGAATGTGAATGTGATACAAATTTTGACGTCACAAAATGGCAACGAATAACTCGCATCAGTTGACTTTTGCTGCAAAAACAGCCTTGTGACGTATAGACCGATCTATTTAGCTCCGCCCCATTGCGTATTGACCAATCACAACGCACTGAAGGTCCAACACTCGGGTCCGACATGCGTGCGCGTATGCTTGGCGCGCGCGACAGAGTTGTGCAGAAAAGCATTGGAGAGCCCCAGGTGTTCTTGCTCACACGTGCGTCGTGGGCGGAGCCTACTGGATCGGTCTATTGCATTCACAGGGAGTATGATCCGGGCTTTACACAATCTCTGATAAAAAGTAACATTTCAGAGCTCTTTGTTTGTTTTACCTGGTTGTTTTCTTTCCAGGCGTCAGGGAAAGCAGGTCTCTTCCTCCCTCGGGATACATGGACCTGCATGTCTTCAAAGGTTGGATGTTGGCACAGCTCGTCAGAGAACGGCAGCTTGTATGGTGGTACTTCACCGCCTGAAAGACAAGACAAAAATAGATGCTGAATTAATATATCATGGAAAGTTGTTATCTAATAGATGTTAAATTTGTATCGGGGATAAAGAATTCATTTTGGTCTTGACCCCCATATACACCACTGTGTGTTAGCACTGTATACTCATGGGGAAAGCCCTGTCTTGTCTTATTGACCATTTAACATTATGTTTAGTATGTGTTGTTTGTGGGAATCTCCATACATGTATGTATCTACATGTAAGTTAAACAGTTCATATTTACATCGGTTATTTACTAAAGCTTGCAGACGTTAATTGTGGATTGTTTAGGTTGCTGGCAGAATGTTCATAATTTACATGCCTGAGGCTAAATGCACTGCAGAGCCTTGTAACTCATTACATAGTAGGCTCTAAAAATTAGTGGGTCTCATAATTCCACAAATTCATGAACCCTGCCTCTTATATTTCTCTTTGTTCAAGTGCATTGTGAGTACCTTATTGGTGGATGCATATTTACATTGTATTGTATTTCATGTAAGACTGCATATTAAATTTAGTAACTGAGTGCTGCAAGTAGTACATGTAGAAATCCCCCTTTAGTGCATGCATTATGTACATGGAATACAGTCATAAAACATTTACTTGATAGATGATATTGTACACTAAACCTCATCCATGTCATCATCGATCAATAAATATGACAAGAATTTTGAGTTATACTGTCTGCGTATCCTAATCACTCAGGATACTTTTCTACATACATTGAACACTGTCTACTATGTACATTACACTGCATAACGTGTATAATGTACAGTAGGCCTACATGTATAATATGACAATTACATAAATGTATGTGTGATGCCAGACTACAAATGTATGTATTAAGTCATGCATATGTTATGTACAGTGTATGCTCGATTTCACAAAGCACTAAAATTCATCTTACTGTACAACTTTAGACACTGATGTACTTATACATAAGATGAGTTGTAAACATCATCAGTGATTTGTGACGTCACACTTTGCTTAGAAATTAAGATTGATTCGGAAAATCTTGGCTCGTTGTGAAATCGACCCAAGACGCAAACTTGTTTGTACATAATGTGTACATAATGTGTACTGTTCAGTAATCAGTATTCTGCCTTAACATTTTGGTTTAACACCATTTGAACCGAAATAACATGTCCTTTGACCCCAAAGTCAAAACAACCAAAACTAATATCTTTTAGACAGATCAATCAATCAAACTGTTCGGCAAAATATCTGCAAGTCATCCAACTTCAATACTGACATTTTATTTGGCACTGATAGACAAACTTTAAAAAACACTTATTTTCATTGACTATAAAGTCTACAGAAATCCCATTTTATTTCCATTTTATTTCTCAATTCACGAAATAAAATTGCTCATTTAGTAATACAATATGCAATTAATAAAAGTGTTAATAAATTTTCTTCAACGACTGCCCAGATATTGTTTCCCTTCACTGGAAAGCCAGCGGTAATTTCATAATCTGAGTCAGTTAATCAGAAATAGAATGACCTCAACAGGTGACTGTACAAATACAGGTGTCTCGTTGATAAGCTGCTGGCCAGAGGGCTAGTAATATTGCACCACGGCTAAATTCTCACGCCCGTGCCCGCGTGTGCTCAACTGACTGATATGTAGTTGGTGTCATCTCCGGACATTAGTCACAGCTGAGTCAGAGATGTTTGTTGTAGTCAGCCAGGTATTCTTGAATCAAATGCTGTGGTTTTTTTACGTTGTGTGTGTGTGAAGGAAATGAATGAATGAATGAATGGTTGAAGATGAAACGTCCAAGTGCAAATTGACGTCTTTTGGATTTTTTGTAGTCGGTACCCTGCTGTGAAACCATCTGGGTGTCTTAGTATTCATTTACGTACATGTACATGTACAGTGTGTACAGTATGTGTACTATATACATGTACTAAGTACATGTAGTACAGACCATTGCAAATGTACATATGACAACGCACATCGCAAAAGTACCAAAGATGGATACTATACTATTTGGCTTCACAGCACAGTGAATATTAAAAAAGAGATTGAACAAAAAAATTAATTAATTAAAATTTAAAACCCATTCAACAATCTTCCACTAACATGACTAATAATGATTATAGTAGCTCGTGCACGTACGCACTATGGGCTCTCTATCCATGATGCATATTGTAGGTCTAGCTAATCAGACATTGTCAGACATGTTCTTATCTATAAATTGGGCATGAGATTCAGTGAATGATTTCGTCCAGCAATTTTTCTTAGCATGAAGTTTTGACTACATGTAAATGCTGAAATTGAGTAGCAAATCCTGTTTTCCGTGTAGCAATTGAAACATGTGTAGCATTTTGCTTTGATTCATGTGTGTTGTATACAACACCGTACAAGGGAAATCGTTCACTGGTATTATCAGAAGAGTGGGGACAGTAGAACAAAGGAACACAAAAGGGACATAGCTGTACTCACATTGGAATCCTTCAATTTTTTTGCCCTCACATGTTTTCATTTTTTGTAAAAATGCCAATTATTTTTAAGACAGTTTTTAGGATGAGTGTGCTCAGTTTGGTTTTACTGGGCAGCACATACCGATTGCTGGCGCCGACCGGTGAAGACCAGTATTTATAACTGATGTACATGAACTACTTTTATACAACTCTGCAGCTGATTTCACGAAACGCTAGGATAAATCCTATCTCGAGTTAGGACGACTAACTAGTCCTTAACTTAGGATTAATCTTAAGGTCTACATGCTACAGTGCAGGGTTGGGACTCGTCCTAAGTCCTAAGATTAATCCTAAGTTATGAAGAGTTTGGTGAAATTGACGACAGGACCCTTTACCTACATGTAAGTAATGAATGTCTCTGTGTCTGAAGTTTAATTCAACCTCAAAACACCTAAGCACCCAGCACTTTCTACAAGTTTTTCTTTTTACTGTTTTTTTAAACAGCTGTTAGAAAACTGCAAGCAAAAATATGGATACTTTGTGACAGTTTGATGGGAACGCCCAGAGCATCCAGTCAAAAAACAGTCATTTTTTCCACTGACAAGCCATGGTAGTAGTCGATCCTCACTCATACAAATACTAATAAATGAAAAATTTAGAGCAAAGGAGACTGTGGGGCAAATTCTGAACACCAAGTATTCACCTTACCTCTTTAAATTTGTATTTTTATTTACAAGAATTATGTATTTTAAGTAGTTGATTTCATAGGAAAAATGTTGTCTTCATTCAAGTTTTTTCTGGCTTTCGATAAGCGCGAGCCTTGTTATTCGATAAAGTAATCCAGGACCGGGGCATGGAATATCACTTCGTTTTCTTTCATGATCCTTGATTTTCAGTATTTTCTGTTTTCAATAAGCATAAGACTTGTAACTGGATAAGTGCGAGGGTTGTAAATGTATGTTTCTGGATTGCGTGATGTAACTTCACCGAGTGTTTTTCATGATGCATTGATAAACCCACCTTATAGTCCAATATTATTGACTTGAATAAGTAGACACAGCAATTGGAAATACCAGGCAATATAAGAGTCATGGTGAAGTTCAACAGGAAATAATCTGCGCCTTTAACTTTTCAAGTGCATGTATCTACACTTGAAGGTTCCAACATGTTTAGTCTCTGCCACAAACTAATTGATGTTTTGTCAGTAAAATGAAGGTTCATTAGCAAAGGGGGTTCTTTGAAACCCGTCGACATTTCCGATATCAACTTTTGCAGCATCCTAACGTAAACATCCCGAGGGTGGGAAATGAGCTTGTTGACTCCAATATCGGGAATTTCCTGTCGACCTGTGGGTTTCCAAAACAGTTTTTGCTTTGCGGGTTTCTGGGTTTGGGGGAGAGCATATCGACCTACAATATAAGTTTTTGAAACCATGACGGAATTCAGGTTTACAGTGAATGATACAAATGTAGGTTGGTGACGGGTGAGCGGTTGGATTGGATGAATTGCTTGGCAGGTCAATTGATAGGTGTGTATACATGAACGATACCGTGAAATGTCACGCGAGAGGGAGAGTGGGACGGCAGTTGTTGACTTCGGGGTCGGAGTGTGATTTTAACACCTTCTACAGAGCAATGTCGTCTACCAAAGAACAATACATTATTGAACCTTTGTTGGGCTGGAATTACACGCAGGGCACGGAGGCAATATCCTCCGTTGCCCCTGCCAGCGATTTCACAAAACGCTGGGATTAATCATATCTTGTGTAACTTGTCCCATGCTGGTCCTAACTTAGGATGTGTTCAATGCGTCTTAACGTCTAAGGACAACAAAACTTAATTCGTCCCAAGAAGATTAATCCGAAGTTGGGAAAAGTTTGGTGAAATCGACAGCATTGTCCTGGCCTTGGTGCCCCTTCAAGGGGGTTTCCCATTGACTTTTAGATTTTGCAATGGAAGTGCCTTTTGCAAAATGAAAATGTCCATGCCCTTTCAAAGTTGAAATTCCAAGCCTGCCTTGTACCACTAAAAAATTTGAATAAACATGATCCTTCATCTAAAAGGTTAGCAGACATATCTTTAATTAATATGCACTGACCATGGAAAACAAACAAACAAACAAATGAATAAACAAACAACACCTTAATAAATGAGGTTAAAGTTCCAAGTCTTGTTGAGATAATTTGTAAAGGAGAAAATAGAATACGTGTAGCTGTTGCAAACTGTTACAAACCAAAACGGACCTATGGTATACATGGAAAAAAAGATAACAGAGTCTTTCTCAAAGGCAAAATGACAACACAACAAACAAGAACAGGCAACTTAGTGTTAGTTACCTGTTCATCTGTTCATGTTAGGGCCGAAACATCAGGCCATTAACTATTTTGTGCATAATTTGTAACAATTATTAAAATATATGCATATTAATTACCTGGATAGAGGTCACTGCATCTGGTTCCCATCTCCCACAGTACCAGTCCTAAGGCGTAGATATCAACTTGCTTCAGAGCAGACTCACAATCTCTTAGATTCACAGCTCCGTCTAAGACTTCAGGAGACATATATCGTACTGTACCAACCTGAAATTTCACAGAAATAATAAATTAAGCCATAATAACAATAGAGCGCATTATCACAATAATCGTCTCAATGCGCTTTATATTTGTGCCCTTGTCATCGGGCCGATAAAATCCCTTTAATCTTTCTCAGCTCCCTGGAAATATACATCCTCAAACTGCTCAAACGGCGCTCCGGAGGCTTTTTCATACAAAACATCTACCCCTACCCTCGCAGGTACCCATTTTTACCCCTGGGCATGCTGGGTGAAGAGAAGCAATTAATAGTAAAGCATCTTGCTAAATGACACAAGTGTCATGACCAAGACCTGAACCCACACTCCGATGACAACCTGAACTTGAATTCGATGCCACTCGGCCATGACACCCTACGGAGGTACAACCAAAGATTATATAGCGCCACAAGGCGCAAGATGCGGAACTCGGGCTAGAATGTGAAATCCCACTGGACGTCATTTCATCAAGTAACTCTTTTGATACAACAATAGATCAGTGCAGATCAGTGCAGACAATGATCATTCCTATCAATGGGAAACAAAACATTCACTTGCTGAAATGGCGCCCATGCGTATTTCACGTTCCAACAATGGATAAAGCTTCAGTTCCGCATCTTGCGCCTTGCGGCGCTCTATAATCTTTGGTACAATGTACATGAGGTATTCAAGGCCAAGTCTGAACCAATGGCTTCTGCAGTCTTTGATGCCATTAGCCATTGTCACAGCCAAAGTCACTTAATTTGGACACAGCTTAAAAAGGAAAAAGTAGAAGGTTTGTTTTTTTTAATGGCCCTTCGACACATTTTTTTATTCTTTTTTTCAAAATGATTCTTTTTTTTGGAGATTGTAAAATATATATCCTTTTTTTCAGGAAAAAAACATTTGCCATTAAAAAAGAAAAAAAAAAAAAGGCGGCTTCTAAAAAAGGAAGTTGGTGGGGACGCTAAACATTATTTTATTTTTATTTGGACGATAACCAACACACTGTTTAAGTGTTTTCCAAGGCCCACACTTTGTTTACCACAACTTGTATATCAAATAACAAACCTGTGAAAATTTAGGCTCAATCAGTCATCGGAGTCGGGAGAAAACAACGGAAAACCCCACCCTTGTTTCCGCGCGTTTCACCGTGTCATGACTAGTCTTGGTGCAAGACGTTTCTCGTTTCCTTTATGTGTTAAAAATAAATCCGTAATTCTCGTTAACGAGAATTTATATTGTTTTGCTGTTTTCTCAACAAGTAAAGCATTTCATGGACTAATATTTCAAGAGAAGTCTTTCACCATTGCCTTCTGTAAACCCTGTAAGTTATTTGTAAATCTGTGAACTTTTATTTTTTTTCTGAATCGAAAGTGTCCAATGGCTTTAACAACACTAGAACTGGAGTCCACCTTGTCGTGGGTGTACATTGTACAAGTTCACTTGGCCATGACACTCCATACACAGGCCTGATGCTTCATTCTTGAACAAAGGGCAAGGGCACCAAGGCATTTTCTCTTTTGGTAAGTACTGTAAAGGCCACCTCTACATGTAACATGGAGCATTTCACTGGGAGCTTCAAGGCAATGACCAAGGAGCAATGGAGGCAATTCCCTCCATTGTCTCTGTGAAGGATCTGGCCTGGTGTACACATATTATTGTCTTTTGGACTACCCAGTTTGAATTGTTATGAAGTTTTTATTTCCATTTTACATTACAACAACAAAAACAAGTAAGGGCAATGAATTTGAAGCACTACCTCACCTTTATCATTATATTTTGAGAAAGATTAGCCGCTACTGAAAATATGCATAACTTTTTATGAATGTCTTAATGTGATTTCTGACCAAAGCAGTTTCATCATCGTTCTTAGAAATAAACAAGACAAACAGAACCCCCCCCCAAAAAAAAAAAAAAAAAAAAAAAAAAAACTCAGACAGTTCATACTGAACATTGTACCGCACTTGTTTATCTCGGGCCGACAGTACCTCGCTAATGAACGTCTGGAGTTTTTATCAGTACACTAAAGAATGGCCACAAATATACAAAGCGTACGTGTGTGACCGACATTGCTGTGCAACCTCATCTGGGAGAAATGTACTCATGGGAGATTGTTATTCTTTAAACTAAAGAATGCTGATGATTTGTCATGGCCAGATTTTTTTTATGTTCAGGGATATTTCTTCCAAATCAGAGAGAGTTGAAAGCTCTAAAATAACTCTCCAGACATGGACCCATATGCCAGAAATCAACAACTGATAAGGAAATAAAAAAATATTTGCACCTCCTGTACTTGTATGAAAACAAAACCTAGAGATAAGAAAACTAGTTTCTACTAGACCTTTTTGGATGGTCAGGTCAAATTTCATTTCTCACGTTACAGATTTGTGTAAACTGTCTTCATAATAATGTGTAAGCTTCAAAAGAATTCATGTCAAAAATAATTGTTTTTATATTAGAACAATACTCAATAGATAGACTTTGGGATGCTGAATGGCGGTAAATATGGAGTACGATCCAATTGTTTAGGATACTGTAGGTCTGCAAAAGCGCTTATTTTTGAGAACATTAGATATTTTAGTTTTCAGTTTCATTAGTTAGTCGTCAAGTTTTTTAGACAACAAAAAATGAAAATCATATAGCAATGTTTCAGGAGAGTCGCGTAAATCCAATGTAAATGCTAAAATAGTTTTCGTCTCCCGGAGACAAAGACGAAAATAATTTTTTGGGGGGAAATGGTTTTACTAATTTCTCAAAAAATAACTACAGCACCCCGAGCAAGTAATATACTAAGCTTTCTTCCATCGTTATCCGTGTAAGTTTAATGTAAATTTTGTGGATGTTTGTGTTATGTGTCTTAAAGGGAAGGTAGATGTTTGGTAATTATTCAAAACAAATATTAACTTAAAAACTGACTTGGTAATGAGCATTGGAGAGCTGTTGAGAGTATAAAACATTGTGAGAAACGACTCCCTCTGAAGCAGCATAGATTTTGAGAAAGAAGTAATTTCTCACTAAAATGACAAAAGACTTCTAGCTATTAAGTCTTTTATTCCTATCTGAAACCACACAAATTCGTCCAACAAAGGTGTTTTTTCTTTAATCATTCTCTCCCAACTCCGATGACCAATTGAGCTCAAATTTTCACAGGTTTGTTATTTTATATGTTGAGATACGCCAAGTGAGAAGACTGGTCTTTGACAATTACCAATAGTGTCCACTGTCTTTAAAAAAAATACCCAATCCCTTTAACTGATAACGAATAACAAGACAAGAAAACTTACATCAGTAATGGTGCTATTATCCTCATCTCCTTCCCTGACGACAGACGAACCAAAGACTTTCATCGCGAATCCAAAATCTCCGATCACGCATGTCAGGTCTGACTTCACTAGGATGTTACGGCTGTTGATATCGCGATGAACAATTGCTGGCCGATTCGAACCTACACACACAAGAAGAACAAAATATAATGTATGGTAATGGTATTAGACAAAACGACTCCGTTATAATATTAACAAATTCTTATAATAGCGCATTACACAATAAACCGTATCAATGCGCTTTACATAAGTCCCCTGACGATTCGTCTTATCTCGAATTAGGATTAAACTTAGGATTAATCTTAAGGCCTGTATGCTACAGTGCAGGGTTGGGACTCGTCCTAAGTCTTAAGGTTAGTCTTAAGTTAGGAAGAGTTTTGTGAAATCGACGGGCCGGTCATTGGGCCAATAACATCCCTTTAATCTTTCTCAGCTCCCAATATGGACTATACAGCCCCGAGCTGCCGTGGCGCTCCGAAGACTTTTTCATTCACATTATCAACCTCTACCTGCGCAGGTACCCATTTGTACCCCTGGGTGAAGAGAAGCAATTATAGCAAAGTATCTTGCTCAAGGACACAAGTGTCACGACCGGGATTCGAACCCACACTCCAGTGACTGCACCAGAACTTAAATTTGATGCTCTTAACCACTCGGACTCTTACCAGGCCCTAATTTTGGTGATAGAAATCTTTTTTACCATATTGCCCTGGTCAATGGGCCCTATATTGTACGTCATCATAGAATCCCCTACATGTATGTGCATTACTGCCTACTGTACATACACACAGTTCCTTTAAAATGTATCGGAAGACAACAGGCATTTTTTCTTTCAACATTGTCCAATGCTAAGTTTAGTCTCCATGATTTGGGGAATTCCAAATACATGTGGGCTTGTAAAATAGTCAACTCTCATGTGATTTGAAGCATTGCATGATGAGGTATCAATTATTTGGTTTGCGGTAACACTATATTTGCCAGGTAGAAGTTGTTCTTTAGAGAACTGTCTTGCTAATATATTTTCTACTACTGCAGAGTAGATTTTTTCGGATGTTTCGGAAGACTTCTCTTTAATACAATTCTCAACTCTCTTTATAACCAGATTGCTGGGAATGGCCAAATTATCTCCTTTTATCGTTGTTTTAAAAAATGTCGAGAATGAGATGAGAGTACAGCAAAACAATGAAACACAAAGCAGAAAAGAGATTCTAACCTTTAGAGTATCAGGCCTGTATATATGCTTCGTTTTTGGAAGGGCAAGGGCACCAAGGCATTTTCTCCTTGATAAAGGGCACACTACATGTACATGTACATGTACATGTACATGCCCTATGAGGAAATTGTAAATTTCTACTGCAGAGCATTTCAAGAGCCCCAAGGCAAGGACCAGGGGGCACAGTGGCAATTGCCTGTATTGCCTTTGTGAAGTAACAGGCCTGGTAGTACCGTACAAACTGTACTTGTTAAAACATATCCTCTCTTTACCATTGTTCTTTATCAGTTTATAAAAATAAAAAAAAGAGCCGACTGGATATCCATACATACATGTAGTACGTGTGTCATGTACGACATGTACTCGATGTCAGGGCCCAATTTCATAGAGCTGCTTACATGGCTTAGGCACAAATTTGTGCTTTTAAGCAAAAAAACCTTGCTTAGTAAAATCAGATTACCGGCCAAGACTCCACTCATTTGTTATGCTAAGTAAACAACAGCTAAATACCAGTCACAACCAATGTACAGTATATATGGCATGACATTTTGGCCAAAACAAGAACGCTATTTTTGTGCTTTAAAAGCAAGTTTTTTGCTTAAGCAACTGTATGCAATTAGCCCCAGGTCATGCAGAGTGTTGAGTAATCTAAGCGAATGTTAAGCCTGAATGACAGTATCATGAGACCCCTGCATGTATATGATGTACATGGTAAGTCCTATAGGTTCACCTTAAGCCCAACATTACTAATCTAATAATCAGGTCCGATAACTTGATCAAATGAAAAGGTGACATTTTCACTGATCTCCATTATTGAGTCATGACTATCGGCCAGAGTGTTACCATGGTTACAGGAATGATTTGGTTGCATCAGACTCATTTTGTACGCTGGCTTCCATGAAGCACATTTGAACGCACATCATTGTACGCATTTACAATGTATGTACCTGTATATAGGTCAATATGATCAAAAGAGACAGAGGACAGTCTGGGTAAAATGTTGAGTGTGTGGGCAAAAATTATGCAGTACAGTAGCTACACATGTACGCCATACCGTACATGTACCGTACTCGCACAATTGACTTTAAAGGAACACGTTGCCTTGGATTGGACGAGTTGGTCAAAACAAAAGCGTTTGTAACCGTTTTGTATATAATGCATATGGTTGGACAGATGTTTTAAAAGTAGAATACAATGATCCACACAAGTTTGCCTCGAAATTGCGTGGTTTTCCTTCTACTGTGCGAACTAACACGGTCGGCCATTTATGGGAGTCAAAATTTTGACCCCCATAAATGGCCGACGTGTTAGTCGACGAGGTAAAAGGAAAACCACGCAATTTCGAGGCATGTTTGTGTGGATCATTGTATTCTACTTTTACAACATCTTTCTACCCATATGCATTTTATAAAAAACGGTTACAAACGCTTTTCAAAGACCAACTCGACCAATCCAAGGCAACGTGTTCCTTTAAATCTGTTCAATGCTTCCTTTTCTAAGGCATCTGAAAGCACACAATTCTATGCAACTAAGGTTATTTTTTTACTTTCTTCATTATTTTCTTGCAACTTTGATGACCAATTCAGCCCAAACTTTCAAAGGTTTGTCATTTTTAAAATCCTAGAGTGCATCTTATTCTTCTAGAGGATACCAAGCGAGGATACTGGTGTGGTCTTTGTCAATAACCAAAAGTATCCTGCCTTTTTCGGGTAGCAAGTATTTCCATAATACAACAAAACGCTTCATACACCGCCTCAAGCACTTCACTGTTTAAAGGGACATGTTCCCTTGGATCAGTCGAGTTGGTCTATGAAAAGTGATTGAAACAGTTTCTTATAAAATGCGAATGGTTGGTCAGATGTTTTCAAAATAAAATAATGATCCACACAAGTACATGCCTCAAAATTGCTCGGATTTCCTTTTTAGTGTTTGACTTTGCGAACTAACACGGTCGGCCATTTTATAGTAAAAATGTTGACTCCTCAAAATGTCGTAACTGTGTGTTAGTTCATGACGTAATAGGAAAACCAAGCAATTTCGAGGCAGATTTGTGTGGATCATTAATATTCTATTTTTTTTTTTTGCCAACCATGCATTTTATAATAAATGGTTTTAAGCACATTTCATAGACCAACTCACCTGATCCAAGGCAATGTGTCACTTTAATTCCATCGCCCTACAGGGCCCTGCTACAAAAATATTTCATCAGTCAATTTCGGCCTTCAAAGTTCAAATTAGTCTTGTATTTTATTCCACCCCCTCACCAACATGTATCTAGCCATCATACTCTGGTCTAGTCTGGGTCCAGCATAGTTTGAGTTTCTTGTCATGCGTGTCATTTTTTATTTATCTTTTTTTGTGTTTGCTTTTTATTTATGGTGAGGTTTTAATTTTCAGAATATTAAAGAAACCTTTCATCCATCCCTGCATGCATGGCTATTAGATTCGTAAAAAAAAGACCCAGATTTTTTTTAATAAAGTCCGTTCCTCCCTCCATTTGATAATGAGCTTTGATAATTTAAATGTTTTAAAACAATTTTCCTATTCATGCAAGCTTTTTGTTTAAACTTGTATCAGTTTACCTTTTTATCAGTTTACCTAAAAAATAATAATAATAATAATAATAATAATAATAATAATAATAATAACAATAAAAAGAAGAAAGAACAGTGCTGAAAAGAGGCTCGTTTAGGGGGAAAGGCAAACAGAAACTAAAATTTTAATTGACCCGAAGTGTTCTCTTTAAAAATTGGTGGAGCCCTTTTGTGTAACCCCTAAAAGGTTGACCCACTTTTCAGTGGACGCAGTAGAGAGTACAGACATGCAACTTTCTAATTGCAAAAAAAAAGGAGGAAACAGCCGATCACACCTAACTTTTGTACGGTGTTTTTCAGTTTTCTGTGGCACTGTTTTGAAAAGAAATTTTAAGAGGATATAAGCTGATCAAAAGTTGCATGCCTGATGTATGTTCATGATGCAATCATTTTTGTACCCTTAAATATGTAAACTGTGCCATTTTTAAAGACACTGGACACTATTGGTAAATTGTCAAAGACCAGTCTTCTCACTTGGTGTATCTCAACTGTCAACATTTGTTTGCGTAAAATAACAAACCTGTGAACATTTGAGCTCAATTCGGTTGTCGAAGTTGCGAGATAACTATGAAAGAAAAAACATCCTTGTCACATGATATTGTGTGCTTTCAGATGCTTGATTTCGAGACCTCAAATTCTAAATATGAGGTCTCGAAATCAAATTTGTGATTTGTGGAAAATTACTTCTTTTTCGAAAACTACATCACTTCAGAGGGAGCCGTTTCTCAAAGTGTTTTACACTCTCAACCTCTCACAATTACTTGTTACAAAGTAAGGTTTTATGCTAATAATTATTTTGAGTATTTACCAATAGTGTCCACTGCCTTTAAGCAGGTTCCTGTACAAGACATTTAGGTCTTGACATCCAGGGAGCTTGTCAACCTGTCCCTTGTAACCCCTCGATTTGACACTATACATGCTACATGTATACATAGCCTTTCCAAATGTCACATTTTTTTGGAACAGATGCAGATGCCAATTATGTTCCTTCAGGAATTCAAGTAGTGGAACGTTTATATTATTGAACAGGCCTACTGGATCGGTTTGAATATGAGATCTGTACATAAGATGCTTGCCATGAATATAAATGTGTCGACAACTGGAGAACTGGCATTATAGGCTTTATGTACGTGGATTTATAAGAATTAAGTATAAATAAATAGTAAACTTGCGGGTACAACCATGTATTGTCAATAAATCTCTTTTGAGGGAATGTTGGCTCTAAACATGCTGAAAACAAAAGAATTCAAGCGTACATTGTGCTTGCAATGAATATAAACGTGTCCACAACTAAAGAACCGGTTCAGCACTATGAATTTACTCAAAGATTATAATGTAGTAAACTATAAATAATTGTATTACTTGCAAGGGAATGTTGGCTCTGAAAAGAGCCAGCTTGGCCTCTATGGATGATTTCCAGTAAATCAGGACTGAGCTGCGATTATAAATCATTCCAACAGTGGGGGGTCGTTGGTTTTACAATTACCCAATGGCAATCAGAAGAAGCTGCTCCAGTGTTTGTTTGAGCATCTTCAGGACTACTGTTCTGAGTATTACATAAAGGCCTGACACAAAGCAGGTGCATATCATTGTATACTCTAAACAAGTTACAATGTGAATCCGTGTTTACAAAGTCTGTAAATTCATAAACCATGTTGTTTGACCTTGATCTTGCAATGGCAATGTGTACAACAGGGGGGGGGGGGGGGAGATGCTTCCATTACCTGTTGTTAACACTTTTTTTGTTTTTACAGGTTCACGACACTCCCACTTGCACTTTTGTCATTCTCCCTTTAACTCCAAAAAATAAGCGACAACAAATAAAAAAGTAAATAATAAATTTAAAAAATCGTATTCGTTTACGTCGGCTTTTTTTACCAGGGCATTCTGTACCCAAATTTGTGAAGTTTGGCCTTTACAGTATGTATACTGAATTGAAACAAAGTCCTCAAATTGTTTTTTACTTGGTGCTACATGTATTCTTTGGTGTAAAAGCCCTCCGTGCAATCTAGGAAATCCAATAATTGTTTTTCTTTCTGACTTTTTTTAGTTTGCACTTCAGTCAAAAAAGAAGAAAAACATTTATTTTAAATTCATAATTCAGTTATAGGCCTACATGTAATTCCCAAATGCTTTTAAAGCTATTTTCTGTGTGTATGTGTGTTTTCTGAAGCAAAACAAAACCACCCAAACTAAAATACATGTAGGAAGATTATTTCCAGAGTATAAAAACTGATGTATTTTTTGTTCAAAGTACATTTATCTGCCAAGAATTATGTCTTTATGATTCAAGCTGAGTGCAAAAAACACACTGCAACATGACATTAAAGTTGTTCTATTTATTTATTATCTAGGAACCTAAGCTCACTGTCTCTGGAATTCTATTACACCCCATGGGTAAACATGTAATTTAGTAACATCTGCAGAAAAGGCCACTCATATTATTGACGTACCCTGGGCATAAACCCAAGGCTTCCCTCCGCTCCAAGTCCCAAGGTAATCAACTGTGTACGTAGCCTTCTTTTTTGGAATAATTGATATTTGCCCCTAGACCTAGATTACTGATCCAAGAGGATTGGTGTGCTAAGCCTCTTGGTAATTATAAACTGTATCCATATTGCTTAGCGTCTTGGTAATTATAAACTCTATCCATTTGTCTTTAGGCCTCAAACAATATTCCAATCACAATCTAAGTCATTGCTAGCTGGATGTACTGGATTGCAATGAAGTTCCTCAAATCATACCTTCTCAACATTTTCTCAACAGTTTTTTTTTTTATTATATAAAAACTAAGCAGGTTGACGATAAAATTGATTTATTTCCCCCCTCCTGAAACTTTTGCCGCTTTTCTTATTCATATTTGCATACTTATTAGGAGGGTTTGCCCTGTAGCTTTTCCAGCTCGACCAGTAAGCTTTTCTTTTCTGTACTCCAGTGTTGTAGCTCAACAAATTTAAGTGGTTGGTTCTAAAACCAATTTATTCCACAAAGGGTGAGTGGTTCAACAAAAATTAACCATGTTAACCATGTTTAGATATGGGTCCATCAAAGGCACAAATCAAACCAAGGATTTCCAAGAACTCATGGGGGGAGGTGCTGTCGTTTTTGACAACACCTAAGTTTCACTACTCTGAAACTTTTCTTGGATTTGTTAGCCCACTGCAAGTGTTACACAACATTAATAACCTACCTCCTTTGTCGACAGCCTGATGAAGGTGCGCTAATCCAGCAGCAGCCGTCTGAGCTAGACGACACATCCCATGCCAATCATAAGTATTCTCCTTCAAGTAGCTGGACAACGCCCCGTACTGCATGAACTCCACTACCAGTAAATATTCGGGCCAATTGTCCTCTCCCATACGCTCACAGCTGCCGATGCACTTGAGGACGTTGGGGTGCTCCACGTACGCTAGACTGTACATCTCGACTTCGTTCATGTAGCACTGACGAGACGCTCCGGCGAAGATCTTCACAGCGACTTCCCTATTCTCCAGCAGCCCTCGATAACAGTTACAGTAACGCCCCTGCCCGACTAAGTTTAAGACTTTAAGCTGGTCTAAGTCCACGCTAGGCTCTGGTGGCGCAGCTTCTATCATGTTCAGATGGTCTTTGTTAGCTTTGAGGCTGCGTGTGCGGTAGAACCGGATAACCAAGAAAATGATTGGGATGGAGACACACAGGCAGAGAATACACAACATGATCACAATGATGGTGGTCCAACTTTCATCATTCTTTGGTGGTAAGGTAAAGACTTCTGATGAATGAAGGAAAAAAAAAGAAATAAAAAGGTGAACTCTTTAAAGGAACACGTCTATAAAAGGCGTTTTTTTACATTTGTTTTATAAAATGCATAATGGTTAGATGTTTTAAAGGTAGAATACAATAATCCACACAAGTTTGCCTCGAAATTGCGAGGTTTGCCATTTACTGTGCGAACCAACACGGTCGGCCATTTATGGGAGTCAAAATTTTGACTCCCATAAATGGCTGACCGTGTTAGTCGACGAGGTAAAAGGAAAACCTTACAATTTCGAGGCATGTTTGTGTGGATCATTGTATTCTACTTTTACAACATGTTTTTACCCATGTGCATTTCATAACAAGGTTACACACGCTTTTCAAAGACCAACTCGACCGATCCAAGGCAACGTGTTCCTTTAACCAAACTGGTTAAATACTGTTAATGATAATTGATACCTACATAATAATGAGACAAATACAGTAGAAGGTTTGTTCATTTCTCTCCAGTGACTACCGAGCAGGACTACAAAATAGTTAGCTTGTCACATCGCTAGTCCATATTCCATATTACGTCATGTACGCAGAGACACTTTCAACACTGAAGTTGCCAGCCGGACCACTTGGAGTGCGCTTGACTGGTCTTCAGGTGTTTAAACTAGCATTTGAATAATAAATTTTCTAAGTTTGACAATTTATTTTTGAGTGTGTGAATGTTACTTAATTTGACAATCAAACTGGTTGTGAATGGGTTACAGTAACAGGCCTGATACTTCACGGAGGCAACGAAGGCGATTGCCTCCGTGTCCACTGGTCATTGCCTTGGTGCCCTTGAAATGCTCCAGTACAAATTTGCAATTTCATCATAGGGTGCCCTTTACCAAAAAGAAAATGCCTTGGTGCCCTTGCCCTTTCAAAAACGAAGCATACAGGCCTGCAGTAACATTTAGTTTACTGGCCCGATGGGCTACTTTAGAAAAAGTTTAAATGCAAGGTGTTCAATTCTCTTCAGTGACTACCGTCACACCGTGCAGGACTAATGTACATCGTGTACTAAACAGAGACACTTTTCAACACTGAAGTTGCCAGCCGGACTACTTGGAGTGAATTTCTGCGCCTTGAACACCCAGCAGGGTTGGTATGTGCATATTACAAGTCTTTATTATTATTATTAAGGCTTGATAATAATCTCAATACTAACCCAATGGCTTGTAAGTTATAGGTTCCGTCGGTGGTTGCGGCACATAAGTACTACTGACGTTGACATTACAGTAGTCGCCTTTGCAGCAACAGAACTGGCTGGTGATGTTGTGCGCTTGCTGCACGATTAAGATAGGAGGTTCAGATGAATTGCAGACGTTCTGATTACAGCTGTTGGCGTATTGTCTCGCTTCAGACATATCCGATGTCCAACAACCTGTGGATTAATTGAAATTAAGTCATTCGTTAATTAAAGGCACTGGACACTATTGGTAATTACTCATACTAATTGTTAGCATAAAAACTTACTTGGTAACAAGCGATGGATAGCTGTTGATAGTATAAAACATTGTGAGAAACAGCTCCCTCTTAAAGGCACTGGGACACTATTGGTAGTTACTCAAAATAATTGTTTGCATAAAAACTTACTTGGTAGTGAGTAATGGGGAGCTGTTGATAGTATAAAACATTGTGAGAAACGGTTCCCTCTGAAACAACGTAGTTTTTGATAAAGAGGTAATTTCTCACAAAAATATTTGAATTCAATTTGAGACCTCAGCTGAGGTCTCGAAATCGAGCATCTGAAAGTACACAACTTGTGCGACAAGGGTGTTTTTTCTTCCAATATTCTCTCGTAACTTCGACGACCAATTGAGTTCAAATTTTCACCGGTTTGTTATTTTGTGCATAAATGTTGATATATATATTTTGTACACCAAGTGAGAATACTGGGCCCAATTTCATAGAGCTGCTTAAGCAAAAAAATTTGCTTAAGCAAAAAAATCTTTGCTTTGTAAAATCAGATTACCGGCTAAGACTCCACTCAATTGTTATGCTAAGTAAACAACAGCTAAATATTAGTCACAAGCAATGTACATGGCATGAAACTTTTGCCAGTAACATGTGTAAAATAAGCAAGCTATTTTCGTGCTTAAGTAAATTTTTTGCTTAAGCAGCTCTATGAAATTGGGCCCTGGTCTTTGACAATTGCCAAACTTAGGTGTCCAGTGCCATTAAATGTAAATGAGCAACACTACCATGTGATCATGTTTCAACCAATTGGATTGTTCAAACACTCTAATACGTAGCTATTTATGAATGCAGCATCTACATGTACATATACATGTATGGTGCAATCACTGTGATGTGGTGAATGCTTCGGCAGTACACAGTCAACCCTCCTACAATGTATCCGGTATGCTTCGAGTTTTTTAAGGGCAAGGGCACCAAGGCATTTTCTTCCTGGTGAGGAAATTGTGAATTTGTACTTCAAGGGCATTTTAAGGGCACGAAGGCATTGACTAGGGGGGATGGCGGAAATCGCTATCGTTGCCCCCGTGAAGTATAAGGCCTTGTGGTACAAACATGTACATGTACACAGCATGTTAATCTGTAAGTGCAGGCCAGAATCTTAACAAGATTATGTTGGCCCCTAAGCTTACTAAGTAAGATAACAAGACGAACCAACTGCTATTACTGTCAAAACACTGGCTGAAAATAACGCCAGGGGCTGTTACTATAAATACAGTAAATTAGTGTTGGAAAAACTGCATATTGTACTGTGCCCTTACCATCATGTAATCTTGTACACTCCAACTGATTTAAAATGTATACATTTTCAGCCTGGTCATGATCGTTCGTTTATGATTTGTTTGTTTTGTTGGTTTGTTTACTACCGGTAGTTTGTTTGTTTACTAGTTTGTTTGTTTAGGTGATTTTCCCCATCAAGGGAACTGTACTCAGTAATGTAGTTATTTTTAATCTAAAAAAATGTCTTATTTGATGACCAGGATCACCCTGAATTGAAATTTGGTGTACATGGAAATTGTTTTGATATCGGTTTCAATTTTTGGTGAATAAAAGTTGGCACAGCTTACATTTTGTTGAAAACAAACATTCAGTTTCACAGATGGTACGACACAGAAATGTTGATAGGAAATTTGGAAAAAGGCCAAACACAACAGGTCAGGTGCAATTGTATGATAAAAGGTTGAGGTGAACAATCAGATAATACAGGGTGAGTGAGAAGCTTGCATTGTCATTATTAAAGGCAGTGGAAATTATTGGTAATTGCTCAAAATAATTATTAGCATAAAACCTTTCTTGGTGACGAGTAATGGGGAGAGGTTGATGGTATAAAACATTGTGAGAAACGGCTCCCTCTGAAGTGCCATAGTTTTCAAGAAAGAAGTAATTTTCCACGAATTTGATTTTGAGACCTCAGATTAAGAACTTGAGGTCTTGAAATCAACCATCTAAACGCGCACACCTTCGTGTGACAAGGGTGTTTTTTTCTTTCATTATTATCTCGCAAGTTCGATGACCGATTGAGCTCAATTTTTCACAGGTTTGTTATTTTATGCATGGGGCTGTTGAGATACACCAACTGTGAAGGCTAGTCTTTGACAATTACCAATAGTGTCCACTGCCTTTAGGGAGCGTCTCAAAAGTCGGAACGGTAGGAACGTTCTTTTTGGATCGCAAGAGTATCCCCACCGCTTTTGTCCGTTCCACAGGACTGGTCTTTTGGAACTCTCCGCGTATACTTTGTCATGATGTTGCGATCCTGCGGGCATATGCCCGCGATCCATTGGATCCTGCGGGCATATGCCCGCAGGAACGTTCTTTTGCGCTAGGAACGTGCCCGACTTTTGAGACGCTCCCTTAATGAAATAAAAACATCAAACAAGATTTAAAATTTCAGTGTTCCCTAAATTTGTAATTACAGTATACCACTAAATACATGTACAACTTGACATGTGTTAGCAACAGGGGTGTCTGTAGGTCATTTGGACACCATGGTTTAAATTTAGATGTGGACACCCTGTTATGTCATTGTTCTACATGTGTGTCCTACCATTTTTTGAAATTTCCAGCATATTTTGAAACCCTTGTACCAAAGATTGGCTAAAATCTTTGAACACCCCGTAATCTTGATTAATTATAACAGAGGGAGTAACTGTCCAGATTGTGCTACACTTATAATGTGTTTACTACAGATGAACTAAAGATATGAACCACTCCTGAGTCATCAGATCCGAACACTCATCAGTCACTAAATTATGTGGCACTGCTACCGTTTTATGTATTAATGATACAGGCCTGATACTTCATGGATGCAAAAATTGCCCGCTTGCCCTTAGCAATTGCCTTGTGATGCCCCTTGGAATATTCAAGTACTGTAGATAGAGGTGCCTGCTGTGTTAGTGTTACGGATAAAAAAGACTGCTTTGTCCTTGCAGAAATTAGAATCAGGCTTCATGATATTGCCATCGGGTTCTGTGTCCACTATTAACCATTCAAGGTAGAAATTAACATGAACTTCATTGCAAGAAATCAGCAAGCAAGGCTTTCACATGTAGCTTACAGTTTAACACTGAGCTACATTTTTTTCAGCAGACGTTCCAAAAGAAAATCAGTACGTACAATGTAGAACAAAAAATACAAGTTCACAGATTTACAAATAACTTACAGGGTTTACAGAAGGTAATCGTGAAAGACCTCTTGAAATATTATTCCATGAAATGCTTTACTTTTCGAGAAAACATTAAAACAATATCGATTCTCGATAGCAAGAATTACGGATTTATTTTAAACCATTTGTCATGACACGGCGAAACGTGCGGAAACAAGGGTGAGTTTTCCCGTTATTTTCTCCCGACTCTGATGACCGATTGAGCATAAATTTTCACAGGTTTGTTATTTTATATAAAAGTTGTGATACACGAAGTGTGGGCCTTGGACATTACTGTTTACCAAAAGTGTCCAATGGCTTCAATAACAAGAGCATTCCTTGTTTATTTTTAAAACTCATGATTGATGTACATGTATCTTCATATTTTGAATTCTTTTTGAAGGGGCCAGACCTTGTACAAATTTGCTTTGGCTTCTTGTCTGACCTCCCTTATATTGTGCTACCTACGTAATGGTATAGAAATAAACCTAACCTGAACCTGAAAGGAGACCCCCTCCCCCCCAAAAAAGATCATAAGAAACTGAACTGACAAAGCATCTTTGTCCATGTAATTGTTGCACTTAAACCCCACAGCAGCCTGCAGAGCTCTGATGAATGTACATGTAAGACAGGTCCAAGCTCTTCTCCACATTTTGATTAGTCTGAGGCGAGTGGAATAGTGCGCAAGTGTCAATTCAACACCTGTCTTTTTTTTTGGTCATTCCTTGCTTATTGAAAAATGTTGATGACGGATGACTGTTTGTGTACAAGAAATAATGTATTGTTGCAAATCAAATGGATTGTAATGAGTGTCTACATGTATGCACATCATTCATGCAGTGTACTACATATTGTAGGCCTACGGCACAAACTAAATTGTGCATTTGTAACTGCCTTTGACATTGACTAGCAGCACGCTCATTAAAACTAATGGCTTGTTCATGATCAATAAAGTACATTGTGATAAAGCCATTAAGCACATTGTCAGCATGGTTTGAATTCAACAATGTTTCTGCAAAGAAACCAACATGTACAAAATATTGGGAATCTTAGTAAATTTACCCCCTTTTCTTTTTGATAAACAAAATTGTTAAAAAAATTACAGATGCAAGTACATTTGTACCATGTAACTCTTCACCTCATGCAATTTCTATTACGATGTACAATTATGTGTACTGTTACATGTACAGCTGTAATAAAATGTGACCCCCAAATCCTAAGTCTCTGTCAAAATTAATGCTCTTTTGCAAAAGTAATGAAATGAAAATGAAAATTGCTTTGGAAGAAAAAAACTTCCATGCTGATAAACAACAAAAATCATACATTAGTTATTATTTACATATGTGCACCTGTTTTAGCTGTTAAGATTGATTGGTCAGAATTGTTTCAAGATATTTTTCAATTCAATAACAAATCAAGAAAATATTTATACCATACTCTTTAAGATACTACTTAGAAACCTACATAAAAGAATTATCAGTCAGTAGGCTATAGAATCAGTTAAATTATTTATTCCTATCTTAAATTGAACAGTTTATCATAAACTTTATCAGTTTTCTAATGAAATGAAAACACTTTTGACAGCAACTTGACGCTTAACCTGATGATACATGTATCCTATTCGCACAGCTCAGTTGTTCTGTAACTTTGGACTTTCAACTTGCCCTCTGACAACAAGGGATACAATTTGGCATTGTATGAAAATTAGTTGTTGATGTGTTAACAACAGACGCAAATGATTTCAACATATGCAAACATTATTACTGCAGATCACATAGTCAAAAGTCCAAAAATAGTTTTCCGTGAAGTCATTAATCAAACGTTTTCTTTTTCTTTGTAAAAGAATACTACATATAAAAAAAATCAACTTGAGAAGTTACTGATATTCTGGGAGAATTTATTATCAAAATCACATTCTGCTTTGAGACCGGCGGCATTTAAAGGCAGTGGACACTATTGGTAATTGTCACAGTCAGTGTATCTCAACATAAGCATAAAATAACAAACCTGTGAAAATTTGAGCTCAATCGGTCATCGACCTTGCGAGATAATAATGAAAGAGAAAACACCCATGTCACACAAAGTTGTGTGCGTTTAGATGGTAGATTTTGAGACCTCAAGTTCTAAATCTGAGGTCTCAAAATCAAATTCGTGGAAAATGACTTCTTTCTTGAAAACTATGGCACTTCAGAGGGAGCCGTTTCTCACAATGTTTTATACCATCAACCTCTCCCCATTACTCGTCACCAAGAAAGGTTTTATGCTAATAATTATTTTGAGTACCTACCAATAGTGTCCACTGCCTTTAAATCAGTAATAGAAACCATTTAATATATACAAAAAACAATAGGTGTTACACTCAACTTCAGGTGAAAGCAATTTAAATATTTGAGGAAATCTGTTAGTTCAACTACATTTCATGAAGTTCTAAAGACTAAACTTGTTCCATGTATTCATTTGCGAAGGCCTGATACTTCACGGAGGCAACAAAGCTGTCTGCCTCCAATCCCCACCTGTCGTTACTTTGGTGCCCTAAAAATGCTCCAGTAGTAGAAATTCACAATTTCCTCATAGGGTGAGCTTTACCAAGGTGTCAAGCCTCGGTGCTTTTGCCCATTCAAAAACGAAGCATACAGGCCTGTGTGCACTATGGTCTTGATGGAATAGCGCCTTATAAATTTTAATTGATACAGCAGCAGATTTCACAAAACTTTACGCAACTGCGTAAAGTCGACTTGCGCAAGGTTTATGGAGCAACTTGCACCATAAACATTGCACAAGTGGACTTAGGCAGTTGCATTAAGTTTTGTGGATTCGGCTCAGGATTGCCTGTAAGGTTATTTTTTATTGTAAGAATCGTTACCTTGTTTTGAGACGATAATCTCATCGTGACCTGGCCGACTGTACCAAAAGGAGAAGCACCAGCCTTTTCTTCCATCACACCTAACACTCTTATTGTCTGATTGCAAGACTCCTATGACCTCATCTTCGTCCGTCTTGACTACATCGTTGACCCTCTCGTTCTTGTACGCACAGAGCGTACCGCTCAACCCATAGGTCACCGACGCCCCTGTTTGACAGTAGGAAAATAGTACATGATTACTTAAGTGTCATTCAATACCACCAATGGGAGACTTTAAAGACGCTGGTGGCAGCAGTAAAAATGTTACTTATTTGTGGCTCTGCGCATGCACCCAAATGCTCAGTATTGTGCGAGAACTGGCCAGAATTGTTAAAAACGGACCGACCAAAAGTCTTTCGTTGCAACTGTTATTTATCCTACTGGCTGTTGACATACATGTACATGTACATTGTAATGACCTTTTTTAATCTTGGCAAAAATCTGGCCATAATTTGTTAACTTAAATGCATGAGAGATACATGTATACGATAGGTAACAAAAGGTCAGTTTAAAACGTTTTAAAACAGCACTCAGCAGTAGGCCTGGGCGAATTATTCGAATATCCGGTTAATGGCGAATAGGTTTTCCTATCCGTAACCGCGAATGCCTTTTTTTTCTTAACCGGATATCCGCATAGGGCGCGAATAGCTATTTATAAACCGGATAGTTCTGTAATTACAACCAAGTAACCGGATATTCTTTTAATATCCGAATATCCGCGGACGTCGGGCGACAACTGATAGGAATGTTGTGTCTGTATCCTTATGAAACTTCTTTTAAGACAGCATAAAACAGCATACATTAAGTATTTAACTATGCTCACCTCCGTGAAGAGTTAAACAATGACATTTCTGACGTAATGTGTTCAAAGTTTTCTTTCACGTAGAGTCAATCACGATCAAAAGAAAAAGCAAATTGCCATCTTTAAATTAGATCCGGTTATTTTTATGAATGAAAAATATATATTTCTTTTCTTTTTTTTATTTTCTTTTTTATTAGCGCCCTCTAGCGGCGAAAAAAAACTATTCGAATATCCGGTTAATTTCGGATAGTTGGTCAGCGGTATCCGAATATCAAAATTTCACTATTCGCCCAGCACTACTCAGCAGTATGTGAAATTGGGAACTAAATGTACTAATTGCGCTTACACATCTTTTGTTTCACATGTTTTATTCCGCCCACTGTACATGTACAGAAAAAAGGAAAGACGATTTCGGTAATCCCTCCAATCAGTGTATCGTGTACACTGTACAGTGTGCTGTTCAGGTCCAGACTCGTTCTCACCTCATAAATACAATGTATACTGTAAGCCAAGAGTGGGTGTACTGACCAATGTGTTATCCAATTAAAGTATTGTGAGTCGTCCCCAGTGCGCCGAATGATATTCATGAATTTTAATCAGAGTGCGCTAGAAAACATTTGACTCCCTTTTTAGGATTCAACCAGGATGTAACTGACATAACTGAGAGCATTAACAAAATTTGAAAGCCATTTAAAAAAAAAACAAGATGTTTTCATGATGTTCTCCCCAAGTAGATATTTGATCTAAGTACAATGTAGAAGTGTACAGTACATGTACCTTTAGCTCTTTCAATAGGCCTACTTACCTAATAATAGAATGTAAAACAGCGATGCACTAAACATTGTCATCTTCTAAATCCTTGATTTCTTGAGCTACTGAAACGAAGAAAGCACAGAGAAAATATACACAACTGAGATTCAATTTTTAAACATCAATGAATCAAAGAATATATTTGTTTAAAATAATATTAATCTCTGCTTTTAAAAGAAAGATCATTTAAAGCTCTGCCTTTTAATGCATTGGCCAAGAACAACTGCGACCAAAAGTCTCTCACGTTAAGATTTCAGCCAATCTCTTATCAATCTAGCCAAACTCCGTAGTCTGTTGTTAGACATGTTATTGTTAGTCAGTCAGAATCATAATGTTAGGAATTGAAATCCCATAAAAATGTAGTCAAGATTTCGTCTGCATTTGAGTTTTTGCTGTGTAGGCCTACACACTGTCTGTAGCACAGAGCAGAATACGGTGCATTTCTACCATCCTCAAGTGCGTCATAGACAAACACATCGTGTATTAAGTGTATGTTACATGTATGTACGGTACATGTATGTAGTAAGTTGCTACACAGTGGGGGGGAGGGCTTTTGTAATATTTGATTGTTAAAGCCATTATACACTTTCGGTAAACAGTATTGTCCAAGTCCCACACTTCGTGTATCACAACTTATATATAAAATAACACTCCTGTGGAAATTTAGGCTCAATCGGACATCGGAGTCGGGAGAAAATAACGGGAAAACCCACTCCTGTTTTCGCGCGTTTCGCCATGTCATGACATGTGTTTATAACAAATCCGTAATTCTCGTTAACGAGAATTTATATTGTTTTACCGTTTTCTCAAAAAGTAAAGCATTTCATGGACTAATATTTCAAGAGAAGTCTTTCACCATTACCTTCTGTAAACCCTGTAAATTATTTGTAAATCTGTGAACTTTTTTTTTTTTTCCTGTACCGAAAGGGTCCAATGGCTTTAAAGAATCACATTATGTGTGTACAGCCATGATCTTTGATCTATCTTTTACATACACTTTCCATAGATGTGTCATTTAGACAAAAAAGAAAATACCTGAGCACTGGATCAGTTGGAATAAAAACAGAAACACAATGTTTTGGGAATTCGTTGCTAATAACTAACTATTTTGGTCTTGTACATGTATTTGGTGAGTATTTTACTTTATTATAGTCCACATCTCTCTGCAGTTAAGTTGAGATAGACGTACATTAGACTAGGATTACATGTGTAGTACATAATTCATATTCGTACGTAGAACTAGTAACTGGGGCGCTGTACTCCTGTTTCGAAATTTTGACATTCTAGTTCGACAGAGAATGTCAAAATTTCGAAAAAGGAGAACAGCGCCCCATTTACTGGGTGTAATTCGTACGTATACTATTCCTAGAACTATGAGGTTTCGTTCGGCTATCGTCTCCACGAACAATAGCGAAGACGATAGCGGAACGAACCTCAATAGTTCTATGAGTACTAATACGTACCATCAATGATCAAATTAAACTTAAAAAGTAAAGTAAATAATTGATGTAGTAAAAATTTAACTTAAAATTGTTAGATATATTATAAAATAAGAATCATGAATCTCCTTCAGATTCAAAGAGAAACAGAATGCAAATTGTCTCACTATTTTATTACATACATCCAGACTTAATAGTTGCGACTAGTTTATTGCTCCATGGTTGCTATAACGTACCCTCCTCCCCGGAGGAGAGTTACGTTACGGTCTGGATTAGTCTGGATTAGTTGCGATAACCGTCGGTTATCGCAACTAATCCAGACTGAACTTATTGATCTCCATCCAATCCAACATCTTCATTCTTGTTTTGTACAGTGCCTTGCAATTGCATGGTACATGTACTGCAAATGGTAGAGGTGTATTCATTTGTATGTTTGATCAGTCATCACTCTGCTGTCTGACTCAGCAGATCAGAAATTTATGAAATTTATTTACAAATAATGTGGTAGTGTGAGACATTTTGTTACTAATTGTATCATTAATTATTAGTATTACAGCTCAGACACACATTGTAATAAAGTATTTAAAATACTACGAAACTTGTGATTTGTGATTTTCATTCATAGGTAAGCACAGGAAATGTACGAACTGAGTTTGAAAAAATTAGCATTGTTGTTAAACTGCACCCCACACACGGTAGCCAGAGTTTATTCTTGTAGTAGCCACCCTAGTCATGCCGCCAGTGTCAGTGACTAGTTGTGTACAAAAATGGCAATGTGAGTTTACACGTACTCGAATCAAAGACTTACCAACACCAAACTTGATCTCATCACATGCATGTTTTCCCATCAACTGCCGTCTTCTACATCATCTGTACACACTCTATTCCAGTGAAATACCCCCCATTTACAATCCACATAAACACAAAGGCTGGAAACTACCTAACTCTTCTACAAAAAGCCAGCAACATTTTTATCAACGTTCCTTCGCTGCGATCATCTCGTATTGCTTTCAATGCGTAGTCTTCATACGCATTATCAATGACCCAAACTAGCCTTGACTGACGAGACTGTAGTATTCAGCACACACAGCGGGTACAGCGCTTTGACAGACGACTATCAACCGAACTACTCATTATGTCTAGCACCTGTGCATTTATTATGGAAAAACGGGTAGGAACTACATTTTCTCTAACATTTTCTGTAATTATTCATAAAAATCAGTGATATTTTAAAATTATTTAGATGACATGTAATTAATGAGTTAATAAGAAGTAGAATTAGATTATCAAATGTTGGTTATGCTGTACATTCTTGTTAAATGCCACTGGCGTCAAAAGGGCACGTCACTTAGCGGAGTAATAATGGTTTTCTAAAAGTAATGCATTCGTCGACCCCTGCACTCCTTTAGCATTATTTATGTGTCGATTGTAGTGAGGCTCGAGGTTGAACGCAAGACTCAGGATTTTGCGAGGCCGCCGGGGACTTTTGGATTTTAGTGATCAAATTATTTTTTTCTTTTGGGTGTTGTTGTTATTATTGAACCAAAAACCGTCGCATTTTTTGTGTACTTTTACTGTAAGTAAATATTATGCTTATTTGATGCGCCGTTCGCTAATTTTGATAACATAAGTTTCTTGCATAACGTTCCCTTTTTTGATCAAAATGTAAAGAAAAGTAGTTGAAATTATGGGGGGTGGGGGGGGGGGGGCTATCTAGGCGCCAAGTTGTCCAACACAAGTAGCGCCTATTATTCTAGTTTTAGACCAAACAATAATTCACAACCGAAACCTGTAGTGGGTGCCTGAGCGAAGCTGTAAAGTCCGCAGTCCGCACCTGTACGTGTGCATCCAACTAGTATGGCCGTTAAAGGCAGTGGATGGTACATACTCAAAATAATTATCAGCATAAAACCTCACTTGGTGACGAGTAACGGGGAGAGGTTGATAGTACAAAACATAGTGAGAAACGGCTCCCTACGAAGTGACGTAGTTTTCGAAAAGAAGTAATTTTCCACGAATTTGATTTCGAGACCTCAAATTTAGAATTTGAGGTCTCGAAATCAAGCATCTGAAAGCACACAACTTCGTGTGACAAGGGTGTTTTTTCGTTCATAGTTATCTCGCAACTCCGACAACCAATATTGAGCTCAAATTTGTACAGGTTTGTTATTTTATGCATATGTTGAGATACACCAAGTGAGAAGACTGGTCTTTGACAATTACCAATAGCGTCCATTGTCTTAAAGGAACACGTTGCCTTGGATCGGTCGAGTTGGTCTTTGAAAAGCGTTTGTAACCGTTTTTTATAAAATGCATATGGGTAGAAAGATGTTGTAAAAGTAGAATACAATGATCCACACAAACATGCCTCGAAATTACGTGGTTTTCCTTTAACCTTGTCGACTAACACGTCGGCCATTTATGGGGGTCAAAATTTTGACTCCCATAAATGGCCGACCATGTTAGTTCGCACAGTAGAAGGAAAACCACGCAATTTCGAGGCAAACTTGTGTGGATCATTGTATTCTACTTTTAAAACATCTTTCCAACCATATGCATTTTACAAAAAACGGTTACAAACGGATCCAAGGCAACGTGTTCCTTTAAGTGATGGGGTAATTTGGACATTATCGCATTTTTTCATACAGTCTGGCTTTCTTGTAGAATTTTTAATAAAAACAAAATAATTGTCTAAACAATTCCAACTCATGGAATTCCAATGCCTATCCGGTGTGAGGATTAGCACTTTTTTTATTTACAACAATTATTTCCAGGGTGAGTGAACAATACATCATTAATTGGTAGGCCGATAGTATAAGAAATACGAGTTCATATCATGTTTCTCTTTTATCCGGCCCGGCAGCGATTTTTGTTTCCCCAAACGACATTGCAATTGTTTTCCCTGCCGCTGTGATTGGCTCTTTCCGTCAGACTATACGTCATCATGCTTTTTTCACCAAATCATTGCAATGTCGTTTGGGAAAACAAAAATCGCACCGGGCAGCCTTATTTAAAATTTGTTCCTCAGAAATCCATAAAAACTTAAACCCAATCTGCACTGATTATGTCTGCAGGAGTATGTTCTGTTTCATTTTGCTATAAAATTACCGAAAATCCCAATTAATCTGAAAACTTGACCATGCATATAAAAATCTTTGCTCGCTCCTAGTATATAGTGTGTTTTATCTATAGTCTCAAAGTTGAATAAATTATTTTTCTTTTTCAATTTGCTATGTATTGTGTAACCCGACTTATCTTGTATTTGTTGAATTTGTTGTAACACTTTTTTTTGTAGTATAACGCAATTCTTTATCTTTTAACTTTGCACATTGAAGCGATTTTTGCCGTTGGGTCAAATCGCCACCTGTTTACATTTTAATGTGTTGATAATAAAATAAATAATAAAAAGAAACTTCGTGTGTGACTTTCTATGCTCCTCTTGCCTTTATGGCGAAAATCAATTATTTAGTTATTGGTATTACATTAATTTCAGTATTGCCACTTGTCGTGTATAAACAAAAAAGTATGTGATAATGGAGACAGATGTTAAAATTATTATATCGGGCGGATAATTTTTCTCTTCATAAAAAATTATTATTTTACAAAATTTTATCCTGGAAGTTCCCTATCCTACCCCATATGTCGATGTGTGAAGGTACTCATCACTCAGTGACCCCGAGTTCTGAGACAGCAAGCATGGGCGTCTACACGGGTGGGATTCGAACCCGCCGCCCTTGCACTTCGAGAGCAGTGTCTTACCAACTACACCACCGAGACTGCCCGGCGGCTAATGGCAGTTCGATGTTTAAGTAGCGGGTATCTGCAAACGATTTAATAGATGTTTTGCATCGGGGATAAAGAATATTCATTTTGGTGGCAGAAGCAATAATAACTGTGTCTGGTGAGCTAGAACAATCACTGGGTTACATTTATTACTTAATTCGAAGCCTCATTGATATAACCAAAGAAATGTAATCTGCACTAGTATAGCTCGCTCTATATTCTTATTTTTTTTTAGTGCTAGTAGTGCCCATGTTTTTTTTTTTTTATACAGTAGGCCTGCAACTCACTATGTCTATCTCGACGTTATCGTCATTTTTAAGTGAGGTATGGAGATGGATTTTCTGAGTGCAAGGGGGGGGGGGGGGGTTAACAGCTGGTAGCGGATGGGTGAAACCTTTTATTTACTCATTCACCCAAATTCCTTTTTTTCTCGAAAATTTTGTCTGTAAGGCCTAATTAATTAATTTCAGTATTGCCACTTAAGTCATGTATAAACAAAAAATTATGTGATCATGGAGACAGATGTTAATATTATTATATCGGGCGGATAATTGTTTTCATCATATTTAGTATTTTACCAAATTTTATCCTGGGCGTTCCCTGTGCCCATACACCGATGTGTGTATGGAGGTGCTCATCACTCGGTGCTCCCAGGTTCTGTGAAAGCAAGCATTGGCGTCTACACGGGTAGGATTCGAACCCGCCACCCTTGCACTTCGGGAGCAGTGTCTTACCGACTACACCACCGAGACTGCCCGGCGGCTAGAGGCAGTTCGATGTTTAAGTAGTGCAAACGATTTAATAGATGTTTTGCATCGGGGATAAAGAAGTGACCCGCCTGGCCGAGCTAGAACAATCACCGGGTCACACTAATTAATACTTTAAATTGGAAGCCTGGCTGATTTATACCACATCAAAATATAATCTGCTATAGCCGTGCGCTCCATCTCCTTTTTTTTTTTTTTTTTTTTTTTTATTATACAGTAGGCCTACAGCTCACCTAGGTCTACTTGATGTTATCACATTTTTTTAAAGAGGGATATTCTGAGTGGAGGTAGGGGGGGGGGGGGGGTTATAACAGCTGGTAGCAGATGAGTCAAACTTTTTATTTTACTCATTCACCCAAAACCTTTTTCCCCCGAAAATTTCGTCTGTAAAGGCCAAATTTGTTAATGTCCATCAAAATACCTATTGAATTTTACAGCATCTTTAATTCACAACAGAAACACCGTGTGTGGCTTTCATGCTCCCCTTGCTTCCATGGAGAAAATTAATTATTTAGTTATTGGTAATACATTAATTTCAGTATTGCCACTTAAGCTAGTCGTGTATTAACAAAAATAATACGATATTACGGAGACAGATTATATCGGGTGGATATTTTTTTCTTCTTTATTTTTGGGGTATTTTTACCAAATGTTATCCTGGACATTCCTTTATCTCATACATCGGTGTGTGGAGACACTCATGACTCGGTATCCCGGGTTCTGTGAAGGCAAGCAGGGGCGTCTACATGGGCGGGATTCGAACCCTCTACCCTTGCACTTCAAGTCCAGTGTCTTACCGACTACACCATCGAGACTGCCCGGCGGCTAGAGGCAGTTCGATGTTTAAGTAGTGTATCTGCAAACGATTTAATATATGTTTTGCATCGGGGATAAAGAATAATTATTGGCCGAGCTAGAACAATCACCGGGTCACACTTATTACTTTAAAGATGTTATGTCAGATTTTTGGCCGATTTGACCCAACAATTTTAATTTAAAACTCAATAGGTATTTTGATGGGGGTCGAAAAAGTTACAAGCTTTCATTTGAGCCATTGCTCGAAAAAGTCCGCCAATTATTAGTAGCAGTGAAATAAAGTGCTCAAAATTAGTTTCTGATATCACGTGACCAATTCTTATGTGTTTTATAAGAAACGTTTTAAATTGTTGTCATGGTTCCTGACCATTAAAAGTGAAAGTTAAAATTGTTTTCGTTAGAGCGGGTGAAACTCTTTGAAATACCATTCACTCAAAAAAAATCTATTTGTTAATGTTTGGGGCAAAAAATCTGACATAGCATCTTTAAATATGAAGCCTGATTGATATTATACCACATCCAAATGTAATCTGCTATAGCCGTGCGCTCCATCTCCTTGTTTTTTTAAATTTTTATTTTATTTTTTTACTTTTTTATACAGTAGGCCTACAGCTCACCTAGCTCTACTCGATGTTATCGACATTTTTTTAAAGAGGGATATTCTGAGTGGAGGGGGGGGGGTGGGTATAACAGCTGGTAGCAGATGAGTGGAACTTTTTATTTTACTCATTCACCCAAAACCTTTTTTCCCCGAAAATTTCGTCTGTATAGGCCAAATTTATTAATGTTTTGTTTGTCCATTAGAACTACAACTAAAATAAGTCGACAAATAACGAGGGTCAAGTTGTCACAAGTAAGATTTGATTCAAACCCCCAAACTTCGTCACCGAAGAGAAGAGATCCATCTTTATGATTAATTTTGTCAGAAGTGTTGTGCGCCCCTTTAGTTTTTAAAGTCCGTTCATTTTCCGTCGCACCTCCCCTTTTTGTGTTTAGTCTGGTGGCAATGAAGCGGCAACATTTTAAGTGGTTTACTTACGACGATACTTCTAGGGATATGACATCATACACAAAGGTAAACATGGCGGCGGTTTCAAGTGTATTTCGTGCTGGTCTTTTCGCTAATAAAGTTGCTATTGTTACTGGGGGTGCCTCTGGGATCGGGAGAGCCATAAGCCAGGAACTGCTTTACTTAGGTATGGTGAATTTTGTGTATAAAATTCCGTATTTCTGTATGTAAAATAGCGTTAAAAAGCCTTTCTGAAAAAGTCGTTGTGTACAGTGTAACAGTGTGTAAGTGAGTGTTGCACCACTCACAGTCACACTTTCACAGTTATAGTACTTTCAGGAACACACTTACAGTACAGCATTACATTATTATAATTATTGTGATTCCTGAAGAGTGAAAGTGAAAACTTGTGATTTTGTGTGTGTGATCGTAGACGTACATTATAGTACTCCTACCTCGAGCTATGAAGTTCGTTCTGTTATCATGTAGCTGCGGAACAAACTTCATATTTCTAGTTAGGAGAAGTATTCGTACACACAGGCGCTGCCTTAAACTTCGTTCCCTTGGATTTGGAATGGATTGGAAGACTTGGTTGGTGGTTCGGACAGCTACGTATAGAACTTATCCATCCCAAGCGACTGGGAATGGAAGGGGAGACCACGCACTCGAGTGATGCAGACACATATTTAATTTTTTGTTTTATCACCTAGTTCGTTTTTGGTTTCTTAATCTTAATCTTTTAAATCTTGACATTAGCGTCAGCACAGTCACATTATTTTTTAAAAAACAATGCACACTGCCTGGAAAAAACAACAATCATCCAAGCGCCTTGGAAAATGGATTCGTTTCAAAATAAATGCTTGGGAAAGCCTGCGTTTTGACTGGTTGGAAAAGTTTCCGTATGGCACCACCACTTTTTCATTCGATATGAAATAATATAATCTAATTTACCTCAATGAGATATCTGTTTTTGTAAAAATTTGTGAAAAAGTGGTGGCGCTGTACAGAAAGTTATCCGATTGGTTAATCAGTCTGCCCTTTGCAGACAAGTTTTGAATAAATAATGCACGTTTCTTGCTCCAAAAAGAAAAAACGCAAACAGGTTGAAAAGGGCCCTTGTGGTTTGCCCCTCAACTCGCGAGAGTGGTCTCCTCTTCCAAGTTCAAGTCCAGTTTGCTCTACGAAGCTGTCCAAGCGACGAAGGCCCAGACAAATGCTGAGAAGGGGACACAGCAGTTTCCCTCTGGTTAGGAGTATTTCTGTGCGGAAACTTTAAATTTGTATTTGAACTTTTTCTTTCCACATTGAAGGATGTAAAGTTGTAATTGCATCCAGGAATCAGGAGAAGCTTCAGAATGCAGTCAGAGAAATGAAGACTCAAATACCGATCAAATCCACAGCTGACATTAAACAAGTCAAATGTAACATCAGAAATGAGGAAGAGGTACTTGTAAATCTAAAGTCTTTGCATTAAAACAAGTGTAAACAACTGCAGAAAAGGCAGAATAGGCGGTGCAGAATAGGCAGAATACGTAGGTGGTGCAGAATAGGCAATACAATGATTATTTGTACCCAAGCCCTTCCTCTACCACCCCCCTCCCAGTCGTCTCCTTGCTCATTTTTCATCCCTTGTTTTTTTCTGTGTGCTTTCTGCCACTATCTTTCTATGTTATTCCACTTGAATTTGACTGTTTCTGTTACTTTTTTCGTTTGTTGTTTTGTGTTCTCCCAAAAATCCTTCAAGAAATATACTGCAAGGATTAAAACATCAGGGCTTTTTCACTTTGCTAATGTTTTGCACAACCTTTAAATATTTGTTCCTTGTATGATGAGATGTTGATAATAAAACTTAATGAGATAATTGGTTTAATCTCTGCTCTTACCAATTTCTAATCTCCCTTTTGAACCCATCCATATCCAATCCTTCATGGGGAGACCGATCTTTCTCACATCCTGCCCCACACCTATGCAACAAATTGCCGGCAAAAGTTAAATCTTCTGTTTATTGAACCCTTTGATGTTTTTAGCTTTAAAGCTTAGGCTTGTGTTTCTATTTTGATTATTATTCAATAACGTTATTGTTTGTTTATCACCACCACCACTTTTGTGGCTATGTCATGTATGTGCGCTATATAAGTTTTCATTAACATTATTATTGTTATTAACATTTCCACTTCTACTGTTGCAGGTGAAAGCATTAATGGACTCAACGTTGAGCTACTACGGAAAGATAGATTATCTTGTGAACAACGGCGGTGGGCAGTTTATGAGTCCGCTTTCTAATATCAAACTGAAAGGATGGAATGCCGTTATCGACACCAACCTGAACGGCACATTCTTGTGTAGTAGAGAGGGTATGCAGCTGACCCAAATCTCATTGAGCAGCTTAAAGGCACTGGACACAACTAGTAATTGTCAAAGACTAGTATTCTCACTTGGTGTATCCCAAATAACAAACCTGTGAAAATTTGAGCTCAATTGGTCATTGAATTTGCAAGAGGATAATAAAAGAAAACACACCCTTGTTGCATTACTTTAAAGGCAGTGGACACTATTTGTAATTACTCAAAAATAATTATTAGCACAAAACCTTACTTGGTAACGAGTAATGGGGACAGGTTGATATTATGAAACATTGTGAGAAACGGCTCCCTTTGAAGTGACTTAGTTTTTGAGAAAGAAGTTATTTTCATCGGATTTGATTTAGAGACCTCAGATTTAGAAATTGAGGTCTCGAAATCAAGCATCTGAAAGCGCACAACTCCGTGTGACAAGGGCGTTTTTTCTTTCATTATTATCTCCCAACTTTGATGACCAATTGAGCTCAAATTTTCACAGGTTTGTTATTTTATGCATATGTTGAGATACAGCAAGTGAGAAGACTGGTCTTTGACAATTATCAATAGCGTCCAGTGTCTTTAAGGAGAAAGGAGACTTTGAAGATGAAACTTAACATTTCTGCTTGAACTTTTCAAGGGGCACCAAGTCAATGACAAGAGTCTTTATTGGGGCAATTGCCTCTGTTACTTGTGTGAAGTTTCAGACCTACACTATGTAGTTGTATTTTGTAGTTATTCTGTCATCAAATCTAAGTTTCACTTTACTTCTGACAGCTTACAACAAGTGGATGGTCGATCATGGAGGTGTGATTGTAAACATCATTGTAGATATGTGGAATGGCTTCCCTATGATGGGGTGAGTACCGGGCCAGATTTAGAGCTTGGGTTTCAGAGGGGAAAGAATCTTGGAGTCAAGGGTTTCTTTGAACATTCACATACAAAGTAAGCAAGGTTTATGGAGACACATTGTAATGAATGTATCTTTTGAGCTTTGTTGGTTCTGAGAAGAACCAGTAGCTTTACCAACTCCTTTGTGTTTAGGAAAAAACTATAAATAAATAGTGAACTTGCGGGCACAACTTTGTGTGAATCTCTTTTGTGTGAGTGTTGGCTCTTGGAAGATCCGGTTTGGTCTCGACGTTTCGAACAGTATACTCTGCTTATCTTTTTAATCCACCAGCTCTTCTCAGAACCACCACAGCTCATTAGAGATTTATTACATGGTGTCTCTGCAAACCTCACTTGATTTTATCTCAACCATGCAAAGTTTCAGATCCTACTTGATTTGTTATGATAAGCAAGTGTTTCCCATTATCTTAACAGAGTTGTGGAAGTGTTGTGGCCGAGCGGTTAAGAGCCCGAATTCAAACTCTGGTGTTTCTGATCAGCAGAGTGTGGGTTCGAATCCCAAGCCGTGACACTTGTTCTCTTAAGCAAGACACTTAACCATTGCTTCGTCCTTCGGATGAGACGTAAAGCCGTTGGTCCCATGTGTTGTGTAACGCATGTAAAAGAACCCAGTGCACTTATCGAAAAGAGAAGGGGTTCGCCCCGGTGTTCCTGGTTGTGGCTGCTTAATGCGCCGTAGCACCTTGTAAATCCCTATAAGGTGCTAAATAATTGGGTCTCAGAATTCATCACTGCAATAACCTTTCTGAGAGTTTGTATATACTCAGCGCCTTGAGTACCTTGTTTGGTAGATACGTGCGCTATATAAGACTTCGATATTATTTATTATTATATTTTACAGACACACCGGGGCAGCAAGAGCAGGAGTAGAGAACCTTACAAAGACGGCATCCTTAGAGTGGGCACCAAGTGGAGTTCGCATCAACTGTGTAGCTCCTGTAAGTGTTCCTACAACATCTGCTCCAACCAATAGACTGCAGTTTTGCATGTATTTGAACATTGGGAAACAGTGCGCGAGTTTGATTCCTTCATGCGTTAAAGCAATAAATGTAGGACTAAATTGGTCCTCAACTTATTTGACCGCTCGCAAGACTTGCACGCTCTATACCACGTGGTCAGACCTAACACTATATTCTTAAAATTGTAATGCAATGTTTCTAGAGAAAATTTGGGATGAACATATACAAATACTAGAGCAGGAATTGAACCTATGACCTCTAGATCAACAGGCCATCGCTCCACCAACTTAGCTAACTAACCTTAATGTTGGTGGTCTCCCTATTTCGTCAATATCTTTGTTCTCTATAATTTGTTAGTTTGTGTGATTCACTTTCTGAGGTTTATTATTGAGTAATAAATAACCCTGAAATATTGTTTTTGATTTAAACAGGGGACAGTTTACTCAGAATCAGCGGCTGCTAACTACGCAACTCCAGAGATCTTTGAGACTGCAGTTCCTGCCATTCCAGCAAAACGGCTCGGCAAAGTAGAAGAGGTAGGACAATAATTGGACACTTTTGAGACACTGGTGGCAGCAGACGTAACAGTCCTTTTTTGCGACTCTGAGCATGCGCCCACTTGCTCAGTATAGCGCGTAGGATTGAACTGTGAAAAAGACCGTCTAAAAGTCTCCCTTATAAATGGATTGTTTACTAAGAAAAAAATCCAGTTTGAAACCTGCAACATGGCGTCTGAAACCATGGTTAAGACTGTGTCTGAACTTTCAGCTCCAGCTACAGTTGTATTCTCAGATCATCATCAGTTGAAGTATTGACCCAATTCACCTGGCGTCATCATCAGAAAAATCTTGAGTGCGCCATACTGGTGGGCAATTTCAGTTGTTTTTATATATAACTCTATGCCCTGCAGTATCCAGTGTAGTGCGCATTTTAGGCGACGCGGCGTTAATACACGTAAACCTAACTGCCCACCAACATGGTGAGCGTGGCATCAGTCGCCGCGTGTGACGCGCGTGCAAGGGGTCAATAGGATGTTGTTGGGAACACCCTTTAGCAACAGTCATGGCCGTTATCAAAGCTCCCAATGGGAGACTTTGGAACGCTAGGTGGCAGCAGACTTACCAGGTAAATTTCCATTGTTTAAGTAGTTCAGGGCAAGCGCACATTACTGAGAACAATGGATTTTACCTGGTAAGTCTGCTGCCACCAAAAGTCTCCTATTTGGATACAGCCATGGTCAGGTATCTGATGACCAAAGAAAACAAATTATTCCATAAATTGGAGAGAAGACTCAAAGATTCTTATCAGAATATTTGGCTTAAATTTTTAATTTTGGTTTGTGTTTGAGTTTTTTTTTTTTATTGCCCCCACTTTTATTTTCTGGTTATGTATTGTACAATAGGCCTTTTTTATATTTTTATTTTTTTACTGTTGACCACCCCTCCCCCCAAAAAAGAATAACTCAAAACTAACAATAGTGATAATTACAAATGAGTTTGAATATATGCGTTTTCCAGATATCAGCCGCCGTGTGCTTCCTGTTGTCACCAGCAGCTTCCTACATAACTGGAGAAACCATTAAAGTGGATGGAGGGTCAAGTCTTTACGGGCAGTCAGGATGGCATGTACCAGGTGAGGTTTTGTCTTGATTCATAAACATGAAGTTTTGATATCAGATTCTACAATAATAGAATCCTTAACACAATTTAATGGCAGAGGGCGCCACAGTTGTGGTAAAGATTCTTCTTTGTACAATACAAACAATGAAAGTTACTGAATCAATACTAGGTATGAGTACACAGCAACCCCCCTTCCATAACAAGTAACATAGAACTCACACCCCAACCATACAAACAGAATCAAATAGGAGGCTGTTTTTGTGTTTGTAGCGTTTTTTTTTTTTTACTGTTCTGTGGTCAAGTCAGTACATTTTCTTTAAAGTTTTTTATCATTAAGTAGCATAAATCTCATCAGGGAAGGCCTGGATTTTTATCTGTGAGAGGTGAGGCGATTTTAATTTTGCAAAGGGCACTTCCATTGGAAAGTCATGAAGTCTATGGAAAATTTTGGAAGGTGCACCAATGTTACAACGGGGCAACTAGGCCAAGGTCTGGAGTGTAGTTTCAGGTCTGTTGGGGGGGGGGGGTTGGGATTAAAGCATTCTTTAATAGAAGAAGAAATATTTCATCAGTTTTATTTGGTAAACAGATTTTCAATTTGTTTTTACAAATTTGTTTTGTTTTTCTTTGTTTCAGATCATGATAGATCAAAAGCCTATGAATGGAAGAGTGACATCAAAGATAAAGCAAAAACAATTGAAGAAATAGATAAATCAAAACTATGACGACTCTATATTTTTCCAATTAAAAAATTTATTCAAAATTTCAATATAAATGTAAAATTTGTACATCCACTGGCAAAGTAAACCTGTATATAAATAATTAATATTTTCATTTAAAAGTTTGAACCAAAAGTACCTCGACTTTAATTTAATATTTAAAGAGCTGAAGAAAACATTTTGCAAATTATGAAATGGAATAATGCCATATGCTCTTCTCAAAGACAAATCAAAGTCACATCAAAAATTGGTAAGATAAAGAGGTAGAAACAAAAGAAAGAAATACCCATGGGCTGATTTCAAAACAGCTGAGATTAAAGGAACACGTTGCCTTGGATCGGTCGAGTTGGTCTTTGAAAAGCATTTGTAACTGTTTGTTATAAAATGCATATGGTTAGAAAGATGTTTTAAAAGTAGAATAGAATAATCCACACTTGCCTCAAAATTGCGTGGTTTTCCTTTTACTTTGCGAACTATAAACACGGTTGGCCATCTAAATGGTCGACCGTGTTTGTCGACGAGGTAAATGGAAAACCACGCAATTTCGAGTGATACTTGTGTGGATCATTACTATATTCTACTTTTAAAATATCTTTCAAATCAATGCATTTCATAACAAAACGGTTACAAACGCTTTTCAAAGACCAACTCGTCCGATCCAAGACAATGTGTTCCTTTAAGATGAAGAGGAAGCTGCAAACCGTATTTTGTTTGTTACTTTAATTTTACGTGCTCAGCAATCTAAACTTCCTAGCAAAATGTGATGTCACAATACAAGTTTTTGGGTTGATATTGACAGCTCACCGTAAGATACATTTGAATGCCTAGTGATATCCAGCCCTGCCGTCAATTTCACCAAACTCTTCCTAACCTAGGATCAATCTAAAGACATAGGACGAGTTAAATTCTGTATATGCAGATGGCGTCACATTTAACCTACCCTAAGTTAGAGTCCTAACTCAAAATAGGATTAATCCAAGTGTTTTGTGAAAATTAACTGCTGGTTCATTTCATTTGAACAAACCAGATTCCGATTTTACAAAGCACTAAGATTTATCTTAAAATCAGTTGGCAGTATTACCATAATGATTTGTATTGTGACACTTTGCTTAGCAGTTACGATTGATACAAAGGTTAATCAATCTTAGCTCTTTGTGATGTCAAGCCCATAGCATTTGTATATTTGGATGGCATTAATGGTTAGATACATTTTTAATCACAGTCATTTTTAGGAAACAGCTTTCTATAAAAAAAATATTACATCATGTTTTAATAATTTGATTTCAGACTGCAACATTTAAAATTCAGAACTGTTGAGCACCATTTGTTTACGAATGATATTTTTTTAAATAACAGACTGCAATTGTTTTAAAATTCAGGGTTTTTCTTTGTTGTTACTGTGCATTTTGACTAAAACGATAAAACAAACTGTTGTTGATAATTGGCAGTAAATAAAAACTTGTAGTTTGAACCAAAACTAAATGTTAATTTATGTTTGTTAAATTCAACTGAATAGCGTTTTGTGCAACTTCGCCTTGTCAATAAAATCCCTTTTACATGATCATTTTATTTTTTGTTTTATTTCATATTTTCAGTTTCACGTTCTTTCTTTGGCAATGGAAAGGTACAAATGAAAACATAATTTCTGATATTGTTGAACACAATTATTGTGAGAAGAAATGTATCATCAAACTTCCATGCCCAACATGTAACTTGTATACTCCCCAGGGAGCTGAGATGGTTTTAAGGAATTAATTAAATGTCCCAGTGACCAGCCGTCGATTTCACCAAACTCTTCCTACTTTAGGATTAATCTTAGGACTTTGGACGAGTTAAGTTCCGTATTCAAAGGCGTTGGACACATTTAACCCATCCTAAGATAGGACGGGTTACTCATCCTACCTCGAGATAGGATTAAACTTCGCATTTTGTAAAAACCGGCTGCAGGGGTAATAATGTTGGAAGCACTTTGGGACGCCCTTCGGGAGTGTATAGCGCTATATAAAAACGATTATTATTATTGTGTACGATGCCCTTGTACTAAGTCCTACATATGTGTACAAGGAGAAGATGAAAAACACCCAGCCCCCGATTTCACGAAGTGCTGCGATGCGTCGCAAGTGCAAGTTGCGACCGGTTACACGTCGTAAGTTGCGAACTCGTCGCAGCCGTGACGTGTCTTATAGGTCTACGACGCATCGCAAACCCTACAACGCGTCGCTACTTGCGATGAGTTTCGTGAAATCGGGGGCTGGTCTCTCAAGATGTAACCGTTTGTTGTAAAATGTATATGGTTAGAAAGATATTGTAAAAGTAGAATACAATGATCTACACAAATATGCCTCGAATTTGCGTGGTTTTTTTTTTACCCTGTCGACTAACACTGTCGGTCATTTATGGGAGTCAAAATTTTGACTCCCATAAATGGCCGGCCGTGATAGTTCGCGACGTAAAAGGGAAACCGTGCAGTTTCGAGTGATACTTGTGTGGATCATTATATTCTACTTTTAAAAACATCTTTCTAACCATATGCATTTCATAACAAACGGTTTAAAACGCTTTTAGTAGACCAACTCGTCCGATCCAGGGCAACGTGTTTCTTTAACTGTGCTCAACTTCATAGTTGATCAGTAGTTCATCATGAATCAAAAGTTTTGGTCACACATTTCATTTTGCTCTTGTTGAATTAATAGACTGTTCACTTCTCATGAACATTTTTATTCAAACAAAACACAGTTCTGAAAGCTGTATTGCACTCGATGCAATTTTGCACAGCAGTACTTTACTCTCAAGTTAACTTTGCTGAACTTCATAGTTGATCAGTTGTTCATGTGTAAATCACAAGTTCGGACTTCATTTCGCTCTCGCTGAATTTTTAGAATTCAAAAACTGTTCACTTCCCATGAACATTTTTATTCCACACTAAATGAATTGCTGTGACGGAAGCAATGACCCCTCCCATCGACCCCAAACCTTTGCTTACGTATCCTAGTACAGACACAGGGATCCATACATCACTAAGATTGACCATGAGACCGAGCCGAGCCTTATGCATGTCTCGCTTGAGCTCTACTCCTTGATTAGACTTCATCAGTCCTTCTCGTTTCAGGGCCTCTGCTTGACGCGTCAGCAGTTGGATCTTACGGAGGTCATTTAAGGTCAAAGAGAGTAACGCTACGAGCCAGTACCACGCTGAGCGTTGACCCCATTTCTTGATATCTACCTGTTCAGTAAGGAACAATTGAATTTGTTATTGCACAAAATGTCAATCTATTAAATCGTTGCGGTACCAGCTGCTAAAATGTAGGATTCAAACTGCTTCTAGCTACCGGACAATCTTGGTGGTTTAGTTAGTAAGACACTGCTCTAGGATTGCAAAGGTCCTGGCTTGAATCCCATCCGAGTAATATGCCTGTGATTTTTTTTTTACAGAGCTCAGGAAAGTACCAAGTGAGTACATGTATACAGTGGTAACACACATCTATGTGTGTAAAACCAAAATTAATATGCAATAACAAAATTCAAAGAAATATCTCACAATTTTGAGGACTTTAGTCTACTTGTTATTCTTCAACCTTTTTAAACTGATAATAAAGGGAAGGTACACGTTTGGTAATTGTCAAAGACCAGTCTTCTCACTTTGTGTAGCCAATCATAACCATGAAAACAATAAGCCTGTGACAATTTGGGCTCAATCGATCATCAAAGTTGCGAGAAAATGATGAAAGAAAAAACACTCTTTTTGGACGATTTTGTGTGCTTTTAGATAGGAATAAATTTGAGTGAGAAATTACCCCTTTCTCAAAAACTACGTTACTTCAGAGGGAGTCGTTTTCCACAATGTTTAATACTATCAACAGCCCTCCAATGCTCGTTACCAAGTCAGTTTTTAAGTTAATATTTGTTTTGAATAATTACCAAATGTCTACCTTCCCTTTAAGACTTTTAGCTTGCTCAAAATACCAACTTTTATTTATTTAGATTGCCTGACATGTAAAAGCCAACGAAAAGCCACTTCAAGATAACGGCTACAAGAAACTGATTTGGGCTTTCGACCCAAACCAACTGCCACCAGAGTGCACCGTGCACTACACCCCTGCGCCATGACACGCCAAAAGCATCCTTACATTTAAACGCTGTATTCCACTGTAGTAATTTTTCCTTTGCAATTGGTCACCAAAAATTGAATATGTACCAAGTCACTTCCCCTTGTGGTTCAATACTTCAAATCAAAATGAAAACAAAAACATGAGCTACATATAAAACACAAACAAAACAACAGATTGTACAGATGAAAAAAAAAGTAATGAAATGATTTGAATCAAGGTTTCGTTCTTACATCACAAATCTTAGTTCTGCCGAGCCATACCAGGTGATCTATCAGCAGCCACAGTGCTTTACCAGTGAAGCCAATTAAGGTCAAGAATCGTTGAATGTCATCCGTCTGTTGGAGTGCATCCACTGCCCTCTGTGCAAACTCCATGGAACGGAACATTCGGAATACTAAAACGAGATCAAGAATAGAGAAAAGAAGTTTGTAAGATTTATTTTACTCACAACAATTTTTTGAGGCTGGACTTGAATCATACAGAACCAGGTCATGCCCTTGTCTTGGCATCGGTGCCCCTTTTCCCCCATACACTTGAAAGATTTCCAACGGAAGCGCCCTTTGCAAAATAAAAGTGGCCTTGCCCTTAGATGAAATTCCAGGCCTGCTTAGAAGGACTGTGGTATGGCTTGAGTTCAAATATATTACTGGACTGTAAATATTTGTACAAAACTATGTTTTTTTTATTGTTTTTTTTAATGAGCTTTCAGGAGGATGTTGAAGGCAGCAAGGCGATTGCCTCTAACGACCCCTGGGGCTGATTTCACAAAGAGTTAAGTGTATTGAACCATTCAGTTGTGCATTTAGATTCATTTGGGATCTGGAGGACTCAGGAGGGGTGGCTATAAAGTAACCCATTGTTATGCCACTGCCTCCGTGCCTCTTAGTAGAAATTTTGAATCCATTGTGTCTGGAAAAACTGTCTTGTCCTTACAGTACAGGAACATATCGCCTGCAGTTTTTTAGCCCAACGTACATTTTCTTGATGTAGTGACAGCTGCTTCGAGCTGTTGAACCTTTTGTACCGTGGTGTCTGGTCCTCCATATCTTGTAAAGTACCAAAGCAGAAACCTTGAGGCATATTGGGTAACCCTGTTAAAAAAGAAAACACACAAATTAATATTGAACAATTTATTTGAATTGGCCCTTGCGGTCCTACTACTTGCCGTCAACTCGCCGTCAACCCATTTTCGTGCCGTCAACTCATTAAATTTACATGAAAAATCTATAAAAAGGGGCACGGAAGTGTTAAGTCTGGGCTAAACTACATATTTCTCATGGTTTTCGGTAAAAATTCATTTACAAAAACGACTTTGTGTTGATAAAAAAAGTACCAATCATTGACATCTTGGGCCAAGACTAATCAATGTGAAAAAGCAAGATGGCGGCCGACAGTTTTTCGGCATAGAGAAATTTTTTTCACAAGAAAAAAACTCAATTTTTATTCCGAAATATGACCCAAAACTTACGCGAATTCTCTTTGAGCTGATACTTTACAGTTCTATGCTTCTTTTGTGGATTTTAAATGTATATTGGAGGAGTTGACGGCGAGTTGACGGCGCAAGTGAGTTGACGGCGAGTTGACGGCAAGTAGTAGGACCCGGCCCTTGATATATAAATACAGGAATGGAATTTATTTAATCTCACCTTGCAAAGGGCACTTCCGTCAGAAAATCTTAAGTATGTATAATAAACAATCTGGGGGACGTTTCACATTTTCATTGCCATTTTAAGGCTAGTGAGAAATGGCGACACGAGAATAAACAAACGGGTCATCCTTTCATCTTTAAAATAGCATAACTCCACTGACTGTACATACATGTATTTAAAGCTATATGAAGCTGATTTAAGCACCAGTGAACTTCTCTTGAAACAAGCTTTCCATTGATTCCCAAAATGCTGCAACCACCGAACCCCCTACCTAGGACCCTGCCCCAAAATAAAAAGAGCCTAAGCTCCACCATTCTGCCACTGAACTGGCATCCCTACCATTTACCAACAAAAACATGACCAACTCAACTGTCAATGAATTACTAATAATTAGCCTAGCCTGGCTAATTATTATAATTTTTAAATTAATATTATAATAAAACTTTTTAAGAAAACAGAAAGTTCCTTGCTTTTATGGCCATGTCGGGGATAACTTTCCGTATGGCGCCACCACTTTTTCACTCATTTTTACAAAAAGGGATATGTCAATCAGGTAAATTAGATACTATATTATTTTATTTCGAATGAAAAAGTGGTGGCGCCATACGGAAACTTTTCCCATGTCGGATATACCGCTTCCGATTGTCGCAACCCTCTCCTTGACCAGAAAAATAAGTGAAGAAAGTGTGGATCTGTTGTGTTATTTATTAAACAATTAAATTTTTCACGAATTGGGTGCAGTGAAAAGCATCATTGACATTCTCAGCCTAAACGTTGATTTGAGCGTGGCAAAGGTGTAAAGAAAACCAAAACAATGCTTCACTTGGTATGATTACGAACAAACCTGTAAAGTTTATCCCGCCCTTCGGTGTACGATGTAAACTTTACGAAATCCCGAACAAATTGTTCATTCACTGCGGACACTGGCCATGGCAGTGGCAACGACATCGTTCAGCTTCGGACGACTTATCAAGCATTATACTGAATGGGGATGTACACAACTTGAGGTCAACTCGGGCCCAGTTCAAATACGTGTATTAACTGACTCGTACCTATTTTGGTCAGGTCGTATTTATTATTTGGCAAGCTCAAACTCGCCACTCTTCAGAAGGTGGGTGTGGTGGTGGGTGTGGTGGTGGGTGTGGTGGTGGGTTGGGGGGGGGGGGTAAATTCGTCTCATGGATGGAGCACGAGTGCGCTCGGCCGGAAGCGTTAAATTTTTACGGCGTGAGGTGGGCCCGCTTAAGGGCATCGACAGATTTTGCATAGGCAAATTAGAGGCATGTTTGATGAACTTCAAAACTTGAGCTGTACAATTTGCGGCTTTGGATTCTACCTAGGCAATATTTTAAATTGTCATACAAGACGTGCAGTAGGCCTATATCAGTTCAATATTATATGCAATACAGTAGTCAACTTTAGATTCTTTCAAAATACATTTATTACACCCCGGGCCTGGCGCTACCACCGACCCGCCCTTAGACCTTTTCGCAAATACCGGGGCGCGCGCGTAAAGCTTGGAATTAGGTGCATTGTGGTCTAGCTGGTAGCAAAATTTGATGCATATCTATCCCACAATGCACCTCATTCAACAGTCTGCGCTTGCGCATTGGTATTTGCGATAAGGTCTTTGGTCACACCATGGAAGTAGAAATGGTTCCACTAGTTGACTCGATGGACAAACAAAAAAGGTACACCGATACTGGTTAGACCAATGCATATAAAGCCAACCAAAAAATTTCAAAAAGAACTTAGAAAACAAAATAAGTTTAGATGCCAGCGAGTACGTTTCTGTTCGATTTCAAAACTTAAACATTATATTGTTGAAAAATATTTATAGAGATTAATGGATCAAATGAAACACTGTAAGTTGAAAGGGCGCCCTCGGACGACGAGAGTTTCGGACGAAATGAATTCCATTTTTGGAGAAGGCCTAGATTGACGTCAGACCTACCTAGGCATCGTGACTAAAGATGAGTAACCCGGCGAACTTCTAACGTCACAACTTCGAGGCTACCACTCTTAAGGGTTAATCAAGAGATATCTAATCACAGTACTAAAGCAAAATAATTGTGCATAGTTATGCAAGACTTTAATACCGACCCCCACCATGCATCCACGAACACCCAAGTTAAAGGCAGTGGACACTATTGGTAATTACCAAAAATAATTATTAGCATGAAACCTTACTTTGCAACGGGTAATGGGGAGAGGTTGATAGTATAAAACATTGTGATAAAAGGCTCCCTCTGAAGTGACGTAGTTTTCGAGAAAGAAGTAATTTTCCACGAATTTTATTTCGAGACCCCTGAATTAGATTTTGATGTCTCGAAACCAAGCATCTGAAAGCACACAACTTCGTATGACAAGGGTGTTCTTTCTTTCATTATTATCTCGCAACTTCGACGACCGATTGAGCTCAAATTTTCACAGGTTATTGTTATTTGTATGCATATAAAAAATTATGTTGAGATACACCGAGTAAGAAGACTGTTCTTAGACAATTACCAATAGTGTCCAGTGTCTTGTACTTTCTTTAAGGACTTTTCCATTGGTTATGTACACACCAACTTAAAAAATATGTGTGTGTCATCGATTTATCGAACATTGTCGAACATTGCGATTTTCGAAATAATTATTCAATTCAGGAACAAAGAAAGAAACATTAATACTTCCACTTAGTTGAATTCGTCGTTGTGGTCCAAACATCTTTAAAAGACACTGGACACCTTTGGTAATAATGTCAAAGACCAGTCTTCTCACTTGGTGTATCTCAACATTATGCAAAACATTGAGCTGAAAATTTGAGCTCAATTGGTCGTCGAAGTTGCGAAATAATAATGAGAGAAAAAACACCCTTGTCACACCAAGTTGTGTGCTTTCAGATGCTTGATTTCGAGACCTCAAATTCTAATTCTGAGGTCTCGAAATCACATTCGTGGAAAATTACTTCTTTCTCGAAAACTACGTCACTTCATTTCTCACAATGGTTTATATCAACAGCTCTCCATTACTCGTTACCAAGTAAGTTTTTATACGTATAAGATACTGGGCACTATTGGTAATTGTCAAAGATTGGTCTTCTCACTTGGTGTATCTCAACACATGCATACAATAACAAACCAGTGTGAAAATTTGAGCTCAAACGGTCGTCGAAGTTGCGAGATAGTAAGGAAAGAAAAAAACACCCAGTGTCGCTCCATGGTCACACGAAGTTGTGTGCTTTCAGATGCTTGATTTCGAGACCTCAAATTCTAAATCTGAAGTCTCGAAATCAAATTCGTGGAAAATTACTTCTTTCTCGAAAACTTCAGAGGGAGCTGTTTCTCAAAATGTTTTATACTATCAACCTTTCCCCATTACTCGTAATCAAGAAATGTTTTATGATAATAAATATTTTGAGTAATTACCAAAAGTGTCCACTGCCTTTAAAAACCCTCAACCGAATTTGAACCCAACGGGGCAAGGTATACAGCCAGTCCCCTCACATCTTCAACCGACAATGCTCCGACGACAGATATATGAAGAACTTGCGCCGATGAATCAGTGCAGTCCGCCCTGGTGGATTTGGGTTTGAGTTAGTCACTTTAATAGTACCTCACCAAACAACGACAATCGTGCCCTCAAGAAACAACACATGATAGGCAAGATGTGTTCAGTTTTTGACTGAAATGTTCATGCCATGTGTTATTAAACCCCAAATGTTCGAGTTTTTTTCGCTGATTCATTGGAGGAACCTTGATAAAGGGAAAGTTTTTTCGAGTATAACTTGTCTCATGTTTTTATGGATCCCGAGTGATTTTTAACAGTGGTTGATTTGCGAGCACTCTTATTTCCCTTTCTGTTGTGACCTCGATAGGCCGGAATTTCAGCTCAAAGGGTCAGTTATGTTATAACATAACAAGATGATTTACATAATAGTATATAGGAAGGAAAGGCCTACATACTCCAAAGCCTATTATGCGATTTTCGAACTATTCAAATCAAGAACAAAAGAAAGAAATTTCAAAATTATGACAAAACTTCCTCTCGCCAACGCAAGCCAAAAGTATGGATACAAAGATACAGATAAAACCTGAGACAATGCTCGAAAGCTTTCTTTAACCATGCTATAATCACAAGGGAGTCTTTATCAGCAATGCCTTGATCCATAGTTCACCACATTGATTTCGGTTGGTAATCTGAATTTTGCTTCAGCACATTTGTGTTGAGTGAAACTACGTGCTTGAGCATGGTCTTATAAAATCTCCTAGCAGAATGAATGCTGATGTAGGCCTATAGCCATGAGCCGCAGCCATAGTCAAAGACGCAGCCGATGATGTCAATATCCCATGCCTGGATCCCTGTGGTCACTGCTGGCATCATTACACACCTTTCACTCAGCACCAGTCTCTAGAGGATTGCCAGACGAGAAGGTGAATTGGTTAATCCTTGATTAGGTTTTATTTACAAGCCCATGTAGACCCAAGCCTTCAGGCTCCTTAATCCAGATTAAGAAGACGATGATGAGATATTCCCCCACACCTTGGGTTTATTGTGACAAGAACCGCATCATCATGTTAAAGCTGTCAGATTAACTCAAGTTCATAATATCTACAGTCATCATGGTCATGTGGTAATCACAACTGTTGGATTAGGGGAACATTCATGGCCAAGGGCTTGTCATACCATGTATGATGGTGAGCCAACGATCATGGCACAATGACAAAGAAGTAGATCAGGGGTCACATAAAGATAGTCTTATTAACTTATGTCCTATAAAGGACTCTTTATAGATAGATAGATAGATAGATAAAAATAATGGTTTATTAAAAAACTGTCCTCGCAGCGTGCAGCACAAAGGCTGAATTACAACAATTTTACATAAATTTAAAATTTAAAATTTGAAACTAAATAGAAGGCAAATTGGTAAAAAAAAAAAAAAAAAAAGTCAAATAGTTAAGCCTCTCTCCTAAATTTACACATTGAAAATGTGTAGGAGTTATCTTTAACTTATCTTACTAGTGATATTGTTGTCCTAATTTGGAACGAGTAACTCGTCCTAACTTGAGATGATACATAGTCTGAACTCTTTGTGAAATCCACCCCCATTGCAGGTTCCAGTTGGTCCAAAATATTGAAGAGAAACTTTCCTTCTTCGAAATAGAGTTCATAAGAAACTGCAAAACTCTGACGCAAAGGATTTGCAAAAGACAAAAGAAAAACAAAATTCAGATGGTAAAGTCATTTCAGATTCGTTTACAATTTGGCCGTATGTGTAAAAAAAGAAATCGTCACTCATCAATTTTAGGTGGTTTCTTATAAAAGAGGTGGTCACTGGTAATTTGAAAATTTATTTTGAAGGCAGTGGACACTATTGGTAATTGTCAAAGACTAGCCTTCATAGTTGGTGTATCTCAACATATACATAAAATAACAAACCTATGAAAATTTGAGCTCAATCGGTCATCGAACTTGCGAGATATGAATGAAAGAAAAAAAACACCCTTGTCACACGACGGTGTGTGCGTTTAGATGGTTGATTTCGAGACCTCAAGTTTTAAATCTGAGGTCTCAAAATCAAATTTGTGGAAAATTACTTCTTACCCGGAAACTATGGCACTTCAGAGGGAGCCATTTCTCACAATGTTTTATACCATCAACCTCTCCATATTACTTGTCACCAAAAAAGGTTTTATGCTAATAATTATTTTGAGTAATTACCAATAGTGTCCACTGCCTTTAAAAGAGGTGATGGTAGTTTGAAAATTTATTTTGATGTTGAACATGTTGCGGGAATGTAATAAGCCTATTTCACTCGCTGCCCGATGGCTCGACCACGACCCTATAGACCCCAACTGATTCCTTGTTCCGAGGTCAAGTTTCTTTAACCCCATCTCCTTGCAGCTGATTTATTTCAAGATGGTACAAAAGCCTGGACATTCTCTTTCAAAGATCTACTCATGAAGATGGAAAGTTCGCTTCCTCCTCAGCAAGTGCCAATTGTCATTTTGATTTAGCCTCGTAGTCAGCCCCAGACCGGGGGTTCTTGTGAGCGTTCCCCACCGAGGAACACCTAAAGTTCAGTGACACTCTGGCCAGTCAACCATTTCTTGTGTCCCCCTTGAATTTCGCTTTGAGTGGGGCAGGGGTGTTACAAGGTTCAACAGTTTTTATTACCAAAGTGTACAACTGGTGAGGGGTTGGTTGAATTTGACCATGGCCCAATTTCATAGAGCTGCTTGAACAGAAAATATTACATAAAGGCAGTGGACACTATTGGTGAAAATAATTATCAGCATAAAACCTCACTTGGTAACGAGTAATAGGGAGAGGTTAATAGTATAAAAAACATTGTGAGAAACGGCTCCCTCAGATTTAGAATTTGAGGTCTCGAAATCAAGCATCTGAAAGCACACAACTTTGTGTGACAGGTTTTTTTCTTTTCTTTCATAGTTATCTCGCAACTCCGACAACCAATCGAGCTCAAATTTTCACAGGTTTGTTATTTTATGCATATGTTGAGATACACCAAGTGAGAAGACTGGTCTTTGACAATTACCAATAGTGTCTTGTGTCTTTAACAGCTCTCTGCTAAGCAGAAATGAGCAGGATACCAATCACAAATTGTACATGTGGCAGTGTAGTTTGGCTGGTAACCTTAATCTGGTAAGCATGATTTTGTTGTGGAGAGATGTTGATAGTACAAAACAATTTCAGAAACGGCTCCCTCTGAAGTAACTTAGCTTTTGAGAAAGAGGTAGTTTACTCACTCAAATAATAAAGACTTCAGCTGAAGTATTTTGCTTTGCATCTGAAAACAAACAAAGTTGTGCCACAAGGATGTTTTTCTTTCATTATTCTCTTGCAACTTCGATGACCAATTGAGCCAAAGTTCTGGTCTTTGATAATTAACCAAAAGTGTCTAGTGCCTTTAAGGTTGTTGCCAAGCAAGGTGAGGTTCATAAAGCTACTCGAATTACAGCTTTAAATGATGACAGGACAAAATTCAAACATAACCCGAGGATTTTTTAATGTTTTCTTTTTCTCCCAAGACACAATCCATTCCCGACAAACCATTTTTGAAAAGGATAAAGTTCATAATGTCACAGGTTGATGTCATTATAATTTGATAAACTGAATGCAGTGTGACACATCATTGCTAAGTTGTTAGTTTTTTAAGTCATAATTTTGCTCAAGTTCCGCACACAGCGCTGTTTTTGGTTAAAGTCATTTTTTTTGTCATCACCAGAACAGTTGACTCACTCTGCTCTGACTCACGACGCTGTCAAGCTGACGCTCAAATTTATTGCAATGATTTATGAAACAATACTCTCAAGAAACAGGACACGTTCACATTTTGTTACCACAAGAAAAATCTTTAGATTGTAAAGCTCTACTGATCCTCTCAAGTTGTGATCCCCCAACAGAGTGAGTTACAAAACTTGTGGTATGCATTTCAGCAAAGTGTCACATTCTCCCACCCCCTGTCTACCCCTTTCCTTCCCCAAATAATCCCCTTCCTTCCCCCTTTACTGATAACTTCCAGTTGGAAATCTTACCCCCCATCTGTGTAACTTCTAGTTGGGAATCTTACCCCCATCTGTGGAACTTCCAGTTGGAAAGCTTACCCCCATCTGTGGTTTCCTACAGCTTCAATATACAGGACGTGAAAACAAACCTTTGCCCCATTCTTTGGAGGTCTATTAACATGATGATTTCGTCATATCTATATAGATGCTCTTTTCACACGACACAAACTTAGCAAGGGTCTCTTGCTAAATTGTTAGCATGGTTGCGAAACTGCAACTCGTGTGAAAAGGACGATAATGTTTATTCTGTCCTTAAAGAACTGCAGATTTGAGAAGATTTCACTGGGGACTTGACCAAACGTTGTTGTCATTCATTTAAAATGCAATAAATGTAAAAATTTCACAACCATGCTCAAGTTATTAGCAAGCGGCCCCTGCTAAATTGCTGTTGTGCGAAAAGGGCTTTTGAAAATAAAAGCCCTAACTCCTTGTTCCTTTTACTTTTTTTGAAAGCATTGGTGTTTTTTTGGCAAGATTGCATGGGCTTCTGGAAATTCAGGATATAAACGACTGTTACATAGCGCCATGTAATGATGTACAAGTTGTTGTGGCGCAATATGCTGCCAATCACTTAGGAACACGGGGGGCGAACCCCTTCTCTTTTCGATAAGTGCACAGGTTTATTTTACGTGCATTACATAACACACAGAACCAACGGCTTTACGTCCCATCCGAAGTGGTTAAGTATCTTGCTTACGAACACAGGTGTCACGAGTGGGACTCGAACCCACACTCTGCATGGGGTGCATTTTTGCGGTCGTAAACAATAACTGTTTCGGTGAACTACCAGTGATCAACCAAGTGGCCAGTTCAACCGAAACAGTTATTGGTTACGTTCCCGAAATCGCACCCCTGATCACAAATCCCAGTGTTTGAATCCGGTGTTCTTAACCGCTAGGCCATGACACGCCACGGCTGGTATAGAGACGGCTTTGCCTAAAGGCCATAGGGTGTGGCAATCCTCACACCTTGATCATCTGCCTCATCTTGGACAGGTGCCCCAGTCTCTGTGACGTTAGGCCGGAACCTTCAATACGAAGTCCATCTGTCTCCTAATGGTGTCTTTTCACACCTTAGCTGTCAGTGTCAAGTTCCCTAAGGGCGTTATAACAATGACTGTGCGGTCAGCCGCAATATCCCCAGCACCAGTCTATATTGTTGACTTTTGTGTTTGATTCTTTTCTTATCAGGGTGACAGAGACAGTTTTGGAACATGGGCGGACCGTAGTCTTTTGACAAGTTGTGATTTTTTTGGCTGATAGTTGAAGGAGTTGAAATGATTAATTACGGCATTGGAACGTTCCACTTATAGACTGTCTGAAGTCAAGTTGGTGTCTCGCAAACTAAATAAACAAACTCGGTCTGAAGTTTGTGATAAACATATTAGTCATACAGCATGTCGAGGTTATTGAAACTATGTAGATCAATATTTTTGACTGCACAAAGTGTACGCACTAATGCCTCCTTTCTTTAAGTTGATCAAGTTACTTTAGTATTGTAGTCGTTACTCCTTTACTTCAGCCTTTCTTTAAAAAAGGCTAACGGTGTGTTACCATAAACAAGTTTCTGACGTAAAGTTCATTGAGCAAAACAATCTCCAAGGGCTACGCGGCCGTTAAAAAAAATAAAAATATAACAAAGGTACAATTCTTTTGTAGTAAACTTAAGTATACAACCTTCATTTAATGTTTAGGTTAGGGACCTAGTTTTTGTAATCTTGTCAAAATTATCTTAAAGTGTATGCTTCAGGGTATTTCATAATTTCCAAATCAATTCCATTGAAATGTTTCGGCAGTTTCAAGAGTCAGCCATCTTGAACAAAACCTAACTTACTGGTTCAAAAAAAAAAACCACCCATATGTAATTGCAATCAAAATCTTCGTTACACATGCTTTGAAGCCAGCCAATTTCTGATGCAGGATTTGAGGTTTCTTACGAGGGTGGTAGATGAGGATTAATTATTTTAGTTACACATGATTTCTTTATTTTTAAGTTTAATTCAGCAGGAAGTTTGGGTCTTAAAATACAATTTACTTGAGAACTGGTCAGGTCGTTTCCAACGTTATGTCTCTTGTTCACAGTGTAAATCTCTCGAGAATCCCGTAATATTGCGTTAAAGTTTGTTTATTTTTCACTCTTTCACCAAAGAAATATCAATAAATAAATAACACCAAATTACAGATTGTTTTTCTAGAAGTGGACTTTAAATCTCCTCAGGGCAATAATGTAGACTCAAAGTGACGCAGAGAAGGACCGTGTCCCTAAGGGGATGAGGGCATGTCCCGGCCAGTCCCCTAGCGTCCCCCAAATCGCCTTTAGCAGTATCGTCATGTCTATACTCATCAAGGTTTTAATTCCTTGATGCAATTTGTGTGTAAGGACGAAATGAACTCATCACTGCGCGGTATTTTGCAATCTTAAGGTTGTTTGTTTGTGCTTAAAGGCAGTGGACACTATTGGTCATTACTCAAAATAATTAATAGCATAAACGAGTAATGGGGAGCTGTTGATAGTACAACACATTTTTAGAATAGGCTCCCTCTGTGAAGTAACGTAGTTTTCGAGAAAGAAGTAATTTTCCAATAATTTGATTTCGAAACCTCAGATTTAGAATTTGAGGTCTCGAAATCAAGCATCTGAAAGCACACAACTTCGTGTGACAAGAGTGTTTTTTCTTACATTATTATCTCGCAACTTCGAAGACCGATTGAGCTCAAATTTTCACAGGTTTGTTATTTTGTTCATATGTTGAGATACAGAAAGTGAGAAGACTGGTCTTTGACTATTATCAACTGTGTCCAGTGTCTTTAAAATTAGCAACATGCTGGGAGCACAACTTAAGCACGAAACACCCACAACAAACAATAAAAAAAAGTAACATTAACACGGAACACTCACTATCGAAGTTTTTTGATTTTTTTTCTTCTTCTTATAAACAAAAACAACTTGCAGAAAACGAACTTACAGAAAACAAGGAAGCTTCGGAGCACATGTCAGAGTAAAAAAAAAAAACATGCAACACACACAACAGTGCCCAAACAAGCACCACACATAACCCATAACAACCAAACAAGCTACAACAACGATGACAGCACGATGACAGCACGATGACAGCAAAACTCACATAGTGAAGTTTTTAATTTGTTTTTTACAAAATCAACTTTGCAGAAAACAAACTTACAGAAAACAAAACAAACTTAAAAAGCAAATTGTTCCAAACTTTCATTTTTGTTGTTGTTACCACAGGGTGTTTGTTTTTCAATTAGTGTTAGTTTAGTCTTCCCTATGTTTGGTTTTGGTCTGAGGAAGGTGTCACGTATACTAAAAATGTCCCGAAGGATAAATTTAATCTGATGACAGTTCCAATCCAATCTGTAAAGGTATTTCGCTCTTGTCTTCTGTTCAAGTTGAATTGCGTGACTGCTGTCATGTACAATAGAAGGATGACTCAGCATCATCAATCTAGATGAGGTTTTTGTTTGTGGAGGTTTGAGGCACTATAGCCCGTTCATAGTTCAGGCGAATTCGAATACGATACGAATTTTGACGTCACAAATTCGCATTGAATGATTCGCAATAGTTGAACTAAGTCTTGCAAAACATTCGCAGCGAAAACACTATGACGTCAAAGTTCGCTTAGCATTTGCATTTGCAGGAAGTATGAACCGGGCTTTATGATGATCGGAAGTAAGCAATCCTGATTACCACACTGTCCACAAGGAAATAATATCACACATTTCCAGCCCTCGGTTCTTGGAACTATCATCTTCAAATTAATAGATTGATTTGTCTTAAAACGTTAACTCGAGCCTTTTGGCCATCTTTCCCATCGCCACTCGACAACTTCCCAAGTTATCGTCACTTTTGTATACAGGAGCAATCTCCACAACACGTTGGTTTGAGAGTGGCAATATGGTGGCTTAGTGGCTCTAACTGGCGCTAAAGTTTTTTGTTTTTTGAACATCCAGTGTAGCTGCATGGCGTTCAGCAACATGGTTGATGCAACAATGATGTACAGCAATGTGGTTGCATGAAGCTATGCATGAAGTTACCAGCCGGGTGCATATTTCTGTCAAGTCATTCGATGAGACGTATTGCTCAGCCACATGCGGGTCATTTACCCCGTCTACCTGACTCAGTATGTGTCTTTAATGATGGGGCTATACTCCAGGTATTTGCGGCTTCCACACTCGTCCCAAAACAGTCCCATCGAACCACCCCCTGCAATCGGGCCGCATGATCGGCGGGCAACTCCTGAAGCAACGAACTCTTCGACACGGTGTGATAATGTTCCCTGATTGACGATTACCATATGAACTGAAGACACATTGTGAACTATAAACTTCATGATACCCAATGACTCAGATTACACCTATAACGATGTAATTGGCCATTGTTTCTCACTCGGAGAGAGTGTCACTTGGGCAATCGCCGCAATGCGACGCCACCGGAACGAAGGTCGTGAGTCAGCCCGCCCATTCTAGGCATCCAACGGTAGCCCTCCCCGAGCGGACGTGGGTCGTTAACAACCGGAAAGGATACCCATTGAGGTCTTGTGTTCTCTTGGTTCCTAAGCTTGTCAACTGTCCCAACCCTGTCCCACCGGCCGAACCGACTCAGGATGAGTAATGCCCATAGTGTTCAAAACCTCATGGTTCAGGTTGGCCAGTCGGCACAACTTTTGATGTCTTGAGCGAACCGCAAGGGTTTAAGGACCTCCGTTCTTACATGCATCTTAAAGTTTATCACTGATCTCAAACACACCTGTGTCGAGTTCCTCTGATGTTAGCGATAGCTTTGACTACGCCCTGCTGCAGTATTTAAAACGCCAACCCTGGATTGACATTCCATCAGTTCCTCTTCAAACCTCTTCAAGGATGCAAGTTCCTAAGACAATCATCTAGATGCGGCACCTCATCATCTACTAAATGGAGCACACCATGGCCAGATTGTGGATTGTATTATTACCAAGTTGGTGTCTGCTCGGATGGCTGTTGCACCGTGATGTGGCTGCAGCTTCAACCGTTCCAGCTGGATCGTATCAGGCATCAGGCTGCATCGTTCCGGCTAGCTCAACTGATCCAAACCGGTAAGCGCTCATGTATTACCACACACAAAATTCCTTTCTCACCCCTCAAAAGTACATACGTGCATGGTCGACCGGGGTGCGTGCTGGTTGAACTACCCGTCTCGAAGTGGGTCAACCACCACATCTTGCGAGGGTACGACGGAAATGAATTGGTTACAGCGACTGGGATTGAGGTTACAGGTTTGCAGGTAGTTGGTTAAAGTGATTGCTTGGGAGTGCTAACCCGTCAAAATGATTTTAACGATTTTTTTTAAAATCAGGCAGCGAGATTCGAGACTCGAGACGTTATTTTTGACTACGAAATGTCGTGTTCGGAGTAGAGTAAATTAACGTTTAAAGCCACTGTGGTTTTTAAAAGAGAAATTTCATTCAATCAAACAAATTAAAGATAAATGTTATACAACTACTGAAGTTTATTCAGTATTTTATTTTAATTCAGTTGTTGTTGTAAAACAGTTATTAGTGACGATATGTCTGATTTGACTAACAACGCATGACCAAAATGCTTATATTACTCTGATTCAGTTTAGAATACTTAAAGCGACTTTTAATCTGAGTGATTGGGTCCCACTCTGTACAATTATCAAACAAGGATCCAAAAAGAGGGATTATGAATGCTTCAAGATTTGTTTGTTTGTTTGTTTGCTGGGGATGAAGTAGGTTCTCTTTTGCACAGTGCGTTCTGTTTTTAATTTTTTTATTTATTTTTTTCAAATTTTGTATCTTTAAAACCTGACTCGCTTCTAAGGGCAAGCGATAGCAACTGTATGACGTTATTCTACCGTTTCTTTGTCAATAATATCAAACAATAATGATTCTCAAAATGGCTTCAAACTTTGGTTGCTTGTGCAATACGTTGCTGTGAAGAATCAATTATTGCAAACGTCGAGATCCTTAAAAGCACGGTGTACCTTTTGTAATAATAATAATTGTCAAAATCCCATGCATACGATAATAAACCAATGAAAATTTCGAAGTTGCAAAAGAAAACACACTTGCTACATAACATGTTGTGCTTTCAGATGCCTTATAAGAAAGACTTCATGCCCGAGTTCTTTCTCAGAATCAAATTTCTCTGAAAGCACATTACTTCAAAATGAGTTGTCTTATAATGTATTATAACATCAACAGCTCTCTAGTGCTCTACGTTTTAATGGTCTTTAATCTTAAGAGCAATTACCAAAAAGCTACCATGCCTTTAAAATATACTCTTTAGTTTTTTCGCGCGTCAATTTTAGTTAGTCGATTCTTATCAGACAGTCGATTCTATTTAAGACTCTAATGGAATCGATTAAATGGAAGCCACATTGTAACATGGCCGCCCACTCAGCAGGTGCACAATGCACACTCAGCTGTCAGGAGTGACTGATTGGGGGGGGGGCTATTTCTTTTCCTGTTCTTTGCAAAAGTACATGAAATGGAGCAGGTCAAGAGGAGCTGTGGTACAATAGCGAGGTATTACGGGATAAAACGATTTGTGGTCCAAGTTTTTTTTCATTTTTAACGATCTTATTATAATAATGATAATACTGATAATAATAATATTGAAGTCTTATATAGCGCACGTATCTACCAAACAAGGTACTCAAGGCGCTGAGTATATACAAACTTTCATAAAGATGTCATTGAAGTGATGAATTCTGAGACCCAATTATTTAACACATTGTAAGGTTTACAAGGTGCTACGGCGCATACAGCAGCCACAACCAGGAACACCGGGGCGAACCCCTTCTCTTTTCGATAAGTGCACTTGGTTCTTTTACATGCGTTACGCAACACATGGGGCCAACGGCTTTACGTCCCATCCGAATGACGAAGCAATGGTTATGTGTCTTGCTTAAGGAAACAAGTGTCACGGCTGGGGATTCGAAACCACACTCTGCTGATGAGAAACACCAGAGTTTGAATTCGGTGCTCTTAACCGCTCGGCCACGGCACTTCCTCATTATGATAAATGTAAGTATTGCATCAAGCAAATTACACACAAGCAAATCATTCTGTTGGGACTCGAACCTACTACCTTTGCATTGCTTGAGCAGATGTCCTACCACTAGACCACCGAGCTAGCCACGAGCTAGCCCGGTGGCTAGAGGCAGTTCGATACCAACTACTTCATCACTACCTAGCATGCAGCTCTTTACTCAGTGTGAACCTTAACATATTCAATATGAATATATTGGAAAAAGTAATTCGTAAAATTTTGGGCTCGAAAAAATATGCCGTTCAGTTATGTGACAAATAACCATCTGTGCGCAAAATTTATGACTATTACGCAGGCCACGCTATTGCTCATAACGACACTGGACACAAATTGTAAAATACTAAAATAATTGTAGCATGAAACCTTATTTGGTAACGAGCAATGGAGAGCAGTGGCCCAATTTCATAAAGCCTGTACGCACACAAATTTGCTTAGCATGAAATTTCTTCCTTGATAAAAACAGGATTACGAACCAAATTTCAACGTGATTTTCAGGATAAGCAAGTGACAGCTAAATACCAATAACAAGCAAAGTGTAACACATAGAAGTTTGGTTGGTAATCCTGTTTGTATCAAGGAAGAAATTTCATGCTAAGCAAATGTTTGTGCTTACAGGCCTTATGAAATTGAGCCCTGTTTATAGTAACCAACACTGTGAGAAACGGCTCCCCCAAGAACGTCGAATCCAATTGGCAACGGTAAGATAATTGATGAGGTAACAGCGGGTACCAACCGCATCCCTTGCCGCAGTATTCACAAACGGACACCAAGTAATTTGAATTTCCAAGTCACCTTTAAGCGACCCTTTTGGACATTCAGTTGTTTTTTTGTGGATATAATTTGAATGAGTTTTAATTAACGGTTGAACTTCAAAATAAATTATTTCACATGATGCTTTACTACCTTGAATAACAATTTATAAATTAGTCCACTACCACTTTACTTGACAGTGAATCATTCTCAAAATCCTTTATGCCTATCGAAAGCTGCTGTATTTCTTACCAAGTTAGTTGTTATGCCGTTGATTTTAAGGTATAGCTTTCCTCGTTACAAAGTAAGTTTTTATGCTAACAGTTATTTTGAGTAATTTCCCAAAGTACCTCTAAACAATTATTTTTACACGCATAGTCTCATAGTCAGGGGTTTGAGTTCATGTTTGATAAATCCTAATTAATTAAAACCTGCTACATTAACGACAATTACATATTACAAAACATGACCAATTATATCCGTGCCAATCCTTATTACAATGAGTTTGACTCCTCGAACAACCTGAACCTGTTGGAGAAACTCACCTGGACGCAATTTTGTTCTGTAGTCAAGAATGGCCATCCTCAAAAATGCCCCCATTTTGTTTTATTGAGGATTTCCTTTTTTTAATCGATTTAGAAGAAACAAAATTTCCCCCATTGAAAAGCACTACGACAGTGGCAATTTTGATGTACAGAAAAAGAAAATTGCCGCCGGGACGATGGGCTCGAAATTGAAATTGGAGATTTCCTTAACATGACGACATATGATTGGTAAGATCACCTGCTAGCTAGTAAAGCATCTCCGATACACACACCCTTTGTCTCTTACCCCCCCCCCCCCCCCCCCCTTAGTCAAGTCCCCCATAAACGGCCGGCCTTGGTCGACATCATATCCGGTTGTTCCTCTATAAAACCAAGATCACTTTTATATCCTTTTTCTCATCAAAATATGAAGAAGAAGTGTCAAGTCACTTTACAAGAAGATGAGGCCTGTTGGGATGATTCATAAATAAGGGTTGGGGAGGGGGGGGGGGGTAGGGTAGGGGAGGACAGGTCTAGCCGCATGTCCTTATCTGTTTGTGGGGGAATACACGTCTATAAAATGATAGATTGAAACAGAAATGATGACAGATACAATGCTGTTGAATCTTCTACGTATCTTCTTTTCAAAACAACTGTTTGTCAGCTCGGAGACGTTTTCAGGCCGTGTGGACGGACAGCCGGGGTGGTTGTTGTGGGTGTGTACAAGGGGAGAGGTGTGGGGGGTGTGACGTGGGTACGGTGCCGACGTCGTCCCCACATTATAGATCACGCGATACCGATCAGCTGTCAATGAGATGTGGGGACGAGATGACCTGTGCGAGACATGATAGATGCAAAGGGGGCATTCTGATGACAGATGTGAAGATTTACTGTTCCTAGCTGAGGGGAGGGCGATTAATGGATGCCCCATGCACAGCCAACCCAAATCTTGACTTCTTGTGACCATTTTTCATCATCGTACTTTAAACTTCTTTATAGGCGATACGCTCTTATTATTCAAGAACACATTCATCTAAATACTCCATCCAACTTTCAAAAGAAAAGTTTTGTTTTAATCTGTTAAGCAACAACAACAACAACGACGACGACACGGACGACAACTACAACAAAAACGACAACTAAAACAAACGACAACAACAACAACACAGCAACAACAACAACAACAACAACAACAACAACAACAACAACAACAACGGCAACAACAACAACAACAACAACAACAACAACACCATAAACAGCAACAACAACATCAACAAAAACAGCAACCACAACAACAACAACAACAACAATAGCAACAACAAATAAACAACAACAGAGGTTTTGTTTTGTAAGGAAAATTGCTCATTATCACTGTAGGTGATGGCAATCAAAATAAGAGACAGATAAAATATGCTATTTCGGGGACTTCTCAGCATTTCTGACAATCATAACAAAATGTTCACTTGAACAAATGACCTCCATTTATTAATGTCTGGCAACAGCTGTTGCGAAGTGGTTTCGAAATAAAGTCCTTGGAGGTCATTTACTTGACCTCGTGCTAATTATATTAATTTTCATCTTGAACTGGTGACTTATACTGATCGCTGACTCAATTAAATTTAACCTTACGGAGAATATAATTACAAAACTTTCTTCTTGGCATGCCACAAAGAGGGCATTAAAGGTCATGTGTCATTTTCTAAAATGATGAGTGATGAGGTCATCCAAGCAACCATTGCTATAGTTTTCCCGAACATTCCTTAATTTAACATAATTTTAAAGGAACACGTTGCCTTGGATCGGCTGAGTTGGTCTTTGAAAAGCGTATGTAACCGTTTGTTATAAAATTGATATAGTTAGAAAGATGTTGTAAAAGTAGAATACAATGATCTACACAAATATCCCTCAAAATTGCGTGGTTTTCGTTTTACCTCGTCGACTAATACGGTCGGCCATTTATGGGAGTCAAAAAGTTGACTCCCATAAATGGCCGACCGTGTTAATTTGCGACGTAAAATGAAAACCGTGCAATTTTGAGTGATACTTGTGTGGATCAATATATTCTACTTTTAAAACATCTTTCCAACCATATACATTTCATAACAAATGGTTTCAAACGCTTTTTTTTATAGACCAACTCGTCCGATCCAAGGCAACGTGTTCCTTTAAAGAAAGTACTTAGAACAATAGGGACATCCCAAAGAATTATGTATACGCCTAATGAAATGATATTAATTAACGGAAAGGTTATTTTAAAGCTTAGCAGTAACTTGTTGTTGAGGCGTTCGCAGGCTGATTAGCAGTTCTGAGAGGCATTCACACGCCCAAGTTTGTATATACGGCTGCAACCGTGGACCTCATATTGTCCCTCTTTTGTTAAAGGCAGTGGACACTATTGGTAGTTACTCAAAATAATTATTAGCATAAAAACTTTCTTGGTGACGAGTAATGGGGAGAGGTTGATGGTATAAAATGTTGTGAGAAACGGCACCCTCTGACGTGCCATAGTTTTCGAGAAAGAAGTCATTTTCAACAAATTTGATTTCGAGACCTCAGATTTAGAACTTGAGGTCTCGAAATCAACCATCTAAACGCAAACAACTTCGTGTGACTAGGGTGTTTTCTTCTTTCATTATTATCTCGCAACTTTGATGACCGATGGAGCTCAAATTTTCACAGGTTAGTTATTTTATGCATATGTTGAGATACACCAACTGTGAAGGCTAGTCTTTGACAATTACCAATAGTGTCCACTGCCTTAAATAACTTTTTGTCAACAGCTCCCTTGGTTTTGTACACGTTTTCTTACCATGGACCTTTCCCAAACCGTGGACCCTATTGTCCTCTTTTGTTATAGGTCCCTGGTTTGAATGTGTATACCTACTCAGAAGCACGTTTCTCTTCGAACCACACCTTTACACCACAGTTGTACTTTCAGCATTTATCTAGAGCGTAAAAGAGGAAATGAGCACCAGTGAATAGTTAGAACAATTTCCTACTGTTATTACACCACGTAGAGTCTTTATACTCTCAGATTTCCACTGGAGCCTATTTGAGATTAAATCATTACTGAAGGAAAGTCAAAGGGCGTTGTCACTGCGTAAGAATCTGAAGTTGCGGTGTAAGACGGTGAATTCGGTTACTATAATCTTGAGGTTAATTGAAAACAATGGATTTACGTCATTAAAAGGGTTGTTGATGACCTCAAACATGAGTAAAGATGTTATCTGAAACGGTTTCTTGGAAGGAAGGTTATACGAACCAAAGAATCAGAAACTGAAGCTGTTTTTGGCGTACGTAACTTTCTGATCATAGGGACACGACAAAACATTGGAAACTCTTAAAATGTTTGATGCAGACAATTTAATTGTTTCTCAGAACATTTCTCAGAGTATCCACTGCATAATTTGTCAACTGCTTTAACATAAGACAAACAAAGGTTTTTTTTTTTTTTTTTTTTTTTTTTTTAATGCACCGCGGCCGGACACCTTTGGTAAATGTTAAAGGACCGGTATTTGTATTTTCACCGGTGTATCCCCCAACATATGCGTAAAAGCAACTCTGTGAAAATTTGAGCTCAATTGATCATCACAAAAAAATGAAAGAAAAACACCCTTGTTGCACAAATTGGTGTGCTTTCAGATGGGTAAAAAGGCTTCTGCTAAAGTCTAATTACCTCTTTCTAAAAAAAACTACGTTACTTCAGAGGGATCCGTTTCTCGCATTATACTAGTACTTAGCTCTCCATTGCTCGTTACCACGTAAGTTTTTTATGCTAACACTAACAGTTATTTTGAGTAATTACCAGTAGTGTCCAGTACATATTTGGAAAGAGTGTTCTCCTCAATGACTCAGACATCTGTCAAAGTATTACGGACAGTTATTCACAGAATTCTCCTAATTGATTTACTTCTCCCAATCGTCTTTTTTGTTATCAAATTATCCCACACCAAAGTCTATTTATCAAGACCATATTTCTAGCATTAATTCTTTTTAGTAAAACGTTCGACCCCTATGAGACTTCCTGGCCATGGCGTCAGTGGGGAGGGGGGGGGGGGGCGTGGATGCTCAGGCCATATCCACGTTAGTTTTAGCCAGTGTTTGACTCGGCGTTATTGGACGGGAGGTAGACTCCTCATCAAGGCGCTTAGTCAGTCGCACAGCCAGTCCATCGGGAGGATATTACGAACTTAACGTACACTGTTCACTCATCCCCGCTTGGGGATACTAGTACGACGTCGACCCCACTAACACGAAGCGATTCTCCGTTGTGATGACAAATGAATCTTAATCCAATGTTGTTTTTCCCTTCTCTGACCGTCCTTTTGAGGAGATAATGATGGGGGAAATGGATGACATGTGTTTGGGGAGGTAGGGTGTGGGAAATCATAAAACCAAGCAATGTCAGTCAAATCGACTGGTTGAGAATGTTGACAGCCACACCTAATGTGATTGGCTTACCTGTCCAGCGCCCGAGGATGGTCATCAACTCCTAGGTCAGGAGTGAGTGAGAGTTACTTGGTTACAGTATTCAAGTGTCAAGGAAACTGTTGATGTAATGAGGGAATAAGACGCTGCTTTGTCTAGTCATTACCCAAGTGTAATTACACTGGTCCCAATACGATACTTGGTTCTCTTCCGCTTTCGTTCCATAATACCCGTTTGTCACGGTTACTTGTCATAGGAATGTCCAGCTCTCCACTTCTGCCTTTTAAAAATATTTTTCAACTTTTACAATCCAATGTTGTTTTTGTATGCGCTTCTTTGACTTTTGTCTGATTCTGAGTTCGGTTAATTAGGCCCATTATTGAGTTCTTGTAAGTTTTTTCTGTTAATGTTAAGTTTAGAACCACTGCACCACTGAGTGAGACCGGTGACCACGGTTCGACTCCCCGATGCAACCGTTCCATTTATCAAAACTATCGCTATCTTTCTCGATAATAATGCCAAAAGTTGCAATTCTCATCTTTATTTAGCTGAACCACTTCCATGAATCATCTCATTACATCAAAACCATTCTGACAGCCACGTTCGAGCCCATCACACTTTACCCTTTCGCGGTTTACAACAGATCTCGCACTGCGGTCATGAAATAGTTTGAAAAGGCAGAGTTTATCGAGGCAGCTTTTTCTTAAATACCTTTGTCATCTTTAGTTGTTTCCCAAATGAGTTCAAGAGAAATCTATATGCCTAGAACATGACAAGTCACAGATGCGTGATACATAAGGACATCGCAAAGCATTACGTGCAAGCACGCGTGTTTACCGTCTGCAAGTCTTAAATCCCAGAGGGCTGCAACTTCCTTTAAAATAAAACTGAGCTTCGTTTACCTTTTAAGACCATATGGAATAATTTAGAGGACATTGTACCTAAAAAACGGCCACAAATATTGTCAGAGTACTTTTTTGGGGCGGGAGAATTCATACCGCACTGTGACGTTTACCTTTAAAAAAAAGTATGTGAAAACCTTCATGATCAATGCATCCCACCATCTCTGCACAGTCTCCTGACGACCAGGGAAACAAATTAGAAAACCTGTTAACATAAAAACTTGCTTAGCACAAACAAATCTTGCTCAGCTAACTGGTAACATTTGAGAAGCGTTACTGTGCTAACGTTTTTCATTATATTCTTCCTGCGTGAACATAACCGTTCCGGATTTTCGGCGATGTCTGAAATACGCGACCACCCTTTGAAATTAAATTTTCACAGATTAATTGTATTATAAACAACTACATTTGTAACAAGGATTTAAACAATTGAACGGTTCCAATTGAACTTTCACCTTTGCTTTTGCTGATCGGCAACTAATGTCATCTGTGACGTCAACCATCCCAGTATTTTTCCTTGATGTGATCGAATCTGACAAGGCGTTTCAAATGAGATCGCACCACCCTTCAAGTTTCTCTTCTTATCAAGAAGAACAATCGAAAGGTCTTTTAATAACCCCCTTTTCTGTGTATAAGTTATAAGTACGGTTAGCGGTGACACCATAACAAAATCTCTTTAGTGAGTAGTGGTGGAGCTAGTTTGTATACTGCTCACAACAGAGATGTGTACATGGTGTCACTGCAAACCTTACTTTATTTATTTTACTTAGTTTGTTGTTCCACCATGCACTCAGCCTTAAGTATTGTCTCCCTTGTCTGTGTTATTTTTATCTTAGCTTTAGACAACCCTTCACGTGCTGTGACGGATGGGAGCAAATCCAAGGAAGATGCATTCCTGGTAAGAAACATCTCCTTAATTTGGGGGTAAATAGGTTGATTTAAATCGATCGAAATTCAATATTCGATGTCTTCAATCGATCACTTTATTAACTAACTACTGTATGTAACTGATTTCAAATGTTTGATTACGGTTTGATATCAAGTCATAAACCACGAGGAAAACTGATAAATTTAAATTCAATTTTGGGGTTGAATGTGACAGAAATGAACTTGAATTTCTCTGTTCTACAAAAGAAAATGAAATAAAATGGGTTTGAATTTGTGATTACCTTTTCTGTCATAGTTTCCAAACCTTGCCCGAGGGGCTACTCACAAAATGACCCTGGAGGATGTTATAAAGTCATGACCTTGACGTCATCGTGGGAGGAGTCAAGAAAGGCATGCCAACGAGATGGCCAATCAGATCTCGCCATTGTCGATACGAGAGAGGAGTTAAAACGTTTGACAAGTTTGGCTCGAGGAATTCAGCGAAACATTTGGATAGGTAAAAAGCAAGACGCATGCCCAATAACTTCTTGATTCTTTTTCATTAAGAATGATATATTAAGTGAGAAAATCTTAACTTAGACTTAGAGTTTTCTTCCAAGGTTTCGTAGTTCATTTTGTAACCAGGTTTTGTGTTTCCTAATTGACGGTTTCTCCTAATTGGCAATGCCAATGCACAGTTAAAGCCATTATACACTTTCGGAACAGAAAAAAAAGAAAAAAAGTTCACAGATTTACAAATAATTTACAGGGTTTACAGAAGGTAATGGTTGAAATACTTCCCTTGAAATATTATTCCACGAAATGCTTTAGTTTTTGAGAAAACATTAAAACAATTATCAATTCTCGATATCGAGAATTACGGATTTATTTTTAACACATGTCATGACATGGCGAAACGTGCGGAACCCGTTATTTTCTCCCGACTCCGATGACCGATTGAGCCTAAATGTTCACAGGTTTGTTTAATATTTTATAAATAAGTTGTGATACACGAAGTGTGGGCCTTTTGACAATACTGTTTACCGTTGTTGTGCGATTGCTTTAATTGAATGAACACAATGACCTTGAAACGTTTTTTTGTTTTTTTTTGCAGGTTTGAGAGAAGCACCCCTGATCAAGTCTCTAGTTTGGGTCGACGGTTCGCTCGTTACCCCCTCTGATGATCTTGCTTCACTCCTCCCACAAACCAACACCCCTAATCAGAGCTCATCTGTTCTACCAGTGCCGAAGTGCATCGGTATCAACGCAGGCAGTGGATTGGTGGAGCAAAGGGATTGTGAAACACTCGCAGCATCTATTTGCGAAATGCGATGTGAGTATATGGTAATGGGTGCGTTCGTTTAGCTTCCCTGGGTCGACCCCGGTGTGTGGCGTTTTTTTTTTCCAGGAAGAACGTGGGTAAATATCTGCACACGTTCGTCCTGGAAAAAGAAAACGCCACACACCGGGGTCGACCCGGGGAAGCTAATCGAACGCACCCATAATGGAACACAATGGTGTAGATAATGTGACTCTGCTCATATCGCATGAATTCGATAGTTCGAATTCTGAATTAAATTTATAAAGTGGTTGCCATTCCTTTTCCGGTTTGTTTTTTAAGAACTTCAATGACATTTACGGGCCTTCCATTGCAAAACACCCCACTTAAAAATTTACACAGTTTCTCATTAAGACCTTTTCTGTGTGTTTTTATGTTTTACTTTATTTCAAAGTTTCAAAGTCATACTTTGTATATGGACATGAATATAACAATGCCTCTTTTTACCTTTCGTCCCGTTGTAAAGGCAACAGCTCATCTCTGCATTTAAGTTGATAAATGTTTCATTTTTTTTTAGTTGGGCATTTTCGTCATTGAAGGGCATAGTATCATAACAGAACATCAAGCGAATCTAGAAACAAAAATGAGAAACTGTTTAGTTAGGTAAACTTCGTAATCCCCTTAAAGGCAATGGACACTGGTAATTGTCAAAGACCAGTCTTCTCACTTGGTGTATCTCAACATATGCATAAAATAACAAACCTGTGAAAATTTGAGCTCAATCGGTCATTGAAGTTGCGAGATAATAATGAAAGAAAAAACACCCTTGTCACACGAAGTTGTGTGCGTTTACATGGTTGATTTCAAGACCTCAAGTTCTAAATCTGAGGTCTCGAAATCAAATTCGTGGAAAATTACTTCTTTCTCGAAAACTATGGCACTTCGGAGGGAGCCGTTCCTCACAATGTTTTATACCCTCAACCTCTCCCCATTACACTTTACCAAATAAGGTTTTATGCTAATAATTATTTTGAGTAATTACCAATAGTGTCCACTGCCTTTAATCAAAGTGAATAATATTCATATTATGATGATTTCTTGGACGGAAAAGATTAATTGTGGCTTTTTGAAATAAGTTATATGACTTATTTGTTCCAGCTCAGTGTCCGCGGGGATTCGGCCAATACTACGAGGGTCACTGCTACCGGTTCGTCACTGACCGGCCGCTACCGTGGCGCCAGGCCAGGAAGGAATGCCAAAAGGCCCCGGGAGGAGAGCTAGCTATTGCCAAGAAACACCCGGTCAGCGAGAGCCAGTTTCTTCTCGGTCGGGTACAGACAAAAATAAAGGATCTGTGGATAGGTACGAGTGTTCTCATTGGCGTATCTTACTAAAAAAAATACATCATATTGATATTATTAGGTCTTTTTATACATGCTTTCTGTGTCCAGCCCCCGAGAAAGAAGTAATTTTCCACGAATTTGATTTTGAGACCTCAGGTTTAGAACTTGAGGTCTCGAAATCAACCAGCTAAACGCGCACACCTTCGTGTGACAAGGGTGTTTTTTTTCTTTCATTCATATCTCGCAAGTTCGATGACCGATTGAGCTCAAATTTTCACAGGTTTGTAATTTTATGCATATGTTGAGATAAACCAACTGTGAAGGCTAGTCTTTGACAATTACCAACAGTGTCCACTGCCTTTAAACGCGAATGAGGCAAGCAAATGAACCCATGTCTTACGTAATCGAAATCAGACTATAAGACCCAAGGCATTCTGACTAATGACATTGAGGGAAAAATAGTTTTGTATTCGTTCAATTTGTTTATGATCAATTTCATTTTCTTAGATAACTGATCTTTACAGGACTGTTTCATGATTCGCAAACGGGCGTTTGGAGGTGGGTAGATGATACCCCATTGTCGGAGAAGCAGGGCCAAGTATGGAACCTTGGGGAACCTAATAATCCGAGAGGCCGTGAAAACTGCGCTGGGATTAGTTTCCAGGCAAAGTGGAATGACTCAGACTGTAGTGAGAATTTACCATACGTGTGTGAGATACAAGAAAGTAAGTGCAAAGTTTGTTGTACTTTGTTGGATTTATCTTTTAGTTTTAAAGGCAGTGGACACTTTTGGTAATTACACAAAATATTTATTAGCACTTACTTGGTAATGAGTAATGGGGAGAGGTTGATAGTATACTACATTGTGAGAAACGGCTCCCTCTGAAGTGGAGTAGTTTTCGAGAAAGAAGTAAATTTCATCGAATTTGATTTCGAGACCTCAGATTTAGAATTTCAGGTCTCGAAATCAAGCGTCTGAAAGCGCACAACTCCGTGTGACAAGGTTATTTTTTTTTTTCATTATTATCTCCTTCATTATTATCTCCTTTGATGACTTTGATGACCGATTGAGCTCAAATTTTCACAAGTTTGTTATTTTGTGCATATGTTAAGATGCAGCAAGTGAGAAGACTGGTCTTTGACAACTACCAAAAGTGTCCACTGCTTTTAATTGCTGGACAACAATTTGTTGCTTTTGTCTTGCGTTTAAGCCAATAGTCCTGTTGGTAATAATTGTTAAAGACCAGTGTTCTCACTTGGTGTATCCCAACAAATTCATAAAATAACAAGCCTGTGAAAATTTGAGCTCAATTGGTCATCGAGGTTGCAAAAGAATAATGCAAGAAAAAACACCAATGTTGCACACATTTGTGTGCTCTTTAAGATGCCTAAAATAAAAGGTTTCAAACCAGAAGTCTTTTATTGTTTGAGTGTGAAATCACCTCTTTCTCATAAAACTACGTTACTTCAGAGGGAGCCGTTTCCCACAAAGTTTTATACTATCAACAGCTCTCCATTGCTCGTTACCAAGTAAGTTGTTATGCCGACAATTATTTTGAGTAACCAGTGCCTTTAACAAACATTATTCAACTAGGTATTTATTCCATTTTGACGATTTTGTTTTGCTTTTAAAATTAATCAAAGGAGGCACTTCTTATTGTTTCAGTGGAAACATTATTTGAGCACTCACCAGTTTATCTTCTTGGTAAGCAATGCATGTGTGGATCTTCTACAAATTCTACAAAATCTACAAGATTTCATTCTTGAAAATGTGATTCACATGTTTCTTTCTTTTTTGTTTTGAATCAACACAGATAGTGAATGCTACACAAACGTGAATGGAAACGATTACAATGGTCATGTTAAAATATCAGCAACCGGTAATAAGTGTGTGGAATGGAACCGAGATGACCTACGCGCCCTCAACGTTGACCCCATCTCAGACGTTGATTGGTTGAAACTGAGGGGTCACAACCATTGTCGGAACCCTGGAGGTTTTAGAGATTCAACGTGGTGCGTAGTGGAGAGAAGAAACAGTGGGTCCGTAAGTTGGAAGCCATGTTACATCGGCGAGCCACAAGTGACGTGCGTCCAAGGTAATAATTCTTACACAGGGCCCAATTTCATAAAGCTGTTTAGCAGAAAGAGCTTGTTCGCTAAGCAAACAATTTGTGGGGCACCAATCTGACTTACGGGCCGTATGAAATTGGGCCCAGTATATGAACCTATTCAGCTATTTCGTTTGTAATTACATTAGCTATAATATTAAAGCAAGAATGAATAAAAACGTTGCATTGAGCGCTACAAAGATAGTCTTGATTGGCGACGTTGTGCTTTAAATATTTTTTAGCCACCGGTAGAGGGGGTGCAACATCGACTGGCTCATCAGAGTGGCATGGAATTGTTGAGCATTTGTTGGACGGGGTGGGGAAGTTTGTGGTTTTGTTTGTAGAAAATACTGTTAAAAAAGCGGAGAAATAAGATATAAATACTAAAATGCTTTACACAACCCACCAACCAAAACGACTTTTTGTATAAAATGCACACAAAATATTTAATGGCCTGCCGTTTAATCTCGAAGGCTAAATCAATTTCTGTTAGGGTCGATACGTCAGGCTGTTAACATTTTATTTCACTTATATTATATCATAAACCCTTTTGGGTGGCAAGAAGCTTACAACAGCTCATCAATACTTCTTCCTTGTGAATTTTTTCAAAAGTTTTGTTTTGTTAACACTTGTCGTTGTTTTTCCATTGTGCTCGTGCTTTCTTTATTTTTGTTAACACTGTTATTGTAAGTTGCAATTCGTCTGATGCCGCGATTGGTAAACTTGTATAATAAACCATGAATGAATGAACTTATCTAGTTTACTTAATACTTTTCGCCTAATATTCTTATAGGTGATACCCGTTCATCTGTTCGGAGATACGCCACACCATGCACCGTAGAAGACTCATGCTCCAACGGGCACACTTGCCATCCCGTCATGCGCGAGTGCATCTGCCCGAGTGGGTACCAAGGAATTGACTGTCTACTGCAATGCAGACCGGGTACCTACGGTTACCAGTGCGACCTTACCTGCCCTTCATGTCCCGGAGGGGTCACCTGTCATCACGTGACCGGAAGTTGTCTAGAGGTCAATACTGAAGTGACGGAATCTAACGGAGGAAATCGACATGCTGGGTCCTGCTCCGGTATCTGCGTGCTGGCTGTGAAGGTTGGCTGTGTGTGTGACAACACTAGTGGCTCATGCCCCTGTCCCGGTAGGTGTTTAAGCTTGGGGTGGGTACTTGGAGGGGTGGGGGAGGGGCTTGGGGTCAGTCTCCCTATGGTCAAACCTCGGCGAGCTAAACAAATTTAGTTCAATGAAAGTGAAGAATCGGTAAGGAGGATTTCTCTACGGAACCGCCTGTCTGAACACTGGCTCAATAGTCAATGTTAAGGGTTCGACCTTTTTCACGAGGAAATCGCAAAGCCTTTGGTTAGAACTATCTATAACGGAAACAATATTGTTTATTATTATTGGCTTATTAAAAACCATTCAAACTTGGCAGCCAGAGGCCGAATTGCGTTTAAAATTACAGAGCATAAGAAAATAAATACACTATTTTTGGAAAAATAAAAAAAAACATTAAGATATAAAAACATTTATTTAAGTACAAATACAAAATACAAGATATTCAAAGACTAAAATACAAAACTACTTTTCACTAAGGAGGCATAACACACCTCTTACTAAAAACTATATTAAGTGCTACTATTAAAGGCAGTGGACACTATTGGTAATTGTCAAAGACCAGTCTTCTGCAAAAGTCTAAACAAGAAATTACTACTTTTTATGAATTCGGCCCTATATGTGCAGTCGAGTCCCCCGTACTTATTTTCAAGTTTTTTGCCCACACCCCTGCGTCTTCAGCAGAGTCTCCATCTGAAATAACGAGCGCCCTCTTTATATCTGTCTCCCTCTATCTCCTCCAGCCTACGTCATCGCAGTGCTAGCTGTTGCCATAGTAACGTGGGTAGTTTTGGGTTTTGCTTGCTTGGCATGTGGAATACTTCGTAGACGACGTAACGGCACTAGAGTGGAATACAAACGGTGAGTCAGTGCACTTTAGTTATTTGCTGATTTTGAAGACTTTAAAATAGTTAGCGGTCACTTGAAAGAATCATAACTTGTTAATTCTCAGCGCAGTGATGACGTCATCAAAGGTGCCTTTTGTGATAAGGAATGATTAAGTCTCGTTGGTAAACTGATAAGTCAGTTTACGATTGTTGTTTGTAGGACCAAACAAAAACAGATTGAGTTAAAATAGTTAACTGTCACTTGAAATACGATACATTACTTGTTAATTATTTTTAACGCAGTGATGACGTCATCCAGTGTGTCTTATGTGATAAGGAATGATCTGGTCCCATCCGTAATGACAAATAAATCAGTTTTTATTTTTAATTTTTTTTTATTGGGTCCAGTAAACAATAACAACTTTCCGAGTTGTATGAGTAAAAATATAAATGTTCACATTTCATTATTATTGTTTGAACACAAAAGTTGGTCATGGTGGAAATCTACCTTTGAAACATTTTAAGACAGTTGACACCTTTGGTAATTAACAAAGACTAGTCTTCTCACTTGGTGTATCTCAACATATGCACAACATAACAAACCTGTGAAAACTTTAACTCAATTAGTGTTCGAAGTTGCGAGATAATAATGGAAGGAAAAACAAAAACGCCCTTGTCACACGAAGTTGTGTGCTTTTAGACTCTTGATTTCGGAATCTCAAAAAATTAAATTCTGAGGTCTCGAAATAAACATTTTAGTGGGAAATTACTTCTTTCTCGAAAATTACGTTACTTCAGAGAGGGAGCCGTTTCTCACAATGTTTTATACTATCAACAGCTCAATCTCCATTGCTTGTTACCAAGTAAGTTTTTGTGCTAACAATTATTTTGAGTAATTACCAAAAGTGTCCAGTGCCTTTAAATATAAATTGATCTTGCTTCTATATTGATTTTTAATATTTAATTTACGTTTAATTGTTTTCACAAAATAGCGATTCCGACTATTGCGAAGAGATCGGTACCGATTCGGATACTGATGACGAGTTACAGACTCAACAAGTACCAGGTAAGAATCCGATTACTGATAGAATCGATACTCGAACAATTCAGGACTTCAAAACAACATGGTCAACCATTTTTCTTCATGCTTTTCGCCAAACCTCGTCTTAGGCTCCGTGTAGACCGTTCAAAACTCCCCGACCCCTTTTTTCTTTTTTTGTATTCATAAAAAACAACATTTTCAGCTGATATTTTTTACAAAATGTACAGGAAAAGATGTTTAAAGAAAGTTTTTTATTCATGTTGGCAAAGCAAGAACAATTCTTCAAGTAATTTACTTGGGCTACACTGTGCTTAGTTGTTTGAAAAAGTTTACAGAAAATGTCATCTAGGAGTAAAATTTGTTTGACAAAACTATTGAAAACATCAAAAACACACAAACCCTCTGTTTCATAGTGATTGTGATTATTTCTTTATTCTTGATTTCATATTTTGGCATGTCAAAAAACAAAACAAAAACAAAAAAACCTCCCTCCCTCCCCCATCCGCAAAAAAAGGACGATCAGCAATTTTTTGTTTATGTGGCCTAATGGCAAAACAGCTTATCTCTGCAGCCTACTTGCTTTTCTCAAAATGTTATTTTTTCAAGTTTCATTTGATGACTGCAGCCGTGTCACACGGCTGGCGGTGGTTATGAGTGATACAAAGAAATCGGCATCATCCATGGAGAACAGTTAACATAATTTTATGTATTGTCCTAAATTGTAAATTCGTGTAAAGATTTAACATGAAACGACAGTTGAAGTAATACATGTCTTGTCATTGCTCATTGATGTAACTTCTTGAAACAAAGTGACAAGAACATCTGCCGATTTGAACATCTGCCGATTTGACTCAATGACAACAATTCACCGATTTCAATTTAAAACCTCATTTATTTTGACATATCTTTGTATCAGGTCATCCAACGAATGAAATTGTTTCTCAGCCTGCAATTGGCATGACAGTTGGTGTTATGGATAAGTTTGAGTCAAGCACAAGAGCCTTACTACATGACACATCCCACGGCAGACCACCCCCAGTCCCCACAGCACCACTCCCCACTACTCCGGTTCGTCCGTCCGACTCCCCACCCAACGATACAACTCCCCCGGAGTCACCGTTCTACCTGAACGTCACACGCTACCGTGACGAAACGGAGTACTCAAATCCGTACGAGTTCTTTGGTCGGGAGCCCGTATGGAGACGCTCCGCCCCGGGGCCCGATGAAGTCTGGGAACCATTCCTCTTCCGGCCTGTTCCGAATCACGACGAGTTGAACAACGCCCCCAACGGCTACGTAAATGATTCAGTCATCAAACTCAAAGAGAAGAAAAGATTGAACAAACACGGACATCCAATGCCGTATCGGTTACGGTTTTCATTCCGGAGTAAAGAGCTCGATAGTAACGGGGGAGTCGAAACGCAACATAAACGCACGTTCAGGCAAAAACCTGCACTGAAACCAAAACCTGACAATATAAAATTGCGGCCACCGTTCAGCGGGAAATGTCTAGGGGGAACCAGGGTGAACTCCGCCGGGGCTACGACGCTCACACGCCGGTCAGACCCACAGAGTGGCGCCACTCGACACGACGAGTTCGAACTGAAAATCATCGGGCAGCATTCACCCATCGCGACCAGGAACGGCGATACGATGAGGCGGCATAAGATCCAGCGGGGAACTTCGGTTCCCAATTCCGGATCCTCGTGCAAAGTCGACCCTGATATCGTCGGAATGAACTCGCCGTGGAGTTGGAGGGATGGGAAGTCTTCGGATGGTCATGTTTACGTAAACGAAAAGATCGGAAGACCACGTGTAGTAGGCAAAGCAAGAAGTGTGGATGAGTTTGGCGCGTAAAATAAAGTACTTCAAGTCATGTGACTGATTGACGGAGAGGCAATTAGCCTCACGTAAGGGCGGTATTGTGGCCGAAGAGAAACTCTTGTACATAAGTTCGGCTGACACCCTCATGTTAACGTTTGTGCCGTAAATGTATTCTACCTACCCCAAACAAAAACTAGTGAGAGTTTTACACTGACTGCCTGTCCTGTTTGTAAGTGGTGCCACGCCAACTTCACGCAAACTTGCCTCATCATGGCACAGAAGCCCCCAAGAATTGCATTTGTTGTCTTTGATGATTTATAAATGGACGTAATAATTTTTGGGACTTGACTGTCGCATTCTTGCAAAGACTCAAAGTCTGTTCAGAAGTACCAGTTAGTGTCATAAACAATACCTTTGAACAATAAAATAGTTTTTTTTTTTGGCGGTAATAACACAAAAACTAAAGCAAGACTTTGAGCCGTAAGCAGTGTTAAAACATTGCGAATGTTTGACGTAATGTCTTTACTATGCAGAGTGTACAGTAACCGTTTCTTTCGATGCGCCCTCTGTCGGCATTGCTGCTTTAGGCTTAACACCTTGCATTGATTCCTTTTCGAACTCTCGATTTTAGTTTCGAAAACGGTGTACTTTCGTTGCAGGCGAAAGGATCCCACGCCAAAATCGTGCTTTCGAAAACGCCTTCAAACTTGTTATTTTGTTTATTTTTTTTTGTTTTCTTCGATTTGGTTTCTGATCGGGATGTGGTATAAATTATTTCTACCTCCATGATTGCGAATTTGTTACAGAAAAGTTTGTTTGCAATAATTATTGTTCAATTTTTATTTTATTTTTGTCTTAAACACAACTGTCAGACTTAAAGTCACCTGGAAATAGATTTTTTTTCCTTTCAAACATAAGAGTATATGCTTACGAACAATAAAACAATTTTTTTAGTAATTGTTTGTCACGATTTATATGTTTAAAAAATATATAAAGTTGTTTGGGGGGCTGACTCCGCCTACCCCTTTTGTGACGTCAATCGAGGCAGACTTTGCCTGCAATGCGTATAGTAAACACACGTGCAAAGTACACGTACGTCCAAGTCGTGAGTTAGTACATTCGAAAAAGTGTTTTTCTGCATTCAGCAGCAATACACCTGGTCGGCATTGCCGGAAAAAAACAAACTTTTTTTTTTTTGAAACGTACAAACTCACAACTTGGTCCGTACATGTACTTTGCAATTGTGTTTACTCTACGCATTACAGGCAAAGTCTGCCTCGATTGACGTCACGAACAGCGCCCTCTCGGGTCGGGGTCCACTATTAAATTTGTAAATAACATAAGAACTGATTTTTTAAAACCTTAGTTAACTGTTTATTCACATTCCACTCATCAAAACACATATATTAGTGACAAAAGCTTTATTCTGAAAAAATACCACTTCCAGGTGACTTTAATGAACTTAAGTCATCGATCTTAGTATAATGTGATTGTTCGTCAAACAAAAACCCTCTTTGTTTGGTATTTCTGTTTTGCCTAAATCAGCCAAAAGCCTAACTGATGCGATATGTAAATTATAACTAAAAAAGATCATGTACTAAAATATTTATTTAAACTTCATAGCTGAAATGTAAATAATACTGAACTGTAAAAAGGCAAATGATAATATATTCCTTGAATAAGATGAAATAAAAATGATCAGAAAAAATGTATAATTGTTTCTTCTTTTTTCAGACAGCCTTTGTCTATCGTTGGAATTTATTTGACCCCAAACGTGTTGCTGTTTTTACGGTAAACAACAATGCATGACGTCATCAAAAAACGTCAGTAAAACCTAAACACCAATTCAATGGATTTAAATGAGTTAAATAATATCAGAGTTACACATTGCTTCACAGGTTGTCCCAAGTCCCCACAGCGACTAAAACACAAACTGGAAATTTTAATAACATTTTTTTGTAAAACCCTTTCTCGACCACATGAATTACAGTTTATGAACATCACTAATCACTAAATTATGCAAATGATCAAATCGATTATTCACCAGCTGTGTTAGCGGGAAACCAAAAAAAAAAAAAAAAAAAAAAAAAACCACACACAATGGAATCAAGCCATTCCGCTTGTTTTTGTTTGTGTTGCGTTTTATTTCCAATCATTGTCTAACATCTGTTACAGAATGAATTGTGTAAAGCACGACTCAACGTACGCATAGAACAAATATTAATTTTGTCATCTGGTTTGCAGAAAACGAATAAATGAACTGAATTAATTAATGAAGCCCTTAGGTTTAACTCTACCAATAAACAACGGCGCAATATTGTTTAAATACTGCTACGACACGGAATTATTTATCTAGTCGACACGAGACCAACAAATTTAAATCAGAATGCTGAACACAGAGGTAAGTTGTAGCATAGTTCCTCCTACACCTTGTTTTGGTAATTATTTTGGGCGTGTGTTATTTTAAGGAAAAATGTCTTCGTATACGCATTGCCATATGATTTTATTCTGTGAGAATCGTTATTATAAACCCAAATGGTGTGAAATTATTGGTATCTTATTGTGTTATTTGAAAGAAAAGTTCACTTATTTGATTTCTATCTCTAATAATTAGTAATTAAGGTTATACAGAAGTGGCGGAGCTGACAAAATAGTCACAGACTGTGTGTTGTGGGATCCATATACGCATGAAATAACAAACCTCAACACCATTGGAAATATCCCTTTTCTATATGCCGTATCAAAAATATTGGAAAACCACTACGCACAGTTTTCAGCAAGTGTCATGTGGTTGCAAGCAAAATCATTGCATTTTGTTATTGTTTTGCAGATACTGTTTTCTCGAATATTACGAATTAATTTTAGAAGCAAATATTTAAGCTTTCAGACTGAATAATTATGTTTGTTTTTTTGTAAACCTATGTCAATTCTTTACAAAACATCTAAGTAGGCCTACAAGTTACTGATTCAAAACTTGAGCCCATCAGACCAACCCTCTACACTTAAAAACCTTGCCTTAATTCACAAAATCAGCATAGAAACTGAAATGTTCTTCTTTTCCTCCTTTAGACTTTGAGAGACAAATGTTCTTCTATACTGAAGTACAATGGAATGGAACAGTGATTATTATGAAAGTCAATGGGATTATTCACAAAGTGATCGGTAAGAAATACATCTCGCTTGTTGTTGTTGTTGTTGTTGTTGCTGTTGTTATGTTGTTGTTGTTGTTGCTGTTGCTGCTGCTGTTGTTGATGTTGTTGTTGTTGTTGTTGTTGTTGTTATTGCTGTTGTTGTTGTTGTTGTTGTTGTTGTTGTTGTTGTTGTTGTTGTTGTTGTTGTTGTTGTTGTTGTTGTTGTTGTTGTTGTTGTTGTTGTTGTTGTTGTTGTTGTTGTTGTTGTTGTTGTTGTTGTTGTTGTTGTTGTTGTTGGTGGTGGTGGTGCTGCTGCTGTTGTTGCTGCTGCTGCTGCTGCTGCTGCTGTGGCTAGTGTTGATGTTGCTGCTGCTGCTGTTGTTGTTGTTGCTGCTAGTGTTGATGTTGCTGCTGCTGCTGTTTATGTTGTTGTTGTTGTTGTTGTTGTTGTTGTTGTTGTTGTTGTTGTTGTTGTTGTTGTTGTTGTTGTTGGTGGTGGTGGTGGTGGTGCTGCTGCTGCTGCTGTTGTTGCTGCTAGTGTTGATGTTGCTGCTGCTGCTGTTGATGTTGTTGTAGCTGTTGCTGTTGCTGTTGCTGTTGCTGTACCAGCAATTACCATAACCATTTTGTTTCCCATTCGCTTTTCATTTGACATAATTAGCTAAATTACTCCTTTCGTATTCTTCTTTTTAGCACCATGCATTATGTGAGTTACATCCTTGCAGCAACCTGCTTCGTCATCTTAGTTCTAGCCATCGTTTTCCTCCTTCGAGAATGCTGCGACTACGACCACAGCACCGAGAACTCCGAGATGTTTATCCTCCGAAACGAGGAATCCTGCGCCCCAAATTACACCGAAACTACGGCCGAGAGAGAGCAGACGCGCGGTCATCGAATTGCGCACGAATTCAACCGTCATCAGAATGTGGTTTTATTATCGTCTGCGCATTCCATGGCCAACCAGCCACCGCCGTATTATGCGTATGATACAACGACACGCGCAACCTACTACATGTATCCAACTGCGCAAAACACGGCGGGAAGTTTAAATGCGCCAACAATGTCAGCGCAACTGGTGCAACGTAATTATGGGGAGACGGTGCCTTTAGGTGGAACGACAGCCAGACCACCACCTTACGCACCAAATCATCATTAATGTACTCTTAACATGGTGGCAAAAACACTTATCATATACTTTTCGAAACCACGACTTCGGCTTTGGATTCGGCTTCAGGCTCCGTCCTCTCGTCTGAAGCCCTAGGCGCGTACGCAATGCACGCACAACTGTCGAAACAACCGCGGGCCAATTTAGCCTGAGCCGAATCCAAAGCCGAAGCCGTGGATTTGAAAATGGCCTTTGATGATACAAACTATAACTTATAAATTCTTGCATGTAATTGTGATAAACATTGCAGTAGTCTAAACACGCAATCTGTTATACTCTTCCCATTATGATTTTTTTTAAGAGAATTGATAAACTATGTTTTCCGAGGTCAAGGAGACATGACGGGCCTGATATCCTGTTTTGTCCCCCATTAACAATTACAATTACCGAACCTAAGCTTTAAATACCGTTTTTTTTTCTGTGAAAAAGAACCTGTCTTCATACGCATTGGTTAACATTGTTAAAATCGGTGCTTGAGTGTCATTAATATCATAATCGACCCATGAGTCATTGTCAGTAAAAACAAAATATTTATTTTTGAAAAGAAATTGTTGGATTATTTTATTCTTTATAGTTATTAAATTTGTTAAAAGTTATTCTTTACAGTCAGTCATAAAGATGGGAGCAAAAGAAAAACATGCTCATAAAAATGAAACGTATTAATGGCACCGAAACTTTAACAGAACCCCATCCTAAAAAATCAGAGATTCTAAACTAAAAATGGCGATTTGGAAAGTAAATAAAGTTTAATCTTGAAAATTTCAAGTGCATTTTCCTTCAAAATGCGACAGAAAATAAAGCAACCGTATTATCATAACAATTATGAAGTGCCGTAGTAATAGTAATCCGATGAAATAACAAAAACTGTTTTTGGGTCATATTTTTATTCCTTTGCCTTTAACAATGGTTTCACTGATGGATTTATACAAATGTTTCTCCTGACGCAATTCATAGCCTTTGTCTAACCACACCACTCTTCTTTAATCGTATGAACAAGAAGGTCTGTTCATTGTTCTCGTGCGCTCGGGTAGTTCTTTGCCAAAAAGGTAAAATAGATTACAAAAATAAGAAGCATTGTTGGTGTGTTATTTTATTTTAGGGAAGATAAATTAGACTTGTTGTTTTAACGTGGGAGGTGTAGGCGTTTTACACTTTAAAAAAATAATAGACACTTCTGGGAGAACAAGTCCATGACTTTGACCATCCTATCTATATTGCCAATTATTTGAAGCTTTATTAAAAGAAAAAGTAAAAGGTATCATGAAAATCTAAGGATTATTATGTCTTTGACAAAAATGTAACCCTTGAGATGTTTTTTCGTTCTAGACAAAGTGCATTGTTTTGAGTTATTGACTTTTTTGCAGTGCACTCAAAGTGAGGCATGGGCTAGGCCTTTTCTAAGTCACGGTTTGGCATTGTAAAGGCTTTGTCACGCCTGATTGAAGCTCATAATGAAATAACTGACGAAACCTATAAGCCCAAGCCCAAAGCCTCGGTCTCGAGAAGGCCCTTTAACGTAGTTTGAGCCCTGTCATCTTCTGCGTTTCTTATCGAATCCACTCCCCGTAAATTAAGACGTACTTATTTAAGTTTATCTTTAAATATTCAGACGCGATGTATTATTTGGTGAAAATGTGTCACCAATTGTGAGAATAAACAGACAGGTGGGTTCTTTTAGACATTGCTATTGCTGTTACATTTACTCCCCGTAAATAATGACGTATGCACTTACGTGTATTTCATTACATATTCAAATTTTAAAGCCTTAATTTTAAGCGGTGTGAAAAATGCATCATCAATTGGGAAACTTACAAGTATTTTTTGTTTAAGAATTAGATTTTGGGAACTGAGGACCGTGTGTGGTTTGTGAAGATTTCTCGAAAATCCATTTTACTAAATGAAGGAATTTCAGGACGTTTTTAGAGTCTAAGACTATTTCGCGATGCCCATGTACGGATTCCCAATCGGTCAAGGAAACTGACCAGTAGTGCCATAGCATAACTTGTTGTATGTTGTTGTGGCTGTGGTCATTTTTCAAGGAAGAAGTCAAGTACAGATTCTAGCCCATATTAAGTATTCCTTATAATCAGTTGTTCAGTTTACGCATTAAGTGCAATATATTGGCACCGAGTAGTACACTTTACAATGCTGTGACATCATGCATGCAACACCCGTATTCAAAAGGCATATTATTAAAGTTCTTACATAACATTTGCCAGGTTTCTACAATCGTGCCATTAACCATGCTCTGGTAATGTTTGACGTCAAGCATGAAACACCCGTCTTCAAAAGGAATGGTGCAAGGTGAACATTCCTGAGAGGCACAAAGTTACATAATATTTGACCAGGTTTCTACAATCATGTCATACTAGATCTGGTCATTGTTTGATCGGCATACCACGTCCACAATGAAACTCAAAATGAGACTAAATCTGGGCAGAAGTCCGCCATATACTGAAAAGAAAAAGAGTTCAGTGGTTTTAAAAAGTTAGCGAGAAAGCAATGGGGTAAATCAACCCGTGTATTCTGTATGAATAGTCTAACTCTAACACCCATTTAGCACTTCAGCCAGAATGTTGAACTAAGTTGGAATACTGGCACCGTAGAAGTTATTGATTGCACCGCATAAATACAGTAGGTGCGAGCTCGGGTTTGTCCGCCCTGACCCAGCCCTGTTTAGACATCAGTGCCACGGAGGAGTCCAACCTGAGCTAGCCCCGATGACCCTCAAGTCGAACGTTACGGATCCCATCTTTGGATAAATCGACCATTGAATTTGAATGAAGTTGACCGTGACTGTGTTCTCGTTGTGCTTTATTATCAACATTTTACGGAGTAGAATATCAGCGTGGATATAACGTTGGAGTTAAGAGGGTAATAAACTCCCCCGATGCGGGATGGCCTAACCGGGAGCAACTGCCTACATCACGCGGAAATAGCAGGTAATGATTAGAATAATTTCTTTGTTAACCTTCATTGTCAGAAGTATTATTTCTAACACATTTTGCTTCATTAAACACGGCTTTGTGTTTGTCATTCTGAAGACTACCAGTAGGGGTGACGTGAATAAATCTAAAGTAGTAATAGTTGCGCTGCTCGATTCTGGAGTGGCAATTTGAACTACACATTTACGGCACAACGTTTAAGGAAGCCTCGCGTTATAGCTGAGGTTGTAATCGGGTCTAAACGTCTTAAGCCCAAATGGATGACGTAGTTATACAGCACTGACTACTCAAATCTCTTTAATTTTCTCGAATTAATCAGCGCCCCCATTGCAACTGACACCTTGACACTGTCCGTGATGAACTTTAACCCGGGCTGTTGCCATCTACAGACCTACACCCTCTGTTTTGACGTTGTAACATGAGCGCATTAGACTGTGGATTAATTGGTGAGATTGTTTGGCAATGTTCTCCGCGATCAATTAAAGAGATAAGGGTTTCATTGACATGGCAGGCGGAAGAAGCAATTTGTAGACAAATTTACTCTAATACTGTACGGTCCTTAAAGGCAGTGGACACTATTGGTAATTGTCAAAGACTAGCCTTCACAGTTGGTGTATCTCAACATATACATAAAATAACAAACCTGTGAAAATTTGAGTTCAATCGATCATCGAAGTTGCGAGATAATAATGAAAGAAAATAACCCTTGTCACACGAAGTTGTGTGCGTTTAGATGGTCGATTTCGAGACCTCAAGTTCTATTAACCTGAGGTCTCGAAATCAAATTCGTGGAAAACTACTTCTCTCTCGAAAACTATGGCACTTCAGAGGGAGCCGTTTCTCACAATGTTTTATATCATCAACCTCTCGCCATTACTCATTACCAAGAAAGATTTTATGCCAATAATTATTTTGAGTAATTACCAATAGTGTCCACTGCCTTTATAAGAAACTAACCCATAGAATCATTATATAGTTGCAAATTAATTTGTAAAATTTTGGCCAAGGTAATGCTGAGAAAATGTTTGCATAGAAAACATTGTGAAAATGCTGACTCCATTGGTCATCAAAGTTGCAAGGAAAAAAACAACACCCTTGTTGCACAAAATTTAACTTTTAAAACGTACGGTTTTTATATGAAACCAACCCATAAGTATCATAACTTGTAAATTAATTTGTAAATTGTCGGCCAACGTAATATGGAGAAACATTTTGCATAAAAATAACAAATATGTGAAAATTTGGACTCGTTGTTCTTAGAAATTCCAAGAAGATAACGATAGAAAAAGATATAGTACCAGAATTGCAATTTTTTTCAAATTTCGGCCAATATTTTTTACATCAAAATAAGAATTAATTTTGTGGACGGAAATAGTTGGATATACAATCATACAAAAAAGCTTGGTTAGTAAAGAGCGTCCTTCATAACCCATTGTTCATTCTTCACAATCCATTTTGCTCGAAAGGTTGGAAATTATGCTTATTGTGAGAAACATAAGACTATGTTTAAAACAAACAAACGTATGTCATTTTAACAAACATATCTAATTTGATTTAGCCGAATAAGAATAACAACAAACCCTTAAAGCTGAAACGATTGCTGTCGCCTTACCCTTTAAAACAAGGTGATAGTGTTGCTCTAAACCTTTCCTGTTCTTGATTGTAACAGACTTACTAATTAAAGACCAATCATATGACCTTGAGGAACACTTAGCCTCAAAACACTGTTTGATATTGACTTAGATTGGGAAGCATCCACTGTGAACAGCTCTTCCTCCGTGGAGTGAGATGCGGAAGTAAGGTCTTGATGCTTCGATCGCATCTTGAGGATTTGAAGGGAGTTAGTGTACCTTTGAAAGTTACTTCAAACGGTTGGGCTGGAAATTAATGGCAATACCAACTTCAGAGTTGGATAGTATTGTGCAATTTGAGAAACATGTAACCTCTAAGTACTGCGGTATACGCAAAAAGGTATAACTTGTATGCCTGAAATTTGAATATAAGAAGATTACTGCGCGAGGTGGGGCTTCTAAGATTCCCTTCTCAGATTCTCAGATTCCTTTGTTCAACACTAAATCGTACACAATTAACCCAGTCAGTTTCCCTTGTGGTTTATTCTTAGATACTTGTTCGCTTTCATCATATTATTAGGACTTCAAGTATTGGCAAAAAGCACAAAATTGAATTTGACCTTTGAGTTTTGACCCCCATCTTTAAGACCCAGGTCACAATTTCAAAGAGCTGCTAAAGCACAAATTAAATTAAGCTGAGCACAATAAGAATATGCTCACCAGAATAAGGTGTACCAGTCTCATGTATACCATGGTGACTGGTTTCTTGCTCATTTCTGCTAAGCAGGACATTGAGACAAACATTCTCTGCTTGTAAAGCCATTGGACACTTTCGGTTAACAGTAATGTCCAAATGCCCACAGTTCGTGTATAATAACTTATATATAAAATAACAAACCTGTGGAAATTTAGGTCATCGGAGTCGGGAGAAAATAACGGGAAAACCCAGCCTTGTTTCCGCACGTTTCGCCGTGTCATGACATGTGTTTACAATACATCCGTAATTCTCCCTATCGAGAACTAATAATTATTTTAATGTTTTCTCAAAAAGTAAAGCATTTCATGGAATAATATTTCAAGAGAAGTCTTTCACCATTACCTTCTGTAAACCCTGTAAGTTATTTGTAAATCTGTGACCTTTTATTTTTAAAGTGTGCCCAAGTCAAGAGATTGTCTTCACCTTTGATCCTACCAGATCTTTCTTTGTTTACTTCGCAAAAGAGAAAAGAAAAAAGGTTTTTCTAAATAAATTCCTTTTTGAGTCGAAAGGGTGAAGTGTACTTTCTCTTGACGGGTGTGAGAGAAAAAAGGGGGAAAAATAAGAAGAAAGAAAAAAAGAGTAAATCTTGAGCCACGACAGTATCGTCACCAAGTGTACTTTGCTACGTCCGTACGGTGCAATCGCCGTTATAGAGTGTGTACGAGTAGAAAAGCACTCGCTGCGGTACTTCAGCGTGTCGTTCTGACGAGGGGTGCCGGGATGAAGTTGCACAGAGCAACCCGGTGTTTTATTACAACTCGGTGTGTTTCTTCGTTGATCGTCGGTCGTGTCCTATCGTCAACGCCCTTGTATTATTCCGTAACCAGCGTTAGTTTGAAAACTCTTTCCGCTCAGTCGCTGATGCTGAATTTAATATAATCACAGTTTGTAATTCGTTTAGATTGGTTGTTATTTGCAAGATTTGTTTGTGTGTTGTTTGTGATGTTGGCAATTGTTGGAAGTTCTTTGTTGACGCATTTCGCTTTTATAGCAATATTTGTCGATTATCAGGATCAATTTGGATGAGTGGAAATTAACTGGATGAGTGGAAGTTTTTTTAAAAGTTTATTTCGATGTCTAAGTCAACATAAATTGATTAAACTGGATTAAAAATATCAAGGCAAATTCTTTTTGTTCCCTAAATATTGCTCCGATTTTGTTTTGACTAACATAATTTAAAAATAAGGTTGTGTTCTTTGCGTTATCATTATGACAGAGAAAAACAATAATTTAAACGTAAACTTTGACCCAAATCGCGAATACATTATAAAGTCTAATTTTATTAAATAATTTGTGAACCTTCAACACATGAAAAGCAAATAAATATTTAAACTAAACATATTGAATACCGGATTAAGTGTTCGATTAATAAGTTAGTTGATGATTGAACAGCTCAGGTCATATTTTATTAACTAAATAATATCAAAGGAAATTCAGTCCAACCTTCCTCGCTTTAAGGGGTGTGTCACAACACCAGATTGGAGCTCCCGCGGTTAAACTAACCCGGAGCTGTGACGCTTTCTCTTTCAAAAGGATACCAGCCGTTTCTCGTACAATTCAAAATGAGATTGTGTCAAAGAATATTGATCAAGAAACCGGAGGTTTGACAATGGAGGAAAAACATGCTTTCAACAAGTTCAATAGAAAATGTCCCCCTCTGAAGACTGACGGACGCTCTGAATACTCTGAATACGAATAGCTACAACTGATTGAGGAACCTAATACTAAGCCAATGGAAAAGGTCGTAGCTACAGGAGTTCCAACAATAAAAGACATGTCAACTGTCGTTTCACATGCCCTATTTCATGCATCTTTCATCGGGTTACCGGACCATGTGGCTGTGGCGGGGTGGCACATTGCTAAACCATTCCGTCAGGGTAAAGCCCGGTGAGCTGCCTTGATTAGCGTGGCTCGCTTTAGTATCCTAAGCTTTTTTCTGACCTGTAGCCACCCCTTCCCTCTAGCTAATAATAGCTTCAGAGTCAGGTGTCTCCACACTAGCTCTGACCGAGTGAACCAGGCGTTCGTCTTACTGCGTAATATTGTAAACAACTGCTATTAGAGGATGTAAACACCGTTTATAACATGGATATATTGCAATTCAAAATGCGTTGATTATTTGATGATTCGTTTCAAAACTCATCAAACAAAAATTCAGGTGTTTGAATTGTGTTCTATAGCTGGTATTTGTTTCTATTAGTATTCATTTATTCCGCAGCAGAGATAATGAATTTGCCAAATCAACCTTCAATTTACATTGTTACAACTGGTGCCCATCTCATTTTGTACTAGAAGAAATTGTCTAAGAAGTATATCCTGCTTAAAGCCAACTGCGTACACTTTCGTAATTACTCAAAATTATCGTTAGCATGAAAACTTGGTAACTAGCAGTGGACAGATGTTAATGGTAAAATGGCTCTCTGAAGTAACGTAGTTTTTGAGAAAGAAGTAATTTCTCACTAAAATATATGAATTGAATTGAATTGGAGACCTCAGCTGAAGGCATCTGAAAGCACACAACTTGTGCGACAATGGTTTTTTTCATCCATTATTCTCTCGCAACTGCGACGACCAGTTGGGTAAACATTTTCACAGATATGTTATTTTTTTGCATGTTGAGAAACACCAAGTGAAAAGACTGGTCTTTGACAATTACCAAAGGCGTACCTTAAACAGCTTAATCAATTTTGACCATAATAAGTATTTTTGCAATGGAATATATAAACGCCAATGTACTTTTAAATACCAGTGCTACAAGTTTCATCAAACTACTTCAAATTAATAAGCAAATAAAATACAACATGGGGAACCAAATTTGTTTACTTTCCAAGCTGACAACAGGGGGTTTACTTTTGTTTTTATACTCCACGTAAAACAATACCTCCTCTGACAGCAGAGGTTGATTTTAAAACATTTCAAACTGTAAATTACTTCAAGTTGTCAACCTGCAGCCTTTTCCCGCTTTACCTGTACATACAAACCATTACTCGACAGCCCATCCAACCAGAAAGACACCCAGGAACAGGCCAGGTTGAAATCAGACATCGCGGAGATACCATTATCTTTAGCGTCTTCTTTCTCCTTTCTATCGTGAATTCTCGCGTGATTTCACACCGCAAATTGCTTTTAATGGCCTCAGTGACTGGTGGTTTGCTGACGTCAGAACAAACAGCGTACCGCCCTTGAGGGACGGGCGGCAAGCGAGAAGGGTTTCGATTGGCGCGCAAACTCGTGAACACGTGGACATGCGGTATCATGTGACGCTAGACATTTTAAACTTTGTCTGACGAGCATTTTGGTAGTGGTCGAAACTCAAGGCGATAATGGTAAATGCTTTTAAGGAATGTTGGTAATGTAGGGGGACTTACACTGATGGATGTCTTATCTTCTGAAAACATCTTATAACTCTTTGACTAAGTTTAAGATTCGTAACATGCTGCCATTGCCCGCATGGTATAGCTTGTATGGTTCTTTAAAATAATAGGAACTTGAAATATGACGGATACAGACTTCGAGATCTTCAAACGTTATAACAACATCACATTTTTAAAAGGAAGTTTTAAGCTAGTTTTCTTGATACTTTCTTGAAGTTTAAGACTGAAATTCACCCTTTCTAATCAGTTGAAACTATATAGGGACAAAACATTGTTAGTTTTCACCAGTTTCAATCGAATTTAAATCTAAAACTCTAAATGAGCAAGCTTTCCAAGTCTTGAGGAAAGAAATCTCTGGCAACTGGCATGGGAATCGAACCCTAGCCGTCGAGTTCACAAAGCGTTAGGACTCGTCTTATCTTGAGTTAGGACGAGTAACTCCTGTCCTAACATAGGATTAATCTTAAGGTCTGTATGCTACAGTGCAGGGTTGGGACCCGTCCTAAGCCATAAATTAATCCCAAGTTAGGAAGAGTTTTGTGAAATCGACGGCTGAACCTTTTGTTTTATAAAGCAGATTTTTCACAAAAAATAAAAACACTACAACACTAGGCCCTACTCAAAGACGACAAATAAGAAGAAGAAGCGATTTACACATGATTAAATTACAGTTAATTCCCATGAGGCCAACTTAGACGCAATTCGACGTGAATTAAAGACACTGGAGGGCACCTTTGGTAATTGTCAAAGACCAGTCTTCTCACCATATGCAAAAAAAATAACAAACCTGTGAAAATTTGAGCTCAATTAGTCATCGAATTGCGAGATAATAATGAAAGGAAACAACACCCTTGTCGCACGACGTTGTGCGCTCTCAGATGCTTGATTTCGAGACCTCAAATTCGAAATCTTAAAGCCTCGAAATCAAATTCGTGGAAAGTTACTTCTTTCTAGAAAACTACGTCGCTTCAGAGGGAGCCGTTTCTCACAATGTTTTGTACTATCAACAGCTCCCCTTTATACTAAGTAAGGTTTTATGGTTAACATTATTTTGAGTAATTATCAATAGTGTCCACTGCTTTTAAAGCATTTCTCCTGACAATCACAGAATAATTCACACCGAGAATTCAACCACACCGTAGATATAATGCAGCTAAAACATATTTCAATATTTATTTTCATAAAATATCTGGAAATGAAAGTTTGACAGTCATTGTTCTCTGAATCACACCGATAAGAGTGGTTTCTCTACTTTTGTTCGTACCTTCTGGCACTCTGACCTAACGCTGAGGATTAAGCAACACATCGGGCAAATCTTCAAACATTTTGAGAACAAATACAATTTATCAAGAAGTTAAGAAGAAAATGAAATCATTTGTGTAACAATCGAGCTTAAATTATAGATTCAGACTCGAGTTAAGAAAATAATGGCTATGTTAATAAATAGCAGTTATGTTGTGAAATAGCGTCACCAGCTACCAGCCACCAGTTTCGTTTGGCTAAAGACATGCCATCTATACAACGTTTTGTCTTAACCAAACGTATTGTACAAGGCCCTTTTCGTAACCACGGCTTCGGCTTTGGATTTGGCTTCAGGTTCCGTCCTCTCGTCTGAAGCCCTTAGCACGTACGCAATGCACGCGCCAGTTGCCAAAACAACCGCGGGGGCTTGCTAGCCTGAGCCGAATCTGGAGCCGTGGTTTCGAAAAAGGGCTCAAGTTCACTGAACCCCATTTGTGAGTTTCAATCAAGTTAAAAAAAATATATAAAAAAAAATCGGAGGGGGGGTCTACCTCATGGAATATTATCAACCAAATTATCGGATGTATACTTATAATTACCCCAGACAGTGCCATTATGATCGGTCAATGATAAGTCCCGTATCGCTACATCATCAATTCCTCAGGTAACATGTTTGCGTATTACCTGAAGGCCCATGTTTATTCCGTGACTACATGTAGTATTTGATGTCCAACCTAGACATAGGCAAACAGTGGGTGATGTATAGCGGTAGGAAGTAACACTTAATAGCCCCGAGACAGAGTGAGAGTGGACTATAGATTATAGGGCACAGAGGATCACTTGGCTTTCTCTATGCTAAACGTAAACATGAGCTTGTGAATTTGCCTCATCCGAAACAACGTAACATGTTAACGTTTACGTTTGCGTAATTTGCGCATGGACACTGGGACTAACTCTCATTAATGTTTGAACACAAGTTATTAACTTTAAACTATACATTAAACAGGGGTCATTGAAGATGTTTTTCAAAAATGCACATTACGATAACACTATCGGTAGTACAGCGTTGAGTCAGGGTGCCAGACGGTACTTGGACTAATTTACTCACTAGATTTAATAACATGACTTAAAAATCAAGACACAAAATATGTTCTTCTTTATCTTTATACAATTTGTCTCGTCAGCAACACGGTAGATGGCTTACGGTAATCGGTTACTATTCCCAGTTTAGGCAGTAGCACCCTCTTGACACACTCTGGAGATTGTTCGGAAGGCAAATCCCTCCCATCAAAATTTGTTTCATTATTTATTTCGCTGTGGTGAGTGAATTTTGTTTTTATCTTAACAGGCATCCGTCCATCAACATACATAAATATTGATAGTAAAATCTGCATTAAGACTTCAGCGCTTCTTCAAAACATGGTTTTCATAATTGTTGTACCCGATATCGAGTATGCCCGTTCAGTTATGGGAGAAGGGCAGGGTTTGTGGTTGTGTTGGGGGGGGGGGGGGCGTGTCAGTGTGGATACAGCATGACCTTTGACACTAGAGTGCTACTGCGTAACCTTTCTTGAGTTAAGCTAAGAGGAGCATCTACAATTTTAAAACTCTCCAATATTTAATACTCTGCATTAAGTTATCATTAATCGCTTTAAAGAAATGTACAAGCTGAAAGCAGACAAGTATATTTAATAATTAATTTGTTCTGATTAGAATGGGCTTTTGTTCTGGTTGTCGACTGCAAAATGGCGGCTTTGGCCAGCTCTTGTGTCAAAATTAAACTATTTATTGCTATCTAAGGTTTGAACGAAATGATTTGGGGTTTTCTCGACATTGGTGGCTTTTTAGTCTACAAAACGAACTTCGGGAATGGATTGTTTCTATTACCAACATGTGAAGACTAGCTGGTACATCAACGTGTCTTCACTGACGCCACTAAAATGTGAATTTTTAAAACTGAATCTTGCCCAAACGCATCCGAAATTTACACCAAGACAAAGACTTGTTTTTTAACAGGCAAATTTTGTTTCCTTTAATTAGTGACTGTCTCACACCCAAGTAATACTTGTTCAAATAATCTAGTCTTGCGTAGTACAATACATGGACAAGCCTCACCTATATGACTTACTTCTGAAATGCATGTCGTCAAAACTAAAGTTGCGATCGGAATTAACTGGGAAACGAATATTCGAGGCAAAATCACACGAACCAATACGGTTAATAGAAAAATAGCGCTATATACCGCAGTCTTCTCAAACTTTCAAGGACTTTGGGGGAAAAAAAGACAAAAACCGAAAGGGCATAAAGGCCTAGCATTAATACATTTGTTTGTCAAATAGATCAATTAGTTCATCTTCTACAGTGACACTTTTAATGACAATAATTAGTTAAAATTTAAATAAATACTCATAATTGACAATTTGCCTTTCAAGGGGAAAGTGTAACATTGGTGGTATCCGGTTAAAACTGGTCCCATATAAATGCAGATCCATATAAGCATATGACGATGGGGTACCAGACTCACGGCAAAGGTTTAATGAGTTCAAACAGTTAAGTTTCAAAGAAGTTTTTGTCTGGGGGTGTGTTGTTTTAACGGTTTATTTCATTTCATTTTGATAGTTTCCGCGGTGTGTTTGGGGATTGAGAATTACTGAAGATTTAGACAAAACTTTTTAACAATTTTGAAAAGAAAAATTAAGTAAAGGATACCCTTATAGTTTAAATTTCTAATGGATTATTTAAAATAACAAACTACCCGAAAACCACCAATGGTACACCTTCCTACCTAGCTTACAAACCCACAATTTATTCAATAATTCTAAAGATTTTTTTTTTTACATGTTTGGATATTGGTTAGAACTTATCATTTCAATTAGTATGAGTTTATTTTCCGGTTTCTTTGTTCCAAAGATGCAACCCAAACTAATTATCAAAATGCAAATTTTGAATAACAGAGGTTGCTAGATGAACAAAAGGTCAAAGGTCATTTGCATTGAATAACGCGTCAGTATTTATATTTATCAGTCCTTTTAGAGTCGTCGCGCAATGCATAGGTCATTTAATTTATTTAAAATTTTGTATTCGAAAAAAAATCAACTTTGTTGTTTTTTGTTTGATCCCCGTTGTTAGGGTAAGACCCTGTTCTTATAAGACTTAGACGAGTCAGTCGCCAGACTTAGACGAGGCGGTCGCCAGACGGTCTCCGTCTCACTCATTCTCGGCTTCGCTGTTCATTCTTGTCATGGCAAGTAACTGTAAGATTGAAATGGAAAAAAGAAAAAACAAAAGTCAAGTTATGATAAAGTGAAAAATGCATTAACGGATACAAAAATGTATATATATATAGCGTTGACTTGCCTCCGAAGAAGGTCCGGTTTGGATCGAAAGCTAAGGCCATCTACCCTATTTATTTTGTATAAATATAATATCTATGATCAAAAAGAAGAAGAAGACTAAATCAAATTATCTATAAATAAACACAATTTTAATGGAAAACATGTTTATATGTATCTCCAGTTACCTGTGGAGATTGATCAAAAGAAGCAGAAGAATAAAACAAAAATCAAATCATCATTAAGTGACAAATGTATTAACGGATCAACAACAAACAACTGTGACGAGACGTATAAATATCGTAAAGGAGAAATAATGTAATTCTGGGAATTATTTTATTCCGCGATGTTAATCTTCTTTTAACAGTAGCAAAAAAGTATCCCTTAAATAGAAAGAAACAGTGCGTGGAAGGAAATAAATCAGTTATAATGAACTAATTCTTTTAAAGAATTGTGATTTCATTGCACTTTTTGGTTTACGTCATCAGGTGTTTGTCATTTCGATAATTCCCAAGACGTACTGTGCTTTGGAAAGCAACATGCTATACTTGTCGCATATGAAGATTTGTTTTGTACTCTTTGCCGATATAAAGGTTGCCTGAAAAAAGTATTATTTTTAAACTTACAACAACAACAAAATAGATCGAGAACTCAGAATTACTTGGGATTATTAGAAGAAGCGGCAATTAAAGGCAGTGGACACTATCGGTAATTGTCAAAGACTAGCCCTTACAGTTGATGTATCTCAACATATGCATAAAATAACTAACCTGTGAAAATTTGAGCTCAATCGGTCATCGAACTTGCGAGATAATAATGAAAGAAAAAACACCCTAGTCACACGAAGTTTTGTGCGTTTAGATGGTTGATTTCGAGACCTCAAGTTCTAAATCTGAGGTCTCGAAATCAAATTCGTGGAAGATTATTTCTTTTTCGAAAACTATGGCACTTCAGAGGGAGCCGTTTCTCACAATGTTTTATACCATCAACCTCTCCCCATTACTCGCCCCCAAGAAAGGTTTTATGCTAATAATTATTTTGAGTAATTACCAATAGTGTCCACTGCCTTTAAAGCACAAAGGTCATTAAGCACAAAAACGTCTTTCTAAGCAGAATGAATTACTATACGAAAATACTAGGAATGAATACATGATTCTAGTCATACGTTTCTGCATTCGATAATAAGTGATGTGAAATGAGCTATTTCTTTGTATTTATACGGATTAAACAAAAATCTTCCTAATTATTTGTAGCATTTTCAAGCGTGTTGACAATTATTTAAAACTATTCAGCTGCAAGGGTTGGACTGAAATACATATTGAAAACATAACAAATGAAATGGAAATATAATTGGAAATGATGACATAGAAAACAGAAATACAATTGGGAAAATATTTAAAAAAGGAAAGGAAATACAAATGGAAAACATGAAAGAAAGGAAATCTAAAGGAAGTACGAATACAAATCATGACAAAGGAATTTAAAGAGTAGCATCCATTGGAATGTGAGGAGGAAAACACTAAAGAAACAGAGACTTAATTAACATTGTAATTTAAAGCGGCTTATTTTTCTATAATTGGACTTCCCGATCACGATAATGGTCTTGACACGTTTTATTGCGCGTCAAAATTCTTTGAAGCTATTTTATCAAAACCCTTTTAATTTTTTAGAGTTGTCGGACCTATTGTGACGAATATAGCGCAGAATAGGTTTCAGATGCTTTTATTATAATCAGTGGAAGAGCGTAATTTAAAACCTTTGTCTAATAACGGCGTACGGTAGAATACAATGGTCGCAGTTTACATGAAGATAATTTGTACGTGAACTGTTAAAGGCACCGTACACGTTAGGTAATTGTCAAAGACCAGTATTCTCATTTCGTGTATCCATACAAATACAAAAAATAACAAATCTGTGAAAAAATTGGCTTTATTGGTCATTGGAGTTGCAAGAAAATAATGAAAGAATAAACGCACACTTGTGTGATTTCAGATGCTGAATCAAAGGCTTCAGGACTGAAATCTTTTTCAGATCAAAATATTTAAGTGAGAATTTCTTTTATTTATTTTTATTTACGTAATTCCAGAGGGAGACACTTCTTACAGCGTTTTATATAATCAACACCTCTTCTTTGCTCGTTACCACGTAGTTTTTTTTATTATGACTAAGTATATTTTGAATAAAGGACCAAAATTTTCCATTGCCTTTAAAAAAAGAGTTACTGAAAATGCTATTTGTAGAAATAATTAGCAGTGTTGTATCATGCGGAGGTGTCAAGTAAGTTATGTGCAAATTTGAGCAAGACATTTCTTTGTATTCCCTCTACATAGCTACGATTTCCTCGACTTTACCGTAGATTTCTTGCCACATTGTTTTATTTGAAAAAATTGACACTCAACTGAACAGAGTTGAAGTGCGTGTTTTGCCTAAGGTATAATAGAAAAGTCACTGATCCATTTGGGTTGGGATACAAAATATGACCATCGCTATTTTTGAATTTGCAGTGTCTAAAGTACAAACTGTGAAAACTGAAGTAGCGATAAACACGCAAGCCATGCAACTTGTTCGTCGAAGCACTTTGTTCACAATTTGCGGAATATTGCAAAAAGCTTTATGCCAAGGTGTTTCTGTACACAGATCAATCATTGGTTGACATATACGTGGAGTTTTCGTTTAGTATACCGAGATCGGATCGTTAAATCGAATATCTGACAGTTGACGTGCTAATGCTGTTTCAATACCAAACACACAAACACCTTAACTTGCACTTCGTCGACAGGTCAGTGCAAATTTTTCGTCTCTCTTGTTTCTAAAAAGTGGAGCCATTTTCTAACACTTCATTGATTTGGGTGGATTAAGCGTTGATGCACCAAATAAGAGATATAATCAGACAGATAAAACGGGCCCAGATAAATCCACACTTAAGAAACGCATACACCTGTTCAATTATGTAAATTGTCAATGGCTTGAAAGATACAATGTCACAGATACAGATCATTTTCACTTCCGTTTTATAAAAAAATGCAAAGTAGAGAGTGAGTGAGCCGGCTTAAGGTTGCTTATAACCCCATAACAAATTGCCACTCTTGAAAAAGGACTTTCTTAAAATAAGATAGGCATTCAAAAATGTACTTTTACTTTAGAGCTTAAACTCCGGTGGAGTTATTGTTTGAATACAGAACATGAATGAGGCCTCCATGCACTTATGATTCATGTAAAGCAGCGTTCGGAACTGCGAGTTGGTGTCTTGGTTCAGGTTCTGGTTAGTCTTTTGTCAAGGTCTTCGTAGCTCGGACACCTGATGCCTCCAAGTGACTCAAAGTGGATACCACGCGCATGAGTCTAGAGGCAAAGCTACGAGGACTTTTTACAACCCGTTTGTGGCTGTCCAAGTATAACAAATGCCTTGACAAAAGGCTACGGTTATGGCGAAATACGGCATCTGAGTGGGCAGCAAGATTTACACAAGGTGGGCCCCCCTGATTATGTTACCCATATCCACAGCTTGAAGTTTACTCTTAAAAACACGAATAGTTGGTGCATGGCGAATATCCTGTGGTAGTTTGTTCCATTCTGCAAAATTTGAGAATGATAATTTGTAACAGTCTTTGTTAAAGGGAAGGTACACTGTTGGTAATGTTCAAGGACCAGTGTTCTCACTTAATTTATCTCAACATATGCACAAAATAACAAACATGTGAAAATTTGAACTCAATTGGTCATCGGAGTTGGGAGAAAATGATGAAAGAAAAACACACCCTTGTTAGACGCATTTGTGTGCTTTCTGATAAGAATAAAAGACTATAGCTATAGCCTTGCTCAAGGCAGTCGAATTATTCACTCCGAAAAATGACCGCCGCTGTATAAAAACCCACCCGTATTCACTGTGCGTAAAACCCACCCGTATTCACTGTGCGTAATATCGCACGACACGATGCCCCCGTACACTATCCGCATGCGGAGGCCGTCAGGCTGACAGCCTTGTAGGATCTGTGTTGAAGCCACTGACCTCATTACTATAATAAGCGAAGAGTTCCCACGGTCAGGTCATTACCATAATGCCCGCGAAAGACGAGACATGTTTACCTCTCACACCACCACCACGGACGCATGATAGGGTCCAAAGGTCGTGATAAGGGAAGTGCGTGATTGGACGTCAAAATGAATAATTCATTTGCCTCACATCCTGTGTTGTCTGATAGGTCTGACGAACGATATACATATTCATGAGCTGCATACTAGCATATCCTCGAGCCCCCCCAATTTCGTCCACTATTGGAATTTTTTCAATACAACACATTAAAACGGGAAGATACAGATCCGACAAGGCTGTCGGCCTGACGGCCTCCGCATGCGGTTAGTGGTGTACGAGTGCGATGACTTGTGTGAACAGTATTCGTGCGATGTGACAGTGTGTATACGGGTTGGTCATTCGGTGTGATCGCACACACCATGCACAGGGTATACGGCGGGTGGGTTTACAGCTGCGTCTTTTCGGAGTGAATAATGCGACTGCCTTGAGCAAGGCTACTATAGCTATAGAAGTCTTTTATTTTTTTAGTGAGAAATCACCTCTTTCTCAAAAACTACGTTACTTCAGATGGAGTCGTTTCCCACAATGTGTTGTACTATCAACAGCTATCCAATGCTCGTTACCAAGTCAGTTTTTAAGTTAATATTTGTTTTGAGTAATTACCAAACGTGTACCTTCCCTTTAAAGAAGACAGTTTTTTACGTTCCAACCCAGTCCCCGTACACCTTGGTCTGGTGCGGTATGAGTCTTGGACTTGGGTACCGTTAAAATGGAAGGGTTTGATGGAGGATGATCTGCCACTCAACGCTGAAAATCGCGAGGAAAATGTACCGATGAGTGACACATTAGTACATGCATGTGTAAACTTGTAATTTTGAATGTGGTCATATCTTCACTGTGTTATAACAAACCACCGTCATTGTCAGTTGTATCTGTTATTCGGTGTGGCTACTGTTGGTCGTATATTGTGCCAGTGATGCATGTCACAACCGCGACACAGCGCTTGTCAAGAATACCAACGACAACAATTTCATTTTGCTTGCAAGCGTCCACTTTAAAATCAAAGAGCCCATTGAAACACTTTAATTTTCACAGGAATTGAGAAAAACCATGAAACAATTTATTAAAATGAACCAGTCGTAATAAGCTCATAAAACGAGTTGTACGTTATTGATCGTTGCACACAAAATGAGGCATCCTTTGGACCGTAAAGCTCTCAGATCGGAAGTAATACAATTATTAACTGTCCAAGGTTGTTGAGCCATTTCCAACACTTCATTGATTTTAATGGATTATTGCGTTGTACAAAAGAGAAGATGTGTTAAGGCAGATAAAAGATGCCAGATAAATACATAAAAATGAAAATGAAATATGAAATGGTGGCTGCTGCTAAAGTGCAATGACTTATTTTGGCTTCAAAAAGGCAATTTTTTTACTCAGATCTCAAAAACCCATGAAGTTCAACTTCAGGCCGCCATATATCAATGAGTGTACAATGGCTCTTTGACTAACCCGGTGCGATTGACTGTTAAAAAGGTCTCGTATCTGGATAATTAGGGCTACGGTGTTTCAGATTAGCCATATAGTCAACCTCAGAGTTCAATGTACTTAATCAAACGTAAAGGTATTTGACAGGTACGGTGTTTCAGAAGTGACATTATGCATGATCACCTTCAAAGCACGAACGAATCATTACATAATCATAACAAGAACGAAACTTCATAGCGGTACTGTGACGGGCCTTTTATAGTTTTGGCGACCTTTACAGCATGGTGTATACCCTTTGACTGAGATTCCATTTGGCTGAGCTTAACACGTAATGATTGAGTTTACAAGAAGTTTAGGGGTGCATTTTGGCGGCTGTAACCAATAATTGTTTTTGACGTCATAACCAAAATGGTAACCGAGCTCACAACTCGGTTATCGTTCAGTCTGAACAGCAGAACCAATGACCAACAACTGAAACAGTTTTTGGTTACCACCGCCAAAACGCATCCCTGATATATCTCGAATGTCTATGATGTTGGAAACGTTCGAATTCCATGGCATGGTTCAACATCATTCGTCGCCGTCGTAGGAGCACGTACAAACGCACACATCAATGCCCAAAGGCACATAAATAGTCTGGTGCCTTTGGCGTATGGTTATCAGCGCGTTGAGGATAGTCTACGAGTGGTACCTGACAAAGATGGCGACACCTGAGGGAATAACTTAACACAATGTTTGGGGAGTCCAATAGTTTAAGGGTAATCTGATCTTTGGACCTAAGCCATGCAAGATGCATGAATGCTTTTGGGGCATTAAACACTCAACCTGACGTCCCTTTTGACCTGGATGAACCGTGTCTCGTTCCACCATTTAAAGCTTTAATGTGCGCCAGTCATTCCTTGAACGATTCGCTGTGATACCGTGTACAAAAAATCAACCGAACCCAGGATCTCTAGTATACAGTCGAATTTTTACGTCACAAGGCTGTTTTCGCAGCGAATGGTTTGAAGGAGTTCAGCAACATTTCAAATAATGCCAATTATTCGTTGCGATTTTCTGACGTCAAAATTCGTATCGCATTAATAGGAAGTATTAACCGGGCTTCGGTACTCCAATATAACAAAGAATGTGGAAACAATCGAAAAGGTATTTGTTTCAACGCGAGATTGCAATTGTTTCCCGCGTTGTATGTATCCGATCAAGATCAAAGAAGTCATTTTAAGTAGGATTTGGAATTTTTTATGATGGAAAGACGATATTGAAGGGTTTGCGGTAACACCATGTAATGACTATCTCTTAAATGAGTTGGGGTGGCTCTGAAAAGAACCGTTTGTTTTAACCGTTATGTTTTTTACAAGATATTTTGTTTTTTTACATGCAACGCCAAACCAAGCAAAATCGTAAAGCACACTACATCGGCCTAACAATTTCATTTATGGCCGTTTCCTTTCAACTACACTGACCCTTGTCATCACGCCAGTATAAATATAGGAATCCACGCTTTATAATTCCATTAGTTTGTTCCTAATTTGGTGTTGTGTTTCTATAGAGACAATTTGCATAATTGCTAATTGGCTAAGGGTATCGGCCCGCGTCATTCTAGGAGTAATAAAGTTAATTAAATTATTTTCTTCTTTGGTTTCTTTCTGATATTTGGATGTAAATTCGATGAGATTTGATCATTACCTGAAGCTGAAGACCTTTACGCAATGCGCAAAGGGTCAATATGATCCAAAAGTAACACTCATTAAATCACAGAGGTGATTATTTATACATGTACACCGAACTTACAAATCGATAATCGCATGAAGCTAAGATGCAAATAGATAAAAAAAACAAGCTATTTTTAGCGTTTTTATGTTTTTTTTGTTTTTTTTACCGAGCAGATTTACTACTGTGGCAAATTTTGTTCTTGTGACGTTGAAAAAAACTTACCTATAGACGGAGTATAATAGTGTTTATTGTTTAAATCTTGGTCAGTTTTAACTACGTTTTGTTTATTGCCAGAGTGTGTCTAATTTAACAATGTTTGCAACCACGCCAGAAGTAATTTGAGAATTATGGCTATTCTATCTGCAAATTTTGCATTTATGAACTACATGGAGCAGTATATAAGTGTCTTTTTAAAATAATGTCTGTGTCAGGTTTCACCAACTTTTTGTCTATTGCTATTGTGCATCATGTTGTCACAGTATAACCAACATGGCCCAATTTCATAGAGCTGCTTAGCACAAAAGCTGAATATCAATAACAAACAACATGCAACAAATGGAAATTTGGCTGATGGTAATCCTGTGTTTATCAAGGAAGAAATTTCATTCTTAGCAAATTTTTATGCTTAGCAGCTCTATGAAATTGGGCCCTGGTCATTGGAACGCGAGAACTATTACCGGTTTTTTTTTGTCAATTTCAAACCCCAATGTTTTTACTGACAGAGTAAACAGAGGAGTCGATTTCTATTTTTCCTAAGGCAAGGGATAGAACATTCATGTAAACTGATACATTTTATTTCATTTCGTAGGTAACAAACAACATGATGAGGAAATATTGTATATTCAGTTAAGTGTATCAGTCGCAATTTTTTTGGCAGAAAAAAAATCCGATTGGATTTGATTTTGCCTTTTCCTGAAAATTCCTCCCGTATCAGTAGGGAAAAGATTGACGTTGTAGCCAGCATCTAATAACCTGATTTAAATTGATTCCGGAAAACTTTGAGTTTTCTGTAGATTAGTAGACAATGTACTTTTGATATTTTGCGCAAGGCAATAATACTTTAATTAAATCATTTGTTGACACCCAACAACATTATGTTGACACTAATTTATTATCAACAAGTTCATATGAAGTGAAGAAGTTCTAACGCTCTGATAAAACTGTTCTCCTTTGTCATGTTGTCATAAACAAAATAATTATGGCCTAAAGTAAATCCACCCTTACTTCTCGTGCATTTAAAAAAAAATAAGATGATAAAATAATGGTGTACGTTAAAAGCACATGGAACACCATAACAAAGTTGTGTAACAAAGTTAACAATGATTATTTTGTTTTATGTATGTAAAGTTCGCTTGATGTGACACAATTTTGCGAATTTTAAATTGTTGAAACAAGTTTTTTTCTGTACAAACACTGGTCGTTCGTTGTTTTTTGTTACCCGAACTGCTGTTTATTTTAGGCTCGCTCAATGCGTATGAATCGCATGTCACCTGTTCACCTTTTAACTCACATTGTGTTTTAGCTTAAGAGGTGTGATTCAGGTGTTACTGACCCAATCTTCAACCATTTTACCTGTTAACATCCTAATAGGCCGACGTCTGCCGTATTCCCCAACCCATCAGTAGTCTACAATCACACCCGTGGGTGTTTTTCATAGTAACTCGTTTATTTTTCGGCCTGACAAATCTGGATATAAAAATGCATAAAATACGGAAGACGCAAGGGAATGTTTCTGTTTCCTATATCAGATGTTAAAGTTGCTTTATAGATGTTTCTGAACGATCGGATAATTTGAATGAATTACATCACCATTGGGTGAGATTGGCGGTAGCACCATGTATAAATCTCTTTGAGTAGAGTTGGTTCTGAAAAGAACTGGTAAAATTTGAAACTTTTTATGGTTGGAGTATAATCAGGTAGGGTTTGCGTAAGCACTATGTGGAAACATCTCTTTTGAGGAGTGTTGGATCTGAAAAGAACTGGTGAATTAAACATTTCTTTCTAGTGCTGTGCTCATTTTTTCTCTCTCAATTGTTTGGCATATTTTGTCTTAAAAGTGAAACTTCATTTCAAACAGTTGTGTACATCTTTCCGAACCTGCGACTAAAATCACACTTGAAAATATATTCTTATACTTCTTCTTTTAAAGGCAGTGGACACTATTGGTAATTAAAACTTTTTTCGAAATTTGTTTTTCCTAAACGTAAAATTTTCCAAGGGTGAAGTTATTTAGTAATTTATTATATCTATTGACATGCTGTATATATCTAAAACATATCTGATGAATGATTTAAAAACGACAATGACAAAATGGCATTAAAAAAAAAATCTCCGCCGATATTTACGATATTGCTTTCAAACTGTGACCTCGCTCAACTATTTATCTTGAACCCCGAATGACTTGAATTCAATTGAACTATGATGACTGTCCGATTCGTGCCACCATTATTTGTACCCATGATTTATTTTTGGACTGGTTGGCACAGCAAGCACATTTTTTTTTAAATGATATTTAATTTGCGTTTTGTTAAAACCACATCATCTCATGAAGAAGTGTTTATTCGACAGCTCAGTAAGCGCGGATGTTTCTCCCCAAGGGTTAAGGTCAAAACGGTTAAACCGTCCCTCTAGCAGAACGAGACATCAAACGCAAGCTTAAATCCCAAGATGTGTCATGTACACCTATAAGCTCACGTGTGCCAGAAAACAACCAAAACTAGAAATGTCTTCCTCAACAAATGATTGTAAAAAGATAGGTCTCGTCTCCCATGTGTTCTTCTTTGCAGTCACGAATCAATTTCACAACGGATCATTTTTCAGTTTGTGTAATTTTGACAGCAACCTGTCAGTTTGAAAGATATGTATAGTCGTTCAGTTTTACTGCAGAATTATGACAATTCAATTAGGCAATTTGTTGTGTTGAAGGGTTGGGAACAAGTAAACTATCATCTTGGCTCTTATATTTGTCAGTTCTTAGGCTCCAATATCTCTTGATGACTCGATTATATCCGGAACAAAATCCAGCAACTAAAAACAACTCGAGATTTTCAAAGGAAATCGGTCAACAATATGATTCTAAAATGATGAAAAGTTACCCAGCGATAAAAACGATGCAAGCGTATAACGTAAAGCGTCAACATGTTCAGCTTGTCAATTGTTTCGATATAATGCCGAGGAGCATTTAACCGTGTGTTTTCTTGGTTTTGTGATTTTACTTTCTTCAAAACATCTTCACATTCAAACATACTTTCCCTTAAAAGTTCAACAGAAGAAAAAGTTATCAAATTCTACTGAATCAGTGGTGCACCTGTTGTGGTTATCTTGGTACATGTTCCGTCAAGTAGAAAAATAGCATTAAAAGAAAAAATCAAATTCATCAGTTAACCTCATATAAAAACAGGTGCACTGTCTCCCCGCATTACAATACGCTAAACTTGCAAACAAATTTGTCAATCTCGATTTGAAGACAGTAACGTAGGCCCAGATCAAAGACATCGCGTTGACTTTTTATTAATTGGTGCGTTGCTTTTGGCGGGAAATGTCAGAGTGAATTGTATTCGGTAAGTTGAGTGCCCGCGGCAAAAAGTCTTTACACCAATTGTTGTATTGCATGACACATACAAATGGGGACGCTAACCCGATGAAAGAAACCACTTAGCCATCTTGAGACATGGAAAACACATTCACATGACACTATTAGGTTTGGGCAAACTTGTCCGTATAAACCCAAACCAAACAGTGCACTCGTAGTGTCCGCCTTAAAGGCAGTGGACACTATTGGTAATTACTCAAAATAATTATTAGCATAAAACCTTACTTGGTAACGAGTAATGGGAAGAGGTTGATAGTATGAAACATTGTGAGAAACGGCTCCCTGTGAAGTGGAGTACTTTTCGAGTAAGAAGTAATTTTCCACGAATTTGATTGCGAGACCTCAGATTTAGAACTTGAGATCTTGCAACTTCGATGACCGATTGAGCTGAAATTTTCACAGGTTTGTTATTTTATGCATATGTTGAGATGCAGCAAGTGAGAAGACCGGTCTTTGACAATTACCAATAGTGTCCATGGTCTTTAAATTAAAGGGCTAATTGAATGAATTTCATTTTGTTTCTTGGTCGTGTTGGGTGAAGAAACCTTGGTTCTTATTCCGTCCTAATCGAATCTTGAGAATCACCCCGAATGAAAATTGGTTTGTAATTTCACATTCACATCCAAGACCTAATCATGGCGACTCTGGATTGCCGTATAAGGACGACCAAACGCATGACTGACACTCGGCCAAGGTTGGTTTATTCACCGATCACAAGACATCATCGATAACTCACAACCCTAACATAATTCTCTCCCTTGTTTTTAATTTTCTGAGATGAAAGCCTGGCGCGATTCAAGACCTTCGGCCTTGTCGTCAATAATCCGGCATGATCTAAAACAACCTGACCGCAGAAAACCACCAAGATCCATAATCGTTGAGGTATTAGAAGTCTCTACTTAGCAATAAAGGTAAATCGTGATAACCTTTTATTTTCTTTCATGAAAGTTAAACAACAAACATGTTGTTTGATTTCATGTTATGATTCATAAGTAGGATTTGAAACTTTGCATGGTGAAAGATAAGATAAAGAAGAGTTTGCGGTAACACCATGTAATAATCTCTAAATGAGTTGGGGTGGTTCTGAAAAGAACCGTTGGTTTAACTCTACGTTTCGATCAGTATGCTCTGATCAGTATGCTCTTCTGGATCATTCTCCAGAAGTCGATCAGAGCATACTGGTCGAAACGTCGAGTTAAACCAACGGTTCTTTACAGAACCACCCCAACTCATTTAGAGATTATTACATGGTGTTACCGCAAACTCTTCTTTATGTTATGATTCATGTTGATTTTGAGTTCTCATAATGAACACGTTAGTCTTACATAACACTGTTGTTACTGAAACTCTCGCTTTCTTTAATATCTTTTTCGATTGAAGGCATACAAGCACACATCTCAACTACCTACTTGAATTTATGGAATCGTGTTTGTTTGTTCCATCCTTAGTTTGCTAGTCCCGTTGTATTATTCATTGGTGGGCTTTCACCCGAAGCTTAGCTTGTCAAAATATAATCAAACAAAACGCAGTAAAACTGTTGTAAGAGACAATGAAGGAAAAAAGGGAAAAAAGGGAAAAAAAGGAGAAAAAAACTATACATAAACCAAACAAAAAATATTGGGAAACACAAATGTAGAAATTGCTTATAAGATGAAATTAATTCTTGTTGCTATCATACTATTTGATTTATTACAACCATATATCTAATTGAATGGCACATTCCCACCTTAATGTGCAAACCCCTGCAATATTTTGTTCAAGATCACTGCGATTTCTGACTCGAGCAATATACCAAATGTCTTTATGACATTGCTGCAGCTTCACCACGACGCAAATAATCACGTTCACCGCAAATAAACTTCAAATTTCCCGCGCAATGTGAAAAGGGTAACGGGTCCGTTTTTCTTTTGTTAAAAGGTCACAAAACGCGGTGTTTCTAAATCGTATCCCGATGCAGCTGTTACCTGCCACTTGAATTACTTTTGATTCTTTGCACATTGTGTTGGTCAGGAACCGACAATAATCACTTCTTTCTCCCAGTGACACATTTCTACCGAGTCTCTCTTTATAAACAAAATGACTTTTGTATAAAAAGCAATAAATCTGTCAAAAGTGACAACCTATACAAACAGATTTGTGACGTTTTAATATATATCTTATAAATATCTTCTGACGTGATTAATAACTGAATCCTGACTCAAATGTGAGCATGAATTAGGTAAATTAAAATGTTCAGCCGCCCATTGTTTTGTTCCATGTTTGTAAAAGCCAGACTTTATCAGACTTTATTTGCGTTCCTTTTGAAAAACCACACTTACCGTTTTTCAATATGCCTCACATTGTAGCTTTAAAATCATTTTTTCTCTGCACTGTCATTCATAAAGACTCACATTCTATAGACACTATGAATTTTTGTTTGAGGAAGAAAACGTATGAGGATGAAAACTTTATGAAATCGTGAGCAATGGAGAGCAAACATGACAGTAGTGTAATAATCGCTCTCCGCAAACACGCACTTTTTAAAAAGTCCGTTGGCGCGCAAATTTACAAATCCGTCTGCTAGACAAGAACGTCGAGTGAACAGTTCCTTGAAGGAAGTGGATACGATTGGTCATTACTCAAAATAATTATTGCATAAACCTTACTTGATAACGAGTAATGGGGAGAGGTTGATGGTATAAAACATTGTGAGAAACGGCTCCCTCTGAAGTGAAGTAGTTTTCGAGAAAGTAGTAACTTTCAACCTCAATTAGGTTTTGAAGTCTCGAAATCAAGCATCTGAAAGCACACAACTTCGTGTGGCAAGGGTATTTTTTTCTTTCATTATTATCTCGCAACTTCGACGGCCAATTGAGCTCAAAATTTCACAGGTTTGTTAATTCATGCATATGTTGAGATACACTAAGTGAGAAGACTGGTCTTTGACAATTACCAGCAGTGTCCAATGTCCTAAAACCTACCTGTGATAACATATGCCTCTTCCCCGGTGAGAGGTGAGCGAGGTACAACGCTAGTGAGTTTGGCATAGGCTCTTTTTCAACCTGAAGAACAAGAAAAACACAAGAACAGTAGATTAAACAAATCAATCAATCAATTAACAGAACCATGTTTTCCTTTTTGTGTATTTTTCACACAAATTGATGTTCAGAAAATATGTTTTGGGTTTATATTCAAGTGTTAAAGTTTTGTTTTGCTCCCAGTTCATTCAAAATATTATTAGCTTTTACTGATGGAGATTTACAGTTATTTCATGATATCCAGAGTGTCAAATTTGGTCAAGCATAATTTTCCATAATCATTTGAACGTGTAAGCAATATTTTGTACTCGAGTATATATTTATTACCCCGGCCAGATTTTTTTAAATGTGCATTGCTGGACACCCATCATAGTGGAAATATTTGCATTATTATTATTGTTATTAAAGTGAAAGCAATTCTTTGCACTTGATGTAATCCCTTTCTGACCTGAACAGAAAGTTCAGTCATTCTAAAAACATGTTTCACTTATTACTCGCATCGACTACACTCTGTACGTTTACACACACACACGCAACACTGCAGTGTATTTTGTGGTATCTTTCATTTTGGTCCAACACGTCACTCCTTCAGGCCATGTCCTCGGAAATCTAAGTCTACCGTGTACCGAGCTGCGGGGAAAAACACCTGCCCGTATAAAAGTCTGTCGGTTTGACGCCCCTAATGGGGTGAAACTCTCATTCTTCATGATCTCCCATCCGAGAAATGAATTACCAACAGGTAGCCAATAACGGAGTGATCTGATTAAACGCCCGTATAGATCCTCTCTACGCGGGCAGAAGGCATCTGGATTGACGGGTGAAAACAGCCATCGACACGGCGCAGAAGGTCTCGCCGCATTACGGTCGTTTAGACTCAACCCGGACGTGTCGATCGATTTTTATCCACGGCCGTTCTGCTGGGATTTTTTCTCCGCATCAGCTTTTTAATCTTTCCCGTATTGATTATCTCTCAGGACTGATGGTTTTTCTATATTTGAGTGAGATGCTCACTGAATAACCAAAAGTCACCCGATAATTGTTGTAGATAATTGATTTTGCAAGGAATGGATTTACAGCAGTTAATGCATTGTTTGGACTCGCATACGTTTACATGCCACTCCCCATACAGTCCGGTTAATGTGGGCAAACTAAGGTGACGTCATGATGATGTCATGAACACTTACCTCTACCGAATCCCCAGCTTCTTCGTCCATCAAATTAAGATAGTTTACCGGCCTCAGTTCATTCTGTGTTCTTTTACCATCTGTAATAAAAACAATAATAATTTAGTCATCGAGATTTAAATCTAAATGCAGATACTAATTTGGGTTGACGGGAAAGTAAACTTTTTTTTAACAGTTCGATTGTTTTAATCTTTTTTATATACATGAAGATATATACAATCAAACTAACCCGTAAACATTTTATTTCAAAAAGTGGTCGCGTTTTTCAGATGTCGCAGAAAATCAGAAGTGGTTATGTTTACGCAGTAAGACTAATACGTAATTGGAGTACACAATCTGAGAGACGTTTCTGTCATTAACGCTTCCCAGATACAAAAGTTGGGGAATAAAAACCTATTTTTTTTAAATATTTCTTTTAAGTGAAATGATTCTCAAGATGCTCCTGTGCTTCTATATAAGGAAGTTTTTAATTGCAGTTAACAGTAAACAAAAAAATGTATACTTTTCCTTTACAGAAACAAATTTGGGCAATAGCGTGCATGTATAGAGAAGTAGTCTGGTTCCCTTTTAGCACAATGCGTATACATTATGAATCGCGTCAGGGAACACGTTTGATAAGTTATTTCTATGTTATAAAAGGATGCTAAAACCAACAGATTGTTTCACGAAAGTTTTGAATCGGTTAGTAATAGACTGAACAAATAATGAATGGCATACACAAAAAGGCAAAATTATTGCAACATTTCGGTCTACAGGAAGGCAACAAAATGAATGAAAAGGCTTGACCATAAAGAGGCGGTCAAACACGAATGCAAGTGTCGACCTTTTTCTCGAGGCAGTAGTGTTCCACTCAATTAAATGTGACTCTTTTGCTGTTTCTACATTTTTGCAATATTATGATTGACGATGAAGAATTACTCTCATGCAATTTGTCCCCTCCATGCCATCACAAAGACAGTTTCTCAACGCAACAACTTACTGTCTTATATATTTAAGAGCCATGGTTTCCGGTGTTGCGCTTTTCAGAGTGAGAGGCAGTGCGATCAGAATTGAGTTGAACCCAGAGGCAAGGTGGCTACATTATGACAGTGTACACGGCGTGTTTCATCAACCTAGTTTGTAATACGTGTCTATCATTCATTGTAATGTATGTAGAAGATGTAGGAGTCCGAAGACGCATGTGTTGGTGATGACAACCTAATTGAATGGTTCTGCTTACTGTTTTTCTAGCATGGAGTTCCTCCATGCAGCGCCCACTTTCCGAGAGCTGTTAAGCAGAATATATTACTCGACAAATTTCTTTTCTAAGCAAAATTTGACTGGGCGTCAGTCACAACCATGTAAACTTAATGTTGTTTTGGCTGGTAATATGTTTCTGTTGTAGCAATACTTTTCTTTGCTTATGGCACGTTTTTGTGCGTACGGGCACTGTACGCGAAGAATCGGTGCTTGTGGAAGTATCGTGGCCGAGCGGTTAAGAGCACCGAATTCAAACTCTGGTGTTTCTGACCAGCAGAGTGTGGGTTTGAATCCACAGCCGTCACACTTGTGTCAAGACACGCATTGCTTCGTCCTTCGGATGGAACGTAAAGCCGTTGGTCCCATGTGTTGTAACGCATATAAAAGACCCAGTGCACTTTTCGAAAAGAGAAGGGGTTCGCCCGGTGTACTGGCTATGGCTGCTTAATGCGCCGTAGCACCTTGTAAACCCTTATACGGTGCTAAATAATTGGGTCTCAGAATCCATCACTGCAATTACCTATTTTTTTAAAAGTTTGTATTATACTCAGCGCCTTAAGTATCTTGTTTGGTAGATACGTGCGCTATATAAGACTTCGATAGTATTATTATTATTATTATTATTATTGTGGAAGCAAGGAATTATACACTTAGGTCAAGTGTATTTCATGAGCGCAAAAATTAGGTGCTTGCACAAAGCGAGAATGGTGACCGTAAGTGCAGAGTTCGGCGGTAAGCAGAGCCATGAAATCGGGTCCACATCTCTGCTTCTAAGATGGACGTCGTAACGTGGAGCGTTTTAATGCTTTGGTTGTAAAATAGGAAAAACAAACGTTGCCACTTTGTCAAACATCACCTTGCCTCTTCGCAATAAAGATAACATTTCATTTTTGTTGTTATATGGTGAAGTTCTAGGTTGACTACTTGTTATCAATGATGCACCCGAAACTAACATTGGTTTGATTCAAACTGTATCATTGACCTACATAAAGACGAGGTATGCTGGAGGAATCAATCGTCGACCGTGTTGACGAACCATCATGACGCCGTCATAATCATTCAATCCACGGTCTGATTGACATCACGCTCACCCCCCCCCCCCCCCCCCCCCTCTTGATTGGACATCTTTATGTTCGGTATCGGCAACCCATGAACATGTCATAATGTAAGGGTATCACGTCAGTACGTGACTGTAAAAAGTCATACTCGATGGCTCTTGCTGGTGTTGACCTGGTATGACGGTGAATATGATTATCTGACTTTAAATGACGGTGATTATACAACAGACAGTCTTACTCAATGGACTTCACCTTTCTCTCTACAACCTGCTAGAATTTATTGGTCAGGCCCTCAGAAAAAAATAAACGTAAACATGAACGAACAAAAAAACTACACTAACGACAGGCTTCGTCACCAACGTTTTTTTAATTAGATAAAGTTATTCGTAACATCTTATCCAAGTGAGTCTGGAATAAGATCAATCAATCAATCGTTTTTAATAGATGTTAAATTTGCATCGGGGATAAAGAATAGTATAATTTGGTTTTACCCGTACACCAATCGTTCGTTCATTTTTATTTTTTATTTTTTAAGATGGCGGTCGATGACGCGTATGGCAATCCATCTCTAGTGTCGCCAAACGCAAAAAATCAACCTCGTTCTCATCGTCGATTGATCTCTCCGCGCCATCTTTTCCAGCTTGTACAGCTAATTCAGGAGTGACGACAGGGATCAATGCAACGCACTGCTCATGGTAAAAAGGTTGATCTTGAATGGATTAGTCTTTAAAGCTGAGATCGTCCGAATTGGCGCTATGGTTATGGCTTACTATAAGAAACGGCGATTTCGGCTAATAAAGCTACTGCTAGAAAGCTACAGCTATCCTTCAACACTGACAGACGCACTGATCTACTAGCTGAAGTCGCCGTTTCGTAGACGGCCTGAGAGGTGGGTGTCGCTGAGAACGTCCAAAGACCTTTATGACGGTGCAGCCATCTTGAATCTCTCCCATTGATATCAATGTTACCAAACTGAGGCTGGAATAACAAACTAGTCTGGTTCCTATTTTCCTATCCGCCAATTTGGAAACAGCCTTAGCCAAGCTTCCAATAAAGATTGTCACGTCACTCACATGGGACGACATAGAGACGAAAGCGATTAATTTGAGTGGACGGTACACTACCGCACATCAAGGTGACCAGAGTTGACTTTAAGCGCGTTGTTTCAATCTCATTACCGCATAGCCCAAAGGGATGAGTCGTAGTCTAACCTCCAGGCCACTAAGAAATTAAACCAAGTTTACGGAGCGAGTTTTTTTGTCTCTAGAATACTAAAGATACAGGGGTGGATTTCACAAAGAGTTAAGAGGCTTATCTCGAGTTGGGACGAGTTACTCGTCCTAACTTAGAAACTAGCCGTGTGTTTTTAACAACTCCTAAATAGATTTGGACTATCTTTGTAAAATCGACCCGGGACACCAACATTTTATTGACATGGAAACCAACAAATGTACATCTTTGGAATTACTTATTTTGGCTAGGAACGGGTGGGTGCCGACGGGAAAATGATAAATTAATCAAAATATATTCACACCAATTAAGAACCGTTTGCAGTATTTAAAACAGTTACAGGAGTGGCTTCTCATATTGCGCTTAACTATCTGTTACTCAGCAACGCTCACGGCCTAATACGCATATGGCACATTCTACAAAGAGTTAAGACTCGTCTTATTTCGAGGGAACAATAGGGCTAGCCTTTAGATTTATTTTACTCCTAGGACTAGTTTTACGTTAGGATCTTTGTGAAATCGACCCTTAGTCACTGGGCCGTTTATGTCATTCTTTAAACCATCTTAGCTCCTTTTTTGGGGGAATATACAGCGTGTGCCGCCAAAATATGTAGTACACAAAACTAACACAAGAACCATCTCTGCCTTCACAGGTACCCGTACCCCCTAGGTGATGAGAAGCAATTACAGTTTAAATTGTCATGACCGGGGTTCGAAACCCACACCCTGATGACTTTAATAACAAGTAGAACGCGAGTCCAAACGCACTAAACCACTCGGACAAGACATGTCATAATGTTTGTTCTTAAGGGTTTTGGTCTACGAGAAACATGATTTAGTTTTCGCTACCTGGGCAGGTGAGATTACAGCGGACGATACAAAATCAATTAAACATTCAATGGCCTTACAGTGTTACACGGATCCTATTGTCACTCTCGATCGGAAACTTAAAACAATTGATTCGATGGGAGAAATTAATCGGACGATAAGATGCTGTTACAATAAGTATAGCTGTTTACCATGAAATATAGCCTAATTGAGAAATAAACAAATTCAATTTACCAATATTGACAGATTTAATTTATGTTTTTTTATTTTTAATCTAAACATGGTTGAATGTTCCTATGGATTCAGGAAAGTGTAAATTTGGCAGAGATTGCACATAAGAAAACCACCAATAATCATCTCAAATAAACAAGAAAGCCGAGCGCCCATCCTTTGCCACCACTCCCGCCGAACGCCTGGGGGGTCGGGGAGGGGGGGGGGTACAGACAATGAGGTCGTTCACACGCCGTACTAAAGTTGGTCTAAGTCCACTTAGACCGGTTCGGGTTCAACTTTTGTGCGTGTGAACGCAAATAAAGTTAGACCGGATTGGGTTTAAACCCCAAAACTTAAACCGTCCAGCGAGGCGGTCTAAGTCTAAACCGGTTCGGGTTTATCTTTTAACACTGCGTGTGGACAGAATGACATCCGGTTTTAACTCACAACGGACGACCCATTGTGTGGTTCAATGCACACGCCCGGGACCCGGAGTATTTGTATACGGTTTCTGTTGCCTCTTATGCTGAAAAGCACCGAGTATTTATATTACTTTCTTGCCGCTTACCGAGTTGGCGAAACCCTCTCGATCGGTGTATGCAGTTTAACACAGGCCCACGCCCATGATTTATTAAATTCTGAAACAAAATTATATTTTCCAAGCTTTTTTTGTTGAGTGTCCTACAATAAATTGAAACTGCTTTTCATGCGTATACTACGAGCGCAGCGAAGAAGCATTTTTGTAATGCTTCTCACATGTACAGCGCTGCCATCCCATAGTGATCACTCTCTGATATCCCATAGTTATCCATCACCGATCCCGTGGATGTGCCTTTCTATTACTTTCAATCTTGGAGAATGAACTGCAGTGGGCGCGAGGCTGTGTGTAGGGGAAATTCCCTACGCCAGCAATATCACCACGTTGTTGGGAAGTTGGGAAAATACTGCAAAGTACATGTATTTACGTAACTTGCACGTGTGTAGTTGTGTTTATGAACGAATCAGAATAAAAATCGCGGCACCAGCTTTTGAGAGATCGCAACTTCCAATCGATTGAAGTACAAACTAAAAGTATTTATTAAATCGGAAACAGTGGTATAAAACAAAACACAAAAATGAAACGTGTTCTGTTTCATGGAATATGGACAATATTTTGGTGAGTTTTCTCGGCGGTTTGTATCAATATTTTGTTTGTTTAAAAAAATAATTTCGAGTCGTGTTCATGTTTGTTTTAAGTGCCCATATCCTCCTAACGGTAAAACTGTTACCACGTTCGATTGAGCCATTTGTATCCAATAATTATGCCCTGTCTGATCATCCAGGGCATGGGACACTCAGTATCTCGGCATACTCGGTGCGTGAATCTGATGAACAAAACCGGATGTTAGAGCAACGGGTCGCGTCTACTTTGACCTCTTAAAACCGAAGATAAACCGGATCGGGTTTAACTCTGTGCTGTCTGAACGCAATGGGTTTTTATTTTTACGACCACCCCCCGCTGCTCGTAAAAGTTAGACCGGTTCGGGTCTAAGTTAGCACGCTGTCTGAACATACCCTCTGAGTGAAATGTCTAGCTACTTAGCCGAGTGTCATGACCACAATTATCTAGTTTGTCTCGTTTCAAATGAGAAAAACAAAGAACTGACGACGAAATAACCCCGGGAGATAATTTCCTCTGATGTTCTACAAGATGTGACCCAATCTCCCAGCTGGTGATCACTCACATTGCAAATCTAACACCTTCTAAATGGATCTAACAACAATCACAATGTAACATACTCCATGGGGTACGGAGAGGTTTCCAATGTCGTCATAATGTGCCATCATTTAGCCAAGTATATCAAGTCAGGTGGGGATTTATGCTCAAAGCACACATACTTGTACCCTATTGACTGTACATCAGCATGAGCTATTAATGGATGCGCCTCAAAGATCGCCTTAGCAGGGAATGTTGGGCCCAAAATCGGCGCTTAGGGTAGCCTGAAACAGACAAGATCGACGCATAATGTTTAAGGCATTGGACACTATTGGCAATTACTCAAAATAATTGTTAGCATAAAAACAACGAGCAATGGAGAGCTGTTGATATATATGACACATTGTGAGAAACGGCTCTCTCTGAAGTGACGTAGTTGTTACGAAAGAATTTCTCACTCGAATATGAAAAGACTTCTGGGCATCTGCAAGCTCACAATGATTTGCAGCAAGGGTGTTTTTCTGTCATTATTCTTTTGAAACTTCAAAGACCAATTATATATATATATATATATATATATTTTACAGATTTGTTAGGTTATGCATATGTTGGGATACACCAAGTGAGAAGACTGGTCTTTGATTACCAAAGGTGTCCAGTGCCTTTAACGTATTTCACATGTCAGCAAGGGATTGCTGGTGTATGCGTGTGTATTTTACATTCCTAAACACATTATTCGCTTACAGATTATGTAAAAATCTTTGCTAACCATGTATAGTGGAGAATGACCGTTAGGTGAAGAAAAATTCCGTCGTAAATTGAGCCTTGAAATGTGGCCCCAGGTGACGATGTAAAATATCAATCATAAAACAATTTGCTAATCAAAAACCCCGATCAATTTTTGCTATAAAACAATCCCATTTATTGAGTACTATTAATTTTGGAATCCCATCCGAGTAATATACCTGCGCCCCCCCCCCCCCCCAACAGAACTAGGGTGTATTACGGGGTAAAACAAAAATGAGTGTTCTTTATCCCCGATGCAAACTTAAAATCTTGTAAATCTTAATGAGTAATCTTAACAACGAACTCACCCTTAAACAGAATTGAACACACAAGAGCGAAGAATGCCCGTATTGTTTCAGAGTTATTTCAATTTGTAAATTTTTACATTAAATTTAACATAACTAGGTTTTGATGAAATGTATTTTTTTTTTTCGGTGGAAAAGAATAAAAAACGGTTGTGCTGTTTTTGTCAAGGCCATTTTTGTATTTTTGTATGTGTATTTCGATTGAACCGAGACGAAATGAGACTTGAATTTCCGTGGAAATCTAAAAGTTTGAAAATAGTGTAACTTTAAAAAATACCATAAGATAATAAGAGACATGTTTGAAATTTATAAGAATTGTTAACTTCACCCAAGTAATCTTTTTAATATTGTATTTAACATTACATTTTAATGTAATTTAATTGTAAACCAAACTCCTTTAGTCTTTGACTTTTTATTTGATCTATTTTTTTTTATAAAACCAAAATTGAATTGAATTGAGTTGAGTTGAATTGATCAGAGTTATGAAATATGCAAATAACCTATAAAGACCCTTAGGCTGGCTATGGACACTTCAAGTGTTTCATGTCGAACCTAAAAACGGGAACCTTGTCAAGAAACATCAACTGTAGGCCTATTGTATAAGAAAGCATTTTAGTTTAACATCAAACTCATATAGCAGGCTCGTTGGATCGTAAATGATGACGCAAAATCGATGACTTTTGTAAGTTTCACAATAATCTTGATGAGGATGCATCTCGAAGACTACTCGAGAGGGTGAAGATTATGTTCCCGATTTCAGACCAACAGGCGGAGGGGGAAAAAAGAAACATTTTCGAAGTGCGACTTGAATTATTATCGTTGATTGATTTCTTGGGTTTAATTATGAATGTCTGGAGAGTGGTTTGAGCTTCCGTTATTTATCGAGTCTAATTGTGATAAGTGACAATCGGCAATGGCCTTTGACCTGACATTGACCTTTAAAGATGCAGTTGCGTTTTATAAATGAGCAGGTCATGTTATCGAGTATTATCTGATCGACTGGATTTCATATATGAAAAAGAATTTGTTGAATCGATGTTAAAGACACTTGACACTATTGGTATTTGCCAAAGACCAGTATTCTCACTTGTTGTATTCCAACATATGCATGAAACAATAAATTTGTAAAAACGTGTGGACTTAGCAAGAGAATAATGAAATAGAACACCCTTCAAGTTTATGCATTACTTTGTGTGCTTTCAGATGCATAAAAATAGGTCGAGTGCGAAATTACCTCTTTCTCAAAGTGTTTATTACAACCATCAGCTCTCCATTGCTCGTTACCAAGCAAGTTTTTATGCTCACCAATATTTTGAGTAACTACCAATATTGCCCAGTACTTTAAAATAATATGTTGTTGATTGTTTGATAATGCATACAAAGAAACCCTCGTTTGACCGATTTGCTGCCTTAAGATTAAATGTGTCAGTTTGGCTGCAAGGGGTGCCTGTTCCCAATGAGTCTAGTCGATTTCAGGAATGCCTCATTACGTTTATTATCTGTTATAATTGATGATCTGTCTAGATTGGCAAGTACGTTCAAATAAAGATTTAGGGCAGTAGTTAAACCAAGGGTTTCCCATAGAGTGCCCAATGCATCTTGCAAGAAGCAGACCTCTGTTTGATAATATTATTCTGTCGTCCATTGCTTAACATCAGCTATTGCATACCATTATGAACTTTAGTAAGAAACGAACGAGTAAATCTTTAACAGTGCACCCTTTTGATGTATTTGTTTTTCAATGCTTGGGAAATATCGCCCTTTTCCACTCTGCTGAAAGGGAAACGTTCAGAAAAACGGAATTCTTGCGGCCAGCTTGGATGTTACGGATGTTATTGTGATCGTGTTGGACCGAGGTAGCGTGAAACCCGATTCTTATTGCCTAACACTCACCAGTCCCTTTCTCACGTCGTGAATAAATATTAAACAATGTTCTCAAGCTCGTTTTTCTTTCTCGTCAAAATCTTTCTCGTGTGGGTTTTACGAGAAAGTAGAAGTGCTCAAGGCAAACAAGGGCTATGCGGGTTCTTAATACATAAATCAATTCGTCAGGGCTGGCGTTCAAACACACATACCATTCCGATTTTTTTTTTTTTTTTTTTTTTTGATATCTTCATTTTGAATTTGTGGTCATTCATGTCAAAATCAGTTTTATATATAGAATCCAGCTGAATGTCCGACACGTGATTTCGCATGTTGATGTTCTTTCAGAACTGAGAGTTTTTTTCTCATTGTGGATTTAAGAACAGTTTGAACCTCAAATGTACGTGACAATTTTTCATAAACTCTCTTTTTCTGGTTTTCTATTCTATGACTAACCGCACATTATTAGCCACACGTATTGGATATCCCTCGAGGCTGACAGGGATAAGTCAAGTCGTCTCAAGACGTCTCATTGATAACCCAAGTCGTCTCAGTGATAACCCAAGCCGTCTCAGTGATAACCAAAGTCGTCTCATTGAAAACCCAAGTCGTCCCATACTCCCATTTATAACCCAAGTCGTCTCAGCGATTGTGAAGTACGTAGCCCCTTGATGTGGAGAATTCGAGCATGATTGTTTGTCACATGAATGAATAAATAATATATTAATGTGAAATGTTTTGAAAATGTTTCAATATAACAATTTCATACATATCGCTCACTGGATGTCGTTGCCTTCGGGTGTTGTTTTAGGTCGACACGCAGTGACTTCGGAAAGAATCTGTGTTTTGCCGAAAACCTCGATGCAAAAAGATAAATTGCAAGTTCTGAGATTTACAAATCGACTGTCAGATCTTGAATATTCCTATAGATGTCGTTTCATTGCTCATGAAAACCATATTACTGAAAACAAAAGTGTATTATCACTCTGCAAACGTGCACCTTATAGTATGCGAAATGTTGTTTTCCATATAGGAATTATAACCCCCCCCCCCAACAAAAAATAATAAATACGAACACTATTTGTTGCAACATGTAATGCGATATCAATATTTTGATCAGTCGACTACAGACATGAAAAATTCACTCAATATTTTTCTTATCACTTTGAGAAAGAAAAATAACGGCATGGTTTGCGGTTCATGTGCTTTGTTTAATGTGAAAATGTGCTGGAGTACAACAAATAAATATTCTTTTCCGCCATACTGTAATGAAATTTGGATTCCGTAAAATAATACAGACTTTCGCAATTCGCTTTTACTTTATGTAGATAAACGTTTTGTGGAAGAGTGTTTTTCTTCATCCGTATCATTTGTAAAAACCAAACTGATCATACTCTTACCCTTTGGAGTTATGTAACACATTATCATTGTTTCTTATTTCTAGAAAACCGCATATCAAACTGTTTTTAAAATGCTTTGCTGTTGCTGTTGTTGATGTCAGTTAGGGCCTATTAAACTAGATATAATTACTGTCAATGTCTGACATGTTTCCGTTTCGGAGGAAACGCTTGCAATATACATGTCAGAATCAAGGACTTGATTGACGGGAACTTAAAGATACATTTTCATTTTTTGTTTTATTAAATATTTTTTTGAAAAACCGTGTCATTTAAACTTTATAATTTGTAATACGATGTTTTAATCCCATTACAAACACAACAAAAACAAAACCGCGAACGATCATCGCAATGGGTCAGTTTTTTTCGAGAAAATATGAACGGTTTTAAGTGATTTTGTACAGTTTGCTCGAATCAAGATAAGACATCGTGCTTTTGTTTGTTTCGCAAAAGCCACTATTTCAGATGAAAATGTTATTTTCTTCAGGACCAACTTTACAGGTGATATGAAGAGGCTGTAAGATATTTAGCTTTGATACTAAAGCTCTATTTTTTGTATTTTATACAACACGTTCTGTGTTGTTCCCGCGATCTTGTACCATGTTGCGTACCTTAAACTGCGAGCTTGAAATAATGTTACTCTGAAAACAGGTCATATAAAAATATGTAAACTTGACATCATTTTCTTCCGAAAACAGACGCTTTTACAAATGTTTCCCCTTGATTTTTTACTCAGATTCAAAAATCATTAATTGCTCACCCTGGTTTCTTGACCCATTTCCATCCTCGTGATATAGGAAACGATGACTGGTTCTAATTGTATACACATAGTTAAATTTCTTCATTTGATGACAAACCGAAACATATGTTTTACATAGCCTGTGATAGCAACCACAATAACAAAAGGTATAATAATTAACCTTCGGGAAAGACTCGAAACTTCAGACCATTAACCATTTTTTTCGCATTTATACCCTCTGTCATTTTGGTTGGTAATCAGTTGGTAATCAGCTAATTCTATTTTCTAATTAATAATGTATAGCTGGGTGTATATCACTTTATGCAGAAACCCAACGTGTAAATACCAGCACGTTATAGAGTTCACTGTTGGACATCCACCTTATCTAAACACCATGGGGGTGTTTAGTGGGTATTAGGTTAACTCCAACCTGCCCCAGTAGTGTCAAGATAAACCCCCTGGTGTTACTGAAACACCCTGGGGTTTTCGCAGTCAGTCATCGGGACTTAATATCGACCGCTCCCCCATCAAAAGCCACCGTTGCACAATGGGAGAGCATCATGCGTCAAATCGGACTTTTTATTTGCAAACAAATGCTGTACTGTGTTTAAGGGCAAAAATAGACAGATAATATTAAAGGATTGGTAAGACAAATGCTCGACACAGATCACAAATTTACGTACAACTAACACGGTCTAATGATAAAAGAAAACATCCCTTGAAATATTTCTGTCTAAAATGTCATATTTGATGAGAAATAAATAGAACTAATTATCCGTTTGGAGGTGATAGCTCAGCGACTGAGCGTTTTATTCATTCTTCTTTTTTTAATCGATGTTATGAAAAATGTGCAATCGGTCTTTTTACCCCACTATTTTCTCGTGAACCAGATGGCTGATCGATCTCAAACTTCTACAGGTTTGTCAGTTTATGTATGGTGAATTACATAAAGTGATTACACTGCCAGCAACGGTTTTGTTAGTAAAAACTCAATTGGTCGTCAAAGTTGCGAGATAATAACGGAAGAAAAAACAAACTAGTCATGCGAAGTTGTGTGCTTTCATATGCTAGATTTCGGGACCTCAAAATCTTATTTTGAGGTCTCGAAATCAAATTCAAATATTTCAGTGGAAAATTACTTCTTTCTCGAAAACTACGTTACTACAGAGAGAGCTGTTCTCGCAATGTTTTATACTATCAACAGCTCTCCATTGCTCGTTACAAAGTAAGTTTTTATGCTAACAATTATTTTGAGTAATTACCAATAGTGTCCAGTGCCTTTAAATGAAATTTGACTTACATGTGGGTCCAAAGACTCTGTTGTAGTTCCTCCTTGGTTCTGCAAGGCACATCACCGAGAGGCACATTATAGCCACAGCAAGCCGTTGAGATGAGTTTAACATCTTCGTTGTGAGTAGACAAACACCCCCAAAAGGAACTATTTACAACGTCTTGAGACAAAGACCAAATAGCCCACTAATCAGCCTCAAAGAAGGCTTTTGGCAAAGTTCTAAATCGAAGAGCAAACTCAATATGTACGGAAGAAAGTTGTTCACGGTGATGTGGTTACGTTCACTGCTTAGGTACAGAATGCGGGCTGTATATAGTTGTTGGTTTATACGCGGGCGTTCTTCGTGCGATTGTGCTGTTTTCTCTCTCCAATGCGTTTTCTTAGGCCCCGTGTTTTCTTCTGCACACTTGCCGTCCGACGAGTCTTGTTTTATATACGAGCAATCAGAGTGGTTTAAGAGCATTGCGCGAATCGGCACTGCGTCCTTATGTGTCACCATCTTTAGCCAATTCATAATACAAGCTTCAAACCGCGTGCGGGAGGGCGGCCTTTTCTTGCGTCAAGAGGCGTGCGATTTGGCTTATTAAGCTAGCTTTGCTCTAGATGTTATTCACAATACACGGATGGGCACTTGATCTGGCGCCCTGCAACGTGGAATGAAGGGTGGGGAGAGATGCTGAGCAAGTTCAAAAACTAAACTTCAATTTGAAGGTTCTTCGAAAAGAGGATAGGCCTAAATTTCCTATTGTGTTCTATTTTTCAGATGCGTATTAGATTTCCAAGATCTCTTTGAACAGTTTAATTTTTGTCCTTTGAAAAATATATGACCCTTTTAAAGTTTTGTGTTGGTGAATTCGGCCGTGGGTTGTTCGATGTTTGAAAATTACACGCATCAGTTCACATGTACTTTTTAAAATGTTTTCTTCGGATAAGGGTCACATTTGTGACGTCATCGCTCCTTATATCGGGCTTGTTATGGTTTATATTCTATTGTGTATTTTGGGGGTACGTTACTCACAGACGTGTTATCCTTAAAGGCAGTGGACACTATTGGTAATTACACAAAAATACTTATTAGCATAAAACCTTACTTGGTAACGAGTAATGGGGAGAGGTTTGTAGTATGAAACATTGTGAGAAACGGCTCCCTCGGAAGTGGAGTAGTTTTCCATGAATTTTATTTCGAGACCTCAGGTTTATAATCTGAGGTCCCGAAATCAAGCATCTGAAAGCACACAACTTTGTGTGACAAGGGTGTTTTTTTTTTCAAAGTTATCTTGCAGCTCTGACGACCAATCGAGCTCAAATTTTCACAGGTTTGTTATTTTATGCATTTATTGAGATACAACAAGTGGGACGACTGGTCTTTGACTTTAAAGTATTAAAGTGGCAATAAGTTTAAGCATGAGGGACAGGGAGACCGTGGAACAAGTCTATGTTAACATAATTGGCCCAGTACACCACTGGAAATACATAATACAATTCCTTAAGTTAATCCGACTTCTCATTTGCATATAAATGTAGAAACAAGCTTTCAAACACAAAGGAAGGACACAATTTTAAGGCGATGAAATTTTTTGTTTTCAAACACAAAAGGTTATTTTTTTATGAACATCACGTAAACATTTCTGACCAAAATAAGTCATTTAAAAATCAATAATATGGGTACCGCGTAAACAAGTATATTAATTGTAATTAACCACTTTATAGTCTCTTTTTTTTTTTTTTAAACACCGGAAATGTAAAATTTTTGTGACTAGCAGCCAATTTTGAAATAAAAAAACTTGTTGTCTTTCAAAGAATCTAAATCAAAAGACAATGCTGATAATCCCATATTTAAATTTATTTCTTGTCACAGTCGATTTGTCACCGCTAAATAAATAATTAATCATTAGTATTCCAACATTGAGATAAAATGATTTTTTTTGTCTAGAAGTTTTTGTCTCATTCCCTTAATTGCTTCACCATATTAATAATTATAGCTTTTCATCCAGCATACAAAGAGATGACTAGACATTAAGTGTTTGTGAACAAACACGAAGCTGTTTCGTGTTGTTTTGCTTGGATTATGTGCTTCATTGCCCAAGGAATCTATAGCTGAATGAAGGTTTCAACAAAGTTATGTAGCTCTTGTTATATACAAAGAGATGATTATATGATAGTTTTATAACAGCGGAAGTTTTATATTCACGTTTTATTAATGTTTTAATGATGACCACTTCCTGCTCAAAGACTCGTTTCCGCGTTTTATTTTCAGTAGGCCTAATAATTTTTAACGATTGCAGTCTTTGATCGGATGGAATAATAATGTATATTGGTTAATTACTAGACCGTTGAATTGATAAAGAATCATGAAATTAGTTTGTGATTCTCTTTTTCCCAAAGCAATTTTATTTCAACTAAATAATTCATGAAGCGATAGTTTTTATTATTAACGGTGTTGCAAATGAATGCAAAATGTAAATGCAAAATGGTGTATTTGTAGAAAAAGAGTAAGCATTAAAATACACCTTGAAACTTCTCTGTTTTTGGCAGTTTTTTTTTATGTTCTTCAGGGAGATCGAGCGGAATAACAAGTTTTAATAAGTACGCTTAGCAGTATTCAGTATTCAAAACTGTTTTTTAAACAGATTTCCTCCTAAAGTATTTGCTTTGCTCTATGTTAATCTATTTAGCCTTTTTTTCTCAAGACGTGTGAGTGTCACTCGTGAGTACTTAATGTCAAGTCGACTTGCGACGAGCCCCCAGTCTTATATCGATTTAACATCAACCTGACTGCGGATGTAAAAAGCCATTCCGTTTGCCTATTGCAAGTCGCATTCTAATACGTCACGATAGAACTTATAAATTGACTAGTCTAGACCCGCCATGTGGATTCACAATCCCAGAAATTAAAAGCTAGTCCCTCAAAACAGAAAATACTTGAAGATGAAATTACTTATTCCAGAGGTGCATTCTATAAGACGTCACAATAAAACCTAGAAATTGCCCGTCTAGACCCGCCAGTTTTGGATTCACAGTCCCAGAAAAAAATGTAAAGTTAGTCCCTCATCCATAAAAAAAACAAAAAAAAACAAACTTAAAAACAGTGATGATTAAAATGACTTTTTGAATTGTGTTTATGCGAGAGTTGACTCAACCAATGTATTTTTGGAATCGCTGAGGGCGCTAGTCACTGTATTATTTGGAGGTGGCGACGAAGACGTTTATGGTCTAGAAAAACAATAAATATTCACCTTACAGAAAAACGTCATTAGCGTATGCTTGGCGTATTGAGCAGGATTTTTGTCAATATTAATGTAACATTTTGGCCTGTATATATTACATGTAATCAAAATTGTTTCGAGGAAAGCAATTTGTTTGTGGTTGAGCAGCTTTGTGGGGTTGTGCCTAATTAGTAGGCCTAGATTGCTCCTTATTTATATTAAGGACAAGGGTCAAAGCACATGCTTTGTTTAGGGCCCTTGCTTTAAATTCGTATTGATTCCTCTACAGTTTCACTTTACATTGTATAACACTTCATTATGATACTTTTGATTTGTTAAATATATGGAAAAAGTAAATGAATGTTATAATAACACAACAAACAAAGTACCTTTATAGCTCCACATTCAGTATACTGACATCTTTGATTATCACAGACCTGTATTCTTTAAAAATACAATCAGTTATTTTATAGTCCCTGTTCCAGTACCATGTAAACACAATTGGGGATTCTTGCGTCCAAATTTCACCCCAATACTCAGCCAACTCAAGATCGCAATTCTGGATACCATTAGGGGTCAATTTCACAAAGGGTCAGGACTAAAAGTTAGGACTAGTCCTAACTTTCCTTATTAAAAACTCGAGTAACTCGTCATAAAACCATGCCCCTAACTCGATATAAGACAAGTCTTATGTCCTTGTGTTAATCCACCCCATAATCGAACGACTAGCGAGGTTTGAGTGTTCAGCCGACCCTGGAAAGTCGGTTCCATCCCCCGCGACCGTCGCCAGCCTAGAAGAGAAAGAACCCGCGTGCATTGAGGCAATACAATCTCGTCCCATTCCACCTAGTTGACTTCGTAGTCAGTTTGCCATGCCCTGTCGAACCCGCGGATGAAATCCTTGAGATCGACGTCGTGGTGTATTAACCTTCTCCCCTTATCTCGTTCGCATCACCAGGTCACGGAAAGTGACGCACACTAATATCGAGCTAGGGGACTAATCGAATTTCGAAGATTGTTGAGGAGAAATTATGGTTTCTGTTTTGATTGGAATAATATCGACAACCCGATAACCTGATTAAAGGAACACGTTGCCTTGGATCGGTCGAGTTGGTCTTTGAAAAGTGTTTGTAACCGTTTTTTATAAAATACATATGGGTAGAAAGATGTTGTAAAAGTAGAATACAATGATCCACACAAACATGCCTCGAAATTGCGTGGTTTTCCTTTTACCTCGTCGACTGACACGTCGGCCATTTATGGGGGGTCAAAATTTTGACTCCCATAAATGGCCGACCATGTTAGTTCGCACAGTAAAAGGAAAACCACACAATTTCGAGGCAAACTTGTGTTGATCATTGTATTCTACTTTTAAAACATCTTTCCAACCATATGCATTTTATAAAAAACGGTTACAGACGCTTTTGTTTTGACCAACTCGTCCGATCCAAGGCAACGTGTTCCTTTAAACAATTCGTTGTGCCCAACGTCCAACTCGACCTTCGGGACAATGTTGTGCGAGTAAAACCATGTCAAGTTATCTAAAGACTAGTTTTGCGGTAATACCAAGTAAATCTCTTTTTGAATATACTGTAAACACATATATGCACCTCTTGCACTTAAAAATCATCACAAATTTGTCCATAAATAACCTCCACTTGAGGTACTTCTCAACATCACCAGAAAAATAACTAATGATTGACGTCTTAATGTTTCGATCAGTACGCTCTGATCGTCTTCAGGAGAGGTTGAATTAGAGGATTTGCACGAAACACCTATTTGCTTACATTTCTATCAATTGCCGTTGGGTTTGAAAAAGGTACAGATCACTTAAAGTGGAGATTTGGCAACATTTTAGTCAAATTTTCATGATCAATGTTATAATGTACAAATATGGTAGTTCTCGTGTACGTCCATGGTAGTTCTCGTGTACATGCACGATAAGAGCGGGAATTTGCTTGGTAGCACTACACTTCCATAGTTAACCCAACCATGGACGTTAATTTACTCCATGACCAAACTGCCAATATTCTGAATTGATAAACATAAGAGCTCCCTGTATTTTAGGTTGAGAGCATCCAAACGACGCATACATTCGGAAAATTCGTACAGTTGTTTGTCATTGTCACTGAGAAAGGTGCATGACCAAGACATCGGTTGGTGGCCTTACAGTCACTAAACACCGTACAAAAAAAAATAAGCAACTTGACGGACTCGTTAAAATCCATGAATGAATCTTATTGTGTCGAATTACGAAAATAGCGTCAGAGTTTAAAGCCCAGCCAAAACACGTGTTCCGTCATCCCGTTGTGACGATGACGTAGCCTCCTGACAAGACGTTAAAGGCACTGGAAACTATTGGTATAAATTACTCAAAATAATTGTTAGCATAAAAACTTACTTGGTCAACCAGCATGAGAGAGCTGTTGATAGTATAAAAAATTGTGAGAACGGCTCCCTCTAATGAAGTAACGTAGTTTTGAGAAAGAGGTAATTTCTCACTCAAAATATTAAACAACTTCAGGATTGAAGGCTTTTTTTATGCATCTGAAAGCACAAAAATAGTGTTTTTTTTTCTTTCATTATTCTCTTGCAACTTCGATGACCAATTCAGTCAAACAAAAATTACAGATTTGATATTTTGTGCATAATTAGTTTGGGATACACCGAGTGAGAATACTGGCCTTTGACGTTTACCAAAAGTAAACAGCACCTTTAATCTACTTGTATGATGACGATCCTTCAGTCAAACCTCTCCCCTTTGCAAGCAATCTTGCGTAGGGGTTTGGGGAGTTGTTAATTATGACACAGCCTGTCCCCTCCTCCCTTGATCCCGTGTGCGGCTGGTGGCAGGATTTATAACTTCGTGTTTATCTACACGTTCGCTGTTGCTTCTTTCAATTAATCAGAGCAGGGCGAGAAAATGGATGATAGAGGTCGGAGGAAATGTCAAGAAATTGTTTTTAAAAGAAGGTACACTTATGTTGTACAGGATGCAGTGGGGGCGGGGGCGGCGCGAGGGTTGTGTCAGGAGGGGGCGGGGTTACAGTGAACTCACAGTGCTGCATGGTTGATTGTAGATGAATTTAACGAATATTTACAAAGTTCTAAAATATTCGAAAGTGAGATATTCGGAAGCGGTATACGGATGAGGTATACGGATAAGAGATAACAAAGAGAGCTTTACAATTAATTAATTGTGAATAATTCAACTTTTCAAATTGGAATATAAATATCTGATAAATCACTATTTGATAATAGACCCTTCAATTTACCTCAATTTTTGTGTAAATTAAATATGAATAACAATAATTGTGGCTTCTTACAGAGCGCATGTTCGTCACTCAGTGACGCTCCTAGCGCTGTAACTTGCAATATTATTACCTGCACTACTACGTTTAAATTATTAGACCTAATTTTGATAGCACCATGTAATGTTTTTACAAAGTGCTGTGGCGCAATTTGCTGCCGATCGGACCCCTTCTCTTTTCGATAAGTGCACTGGGTTCTTTTACATGCGTGACATAACAAATGGGACAGCTTAACGTCCCATCCGAAGGACGAAGCAATGGTGAAGTGTCTTGCTCAAGGATACAAGTGTCACGGCTGGGGATTTCGAGCCCACACTCTGCTGATGAGAAACACCAGAGTTTGAATTTTGGTGCTCTTAACCGCTCGGCCACGACACTGAAGTAAAACATCCTGAGATTTGTAGACGAAAAAGCTTTTGTTTGTGAGGCTAAACAATGAGTAGCATGGCACTCAAGCACAATCAGACATCACTATACCAACATTTTAGATATTTTTGATGTGATTCCGTTCACCATTTATATTGTATTTGATTGACAAAGTTGGTGAAACTGAAAGTCACTGAGGAGATGATGAGTATACAAAAGGATGTTGTTGTTATTGTTGTTGATGGTATCGTTGTTGTTTTTGTTTTTGCTCTTTGTTTTTTTCTTCTTGTTTATGATAAGATTTTTGAGTTGGATACAAGCTTGAAAGATGCACAGCCGTGTACAGTGGTTGCAGAGTTGAGACGTACAGAATATATGTTGATGCTGCTGCTGCTACTGCTACTGTTTGTGTTTTTGTTGTTGTTGTTGTTGTTGTTGTTGTTGTTGCTGCTGCTGCTGCTGCTGCTGCTGCTGCTGCTGCTGCTGTTGCTGCTGTTGTTGTTGTTGTTGTTGTTGTTGTTGTTGTTGTTGTTGTTGTTGTTGTTGTTGTTGTTGTTGTTGTTGTTGTTGTTGTTGTTGTTGTTGTTGTTGTTGTTGCTTGTTGTTTTTCTTGTGTATATTAAGATGTTTGAATTGGGTACGAGCTTGATATAGATGCACAGTCGTGTACAGTTGTAGCGTTTGAATCGGAGTTAGTGATTTTGTGTATAGTTTGTCAACATTAGCAGTTGATCCAGCCTAAAAGCTTGCCAAATCGGGAGATGAAAAAAAAGCCAAGACGTTTTGTTGAAGAGTTCGGAAACTCACTTTGTGTGGTCCATTCCTCACTCTGCTCCGTTCAACCACCCTATGTACACCATTGTAGTCATAACAACGACATCAAGTGTTTGCTACTCAGACCCATTCGATCAGCCATGCACCGGGTTAGGTTTATTGCACTTTTACAAGACAGTAGTCTCAGCACTCCACCATCTCTGTCGAGTTTCCAGTCTTCACAATGACAGCCATACAATACAGATTTTCATTGTATAGCGTAAGCGCCAGACTGTTTTTGCATACCAGCCTCGATTTGGATAGAGTTATTTGAATGTTAAAGGCACAGAGGATTTGAATAGTCATCCCATTAATCTACAGACTCAACATTGTTCAAAATACTTTACTTTAGCTGGGCTCGATTTCACGTAGCAATAGTCAGTATTACCATAGTGATTATTTTTGTGTTGTGACATTTTGAATTGCAGTTGAGATCTTTAGCTCTTTGTGAAATCAGCCCCTAGTGTCTTACTGGTGAGTTGGTTGGTCTCAATGGATATAGATATACAGTGTAATTCGGACCATACCTCCTGTTAAAACTTTCATTGGCTTTGCAACACTGCGTTATAGCCCTTATGGGTCACATCATTACATTATCACGTATGTGGTAACGTTCATTATTAGGGAGGTTTAACTGCACGTTCCGCTTGAACGTGAACGGAACGTGAACGTGAACGTGAACGTGAACGTGAACGTGAACGTGAACGTGAACGTGAACGTGAACGTGAACGTGAACGTCAGAAACACGTGTCGTCAAAATCTCACGTTTTTAGCATACGTGAAGTTACCATTAATTATCACGTCAAGTACGTGCGCGCAGACGTCATACGTTAGCATGCAACAAGCCAAAAGTGGTGACGTCACACCCATAAACAAAACAAGTTTTTGACGTTCACGTTCACTATTTTAATCGCGTAACGTTCAGCTAAACCTCGCTATTAATTGATGAAAAGAGCCACTTGCGTAACAACTAAGTACATGGAAACTAAAGAGTCAGTAACTAAAACTATTGTCCGGCTGAAGCCGTAGTTGAGATTACTGTATACCTTGAATTTTAATGTTTTTTCGACATAATTTGTGGATAATTTTGCAAAACAAGGATGGTAATTCAAATAACTATTCGACTTCAATACAATGCCGCAGTTTTCTGATGTCGCAAAAAAAGTGACCACTTAACGTTGCAATATTGACTCCTGTGGTTGCTATGGTAATTACTGAATGCATTTCATCACATGACATGTTTTGTTTTTGTTCAGTCTGAGAAGCTTGTCGTAATGTAGTGATGCAATTAACTTCGGAAACTCACTCTGATTCGATGACGCAGGCTCTAGCTTACTAACCCAGAGTGTTTTAATTACACGATTAGAAATGAGAAAACATGCATTGACTTCAAATGACGTAGGTTGGTGGTTTAGACTATCCAACCTTTCTGACGGAAGATTCCAAGTCTGGATCCCCCCCCCACCACCACCCCCCCCCTACCACCAGTATCTCACTAGGGGTTCTATTTTTCTGCCATGTTAGACCCATCGCTCACACGCTAATCCATCCATAACACAGCATCCGTCAGAAGGGGGTATCCTTTTACAGCGGGAACTACTCCTGCCGTGTTTCTGTCACGAAGCACGGGGTGCAACATCACGGAGGTGATGAAGATGCAAAAAACACGGGATGCAGTTTTTTTTTTTACCTTCTTCGTCTTGTTAGGCTAAAGACGATATCATCGTTAAGACTGGCGCATATGCGAGGAGCAATGCCCTACGGGCAAAGAGGGGAAAGCGGTGGCGAATACATTATTTATTGACAATATCCGCTGTGAACACCTAACGGGAATTGAGCTTTTAAATATTACGGAAGCCATTTTTATGATCATTAAAACAATGTGGAAAGCAGATTTAAGATTGGAGGAAGCTTGAAGTCAGTGTCCGCCTCCAAGAGGTATAATAAGATCTTTGTATAACGTTTTACAATGAATAGTGGTTAAAATTGTTAAGTGCAACTAGCAGCGTAACTAAAGCTATGGGGTTGCAATCTTATGGCAATGATCTGGGAGAATAGAGTGGCGCCCCCTGTTGTTCATGACTGCATGGGCTGTTTCCGCAGAGGGCGCAAACTATCAGACTAAAGCTTTGTGTTCTAAAGACAAACAAACTGAGTGTTTTTACAGAAAACAATGCTAGCAGAAAGCCGAGGTTGATGGAAACAAGTTCAGGTTTAATTTTTCAAGGGCATTGTGCCAACGTTGGCCCAGTTCGCAGGGACTATCGTTGACCATGGACTAACTTAAAGTCGAGGATGGTTGGACTAGACTGGTCGACTATTGGAACAGCCTACCGGTCATGGTTGCATCGCTGGTAATCAATGATGATTTTTAATCGTGCAGTGTACGCAGAGAGGACCAGATCAGAATTGTTATAACGCAGACGTGAATTTACCAACTCTCGCAACAATAATAGGTCAACTCAACGTATTAATTTGATGGAAATAAAACAATCTTTCCAGAACCCAAACCCCCTTTAAAAGAAGGTAGTCACTGTCGACTGTAACTCAAAGACATGTCTTCACATAGACCTTATCGCAAATACCAATGCGCAAGCGCAGACTGTTAAATGAGGTGCATTGTGGGATAGATATGAATCAAATTTTGCTACCAGCTAGACCACAATGCATCTAATTCCAAGCTTTACGCGCGCGCCCCAGTATTTGCGAAAAGGTCTATTCCACTTTATAGGCAAAGTGTTAGAGCGTCCTCTATCGACAGTTTGACAACATCATGTTGCTCAGGTATCTGTTTACCAACACACCAATGATAAACAGCGATACGAGGAAACAATGAATGATACTTACAGGCACCTCCACCTTCCATCAGCATTCTCTGGTGTTGAGTAAGCTGTGCTCTTGTTGGCGTCAGGGTTCCAAACACTGCAAATAAGAAAGACAACATAAAACTCGCATTATTAATTAATTGATATTTGAGAAAATAGAATTAGCTGTTGCAAACAACTTACCAACTAAATGGACCGATGGTGTAAATGCAAAAAGAAATAGTTGAGTGCTACGAAAAATGTATTTTTGTATATGTCTCCATTCGGCTTGTTTGCATTTTTTTTTTGAAAGCCTCATCTGTGAGACACGTTTCCAAAAGTAGTTGTTGTTTTTCAAAAATGGTTAATAATTATTTGTGTATCCCATTCATGAACTAAATTTGTAGGTCATGCCTTTCAAACTTCTCAATGCGCTTGTCATTAGTGCCCTTGTCTTTGGTTCAATAATTAACATCCCTGTAATCTTTCTCAGCTTCCTGTGAAGACAGCCCGGGCTGCCGCTGCGGTTATTAAACTTCAAAGGCTTTCTCAAACATCAACCTCTATCCTCGCAGGTACAAAAACCTTTCTTGATTACGAGTAGTGGGGAGAGGTTGATATATGGTATAAAATATTGTGAGAAACAGCTCCCTTTGAAGTGACGTAGTTTTCGAGAAAGAAGTAATTTTCCACGAGTTCGATTTCGATACCTCAAGTTTAGAATTTGAGGTCTGGAAATCAAGCATCAGAAAGCACACAACCTCGTGTGACAAGGGTGTTTTTTCCATTATTATCTGGCAACTTCGACGACCGATTGAGCTCAAATTTTTACAGGTTTGTTATATTATGCATATGTTGAGATACACCAAGTGGGAAGACTTGTCTTTGATAGTGTCCACTGCCTTTAATCTAAATTACAATTTATTTGATTTTTCTTGTCTGAACAGGTGGCAGAAAATCATCAACAGGTATGGTGTGCCTTACGTCTATAAGATTCTTAAAGAAATAAACAAGCAAGACAGTCACCGTTCACGCAGTAAGCATGCGCTGTGGCGTTATGTATCCGAGAAGGAATAACAACACAAGAGGGCAGTATACACTTTTCCCAAATCCAACGGTTTGCCAAGATGATGGTGAGTCTTAAGAACAAACACTTTTGCACTTGTTTATAATTGTCAAGATAATAACTTTTGTAATGTGAAATGATGTCAGTAAATCAAGTATGTCTGCTGGCTTAAAAATTACCCTTTTTTTACCGACAATAACAAACATTTTTAATAACCCGAGTAGGCTTTAACTCTTGTGCATTCTCGGTTAGGGCTGGATATTGTGGATTTTGTGTGCTGGTATTTGATATGAAAAATCATTCCACCGTCTTGTTTACATTTAACATTCCGTGACTGCCGATAAAATAGAGAGTACATGGTGACGACTGATGTGAGGTAGAATAATGATCAAAATAATGGTCGGCCGACCATCTCTTAATTGTGAATCAAACCTGCATTTTGAAACAACACCTGGCGAAACGATTTCACTGGAATCTTGAAAATAGTACATAGTTTTTCAGTCTATGGTTTGCGGTAACACCATGTGTGTCTACGTACTTGCCAGGTAGATTTTATTATTTAGCGAACTGTCTAGCTCTGTATTCGATACAGTGGAGTAGTTTCTTTAAGTCGTGAGTATTTTTTGAAGAAACTTGAAGGTACCTTTGTTCTCATGTCTGCAAAGATGGCGGGAGTGAACCTTTATCATCACAGATTGTTGATCATTTTAAAATCAATCCATGCAGGGCAATTAAAGTTCAAGTAGCAATATTGATATCATTAACACTTAAACATAAATTACTAAGACCTTGTGTATAGTAGCATTAATTTAAATCCAATATTATGCCATAATATGCCGGACATAACTTTCCAATAATTTATTTGATCCTCTCCGACGTCCAATCAAAATCATCAGATTGTTGATTTAAGGGTTTGATACCTTTTAAAGATCAAGTGTTTGGCCACGACATGAACCTTTACTCGCTGTGCATGAAGATTGTATGTAATAATATAATTTACCTGTAGAAGTTTCATATTCATTAGGTGTCATATTTGTTCAGAAAAAAAGTGACAATCACGGAGCAGTTTTTTAGGACTCAGAGTCGCATAAATCCGCTGCTCACGGCGACGAAAACTATTTTCGTGAAATTGATTTGTTCACTTCGAAAAACAAAAAATCAGCACCCCATCAAATAATAATTGAAGGGAAGCTTACTACCATCATTATTTTTAAACCGTGAAATTAAAGTAAATATGTGGACGTTTAGTGTTTGTGTGTATAATAAAAAGTACAGAAACTTTTAATGTCCACATTTCATTTAATTTTAATTCCATTTCAACTCCATTGTTTGGCATTTCTAGACGATTGATTCTTTTTTTCCAAAGTCACTCCTTACACCACATTTATAACATAATAATATAGAACAAAATCTTAACTAAACCAGGAGTCGGTTTGTCGCGGAATATTTATTTCATTCCATCTGCCTTTCTTTATTAGGGACAGAACATGTGACCTATTTCATAACATGCACCACAGTCTCCAAAGAATAATATTTTCAAAATAATATAAGTTTTGATTGGAATAGACCATGGTTTTGATTTGATCATTTCTGTTCATAGGATTCCTACATGTACCGCCATAAACTGAGCTCCAAATATAGAAACGAGCACGTCTGTGCGTGCCAAACACAACTGTCAGCCAATATTGGTATTTTGTTCGCCGCAGTCAGGACACAAGCATGTGACGTCATGCAAGAGCTAATATTGAGAGCACTCTTTGGCAGGCTTTTTTTTTTTTTGTAATGGCCGATTTTAGATTAAAAGTTGAACACAAAATACAAAAATGTCCTTTGTCTAGATGCAAAGATACTGGTTGGTAACTATGAGTGAACGACTGAGGGCGGTATAACGTGCTCATGCACGGCCATGTGTTTGGGAGGTATTGCTATGTTGATTGAATTCTATAGTCAACACCTCAAGTTATCATGTCACCACATAACACAGCACCGGGTTACGGTGACTCCAATCGGATTCATACAATGAATGGCGGGAACAAAATAATATGATTCGGGAGGCTGGTTGTGTACCCATGACATTTTTTTCTAATGATGTTGTTCTGGAGAAATAAAACACATGTGTCAGGTTGAAGCCGGTTGTTGGTTTTGGATGTTGGAGGGGGGGGGGGGGGGGGGTGTCACGAACACTAAATATTCTTTTCCAATAAATGTTCAATGTTTGGAGTCAGTGTGTTTTATCTATCTTGAGTGACCTTATTAAAGTCCCATGAAAACTACCACAGAGTTGGTTATCGAAGCACCAATAGGAATGTTGCGTGGTATTATAGCCATAGAGAGTGTCTGGGGAGCAACAAAATGTTTGTGTCTCCTGTCAAAACACATTTATATTGACTGTCAACCGGTGTTATGTACACTGTTTTTTATTGATTTTGGATCCTTTTGGTCCCTGTCCATACATTTCTCGATCACATTCAATGAATGTTGACGCTCACAAAATAACATCTGATTTCTATGGCGTGTTTTTGAGTAGAAAAACCTCAAATTCAATTTAGAAATGTTTCTTTAGTATTCCAATAGTCAATGTATGAATAGATTTTTTTAAATTTCATATTGATTGACCTCAATAAGCACACAGCCATACTGTCATTGTCAGTCACTTTCTAATTTATGAATAAATAATGAGATTTATGACTATGGGGATTGCGCATTATGGAATTGATATGACACGTCATGCACAGTAATCAACTGAACGGAACACTGGGCAATATGATGAGGATATAGACCCACTGTGTTAAAAAATTATATAGTATTATATGCTTATTAGCAGTTTGCTTGACTAAGACAACATGTTTAAGTTGTATTTGCTGTAAAACTGAAAATGATATTCGAATGTAATCAAACCATGTAACTTTGCTATATGATGGTGAAGTCCCCTACTATACTGCCTTAATAAGTACATTTTCCAAATAAGCAGTTTGCGTTTACCTTGACATGAATATTTTATTTGCTGTAAAATCTTTGAAAATATTCAAATGGCGAAAATAATTAGGGAATAACAGTGCGTGGTAATCACTGCGTGGTAATGACCAGGTTGTGGCTGGCGCTGTTAACGGACCTGGTTTTGACCAATCAGAGACTTGAAACCGTCCAAGGTATTTATTAATTTATAATCAAACCATGTAACTGTGCCATTATGATGAGGTACACCCACAGTAATAAGACAATGCAGTTTGCGTTACTTGGACACAATGTTTTAGTTTTACTTGCTGCAATAATAAAAAAAGAAGAAGTAATATTCAAAATGCGGAAATACTCGTTCGTAACATAAATCACTTTCCAGAAAATGGTTACCAGCCAAGCTACCATGTCACAAGTGCAATTCCTGACTGGTATCCTCCCCAATTATGCTAAGCAGAAATTGGTTAAGCAGTATTCCCTGCTTACATCTTTATGAAAACGATGCACTGAACAGTGCCGCTGGCCATTAAACCATTGACGCTCCTTGCTCCGCCCCAATCCACAAAATACACCGTCTGACCCATTTTGATGCGGATTTTAAATCTGTAATTTCACAATTTGCGGCACGGCTAAACCTTTACCGGGATTTACTGATGTTTTGACGCTCCCGCATTCCCCCAAACCTTTAAGCTCAGTGCTTGTTGTTACAAAATTTATTGATCGTGTCGATAAAAATATCCCCGAGTACATCATAAACTCGTATACCTAAAAACAAGAAGGGTATATATCTCTGCTGGCGGGTGTATGTTGTCAAGCGTGGTGTGTCTTGGCTATTAGTTTAATTTACCATAAATTCGATCTAGGTCTCAGTAATTGAAACCGTTAAGTCGCTGAGTGAGTTCTACCTCCATGGTTTTCCTAACTGGGTTTTCATTTCTTAGAAGGCAACGGCATGGCGCTGCTAACCGCACAATCCAGCGCTTAAAGCCATTGGACACTTTCAGTAAACAGTATTGTCCAAAGGCCCACACTTCGTGTATCACAACTTATTTATAAATAACAAACCTGTGAAAATTTAGGCTCAATCGGTCATCGGAGTCGGGAGAAAATAATGGGAAAACCCACCCTTGTTTCCGCACGTTTCGCCGTGTCATGACATGTGTTTACTACAATCCGTAATTCTCGTTGTCGTGAATTGATATTGTTTTAATGTTTTCTCAAAAAGTAAAGCATTTCATGAAATAATATTTTCAAGAGAAGTCTTTCACCATTACCTTCTGTAAACCCTGTAAGTTATTTGTAAATCTGTGAACTTCTATTTTTTTTTGTTCCGAAAGGACCGCCCAGCCGCCTAGCGATACACTGTATGCGGTAGGAAGAAACCTCGCTAGCTTGTGTTTGTAGAAAAAAGGGAACATCAAAAGAAAACTTGATAGTCATTAGTAGGTCTACGCATTTGTTAATCCATCCAGTTGTTTATAAACCATTATTAATTCTCCTTTCACAGTTGACTTGTCGAAGCTAATGACGATGACATAATTTAGCTCTTACCAATTAGTAAACACAAAGGAAACTGTATTTATTCATCATTCATGATGATATTGTCGAAAACTAACGCCTTCGCATTTAATTAGTATATGAGCATTGAGCCAGATAAAAGTCGAAAACTAACGCCTTCGCATTTAATTAGTATGAGCATTGAGCCAGATAAAAGCCTTGAAAAGCCATTATGTCCATTTTACCCTTACAATAAAATATTCGAGAGCCGTTTATTGTTCCCAATGGGAGCCTGTACTTTTGTACAAATTACCGAAAGGGTAAAAAATTGTGCATAAATGTTAAGCTATCTTTTAAAGATTGAACTACGATTCCAGTTGTTTACTGCAAGAATCTTGAAAAATTGGTTTTCAGAAAACTCGGGCGGTGCAGGGACTAGAGGGTTAAATGCACTGGACACTATTGGTAATCACTCAAAATAGTTGTTAGCATAAACAGTTACCTTGGTAACAAGCAATGGAGGTATGTGGATAGTTAAACAAATTGTGTGAAAAGGCTTCTTTTTAAGTACATGTAACGTAGTTTTTGAGAAAGAGCATCTTTTTACAACCAAATATCAATTAATGTGATTGCATTATTTTAATCATGTAATGGCAGTTTCTTTCATAAACATGGATTCGAACCTGACCCAACATTAATGTCAAATCAGACCTTGTTCATGTTATGTAAATAGACGGCCTTGGCTGACTAATTTAGTATGTACCCAAGACATCAAGGGCGTACTTATTAAATATGGACGGCGAATTGGATTGGAGAATAACAAAGTCCCTCTAGAGCTTTCAAACTAAATGAGCAGCTGTGGAAATAGAAAAACAATATGGGAAGAAAATAGAACGTGGAGACAGTGACTCATCGGCTCACTATGGGAGGTTTTTCTTAAAGTTAAAGACAGTGGACACTATTGGTAATTATCAAAGACCAGTCTTCTCACTTGGTGTATCTCATCATCTGCATAAAATAACAAACCTGTGAAAATTTGAGCTCAATTGGTCATTGAAGTTGCGAGATAACTATGAAAGAAAAAACTCCCTTGTCACATGAAGTTTTGTGCTTTCAGATGCTTGATTTAGAGACCTCACATTCTAAATCTGAGGTCTCGAAATCAAACTCGTGGAAAATTACTTCTTTCTCGAAAACTACTTCACTTCGGAGGGAGCCGTTTCTCAAAATGTTTTATACTATCAACCTCTCCCCATTACTCCTTACCAAGTAAGGTTTTATGCTAATAATTATTTTGAGTATTACCAATAGTGTCCACTGCCTTTAAAGGCACTGGACACTATTGGTAATAACTCAAAAACAATTGTTAGCATAATAAAGTTACTTGGTAATGAGCATTAGAGAGCTGTCGATAATATAAAACGTTATGAGAAACGGCTCCCTCTGGAGTAACGTAGATTTTGAGAAAGAGTTAATTTCTCACTCAACTAGTAAAATACATCAGGCCTAAAGCCTTTCTCAGGCATATGAAAGCACACGCATTGTGCAACAAGGGTGTTTTTCTTGCATTACTCTTTTGCAACTTCGATGACCAATTGAGTAAAAATAATTGTCACAATGTTGTTATTTTATATTCATTGAAATACACCTAGTGAGAAAACTGGTCTTTAACAAAGGTGTCCTGGGGTGGATTTCGCAAAGGTAGTCCTATAACTTAGGACTAGTCCTAGGCAATGCATAAGAGATAGGACCAGTCCTAAGTTAGGATTTAGGATAAGTTACTGGTCCTAACTTAGGACCAGTCCTATCTCTTAGCATTGCTTAGGACTAGTCCTAAGTTAGGACTACCTTTGTGAAATCCACCCCAGTGCCTTTAATGAAGGCATGACCACTGTTTGCAACTACATTTCTTCATGTATGTAATTTTGCAACAAGAACCCTGATGTATGAACTGTAGCCTAAAATATCATTATCAGTTACACGTAAGAAACAACTCATGTACAAGTAGCTTCATACGTTATCCTCTGCAGCCCTACCGGTCTGCAGTCAGTAGAGCGAAAACACATTTTAGTTATTAACTCGTCCATTTATTTGAAGGGGAAAAAAAAAACGAAACAAAAAAACATGTGAAACCCTTTAAGGGCAGTGGGTACTATTGGTTATTACCCAAAATAATTATTAGCATAAAACCTCACTTGGTAACGAGTAATGGGAGAACTTGATAGTATAACACATTGTGAGAAACGGCTCCCTCTGAAGTAACGTAGTTTTGGAGAAAGAAGTAATTTTCCACGAATTTGATTTCGAGACCTCAGATTTCGAATTTGAGGTCTTGAAATAAAGCATCTAAACGCACACAACTTCGAGTGACAAGGGTGTTTTTTCTTTTATTATTATCTCGCAACCTCGACGACCGATTGAGCTTAAATGTTCACAGGTTTTTGAGAAGACTGGTCTGACACAATAACCAATAGTGTCCAGTGTCTTTAAGTTCTACCCTCAGACAGGTTAGCTTGACACGGCCTATGACCTATGACCCATGGACCCTTTAGCCATACGATGACCCATGGACTTGGAATCCCCATTTAGAAACCACTTTCTACATAGGGTTGTGCACACAAATACTGCAGTTTTACAGTGTAAACACATACTAACTAACATTATAAAAAATATATATATAGATAATGAATAGGGTAGATGGCCTTAGCTTTTGATCCAATCCGGACCTTCTTCAGACGCATAAAACAAGTACAAACAAATACATATCCATTTATAGAAAAAGAGAGGGGAAAGGGATTAAGGAAAGGATCCAGAAAGAAGCGGGAAAATACCAGCCAATCAAAGTTTCTATTTCAGAAACAATATTGGTGGCTATGAACCAATAGGAGTGAAGTGGCGAGGACAAAGGATGTTTAGAATGAAAGGATGAGTTACTGGACCGTAAAAGGGGTAAAAGTATTACCTGAAATATATATATATATATATATAATTGTAAAAAAAAAAAAACTGTCTCTATACGTTTGGAAATGTTGTTAGCTATGCAAAACAAATAGGAAATCAACATAACAAATTAATGAGTTATTCACATTTTCCAAAGACTGGCCGAGGACCGGTGGAGCATTCGTGGAAATCTGACGGGGACGGGGCGTCGCAGGGTTTCAAAGGCCAATAATTCCACTTAATACATCAAACTCCGTAATGTCATTGATCTCACATTAATACCATCACTACCTTCTCCCCCAGTAGGATATAGCTATTTTTGATGACAAAATCTATTTATAAACCGCTACCAATCAGGCTTAATAGCAGTCTTCATTGGAAACCTACTATAATTGCCTGATGTGGGTTTTTATATAATTGTTGATACCGCCAAGGTCGTACCGCACCAATGGGCGTCTTCACATCACAGTGGCATGCGTCATAAGAGGGACATGTTGCCTTGGATCGGTCGAGTTGGTCTTTGAAAAGCGTTTGAAACCATTTGTTATGGAGTGCATGGTTGGACAGGTTTAAAACTAGATTATTATAATGATCCACACAAACATGCCTCGAAATTCCACGGTTTTCCTTATACCTCGTGAACTAAAACTGGCACGTCATTTTGGTGAGTCAAATTTTTGGCTTCACAAAATTGCCGACCGTGTTAGTCCACGACGTGTAAGGAAAACCGTGCAATTTCAAATAAAAGATCAACTCGACCGATCCAAGGCAACGTGTTACTTTAAACTTGTACCAATTATGGATGCATGAGCTTTATCTGAGTGGAACGAAGTTCAAGTTATTATACGATACGTTCGGTAGGGAGGCTGAACAAAACTGATGAGAAAAGTTATTTTATTTTGAAGATATTTTCATGGAATACGAGTTTATGCATGGCGGTGCATTTGAGTTCTGGATGGTAGCCTGTTTTTGCTTGGTGAGATAGCGTGCGAAGATTATTTAAAACTCATGAAAATATTTATTTTAAGGTAGTATAAACAAAATGCAAATGAACTAAAAAAAAAACATCGAATTTCTCTATGAATAATAGGCCTTTTGTATAAACACGTTTAGAGATAAGGAAAAAAAAACATGTAGACATAACTGTTTTGGCGTGGTTCGTTACATACTACAATAGTATAAAGTATATATGATTTGAGGCATTGCATAGTGAGGTATCAATATTTGGTTTGCCGGGTAGAGTTTGTTCTTGAAATGAACTGAGAAATGAAAATGGTATTAAGGATCGCTATACAACATGTCAAAGATGAGAAAGGGAATCCGACAGCAATGTCGACATCGTCAGACGTCTATGGCCTTTTCGAAACCATTGATTGGTGGATGGGCTTCCGGCCTAGGCTCCATCCGCCTTTTGAAGTCCGGTTCCTACATACAGAGCATGTTTTCAAAAAAACTCCATGACCTGGAGCATAAGCCGTGCTTTCGAAAACACCCTTAGTCGGTATCATGTTCAATAAGTCCAGGGGGAGGTAGTATGGGAAACGCAACGCTAATAATGTTTCAACAAATCATACCCAATTTATTAGATTTGACAATGCAATACAATCCATCGTAAGACAAATTGTCAGTATCACCACAGTGATTTGTATTATGACTTCACACTCTCTGCAAGCAACTACGATTGATTACTTAGTTACGATCAATCTTAGCTCTTTGTGAAATCGGTCCCAGAGTTTTATTTGAAACGCCTATGGGAGTTTGTATCTTAGGGGCATTACTGTCAATGTACAACCCCTGACATTTACTCAGTAGGGTTGACTTTGTAAATGATTTTTCCTTTAATGACCCCCTTCGCCACCCAACATCAAATGCCCCCCCCCCCCACACACACACACGCACACACCAGCATCAAATTTCCCCCACCCCTCTCCACGCCCTCGGCCTACTATCATGTCCAAGAAACCGTAAATGAAGAGCATAATTCGCAGCGACACTCCGTGTCATCTTTCACTACCTAATTCCCCTATCACTTTACCGGTATTATAAAGTACTCTTCAAACAGGGAATAATATTGCAGAACAAATAAAACATGCAATTTCATATCATGTTATCCCTTCTTTTTTTAATTGGTATCAAAATGATGCATTAAAGGAGTATTAAAGGAATATCTTTGGGTTAGTTTTATTCCCGTGTTGTATCACACACTTCTGTGTGATCCCTGGCTACACTATTTATACAGGTTGTGGAATTTGACTGGCACCCAACCACAAACATGTTAGATAGGGAAAGCAGCCAACATAGGGGCTGTATACCTGTCGGTATAGAGCTTCAGGCAAGTTAAGCTGGATGTCACAGGTTCAAATCCCGCTCCCTTTAATGTGTCTTTGCTCAACCCAAATACTATTTCTTACAACTTGGTGTGACGTTCCCATTGATCGTATTATACCTTTAAGATAGACAGAGCCCCTTGTTGTGACGTATTCATTCGAAGTTACAGGACCTTGCCACGGTGAACAAGTCCAACTCCCAACAATTTGTCTACGTTCAACCCAAAAATGTCTTATGTTGATGAAATTCCCTTGCTCGTACACCTTTAAGATTTGATGGGTCCTGTAACTGTAGCGAGCTGTGACGTACTGTACTTGGCGACGTTGAACTGCGGAAACAAATTGTTATCATTGAGGCAATTTCTTCCTTCTGTCATGGGTTCAAGTCCCGCCCTATCAAATTGTCTATGTTTAACCCAAATGTTTCCAAAATGCCTAGTATTGAGTGCGATGTTCCCGTAGCTCGTACACCTTTAAGTTGGACAGAGTCATTTGCTGTGGCTTACTCATTCGATGACACAAGAGCCTCCGCCACGGTGAACATGGGAAACAAATCTTATCAAAGCGACGATTTATTCTGTCGTATGTGTTAAATTCCCGCTCTTGTCACATTTTCTATGTGCAACACGAATATTTCTTGTAGGCCTTAAAGTTTGACATTCATATGATCATATACCTTTAAGATGTGCAGAGTCCCTTCGTTTTCATTTGATATACTCGCCACGGTGAACATGGGAAACAAATCTTATCGCTAGCCCTTGGGAGTATGTGTTAACCTAATGGAATGAGAAGCTGTATTAGGCAAAGTCAATAATAAAGAGAAGAACTCCGTGAAGATTTCTAACGCTGATATCTATATATGTGATATCTATAAATGGGGAGATTGGTTGGGACGAAATTAGGCCCAATCGGAATTGAAAAGGGAGATATACTTCTTATTTGGAAACTGGCATTGCATGTTAAGGGAGTCAATGTGTGGTGAAGAGGTTTTTAACTGGTGGTTTTAAACCCGCCGAGGCCTGGTTCTTGATAATTACCAAGACGAAGTTTCTATAAACTTCTCACCAAGCTTCAGAACCCTAAAACTTTCGGGATAAATCCAGCTTGCTTGGTTAAAATACAAAGAGATAAACAAGGTTATAACGCCAAAATTCAAGTTGAATACTCCTTATGCTGATTCAGTGCTGGCCACACATAGGCTAACTGTGTTTAAACACTTCTGGTTGTGGTTATATCATCCGTTTAAACACCCCCACGTGACGTCCTCTGAACGAATCAAAATGAAGAAACTGTCTAAGTATTTATGAACAAAATTTATTGCTGTCTACGGAGGCGAACGATCTCCAGGTAATATGAAATAATTGCTCAAAAACCAAGCATTGATCGTAATCACTATTGCCGGAGATTTGACATATAAATATGGATGTCGTGTTCCAATTTAAATGTCCGTGAGCAGACGTACGATTTCGAAATCGCCAACTTTCTGAGGGGGATGTTTCATCAGATTTTAATAACATGGAGCGTCTTGCTGCTATGCCTTTTCAGCGTACGCATTCATTGAAAGTTTTAATCCGCTTGTTCTTAAATGAGGCATTTTACTTTTTGTGTGTTTTCAAAATTGCTTCACCTTTATTTGAAAGTAATAAAACACCTGTGAATTATAACAAACAATGCAGCGTTGGGCATACCAGTCTGCAATTTATCACCGGCTTATTAAGATAAACTCCTTTTTCTCATAAAAGAGTTTTATCTTTGTACTATAATAATCTCATCCAGGTTCAAATATTCTATCTGGGTTAATTCCGCTTTCAACATAGTAGCTTTCATTAAACGAGATTTGTTTCCTTGGCAAGTATGACTTCATCTCAAAACTCTTGGAAACAATTATTGAATGCGTCTTTCTGCAATATAAGGGATAAACCTTCCCGACCCCCCCCCCTCTATCTTTAGGCATAGGACTAAACCCGCATGCACTCGTCTTCTGCTTACACAAGACACAAAGTATAAACCCCCCTGTGGGCGCGACGCAAAAACCCAATCATTCGGCAACCTCGTGTAGCCGTAGGTCAATGTTTTTGAATGCGTGCCCCCGGTAGCTTCTCTCCATTATTCGTATTTTGGTAAGAAATCGCAACCTGTATCCCCCTCCTCTGCTCCGCAGGGAACGTAAGTTGACATTATTGTAAAAGTAGATATATCGTTGGGCCAAATCCTTTTACCCTTTTCCCAAAGGTAGATAGAATAAGCAAGTCATGATAATATCATTTAGCAGTTTGACTGTATACGTAACTTCCCTGGAGGGATCAAAAACACAACTTGAGGGTATTGAGAAACTTTAACTTTCTACTGTCTGCATCATTGACGTCAGTTAGGGAACATAACATAAAATATAGGTAAGTTGAATATTTATGAATTGTTTATGAGTTCTTACAAGTTTGTTTTTATATTAAACTTATCCTCGAGACATGTTTTTATTTATCCAACCAAAGCTAATCAATATGATGGTAACAATATAATTTCCAAACAATATTAAAGATTTCCAAGATGAAATCTTCGCGTGTGTTTACTCGATGCCAAAGAAAAAATACGAGAATATTTTATGACGAAGAAAAAGGATTGATATTAGTATATCATGTTTGTTTTTAACTCCTGTTTTTTTACACCCAAGGGTGGCTCCTTTGTAGACATCCCTAAACGCCGTCAAAATATTTACACAGACTATTTCAAGATGTTACTTGACTTTCAAAGCTATAATCCGCATAATTTGAGCAAATAATGATAAGCAAAAAAATATGCACGGCTAACGACAAAACCAATTGTCGGTAATAACTTCAAACTCCCTATAAAATAAATCGTAATTCCCGGCGATAAACAATTTAATAAAACATAATCTTAGCATTGTCTTATTATTACTGGGGGTTTTTAGATATTTTTTATTCGGTCTTCTTAAGATTTAATTTGTATTTTGCTTTCTTCTGCTTTTATCGGATTTGTTCTTCTTTTCTTTTTCTGTTATATCGAGGTGACTTTAAAGGCAGTGGACACCGTTGGTTATAACTCAAAATAATAATGAGCATAAAATCTAACTTAGTAACGAGGAATGGAGAGCTGTTAATAGTAACGTAGCAACGTAGTTTTCGAGAAACTTCGTGTGACAAGTGTTTTTTTCTTCCATTTTAGTATATCGCAACTACGACGACCAAATGAGCTCAAATTTCCACAGGTTTGTTATTGGTGTTGACGTACACCAAGTGAAAAGACTGGTCTTTGACAATTACCATGGGTGTCCACTGCCTTCAAGAGGGAAATATAGGGCTTACTATTTTAAACGTTGCTGGAGATTCGTATGTTTTGATTTCCCCTTTACCTTTTGGCACCGTTGCTTTACTCCAGTATATACCATGTTGATAAACTTGCTGGGGTTAACAAGAATAATCTAGCTAGTAATTACCTTGGTGTATAGATTCAACGTTTCGATCAGTATAGTTAGACGGTATTCATAAGTGAACGGAGCTGTATTTGGATATTCCAAATATGTAACGAGAAAAACGTCCAGTGACTTAGCAAAATAAGCCGGCACCACTAAAAATTTAAATTAATTTCAAATTATTTCTCATGTTCTTTTTTTTTTTTTGCGCCAACTTCCCGTAGATTCTGGACGATTTTGTAAATAATCTTGTTGGTCCACACCTGTGCACACAATATTTTGTTTCACTGGTAAATATTTGTTGGCTAGGGGGTAGTTTACATAATAGTAACGGTCACTAACCTCGCTAATAAGACAACTTTTCGTTTATTTGCGCTCTTGCATTCATACATCTTACTCCCTACGGGACTTATTGATCTGTTCGGATTTATGGAAGGTTGTGATAGACAGACTTTCTGGATGATTCAGGCTTGTGGTTTGTAATCATAAAATATCCGTGGTTAGGTTTTAATATTACATGACTGTTGAGAATAGAAGTCCACATCGTAGACACGCAACTTTCAACCATTCTATCCAACTTTGTCCCTCCTGTCAGGGTGTTTGAGCGCGAGACCAGACTTTCTGCTTGTTCTCATCCTTATACTGTGGCTGTTCCGAGATGTAGAACAAAGAGCTACCCCAGTAGCTTTTCCCCTCGTACTGTATCTCTTTGGAACTCCCACTTGGTGCATGTTTCCCTTCATCATGATCTGCCATCTTTTAAGAGGAATATAAATTCCTACCTCCAGCTCCACTGAGCTACTACATTTCTATGTTTTCTTCCTTGTAGCCCTTAACCTTGTTTTGGGCGAACTTGCATTACAAAAAAAAAAAAAAAAAAAAAAAAAATACGCATCATGTATTATGGCCTATAGTTGTCAAACTAGGCAACTTTTGCCGGTGAGGCGGTTTCAACTTTCCGCCGTGTTCAGTTTTCCAAATGACCAAATACGGTAACATTACGTCATGCGACGCCTGCACACAGCAAGCGAAAGACGTCAATTGTTATATGCTTTACCGAGTCCCGGATAACTGAACACGGCGGAAGACTGAAACCGCCACACCTGCAACTTGGAGGCAACCAACTGCAGTGCATGCTCCGTGACCTCTAAATTGGAAGGCACAGGAGCGTCTCCTGAAGACTAGCAGAGTACACTGTTCGAAACGTCGAGACCAAACCGGATCTTCTCAGAACCAACACTCACACAACAGAGACTTACACATGGCTGTACCCGCAAGTTTACTATTTATTCAGAGTTTCCTCCTTCAGGAGCAATTTTCCTAACAATGTCTATCGACCATCCCGAAAAAAATGTGTACATTGAAATGTCAATGTCTTGAGAGTGCCTGGAAATGGTTGCCTGTAAATTGCCTCGTGTGACATGGGCCTTGAAAACATCTTAGGTCTGTTTGAAAGGAACTCGGCACGGAATTCGTGATTGACTATTTATTACCAAGAATTTAAGGTAGCGAGGTTCGATATCAAATCATGTTATCTACATGAGTGGGCGGTCCAGTTTGTCATCCCTTCTACCCGCCTGTAATAAGTATGTTTGATTTTGTAAATCAACAGTAATGACTTCTTTGGATTCTGACATAAAAAAAATATGATGGCTGAGGTATACCAATACACATAGAATAATAAACATTCAAAATGAAATGTCAGGAGTGTGATCAATAACCCACTCCGTTGCAGAAACATCTCAGTACCGAGCCCCCATAAAACCATCGCTAGCTTTTCGATCAAATTTCACTCAATCCAATGATCTATCATTTCGTTTCGAGTGAACGATCCGTAACTTTGATAACATGTTATTGGTTTTTATATTTTTGTTTCATAATTTCATTGAGATCATTCATGACATGGGTGTATAGTCAGTTATACTCAATGTGAACGCTGAACATAGTGGCAAAGGGGAAAGAAGCTAGGAACATTATTTATTGCCAAGGAGCCAGAAGCAACATTTACAGCAACTAAAACCGTTTTTACTAGTCGAAACAGACCATGTCCGAACTGCTGACTTCGGTTATGGGTACGGCCGGAGAGATCACTGTTAAAGCCTGAGCCCAAATTTCAAAGAGCTGCTAAAACACAACAAAAAAGCTAAGCACAACAAAATATGCTAACCAGAGGATACGAGTCAAAATACAAAGTCACATGTACCATTTCTGACTAGCTGCTTAAATCTGCTAAGCAGAAATGTGTCGAGCAAAATTGTTGATCGGGAAGTTTGTATATTAGGGACCTTTTCGAAACCACGGCATCGACTTTGGATTCGGCTCAGCCTAGCTTGGCCCCGCGGTTGTTTTGACAATTTCATGTGCGTTGGGTACGGGCTTAGGGCTTCCGACGAGAGAACGAAGCCTGAAGCTGAATTAAAAGCCGAAGCAATGAATTCGAAAAGGGCCAAAGAGTTCAAGATACAGTTTACCCAAGATGGTTATTTAGAAATGCTGATACTAGTCTCAAAAAGGAACCATTTCTCATCAGCAGTGAATCAATGGTTGTTCAAATGGACCGTGACAGTGATGAAATGAAACAATGATCACTGGCAGTCACGCCCAATTGTTATCATTGCACGCCAAACGGGCAAAACGGAAATCATGTTATAATAACCCTCGATCGTTCATGCGGTCTCTCTCGTACAGGTGTCAAGTTGATAATGACCGACATCCGTTTTGGGTAATAAATAAAGACCGTTTGGTCCATTAATAACTTGTGAACTTGAAGTCGGCATCAGGTACATGTCCGGTGGACTGGGGGCAAGACACCTGTCGGACTGTTAAGCATCCGGTAATTTGTTGCGACAACTTGTAAAGCCTGCAGTGGCAGACTAAAGATACCGCGTCGTTGAATTAAATAGCAAATTTGTCAAAGGACACAACCCTTTTTTTTATACATGTGTTAGAAAAAACTTCCGCAACCTAAACTTAAACTCGTGTCTAGTTAGGGAAGATAAACATCGGAAAATATCAATTAACTCTAATGAAATTGAAAGACTTGGCAAGGAGGGGCTCTCGTGTTACAAAACTATTTTCAAACCGTTTTCCGAAAATAAAAACTTGGCTTATTTTTAAAATTTTTTAAAGTGATTGTTCTTCTTTTCCTTTTCCCGTTCGTGCAATTTTTTAATGTAACTAACGTCTACTGTTTATGGTTTAATATCATTCGAGTTGTCTATTCAGTGCCAATACACTTTATTGTTTAAACAAATTGTTGTAGTTCTCTTAAAGGCAGTGGACACTACTGGTAATTACTCACAATAATTATTAGCATAAAAACTCACATGGTAACGAGTAATGGGGAGAGGCTGGTAGTATAAAACATTGTGAGAAACGGCTCCCTCTGAAGTGACGTAGTTTTCGAGAAATAAGTAATTTTCAAAGAATTTGATTTCGAGACCTCAAATTTAGAATTTGAGGTCTCGAAATCAAGCATCCGAAAGCACACAACTTCGTGTGACAAGTTTTTCTTTTCTTGCATAGTTATCTCGAAACTCCGACGACCAATCGAGCTCAAATTTTCACAGGCTTGTTATTTTATGTATATGTTGAGATACACCAAGTGAGAAGACTGGTCTTTGACAATTACCAATAGTGTCCAGGGTCTTTAACGAGTACGCTGCTAGTTATCTTTTATTCTATAGTGTTGTATTTTTTGTTTTACATATTCAATTTCACTTCACTGTTATCGGAGGCAATTGATACTTAGTTTTTTAATAATGCTATTGTGGTTGGCTACGTTACGGAACATTAGGCCTCGTAGCGTCAAGGTGATGAATACAGCAATCAGTAAAATTACATAGTTAGAGATTAACATAATAACAATACAACAAAACATGATATTCCATCAATATACACCATTTGCAACATTGACCAACTTACTTTAACCTGCATTGAGGTGCAAGACCAATACACTCCTTTTGTTCTTTTGATGTTGTCTTTTCAGTCACTCGGTTACCATGACAACGGTTACGCGCCCTGCGTTTAACGTGACGTTGTCGTACTTACAGCCAATATCGCCCCGGCACGCTAGTTCATTATTGCTTATTTAATTTACAGAGAAAAAAAAATCCTCTATTATGCAGTTTTACCCCGTTCCCATGGTAGCGAGTGCCGCAATAAATAAATAATTTCAAAGCGTCAATCTATTTTTGGTCGCGACGTGATAAGGAGCGGGTAATTAGCCATGCACAGCCCTCGGCAAGACGCCTGTGTAACACCCCCTTTTCTTTCACAATTAAAACAATTAGCATCCGTGAAGACTGTCTTCGCATGTTTGGACGAGAAGTCTTGTTTCAAATAAGTTCATATCTCGTAAAAACATTTTTTATCTTAATAACCAAATTACGTCTTAATAATTTATACTCCATGTGTTGGTATTTTTTGTCTCTCTGTGTATTTATATCTCAAAGGGTTTTGATGAGCTTTGTTGTCAATTTGTTTTGGCCATGACATTAATCCCTACTCACTGTAAATGCGAGTTAATATGTAAATATTAATAATATTTATCTGGTAAAAATGTCAGTTTCAATAGTCGTCAAATTTTTGAGAAAAAGATGAAAATCGCAAAGCAATGTTTTCAGGAGTGTCGCGTAAATCCGTTGTACACGCTAAAATAATGTTCGACTCCTTTCAATGAATACTATTTTCGTGACAATGTTTAAAGGCAGTGGACACTGTTGGTAATTTTCAAAGACTAGCCTTCACAGTTGGTGTATCTCAACATATGCATAAAATAACTAACCTGTGAAAATTTGAGCTCAATCGGTCATCAAAGTTGCGAGAAAATAATGAAAGAGGTGATACAGTTTTTGAGAAATAAATTAAAGGCAGTGGACACTATTGGTAATTACTCAAAATTATTATTAGCATAAAACCTTTCTTGGTGACGAGTAATGGGGAGAGGTTGATGGTATAAAACATTGTGAGAAACGGCTCCCTCTGAAGTGCCATAGATTTCGAGAAAGAAGTAATTTTCCACGAATTTGATTTCGAGACCTCAGACTTAGAACTTGAGGTCTCGAAATCAACCATGTAAACGCACACAACTTCGTGTGACAAGGGTATTTTTTCTTTCATTATTATCTCGAGGTGATATCATCTCGGCAAGTAATATGTTAAGAGAACCTTTTTGCTATCATTATATTTAAACTGTGAAAGTTTGATGTAAATCTGTGAAAAAAATTATGTTGTCTGTCGCACACAAAGTACCCCAAATCCTTTAAGATAAGCAATTGTGTCTTACACAATACCATATTTTGTGCATTTATGCAAACAAGGAATGCATTATGCACCTTAATGGTCTTAATTTCTATCAATTTTCTATCTTCCAAATAAATAACGTAAGAGGTTTGGAAGTCGTCTCGTTCTAATGGGCGCGAACGATAGATTGTCAATCGAGGATCTCAGTGCGTAGGAGTAAGCTTTTTTGTTCACACCAGCGTTTATAGGTCTACACTACACGAAAGGCATTTCTTTTTCTCTTTTAAAGACACTGGACACTATTGGTAATCGTCAAAGACCAGTCTTCTCACTTGGTGTATCTCAACATATACATAAAATAACAAACCTGTGAAAATTTGAGCACAATTGGTTATTGTAGTTGCGAGATAACAATGAAAGAAAAAAACACCCTTTTCACACGAAGTTGTGTGCTTTCAGATGCTTGATTTCGAGACCTCAAAATTTAATCCTGAGGTCTCAAAAACTACGCTACTTCAGAGGGCGCCGTTTCTCACAATGTTGTATACTTCTGAGCTCTCCGTTGCTCGTTACCAAGTAAGTTTGCATGCTAACAATTAGTTTGAGTAATATAACAGTGTCCACGGCCTTTAAACAAAAAGCTTAAAGCTGACATAACCATAGGACAAACTACCCACTATGATCAAAATCAGATTATCTTCCAGCCGTATGTTGCGGATGTTTAACATTTCTCCCCTGACTTTGCTTCTATTTTGATTGTATGTCACATCACTCTAAACGCACAATACTTCAAACTTCAAGTAGCTAAATCTACGAATATGAAGACTGGGTTTTTTTCTTCATCAAGTGAATGGGGTTATCTTTGTAACGAGCGCACGAGCTATCTTTGCCCGTGTACTGCCTTGGACTGACGGGAACACGTGCGACATGTCTCCAGGTGTTTCCGTCAATCACAGTCAAGGAAGCGATGATATATGGTTTGACACCCTACAACGGCACTCCGAGGTATCATGGGATTTGAGTCTTCGTGTCCATGTCGCTTCGGTTATCACGATATATGGGTTTTGCGTAGAGAAGGGGTTCACCTTGCATGGGGGGGGGGGGGAGGGAATTATAAAAGGACACGGCACGAGCATTTCTTATTTAGAAGGGGATGTTGCAATGGGGTTTGAAATTCCCTGATGATTTGAGGTTTTTGCCAGAAGTAAGTGTCACTTGACTCGCTTCTTTTAATGTCAGCCAATATTAAGAAAATATTGTTAAAGCGAACCAGACAAAGCATATGACTGGCTAAGAGGCTTGTTCACACTTCTGTGCACCTTTATTTTGGTGTTTATGTCTGCAAATTTTGTTCGGTCTCAAAGCTGATACATTCTTAGATAGGCTAATAAAAACACTATAGTAGTAATAAGACTTTATAAATAGTGCTAAGTCAATCAATAAAAATGCTCACACGTGCTTTGCATACTTTAAAGCAAAACTTAAAAAAGATTTGTAATGAAGTACATCCAGTGGCAATTAATACAAAGGATGTATGATAAACAAAACAAATTGCTAAAATAATCCTACGAAAATAAAATTGTGTATTTAAACCTGTAAAAAAAACACGACAAAAACGCGATAAAAAGTACAATTATGGATACATAATGCAATCAAGTCCGTCACACAGAAGTGACAACAAAACACAAAAGATCAAAAGTAGCTTTTTCGATAAGTTTTTGTAATTGTTTAATTGTGCTTTTATTTTTCAGTTATTGTAAGCGCTGTGATGTAGTTTTCTATGGGGAGCGTTTCTAAATACCTGTTGTTATTATTATTATGATTATTATTATTAAAAGAGACAAATTAATATCTTACACGTTCACCTTGAAAGTTAATTTAGTTATTAATATTGAAAAATAATAATATAGTCTTATAAAAGTGCATAACGTACCTGCCGATAAGGCACTTGAGGCGCTTGAATAATTAGAAACACTCTAAGACAGGTTTTGAGTTTCTTTGAATTATGAGACAAAACTTAAACACCTTAAAGGCAGTGGACACTATTGGTAATTGTCAAAGACAAGTCTTCTCACTTCGTGTATCCTAACAAGTATACATAATAACAAACCTGTGAAAATTTGAGCTCAATTGGTGAAAGAAAAATACACCCTTGTCTACCGAAGTTGTGTGCTTTCAGATGCTTGATTTCGAGACCTCGCATTCTAAACTTGAGGGTCTCGAAATCAAATTCGTGTAAAAATACTTCTTTCTCTGAAGTACGCCACTTCAGAGGGAGCCGTTTCTCACAAAGTGTTATACCATCAATCTCTCCCCATTACTCGTTACCAAGTAAGGTTTTATGCTAATAATTGTTTTGAGTAATTACCAATAGTGTCCACTGCTTTTAATGATTTAATATAAGCCATTAAGCAAACCCCGAAGTTTGCGATAGAACAATGAAAGACAATACACAATTTGTTGCACAAATTTACGGGCTTCAGCCCTCTGAAGTCTTTTATCAGATTCAAATATTTGAGTAAGAAATTGCCTGTTTTCTAAAAAAAAAAATATATATACGTTACTTCAGACGAAACCGTTTCTCACAGTGTTTTATACCATCAACAGCTTCCAATGGCCACTACCAAGTAAACTTTTATGCTAAACATTATCTGAGTAATATACAAATAGTTTCCATTGCGTGTAACACAGGAACTAAAAGACAACAACTTGACAAACTAAAACATAGAATAACAAACATGGAAATTGAAATGTCAAGAGTATGATTAATAACAAACTCTGTTTCTAAAACGTCTCAGTACCAAGCCTAATAAAAACCAGCTTTTTCAATCAAACCTCACTCAATCCAATGATCTCTCACTTTGTTTCAAGTGCTGAACGATCTGCTGTAACTGTGATATGCAATGCTCAACAGCATTATTTGTTTGCAGAATTGTTTTCATATTTTGATTGAGATCATTCATGTCATGGGTCTGTTGTCGCTTGAACTCAAGGTGAAGGCTAAACATAGTGGCAATTGGGAAGCTGGGAATAATATTTATTGCACAAAGCGGAAATGATAAAACAATATATACCTCGCAAGTTATTGGCTTTTGGATGCGAACACCCATTGCAATCTTCTTGTTCCAGTAAGAGTATTAAAGGCAGTGGACACTATTGGTAATTACTCAAAATAATTATTAGCATAAAACCTTTCCTGGTGACGAGTAATGGGGAGAGGTTAGTGGTATAAAATATTGTGAGAAACTGCTCCCTCTGAAGTGACGTAGTTTTCGAGAAAGAAGTAATTTTCCACAAATTTGATTTCGAGACCTCAGATTTAGAACTTGAGGTCTCGAAGTCAACTATCTAAATGCAAACAACTTCGTGTGACAAGGGTGTTTTTTCTTTCATTATTATCTCGCAACTTTGATGACCGATTGAGCTAAAGTTTTCACAGGTTATTTATTGTATGCATATGTTGAGATATACCAACTGTGAAGGCTAGTCTTTGACAATTACCAATAGTGTCCACTGCCTTTAAAGTGTGTTTTTTATATTAATTTTGTGGCCATGTTAATTTTGTGGCTGTGAATAATATTGTTTGCAATGTCATTTGCCTGTAGAAGTTTCAGCTTTCATTAGTCGTCAAGTCTTTAAGAAGAAAAAAGTGTAAATTACATAGCAATGTTTTCAGGAGAGTCGCGTATTTTCGTCTCGTGAGACAGATACTATTTATTTTACTAAATTCTCAAAAACTACAGCACCATAGCAAGACAATTATTTAGTGGAAGCTTTCTACCACCATGTAAGTTTAATGTAAAAATGTGGACATTTGTGTTTTGTGTCATTCAAAAAGTATCCAGACCCTTTGAAATAGTAGTTTTTCTTTTGTAAAAGAAATACTATAAATTGGGTAGTTATGCTCTCAAGAAAACGCCGACATCGAATGATAGGGATTTATTATCTCACATCATTTGCATAATTTCAAACGCCAATTATTTCCACTGAAAATCTGTACTTAAAACTCTACAGTTAAAAAAAAATCATTTTATTTTCATAAATATCTGCACAAGAAAAGAAAAAGGTAGTCAGTGACCTGACGTCAAGCCATTCAGTATTGTTTTGAATTTTAGTTTTTTAAATGTTAACCCCATTGTGTCAATATCTTCCTGTCATTGATTTCGTCTTTTGTTGTTGGTGTAAACCAGCCCCCTTCCCTCCACCTCTATTGTGTCTCTCTGTATTGTTCGTTTCTTGCCTTTTTTGTTTGTTTTTTTGCCACTTTTCATCTCTTTTCACTTGACTGCCTCTGCTGTGTTGTATTGTCATTATTAGCCTTCGAAAAAGACTCTGCTAGGGTTGACATGTCAGGCTATCAATATTTTGTGCATTTTAAAATTTATTGGTGTATTTATTTTTTATTCTTTTTGGGGAAGTCATGTGACTTTTTTCGCACAAAACAATGTAATAACTGACACTTGTTACTTTCACAGTAATACCTTGTACCAGAACAGGTATAAATACCTCACAACAGTAGAATAGCTTCATCTACAATCTTAAATCATTTATTTATTTATTTATTTAATTATTTTGGAAATTAAGGTTCACTTTGGATGCAACCTTATACTGCGAAAGATTAACTAAAGTGGGGGATAAAACCGAATCACGGGAAAATCAAACCCAAATTCTTCCATCAATCCTGCATACCTTTAGTGTATTTAGATAAATAGAGTATGGAATAACATAATTAATCCGCCGCAGGACATTCATTTTAGCGAAATTGAAGAGGATTTTGAAACAATTCTCAGCAGAGTTGACTGCTAGACAGATTGAATGTTTTTTTTGTAACACAACTGTGAAAGTCTTTGTATATAATAATATATCTGCGGGGCATATACACCCGTTTGTATATTATTATGTCTCGAATTATAAGTTTTTTAATTTTCGAAGTTAATAATTTTTCTGTTCAATAATACTATAGCTCGAATTGCTTCGATCACCAATTTAGAGTGGCTTCTGACTGGCTCTCCCTTCCACCAAAAATTAAGACATTGACAAATATGGCTCTCAGAGCACCGGAATGTGAATCCGGGGGTCGCATGTTCCAAGTCCCAATTCGGTCCATTTCTCTTTGTTCGCAAAGTAAAATTAAAGGCAGTGGACGCTATTGGTAATTACTCAAAATAATTATTAGCACAAAACCCTACTTGGTAACAAGTTATAGGAAGAGGTTAATAGTATAAAACATTGTGAGAAACTGCTCCCTCTGAAGTGACGTAGTTTTCGAGAAAGAAGTAATTTTCCACGAATTTGATTTCGATACCTCAGATTTAGAATTCGAGGTCTCGAAATCAAGCATCTGAAAGCGCACAACTCCGTGTGACAAGGGTGTTTTTTCTTTCATTATTATCTCCCAACTGTGATGACCAATTGAGCTGATTTTTTCACAGGTTTGTTGTTTTATACATATGTTGAGATACACAAAGTGAGAAGACTGGTCTATGACAATTACCAATTGTGCCCATTGTCTTTAAGAGCGGCTTCTGACTGGCCGTCCCTTCCACCACAAATCAAGGCATTCACAAATATCGCTCATAGAGCACCACAACCGGAACATGAATCCGGAGGTTACATGTTCAAGTCACAATCCGGTCCAGGTTTTTGTTTTTGTCCCTTGTGGTTAATTGCTTACAACAACATTCTGTGTCCGAAATGATGCAATGCTGAGATATTGTCCCACGAGCCCAATATTGATGAGATTAAATCCAATGCGATACAAGATAATAAGTTTTTGATTACACTAAGGTATGACCAATAATAACCGAAATGAAATAACATGTCCTCAGGATGGTTGGATTGTAGCTGTTAATTTGAAACAAGATGACGGGAAGTAATTTACTCTTCTGGCAAAATATGTTTTAATTGTGTTCGTGCAAATGAATCCAGCTTTGAATTAGGGCTCAAATGTATCAAATTCGGCTGTGTAATAAACCAGTTTTCATTTAAGATATTTCCTTATGAAAGTGTGGAAATAAATAAGAAATCACGCAAAATGGTGTAAAAAATGTCATTTTACTTTATACTTTTTCTGAGAGAAATGTTTGGTTGAGCAAAAGTTATCGTCATGTTGTCCCGGCTTATTTTCGAAAACTGTTCATGATGTTTACTTTTTACTTATAATTTTAAAATTTGCATGACCTGATTAAAAAAAAAAATCATATATCAAAACATGTTTGGTTCTGAATGGATTTATGCTTAAAGTAGTGAGTGAATGTCAATATCCCGACAACAAATTCACTTCAGTTGTTAATTGTTTAACCATTTTAATACCATTAATTGTCAAGTGCAGTACCTTAAAACGTAAGATTATAACTTTGTCGAATCTATAAAACAAAACTATTTAGAATTTGAATCTAAACTTAATAGGACAAATCAGCCAATAAATCTAACCTACATCTTTAAAGACACTGGGCACTATTGATACTTGTCAAAGACAGGTCTTCTACTTGGTGTATCTCAACATTATGTACAGAAACAAACCTGTGAAAATTTGAACTCAATTGGTCGTCGAAATTGCGAGATAATAATGGAAGAAAAAACGTCCACACGAAGTTGTGTGCTCTCATGATTGATTTTGAGACCTCGCGCGTGAGGTCTCGAAATCAATTAAAATATTTTTCTCAAAAACTACGTCTCCTCAGAGGGAGCCATTCCTCACAATGTTTTCTACTATCAACAGTCCTCCATTGCTCGTTACCAAGTTAGTTTGTATACGCTAACAATTATTTTGAGTAATGGCCAATAGTGCTGGTTTAATCGGATCGTGATGAATTGTCAATTCTCGTGTTTGCTTTGTCGCCAAACAATCTGCCTGATCCATAGTCCTAATTAATCACAAATACTTTCTAAAACAGGACGTCAAAAAAAAAATCGCAGCCAACTGAGTCCATGAGTGACATTTCACCCCGACATTTTCCCGCCCAAATCTAGCCGTCAATTGTTTTCCCAAAATTCATAAGTCCACTCAATATCACAAACTATTTACTTTAGACCAAGCAAATCGGATTTAATTTGACCCAGTTATCAACATCTGTTTTTAAGAAATTGCAATCTCGCCCTCGGGAGAACTTTTGAAGGCAATACGGCATCTGTCAAGGTGTGCTGCTAAGACAATATTTGATGCGAGCGGTAGACCTCTTACCTCGTCTCCAATTTATGTATTTGTACACTCAGTTACTAAAGTACAAAAACCTTATTTGTAAAATGTTGTTTTAGGCTAAAAACAAAGAAGGAGCATGTTTCGCGTACTCCCTAATAGGAAATATTTTTTTAAATGGGCCCCCTTTTTTAAATGGCCGCTCAACACATTTTTTTCTGGGCTTTTTTTTTTCCTCAGATTTTGTTGTTGTTGCTGATATCGTTAACATATATCTTTTTCTTTTTTTTAACAAAAAAAGAAAGAAGTACAAACAGAGGCCGCATTTTTAAAGAAAAACGGACGGGACACTCATCATGTTTTTATTTGTATTTTGCCCACTTTTCATTATCTTGTTTTTGTTGTGAATGGGACTGGAGGTGTTTGTGTATACTTGAGTTTAACTCGTGTATAAGGAGTTGAAAGGGAAGGTACACTGTTCGGTAATTGTCAAAGACCAGTGTTCTCACTCTCAACATATGCATAAAATAACAAACATGTGAAAATTGAGCATCGGAGTTGGGAGAAAATGATGGAAGAAAGAACACCCTTGTTGGGCGAATTTGTGTGCTTTCAGATAAGAATTAAAGACTTCTAGCTAGAAGTCTTTTATTATTTTAGTGAGAAATCACATCTTTTTCTCAAAAACTACGTTACTTCAGAGGGAGTCATTTCCCACAATGTTTTATACTATCATCAGCTCTCCAATGCAAGTTACCAAGTCAGTTTTTAAGTTAATATTTGTTTTGAGACTTTAAGAAGTCAATATACACGTAGGTGACTGATCCGTTTAGAGCCCGCCTCTATGCGTAGGAAATCTTGGCAGAGCTTGTTTTGACTTTCCATTCATTCCACCCCCTCTTTTTGTGTTTGCAAATATACAAACACTACATGTCTAGTTTTCTCTCTTTTTCTTTTTCTTCTTGTTTTCTTTACAATTCAGTAGCCCAGGGTGATTAAGATTTGAACTGGGTGTTTATGTGAATATGGATGATACAAACACTATGTCTAGTTTCTTCCTTCCTTGTTCTTCTTCTTCTCATTGCTTTCTTACCAAAACAACAGACAGACCAAGGTATTGTGAATATGGAAATAAACATACAAACACTAGTTGTCTAGTTTTCTCTCCTCTTCTTCTTCAAATTGCTTTCTTTAAAAACAACCTAACAGGGTGAATAGGATTTGAACTCGACAGGAAAAAACAAAATAATGATAAAACAATTGGATTTGAAGTAGACGTACGGTGGTTTATCTTGCCAACGTGTCGTCCTTAATTATCGGAACTGAATCCCACTTCGTTTAAAATGGATTAACGTCATCCCCCCTCAATCCGGCCAATTGGATTAGCCTCTTGGATTTGTGGGAAGGTGTCATCTTCATTATTTTCCTCCTGAGACATAACCACAATCTGATTGTAAGCACATTTTCGGGTCTGACAAAATCGCGTTCCGTTAAATTGTTTTTAAGCGTTGCTGTCTCCCCCACGCATGAAAAAAAAGCACTAAAGTTACTTTAGCCCGAGCGACTATACACCGGTTTGGTTTTTCTTCATACATTTATGCAAAAAATTAAAAACTAATAAAACGAGATGTAGTTACCCGGCTGAGGTTCATTCACCTTTTAGCTTGTAGGTGTTTATTCAAGCTACATTTGGTCACTATCTTATCGCACTGCCAAGCGGCTCATTCTCAATTCATGTTCGATAGTTACAACTCGTTCTGTTGTACTTCAATAGCGGGTGCGCATATCAATGAAACACCGTGTTTAAATGCCACGACTGTGTTTGACAACTGAAGAGACATTCTTTTTTATTTCAATGAAATTCATGCAGCTAGGATGAGATAAACGCTTGGAGTACATTATTGCAATAAATATAAGTGAGGGGAAACAACGCCGGCTAAACTGTCTGTGTTGTTTCAAACCACGATCTTATCTCAGTGGTTTAATAAATAAAACATTTCTATATCTGGATGGGGGAGGCCTTTATTGAAAACAGCCCTTCGGTAAAACATTATGATCTTTCTCTATTCTTTCAAATTATTCTCCTTTGTTTTGTAGGACTAAGGGCAAACAGAAAACCTTACGGCCTAACTAGATTATCTCTATGAGGTTTTTTTCCCCGATAGTTTTTAGTGAAATGTAAATTCATTCCGAACATCTTACACGTTGTATGTGCCTTGGATATATTGACTAATTTTGACGGGTGTAAAGAAATGTCAATGCGAATGAAACCTTCTGTTTGGTTGTTCTTCGGCTGGTTTTTGTTTACTTGTTTGTTTAGACGATCTTCCCTCAGTAAGGGAACTCGATACAAAGCTCCCACGTGGGGATATCAACGCCAAGTTGGCAACAGCCAATCTCTCATACAAACATCGGTTTACCGTTTCAGATTATGAACTGTAGGCCTACACACAATATATATTTTCTTTTCATTATTTAAAAACCCGAGGTAAACATATCGGACCTTCTCGTTTTGATAAAAACACAAGTTTTAGAAGCATCAAAAGGTTAGTTCTGAACAATAATAAGTCGGTATTATGAATACAATACAAAGCAGTATATCATTGTTTAAAGTCATGCTTATGTGTTGAGCGTGTTGATTGGGCAATATTATTAAGATGTTCTATCATCCCTAAAACTCAATGGACCCATCGATTGCGCTTGTGATGTTTGGCAGTTCAACTAATACTTAAATTACGAATAATAAAGCGTATAGTTCTTTGGTCAATGATCTAGCAAAATATTTGAAAACTCTTTTGTACCTCACTTACAAAATGTTAGGGACCGATGAAAGAACAAATTTAATGAATTGGTGTTTTCGAGGGAGCACCATTAAATCAAATAGCGCATGGTTTTGGGTGTATTATGATAGGCCTCCTCGTTACATCTAGTCTCAGTATGCATCATATTCAACCCCTACTACACCCCAGCCAACCCACCCCACCCCACCTCACCTCACCCCACCCCACCCTCAGCTTTCACCCTTCATCATACTCCAAGTCAAACGCCCACTTGACGCCATCTTCGGTCTGGTCTGTAATGACGTCATCATCCGTGGTCATCATACCGCGCATAAAATAATTTTAGCGTAATGAGACAAACTCTCACTTGGGATATGCCGTCAGACTGACGTAGTGATGATGATTAGCAAGATTGAACAAAAGGTTACTTAATAATCGACAACTCGACACACACGGTTCTTATCATAATTGAATAACAAAGGAAGAGCTATAACACAACTAACTGTGAAATCCTTACGGTATTTTAAAGGCACTGGACACCTTTGGTAAAATTGCCAAAGACCAGTATTCTCACGAGGTGTATCCCGCTATGCATAAAATAACAAACCTGTGAAAATTTTGACTCCATCTGTCATCGAAGTTGCTATAGGGAATGATGAAAGAAAAAAACGCCATTGTTGCACCAATTTGAATACTTTCGATTGCATAATAAAAGTCTTCCGGCCTAAAGTCTATTAATATTGTGGTCTAGCTTCACGTTACGCGAGCAAAAACGTGACCGTGAACGTCAGAAAAAAATTGACGTAACCACTTTTGGTGTAATGAATGTTCGCAAACAATGGTAACTTCACGTATTCTTAAAACGTGAGATTTTTACAACAGCATTTTCTCACGTTAACGTTTTTGTTCTCGTTGAACGTGCAATTAAATACTCCCTTATATTTGAATGAGAAACTATACCTCTTACTTCAGAGGGAGCCATGTCTCACAATCTGTTATTCTATCAACAGTTCTCCATTGCTTGTTACCAAGTACAATTTTAACTCTAATTATGTTGAGTAGTTACCAATAGTGTCCATTAATACGTTTACCTGATCGCGCCATAGGTTCCATTGGTCAGAGGAGACCGCCGTGTATAAGGCATGTTATCCTGGTGATCGATTTCGAACCAAGGTCTCTACCGACACTCGCGAATTTCCGTTTTATCAAAATAGAAGAAAGGAAATGCACTGTAGAGTTGTTTCCTACCTTCCTGAGCTGCACAGTGGCTAATTTTATCCTTCTTAGGAAAGACGTCCCCGTTCAATGTATTTATAATTATGTTAATACTAATTAGTTTTGAATAGAGGCATCAGTTATGTTATGTTTATACTGAGTCACGACTCATTTACATTTTTATTTATGACTTGAGCAGAAAGGCTAATTTTTTTTTCTCTGACCAATATTTGCCTCGTATCAAAAATATGAAGTGCTATTCCTTTAAAGCGTAAAATAGACAAATTCCATTTGGTTGATGTTATTGTATAAGGAGACTTGAACTTTAATTATCGTATTAGGGCAAAATAAATGTCAAAAAGAATCTATTTGGGGCGCGGTTTGTGACGATACACAGGAAACAAAATAATCGTCCGTTTTTCTATCGTCATTATTTTATCAAAAGAGGATTACATTGTGTGTTACTGCTACTGTTCTAGTTGTTGGTTTTGTTGTTGTTGTTGTTGCTGTTGTTGTTGCTGTTGTTGTTGTTGTTGTTGTTGTTGTTGTCGTTGTCGTCGTTGTCGTCGTCGTCGTCGTCGTCGTCATCGTCGTCGTCGTCGTCGTCGTCGTCGTCGTCGGCGACGTTAATTGTCGCTGTTGTCGCTGTTGTTGTTGATGTTATTGTTATTGTTTGTTTGGTTAGTATTATTGTTGTTTGGTTGCTTCTGTTGTTGTTGTTGTTGTCATCTACGTCCCTTCGCACTATCGTCATTTATAAGGTAGCTCGAACTGCCTGCATTAATTTCATTCGTGTGCAATGATCACACTGTAAGTAAAAGGGTAATCAACATTGACGATGTACTCATTAGTAAACAACAACAATCAACAATGTGTCCTTATCTCCACATTGAGGCAACATAGACTTGTCCCAGCCGAACAATTCCGGAAATTACACAATTAATCACAATTTGCGATCGAGTAATTGATTCACAAATCATGAAAGGTGTTTGTGCTCATTCATTCTGGTCAAGAATATGGGACGGAGGCCAATGGCTCTCAACCATGTTCCAACTTCCTGGTCTTTGACATGGTCAGTTATAGTTGCATTATAGTACTCTGATAGTTTCCCAATAGTTTTTAAATAGTGTGACTTTTATAATAGTGCAAACAGGTGCATTTCACCCAGTATAATATCTTTAATCCAATAACACACGGGGCGTGGGGGTATATTGAACCCTATATAATAGATCCTTTACAAACCAAACTCGGAACAAATCGTTTTCACAGCTGCTCTCTCGTAATCATATCATTTATGTATGAATCTAAAACTATTGAAATCACGAGCATACTATATTTGTTTGAGAACAAGGCTGAAAGGCTTGACAAACAAACTAGTTTTTTTTTATTCGTCAACCCTAAACCGGAGTGTCATGCGTATACAGCACCGATCTGTTGATTTATAATTGAAAGCGATATGAGGGAATTTATTTGTTGAGAAAGTGTTTTTGATTTGAACGACTAATCGGGCGGAAGTTTACCAAAAAAAAAGACATTTGGCGTAAGTACATTTTTCTTCATTGATTATTAAAGGCATTAAAGGCAGTGGACACTATTGGTAATTGTCAAAGATTAGTCTTCACAGTTGGTGTATCTCAACATTTGCATAAAATAACAAACCTGTGATAATTTGAGCTCGGTCGTCGAAGTTGCGAGATAATAATGAAAGAAAAAAACACCCCTGTCACACGAAGCTGTGTGCTTTCAGATGGTTGATTTCGAGACCTCGAATCAAATTCGTGGAATATTACTTCTTTCTCGAAAACTATACGTCACTTCAGAGGGAGCTGTTTCACACATTGTTTTATACCATCAACCTCTCCCCATTACTTGTAGTCAAGAAAGGTTTTATAATGATAATTATATTGAGTTATTACCAATAGTGTTCACTGCCTTTAACAACATCGCTACTTATCTTCAGAATAACGTATTTCAGCTATCGTTACCCGAGTCAACTTACGATTAAACATGAGATATGTATTAAATAATACGATTTCAAATATCGTTACTACTGCAGGTGTCTTTAAGCGGCAATTTTGTCACAAAACTAACTTTTGGACTGAACGAGGTTCAAAAGGAATTATCCTCCGCTGTCTTTTTATCATTTTTGGATCAAAGGTTGAATCGATTTGTCAATTATCGTGGATGCAGTGCTACTATTTTGAGATTTATCGAGCTAACAGATCAAAGGGGCAATTTTAATATCAGATTCAAACGTTTTTTTATTGATGGGCTTAAGATATTTTTTTTACAGTTGCTAATGTATCGGGTAACAATGCGGTAAACGTTGGAAGCTTCAAAATATATATTGACAATAAAACCCTCAAAGCGTTAGTATTAAAGCCATTGGACCCTTTCGGTAAAAAAAAAAGAACAAAAAGTTCACAGATTTACAAATAATTTACAGGGTTTACAGAAGGTAATGGTGAAAGACTTCTCTTGAAATATTAGTCCATGAAATGCTTTACTTTTTGAGAAAACGGTAAAACAATATAAATTCTCGTTAGCGAGAATTACGGATTTGTTATAAACACGTGTCATGACACGGCGAAACGCGCGAAAACAGGAGTGGGTTTTCCCGTTATTTTCTCCCGACTCCGATGTCCGATTGAGCCTAAATTTCCACAGGATTGTTATTTTATGTATAAGTTGTGATACACGAAGTGTGGGACTTGGACAATACTGTTTACCGAAAGTGTATAATGGCTTTAAAGACAAACTCAAGCAAATTGTGTTGTCTCTTTAAAGGGAAAATCTGAATATCATACATTTTATTTTACGTATATTTTTATGCCGGTATAACGACTCCATCTTGGCCGCCTCAGGTAGATGGCCATGTACCTTATTGCCCCCCCCCCCCCCCCCCTTCTATCCAAGACTCGCATTAAAGGCAGTGGACACTAATGATAGTTACTCAAAATAATTATTATCATAAAACCTTACTTGGTAACGAGTAATAGAGAGGTTGATAGTATAAAACATTGTGATAAACAGGTCCCTCTGAAGTGACGTAGTTTTTGAGAAAGAAGTAATTTTCCACGAACTTGATTTCGAGACCTCAGATTTAGAATTTGGGGTCTCGAAAGCAAGCATCTGAAAGTACACAAGTTCGTGTGACAGGGTGTTTTTTTCTTTTATTACTATCTCGCAACTTAGACGACCGATTGAGCACAAATTTTCACAAGTTTGCTATTTTATGCATATGTTGAGATACACTGAGTGAGAAGACAGGTCTTTGACAATAACCAATAGTGTCCACTGTCTTTAAATGAAACCTTAATAGAAGTCATGAGCTTTCACTTGTTAGTAAATGACGTGTTTAAAACTCGGTACAAGACGATATGATTAAAAGGCGCTCGTTTGAGAAAATGAATGTTTTCCAGTTCTTACCAGATATTTATATTCGTCGACATCAATTACAGAACCTCATTAAATCAATGATGTCCAGAAAATGCCATCTCAACAGGTTCAAAACTGGTGTCACTGCTTTACTTAACTTAAGAGATAACGTATAACACCCTACATAATTGATTTTAACCATTCTTATTGATGCGAATCCTATAGACCATGTGAACCTTGTTTACAATAAGTGTGACCTTGTACATTCTTTGAGTATTCTGGCAGGCAAAATACTACACTGATCCTATGGGATAGTTGACATTTTGTCTCATAATTTCCACATAAAACCAAGAGTTTTTATATGAAAGTAAAAGCTGAACAAGTTTCGAGATGTGCCCCCTTTCATCATATCAAAAGTTAGTAAGAATTAGACAGTGCAATCTCCACAAAATATAAGATTTTACGTTTTATTCCATTGAGCTGTGTCCAAAACATGCCTTCAGGAAGTCCAGCCTCTAAGGCTCTTTTGTAAACATGTGATGTCACAGGTCACATCGTCTATAAACTAACAATTCTCCCTTTCAGTTTTGTTGTCATTTGCTTTAAAATGTTAGCACTCTGCCTCATTATACGCAGTCTTTTCCATTTGTAAATCTAGCGCGTTTATCTTCAAAATTTGCATTATCTCAACATGGTGTTTTTCTCGTTAATAAATAAACAGATTTAATTTCAAAAAAAAAAAAAAAAAATGTGGTGTCACCAAGCACAGACATGTTTCTCACCAAAGGTGCCATGTTAATTAATGTTATGTATTGGTTCAATGAAGACCAGTTTGAATCCATAATGACTATTGCATCACAGACTAATGTGCCCTTCGTACTACAAGCAAGAGTGGAGGGTATTATTCATGCAATAAATTAAGGTACATCTGAGGACAGCTAGTTAGTTCGACATGTAACAAAATAATCTCATAGCAAAGTAGTGGTGGTGTGTTGTCATTTAAGCCTTCATGAAAGACTCTGCTTTTAGGGCCGAAACGCCAGACCATTAAAGTTTCTGGACACTATTGGTAATTGTTAAAGACCAGTCTTCTCATCAACATATGCATAAAATAACAAACCTGTGAAAACTTGAGCTCAGTTGGTCATCGAATGTGCGAGATAATAATGACAGAAAAACACCCTTGTCACACGAAGTTGTGTGCTTTCAGATGCTTGACTTCGAGACCTCACATTCTAAACTTGAGGTGTCGAAATCAAATTCGTGGAAAATTACTTCCTTCACGAAAACTACATTACTTCAGAGTGAGCCGTTTCTCACAATGTTTTTATACTATCAACCTCTCCCCATTACTTGTTACCATGTAAGGTTCGATGCTAATAAATATTTTGAGTAATTACCAATAGTGTCCACTGCCGTTAACAAAACATTAATGGCACATAGTCACCTTTGGTAATTTACATTTTTTGTATCCTAACATGTGCATAAAATAACAAATCTGTAAATATTTTGACACAGTTGGTCTTCGAAGTTGCAAGAGAATAATGAAAGAAAATAATACTATTGTAAAAATTTCAGATGCCTTCAGATGCCTAAAGAGGCTTCAGGCTCGAAGTAATTTAATATTTGAGAGAGAAATTACCTCTATAAAACAACGCTACTTCAGAAGGAGACGTTTATCACAATGTTTTATACAATCAACAACTCTACACTAATCGTTACCAAGTTAGTTTTTTTATGCTGACAATTATGTTTTAGTAATTACCAATAGTATTGGGTGCTTTTTAACGTTTCAAATCCTACTCATTTTTATCTTGTATTTATACCACAGTTTCTTCTTGGTGTTGTCTGTAGTTTCAACAGCTAATTCCATGATCTCAAAATATTATCACTGAATCACTTTCAAAATGACATTGATTACTTCCGCGATGAAGCAGCCACTTGGAAACATTTAAAAAAGTTGATATCTTATAAATCTTACCTGCGAGTACAAGTACTATCGTTGATAGAGTCGCAAGCAGTCCCGTATTTGCCATTCTGTTGGTGTTAACAAGGAGATCCCCTCTTCCCGATCCCTAAAAAAGTATCCTCGTTTTTTTTTTGTTCCCGCTAAAAAAATAAAGAGAGTCAGCTCAGTAGATGTTGAACGAAGCCCCGGGAGCAGATGGAGTGACTGTGATGTATAACCTGACTGTTAAAGTGATACGTTGCGATGTCTGACTACACTTGAAGTAAGAGTGTGGGGTTTTATACGTACTGTCGCTTGATGATAACTCTTTAGAGAACTTCAGGTTGTCCGCAGGGAACGCTCTTTTTTTGCACTGGCGGGGTACGGTATGATGAAACAACGCGCGCACCAACCAACCATCCACAGCGCTTGAACCACGCGTTATATGCAAATGAGGTTGGCATGACGTCAGGTTTAGTCTTTAGCACAAAGCGGTGATCTCCACTTACACTATGGCCGTCAAGATACAATTGCAATAATTGTCAGTAGCTAAATACACTATTAAGACACGTGAACATTGTCACAATGACATTTTACAGAGCGAGTTGAGTTCAGATTTTACATGTGTGTATTTTGTGACAATCAAAGAGTCCATCAAAACAGTATTTTGTTGTTTTGATAAAAGGCATGTATCATGTTTCTATGGACCTTTAGTTGGTCAGTATTAGAACGGCTTATTATCGGATGTGTCTGTCTATTTCATATTAAACATCGGTTAATTAAACATCAGTTTGGGCTTAAGTTACAAATAAAAACAACATATTCTAAAAAAAAAAAAAAAAAAAAAAAAAAGGCTTTTAGTTTCATATAAAATACTCAATTAAGAAGACAAATAGCAATGTAGTTGTACAAAATTACAGCAAACACTACTGTTATATTATTGCTAATAGTATGGCAATAATTGTACTTCAAATTTTTTGTCCACTTCTTTTTCTTGCGAATAATCCATATAGTTATTTTATTTCAAAAGGAAAATACATCCGTGCATTGTTTTTGGTTTAGGTTTAGGGTTGGGATTAGGGTTAGGATTAGGGGTTAAGTTTAGGGTTAGGGTTAGGATAAAGTTTGAATAACTGAGGAATGGGATTAGGGATTATGTTTATGGTAATGGTCAGAATCGGGCTTATGTTCAGGATTAGGGTTAGGGGTAGGTTTATGGTTTTGAGAGGGTTTGGGGGTTTGTTTTGGGTTAGGATTAGAGGTTAAAGTTAGGAAACGGTTAATTGTTTTGTAGGTGTAGGGTATAGGTTTAGGGTTAGGGTTAGGTTTGGGTTAGTCTTAATGTTAAGAGTTTGGGTTGTGGGTTATGGCGTTTGGCGTTTGGGTTAGGTTTGGGTTGAGGTTACAGTTATTTATAGGGGTTTGGTTTGAGTTATGAAGTTATCATTGAAATGGTAACTTGGTTTAGGTTTCTGTTTTTTCTGTGTTCATTTTCCCCATGGAGACATTCACAATTAGTTTTCACTTATTCAATCGGAAGTATACATATAGTCAGATATGTTGATGTTTATTTCAAAATACACATTCACTCTCGCAGTGCGGAGTCAGGAAAACTGTCCGAGATGCTGACTGTTTGTGATCCGCAGACTTGATTCCAGACGTACCACGGCCATAAAATGTGTTTCCTTTTCCTTGTTTTCTGTTTCCCCTTTTTTATCTCTCAAGCTATATGAGTTATTGTGATGAAACAAAAGTTAGCGCTTGCATTGTGCTGTGAGTACTTTGCATAATTTAATTATCTAATCATCACTAGTGATTATTTTGAGTTCAATAGCGATGAAAGAAACCCATGTCATTCATTTTATTGAGTCCCCTCATTTCACCTATACTCTCTTGTGAGAAACACACAGGAATTATGTCTTTATTAACCCGAGTAGTAAACGACAAGGCACTCCGCTATTCATAGTTTTTATTTTCACATGTACCAAAATGCCATAATTTTGTTTGGTCTTTGAACTAGACAGACGATTGCTCAACATCAGTAAGTGTATAAAATATAATTTTCATGTAAAACATGAAGTATGTGTAGAGAAGATGAAGCAAATAAGTAAGTTTGTCCGTCAAGTATATTTTAGAGTGATGTAGTTTCCGAGACTGATAAATTAAAGGAATTGTACACGTTTGGTAGTTAAAGGCAGTGGACACTATTGGTATTTACTCAAAATAATTATCAGCATAAAAACTAACTTGATAACGGGTAATGGGGAGAGTTTGGTAGTATAAAACATTCTGAGAAACGGCTCCCTCTGAAGTGACGCAGTTTTCGAGAAAGAAGTAATTTTCCAAAAATTTGATTTCGAGAACTCAGATTTAGAATTTGAGGTCTCGAATTTAAGCATCTGAAAGCACACAACTTCGTGTGACAAGGGTGATTTTTCTTCGGTTATTATCTCCCAATTTCGACGACCAATTTAGCTCAAATTTTCACAGGTTTGTTATTGTATGCTTATGTTGAGACACACCGAATGAGAAGACTGGTCTTTGACAATTACCAATAGTGTCCAGTGTCCCTAATCATAATATGTATCATAGAATAACAACTGACTTGGTAACGAGCAATGGAGAGCTATTGGTAGTATAAAACAATGTGAGAAACGACCCCTCTGAGGTTACGTAGGGGTTTTGTTTGAGAAAGAGGTAATTTTTCACTAAAATAATAAAAGACGTCTGGCTGTTATCTGAAGCATGCTTCTGTGTACAACAAGGTTTTCTTTCTTTCATCATTTTCTTGCAACTTCAAATAATAGTTAACATAATAAACGAGACGTATAAAGCGTATTTTACACATTCAATGCGCTGGGAGAGTGCTACGGAAAAGACGTTTATGAGCGAAAAGAGAATAGATGTGTTTTTAATTTACTTTATTACAACTTGGTAGGGCGTTCCAGCACCAGCGACTGAAAAGGACCGGTCCCCTGCCCTTTTGTGAGTGCGAGGGGTTGTTAGATTCTGGCTGGAGCGGGGCCCACTCCTTGTGTTATTTTATGCATAATGGTGGGATACACCAAGTGAGAATACCGATCTTTGACAATTACCAAAGGTGTCCAGTGTCTTTAAAAGAAACATTTTTATTTATTCCTTTATTGATGTTGTTGCTTTCTTCTTTTAATCATAAAAAAATAAAAGAAAAAAAAATAAAATTGCAGGTGGTTTTGCAGACATTTTTTTTTTTTTGATTTTGAGGAAGTAGCCCGTGGGTCAACACATTCACAAGTGTTGGTGTTGTCTTGTTAAAAAACACAGGTTTAAAGATCATAATTTCAATATTTTCGGGTGTAAAGGGGATTTTGTTTCCAGCTTGGAAGAGGAAACTCTGATCAAATATCAGAAGGACAGATGGTTCTTTTGCCTTCTGTTTCCTTCATCAGGGAAGCCTTGGGGTGTTTACAAATTCACACATTTTAACAGAATGAGGATATCTTTTTTTTTTTTAAGAAACTTAAATGTGGTTGTTAAAGTGATTTCTGATATCATTAATTATATGATTACCGTTATTTTGTTCACTTCTTTCAAAGTATACATCACGATAAATTACAACTTGAAACTCACAAAACAAAAGATGAAGTAAGGGTCCCTTGTGGTTTTTACTTGAGAAAAACATACTAAAGGCATGGACACTATTGGTAATTGTCAAAGACTAGCCTTCACAGTTGGTGCATCTCAACATATGCATAAAATAACAAACCTGTGAAAATTTGAGCTCAATCGGTCATCGAAGTTGCGAGATAATAATGAAAGAAAAATAACCCTTGTCACACGAAGTTGTGTGCGTTTAGATGGTTGATTTCGAGACCTCAAGTTATAAATCTGAGGTCTCGAAATCAAATTCGTGGAAAATTACTTCTTTCTCGAAAACTATGTCACTTCAGAGGGAGCTGTTTCTCACAATGTTTTATACCATCCATCTCTCCCCATTACTCGTCACCAAGAAAGGTTTTATGCCAATAATTACTTTGAGTAATTACCAATAGTGTACACTGCCTTTAAAGGATAAATGCAAATGAAGGAAGCAAGTTTGAGGAATACTTAAAACTACCCAGTAACCCAAATTTTAAACCTGCCAGTTACAAGAACAATCAAAAGAAAGACAACAATATATATAAGTTTGCAATTTTAAGTACGATTTGCACAAAATGTTCATAGTGCAGGAAAACTATCCAGAGTCTCTATAACGGACTGTGATTTACTGAAGGAACCGGTGGGTACCAATTTTGAGCATGTGTTTTTTAAATGGTATCATCAGACACATATACTGCAGGTTTATGCTGCCTGTCACAGATAAATCCCGAAGTAGAAGAACTGGCAGATATTAGGTGATGTTAAAATTTGCATCTGGGATAAAGAATATAAAATTTGGTTTTAAACCATACACCGATGTTTGTTAGCACTGTATACTCAGTACTCAGCACTGTATACGGTTAGTAAGACATATTTGCCTTCGAAACAAAATGAATACTGCATTTATCTTTTCTGCTCCATTTTCTTCGAAACACTAAACGATGTTGACATATTTAGTACACGGTCGTGTTAATCACAAGACTATGCTAGACCTACAGCCATTTATCATTCACATCGTAATTAAGGAATTAATCAGTATACAACAAAGGGAAAAGGCGCACGTAATGCCTTTTCGTTTCCGAAGATAAATTGAAGAAATAATGAACAACGATTTGACTTGAAGTTGACACTTGAACACAAAAGGACACCGTGCTGCTCAGGTACTTCTATGACACGCTTGATTGAGGGTTAATAAACTGATAATTGTAGAAACGAGTTACTGGGTTCGGTCGGCGAGGAAAAACTCCCGGCTAGACGGGGATACCTGCTCCTTCGTCTCGAAACTTTAAACTCTCTTAGAAAAAAAAAAAAAATCCGCCGTGATTGATGATTCAAGAGTGAAGGACATTTATAAAAGACTTCCCCTTTAAAGATTCTGTTTTCGTTTGGTCGGACATTCTACTTTCATGCGTAATTCAAAAATTAGGGGCGACCTTGTGCGTGTAATCTACCTTTGAGAGCCGTTGTAGCGAGTGCAAAAGTGGGCGTGGTTTATTTCAGACTGACGTCATATTTTGAAAGTTTGTTTTATGTTGGAGTAAAAAGCTGCCCCATTTAACTAAAATAAATCGATTGTGTGCGGCACCTCTGCGCGATATTGTTTCATAGCTCCTATTAAACTTGATTGACTAAATGTCGAGATGTTACATGTTTCCAAACGCTACCTCTAACCTCTGGCAGCTCATGAATTATTCATTGTTCGAAATGATACGTGCAGCAACTGAATGTTCTGATTTGACTACTGATTATGATGAAGATAATGTTATTAAATAGTCAGATTGAATATTCATGAAGGCTCATTTCATTATAGTTTATTAGGCACACCTTTTATTTCAGAGGGAGCCGTTTCATACAATGTTTATACTATCGGCAGCTATATTGCTTGTTACCATGTAAGTTGTTGTGCTAACCTTTAGTAATTACCCCTTGTAGTCAGTGTCTTTATTAAAGACACTGGACACTATTGGTAGTTGTCACTTGGTGTATCTCAACATATGCATAAAATAACAATCCTGTGTGAAAATTTGAGCTCAATTGGTCATCGGAGTTGCGAGATAATAATGAAAGAAAAAAACACCCTTGTCACACGAAGTTTTTTGCTTTCAGATGCTTGATTTCGAGACCTCAAATGCTAAACTTGAGGTCTCGAAATCAAAATTCGTGGAAAATTACTTCTTTCTCGAAAACTACGTCACTTCAGAGGGAGCCGTTTCTCACAATGTTTTATACTATCAACCTCTCCCCATTACTCATTACCAAGTAAGGTTTTATGCTAATAATTACTTTGAGTAATTACCAATAGTGTCCACTGCCTTTAAGGTAAGGGGCTTGTAACGCTTCCCCAACATTCCACGTGGCATTAAAGTTCCAACCCCCTTCAACTAGATACCTCATATCTCAATGATACCACGGTCGTCTCAATCTTCGAGTCGTCCTTGAGATTTTCCCGAGTATGCGTCTTTAAATTTCTCGATCAAGAATTTCATTCACAAAATGAACACTTAAGTTTTTTTTCTGAAAATGTAAGTTATCGATTTGTCCCATTTTTGCTCCAATATTGGACCGTAAAATTTCGACGTAACAAATTTAATCATTATAATTTGTTTGAGTGTTTAATTTTATTCTCAGCACACGGGGCAAAAGTGTATTTGCCGGTGAAACTGAAGCAAATGTCGTACGCCTTCTTGGATTTCGATTTTTTATTATTTTATTTCTTGCAATTTTACGCCTGGATAATTTACCTCAATTAAAATTAAGTAGTTTCCAAAACTAATTCAAACAATGAAGGATTGATACCTTTTTAAAACAGTGTTCACAAATATTTGTTTCGTATCTTACTTTCATTTATCGAATTTAAGGTGGCTGTTTGTAGAAATATATTGATTGTAGGCCTATGCAATGAATTCAACCGCGCGGAGGTTTGAAAAGTTCAGCCAAGTGGAAAGATGGTAGATGGTTTCCGATCTGTAGATTGTGCGTGCATTAAGTTAGTAAGGGATACGAGAAAAAGCAAAAACGGCTGTTTTTAATTTTATGCAAATAATGCATATTTCCCCTACATCCTTGTTCTGGCCTTTTATATGTTTTGGGGGAAGGTTTGAAGAGTTATTTGCCGGGAAACAAAGATTACATTGCAATTTTGTCTATAGGTCAAGCCATTTTTGCATAGATTGACTAGACTATTGTATGACATGATTCTCCAAAAGCTCACACCTACTTTAAACCATGCAGTCCCTGGTGATTTGGAGACCTTGTTTTCCTGCACGTCTATTGTTCGGTTTTGAGAATAATGGGTGTATCTTCACACTGGATTTGTTCCACATTTCATATTCAGTTATAAATATTTCAAAGGTATTGTAAAGAATTGGTAGTAATGCTAGAATAGATTCTCCACATTTCATATAGTCAGTTATAAATGTTTTAAAGGTTCAGACCTTTGTATCATGCTGCCTCCATCTTGGTGAAGTTCCTTGTATCGAATAACAATAATGAATGATTAATAACCATTCTGCAAATAGGAACCAGACTATTTTGCTCTTTCAGACTCATGATAGAGGTATATACATGTTCCACGTATCATACAGTCAGTTGTTAAAGGAACACGTTGCCTTGGATCGGACGAGTTGAACTATAAAAAGCGTTTATAACCCTTTGTTATAAAATGCATATGGTTGGAAAGATGTTTTAAAAGTAGAATACAATGATCGACACAAGTTTGCCTCGAAATTGCGTGGTTTTCCTTTTACTGTGCGAACTAACACGGTCGGCCATTTATGGGAGTCAAAAATTTGACTCCCATAAATGGCCGACCGTAGTAGTCGACGAGGTAAAAGGTAAACCGTGCAATTTCGAGGCATGTTTGTGTGGATCATTGTATTCTACTTTTACAACATCTTTCTACCCATATGCATTTTATAAAAAACGGTTACGCACGCTTTTCAACGACCAACTCGACCGATCCAAGGCAACGTGTTCCTTTAATGTTTTAAAGGTATTATACATGATTGGTACAGCTGACAGAATAGACGCAGATAGTGTTCGTAATGCATGTGATCAACCGTACTTCATAAAATAACAAACCTGTGACAACTTTAGCTTAATCCGTTGTGCTGTGTCAGATGAAAATAGTGAAAACCAAAAACACTGTTCAGCATATAAACACATTTTTACTCAATTTTAGTTGAAACCCATAAGAGCTGTTTTGTAAGTTAAGGTTACTTTTCAGCTACATTTTTCTTGAATATTATAACGTCATTTTAAAAACACTGAACACTATTGGTAATTGTCAAAGACCATTCTTCTCACTTGGTGTATCTCAACATATGCACAAAATAACAAACCTGTGTACATTTTAGTTCAATTGGTGGTCGAAGTTGCGAGATAACTGTGAAAGAAAAAAAACACCCTTATCAATCAAATCCGTGGAAACGAAAACCAGTACGTCACTTCAGAGGGAGTCGTTTCACACAATGTTTTATACTATCAACCTCTCCCCATTACTCGTTACCAAATAAGGTTTTATGCTTATTATTATTTTGAGTAATTACAATAGTGTTTATTGCCTTCAAAGGGAGGTAATTGCAGCTACGGCTACTATTGTTGCTAAGGCTGTTGCTAAGGACTTCATATACCTCAACCCACGATGACGCGGAAATCTAGCCGTAGCCATAGCTCTAACCGCTAATTCAGACACGGCCAAAGTTCAGCATGGAAAATAGTCATTCGTGTCTCGCAATGGCACCCATTCTTGTTCGATAACGGGTTTACTGCTTGTGGTAATAGTTTATGTACACGAGGCTGTAACAGCGCATGGTTATGAATCCAGACATCCATTCCATCCAGTAGACTTCCTACACAACGAGACAGCAGCGTCGATACCCACCAAGGGACACTAATTTGCATCCAATGCACGTGGTTGTCTAATAAACATGGCGTCGTCACTGTCGATTATAATCGAATAGCTAAGAATCGATTTCCTTGCTGTCATGGTGTATATGACTTGGCACTGCGACTCCGAGTATCCAATGAAACTATAATATGGGGACTTGTTGAGCAGCGTCAAACAGAGTCTGCCGTTTCCACTGGGGGCCTTACTTCTTATCCCCAACCCATTTTGTCAAATTTACCATCAAAGGGTTTGATTGTATACGAACCGAGGGACCGCTTTGCGGCTTTTTGCGTACATGCCCCCCGTCCGAGCGACCGGGACGTGAGGGGCTTCACTTAGCCGACTGCCCGCGGCTTTGTACGGCACAGATCTCTTTAGAGGTATCCGCTAGTCGATTCCCTTGATTCAGTTTTGGGCCTCATTTTTTACTAAACAATAAAACAAAATTTGTCCTGTTTCATCTATACGGGAATTTTATCGACGTTTGAAATTCAATTTGAGAAGCAAATTTTCCCCGTAAAATAAACATTGCGAAGGATTTACACTCGCAAGCCAATTTAATTCAAAAGTACAATAGGCACATGTGGATACATTAACAACAAATCAACCAAAGCAACATATTTATTATTAGTGATTGTCATTACTTCATGCATAACCCTGTGCAACAAAATAATATGCAACAATAAGATTATAATAAAAACAAATTCATGAAAGATTTACCTACACTAAAATGAAAGTAAAAGCAAGTTTAGTACTAAGTTCTAAGTACGATAACCTATGCATATCATTATCCTTTTTATTTTTTTTTTGATAGCCTTTAGTCCAAAATTAATTAGATAGAATTCAAATTCGCTAGATAGAATTCTAGCTTCTCCATTGACTTTCCAGTCTTCTTCTTCTTTTAAACCTCATCATTAATATTGCAATCTAAAGTCTCGAAGATAAACAAGATTTATCGTAAGCTCTGCTAACTTTGGTTTTATACTTATATAAGTTTCCAATTATTTCTTTTGTTTGTAAATTAAATTCCACTGTTTGTAGTGATTTACATTCAAAATACTTGACGAATCTCTTTCAGAACATTATTTAAACAAGATTTTAATTTTTTTTTTTATACAAAAACAAGTTGTCAACGGAACAATTTCAAACTGTGGAAGTTCGGCCATAGCGTTGTATGATGTTTATTAATCAAATTTCAAATGAAAAAAAAAAAACACGAATGATTCCGGAAAAATAAATAAATGAATAAAATACAATTAAAACATTTGAAATAAAATTAGCTCATAGAATTTTCGTCGATCTCCGAGGAATATTTGTTAATATCAAATTTATATTAATTAACAGTCTTGATATAGCGCTCCTATATCTTCGATTGAGTTAAACTAATTTGACATAATTATTATTATTCGGTTAGAGAGCTATGGTTGGTAGCGTTTTAGTTCGATGGCCTGTATATCGCCCAAAGAAAGTTTGTTGAAGAAGTATTTTCTCCGAAGGAATTTTGACAGATAAAAACACTGTTTCAAAAAGAAACATTTTAAAATATAGTGGGATTTGGCACACAGGTAGAGCGTGTATATAAAAAAAAAAAATGAGCAATACTATGTTAAGCTATATAGAGCCATCATATAATTTGAAATTTGAACAATTCAGGTAGAGTAGAAAGTACAAGTAGGGTGTTAAAGTCAGTGGACACTTTTGGTAATTACTCAAAATAATTATTAACCTTTCTGGGTAACGAGTAATGGGGAGAGGTTGATGGTAAAAAACATTGTGATAAACGGCTCCCTCTGAAGTAATGTAGTTTTCGAGAAAGAAGCAATTTTCCTCGAATTTGATTTCGAGACTTCAGATTTAGAATTTGAGGCCTCGAAATCAAGCATCTGAAAGCACACAACTTCGTGTGACAAGGGTATTTTTTACTTTCATTATTATCTCGCAACTTCGACGGCCGATTATTTTATGCATATGTTAAGAACTGTGAAGACTATAGTCTTTGACATTTACCAATAGTGTCCAGTGTCTTTAAGGACAAATCTACGTTAGGCTAATGCCAATCTTTCTCATAACAAACTCCGACTATGTGTCAAACTCAATGCTTGGATCATTAAAGGAACAATTCCATCTCTGCATTTTTTCTTTTCAGAGAGTTAGCTTAGAGATGAGACACTGGACACTATTAGTAAATGTCAAAGACTAGTCTTCTCACTTGGTGTATCTCAACATGCACAAAATAACAAACCTGTGAAACTGTATGAACTCATTTGGTCGTCGGAGTTGCGAGATAATAATGGAAGACAAAACACACGGAGTTGTGTGCATTCACATGCTTGAGTTCGGGACCTCAACATCTAATTCTTAAGTCTTGAAATCAAATTCGTGGAAAACTACCCCTTTCTCGAAAACTACGTTACTTCAGAGGGAGCCGTTTCTCACAATGTTTTATACTATATGTTTTCTCGGTCAAATTAAGAAAATGAGCAGCCAATTTCATTTTCATGCGTTCGAATTTAAGCTGTTTTGCCTCTCCAGTTGTTACTGCGTTTCAAATTCAGAATTCGGCCATTCAATTTCATTTTGAGTCGAGTCAAATTCCTTTAACACTCTGTTCAATTAAGCGTATCGTCATTCTTTTTCGTGACACTCACGCCTCAAGAAGCGTCTGCGAATTTGAATGCTTCTTTGATGAGTGGTTAAAGGAACACGTTGCCTTGGATCGGGTCGAGTTGGTCTTCGAAAAGCGTTTGTAACCGTTTGTTATAAAAATGGTTAGAAAGATGATTTAGAAGTAGAATACAATGATCCACACAAATTTGCCTCGAAATTGCATGGTTTTCCGTTTACTTTACGAACTAACACGGTCGGCCATTTATGGGAGTCAAAAATGTGACTCCCATAAATGGCCGATCGTGTTAGTCGACGAGGAAAAAGGAAAACCACGCAATTTCGAGTGATACTTGTGTGGATCATTATATTCTACTTTTAAAATATCTTTCTAATCATATGAATTTTATAACAAACGGTTAAAAACGCTTTTCAAATACCAACTCGACCGATCCAAGGCAACGTGTTCCTTTAAATTGAATAATTATTTTGTCAAATCGAATGACGCAACATTACATATTTTGATTAATCATAAAACGAAATCGAATGACCCTTTTCGCGCGAAATAGAATAGATTGGTGCTTAAATTGGCTGCTCATTTGCCGAAATTGACCGAGAAAACCTATATCAATCTCTCCATTGCTCGGAACAAAGTAAGTTTTTATGCTGACAATTATTTTGAGTAATTTCTAATAGTGTCCAGTGCCTTTAATTGAAATAAGTTAAGGTATGTGGTTGGCGTTTACTCTGTCCATGTCCTCTACTCTAAAACCAGAACTGGGCCCAATTTCATAGAGCTGCTTAGCACAAAAGTTTGCTAAGCATGAAATGTTTGCCTTGATAAAAAAAAGAGGATTACCAACCAAATTTCCACGTGATTTTCAGGATAAGCAAACAACAGCTGATTACCAGTAACAAGCAATGTGCAACAAATGGAAATATGGTTGGTAATCCTGTTTTTATCAAGGAAGAAATTTTATGCTAAGCAATTTTTTGTGCTTAGCGGCTCTATGAAATTGGGCCCTGTACTTGAGTCCGAGCCCCGTTGGTACTGACCATTATAGGGTCAGTATGACTCGAAATCTGTCAAAGTTACCATGTAGGGTTTGAAAATTTGCACGGTGGAAGTATAACAAAAAAAGAGGTTTATGGTAACACCATGTCAAAATCTCTTTTTGTGTAGTAGCGGTTGTTAAAGCACTCGACGTTTCGATCAGATGCTCTGATCGTCTTCCGGAGACAAATGTTCTCCTTAAGACGATCAAAGCATACTGATCAAAACGATGAGTCGTTAACCACTGTTTCTTTTCAGAACCAATACTACTCAATAAGAGATATTCACACGGTGTTACCTCAAACCTCTCCCAGAAAAATGACCATAAGTCAACTTGAATGAGACCAGTTTAAGGGTCAATCTGACCCAGCTATGGTCAGGTCATGGAACCCACAATCTGGGTTATCTGACCTGGGAGCTTTAAATTTAGTACCGATTAAATCACAAGGAGATTGTGAAAGTTAACTCGACAGACACAACGCCGAATTGTCTAAATCGTACATTGATCTGGCCGTAGGAGATTGGGTCGTGGTCACGGGGTCGAGGGATCAAAGGTGAAGGGTCAAGCAAGCTGCAGTGTAGTTCTAACTTTATCTGGTTATAATTCGCCCTTTCTTTTGTTAACTCTTAAATGATTACCCAACACTATTTTAATGCAGGCTATACAGTGAACTTAAAGGTTCGTACAATGTATTGTGAGAAGATGTAACTAGATGTTGCGAACTGCTTAACAACCAAAAAGATTTGTGGTATATATGCAAAAACTAGTTAATGGTCTGACATTTCGACCCCAGAAGACTCTTCTAGAGTCAACACGTCATGCCATTAGTAATGTAATGTCTAACATTATTTATGATGTTATGTTTTGTTTATGACGATGCATATACGGATTTCTTAATTAATTTATGAATATTATTGTGGCTACTGGTGCAGTCATGTCACGCTCCTTTCTTAAGTATTAAGGAACAACCTTACATCGTCCCTAGTTTCTCTGCCTCTGGAGAGAATGCCAGCGTATCAAATCATAGAACATTGCCCCGAGGTTTCGTCCTCATGCACCGCCTGCCTTCTTCGATAAACCACGGTACGACAACCACACTCCGCGCTCTCCCTCATTATTTAATTAGAGAGAAATCCTATGTTTACTTTTCCGTTTTACGATTTGCTTTCAGTGCCGATTCCGATTGGAGGGATGTACGACATGTTTTTAAAGGGTGGTTGGTGGCTTTGAATGTGAAAGACGGATACCTTGTGACAGAAAGCATCTTTCTTTTTGCAAAATTGTCATGCTTTTTTGATGTTGCTGTGGTGTATGTTCCCTGTTTGTACAGCAGTCATGTACATGTATTTGCAGTTATGACACAACTAGGGCCCAGACTACTGTATTGTCACAATTCTTGCGTTGGTTTGGTTACATTGATATGAAAGCAAACTCAGCATGCATGGGTGCACTTTTATTTAAAGGGAAGGTACACGTTTGGTAATTGTCAAAGACCAGTCTTTTCACTGGGTGTATCCCAACATATGCATAAAATAACAAGCCTGTGAAAAATTGAGCTAAATTGGTCATCGAAGTTGCGAGGAAATTATGAGAGAAAAAACACCTTCCTTTCGAATTTTTGTGCTTTCAGATAGGACTTTAAAGACTTCTGGCTAGAAGTCTTTTATTATTTCATTGAGAAATTAATTACCTCTTTTCAAAACTTATGCTACTTCAGAGGGATTCGTTTCCAACAATATTCATACTATCAACAGCTCTACAATGCTCTTTAGCAAGTACGTTTTTAATTTAATACTTGTTTTGAGTAATTACCAAACGTGTACCTTCCCTTTAAAGCTTGATGCTAACGATCTGGTTGTATTGCAAATAAATCAAATATTCGAAAATTCACTAAATAAGTACTGTTCACTTGAAAAAAGGTCCACTATAAAATGGCAACAATTTTTGGGTAAAAAAAGTATGATATGTATATTGTAAAAAAAAGGGTTTGGAGTCAACAAAGTTGTTCTTAGCACTTTAAAACAAATATATATATATACATAAGGCATATTTATTGTAAAATCAGAAAGAAATGAAAAAAACATAAAGAAAAGCATACCATCCATTCTAAGTTGTGTGCCTTATATGGCTAAGGTATAATTTACAGTACAACATAACAATGGAATTTCACACGTCTTTTTTAGTATATAGGTTTAGTGAGAAGTTTTTCTCATAACATACACAGGGGGAAATGTTAATAACATTTTAAGCTTGGGGCCATCACTATACGGAGGCCAAATGAACTGGGTTGAGTCTATGACACACACAGGGAATATTTGTTGCGCCTACGTACCAGCCGGGACACTTTCCATAATTACAGACTGTCTCGTGATAATTGCGATAATGTGCGATCAAAAGATAAATTTCCCTCTAAACAAACAAATAAATGCTGCGAGCATATCTGAGGGTGGCGAAATGTTAAAGAGAGAGAGAGTGTGTGTGGTTTGAATATAAAGCGACTAATGGATCACGGGGTCATCTGCACCTGACCAATGGGAGTCCTTAATTGATTTAAATATTCCCAAACCCTCAAGTCATTAAATTGATTTGAAATGAAACGTTAAATAGAGAGAATGTTGTTTGAATATAAAGCGACTTGAAGGTCACGGGGTCATCTGCAATTGACCAGGGCCCAATTTCATGGCTCTGTTTACCGTAAGCACAGAATAGGCGCTTACGGAAGCAGTGAATTCTGTGCTTACGGCAAGCGTATTTCACGGGTTGGCTTCTGCGCGTGCGTACTCCACGTTACTAGGCATTCTACGCTTACAAGGCTAGCGCAGAAATTCGGCGCTTGCACATAAGCGGGGAATCGTGATCGTAAGCGCAGAATTCGGCGGTAAGCAGAGCCATGAAATGGGAGACTTTGGGACGCTAGGTGGCAGCAGACTTACCAGGTAAATTCCCATTTTTTACGTAGTTCTGAGCGTGCGCACATGACCGAGAACAATGGATTTTACCTGGTAAGTCTGCTGCCACCAAGCGTCCCGAAAGTCCCCTATTTGGTCCTGTGTGAGTCCTCAATGATTTGAATTTATCCCAAACCATTAGTCATTAGGTTATACCTCTCTAAAAACTAACTGGAAGAGCTTTCAATGTAGAAGGAGACGAGATGTTGCTCAAGCAATATTTATATTTTACCCTCAGGTTAATTCATGCTGTAAAATTAATCAAAACGTTATATTGTGTTTTACGACGCCACCGCAAGGGTATGGACAATGCATAAATAGGGATTATTCGTCATTTAGTTCATAGCACTCTTCTCAAAATACAAAAAATTTACATAGAGATGTTAGACAAAGATGTGGTTTAGGGCTAACACAGTGGTCCCTCAATCGGGAGAAGACTGACGCAAAACATGAAACTCGACAATCAAATTAAGACTCGGGAAACAATAACGAAGTGTACTTTTTGTTGACATGTTATGATTGTAATGGGAGGTGAACATTGTTTTGGGGTCGTTGGTGCAATTAGCATTGCGACCTATGTTACTAATTAATGTTTTGTATATAGACAGCTGAGTTTATTTTGGAATAAACTGAACTTTTTAACTGAACTATTCACTGCAGTATGTATTCGCCGCCAGAGGCCAATTGATAACATTTTATATTTTGTACCTTTACACATATATAACAAATAAAAATAAAGAAACTCTCGGAGAGAGTAACAAAGTCTTTATAAACCGGTCAAACTTTTTACCGCACAGCGAGTTCAAACGCACCAATTTCACTATTCATGGATACCATTTATAACACCTGTCCCTACCGGTTGAAACAAATAGACCATTACCCACTCAGCAATAAATATAACTGTTTCAGTGACTAGCTGTTATGCAAGAGGGATCCCCGTAAGGTGTGAAGGCAAGAGCGGGCCGCTTCAAACCCATCGCCCGAAAAGTGTCAACGTCTTCCCGCTATAGGGTGGTGAAGTCTACTCGCCTCACAAAATGGAAATGTTCGGAGAAGGTTCCTTCCTCTATAGATATATACAGTAACGATATGCAATTAAGAATCCGGCAGATGGGGGATGGAGGGTCGTACTTTATAATTACTCAGATAAATCCAGAGGATTTACGTCGCTTGATGAAAGAGGTCAGTCGATATTCTCCCCACGATGTCTTGAAGATGTCTTGACGATTATATCTTTGGCCTTGCCGTTATTGAGGGGTAGCGTTGAGAATGCTTGGGGGCAACTGCAAAGCCTTCGAGTGCGTCATTGTGGAATCATTACTGGTGTTATCAACGATTATTAAAGGCGATAAAGTCATTTTTGAAGATGTATTAATGATTAATTGGATGGGTATTCATTGACAGACAGTATTTTTGTGACTTTTTGGCCATGTGATTTGAATGTTCATTTCAAGCAACGTTGTATCTTTGTACTTACAACTAATACTATTCCTTCGCGTTCACAACCGACGTTGTACTATACTTGTTACGCGCAATCAACGTTTTTACTTATTTTGTTTCTGCTAGCAACCGACGTTGTACTAGTCTTTGTGCTCGCAACAGACGTTGTACTATTTGTGTAATCACAACCGACGTTGTACTACTTGTGTAATCACAACCGACGTTGTACTATACGTGTAAACACAACCGACGTTGTACTATTCGTGTAATCACAACTGTCGTTATACTATTCGTGTAATCACAACCGACGTTGTACTATTCGTGTAATCACAACCGACGTTGTACTATTCGTGTAATTACAACCGACCTTGTACTATTTGTGTAATCACAACCGACGTTGTACTATTCGTGTAATTACAACCGACCTTGTACTATTTGTGTAATCACAACAGACGTTGTACTATTCGTGTAATCACAACCGACGTTGTACTATTCGTGTAATCACAACCGACGTTGTACTATTCGTGTAATCACAACCGACGTTGTACTATACGTGTAAACACAACCGACGTTGTACTATTCGTGTAATCACAACTGTCGTTATACTATTCGTGTAATCACAACCGACGTTGTACTATTCGTGTAATCACAACCGACGTTGTACTATTCGTGTAATTACAACCGACCTTGTACTATTTGTGTAATCACAACAGACGTTGTACTATTCGTGTAATCACAACCGACGTTGTACTATTCGTGTAATCACAACCGACGTTGTACTACTCGTGTAAACACAACCGACGTTGTACTATTCGTGCAATCACAACCGACGTTGTACTATTCGTGTAATCACAACCGACCTTGTACTATTCGTGTAACACAACCGACGTTGTACTATACGTGTAATCACAACCGACGTTGTACTATACGTGTAACACAACCGACGTTGTACTATTCGTGCAATCACAACCGACGTTGTACTATTCGTGTAATCACAACCGACGTTGTACTATTCGTGTAATCACAACCGACCTTGTACTATTCGTGTAATCACAACCGACCTTGTACTATTCGTGTAATCACAACCGACGTTGTACTACTCGTGTAATCACAACCGACGTTGTACTATACGTGTAATCACAACCGACGTTGTACTATTCGTGCAATCACAACCGACGTTGTACTATTCGTGTAATCACAACCGACGTTGTACTATTCGTGTAATCACAATCGACCTTGTACTATTCGTGTAATCACAACCGACGTTGTACTATTCGTGTAATCACAACCGACGTTGTACTACTCGTGTAATCACAACCGACGTTGTACTATACGTGTAACACAACCAACGTTGTACTATACGTGTAATCACAACCGACGTTGTACTATACGTGTAACACAACCGACGTTGTACTATACGTGTAATCGCAACTGACGTTGTACTATTTGTGTAATCACAACCGACGTTGTAGTATTCGTGCAATCACAACCGACGTTGTACTATTCGTGTAATCACAACCGACGTTGTACTATTCGAGTGATCACAACCGACGTTGTACTATTCGTGTAATCGCAAACGACGTTGTATGTAATCACAACGGACGCCGTACCTTTCTAATTAACGTAGTAGTGTTCTCTTTGTTGTCTAAACACCTATCATCGGACGGTTGCCTTTACTCACAAATCAACAATATATGTCTTTAAATTATTGTTGTAACTTACAACCGAAGCATATTCTACACAAACCAAATAAAGTTGTACTATTCGTCTACTCGCAACCGACGTTGCACTATCTTTCGATCTTTTCTACGTTCCCCAGACGACTTTTTTCAATTCGCATTCTACTAATAGTCGATGTGACCTGTGACATCACATGTTTTTACAAAAGAGCCACCAAGCCTGGACTTCTTGCAGGTACGATTTGTACAGCTTAATTGAAGAAAACATCAAATCTTATATTATTTTATGTAGATTGCACTGTCCAATTGAAAGGGGGCACATCTCAACACTTGTTCCTTAACTCTTGGATTTATGTGGAAATTAGGACACAAAATGTCAACTTCCCCATATCACCAGTGCAGTATCTTGCCTGCCAGACTAGCCAAAGAATGAACAAGGTCACATTTATATTGTAAACAAAGTTCACATGGTGTATATCAAACACTAACAAGACTAAGCAGAAGTAATGAGACTCGCATACAGTCCCTTCATGTGAAATAAAATTATCGCTGCAACATAGCGCCTGAACTCACAGTATATTCCCGTTTAGCTTCAATGGTTAAAACATCCGAATAATTTCTATACCCACAAAAACACTAATGAAATTATTTGAAGCATATTTATTTCCCGGCTGTCAGAAAATAATGTGGCCAAGGGGGGTGTAGACTCATTTTTCTTCATAGTTTCCGGAAACTGATTTTGGTTAAATTAATTACGGGCAGTGCTTGGTCAAAATTATGGCATAAACTGACTTTTATTTTTGAGAAAAAAAAAGAACAGCCTTTGGAAGTAATATGGGAATATAATTACAGAATAATAGACATGTGGTTAATGGCACTTTATGAAATTGATTTTGAGAAACGCATTGCATTTGCAAAACCCTGGATACATACTTGTTCGCAGATGAGTAAACTCGTGTTAAAGACTCGGGACACTATCGGTAGTTGTCAGAGACCAGTCTTCTGCTGTATCTCAACGTATGCATAAACTAACTAACATGTGAAAATTTGAGCTGAATTGGTCGTTTTGCGAGATAACTATAAAAGAAAAAAAACCCTTGTCACACGAAGTTGTGTGCTTTTAGATGCTTGATTTCGAGACCTCAAATTCTAAAGCTGAGGTCTCGAAGTCAAATTCGTGGAAAATTACTTCATTCTCGAAAACTTTGCACTTCAGAGGGAGCCGTTTCTCACATTGTTTTATAATATCAACCTCTCCCAATTACTCGTTACCAAGTGAGGTTTTATGCTGATAATTATTTGGAGTAAATACCAATAGTGTCCACTGCCACTAAACTACTTATTTTACATTCTTCCCACAAATTTGATCTCTGAAGATGAAATTAATGGATTTGCTGATAAAAAAAAAAGTAATTGACATCCTTTCCCACAAACTAAAGAAATACAATATGTTATCCTTCTCGACGACCTTGGTGCTATGTGTAGGGTTTTCAAAAAACTGACTAGATCCAAATGGGCAAACTATACGATTAACCCTCTAGTCCCTGCACCGCCCGAGTTTGCTGAAAACTAATACTTCAAGATTCTTGCAGTTAATTACTGGAATCGTAGTTCAAATTTTAAAAGATAGCCACAGCTTAATTTTTATGCACAATTTGAACCTTGATATTTGTATAAAAGTACAAGTTCGCATGAGAACAATACATGTTTCTCGTTAAACGGCTACGGTAATTTTTATGGCGAATATTTGTTTGTAAGGATAAAATGGACACAATAGCTTTTCAAGGCTTTTATCTGACTCAATGATTATACTGATTAAATGCGAGGGCGTGAGTTTTCGACAATAATTATCATGAACGAGGAATACCAACAGTTTCCTTTGTGTTTACTAATGAGCGTTTTGTTGGGGTAAGAGCTAAATTATTTCACCATCATTAGCTTCATTAGCTTAATAATGACTATCGAGGATTCTTTTGATGTTCCTTTTTTTCTACAAACACAAGCTAGCAAGGTTTCCTCCGACCACTACAGTATATCGATAGGCGGCTGGGCGGTCCATTGGCTAAATGGTTAATGACTTGTTTGTTTATTTTGTTTGTTTGTTTGTTTGTTTGTTCGTTTCGTTTCAACAGAACGACCATGATTAATAACAGCTGCCTTTCAACTGAAGTATAATTTGTAAAACATCAGTTAAAATGTAAAAAATGCATTTACCCATGGTTGACATTCCCAGAAAACCGTATTATTACAATATGTTATAATCATTCTCGACGACCTTGGTACCATTTATGGGGTTTTCAAAAAGTAAACTCACCTCAAATGAGGCACACAATACGACATATGACTTGTTTGTTTCATCAGTGCAATAACAACTGCATTTCAATTGAAATACATAGATAAAAACATCAGTGGTAATTGGTCTCATTGTAAACTAATATACAGCTTTTATGTTTCCATACATCTATAAAATAATGATGATCGGTTGCTTTCACAGTAATTACCTCGTAAATTAACATAATTCTAGCGGAGGAAACAGTCATTAAGAACTCATTATGGATGTTCAGTTTTGTTAATTTGCCGTAAAATGAGGAGACATGCACGGGGAAAAGAGATGTGTGATGTGTGGGGGGAAATGGCCAGGTCGGCTCGCTGCTCCCGGACCGTGACGAGCCCGGGGAGGGTGGGACGTGACTCCGGTACTGGTCGCCGGGGTTTCGAGTCGAGAGACGGTTGGAGTCTCATGCATGTTTGATACTGGCATCCATCCAGCCCAAGGGCCTCGGTGGAAATAAATTGTTGATTAATGTGAGCCGTTGGTAACGGTTCCGCTCGGCTTTGCATCCCAACGGGCACAAACACCCTGTTAAAAATGCGTTTCAAGGGTCCGGGTCATGGGTTGATCTTCATAAAAAATAAAATAAAAAACCGGTACTTGAGTTTGATTAACGGTGAATTTGTGGGTGTGACACCTTCCCGTAGTAAATGAATTGTGCATACATATAGGAACTGTAAAACGGCTCATTAAGATCAACGCCATAATCTTAATAGACTGTGCCTGTCTTTAAAAGTGGTGCCCGCAAGGATCATGCGCAAACAACGGGATAAAAAAGGTGTGTGACCCCCTCAGACATTGCTGCCGGCAAATTTTGTCTGTAGTGTAGAATTGCCAACGTCAAAAACAAATCCTGACTTTGTCTTTAAGGATTCCCTTTTCTGAAACAAAGCTGTTCTCCCATCGAAAAGCACTATGTTATACGACAGTGGCAATTTTGATGCACAGAAAAAAAATCCTGCATGGCTATCCCCTCGGAAGAGATGGTTGTGCCGCTTGGGTCTAGCCTCCCCTCGTGCCGCAAAACGAACTCGGTTTCCAGATTGGATATATCTGCAGGGGTTGTACGCTACCCCTACTATGGTGGATGCACTCGCCTTGGTCGCAATCACTCTATTAACTCCTTCATATTATTCCATAGATGCGTGAATGGGAAAAAAAAGCTGCAGCACACGTTTCAAATGTGAGATTTCTGAAACAGATCACGTGACCCTACATGTATATACACCACTCAATCTTTGTCCTGATGGTGGCCATTAAATTTTAAAGGCAGTTGACACTATTGGTAATTACTCAAAATAGTTATTAGCATAAAACCTTTCTTGGTGACGAGTAATGGGGAGAGGTTGATGGTACAACACATTTTTGAGAAAGTAAACATAGTTTTCGAGAAAGAAGTAATTTTCAACGAATTTGATTTCGAGACCTCGGATTTAGAATTTGAGGTCTCGAAATCAACCATCTGAACGCACACATTTTCATGTGACAAGGGTGTTTTTTCTTTCATTATTATCTCGCAACTTCGACGACCAATTGAGCTCAAATTTTCACGGGTTTATTATGTTATGCATATATTGAGATAGACCAACTGTGAAGGCTAGTCTTTGACAATTACCAATAGTGTCAACTGTCTTTAAGTTTGGGGAACATTTTTTTTTTCCTTGGTCTCCGTAAGGTTAAGAAAAATAAGCACAGTTCTCTTGAAGACGAGCAGAGTATATTTTTCGAAACGTCGAGACCAAACCGGTTCTTTTCAGAGCCACTACTCACTCAAAAGAGATTCATTATACAATTGTTGCACGCTGTGATGTGACGGGGTCCATGGTGTACAAAACGCATGGACCAATCACAGCGTGCAACAATTTATTTTTATTTTTTATACCTTGGTAAAGTTGTTATTCCTCTTATCGAAGTTCTGTTGTTATCTTCAAACATTATTACGACGGAGTATTCATTGTTTAATCAGCAGACCAACAAGAAACAATTCCTGACTGTTCCCTCGAACCCGCGGGTGTTGGCATACGCAGCGCTGGAAATCGACCAACACTGGGAACGATCAAGGTGATGTACACCGGTGTACATCACTTTTCATGTCACCCGACCCAGGTCCGAGCCATGTAACATGCGTTTTTGTTGCACGTTACGTGATTGGTTCTCGACCAATCAAGCCTCACGGTTTGTTACCGAGTTATAACAAACATGGTTGTATACCCGCGAAGTTGACTATTTATTTACAGTTCCTCTTTTAAGCACAGTAAATTTGACCCACCACATAACACAGAAAATTATTTGCGTTCACAAAAAGGTCGAATTCAATGGGGGTTTTCTTTTAGTGACTATCATCAACATTCGGGGATGAATTATTAAAAAAAAAAAAAGTATCCTGTGCAATTTTGTGTTATCTAAAAGCTACTTGTAGTATGAGCAGCCAGAACAAGGTGTAATGGAAGCAGTCAAGTGGAAATACTTTAAAAGAGTGACACAGAAGGCTCACGGATAAGAGCAAGAGATAAACCATGGCCAATTTCATAGAGCTGCTAAGCACAAAAATGTGCGTAGCATGAAATTTCTTCCTTGATAAAAACAGGATTATTTTCAGGATGAGCAAACGGATAAGCAATATGCAACTAAATGGAAACTTGGTTGTTGACCCTGTTTTTGGGGTTTTGTTTTGTTTTCAAGAAAGATATGTCATGCTAAGCAAATATTTGTGCTTAGCAGTTCCATGATATTGGCCACAGAATACTTTTTTTTTTTGGGGGGGGGGGTGGGTAGGGTGAGGGAACGGGCTAGTTTGACCAGGAAATGGAAACACAAAGGACGATATCATCAATGGGAACAACAAGATTAAATAGAGAGAAAAACAGAATGAATTGGTGATAATTTTGTGCAGAATAAAAGGGTTTTCTTTCAACAGAAAATAGCGTAGGCATACTTTCGTTTTGACCATTCGTAACGGAGGGATGAGGGTTTCGTAAAGATTGTTTTGCCAATGTTTTATTTTACCCTCTGTGGTGAGTGTGTGGAACCCACATAGCTCGTGGGAATCAAATATCATTCTCGAAGTATCGCCCCCTCGGGTTTTTCTCACCCGACAATAAACTTGTTGGGTTTTTGTTCTCCGGAATGAAAATATAATTGTGTGGCTATTTCTGAAATACTTGTACGTTTAATTACATTCCAATAGAGAAGACGGACCTTAATTGCGATGAAGCCAAACATAGCTAGAACTCCGAATAAAAACAATCCGACGAAGAGTATAAACTGTAATTTGGTATTATGTCTCTCTTTTTAACCACTTTGTATTAAATTTTTGCTATGCCGTTGGGGAAATAGATATCCAATCGGTAAATGTTTTGACAAAAATCTTAAGTCTTTTTTTTTTATTTTATTTTTTTTTTTGGGGGGGGAAGTTGTTTACAGTTAATTTTTTGGTTAAAAAATATACCACTATCTCAGGGGAAATGGGTTAAGAAATAATTTACCCACACTTCGTTAACACAACTTCTATATAAAATAACGAACCTGTGAAAATTTAAGCTCAATCGGACGTCCGAGTTGGGAAAAAATAACAGGAAAACCCACCCTTGTTTCCGCACGTTTCGCCGTGCCATGCCGTGTGTTTAAAATAAATCCGTAATTCTCGATATCGAGAACTGATATTGTTTTACTGTTTTCTCAAAAAGTAAAGCATTTCATGGAATAATATTTCAAGAGAAGTCTTTCACCACTACCTTCTGTAAACCTTGTAAGTTATTTGTAAATCTGTAAACTTTTATTTATTTTTTCTGTACCGAAAGGGTCCAATGGCTCTAAAAGAGGTGGGGTGGGGAGAGGGATGTTTGCCGTTTCTGGGCTTAATGATGTATAATAAGGATACCAAACGTCGTCTAACTTTAGTCTGCAAGTTTGCTGATTATAAAATTCCTATACTTGAACCAATTTTCCCCTGTGCAATGAGGGCCATCTCTCACGAGGCAATTTACCGGCAACCAGTTCCAGCCAATCTCCAAGAACAAGATACATTCACATTTCAATTGTCACCTATTTTTTCTTGGGAATCACAATACAATGTTCGTGTGCTGCTTAAAGCCAGTGGACACTATTGATAATTGTCAAAGACTAGCCTTCACAGTTGGTGTATTTCAACATATGCATAAAATAACAAACCTGTGAAAATTTAAGCTCAATCGGTCGTCGAAGTTCCGAGATATTAATGAAAGAAAAAAAACACAAAAAAAAAATCAAATTCGTGGAAAATTACTTCTTTCTCGAAAACTACGTCACTTCAGGGGGAGCTGTTTCTCACAATGTTTTATACTATCAACCTCTTCCCGTTACTCGTAATCAAGAAAGGTTTTATGATGACAATTATTTTGAGTAATTCAGATAGTGTCCACTGCCTTTAATTAAGTGGTCCCGTGCACTGCAGTTGGTTGCCTCCAAGTTGCCTGTAAACATTGCCTCATGTGACAAGGTCTTAAGTTCTTCTGAAATGAACTCATATTCGAGAAAGAAATATATTAAGACCTAAAAAAACTGCTGATTTTGGTCGATACAACCCAAATTAAGGACCAGTTCAACCGCTGAAAATAGGGTGTTTGGTTTTTCATCATCTTTTTCCTGACACACCCAACTGATTAAAGCCAAAATTTTCACAGCTTTGTCATTTAATTTCGTGGTTGATCACACAAATCATGAGCACTATCTGTGACTAGTTTCGCAAATACCATTGCGCAAGCGCAAACTGTCGAATGAGGTGCATGCTGGTCTAGCTAGTACCCAAATTTGATAGCTAGTTATACCAGCATGCACCTTATTCCACGTCTATTGTGCGCGTACCGAGTATTAATTGCGATAAGGTCTATCCTTTAATGCGGAAATCCATCACCCCAAGAAATCTCATGAAAAGCACAGAGTCCAAAATCAAAACACTGAGGATCGGAGCAGAGACTTAGAAACGCGTCACATGCCAGCACAGCCTAATTCATGATTCAGTTTGAGTAATTGAAAATTCACTGAATCTCAAATTTAACTAGTCTGTAATCTAAGGAGACCCAACTCACTCCCTGCTTCCCAAAACCCCCCTTTTGCAAACCAGATTAAAAACCGCCCGTCACTCCCCCCAACCCATTTTAAAATAACGCTCCAGCGACTAGGTTTCCTCTCATATCATGGCATTTTAATCAGGCGATTAGTTCGTCCAAACCACTCGGCTTTTATAAGTCGATCTGTTTCTAATCATATTGGAGACTTTTGAATTTGTTATTTTCCAGCAGCGGGGGAAAAACAACAAAATTGGAGTTAAGGGAATCTATACTTGATACATTTATTAATGATTTCTGGGGAATAGGGCTTATTTGGACTGCAGATAAATCTTTTTTCATTCGTCCCTCCTTTTTTCTTTAATCCTCATCATGAAAGCTTGTTAGACCAGCGATAAGATGCCGGTAATGCGTTTAAGGGTTTGCCTTGTTGTAGTCAGTGGATCTAACGACATGAGCTTGTTGTCATCAAAACATGACGTAGGGACAAGATGTTGAGAGAAACGATTTTAACTTTCGATTCGTACCCTGTCATAAAACTCTCTTGTTTTTGTTTGTTCAATACTGCGTTTGTTGATGACGAAACCACAAATGGTAGAATGAAATAATAGTTGCGCCAATCTTTAATACAATTATCGTGCATATTTATTATTTATTTGTATGGTAGTTAAACGAAATGCCTTAAAACAAACATCCAACGGCCTTAACGACGAGGAAGCAGTCAATAATGTATCTTTTGGAAAAGAATGGGAAGTGAACTCGCAAAAAAATACTGTACATTTTGTTATAACATTTTAACCAACTATCAGAAAGTCTTACACGTACCTGTTTTCATTTGGGCCTTAAAAACTTCTCAAATCATGTGAAGTATGCAGCACCGGGAGCCGCGTGGTCGAACTTTAATGATCTCATTTTTTGTAGCAAAAGGGGGATTATAAAGACTTGGGTGTTACACAAGGAAGGTACACAGTCCATGGGGGACTGTTGTGCAGGGGGAAAGGAAAAAACGAAAGGACAATCCATTTAAAGACACTGGACACTATTGGTAATTGTCAAAGACCAGTCTTCTCACTTGGTGTATCTCAACACATGCATAAAATAACAAACCTGTAGAAATTTGAGCTCAATTGGTCGTCGATGTTGCGAGATAATAATGAAAGAAGAAAGAAAAAAACTGCTCACACGAAGTTGTGTCAGTGTTTTCAGATGCTTGATTTCGAGACCAAAAATTTTAATTCTGAGGTCTCGAAATCAAATTCGTCGAAAATTACTTGTTCCGCGAATAGAATGTTAATTCAGAAGGAGCCGTTTCTTACATAGGTTAATATTGTCAGCAGTTCCCCATTACTCATTACCAAGTAAGATTTTATGTTAAAAAATTATGTTGAGTAGTTTTTTTTGTTTTGTTTTTTAGAATAGATGAGTTCATGACATGTATAATAACAGTGGTTTGAAAACCAAACGAGTCTTTGTAAACGTACACAATATTATACAAATAACTATTTTCGAAAATCCTTTGAAGTAATCCTGCACTTCCGGATGGATTTCAGCTCATTGCCTAAAGAAACAAAGTAAGTTGTTTAAAATAATCAAAAGTATAAGAATTAGTCATTGTCCATTTATTCATAAATAGTTCGCTTATTATAATTGGAATTTTGGAACTTACATTAATCGTATAAATTGAGACTAATAATTGTTAAGTGGTTGTTGCAATAAATCATTTTAATAACAATAATAACATTTATTAGAGCTTATACTGGCGGTTTTTAAGCCCATTAACCTTACATTACCAAAGAAATGAGTCTGCGACGAGAGATTTGAATGAGCGCGGCTAGAGGTTGCTTGACGGATATTGAGATGGTTGCGGTTTCTTTATAAAATATTTACAAACTAATTGGCCGAAAATGTTATTAATTCTGTAATATCATAACCCTGATGCACTTTTGAGGAATGGAATATCTGTCTGCTTAAGGTTTTTAAAAGGTCCATAAATTGTCTTGCATTGTGAAAAGTGGTTGGGTTGTATTGGATTGTCAAATAGTAGGCCTATGACTTTGAAAAACACCGGATACGCATTTAGTTTCCCTTTTCACCAAAGATGTTTTATAGGTTACGGCTCAGTGGATTTGTGGGCGTAAACTCAACTCTAAAGCCCGTTGATGTTACAGAAATATTTCCAGTAAAATTAAAATATTTAAGTGGATTATGAAGCTTAGTGAGACCAATGCTCTGTTTTAAGTCATACAAGGAAGCTTGAATATTCCACCCCCTCTCAAAATGGCAAAAGTTCAAAGTTCCGGGGGCTTCGCCCCCTACATCCACACCGGGATTCCCCATGGTCACACAGGGGCTCCCCCGGGATCCCATGGGGACTTCCCCCTGAACCACACAGGGGTGGATTTCACAAGGAGTTAAGCTTACATTAATAGTCTTATCTCGAGATTGGACGGAGTTACTCGTTTAACTTAGGACTAGCCACACGTTTTTAAAATCTCCATAGAACTAGTCCTGAGTTAGGACTAGTCCTAATTTTATTTTGAAATCGACCTCGGGGCCCGTAAAGCCGGCCCTTTGCCCCCACCCGTTACAAACGTCGGAGCCCACAAGCCGTGGGGTCGTGGTTTTGAAACAATTGCAGCAACATGAAACTCCTGAACATTATTCATGATTTGCATTCCATTCACCCAACAGAATGTTAAGTCATTTAACTAACAACTGTTATAGACAGAAGATAATGTAATTACCTCTAATTCTTCATGCTTAATTAGATTCAATGTGTCTAAATCGGGAGTGATTTTTGTCATGTGGGTGCCGACAACACCAATTCTGTATTGAAGTTTGGTTGCGCTGCGTGGAGGTTACGTTATATAGATTAATTAATTTAATCAAACTTGCCTTCAGTCGATTCGTTCGACCATTCAGAGTAAGAAACAAGTCAAACCTCCCGAGATTTCGAGCAGGTATACGAGATTAACAAAACCCCACGCAAATTATTTCCGGATGTAGGCAACGCCTACCCAAAATGTTTAGGCCGCTAACAAAACAACTGCGGCTCAAAACTATCTTGGGTAGCTTTTACATTTCACTTCAGAAAACAACGCTGATCCGTTAATTGTTTTCAAACATTTCGAAGTTGAAAACAGGAAGTTTACCTGACTTCCAATAACCAATAACTTCCCACAAGTACAATTTATTTTTACAAACCAAAGTTGAAATTGAGAGGAGAAATTTGGTCTTCAAAATGTCAAGTTTGCGTAGATTGTCATCCTAGGTGGCCTGATTGTTCCGGAAAGGTCAAGAATTGTTTCCTTTTAATCGTCAAGGTCAAACTCAGACCGCTATCGTGTATAATTGCGTTGTAATTTCATTGCAAAACTGACACTTGACAGCACCGTGTTTTGTGGCCAAGCTCACGGGGCCTTAGAGCGCCTCAACCCGGCCATCACTATGGCTACCCACACGGTCAGTCCAACATAATGAGCATCGTCAAGTTCTATTATCGTAACACTAACTAGTTAACCACCTGTTGTTTACGATACGTATTCTATTTGTTCACTTAGAAGTGGGCTTGCATCAGTTAACAAAACTACTCAAATTAATGCCATAACACGTTCTGCTTACATTTCATTTTGAAAAAAAAAGTATGTACCATGCAAAAGGTTTGGAATAGGCAAAGTTTAAGCACTAAACACATAATGGTAATTGTCAAAGATCAGGGCCCAATTTCATGGCTCCGCTTACCGCCGAATTCTGCGCTTACGATCACGATTCGCCGCTTACGTGCAAGCGCCGAACTTCTGCGCTAGCCTTGTAAGCGTAGAATGCCTAGTACGCACACCCAGAATCCAAAATTCGCCGCTAACCCGTGAAATACGCTTGCCGTAAGCACGGAATTCCCTGCTTCCGTAAGCGCCGATTCTGTGCTTACGGTAAGCAGAGCCATTCATCTCACTCAGTGTATGCCAACATTTTCCAAGTCAATTGTTGACTCAATTGGTGGTTACAAGAAAGTAATGAAAAAAACAAAACCCTTGTTGCACAGTTTGTGTGTGTTCTTTCAGATGGATGAAAAAGGCTGCAGAACAGAAGTTGTTTTCAGATCAAATTATTTTAGAGAGAAATTACCTCTTTCTAAAAAACTACGTTACTTCAGAGGGAGCCGTTTCTCACAATGTTTTATACTATCAACAGCTCTCCTTTGCTTGTTACCAAGTAAGTTTGTATGTTAATTATACTTGAAGTAACTACCAATAGTGTGGATAAATGCTTCCATGTTTAAAAATTATTGTATAGTCCAACTTCAAACTCTGACTTGTCATGCTTCGGTGGAAATTACACAATATAATCTAAAAGCAATTTAACACATATCCGTTGTACTATAATAAACTCTTAAACGCGTGAACAACATAATAGAGCGGGTCAAATTAAAACAAAGGGGAAGTGTTTAATAATAATAAAAATCAATAACACCATGGCAACTGGGTAAAAGAATAGAGCTTGGGTTTATTGTTGGATTTGTCAGAAAGGTTGGATTGTCAGTCTTTAACAAAAAGTGTTTTAAATATGATTTGAAACGGTGCATGGCGGAAGGATACAATATACAAGTTTGGGCTACGTTTAGAAACAAGGTTTGGGCTAAATTTAGATACAATATTTTGGCTACCTTGACTAATAATGGTTACATTTACATGCAAGGTTTGGGCTACATTTAGAGCCGGCTCACGCGACACAATTGATATCCCTTCACGTTATGACGTATTCAAGTGAGAGGGCTCAGTTAAGTATGTCTTCATCACAAAAAAAAGAAGATCGGTTTTATAACTCGCGATACTAGTCAAATGTAACTAGTCTGCAATTCTTATCCTACCGATGTATTGGATTATGGCAAGACAATTTAACCTCCATACATAACATTTTCATCAGCGTCACAGCCTTAAGCTGATCCAGAATGTTGGAAAGACTTTCATGTGATTTAATAATGCAAAAAAATAGAAATTCATCCACGTCAGTGAGTCTAGTATATGAAAGAGGACAAACTGATTGTCATATTATGGAGCTATACGCTCAACCCCAAGGATGGGTTTATTAAGGATCTATATCGCACGCATTGACGATCATTGCTTTCTGTAGGATACTCTATGGCTCTATGCGTTGGCTTTATCACAACACCTCGTAAGGCATAGCTGTTGATTGTGTGAGTGTTAAATCGACCATTAACACCTTAAAGTCAGGTCTGAATTGAGCTCGTCGCTTGCTGCTAATTATTGACGCTGCTCAAGGTTAATAATCACTAAGGATACAGGCCGAGTTTATTATTAAGGTGCTGCTTTGCGTTGTCTAATTATAGATGGTGGTGGTCGGGGGTTTGTAGGTTAAAAATTCATATTGCAGTAGGGATTTTGTTGACAATAAAAGAAGTGAGATGTGCACATCTCCAAAGGAGATGTTTTAAAAAGGTTGTTGATATAAAGTCCGTATTAAAGATGCTTTGTCAGTTTTTTGGCTGATTTGACCCAACAATCTTGGTATAAAATTCAATAGATATTTTGATGGGGGTCGAGAAAGTTACAAGCTTTCAGTTGAGCCATTGCTCGAAAAGGTCAGCCAATTAGTAGTAGTGAAATAAGTGCTCAAAATTAGTTTTTGTCGGGATTTTGTGTGTTTTAAAAGAACAATTTAAGTTTTTATCATGGTTCGTGTTTTCGTTATAGAGCGGGTGATACTCTTTGAAATATCACTCAAACAAAATATGTTTTTTAATGTTTGGGGCCAAAAAACTGACATACATGTTTAATGTCAGTTTTGAGTTGTTGTTTGTAGATGCTAAACAGACTGATATGGACGGATGTAGACTATGACGTCATGGATGGTTCCACTCCATGGTTACACCATAGTGACTGTTGAACCTTGCTCTAAGTCTGGCCCAATATTGAGACTCTTATCAAGTGCGCCTTAATCATGGCACACATCTTTAATCATTTCCTGCCAAAACTTACAGCTCGTTTGTTCTTGACCGTTAATTGTAACGGATCTTAATTTATTAAACTAGAAGAGAAGCGGCTGTCTTTGGCTGAGACTAAGGCCTACATTATATGTAGCCACAGCCACAGCTGATGTTTTCACTTAAGCCATGTCAACCAGTTCCAGGCAGTCTCAAAGAGCAAAAGGCATTCTATTTTGAATGTTCACATAATTGTCTTGGAGATCGTAAGACATTGTTAGGAAAACACCAGAATGGGTGTAGTATTACATGTTGCAAGTTATTCTAAAACAACGCATTGTGACATGCATCATCCTTGGTAAAGTTCGTTGTGAGAACCAAATATTTTCTTATAATATGTACATTCGAGAATTATATACATTTCACAATTTACCCAAATTATTAATTTGGGTGAATTGTGAAATATCTATACTTCACTTGGTAAACAAACTCACTTGGTACTGTGACTTTAAAATGTCATTTTACCCAACGTTAACGCCATCTTTTACCAGTGTGGCGCATTCATGTTCACGCGACAGTGCGATATTCTCCTCGATAAACCATTTTGAGAACAGCGATTTTTCCTTGAGAAATAATAATATGTGTAATCTTCCTCCCTAAAATGTTCTCATTTGAGCCCTCTGTTGATGTACCTTTTTTACTCTCTTATTATTTGTTCTCTTGTTCCTTCCTAAGACATTTTGTAATCATTTAGCAAGATGTTATTTAAATCAAGTGGTTTGGTACTTCAAGAAAACAAATAATAAATCCGATGTTTACTGACAAAACCTGAGTGTATAGTATTACACCGACATCCGCAGGTGTATCAGAGTATAAGAATATAAAAATAAAAACAAATTGTGACAACAATTTAAAGAACAAACTGTCGCAGTGTTAACTTCAGTGTGTGTTTTGAAACTTAATGCCACCGTAGACGTGGAACCATGTGGTTTTGCCGTCATAGATGTTGACTGAACCTGAGACCAAAATCGTCTCGATAATATCAGATTCTCTAGAAGCAATCGGTTGAAAATCAGTCAACAATTCAACTTCTTGTTTTTATTCAAGAACACCTTTTTGGATTTTGGTAATACTAAAGGCTAGCATAATTATGCACATTTACCATACCGCTCCCTTGCAATGAACTGTTGATAAAAAAAGGCTTATCCTTTGGAAACGGAAACGTCTTGTCGCATTGAACCACAGAACCGAAAAACTGTTTCTAAGATGGTTGACAGGGTCAAAAGTCCGGTGAAGTAGTACTATAGACCCTTATCTTGCTGCCACCATCTTGGTCATGTTCCCTGTTCCTATAACAGTAATGAATACTAACATTCGTTGCGTAAACATGGCACCAGACTATTATTTCGTCCAGCCTCAGTTTGGTTACAATGAGTTGGAATGGGTTTAAGTCAAGATGACCACACCGTGAGGTCTACAAATGAACCAAAGCATCATTGTAACTGCAACATTATTAACTCCCCCTTCTTACTGTAATGTCTGACTTCATTTTTTTTGCTAATACCCTCTTCATAACCTTTATCTCCATAGAGATGCATGAAGTTAAGTACATCATAAATAATCAACTGATTTAATTAGCTACTTCCCAAAGTATTCTTAAATATTAATCACCTGCTTGTGTAGTTAAAATAGTATAAATTAATGAGCGAACCTGTTTCATGATGGACCGAATTGAATATAGAACACCCAGGAGAGATTCGGGGTCTCCGAGAGGTTGTTGAGAGGTCGTTGTTTTGTTACTCCCTTGTTGTTTCCGGAGTAGGGGGAGCGATACAAATTTTGTGGTCCGGCTAAACAAATCGCATCCCATCACATCCGGGGCCTCGTGGGATCTGGTCCGGGTTAACAACCGTGGTCAGACACGGAGCTATATGGAAATCCGGGTTAAGATGACATGCAACTCCGTCTTGTATATAACGGTTTCTTGTATTCCGGTTTAGAGTTGACCATGATCGGGGCTAGAGTGGGGATTTTTTTTTTTGGTAAAGCTTCAAAATCCACACGTTTCTTGAGAAGATCCGGAGCTGTATGAAATCCAAGTTCAGATGGCATGCCACTATGTTTTGTATCTAATGATATCTTGGAACTATTCCGGTTCAGAATTGACCAGAATCGGATCTAAAGCGGGAATAAGAACCGCAAATGGTTTCGTAATATAAGAAACCCATCGTCGGTCGGCTTGACTCAATCTAGGTCAACGGTTGACCTTAAAACGGATCTGGGTTCAGAGTCCACAGGTTGCTTGTAAAAGAAAAAGAAAAGAAAAAACCATTGATGCGCAGCGCTCCTGTTATACATGTACCTATAAGCTCGTTTGCCGCAAAAGAATGCTTTTCATAAAATAAACGTGTAAATTGAAGTTGTCGTTTTGTATAGTTTTGTATAAAACTTTTTTTTTTAATTAAAAATAATTTATTTCAAAATGTGAAATATTTTTTGTAATATAATCGCTCTCTTAAAAAAATAGAGCAGACAGCGCCATTTAGCTCAGATGGTCTGAACCAAATAATCGTTCATGCGAGACGACTTTGGAAAAATTGGGAAGTTGTTACTGAATAATGTTCTAAGAACATTCTCCACAAATCACTAGGGCTCAGGTTGGAATGAAAACTTCATAGTTTAGAAGGTCATGTGGCGTCATGAGCAGTGAAGGACGAGACTATAAATTATAAATAACTCATCTAAATTAGACCCAATTAACCCAGAGATATAAACGTGTTCAGTTGAATATTTCATAAACGCAGATAAAAGGGAGACTTCGTTATTTATGACTGACATAATGGGGGTGGAAGATACAGGGTTGTATCATTGGAGGTCCATAACGTTCCAGTTGAATGTTTTTGTTGCCGTTCTTCTTCTGTGACAGTTGTGTCTTTGATGTAATTCTGGTAGGCTTTGTGTTTTGTCTTCTGTAAATACAAACAATTACTTGTAAACAAAATTCTAGCACAATTATCGTGTAGTTTGTGTGAGCATATTTATGATTTTTAACAAGCTCGTGAATTACGCCAGAGATTTTCCTTTGAGCCAACGTCCATAATCACATTTGACCGTGCACAATTTCACAAGGCTTTCATAATTCTGGAGATTCGCAGTTAAAAGCGAAATATACACGAGTGTATCCATGAAGCGAAAACCTGCCCTTACCATTGCAGCCTTGCGGATAAGCACATGAAACCAGTCTCTTTTACCAGAAAAGGACAGGGAACAAGTCTATTTTTCAGAAAAGGACAGGGAACAAGTCTAGTTTACCAGCAAATGACAGGTAACAAGTCTATTTCACCAGTAAAGGACAGGAAACAAGTCTTTTTTACCAGCAAATGACAAGGAACAAGTCTACCTTACCAAAAAGGTACAGGGAACAAGTTTATTTCCAGAAAGGGACAGAGAGCAGGTCTATTTGCCAGCAAAGGACAGGAAACAAGTCTATTTTACCAGTAAAGGACAGGGAACAAGTCTATTTTGCCAGCAAAGGACAGGGAACAAGTCTTTTTTACCAGCAAATGACAGGGAACAAGTCTACCTTACCAGAAAGGGACAGGGAACAAGTCTATTTTACCAGTAAAGGACAGGGAACAAGTCTATTTTGCCAGCAAAGGACAGGGAACAAGTCTTTTTTACCAGCAAATGACAGGGAACAAGTCTACCTTACCAGAAAGGGACAGGGAACAAGTCTATTTTACCAGTAAATGACAGGGAACAAGTCTATTTCCAGAAAGGGACGAGAGCAGGTCTATTTTGCCAGCAAAGGACAGGGAACAAGTCTATTTTACCAGCAACAAGCAGAAGAATTTCTTCTCGAAGTCAGCAATCACAACAAAATCCAATGAAAGCAAACTCTAAACGCAGTTCGAGATGACTACACAAAATAATCTGGCGTGACCCAGATCTTCCGTCCCCAAAACGTTGCCAACGGGCAGAAATCGTGGGCAGAGGCACGCCAGCGTGTAAATTGAAAATGGTGGTCACTCGTCTACAATTATTATGAAATAACAAAATTAAGCAGTCAATTTATGATCCTGCCTGGCTGGATGCATGGAGGGAACCTAGACGGGTTTTATGAGGCAGAAAGTTGACATTATTAGAGGGTTTTTTTTCTGAGAAGAGGGCAGACTCTATTGGGCCGTGACCCAATTCCAAAATCGTCAAACATGATTGAGTAATTTGGTCAAAGTTTATCTTCATGGATGCATGGGAAAGCAATCGCTTGACAGAATCATTTCATGGGAAAAGATGATACGCAAAACTTGAAAGGGGAAGGAAATGTGGTTCGTACATTTTAAAAAGTGGGATCATCTTGATGAATGTTTTAAATAAGTTAAATCGTATTCAGCAGGCAGCCTTTTCCACCTTTGTAATTCATATGGAATGGGTTGTGTAATAATGTTTAAAGACAATAATGTTTAAAGACAAAAAAATAAGACATAAAATAACAAACCTGTGAAAATTTTAGCTCAATTTTTTTGGTCGTCGTAGTTGCGAGATATGAATGATATAAAAAACACCCTTAGTCACACGTGTGCTTTCAGATGCTTGATTTCGAGACCTCAAATTCTAAACTTGAGGTCTCGAAATCAAATTCGTGGAAATTACTTCTTTCTCAAAAACTACGTCACTTCAGAGGGAGCCGTTTCTCACAATGTTTTATACCATCAACCTCTCCCCATTACTCGTTACCAAGTAAGGTTTTGTGCTGATAAATATTTTGAGTAATTACCAATAGTGTCCACTGCCTTTAAACAAATATTCATTTTTGTTTAAAAAAAGAGACATATTTGTAATGGGGAGGGGGAACGTAAAGACAATGAACAATATGGAGCAGGTCATAACAAAGCTTTGAAATGTATTGAATATCTCTCTAAAGGGCTATTATTAATTTGTAAATGATGGTTCAACAAGTGTGCACATCTTCTGATAAAAAAAATAAATAAAAAAAATTGCCATATTATAGTCTATGATTCTTTTTATGAGAATTTTCATAAAAAACAGATAACTGGAATGGATGCAGTCTCACAGAGAACAATCGCTTATTATATTGTTAATATTATTTTGTAAACTATAGGCCTTTGGCACACTAGACTTTGGCACACTTCAACAACAAGGTCGCATCAATGTTAAACTGTTTCAGAATTTCAAGAGACTTCTTGTATCATCTTTATTCCATCCACTCGTCTGGCTTCATGCTTTGTTTTCGTTTTCGGTGAGAAGGAAGACATCTCAAACCCGGAATGTTTTTGTTTCAGTTTATGAAGAGGTAGAGGGGAGGAGACGGGGTTTACTTGCAAGGAAGGACGCTCCAGCTTCCCTTTAAATGTGTGTGTGTTTCAAATAATTTGATTTTAATTGCAAGGACACTTAGTGCATGACGCAAGACGGCCATGGCCACATTACTATAATGAATGAAACCATCCGAAAACTCTCTCACTTTGTGACTTGTAGAAGGACCCCCCCCCCCTCCCCTCCCAGGAAAAAGAGCTCCATAGTTTTACTGATTTGTGAACTTGACATTTTTTATTCCTTTGTAACCTAGATACTAATTTGTCATCACACTGCAAAACCGGGGTTGTTAATTATCTTGGTATCTATATGTGACGACACCGTCATGGTGTTAAAGGCAGTGGACACTATTGGTAATTACTCAAAATAATTATCATCATAAACCTTTCTTGATTACGAGTAATGATGAGTGGTTGATAGTATAAAACATTGTGAGAAACGGCTCCCTCTGCAGTGACGTAGTTTTCGAGAAATCAGTAATTTTCCACGAATTTGATTTCGAGACCTCAAGTTTAGAATTTGAAAATCTCGAAATCAAGCATCACATCACAAAGCACACAAATTCGTGTGACGGAGGGTGTTTTTTTCTTTCATTAATCTCGCAACTTCGACGACCGATTGAGCTCAAATTTTCACAGGTTTGTTATTTTATGCATATGTTGAGATACACGCACTGTGACGACTAGTCTTTGACAATTACCAATAGAGTCCACTGTCTTTAAATAACACCGATGTTAGGAATAATTAATTCACTACCCTAGTTTTTGCAGTGCATGAAGCAGTCAATTTTTTTTTATTTTTTTTTTGTGAATCTTCTACAAATTTATTTCTGAAAGACTGATCAATTTTGTTGATGACAATCGTACAGGTGAAAATAATCCAAATTATTGGGAAGAATTTCAAACTTGTTATCACATAATGTATATGTTATTCCAAAGGTTGTAGCATTTGTAATAATATATGTTATATTAGTCGGTAGTCTAGTTGGTAAGACACTGCTCTAGAATTAAAAGGGTCGTGGGTTCGAACCCCACCCGAGTAACATGCCTGTGATATTTTTTTCACAGGACTCGGGAAAGCACTTAGTGTACAGTGCTAACACACATCGGTGTATATGGGTAAAAAAACAAAATTAATATAGCATTTGTAATGTTTGCCGTCTGCTTGACGCACATGTTGTTCAATCAATTAAAGGGTTTTGTTACTTTTTGTATAAACACTTTTTTTGCCAAGACATAAATGCAGATGTATGGAATATAATTTACCAGTACAAGTTGCAGCTTCATTAATCGTCAGGGTTTTTTTTGAGAGAAAAAAAAGTGAAAATCACAGAGCAATGTTTTCAAGAGAGTCTCTTAAAGGCAGTATGGACACTATCGGTAGTTACTCAAAATAATTGTTAGCATAAAACCTCACTTGGTAACGAGTAATGGGGAGAGGTTGGTAGTATAAAACATTGTGAGAAACGGATCCCTCTGAAGTGACGTAGTTTTTTAGAGAGAAGTATTTTTCGACGAATTTGATTTCGAGACCTCAAGTTTAGAATCTGAGGTCTCGAAATCAAGCATCTGAAAGCACACAACTTTGTTTGACAATGGTGTTTTTTTGTTCTTTCATATTTATCTCGCAACTCCGACGACCAATCGAGCTCAAATTTTCACAGGTTTGTTATTTCATGCCTATAAGTAAGAGGAATGGTCTTTGACATTTACCAATAGTGCCCATTGTCTTTATATCCGTTGTACATGCTTCATAGTTTGACCCACACCCTTTGCAGAGTGAAGGCGCCCAATTTGTATGTGCAACTAATGCTAATTTTCTAAATCACGTGGGCATCCATGGTAATGATATATTCAACCAAATGTAAAAAGTTTAAAATTTGAATTTTTAGAGGAGTAAACATCGCCAACAGTGCGTTTAATTAAAACTTGATTAATTGATGGGAATTTCTTCTCTTCAATTATTTATTGTTGAACCTCCATGAACTGTCGACACTCAAATGTTTTACTTGGTTTTTATGTCATCATTTTAATTTTTTCGTATTTGGTTTTGCATGTTTCGGTAAATTAGGTTTAAGTTATAAACACGTTGAAATTGTGTACTTATTTTGGCATTAAAGTGCCATGCGACACGAGACAGTTTCCAACCAACATTCATTCTCAAATATTTGTCTATATAAAGGAACATTGCAGAATTGGTTTTTGCCAACAAAACAGTTGCTGGCATTGTAAGCACTTTAGGTAATCCACCATACATAAACTGACAAACCTGTAGAAGTTTGAAATCGATCGGCCATCTGGGTCAGGAGAGAATAGTGAAAGACCGATTGCATTTTGCATTGCATCGATGCCAAAATGAAAATGAATACGAATAAACGCTCGCTTAGCGATAAACTCCAAACGCGAAGTTAGACTATTTATTTCTTTTCAAATTATGACATTTCAGACAAAAATATAACAGGGATGTTTTCAAATATCATCATCATTATTAGACCGTGTAAGTTCTATGTAAATCTGTGATCTTCACGATTTTTGTTTCTTGCCAATTCTGTACCGTTCCTTTAAGTTTTTTCTTTTGGATATAGTAAGTTACAGCTAGAAGATAGTCTCTTGTGTTGCCGAAGTTCCTTGTGCATTTTACCTCCTCGTTGCATAAAAAAATGCTCTTTGTAACAGGGTCTTCAAAAAAAACAATGTACAACATTGACTCAAAAACAAAATAAAAAATCATAATTATTTTCATCTTCTTTTTCTTGTATGCTTTATTGTCACTACAAAGTCAAATAATTACAATGTATGAAATTATACATTATTAATGCTAGATTCTATCAAATTAATGCCCATCTATGTCTTTCTGCAGTTTCAAACACAATTAAAAGTTATGAATACAATGAAACGTGGCGATCGGTGAACTCAAAGCTATAATCAGCGCTACAGAAAACGTCTTCTAATTAATTAAACGAACCCATAAACTTGCCTTCTTACTGTAAGTAGTACTTTTTGGACACAGGTTTTAACTTTTTAAGTTGTGTTGTATATCATTCTTTGAAAAATCTCATAATTGTAAGTTTTCAATCTAATAATATTCGGATCAGACTGACCCACATTCAGGGGCAGGGTAAACAGGAATATGGATCAAAATGAAACAGAAAAGGGTCAGACCTACACGCAATATGAGTTAAAATCTTTTTGTTTTACCTGTTTGCGGTCAACCTGACTTAGATATGAGTCAGATTCCTTTTGACCAGCAGTCCGGGTCAATTCTGACTCGTTTTTTTCTGGAGAGTACAAAGCCTCATAAATTTAGGATTACACTTTAAAAACATTAGGATCAGGCTGAGCCGGATTCCGGGTCAGGGCTAACCCGAAATCCGGATCAAAATGACACCTTAAAGGGTCAGACCTACGCAGAATCTGAGTTTCATTTGTTTTACCTTTTTGGGGTCAACCTGACTTAGAAATGCGTCAAAGCCCTTTGGACCAAAAAACATGGTCAAGTCTATAAAAAAATCGAGAGTACCGTTTTACGATTGTTAAAGAATCAGCTCCCTTTCATCAATACACACATTTCCAGTTTATGATCGTGTTATCATTATTTGGCTATACCAGAAAAAAAAAGAAAAATAAGATGGCCCTACAGCCTTGTTTGCGTTGAAATAATGTAAGATATTCCTCGACAACAAAATGCACAGCGTCAACAGAGAAGCCTTATAAATACATATCAATTCGACAATCATGAATATTTTGAATAATTATACAGATTTCCAGGGAATGCTATAATATTTCTAGAAAGTTCAGCACCAACAATGCCTCTACACAAATTTTAATTAACTTGAAATGGATTCTGTCTGTAAAAGCATAATATTGTTTTTCTCTTATTGTCTGAACCATGTCTTAATTGAGATCATGGCCAAGCTTAGTGCACGTTGCTCGAAATGTCGTGTCTGTATTCATAATAAGGGTTAAAGACAGCCGATTACTTAAAAAAAATAGATATATATTAATAATAAAATAGTAGATAATTTCATTTGTATTTCAAATGATTGATTTATGTTTGTGGTGATTTAAATAAACATGTTGACCCTTTTCTGCCCAAAACTAAAGTGTTATTTAGAATAAAAACTAGTCGGATTACATGTAAATATTTCGCAAAATAAGGTAAAGGGACTTGAAAATGTTTCGTCTGGAGTTTTAAAGGTTCTTACGAAGGGATTGGGTTGTAGAGTTTGATGCCTTTGGAGGTTTATAAAAGTTATGTTATTCATACCAAAGACCAATTAGGCAATGCACTAACTATACGCTAATTAAATAATACTAAGCAATAAGTTAATTTATTTACGTAATCAGGAATAGTTCTCTTATTTATGGAAGGGGTGGGATGATTTGCAAAAAAAAAAAATCTATGCGCCGACTAATGTTTAAAAGAACTCGTTTAACTCTGAGTTGTTCTGTTATATTAGTCAACTTCATTGACCACCAATATAACTAAACTTTAGCAACTATACTTGTGTATACATTTCATATTTTTTTACGGATAAATATTAATCATTTATACGGCAAACCCTTGTTGAATGAAATAAATCATTTGAGTTTAACATAAATGTATTTAATGTTATGGAACATAGCCGATGAAAGTATCTGTGATGATGAATGATGGTTGCGTGCAGATACAATGTGCACCACGGCTGTGTGTGCACAACTAATTGGGTTCAAAGGGACGCGATAAGATGAGAACTGTTAATCTGTTTGATCTGACAATCCCCCCGAAAAGACAATATTTGTTGCAATTAAACAAACCAGAGTTGGCTAAAAAAATATAAGGATCAGTGTGTCAACAATCTAATGCATCAGGTTGTGGTATGGATGACCGGTCAGCAGCAAGTTGTCCGTCAAAATTCACAGGGATTGCACAGGGGGATAATGGAATTCATATTTAATCGGTGAAGTAATCAATAAACCAAATAAAATTTTGAGTCATGATTCCCATCGAAAGTTGCTTTAATGATAAATGAAGGCCGTGGCACTGGCCTCTCGGACATTGATACCCAATTCATAGTCAATACGTTTCGAGACTAAACAGATTTCGTCTTTTTAAAGATGTTTAGCAAATTGTTCATCAAAATTCACAAGGGTTGCACACCGAATAATAATTTATTCAGTGAAATAATTAAAATTACAAAATATATTGAGTCATAAATCCCATTGAAAGTTGTAATGCTAATTAAGAGTGCGTCGGACTATCAGACAATAATACCCAATTCGTAGTCAATTTTAAGACTAAACAGAATTTGTCTTTTCTTGAATAGTCCCTTTAAGCTGAATTTCTAAAAAATAAGTTACACAAGTCTATAATATTTTGTGTATTATATTGTTTCTTATATTCAAAAGGTTAAATACCTTGTCTTCAAGATAATTCTACTTCGAAGGTTTGCTCTATCTATTGTTTTATTATTAACTGAATTGTTATTCTTATTCTGGTTTTGCCCGTCGTATTAAAAAAATAAAAGGTTAACTGGCAGCATGATGATTTCCCTAAAAGAAATGTCAAAGTGTAGTTTCAAAAACCGCTTCATAATCATAATTAGCAATTTGCGATAGGATGGAAACTATTGGCATATATAGGCATGCACCGTTTTAGTTTGGTTGTACAAACACAATTACCAAAGTGATGATTATTTTGTTGTGTCCACCATTGTCTCAAATTGGTTTATGATATCTGTTTTTCTTGGGAAAGTTGCTTGTGAGAGAAGATGTTTACTAAAAATGTTTAATTCAAGAAAAGAATATTAATGTTTCCTATCTCTTCTTTATATTTGTTATGCATGTCGCATTCTTGGGAAATCTCTTTTTTCAAAGAAACATTTTTAAAGAAAATATTTCTTAATATATTAACATTGTTATTTATATCCCAATTAGAATAAACAGCTGCACACATAATATTATGTTAGACCTTTATCTTACCTCACGTAAGAGGTAGATTGTACCAGAGTTTGCCAGCTTAGAAATGCAACGTTAAACATGAATGAGTTCCAAGTTCTCCAAACATACCAACAGAAGTTTTGCTGCACATTATTTTAGTTTTAAAGAGGGTAAGATTCACGTAAAGTTTTAATAATTAAAAAAGGACATGTGTTCCTAGATATGACAAATTCTGTATTTTATGGTCAATTAAATTTTATTATTGTGGCATCGCTTTATCTCAAAACGAAGTTGATACAAAACAATCACCGTCCCTTTACAAAAGAAAACAAGATGTAAATTCCTAGAAAACATATTTTTCAAGTGGTTTAATTTGACTCATAAAATATGGCATTTGAGGGGCTTTAGTGTGCATAACAAGTGATATTAATATACATCTACACAAGTTAATTAGCGTCGTTGAGGACGAATGCCTGGGAATAAATTCATCTTAAAACTCAATAAATTCGTAAACATAATGTAAATTATGCTCCCTGTGGAGTCTTCAAATCTTGTTTTTTTTTTACCGAATTTGTATTTTTACCGAATTTGTATAGATGGAAATTTGCATCGGGGATAACAAATATATTTTTTCTTTCTCAAAATGTCTCTAACTACCGGCCAATCTCGGTGGTCTTGTTGGTCAGACATTGCTCTAGAATTGCAAAGGTCGTGGGTTCGAATCCCACCCGAGTACTAATAATGCATGAGATTTCTTAGAGCTCGGTAAAGTACTGAGTATAAAGTGCTTACACACAGCGGTGTATATTGGTAAAACCAAAAGATAATATTATTTGATTCTTATTTGTAGTGGTTCCTGGGGGGGGGGGGTAAACTTTTCGTTGAGGATTCAGTTTGGCTATATATGATTGTTTAATTGAATGTAAGCAACGAGGGGGTTGAATCGGACTGCACTCTTTTGTCTGATTCCCCGTATGCTAAACAACGATGTGTATGTTGACTATGTCGAAAAATGGCGCACCAGCCTCTTTTCCCCTCACTGCCTCTTTTTGAGGACAACAATTTTGTTTAATTAGGGAAACCATAGCTGTATCATGTTGGAAAGGGTGAGGGTCAATAATAGTGGCTGTGGCTGCAACTGCCTTGACAACAGTCGCAGCCACCAATTCAAACACGGCATGTACGGGTTGCTTGACTAGTGATTCGATTCTTCAGTGATATTGAATACTGCCCTCACGTGATGAACATTACAACAGGTTTTCTTTTCCACTGTTCCCAGCAGACCATGGTAAGGTTATTATTACAGAAAAAAACTGAATTGGTTGGAATGTATAGAGAGCTAAACAAAAATAAATTCATGGTAAATAACAGCTGAAAGGGAAGGTCAGACTTTGGTAAAATTGGTTTGAATTAAATTATCGACAAAAGCTAACGATCGCCCCTCATCATGAAAGCAGCAAAAAGATCGAGCGTTGTTGTTCTTATAATAATATCATAGTCATCAAGCACGTCACTATAGTCTGTATTATTTTTTAAATTGGACTTTCCTTTTTTTAATGAATCTTTGGTTTTAACGTCAGCTTATCAGGGTTATTTGCTCTTAATAAGCAAAGTTTGTCAGAGATAATTTTTAAGTCAACTTTTTCAAGTCATAACCAGTAATAGTTTAAAGACGTTTCCATTGTTGATAAACTTCCAAACTTGTTAACAGATGTTCTGGACAAATTCATCAATTTCTGCAAACTTTCATCAAATACCACCCTTGATTTGATGTATTGTTTCCAACAAATTTAACACTCTTTTTGAGTAGTTGTGCGGCATTCTTAAAAACTCTGGTCATCTGTTTTCGTTTTTCATTTATGCCTTTCCATAGTTTTTACAATCTCGGGAAATGGTTGGCAAAAACTCAGAATGTGACGTTGCAAAAGAAAGGTCTATTACACGACCCCATAAGGGAGAACTGTTTAGTCGGGTGCCTTGCTTGTTCGGATCGTCATTGTGTGGTGTGTGCATAGCTGAGTCGGCGGGCAGTCAGGTCGTCCCCAATAATGTACATCCTTGGGCTGGTTTATAGGTGATGATGAGTACAGAGTTAGGCACCGGGTTGAAACTACAATGGATCTCTGGTTGATGATGAGGCTATTTGAAAAATCTAAAATGGAAAGAAAGGAGGAAAAATGAAACAGGTTATCGTTGGCCCTGTAAGATCATTCTGAGCAAAGTTTAATGAATTAAAATTGTACAGGTAATGGGTTTTATTACCCGATGAACTATGCAACTGACACAGTAGCCTGGCTGTTTCAATAACGCTTTACAAATAGACTGCAATGGCAAGCAACAGGGGGCGCTCTTCATGCTTCACATCTTCACAGCTCTGTTTCGTACGTAGCCCTGTCTTTATTTATTTCGTTTACTTCATTTACTTCATTATGCAAACATTGCTTTTTGTTTGTTTACATCCGGTTGACTATAGTAATGCAACAGCTACTAAAGAAAAAGTGAAAAGATAATTAGGATATCATTTCAAAAACAGTTTAAAACATTACTCTTTATTTTTGTACTGGTTTTTGTCAGCTGTACGGCAAACTACAAACAAACTGTTTCTGATTGCATCCTCTTATTATTCATGGTTTATTAAAAACTATTTTGAATCATCCTCCTCCAGTCCTCGCTAATTTCCCATTTGGGGAGAGAATCTCCGGCGGACAGAACTCCATTCTCACAACTTAAATCGACCAAATGAGGGCGCTATGACATTTTCAACGTCTCTCACTCATTGCCTAAATAATTTAACCCTCTAGTCCCGCACCGCCCGAGTTTCTGAAAACCAATTTTTCAAGATTCTTGCAGTAAACAACTGGAATCGAAGTTCAATTTTTAAAAGATAGCTTAATATTTATGCACAATTTTTTACCCTTTCGGTAATGTTTGTATAAAAGTACAAGCTCCCATTGGGAACAATAAACGGCTCTCGAATATTTTATTGTAAGGATAAAATGGACACAATAGCTTTTCAAGGCTTTTATCTGGCTCAATGCTCATATTAATTTAATGCGAAGGCGTTAGTTTTCGACTTTTATCTGGCTCAATGCTCATACTAATTAAATGCGAAGGCGTTAGTTTCTGAAAATTAATTTTTCAAGATTCTTGCAGTAAACAACTGGAATCGTAGTTCAGTTTTTAAAAGATAGCTTAATATTTATGCACATTTTTTTACCCTTTCGGTAATGTTTGTAAAAAAGTACAAGCTCCCATTGGGAACAATAAACGGCTCTCGAATATTTTATTGTAAGGATAAAATGGACACAATAGCTTTTCAAGGCTTTTATCTGGCTCAATGCTCATACTAATTAAATGCGAAGGCGTTAGTTTTCGACAATATCATCATTAATGATGAATAAATACAGTTTCCTTTGTGTTTACTAATTGGTAAGAGCTAAATTATTTCATCGTCATTAGCTTCGACAAGTCAACTGTGAAAGGAGAATTTTAATGATTTATAAACAACTGGATGGATTAACAAATGCGTAGACCTACTAATGACTATCGAGTTTTCTGTTGATGTTCCCTTTTTTCTACAAACACAAACTAGCGAGGTTTCCTCCTACCGCATACAGTGTATATCGCTAGGAGTCGTCGAGTGCTAGTTGTCTGTTTGTCGTGAGTTGGGGAATTTGTTGTTATTGTTAGTTTTGAAGAGACTTACTCCGATTATGTATCTTTGCCACTCCGGTGATAATTCATCGAACCACACATCTAGTGTACACTGCTGACTGTTCGTCCAATCACTTTCCAAAGGCGGTGACTAGAAAATAGAAAAAGGAGTATCCTTAAAGACAGTGGACACTATTGGTAATTACTCAAAATAACTATCATCATAAAACCTTTCTTGATTACGAGTAATGGGGAGAGGTTGATGGTATAAAACATTGTGAGAAACAGCTCCCTCTGAAGTGACGTAGTTTTCGAGTTAGAAGTCATTTTCCACTAATTTGATTTCGAGACCTCAAGTTAAGAACTTGAGGTCTCGAAATCAAGCATCAGAAAGCACACATTTCGTGTGACAAGGGTGTTTTTTATTTCATTATTATCTCGCAACTTCTACGACCGATTGAGCTCAAATTTTCACAAGTTTGTTATTTTATGCATTTGTTGAGATACACCAAGTGAGAAGACTGGTCTTTGACATTACCAATAGTGTCCACTGTCTTTAATTATTTACTTAGAAAAGGTAACACTTTAAGTCATGTTCGTTTTCGATATTTTGCCATAATTAGCTTTCCCGAATGCCAATGTGATCAAACTTGTCAAAATGCTATATTATTTTCACGCTATTCTCTTTCGATAGGTACCAAGTTGTCGCACTGACTAGTTCACAATAGTGCGCCCTCTCTTGGTATGTGAAACAACTTTTATTTAATTGCTTCAATTGTCACAACACAGTGGACACTGGGACACTTATCAAAGAGCCTGATCTTTCGCCGTTCTGTCCAAATTGCAAAAAAAAAATCTTCTTTCTTCTATAACTCAGTATTTGTCAGTTTTTAAATAACTATGACATTTCGGTTTTATATTTAAGTTTCAAAATTTAATGTTTATGCCTTATCGCCTCAAGGTGTTAGTTGTAACAACGGATTTAAAAATCACAGGAAACAAATAAAAGTCATAAAATCAGTTTTTACGACACGTTGCCTTGGATTCGGCGATTTGGTCTATGACAAGCGTTTGAAACCGTTTGCTATGAGATGCATATGGGTACAAATATTTTGTAAAAGTAGAATATAATGATCAACACAAACATGCCTCGAAATCGCACGGTGTTACTTATACGTCATGAACAAAAAACGGTCGGCCATTTTGTGGAGTCAAAGTTTTGGCTTCACAAAATGGCCGACTGTGTTATTTCACGTAATAATTGAACCGTGCAATTTCGAAGCATGTTTGTGTGGATCATTGTGTTCTAATTTCAAAACATATTTCCAACCATATGCATTTCGTAACAATCGTATTCATTCAAAGAGCAACTCGCCGAATCCAAGGCAACGTGTCCCTTTAACAGTGTCATACCTGTATCTTACGAACATCTTTCGAATTGTCATTTTCAAACGGTCCCGATCGTTTACCTGCGATGTTTAGAGACAAAGAAAATGTGGTTAATTCGTGGAATTACCACTTAAATTGTAAACCACAATCATACGATTACTATTAAGATGGCACAGTGGTCTGCGTCCTAGTGCAGATCCAACAGTAGTCGTAAGCTGCACGTTGATAAGGGGAGCAATAAACCATAGATTAGAAAGAAAAAAAGAAAAAGAAACGAAAAAGGACAACGACAACAGAAAAACCACACATTAAACAAGCAAACAAACACCCCAACACACGGATGAGCGCACATAGGGTACCAGACAAGACTGCACATTTGGTTGTGCCAAAATAATGACTTAGAAACCACGTGACCAAAAACAAAAACTTGTTCCCTCCGTGTAGCAACTCTTTCAAGTCACAGCTCTGGCATCTGTGACTATTATACCGCCCTCTATTGACTTTATTCTGTATCAAATACATTCAGAAAGGTCCCTCACCGTTTCATTAACTCGTTCACCAGTAATCTTTAAAGACACTGGCCACTATTGGTAAATGTCAAAGACCAGTCATCTCACTTGGTGTATTCCATCATATGCATAAAATAACAAACCTGTGAAAATTTTAGCTTGATTGGTCGTCGGAAATGCGACATAACTTTGAAAGAAAAAACACCCTTGTTACATAAAGTTGTTTGCTTTCAGATGCTTGATTTCGAGACCTCAAATTTCTAAACTCGAGGTATCGAAATCAAATTCATGGAAAAATACTTCTTTCTCGAAAACTACGTCACTTCAGAGGGAGCCGTTTCTCACAATGTTTTATACTATCAACCTCTCCCCACTACTCGTACCAAGTAAATTTGTATGCTAATAATTATTTTGAGTAATTACCAATAGTGTCCACTGCCTTTAACTTCATACAAAAATTAATCGGGTGTTTGGGGCAAAACAGTCCTCTGTCCCCTGCTACCGTATCGACTCCTTCTTAACACTCTATTCTCACCACGTTAGGCACGGCCATGAATAAATACACATCCTGTCAGATCTCTTAAATTATTAAACCATTTAAACACTTACCGAAGCCGCTACAATGGATAGCACATTTCAATGTCGTACAGGAGTCGCATGAGTTTGCTGTCAAACAAGAAGGAAAAGAAACAAAAACATTAAATGTTGAGACCCAGGGATGAGTGGTTGTATCCTGCTTGAGTGGAGACTAGCATTCGTACAACATTTGAGAGAGTTCAGGGTGATAAAACGATCTCAAGGTTTACTAATGGGAATGTTGATAATCGAGTAGTGAATTATTTAAGGTTGTCAAATTAGTCCTGCAAATTATGAAATAATTGTTCGTTATAATAATGGTTTTAAAACTGTACATCAATTAGCGTGAATTACGGAAAAAATGCATCAGGTGGTTTAGAGTAGTGTATTGTTTAAGGTTCTCAAATTAGTCCTGCAAATTATGAAATAATTGTTCGTTATAATAATGGTTTTAAAACTGTACATCAATTAGCGTCAATTTTGTAAAAGAAATGCATCAGGTGGTTTAGCTGTTACTTATTTTCGAACCATTTAAAAGGATCAAGTTGTGCAGAACAGGTCACCAGGTGGGCTTAGCGGCACTGGGGTGGATTTCACAAAGGTAGTCCTAACTTAGGACTAGTCCTAGGCAATGCTAAGAGATAGGACCAGTCCTAAGTTAGGATGAGTTACTGGTCCTAACTTAGGACCAGTCCTATCATTTAGCATTGCTTAGGACTAGTCCTAAGTTAGGACTACCTTTGTGAAATCAACCCCAGGACACCTTTGCCATTTGTCAAAGATCAACATGCATTACATAAGCATTGCGTGAAAATTTTAACTCAATTGGTCATCTAAATTGCAAGAGAATTATTCAAGAAAAAAATTCCCTTGTTGCACAAATTGGTGTACTTTCAGATGCCGACAAGGGCTTCATGCCTGAAGTTATATTTGAGTGAGAAATTACCTCTTTCTCAAAAACTACGTTACTTCAGAGGGAGTCGGTTCTCACAGTGTTTTATAGTTCTGCGTTGCTCGTTACCAAGTAAATTTATGCTAACAATAATTTTGAGTAATTACTAATTGTGTCCAGTGCCTTTAATGAATCTAAACTCATTTTTGCAAATTCTGATTTGTCTAATTAAATTTCAAAATGGCTGACCTTAATAGTTAGAAGGGGAAACAAATCAAACTGAAATCACGATCAATTAATGGTCGGCTTGACAAGGGGAAATCTCTCAATCGTGAATCTTGTTTTTTTTTTGTTTTTTGTTTTTTTTTAAGAGTCGAAAAAAGAAAAGAAAAAAGGCAAGGTTGACTTGATCCGTGATTGAATTATTACGACCTTGCTGTTCCTGCACTTAGCGATAATTCGTCATTTACGCTTTTGACTTCACATCCGTCATCTCGTAAGGAGATTGTCAATGAAGGAAATGCTAAATTTGTATTATTCTTGTTAATAGAATGTCTGTGCCATAGGCAGATCTGGAACTGGAAATATGTTAATATACAACTCTAATTTACGAATTTCCTTACATGGCTACAAGGCTATAAATATTCTGAATTTGAAACTCAGTATATATCTGAAGAGAGGAAAAATATCTTGTATTCGACCGCATGGAAATTTATTTGGTTGATCATTTTGCAGAAAGTGACCGAGAAAAGCTAAACTATTCGAAACAAAAATATAGCGGTATCATGAGATTTGGGGCATTGCTTTATGAGGTATCAACCAATGGTTTGCGCTTGCACAATGTGCGTCTCTACTTAGCTGGGTAAATTGGGTTCTTTCAAGAACTATGCTTGCTTAATGATATTCTACTACCGGGGAGTAGTTTTTTTTTTAGTGTTGGAGACTTCTCAGTTCTGATAAGAACTGTCCTGCTTTTTAAACTACTACCTTGGCGGAAGGTGGGAAAACGGCTGGGACTACTTTGTGGATCGAGGGGACTTCGCGTTATAAATGTCACTATCAAGGAGTGGGGTTCTTATTGGTCTCAACGTTTCGCCTAGCTTACTCAAGTCATCTTCAAGAGAGAAGCTATAAAAATGACATAATTTACATAGATACAGACAGGGGACCGGCCAATGGACTTCCTTCTTTTTACCGCTAGCTGGGGGCGCCCTTCTTTTACGACGCAATGTGTTATTATAATATCAGTCGGTTGAATTTATATCTGTGATTGATAATAACAATATTGCGTATTGACTTCCAACGAGTGTCCTCAATTAGCCTTCAATGGAAGTCACTAATTAATTAACCAGACCCAGATCAATGCAGATTGCGACCTCCACGAGTAGAGACAGGTTGTTCCTGAAGAGGTCGCTCGGCCTTGCCGTAGGTTTATAGGCTCGTTAAACAGTCGCTAATTCTAAAGGACACCGTCCGGTCTCGATGTAACAAATTCGATTAGAGTTAGACTTCAATTTCTCTTTAAGAGTCATCCAATAATAACATTAACTCCTTCAATGGTTACATTGCGCTCCGTGGAAATAAAAAAAAAATTAAAATTGAAGGAGGAATCAGAAACAGCTTTAGAATGTGAAGTCTCGCGAGATGTTATTTCTGGAATAGCCTCGGGATAGGCCGATGAGTTTTAAATTGTCGACTCAAAATTGCACACCATGGTCGACGTGCGTAATCTAGAGTCAGCATGGTTGTATACATTTAGCCTCTGCAAAATTGATGAGCAATTTGATGTTTGGAAGTGGTTTACATGAATAATTAGTTGATTTGTATTAAAAAAAGGAATGCAAGCTTGAGGAATGTACTGTTCCTGTCAATCACCCAATCCCCATCGTTTCGACGACGTGACAAAGTGATCTCTTCTTCTTGCAGCTTTTCCAGCATTAGGAAAGATTTCCATTCACTTTTTATTAGATTGCAGCCCGCAGTGACCAATATAGTTGAGATTATTCCACTTTCTTCATTTTACATCTCGCTATATAAGCTCCTTTTGTGGCTTAGAGCAACGAGAGTATTTCTTTACAACGACAGACAGAGTTAAAGTGCCGAGAAGATGATGGATGAAGTGGGTAGAATGGTTACAATCTTAGTAGTCTGGATGACGAGCCCGTCGGGGGAACGACTCTCTCTCTCCATCTCTCTCTCTCTCTCTCAGTATCAGTGTCCGGAATACACACTCCGATGCGCACACACACAACTTACATATCGACCTAATTCGAACTGACCACGGGGGAAATCGCTCCTTAAAAGCCACGAATTATTGGATGAAAATATGACACCACCTGCATTAAATGGTTGTCAAAAGTTAGAACGATAATGACAAATTGAGTGGAGAAATGTGTGTGGCGTAGGTTGTTGTTATTGTTGTTGTTATTGCAGTTTGTGCTGTTGTTGTTGTTCCTTTTTTGCTGTTGTTGTTGTTGTTGTTGTCGTTGTTGCTGCTGTTGCTGTTATTGTTGTTGTTTTTGTTGTCGTCGTCGTCGTCATCGTCGTCGGCGTTGTCGTTGTCGTTATCGTAGTTGATCATGATGTGTCACCGTGACGTCATTGCAGTATGGGTCAATAACTTCTTTTCTAGTAAGAGGTAAATTATTGTTCGACTGCAGGACTTGCAATTACGAGGTGGTAGGTTCAAATCCTACGAGGGTAACCACTGATTTCATCTAGTTACAGACTTTGTTAACCAATGTTTGTATGATAGAGATTGGTTGTTGCCAGCTTGGTGTTCTATATACCCTTGTGCAAGTTTACATTGTTCCCTTGACCGGAAGATTATTAAAACAGATAGACAGACAAACAAACAAACAAACCAGTAGGCCTACTTAGTGCGTGTCAAGGAAAAATGTCACATGTGACAGATTTGAGCGCTTCATACGAAGCCACTTTTGTTTATCATTATTATTATACTCCAAGACAAACAAAATTAAACAACGGATTTGCATTCGTGCTTTTGTTATTTTTGTCTATTTCCCTATCTAAAAGAGACACCATAAACAATGGTACGGCAGCCACAACGAACTAACACCAACAGAAATCCATCACTTCACTGCAGTAATAAATTGATACCGAAGGCTCCCGTTGCGTCGACGTACGTCTCGCTAAACCCGGGTTGTTTGTCATCATCTTAATGCATCAGAACTGATCAGAAACGTAACGTGAGACAAAGTCAAGACGTATCTTGTCATAAACCCTAGGATGAATGCTACCTATTAATGGATCTTGATGTCCCAACGGAGGTGTCATTAACACCCTTACTTCAACCCCAACCAACCCATCCCCTGTTTTTTGTTTTATGCAGCCATGATATTTGCGGAGACTTCCAATGTGATTTATCTTTACAGTTATTATTAAGTTACAGTAATTCTAGAGGCTTTAATATCTTTATAAATCACTATCATTGTAAGACAATGATTTAATCCATTTGTTTAATCTGATGACACAGCTTTTACAGATCATCTACTTCTTCTTCTTCATTTTCTTCATTTTCTGATTCGTCCTTTTCTATCAATGATAAACAGTAATCCAAACCAATAAGACAAACCAAAATGTCCTTTTACGGAATTACAAAAACAAAAACATTAAAGGGAAGGTACACGTTTGGTTATTACTCAAAACAAATATTAACTTAAAAACGGACTTGGTAACATCCATGTTTTACACATTATTGGGTGCAGTGTTTGTGACGTCATAAGGAAACTGTGACATGGTGGAACCGTAATTAAAGCGAGGCTGGAAGTAAATTATAATGTCGCGGCTCAGTGATAATGAAACAATAACATTGATCCGTGGTATAGTTATGGATTTTTTTTACACAATACGGACTGTCAGAACTGCCAGTCAAAGTCGTGTGGAAATAATTCTTAAGAAAAAAAGTGATTGAGTGTGATGCTTTTTCTGGCAACTTTTCGAATTTATAAAAGGTCAAATCTAAAACCTATACAACATATCGATAAAAACACCCTTGTCGTTACCTCATACGATAAACAAATTAGACATAGATCTGTGCATTATTACAACAGGTCAAAATACTGTAGTAAGATTTGTTTCTAGACGGGTATTCACAAAAAAAACATGTCGATAATTACTGAACCTCGATGAAGCCTGCCTACAACAAAACAACAACATTTTATCAAAGTGTTTTGATTACATCAAGTGAGAAGACTTCGTGTACGTGTTCCGGTTAAGATTGATTGCTTAACTTTACAGAAACGGTCCTTTAAAAGCTGCACTTCTTCGTAAAAGCTTCGTCGTTGGATTGTTTAAAACATTGATGTTAAGACTAATGATCGATCTTAACATGCAGAGTGATCAATGGGTGAACTTTTTATTTAGTCTTTGCAAAACAAAAGAATGCAGGAACGTGTTTTTTATGGGGGTGGTAATATAATTGGTGTTAAGCTTGTGGGGGTGTTTTTGCTTCATTTCTCGTTTGCCCCTTTCTTGTACTTTTTAATTCCAAGTTCCTGAAAAACAAAAACTGTGCAAAATGTTTTCACAATTGGGGTGCACTTTTTCGAAAAAAGAAATTGCTTGTTAAATGTTGTGAACTTTTAACTAATTTGTGCAAATCAATAATTCAAAACACCAATATTTCGATCACCTTGAAGAAACATGTTTTCAATTTCTGGTTCATACAGAGTGCAATAACCCAGGTCAATCAGCAATTCCAGGAATGTTGGTGTATTTTGACGGAGTTATCAAGGGGGGACAGTCGTATCAACGGAGCTTGGTGAATCCACGAAGCGACAGGCCGACACTTAGCACCCTCCCACGCCCCGTGATCACCCCCACTACCCGGGTTGTCACTTCCAGCTAAAGACGGCATCATCCTTTCATCACTTCATGATGTAAGTTATGCAATTTTGCGCTCCGTTTTTTTTCTCCTTCTTATTACACAAAACATATCTCTTGATTTTGGACGTGAGCCGATGTGATTTCTATCCAGCAACGTTAATTACCGCTTGGGAAAACTATCACGTTGTAAGTTTGGACAAACCTGTCAGAGATGGTTCGTCGGCAAATCAGCTCAATTTACAGAGTGTCGTTGTTTTATGAAGCACTTAAACCAGTTGTGAATGTCAGTTCAGAAACAATTTGACTCAAAACCCTAGAATATGAGCTGTCTACAGACTTAAAGGGCATTGGGACACCTTTAGTAAATGTCAGAGAGTAGTGTTCTCACTTGGTGTATCCCTACATATGCACACAAAAAAACAAATCTGTGAAAATTCAGACTCAATTGGTCATCGAAGTCGCAAGGGTTAGAAAAAAATGAAAAACAAAAACCCTTGTTGCACAAAATGTTTGTGGTTTCAGATGCCCAATAAAAGTATTCAAACCTGAAGTATTTTAATATTTGAGTGGGAATTTTCCTCTTTCTTGCGTTAATTCAGAGGGAAGCCGTTTCTCGAAATGATTTCTACCATCAACAGCTCTCCATTACTCGTTACCAAGTATGTAATAATTATGCTAACAATTAATTTGTGAAATTACCAAACGAGTCAAGTGCCTTTAAGGTATCGCAACACACAGGAACTCCTTGCGTCAATTTCACACATTTATACGAGACAAATGTAGGCCATCATAAATAAGTTTGCTTTTGTTTACTTCAACTCATTTTGTATAATGTTGGCAGCGTATAGAACATCACAAATTAATAGTGTTTTATTTTTTCGTACACATCGTCAGCTCGGCTCCAATGGAGTGTAAACAACTTTCACGGAACGGCATTTTTAGGTGGGTGATGTTTAGTGTCGGTAAAGTAGGTTAAATTCATCACAAACAACCAACGCAGTCAAAGAAAACATCTTCCTTTGAAAGACTCCGGAGTCTAAAACCGATCTGTTCATAATTGACCTAGTTTATCAGGTCTAATGGGCACTGACCCATTTATCATTCAAGCTGACCCGGAAACTGGTCAAACAATGGATTATGCATCAACTTGACCCACTTCTTTGTCAATTTGACACAAAGATCGGGTTAAATTGACCCAGAAACGGGTAAAACAATTTTTCTCAATATTTTTTTTTTTGCGGTAATTTTGACCTGTTGTTTGGTTTGTTTATATTGCACATCCAACCTAATTAAATTTGCTAGATATCATGTTTATCAAACAGTAATGATCTAGGTGCAACTGGTATACCTTATAAACTCATTTTGGGACTTCACATCAGAAGCCTGAATAAAAATACTAAAAGGATGCTTCTAAACATGGAAAACCCTCAAAATTGACAAATATATTGATTTATCTTTATTCGCAATGCTTTTCTCTCTTTGTTAAAGCGCTGAGACGTGGTATAAATAAAAAAGCAATATAGCCCAGTGTATGTATGTATGTATGTATATGATGTATGTATTATTTCAGTTAAAGCATCTGGACACTTTCTGAACAGAACAAAAATTAAAAGTTCACTTACAGGGTTTACAGAAGGTGGGTGAAAGACTTCTCTTGAAATATTGTTCCAAGAAATGCTTTACTTTTTGAAAAAAACTTTAACAATTATCAATTCTCGAAATCGAGAATGTCGGATTACTTTAAACACATGTCATTACACGGCGAAACGTGCGGAAACAAGGGTGGGCTTTCCCGTTATTTTCTCCCGACTCCGATGACCGATGAATTTTCACAGGTTTGTGGTTTTATGTATAAGTTGTGATACACGAAGTGTGGGCTTTTGGACAATACTGTTTACCGATGTTGTGCGATTGCTTTAAATCGATCAAATAATCATAAATTTAATCATAAAATCTCCGATAAAGCGAATTCGCTTTTTGTTGTTTCCTTATTCAACAAGAGGACCTCCTAATTGGTTACACTATGGTTGATTTGACTGCACGATGCTATTAATGAAAACCAAGCCATTCAAAAACTAGTGACCTTAATATTAATATTACCATGGTGACATACAAACAAATTGCGTATTGTGAGGGAACCTGTTTCGAAGGGCTAGGATGATTTGTGTTTAGATAAAAACCTAGCAAGATTTTCATCAGCGTACCTCAAGGTTGGCGAATAACTGAGACGCTGTGGATTGTGGAAAGAAAATGATTTGTTTTTCTTGTTCGGTTTGTACAAAAACTTTGATTAGGCGGTGAGATAGTGTTTTATTGAACTAGTTCAGTCGTTATCATTCAGTATTTTGTTCACCAACCATCGATGGCCATAGATTGTGTATAAGCTGACCTCGAGAGATTTGAGTCTTCGCGAGAATCTGAACTTCTATTAGACAGTTGTTTTTGAAAAGATCTTGTGTAGCCGTTTGGAAATATGGTGAACTTATTCACATGACACTGTTATGTTTGGATGAATTAGTCTGTATATGCCTAACACCCAAACCAAACAGTGCACTCAAATAATATAGTGTTCGCCACACGTCAGCAAGGCCAATTGCGATGTTTTTATAAGTTACACCCACTGAAAGTTACACCCACTAGTGGTATAATTACTCAAAACTACAGCACCTCAGTAAGTAATATTTTCATGGAAGCTTTCTACTATCATTATCTTCAAACTGTGTAAAGTTTAATGTAAATCTGTGGACATTGTGTTTTTTGTCCTATAAAAAGTACATAGCCCTTTAACCAGATTGTGTAAAACGTCATAAATACGCAAAGAGTGATGACGTCACAGCCACTATTCAAACGTCGTTGCTCCGCTATTAATACCGTACGCCAGACTAGTGGACTACTGCAATGACGGTCCCTGATCGAGCAAAAGTAAATTTCATATACCATCCGTATCCAAGTTCAAACTGCTAGATTAAAGCGTATAGGCTGAGTGGTTTCGCGTCACTTCTCAATCTGAGAGCGTCTGTTTTATTCATTCCTCCCTCCCCCAGTACAAACATCCCGAAACAAGGAAAGGAAGGAAAAAACGAAAGTCAGCGATGAGAATGTGATTCGTTCCGTAATAAAACATTCCTGTTATTTGTGTTGTCAGCGACCCGGTGTTTCCGTTCACGAATCTCGGACACTAAATCAAAATGAAAAGTCTTCTTTTTTTTCCCCTTTCTATTTGGATCTTCCACGGTTCTTCAAGTCCGCATCAGTGCTCACATGTCCGGTTTGTCTTGATGCCTCCGTTCCCAAAACACGCAAAAGGATTAGCTGATATTGCCAACTTAGACCACCGTGAAATGTGTCTAAACCCCAACAGTGCACTGCACCACTCTAACCCCGCGATCATTTGCGTAGTTTCTGAAGTCGACAAGGGGAGGGTGGGGGTGGGAGGGGGGGGGGGGGCAGGGGGGACACACTCAATAAATACTGCACGACAGGAAAAATAGTAAAATATATTGTGCCACTTTTCCCCGCGATTATGCACTGCACAATGCCTGAGTTACGTGGCGATTTGACTTGATAATATTTATCAATAAGCAAACTTGAATCGTCGATTCTCATTGGACGACCAACAGCAACAAGAATGTGATATAACCCTATCACACGACCCGTATCATATCCCTTGCATGACGTCACACTTTCAAAAAGCGTACTTTGCCTCGAAATTGCGTGGTTTTCCATTTCCTTAAAGAACTAACACGGTCGGCCATTAATACGAGAGTCAAAAATTTGACTCCCATAAACGGCCGACCGTGTTAGTCGACGAGGTAAAAGGAAAACCGTGCAATTTCGAGGCATGTTTGTGTGGATCGTTGTATTCTACATTTACAAAATCTTCACCATATGCATTTTATAACAAACGGTTACAAACGCTTTTCAAAGACCAACTCGACCGATCCAAGGCAACTGTTCCTTTAAATTATGTGGACGTTTGTGTTTTGTGTCGTACAAAACGTACCCAAACGCTTCAAGATAAACATTGTTCTATATGACAAGATAACGTGAACAAGTTCAAATCTCTTGCCACAAACCGGTTCCACTCTAGCGAGCCATTTGCGATCAAAACCTCCTCAACCATCCTATGTCATCAATTTGTAGGTTAGGTAGAAGAAAGTCAACCGTAAGGTGGTGCATGCGTTGAATTTCATTCAATGAAATAGAAAGGACTGAATTATGAGCAGAACGAAATCATGTGTCACGAAAACGTAATTGACTGCTCTTTCAGACACCCCTATGTTCCGACAACCCTATAAGGCAGTTCTAAAAAATACCTGATGATTTTCACGGTCGAGTTTACGGATTTCGAAAATACACTCTGGGGTGTCGAGACGTAGGGGTACCGAAACCCTAGGCCCAGGGATATCGAAACAAATGTATAACCATAAAGAGAAACAATAGTTTGAATGAATAAGGACAGCATGATTGTGTACAGTTTTGAAAGCATGTTTATGGAGCAATATAGTTTTGCGACGCAATGGCTAAGTGATACCAATTGCATTTGTTTAAAGGCACCGTGCACTATTTGTACTTAAAATAAATGTTAGCATAAAAACATACTTGGTAACGAGCAATGGAGAGCTGTTGATATCAAAGCACATTGTAAGAACCGGCTCTCTTTGATATTGAGTTTTTGAGAAAGAGGTAATTTCTCACAAATAGAAAGACTTCAGCTGAAGCCTTTTCTTACGCATCTGGTAGCACAACAAGTAATTCAGCCAGGGTCTTTTTCTTTCAATATTCTCTTGCAAATTCGATGACCAATTGAGCCCAAATGCTTACAGGTTTGTTATTGAATGCATAACGTTGGGATACACTAAGTGATGATACTGGGCCCAATTTCATAGAGCTGCTTAAGCACAAAATTTTGCTTAAGCAAAAAAAAAAATCATGCTTAGTAAAATCAGATTACCGGCCAAGACTCCACTCAATTGTTATGGTAAGTAAACAACAGCTAATTACCAGTCACAATCAATGTATATGGCATGAAATTTTGGCCAGTAACGTGTGTAAAATAAGCAAGCTATTTTCGTGCTTAAGCAAATTTTTTGCTTAAGCAGCTCTATGAAATTGGCCCCTGGTCTTTGACAATAGACCTTTTCGCAAATACTGGGGCGCGCGCGTAAAGCTTGGAATTAGATGCATTGTGGTCTAGCTGGTAGCAAAATTTGATTCATATCTATCCCACAATGCACCTCATTCAACAGTCTGCGCTTGCGCATTGGTATTTGCGATAAGGTCTATATTAACTAACGCGTCCAGTGTCTTTTATCGTAGTTTAATCTTCAACGTACGCCTATTGATCATTGTCTAGGTTGAAACTCATGAAATACATGTTGCTAACTTGACTGAAAATGCCATGCGACCCTGCCTACCAAAACAACGCACTGCCTGCCATAACTCATGGAAAAAAACTACATTTCGCTCAACAAGTAGATGAAAATATAAGGGTTTTCAAATAACATCCAATTAGGGCCAAGGTGGCTAGTATATTGTTCAAAATACATAATGTTTAGGACATCGCGTCATTTTGATACCAATGCCGGTACTTAAATGGCTTCACTTAACTATTGTCATTTCATTATTACCCAAAAAGCCTGATTTTGGAGTGAGGCGTCAAATTTGATTAATTATTAATTTCCTCTGAAAAGATTGGCTGGAAAACCTAAAAGAGCATTTTTGTGCGCTTAATTGATACCCTTGGCAAAATATTAGTAGCAGTTTTGATATTAGGTGGTTTGGTAAAGAAATATTCGCTCGATCCTTTCAGTTGTGCCGACCGTCAGGCTTTTCATACGGCGCGGTGTTTCTGAGTTCGCGGTTCATTGATCAAACTAAGAAGAATTCAAGGAAACAATCTTCAATGTTGACTTCCACCCACACCTTCGTTAGGAGCAATAATTATCCAAGGTTGTCTCTCGTGGGCGGCAATATGTTAGATGGACAGATTTTTTTTCAAAAGAAATTGTGTCAGAGTAACTCATTTGACTACATGGGTTTATGAGGGAATCGACTCGAGATTTGCAAACCGAAGTGTTTGGTTTAAAGGCAGTGGACACTATTGGTAATTACTCAAAATAATTATTGGCATAAAACCTTACTTGCTGACGAGTAATGGGGAGAGGGTGTCGGTATAAAACATGGTGAGAAACGGCTCCCTCTGAAGTGCCATAGTTTTCGAGAAGAAGTAATTTTCCACGAATTTGTTTTCGAGACCTCAGATTTAGAACTTAAGGTCTCGAAATCAACCATCTAAACGCACACAACTTCGTGTGACAAGGGTGTTTTTTTCTTTCATTATTATCTCGCAACTTCTATGACCGATTGAGCTCAAATTTTCACAGGTTTGTTATTTTATGCATATGTTGAGATACACCAACTGTGAAGGCTAGTCTTTGACAATTACCAATAGTGTCCACTGCCTTTAAAGCAAAACTTAAAAAAAAAAAAAAAAAAAGCTCATAGACCAATTTTTTTTTTGAGCTGCTTAAATTGCTTTAAAAAACCTGCTTAGCAATAATGAGCCGGATACCCGTCACAAACTGTACCTAAGACATGGTATGTCTTAAGGCTGGTAGCCTTATTCTGGCTAGCATAGTTTATTTGCCGGCTTATTTTGGGGGCTGAATCTGCTCACTGAAATTGAGGCCCTAGTGATTCGATCGGCAGAGTGCGGGCTCTTGAAACCGTATTATTAATTAGCGATACACTTGACCGCTATTGTTTTGCCTTCGGATGGGACGTAAAGCTTTAGGTCCAGTGTGTTGTGTAACGTACATAAAAGAACTAGACTTATAGCTGGGGTTCAACCCAATATTTTCTGGTTTGTTGGCTGCAGCACCTTGTAGACCAGGGGCCAATTTCATAGAGCTGCTTAAGCAACAAACTTGCTTAAGCACGAAAATAGCTCCCTTGTTTTACACATGTTACTGACCAAAATGTCATGCCATATACATTGCTTGTGACTGGTATTTAGCTGTTGTTTACTTAGCATAAAAGTTGAGTGGAGTCTTGGCCGGTAATCTAATTTTACTAAGCAAGGATTTTTTTGCTTAAGCAAAATTTTGTGCTTAAGCAGCTCTATGAAATGGGGCCAAGTACAAGGTATGTAAAACAATGTGGACGTGTATAAGATTTGAAGCATTGTATGGTGAGGTATCGTTGGTTTACGGTAACACCATGTATATATCTACTTGCCAGGTAGAGTCTGTTCTTAGAGAACCGTCTTTCTTTATTTTACTGCCGCGGAGTATAGATTTATCGGATGTTCGGGAGACTTCTCAGTTCCGAAAAGAACTGTCCTGATTTTTAACTACTCCCTGGGTGGAAAGTACATAAAAATGGCTGGGACTACTACTTTAGCTTATAGGGTCGTAACTAACTGCAAATTGGGGTACGTATCGAGCATTGATCCACATACCTTCTAGACAAAAAACGAGCGCTTTGAGACGCCATTTTGGTACGATAAAGCGCTATCTGAAATTACTGCTAAAAAAATCTGTGAAAAATAAACGCACCATACAATGATGTAGTTTCATTCATTCATTCAAAAAAAAGTTAGTCATTCAAAAAAGAAATGATTGAGAAGAGTTATTGATCTTGCAAACATCTGTCAGACAAACTTTTAGAAAAAGTGTGGTTTATATAAATAAAAAATGTCCATGCGTACAAATGTATGTCTTTGTAGTTGCTGGGCACCTCTGTGAAAAAAAACCCAGTGTTTTACTGAGAGGATTCAATAGAGTCAGAGGATTCAAATTGAGTAAAGAAATCAATAAATAAATAAAACACATGCGTACAATTATCTGGTGTAAGATTTGTGTCCATGCATGTATGCATTATACATACCGACCACCGGTTCGATTGTCGTGGGTTCGATTGTTGCGTCCCTCCGTTGCATCTGTTGTAGAATTATATGCCCTGGATTTAAAAAGCGAATATTTTTAGGACACTGTTGTTTTTTTGTTAGCTTTCAATTTCATGCTGATTTTTTTTTATATTTATTATTGATCTTCCCATCCTGCCGTTGATTTCACCAAACTAACTTGGGATTAATCTTAGGACTTAGGACGAGTTAAGTATACCCTATCCTAAGACGTTAGGACGTATTGAACTCATCATAAGTTGAACGCCACTAGTCCTTATTCGAGATGGGATTAGAAGAACACGTTGCATTGGTTCAGGCGAGTTGGTCTTTAAAAAGCGTTTGGAATCGTATGTTATGAAATGCATACAAATTATGGTTAGATAGATAAATAAAAAAAAGTAGAATATAATGACCCACACCGTGCAATTTTGAGGCTTGTTTGAGTGGAACATTAATATACCTTTAAAACATCTTTCTAACCATATGCATTTCATAACAAACGGTTTCAAACGCTTTTTCAAAGACCGACTCGCCCGATCCAAGGCAACGTGTTCCTTTAATTCTAGCGTTTCGTGAGATCGGCTGCAGGGAACTCGGCAAACTTCCATGAGGGGGATATAGACGCCAAGCTGGCAACAGCCAATCTCTCACATACAGCCATTGGTTTATTGTCAATGATTATGAGTTCCACAAATTGAGAAACTGTGATTCAGCAACCATAGAGAATATGTACTAATTATATTCATTGTAAAATCAGCGGTTAGCTTGGTAGGATTCGAACCCACAACCTTCTGGTTACAAGTCATGCTCAGTCTTACCACTGAACCACGTGGTGACCCTATTTCCTGTTGACTCTACAAACTTTAAAAAGTTCTTTCAAAATGTAAGATGACGAAAACATATTTCTGAGGAATAGAGGCTTTACAAAGAGCGTCTGTTTTTCGTGAAAAATCAATAAACAAGGAGATAACTCCTTGAATACTGGAAACGTGTTATTTTATGGCGTTGTCAGAATTTAACCTCGTGGAGACATGTGAATTTAGTATTTCCCTCCTCAGTAGCTGTGAGTTTAGTAAACGGTCACTGTACCCACATGAAAATTCTATCAGCAGGCAGGGCCAGTAGGTAGTTATTCATTGTCTGTATTGACCCCCCCCCCCCCCCAAGAAAACAATAGGAGCTCTCTCCAGCAAAGTTCTGGGTCGGGTGGTTCTAAGAAGGTCAACCAGTGATGTCAAAGCCCTGAAACACATGAATCTAAAAAATGGACTAGCATGTCTGTTCCCCTAAGTGCACCGACCATGAGGCATCGGTTAGGTAAAACGGCCGAAGGCACCATGAAGATGATCCATAGAGAGTGAAAATCCTGCCAGAAAATTGAGAACATTTCGTCTTATTATTTCAAAAATGTTCTTGCTGGATAAAACAAAACATAATCCAACATTTTGTTTTGTTAAGGAGCGTGCATAACCCCTCCTGTACTATTTTGTGGATGCATTTTACGAATCGTGTTTATTAATTATTTCAAACATGCTTCCAATCCACCTATAACGGACGATCTAAGCAGTGCTCCGCTCACCGAACACCCGGCGATATTTGAACAGCGATTGCAGCTTCCAGTTCATCGACACTTTTTCCCGTAACTTCCGGCAGGTGGAAAGCAGCGTCAAAACCACGCCAAAAAACACTTTGAGAAACCGTGAGATCTTTCCCGTAACTTTACACAATCACCTGTTCTGATTTCCGAGGGAGGGTGGTTTTGTGATGTATTTAATCATTCAGTCGACTCGAGTGCGTTGATCTTTTAGTTTTTAACACCAAGATGCAGATTTAGGTTCCCTTGACTGCATTGTCCATTTTGTGCATTGATTTACTTATGTCAACTTCCATTGGCAAACAAGTCACTCTTTTCTTTGACATTTTGGACAGAGCTTATAAATTAATACTGTTTCACAGTTACGAGACCCAAACAGTACTACGACCTTTTTGTGCGTTTCTTGAACGCCAATCAAGTCCCACCTCTCCGGGACTGGGCACAAGTTTGAGTTAACTTTTGGCAAAATTTACGTATTCTTGATAAACTCAAAGCTCTAGAAACGTGGGTTGTTTTTAAATCGCTTAAGTGGTAGTTATGTTGTGGATGTTGTTTTGTGTTTTGTTTTTCAAAGGTGAGAGTAATTTTGTTGGGGGGAAAATTATATGAAACCTGTAGTTTTCTTTCACTAAAAATTATTTAGGCTTTATAAATGTCTAACTGTCACATTTGGTGGTCCAATCACATTTGGTGGGCCAAACACATTGGTGGGCGAGATTACATGACATCTGCACTTAAAGCCATTGGACACTTTCGGTAAACAGTATTGTCCAAGGCCCACACTTCGTGTATCACAACTTATATACAAAACAACAAACCTGTGGAAATTTAGGCTCAATTGGTAATCGGAGTCGGGAGAAAATAATGGGAAAACTCACCCTTGTTTCCGCATGTTTCGCCGTGTCATGTCATGTGTTTAAAATAAATCCGTTATTCTCGATATCGAGAACTGATATTGTATTAATGTTTTCTTAAAAAGTAAAGCATTTCATGGAATGATGTATCAAGAGAAGTCTTTCACAATTTAATACTTTCTGTAAACCCTGTAAGTTATTTGTAAATCTGTGAACTTTTAATTTTTGTTCTGTTCCGAAAGTGTCCAATGGCTTTAAAGAAAGCGCACTTATCAAATAGGGTCTCTAAGGTTCTGAGCTCATAATTTGTTTTCCAAAAGTAGAGTCAGTGTGTGGGTTCGAGGGGGTCATTTCAATTAAATTTTCAATTTATTTTGTTTTCACTTTGCAACATGTACTTACAAGTAATTATAGAGGAGGCCAAGTGAACAAAGATGATCAATTATGCTAATTATTATCTGCTAATTATAAGACACAATGAAACAGCATTAACATGCCTGTGATATTTTTTTCACAGAACTCGGGAAAGTACTGAGTATACAGTGCCAATACACATCGGTGTATGGGTAAAAAAAGCAAAATTAATGAAGCAGTAAATGTGTATAGGCATATTCAAATAACCAACTCTTGTTTTATACAAATCGCACTATAAAACAATACTGTAAAAAAAGAAATTAAAGTAACAACAAATCGTACAGGACAGACGGGGAACGGAAAAGGGCACATTTCATTTCTTAAGCAGATAATGTTGCTTATAACAATTGCTTAGTAGAAATAATCAGGATACCAGGCAACCTTGTACATGATATCAAGTATTGTGGCTGGTAACATTCTTTCAGTAAAGCTTCTTTTTGTGCTAAATTGCTTTTTTTTTGTGTTTAAGCAGTTATATAATATTTAGCCCAGGGCAAACAAACAAAGCTATCGCGACCTAACGACTAGGACGGAACTAGACGCAAAACATTTAAACTTGAGTGGTGGGGTTGAAATGGTGGTACCTTTCCCTGCCTTCCAATTCTTGGACGACGGTTCGAATCCCACCAGGGACACTATGTTGATTGGGTTTTCAGTCCCTACTTGACTGCGTGGGTTTTCCCTGGAATAACTCTCTGGTTTGCCAGTAGAGTGATTAAAGGGAAGGTACACGATTGGTAATTGTCAAAAACCAGTCTTCTCACTTGGTGTATCCCATCATACGCATAAAATAATAAGCCTGTGAAAATTTGCGCTCAATCGGTCATCGAAGTTGCGAGAAAATTATGAAAGAAAAAGCACCGTTGTGTGACGAATTTGTGTTCTTTCAGATAGGAATAAAAGACTTCTAGCTAGTCTTTTATTATTTTAGTGAGAAATTACCTCTTTCTCAAAACCTACATTACTTCAGAAGGAGTCGTTTCCCATAATGTTTTTATACTATCAACAGCTCTGCAATGCTCGTTACCAAGTCAGTTTTTAAGGTAATATTTGTTTTGAGTAATTACCAAACGTGTACCTTCCCTTTAAGATCACTTTTCTGAGAGTCCTTGGCTTTACAATCAGTATAAATTAAATGAGATGAAATGAAAACTCAATTTTGAGCAGATCTGCAAAGAATAAAAGGGTTGGCAATACACAACGTCTGCTCAGAACTAGGTCATTAAAGACACTGGACACAGCAATTCGACCATGCCTGTTTTAAATAAAAGGCCGCGAAAGAACTAGTAGCTACCCTATTATTCCTTTATCTACCAGGAGCTCCAAAACATGCGAAAAACAGTTTTATGAAATCCATACAAAATGCACAAAAATACATTATAGATCTGAGCGGACGAAAATTAAAGTTAAAGTATGTTTTTCCCCACTTCCTTAAATACTCCATCTATTTAGAAATGAGTGCATCACAAAACTGAGTTCAACCCTGGCACCTCTCTATGAGCAAATCGTCCCTTCGCAGAAAACGTTTCGCTCAAACAGAAAAACCTTCAGTAAATATTGATGACAATACATAAATGCTTTTTGCTGCATTATTAGCGAAGCAAAAACATCCGTTGTAAAACGAAAATTCTGCTGAGAAGTTGCAGGAAAATTGAAAAATCACATCCTTGACCATGACAAGCTAATTCCATTAAAAGGAAGATAAGTCCATTTCTCTTATTGATCTTGTAAGATTGTATGACGTATGTGATCGATATTATCATCTAATTACGAATCCCCCATAACCCAATGAAAACCGATCGATAGGGAAGTGCTTCTTGTGTTATTACAAGATGTGACGTTGATGTAGTGTAAAGTGCTACTCACACGCAGCGTTTTAAGTGGGGTCCTTTGCTTAATTTTAGCATGGGTGTAAAATGTAGCAATGTTTGACAAGATTCTGCAAGAGAACTTGGACAGTAGACAAAAATTATTGCCTTTCACACGAGGTACATTTTGTGAAATTTTAGAACCATGTTGCGATTTGGCAAGGAACCCTTGCTAAAATGCTATCGTGTGAAAGGGGCTTAAGTTGGCGCTGCGCAGGGTTCAAATGTCGTGGGTGACAGTGTGGTACGCTGGGGTTGGACGAAACACAAAGAACCACGTGGGTGCGCTATCATCATTGCCCAAACTTTGGTTATTTTTGTGCACGCCCATCCATTTTGTTTGTTTGTTGGTTCGTTTAGATGATCTTCCCGTCATGGGAACTTGGCAAACTCTCACAAGGGGATATAAACACCAAGCTGTCAACAGCCAATCTCCTTCATACATACATTGGTTTAACGTCTATGATTATGAGTTCCACAAATCAACAAATTGTGATTCAGTAACTAGACGACAAGTAGGATTTGAAACTTTGCATGGTGGAACGATATAGAAAGGTTTGCGGTAAACACCATGTAATGACTATCTCTAAATGAGTTGGGGTGGTTCTGAAAAGAACCGTTGGTTTCAACTCGACGTTTCGATCAGTATGCTCTGATCGTCTTCTGCAGGAAGCTCACGACAATACTTATTCTGTTGTGTTGTGAAGTCGGTGGTTAGATTGGTAGAAATCAAACTACCATTTTGTGATTGCAAAGTAATGCAGTCTAATCACTGGACCACGGTGACCTAATAACTCGCGTGACCTCATGGTGTCGATAAAATAAAATAACATGTTCAATATTTATTTAATTAAATTAACAACACTTTAAAAAAATATTGACTGGTTCTTGATGTTAAAATAACTTTCAAATAGTTACGTCATCTACAAGTTGTCCGTATCAGTTCCAGACAAATTCGCATTTCGCCAGAACGAATTGTATGTCAACTCAAAACGAGCAGGAACGAAAAAAAAAATCCTTTATTGTAGGACCAATAAACCGAATTGAATTGAATTGAATTGAATTGATTGAATTGAATTGAATGAATTGAATTGAATTGAATAAAAGGACAATTTAGTATACATTGGTCCTACGTGACTCATACTAGGAAGCCTGAATTATCCCTATGCATTGTATATGGTATAATGGAATTCATGAATATGACATCCATTTGGCGGCAATTACAAAAGGTTTAATTTCCAGTATTTCCAAAGAAAAAATCATTAATGTCGAACATGTCCACTTTTTTTCCGGCATTGTATGAATGGTTACAATTTATTTCTAAAGGAGTCTTTTATCCTTTATTGTATAACAAAAACCAGAAAGTGCGGTTTATCAGAAGGTAGCTCCTATACACATTGAAGTGTCTACCTTGCCCTATATGGAAATAATGGTTTATACAAGAAAGCCTGGTTTGTCCGAAAGGAAGCTCCTATACACATTGACAACATCTCATGACCATCTTTTCCCAGGCTCATTGTCAACTGAAACAAATCCCTTTTTCATATCGGGGTTTGTATTTGCTGCACTACCTTGGAGAGCTCCTTGTTCATGGGTCCACACATCGCTAATCTAGCAAATAACTAGGGCAATTGCGTCCCTTTCCTTACCCAAACATCCAATAGTATGTTCTTAATAAATAGCGTCGTCCACCCGGCTTAGTCTTGACATTTAGAATAGACCGCGAAAGCCAAAAGAGAATGAAGCTATTTATATAATTAAAATAACGGCTGCAAATGTCCGGTGTAGCGTAATTCAACAGAAAATCGATGAGCGGGAAACCGAACAAAGTGTACCCGTTAATCGGCGTCTTGGTACGGGCTGAATTGCTCTCGTATTACGCTCGACTACTCGTAGTTTACTCTTGGTTGGGTTCAAAATGACGACAAGCAAGAAATACAAAATGGAGGGAAAATTAAAAAAAATGGGACTTATTGAAGGGTTAGGACATTGCAAGTTGTATGATGTGTAAAGATACTATAGATTTACTATACCAGTGGCGGAGAGAGCCGTGTGTTTCATTAAGTAGGCCTACCATGTAGGTGAATGTACGTGTTTTGTTTATGTTACGCTTTAGTTTAGTCTGTGATTAGTTGTTCATTTAATTATTTGTTCATTTAAATGTGAATCGCTCAAATGAACGGACGACCAATGAACAAAAGATTAAATGAATGAATCAGTACATGATGAATTGAATAAACGAATGTTATAACTGAACGCATTCATTTTGTAATCTGTCAAACCTGGAATTTCCGCAGGCACAATGTGGATGTGGAGGGAAAACAATAAAAATCGTTTTTGTTTTTTTTTCTTTCTTTTTCTTTAGATTGAAGTGTATTTTTCCCCAACTTTTTATAAGGTTTAAAAGTAGATTTTTGGGTCGACATAATAAATTAACATTAGGCCTACTGACATACTCCATTTCGAAGTCTGAAATGTTGCTCATGCTAATTGATAATGATATGGTTTTGATGTGCGAAAGATACACTCTTCCTGGTTGGTCATGCTTTCAATAGTCAACGATTACGTGAATGGACCGATCCGGCCTGTCAATCAAACTGTGCGCGTTCAGCCATTTGACCAATCACAGCAATGATTGTGGTCGGACAAACTCGGTCATGCGTGCGCGTAAATTTGGCACGCGCGGCAGAAACGTGCAGAATGTCATTGGGAGTGCTCGTACACATGTCTTGCTCACGTGCGCGGTGGGCGGAGCTTAATGGAAAGCCGGAACGGTCCATTGACATATCGACCAATGGTAAAGCAATAGACCCTTCCAATGAAATATGTAAACTGCGCGTAGCGCGTGCGCACTAACGTTTTGGTTGGCAACATGAGGGAAAATCACTCTGTTTTGTACACGGCTAATGGGTGCGTGACGCAGACGCGACTGCGCGTCTGCTTAGTGCACAACTCTATGGCGTTTGCCAACCAACAGGGTCTTTACGCATGCGTGAATGTAATTAGCATATTTCATGGGAAGGGTCCATTACATAATTTTTTTGAAAGTCCAAAGTTTATCACAGTACTCCCCTTCCCTTACTAAAGGAACCCCTTTACTGTCAAATTTGTGTATCCCCTCCGTCCGTCTGCCATTTGGAAGTATACGAACAACTCAAAGGATCATTACATAATTGGTTTTGCTAACTAAACAGTTGCTGGCAGAAGTAATCCACCATATACATAAACTGACAAACCTGTTGAAGTTTGAGATCGATCGGCCATCTGTGTCACGAGATAGTGATGCAATGACAGTGATGCAAAAAAAAAAATGAAAAAAATCGCTCACTGAGCGATAAACTCCAAACGCGAAATAAGATTATTTATTTCTCATCAAGATATGACATTTCAGGCAGAACTATTTCAAGGGATGTTTTCAACTATCATCATCATTAGACCGTGTAAGTTTGATGTAAATCTATGATCTTCAGAGTTTTTGTTTCTTACCAATTCTATAACATTCCTTTAAATTCATACTTCCTCACTGCGTAGCGAATTTTGACGTCACAGCTCCGTTTTCGTTGACGCGAATAGTTCGTTGCGAATTTGTGACGTCAATGTTCCTATCGCATTCGCAGGAAGTTTGAACCGGGCTTTACCAAGCCAACCCAACCGCTCGCAAATGTTTGGACCTAATTTTTTAGCTCGTCGCGACTTTGCAGTATAAGCTGGAGTAAGCCATGTGTACATTTATTCATTCTGAGTATGCCTAGGCCCTAGCTACAGCCGTGAATCAAAACGTGAATTATACTTCAAACATCCTGAACACCAGATGTCGAGAGATGACGTCTTAACCACTAAGCTACGCCTGCAGCAGCTAGCTGCAGCGAGCATTTCAAAAAGGGGTCACCCAGGTTGAAACAGAACGGACTCCTTTCAATTCCATACTTTGAACATGATTCTTCGGCGTAAAGTAGTAAACACAAGTAATGAAACAGAATGATGGTAACAGTTTTGTAACGGATTTGTCGCCAGTCAATATACGTTTTTGTAAATGTGGAGCATAAATTATAGTTATATATATATGTTTTACAATGTTCTTTTTTTGTTGTTGAGATGTGGCGAGGCATGGTGACCCTGTGGGGGCGTGGACAATAAGAACAAAAAGTAACGACTTGTGCCCATTACGCCTTCGGGCACAAGACGTGAATTGTGTCGTAAATATTCACGACTTTACTCACAGTCGTTCATTTATTTTCTTAAATATTGGCGTAGTTATTTACGACTTCGGGTACCAAGTCGTGAATATCTACGGAAATTTGCATTATTAGTGTAAGGCCGACTTGTGAACAAGTCGTAAATTTCACGACTTGGAGGACCAGTCGTTAATTTCGTCTTAAAGCCATTGGACCCTTTCGGTTCAGAAAAAAAAAATAAAGGTTCACAAATTTACAAATAACTTACAGGGTTTACAGAAGGCAATGGTGAAAGACTTCTCTTGAAGTATTATTCCATGAAATGCTGTACTTTTTTGAGAAAACAGCAAAACAATATAAATTCTCGTTAACGAGAATTACGGATTTATTTTAAACACATATATCATGACACGGCAAAACGCGCGGAAACAAGGGTGGGTTTTTCCGTTGTTTTCTCCCGACTCCGATGACCGATTGAGCCTAAATTTTCACTGGTTTGTTATTTGATATAGAAGTTGTGGTACACAAAGTGTGGGCATTTGACAACACTGTTTACCGAAAGGGTCCAATGGCTTTAAACATTAGGTCTATTGACGTACTTTTTTTTACGACTTCGGGCAAAAAAGGTCGTGAATTTCTTCGGTAATTTGCGTAAGGGTTCACGACTTGTGCACAAGTCGTGAATATTGGCGTCTTAATTCTCGACTTGGGGGAGGAGCACAAGTCGTGAGTTTCATCATGTTAGATATTGACGTCAGTATTTATATTCAATGTCCCTCCAGGGTCGGCCACCATAACATTTCCCATTGTTTAGCAAAACAACATAAACCAATACACGCTGTTTGATTTGATACAACGGTTTAGATGAACACCGAAGTGGGTTGGGAATGAGGCGTCACCGTGCCTCCGTCAGTGGGGGTGTTGGCGTCGACTGTCCCCCGTAGAATTGGTGTCCAACATACGGAGACTTGGGTAAATAACACCAGTCTTAAATGTCATAGCAGGCTCAATCGATTTGGATATTAGAAGCTTTAGTTTTTAACATGGTGATTACTGTCGCCACATCTTTGAAGGTTTTCGTGCAGGAAGTATGAATATGTAGAGCCACTTCAATATTGTACAGGCGTACCCCAGGGCTTTTTTTATAAAAAAGAATTCCACAAAAGTTTCGGGATGTTTTTGAGGTAAGTACTCAAATTAATGACAAAGTAACTTTTTAAAAGGGGGATTTTGAGTGCTTCAACTATAAATATGTTTTGTTTATTTTTTTATTTTTTATTTTTTTTTTTAATCTTCGGACATAATTCTTTGTTGGCAGGGGGCCGTCCAGGGTAAGGAAAAAGTTTTAGAAACTTTCATCAAAAAGATGTGCCCTCCCAGACCCCTTTTCACATCGATTCAAACAGTATAGTTTGCAAGAATCACCCTGAAAGGTTTTGATACATGTTGTACCAAGTTTTTGGCCATGATATTAAATCCCTACCCACTGTGAGTGAAACAACTTCAAAAGTCGTCAATTTTTTGAGAAAAACAAATAAAGTAAAAATAACAGAGTAATGTTCTCAAGAGAGTCGCGTTAATCCGTTATAATGAGAGAAACATTATTTTCGTGAAATTGTTTTGCTAATTTCTCAAATAAACTACAGCACCTCAGCAAGTAATATTTTAAGGGAAGCTTTCTACCATCATTAATCTGATATGGATGTTTGTGTTTTGTGTCTTACAATAGGTACCCAACCCCTTTAAAGCTATACTCTTGTGAACAACTACACATTTTTTTCTGGCACGTTATTACAATCAGAGACAGCTATTGTTTCTTCCATTGTTTTTCTTGAACTTAAAGCCATTGGACTGTGTGCTTAAAAATGCTTGATTTCGAGACCTCAATTTCTAAATCTGAGGCCTCGAAATCAAATTCGTGGAAAATTATTTCTTTCTTGAAAACTACATCACTTCAGAGGGAGCCGTTTCTGACACTGTTTTATACTATCAACCTCTCCCCATTACTCGTAACCAAGTAAGGTTTTATGCTGATAATTATTTTGAGTAATTACCAATAGTGTCCACTGCCTTTAATACGGGTGAGGTTTAAATTTCTAAAATATTTTTGAGTTAACGGAGAGAGTTGTTGAAATTGTCGCTGACAAACTTAACCCTTGCTCGACACCCAACGTTTTCCAATATTTGTAGACACTCGACAATTACACCAAATCTAATGGAGACAGATTTAATATCCTCCCGGCTCATCTCAGTTACTAGGAAATTCATTAAGGAATTTGAAGGCATTGTGTTAGCTACGAGCACATGCAATGTATGTCTTTAGAGCCGCTGGACTCCTTTGATAATTGTCTAAGACCAGGGCCCAATTTCATAGAGCTGCTTAAGCACAAAATTTTGCTTAAGCAAACAAATCCTTGCTTAGTAAAATCAGATTACCGGCCAAGACTCCACTCAATTGTTATGCTAAGTGAACAACAGCTAATTACCAGTCACAATCAATGTATATGGCATAACATTTTGGCCAGTAACGTGTGTAAAATAAGCGAGCTGTTTTCGTGCTTCAGCAAAATTTTTGCTTAGGCAGCTCTATGAAATTGGCCACAGTATACCCACTAGATGCATCCCAACATATGCATACATAAAATTAAAAAAACCTGTGAAAATTTGAACTCCGTTGAACTTTGAAAATGCAAGAAAATAATGAAAGAAAAAGACCACTCCTATTGCATAAATTTGTGTGATTTCAGATGCATTCAAGGGGGGTTCAGGCCTGAAGTATTTTAATAGTTGAGTGAGAAACTGCCTCTTTCTTAAAAAAAAACACCTTCAGAGGGAGCCTTTTCTCACAATGTTTTATACTATCAACCTCTCCCCATTACTCGTTATACCAAATAAGGTTTTATGCTTATTATTATTTTGAGTAATTACTAAGTGTCTATTGCCTTTAAAGGGAGGTAATTGCAGCTACGGCTCCTATTGTTGCTAAGGCTGTTGCTAAGGACTTCCTATACTTCAACGCGTGATGACGCGGACGTCTAGCCGTAGCCATAGCTCTAACCGCTAATTCAGACACGGCTTTCTCGTAATTTCTCATTACCAAGTAAGGTTTTATGCTGACAACAATTTCGAGTAATTACCAGTAGTGTCTTGCCTTCGACAGTGTTAGGCAGTTGGGCATTATTTTTTAGATCACTGTTATGTGCATAAATTTTTAAAACAGCGCCAGGAGCGTCACTGAGTGACGGACATGTGCGCTATATAAGAAGCCACAATTATTATTATTATTATTAAATAAAGCGAATACTGACGAAATTTTGCACGAGACAAAATTCAGGGAAGCAGGTCCACCCATCTTTTCGAAAAACGAAGAAAATTGATACCATCCAGTCGATTTGTCGACATGTCAGCTTTTTGATTTGAGAAATCTCACTTTGTCTACACGCATAATATTTTGACATAGGATGTTTTTATTTTTTTTTAGAAGGTCGTATTTAAACGCGTAACGAGTCGAATAAACACACTTGCATACACGAGGGCTACTTTCAGCACACAAGTCGACCTTTACGAAAACAAACCAATCTAAAAACAGAACCAATCTAAAAACAAATCTGGTAATTGTCAAAGACTTGCCTTCACAGTTGGTGTATCTCAACATATCCATAAAATAACTAACCTGTGAAAATTTGAGCTCAATCGGTCATCGAACTTGCGAGATAATAATAAAAGAAAAAACACCCTGTCACACGAAGTTGTGTGCATTTATATGGTTGATTTCGAGACCCCAAGTTCTAAATATGAGGTCTCGAAATCAAATTCGCGGAAAATTACTTCTTTCTCGAAAATTATGGCACTTCAGAGGGAGCCGTTTCTCACAATGTTTTATACCATCAACCTCTCCCCCATTACCCGTCACCAAGTAAGGTTTTATGCTACTAATTATTTTGAGTAATTACCAATAGTGTCCACTGCCTTTAATGTAAGAGCTCCGTAGACTTCACAAAGAGACCCACAATGGGTATAGAGTAGAGACAATGTATTGTGATTATAAATTAATTGCGTCACACAAACATAATGACATGGACATGTAGCTACGGGTGACGACATAGTTATTGATGCTAAATAACGATTTTGTAACTAACTCTTGATGCGTAATTAGGTGAAATCGAAGGTGAAAACAGGACACAAGTGTCTTGTAAACACATAATACTTGACCCTGAAAATTTGTGAGGATGCTATCGTAGGAGGTTGCCCCGTTGAATCATGGAGGAAGGAAACAGTTAATTTACATCAAATACTAATACGTAGGGGATATTTTCTTACAGAAACTGGGGAACTTTAAGGTATAATGTATTGTTTAATGATCTTTTTTTTAAACAGATCATGAAAATTGTAATGAAAGCTTACAAAAAGACTTGTATATCCTGCAGATCTATTAGTTTAATGTAAGAGCTGTTATCTTCGGGAATATTGCCCCATATTGTGAAGATGTTTTTGACCTTATTTCTTAATTTAATTTGTCAACCGAAATAAGCACCCATCTACATGCACTGAATCTATGATATAACATAATGTTACTTTAAAACATCGATATATGTTACGATGTAATGCGCGTTCAAGAAGCACATTTTTATGAGGCAAAGATGTTTAAGAAATGGATGGGCGAAGTTTTTAAATTCTGATACCCGATTATGTAGCAACTTGAAAGGGTTTGGAAGGTGCTGCGGCACATTCAGCAGTCTCTGCCAGACCGGTGCAAACCCCCTTCTCTTCGCGATAAGTGTAACTGGGTAATTTTTCGTGCATCACACGACACACGGAACAACGGCTTTACGTCCCATCCGAAGGACGAGTCAATTATGGTTAAGTGTCTTTCTTAAGGACACAATGGACTGGAACCTACACTCTGCTGATCAGGAACACAAGAGCTCGAGTCCGGCGCACTAGATTTCTCAGCCACTTGGCCTACACTATGCTCTTAATGTTTCTCCTTTGTTTCTTTTACTTTTTTTTTTGTTTCTGGTGCTGCTGGATGTCCACCTATTTTGTCAACTAATTATTATATCATTCAAAAGATGCTTGGTCTAATTTTTTCCCGAGTTACCTGAAAATTTAGTTCACAATTTTAAAAAGCCACTTTGCCAGATTCTAAAAAAGTTACAAGATTTCATTTACGATACCGGTAGTGCACGAGGGGGAAAACTCCCCCTAAAAATCAACAGAAACGCCAAAAGAATATTGTGTATCGTATTTAATTAAACGAACTATTGCTAGAACCCCGACATTATCTCACTTCCAAGGCATTTTACAAACACGTTTACATGTTACATTTATGTGTGCAGTTTCCGTGGCAAATGCAAAACTTTGTGAGTCTGTTTTGTTTTTAACAAGCATCATATGTCGAAATTCACTCGACTAAATGGAATCATGAAAGGGGAAACATTTCTGAAAACGGGCAATAACTTTAATGTCAAACCCTTCTTTGTGTGCTGGTGTACTTGCAATAAAGGGAGTTCAAACTTCGTCGAGTCTTTACAATTTCGCACAATATAAAAATCTACGCGACAATAGTGTTACTAGATTTTAACTGGAGGTACAGAACACACGAAAGACTTAAGTAACTAAATGAGCGCTCCAACTCAAAGGAGACTTGCTGCTTAAAGTTAAAAACGAGCTGCGACAACAATTTCATGGACAAGATTGTATCTTCATTGCACAAAATATGAGCCGTGCGAATTTAAGCTATTGAAATTTTGAACTACAACGTAGACGTATTGACTTCCACTATAAATTATATGAAGATGCTAACAGGTTAATCAGTTCATAGCAGACCTGTAAAGAATTTGCATCAATAAAATCGGAAAAGAAATGTTGACAATAATATTAATTTTTCATAAAACTCACCTTCTGTGACTGTTGCCCAAATGATTGCAATGACCAGTAGAAAAACCACGCCGTAAACACTCGGTCTTGCCGTAGTACCCATCTTGCTCTAAAAGACAACTGTTTTACAAAATAAAAAGTTCGTAATCAAGTTCACCCCCGAAGACAGCCCCGAATCAACCGCTCGGTCCTCTCTTTGCGTCAAGACAAAAAGTGTTGAGGAAGTTTGCTTATTCTCTCGTCGTGATGACACCTCTCAAGTCACCCGTGTCCTCTAGGATGGAGTTTGACACTAATACTGCTCTGATCTTAGAAGAAAGTAGAGCGACATCAAACAGCAAAGAAACACTCCCAATATTATTTGCTAAGAATGTGATACTCTTCAGTGGAGGGTATCATTTACTTAAGACACGTCCGCCAGCTCCGTGTAGTAGTAGCCGTTAGCTCAAGTCGTCGCACCAAAGATGAAGTGGGGAACGATGAAATGCCCTTTTTCTTTAAAAGCTGTAGCCTGATCCCAGTGGGGATTGGTAGCTCGTTTGCGGTTCCGTAATGATCACAGACGGTAGTGTCAGGTGAGTGGGATAACAGACTCGCTTGAGCAGCCGAGCGCAAAGTGACTAACACGGTAGGGAAGATCTACTTGTTATTGCATTATCTTGTAAAAATGCGCACACTCGTCACATCCGGCACGCAACAAGTTTATTCCCCTGTCCTTCTTCGCGGATGAAGATTTATCAGTAGCGTATGACCATAAAGATAACTACATCCATCATGTAATATAAACATGTATACTGCATCATCAGCCCACCCCCTTCGTTCATTAGTTGATGATGATGGCGCTGACGAACCAGCGAGAGGTTCATTTACATCGTCTTGTATAGTAACACACGTGTTACCAGTGAGGGCACGTTGAGCGGAGAGATGGTTTGATTAGGGGTGGCGTGGCGAAGCTACAGGCGGTACCGAGACGTGCCTAACACCCTGACGTATCCACTAGTTTCCGTTGTCGTCTTAGCATTTGTGACACTCCAACTGTCAAAGCCTGTGCACACAATACTTGCGGCTCTCTTACAGGAAAATTATTCACGAAATACAGTCAGTTATGGTGTCAGTTTTTCAGAATGAAAATTGACATGGCTACTTTTTGCAGTCGCGTTCTAGATGAGGCGAGGCAGATTGACATTTATCACCCTTAAATTATTGTCTTCAGATAAAGTAACACTTGTTTTGGCGATTGAAATTTTAAATATATTGTTTTGGTAGATCATGTATGATTTGACCAGCTTAAAGCCGATCCCTCTAGTGGCAATTCTTAAAGGAACACGTTGCCTTGGATCGGACGAGTTGGTCTTTGAAAAGCGTTTGTAACCGTTTTTTATAAAATGCATATGGGTAGAAAGATGTTGTAAAAGTAGAATACAATGATCCACACAAACATGCCTCGAAATTGCGTGGTTTTCCTTTTACCTCGTCGACTAACACGTCGGCCATTTATGGGGGTCAAAATTTTGACTCCCATAAATGGCCGACGGTGTTAGTTCGCACAGTAGAAGGAAAACCACGAAATTTCGAGGAAAACTTGTGTGTATCATGTATGCTACTTTTAAAATATCTTTCCAACCATATTCATTATATTAAAAACGGTTACAAACGCTTTTGTTTTGACCAACTCGTCCGATCCAAGGCAACGTGTTCCTTTAATGAATCTACGTATTGAGAATCGTTATTGTTAGGAATAGTGTATCTTCTTAAACTGCTTTATTTATAAGCCAAATTTATACTGCCAATGTTTTAAATAATATAGTCACAAAAAAAAACAACGAACTTATTCGATACTGATGTTTAAGGATGTTTTGCACAAAAACAAGGAACAGAAAAACACTACTGTTTGGATCGCTGCCCAGAATTCAAGAAAATTTAATAATGTCACTACTTCAGACCAGAAAACAGAGTAATCACCCTGAATAATATTTTAGATATAGTTGCAAAATTCTTCCTCTCTGTGTCACAACTATCTGAGGTTTTGTTTGAAAAACATTTCAAGCAAAAATTATGTAAGTGAATTTTTCTTACCCTGACAATCTTATACCTAAGTTGTGTTTAAAATATTGGCACATTCACCAAGGGTATGCAAACCATTATATTTAATCTCCCATTGGAATTGTACCCGCTATTATACAAATATAGCTATTTGCCTTTTCGTCGTAATCAAAATACCATAATTTACATCTCCAATTAAAATGTCATTACATTGATAATTCTTTATTAAGTATGCCAACACAAATGAAGTTAATTGGGTTGAGTTGATAAATAAAATACCCGCCCAATTATACAGCGAGGGGCATTTATACAAGACATTGGTTAATATATAGCCTTGCCTGTGTATTATCTTAGGCAACAATACAACACGGAGATACCACCAAATGTTTTACAGTTAAATTTGCGTGGGTTTGTTTGCGTTCGTGTTGGGGAAGGTTTCTTTGGCTAGCTAGTCGGGGGAGTTTGGGAGATGAACTTGGATTCCCGTGCCTGGCTGGGAAAACAATAGATTTAAGATCGATCTTAGAATGTTAAAGCTACAGGGACGGCTCACAAACTACATCCATTCGGATTAATTATGTCATTTAACCCGCTTTACTGTGATTCACTAACAACATACTAAGACGTACCAAGGTTTTAGGCGGGAATATTATACCATGCATTTTACGTTAGCAATAGGGAGGTTTAGCTGCACGTTGCGCGAGCAAAAACGTGAACGTCAAAAGAATGTGTAATTTCTAGGTGACGTCACAACTTTGGGCTTATTTCATATTTACGTATGAGGTCTGCACGAAAAGTGTGGGTTCTAGTCCCAGTCGTGACAAGACACTTAATCCATCCTTCGGATGGGACGTAAAGTCGGTGGTCCCGTGTGTTGTGTAACGCACGTAAAAAAACAAAACCAGTGCATTTATCGGAAAGAGAAGGGGTTCGCCCCGGTGTTCCTGGTTTGATTGGCAGCATATTGCACCACATCACCTTGTAAGACAGTACCTGGTGCCCTGTAAAAGGAGGTATATTTTATAAAAGCGTAGTCAATCATACCTTACAGGTAAATACTAGCTGGTGAAGCGCCTTGAGCTCCACTGAGTGACGGATATGCGCACAAGACGCCATTATAATATTATTAAGAAGTGAGCTAAATAAACCTGTATTAATAGTGTAGCTCAATTCAATTTTCAAACCACACCATCAGGGACAATCAACCCGTATCTCATTCATATAATGGGTGCGTTCATTTAGCTTCCCGGGGTCGACCCCGGTCTTTCCCGGTGCGTTCGAATAGCTTTGACGTCATTCTAGGGGCCAACCCGGGTCAGCCCCCAGTGTCCTGCTTGTGGAGTGGGTCACCTGGGGGCTGGCCCCAGGTGCATGACGTTACTACGAGAGCGGTGAGTGGTCGTTCGTTTAGCTCTTGTCGGGGGCTCACCGAAGTGAGCACCGCATGGTAGACCCAGGGAAGCTATTTATGAAGGGCATGGGGACAATTATTGTAGACCAACTTTTTTTTCTGTATCCAAGCAACAAATTGTTCATAAATATCGGCGCAGATGTTTAATATTTGCGTTTTGTTTGATGCTTTTAAATCGTTTGGGTGCAAGCTATGATTTTGATGAAAGAAAAACACTCTCAGACTTCCCATGTGATATTGTGTCCACGTTATACAAGCAAACCTCATACCTATGAGATCATTGGCAAATGAACCTCGTCTGGTTTTAAAGTGTCATTTATTTCTAGACTCCACTCAAAAGTGTTTTGTCTGTCAACGGATCGTTTGCTACAACTCCGGAAATTCACACAATATCTGTGTTAATGTATGACAACATCTTTTACTTTTAATATTCAAAACAGTGGTTTTTGTTCCTTTTACACTAAAAAAAAAAAAAATTAGTTAATTGCCTGACGTTTCAATCCTCCGCAGGTTCCTTTTGCCTTTTGTCAATGTCATACTATCCTTTCATGTTTTCCCGCATTGTATTACCTTTTGCGTTTACCACTTTTATGATCCAGCAATCTACCCATTCATATCCTGACCATCCTTTGTTCTCACCACTTAACTCTTAGGCTGTTAGTTCTTAACCACCCAATTGTTTATAAATCGGTAACTTTGATTGGCTATAATTTTCCCGCTTTTTCTGGATACCTTCCCTTAAAGGCAGTGGACACTATTGGTAATTACTCAAAATAATTATTAGCATAAAACCTTTTTTGGTGACGAGTAATGGGGAGAGGTTGATGGTATAAAACATAGTGGGAAACGGCTCCCTCTGAAGAGCCATAGTTTTCAAGTAATTTTCCACGAATTTGATTTCGAGACCTCAGATTTAGAATTTGAGGTCTCGGAATCAACCATCTAAACGCACACAACTTCGTGTGACAAGGTTTTTTTTCTTTCTTTCATTACTATCTCGCAACTTCGATTACCGATTGAGCTCAAATTTTCACAGGTTTGTTATTTTATGCTCATGTTGAGATACACTATAGGTTAGTCTTTGACACTTACCGATAGTGTACACTGCCTTTAATAATTTGCTCCTCTTTTTCTATAAATGGATATGGGTTGTTTTGTCTGTACCTGCTTATTTCTTTGAAGAAGGTCCGGTTTGGATCGAAAGCTAAGGCAATTTCTAACCTATACTCATCAAAATAATACTTTGGTCATAATGAGCCACGTCTGTCAGAAAGACACTCATGTCACATAAAAAAAACTCTGCTAATGACGATACTAAAAGCCAAGACTGAACATGTGAGTTTTCGGGTTCGATTTGAAGCTGGAGAGAGTGTCTACTTGTCTGAGGTTCAGTGGAAGGGCATTCCAAAGAAATGGTTCAGCTTGTGAGAAAGAACGGTAGGCCTATCCCTAAGTCTGTTAAGAACATGGGTTGTTGAAGAGCATCGTGCTTAAAAAATACACTGGACACTTTTGGTAATTGTCAAAGACCAGTCTTCTCACTTGGTGTATCTCGACGTTATGCATAAATAACAAAACCTGTGCAAATTTGAGCTGAATTGGTCGTCGAAGCTGCGAGATAATAATGAAAGAAGAAAAAACACCCTTGTCACACGAAGTTGCTTTTAGATGGTTGATTTCGAGACCTCAAAATTCTAAATCTGAGGTCTCGAACTCAAATTCGTGGAAATTTTACTTTCTCGAAAACTATATGTCACTTCAGAGGGAGCCGTTTTCTCACAATGTCTTATACTATCAACCTCTCCCATTACTCTTCACAAAGTGAGGTTTTATGCTAATAATTATTTTGAGTATTTACCAATAGTGTCCACTGCATTTAATATAAAGTAGAAGAAAAAAACCAATAATGTTCAGAACACGCTTTTCGGATGTCTATAATATTTAGACAAGGTGTGCTCCATAATGATAGACCCTTGGCGCACATAAATGCAGTTTATACATTAAATTCAAAATTAATCAGTATATTTTTTTAAAAATTTAAACAATCTTAATAATAACAGAAGGAGCAAAACGCCCTCAATATCAGCACAATCTTCTCACAGCACTCAACTGGTTATTATTTCAAATATGGCTAAACTAAAACAAGACCAACGTCTCAAATAAACATACACCGAGTAATGGAGCCAGTTTGGAGCCTCTGTCTGTCTACACCAAAACCCCTCTCACTGATTTATCGATGAGGTATACTCCATTTGTGTGTCATAATGGAGTAACAAATCGTTGGTAATGGTTGGGAATAACTGAGGGAGTGGGCAGCGAAAGTCACTCCTGGGTTTATTTCTGGTGAGAGGTTCCAATCTTTATTGGTGCACTCTAAAAGCTTCGGGCAGTATTGAACCGGATTATGTGTTTAGACCTTTATCACGGTGTGGCCATCTTGATTTTACTCCATTCAAAACTCATTGTAACCAAACTGAGGCTGGACGAAATAATAGAATGGTGCCATATTTGCACAATGAATGTTAGCATGTATTACTGTTATTGCAAACAGGGAATATGACCAGGGTGGTGACAGCTTAAACCCTTTACGAGTCAGGCTGACATGGAAAACTAAAACAAGTTTTATTGAACTCGGATTTGGTGTCAGTTTGTAATAGTTTGTTCATAGACTGATTCGGTTTAATTCCGGAGTAATTTTTTGACACAGATTCCAGAGCCCAGTTTCATAGAGCTGCTAAGCACAAACATGTGCTTAGCATGAAATTGTTGCCTTGGTAAAAACAGGATTACCAACAAAATTTCCACGTGATTTCCAGAATAAGCAAACAGCAGCTGAAAACCAGTAACAAGCAATATGCAACAAATGAAAATGTGGTTGGTTGATCTTGTTTTTATCAAGGAATAATTGTTTGTTTCTCAACAACTCTATGAAATTGAGCCCTGATCACACATATCCACAGAAATGAGCCCTGTCAGATGCAATTGTGTCCGCCGTGCAATACTGTCCGCTCCGGACACTTTTGCATGTGCAATCGTGTGCGGGGCTATGCAAAAACCGTCCGGCGGACATGTACATGAATATACATGTATGTGCGCGCGTAAGCGAGCGTGCATGCACTGAACATGCGTATGCAACATGAATGTTCACGTATTTTATGATTGCAGCGAATACCCAACGGCCGAACATTTCCCATGTCATTCATGACATGCACTAAGCTTGTCAAAAAATGGTGAACGTGTTCCATCGACCAAGTGCGTTTAATTTACTGCAAGGAGGGTTTTGCACGGGGCGGACACAACCACATATGTAAATGTGTCCGGGCGGACACAATTGCATTATGCAGCAGCGTCCGGGCGGACACGATTGCATATGCAAAACCGTCCGGCGAACATGATTGCATATGCAATAATGTCCTCCGGATAGTATTGCATAGAGGACATAATTGCATGCGACACCGAAGTCACTTTGTAAACCCACTGTAAACCCACATGAAATGCTACATTTATAAATGGGTCTCAAAATTCATTACTTCGACCTACCTTTTTGAAAAAAAATATGAATACACGTATATTACGTGCTCTGTTTTATAAGACTTCGATATTATTCTGATCCGTTTTTAAGAGTGTATCAAGAAATATATCGACTAGTTTTCTGACGATGCTTAGCATAAACTTCCACTTGGAAGCAGCTTTTAAAGCCTAACTATTTTTTTTTAAAGTCTCGTCAGAAACATCTCGTCGTTCCAAAAAAAGTGCGTTCCTCACAGAAAGTACAGAAGGGTTTCTCCAGCTGTTCGGTGTTTATTCTAAGCTTCAGGATGAACCATTAACATCCTCGGCTAAAAACGCATCCTTAATAAATCTGTGATCTTTGTAGCATGATTGATGACGCAATTCCCCCTCTACAACACCCCGCCCCTCCAATCCGTCATGGTTCCCTTGGGATTGTGGGGGGGGGGGGGGGGGGGGGGGCGGTATTACCAGTTGTGGTCAACTCAAAATGCAGGTTTGCAGGAACATTCAAGGCAGTGGACACGTTTAGTAATATTGTCAAGATTTACACTTGGTATGTCCAAATATTATTATTTTTGTATGCATAAAATAACAACTCTGTGAATATTTTCACTCAATTGGTCATCGAAGTTGCAAGAGAAGATTGAAAGAAAAAAAAATACCACTGTTGCTTTCAGAGGGCAAAATCCTTAAACTGAAGTATTTTATTACTTGAGTGAGAAAATTACATCTCCTTAAAAACTACGTATACTTCAGCCGTTTCCCACAATATGTTATACAATCAAACAGCTCCCCATTGCTCGTTATTACCAAGTAAGTTTGTTTGCTAACAATTTATGAGTAATAACTAACAGTGCCCAGTGCCTTTAAGAAAATTGAATCGCCACAGTTCGAGACAGCAATCGATTTAGAAATGCAATAAGCTAAGAGCAACATTTATGCATTTGTTATTAAATATCACTCAGAAACTGATTGAATGTGGGTTTTTTTTTCTTCCCCCTCACTGTTCCAGATTCTGTCAACCTTGGTCGGGAGGTACATTAAGGCAGTGGACACTATTTGTAATTACTCAAAATAATTGTTAGCATAAAAACTTACCTGGTAACAAGCATGGGGAGCTGTTGATAGTATAAAACATTGTGAGAAACGGCCCCCTCTGAAGTAACGTAGTTTTCGAGAAAGAAGTAATTTTCCACGAATTTGATTTCAAGGCCTCAGAATCAGATTTTGAGGTCTCGAAATCAAGCATCTGAAAGCGCACAACTTCGTGTGACAAGGGTGATTTTTCTTCCATTCTTATTTTGCAACTTCGACGACCAATTATTTTGTGCATATGTTGAGATACAGCAAATGAGAACGCTGGTCTTTGAGAATTACCAAAAGTGTCCAGTGTCTTTAAGGGGGAGGGGAGAAGGGGGTGGAAGAAAGGGGGGTTATCTTCCCAGTGACTCTGACTCAGACTCCCTTAATAACAGCAGCTCAAATTCTCTAATCGATTTAATTTTCATCTTGATGTCTAGATAATGCTGTTTGGAATTTCAAATTTTGTTTTGATGGGTGGCATTTCCTGGTTAAACGGTAATTGATACAACCCCAGATCAAAATGACTGTTTGAGGTTTGAACACTTCGTGCAGCGAACTCACACTCGGTGATTTATTTTTTAGGAAACCATTTTTGGCCTCTATACATAATCATCACTAATGAGGAATTGATCCCGTTTGTCAAACAAAATTGCACTTTCAGATTAAAGGCATGGACACTATTGGTAATTACTCAAAATAATTATTACCATGAAAACTTACTTGAGAAAGAGATATTTTCTTACTCAAATATTTGAATCTCATAGAAGACTTCAGGGGTCGATTTCACGACACTTTACGCAACCGCGTAAGTCCACTTGCGCAACGTTTATGGCGCAAGTTGCGTAGTTGCGTATACAGTTTCGTGAAATCGGCTGCAGGTCTGATACCCTTTTTAGGATGGGCATCTGAAAGAACACAAAGTGTGCAACAATGGTGTTCTTTCTTTCATTGTTCCCTCGCAACTTCGATGACCAATTGAGTCCAATCATTTTACAGATTTGTTATTTTATGCACTATGTTGGGATGCACAAAGAAAAAATACTGGTCTTTGACAATTACCAAAGGTGCCCGGTGCCTTTAATAATACATGTCATATTATTGCTCCCTTTCAGGCCACCTTAAATACATAGCCTACACCACTGTACCTTAAAGGAACACGTTGCCTTGGATCGGCAGGTTGGTCTATAAAAAGCGTTTGTAACCCTTTGTTATAAAATGCATATGATTGGAAAGATGTTTTAAAAATATAATAAATGGCCGACGTGTATAGTTGACGAGGTATAAAAGGAAAACCGTTCAATTTCGAGGCGTTTGGTGTGGATCATTGTATTCTACTTTTACATCTTTCTACCCATATGCATTTTATAACAAACGGTTACAAACGCTTTTCAAAGACCAACTCGGCCGGATTAAGGCAACGTGTTCCTTTAAGTATATTAAATTTTACAAGAAGGGTTCGTCAGACTTACGAACAAGATCCACTTATTTGTGTTGTATCAATATACATCCCCCAGCTTCTTACACAATTTCTAAAGTTCACTTTCATTTCCAGCTGTCTATATCAATTAATCATATAGAATGCCTTCAACATCGCACCTGTCTTCGGCAGCGTGTAACGCGCTTAAACTTGATGGGGGAAACACGCAACGATCCCCCGGCTACGTCTTGACCGGAAAAGGAATAATATTTTGGTCGCGTAAGAAAGCCATTCTCTCGGGCATTATTTTGTGGCCACATCGGTCAGATTTTTGGTGTGGGAAGAAAGATGATCGTAAGCTTGGGGGTGCTTAGAGAAGGGTGGATCGGGGTGTGAGTGGGGGCGTAGACAGGAACGGTTCGTCGCGCCTCAATGTTTAATCCTCTTAAAAATTACGTTTGGTTTACGGAACTATGAAAAATTTCGTCTAAGGTCATAGGTGCTTGCGGTATGCTTTATTAAAAAATGTCTAAGTCTGTATTCTGTTTTGTTTCTTTTTAATCATAAGTAATATATAGTTACACTGAATGAAGCGATTATTTTGTTTATTTGTAGCCCTCTTTGTATATATTTATTTAATTATTTTTTTCTTCTCTGGATTTATTTATTTATTTATTTGTTTATTTATAATTATTTTCATGCAGGGATTTTCATAGATATTAAGGCACTTCGAGCTGAGAATGTTGGAGGGTTTTTTCCCCGGACATAAGCTTAAAACAAGGTAAGCAGTTTGTTGTTTTACTCCTACACGATTTGGCTTTTAAATGAAATTGTAATGATAGTCCTCGTATTTAAAAAAAATATCTTTTCACAATTTGTTGAAAAGGAGCTTTTTCGACTCTCTTCATTTCCACGTCAAATAATTTGTTTTCTTCAAATCAATACCTGGAATATTGATTGAAATTTTGCATTAAATCCTCAATCATGATATTTTGAAGAACAAACCTATTCTTTAAACTTTACCCAGTCCTTTCACTAATGAACAAACGGCTCACGTTCAAGGGCATGTGTTGATTAAATGCAGTAATAATGATGGCCGATTCCTGACCCGAACCGGGAAAAAGTATTAGATTAAAATAATGTATACAAAAATAAACGCGAGTACAAATATATTCATTTGAATTAATTTCCTCTTGCTAAAAATATTCGTATTACACGTAGGCCTACCCGTATAAAATAAACAATCAAATTCAGATATTAAGCCGACAATTGTTATTCGTCATGCAAGCCTTAACGGACTATTTATACAAATCTCTCATTTCCAATCATATCAAATTCATCAGTTTGGACAGCTCTTCTTGTCCAACCCACTTCATTTGACGTTCCAGAAAAACCTTTAAAGCAATAATTTCTCCAAAGAGCCATCATAACCCGGAGCAGCTCCTTTGTTCCGGATGTAGTTTAAAATGTAATTGTCAAAGACTAGTCTTCTCAGTTTGTGTATCTCAACGTATGCACAAAAAACAAAATCGTATTTGTGGAAAATTGCTTCTTTCTGTAGAAAACTACGTTACTTTAGAGGGAGCTGTTTCTCACAATGTTTTATATTATCACCAGCTCTCCATTGCTCGTAGTATCCATTTAGTTTTTATTTTGAGTATTTACCAATAGTGTCCACTGCCTCTAAGGAGTTGGAACGGTGAGCGGCCGTACCAATCGGGTTCTTACTTAACTGCCATTGGAGGTGAGGAATGGACAACTATTACGTCACTGATGCGTAGCCATAACAACATTTTCAATAGATTTTGTTATAAAGTTTATGAAGTCTGCTATTATTAATCCCTCTGTGCGGTTTACTGTTTTAAATATAGAGTCCCGTTTTTTCGGCGTTCAATTTTTTTTCTTTTTTTTCTTTTTAAGTACACATAAATTCTCCGTACGTGGACAATATAAATAATATGTATTGTTATCGTAACGTACTGTTTTGTATTATTGCATTGTTTTGTATTAGACTATTGGATTTTATCGTTATACAACGTTGGTGTGTTTTGTGATGTGTTGTAGTAAAGCGTCTTGTACTGTAAATTATTTGTCTAATTGGTAAGACACTGCTCTAGAAATGCAAAGGTCGTGGGTTCAAATCCCAACCGAGTAATATGCCTGTGATTTCTTTTTCATCAGAACTCGGGTATAAGTACTGAGTATACAGGGCTTGTGTATGTGGGTAAAAATAAAAAATAAATATAATTTGTATCAACTTCTGAAATTCTTGAGTGCAATTTATTCCGAAGCTGCGGCGATAGATAAGTAGAAATAATGCGGTACCGCTGCTTCATGGTAATTCAAGTTCTGGATCTAAGGATGCTCCACGGGCCGCTGCTCCCCATCCAATGGTTTGAAGATACAATCTATATCACCTCCTTAAGGATCAAAGCTCCCTGTTTGCAGATGGATGCAGATAAAACACAGCAACTGGATGAAACCTTAAAGGTATCGGATACTTTTTTTGGTTTGTTTTTTTAACTTTTTTTTATGCAAGTCGCCAGACACACAAGGCCTGAAGGGCACTTCAAGGTGATGGCTACATTTTGTCCAGAGGCCGTTGCCACCTACTCTTAGGGATAAAACAGGGTTACCCCTTTTACAGTCCAAACGGATGTAGGCTTGGGTATCGTCAGTCCGAAGCCTGGCCGGTAGAGCAGAAAGCACTACCTCCCCAAGTTTGTCGAAGACCACTGTTCTTACTTGGTGTATCCCATCTAATGCATAAAATAACAAATCTGTGGAAAAGCTGACTCAATTGGTCATCGAAGTTGCAGGAGAATAATGAAAGAAAAAAAAACCTTGTCACACAAAAATGTGTGTGCTTTAAGATTCATTTTTTTATAACAGGCTTCACGCCTGAAGTCTTTTAAAAACTATTTTAAAAACAACGTTATTCACTTCAGAGGGAGCCGTTTCTCACAATGTTGTAAACTACCAACATCTCCCCACTGCTCGTTTCTCAGTCAGTTTTATGCTGAAATTTATTTTGAGTAATTATGTAAATAGTCCAGTGTCTTTAAGGACCAAGCACACTGTGTGTAGATGGATGCCGATAAAACACAACAACTGGAAAAACTTTATAGACAGCGTGCGGGGATTTGTTACGTTGGACTAGTCCAAAGCTTATAGTCCCGAGTTATCGATGCTGCACCTCTTCGTTTTAAAGACATTAAAGGAACACGTTGCCTTGGATCGGACGAGTTGGTCCATTAAAAGCGTTTGAAACCGTTTGTTATAAAATGCATATGGTGAGAAAGATGTTTTAAAAGTAGAATATAATGATCCACACAAGTATCACTCAAAATTGCATGGTTTTCCTTTTACGTCGCGAACTATCACGGTCGGCCATTTATGGGAGTCAAAATTTTGACTCCCATAAATGGTCGACCGCGTTAGTTGACGAGGTAAAAAGAAAACCACGCAATTTCGAGGCATATTTGTGTAGATCAATATATTCTACTTTTACAACATCTTTCTAACCATGTGCATTTTATAAAAAAACGGTTTCAAACGCTTTTCAAAGACCAACTCGACCGATCCAAGGCAACGTGTTCCTTTAAGACGAGTGTCAAACAAAATTCACTGAGCACTTTTAGCTAAGAAACCCACATTGGTACGAAACCGTTATTAGGTTGTATATTGTTGTATTTTATTTTCAAATAAAGTTGAGCTTTACGAAAGTTTACTCATTAGTTATAAACATACACTATAATTTGATCCTTGGGGAAAAATAGTAAAACTTAATCGACTAAAAGGGCTGACCTAAACATGTCATATTGTGGATGCTTTAAAGACAGTCGACACTATTGATGATTGCCAAAGGCCACACTTGGTGTATCTCAACATATGCATAAAAAAACAAACCTGTGGAAATTTCAGCTCACTTGGTCGTCAAAGTTGCGAGACAATAATGAGAGAAAAAAACACCCTTATCACATAAAGTTGTGTGCTTTCAGATGCTTGATTTCGAGACCTCAAGTTCTAAACGTGAGGTCTCGAAATCAAATTCTTGGAAAATTACTTTTCTCAACAACTACGCCACTTCAGAGGGAGCCGTTTCACACAATGTTTCATACTATCAACCTCCCCATTACTCGTTACCAAATGAGGTTTTATGCCGATAATTATTTTGAGTAATTACCAATAGTGTCCACTGCCTTTAATAGGCTAAAAAAAAAATCAGGCTATTTTTTCCAGGGGATTGTCTTTTTTAAATCTTACTAAAGTAGGAGGAATATCGAGCTATGCAAAGTGTTAGACTAAGGGACATGACGGTTGTTTAATCCGTAGGACGTCTAGCTTATATTGTTCTTACATTGTAAAAGAGATATATTGTAAACGAGACATCATAGTTTCCCAAAATCAGCACACTTGGCATCCTTTTTCAATTTTTCGTTGTAACCCTGGTTATGTGTAAACACCCACAGAGTAAAATGATCTTTAAGTTTCCTCAACTGCCTTGGGCAAGAGGGCGTCCCTCTAGAGATAAACGCGAACAGGGCTCGGGTGATGTTTTATTGACCTAGTGAAAGGTACTCGAAGAGGTTCCGCTTTCGGGTAAAATATATCAATCCAATAATATGTAGAATATTTTGAAATTTGTGAAGGGTTTTGGTACATTTTGTAGTTCACGTTTTTGGCCATAAAATGAATCCTTACTAAACCGTGAATGAAGATGTTTGTAATAATTATAATTTACCTGTAGAAATTTCAGCTTCAATAGTTGTCAAGTTTTTGAGAAACAAAAACTGAACATCACAAAGCAGCGGCTCAGCAAGTAATATTTTCAGGCAAGCCTTTCCACAAACTGTGGAAGTTTAATTTAAATCTGTGGACTTTTGTGTTTCACAAACACTTTCCAGAAATGCATTTCAAGGAGATTGAGGTGCATTTTATGGTTTTTAAAATTTAGTGTTTGTTTTCAGAAAGATTCAGCTATGGTAAAAATAGACAGGCAATTACGACTCATTTTACTTATACCACAAATTATTTTGGTCCGGTAACAGGCTTACAGAAGCTATTTATTGTATTCTTATTCCATTATCAAAGGCATTAAGACACTTCTCTGCACCGTTCCTTTATTCAAAATTTCTTGCAGCAAACTTTTCCTCTACTCTCCGCACTCTTCTGATCGGTTATAAATGTAATGACGGTTTCAATTTAAAAGGGACTGGGAGCGGGACATGTTTGAAGTGTTCTTGTGGTGAAATGTTGGTCTTAATGACAAATTCAAGTGTTACATATGGACTACTTTTCCCCCTCAAAAACATTAAAGGTATACAGGATTGGTTGAGTTGACAAAAAGAGTGTTCATGTTTTGTTTCGTTGTGCGAGTCAGAAGGGATAAAAGGTGAAAACAATGCACTATTTCTAGCTTGTAAACACATTGTAAAAAAAAAAAACCGAAATCAGCTGTTGTGGGTTTGCGAAATACTTCATAAAAATGTCATATTAATTTGTTATCCTCGTCCTTATCCTTTTCTAATAAAGGTAGAAGGGGAAAACAGTTCTACCTTGTATCCATGGCAACAAGAATCTATCAAGGTAAGGTAATTTTCTTGTAATAACTTTTTGTAAAGAATAAAGTTCAATAAAGTTCAATTTCTAGAATAAATGTCACTATAAATTGTCTTCAGCTATATTTTCTTCAGGATTTTACAAGAAAATGTATTCAGATAAATTATTGCTGATGGTCAACTTTTTTTCACAAAACAAATTGTATTTTTTTTATAATCTTGAAAAGCTACACTTATACTAAATGATTTATAGACTCTAGCCGTTACAACTTTAGGCCTTCACTGTCCAATTTCTTGAAAAATTCATCTCTCTTTATTCTAGCAGTTTTAACTTCGGACATTTTCTGTCACAATATCTGAAAAATTTAACGGGTGGAGTTCTTCAAGGTGCTATAATGAGGCTGGTAGATGACTGAAACCATAGCTGGCTGGAACTATCAGGGCATTACTCCCAGAATCTGTTTGACGAACTCTGTTCTGTCTTTGTGTGTTTCTAGAGATGCCCACTCAGTGCAATGAACCTATCCAGAAAGGAAAAAAAAAACAGCAAAACAAAAATGTCTGTGAATTCAATTCAATGTTTAGAATTTCCCTGAGGCTGAACTTTAAAATTCCAACATCCTTCCCACATTCTGAGAAATGAATATAAAAATTACTGATTTAATTCTGATATGCTGACAATTTTGCTAAGTCTTCTCAAGAAAATTTGAATGTACAGATGTTCTCTAACAAAAAAATCTAGCATTTTAAGGAGATTGCACTGTGCAATATTTCTTAGCTTGTGTTGTATTTTGTAGCAACTGCTAATGATTTTGCTTGCTTCTTGTCACCAGGCCTTTTTGTTGGTCAAGTGGTTAAGAATTCTGCTCTAAAATGCAGGGTTCATGGTTTCGAACCCCACGCCCAAAGGACCCAGAAAAGCACTGAAATATACTTGTATCCTTTGATACTTTTAAAGGCAGTGGACACTATTGGTAATTACTCAAAATAATTATTAGCATAAAACCTTTCTTGGTGGTGAGTAATGGGGAGAGGTTGATGGTATAAAACACTGAGAAACGGCACCCTCTGAAGTGCCATAGTTTTCGAGAAATCAGTAATTTTCCACGAATTTGATTTCGAGACCTCAGATTTAGAACTTGAGGTCACGAAATCAACCATCTAAACGCACACACCTTCGTGTGACAAGAATGTTTTTTCTTTCATTCATATCTCGCAAGTTCCATGACCGATTGAGCTCAAATTTTCACAGGTTTGTTATTTTATGCATATGTTGAGACCCACCAACTGTGAAGGCTAGTCTTTGACAGTTACCAATAGTGTCCTCTGCCTTTAACTGTATTTTATGTGCAGTTTTTTCTCCTTTCTTCTCATAAATTGACATTTCAGGGAACAAGAAAATCTATGGGGGACTTAGAACAGAATTAGAATCCAACTCAAAGACAAATTCTGGAATCTGTAGGAATAACTTCAAGGAGTAGGGTTGTCAAAGGCTACGTAAAAACTCTGATAGAAGTGTTGATTTCTTACATCTGGATCCGTAAACTTTGCTCATTTCAATTTCTCTGACATCTCAAACATGCCTCAGGAAAAGAACACAGGAAGTATCAACTTTCCAATGAATTAAAGATTTCTTGAAAAGTGTACTTTTTAGATTGATTCAAGTTGAATGAATGGATGCACAACTGCATGTTATCAGAGTTTGTTCTTTTTCCACAGGTGCATCGAGAAATTCTCTCCAAATGGCTGTCCTCGTCATTCAGTTCCAAAGTACTCATTTTGCAGACAACTTTTAGGTAAGTTAGGATTCATGGGGTTTGAGGCATTGCATGTAATGGTGAGGTAGCAAAGTACATGGATATGTATGTACATTGTTTTGTTTTCGGTAACAACATGTCTGTATCTACTTGTTAGATAGATTATGTTCTTTTTGAGAACATGTCTTGCTTTATGTTCTGCCAACAGGGAGTAGATTTTTTCAGAAATCGGGAGACTTCTCTACTACCGCAATGAAAGTTTTGGGGATTTTTCATAAGTATAATCGAAATGCAAAAGTTTGACATACAACCTCAGGGATGCGAGCAAAGATGGTTTTAAATGACCTTTATTTTGATTGGATAATGTTGAACCTTGAACCTTGAACTTTGTTGATACAACAAATGGTCTCCCATCCTAGTACTGACCACAGTCAATTGCGGATAAAGGCATTAGACACATCTGGTTATTGTCAAAGACCAGTATTCTCACTTGGTATATCCCAACATTCATAAAAATCAAACATCCAAACATTTTGACTCAATTGATCATCAAAGTTGCAAGAGAATAATGAAAGGAAAAAACACTTGTTGCACAATTTTGTGTGCTTTCAGATGCCTAAAAAGGCTTCAGGCCGGAAGTCTTTATATTTGAGTGAGAAATTACCTCTTTCTCAAAAACTTCATTACTTCAGAGGGAGCCGTTTCTCACAATGTTTTATACTATCAACAGCTCTCCGTTGCTCATTACCAAGAAAGTTTTTATGCCAACAATTATTTTGAGTAATTACTAATAGTGCCCTTTAACTTAGCAACATTGCCTCTGTATTTCCCGAAGGGTAAACAGTATTTGATGTATCTAGATCGAACCAACACAAGTAGCATTCCCAGGGTACAGCTAACTAGTTCACATCAAAGCTAAGATAATCCCACACAAAAAATTGCACGTACAGTAGAGATATATTATGTGCTATAACTATATAATGCACATCCCCTCTGGTCATGAAAATTGTTTGATATTTATCTTGCCACCTCAAAATTCGTGTTTATGAGGTTTCTTCAGGCATATGAAGTTCATCATGAGTACTACCTGTTCATTAATAAAGACTTGTTTAACATTTTCTAGATGCTTGAAGGTTTTTCTCTTTCTCTGGAAGAGTTCAAACATCGAGCAGAACAAAACTGATGAATTTTAAGGGGTTAGACTTCAGGAAGTGTCGTGGCCGAGCGGTTAGGAGCACCAAATTCAAACTCTGGTGTTTCTGATCAGCAGAGTGTGGGTTCGAATCCCCAGCCATGGCACTTGTGTCCTTAAGCAAAACACTTAACCATTGCTTCGTCCTTCGGATGGGACGTAAAGCCGTTGGTCCCATGTGTTGTGTAACGCATGTAAAAGAACCCAGTGCACTTTTAAAAAAGAGAAGGGGTTCGCCCTGGTGTTCCTGGCTGTGGCTGCTGTATGCGCCGTAGCACCTTGTAAACCCTTATACGGTGCTAAATAATTGGGTCTCAAAATTCATCACTGCAATAACCTATCTTTCTGAAAGTTTGTATATACGCAGCGCCTTGAGTACCTTGTTTGGTAGATACGTGCGCTATATAAGACTTCGATATTATATTATTATTATTATTATTATTATTATTATTATTGCTAGGAGCTTTAGGTGATTCGCTGGAAGGTAAATAAACAATGTACAGAAAATCTGATGATCTTTTTGGTGATTCTTTTGTTTGTTTTGATCAAAGCTTTCATACAGTGTGTGCAGCTGAATGTGTGGGGGTTTTACGATGATGTTCGGTGTTTAGCGGAATGACGTCATTACCATGTGAAAAGTGTAACCCAAGGCCTCCAGGTGTCGTTTCTTGATTATTTCTCTGCCGAGTGGTCGTTCAGGGAAGTTGGCACAATACTGTGCATGCCTAGTCAAGTCAATTGCTATTGTTTGCTCTTCTTGCTTCTTGGCTGTGATTAAAACATCTGGAAATGACAAGGAATTAAAAAGAAAATTACTTTATAAGAGCCACATGAAAATGAACATCAATTCATTCAAAGAATTGTACAAAGAATTGTCAGCATCAAGAGTTGAACAATTTCAAAAATAATTCTATTTCAGGTTTACTCCTTTTGTGGTGCTTTGTTCTCAATATCAAATAAAAAATATTATTTTTCTCATGAAAATATTGTACCTCACAAACCTGATATCATTTTTTTAAGCAAAATTCAAATGATTGTTTTCTGTTGATCAAATAGTCCTGGATAATTTCAGTCAAGGCTTTCTGTACATCTGCGCCTCCCTTTACCATTTGTGAAATTGAAAAGAAATATATTTATGAAACTAAGAAAAAGGTTTCGGTGCTATTATTAACCCTGAAACGTTTTACTTCTTCACTCCAACCCCCCACCCACTCGCTTACCTACTGTATATCCATGACCGACAGTTACATCGGTTGCCAGGCAAAGTTGTGTATTCTGAGTCAGATCTTTGAACACTTCTGCCAATGACACCTTCAATTTGCGGATCCCTTCAGCGTTTGCATCTTCACTCGCATGGTCGGCTGCTCCGAGTGGATGTGACAGATGTATGGGATGATCCGGATCACTAGGGGAATGTCCCCCGAGGGGTAGGAGCTCCGGTCTGTCCAGTTGGATCATGGTGCGGAGGAAGTGTAGATGGGAGGTGGCTTTACAATCAAAGATCAACAGGAGAGAAAAAATATGAAAAAATACTTCAGTAAAGAGTACTTTTAGACAGGATTGCATTGATCTAGAATAAAAGGTTTTCAAAAAAAGGCTGACCCATTTTAAATTTATTTATTTATTTATTTATTTATTTATTTATTTATTTATTTATTTATTTATTTATTTATTTATTTATTTATTTATTTATTTATTTTTTATTTTGTTTTGGAGGGGGGTTGAATTGATTGCTTATGCTGTACAGTTTTGAGGAGCAATTAGTCAGCCCTTATGTATTATGCTGTACCTTATCTTGATTCAAAGACTGTAAGCATAACAGCAGCAGCAGTAGTTTTCCCAACACTAACAATGCTACTTTGTCTTGATTCACAGCCAGTAAGCGTACACTAACAGTACACTGCTGTACCTTATATTGATTCACAGCTAGTAACTGTACCAGTGGTAACAGGTTTGCCAATGTTACCAAGACTGTACGTACCTAACCTCCTGGGATACAATGCTTTCAGCAAGGAAGACGTTAAAACCCGTATTCATTGCAGAAAATTCTTGCTCAAGGATACCCTGAAAGGAATTGGATCTCGCTTGACAGAGTGCCTGATTCCCCTATAACAGTTGCAACATTCCACTAAGGGCAATTTAAGCATGGCTTTCAATGCATTTATCTTTACCTCAGACTCGAGCTGCTTTTAAAATCTTCAAATCCGGTCTAGTATTCTAAATGCAAAGCTGTTTGCAATTGGACTTTCAAATGTCAAGCTAGTCCTATAAAATCGAATTCCAGTTTGGTTAATTTGTATTTAAAGCCTATTTTTACTATTTAAATACACCATCGATTAATTACTAATGTCCTATCTTGTGAAAAACAGATCATCACAGCCGAGGTGTGAAACGTTTTCCTTCCAAAGCCATACATTTAAGTGTTTGGTTGAGGGTGTTTGTTTAGCCCTGGGCTATCTCCAGTTTTCCAGTGAGCATGGCTTTCAATGCATACAAGATACGACCGAAATTATCATATAATTTATATTCATAGCTACATAAGCTTTAGGCTACATACGTGGTGAGAAAATTGTTTAAATTAGTCTTGGTTTGTTTTCAGAATTTTCACAAACTAGACTTTGAGTTCAACTGGTGTTACAAGCTTCTCATTTTATAATAACAATTTGTAATTTTAAAGGCAGTGGACACTATTGGTAATTACTCAAAATAATTATTGGCATAAAAGCTTACTTGGTGACGAGTAATGGGGAGAGGTCGATAGTATAACACATTGTGAGAAACGGCTCCCTCTGAAGTAACGTAGTTTTTGAGAAAGAAGTAATTTTCCATGAATTTGATTTCAAGACCTCGGATTTAGAATTTGAGGTCTCAAAATCAAGCATCTGAAAGTACACAACTTCGTGTGACAAGGGTGTTTTTTCTTTCATTATTATCTCAAATCTTTGATGACTGATTGAGCTAAAGAATTCACAGGGTAGCTATTTTATGTATATGTTGAGATACACGAAGTGAGAAGACTAGTCTTTGACAATTACCAATAGGGTCCAGTGTCTTTAATGACATATTTATCAATGGTAATGTGAATGGTACATATTTGGCTAAATATCTCTTTGAAGGTGTACATTGTGAGTTACATGCCAAACAACAGAGACAATGGTGTCAATTGCCTCATTGCCCCCTGGTCACTGCCTTGGTGCCCCTTGAAATGTTCCAGTAGAAATTGATATTTCCATCGTGGAGATGCCTTGCCCTTATACAAGAACCAAGTATCAAGCAATGGTTCAGGCCATGCTTTGTTTTTGAAAGGGCAAAGGCACCAAGGCGTTTTCTCCAGTAAGGGCAACTCAATGGGGAAATGATCAATTTCTATTTAAACATTTCAAGGGGCACCAAGGCAATGAAAAGGGGCAACAGAGGCAATTATTTTTGTTCATGCCGTTGCATCCATGAAATATCAGGCCTGAATAAGTAATACTTAAGGCAGTGGACACTAACTGGTAATTTCTTCTTTCATAGTTACCTCGCAACTTCGACGACCAATTGAGCTCAAATTTTCACAGGTTTGTTATTTTATGCATATGTTGAGATACACCAAGTGAGAAGACTGGTCTTTGACAATTACCAATAGTGACCACTGTCTTTAATTCTATGCAAATTTAAGAGTTTATTTTTTCTCTGCAAGTGTACAAATTCTCATTTTTTTCCTCCATAATTTGACTTTTTTTTCCCCCTCTAAAATTTCTATTTCAATCTCTATCCTGATGTATTCAGAGTCCCTTGAAACAGGGTCATTGCCACAACAAATGGGTTTATTCATCGGTTGACTTCATCGATCAATACCATTTGCAATGTCCAATTCCAGTCATCCATTTTGTTTAGCCGGTGTTTTCTTTTATTCAGTTTGAAGTCATCTAGAGTATGTCAGACGTATCCATTAGGCCCACCCACCTCTTGCATTTAATGTAGGTCAATCGTTTATGAATGGAGTGGTTCGACCCACAGTGACCCTGATCCCTTTTAATATCTGTATATTTGTTGAATTCATGTTTGATTTCGTTCTTATTTTGTATGGAATTTTATTGATAATTAATACATACATAGTTTTATCCATCCATTTCTGGCGCTTGGGCTGTGGATGCGGTATGAAATATAGGCTTTATCAATATGAATTTAAACTTACAATTTTCATAATTGACTACATGTAAATAAATGTAGAAACCAAAATCAGGACTCCTTGAATCTGCAGGTGTGAACCATTTGCCAATGACACGTCTCTTAGTGCATGTAGTGTAATGTAAAACATTTGGTGTACGGAAAAAACTGACATCCATTTAAAAACTTCTTTATATTTTTTATTTTTTATTAATTTATATTTTGAGTTGTAAGTCTCCAAACTTCAGGTTATTTCCTTTAACACTGTTTAAGATTCAAAACATGTACTTAATTGAACAGGTTTTTTTTTGTCAGTCTGCAAGGCATTATGTAGGGCCTACGTACACGTACACTGTACGAGTAAGAAAATCTTTTGGGAATATTAATAGGCTTCTTCTTGTTTAAAGGCAGTGGACACTGTTGGTAATTTACTCAAAATAATTATTGGCATAAAACTTTTTTTGGTGACGAGAAATGGGGAGAGTTTGATGGTAAAAAACATTGTGAGAAACGGCTCCCTCTGAAGTGCCATAGTTTTCGAGAAAGAAGTAATTTTCCACGAACTTGATTTCAAGACCTCAGATTTAAACATTGAGGTCTCAAAATCAAGCATCTGAAAGCACACAACTTCGTTTGACAAGGGTTATTTTTCTTTCATTATTATCTCAAAACTTCGATGACCGATTGAGCTCAAATTTTCACAGGTTTGTTATTTTATGCATATGTTGAGATACACAAACTGTGAAGGCTAGTCTTTGACAATTACCAATAGTGTCCACTGCCTTTAATTCAGCGAGTTATGAATAATACATTATTTCCAATACACTGAAGAGACACCTTCACTTCAAGTACTATTATTTGTATAAAATAAACTACCAAAACAGTTTAGATTAACATTTTAATTACCTATTTTTGTAGATTCAGGAAAGTTAACAGTTTTTTATTTTATTTTATAAAGTACTGCGGGAAAAAATGCCCCAAAGGTAGGTGGTCGTAAATGAATTAAAAAAAGTTATCGCAATCCCTACATTATCTCCTGTCCATCAACCATTACAAACAATTTGTACATGTACGTACAATGTATTTTGCATTGTCTAAGGGATAGAGAAATTTTGGGGTATACGGTTTCATTTTGAAACATTTGATCATTGTGCGGCTCCCTTATTTTTATTTTCCCATTCTACTCAATGTCAACTTTAAACAATCAGTGGGCACAATTTCATAGAGCTGCTTTTAGAAGCATAAAAAGTAGCTCAGCATAACAAAATTATGCTTACCAGAATAATGTTACCAGCCAAACTACCATGTCACAAGTGCAACTTGTAACTGGTAACCAGCTGATTTCTGCTTAGCAGAAAAAAAAAGTTGAGCAATATTCTCTGCTTTAAAAGCAGCTGAACTGAGATATATGAAAATGGTAAAAATGGGAAAAATAGTCTGGTCCCATTTTGCCACTATGATAATCAATATTGGTTTTATGTTACTGAACACAGGGAGCAAGAAAAGATGGTTGCAGTAAGAGGGATAAATACAAACCTTCCCCGGACTCAAAAGATCGTCTGCTGAGGGCTCTCGTCACCAGACTAGGAGGGAAGGATCCACACTGAGCCAGCAGTTCCGTCAATCTCACCAACTGTCTGTAGACAACACCAAGATCATCACGCTGGCTCCCCTCAAGCTCGCACTCCGCCGCATCCTCTACGAGATCAAAAACACCAATGTCCGTTGGAGTATGATGAAACTTTGCAAAGGGGGTGACCAGTTTGATAAGGGTACCAAACTTCACCCCTTCAAGAGACCTCTCACAAACTGATGTCGCAAGTTTGTTGAGGAGATTCTTATGGAGGAACCTTTGGACGGAGTAAGAGGCAAGGATTTTGGAGAGGTTGTTGAAACTCCACTCATTGATGCTGTCCGCTATCAGATCCCCGGCTTTCTCCAGGAGGCGTGGACTGTAACACTGCCAGCTTGGCAGAGAGTCTAGTACTCGCCTCAGCATGGCCGGGGGTAGGTGCTCGATATACGCAGTGAGAATCTCACACGCCTCCCTCAGAAATTCTGGATTGTGGTATCCTATGGATTCCAATGCGAACATTGTATTGGTGGTGTCTCTGACAACTGCTTGTGGGTCTGTTTCTGCTTTAGCTTTCAAAATGGCGATGCTACGAATGGCCATCTGGAAGAGTGTGCGTTTATCGAGGTGTTGGCCGGTGGTGTAAAGGAGGGTGTTCAACGATGTGACATTGGCGCAGGTATCGATGCGTGTGGGTACCAGCAGAGCGATGGCCTGCAGCAATGCAGTCACACGCTGGTCATTTTGTTGCATTTTGTTCAGCTTGCTCGCTAACATCGCCAATTCATCGCAGTTCAAGGAGTTCAGTCGATGTTCTGCGTTCACCAGAAGAGTCTGGATCATCATACTACTCTGAGGTATCCCGAGATCCACCACAGCTTTCAAGACATTCACAAGAGAGTTTGAATCCAACGCCCTGGCATGCCGCAGAGTCAACTGGCACAACTTCACAAATTCCTTGTCTCGATGAACACTAAGTTGATTCTCTTCGGTCACTTTTACAAGTTGCGTAGAATTTCCTTGATCGTCCTCCATGCTGGTCGCCATCTGATTTTGAATCTGAGATAGCTTGATGATAGCCTGAGCTGCATGAACTTCAGTTAAATCTCCACCAAGTTCTCTAACAGCCTGGAAGACGGCAGATGTAGAGAAGGCATCGTGTAACTCCTCAAGCACTCTCAAGCTTCTCCCGTCGACGATCTTTTCAATCGGAACAATCTCAGACGATCTGGGTTGTGCTTTTACCATTCTTGGTGTGTGTGCTTTTCCTACTGGATGATGCCATGCTTGTGAGCCATAAGAACGCTCCAAAGTTTCAAATGAAATCCCAGGGAATTCATTGGTACCAGAAGGTTTTGCTCTGCTGATTACGAATGATGATGTCTCCCATTTCTTCAGCATGTGTCTTGCAGTGCGTGTGAGCATGATGCTGTTTTTGGTTGCAAACATGATTAGTTGAATGTAGTTCAAAAGTACCTTCTTTGATGGCTAAATATCAGGTTCAATTCAAGTATAGGCCTTCTTGAAAATATCTGTAATAAAAAACAAATGTTTTTAAACTTTGTACTCCATCAAAACATGTCAAACCCTTTCTTCTGCACCCCCAGATTGGGCCAGAGCTGAAAGAAAGCAGAAGAGACAATTTAATTAAGTAAAAATACTGTGACAACCTGACCCAGTGATTATTGGTACTACAAACTAGAGTAGTGTGCGTCAAGTTGTGGATGTGTGCACATGTCTAGTTTATAATGAAGGCAAACTAAATTGATTTGTATAGTTCAATTGGGATAAAACCACTTTTTTAAAAATGTTCATAGGGGCCTACTGGCACAATCGATTGAAAACATCCTCAGGACAGGTGCCCCCCCCCCAAAAAAAATGGCCGGAATTTGGGGGTTGTTCTAAAACCCCCTCGACCCACGACCCCCTCGACCACTCGAATTTATTGCGATTTGTTTTTCTGTACACCGAAATTGCTACAGTTCACAACCTCAGCCAATCACGCACACATTTGTATGCTGACGTAGACTACACCATGCCTCGCACATCTATTAAACACAGCGTACGAGACAAACCATACACACGTGGTATGCACGAAGCAAACTGCGCGTGATTGGCTGCTGAGATCGGTCCTGTGGCAATTGTGATGTACAGATAAAAAACCGCGGCACTTCCACGCGTATCTCTTGGCCGATCCGAGCCTGAATAAGATTATTATCCCAACTTGGAACCTGCGTTTACCGCCCGAGTACGATTTACGGCCAACTCATTACGTGATGATCAGGCAGACCCATTTCCGGTCGATCGCTCCCGTTCTGTGTACTACTAGTTGCTCTATGCGCGGAGCTCGAGGTTGTAGACCCGACCGACCAAAATGGCCCACATGTGTTTTGGGGGCCCCAATCGGTGTAGAGTAATACAACTGTGTGGCTGATGCATAAATAACCGCACGCATTTTCAGACCTGAAATTAAGTCTAGTCGTGGAAGGAAGTTGCGCCGCGGATCACACACACTGTGAATTCTAAATCGGGGACATCATTCTTACTCGGTCGTAAAGCGACATTTTATGAATTCGGAATTTTGACATTCTTGGAACACGTGGCGGACGTCGAGGGGACGTGGGTCGAGGGGGGTCGAGGGGGTTTTAGAACAACCCGGAATTTGGGGGCCAGGTCGTAAAAAATTTCTGTTAACTGTTAGTTACAATTACCAAACACTAGACTAGAGCTTCAAAAGAATAAAAACCATTTATTATATTAATAAATTCCATCTTATTATAAATATTATTAAATCAATATCAATCTCATTCAATTTCAATACATTCAATCACAAACAATAATAAATGTTTAACCTGGTCGCAAAACAATGACTAAATGAATCAATAATTACTTGCGTTCATATTAATTAGTGTCCTCCATTGATCCGCCATCTACAGGAAAAGCATGTGGGAGGATGTCTCAAGAAACAACACACACATGGGCGCCGCCATGTTGATTGTGATCTGTGATCGTTCTCAGCGCTAAGCAAGCGTACTCGCGTACTCTAACAAAATGTGGATACACGAGGTTGAAATTTATGTCTAGACTGGTACCGGCGAGTGATATCAATGGACAGGTGGCGATGACTAATCGATCACCGCACATTTTGACTACTGGGTCCCAGACAGTTAGAACAGTTTCAGTTTTGTCGCACGAAAAAACGGAAAATTCTAACAACCCGTCGACCATTCTTCACGCTGTCCTGCTTTCTTTATACCTTGCCAAAGTAAATATTCACTTTCAAAATGGCCCCACCTCCTAAAGATCGGTGTATAGCTGTCATGGGGTTCAGATCTGTTGGTAAGTTTTAAGTTTATTTTTGTTTTTATAGAGAACTTGAAAAATTGCTCGGTCTTCAGTTTTTGAGATCGATCAGCTCCCCCATGCATCCACGTCGTAAACATTGGAAGACCACCCATTGTGACTGATGAGGACTAGTTTACAACTCGACCTATTTCAATATTATTTCCCAATTTGACAATGAATCTGAATTAAAGCAAAGTTATATGGTCGGCAAAGCAGTGAACCATCTTTTTATCGAATACAATGAATGGATGAAGACAATAATTTAGTTAAAACTTAAAGCCATTGGACCCTTTCGTTCGGTAAACAGTGTTGTCCAAGGCCCACACTTTGTGTACCACAACTTCTATATCAAATAACAAACCTGTAAAAACTTAGGCTCAATCGGTCATCGGAGTCGGGAGAAAACAACGGAAAAACCCACCCTTGTTTCCGCGCGTTTAAAATAAATCCGTAATTCTCGTTAACGAGAAATTTATATTGTTTTGCTGTTTTCTCAAAAAGTAAAGCATTTCATGGAATAATATTTCAAGAGAAGTCTTTCACCATTGCCTTCTGTAAACCCTGTAAGTTATTTGTAAATCTGTGAACTTTTTCTTTTTTTTCTGAACCGAAAGGGTCCAATGGCTTTAAGTCAAAAAGTAAATAAACAAAATTAGGCCTACACGTTTTCACTTTCAATGTATTTGAAAGTTTTCATTCAGAAATTATAAAATAAATAGGCAAAATTTGCTAGGTATGTAGAAATCTGTAATGGTTTGACTTTAGTTTTAAAGCTTTATGTTTTACTACGACTAACAACTTCTGAAAAGTCAAATGTCTAGATTTTGTAAACTGGTAAACATCGCAAAAATTCAAAACAAATGCCAGTCATCTTGCCCCCGGCAAAGTTGCCCCCAACAAAGTCGGCCCCTGCAAAGTCGCCCCGGCAAGCTAGCCCCCTCCAGGTACAAGAACTTTCTAAGGATAACTTTCCGTATGGCGCCAACACTTTTTCACTCATTTTTACAAAAAGGGATATCTCATTGAGGTAAATTAGATACTATATTATTTCATATCGAATGAAAAAGTGGTGGCGTCATACGGAAACTTTTCCCTTTCTAAGATAGGCATACAGTCTGGAATAAAAATGAGATTTTGTTTTATTATAATGTCTTTGTCTTGTCTCTTTCTTCAGGCAAATCATCGCTGACAATTCAATTTGTTGAGAACCAATTTGTGGATGCCTACGACCCTACCATTGAAAACAGTAAGTGAATAATTATAGTTGCTTTAGAGTTGGATTATAATGGCTCCTTGAAATGTCTTATTGTCCATGATAGTTGCGATAACGTAACCCTCCTCCCGACGGCCGCCAGGCCGTAGGGTTACGAAGCATTCGCAATCTGTGCAGTGTGAAATGGTTAAAAACGTACAATTTCGACAGCTAATCAGCAGATTGCTCCATTTTTACCACTTTGGAAAATCATGACACAAATTCTAGGAACACGTACTTGATACTCAATGTCTAATGAATCCTACCATATTACTCAAAACACCATTGAGGAAATAATTTGAAGAAAAATGACAAAAACTTACCAGATCCTGGAGCGAAAGAGTAAAAAATGTCCCAGGTTGAAAATTTGAATCTGAGGGGGGGCGGAGCTTCGGCTGTGTGTGCACGTCACGGGGTCAACGACTCAGCGCTACGTGTGGTGCATTGTGTATCCTGGTAACTGTGCAGTCGTAGTCTTGGTTCCAAGACCATTGGTGTTGCGCGGTCACACACAACCAACGTTCCGATCTATGCACGGCAAAAACTGTACACGCTTGTAATAAACGAACATTAGCGGGCACAGTTAACCACTTCGCCCTGCACAGATTGCGGATGCTTCGTAACCCTCCGGCCTGGAGGCCGTCGGGAGGAGGGTTACGTTATCGCAACTATGTCCGTGATTGATTAGATGTCTGTGTTGTACATGTATGTGTTCCAGCCTGTAAGAACTGTTTTGGGTATGAATGAATATACCCCCGGAAGTGATTGAGAGCGCCCTCACGCGGTCAAAAGTATGGCCCACCACGCAGGTCAGGAAAGCCATATAGCCTCTGTTGCCCCTGGTCTTGGCCTTGGTGCCCCTTCAAAAAGTCTCCCAATGACTTTTAGATTTCCCAATGGAAGTGCCCTACGTGTAGTTGCAAAATGAAAGCGGCCTTGCCCTTTCCAAGATGAACCTCCAGGCCTGCAATTTGATTGAGTGCGAACAGAATTTTATGGTCAATGGTGGCACAACTGTGAACAGAACCATCCTATTTACATATGTGTAACCATGGTAACTATGTAATGCATATCATAATATTTATAACACATTACACTGGCATACATTTTGTAATTGTAAATTATGTAATAATAATAATAATATCGAAGTCTTATATAGCGCATGTGTCTACCAAACAAGGTACTCAAGATGCTGAGTATATACAAACTATCAGAAAGATAGGTAATTGCAGTGATGAATTTTGAGACCCAATTATTTAGCACCTTGTAAGGGTATCATTCAAAACAACTATTGATGATATTAAATGGTTAGACAGTAAGAGGGTTGACTTTGAACTATGTAACAATCACCACATGATATCTTATCGCAGGCTGGCATAGTGCATCTATCATATAAAACCCAGAGTGAATAAAATTGAATGGTCAGACAGTAGGAGGGTTGACTTTAAACTGTGTACATGCATTTACCACATTACATAACATTGCAGGCTGGCATAGTTTATCTAATTTGTCAATAAAAACCACAGTGGATGACATGAGCGGTCATAAATTGGGAGGGTTGACTTTAAAGGAACACGTTGCCTTGGATCGGACGAGTTGGTCAAAACAAAAGCGTTTGTAACCGTTTTGTATATAATGCATATGGTTGGAAAGATGTTTTAAAAGTAGAATACAATGATCCACACAAGTTTGCCTCGAAATTGCAAGGTTTTCCTTCTACTGTGCGAACTAACACGGTCGGCCATTTATGGGAGTCAAAATTTTGACCCCCATAAATGGCCGACGTGTTAGTCGACGAGGTAAAATGAAAACCACGCAATTTCGAGGCATGTTTGTGTGGATCATTGTATTCTACTTTTACAACATCTTTCTACCCATATGCATTTTATAAAAAACGGTTACAAACGCTGTTCAAAGACCAACTCGACCGATCCAAGGCAACGTGTTCCTTTAAGATGTGTATACATTCACCACATGGTACATGGTACATGATTAACTGCTTTGTTTTGTTGTTTATTTTTCCTAAAGCATTTGAAAAGATGTTAAGACTTGGGAATCAAGAGTTCAAGCTGAAGATAGTAGACACGGCTGGTCACGATGAGTATTCCATCTTCCCACAATCCCTCACTGTCACGATACATGGATATGTCCTCGTCTACACTGTGACGTCACAGAAAAGGTAATCGTTGAAGGAAAAGATGAAGCAAGGTCTGAATAAAAGGGTTTTGTAGATGCATCTTTTTGGCCACACCCGAGGGCTTCTCAAAGCGCTTCCAACATTAGAACCCTGATCACTGGGCCTTTTCATTCCTTAGACCATCTCAGCTCCCTGGGGAGTATACAGCCTGTGCTGCCAAATATGTAGCACACTAAGCTAAATCAATCACAAGAACCATCTCTGCCCTCACAGGTACCCATTTACCCCTGGGTGGAGAGAAGCAATTATAGTTAAGTGTCTTGCTCAGGGACACAAGTGTCATGACCGGGATTCAAACTCACACTCTGCTGAACAGAAGCATCAGAGCTTGAGTTCGGTGCTCTTATCCACTCGGCCGGAACACCCTACAATGATGAACAATAACAATATAGAAGTTCTGATAGCATTCATATTAACACAACATGGAGTTAAAAGTTAAAAGTAAAGAGAAAAGTCCACACGGAAGATGAAGAAATATGGAGAGAGGATTTTCTTTTTTAACTTAATGCTGAAAGATGTTATCGATACAAAAAGTATTTTCCCTTTTTAGAGTATTGAGTACAACATTAATGAACTTATTTTAAATAACTTGTTCCTTTTTTTTCCTAACAGTTTTGATGTTGTAAAAATCATATATGAGAAGTTACTCGACACAACCGGAAATGTAAAGTAAGTGAAGCTCAATATATTGCCAAGGATACATGTACACCCCTTTTCATTGGTCGCCATCAGTGAAGTCAAACAACTGAATATTTTTAAATAATAATAAAAATATATTGTTACCGCGTTTAATTCTACGTTTCTAAGCGCATGGTGCTGGTGTACTTGAAGACTATAGTAAACCAGGGCAACGTCACCAAAACACAAGGGTACAAATGCGCACCTTGTGTACGCACCACGCACAAATCTATAAAAAAACAACAAGAAAACACTTGGGCAAACCCCTTCACCTTCTTGGCCATGCCACACTGGTGATATTGACAAATAAATAAACAAGGTTGTCACAGCAAGTACAGAAATGGGCCTTCCGTGTTTGAATGGTCAGGGGTGATTAATCACACTGAAGAGGTTTTAGGTCTGGAAAGATCCCACGTGAAAGTGTATCCATAAAGTTCAATTACTAGATTGGTCCGAGTGTCCTTTCGCACGTGACGTCTTCTGAGTCAGGTGCTCTTGCCTGGAAGGTAAAAAGACAGTTTATTATTCATTGGCCAACCCTGTGCGATGCACGTATACTCATCAGTGCCTTTGCATTATTTCGTCATCGGTTTACCTCTAAGAAGGCGTCAAGGCAAAGCCGTTTAAATTAAAAGATATCATCATGGGTTGACATTTTGTTTTGAATAATTTGTCATTATCTTCTCCACAGTGTTCCAGTGGTTCTAGTCGGAAACAAGAAAGATCTACATATGGAGAGGTTCGTTCTACTGATTTATTTATTTATTTATTTATACAAAGTTCTCTTTTTAAAAAAAAAAAGGGCAAGGAGGAGCCACTTTAGACACCCGCAATTCTCAAGAGATTTTGTTTATTTTTTAAGGAAAAGTACTCTATCATCTATGATCTATCATCATTAATTTGGGCCGCATCCATCATCTAGGCGTCTAGTCGCCCAGTCCCCCCTTAGCCACCCAGTCCAGACGATCAACACTTAGTCTCTTAGTTTGATGAAAACGTGTGTGGGTGTGGTTTCTTAGAGCTGGCCCATTAAGAAAATGACATCTTTATTCCTGATTCACTAGTTTGGATTTCAATAATTGGTTTTAATAGTACATGGGATGTGAGGCATTGCATGATGAGGTATCAATATATAATGTTTACAGTAACACCATATGTGTATGTACTTGCTGGGTAGATTATGTTCTTTTGAGAACTTGTCTTGCTTTATGTTCTACCACCGCAGAAAACATTTACGAAGAACAGAAAGAAGCCACAATTATTGTTATTTTAATGATGTCAATTTTGGCTCTGCTATACTTCAAAGCCTTACTTAGTAATCAATTTTAAATTAGTCACGTTCCCATCTTCAAAAGCGATTAATGAATACTGATTGTCAAAACGCCAAAAAGGATCAGACTTTGTTCCTTCCGACCTCAAGTTGATCCAATTGTACTAGCTGGCTTAACTCTAAACTATGCTACTGTCAAATGACATCTACAAATCTAGTCAAATGATGCGAGGTCAAACATGATTATGTACATATGGGATAATAGCAGATCTCTGTAATTCACTAGCCTCAAAGTGTGACGTCAGATGTTCAGGCTCATTCGACTGCAGTCACCCACCAGAACTTGCTGGCCAGTGAAAAGAGCGCCCTCGCTTGACTTTTACAATGAAAAAAAAAACCAGATGAAAAACGAAGAAACAAAATTGTGATTTGCCTATTGATTTATAAGGACTGTAGGAGTAGGGATAGGTGATTTGTTGCACATCGGTGAAAGGTTAAAACCCTAAGTTTGTATACATGTACATGTAAATTACCCCCGCTGTGATCAATTAATGTTGTATTTTATTTTTTATTTTTTTTCAGAGTTATTTCAACAGCGGAAGGGAAGGAGCTTGCACAGTCTTGGAACGCAGACTTTATAGAATCATCAGCAAAACAAAACGAGGTGAGACTCAAGGCCTGATACTTCAAGGAGGTGACGAAGGCGATTGCCTCCATTCCCCCAGGTCATTGCCTTGGTGCCCTTGATGTGCTCCAGTAGAAATTTTCAATTTCCTCATAGGGTGCCCTTTACCAAGGAGAACATACCTTGGTGCCCTTGCCCATTCAAAAACGAAGGCTACAGGCCTGCGTTACAATCTGTTCCTCTTAAAGGCACTCTACACTTGGTAATTGTCGAAGACCAGTCTTATCACTTGGTGTATCATATCACATGCACAAAATAACAAACCTTTGAAAATTTGAACTTAATTGGTCGTTGATGTTGCGAGATAATAATAATGGAAGAAAAACATCTTGTCACAAGAAGTAGTGTGTGCTTTCAGATGCTTGATTTCAGAACCTCAAAATCTAATTCTGAGGTCTCAAAATCAAATTCGTAGAAAATTACTTCTTTTTCGAAATCTACGTTAGTTCAGAGGGAGACATTCTCACAATGTTTAATACAATCAACAGCTCTCCATCCATTGCTTGTTACCAAGTGTTTTTTTATGCTAACAATTATTTTGAGTAATTACCATCAGTGTCCACTGCCTTTAACATCATTTTGTCTGTCTGTTTCGTAATCCATTTCAGAGCGTAGTGGATATCTTCAAGACAGTTCTCCAAATTATTGAGAAGAACGAAAGGGGAACGCAAAAGAAAGACGATAACTGCGTTCTACTGTGATTCCAAGCCTGTCTACATCATGTCTCACAGCAATAAAAGGTGCACCGTTGTATTTTTAAAGCTTTTTTTGTTATTGTGTTTTGTTTTTGTTATTGTTTTTTTTTTCAAGGGGAGGGGTTTTAGAGCTAGTCTATGTAACCAATTATGTTTATTTCTTACTCTTTAGCTATTGGCTTCCATGTCGGGCTAGAGTAAAAAAATATACAGCAAACAAATTTTGAAAATTTGTCTTTTTGTTTGTTTTCGTTTTTAGTATTGATATTTTTCATGGATAGAAATGGTTGGTGTAAAAACCTTTAAAACTCAAAATGTATTGCCCTTCCCCCCCCCCCCCTCCTCCCTCCTGTTTCTTCATTGAAATGTTATGTCACTCTTTTTTCCCCGTTTTTATTTTGTATTGTTCCATGGCATAAGTTTTACTCTATTCTTGTAAAAAAAATAAGTGGAGGAAGTGAATGAAATTACACTTTCTTAACCAAAGTTATACCGTAAAAAGAAAAAAAACTAATAAATTTGACACAAACCCAAATCTTGAGATATATAGGGTGTGTTCGATTAGGTTCCCTGTGTCGACCCTGCAGTGCTCACACGGGTGAGCCCCTGACAAGAATCGAACGATCACTCACCCTCTCTTGGTGACGTCATGCACCTCAGGCCAGCCCCAAGGTGACCTGTTCCACAAGCAAGTCACTAAGGGCTGACCCGGGTGAGCCCCTGGAATAACGTCAAAGCCATTTCAATGCATGGGGCAGATCAAGGTAAACCAGGGAAGCTAATCAAACGCACCCATTGTGTCAGTCTCAGGGAGATTTCTTTAAGCTCTTTTAACAATAAGATGGGAAGGTTTTGAAGTAGAAATTTATTGTGGGGGTATCGTGGCCAAGCAGATAGGAGCATCGGACTTGAGTTCTGGTGGTTCATTGGGATGTGGGTTCGAATCCTGGTCGGGACACTTTTAATCTTTATCACAAACAAAGTTGGCACCTAATAAATGTTTTGTGTGGTATTTTTCTTGACAATTTGAATTTAATGTACTCGTCTCGAAACTGATGTTGTACCATCTTAATTTCACTAGACCAATATGACAAAATAGCTGTAATGTTTTTTAAGGGTTCAGTTCCAGAAGTGTATGTGTGTGTGGTTTTTCGTTTCTTTTTAAAAATAAACATGTACTCCTTAACGAAATAGGTTTAATGAAAAGTGTTTCTCACCTGCTTTGTAACCAGTAATTTGGATATTTCTTGATTGAAACCAAACTTAACCATCAAAAATTGCAAATAAATATTTGTATATCCTTTTGTTCAACATGTGTATGCATGTTAAAAAAAAGTAAGAATATGCACAATAAATGGGTTCTGTAGTCTTTATAAAAGTCCAGACCCACCCGCCAAATTAGAAACATTTAAGGTTATTCAAGTATACTTCCTTCTTGCTATTTAATTTATGTAACCAGAGAGTTAAGCTGTATACTAAACGAATGAACAATCAAAAGTTTTGGAAAACTTTCCCTAGAGATTAGAATTCCCTTGTATATTTGGTGTATATTTGGAAATTGTTTAAAGACACTGGACACTAATGGTAATTGTCAAAGACCAGTCTTCTCACTTTGTGAATCTCAGCATATGCATAAAAAACAAACCTGTGAAAATTTGAACTCAATTGGTCATCAAAGTTGTGAGATAATAATGGAAGAAAAAACATCCTTGTCACACGAAGTTGTGTGCTTTAAGATGCTTTATTTCGGGACCTCATAATCTAATTCTGAGGTCTCAAAATCGAAATCGTGGAAAACTACTTCCTCTTTCTCAAAAACTACATTACTTCAGAGGGAGCCGTTTCTCACAATGTTTTGTGAGAAATTTGTGGAAAACTACTTCCTCTTTCTCAAAAACTACATTGCTTCAGAGGGAGCCGTTTCTCACAATGTTTTGTTCTATCAACAGCTCTCCATTGATTGTTACCAAGTAAGTTTTAATGCTAACAATTATTTTGAGCAATTACCATTATGGTCCAGTGCCTTTAAAGGCAGTGGACACTATTGGTAATTACTCAAAATAATTATTAGCATAAAACCTTTCTTGGTGACGAGTAATGGGGAGAGGTTGATGGTATGAAACATTGTGAGAAACGGCTCCCTCTGAAGTGCCATAGTTTTTGAGAAAGAAGTAATTTTCCACGAACTTGATTTAGAGACCTCAAGTTTAGAATTTGAGGTCTCTAAATCAACCATGTAAACGCACACAACTTCGTATGACAAGGGTGTTTTTTTCTTTCATTATTATCTCGCAACTTCGATGACCGATTGAGCTCAAATTTTCACAGGTTTGTTATTTTATGCATATGTTGAGATACACCAACTGTGAAGGCTAGTCTTTGACAATTACCAATAGTGTCCACTGCCTTTAACCTTATTTGTAAAAGTAACCTTTTTGTTTCATCAGTTACCATGGTGATGAACGGATAGACATGTGGATTTGTAATTGACGACGTTGATTCGCTATGCACTCATTCGATGGTGCTTTTTATTTTATATTAATCTGCCTTTTCTTGAGTTTCGCAGAGGTTTCTTGACTGGTACCCCTGTACACTTCTAGTTCATACTACTCACAGTAAGCGGTAAACAGTGATCTCTTAGTATAGACCTTGTGCGTTGATGTGGTTCTTGGGCCAGGTTCATAGCACTGCTTACTGCAAGAATCTGGTAAGCGTTGAAATCCATGGTAAGCAGCACCATGACATTTGGTTCAGGACCCAATTGCTAAACTACTTTTAATGCAGCTCTATGAAATGTGTGTGTTTTTACCATTGTGTAGAACCTGTTCAATTGATGCATTCTGGACAGTTTTTGCTTTGAGGAAAAAAAAAGCACACTGCTGTTTGAGCTGTGTGCCAAATTTCAGCTTTCCCATTGGCTAAAATGTTTTTTTTACATTCATGCATGTCACATGGTATTGATACTCTATGTCCACAGCTGACATAGAGGGCGTACACACTAGATATGGACAACTAAGCTCAGTATTTTCTGTGTTGTAGGCCCAGTCATTGGTTTTGACAATGAGCACATGGACCTACTCTGAGTGGCTTGGGGTCTAGCGCCCTCTATAGTTGCTTGTCTTGAGTTCTATTACTCTGGTAATTGTCTCGGCTGGGCTTTGTTGACTAAAAGCAGAATCAGCAGAACCATTGCTTCGGACTTCATTACTTGCCCTAACTCGAGATATGATTAATCCTAGCGTTTTTGTGAAAATTGGCTGCTGGCACACAACAATGTACACAATAAAAAAAAATTGTGATCTATATAATACTTTGGTATTCTTAGAATATTAGTCTTTTCCCAGACTTCTTTCTGCTTTTTCAAAAACTAGTATGCTCTATTCCATTATAGCATGTACATTGTAATATTATTCTGTATAAATATTTAATCTTTGATGAGTAAAGAAGTAGATAACTCTTTTTAATGATCTGACAAATAAGGCATAATTAAGCCATCAGAACTTCCTTCAAGTGAATTTCATTTTCCAATCTTGACTATTTTTTTGAGGATGCCTTTATTAGTCGTGTATAAAGTCATTCAAAGTGGAAGAATAATAAATAAAAAAACTAATATTACCAAGAAATCTTGATTTTTCAGATTGTTTGTAAGGTTTGAAAGAGTACAAAATCACAATAACTTGATATGCTCTATGGCCTGTGGGACTGTAGTCTGTGTTTCAAGACCTTCGCATGGATCAAGTTCCAAGTTATATCAGTAGAGCCTACTGCATCATTTTAGAAGATAAAATTACATCTTGAAAATTGACCAAAATTTGAAAAAAATGCTGGACTTACCCCTTATGATTTGTTCAATTTTGGACATATTTTTCAACAATCTTTTTCACAATAAAGCTTCAATTCTAGGCCAAGTTAAATAAACAGGCATCAGTAAAGCTTACCACATCATTTTAGAACATAACATCGCATCTTGAAAATTGACCAAAATTTGATAAAAATGCTGGGCTTACCCCTTATAATTTTTTCAATTTTGCATGTATTTTTCAACAATCAATATTTTTCAAAATAAAGCTTGAATTCCAGGCCAAGTTATATAAAAAGGCATCAGTAAAGCTTACTGCATCATTTTAGAACAAAAAATCGCATCTTGAAAATTGACGCACTAAATTACTTCAGATACTATTTACACCAATTCTAATCACACAACACTTGTCTTACAGGAACAATTTGTGCGGATAATTGTAAATTTGTTTTTTAATTCTCAACCAAAATTCTACGATTCTATATTATGCTTTAAAATTGGATGCAGGAGACACTACCGATGCCATGTTCATCACTTGACCTATGACACTTGACCTATAACACTTGAACTATGACACAATAAAACAAATCAAGAAATAATCACCATATAGTTTGATTTCTTGTTCATCATGTATAATCCTTTATTAAGTTACATTCTTCACTTTGCTTTATGATATCAAGCATGCACCATTTCAACAGGAAAGAAAACACATTATATTTATTCAAAATGATTTTTTTTTTATAATAATTTACAAAGTCATGCCCATCGTACTTTCATTCATGCTACAGTATTCAATGTTGGAAGTTTGGAAGAGAAGACTAACAATACTGGCAGTCAAAGACAATGCCGAAGACCATTATGGTTTGGTGGGGTTGACCTTAGCTACAAACCTTAAAGGCAGTGTACACTATTGGTAATTGTCAAAGACTAGCCTTCACAGTTGGTGTTTCTCAACATATACATAAAATAACAAACCTGTGAAAATTTGAGCTCAATCGGTCATCGAACTTGCGAGATAAGAATAAAAGAAAAAATACCCTTGTCACACGAAGTTGTGTGCTTTCAGATGCTTGATTTCGAGACCTCAAATTCTAAATCGGAGGTTTCGAAATCAATTTCGTGGAAAATTACTTCTTTCTCGAAATTTATGTCACTTCAGAGGGAGCCGTTTCTCACAATGTTTTATACTATCAACCTCTCCCCATTACTCTTTACCAAGTAAGATTTTATGCTCATAACTATTTTGAGTAATTACCAATAATGTCCACAGCCTTTAAAACAGATGTTTTGACCAAATTCATCATGTTGCAATCGTTCAATTAAAAAAAGCAAACAAGTACAATATTTGTATTTTTGGTTGCTGCATACAACTTATTAGAAACCCAATAAATGGTATGAACAAATCTTTCTTAAACCAATACTTATTGTACCTTTCTTCAAAATTTACAAATTGTTGGAAATTACAAAAGTAAATTAAATGAATAGTTCTGAGAAAGTTATTCTTGAACCCTTTAACTTGACACCGTTTATTTCAACAACTGATTGAAATAGTTCCAATCGGAGTTTGTTTTTGCAAAACCTTAATGGATCTTTTGCGATTTCTAAAGTTTTGGGAAAAGGTTCAGCATGGAGACTGCGCAAAATGCTTGACGCACACGCATTAATTTCTTGTATTCATGTATAATATACAATGTTTATGAACATTAAGGTCGTCAGCTCTCCACGTTCATTACTAGACACACTTTTGATAAAATATATAACTTTACAATTCCACGTTCAAAATATTATCTGATCATGGAATAATTCCTTCAACAAGTTTGATCGTTTAGACTAGAGCATAATGTTATATATAACTAGGAATATTCATAGTCCATATAAAGACCATTGCATTGGTTTACTTGTATACAAAAACAAAAAATCATTGCATATCACATTTTGGTCAACTTTAAATGGTTTCCTTCGTCCACTTGGTGGCTTATTGAAGACGATATTTTTAAGGAATTACTAATTGGGAATATATTCCCACAATGGCAGACAACACACACAAATGATTAATATCACTGCAAATACAAAACACTGTAGTTTGAAAAGTAGTTGAAAAGTATCAAAATAAAATGGAATCCAAACATCCCCTACTTTTCGAGAGCTCAGTCCTGCCTGGAGGGTAAAAACCTAAGAGCAGTATTTCATTATTGTCCATGATCAAATACTGGAAAAGCTAGCGAGAGACGTTTTATCGGGAACAATTATTCTTAAAGGCAGTGGACATTATTGGTAATTACTCAAAATAGCTATTAGCATAAAACCTTTCTTGGTGACAAGTAATGGGGAGAGGTTGATGGTTTAAAACATTGTGAGAAACGGCTCCCCCCGGAAGTGCCATAGTTTTTGAGAAAGAAGTAATTTTCCACGAATTTGATTTCAAGACCTCAGATTTAGAACTTGAGGTCTCGAAATGAACCATCTAAACGCACACAACTTCTTGTGACCGATGACCGATTGGGCTAAAATTGTCACAGGTTTGTTATTTTAAGCATAAGTTGAGATACACCAACTGTGAAGGCTAGTCTTTGACAATTACCAATAGTGTCCACTGCCTTTAAAGGAAGCAGAATTGCCACTATTTGTATCTTGCAATCAGGGAGATTTTGTACAACAATCCAGGAGACATTTCTTTTACATTAAAGACATTGGACACTATTGGTAATTGTCAAAGACCAGTCTTCTCACTTGGTGCATCCGAACATATGCATAAAATAACAAACCTGTGAAAATTTGAGCTCAATCAGTCATCAAAGTTGCGAGATGATAATGAAAGAAAAAACACACTTGTTACACCGAGTTGTGTGCTTTCAGATGCTTGATTTCGAGACCTCAAATTCTAAACTTGAGGTCCCAAAATCAAATTCGCTGAAAATTACTTCTTTCTCGAAAACTACATTGCTTCAGAGGGAGCCGTTTCTCACACTGTTTTATACCATCAACCTCTCCCCATTACTCATTACCAAGTAAGGTTTTATGCTAATAATTATTTTGAGTAATTACCAATAGGGTCCACTGCCTTTAAACATACTAGTAAGGAAACAGTTGCCCTAATCAGGGAGATTTTCAAATTTGTTTACCAGAACACAGAAAGATTGGTTTATTTTCAGGGAACTTTCTGCAGAATCATGGAGAGTTGGGAGCGCTGATGGAAAGTAATTACAGATTACACTATATATAGACACTATAATTTACCGCACATTAGTTTAATAATGATTGAATACTTTCTGAATAGTTTAATAATGATTGAATACTTTCTGAATAAGTAACCCAAAATAAACCCTTAGTAACACTCTTGGGTATAATATATGTTAAATTGCAAAGGTTGTGGGTTCGAATCCCACCCAATAACATGCCTGTGATATTTTTTTTCACAGGACTCGGGGGAAAGTACTGAGTATACAGTGCTAACACATCTGTGTATGGGTAAAAACCAAAGATTATAGAGCGCCGCAAGGCGCAAGATGCGGAACTGAAGCTTTATCTATTGTTGGAAAGTGAAATATGCATGGGCGCCATTTCAGCAAGTGAATGTTTTGTTTCCCATTGATAGGAATGGTCAATGTCTGCACTGATCTACTGTTGTATCAAAATAGTTACTTGCTGAAATGGCGTCCAGTGGGATTTCACATTCTAGCCCGAGTTCCGCATCTTGCGCCGCCTTGCGGCGCTATATAATCTTTGGTAAAAACCAAAATTTATACTCTTGGGTATGTAGATATGCATAGTGTAGAAGGAAAAACAATGTTGACCGTGGTAAAGTAACACATAGACAGCTATCCCCAAAGGCCCAAACCCATGATACTTATCTAAGCTTTTGCGCAGAAAAATAAAGTTAACTTAGAAAAATCATCTCGCCTGCAATTAATGACCAGTAAAAATTCCAAATTTCTTTCCTTGCTGCAAATATTTCCTTCTGAAGCGGACAGACAAAAATGCACATGAAAATATTAAAGTAAGTCTATTGCACAATAACAAAAATTAATACTAATATAAAAGCAAACATTGCAAGAAATGTTCTTAATAGCGAGTGAAAACAAAAAACAAAAAAACATAAAAGTTGCAAAATAGAAGTACTTGTAACTGCTCTTTTACAATGTTAATAACGCTGCTGTTTGAGTCAAGTTCCTTGTATGTTAGTTCTCATTATACTAAAATGGGACCAGACTATTTTGTCAATTTTTTTTTTTTTTTTTTTGGGGGGGGGGGGGGGTTGGTTAAAATAGCCTTTTACAAAATCTTTGGGGGGGGGGGGGGACTACTTCTAAAAACTGTTTATTATTTTCCTTTCTAAAAAAAAGCATTCATACTAGAGCAAACCTGAACAACAGCAGGGTCCATTTAAAGGCAACAACACCGTTCGGTTTGGTACAGTTACGGCAAGAAACTCTGTTATAATACATGTACTACCACTGAATACATCTTGCCACAAAGTTCTTCTCAGAAAGAAACAATGTATGTATGGCTTCAGTTTTACATTTTTTTAGAGGAAAGAAAAGTTATTTTCTGTTTAAATATAGGTTTTCTCGGTCAAATTCGGCAAATGAGCAGTCAATTTCATTTTCATGCGTTTGAATTAAAGCTGTTTTACCTCTCCAGTTGTTACTGCGTCATTTCAAATTCAGAATTCGGTCATTCAATTTCGTTTTGAGTCAAGTCAAATTCCTTTAGCACTCTGTTCAATTAGCGTATCGTCATTCTTTTTCGTGACACACACGCCTCAAGAAGCGTCTGCGAATTTGAATGCTGCTTTGATGAATTGATAAATTGAATGATTATTTTGTTAAATCGAATGACGCAACATTAAATTTGACTATTCATAAAACGAAATCGAATGACCCTTTTCAGTAGCACTCGATTTCGCCGAATAGAATAGCTTGGTGGTTAAATTGGCTGCTCATTTGCCAAAATTGACCGAGAACACCTATAGTTGAATAAAAAAAACAGCGGATAAGAATTTGACATCTCAGCGAACGAAAATACTCATCCGAGACTGTTTGATTAATATGTTGTCTGAGAAATTACAAACACATTCTACAAAAACAAAAAACTGTGCAGCGCATAATTTTTTTTAAATATTTTTCAGGATACTAACACCGTTTGAATTCATAAAAACTTACTTTTTTATATAGAAGTTTATCTATAGGCATCTCAGGGGTAAACATATTAGCTGTCCAATTCTCAAGTCCAGAATATGTTTAAAGGCACTGGACACTATTGGTAATTACTCAATATAATTGTTTTAGCATAAAAACTTATTTGGTAACAAGCAATGGAAAGCTGTTGATAACAGATTATGAGGAACGGCTCCCTCTAAAGTAACATAGTTTTTGAGAAAGAGGTAATAATTATTTCTCACTCAAATAATCAAAGACTTCAGGCCTGAAGTCTTATACTAGGCATCTAGAAGCACACAAATTTGTGCAACAAAGATTTGTTATTTTATGCATATGTGCGTTGAGAAAAATCAAGTAAGAATACTGGTCTTTGACAGTTACGTAAGGTGTCCAGTGCCTTTAAAGGATACATTAGTCTTGTAAGACAGTAACATTTTAAGAGTAGAGCATTGCTGAGCCGCAAGAGAAGACCCCTGGTCCATCGGAGGTTTCTTTGAAATTTAAGCCTCGACGCTATTTTCAAAGTGAGTTAAGTAGGCCACAGTTATCTGAAGGACTTTGCAAGCACTCTTGAGTCTTCCTCTTACCGTGTCTTACCATTTATTTCGCTGACCTGGGGGCGTTTGCGCTAGTTTAACAGAATACCGTTCTATACACTAATTATTATTAAAATATCCGGCTTGAAATAATGAGCGGAATATAATGCTTTATAATGCACCCTGTTTTCAGCTTTTAAATGCTTTGCGAATGCTTGGCTTTATGTAAGTAATTCAATGTTTAAATAAATCTGCTACATGTATGGGAAACTTTTAAAGACAGTGGACACTATTGGTAATTGTTAAAGACCAGTCATCTCACTTGGTGTATCTCAACATATGCATAAAATAACAAACCTGTGAAAATTTGAGCTTGATTGGTTGTCGGAGTTGCAAGATAACTATGAAAGAAGAAAAAAACACCCTTGTCACACAAAGTTGTGTGCTTTCAGATGCTTGATTTCGAGACCTCAAAATCTAATTCTGAGGTCTCGAAATCAAATTTGTAGGAAAATTACTTATTTCTCGAAAACTACGTTACTTCAGAGGTAGCCGTTTCTCACAATGTTTTATACTACCAACCTCTCCCCATTACTTGTTACCAATTGAGGTTTTATGCTAATAATTATTTTGAGTAATTACCAATAGTGTCCACTGCCTTTAAAAGGGGACCAGAGCCAAGACAAAGGTAACAGAGGCAATGGCCTCTGTAATATTCCAGGCCCGTTAGGAAGTAGTGTAAACTGTTTGGGGCATTTTGTAAAAATTTGATATTGTAGTCGCATCATATATTTCAGACAATTTATCGAGTCATCAAGAAAGTTTCTGGGACTTTATAACACCAGACAAAACAAAAATTATTGATAATACATGTACACAAGTGAACCTTTAAAAAACAGTTCCCATAGTTGTTGAAAACGCCTTTGCATTATTAACTGAATTGAGCAAAAAATCACTACTTGTTTGCTTTGCAAATATTGTAACGAAAGATTGCATTTAAACTTCATGGGAGTCACCTTCAAATCTCTTATTTAAAATGTTGTGTACAATTTTGAGGGTTAGAGAACCGTTTCTCTTGCACTCTCTAAACTCTTGGCCAGACATCCCTGAAGCAAGGCCTCATGTTTGGTCCCACTAGTTCCGATAAGATCTGCATCGGGACAGCTATGCTCAAACTTCGTCTCTGAACTCGGTAAGACGCCCTCCTCCATCCCGCTTTCCTCCACAAGCCTCAGTTTCAAAAGGTCCTTGGGGTTCAGCAGCGGACTCGGCGTTTGAGGCGAGTCTTTGTTTTCCGGAAGCTCAGGATCTGGTTTGCGCGTTGACGTCTCGCAGCTGAGTTTCTCTGCAGAGTTTGCCTTCTCGATGTATCCATCGATGATATTATGGCTCTGTAGAGCCTCAGTGAGGTACTGCTCATCGGTGGTGATCACATTCTGAATGTCTTCCAAGACTGTCTTAATTGCCGGCGACAGCCCGCTGATGGATTGTTTCAAGAAACGCGACACGAGGACACTGGTGTCCTGACTGAGTTCCACCATGGATTTGGGTCTGGCTTTAGGTTTAGGCACTGATGTCAAAGGGTCCTGGACTGTTGTGGAAGGCGTGGGTGCACTGACTGAACTTTGTATCTCGGGAGGCAGGTCGTCCATCGGCATCGGAATCCTTAGAGGTGATTCTCTGGACTTTCTAAGCGAATCCACATACTGTTGAGTGGGTTGTGTTTGCTCCGGCATGCTCTGCACTCCGACTGAGGTATACGTTCTCCCAGTGTCTCTGTGAATCCACGGATCACTCTCATCTATAAAAGTAACCGCGGTGGGATGACTGCGCCGTGATTGGATGGCGGGATGAGATTGCCTCAAGCGGAGATTGAGAGAATTTGGTCGTTTCTGGCGCAGGTTTATTTGTTCTCCCGTATCGGCCCATGATGTAATTGTCATTGAAGATTCCGGTTGATTGGCAATAGGCGGAGCTTGAGCTACTGCCATTGGTGCATAATTTCTTGTCTGAGGTTCTGAACTATTCGCTCTTCTGCTGCCTGCTGATGTAGTCTTTTCCGTGTTTGACCTTTGGTGTTTGGGTCGACCCCTGGATGGGGTGTTACTCGAAGATCCAGAGTTTTTCCTGTGTTTTTGTTCACGATGACCCCCTATACTTGATCCATGAGCATTAGTAGGGTCCATCATTTCATGTTTTATTGCTCCGTTGGCCATCCTAGCAATCATTCGCCTCGGTGGGGGTGGATGCCGATGGTCCTCATCGCTATCGCTGGAAGAACTTGTGGAAATAAATCGATTCCGACCCCGTCGCCCGCGTCCAAAGCTCCCACTGGTGCTGGATCGCGAGCTGCTTTCTGTTGGAGATGTACTACACGTCGTCGATGAGGAAACTCGTCGTCGTTCGGCGGCGTGGCGACTGTGTCGGCGTCGTTGTCGGCGACCGATTGCCGAGTCCCGACTCGTGTGGCTACTACTAGTACCAGTTAGGCGTTCGTTACTGCTGCTTGATTTGGTGTTAGAAGGCACACTGGTGGTGGTGGGTCCTGACACACTGCCAGACGAGGAACTCGCTTTCCTGTCCATTAAACCTGATTTAGATTTGACGGATACCCTACTGGGTTCATTATTGTTGGCGGGGCGACTGTTATCACAGCCAGCTCCTCGGATTTGATTCACGGCCCTACACAAATTGGCAACACATTGAGATGACACGACGGTGGAAACATTTTGGCTGACGGAGCAAGGAATATTCGGGATGAATCTATCTCCTACATTGATACTCTCTGCATTAGTAGCTGAGTTCACATTGGTTGCATTATTATCAGTCCCCTCGAGAGATGTCTGTGAAGCGGTCGACACGCGATTCCCCCGTGACGGTCTACTCCGGTGATGTCGCATAATCACCACCGGTAGACAACCTCCACTGTTTGAACGCAGCCGTGGCTCGGGACCAACTCCATCATTTACAATTAGTAAACCGTTGCTACTCTCACCCTGCTGGGGTATGATCTGGCAAGGTAACCTCCCCTCCTGCCGCTGTTGGCCGGCCCGTGGGGAGCCTCCCGACGATGTTGAGCGTGGCCGGGATTTACTTTTCACATGCCGTCTATTGTTGTTAATGATTTGTACAGGCGCTGGGGCATTGGCAATGTTGCTGTGGTGATGATGGTGGTGGTGCTGGTGAGGTTCAATGGAATTACAACCAGACTGTTCCATTCTGGGCATGGGGGCGACTCGTGTTACATGATGACTGTCCCATCGGAGTGGAGGGGTGGGTATCTGTTCGGTGTTGTTTCTTTGGTAGATGGTGATGATGGCACGGCCAGGATTGTAGGAATTGCTGATGGCAGTCTGAGAACCAAGGCGACGAGGTTCGATATGACGTATCTGTAGTTTAAAAAAAAAGCAGAATGAAAAATAGAAAATTAAATACATCTTCTTAAAAGGATTTCATTCACAAAGAGACAATATTTTCTCAGAATGGATTGTAATGAAGTAGAAAATTCTTTAAAAATGGGTGGCTGTTTTCCAGGGATGAAATTTGAAGAATGTGAAAGTTCCTGTAAAACTGCTGGCTGGACTGGGTTTACTTTTATATTCTAAATCAGATGTTACAATTCAGGAGGTTTGTAGACTCTATGCATCATCAGAAAAACAAAGTACATATTAAACACAATGTCCCTTTGAAAGCAAACAAAAATGGTAAGAAAAATTCCTGATATAAAAAAACCCCATGAAAAATCACATGGTTTTTTTTCCGTTGGCTTGGAGAAGAACTCAAGTTGTTCCCAATGTTTTCTCTTTTAACTGTGATTAAACAGAAAGGTCAAGTAAACCCTGACCTAAATTTTAACTGGAACAGCAGTATAAATCATGGTCAATGAAAAATGGAAATAACTGCCACTTATTAATCTGGCACTAGTTCTAAGCAACTAAAGAATGATGATCAGGTGATCAGGGTACCAGACTGACCACCCTGCATTCTTTTTTATGTATTATTATTTAGAAATATCCAATAAATGGGAGACATTACTAGGGAAAAACCAGGGGTCTGAATTACACAAGTCAATTACATAAACACTGGGGATGAGGTTGTCATCATGAACAACCTCTATTCCAAAAGTACAATGTTATCAAATTAACTACTGCCAAAGTTTGCATTCCCTGAACCTCAGAGACACAACTGAATTACGTTCCCACAGCAGACAGTAGGAAAGCACTTAAACAATGAGTCAAATATTTGCTTTGCTTTAATGTGTATTCTGATTATTTGAGCTCGGCGGTCATTCTACTTTTTAGGAGTAAATGAACTTTGGGCGATGGCTGATTAGTCTTTCCCTACAGTGATCCACAGGGAAAACCTTGTTTTTAGGAAAGGTTCATTTTTTTGCAACCACATACGGTTAGATTCATTATTTAAAAAAATATATATATACTCTTGCCAATAGAGGGGGCCGGTCATTACAGCTTCGTCATCACCTTAACCATCTTACTAGATGAACCATCTTATACTAGCTGATCCATCAAGCCTACCACCAAATGAAGTAGTGTTCTAAAACATCTTCTACTTGATGTTCAAAATATTAAAAAGAAAGTCACAGCAAGAGAACATTTGATGGGCATGGCTAAATCAAGTGGGCTTGGCCAAAAAAAGTGGGTGTGGCTGGGTTTGCATTACGGTGCACCTGAGTCAGTCTCCAATATTTCCACTCTGAGGCGGGCAACTGGTTCCATTTATTGATGAACACATCTAATGGGCTTGGCAACATCTAATGGGCTGGGCAACATCTAATGGGCGTGGCCACACTGGCCTAAACAACAATGTATTGGTTCTCAGTTAAAAAATCCAGGGTCTCAAAAAAAAGTTTAAAAAAAAATTAAAAAAACTTCATAGAGAACCCCAACTGCAAAGTTAAAAAAGCAACATTGGCCCACTCTTGTGAAGTGTAACCACTACAAAACAAAATTGAGTTTGTGAAAACATGACAACAACAAGGAGAGATCCATCAAAATGAAGTTTGTGTTTCCAAACACCGCTCGATGAATTACTTTACCAGAGACCTCCTGGACAAGCTACACAAAAAACATGTACGAGCAAATCCTCACATAAACCCATTCTGACATTTCTGATTCAGTCTGCAATTTCTTCCAACAACCCTCTCTAATAAGTCAAGCAGGGCATGCATGATCACCCGTTTTCATATTTCATTCTCTCTCTTTCTTTCTTCATTGTCTCCGTTGGCGTAGAGATCACGAGTTGTGATAAGCTCCAACCTCCTAACCATCGGGACAGTTATTGGATATTTACTTTGATGCAATAACAGTGTCTGGGCCACTGCACTTGTTAAAAGATTACCTCGTGTGGCTTTTAGGTACACTGTAGCCTCCAGCAGACATAATCATCCTGTTTTCCAATTATGAAGTCCAACTAAAACCATCCAGAAAAAAATTGATTGCAGATTTGTCTGCTTCTACCTAGCAAATCTTTTGGAGGGAAGCAGTCGGAATGAATACTCGGTATGGTTTTGGGAGGCTGGTAAGCCATTCCTGTTTAAAGTGAAAATGTTTCCGTGTTAAGCAGATTTGTATGCATGAGATTCTTATACTATAATGCCAAAATGATTTCAAGATAAGTTTCAGACTGCTTTAATTGGAGCTGCCATTTTGGTTAACTCCCATTCAAGACAACAACAGTAGTTCAGATTGCAAAATTTCTCTAGAGGATCAGTACTTGTGTAATTAAGTAACAATCATTGAGCTTTCAGATTAAAACTCCTCTTTTTTCAGCTACTTAGAAATCCCATACTGTGTCGTTAAAACTCCTGAATAAAACCCCACAGAAGAACAATTCTCTTGGATGTAACAGCAACCTTCATGCATTCACCTCTTAATAAACCCAAACAAACCAAACAAAAAAAGGAACAGGCGATGCCCTATTCAGGTACCTTTTCTATTTGATCCTTTTCCGTTCTGCAACAACAGTTTGTTATTCTGCGCTCCCAGACAGTTCCAAAATGCCTACAACAGTAATACCCCTTTGACAGGCCTTCATCTAGCCCTGTGTTTACTCAAAACAATCTTTTTGAAAAAAAAAAACCTCACAACATGAGGGCGACATTGGTTAACCTTGTGCATATACGAGCTATTGTGTCTGAAGAACACGTATTGTACAGTCCTGGATGGGTGCTTTTGTAAGCAGACAATACACAATGTACTGGATAAGGAACCGTGCACAAAACTGTTCAGAATACAAGATGAATATGCCATAAATTGAACTATTTTAATAGATGTTCATTTTGCATCGGGGGTAACAAATTATACTTTTTTTTCCCCCATATATACACTGATATTTTTTAAGCAATGTACGTATACTCAGTACTTTCCTGAGTTCTGTGAAAATATCTTAGTGTTCATCAAAGAAATATTGTGGAGGAAGAAGGACTCTTTTCTAAGTTACCAACACAAGATATTCCCATTACATGAAGATACCAAAACTCTGCAGATTGTCAGGAAGATCAGTGAACATCCAAAACCATGACAAATCACGAGACTGATGACCTACATGTAACCTCAACCATCTGGGGGCAATTTCATATAGCTGCTTAAGCAAAAAAATTTGCTTAAGCACGAAAATAGCTCGCTTATTTTACACATGTTTCTGGCCAAAATTTCATGCCATATACATTGCTTATGACTAGTATTTAGCTGTTGTTTACTTAGCATAACAATTGAGTGGAGTCTTGGCCAGCTATCTGATTTTACTAAGCAATGAATTTTTTGCTTAAGCAAATTTTTTTGCTTAAGCAGCTCTATGAAATTGGGCCCTACACCTCAACATTTCAACTAATTACATGTATACTCCAGGGATGAGAGTAATTTCTCACAAAAAGGTCTGAAGCTATGTAGGATACAAATTCTGCTGATGTTTTGTTGAAATTATGGCTTTTCCACCTGAATGGTAACTCCTCCTGGAGTGGAGTTATAGATTCCACTGAGCTTTTAGGAACAGTGTTCTCAGCACTAGAGAAGTAGATCAAAGAGCAGGTTATATTATGGAATAAGTAACGGCTGATTTTCTTCACCAGGCTGACTTAATAAAAAGTCTGAATTCAGATAAAAGTCTGACAACGCTCATCCGTGATCTTCATCACCTCCATCAAAACCGATTTGGTTGTTTCGTCTCTGCATTCTAAGGTGTCATTATAACCCCATAATACGATGAAAATTGCTTGACGGTGAAATAAATTTCCAACTTCCTCTCAGGAGTTCTAGCCAACACAATTACAAATGAAACTACTTACATTAGGGAGAAGGACTATGCCAAGTTAAAGCCCGCAGCCGCGTTCGTTCTTGTTAACATCAAACCAGGATTTGGAAGGTAGTTCTCCCTTGTCATGACAGCACAATTCCAACCGTAATCACTCACTCCCCAAGTACACAATAATAAAATCTGGTCCCATCGACAGTAATGTAGAGTCGGCCACTGCTAACCTCAAAGCTATATTCCCCTGGAGCTGACAATGAACTGCTCACTCTCCGAGACTGACATTACAAGCACATTGTACGACGACCACGTTTGCTCGATCAGAATGTTCGGGTTTAATCATTAACATCATGAACATGGCGAACAAAGAAAAAAAAAAGTGTAGGCAAAAAATAGCCAGAGTTTATTATGAAGCCATCATGTTCTCAGCTTGGCACATAGCCAAATAGGCCAAATGAGTAATAATCGCCCAATCACAACTTAACAATGGTTGGTGCGAGGGCCCCAAGCACTTAAATTCCCAGCTTTAATCACCGACTTGCTTTGAACATTACCCGCTGGTGTCAAGGAGAGTTATTAAAAACGCTGGTAATGGTCTTGCACTGAGGTGGCACTTCTTATTTATTGTAAGGGTCAATTATCTGAGAATGATGACGGCCATTATAGTCTGGAGGATGCGTCAAGTTTTTTTTTTTAGACAAGCCTTATTAACAGACCGCCTACCAGGATATGATACTCCAGGAACAATTGACCCACTATCTTTATAGTCAGAATCCCCGTCTCCAATAACAATAATGAAACTACCTCTCATTAAATAAATAAGGGGACAGACTAATTTTCCTTCCAGCCTCAGTTTGGTTACATTGATTTGAATGGGGAAAAAAAAAAAAAAAAAAAGATGGCAGCTCAATGATGACAGTCTACACCATTCACAATCAAGACTAGCTAATTAAAGAGAACAGACTTTTTTTTCCTTTTTTTTTGCAGCGTTACAGATTATCAGAATCAAGCAACAAAACATTATTGAATTTGGGGTCAAAAACAAACCACAGAGCAGGAATAAAATTGACCACTGAAAACTTTCTGAGAAAAACATTGTTAAATTAAAAATCCTATTTAAAATAAAAAAACCTTGTTTATTTAACTGTTACTGGTATTGTGTGTCACATACCGGTACATGTACGCCAGCAGCATATAGGGTATATATCTTGACAAGAAAAACGTTTCTTGACTATAAGGCGATTTTAAACCTGTGACATCCCTGGCACTTCCCTATTTTTGGCAATATCTTTGTTCAGAGTGCCAGTAAGAAACCAATTAGCCAGTTTATTTTTTTTTTTCTTAACAAGATTTTTTTTTATTTTTAACACTTTTTTTTCTCTCTCAAGAGTGGTTTAAAACTTCAGTTGTCACTCCCACGAAGAGTTCTACAAAAAGGAAGTCATGAAGAATAAAAGGCAAAAGGTAGAGTAGAGGATATAAATGGTGTAATGTTACAAGGTACATAAATTACAAGGTATGAAGTACATTGCCAAGGTACAAGAAATACAGACAATATGTACTATGTGACATTGTAAAGATGACACTGTAAACATGACTGCTTTTTAGTCAGAAAATTTGTCGGTGAATTGCAGATTTTAGATTAAAAACACAAATTTAGATAATTGTTAAAGGATTTGGGTAATTTTTCAAAATGTCCATAGATTTACATTAAACTTACAGGGTTTGAAGATAATGATAGTGTAAAGCTTCCCTTCAAATATTACTTACTGAGGTGCTGTAGTTTTTGAGAAATGAGTAAAAAAATGTCATGAAAATACGTTTGTAAATGATTAAAATAATAATTGTCTCATGAGACAAAAATTATTTTCATGACATTGTTTTACTCATTTCCCAAAAACTACAGCACCTCAGCACGTAATATTTTTAGGGAAGCTTTCTACTATCATTATCTTCAAACTGTGTAAGTTGAGTGTAAATCTGTGGACATTGTGTTTTTTGTCTTACAAAAGTTACATAGAACCTTTAAAGTTAATCATAACATTAACATCACACCTTCAACCAACAGAAGTATCACCATCAACACAGTTCCCAAAATGGCAATAACTATTTCAACACAAAAACAGTCTCAAATTGTTTGGTTAATCATTCCTCAGTCCTACCTTTTAAAGAGTGAAGATTTTACAAGCAGGAAACTTCCAACACTTCCATATCAAACAATTTCAGTCCAGAAGTCCAAATAAATTCCACGCTCATCTTCAAGTTACAAAGTCCAGTCTGCTAGTGTACAATTGTCAAAATCACAGTCATGACTGGTAAAGAAAGTCACTTGTTGCGTGGAGTTGGGGTCCTTACTTTATGAAACCACCACGTGTGTGAGAGAGAATTTCAGTACAGCAGAGCTTTAGGACCCAACACGGCTAATGTTTAAAAGAGGTCAACCATATCAAGCCACAATGTCAAAATCCTCAGAACGGGAATAACTGAAATACCTTTGTTGAATCCACCGTGTTTTACTTTCACAATGAACCAGACACCTAAACCCATAAACCCACATCCTGTTAGAAAGAATTCCCTAATCCCTCCGTCAATAAATCATATCTATTCATCATTAATATATCATGATTGCTTTTGTTAAACAAACATTCACGGTACTTTGCAGTCAACTGGTCCCACTTCAAGCAGAAGATTAGGCAGTGATCATTAAAAAGCCAGCGGACAGAAGAGAAATGTTAACCTTCTGTACCGTCTTGACAAGGTAATGGATACACCTGTATGACCATGAAGTATACTTTATTACAAAGGTTAGGCTTACGTTGTAAACGATAACCCTGTACTAAGCTGGGAATAACTATTTTGGGACCAGTTATACGCAATAAACATGTCAGGGAATTTGGACTTGCTGCCAATAATTTTCCGAAAAGCATGCCATTTTTTTTTATTATTTTTTTTTTTTACTTTAGACATTTACACAAAGAATACAAATTGATCAGGGGTGGATTTCACAAAGAGTAAAGACTTAAGTCTCATCTCGAGTTAGGAAAAGTTACTCATCCTAACTTAGGACTAGCCACACATTTTGTACATCTCCTAGGACTTGTCCTAAGTTAGGACTAGTCCTAACTCTTTGTGAAATCGACCCCTGGGCTGTCAAGGTTAACTTACACTCAAGTATCATGAACTGTCATCTGGTGTATAACCAAATCCCTTCCAACGATAAAACTATAAATATGATACTTTTTGAAAACCATCTTATGGGCTCTGGCTTGAGCTCTGCCAGTAATTTTGAATACACTTTCAAACCAAGACTTCAACCAGATGAAAAGTCCCTACGGCCAAAGCCTTAGCCATGAGCCTCAATAAACATCTCAGCCAGAGCCACAATAATCCTCTGGCTAACAATAACACTTAGACAAGTTGTTTTAACAGTTAGTCCGCAAGTCTTAAAAACATTTATCGCTTAACGGCTCTCATGCGACTATACCCTCACCAAACTGCTGCTGATACAAGACTTTTGCTTTCCTTGCTACGACGCCAGGAGCCAGCAGTCTCGCAAGAACAGTTTAGTCGAATGAGAGTCGTTACCACAACAAACATTTCACGATTTGTCCACAAGTCTACCTAACACTGTACATGTGAATGTGCAGAATTTGTTTGCCGGAAGACATAGCTTAAAGGAACACGTTGCCTTGGATCGGTCGAGTTGGTCTTTGAAAAGCGTTTGTAACCGTTTTTTATAAAATGCATATGGTTAGAAAGATGTTGTAAAAGTAGAATACAATGATCCACACAAACATGCCTCGAAATTGCGTGGTTTTCCTTTTACCTCGTCGACTAACACGTCGGCCATTTATGGGGGTCAAAATTTTGACTCCCATAAATGGCCGACCATGTTAGTTCGCACAGTAACAGGAAAACCACGCAATTTCAAGGCAAACTTGTGTGGATCATTGTATTCTACTTTTAAAACATCTTTTCAACCATATGCATTTTATAAAAAATGGTTACAAACGCTTTTGTTTTGACCAACTCGTCCGATCCAAGGCAACGTGTTCCTTTAACGGCTCTCACGCGACTATACACTCATTTTCTTGGAAGCCATAGCCATATCTATAGCCACAGCCATATTTTTTTTTAAACACCCCCCTAAACACTTTACTTATCTCTGGGATCAAGCCCTCTCAATGTTGCTATTTACAGACATTCCGTCTACTGTTTATTATTGGACAAAGTTCCACATAGCTCGGAGGCCTCCCTCTTTGATACTCTGCTCTTAATGCACAATGAAAATAAAAACTGACCAAATGAAAAGCTATATTGTGGGTTGAGTTGATAGTATCAGTAATACCTACAGAATGCTTTAGGGCGTAAAGCACCACCAAGTTCGGATACGTAAGACCAACGACCCTTATTCAATATATTGGATAAGAAAGAATTGGAATAATACTGGAGGTTTCTGCTGCGGTCGGAAATAAATTACTTTTGATGGGAATTCAATTGAAGTCCAGGCTAAAGATTGAAGCAAATATCCTACAATAATGGGGCGTTTTGATTAGATTGAATGGAATGTTTGCCAATTCAGTTAGTTACAATGCAGCATGAAAAGGACTTCAACAGTAACAAATGAAACTTCCAAATACACAAATACTATAGTGTAAAGGAACCTTCCACTTATTCTAGGAAATTAGTTAATATTTCACAGGACCTCAGAGTAAGTTGTAAAAACTGTTGGGGCGCCATATAAACACTAGCCTTTGTTGAATATTGGATGCAGCCATGCCGTATTTTAAAGTATACCACTTGCTTTCTTGTAGAGTACCAGTCATTTATAATATATCATAATATCGAAGTCTTATATAGCGCGCGTGTCTACCAAACAAGGTACTCAAGGCGCTGAGTATATACAAACTTTCAGAAAGATAGGTTATTGCAGTGATGAATTCTGAGACCCAATTATTTAGCACCTTATAAGGGTTTACAAGGTGCTACGGCAGATTAAGCAGCTACAACCAGGAACACCATTTTGAACAGCTAGTTCATGTCCGAATTAGCAGCTTCAACTACGACTAAGTCATCATCAGGCATTGCAGTAAAGTGTCTTGAGTAACTCCTTTAGCAACAGTCAGTAGCCATAGCTGCAGTCACCAAGTTGGATATGGCCTTAATTATTCCATATTCCAGAACAACAGATGGCTGTATACTCCCCAGGGAGCTGAGATGGTTTAAGGAATGATTTAAGGCCCAGTGACCAGGGGTAATAATGTCGGAAGCGCTTTGAGACACCCCTTGGGCGTGAAAAGCACTATATAAAAACGGTCTATTACTATTATTATTATTAATGTTACAGAGACCACATCTGATAGTGATATACCAAATATGACTTTTGTTTAATTAATAAGACCTTTTCAATTTGAAACCGAAAAAATCCTGTCAAGTGTTTATTTTGAAATAGCTGTTCAAAGATGTTTCTTCTTAGTGGAATTTGGCTGTACCGTGATGACAAAACATTTTATGAGTCAATTTCTGCATGGATACCATTCTGAAATCTCAAGTTGCATTTTGTATCGAGCCGATCAGTTGGGAGATGAAAGTGATATTAAAATAGAATTGGATTAAATAATTATAATGAAATGGCTGGGTAATCATGTCTTATGCCCTGACTGCAATGGTTTGCCATGAATAACTAAGTGTCTGATGCCCTTTCAAACGTTAAAGGAACACGTTGCCTTAGATCGGTCGAGTTGGTCCTTGAAAAGCCGTTTAAAAAAAAATGCATATGGGTAGAAAGATGTTGTAAAAGTAGCATACAATGATCCACACAAACATGCCTCGAAATTGCACAGTTTTCCTTTTACCTCGTCGACTAACACGGTCGGCCATTTATGGGAGTCAAATTTGTGACTCCCATAAATGGCCGACCGTGTTAATTCGCACAGTAAAAGGAAAACCACGCAATTTCGAGGCAAACTCGTGTGGATCATTGTATTCTACTTTTAAAATATCTTTCCAACCATATGCATTTTATAAAAAAAGGGTTACAAACGCTTTTATAGACCAACTCGTCCGATCCAAGGCAACGTGTTCCTTTAAGTGGCGCCGGAAAACGCTGATTAGAAGCCAAATACACTTACTGGAAACTGAATATTTTGATTTATTGCATTGGGTGAAGTCTTCCAAAATTTTTCAGAACTTAAACTATGCTATTAGACACCAATAAAAGACCTGAAATGTCACAGAGGTCCATAAAAACTATTGTCTTGATGGTCCTTTTTCCCCAAAGAATTATCTTATTTTTCATTTGAAGAACCTTTTTCTGTTTTCCAAAGAAGCTTTGCCCCTTCATCAATAAAATCGTAAATCAATAAAACTTATTGTGGACTAAAGTATGCCATGCTTTTAAAGTAATCAAAAACAAGATGAAAAATTTCATTGAATTCTCAAGGAATGTTACCCAAAACTACATCACAAAATGGTACCAAAAAACAAACACTACAACAATTTTTAAAAAGTACTCAAAAGAAAAACAAAGTAACAACCCCAATAACTAAATGGAAGACTTTGAACTGACATTCTAGTTGTCACTATGGATTCAAACTAAGAATTGACAAATCAGATGCAAGATCTGCGCCTCCAGGGTCGAGTACACCTAGGAGATGAACTACACGTATACACACAAGCCGACTTTAATGAAAAACAAACTAATGAACATGAAAACAACTTGATGTATATTCACCGTAGATGCACACAGGCATTGGTAAAGCCCATACCGATGAAACCTGAAGTCTGAGTAGACCGCACAAGTATTACAATTTTATGCCTCCAAACGATTCAGTTCTCATGGCGATGAATTTAAGAAACTCTTTTTCAATTTAGGCAACATTATTGTAGACATCCATACATATACCACAGGGCTCAATTTCATGGCTCTGCTTACCGTAAGCAAAGACTTTGTGCTTGCAGAAGCAGGGAATTCTGTGCTTATGTCAATTGTATTTCATAGGTTAGCGAGGAATTTTGGCTTGTGTGTGTGGCCTATTCCACGTTACTAGGCATTCTACTCTTACACAGCTCAGTAGTGCAGAAATGTGGCGTTTGCCCTTTAAGCTAAGAATGGTGATCGTAGATTCGTAAGCGAAGATTTCAGTGGTAAGCGGAGCCATGAAAGTGGGCCCTGAAGTGTTTGTTGTGTATGTATGCCATGAAACCATGCTCCGATTATGCCATTAGTGGTTTAGGGTTCCCTAATATCGACAAGAATCTATTACGCATTCATCCGTCGGTAAGGATTATAAGGTTACCTCCAGAAAATTATAATTATTAAATCATTTATGATGGAACAGAGCTCAGCAAACCGTTAGGGTATGGGACCCATACAGGTCAAATTTTTAACAAGCTGAAAAATTGCTCACCAAGTTGGTTGAACCAGCCACACTTTGTGAAATTGTGTTTAGTATAACACAGAATTTACGCTGGTAACCTGTTTCTGTCTGGAATAATTTGTTTGCGCTAAGCACAGTTCTTTGCTTGAGTACCTTTTGAGAAATTTTGCCATGATTTGTTGAAGGATATCAACAGAAATGTCAATCGATTCTGTCTTGGTTCTAGACGACATTATAATTATAGCTAGCAAAGTGAATGTTCAAATTGAGACCTTTTAATTATAGCTAGCAAAGTGAATGTTCAAATTGAGACCTTGTAATTATAGCTAGCAAAGTGAATGTTCAAATTGACACCTTGTAATATAGCTAGCAAAGTGAATGTTCAAATTGACACCTTATAATTATAGTTAGCAAAGTGAATGTTCAAATTGAGACCTTATAATTATAGCTAGCAAAGTGAATGTTCAAATTGACACCTTATAATTAAAGCTAGCAAAGTGAATGTTCAAATTGAGACCTTATAATTAAAGCTAGCAAAGTGAATGTTCAAATTGAGACCTTATAATTAAAGCTAGCAAAGTGAATGTTCAATTGAGACCTTTTAATTATAGCTAGCAAAGTGAGTGTTCAAATTGAGACCATATAATTATAGTTAGCAAAGTGAATGTTCAAATTGAGACTAATAGAGAGTGGCATATTAACGACATGAAAACCTCACACTTGGCTGATTTTGCAGATAGCTGTCTCTCTAATCTATGGATTATAATCATGTGCTTCACTGGTCTCACAGACTTATTGTTATTAAAGGGTATTTCAAACACAAACTGTCAAAAAAGGTGGTATATGTTTGGTTGGAATTGAACAAAAATGAGACATCTTTGAATTGTTTGGTCTTTGAGAAAGACTCTGCTAGGGTAAAACATCAGGCTATTAACTATATTTTGCATCTTTGGAATGCAAGACAGAAGCTGTAACCTCCCATACCCAAGTCCATACCCTCGTACCTGTTCAAAATGATCTGAAAGTCATTCTGGGTTTTGTTTAAAGCCATTGGACACTTACAGTAATGTCCAAAGGCCCACACTTCATGTATCACAACTTATATATAAAATAACAAACCTGTGAAAGTTTAGACTCAATCGGTCATCGGAGTCGGGAGAAAATAGTGGGAAAACCCACCCTTGTTTCCGCACGTTTCCCCGTGTCATGACATGTGTTTACTATAGTCCGTAATTCTCGTTGTCGAGAATTGATAATTGTTTTAATGTTTTCTCAAAAAGTAAAGCATTTCATGGAATAATATTTCAAGAGAAGTCTTTTACCATTACCTTCTGTAAACCCTGCAAGTTGATTGTAAATCTGTGAACTTTTTATTTTTGTTTCTGTTCCGAAAGTGTATAATGGCTTTAAGGTTTTTTTTCTCAAGCAAAATTTATTTCAAAAAAATGACCTTGCTAAGCAGTATTGCAGGCCAATTTACTGTGGTGGGGACACAATAGTTACCAAAAAATTAAGTTTATTCTAAAATGTTAACCAATAATGTTCTTTCCTTATATTATTTTTTAGCAAATAGGTACCCACATCATCACCCACATAACTGCTTTATTTAACATGCGAACAAAACAAAACCACATGTTTTAACAGGATCCATCATTTCTAAACGCGCACAAAAAGACTGCTTCAACCAGAAACAGTCTGCTGTCATAGAGTTACACTATTCATTCTTAAAGGCTCGTTAATAACGCCAGAGACCGGCCTCAAAAAATTGCAAAACCGGCGTGTAGTTTGACCTCTGACTTCGGTCATTTCACATATAGATACGATTTGGGTATGTCACTGCACGTATCAAATGATATCATTGTATCCAATGGAATCACTGGATCTAGCGGCAGGGACCTGTCTTTACATAAAGACAGGGGCCCAATCTAAGTGATAATTATCTCCTTCTCAAAAACTACAAATGTTACTTCAGAGGTTGCCATTTCTCACAATGTTTTATACTATCAAAAGCTCTCCATTGCTTGTTACCATCAGCAAGATTTTATGGTACCACCTTTTTTGAGTAATTACCAATAGTGTCCAGTGCCTTTAACGTCACCACCTGCTACATGTTAATACATGCCTGTGGTTTCAGTCTTGATTAATATACTTTGTCTAAAATTGCCTGGGTGAGTAAAACTATGTCAGGGTTAACTTCGGTCGGTCACAGGTTTCAACGTGTTTGGCAACTTTTTGATAATATAAATATTTGCGCAGACCTACCTTACATGTTTGTACGTGTGCGTATTGACTGAGTACACATTCCAGGTGATAACAGAGTACACAAGCCAAGTTTAACTTTCCTTTTAGTCAAAGAATATCACCCTCAAAAACCTAATCCGTCTTTCCGGCTACTACAAGTACATTCAGTACGTACACAAGGTACATGTAACCTATAAAAGCTCAATTTTTCTCCTTAAAGCCATTGGACACTTTCGGTAAACATTACTATCCAAGGCCCACACTTCGTGTATCACATCTTATACATAAAATAACAAACCTGTGAAAATTAGGCTCAATCCGTCATTGGAGTCGGGAGAAAGTAATGGGAAAACCCACCCTTGTTTCCGCACGTTTTGCCGTGTCATGACATGTGTTTAAAGTAAACCCGTAATTCTAATTACCGAGAATTGATATTGTTTTAATGTTTTCTCAAAAAGTAAAGCTTTCATGGAATAATATTTCAAGACAAGTCTTTCACCATTACCTTCTGTAAACCCTGTAAGTTATAAGTAAATCTGTGATCTTTTTTTTTTCTCTGTTCCGAAAGTGTCCAATGGCTTTAAGACAATCAGAGCATACTGATGGTGGAAGTGTTGAGTTGTTAACCACTGGTTCTTTTCAGAACCAACACTACTCAAATTATGAGATATCCACGTGGTGTCCCCGCAAACCTCTCTTGTTTGTTATACTTCTACCAGGCAAAGTTTCAAAATCAGCCCAATTATTGTTTTTAGTGTTTGCCCTCCTTTGAAAACCAACAAAGTTCTCTTTAAAAAAAAAAAATTAAAAAAAAATCCCCAATAATTCTACGAATTCTCATTACTAAAGGTCGCATTGAAGACTTGAGCGTCACTCACCCACAACTCACCCACAATGTCAAACCCCAACAAAAAGGGAATTAAGACATTCTGTGAAGGTTCTCCTCTACTAAACTTCCTGAATTAGTCAGACAGTCTATTTTATTCTCTTCTCAAATAGGTGGAGGTCATTAGCCGCTGATCCTTTTAAAGAATTAAATCCCACTTTGAGTGAACGCTAATTGTTCTTTTGTTGTTAGTGTTACTCCAGTGATTTCAGTATCTCGAGGGCTGTGGTACATTCATATGGACTAACAGAAAATGGACGGCATTTTACCTCAAATGCTGATGTTATTGACCTTGTACGACTCAGGAACACAGCATCGTACAATAGACGTCCATCGTTTTTGCCTTCTGGGAGTGTGCTTTGACTCCCAAAATGGTGGAAAAGTCCATCGTTTTTGCCTTCTGGGAGTGTGCTTTGACTCCCAAAAAGGTGGACAAGATAGATACAATGAGCACTACAAAGTGTAAAATGGGCCAATATATCTGTGATTGAAATAAATGGATAGTATTTAAAAAAAAAAAGGTTCAAAGTGTAAACAAGTTGAAAATCCTTAAAACTGGGTGGTCTCTCTCCTTGAAGATTTTCACCGACCCAACAACTTCAAAGATATTACATTTTTGAGGATTCACAGACTCTCTGTATCAGCACAAATGGAAAGATGTGGAAAAACGGCTTTCGTATTTCGTTTCCTAGAACGTATGTTATTGACTTCTTGTCTTTCAAGGAAAGTGGAACAACATGGTAGACAAATATTGACAAACCACCTCCAATCAACAACCACTAAACATGAACAAATGATCCTTCAATTTATGGCCAAAATAAAGCTTCAGTAAAAGTTTAGATTATCCTTAATACAAAAATACTATTACAAATCAGATCCTACGTTTCAGATCCTACGTTTTCACAGTTCCGGCAGTTCCGGCATTTCCGGCAGCTCAGGCAATGCTGGCTTCACAAATTGCCTACTCAAGTATTCCAAATCATCCAGATGAACTATTTTGAGTAATAGAGGAAAATTTACAAATTCATCAAAACAGCAAAACAGGAATCTCCCGCATAGTTCCACTTACATTACACTGCATAGCTTGATCCAGTTTACACTAACCACAAACAGAAAATCTTTGTTGGAATTCAAGGAAACCAAGTCACTGAAAATCACAGGATTAAAACACCGCTGTCAAAAAAACACAGAATACAACTGTGCGGCCTGTGTGAAAAGGCAGTCATTATGAATGGGGTCCAGACATGGAGTGAACAATAGGCTTTGTTTTGGAGGAGACACGTTTCCAAGGCTATTAAGACATACTTAGACTCATTCGGACAAAGGTAGGCAGTCAAGCAGACCACCTTTTGATATTTTACTCCCCTAATAAATAATGCAATTACAAATGGCTAAATATTTGAAGCAAAAAATCTTATTGATCGGGTGTTTGTGGTTTGCACCTTGCAGTGTAAACTACAGGTACTGATGAGGTCCAGTAGTGATTATTGTTATTTGATACAGAACAGACAACAACAAGTTTCCTTTAAGGTAGTGGATACTATTGGTAATTACTCAAAATAATTATCATCATAAAACCTTACTTGATTACGAGTAATGGGGAGAGGTTGATGGTCTCCCTCTGAAGTGACGTAGTTTTCAAGAAAGAAGTAATTTTCCACGAACTTGATTTCGAGACCTCAAGTTTAGAATTTGAGGTCTCGAAATCAAGCATCAGAAAGCACACAACTTCGTGACACAAGGGTTTTTACTTCTTTCATTATTATCTCGCAAATTCGACGACCAATTGAGCTCAAATTTTCACAGGTTTGTTATTTTATGCATATGTTGAGATACACCAACTGTGAAGACTAGTCTGACAATTACCAATAGTGTCCACTGTCTTCAACTTACTGAGACAATCAGATAACTCTACAATAGCCTTTGGGTCCAGGAAAAAGCCTTGCCAGAAATGATGTTGGTGGCAATTTCTTAAAAGATGTATTCAGTAAAAATGGTGCTTTAACATGTTCTGCTCAGCAACAATTAGCAGGAACTACTACGCAGTATTTTGGCTGCAGGTAAACTGTTTCCGCTAAGCAGATGTCTTCTATGCTAAGCAGCTCTTTAATTATGAAATTGTGCTGAGGTTGTTGCCAGAATGTTAAAATGAATTTATTTTAGTTTGCCCTTTTACCATACTGGAAAATAGGGGCATGCAGAATCATTCACTAGAGAATTTTTAAACTTGCCAATTCAGCCACATCCTAATTTTCTCCTATATATCAGATGCAAAACTATTCCAGTACAGAGTCACGACTTATAAAGAAGTAATAAAGTTCACCATTTCTGAAGAATACCAGACCTCTAAACCAAAGTAACTCCAGTCTCTTCTTAGTTTTGGTTTCTGCCAAAAACCCCAAGAGATTAGATGAACTATGACAATTTAAGCTGAAACATACCATAAGTAAAAGGTTTTTTTATGCGTTTTTCGTGTAAACATTGTAAAAGAAATCCACCTCACCACTCACATAAAAGTGCATTCAAACCACCAATTTTAAAGCCACAAGTGTCTCGGACTAAAGTTGTGAAAGTCCTACTTGTGCAAATTCAGAGACCACTTGGTTTTGTCTGTCAATTAGTTGTGTTTCTGAATGTGTATGAACAGTTATGTTACCAGGGGTCGATTTCACAAAGAGTACTTGTCTTACCTTGAGTTAGACCGAGTAACATTTCCTAACTTGGGATTAATCTTAAGGTCTGCATGCTGCAGTGCAGGGTTGGGACTCGACCTAAGTCCTAAGATTAGTCTTAAGTTAGGAAGAGTTTTGTGAAATCGACGGCAGCAAATTTCCTTTCATCTCAATTACAGTACTACCTTATCTTCACTGCCTGCATGTTGTTTTAATCTTTATGGCCGAATAGAGTTTAATTTACACAGTGTGACTTCTAGAGTGTTCTCACGCCACCGAAAGTTTCAAAATCCAATGTTAAGTCATTACATTGAATGTGTCTACATACCTACTGCATTGCATCGTATATATGTAGTTTATTAATTGGCTTCAGGAGACAGGAATGAGATTTCAAGAATATGAAAATTCCAGGACAGATTTGCTACCAGGCCTGCAGACCTTGAACCTCCCAGATGCTACAAAAATACAAGTACAGAAGTTTATAGACACTGTGCATCACCAGAAATTTAAAACAAAACTTCAGGTTTAAATTGAGTGTGGTCAATATCTCTCTGCATTTGTTGTCTGACTTTGCTCCTCTATAATGACAGATTAATTGCCCACGTTGAGATTTTTAGAAAATCTCAAATAAAAAATAAAAACACTGAGAAATCATATGTCTGTTTGGGCAGAAACTCAGCAAAGCCCCATATTATTGAATGATCAAGTCTGTAAAGGGTAAAGGCACACCAATAGTCAAACTTGAGGGGAAAGGGGTCCAAGCAGACTTGGTCAAGTCTACCTTGAGTCTACCAACACCTGCACAGCCTGCCTCATATTAATGTCCAGACAAGAATAGTCCTCTGTGATCAATGGGAAACCACCAGTCTCCAGACACAACACAACCCCTGACCCCCCCCCCCCCCCTACATATCAGCACTTCACCTCCCTCTGTGCCCAACATCCTAACATCAAGTTCCCTGTCCCAACTCAAGGTCGCGCAGGGTCGCCGAGGGCTGCACTTCTCAGACAATTAAGGCAAAAACACAAGGGAGTTGTTTGAGGATTGTGATACAGTTCAAAGAGGGTTCCTGGTTTGATTGGCTGCATGTTGTGCCACAGCACCTTATATCGAAGACCATTAGGACCTACATGGTACTATATGAAAGGAGTGGGTCTCATACTTAAGGGAATGATTTCATCGAGCAATTTCACAAAGCAAAACATTTTGACAGAACATGTTTTGTGCAAACTCAATGCTAACATTGAGTAGCAAATGATGATTTTTTTTAAAGTAGAAACTTAGATATTTTGCATAGCATTTTGCTCTGCTATACAAGGGAAATCGTTCACTGTACTTCAAACAAAGTCCCACATACAATGCAGGAAAATACTGAATGTCAAAGCGCCTTGCGCGTCACTGAGTGATATGAGCGCTATATAAGAAGCCATTATTATTATTAAAAGGGAAGACTGAATGAAAGCAAGTGGTTCCAGGTGTTTTCAAACAGGGGTAGCTAGCTAACAGTAACTCAGCAATGGGCCTCTCATAAAGGGCTTTGTAAAATTTTCAAATGTTGTGTTGAACTAGGAACGATATAATTCTGAAGTGACTAACTTTGTGTGGTGTTTTCAGACAAAGTGCATAATTTTTGATGATACAAAGTTGGTGTGATGGGGAAAAAGGACATTTAGCAATCACTCAGCAAAATTGCGTTTCAATTCAAGAAAACAGAACGGCTTTCTGCACCTCACAAGGCATTCTGGGAAGGTTAAATTCATCGAAAACACATCGTTGGGGGGCAATGAAACAAAAAATGAAACAGTAATGAATTATTCTTTTGTCCAGAGCTCAAATGTAAGCACCATATATAAGTGTCAGACGCTCATTCTGTGACACCAAACAAATTCCTAATAAGCCTTAGATTTACGTAACTTCAACACTTACCTTACTCCATAAAAGCCAAGATATTTAAAAAAAATAAATACAGCCATCCAGAAATCAATCACCAATCTCCCCAGAGTTACATTCTATAGGCCAAGGGGTGCTGCTTAGGCAAACTATAAATGCATACATAAAAACACCTGTCATTTCTAAACCCTTAGACAAGCACATTAAGTGATTGTTACCTGTTTGCAGGGTCACACATAGCCAAGCCAACATGTTTTGCCCATCTGGGCACACCCCCCCCCCCCCCTCCCACAGGGAGGTCACTACCCTAGAGAGATCATTAGCATTTATGTTCACATTTGCAACTCAATCAAGAGTCATAACATCAATCCTATTATGATTAGCCAGTTGGTAGAATGTTGCAATAACAAAAAGCCATTCTAACTCTTAACCAACAAAAACAACACCCTGAACAGTTTTCAGAATTTTAAAGGCACTGGACACTATCGGTAATTACTCAAAATAATTGTTAACATAAACACTTACTTGATAATGAGCAATGGAGAGCTTTTGATAACATAAAACATTGTGTGAAACAGCTCCCTCTGAAGTAACATAGTTTTTGAGAAAGAGGTAATTTCAAACTCAAATATTTGAATCTGATATTAGACTTCAGGCGTGAGGTCTGTCTCAGGCCTCTGATGAAAGCACACAAATTTGTGCAACAAGGTTTTTTTTTTTTCTTTCATTATTCTCTTGCAACTTTGACGACCATTTGAGTTCAAATTTTCACAATTTTTTTTTTTATGCATATGTAGGGATACACCAAGTGAGAATACTGGGCTTTGACAAATACCAAAGGTATCCAGTCCCTTTAATTAAGAGTCAAATTGCAAGATTTGCAACTCCTGACAAGATTGTTACAATACAATTATCTTGAACGGTCAAATCAGAAGTCTTGACTTTTCTTTACTGGAAACTGTCTATTCCAATATAATTTCCACTAAATTTACTGCCAATCAATCTCTCTCTACATTGCTTTCCCAGGTGTTCAATTATTTCGTTTTATTCAATAATATGAACGATTTAATTTAATTTCCACTTACCACTGCTATGACTGGAAAAACAAGTTATAGATTTCAAAATCTAAAAGATTGACATTTCCAAAGTTGATATAGTGCAAGAAAACCCTCTTCCATGTTACTTAATAGTCTGATACTAATTTCATAGGGCTGCTTAACGGTTATCAAATTTCGTGCTTACTTTAACAGGAAAAAAATTGCTTAAAGACACTGGACACCTTTGGTAATTGTCAAAGACCAGTATTCTAACTTGTTGTATCCCAACATATGCTTAAAATACAAAGTCTGTGAAAATGTTGACTCAATTGGTCGTCGAAGTTGCAAGAGAACAATGAAAGACAAAACACCCTTGTTGCACAGTTCATGTGCTTTCATATGCCTAATAAAAGGCTTTAGGCCTGAAGTCTTTTTAAAATTTAAAGCCATTGGACACTTTCGGTACAGAAAAATAAAAAAAGTTCACAGATTTACAAATAACTTACAGGGTTTACAGAAGGTAATGGTGAAAGACTTCTCTTGAAATATTATTCCATGAAATGCTTTACTTTTTGAGAAAATATTAAAACAATATAAATTCTCGACATCGAGATTTAAGGATTTATTTTAAACACATGTCATGACATGGCGAAACGTGCCGAAACAAGGCTGGGTTTTCCCGTTATTTTCTCCCGACTCCGATGACCAATTGAGCCTAAATTTTCACAGGTTTGTTATTTTATAAAGAAGTTGTGATACACGAAGTGTGGGCCTTTGGACAAAACTGTTTACAGAAAGTGTCCAATGGCTTTTAGCGTAAAGAGTATTTCACAGATTATAGCATGACAATTTCATGTTAACATTGTTCACATCCTCATTGTGGGGCACCTTGGTTTTCCTGCTGTATTTTCAGCTAAAATCTGGAGATGATGATGATGAGCTATGGTATAATTTTTTTTTTTTTTTTTTCCTGGCTAAAAAAAATGAAATGAAGTGCCTTTATGCACCAACAGGAATCACAGGTACTGGCAGAAGACTTCAGATGGCGAACTCATAAACAAGGTCCCTGGAGGTAGCTTTTGTACCCTGGGTATAATGTGTTTGCCAACTGACCAGAAAAGGCCCCAGTGAAGTTGAATGAAACCCTCTTGTTGTGGACACACTGAGAAGATCTTTCTTTCATCCATGGCTTTTCTCTCATTAGTTGGGTCCACACAGTAAACACAATTGCAGGGAGTGATCATTCATGGGGGGCCATGAGAGATGACCCAGGGTGTGTTGGAACATAGAGTAAGGTTGGAAGTTAACTGAGGCATGGGACAGCCTAGCTATAATGTAACAGTTCATTGTGGGCATGAGAGATTGGTGTCTCTGTAAGATGGTTCAGCACTTAAAAGAATCTTGCTACTTGACAGGGTGTGTTGTACATGTAACATAGAGCAAAGATAGTTGCATCATCAACAACCTAGTTATAATGGGAGATATGTTGTAACTTAACTGAGGCATGGGACAGCCTAGTTATAATGTGACAGTTATTTGGTGGTATGAGAGATTGGTGTCTCCATAAGATGCTTCAGCACTTACAAGAATCTTGCTACTTGACAGGGTGTGTTGTACATGGGTATGGAGCAAAGTAAGTTGCATCATCAACAACCTAGTTATAATGAGAGATGACCCATGGTGTGTTTTAAGTTAACTGAGGCATGGGACAACTTTAACTAGGTAGTTATAATGTAACCTTTCTTTCATGTGGCCATAAGAGATGGATGTCTCTAGGCAGAGAGTATAGATGCTTCAACACGCGCAACAGTCTTTCTCATTGACAGGTTTTGATGATAACTTGCATTATTAACAACCTAGTTATAATGAGAGATGACCCATGGTGTGTTGTTAAGTTAACTGAGGCATGGGACAATAATGTAACCTTTCTTTCATGTGGCCATGAGAGATGGGTGTCTCTAGGCAGAGAGTATAAGATGCTTCAACATTCGCAACAGTCTTGCTACTTGACAGGTTTTGTTGTACATGTACATAAGTTGCATCATCAACAACCTAGTTATAACGAGCGATGACCCAGGGTGTGGTGTAAGTTAACTGAGGTACCGGCAACCTAGGTGTATTGAACAGTTCTTAGGGCCATGAAAGACAATCCAGAGTTGGGGGTGCCCTTTCTTGAGTAACTTTTCGTTGCCTTCTTCTACTTCTAGCTCGGCACAACGAATTCCAGACAGACAACATTGTAGCATAGCTAACTGGTTAGTCACTGAAAAGGTTCAAAGATTTTGGTACTTTTTGTAAAAAAAAACTACACCACCTCAGCAAGTAGTATTTTAAGGGAAGCTTTCTACCATCGTTATTTTCAAACGGTTTAATGTAAATCTGTGGACATTGTGTTTTATGTCCTACTGAATCCATCCAACTAGAGAGCCCAACCCTACGATAGATTGTGGAATATTTTGGGATGGTTTTAAGAATCTTACAAGGGCAAGACAGTGTCTTCTTATTTCCTACCTCCATTCTGTACAATACAAGCTTCCTCCTACCCATGCTTCCTTCAAGAATGTGTATTTATAGACTTGTGGACAAGTCGTTAATGGTCCACCGCGGTGAGATAGTCGAGTTGTCACTGCTCTTGCACGAACTGCTGTTGCCGACTTCTACTCCCCATGGAGAGTAGAAGTCGGGCAGCGCGCAGTAGTCGCGCAACCAGCAGTTTGCGCAGAGGCTGAGCACCGCTGCAACTTGATTATCTCATCGTGTGGGACCATAAACGACTTGTCCACAAGTCTAGTACATTTACTGTCTGGGATCTATCTAATGAGGCATAAGATTGCTTCCTATAGACTAAGTCAAAACACCTCCATACAAAAAAAATCACATTGATCATTCAACCTCCATGTATTGATCCAGCCTCAGGATTGATGTGGAAGAAGAAAACAGCATAATTCAGACAGACAGGATTAGCTTCAGAAAAAAAATACCAAGAAAACTATCTGCAACCCTGAAGTTGTTCAACTGCTTTTTCAAATGCACATTTTTTTTTTTTTTTTTTTGCCGTGCTGAACAGGCGTAAAATTTCACCTTTAAGCAAGGCCATTTTCATTTTGCAAAGGGTACTTCCATTGGAAAATCTTAAAGTCTATGGAAGGGGCACCAAGGTCAACACCTGAGGGCATGCATGGCCTCGTGTAATTCCAGCCCTGGCTGATGTAGAAAAGGTTACAAAATGCAAATTTCTTTGCAGATTCTACAATCAAGTCCAAATTTGAATTCAATTTAAAAACGTTGAAACAAAAGTTGTAGAGTTAAAATTTGACAGCATTAAAAAACTGTCTCCAGCTTCTCTTTTTTTTATGATTTTTTAAACACCCAAAGTGTCTCGTTCAGTTCAACACTGACAGTCAGGGCGACTACAAAGCAAGTCAAAATCAAACCAAACCCGTAACTGTCACTTTACTCCAAGACACGCCAACAGCAATCACATACAGCCACTTACGATTGCAAACATGGTGTCCCATGTTTGGTTTACGCAGCTCCAGTTACCCTAGTATTGAGCAAATATGAAGATTGTACCCTTTTTTTGAGCCAGCGTGTTGTATGAGTGACAAGCCATAACCTCAAGGGAAGAACCTGGCATAAGATCAATCATTCCTTAGCAGTGTACCCATGTGACCAGGATATGACAGCCTGATCCAGATTGCATCTATTTTCACCTAACCCCCTTGAATTTAAATCAACAATAAGGCACCAAAAAAAAACGTGTTTAGCGTCCCAGCCTGCTTCCTTTTTTTTTCATAAAACAAAAATGAAATTAATTTTTTTTTTTTTACTCATACACCGATGTGTGTTAGCACTGTATACTCAGTACTTTCCGGAGTCCTGTGAACAGATATCACAGGCATGTTACTCGGGTGGGATTCGAACCCACGACCCTTGCAATTCTAGAGCAGTGTCTTACCAACTAGACTACCGAGGTTGCCGGGTAGCTAGAGGCAGTTCGAATCCTATGTTTTGGCAATCGTTGCGGTACCCGCTGCCAAATATTCTTTATCCCCGATGCAAATTTAACATCTATTATAAACATGAAATTAACAAACAGATGCTCAGCCGGTTGTCTTTAAAAATGTGTCCACCAGCCATATGAAAAAAAAGGTCCCTCCTCCTTTCTTTATTCAAAAAGACAGTACGCTAAACATGTTTTTTTATTCATTTGGCCTATAACCAGCATCTGACTTGTAAAGCCAAACCCTCAAGGATATAAAGCTATTTAATTTGAAAATCACTGACTTCAGCTAAATTGATAAAAATGATAAAGTAGCTGATTCATTCCGAATGACAAAATAAGTTTTAGAAAAATGACTTCTTTGCTCTTTTCAAACTTGATTCCATGATATATTTGGTTAATTCTAAAACTGATTTTAGTTACAAGAAAAAACTTATTCAATACAGGCCTCGGGGCTAAATTGTTGAACAATACTCACAAACTTGTTGCCATTCTAGTTTCATTTTTACTCAACCGTTCTCTTCAACTCTGCATGGTATATAATAGCCTTGCATAGTTCATTCAATGGTTTATTGTGACAGTTGTGACATTTAAGTTTGCCCAACATCTAAGGGTCAATGCTAGGACAGATCTTATGCCAAATTCATTTATGCCTGATGCTAGTTCTCAAAACACAAAGTAGTCAGCAGAATCACCCTTTAACAATCACAGTTCCATATAAAGGACATTCAATAATGGCTGGTTTCCTGCTAAGTTTGGCTGATAAACATTAAACCATTATCAAGCTGTGATAGTCTTGCTCCCTGTGTGTAATAGCCATTACTTGAAATATCAATAAACATTCTCCTGGAAAGGTACCAGACTATTTTACCCCTCCAGCCTCGGTTTGGATTACATGGTTTTGATTGGTTTTAAGAAAAACAATATGGCTGCTAACGGTTCTCTCACCTCAGTCGCCCTGTTATTTTGGGCCCTGGGATGTACTGTGTCTATACTTAGGATGAATTGAATGTTCCATTCACTACTGTACTCCATAAAATCCATGCATGCCAACACAGCCAAAAACTAGTTTCATAACACTCCAGTCCAGACCAGACATTGCTGGCTTATTATCCTCGATACCTCAAAACAAATACTCAGCCAATCGGATTAAAAACTTAACCTAACACGCTACAATGCATGAAGTGTAAAGCAGCATTTACAACAACAAAAAAACAGACAGAAGGAGCAGACACTACAAACTCACCCTCTCATCAGCATTGCACTAGCCAGTCCTACGTATCCAACTGTACTACTATAACCACACACAGAACAAGTATGACAGCCAATCCATCTGCACAAATTCCGTCATCCCGTCCAAATGGTTCCAGCTATTTTCCCTCGATCACCTCACAATTTCCCCAATGCTGTTCTGGCAATAACACAACGGAGGTAGCAAGTACCCTGCGGCTAACACCAAAGTGGGTTTTGTTCAGCACTCCAGTTTATGAAGGGGTCTGACAAACACCCCGTGCTATTGTACTTGCCCATGTACCGGTAAGCTTGATCCCTTAGCGTGTTGGGCAAAGAAAGCCCAGTGGGGGGAAAGTAGTTTTTCTATCAGGGGACCCGATTTCACAACATCGGTGGCATTTAAAAACTGCTGAATGGCGACTGTGAAAACTTGTTAATAGATTTCTGCGGTTTCCTTGTGCCGACTTGACAATGGCTGGGAAGGAAATAGTACCAGCTAGTAATTATGTCATCTACTCTGAGTCCATGCCAACTAAGGAGAGTCTGAATAAAACCGATTGTGATCGCTGAAAATAGAATATCTGCGAAGTCTTAATGTAGACAGTTCCCATGTATGGTTGAAGCTCCTGGACTAATGTGTGACAGGTTTGATAATTGGGTGGTCATTATATAAGGGATAGGCGGTTGAGGATGAGATCAAAATTATAATGGGTCCGAGGGGGCCTTGACTACAAGCTGATGGAGCTCAATGACTTCCATTCCAGAAGAGAGAGACAAATCAAGATGTAACCAGTAACAACTCAGTCATTAAAGGCACTGGACACCTTTTGTAATTTGTCAAAGACCAGTATTCTCACTTGGTGGTTTCCAACACACAGTAAGCATGAAATTAAAAATCTGTGCAAATTTGAACTCATTTGGTCATCGAAGTTGTAAGAAAATAATAAATAAAAAAAAACACCCTTGTTGCACAAACTTGTGTGCTTTGAGATGCCCCAAAAAGTATTAAAAGACTTCAGGCCTAAAGCTTTTTAATAATACCGAGTGAGACATTACCTCTTTCTCAAAAACCATGTAACCAGAGCATCAGAGAGAGCCGTTTCTCTGAATTTTTTTAAACTACCACGGCTCTCCTTTGCTCGTTACCAAGTAAGTTTTTATGCCTACAAATTATTTTGAGCAATTACTAACAGTGTTCAGTGCCTTTAAACGTCTCGTACTGCATTCATCACTGCGAGAAATTACTGTGTAAACACTACCCGATCTACGGCAGGGCATTGAGAATAGTATTTATATCATTATAAAAGCTGTAGTCTTGACTGCATTTGTTTTGGTTGCCACGACGGACGCAAATAGAAATATCCAATTACAAGAAATGAAAGGGTATGATTTTGTTTATTGAGATGACATGAGAAGAGATATCTGTCTAAAGAGTGGAATTGTAAATGGGAGTTCGCCAAATGGAATATTTTTTCACTTTTTGCAGGATTTGATCACTCCAAATATTATAATAAGGTGTGAAAATACATAATCTCTATTTTTACTTTTCCTTAAAAATGGAAACTTGATAAGTATCAGATCAAAGCATTCTAAAGTAAGAAACTTTTTACTGCTTGTTTCTTTCATCCCAAATATTTCCTTCTTGCGACCATTTTTGGCTGATTTCAAAATCAAATGAAATATTTGATCTATTTATTGGCCTTTAAATGTCCTTGACATTTCAAGAAAATTCCTACCACAAATTACTTAATAAAGCGAGCAACCATTAAACATCAGCTTTCTACCACATGTAGTTTCCGAACTTCACAAGAGCTGGCTTAGGAGTTGATATTTGAGAGGGCAAGGCTATTTTCAGAAGCACCAAGGCGATTGCCTGCGTGTAATTCTCCAGTGCAAATTTACAATTTCTCCATAGGGTGCCCTTTACCAAGGAGAAAAGGCCTTGGTGCCCTTGCCCTTTCAAAAACGAAGCATATCGGCCTGGAGGGGCTGGAGACCAGGGGCCATGGCCACTATGTAAATCCGGGCCTGCAAGAGTGATGTTGACAACAAATTCCTAGTCGGAAAAAAAAAATTGAGATAAATCTTACCTCGCTTGGTTCGACCTGATACTCTTGAGCCACGGAACACTCGATCGTCGTCCCGCCAGGAGACAGGTCAAGGGTCGAGTACGGCGGCGGCATATCCATCGGACCAATCACAGGCGTCGGAGTGGACATGTCATCCATGAACTCATTGGACTCTACCAGCACCCTGTCGTTGGAGATTGCCGTGTACTCCGGTGGGGAGTAAGGAGGAGGGGGTGCGATGGGCGGGGTGAAGATGGAGTCAGTCGGCATGATGATGTCGCTGAAGAAGGAATCTCTCGCTAGGTTACTGCACTGTGAACGACGGACGACCATCTGTAGGGAAATACAAGAAACGTCTTCAATCATTGACTAAATTATTCAGGAGAGATAGGAATATATCATCCATGAAGGAAACCGTGAATAAATTAACGGTGGATACCCAGACAGATACTTCAAATATGATCCTGTATCTTTACAAACCTTTATTAAAGTATAAAAATCTTTGCCTATGAGCAAACAGCAATAATGAATACAGATTCAAATACATCAAATTGGGATCAGACTATTTGTTCCCTTCCAGCCCTGGCCTGTATGCTTCGTTTTTTGAAAGGACGAGGGCACCAAGGCATTTTCTACTCGAATCCAGTATGCAGTGGTTACTGCACACTATTAATATTATGGACTACTCTTGCATCTATCGGGGATAAAGAACAATGGCTTACGCAAAATAGTGGGGACAACTCAGGCTCAACAAGAAGACAAACAATAGGACAAAGAAAGCAAAACAAAAAAAGTTATAAAATAGTATGTTTTATCTGTGTACAGTTTTGGGCAAACCAACCCACCACCCTCCTTCAACCAAAGAGTCTCCATGTGCCCAAAGAACAATAATTTGGTTTTACAATTTTACAGTAATCATTTCTCATCCCTAATGCAATTACTTCATCTATAGAACAGTTCACTGTACCTTACCTTAAACTTTACAAATTCAACCAGCCGGTACTGAAGTTAAAGTTATCCCTATTTAATAATACTGCAACATCAATGATCAGCTCTCTAGTCTCAACAAACCTCTTACACAAAGTGATTATAAATACAGCCCTCCAGGCAGCTCCTTCAGTGTTTAAACTCAGAGGGTTTTCATCACCACTGGCTAGATTACTAAATCAAGCAAGTGATGTATTGACAGAATACTTAGCGAACAACTCATATTGACAGACTTAAGGACTTAATCGGAAACACAATCAGCAGAGGAGAGTCTTCCATTAAACTCTACTGACCCCCAAGAAGGTGTGACCCTGTTACCTACATGATAATCATCGCTTGAACATACAATGTCTTTAAGTTTGATTACGGTTTACATCATTAGTTTTTCAAAGAGTGAAATCATTTCAATTAGCACAATCTACAACCAATCTGCTGATCCCATCCAAGCTCCAAGAAGGTGTGACCATGTTGTGTGGTTATAATCACCTTGAACATACATTGTCTTCAAAAAGGTTCTGATTGCACCATATTTTTTTGTCCAAAGGGTGAAAACATTTCAGCAAGCACACCCTCAAACAATCTGAGAAAACTTCAGCAAATTATGTGGTCATGTTTTAGTAAAATCATAGAAAAACCGTTAAGTGATTTTTTATTTGTGTTTTAACCCATTGACACAAATGTGTGAAAAGCACTGTTGCTTAGTACTTTTCCCAAATCCTGTAAACAGAACCCACAGGCATATTATTACTCTGATGGGATTCGAACCCACAACGTTTACCATTCTAGAGCTGGAGTACAGTCCTTGTCACGCATCGGTGTATGGGCAAAACACAAATAGTATTCTTCAACCCTACTGCGAATTCAACAGGCGTACTCCTTGCAACAACTATCACCAGTAAGGCCAAATAAAAATAAATAACAGTTGATCGTCCGGATTTTTCAAAAAAGAGGAGGATGAGGGCCTTACTATTTACTATTTTGTTTCAAGATGGCTGCTTAGTATTTCAAATCAAACAGGCCACCAATTTTCAGTTTGAATCAACCGCAAACTTATTTATACCTATTAGTTGCATGAGGACCTGCCTGTGTTAACCCTAATTACACTAACAGGGTCGGATAACACTAAAAAGATTTGCTGGTAGACATTCACTAGGATTGTATTATGAAACAGACGGTAAAAAGTGTTTGAGAGCATCACGTTAGATTCGGGAAAAGCTCCTAGGCAAGTCCTTTTGAAAAGATCAATTAAAAAAACTTCTTCCTTTTTTTTTACAAAAATAGTATAAAAAAAAGGATGTGGCTCCAAAAAAGGATGCGGGCGGGGACGATCAACTGTTTTGGTTTTTTTTTTTTTGGCCTAACGGTGGTTTTGGAGGTATTCAAATGCTATTCCTTCAAATTTGACAGACAATCAGAAGAATGTTTTTTACTGGAGGAATGCCACTGATATGAACTTTATTATCAGTAACCTTTTGGATTGTCTGATTATAGTGTTCCTTGAAAAAAAAAATGCCTGGAATAAATTTACTCTCTCCCCAAAAACTAATTAACACTTTAATGTAAAGAGCTTAACATAACATTTCCAACGGATTCAGGTGATGTAGGCTACAGGTATTAGGCATTATTAGTAACTTATTAAATATCTGTGGGCACTGTACTTAACGAGTGCCATGTTTGCCAACGGGGTTTGGCCTGTCACTTTGTCACTTTGCGTGGAAGGATGACTAGATTAATTGATGAGGGAATTGACCAGGGTGTGAAGCGAGGGAGCAAAGATTAAAACTGCATTTGCAGCAAATCACTCTCGTCTTAAAACTTGTCCATGAAACAGAAAGCTTTGGGGAAAAAATGATGACCATAATTTTATGAATTTAATTGTTGCAAGGAATTGTTATTTTCAAATGTGCCCCAAAAAAGGGTTTAAAATATTTTATTAGGCATCGAAAACTGCAGTTTAATGTACTTCTCATCTTAAAACTGTTCCACACATCAAAAAGCATTGGGGGAAAAAAAAAAAAAACCACACAATTTTCATGATTTAATTTGTTGCACGGGATCTTTGTTCGGGGGTGCCAGTCAGAAGCCATACAACCGTTAACTGCCGTGTAGCCAGGGATCACACCCAAATTACGATACAACCTATGGCTTCTGACTGGCACCCCCGAACAAAGATATTGACAAAATAGGGACACCGCCAATATAGGGCTAGATAGCTCAGTTGGTAGAGCGACGGCACGTTAATCCGGAGGTCGTTGGTTCGAATCCCACTCTAGTCAATTCTTTGTTCAACCCCAAAAATCATTTACAAATTTACCCAGTCAGGTTCCCTTGAGGTTTATGTAAAAGGAAAACCACGCAATTTCGAGGCAAGTTTGTGTGGATCATTATTCTACTTTTAAAACATCTTTCCAACCATATGCATTTCATAACAAATGGCTTCAAATGCTTTTCAAAGACCAACTCGACCGATCCAAGACAACCTGTTCCTTTAATACTGCACCAGGAAACAAAAAACAATTTGATGATTTAATTTTGGTCAGGGGTTTTGAGAAGATTTTTTTGTTCAAATGTGCAAAACAGTTTGAAAAAAATGTTGGTTATCGTTCTTTAAAGTTTATGCAAATGGTATAAGGCAACATGCCTCGCAACACTGCGAGGTTAATGACATCAAATTACAGAGCTCATCTGCAGGGTATCTGTTGCCCACAGCCAAAAGAAAAATGCGCTGTTTGCTCTGATCAACATGTTTTTAAATCTTCTTTAAGCTATTTTGTCTTCTGAGGCCCTCCATATAAAAATCATTCTTTATCTACAGTATTGCATCTCAGAAGGCTGGCTGTTTTTGGGTTTTTTTTTTTTGTTTGGGGGGGGGGGGGGTGGGGTTTTCAGTGTAAACCCTAGAGCTTAAAAACAGAGGCATTGGTATCAAGTGTTTACACAGCTCAACAACATTTCTTAGATGATTGAAAATGTTCCCAGTTAACTTTAAAAAGAAAAAAGAAAAAAAATATTGGAATACAAAGTTTGAGTTATGAACTTATTAGTGTTTCTGTGGGGCCAGCTTTGGATATGGTGCTGATAACCAGGGGTAAAACAAATAATTGCCAAAAAAAAAAAAAAAAAAAAAAAAACAGCAACCAAAAACATAAAAGTAAAAAACATAAATATTCAGCGAAAATCCGTTTACATCAGACAACCCCTCTCACAGAAAAGATTATTTGTGATTGTTCAACGACAAATAAATGAGTCACAGGCAAAACAACAACTCAGTCGAGAAAGCTCAACAACCAAACTGCAAACAACATGTAACCGATCATACATGATCAGATTACCACACAATGACAGAACAGTCAGCAATGCATTAACACTGTGTCATTGAGCTGCTATGTACACATAGTATGGAGAGGGTACATGTAAACTAATCCCTAACCAGTGGCATACATCAGAACCTACTTGACTGATGGCGACAGGTAACCATTATCAGTTGAAACGATTCAATCATTTTACAATTACACAGTAAACTGGTTTGTACAACAAGTAGGCAGGTATCCAAGCTTTCAAGAGGTGTACAGACTTCACAAACTGTGTACATTCCCCTTTACAAACTTGTTACTCGCCTCCATGGTTGTGTACTCAACACTTAAAATAAATCCGTAGTTCTCGATATCGAAGAATTGATATTGTTTTAATGTTTTCTCAGAAAGTAAAGCATTTCATGGAATAATATTTCAAGACAAGTCTTTCACCATTACCTTCTGTAAACCCTGTAAGTTGTTTGTAAATCTGTGAACTTTTATTTTTTTTTCTGTTCCGAAAGTGTCTAATGGCTTTTAAGCCATTGGACCCTTTCGGTAAACAGTGTTGTCCAAGGCCCACACTTTGTGTACCACAACTTCTATATCAAATAACAAACCTGTGAAAATTTAGGCTCAATCAGTCATCGGAGTCGGGAGAAAACAACGAAAAAACCCACCCTTGTTTCCGCGCGTTTCGCCGTGTCATGACATGTGTTTAAAATAAATCCGTAATTCTTGTTAACGAGAATTTGTATTGTTTTGCTGTTTTCTCAAAAAGTAAAGCATTTCATGGAATAATATTTCAAGAGAAGTCTTTCACCATTGCCTTCTGTAAACCCTGTAAGTTATTTGTAAATCTGTGAACTTTTTTTTTTTTCTGTTACGAAAGTGTCTAATGGCTTTAAAAGGGACTCATCCTAAACTACACAGACCTAAAGAGCAAAATATGAAAAAGTACATGTACACACAAACAAAGTACAATGAATGTAAACTAAACTCAATCAACACATACACTCCTAAGCATCTAAATTCCAAATTTAAATTAGATTGACCTAAAACCCAAGACGATCAGAGCATACTGATCAAAAGGTTGAGTTGAAACCAACGGTTCTTTTCAGAACCACCCCAACTCATTAGAGATAGTCATTACATGGTGTTACCGCAAACCTTTCCAAATCAGATTTCCACCATGCAAAGTTTCAAATCCTACTTAGATTGACCTACACAAAATACTTTCTAAACAAACTTACTGCAAGCATCCATGAACAAAATGAAGACAATTCTTCCTCTGTGATGCGATCAAACTCAAAGCTGTTTCTTCTCAAATCAATGAGGTATTTGTACTCGATTTAGATCTTTAGTTGAAGTCTCTACATCTCATGATGTAAACAGTATATCTACAGACTGACATCTCCCAGCAGGTCAACCCTGGATAAACTAGGGCAATCTCTTCTTAATGAGCTAACCAGTGATAACTTGACCTTGTCCTTCTTCAACCCACTCTCCCCCAGTCCTATACCCCCTAATTCCCTTCCGGATCAATTACATGTATCTTCAAAAGCTGTCACAAACAACTGCCATTCGATCTGCAGCACACTCCTGTTACAGACAATGGACACTATTGGTAATTGTCAAAGACCAGTCCTAAAGTAACAAACTTGTGAAAATTTGAGCTCAATTGGTCGTTGGAGTTGCGATATACCTATGAAAGAAAAACACACCCTTGTCATACGAAGTTGTGTGCGTTTAGATGGTTGATTTCGAGACCTCAAGTTCTGCGTTTAGATGGTTGATTTCGAGACCTCAAGTTCTAAACTTGAGGTCTTGAAATTAAATTCATGGAAAATTACATCTTTCTCGAAAACTACGTCACTTCAGAGGGAGCCGTTTCTCACAATGTTTTATACTATCAACCTCTCCCCATTACTCGTTACCAAGTGAGGTTTTATGGTGATAATTATTTTGAATAATTACCAAGTGTCCACTGCCTTTAAAGACAGTGGACACTATTGGTAATTGTCAAAGACCAGTCTTCTCACTTGGTGTATCTCAACATATGCATGAAATAACAAACCTATGAAAGTTTGAGCTCAATTGGTCGTCGGAGTTGCGTGATAACTATGAAAGAAAGAAACATCCTTGTCACACGAAGTTGTGTGCTTTCAGATGCTTGATTTCGAGACCTCAAAATTCTTAACTCGAGGTCTCGAAATCAAATGGAAAATTATTTCTTTCTCAAAAACTATGTCACTTCAGAGGGAGCCGTTTCTCACAATGTTTTATACTATCAACCTCTCCCTATTACTCATAACCAAATGAGGTTTTATGGTGATAATTATTTTGAGTAATTACCAATAGTGTCCAGTGCCTTTAAGCTTCAAGTGATTCTAGTGCAGCTAGACTACTGCCATGGTGGATCTACACCCCTATCCTGTAGCTTCAACTTCAAGCGATTCTAACAATTACAAAGCGGCCTTCTTTAAAAAGTTACTCAATAATTTTAAATTAGTTGAGCCTTACCTCCATGGTCCAGCAAAATATTGGGTATAAATTCCTTGATATGGTAATGTTGCCTTTGCAAGCTGTACATAAAGTATTGTCATGTAAATGTTAAACGAAAGAAGACTGCCTCATCCTTGGTCGCTGCATTTGAGAACTGTCTGGTAGTCTTACGAAATAGTTCTGGGAGTATGTACTTGCAAGATGGACCACCCTCAGGCACATTATCAGACATTTGGAAACAGTATCCTCTAAATAAACAGTTCTATCAGACCCAAACTGGGCCCATCAGTCAGGATCGTTCTCTTTGTTTATTGCTGAGAAATGATGACCATTTATGGTCATTTTTTTATAGAAATGCTTGATGTACTTAGATATTGGGGGGGGGGGGTGTAATTTCACACCCTTGTGAGTGGTTTATCTACCAAACCACTCCCTATGGTCAGCTGACTATCTTGTCTTACTTTGTTGTTGGTTTAAAGGCAGTGGACACTATTGGTAATTACTCAAAATAATGATTAGCATAAAACCTTTCTTGGTGACAAGTAATGGGGAGAGGTTGATGGTATAAAACACTGTGAGAAACGGCTCCCTCTGAAGTGCCATAGTTTTCGAGAAAGAAGTAATTTTCCACGAATTTGATTTCAAGACCTCAGATTTAGAACTTGAGGTCTCGAAATCAACCATCTAAATGCACACAACTTCGTGTGACATGGGTGTTTTTTTCTTTCATTATTATTTCGCAAGTTCCATGACTGATTGAGCTCAAATTTTCAAAGGTTAGTTATATTATGCATATGTTGAGATACACCAACTGTGCAGACAAGTCTTTGGCAATTACCAATAGTGTCCACTGCCTTTAAAGTCCCTCTACTTTTTCTTCCAATCCTTCACAGTGAATGTTCTGTCACAACAAACATTAACAATAACATGACGATTTTGAGGAACCTTGAACAGTCACATGTATTTTTATTTATTTAGGAATCTTCAGCGAGTGAGGAATTATCCTTAATTTACTGAAGCTAAATTTACCCAAACCAACCATAAATGAGTGAGAACCCATAAGTTATGTTATTCTTCTCAATGTGTAGGACAAAAATTAAACATCCCATGTGTTTGTTACATCAATCTTGAGGAAGAGGTTGCAGTTCCTTCTTTAGCCTCAGCTGTAAAGCAACTTACATGTGTATACTCAGAAATCACAACAGCAAGGCGAGATTATTAATCTCTCTAAACAATTGTAAGTGCAAAGAAATTAACAGAGAAGGTATTGAAAGTAGCCTCATTTCTCAAATCCAAATTGGAAACAATTTCACAAAAGAAAAACAAGCAGTTGAAGTGATCTCCGAAGGTCACATTTTTTTCTAGCGACATTAATTAGGGCAATCCTTTGGAATGACCTTATCTATTCAAGATGGGGTTTTTTTCTTTCCTTTTTTTTTCTGGAGAATAAATTACGAGATCTTCTCTCAGGGGAAATCTATTTATGAGTGTGGGGAGGTTTTATTTATTTCAAATATCTGGTATTATTTGTCAGCAGTTAATGGCATCTGCCTGGTGACCGAACAGCTGCTATTTTACTTCAAAAAAAGTTATAACAGCCTGAAGACTTGGTGGGGCTCAAAATAGGATGGAAACATTTTTGACATAATATAGTTACAGGGAGGGTGCTTAGGGTTTATAAAGAAATGCTCAAGTTTTGAGGAGAATTTATTAACATTGTTAAGTTTTATCTAGACTTCAAAAAGTTCAAAATGCTGCTAGGCTTGTCTGTTGGACACCAAGATTATTTTATTGACATTTGAGGACCTTCCATGACAAAGTACCCTGCCTGTGATGTGTTGCATATTAAAGGCAGTGGACACTATTGGTAATTAATTAAAAATAATTATTAGCATAAAACATCACTCGTTAACGAGTAATGGGGAGAGGTTGATAGTATAAAACATTGTGAGAAACAGCTCCTTCTGAAGTGACGTAGTTTTTGAGAAGAAGACATTTAACAAAGAATTTGATTTTGAGACTTCAAGTTTAGAATTTGAGGTCGCGAAATCAAGCATCTAAAAGCACACAACTCCGTGTGACTAGGGTGTTTTTTCTTTCATAGTTATCTCGCAACTCCGACGACCAATCGAGCTCAAATTTTCACAGGTTTGTTATTTTATGCATATATGTTGATATACACCAAGTGAGAAGACTGGTCTTTGACAATTTCCAATAGTGTCCACTGTCTTTAAAGACTATTCCAACTTTTCTTCAACTCTTATTCAAATCGTTACTTTTAAAATTCTGGGTAATCCCCAGATTTGAGAGAACTGGAAAACTTCTGCTTGAAGTGGCACCCATATTGTTAATGATATTTAAATATGATTTATTTTTGAAAACGGGATACCAGTAAAAAAGTTCTCTTACAAATACACAAATACTATTCGCCTTTTGTATGTTTCTGTTACCATACCGAATATACTCTCTTAGAAACCAGCCGTCGATTTCACAAAGAGTTAGGACTCGTCTTATCTCGAGTTAGGACGAGTAACTCGTCCTAACTTAGGATTAATCTTAAGGTCTGCATGCTACAGTGCAGGGTTGGGACTCGTCCTAAGTCCTAAGATTAGTCTTAAGTTAGGAAGAGTTTTGTGAAATCGACGGCAGTATCTTTTTATTACCCCTTTACAAATATATTCCAATGGGCATCTGACAGATCGATGATTGGTTAAAAACTCCATCAGCAATCCTTACACAGACATACATCTGTCAGTGTACACCATAAATGTTACCAGTGGCCCAGCAGGGGACCAGTGTCAACCTCATTGAGTGACATGAATGCACTTCATCTGTCAAGTGCTCTTCACATTTTGAAATGTCTTGAGCATTATGTCTTCATCAGAGGAAAGTGATCTCATTAATAGTGGAGGAGGCTTGACAAGTACAAGATATCTTGTCTCAGAAAAACAGATGTTGCAAAATGCATTTAAAGGGTCTATGTAACTTTTGTAGGACAAAAAAACACAATGTCCACAGATTTACACTAAACTTACACAGTTTAAAGATAATGATAGTAGAAAGCTTCCCCGAAAATATTACGTGCTGAGGTGCTGTAGTTTTGGGGAAATGAGTAAAACAATGTCATGAAAATAATTTTTGTCTCATGAGACGAAAATTATTTTAATCATTTACAAATGTATTTTCATGACATTGTTTTACTAATTTCTCAAAAACTACAGCACCTCAGTAAGTAATATTTGAAGGGAAGTTTTCCACTATCATTATCTTCAAACCCTGTAAGTTTAATGTAAATCTATGGACATTTTGAAAAAGTAAACCAAATCCTTTAAAGCCATTGGACACTTTCGGAACAGAAAAAAATTAAATGTTCACAGATTTACAAACAACTTACAGGGTTTACAGAAGGTAATGTCGAAAGACTTCTCTTGAAATATTATTCCATGAAACACTTTACTTTTTGAAAAAACATTAAAACAATATCAATTCTCGATATCGAGAATTACAAATTTATTTTAAACACATGTCATGACACGGCGAAACGCGCAGATGCAAGGGTGGGTTTCCCGTTATTTTCTCCCGACTCCGATGACCAATTGAGCCTAAATTTTCACAGGTTTGTTATTTTATATAGAAGTAATGATACACGAAGTGTGGGCCTTGGACAATACTGTTTACTGAAAGTGTGTATGACTTTAAAGGTATTATACAGGATTAAAAATCAGGATAGAAAACATAATTGTTTAATTTGGGACTGAAAGTTCATTCTAAAAACAAAACAAAAATCTTTTAAATATTCCCCTCTGAAATGATGTCATATTCTAATTTGGTTTTTCCAACTGAAATTACAAATGTGTTTCAGGCATGGTTTTTCAACATTTTCTACTAACTCACACAAAAGATTTAAAGGCAGTGGACACTATTGGTAATTACTCAAAACAATTATTAACATAAAACCTTACTTGGTAACGAGTAATGGAGAGGTTGATAGCATAAAACATTGGGAGAAACGGCTCCCTCTGAAATTGACATAGTTTTCGAGAAAGAAGTGAAGTAGGATTTGAAACTTTGCATGGTGGAGATAAGATATAGAAGAGTTTGCGGTAACACCATGTAATAACAATCTCTAAGAAAGAAGTTATTTTCCATGAATTTGATTTTGAGACCTCAGATTTAGAATTTGAGGTGACAAGGTTTTTTTTTTTTTTTTTAATATCTCGCAACTTTGATGACCAATTGAGCTCAAAATACACACGCTTGTTACTTTATGCATATGTTGAGATACACCAAGTGAGAAGACTGGTCTTTGACAATTACCAATAGTGTCTAGTGCATTAAGTGTGTGATTAATCACACAAGAACATGAACAGTATCTATTTCAGCTCTACCAACCTTTCAAGGTGCTGAGTTAAATTAATTTCATAGGTCAAAAAGTTCTTCCAGAGGTAAGGAGAATTCCAATCGAACTAATGACAACTTTAGATCCTGGCATGAAACAATGGCCATGGCCTCACACAAGAAAATTCCTTCACTCAGACCAAAGAGCTGTGCTCAGACGTAGTTCAGAAAATCTCAAACTTCTTGTTGATGCTTGGGTTTTTATTAAGGATTTTTTTTTTTTTCCATTGATATGGCAGATCAAATTTATTTATTTTGATCTGCTCTTAAAAGATAACTAGCTTCTCACTCTACCATGTTTACATAACGAAGAGGTTCACATGTGGCATTAGCGAACATTGACTTTAACATCAAAATGCCACGAGCAGATTAAAGGTATCAATTCGACGCAACAAACTTGTGTAAGATGTAAGTTTCAAAGGACAGTTTTTTAAACTTTAGCAAAACAAAATTGTCTCTGAAAATACAAAAAATACACATACATCCAGTGTACTCTACATGTAATACAGGCCTACACTTCACTGACCATAAAGTGAATATCCCACTTTAAAAACAATGTAATACCCAACTGTTCTAATCTTACTGTTCAACGTTTCTCTTTAAGTAGGATTTGAAACTTTGCATGGTGGAAATATGATATAGAAGAGTTTGCGGTAACACCATGTAATAACAATCTCTAAATGAGTTGGGGGTGGTTCTGAAAAGAACCGTTGGATTAACTCGACGTTTCGATGAGTATGCTCTGATCGTCTTCTGGTTTCTCTTTAACTTAAAAAAAACAAGAACTGCCTCAATCCTATCCATGAAACATAGCTACATGTAATTTACCTTTGACACCATCACATGAAGTGCATTCCGAAAACCTCAGAGTATTAAATTCACACTCCTGGATCCCTGTAAACACCAACTGCTTCAAACCTTTTAGGCAAAACTCTTGGAGTTATTTCCCCCGCCCGCTGTGTCAGGACAGATCTTACCTGTGCCTGGTCGACATCTGGCTCCAAATTTAGCATCAGTTTCCATCTACCTGGAGAGCCAACAACTATCGGATTTTGGCGTGTCTCTCTCTCTCTGGGAAGGTCTCACACTAAGAAGGTCTCTAGAACTTAAGGTCTTCTAGAAGTTCCGAAACTACATACTTAACTCTAACGCATCAGGCAGATTGACTCATAACACACCAAGGACTCATACAGATTGAGTAACCTTTACCATTTGATGGATGTTTTTCTTGACCCCTTCACCTTGGGGTTGGGTTTTGTGAAAAATATTCTACCCATATGAAATTACTCGAAATTATCAGGACCAGACATTTATTTTTTAATTAAATAGTATGATTTGATGATTGCTGTTCCTACATAGTTATAATACAAAAAATAAAATAAAAATAATTTAAAAAAATGTACTTTTCAGGGGAGAGCAAATCATTAAATATCTTTCCATTGCCTAGAATTTCATCTTTGAGAGGGCAAGGCCACTTTCCTTAAGCAAAGGACACTTCCAATTAAATAAATAGATTAGCTGCTTTGTATCCAAAAATTCAACACTAATTTTGAATAGTTGTTTGACATTGTTGCAATCTGTGGCCATCTGGGTTTTTTCCATTTATGGCTTTCCATAGTTTTTCCAATCTCAGTTGGCAAAAACTTGAGCTGGTACATTGTGATAGAAAGGTCTACAGAGCAAGCGCCTACAGATGGTAAAATACAACTCCACCTTACAAATCTCTCAGACAAATGTGGTCTGTTGCTTTAATTCTAAATTTAGCGTGTTATGAGTCATCTGGCAGCTAGTGTAAGAAGTTGTGAAACTATTGTTACAGGTCCCCTGCTAGTTCCAATGTTCAGTCACACACCCTGGGGTTTATTTGTGTTTCGAATCATCAACAAAGAATGCCATTATTCAATGAGCCAATTGAGCCAAAAACCAAATCCAGTCTAACAAAACTGAAATCTAAGATTTTACAAATGAACAAATAAATGATAATAATAACCTGCAAATTCGATACAAATGAACAACTAGCCTTGCCCATGTTTTTTAAAACCTTTTATGATCATTAGAAACTTAGAAAAAGCTCATTATATTCAATATATACTTGGTTTGCAGAGTTTGTTCATAGAACTGTCTTTCTTTCTCTCCTTATATTCAAAATCACATGTTATTATTAGGCCCTTTTCGTCACTTACACAACAAAGAAATATATTATTTTGACATTTTTAACAAAATCTTAAACGATACAAGGAGACATAACATTCCTCATTTTGGACACCAGGTAATTGCTACTTGTACCTTACAACACGTACAGTCGCAACAATACCAAAACAGGCAACCACACTCATAAGTAAACAAACAACTCAAAAGTAAACACCATATTACTTTATAATCATTGACCACAAACCCCAGACAGCTTCTGGGAAGAAAAAAAAAAAACCCAGACAGGGAGCAGGAAGGTGTTACTGTAAGATTGACAGAACCATGCACCATTAACCTCGATCACGTGAAACTGAACAAATACAAAAACCTAGAACTCCAAGCAGGGGTTCAGCACCTCTCCAACCAACCACAGATTTCATTCATTCATTCATTTTTATTTAGTTGCAAAATATTACATGAATAGCCGTCTGAATCAGAGGATTGTCTGAGAATTGTTGCAGGTAGAGGGTGTTTTTTTTAGCATTATTGCTGGATAAATAATGGTTTCATCATGCTTTGACGGGTCAGTATTGTTATCTTAAGTTGAAGAAAAGGTAAACGCACACTTTTGAAAATAAGTTGCGTGAGGAGCAGACTGAATGAACCTTGGAATTGTTTTTGTTTTTTTAATCCAAAGGACCATCTCATTGTGGTTAAGTCAATATCAATACATTATAGCTATTATTTTGGTAAAATAATAGCTATAATAACAATGGCAACTTTTAAAGAGCCGGTATCCGGCGCAAGCGACGCTCATGGCACTGCTCTGCGAAAAACAAACCAGCAAGCAAATGAAAATCGCATCACATAATTAGAAAATAGAGTTAACAAAATGCTTCTTTATGTAGATGAGTTTTTAAACTGTTCTTGAGTACGCTAAGTGAGTTTGAAAACTAAAAAGTTGAAAGTAATCCAGTCAAACTTAACACATCCCAGCACTAAAGGACTGGGGAAGAGCTGTTGAAAAAACTTTGCTTTGTGAAAACCAAAAAAAATTTCCAGATGCAAGGAATACGCCAAGTGAGTTTGAAAGCTAAAAAGTTGAAAGTAATCCAGTCAAACTTAACACATCCCAGCACTAAAGGACTGGGGAAGAGCTGTTGAAAAAAACTTTGCTTTGTGATAACCAATAAATTGTTCCAGATGCAAAGTGTTCCATCTGTTAATTTTGTTTTGCAGTACCTGCTGCTAATTACAGGATTCGAACCAGCAACCTGTCACGGAATACGCCCAGTGATCTAGCGGCTAAGATATCTGCTCTAAAATATTTGGGTCGTGGGTTCAAATCCTACCAAAGTAAAATGCTTCTGTTTCTGAAAGCAGGGCTGCATGCTTCGTTTTTGAAAGGGCAAGGGCATCAAGGCATTTTCTTTTTGGCAAAGGGCACCCTATGAGGAAATTGTAAATTTCTACTAGAGCATTTCAAGGGCACCAAGGCAATGACAAGGGGCAACGGAGCCACACATCAATGGAAAAAGAAAGTTTATTAAAGGGAAGGTACACCTTTGGTAGTTACTCAAAACAAATATTAACTTAAAAACTGACTTGGTAACAAGCATTGGAGAGCTGTTGATAGTATAAAATATTGTGGGAAATAACTCCCTCTGAAGTAACATAGTTTTTGAATAAGAGGTAATTTCCCACTTAAATAATAAAAGACCTAGAAGTCTTTTATTTCTATCTGAAAGCACACACATTCGTCCAACAAGGGTGTTTTATCTTTCATCATTTTCTTGCAACTTTGCCCAAATTTTCACAGGCTTGTTATTTTATGCTTATGATGGGATACACCAAGTGAGAAGACTGGTCTTTGACAATTCCCAAACGTGTACCTTCCCTTTAACGCTAAAAAAAAACCTCCTGTAATTACACAATGTAGAAGCAGGTACATCAAACACTAGATTATACTAGGCAGAACTTTTAACTTGATAATGTTGTTCGTTTTTATGACCAATGTGTTGATGACCACTGTGAACGCCAGGCTTAATGGAAGATTTTCAAGAAGACTTCAGAAAAGTTGAACTTAGCAGCGCTTGTAATGCATTAAGTTTGGACTAGATGAAATACATCAAGAGAGGGCGGTATACAACAAACTGGTTTGGAACAACAGAAATGTTGAGTTGCCAAATGTTGAGTTGCCAGATAAGAGGCTTCCCATCACTTTTAACATTTCCAAACCACAGCAGGGCCTGGTTTCTTGAGCAGAAATGTTTTCTGCTTAAGCAGAAAAATCTGCGTAGCAAATTTAAAGACACTGGACACTATTGGTAATTGTCAAAGACCAGTCTTCTCACTTGGTGTATCTCAACATTATGCAAAAAATAACAAACCTGTGAAAATTTGAGCTCAATTGGTCGTCGAAGTTGCGAGATAACAATGAAAGAAAAAACACCCTTGTCACACAAAGTTGCGTGCTTTCATATGCTTGATTTCGAGACCTCAAATTTGATTTAGAAACCTCAAATTTAGAATTTGAGGTCTCAAAATCAAATTCGTTAAAAATTACTTCTTTCTCGAAAACTATTTCACTTCAGAGGGAGCCATTTCTCACAATGTTTTGTACAATCAACCTCTCCCCATAACTCGTTACCAAGTAAGGTTTTATGCTAATTAATATTTCAAGTAATTGCCAATAGTGTCCACTGCCTTTAAATGCTAAGCAAAACAATGTAAACTTTTATATGGACTTTTGGCTGGTAACCAGTTTCTGCTAAGCAATATATTTCTGTGCCCAGCAAGTTTTTGTGCATACAGGCATCATGAAATTTGGCCCTGGGCAGGATATTAAATAGACAGACAGTAAGAGGGTTGACTGTGTACGGAGTAAATGTAGCAACTGCATTTTCATGTCACTGGCTGATCTAAAAATGGTCAGACGAGAGGGCCCAACGTCATAGAGCTGCTTCAGCAGTAAATATTGCTTAGCAATTTTCTGCTTATAAATCAGAAGTGAGCAGGATACCAGTCACAAATTGTACATATTATTATACACTTCGGCTGGTCACTTTGTTCTGGTAAGCATAATTATGTTGCACTTAGCTATACTTGTTGTGCTTATGCAACTCTATAAAATTGGGCCCAGGGTCAAAATCCACAAGCAAAAACAAACTATCAACTTCATTCAGGAAAACAACTCTTGATGAAATCTATCACCTTAAACAGGTGCTAAGAGTGGACTCTGTATTTTTCTAAAATAACATCTTCCAGAAACTATCCCCCATTTCATCTTGACCTCTCTGTCCAATTAAGACATTCTTGGTTAAGCCCTGAGAGGGTCATAAAAACTCTTAAGTTGATTTCTGGCATCCCTCATAATTGACCAACTGAGAGAAAAGTCTAGAATTTTCACAGCTTAGGATTTTTCTCTTGATGTGATGATGGCAGCTTTCAATGATTGAAGCTGCAACATTTCAAACCTATTTTTAAGACTTCTTGTATTATGGGGTCAAATGAAGACTAATCAATTAGCTGAGAGTTGTGTATGTGTTGGACTCAACACCCTCATTATTTTGGTTTTTGTCTCACCAAAGTGCTAGTCACACAACAACTATTTAACTGGGGTTCCTTGTTTAATTTTAGCACGGTTGTAAAATGTAGCAATGTTTGATAAGATTTTGACAAGAAAACTTGGACCTTAGAAACAAATTGTTGTCCTTCCACACGAGGTACATTTTGTAAAATTTCACAACCATGTATTAAAGGCAGTGGACACTATTGGTTATTGTCCAAGACTAGCCTTCACAGTTGGTGTATCTCAACATATGCATAAAATAACAAACCTGTAAAAATTTGGGCTCAATCGGTCTTCGAACTTGCGAGATAATAATGAAAGAAAAAAACACCCTTGACACACGAAGTTGTGTGCGTTTAGATGGTTGATTTCGAGACCTCAAGTTCTAAACCTGAGGTCTCGATATCAAATTCGTGGACAATTTCTTCTTTCTCGAAAACTATGGCACTTCAGAGAGTGCCGTTTCTCACAATGTTTTATACCATCAACCTCTCCCCATTACTTGTCACCAAGAAAGTTTTTTTGCTAATAAATATTTTGAGTTATTACCAATAGTGTCCACTGCCTTTAAAGCAAGGGATCCTTGCTAAAGTGCTCTCGTGTGAAAGGGGCTCAAGTCTCAGTCTCCAATGTTGGTCTCGGTCTGAAGACGTTCCTCCCACACATACAACCATAACGGTTTGATTGATCGCTTAAATGACACGGTAATATAAAACTCGTCAAACCCCAGCTGTCTTCAGAATTACCTTTCGTAAATCCCCAACAACCTTTTACAGTTTGACGACCCATTCTCAACCCACACGGGCCACAAATAACCACTGTTTCATACCGCAGTGTTGCATTCAACACTCCAACCTATGTACCAATCCGCTAATAATATCATTAACAAGAACATTATTAATTTTTGTTTTTACCCATACACTAATGCATGTTAGCACTGTATACTCGGTACTTTCCCGAGTCCTGTGAAAAAATATCACGGGCATGTTACTCAGGTGGGATTTGAACCCACGACCTTTGCAGTTCTAGAGCAGTGTCTTCTAATTCTACCTCCATGGTCTTACCAACTAGACCACCGAGAGTGTCTGATGGCTAGAGGCAGTTCAAATCCTGTGTTTTGTAAGTACTGAGTATACAGTGCTAACACACATCGGTGTATATGGGTAAAACCCAAATTAATACTCTTTATCCCCGATGCTAATTTAACATCTAAAATTATCAAAAATGCTGAATTCAAGCTTACCCTTCTTGTTGTATGCCTCTTGACGATGTATGCGCAGCCAATAATGGTTGACGCTATGCAGATTACACATGCAACTATATTAGTTACGCATACTGAGTACATGAGTTCCTTCAAGGTAGTAGTGATCATGGAGCAATCATCCACACCCTCGAAAGATATCATGTCCTCCCATCTCATACACCCGGAATGAGACTCGCAGCAAAGGCACGACCTTGGGCGACTACTCTCCTTGCAGTTGACCAGGGTCTGGAAGTCGGCACCGCTGAGGCCGGAGAGCGCCGTAGCCACTAGGTGGAGGACCACGCAGACGGCCGATAGGAAAGTGAAGAAACTCAACTGAAGGAAACAAACAGAATAACGAGAAAATAAGCCACACTTTCATTTATATAAGAGAATAAATAACAAATACTTTAAAGACCTGATACTCCATGGAGGCAACAAAGGCGATTGCCTCCATGCCCCCTGGTCATTGCCTTGGTGCCCTTGAAATGCTCCAGTAGAAATTTCCTCATAGGGTGCCCTTTACCAAGGAGAAAATGCCCTGGTGCCCTTACCCTTTCAAAACAAAGCATACAGGCCTGACTACATAAGAATGAGCAGGCCTGGAATTACTTGAAGGCCTGGAATTACTTGAAGGCCACAGAGGTTGAGGCCTAATCAGCACCTCACTATTGTTGTAAGAAGACAGCAAAACAAAGAACCATAAAGCAGAAAGAAGATCAGTGGAGCAGTCCTGGAATTTCACAGAGGTCACAGAGGTCACAGAGGTCACAGAGGTCACAGAGGTCATAGCCTCCATTGCCCTGGTCTTGACCTTGGTGCCCCTTCAAAAGTTTTCTATAGTCTTTGAGATTTTCCAATACAAGTGCCTTTTTCAAAATGAAAATGGCCTTGCCCTCTCAATGATGAAATCCCGGGCCTGAAGGAGTAAAGACATAAGATATACTTCTGTGTACCCTAACAAGACGTTAATTACAAATAGATAAGTCTGTCCTATCCAGGTCAAAATTCCAGTTGAACCCAGTTGACTGATGTCAACTGGTTCTACTGGATAGTGACCAAACTCATCCATTTTCCATATTAACTAACTGGTTTGGACTAGGTTTAACTGTGTTCGACTAGGTTTCCTACTGGATAGTGACCAAACTCATCCATTTTCCATATTAACCAACTGGTTTGGACTAGGTTTAACTGTGTTCAACTAGGTTTAAATTATAAACCATTTGGTTCTATCGATTTTTCATATTGAACCAACTGGTTTTAACTGTGTTTAACTAGTTCATCAACTGGTTTTCAACTAGTTCCAATTAAACCCAGTTTAACTAGGTTCAACTGGAATGGGTCATCAGGCCGGTGTTGATATCAAGTTAGCTTAGCATTACACGACAGAATGTTTTGAAATCCCCTGGAAAGTATGCGCGTCCGTCACAGGTAACACCCTGGCGGCCGGTACCCAATTGTACTCCTGTGTGGAGAGAAGCAATTATGATTTCCTGACCAGGAAAAGAAAAGACCATTGCCTAAAAGCTTTAGTAGGGATCGCTCTGCAGTGTCACATTTACTTCATTACTTCTGGCAGTGGCTGCCGACTGTGCCGTAGCACTTTGTAAACCTCTACAAGGTGTTCACATAAATGGGTCTCATAATTCAAAAAACTTCAATAACCTGTCTGGAAACAAATGATTATAAGTGCTTTGAGACACCCATTGATTTAAGTGCTATATAAAACCTAGTAACTATACTATTATATTTATTATGCAACGAACATGTTGACACTGATCAACCGTGGCTTCAGCACTTTTCTGGAATTCCCTGAAGGATCAAGACGGAAATTGCACTTAATTAAAAATGTACCCCTTCAGCCACGAACACTGGAAATAAATTATTATCTTCATCAAGTGATCATTCTGTGTGAAAAAAGGAGTCATTTATAGCTTTCAAATATTTTCCTCCTTTTTTTTTCTAAAAAAGGGTCGTTATCATTTGGATTTTCTTAACACCAGTTGTTAAGCCCTGTTCATACTTCCTGCGAATAGAAACACTTTAACAAATTTTGACGTCAAACATTTGCAACAAATAATTCAAAACAGTCAAAGTGTGTTCAACTCCTGCAAAACATTCGCTTTGAAAAAAGCCATGTGATGTCAAAACTCACTTCACATTCGCAGAAAGTATGATCTGGGCTTAACACATCGCCCACATTAGCATTTACATTGATGCCCACACAACATTTAGACATCTCTGAGATTTTCATTTTGCCTGAATGATTTGATGCGAAGGCGATACCCACGAAGGATTCATTACAACCACCCTGTCCGTCTCGGTCTACCAAGTCTTCCCTCTTTGCTGTAAATCATCAAGGGGCGCCTCTCTCAAATGAAGCCCCCGAGAGCAATTTGATTTTTTGCAATTACATGGTCCTGCTGATCATTGGCAGTGCATAGGTTTTTATAAAAAATAGTGTCTGGGTACCCTTTTAAATTAACCAGCACGCAATTAATAGCCTAATTTGTGGATGTGGATAATGTACTTTATGTGGAGACGTACAGGAGCAACCTCTATCAAGCAGTACTCAAATCAATACAAGACATACAGTTTCTTAGTTATCGGAAAAGCAAACCAAATATGTATATTTTTTGAAGGGTTTTTATACCTTTTGAAGATCAAGTTTTTGGCTGTGACATAAATCCTTACTCCTGGTGAATGAAGATAGAAATAACATAGATTACCTGTAAAAGTTTCAACCTCATTAGATATGAAGCTTTTGAGAAAAAATGTGAAAATCACAAACAATGATTTCAGGAGAGCTGTGTAAATCCCCTGTACATGTTAAAACAAAAATAATTCTCACTGATACAAAAAATGCTTTGCATGAAATTGTTTTACTCATTTCTCAAACACGACAGTACATCTTTTATTACATATTACCAAAAGCATAAAACCCCTTTAATGTCTTTGATCAGTCTTTTAATCTAAAGTTGTCAGGGATAGTAAAATTTTATTAGTTGTTGCAGCAACTACCACCTACTACATGAAATCCCCAATAAAGTCTACCCTTTAAAGGGAAGGTACACGTTTGGTTGCTACTCAAAACAAATATTAACTTAAAATCATTGGAGAGCTGTTGATAGTATAAAATATTGTGGGAAACGAATCCCTCTGAAGTAACGCAGTTTTTGAGAAAGAGGTAATTTCTCACTAAAATGATAAAAGACTTCTAGCTAGAAGTCTTTTTGTCCTATCTGAAAGCACACAAATTCGTCCAACAAGGTTGTTTTTTCTTTCATCATTTTCTCGCAACTCCGATGACCAGTTGAGCCCAAATTTTCACAGGATTGTTATTTTATGCTTATGATTGGATACACCAAGTGAAGACACTGGTCTTTGACAATTACCAAACGTGTACCTTCCCTTTAATTTATCACACGATTGTAATGTATCCACACAGTGAAATCCTCCAGTGGTGCCAGTGGTTGCTTTCAATTAACAGGTAAGTGGCAATAATTAAACAGGCTCCACGCTGTATTAGTTCTCCTCCCCCTTTTAAGCTCTCTGTCACGTTCTCAACACGCCATATTTTTGTAACACATAGTTCAATCTAAAAGGTAGTAATTAAAACAAGTCTTAGTATGTAGGGTGTGAAAATGTTGGAGAAATGTGAATAGGAAATTGACCAAGTGACTTTTTAGTATTCACAGCATATGTGTATGGGGGGAAAAAAAAGTACAAAATAGAGCCTCTGCTAGGGTCAAAACGTCTGGCCATTTTTTTTTTTTTTTTTTGTAAAATAGAAGAATTGCAGACCAACAAATTTTCTTGTTATTGGTGTTGGGTGATCAGAATTGAACATAACAGAGATGTTAAATTTGCATCGGGGATAAAGAAAATTAATTTTGGTTTTTACCCAGACACCCATGTGTGTTAGCACTGTACATGTATACTCAGTACTTTCACTAGTCCTGTGAAAAAAATATCACAGGCATGTTACTCGGGTGGGATTCGAACCCACGACCCTTGCAATTCTAGAGCAAATTGAACATAGCGATGCTCCAATCCAACCTTGCTAAAACCAGGCCTTCCTGCCAAAACCGTTTAAAATGTTTCTCAAAATGCATTTTACTATCCAAAAGCTGATATACTTCTTACCACAAGTTTTTACTGCCATTAATTTTCAGAGTAATTACTAGACTTGATTCAAGTCTTAGATCGGGGTTATTCTTCTGCATCTCAGCCACGAAAAACGCCCCCACATTATTAGCTATCACGCTCCCTAACTCGCAATCTAAATGACGAGGAAAGATCACAAGAGGGCGCTGTTTGTAGCGGCTATCAGGATGACTAAAAAGCCACGATTGAAGACTTGGAACGAAGTCTAAGTAATTACCAAACGAGACCCTTCAAGTATGGGTCCCCTCCACCCCCTACTGTTTTTACACCTTAAAAAAATGATAATATAAACAGTAGGTAGACAGGCTTACTCCACCCCAAGACCTCATCCAAGAAACACGTATGCCCCAAGCAACCCTTTCCACCAGTGGGGGTAGGTTTTATATGATTTATACGTCTGGTTTTTTAAGTTTCTGAATTGGATTTCAATAATTTAGCGCTCTAGTTTCAGAACATAAAAGACTTGCTTTGTAGGCAATATATTACCAGGCAATATATTACCAGGCAATATATTACCAGGCAATATTTAATTGTCTGTGGTTGGTTTCATTGTCTCTGGTTGATTCCCTTGGCCCAAGTTTTAGAAAGCTGTTAAGCAGAAAATACTGAAATTTCTATGCTAAGCAAAAATTTTTTAAACTTCTCTGGAAACCAGTTTCTGCTAAGCAATATTTGTCCGTGCTAAGCAAGTTTTTGTGCTAACAGGCTTCATGAAAACTGGGCCCAGTTCATACAGTCCCCAATTCCTGATCATAACACATTGAGGACTCAACAAAATCAAAGACACCAACAGAGGGCGCTATAACACCTCCCATAAAAATCCCCGTTGATTTATGACCAAATTGTCTGCATCACCTTGCTAGTCAACCTTCATCATGCAACGAAGGCCCTGGGGCATCTAGCTCCCATCTAGCATGACATAACCCTGTATTTCTCTCAGATAGGAACTGGCAGGTGGAAATATACACTGGGAAAATATTGCGGGCAAACATAAAAGTGTGCCAGTAGTATTTCTTATACGCCAATCTATCCACTTTAATAATGGTGTACTTGGTTGACAGAGGCCAGCCAGGCTCGGGATAGCGATGGCAGTCTGCACTGCAGACGAACATTGAGAGTTGTCAAGAGACATTATTATGTTAACTAAAAACAAAGAGATGTGGTGGGTCCTCTTTCATTCTGCCACATATTCTTGTTCCCTGTTTTGCCAACTATTTTGGCCTTCTAGCATGTCTAGCGTTGGTTTTATTTAGTTTACATTTTTTTAAAGACAGTGGACACTATTGGTAATTGTCTAAGACTAGCCTTCACAGGTGGTGTATCTCAACATATGCATAAAATAACAAACCTATGAAAATTTGAGCTCAATCGGTCATCGAACTTGCGAGATAATAATGAAAGAAAAAATACCCTTGTCACACGAAGTTGTGTGCATTTAGATAGTTGATTTCGAGACCTCAAGTTCTAAACTTGAGGTCTTGAAATCAAATTCGTGGAAAATTACTTCTTTCTCGAAAACTATGGCACTTCAGAGGGAGCCATTTCTCACAATGTTTTATACCATCAACCTCTCCCCATTTACTCGTCACCAAGAAAGGTTTTACGATAATAATTATTTTGAGTAATTACCAATAGTGTCCACTGCCTTTAAATGGGAAAATAAAATAAAAAATAAAAAAAATGAAAAACAAAGTTACAGGCTTACACCACTAGTATATATTTCCATCTGAAATGCCATGTTTTCAAGATTAGAAAACTAAATGTTTGGATCTGAACTCCAAAGACAAGAGGAATGTGTTGGTAAAATTCACAGTAAGATTTTATTAATTTTTTCTGACTAGGCGATTTGAAAAAGGTAAAAAAAAAATGTTCAAAAAACCTGATGATGCACTGTCCCTATGAGGAATAATCTCATATCCTGTTATTTTTGGGCCAATCAGAAAGGCTGCAAAACATTTTCATCAGCAGTGAGTATCTAGTTTCAGAAATCACAATTTATGGACCAACTGAAATCATTTTCAAATCACTCTTAAATACTTCCTTTGAAAGAAAAAAAATCCCAATACTACGTACAGTATCTTAATATTTTGTTGGCAAGTCAATTTTTCTTACGTTTTTTCCCCTGAATAATACGCCACAATCTGACTGAAAGATTCTAATAAAGGCAAACAGTTTTATTATCGTATATTTCTTTGTTAATGACAGTTCGACTACAAGATATTTGATCCTACCCCTGCTGAGATTCATGAGTCATGGTATTTCTTACAAGAAAACAAACCGGTGTAGAGTTACACCAGAAACACGCTTCACGCTGGGCGCATATCCTGGTACTGCGATATATAACAAGCTCTTACAACATGGGCGACTCGTAAAATTTACCCAAAGAACTTCAACGGAGATTAAATCTTTGGCGATTGAGTAAATAAAGATAAAGTTTGTTATAAAATGGGTAAAAAAGAAACAGCCCAACAACTTTATCGGAAACAAGATAAGATAAAATAAATTGATGCAAGCCATTTGCAACCTTTTGCAATTTAAGTGTAATAGATATTTAACAAGATCAAATGTAAACGCCATGGGAACAAACCCTCAGTTCCCCAAAATTTTTGAATTTGAATGAGAATTTTACAATCAACAATAATTATAAAGCAGTAGGAATAGTTGAGACAGAATTTTTAAAGAAACATCTTGAAGCAGTTCACAAGACCTAGCCTTAATTAAGAGTGAATCAAGTTCATGTGGCCCCCGGCTCCATCATTTCAGTGTCTTATAATTAATCGTCTTCAAATCACACCTCTATACAAACAAGACAAAGGTCCATCTTCCCTCATCATTAATCCTTAAAGACACTAAGACACGCTGATGGTAATTGTCAAAGACCAGTCTTCACAGTTGGTGTATCTCAACATAAGCATAAAAATAACAAACCTGTGAAAATTTGAACTCAATTGGTCATCGAAGTTGCGAGAGAACAAAAATGGAAGAAAAAACACCTTCGTCGCACAAGTTTTTTTCTTTCAGCTGCTCTAATTCGAGACCTCAGCTGAGGTCTCGAAATCAATTCAAATATTTTAGTGAGAAATTATTTCTATCTCAAAAACTTACACTACTTAAGATGGAGCCGTCCCGTTTCTCACACTGTTAACTCTACTACACTGTTGACAGCTCTCCATTGCTCAATACCAAGTCATCTTTTACGCTAACCATTATTTTGAGTAATACCAATTAATATCCAGTGTTTTTAAAACAGTGCTCCTTATTAGTTGCAGACCATCTTGTACAACAAGCAGATTTACCCTCCACATGATAAATAAGGACAACAATAACTGCCGTGATGACCCCACCCCACCAATTAACCAAACCATTCAAGTGATGTAATCCGAGACCATCTTCGGTTAGCGGTTACCCCCCTGGAGATACCGCCCTCCTTCCCCTCTCTCAACTCCGTCCTAAAGCCTGCATCCACAACAGTCTCATCTTCGCTCCGTAGACTCTTTAAACAAATTCATGTTTTTGCCATTTGAAATGGAAATAATCCATTTAGCATTCCATGTCATCTGTCTTATCTCTAGGCGGCAGGGGCTTTTTGGTCACAAGTGCCGGAGCGAGACTCTTGTCCATAAGGTGGAGAGACGACGTAATATCATCCCTTAAAGACTGCTTGGTTTTATGCTAAGTATTCAAATCTACATTTGTTCACATAAATTCAACGTATGTTCTTTTAGTACCCCCATGCATGCCATGTACAGACAATAATTACGTAGACAAATTGACCACACTGCAGCCTCAATGCAATTTTGGTTAATCAAGAGGGCGCGGGAACTTTTAGTTTGGACTACATACTGTACTACAGCTTGGTTTTATGCAAATTCAAATCTACATTTGTTCACATAATCTCAACGTTTCTTCTGTTAAATGTACACCTACCCCATGTATAGACAATGTGTTGACAAATTGACCAGTCTCAATGCAATTTTGATAAATCAAGAGGGAGCGAAAACCTTTAGTTTAGACTACATACTGTACTAACCATGCTAACTATAGCTTAGTTTGATGCTAAGTATTCAAATCTACACTTGTTCACATCACATAATGTAAGTTGTATTACACCCAATGTACAGACATTGTGTAGTCAAATTGACCACTCCAGCCTCAATGCAATTTCAATTACTCCAGAGGGAGCAGAAACTGTTACATGTAGCCAGACATAGACCTACTAACTAATTCATTTTTAGCTATGTATAAGGGGTAAATTTGACCATTACATCATAACCATTATAATTGGTGAAACAAAAGCAATCGCCCCAAAATATCATTGGTACAAACCTAATGAATTTCACTTTGTTTCTCTAGTTCTGATGTTAATCATTGGTACAAACCTAATGAATTTCACTTTATTTCTCTAGTTCTGATGTTATCCTAGAATTTGACACCAACCACACTATTTGTGTACAAATCATCATCATTCAGTTAAAGGAACACGTTGCCTTGGATCGGTCGAGTTGGTCTTTGAAAAGCGTTTGTGTAGAAAGATATGGTAAAAGTAGAATACAATGATCCACACAAACATGCCTCGAAATGGCACGGTTTTCCTTTTATCTCGTCGACTAAATTTTATGGGAGTCAAATTTTTGACTCCCATAAATAGCCGACCGTGTTAGTTCGCACAGTAAAAGGAAAACCACTCACCGAGGCAAACTGTGGATCATTGTTTGCTACTTTTAAATGATCTTTCAAAACATATGCATTTGATAAAAACGGTTACAAACGCTTTTTAAAGACCAACTCATCCGATCCAAGGCAACGTGTTCCTTTAACATCATCTACGGCGCTATGAGCAGTGACTGTTTTGACTGATATCATTTTATTTTATTTTATTTTACAAAGTAACGAGAGATACTTGACATTCAGTTATCACCAATGCAAATTCAAAACATGATTCTCTTAATTGTCAAGGAATTGGATTCAAATTATGCCAACGGAATACATTACTGATATCAATCCTAAACTCAGCACCCCCAAAAACCCAATAATTGCTTTTTGGTTGCTGGATTTACTCCAAATATGAGCATAGTAATTTTTCTTTAAGTGCGTCTGAATGCGATCCATCCATCATAAAGCATACACATATAATGCTCATATCAAAGGCTCCACTCTGTCAGTTACCCTCAGGCATTTAGAGGTCACAACCATCTCAATAAATCTTAAGAGGAAAATAATGACCACAAATCCCGCTATATCGTTCCTTTTTTTTATGATGAACTTGAGGTGCAATTTAGCCACAGTCCCCTGGAATCCATCATTCTAAATGACCCATGGCTGGGGCAGTGAATATATAACTAGTGGATACAAAAAAGTGTGATGGAGCTTATGTCTCCCTTTAAAGGTGTTGGGGTGGATTTCACAAAAAGTTAAGACTAGCACTAGTCTTATCTTGAGTTAGGACGAGTTACTCGAGTTACTCGTCCTAACTTAGGACTAGCCACAAGTTTTGTATATCCCCCAGGACTAGTCCTAAGTTAGGACCGAGTCCTAACTCTTTGTGAAATCGACCCCAGGACACGTTTGGTAATTCCCCAAAACTAGTATTCTCAATATGTAAACATATGCATAAACAACAAACACAATTTGGGCTCAATTGGTCATCGAAGTTAGAAGAGAAAAATGAGGGCTAAAAGCACCCTAGCTGCATGACTGTGTGTGCTTTCAGACGCATTTTGACTGGAGTGAGAAATTACCTCTTTCTCAAAAACTACACTACTTCAGAGGGAGCCGTTTCTCACAATGTTTTATACTATCAACAGCTCTCCATTGCTCGGTATCAAGTAAAAAACATTTCTAACAATTATTTTGAGTAATTACCGAAGGTGTCCAGTGCCTTTAACCCTACCCCCCCCCCCTCCAATCCCAACAAGCTCAGTCAGCTCGCTGTCTCAGCTTACTCTCAGGCTTTCAACTCCTAGATCCAATTAGTTACGTCTAAATAAACTTTCCAGTGTGAGAGTTGTGTGGACAGATTTGTTAGAGTCCATGGTTAGAGTAGAGTAACTATTTTATTAAGTACAAGGCGCCCACAAAGCCAATAAGGAGAGAGAAAGAAACTGCTATGAACAAACAACTCCCCCCCCCCCCCCCCGACCTCCAACCCTAAAAATGTTTTGTATATTTTTAAGTCTATGTTATCCTGGTTCCTTACAAAATTATTGCTCAGCTTAGTTTGAACCGCAAGGGAAACTGACTTGGTAATAATTTTGCTCATAGCAAAGAAAAGCTTACTAGAGCAGAACTTACACGTACGACCTCAGGATTGTTGCAGGTTCAAGTTCTTTAGGCCCCCTCCCCCTATAGTATTTTATTTTTGTTCGACCCAAATTTAAAGCCACATTTCAAGCCCAGTCCATGCTGATTCTGTACCTAGATTAAGAGGACAACTCATGAGAAATAATATCTACGTATTTCTTAAGCAAACATTATCTGCCCTTGTAGCAAAATGTGTGTACAAATTACTGTTCAGGAGCTTTTCACTCTGTTTCAGATTGTTTTCATCATGCCCTGAACCAGTGTCTTCAGCCACTACCTGGACGCATTTAAGCTCACATACACGAAGCATACAGGTTTTAACTGCATCATGCTAGCATTTTGTATAGTTGCAGCATCTTGCTCTATGGTTGCAGTAACACCATTGGTTGAAGACGTCCGAGATATAATTGAAGTGGGATGCAGTATATGAAATAGTTCCGGCCCAGTCATTGGGACACATGATTTATGCTTTGATTTTACCTAATTCTATTGTCCAATTTGACCCAATTTAGCTAACATCATCCTCAAAAAAAAAAAACCTTTGTAGTGCCATTTTGGGAGTCAATGTTCTTATGGCATGGTTGGCATGGTTGGCTTGTGCGTTAAGCACTTGCCTCTCACCAAGATGACCCCGGTTCGATTCCCGGTCGGGGCTATATGTGAGTTGAGTTGTGCGTTGGTTCTCTGCTGTGCCACAAGGGTTTTCCAGACCATCCGGTTTCCGGTTTGGAAAATCAAACACTTTCGATCTTGGCTGTGCTCCGTGGTCATAATGGGTTGCTGTGGCTGGCAGCCTAAGGCGCCCTTGCATGCCTGCTTCTCGAACACGTTGTAGCCGCATCCTTCGCAATTCAGCTCTTAGCTGCGAGTAAGTTTATTAGCCCTCCAAATTATATTATTAAATTATATTATGTATTCAACATTGTATTGCGCATTTTACGTAATGCGACATTTACAAGCCTACCATTATCTTTGTGTGTGCAATTTGTCTTGCAAATGGCGTTTGTTTCAGACTGGTATAGGTTTCAGGATGATTTCTTCTCCTCAGAAGGTACTGTTTCAAGACGCTCAATGCGTTCTTTATTTCATAGTGGTTTGGGTGTGAGAGCAATTTGTGTGTAATAGCGCCCTCTGTTTTGAGTTGGTTCCCCCACATTTGATTGAATTATTTGAGAAAAAAATGAAACACAACAAGATGATTGCACAAACTGGAATCAAAATCAAACATCATAATGAACCAAAAAACAACAAAACAATTCCAAGAACCAATGTCGTTCAACATGTTCATAAAAGTACTGTACAGTTGTAACTCATCATCACTCTGTGATTTGCTCAAGTCCATCCCTTTGGGAATCCTTACAATTATAACCTAACGACATGCATACATCATTAAAGCCGAACCACGGTCTGCTGCACCCACAAATGTAGCTCCATCACTCCCATTTACAAGCAATTAACATAATCTCGTCGCAAATCATCATATCACAAAATACACATCTCTAGACTCAGAGGCCAGATAACATCCAGTTGTGAAAGGTTAATCGAGCTGAGGGGTGGATGGGGAAGGGGGAAGGAAAGGTCAAAGGGTAACCATTAATGGCCCAGAACAACCTCGAACAGTCCAAGCTTCGGAAGAGTGAAATCTGGGAACTAATATTTTCCTTTCTACGGTTAACATGGTAAACTAATCAGCAATACAGTGATTACTTTACAACTCCCTGGTCCCCTGATTTTTTTTGGAGTGTGATTATCATTCAGTCACTTCCAAGCACCCTCTTTGATAACTGAAGCTGACATCAAGCCTGGTTTGTAATCCACATGCAAGGAGGGGGTAAATGTAAAGCAACTAATGAACAACGACATCTAGCTTTCCATAAAAAGTAACAATGAAAATCAGAGACCTTTTTCCAAAGTAAGTGCTTAAACAGTAAGAGAGTTTTGAAAGGTAAAACTGTAAAAGAACTGAATATTAAAGGAACTTGTTGCCTTGGATCAGACAAGTTGGTCTATAAAAAGCGTTTGTAACCCGTTTGTTGTATTAGTCGACGAGGTAAAAGAAAAACTGTGCAATTTTGAGGCATGTTTGTGTGGATCATTGTATTCTACTTTAACAACATCTTTCTATCCATATGCATTTTATAACAAACGGTGTACAAACGCTTTTTATAGACTAACTCGTCCGATCCAAGGCAACGACTTTAATATTTTTAGCTCCGGCAAACCAGATAAGGATTTGGATATATATGAAGAATATTTTGATTGCTGGAAGACACAAATCAACCTGGGCCAATTTCACAAAGAGCTAAGGTTGATCTTATTAATTGCAATCGTAGTTGCTAAGTTTAGTGTGATGTCACAATACAAATCAATTCATGGTAACACTGATGAGAAAATGTTTTGCGATGAATTTGATTAAAGTATTCACTTTAGTTTACCAAGTTACATTGGAAGGAAAATATCAGTTCCAAGATTTCACTCTTCCAAATCTTGGACTCTTGAGGTTGTTGTTGTCATTTTTTTCTATTCCAGGGGCTCATGTCCGATAAAGAAATACATGTATGAGAAAATTGGCTGCCACGCGTGGTAAAAAGTCTATTTCAAGGAAAACCACAGCGTTTTTCCTTTTCATATTTCCACTGTCCTTGCCTCGGTGAGCTGTCCGTGCCACACAATGCTTGATTATACCGCAGCAGCGTTTTACAACGTTCATTCATCTAAGCAGCTGTTCTTGTTCCAACAAGATTACGACAGATCACGGACAGACACGATATGAAATATCCGGGTTGAGTACACAGACCTGAGCTATTCTCAGAGAGACGCATCGAGGAATCATGGCGAAAAAAATCACTAACAGGAACGCAGAAACTCACACAGATCTCTAACCTCTCTAAGTTTCGTTTCTTTCCTCCTTGATGAGGGGGTAGTCAAGGTTTTGTTTAAAGGGAAAGGGAACAACTGGGTAATTGATTCCTTCCTTGGTATCTTGGGAAAAGATTTTTCTTTTGAAAGAAATCACTAACAGGAACGCAGAAACTCAGAAGAAGAAAAAAAAACCGAAGAATTCACACAGATTTCTAACCTTTCTAAGTTTTGTTTCTTCCTTTCTTGAGGGGGGTAGACAGTTTTTTTTTTTTTTTGCGAAAGGAACAACTGGTAAATTGATTTGTTCCTTTGAGGTATCTTGGGAAAAGAGGGCGGGGTTTGTTGAGACCTGGGGGATCTGCTCAGGATTGATTCTTTGTTAGGGAACGGAGATTTCTCCACATAATAAAGTTCACCTGAACTTTCTATTTTTGCCAAGTTGTGAGGTTATACGAAGATATATTTGACGGGGAGAGAGCAAATGCTGAAATTAATCTACAATTTGATAGATCATGAACCTCCGTGTTCAGAGGGTGTTTGTGGCAGGCAAGATACTGCACTGGTCATAAGGAAATCTTTTACATTTTGTGTCATAACTTCCTCATATCAAGAGTTATAAATGTAACAGCTGAACAAGTTTTCTACCAGACAGAATAATCTCCATAAAAAAAAATATAAAATTCATGTGTTCTTCATTAATGAGCTGTAAACAAGTCTACCTGCAGAAAGTCAAGACTAAAAGCCAGTTCATACTTCCTGCGAATGTGATACGAATGTTGACGTCAAAGATTCGCAACGAAATTTGCAATGAGTTGAGTTCAGCTCAACTCACTTGCAAATATCGCTGCGAAATGAGGGTTGTGACGTCAAATTTCGCCTCGCATTCGCATGAAGTATGAACCGGGCTTTATAAGCTCTCTGTTATTGATGCCATAGGTCACATGGTCACAGTAAATAAGTACAACAAGTACATACATATAGTCTTTCATCGCAACAAGAAGGTAGCCACATACTGGAAGACCTTCAAAAACCTTGTAGGAATTAACAGAAATGAATGTCTGGACCCCAAGCAGAGATTACAAAACCAAGGCCGATTTAACTGTCAGATTTAACAAAATTGCAATAACCCTGATATCATTGACATTAAAAGGGAGGGACACTAATTGGCTACAGATCCACAATTTCTCACGAAGGTAGGGGCTGGAGGGGGAGGGGCCTGAGAAAAGAGGGGAGTTGCTAAATGGATGACTGAAGACCACCATGTAAACAAATTGAGAATAGTGTACCTACACCACACATACATATAATCCGTCACTGAAATATAAGTGGATTCTCTATTTTAGAAAACACAATTAGTAATCTCGCCTGCATGTTTTACACAAACAGTGCCCTCTTGTGGTTCAGTGTACGTATGTTCTAACCACAGATTATAGAACACTGAAGGCACAAGATGAAGAACTCAGGCTAAATGTTATGCACTGGACTCCATTTCAGTAAGCAACTCTTTTAATGCAACAATAGAGTGTAGACAACATTGCTATCAATGCAAAAACAATGGCGCCTATGCTTTTTTTGTGTTCCAACAATAGATAGAGATCCAGTTGCTCATCTCGCACCTTCGGTGTTCTATAATCTTTGGTCCTAACGTAATTGAATGCATGAAGTAAAACATGACGGAGGTACATGCACTTTAATCCGAGTAGACAGAGCTCTATGGGGACCGAACTCTACAGAGACCCGTCTAGATACAATTATTGCAGCTACAGCGTAGTCACAATGCAGCTTTTATTGCATCTGTGACCACATTTAGGTTGGCAAAACATCTTGTAACGGACGATGGATCAACAAACCATTTTCCGGGGATGGGGGATTGTTGGGTTTGGAGGGGCTAGGAGGGCATGAAGGACTATGGTATCATTCTAGAAGGAAACAGTGAAGACTTTTCATTCAGAAGACTCTAGAGGGTAAGGAGCTTGGAATAATCTTGCAGCGCAATCACTTCTGCTTGGTCAGCAGACAACTGGTGTTCATACAAAGTGAATGTGCATTTCATCAATGAAAATCTTATCTTTATAACTTGACAAATAAAAACTAAGTTGTAGTTGTAAATCATTCTGTTTTTGATCTGCAACTCTTTGCAACAACATGAATATGTCACAAATTGACTTGAGTATTTCCTCAATTTGAAAGAAATATTGGTGTGAATCTCATTGGAAGAGTACATGTATGCTCAATATTGTGGCACCACTGCAACACTTTGTTCATTGGTGGCTCGACTCGACCACGGACCTCTACGGTTCACTTGATATTATTTATAATCTCAATGCATATGCATGTCATAAGGGACCATTGCCTACAAGCTTTGCTTCTTAAATGGATCCCTCCGCAGTGTCAACATTGTTATGCATCTATTTCTTCAAACCTATGTTGTGAAACGATTATTTTTCATTGTTGTAATAATTTCTTGTGACTGCTGTTTGATATTGGTTTTTTTTTTTTTTATACTGTTGAAATAAAATGAACCTTGAACCTTGAAGGGGGTTGGGCCATAGGACTACATTAATAAATATTGGGACACAACCAACAAAGGATGACATTGACAAGGAATATTTGGGAAAGACAGGAAGGAAACAAATATGGGCACAGGACAAATGGTGACAAATTGTCAAACGGCTGTTTGCTGAGCAAAGACAAATCTTGCTAAGCTACAATTCCCTATACAATACCTGGCATACTAAGAAGTATTTAATTTCTGCTTAACAGAAAATCAGGTCATGCATATAACAGCTTTGATATGTGACCCTCGGAAAAAAAACTAGGTCAATTTTTATTAAAGAGGCACTGGATATCATCATGCCTGTGGCTGTATATATATATATGAACTGTAACCACATTATTGCACATGTGCGCCCTCCCTCTGTCTCATATGAAAGGAGCGCACACAACCAGAGTTTGAGAGTTCTTAATTCCATGTACAGCCACAGACATGCCTTGATCATAATGGCATTTCCACCTTTTTGTGACCCTTGGAGTTATAGATTTTAAGGAGTTCTCAGACACGCAGTAGGCCAATCCTCTGCACGTACTTATGTACACATCAAAGAGCTAGCCCTGGTAGGACGTCATCAGTGCTGTGTATGCAACTGAAGAGTCAAACCTGTGCTAATCAACTTGATGCAAAAAAGGTAAACAGAAGAACCTGACAATCTGGTAGATCTCCTCACCGCCAAATTCTGCCCTTACGATTACCATTCTCTGCAAAATTTCTTCCCTAACTGTTGTAAGCGCAGAATGCCTAGTCACATGAAGTATGCTAGCGCAAAAGCCAAAATTCCCGCTAACCTGTGAAGTACGCTTGATGTTAGCACAGAATTCCCTGCTTCCGCAAGCGCCAATGTTTTGGCTCACGGTAAGCAGAGCCATGAAATTGGGCCCAGATACACAAGTAGATCTAAAACGTCCCATCCTTGATTAAGTTACAAGCAATAATATTATTGATGGCCGAGACTGGTCTTGTTATAGTTTCTAGAAGAGACTGTGATACAATCCACAGACATTCCGTGATGATGAGGAGCACAAATCAAATTAAGAAAAGTTCAAGGTAGCAAAGGATTCTGACATGGGAGGTATGATTCGATTAAAGAAATAAAAACACTAAAAGCTTTGGAGGAATTCTCTGTGATTTGTTGGAGAGCTTGGGGCTAACTCTTAACCCCACACCTGCACTTTTGTTTCCCTCTTCCTTTAATTTTGTTTTCTATTTTAACTATTTGTGTTTATTGTTTCAAAGCAACCATTCTTTTCTTAATCAATATCAGTTTGAGGAGTATTTAATTTCCCATTAAATGGTCTATGTAACTTTTGTAGGACAAAAAACACAATGTCCACAGATTTACACTAAACTTACACAGTTTGAAGATAATGATAGTAGAAAGCTATCCTGAAAATATTACGTGCTGAGGTGCTGTAGTTATGGGGAAATGAGTAAAACAATGTCATGAAAATAATTTTGAGACGAAAATTATTTTAATCATTTAGAAACGTATTTTCATGACATTGTTTTACTCATTTCTCAAAAACTACAGCACCTCAGTTAGTAATATTTGAACGGAAGCTTTCCACTATCATTATCTTCAAACTGTGTAAGTTTAGTGTAAATCTGTGGACATTGTGTTTTATGTCCCACAAAAAGTACATTTTACACCCTTTAAACAAATTTTTACCTCATTGAATAACTATTTTGTTCTGCACGTTTTGCACAATTTATTTAATTTGATTTGGGGTTGAGTAAAACAAAATTTACTCGAGAATGATTTGAACCATCCTCATGCTCTATTAACTAAGCTTTCTTATTCCAACCCTATGTTGAGCGGTCTCCCTATTTCGCCAATATCCTTGTTCCATGGTTTACTATTTGATACTTGTTAAATTTTTGCAGTTTTTAATTTGGTAAACTTCCATTCAACAATTTGCACCTACATTTATTACTTCTATTTCCCTTGTTTTCGTTTTTGTTAAATAAGTTTACCATTTCTGCTTGTAAAAATGTAAACCATTTATCGATTTATTTCGCTCTAATTTAATTAAATTGACTACTGTTTATTCATACATCTTACTTTTCTATTCATTTTTGTAGATACATTTTACCTTCATGGGGGGGGGGGGGGGGTAAAGAAGAGACGGAAAAAAAGGCTTAAAATATTTCCCATCCTCTCTGGAGCTTCTCAGCCTCCATATAGTCCCATGAGTCAAGAGCTCATCTACAACTGTCTACAAAAAAAACACCAAGATTATTCAGAATATATCCACGCTCGGATCCCAGCCCCATCAGAAGAAGCCGGCCCGCCGCATCCTGGCTCATGACATCCTCCTCAGACCCCCTACATGAGTCATACGTTTCCAATATACACACACCGAGCCTATTTAGATTACAGTGTGAATCCTTCATTTACACACGTCGCGTTACACACCACCCCCTTGTATGCTTCAGTAAGACTCCACTAAATTCATAATTTAGCCGCGTTTTCTAACGGGATGGTAGTAGCGAGAGAAGACAATCTCGTGGCTTTGAGATATTGCTGTCTTATCATCTCCAACGCACGAGAAGTGCAGTGGATGACCCACGTTATTAAACCAACGCATATTGACAGAGTAACCGTGTAGGGATTGCTGATTCACTGCAATTTTATATCACAAGATGTTTTTTAACTATGTATTTGTGACGAGTAGATGTTTGATTTATCTGATATCATTTACACTACTCCCCTCGGTATTGGTCTACGGTATTGGTCTTCGGAGGTACACAACTCTAGTTGACTCAGCTTTTAAATGATGCACGACACCGTATTAAACACAAGAATGAGCATCAGCAGCCTGTTCAAATAAATGCCATCTCTATACTATTGAATACCAAACAAAGACATTGTCCAAGTATTTGAACAGAGAAGCCATATTAATATTTTAATGCAATTATACACATCTGCGTGCACACTGCACAATAATGTTTATTTTAACCTAATTTATAAATTAAACAAATCTCTTGACAGAAATGTTGCAACCTACTGGATGACAGTTAATAAGTTCTCAGTGTGTTTATTTATGGTACAGCTGATTGTAATTATATAATGTAAACATGTGTTGGTGTCCTGTTAAAATAAAGACAATGACAGCCAGGAGAAAGAAAAAAACTGTTTGAGAATTGTCTTTTCTAGAAAATGAAATACTAACTCATTGTAATTAAAGGCAGTGGACACTATTGGTAATTGTCAAAGACTAGTCTTCACAGTTGGTGTATCTCAACATATGCATAAAATAACAAACCTATGAAAATTTGAGCTCAATCGGTCATCGAACTTGCGAGATAATAATGAAAGAAAAAATACCCTTGTCACACGAAGTTGTGTGCGTTTAGATAGTTGATTTCGAGACCTCAAGTTCTAAACTTGAGGTCTCAAAATCAAATTCGTGGAAAATTACTTTTTTTCTCGAAAACTATGGCACTTCAGAGGGAGCCGTTTTTCACAATGTTTTATACCATCAACCTCTCCCCATTACTCGTCACCAAGAAAGGTTTTACGCTAATAATTATTTTGAGTAATTACCAATAGTGTCCACTGCCTTTAAACAAGTAATCTGGTTTCATGGAACTGCTTGGGCAGAAGAGATTGCTTACCAATTTTCTGATAAAAAAGAAATTTAGGAGAAATCTCTCAGGATACCAGTCACAGATGGTACAACAGACATTTTAGTTTGGCAAATTTGGCTGGTAAACTCATTCTGGTAAGCAATATGTTGCTCTGCTTAAAAGGAACGCGTTGCCTTGGATGGGTCGAGTTGGTCTTTGAAAAGCATTTGTAACCGTTTTATTTAAAATGCATTATATAGGTAGAAAGATGTTGTAAAAGTAGAATACAATGATCCACACAAACATGCCTCGAAATTGTACGGTTTTCCTTTTACCTCGTCGACTAACACAGTCTGCCATTTATGGGACTCAAATTTTTGACTCCCATAAATGGCCGACCGTGTTAGTTCTTCGAGTAAATGGAAAACCACGCAATTTCGAGGCAAATTTGTGTGGATCATTGTATTCTACTTTCAAAACATTTTTCCAGCCATGTGCATTTTATAACAAACGGTTACAAACGATTGTTCATAGACCAACTCGTCCGATCCAAGGCAACGTGTTCCTTTAACTGCTTTACATTCTAAAAGCATTTCTATAAAGGCCGAGGAGAAATTTGGCGCAAATCTATGAACTTGGCTTTGTTGTGTGTTAAAGGACTGCAGAGTAAAATTGTAGTGCAAGGCAATTTAAATTTGAAGCATGCATTTTATTCATCGTGTTGTCATATCTCGAGCATGTGTGCCGTAGGCATGATTTCGCTCCTGAAGTCACTCAGAAGCTGAAATCTGCAATGTCCAGATCAATTTTATAATAAATTTCTTCTTTAACTCTGACAAACAAAAAGGTAAAATAATATGATAAAAGTATAATGGATGAATTTTGACAATGCAAGGTGGAAGCAAACTTTCTTCTTGAAAATGTGCGCATGCTCAGAGTTCCATACACAATGACAATGACACACTGCCATGTAGAGTCATTAAGTCTCATATTGGTTGCATATAACCGGTACAGCTACAACTATTGGGTACAAATTTTCTTGAAATAAAGAGACAAATTTATGACTCTTTGCAGATATTGTTTCGACAAGTTTGAGCAAGTTTCAATCTTTCTTGATGATGAGCTTAATGATTGTAGTAAACAAATATAAAAGAAACATGATTTTTTTTTTTTTTTTTCAAAAATTAAAAGGAGGTAAGTAGAACAGATGGGACAAGTTAATGATCCAGCATATAAGTCAAGACGTATCAGAGGAACATGGGTAAAGATCTCTTTATAAGGCGGGTAAAAGATGGTCACTTTATCAAGTCAGATGGCCAATATAGGCAGACAATGAGTTTCATCTTTGTGAGGGCAAGGCACTTCCAATGGAACCTCTTGAACTTTGTTAATAACTGCTGAAGGGGCACCAAGGCCAAGACTATGGGCAACAGAGGGCAGGGTTTCAAACCAGGCCTGATTGTCAATGGGAAAGGTAATGTAAGTTGAGAATCAATGAAACAAATACGACAGCGCCTCCAGAGTCAACGTCTCTGAACGAACATCTTCCAATTTGGGATTCTGCTCGGAACATTCTGGGTGTCATTAATAGCTAACCCCATCCTACGACCACAATAGTAGTACGTTGCGACTTGATGGAGACTAATTAAAGTTACGTTCATGTTGAGCGTATTCGATTACCTACGGCTGGTCAGAGCAATTAAAAATGTCTCTAACTACGACACGGCGTAAGCCGGTACTAACTGCTGTGTGGAAATCAATTCATCGAGGCTAATCACAATAATTGTGCGAGGTGTGATTGACTGTTGATTGCAATTAGCGAGTAAAAGACAGGACCCGTATTGTTACTCAAAAAAACAAGATCTTAGATTGGCAGATTGTGGCGAGTAAAACGCCGAGATTACAAACACTATAATCAACTGTCATCAAGTAATCAACCTGAGACAGCCGGACGACAAATAGCCCGGGGTCAACAAACACCTCAAGGTTGCACAGAATGTACAATTCATTATGTGTCCATTAAACAGAAAATCTCTGAGAATCAGAACGATCTCATTAGGTAATCAGAGTACATCGCTTCAGATGTATAAAAAAAAAAATAAGAAAATAAAAAAAAACTTTCTTGATGAAAATGAATGTCTTCATCTCCTTTACATCAGATTCATCAAGAACAAAAATAAATAGTGAAAAAAAAAAAATTGTATTGAAACATCTTTTTCTACCAATAGTATGATCGGAACAATCTCATTGGAAGAAATCTCGCATCAGGTGAATAACAATAAAAACCTTTCTCCATGAAATGCCTTCTCCTTTAAATCAGATTCATCAAGAACAAAAATAAACAACTGTACAAGAAAAAGTAAAAGTAAAAGCAAAAGTAAAAGAAAATAAAAAACACATATTTTTCTACCAATGGTAAAAAAATCTCAAAGTGAAAGCCAGTTTTCATTTCTCTTTGGCAAGTCCTATCCCAGAGACGCATAATGATACGATCAGTAAATAAAGACAGCCATCAGCACACCACTCTCCTCAATCATTTTCTCCAATCATAATAATAATAAAAAAAATCGCAAAGAAATCATATCTCCGTATCTTTAAAGAACAACCGCTAGACTAAAAAGCTCAGAGATCCGTAATATTGCACATGCTCACCGCGTCTATGCCAGCATCAAGGAATCAATATGAGATGCTCTTCTTTGCCGGTGGCACAGAGGCAGGACGCTTGAGTGGTCGCATTGAATACCAAAATGCATCATAATTTGTGCGATTGGCCGACTAACCCCGGAGTTGAAAGCGAGTCAATCGGCAACAGTCTCTCCGCTCCGCTCAGGGACGAGACCACTCTCCGCTACGCGACCCTAACACCAGGTGTTCCACACTGCATCTGTTTGTATTCCTCTATGTAGCATGTCAAACCTTTTTTTTTTTCACCGTGGAGATTAGATAAAGCAAGGAGGTGGTGTGAATTGAGATGTTCAGTGGAGAGCAATATAAACATCACGCCCCATTGAGAGTGAAACCCTCCAACTTGTACATGTGTTATTCAATTCAATTCAAGTCAACATATTTTTTATACTACTCTTCTCTCCATGCAATGCCTCAAATCCTATATACTCTTCTCAAATCTCAAGATACAAAATATTACATAGACAAGCAACATAATAGGCACACTGGGAAGGGGGGAAAATGGTTAAATTTTGGAGTGATCCCTGACACAAAAAAAGGCAGTTAATGATAGTAGAAAGCTTCCCTTAAAAAAAGCTATTTGTATATACTACTTTAAGGGAAGCTTTTTATCATCATTATCTTCAAACTGTGTAAATTTAATGTAAATCTATGGACATTGTGTTTTGTGTTACAAAGAGTACCCAAAGCCTTAAACAGTTGCATGGCTTCTGACTGGCACCCCGGAAAAAAATATATTGACAAAATAGGGAAACCGCCAATAAAGGAATACAGTAGATACATGTAGCTCATAGGTTGAGCATCTGCACATCAATCCGAAGGTCGTTTGGTTCAAATCCTGCTAGATATTTCTTTGATGAACCCCAAATCATTTCAAATTTACCACGTCCCTGGTGGTTTATTATTTGATTCAAAATACAAAAGGTTACCGTGCACATGGATTCACCAACTCCAACCCTCTACCCCTCCCCTCTCAAAATTGTTGAAAAGTATACTCTTCCACTCACTTCAAACTGCCCAATTAGTATAAATTGCTTTTCCAATGATCAACATGCCCTTCACACAGTTTCTGTGCCAAGGATAAAAGCCAATCTACTCAAAAACCAACTTCATTCAACCGTCCCCCTCCCACAATGAAACCTATTGAGTAGGTCCCACACCCCGTAACGCAGCCGTCGTATCTCCACACAATTAATCCACTCTCGGCATAGCGGGTCTATCGATCAATTAGACCGGTGTGAAGTGGGGTTTAGCGTTCGGCCATCAAAAAAGAACACAGAGCTTTTGTTACAGATACGTCAATAAGAAAACCTCACCGTCATAATTTGAGTGATGTCGGGTTGGGTTTTCTTTTTCTGTGTCTGTCTCACTCTCCACTCCGTGCCTACCATCTGGCATGTCACGTATCTGAATACCTGTGTTTGATTAACCCATTTGTAGCTGACACGTACGTCGCACACGAACACGAAGTCTTTGACTCAATAACGGATATTGTTATTGACCCGTAAATAAAATTCACATTTCGCTTGGCCTTTATGTTATCTACATGGAGGGAGTTTTTTGTTGATCCTGTTTATCAAATTTCTGAAAAGTAAAGTATTTCTAATGACTATTAAATTGAGCAAAATTTGTCATTGGTTTACGTGTACAGTAGAAAGCTTTCCAATCAGAATTTCAAGTGTTTTCCTAGCTGCAACTTTCTACCGTACCCCCACTGTTTACATTTTAAGCCTCTATAAGACGGAAAAAGATAAACAATAATCAAAATTATTTGGGAAAATATCCACATGGAAGGAAGCATGATGATACCCTAATTTAACAACTAATTAACTGCGCTTACTGTCATTATTCTTGACTTACTTCATGTACTTTGAAGGTTGTCGTCAAATTTCAGCAGTTGCTACATGTACTTGTGTAAATCTCTTCAAAGCAAGTTTGGTTCTGAAAAGAACTGGGCCCAATTTCATGGCTCTGCTTACCGCCTAATTGTCTGTTTCTGATCACGATTCCCCGCTAACCTGCAAGCACTGAATTTCTGTGCTAGCCTTGTAAGCGTAGAAAACCTAGTAACGTGGAGTACGCACGCGCAGAAGCCAAAGTTCGCCGCTAACTCGTGAAATACGCTTGCTGTAAGCACAGAATTCCCTCCTTCCGTAAGCGCCGATTCTGTGCTTACGGTAAGCAGAGCCATGAAATTGGGCCCCGGTGGTTGACAAGTATGTTTAGATCATCTTCTTGATCGCCTCCCTCCAGAGTTGTCAACCACCAAATCTTTTCAGAACCAACCACCAAGTTACTCAAAAGAGATTTACAAATGCTTCTGCAAACCTAACCTGATTATACTCCCACCATGCAAACTTTCAAATTTTACTTGCTATAAAGCGAACAAAACTTATTGTTATACCTCGGTAACAAACTGTGAAGTTTGATTGGTCGAGAACCAATCATGTGACGCGCAACAAAAACACATGTTACATGGCTCGACGGGCCGGGTAACATGAAAAGTGATGTACACCGGTGTATCACCTTGATCGTACCCCGCGTTGGCCGATTTCCAGCACCGTGTACGAAACAACCGGGGGTACGAGGGAATTGTTTCTGTTCGTCTGCTAATTAAACAATGAATAGTCCGTCGTAATAATGTTTGAAGATGACAACAGAACTTCGAGAAGAGGATAACAATTATACAAAGGTATAACAAAACAATTGTTGCACGCTGTGACTGGGGTCCATGGGTTTTGGCACCCTCGGCTTCGCCTCGAGTGACATTACCCCCCTCGGGTGTACAAAACGCCATGGATCCCGTCACAGCGTGCAACAATTGTATAATGTGCAGTAAGTAGCAGGGAACATGACGAGAAACCTTTGGTTAGTATACCCATGGAGATAAAAATGATTCTACTTCCATGGTATACCACAATAATCTTGAAAACAAATAGACTGAAAAAAAGTTTTCCACTACCCAAAGGAAGAATCTTGTTGGTGGTATTTCCATAAAGTGTCTCTGGAAAGAGGGGACTTCTCTGTTAGCAAAGGAGCAATAAGAAGACCATGACTAAGATGTCCACCTCATCCATCCATCCTCCACGGCATCTTGAACAAGTCAAGACCTAAGATAGTATCAAATATCTCCCAAGTGTTTGAAGTGCTCCTGTGTACTTTATCTGAGTCTATTTAAACTAAAATTTCGGGATGAATCTGAGGGCCGTTGTTTGCATCCCGTGAAATATGGTTTGCTCTCCGGATGATGATTGCCCGTTGAGTTCACGTCAAAAACCACAAAAGTGTAAAGACCTGATGAGGTTTGCAGGGCTATTTATTTCAAAGACACTAAGTGACTCACGGGACGTTAGCAAAAGACATTAATAAAGTCTGTCCAGAGCCAATATGGCTCTGGACATGCCTTATGCCTGGTTTCATTGCATTTGAAAACCTGTGAAGCATTGCATTTCTAACCTCCCTGGACAGGATGCCAGTCCAAAACAGGTTATTCCAATCTCTTGCAGATACCCATTTGTACTCCTGGGTGGAGAGAAGCACTTATGATAAAGTGTCTTGATTAAGGACATAAGTGTCACATCAAAGTCAGGCCAGGATTCAAACCCGAGTTCTGTAAATTAGAGAACTTGAGCCTGCCGCTCAAGCTCTCGCCCATTTGTACTCCTGGTGGGGAGAAGCAATTATGATAGTGCCTTGCTCAAATACACGTATGTTTTAACTGACCAGGCCGAGATTCTAACCCACAATCTGTAGATCACAGTACTTAAGTCCACTGCCCTAAATCGATCAGTCATAACACCCCACTATCACACACGACTTTAATAGGGACGTTATCTGTAATTTTTTTATATTTTTTTCTTTATTCCACATATTATTTTCAATATATTTTCCAACCCGAAGTAAAGTTTGAAATCAGATTTCATTTCAGCAACAGCTAGCCTTGGGGTTTGAAACCTCAAAACTGCTTATTCATCTAACACGTACCGTATACGAAATTGCCTCACATCCACAATTGCTCGCTTCTGAAAGGAAACAAGGTTGCTTCTTTATGAACAACCCAAGTTAATTTTCATAGGTTATGTCAAATCCATCATGCAACTAGTCACAACTGTGTAGAAAAAAAGTCCTGCTTCTTGTGAAGTAAAATACTTTTGAAGTTTCATTTAAGACTGTCGCTCAGTAACTACCTGTAATTTGACAGTCGTCTTTCGACGTCAAATTGCAGAGCAAAAGAAACTTGCTCCGGCACACGTAGATATTGTCAACAGCGTTGGAAAAGCAAACTCAAACATTTGCTTGAGTTTCATCTGAAGTGCAGGGTAGCGGACGCTTCATTGTGGCCGGACAACTGGCACAGAGTTTTCAGCTGTCGTCGTTCAAGTAATTCGAGATAGACCAAGGGTGTACCATTCACAACCCTAATCAATAATTATCAACGGAATCAGTCAAATTACGACCCCCGCGATGAAATGCCTTGTTTTACTTCAAGGACGAGAAGCACTATTTCTAAAGATTCAAGATCTACTCTTTTTTTGTATGCTTTATTTAATTCAACCTTGTTTTTTGGGAAGGTTGACTTGTAATAGTATATGGTCTACTCCGAATGTACTTCACTATTAAATTTCGTTTTGAAATGGTTATTGATTTGCAGATAAACAGTAGGAGTGTTTGATGGCAAACATTTGAAATACAGTCAGCTCAGAGTTTGACAGAAAACTAATCGAAATGATATCGTCAAATGAGGAGTGTGGGTTGAGAATTGCTTCCTATTTTTAGACATTAATTTGAAAAAAGTTCCTTTCTTAGACAGACAAACTCTTTGAAATTTAAGAAGAATGAAAAAATAGTTGCCCTAAGCCATTTAAAAACATAACTCAAAATACTGCTATTGTGTCTGTCACGCCTGGAGTTTTATTTTTGAGATGGCAGGGTCCTTTTTTCATTTTGCAGAGGGCACTTTTATCAAAAATCTTACAGTCTATTGGAAACTTTTGCAGGGGCACCAAGGCCAAGACTAGGGCAACAGAGACCATGATCTCCTAGTAACTCAAGACTTGGTGTGTACCGATGCTTTTCTAGAATAAAAGAGACATAGGCTACATGTGGAAGTGTCGTGGCCGAGCGGTTAAGATCACCGAATTCAAACTCTGGTGTTTCTGATCAGCAGAGTGTGGGTTCGAATCCCCAGCCGTGACATTTGTGTCCTTTAGCAAGACACTTCACCATTGCTTCGTCCTTCGGATGGGACGTTAAACCATTGGTCCAATGTGTCAGTAACGCATGTAAAAGAACGCAGTGCACTTATCGAAAAGAGGTCCGCCCCGGTGTTCCTGATCCGATCGGCAGCAAATTGCGCCACAGTACCTTGTAAAACATTACATGGTGCTTTCAGAAGTAGGTCTCATAATTCAAACGTAGTTGTTATTATTACATGATCTGTGGCTTGATCTGAGCATAAAATGTACATTGTATACATGTACATGCACATGTAAAGAAGAATTTCTTGTTTCTCAGCCCCCCCCCCCCCCCACACCCAGGGTCATATTTAAGAAATTGATTTGTATTTTTTCTTCACCACTAGATGTGGAAGTTATGTAGAACGAAGAACATTTGGTCTTTGGCTTGTTTATTTATCCAAGAGGAATTCCCAGTAGAGGCAATCTACAGCAGAGTGTCATTCAAACATTCGAAGAAAACTGTTTTCAGTTAATTTCCCGGAGACGGCGCGATGATATTGTTCGAGTCACAGCTCACTGTTCACACGTCTAATGAGACGAACATTTACACCGGGTCCCCGGTATGGTTAAATAAACAGTCCCCTGGTGTAATGAGGAAACTGAGCAACGTGACGACAGGGAAGTTGGCACGGAATTCCAAATCTAACTGAGGCATTTATGACAGCGACTCACGGGGGAGACTGCATTCAAGTCAGGAATTATAGAACACCTTGGCTTATTGGTGTCTTGCCCTTCTGCTTTTCATTTCTTGAGACCCTGTTCGAATCCTACCTCAGACCACACCCTCTTGTGTGGGCATTGTGTCTTCAGTTCTTACATGATTACAAAGATTTCCTACAAGAGATCTATAATTTACAGCATGCAAGTCAGGATTGATAGAACACCTTGGCTTATCGGTGTCTTGCCCTTCTGTAATTTCACTTCTTTAAACCCCGGTTCGAATCCTAACGCGGACGGACCACAACCTCTTGTGTTGACAGTGTCTTCAATTCTTACACGGTTACAAAGATTTCCTACAAGAGATCTATAAGTTACAGCATTCAAGTCCGGAATTATAGAACACCTTGGCTTAGTTGTGTCTTACCTACCTTTCACTTCTGTAGGCCCCACCCTCTTTTGTGGACTGTGTCTTCAAAACACGATTACAAAATCTTCCACCCAGTATCTTCAATTCAACATTCCTTTATCACTGTTCTCCATTATACATACATACAGATCTTCAGGGGCGTAAAGGTAACAGTGCTACATGTAAACGTAGTAAGCAGTAATTTCATGGTGACGATAAACAGAGGCATGAAATTGGTCTCAGAATTTGTTGACCCGATAGACAATTCAATATCACCTCAATTATTCTTGAACAATTCTTGAAAACCATGTAGGAAAATTCGCCCCCCCCCCCAAAAAAAAAAAAAACAACAACAACAACAACAACAACACAATACCAGGCCCAACAACACAATACCAGGCCCATAGAAATGGGATCCATAAAGAGACGGTATAACATCGCATTACGTCTTTATTCCAAATTAAACCAATAACCAGTCATCTTGCACAAGGGCAACTGCACCTGCAAGCCTGGATTAATTTGTTTCCACGCCGTGATCACGAAACCCTCTCTCTACATTAATCTTCATCCGGACACATGTTTCATTAAATTCCGCACCTAATATTCCCTTCCAGAGAAAAAAAGAAAAAAGAAAACACACTGTAAGGTTGAGTAGGAGGCGACAAGGTCACAAAATTTCAAAGAGCCAAGTGAGGCGCGCATGGTAATGAATAGATATACATGTTGGAAGGGTGTTGGTCTAAAAAAAGCATGGGAGAGTGGTTCCACAATACACATGTGCCAGGAAGGACGACCTT